>NC_140590.1:1471191647-1473629494 GCF_964204655.1 Triturus cristatus
AGGGGGTGGCCGAACAACCGTGCTGACAGACACATTGAGTACAGCAACAGTCATGCGCAGAGGTCAGGGATCCTGGCCCGTGTCCTGGGGGGCACCCAGGTACGTGTAGACAGGTGGCAGAACCATGTCCTGCAAGCTTGAGTCCGGTGGATGCAGAGAATGGGGTCATGGACAACGTTGGATGCATGGGGATGGCACATGTCACAATACCCACACAGTCATGGACATCATGCCCATTACACAGTCTCAGCACACACACACAGCTTGCATCTTGCCACTCGACACATTGACACATAGCCACAATCAGGGAATACCATGCCAGACATGCAGGATGCACCGTGCCAACACACCAGCATTGACTGAGAAGAGGCACCTTGGAGGCATAGGGACACCTTTAATAGTCATGTGTTTGGGATTGCAGAGGCAACTTGAAGTACACATGAACACACCATGTGGAGTAACATGTGGCTCCAACACTGGCACCCCCCTTCTGCAGCACAAATGCGTGATAGGCATGGAACTGGCACACAAGTGTCGGATAACAGCTAAATACCCACAGCTGCTCACGGAGAGACCGCCATACACCATACATCCCTTGATGTGGAAGTCCCACGCCATGTCAAGACAATGTTAACCGTATGTGTCCGAGGGCAGTGTCACACACATTGATGCCTTCATCACAATCCACTATCCCATCACTGATGACTGACAACCAGGCAGCCCATCTATTCAGGTGTACCCAGCTGCATGTCGTGTCCCATGGGGATGCCACATGTCTGCAGAGGACCCAAACCCCGACCGGGGCAGTGTGCACACATCGTGAACAACTGCCACACCCAATACACCCGAGATGCATCCCTTACCCCATGGAGACTTCCAAACGTGTCCGTGCCTGTAACGCTGAGTCAGCCCACGATGCCATGTCCATGAGGAATATCAGTGCCACAACAATGCAACCAGCAAACGGCATGCGCAGGTACCTGGGGAAGAGAGACACACAAGAAGTCAGCCACAAGAAGCTCAGCCACTTGCATGTGCATTCACTCGACACATGTATGTATGACAACATGCTAGGTCACAATTATGCCTGGGGAAATACTACCATCACTGCCACCATCACTCCAGTGACACACCCACACACACCTCTGACCCACGTGCCATACATGCAGGTGGAGACACACATCACAACGCATGCCACACGGGGACCAATGCGTGCACACTCAGACCCTGGTACTCACCACTAAGCAAAGAAGTCGCGTATGAGCCGAGTCCGGATGTCCTCTTGCGGCTCCACATCCTCCACATCACTAGCCCCATTGCCAAGCCCTTCGTCCTCCACGGGTGGATGGTCCTCGTCATCTTGATCCAGGATGAGTGGCACAGCTCTCTCAACTGCCATGTTGTGCAGCATGCAGCAGACCATGAAGATTTTGCAGACCTTCGCCGGGGCATAAGGGAGTGCACCGCCGGTCTTGTGGAGGCACCGAAATCGGCTCTTCAGCATGCCAAACGTCCTCTCTATCACTCGCCTTGTCCGGCCATGGGCGGTGTTGTAGCGGAGCTGGGCCGGCGTGATGGGGTTGCGGAGAGGTGTCAGCAGCCAAGGCATGTTGGGATAGCCAGCGTCCCCTAAATGGAAAGCACATGGATATCGTTAGAACTGGCGAAGCGGTAGTGCTGCTCGGCCAAACAGAATACAGATCAGACAGACTGTACCCACCAACAACACATGCCCGTTCGTTGCGCAGCTGCATCATCATATCAGGCATCCCGCTACGCCTCATGATGTAGGCATCGTGTGCTGATCCTGGAAAACGAGCACAGACATGCGAAATCACCATGTTGGACAGACACACCACAAGGGCATTGATGGAGTGGTAGTGCTTCCGATTGCGGTACGCCACCTCCCGTGCGTGTGGTGGTACCAAACCTACATGTGTCCCATCTATGGACCCAATGACATGGGGCATCCCTCCCAGGGCATAGAAACCACGCTTGACCTCAGTCATCTGTTCAGGGGTTGGGAACTTGATGAAGTCATCCAGGTGAATCAACATGGCCTCCAAGAAATCATGCAGCACACCGCTGAACATGCTCTGGGACATGCCACCAACATGAGCTATGGTATATTGGAAGGTACCCGTGGCAAGGAAATGTAGGGCAGCCATTACCTTCAGCTGGGGTGTCAGTGCCGTAGGATACCTGTGCTGCGGTTGCAGGTGTGGTGCCAGTCTCGCCGTCAGCTCCAGAATCAACGGTTGGGTGAACCGGTAGAGCCGGATCGTGTCATTCTCCTGCATGGTGGCCAAGTCTGGAATTCTTCGGGCAACAGGAGGCGCTCTGCAGTAATTTGGAAGTGACAAGGAAGAGTGAGTGCACTACGAGAACAACTCATGTCTACTGAGCACATGTAAATCTGGCAATACACACATGCCTCATAGGGAGTCAGGCATGTGCTACATGCCCAGGACACGTATGGATGCAAGGTGACGCTCCTTCCAAGACCCAGCTACACACGGTGATTGAGAACCTCCCCATGCCACGCCATGAAAATAGCTGTGTCCCAGTGCAAGTGCACTGCCCGACGCAAGACAGGAGTGACATACACCCACACATCAGCAGAAGTGTGATGCTGATTGCAGATACTGGCAGCGGAACACTTGAGCCACAGGTCACATGACATTACACTAGTCCAGCCCACACACCTTGCCATGAAGGTGCACATGTCATGACTCCCCACACATTCCTTGTGAGTTTGCTGACATGGCCTTGTCACGCTACTCCGTGTCCCTTGCATACATGTGCACCTCACATCCGGTAACACATGTGGCATGGTGTTGGGAACAGTGTGCAATGACAATCTACACACAGCCACATGTTGGTTGCTGCAACGGCTGCAGCTTTTGAGGGTGCTACAACATCAACCCGATGTAACTCCCGGACACATATATGGCATAGTCACATTGTGCACTGTGGGTGGTGATGAGTCATGTGTCATGACCCCTGTACCGGGCATCATGGGACACTTCCGTGTGTTGGTGTCCGTGCCATGCCAGTGACGCTCATCCCAAGTGCGCAGTCCCACATGCACACATGTCAAAGGAGTCAAGGGCATGCCTGGCACACATTGCACCCTCACACAGTACACATGTACACATCTCATCATACATCTGGTGCCTTCTCCACTCAGGAGGCATGTTCCACATCACAGCCTGTGACACCTGTGCCCCACACATGTGGTAATGCACAGACGATGCCTTGGTGTCCATTCCTGGACAAGTATGTCCATCCATGGACAAGTATGTCCGCCCTATTCCGACATGTGTGTCGCCTATCACCACAGTGATGTGTAAAATCCGCCGTACTGCTGCTGAGAGGGCCTGTGCATGTTCCCAAATCACTGTGGGAGTGCTGCCGTATGTGTACCCATCGTGATGGCGAGCGTAGATGCGAGTGTACGGTCCGTACCACTACGGGTACGCATACGCGTGCAGACCCATAGTGATAGAGAGCGTAGATGCGAGTGTACGGCCCTATCACTATGGGTCTGCACGCGTATGCGTACCCGTAGTGGTACGGACCGTACACTCGCATCTACGCTCACTATCACTATGGGTCTGCACGCGTATGCGTACACGTAGTGGTACGGACCGTACACTCGCATGTACGCTCACTATCACTACGGGTCTGCACGCGTATGCGTACACGTAGTGGTACGGACCGTACACTCGCATCTACGCTCACTATCACTATGGGTCTGCACGCGTATGCGTACACGTAGTGGTACGGACCGTACCACAACGAGTACGCATACGCGTGCAGAACCATAGTGATAGTGAGCGTACAGGCATTTGTACGGTCCGTACCACTACGTGTACGCATACGCGTGCAGACCCATAGTGATAGTGAGCGTACATGCGTGTGTACGGTCCGTACCACTACGTGTACGCATACGCGTGCAGACCCATAGTGATTTTGAACGTAGGCATGCATGTACGGGCCGTTGCCATGCATTTGGGGTGCCCTAGGGCCCGGAAACGCACCGTACCTGTGTGTGATTCTCCTAATTACATAGGGGACATGTATTAAGGCCTACATGCATGCTGGTTGTCATGGCGACCAGGTTCAAATTTCGATTTTGTTCTGGAAGGTGCACAGCAGAAGTCAGTTGGAATTCTTCTACTTTGTTGCAATGTGTTTGTGGGGCTGACATCATGCAGGAGAATGAAACCGATAGAGAACCCACAGACTGCTAGGTTTGAAGGGATTGGTGGAAACATAGGATGCAAATGTGAGTGACCAATCACTCTGTACTCCTGTGCATGAGACTGGGCAGAAGGCCACATATAAGGCAGCCAGGTCCCATGAGGGATTACTTGCCTGCACATCTTTGCATTTGTCGACCAAGCTGCTGCTACTGATTCCCTGGAACCATGTCAAGGGCTGTGGAGAGGACACAGCCATTCACCCTGGAGGAGAACATGGCTCTGCTGGATGTGATCCTCCCACAGTACCCCATGCTGTATGGGCGACCAGGGTATCAGGTGAGTGCATAGGCCACTGCCACAGACTGTCCCTATGTTGTGACTGTGTCTTCAGGCATTGTGACCCGGTGTGACACACATGCCATGTACTGTCGGGGGGGTACCAGGGGGGGGGTGCCTGATGTCTCCCAGCAGTGCCCTGAGACAGGAGGGGTGGGTGTGGAGTCCTTCCAGCAGTGCCCTGAGACAGGAGGGGTGGGTGTGGAGTCCTTCCAGCAGTGCCCTGAGACAGGAGGGGTGGGTGTGGAGTCCTCCCAGCAGTGCCCTGAGACAGGAGGGGTGGGTGTGGAGTCCTCCCAGCAGTGCCCTGAGACAGGAGGGGTGGGTGTGGAGTCCTCCCAGCAGTGCCCTGAGACAGGAGGGGTGGGGACCTATCACTAACAGCAGTGCCCTGAGACAGGAGGGGTGGGTGTGGAGTCCTCCCAGCAGTGCCCTGAGACAGGAGGGGTGGGTGTGGAGTCCTCCCAGCAGTGCCCTGAGACAGGAGGGGTGGGTGTGGAGTCCTCCCAGCAGTGCCCTGAGACAGGAGGGGTGGGGACCTATCACTAACAGCAGTGCCCTGAGACAGGAGGGGTGGGTGTGGAGTCCTCCCAGCAGTGCCCTGAGACAGGAGGGGTGGGTGTGGAGTCCTCCCAGCAGTGCCCTGAGACAGGAGGGGTGGGTGTGATGCACAGTGTGAGCCTTGATCATTGATTGTGACATTGCCATCATTCCACCTGAGTACCCACTATGGCACGTACTGCCTTTTCCCTCACCAGAGGATGATGTCCCTATGACAGAGGTGCAATGCGTTGGCTGCATTACATGCCATGTAGTGACCAGCTATTATGTTCACATATGTCTCTCTGTGACATGTGGCTGGTGTATTGATGTGGTGTCACTTGTACTTCCTCACAGGTAGGCGCCTCTGCCAAGGAGCAGATCTGGCTGACCGCCGTCAGTGCCGTGAGGCGTGTGGATGGTCGGAGGCGGAGCCTGTCCCAGGTGAGGAAACGCTGGCAGGATATCCGGTGCTGGACGCGGAGGATTGCACGGCTCCTGCTGGGGGACTCACCTGAGAGCCACAAGAACCGCGGCCGCCGCCGTCTGACCCACCTCCACAGGCGTGTGCTGCCGGTGGTCTTTCCAGACCTGGAGAGGCGCTTACAGGCGATGCAGCAGGCGGAAGGGGGTAGGTACATGTGCGTTTGTTGTGTGTCACCGGCATTTGTAAGGGCACAGTGGCATTAATTCACTGGCAGGGTTTAAAGGTGCTGTGCCCATCCAGTTTGCCCAAGTGTAGCGCTGCGCCCCTGCCACCCTTCCCCTCCTTGCAATGTGTTCCCTGGTCTGTGTGTAGTCACTCCTTCACAAGGTAATGTAGGCTGGCGCTTTGTCCACGAGAACAATGACTGTAGCATCATGGGTGGTGGTGGTGGGTAACAGGTTGTGGGACCTTGCCTGTGAACTGTCAAGTTCACTGCATGTGGGTTCCATGTCAGTTGGCACTGATGCTGGCTCCAGACATGGGAGTTGGTCTCTCATGTGTCATGCCTTACAGCGCGCATGTCCTATGTAGTGGCCTGTGACATGATGTGCATGAGTGTGCGCTACGCATAGTGCAGGGATGGTGACGTGTGTAGCAGTCATTCCCATTCAGCCATTCAGTAGCATGTAGTTGCGTGCCCAATACTGTCCCCTGGGGCACCTTATCCTCAGTGTTGTTTGTGTCATCATCAACGTGGACACTCTCACTGTCTACAGCGTAGGTTGTGCTCTGTGCCATTGTCCCCTGTCACCATGTATATAGACGTGCTATTATGTACAGGTGTCCACTGTGCAGCCTGACCTGATTGTCCCTCTTCATACTCACAGTTGCCAGTGCCTGTGTGTCTTGTTATACTCATCTGAGGATGGGCACTGGTACCTCATTATTTGTACAGGCGCACCTTTGCTGTTTTGCGTCCAATCTTGCCTTTTGCCTGCCACTGTGTTTATCACCCAGACTATGAGATGTTGGTGCCACCTGTGTCTCAGCAATTAGCATCGTGTGGGGGTTGCTTGGGGCGGGCAATGCCTATGTGTCAAATCCTGATTCCTAATTGCTGGGTCTGGACAGTGTGTGATGTTACTGGACACACACGCAAGGTGCAGTGACCGAGTTATGTTGGGCATGTTTGCAGCATTACCTATGCAGCATGTGTCTCAAGTTCATGGATATTGTCCCTGGTCATAGGTATTTTCACAAACGCTGTGTGGTGCAGAGGCAGTGCAGGATTGTCCCCAGGGCCTGGGTGCTATGTCAGACTCCGTTTCCTGTCATCAGCTATTGTCTCATGCTCTCCATGGTATTTCAGTGGCATGGTGGCTCAACCAACTGTGTTTCATGCCCTACATCGGTACCTTGTTTTGCAGATGTTAGGGATCTGCCTCTTCAGGCTATGCAATGTTGACTATGTAGATTGGACTCATGTGACAGATGTGTACAGGTGTCTGATTAATTTCTGTCTCTCCACCCTGCCCACAGCATCGTCGGGGGACACAGAGGGAGACATGGACACGGACCAGGCGGAGGGACCGAGCACCAGTGGCAGCCGTGACATCGGGGCTGGCACATCGAGTGGGACAGAGGCGGAGGATAGTGTGGCCGAGGACCTGTCGACTGGCACATCAGACTACGAAGCTGACAGGTCCGAGGAGGATGTCTCAGGGTTGGCGGAGGCTGCACCAGCAGCTGACAGTGGAACAACACCTGCCACCGCCCCCTCAGTTCCCACCAACCGCCTCCCACTTGCTCGTGTCCCTTCCCAGCGTGCCCGGTCACCGCATGTCTCCTTCCTGCCAGGCACCGCACCCCCTGCCCCTGTCTCCACTGCTGCCGCCAATGCTGAGTCCATGGACATCCAGCGGCAAATGCAGGTTGGTCAGGCTGCGATCCTGAATGTCCTCCATTCCCACGGGAAAACCCTCACCAACATCGAGGCATTCTTGGAGGGCATTCATTCTTTGCAGGCTGAGCAACGCAACTTGCTGAGGTCCCTAGACTCCACACTGACTGCAGCAGTGGGTCTCCTGCAGCGCGACCTCCCCCCACCTACCCCTGCCCCATCCACACTTCCCACTTCCATGCCTGTCCCACGTACACCCAGACGTCGGCATGCACCCACCACAACAGACACAGGCACCACACCAGCAGGGAAGGTCCACCGCACTCCTCCTGACACGCACACACAGGGTGAGATAGGCACACCCACTGGGTCGGGGGGCAAACGTGTGACACGCAGCCAGAGTGGGAGTCCGCATTCCACACAATCCACTCCCTCCAAATCCCCTCCCCTCAGCTCTCCTGGCCACATCTCCCCCAAGGACTCCTTCATGGCCGCTCTGTCCCTGAGCCCCACAGTTACGCCACCACGCAAGCGGTCAAGGAAGTCCTCGGTCAGGGTGGTTGAGTCTCCCCCCCTGTCTCCACCCTCCCCCGGTGGCGCTGCAACCCATCCCTCTGAACCCCCCCCCTCCTTGGGGCCTGAGGTCACTTCGGGTGCAGGGGACTCCCTGGAGGACCTTGCTAAGGTGTGTAGTGCCATCCTGGCCTCCGCCTTTGGCCATGACACACCCCCTGTGGTTGAGTCCTCCATCCCTGCACCCACAACGCCGCCCCTTTGCCCTGATGTCCCTGCGGTGCCTGTTGCTTCCCCCCCCCCTGATGCCCTCACCAGTATGGAAGACGATGGCATTTGACTGTGCAGGCAAGGTAGGGGACACACATCCCACTGTGTCCCCCATGCAGCTGGGAATAATTGACTGCCCTATGGCCTTTGTTGACTTTGAACTGCCGTTGATCCACGGACATTGTGCTCATGCTGATTAAAGCTTTATTTTCTTTTTTCATTATCACACTCCTGCTATGGTGGTATTGGTGTTGGTGGGGCTGCTACATTGTTTTGGGTGGTGTTTAAGGCTTTGGGTGTGTGGGATTTGTAGTAGTGTTCTGCTCTTTGGGGCCACCCTAGGATCTGTGTGCCATCACAAGGTGTTGGCTAACTTCCTTAGGTCATGTCAGCAGTTACTGCATGGTTCAATTGTCCCAGGGTGTATTCCTTCCTCTGTGTACCCAGTTTCTTCCCTGCAGGGTGTTCCCAATGTTTAGCGCAGAGCTGTGTCTACATGAGCTGTGTGTGTGACGGAGCCCTTCTACTTTGGCCATGCATGCATGGCCATGTCTCCACCTGCAACAATCGTGGCATCCTTGGTGATCACTGTACTTGTGTGTGGAGTCAGTTGACATGAGTTCATGGGGACATGTTCCCTTGTAGGCAGTATGGATGTGGGTAATTGTGGCATCACACACATGTGTTACACCCCTCCTGGGTGTGGACACTGCTGGGAGGACTCTGCACCCACCCCTCCTGGGTCTGGACACTGCTGGGAGGACTCTGCACCCACCCCTCCTGGGTCTGGACACTGCTGGGAGGACTCTGCACACACCCCTCCTGGGTCTGGACACTGCTGGGAGGACTCTGCACACACCCCTCCTGTCTCTGGGCACTGCTGGGAGGACTCTGCACCCACCCCTCCTGGGTCTGGACACTGCTGGTAGGACTCTGCACACACCCCTCCTGTCTCTGGGCACTGCTGGGAGGACTCTGCACCCACCCCTCCTGGGTCTGGACACTGCTGGGAGGACTCTGCACACACCCCTCCTGTCTCTGGGCACTGCTGGGAGGACTCTGCACCCACCCCTCCTGGGTCTGGACACTGCTGGGAGGACTCTGCACACACCCCTCCTGGGTCTGGACACTGCTGGGAGGACTCTGCACACACCCCTCCTGTCTCTGGGCACTGCTGGGAGGACTCTGCACCCACCCCTCCTGGGTCTGGACACTGCTGGGAGGACTCTGCACACACCCCTCCTGTCTCTGGGCACTGCTGGGAGGACTCACCACCCACCCCTCCTGGGTCTGGACACTGCTGGGAGGACTCTGCACACACCCCTCCTGTCTCTGGGCACTGCTGGGAGGACTCTGCACCCACCCCTCCTGGGTCTGGACACTGCTGGGAGGACTCTGCACACACCCCTCCTGTCTCTGGGCACTGCTGGGAGGACTCACCACCCACCCCTCCTGGGTCTGGACACTGCTGGGAGGACTCTGCACACACCCCTCCTGTCTCTGGGCACTGCTGGGAGGACTCTGCACCCACCCCTCCTGGGTCTGGACACTGCTGGGTGGACTCTGCACACACACCTCCGATTTCTGGATATGTGCGCTTGGCACATACACGGTGGGGTTACGCACACTGCATTAGAGGTGAGGGTACGAGTCTACTGACACTGGTGTGGTGGGGGTACGCTCCGTACGTCCGCGGGTGGGGGTACGGGTCGTACTTGCACTGTTGGGCTGGGGGTACGCTCCGTGCGTCCGCGGGTGGGGGTACGGGTCGTACTTGCACTGTTGGGCTGGGGGTACGCTCCGTGCGTCCGCGGGTGGGGGTACGGGTCGTACTTACACTGTTGGGCTGGGGGTACGCTCCGTGCGTCCGCGGGTGGGGGTACGGGTCGTACTTACACTGTTGGGCTGGGGGTACGCTCCGTACGTCCGCGGGTGGGGGTACGGGTCGTACTTACACTGTTGGGCTGGGGGTACGCTCCGTGCGGGTGGGGGTACGGGTCGTACTTACACTGTTGGGCTGGGGGTACGCTCCGTACGTCCGCGGGTGGGGGTACGGGTCGTACTTACACTGTTGGGCTGGGGGTACGCTCCGTGCGTCCGCGGGTGGGGGTACGGGTCGTACTTACACTGTTGGGCTGGGGGTACGCTCCGTACGTCCGCGGGTGGGGGTACGGGTCGTACTTACACTGTTGGGCTGGGGGTACGCTCCGTGCGTCCGCGGGTGGGGGTACGGGTCGTACTTACACTGTTGGGCTGGGGGTACGCTCCGTACGTCCGCGGGTGGGGGTACGGGTCGTACTTACACTGTTGGGCTGGGGGGTACGCTCCTTGCATTCGTGGGTGGGGGTTCGAGTCGTACTTACACTGTTGGCATGGGGGGTACGCTCCATGCATACGCGGGTGGGGGTACGGGTCGTACTTACACTGTTGGGCTGGGGGTACGCTCCGTACGTCCGCGGGTGGGGGTACGGGTCGTACTTACACTGTTGGGCTGGGGGGTACGCTCCTTGCATTCGTGGGTGGGGGTTCGAGTCGTACTTACACTGTTGGCATGGGGGGTACGCTCCATGCATGCGCGGGTGGGGGTACGGGTCGTACTTACACTGTTGGGCTGGGGGTACGCTCCGTACGTCCGCGGGTGGGGGTACGGGTCGTACTTACACTGTTGGGCTGGGGGGTACGCTCCTTGCATTCGTGGGTGGGGGTTCGAGTCGTACTTACACTGTTGGCATGGGGGGTACGCTCCATGCATACGCGGGTGGGGGTACGGGTCGTACTTACACTGTTGGGCTGGGGGTACGCTCCGTACGTCCGCGGGTGGGGGTACGGGTCGTACTTGCACTGTTGGGCTGGGGGGTACGCTCCTTGCATACGGGGTGGGGGTAGGGTCCGTACATATCCGTCCCCACGCTATGTGATGTTTGTGCGGCCCGTACCCAGGCCTTTGCCACGTGGGTGCGATCCGTCCCGCCATTGTTGGGGTGACGTGTGTGGGCGTGGTCCGACTCGTACCCACGCTCTTCAGGCGTGGGTACGGGACGTACCTGTCTGGTTGTGTTGCCGGTTCGCGTGGTGACGGACTTCCGTTGTGGCGGTCGCTGGATTATCAGGACACGCCCCCACCCCCTCGTGGTGACCAGGGCATGGGAGTCAGGTATGTCCAGGCCATGTGTAGTGTGTCACTCATGTGGTTGTTTTGTGGCCTGCCCTGGTCGTGCCACCCCCACCCCACCCCACTTTCCCCCCTCCCTTAGTTATTCTGACCTTCTGCGGCGTCTGCGTCGTAACCTGTAGAGGAGGTGTACTGCTATGAGGGCAGGGATGACTCGTAGGTTCGGGTCCATGTCTGTCCGTCGCGTACTGGTCCTCCTTGCTCGCGTCGTCCTGTCGCGTACGGGTCCTCCTTGATCGCGTCGTCCTGTCGCGTACGGGTCCTCCTTGGTGGCGTCGTCCTGTGTGTCCGTCACGTACTGGTCCTCCTTGTTCGCGTCGCCGTCTGTCCGTCGCGTACTGGTGGTCCTTGTTCGCGTCGTCCTGATTTCCCGGCAGTTTTTGGCTGCCGCAAAATATTCACCGTGCGGGGTGACGTCGGTGCGAATCGTGATTCCTGGGTCGTGAATGGCTGGCTGCGTGCGTCCCGACGTCAGGTCGGCGCTTTCCCGGATCGCATTGGTAGGTGTTTTTTGTTCGGTCGGTCTTTTTTACGATTCGTACGGTAATGGTGTACCCGTGCGAATCGTAATTCCATGTTTGTATATTTTGACGACCGGGTACGCGTCGGACGGAGAATATGCTCCGTCCGACGGTTCGTACCCGGTTTTTGCCGGATCGTGATCGGCACCATAGTCGCCATTTTATCCATCTCACTTCTAAAACTTGTCCTACAACACTTTCTATGAAAACAATAGTAAAAGACATGTTCCAAAATGGATGCCAAAACGGAGCAAATAAATGAAAACAATACATCTTTTAATGCTTTTTTAAATGATCATTTTCCACAGAAAAATAAAGTATACTAAAAAACACAACGAACGCTGTTTTAAAAAAAATTAATAGTGACACTAACTAAAACTTATAAATACCAGGAAGACACCATTTTGCAATCAGTTGATTATCAACTACCAGAGAGACCAGACGTAAAAACCTGACCCTCTGACACCTTGACTGTGACCTCGACTGAGAGAGCACTGCATTCGTTTGGAAAAGCATTGTTACTTTGCAACTACTAGTAAGTCACTAATATATTTTAACACCTTGTTTTGTCCTTTATCATGTTTTATTTCCATACAAAATATGTTTTAAAAAAATTTATATTAATTTATAAAATGTACTGTTTCTAATTTTTTATCACTAAAGAAACTTTAATATATACCAACTTAAAACATCTACTTGTTTTTCCTAAAACAGAAACTTGTTATTCTTTCAAAATCAAGAAATCGTGTCCCTAATTTTCCTTCACCTCAACGTAATCGACTCACCTTTACTATCGTGAAGGTAAATGTTTTTTTTTGTAATTCTTTTAATTTAAAAATATATTTTTAGCATTAGCAAAAGTGTTGTATGGTAAAGGGGATAATATTAATTTTTTTAACATTCACACTGCATCATAAACGAAATTATGCGATGGTGCAGGGGTAACAATTACTAATATGACTGCAGTTAGGTACTGCATTTGAGAAAGCGTTTCATGGTACTGGGGTAACTATTACTATTCTAAGTCCCAGAATGTTCAGCAGTAGGGTAATTGAGTGATGGTGTAGGGGTATCCATTATTACTCCTATTTCATAATGCATTGAAAGTGTATTATGTTTTGCTGTACCAATTATTATTCATACTCAAGTGTGATGCAGCACCATGAAAAGTATGATATGTGATGTAGTTCGAGTGAAATAAAAAATCAGATTTACAATCAATTGGTCTCATTTTTTTTTTAAACCAACGTTGTCAAAGTTGCATTAACTATTAATTTTTTTTTTCATTTTCACAGTCAATCGGTTGGAACTTTGTGGATTAAATCACTAAAAGAAATAACTTAAACCTGCAGCCAGCACTACCAAGAAACCAAGAAAACAATCAGCTAAAGAAAAAGGTATTTTAAATTTACACTGTTATAAATTCCACAATGTAATAGTCATACCTTTTACTATTGTTAGTCCAGGAAAGTGCAGAAGTAGGGTAAGTGTTGGATAGTGTAGGGGTACAATTTACTATTATAACTCCAGGAAGGTGCAGCAGTAGGGAAAGTGTTGGATGGTGTAGGTGTACAATTTACTATTCTAACTCCAGGAAGGTGCAGCAGTAGGGAAAGGGTTGGATGGTGTAGGGGTACAATTTACTATTCTAACTCCAGGAAGGTGCAGCAGTAGGGAAAGTGTTATGTACTAATTGTTAAATACAATGTCATAATTTCAAAAATTTAATCAAAATTTGCATTTGTCACCAACGTTCATTTTTTTAATTTTTTAATTTTTCATTTTTCCAGACAATTGTTTTCAACTTTGTTGTAAAATTCAGTCCAACACAGAAGTGAAAAATCCAGCCAGCAGGCCAATACCACATCAGAAGCCTCACCAAGGAAAGGAATCCCCAATAAAAGGTATTTTTAAACAACATTGTTTTAAAACCATCAATATGTTAGGCAAACCATTTACTTATTAATGTTAATAAAATACCAAAATATATAAAATAAGGGTTGCAGTTGGAAGAACTTATTTTTCTAACTCCAGGAAGGTGCAGCAGTAGGGAAAGTGTTGGATGGTGTAGGGGTACAATTTACTATTCAAACTCCTAGTATGCGCAGCAGTAGGGAAAGTGTTGGATGGTGTAGGGGTGAAATTTACTATTCTAACTCCAGGAAGGTGCAGCAGTAGGGAAAGTGTTGGATGGTGTAGGGGTACAATTTACTATTCAAACTCCTAGTAGGTGCAGCAGTAGGGAAAGTGTTGGATGGTGTAGGGGTGCAATTTACTATTTTAACTCCAGGAAGGTGCAGCAGTAGGGAAAGTGTTGGATGGTGTAGGGGTATAAATTACTATTCTAACTCCAGGAAGGTTCAGCAGTAGGGAAAGTGTTGGATGGTGTAGGGGTACAATTTACTATTCTAACTCCAGGAAGGTGCAGCAGTAGGGAAAGTGTTGGATGGTGTAGGGGTGCAATTTACTATTCTAACTCCAGGAAGGTGCAGCAGTAGGGAAAGTGTTGGATGGTGTAGAGGTATAATTTACTATTCTAACTCCAGGAAGGTGCAGCAGTAGGGAAAGTGTTGGATGTTGTAGGGGTGCAATTTACTATTCTAACTCCAGGTAGGTGCAGCAGTAGGGAAAGTGTTGGATGGTGTAGGGGTTTAATTTACTAATCTAACTCCAGGAAGGTGCAGCAGTAGGGAAAGTGTTGGATGGTGTAGGGGTACAATTTACTATTGAAACTCCTAGTAGGTGCAGCAGTAGGGAAAGTGTTGGATGGTGTAGGGGTGCAATTTACTATTCTAACTCCAGGAAGGTGCAGCAGTAGGGAAAGTGTTGGATGGTGTAGGGGTACAATTTACTATTCAAACTCCTAGTAGGTGCAGCAGTAGGGAAAGTGTTGGATGGTGTAGGGGTGCAATTTACCATTCTAACTCCAGGTAGGTGCAGCAGTAGGGAAAGTGTTGGATGGTGTAGAGGTATAATTTACTATTCTAACTCCTAGTAGGTTCAGCAGTAGGGAAAGTGTTGGATGTTGTAGGGGTGCAATTTACTATTCTAACTCCAGGTAGGTGCAGCAGTAGGGAAAGTGTTGGATGGTGTAGAGGTATAATTTACTATTCTAACTCCAGGAAGGTGCAGCAGTAGGGAAAGTGTTGGATGTTGTAGGGGTAACATTTGAGGTATAGTATTTACTTTTACATCCTAATTTTTTTTTCTTCTCTTCTCTTTTCAGATAATGTCTAGTCTTGAAGCAGCGAAATACATTAAATCCAGGAAAGGAAAAAATTTATTAAACCATGGAGGATACATATATAGTAAGGAAAGAATAAGTTTTCCAAGAAATCATTGGAGGTGTGTGCAATACTACACTACCCATTGCAGTGGCAGAGCGGTTACACTTGATAATTTAGTTGTGAAAACAACAGAACATAACCACTCTGCCTCTGCAATGGAGGTAGAAATAAGAGAAACTGTTAACGAAATGAAAGCTATTGCAAGCACCTCCAATGATTCTACAGGATCCATTTTAAGAGAGGTTGCACAGCATGTCCCCAGTCATGTTGCTAGTAACATGCCTATAATTCCTAATTTGAGAAGAATTATTCAAAGACAAAAGCAGGCAAGTAACATTCAATTATCTACACCACATTCTTTCTCTGACATTAGAATTCCACATGATCTTTCTATTTCTTTTTCTGATGAACCTTTCCTTTTGCATGACAACCAAAACCCTCAAAAACAAATTCTCATTTTTAGTACCCCACGTAACCTTGCAAAGTTAGAAAATAGTGAAATTTGGATGATGGATGGGACGTTTAAAAGTACACCCCATCCTTTCACTCAAATTTACACTATACATGCAAAAATTAACAATAATGTAATTCCCTTAGTATATAGTTTGCTACCTGATAAGACTTCTGCAACATACTCTGAACTTTTATCAGTTATTTAAAGTAAAACATCTCAAAGTCCTAGGAAAATAATAATTGATTTTGAATTGAGCATGATCAATGTGATCAATAAAACGTACACGGATACCCAAATTCAGGGATGTTTTTTCCATTTTTCCCAGGCTTTTTGGCGTAAATTACAAAAAACATCCCTAGTTGCAGAATATTGTCGTGATAGCAAACTACAATTTGAACTAAAAAAATTAACAGCACTTTGTTTTGTTCCTCCCGATAGTGTGGACGAGTACTACACTGCAATTATAGAATCTGCTTATTATACAAGTAATGAAGAGAAATTGGCACCCATCCTAAATTATTTCGAGGACACATGGATTGGGCACCTAAGCAGATCGGGTCGCAGGAGGAAGCCACGATTCCATGTGGAGTGGTGGAACTGCTACACGAGCTGTTTAGAGGGAGAAGCAAAAACAAACAATGCCATTGAGGGATGGCATAACTCCTTCAACCACACAATTGGCAAACCTCATCCAAACTTCTACTCTTTCTTGGAAACTTTGAAGAAGGAGCAAAGTTTTCAAGAAATGAGACTAGCCCAAACACTTGCAGGTAGTCTAAACCCACGAGTAACTGTCAAAACTAAAGAAATGTCTGAGAGACTATTGGCTATATTACAACAATTTTCGTTGTGTGTGGCTATAGACTACCTGGAAAATCTTTCTAACATTCTTTCTTTCTAAAATTAGTTTTGTACTTACTTTCTTGCTTTGCTTCAAAATTAAATATCATTTAATTACAAATGGCATACAATGTTTTTCCAAAATTTTTTTCAAATTTAAAAGTCGGGTCTCCTAATTTTTTATTTTTTTTTTCAAATCTTCATTTTTTGCTAAACTACCAATGTGACCAAATCTACTGTTCCATAATATTCGACCAATTTTTCTAAAACCCAACGCCAGTAGATTAATATCAGAAAACTTCATTATTAACTACCACCCTAAAAATGCACAAAAAATCCAACTACTCAAAATTTCAGAAGTCAAGACATTATCCAAAATGCACATTGCTGCATAAACACCAAATTAATAACAATCATTTTTTTCAAAAATTACGAATACGCCATTTTTTTTTTCTTAACCCCTTGCATGCCCGCCCCTTTTCCCGCCCAGTGCCGCGCCTTCCATTAGCGGGCGGAGTTCATGACGAGCTGGACTCGTCATGGGCACAGCGCCACCGCAGCCCATGACGAGTCCAGCTCGTCATGGGCACTGAAGGGGTTAAAAATGAAGATATAAATCATTATTATTGGTTCCGAAGTTATGAAATAAACTTTCTGAGCAGTAACTTAAATTAATTTTACAGTTACTTACATTTTTGTAATGAACCAATACATTTTCGCGACCCGACATAGGCATAAATTAATGACATAAATGTGGACATGATTTAAAACATTTTCAACATCAATTAGTTATTCCGCAACCTCTCCTTATTCTTTTCTTACTATATATGTATCTTTATTAAAGGTTTAATCTATAAATAAAAGTGAAAATGTTTCCTACCTCGACGCAGATCAGCTTCCTGCTGCTTCCTCCTCCGATGCTCTTCAAAATGGCGCCTTACGTCTACGTTCACGTCATGACGTCATCGCGCGCATCAATGTTAAAAAAGGACTATTTTATTTACTTTTTCTGTAAATAAATGTTTATAAATGTAAATAAATTATGTATATGTTTTCTAATAAATGTACATTATGTAAAAAAATCAATAAAACTTAATAGTTTTTTCTAAGTTTGTTCTAATAAAGAAATATTTAATAAACCTTATTTGTTTACTGTTATTATTTTTTAAAATTGTAATTTAAACATGTAAAATGTTATTTTTTTTTCGTAAATTTACTAAATGTGTTCCTTACCTCGACTCTATTTTCTTTTTCCTTCCAAACTTGCTCTTTCTTATCTTTCTGCACCTTCTTTTCTTGTTCCGCGGGTTGTATATTCTGAAGCTGCCAAAATAAATGAAAGACAAATAAGCTCGTAGACTTCAATGCAAAAGCGTGGGATTTTTTTTTAAAGTAAGTTCTATTGTCTTTGTTCTATTTTCTTTTGATATAATTTCATGTTAAATACATTTTTAATAACTCTATTAATATTTTAAATATTATATTTTTTGTTATTTTTTTTTAACATTTTTCATATTTTATTTTAAAATACTCCAAAAGTACTCTTTCTTTTTTTTATATTTTATTTCATTAATTAAATTTTAAATAAGAAGGTTAAAAATACTCAAGTATTAAGCTTTCATAATACTACTCTTTTTTTTTTTTTTATAAAAAATACTCTTTCATATTTAAAAAATACTCTAGTATTATTCTTTTATAATACTACTCATATTTTATTTATAATTTTACATATTTATTAAATAATTTATACACAATTTTTAATCTTTCATATTTAAAAAAATATAGTATTTAATATAAATAATAAAATATTATTTAATTATTTTTTATATACTCCAACAGTACTTTCTTTTTTGAATTCTTTTATATTATTTATTACATTTTTTATGAGAAAGTAAAAAATACTCATGTATTAATTTCTCATAATACAACTCATTTATTATAAAAATTTTATTTATTAAATTTAACTTAAAAAATACTCTTTGATATTTGATTAATACTCAAGTATTAATCGTTTATTATACTACTCATATTTTTTAATTTTTCTAAATTATTAAATAATTTATACTCAATAATTACTCTTTCATATTTATCAAATATAGTATTTAATATAAATAATAAAATATTAATTAATTATTTTTCAAACAACATTTTTCCAAAAAATAAACAAAAATAAAAAAATGCGTTGTAATGGTATATGCGTTGTAAAAGTACTTACCATATAAAAGCATGCATTGTAAATGCATGCGTTGTAAAAGCTTTTGCGTTGTAAAAAATGCGTTGTAATAGCATTGCGTTGTAAAAGTTGCGTTGTAAAGGTTGTTTCCCCATAAATGTATGTGTCCCGACAGGTTCTTCAAGGATGTATTAAGCACATCTTCAAACGGGTATTAGGCGGACATTCCTCTGATTTAATTACGGTGATGGGGAAGCATGTTTAATGTTCCCACTAGCTTACTCTAGCACTATTTAAGTTAGTTTCTCCAATTGGCAACAATATAGTTAGTCAAAATTACTAGACTACACCAAAAATTAGGAAACCTTAATGTCAACTAATATTACAGGGAAGTGATCTCACTAGGAGGAATACATGGGCTTAATATACCTGACCACAGGTGACATTCAACATGGCAATATTTTTTTAGAGCTACGTTTTACATTGGTGAATTCCATTATGCATCAAACTACAGTATGTGGATGAGGTTTCTGACTCTAAAGTGACTTTCTGGACTGAAGTGCTGACACAATTACACAGAAAACAAAGGCTAAAAAGACTTGAGAAGTTGCCATGCTTTGTATACATTCAGTTTAAGCCAGGAGGGGCGTGTGGTAGTCTTGTTACATTCCTCTCACTCACCCTTCTGGCTGTGAATGTCAAGAGCTTCCCTAGGTCTTCTCCACTGCTGGGTCAATGAGCTGTGTGTCAGTGGAGATGCTGAAGCTCTCAGATTCTCCTTCCTAAGTCCTTCATAGAGGTCCAAAGGGAAATCGAGGTTTTCAGCTGTCATGTTTGTTGGTGAAAAAGTTGAAATATTCAGTCGGGGAGGTAAAGAGGGGATACTTGAAGACTTACATGCTGAGGCCAGAGAAGACTGTGGTCTCTGGCAGTGCAGTTCGCCACACATTTCAGCCAGCAGACTCTATCCGTCTCTGCTTTGAGTGATACCTATGGTTGAATACTACAGATACTCCACAAATTGAGAGTAACTCCTTTAATTTGTTTATTTTTTTCGATGAGTTTTATGTAGCGCTGGCTAGATCCGGAGGTATCAGAGCACTTTACATGAGGTTACATTGTTACATCAGTTATAAGTTACACATTGTTCCAAGTATAGACATATGAGAGAAAACATGAGGTTATACAATAATACGAGTAATTATCGTGTAAAATAGCCAGGAGAACATGTCTTAAGGGTAAAGGAGGGTAGAGGGGGAATTGGTAAACAGGATGGAGGGATGCAGATTGAGTCCAGCGGAGAGCCAAAGAATCAAGGAAGGAGGAGGTGGGGAAAGGAAGGCGACACAACAGGGAGACGGGTAAAACAATGTCAGATGTCCGGCTGGGTAGGTGACAGCCGAGGGGGAGAACCTGAGCCAGACTCCTCTATAGCTGCATAGGACAGCTCCACCGGGCATCGGCCAAGGTTGCTCGTGCTCTGTGTTAAGAACAAACAGTTTTTAAGTATCCGCCTGGTGGGATAGTCATAGGTCATCAGGAGAACATCCTCCGTGACCTGGTGCAGGCCCGGTGGGGCTCTATTTGACGATGGAATTACTGTTAATCCAAGATGGGGAAGAATTCTTTTTCACAATCAGTGCTACAAACGTACACTGAAAATGAAAGAAACAACGAATGCACTGTAAGAGAAACATTGAGTTTTAGACTATATCTTGAAATACTACTGTGAGTTCTTGATTACAAGTTACATGGTACTAGTGGGATGCCCAATCTGCGTATGGAATTAATGTTTCCGTATAGTAATGCCATGCCAGTACTATACAATTATAAATTGAACCCCATGGAACAGGGAATAATCATGTGGGACTGAATTTACTGATTATAAAACCACACAGCATTCTCAATTCCATGTGTCGTAACACATGCATTTACTATGTGCTCTGAGCAGATGGTAAATGTCTACAAGGGCTTCTCTGTGGAGTAGTGGTGGAGGAGGGAAGGGTTGTCAGGATTTGGGAAGAGAAAGTCAAGTGCTGAGAAAGAAGAACATTGTTTGCTCCACCCAACCAGGAAAAGAAATGGCGAAAGAAGTTTGCTTTCTGCTCAACCAATATATCATGCAATTTTACCGGATGGAATGACTGCCTGGTAAAATCGGGTTTGGTGTTCCAACACCTGGGAAAACCGATTGTGGGGTCACAGGCCTAATGAGAAACGGAAGGAGCAGAATTCCATGTAGCAATTAAACTCTCTCTGACTCGTAATCAAGGCCCAGTAGTTTCCACAAAGTGGCACTAAAGCCAGGGGCGGCTCCTCCACTAGGGTGGAGGAGCGTTGCCCCACTGCTTTCTTGCAGTGCGAGAAAGCCAAAACATAAAATGGTAATAACTTTTAGTTATTACCATTTTATGTTTCTTTGCGCATTGTTGGGTGGGCAGGTGGGTGGGCGGAGCTGCCCTGCCCTCCAAGCAGGGCAGGGCAGGAGTGGTTTGCCCACTCCTGAGTGAGCAAAGACTGCATGAAGAACGTGCCATTCCCTACAGCCCCTGGCTGGGCGCTGTCCCGACCAATCACAACGCTCCACTGGAGCATTGAGATTGATTTAGGGGAGGATGCCTGGCTGCCTGCTTCCTGTTCCTGTCGGAGGCATGAGAGCAGGGGAGCAGGAGCAGCAAAAACACGGGAACCGGGCCGGCAGAAAGTAGGTTTATTTTTTTTTATTTTTTATTATTGACCCCCACTTGAACCTCCCTCCCAGCACAACCCCACGCCCGCCCGCCCTCCCACGTGTGAGCCATGTGAGGCAGCTACTGACTAAAGCCCCACTAATCCAAAGCACCAAAATGTTTCTCTATTGAAGAGGCGCATTCTGGTTAAGCCCGTTGGATCCTTATGCTGACTGTGGCATTGAATCCAAAGGTGGGCACAAAATGTGCTTGTGTTGATTGCAAATTCAACTTGTGCTGTCATTTCACATTTGCAAAGGTTTTCCCAGTAGCGGCCAGTGTGTCTATAGAGCTGTGTGGCGGGGACGGACAGACGGATGGATGAGACAAATGAAGAAAAAAAACATTCACCTGCTGGTTCTTACTCCTTTCTACTGCAGGCACAGGCTCCCAGAGTCCACTGTGGTCAATCCTGATACTCTTTCATGCTGCTGAAAGCTTGTCAGGATTGGTCTGAGCCCCTCAGATGTGTGCTCCCAGTTAGACTGGGAGCCTGTGCCTGCTCCCTCCATCCTGGCAATGCAGCACAGGTTGGAGAGAGCTTCAGTGCACGTGACGATTTGGCCGGCCTGAGACAGTCGGCCCGACTGTCATGCGCAATGAATAGCAGTGCAACCACTTCTCCAGCTTGATTTTCCATTTTAAAATTCCTCCAGGTTTTGCCTGGAGGAATTGTGATATCTATCTCTGAGCCATGAGGTTCCCCTCACAATGATAAGTGGTCATTATTCTTTTATGGTGATTTTATCAGTCGAATAAATATTTATGAGAGAGAGACATAAGTGTGAGTGTTTCAAGCCCATTGTAAATGGAGTCCCCAGGCATGGGAGGACTTCCATAAATGCCCTTGACTTACAAAGTGTACCTTGGACTCATGGGACGACTTCCATAAATGCCCTTGACTTACAAAGTGTACCTTTCACTCATGTACGCTCGACTGCGCACAGATTTTAAGGAGACAGTCAGAGTTCACTTTGTGAAGGTAAACAACCTTTACAACGAAACTTTGACAACGAGTGCAGTTACATCGTGGATTTTACAACAAACGCGATGTAACCATGCGATGCCACTACAACGCAAGTCTTTACATCGACTTGCGCTAGATGGCGTGCTAACTTTACAAATAGTGTAGTTTACTATCCCAACACCTTCCCTACTGTTAAGTGGACTGGAGTTGGAATAGTAAATTACGCTAAGTCGATGTAAAGACTTGCGTTGTATTGGCATTGCGTGGTTACATCGCGTTCGTTGTAAAAACCGCGATGTAACTGCACGCGTTGTAAACACACGCGTTGTTACCTCATACATCCCTTTGTGAAGATCTTTTTCACTCATCCATTCCTTAAAGAGCTCCCACAAATGGCTAGCCCCCTCCCCCGAAAAAAAACTTGTTACAGCACTGACTCTAACAGCAACCACGCTAGAAAGATCCTGCGCAAAAAGGTAAAGGTTGATGATATTGAGAGGGTGCTAGCACGAAGCCCAATAAATGCCACATATCATGAGAAATGTGGATATAAACCATGTAGTGGAAACTAATCACTGTGGTGGATTGAGTCAAGATACTGGCAGTCGAGCTCAGGGAACTACTCCAGTAAACAGCAGCAATGTTTGAAAAAAATGTGATTTTTCCCTACAAAATGCTTTTTTCAGTAGTATCACAGTAAGTATAACAAGAACCCATCTGCAAAATACATCCTACATATAAAAATACAACTCGTTCCTACTTCCCTAACATTAGTAGGATGCAAAGTGCATTGTTCACAGCCCCGAGGGGCCATTAAAGTCAAACGGAGCTGCACTCGGCTTTCACGTATCCTCTCCTGAAATTGTAATTTCTGAAGATCTCGCTGTTAGAAAATGGAGCAGATTTCTGAACTTTACGATCTTATTCGGCAGAACTCAAAGATGATAAAATTAAGCAGTAACATGACAGTTTAATTTCTTATAAGACCTTCTGTGCGAGTGTAGTTCATAATTCATAAAGACGCCCACCACAACACATTCAACCCCTGAGTGCAGCAGTTTCCTTAAAACACAGGGGTATATTCATAAGAACGTGCGATAACTATCGCAAACGTCAGTCATCTCAAGAAAAGTTGATGCCGCCTAACCCTGTATGTCATCGCCATGTTAGCGTGGTATTATCAAGCCCACGCTACATGGCGATAAAAACAGGTAACGGCGGAGAAAACAGCCGATAATATTATCGCGATGGCGATAGTAATTCCGGCGTTAACCGGCGATACCTGGGGATTGGCACAGCAGCGCCAGAAAAGTACCATCTTCACTCCAGACGATGTTGCCATGAGAGCATGCCCCTTACTATTTTCAATAACATTCTAGGTTTGCGACCTTTCCATGTACCGCCATCTGACTTCATATTTAGGGGCATATCAGCAACGAGGCTATATAAAATTATCGCCGCTTTTGCGTCCGTTTTCTGGCGAAAAGCGGCAATAATTTTATCGCCTAATTAGCAAGGTCACGCTATCGCGTGAAACCTTGCATTAGCGCCCAGATTCTTAACGCCCAGCTTTGCATCTCTAATGAGATGCAAAGTGGGCGTTCCTGACCTGACATGACTGGAGAAATGTCGCTAAGCGACATTTCTCCTATCATCAAGCCCCACGCTATGAATTATAGCGGCAAGAAAAGTAACGATAACCCCTGTTATCGCTACTTTCCTTACGCCTGCTTCAGGACTGACTTAGCCATGATATCCTATGGAAGGTGGATATCATGGCTTAGTATGTGAGGCCCTATCATCAAGCTAACGCCAAACTTCGTGAGATTATCGCTGGGTTTCCAGCGATAATCTCACGTTTGGCAGTTAGCGCTAGGTTGCTTTTGAGATAAGCGTTGCTAATAGCATGCTATCTCAGCGATAAAAATCCACGTTAGCCGGTGATAATTATCCTAGCGCTAAGTGCGCTTAGCGATAATTATCGCCGGTTGTTGCTGATATGCCCCTCAGTTTGCATCAAGTGTTGGCATCAGAGTGGATCTTCGCAGTCAGGCGGCAGGGAAAGAGCAGGAGGGCAGGATCGCTGCTCTGGGTCAGGGGGGCATGGAGTTCCCCTGACAGCAGTACAGAGGTCCTTTGAGGAAATGGGTAAGAATGTGGGTCACAAAAAACAAGCCCGGCTCAGGGATGCCTGCTTGCTCTTTAATGGTAGAGGCGTTATTATACCCACATTTCCAGCCTGGTCAAGTTTCACCTGAAATGCAATACAAGGGGATAGTCTCTGATTTCCATGTTATTCAGTGGCGGTCCGTGTTCTAGCTTCGGTGTCAACCAGTGCCGGTATGTGCATGTCCGGGGGGGGGAGTGCGGGGAGGGGCTGGGGGTGGTGGCGGTGGGTGTTGTGGCCCTCATGGGTATCGGAGCTGCATGATCATTGTCTCCATGACATCTGTGGGTCTTCAGATGCGGCTCTTGGCTTGGTAGCATAATGAATACACCCAGGGCTTTAAGTCTCACCGGTACTGAGCACCGGCAGTTTTTTAAAGGGGGCCTCGAAACTGGTCTCTGTCGGGCTCTGTTTTGTACCCTGGTACAGGCGGTCCATTTTTTCCAGACTGCAGTGAGAGCAGGCACATAATTTGGGCGTGTTCACACTGCTCACTTGTCACTAGTGGAGAAGTTACAACATGACGTCATGCCAGGTGAGTGTTGTAGGGGAAGGGAAAACCTTTAAAGAGAGTCATTTTCTCTCTGGATTTCCCTTCTCTTTTTGAAACTCAGGAGCAGCAACATTGTCGTGGTGTCACCAAGGCTTCAAGTGAAAGCTTTTTCAATAGTATATACAAGCCATAGTTGCTGCTCATTTATCTTATGCAACTAACAACCATTGACAAGGCCAATAGTCCTGATTTGTTGTAGGCATTATGTTACTTGCTGCAACAAATATCTGGATGCAATGACAGAAACAGTAAAAAATACAAGTCGGGCGGCACACTATGCTAAGCA
Source organism: Triturus cristatus (assembly GCF_964204655.1). Taxonomy (NCBI): domain Eukaryota; kingdom Metazoa; phylum Chordata; class Amphibia; order Caudata; family Salamandridae; genus Triturus; species Triturus cristatus. The sequence goes on from NC_140590.1 coordinate 1,471,216,991, forward strand.
CAGATTTTTAGCTTACGTGTTTTTGAGCCATGCCCTTAATTACACCGGCCACGCCCCTTTAAGAGACCCCCACACAGTTTTTTTATCACACTTAAAGCCCTGGATAAACCATTACTAGAAAAAGAGCCCTTACCCACACAGAGTTCATCTCCAGTGCTGCCCAAACACCACTCTCCATCCATCTACCAATAGGCCATGATTCTTATTTTGGGTTAACTGTTGATCCCTAAGTAAACCCTGTTAACGCATCAATCGTAATCACCAGGGGGCATATTAACAAGGGGCGGCGATAAATATCGCAATGCGTGCTTAGAGCTTGCATATTTATCGCCAGCTATCTCTGGAATTATCGCCCGGTTTGCGCGTTATTAACAACGCGCATCGCCGAGGCGATAAAAATTCCAGAGATAGTTGGGATATCGCCGTTTTCCATGGTGGAAAACGGCGATATCCTAGATGATAGGGCCTGTGGTCTTAGCCACAAAATCCACACCCCATGTTAAGTATGCCTTAGTCAGGAATTTAACAGACGTTAAATTCCTGCGTTAAGGCATACTTAACCCGATTTTAAAAATCGCTACCCTCCCTTGTTAATATCGCGAAGCTGCCTTCGCGATATTTTACCAAGGGGGTCTTGTCAGGCACGCCTCCTTTGCATCTCATTAGCGATGCGATCGGAGGCGTGCTGCAAACGGGCGCTAAGTCAGCAAGACACGCGATAAGGTGATTAAATTATAGCTGCTTTTCGCCCGAAAACGGACGCAAAAGCGGCGATAATTTCATATCGCCGCCTTGTTAATATGCCCCCAGAATCATAAGCAGAACGGTAAACTCCGAACCACCTGCAATGTTCCCCCAGTGTTTTTATGATATATGCAGAATTTGGTGCATGAATACTCAGAATAGATCATCACTTTGGAATAAACACAAAAACACGAGTTTGTAGAGCTACAAACTGTTCAAATAATGGATAACATGACTCACTAGACTTCTTCGGTGCACCTCTGCTGTTTTTCCAGGTATTAGCAATTACCCTTTTCAGATATCTCGCAAATATGTCAGTGTGTGAAAGATGCTGAATGGTACATTCAATTAAATCATCAGCAAATTTATCGAAGAAGGCAACTGGAAGATCAGAGAGACATTTCCTGACATCCTTCGTTCCATTCAAGGGTAATGACACAAGAAGAAAAGAACACTCCCATTCAGTTACTCCCTCTCTCTTTCCACTGCCTGTCACTCTCATTAAAACACATCAGACACGTTTTCTTGAAATAACACAGCCTCTTCCTACTCCTCTTTTATTGGCGTTTTACCTTAAAGGCACGGATTTGTTAGGGGTGAGTGATACCACACGTTTCCCTGTGCAAAACACACAATTTTAATAGAAAAATGTTTATTCGTCCTATTATGCAAATCATGTCCTTGAATACAAAAGTAAATTAAGGAACCTGATCAGTGTATTTTCCATAGTTTCTAAAATCGTGCAACAAAGTTGGTAGCACGTCATACACAGCTGTGACATACATCCAGTTTCACAGGCTCCTCTAAGCATTTTTTGCTCGAACTCCTCGAAGCAAAAATTATGCATAATGGATAAAGAATAAACAGACAAAAAATAAGTGTATTATGCGAGTCTAAGTAATCAAGAATTATGCATGAAGACACTTGTGTAAAAAAACACCCTGATATAGTAGTTGTTCACTTCCTTTCATTAATTGTAAGGATTTCTCCTCATTACAGGATTACTTCAAGTAGATAGATGATTGAAGTGGCAGAATTTTCATTTTTTTTTAAACCCAGAAACCATCACCCCTGTATTATCAGCATCTTGATATGGTTGAAAAATTGGGGAAACTTTCTTGACTGATATGTGATCAATATGGCTATAACGATTACATTGATCAGCTTTCTCAGATCATATTTTCATTGGCTTTATTTTGAAAATGCCCAGGCTTTTTTGTAGTTTCCTCTCATTTAGTGATACACTATACAAATGGCATATTCATTCAAAACATGAATATATTATTGAGTGATAACCATGTAAGACCTAAAAACAAGATGTCACTCACGGTAGTAACCAGTCCAGTTTGTATGTAACACTTTTTTCATGGCATCTTTACAATATGTCACATTCAAAATTGCCATTGACGCAAAATTCATCATTGTAACATTCAGCCTTTAAACTAAGCAAGGTGTGCCCAGTAAGTTAATATTTTCAAGATATTGAGTTAAAATAAAATACCACACAAACCCAATTATTCTGAGTGGGCCTGTAAATGTCAAATCAAGAGAAAATGGAGTTTATGTCCAACTTGACATTCTGAGTGTAGTAAATTTGTACTGACCTGCAATTTCCCCATTGCAAATTTCACCAAGTGACACCTGGAAAAATTCACTTGGAGAAAACTTATTTTAAAAAGAGGATAAGCTCTGAATCTATGCTGCTGTAAGATGGTTGGCACAGCACTAGTTGTGTGCAGAGCTGTATCTCTGGCAACTACGGCTGGTATGCGTTGACGGCGAGGGAAGAGTTCTGCGTGTCTATGTCTATGTCTATGTGGGGGTATTTGTAAAGCGCAACTGCTACTCCAAGGAGTGTCATGGCGCTGGATGACGAAAGGTAGAATGGGGCCGAAGAGGAGGAGAGATTATGTGCTGGAAAGAAACCAAGTTATAAAACATTTCCGGAGCAGAGGCGTAGACTTGATGCTTCTGAGGGACAGGGGTAGTTTATTCCAGAGGGAAGGACCAAGGAAGTAAAGTGCCTTGCCCCCAGACCTGGCTTTTTTAATACAAGGGGTGTTGGCCAAAAGGAGGTTAGAAGAGCGAAGGTTTCTTGATGGGACTTAGAACGAGATTCTGCATTTAAGATAGACAGGCCCATCCCTTATAGGGCTTTCTGAGTTACAAATAGAGTCTTAAATAAGATTATTTTCCTTACTGGGAGCCAATGAAGACTCCTCAGAAGGCTGGACGCATGAGCCTTGCGAGGGAGCTCAAAGATAGCTCGGGCCGCTGCATTTTGGACTAGCTGAAGTCTGTCCAAAAGATACCCGGGTAGGCCCAGGTAGAGACCATTTCAGTAATTGAGGCAAGATACGACCAGGGCCTGGATTACCTGCTGTCTGTCAGTCAGAGAGATTTTTGCTTCCAGGGATTCAACCATTCTGGCCATAGGTGCAAGGTAGACATTAAACAAGATAGGGCTTAGGGACGAGCCCTGTGGGACAACAATATTCAGCCTGCGAGACCCAGCTGAGTACTGATGGCACCATACTACCTGCCCCCTCCACTCTAAGAAGGAGGCTAGCTAGTGAGAAGCAGTCCCTGAAGATAATTCTAAGCCCTCCCCCCGTCTATGCTTCTGTCTTTCCTTACAATTTTAAACCCCTTCAGGACCGCTGACAAAATGTCAGGACCAGAGGAGTCAGTGAGCCAGGTCTCAATTACAAACAGAGCGTCAAGGCCTTCATCGCAGAGTAGGTCATGTATATTGATGTCGTGCTTATGGAGGGAATATGGGCATTGATCAGAGCTGCCTTAAAAGAGAGGAACTCAGAGTGGTGTGAAGGGATGCATTCAGTTCACAGCATGTTATAATTGCAGGTAGTGCACTTGCGATCTAGAGGATCTAGGGTATCAATGCTCAAAGGAATGCATCTCGGAGTACTTGTAAGGACATGAAGTTGCACAGAACTGTAGACAAGACAAAGCTCACTGTTAGAACTGATTTTGGCATAGTGGCTGGAACTGGTCACTTACGGGATGCTGATGGACGCAGACAGGCTTCCCTTTGGTGCACCATCGGCGCGCTGACGACATGCCCGCTGCATGCGTCTGCTGCAGGTCCACGCAGCGGCCCGGTTTAAATGCATCTGCCTAATTTGGAGGCTAGAGCGAGCATTTCCAAAGATGGCCGCCCTAGCTGTACCAGGAGGAAAGATGGCCGCCGCCCACAGAACACTCGTGATGGCCGGCCAGAATCACACAGCTGCCGCCCATGACTGAAGACGAGATACAGGATAGGAATCCCCACACCCAGGTCAGTAGAAGTGAAATACCAAAATATTTTTAAAGGAAAAGTTCAGCATAAAATCTGTTTTCTTTCACTTACAAATTCAAATTCAGCATTTTACAATATGCATGCAATAGTGCTCCCTCCCCCAGCAAGTGCAGAGTTTAGAAGAAGTAGTAAAATAGGCTGGAAACTGGGGGAATAATCCCTGCCTTCACTTACCTGAGCTGGCAATGCAGGGGTCTCCTCTTTCCCCCTGAGGTGTGCTGACTTTGCAGTGGCCAGCTGGATGTGTGGCGGTATTGGATGTGAGATGGTGGCAGGCCAGGCGGCTCACCAATTTCGCAGCAGCGGGCCGGATAGGGAGTGGACGCAGCAGTGGTTCCTCCGTGAGAGCAGAGGAGCACCACCCCATACTGCGGCAGAAAGCTGGAAAAATTAAATTGATAATCAAAGGATTATGATACCATTTTCTTTTTCCTGCTTTCTGCTGAACGGAGAGGGCAGGACGGGGCCAGTGCGTCATTGCTGCTGATTGGCAGCAATGACGAGTGGCCCATTCAATATGGATCGCGCATGTCCGTTTGGCCAGCTACCTTGCTACGGCCAAACCAACATGCGCAATTAAAACTGTCCAACCCGGCCGTTTTAGACAGTTGGATTAGGGAGGAGGCACAGACCTTTAGTGCTCTGAGGCAGCCTGCTCCATCTCATCCAGACTCTTCTTTCATAAAGCATGACAGCAGCGTCTGGATTGGATAAGGAGCTGTGAGACTTCACGCTGGAGGAGTCTGGAGCTGGGGCCGGAGAACACCGAGGATGTACTGCAGGCTAAGAAGGTAATTGAAACTTATTTTTTTCATTTTTCAATAAAATGTTTATTTGTATGGTTTCTAAATTTATTTATGTGGACCAACCATTTTTGTGGGTCACCCCCACTGCTGGAGCGGGTAGTACAACATTTTGTATACCCCCCCCCCCATTTTCTGCATGTTTATATTAATCTGAATAATCTATTAATTGTAATATTATTAATCTGTTTGAAGTGATAACTCACCAATTATATTAATGACAGAATTACACGTGATATTTGCATTTGTATGGCTAAACTAATTGTATACTAATATATGTACGCATATTAATGCTAGAAAATTCGAATATTGCATGATATACGTTGCTTTTGTGACATAATTGTAAATTGCACCAGATGACATCACTGGGTGAATAGAAACGCTTTAAATGTTGCTATCATGCTAGATAATTACTTACACATAGGGGAATTAGTGAGGGGTTAACATTTTATTAGCCATTTCAAAATTTTAATTACGTTTTGTGTTTGATTTGCTTAAGTTGACCATTTGGGCCTAAGAAAAGATGGCTGACCGAGACACACGACGCGACTACTACCGTTTCACTAGGTTTTGGGTGAAGTGCACCTGCGCCACCGCCAGCAACAAGTGGTCTCGTCCTGACCCCAGACAAGATGTACCCATCAAGGTCACACTGGGAGAATCGCCAAATTCACGAAACAAAGGACTGTCTTTAAAACCGGAACCAGCAAGTGTGATGACTTAACCTAACGGACTATGTGAGAACTTTACCGAATGACCCCAAACCAGCCAATAAGGACTGCCTAAAACTGATTTTGTTACATTTTGACGTTAGTTTCATTATAAAATAAGGTAGACTAGGGAGTTAAAAAAGTTCCTTTTCCTTTTTCCTGACGTTATGCTGACGAAGAGGACGTTGACACTGTTGGACAGCTGTTTTCCTGAATCTTTGACAGACTGAATTGCTGCCTGACTTTGATGAATTAAAGACTTTTCACGGCTTGATTGACTTAGAGGAGGACTAATAGCCAGATTAGGTAAATATGATGTTCCGTGGTTTGGTTTATGATTTATTAGATAAACAAAATTATTATTTTAACAAGCAAATGTGTTGGGTGATTTATTTGATATCAGATTAAATATAGATTAAAGAATTGAGTCACCAAATATCCAAAATCAACTAACTGATCTATCGACTAAATGAGGGGAATATCTCGAGGTTCTGAGTTTAATAAAGGTACTTAATGTATGTTCAGATAAATTAGGTTCTTTCGTTGAAAAGATATTCCTTTCATGTCAGCGTTTGGACGGTTCTCTCCCGTGAGAATGGATCAATGAAATGTGAGTGTTGGTGTTATGGGCCCCACCATTGAATGTATTGAGTGAATGTGCTAGTGTGATATTTGATCTGTGACGCAGGGAGGATTTAAAAATTTCACGCTGCATCACCACCACTAAGCTATATTTCAAAAGAATCCGGTTTAAGACCCTGTGGGTCTTTCATTCCATATGGACACTCCTCAGAACGAGATAAATGGGCAATCTCTCTTTTTAATTTATATTTATATTTAGGCTACAACCGTAATTTTCCTTGGCAAATTCATGAGAGTTTCGTGGGCTGCTGCGAGGGCTCTCTGCTTCTTACGCTGTGTCACTTTTATGTCAGAAACACTCTTCTCTTGTACGAAATGCTTACTCAAAGATTCCCTCTTCCTTGCTCTGGATTCCTCTGTTATCTTCAGATCCGGCATGTCCATAGGAGCTTAAAGACAGCAGATCTTAACTGCTCTCCAAATACCTTCTTAGATCTCATGGGGAGCAGCTCACCAATGAAGGGCCTCAGTCTGGCCTACAAAGTGATTTTATCGGCTGAGGTCAGTAGGCAGGCAGACCCTCTTCAACATGCTACCGTCTTGACGTGGAGGAGGTAACCCTTGATGATATAAGACGCACTACCGTGCTTGCAAATAGTGTTTTAAAGGTCTTGTGCGTTAAATATCATCTGTTTAAATTCATTATTGATCTTTATTACACCTTCCACCGCTCACATATAATGAATTTCAGGCAGCACACTAAGGGGCATATTTACTTGAGAAGTGGTGGAGTGTGGCGTTAGCCTCCTTGGCATAAGGACAGGCTCCTCCACTTCTGAAAGTCAGGACTACACCATATTTACAACAATATGGTGCAGTTGTCTGTTTCCCCCTGCACTGGCGCTAAATTTAGCAACCTACCGCCAACGCAAGTACCGTTGCACCGTAGCGAAAGGGTGTCTGTGTTGAGGGGAAGATTGTTTATGTATAGGAAGGTCTCCCTTTCTGCACATAAACACTCTTTAAATGGTGTTTTGTAACTTTTATGTGGGCTGTTTAATGCAGCACATATAGAAGTTACAAAACATCTTTTTTGTTTTTATTATGTGTATGTGCAGGAAGGGACACCTTTCTGCACATAAACAATCAATGGCGTTTTGGTGTTTCGACATCTGCTGCACACTGCAGCACACATTAAAACAGCTAAAATGAAGAGAAATAAAGCATGTCTCCTCATTTCGCCTGTTTAAGGCCAGGATTTAACTGGTCTTAATTTTGACGCTGCCTCCTATTTACGTGACCCTTGTAAATGGGGGGCAGCCTCAAAATCAATGGGTGTTGCGGAGAAACGCCCACTGCAACAACCATTGCCCTCCCCTTTCAAGCTAAGTATTGAGTGAAAGGGTGCCTTTTGTACAAGGCAGCATTGAAGCCACTTTCAGTGGCTTAGTACTGCCTTGTAAATAAGGTGAAGCCACAATCACTGTAGGAGAAAATGATCTGCTTCTTATAGTTACCCCTACTTTTTCCTGATGTTTCACTGTTTTTCGACATTAGTCTGGCTGGGGCCCTGAAAACCAGGATCCCAGCCTAGCTGCTTCCTCTCTAAATGGATTACCAGTAATTTAGGTACACTCCAGATTGGATTATGGGGTACCCATATAGGTCCCTAGTATATGGTACACTATGTACCCAGGGCATAGGTACCACAGAGGCCTACCAGGGGCTGAAGCATGTATTATGCCACCCATGGGAAGCCAATAAAAATGACACCCCAGGACTGCTACAGCAGCCTGGGTAAGGTGGTGCATGCACCCCTTACTGAGATATAGGTTCACTATATCTCTCCATATCACTGCACATATGAACCTATCAGTCACCCCTATGGCAGGCCTTATCAATCCTGAAGGCAGGGTGCTGGGTTTTATGTGAGAGGGTGCCCATGCATGAGCAGAACCCCTCTGCAGCCTTCGGAACCTTTATTCTGGGGTTGTTTGTGATGCAGCCAAACCATATACTCTTAAGTGCATTATAACTAAACGGTAAAAGCTAACTTTGGGATGGCTGCACGGAAACATGTCGTGTTTAGTGTCAAACACCTTGGAATCATACCCTCACACCAGTAACTGGTGTGGGAGTATGATCCCACCCTTCTAGAGGGAGAGGCATAACAGCACCGGCATACCCGGTACCAGCTAACAGAGCCCTGGCATCACAAAATGGATGCTGCCAGCCACAGACAAGAGTCTGCCCTCCTGCTGCTGGACGAAACTCCGGCAGGGGAGGCCTGGACAATAGTTTTATTGTCACAAGGAGGTGTCACCACCTCCCAGACAGGCTTTAGTGTATTGGGGCTGGGTGGGTGAACTCCAAGAGTGCTTTGAAGTCTGCACTGGGGGCACATTTGGTGTCCCTGTGCATAGTCCAGCTCAAACCGGTTACAGGGGCTACCAGCCCCTGCTCTGGTGTGAAACTGGACAAAGGAAATGGGTGTAGCCACCCGTCTTTCCTGACCCTCCCATAGGTTGGTCCCTAGAGTTTGTCCCACCCCTTCCTTGGGTATAAGATAGGAATCCCTGGCTACAGGACTTTAGATTACACCTGGACGAAACTCTGATACTGAATCCTGGAACTTCGATGATCTACATTGAACTAGATGACTAAAGAATCTCCCTTGGAGTAAAGGAGTTACTCCCCTGCAAGGCAGGCACCAAAGACGCATCTGACCAGTTTGCATCTCCGAAGCTCCCGCCGGACTCTGAAGAATTTTGCAACACAGGAGGTGGGTTTCCGTGGCCTTAGAGGTCGATCACTGCCCACAGCAAGTTTGAGGCCCGTATCCCTCGTGGCGACCGTGCAACCCGAACCCCTGGACACTGCTCACTTTGCAGAAGCATCAGCTTTACAACGACTCCTGCAGCTGAGCTTTGGGTTACTTGTAGCCCTGACTCAAGCAGCATTTGCACTGAAGATTGCCATCCTACACTCCACGAGTGTTCTGTGAGCAGGCCCTTTGGGTTTTCCCTTGAGGTCCCTTCGCTATTCATAGTCCATCAACTGGTGGGTCCCTGTGATGGCAGCATTACTTCTAATTGGGCTTTTCTGGTTGCTCCAGATGTGCCCTGACTCTTCATTGCTTGGGGAGTCACCAGGACCTTGCTGGTCCGCACCGAAGCGTCTTTTCTCTTTCTGCGTGGGTTGCTGTTGCCAAGGCTTGTTGGGTCCAATCCGAACACTGACACTGCAGCACTCGACATCCTTCGTGGGACAGCTTGAATCCAGCTCCTGGTTGTCATCGACACCTCCTGGTCCTCGTAGCTGCAGAGTCAAGCTTCACCTCTTCGCACCTGAAGCACCCGACATCGGTGGGCATCCGTCTATCGTGCCCCTGGTCACTGGCAAGTGACCCAGACACTGTCCCCTCTGCTTTCAGGTTCTTCTGATCTTCGATACAGGCTTGGATCACACCGGACACTTTTCTTCTTCCCAGCAGCAGCACTTTGCAGCAGATCGCCATTGAAATCAATGACAATTCCTGACACCATTTGACACCTATGCACTCGGCTTCCCTGGGTGAGGTAACTCGAGTACTCTGGTGCCCTAGAACCCCCTAAGACTAAATGGGTTTGCTTAAAGTCCTCTCCTAAGTGTCCTTAACTTCTAAAAATCCGACCGCGACTTCCTCGTAGAATAGTATGGGGCTTGCGCCTGTGTTCTCACACTGCACGCGTCCACCGTGGATCTCCTGTGTCACTACCTTGGGTGGTTCCTTGGGGTCCCAGCGATTCTACGTGCTCTAGGCACTGTGTCTAGTCAAGTCATGGTTCTTATACCACTTTCTTAATATATGGCTTGGTCCGCACCTAGGGCCCATTGTATATTGTGCTATTTACAGTCGTTTTAGAACTGTATTATTGTGTATCTTGGACTCTAATCTCATAAAGAGATTAGTAGTGAGTGTTTAGAAATACATGCATATATTTTACATATACCTTGTGCGGTTCTCCTTTCATTTAGTAACTCAATAATTTATAATCTGGTAAACCAAGCTGCTTTACACTCCTTCAAGATGTAGCCTGAAGGCTGCTCTCCATAGCTATACCACTGGGATAGCTTTCAATAAAGGTTGTCTTTAAACCTATCATCAATAAGGGTTGTTTGGACTGGTGCAAGGTGCCCACTATAACTAGTGGACAGCATATGCCAGGCCAACTTCTCACATTGGTGTGCAGCGGTTGGATTCAAGCTTGCTGCTTTACCAGATAATCTCTTTGAGTGACTAACTGAAAACCACTATAGGTACATAGGTACATATAAATCAAGTCTAGAATAAAGTAAGTTCTACTAAACTTGGAGTTGGGTTAGCAAAGGGGCCAGTACACCCCTTTTCCCCAACTCACGAGAGTCTAGTAGCTCCCACTAGGTTAGGTAGGTGCAACACCTCACTACACTAGCATGTCTTCAAGGCCTGACGCCAGTGGCTCCTTGACTTCCAAGTATGACCATCTCACATTCGTGGAATTGAGAAACATGTGTACAGCTAGCAAGTTGAAGACAGGGAGAAGTGCAAACACTCAAGGCCTCATGGAGGCTTTATTGTTGGATGATCTCAGAAAGACCCCAGGGTCTGATGAGGTAGGCAGGTTGGGTGGGGCAGCAGAAGAGGAAAGGCCAAAAGGTGACAACACCTATCACCAGGACTCTGAAGCTGACCAGGAGGATCAAGATGATTCTAACCTGGAAAATCCAATCCTTCCTGAAGGTGAGGGAGAAGGCCTCAGTGGCCCTCTCTATACCCCACCTGGAGGGGGTGGTGATGTGCCAAGAAGATCAAGATCTCCTTCCCTTTAGTCTAATCATTCTGGTGCATCCGGAGGGACCTCTGTCTCTCATAAGATCATTTTCGCCCAGAAGAGGGAGTCCTTTTATGAGAGAAAATGCAGACTGGTCCAGTTTGAAGAAGCTAAGCTTAGGATAAAGAGGGAACAGTTAGCATTGGACAGGGAATCCCTGGAGCTCCAGAGAGCTTCACATAGATGGGGGCTAGAGCCCCAAGGTGGTAGCAACAGTGTCCCTAGAGGTAGACATCATACTCATGACCATAGGAACCTGAACAAGATTGTCCCTCCCTACCAGAGAGGGGATGATATCCACAGATGGATAACTGCACTGGAAAGGGCCTGAAAAGTACAGAGGGTCCCTCAGGGGAAGTGGGCAGCAATCTTGTGGCTCTCCTTTGCAGACAAAGGTAGAGACAAGCTCCTCACTGTAAGAGAAGAGGATACTGACAATTACACAGTCTTTAAAAGTGCTCTGATAGCTGGGTTTGGCCTAACCACTGAACAGTACAGGTTGAAGTTCAGAGATACCCAAAAGGCACAGACTCAAGACTGGGTTGACTTTGTAGATTGTGCCACTAAGGCTCTGGAGGGCTGGTTACTTGGCAGTAAGGTGTGTGATTTTAAAGGATCGTACAACTTAAATATGAGGGAGCAGATCCTTAATAATTGTCAAAAATAGCTGTTGCATCAGTACCTGGTAGACTCTGATCTGACCTCTACCCAATAATTGGGTCAGAAGGCAGACAAATGGATCAGAATACAGGGTGAGGCAGAAGGTTCAGAACCAAGGTGGTGACTCCAAAAAGCAAGATTCCAAAAACACTGATGAGGGTGGGGACAAGGGTAAGGACCAGAAGTCTTCTCAAGGGCCCTAAAAATCTGCATCTGGTGGGGAGTCCCAATCAAACAAAGGAAAATGCCAAAAGAAACCATGGTGCACAATCTGTAAATAGAAAACCCATTGGACAAGTGATTGTACCAAGTTCAAAGACTGAAAACCAGCCACCAATGCCCCTAAGGCAACTGTTCACCCTAGTTCAGCTACAAGTGGTGGTACTCAGAATAAGGGTGTAGTAGGGTTAACCTTGGGTTCTGAGGTGGACTCTGGCCTAGTCAGAGTTCCAACTCAGGCTGTACTGATCTGTGATGGAGGCATGGATATATCCTCCTTTGTGAGTCCCAGTAATCTGGGCAAATACAGACAGAAGACTTTAATCAATGGAAAAGAGGCTTTGGCATTCAGGGACACAGGAGCAAGTGTCACAATGGTGACAAAATATCTTGTGGCTCCTGAGCAGATCATAATTGGTGAAATGTACCAAGTGACCAATGCTAGCAATGTCAGGACAGACCATTGCTTGGCAGTTCTTAATTTCTCCTGGGGAGGGGTAACTGGCCTTAAGAAAGTTGTGGTAAGTGCAGACCTTCCTGTTGAATGCTTGCTTGGCAATGATTTGGAAACTTCAGCTTGGGCTGAAGTAGAGCTCAGGACTCATGCAGGCATGGTGGGAATCCCTGCACATATGTTTGCTGTGATCAGGTCACAGTCAAAAATGTCAAAAGCTGAACGTGCCCTGGATTCTGAAAGAATGGACCAGGTGCCTCCAAAGAAAAGGAGCAGCAGGGGTAAGGCAGTGTCTTCCCCCCTGGCTCAGGAAACAGATCAGTCTCTTGAAAGGAGATGATCTCAAGCCTGAAGAAGGAACTGTCCCAGATGAGCTTGTACCTGACCAGGTTGAGTTCTTGGGGACAGGTGTGAGAAGGTGGCCTGATATATGCTGTCCACTAGTTCTAGTGGGCACCTTGTATCAGTCCAAACAACCCCTTATGGTGATAGGTTAAAGACAACCTTTATTGAAAGCTATCCTAGTGGTAGCTATGGACAGCAGCCTTCCGGCTAAGTCTTGAAGGAATATAAAGCAGCTTGTTTTACCAGTCTATAATCTCTTGAATGATCAAATGAAAGGACAACCACACCAGGTATATATTTAAAATATATGTATTTAGGTTAACACACACCCCTCTAGTCTCTTTATGAGACTGGAGTTCGAAGTACTTTGTTTACAAGTTAGCAATTATCAGTAATAGCACAAATACACGTTTGGGCTCTAGGAGCGTACCAAACCATATACCAAAAAATTGGTATAAGAACCACGACTGGCATAGACTCTAGGCCTAGAGCCTGTACAATCGCTGGGACCCCAAGGAACCACCCACGGTAGTGACACAGGGGAGCCACGGGAACTGTATGCAGTGTGTAAACACAACCACAGTGTTCCCGTTAGCTTCTATGGGCAATGTCGCGGTTGGAATTTTAAAGATTAGGGACACTTAGAATCGAGTCAAGAACAAACCCTTTTGGACTTAAGAAGTTCTAGGGCTAGCACCCACGGGATCACCGGAGTACTCGAGATACCTCACCCAGGGAAGCCGGGTGCATAGGTGTCTTTTGGTGTCGGGTTGCGTCGTCGATTGCAATGGAAGCCTGCAAAGAACGGATGCTGCCGTGAAGAGGAGAAGTGTCCGAAGAGATCCAGCCTGGATCTGGGATGGAAGGAACCTGAAAGCAGAGGGAACAGAGTCTGGGTCACTAGCCAGTGACCGAGGGCAGGATGGACCAATGCCCACAGATCTTGGGTGCTTCAGGTGAGTTGAAGGGTGTCTTGACTCTTCATCCACGAGGTCCAGGAGGCGTCGACGAAGTCCATGAGCCGGATTCGAGCTGTCCCAAAAAGTCTGTCGAGTGGTGCGGTGTCGGTGACTGGAATCGACCCAACAAGCCTTGGCAACGGCAAATCACTGGAATTCAGAGAAAGGACTGCGGTGCAGACCAGCAAGGTCTGATGGACTCACCCAGCAAGGGTAAGTCAGGGCACGTCTGGAGTAACCAGGAAAGCTCAAAAAGAAGAGGAGTTGCCTTCATGGGGACCTGCTAGCCAATGGGCTAGTGATCGCGAAGGAGCCTCAAGTGGTCACACTTGAAATGGGCCCATGGGTCACTCGTGGAGTGGAGGCCAGCAATCTTCGGTGCAGGAGGTGCTCAATGCTGGGGCTACTAAGAATCCAAAGCACAACTTTGTGGAAGCCCAGGAAGATGCTGTTGCTTCAAAAGATTACGGTGTCCAGGGGTCACAGTTCCACATCACCCACGATAGCCACGGGCCTCAGCTTTGCTGTGGACTCAGGGTAGCCTCGGCGAAGTCTGAAAATTAACCTCTGGTGATGCAAAGACTTCGGCGTCCGGTGGGAGCTTCAGCGATGTAGACCGGTCAGTTGCTTCTTTGGTGCCTGCCAAGCAGGGGAGTCACTCCTTGACCCCAAGGGAGATTTCTTCTGTCTTCTAATCAGGATAGAAAGTCGAAGGTCCAGGATATATGTAGCAGAGTTTCGTCCAGGGTAATCTAAAGTCCTAGGGACTGAATTCCTCTACTTATACTAAGTTTAGGGGATGGACTAACTCTAAGGTTCCACCTATGGGTGGGCTTGGAAAGAGGGGTGGTTACACCCATTTCCTTTGTCCAGTTTCGCACCAGAGCAGGGGCAACTAGCCCCTGCAACCGGTTTGAACTGGACTATGCACAGGGACACCAAATGTGCCTCCAGTGCAGGACTTCAAAGCACCAGAGAGTGCTCACACCCAGCCCCAATACACATCTGCCTGTCTGGGGAGGTGGTTACACCTCCCTTCAACAGGAAACCTACTGTCCAGGCCTCCCCTGCCGGAGTTTTGGTCAGCAGCAGGAGGCCAGACCCGTGTCTGTGGCAGTGGCATCCAGTTTTGTGATGCCAGGGCTCAGGAAAGTCCTACTGGGTTTGACCAGTGTGAACATGTCTTTCTCTCTAGAAGGGTGGAATACTACCCCCGCCGCCAGAATTGGCGGGTGGGGGGTAGTATTCCAAAGCGTTTGACACCAAACACGTCATGTTTTGATGCAGCCATTCCAAAGTTATCGTTTACCGCGAGGTTATAATGCACTTAAGAGTATATGGTATGGATGTATCACAGAACAGCCATAAAGAAGTATTTCCGAAAGCTGCAGAGGGGCTCAGCTCATGCTTGGGCACCCTCTCACACAAAACCAAGCACTCTGCCTTCAGGATTGTCAAGGCCTGCCATAGGAGTGACTTATAGGTTTATATGTGTCTGTATATATATGTGGATATTGGAAGCCTATTCCACTGTAAGGGGTGCGAGCACACCCTTACCCAGGCTGCAGTAGCAGACCTGTGGTACCATTTTGGAGTGCTTCCCAGGGGTGGCATAATACATGCTTCAGCCCCTGGTAGGCTTCTGAGGTACCTATGCCCTAGGTACATAGTATACCATATACTATGGGCTTATAAGGCACTCCAGAATCCAATTACATATGTACCTAATGTACATGCAAACCATTTTAGAGAGGAAGCAGCTAGGCTGTGGTCCTGATTAGCATGGTCACAGCCAGTCTAAGGTCGAAAAACAGTGAAACACCAGCAAAAAGTGGGGGTACACATGTGAAGCAGATCCTACTCTCCTACACAACCCCCCCCCCCAAACGCAGGGACATGAAACTAACCTTGACCAGTTGAGTCTTCATGTTCTAAGTGGAAATACCTAGAGAGTCCATCTGCATTGGCATGGTTACTCCCAGGTCTATGTTCCACTGTAAAGTCCATCCCCTGTAGGGAAATGGACCACCTAAGCAGTTTGGGATTTTCACCATTCATTTGTTTTAGCCATAAGAGGGGCTTATGGTCTGTCTGAACACGGAAGTGAGTACCAAACAAGTATGGCCTCAACATCTTCAGAGCCCAAACCACAGCAAAGGCCTCCCTCTCAATGGTTGACCAACGTTTCTCTCTAGGAGTCAGCCTTCTGCTTATGAAAGCTACTGGCTGATCCTGACCTTCATCATTCAATTGTGACAGTACAGCCCCTACCCCCAATTCGGATGCATCTGTTTGGACAATGAACTTCTTGGAGTAGTCAGGACTCTGTAGAATGGGAGCAGTGCACATGGCCTGCTTCAGGTCATCAAATGCCTTTTGACAGCTAGCTGTCCACTGAACCTTTTTGGGCATCTTTTTAGAAGTTAAGTCATTCAGGGGTGTCACTATTGATCCATACCCTTTGACAAATCTCCTATAGTACCCAGTCAGGCCTAAGAAGGCTCTCACCTGAGTCTGGGTAGTTGGAGCAACCCATTACATTATGGTCTGGATTTTGCTCTGCAATGGTTGAACCTGGCCTCCACCTACAAGGTGGCCCAGGTACACAACCTGACTCTGCCCTATCTGGCACTTAGTAGCCTTGATAGTTAGGCCTGCTTTTTGCAGGGCCTCCAAAACATTCCTCAGGTGGACCAGGTGATCCTCCCAGGTGGAGCTAAAGACAGCAATATCATCTAGATATGCTGCACTAAAGTCTTCTAGGCCTGTAAGGACTTGATTCACCAACCTTTGGAAAGTGGCATGTGCATTCTTCAAACCAAAGGGCATTACCACAAATTGATAGTGCCCACTAGGGGTAGAAAATGCTGTCTTTGGCTTTGCATCATAAGCTAGTCTGATCTGCCAGTAGCCAGCTGTCAGGTCAAATGTGCTTAGAAACTTGGCTAAGGACAAAGTATCTATTAGCTCATCTGCCCTGGGGATGGGATGGGCATCAGTCCTAGTGACTGCATTGAGACCCCTGTAGTCTACACAAAACCTCATCTCTCTTTTCCCACCACTGGTGTGAGGTTTAGGTACCAGGACTACTGGGCTAACTGAGGGTTCAATCACACCCAGATCTAACATCTTTTGGACTTCTGTCCTTATACAGTCCCTGACATGGTCAGGTTGCCTGAAGATCTTATTCTTCACAGGTAGACTGTCCCCAGTGTCCACTTCATGAGTGCACCGGGTGGTCTGACTTGGAGTCAGTGAAAACATGTCTAAACTGGCTAAGAAGGTTTCTGCAGCCAGTTTGCTGCTGTGCATTGAGGCTGCCTGCCAAGGCTACACCATCTACTGACCCATCATCAGGGTTCTGAGAAAGCAGGTCAGGGAGTGGGTCACTCTCTTCCTCCTGTCCTTCATCAGTAGCCATGAGCAAGCCCATGTCTGCCCTGTCAACATATGGTTTAAGTCTGTTGACATGAAGTACACTATGGGGACTCCTAGGGGTTCCAAGGTCCACCAAGTAGGTAACCTCCCTGTTCTGTTCAACAATTGTATAGGGGCCACTCCATTTCTCCTGCAGGACTGCTGGGGCCACAGGCTCCAACACCCATACCTTCTGTCCAGGCTGGTAAACAGTCAGTACAGCCTTTTGGTCATGCCAGGCTTTTTGCAGTTCCCGGCTAGCCTCAAGGTTTTTGGTTGCCTTTTTCATGTACTCAGCCATCCTGGAGCGGAGACCAAAGTACATAGTCCACTATGTCTTGCTTTGGGGGCTTGAGAGGTAACTCATATCCTTCCTTCACCAAACACAATGGGCCCCTGACAGGGTGACCAAACAAAAGTTCAAATGGGCTGTAGCCATCCCCCTTTTGAGGCACCTCCCTGTATGCAAATAAAAGGCAGGGCAAGAGCAGGTCCCATTTTCGCCTAAGCTTCTCTGGGAGTCCTTTGATCATGCCCTTTAAGGTTTTGTTGAATCTCTCAACTAAACCATTGCATTGTGGGTGATAGGGTGTGGTGAACTTGTAATTCACTCCACACTCCTTCCACATAGCAGTCAATTAACTAGACATGAAGTTTGCATCCCTGTCAGATACTACCTCCTAGGAAAACCTACTCTTGAGAACACACTCAAGAGAGCTCTTGCCACCACAGGTGCTGTAGTGGTCCTTAGGGGAATGGCTTCTGGGTACCTGGTGGCATGATCCACCACCACCAGTATAAATGTGTGCCCCAATGCTGTTTGGGGATCCATGGGACCAACAATGTCAATCCCTACCCTTTCAGACATGTGGGGCCAGTGAAAGTGAGGAACAATTCTGTCCCAAGTCTTGTTCTGGCCCAGGTGTCTTGCTAGGGGAATAGCATGGGCTAGTGTCCATAGGAAACCCCTAAACTTCAGAGGTATAACCAACCTCCTAGATGCACTAGGCTTGGGGTTTCTACTCTCTGAGTATAGGAGTCCATCATCCCAATAAACGTTATGAGTGCAACTAGCATTCCCAGCAGCCTCATCAGCAGCTTGCTGTCTGAGGGTTTCAAGAGAGGGGCATGTTTTCTGCTCCTGGCTCAGATCAGACCTGGAAGGGCCCCCTGTCCCCAAGAACTCAACCTGGTCAGGTTCAAGCTCCTCTGGGACAGTTCCTTCTTCAGGCTCAAGATCATCTCCCTGAGGAGACTGATCAGTATCCTGAGACAGGTGGGAAGGCTCTGACTTAACCCTACTGCTCCTCCTCTTGTGAGGCACCTGGTCCATTATTCCATAATCCAGGGCCTGTCCAGTTTTAGACATTTTAGCCTGTGACCTAGTCACAGCAAAGACATGTGCAGGGATCCCTAACATTTCTGCATGTGTCCTGAGCTCCACTCCAGCCCAAGCTGAAGTCTCTAGATCATTGCCAAGCAAGCGCTGTACTGGTAGGTCTGCACTTACCACAACCTTCGTAAGGCCAGTTACCCCTCCCCAGAAGAAGTTAACAACTGCCAGAGAATGGTCTGTTCTGACATTGCTAGCATTGGTCACTTGGTACATTTTACCAAGTATAATCTGCCCAGGATTCACAAGATCTTTTGTCACCATGGTGACACTTGCTCCTGTGTCCCTGAATGCTCAAGCTCCTACTCCATTTATCAAAGGCTGCTGTCTGTATTTGCCCAAGTTACTGGGACTCACAAAGGGGTACATATCCATGCCCACATCACTGACAAGCACAGCCTGAGTTGGAACTCTGACTAGGCCAGAGTCCATCTCAGAACCCAGGGTCAACTCTACTACAGCCTTATTCTGTGTATTCCCACCACTAATTGTAACTGCACTAGGGGGAGCAGGTGCCTTAGGGGCATTGGTGGTGGCTGGAGCATTTTCTTTGCCCTTGTTGCAGTCACTGGTCCAGTGAATTTTCTGATTACAGATTTTTCACCAAGATTTCTTTTGGCCTTTACCCTTACTCGACTGTGACTCCCCATTAGAAGAAGATTTTTGGGGCCCTTGAGAAGACTTCTGGTCTTTGCCCTTGTCCCCACCCTTCTCAGAATTTTTGGAATCTTGCTTCCTAGGGTCACCACCTTGGTTCTGTACCTTCTGCCTCACCCTGGTTCTGACCCATTTGTCTGCCTTCTTTCCCAATTCTTGGGGAGAGGTGAGATCAGAGTCTACCAGGTACTGGTGCAACTGCTGATTTTGACAGTTATTAAGAATCTGCTCCCTCATTATCAGAGTGTACAATCCTATGAAGTCACACACTTTACTGCCCAATAACCAACCTTCCAGAGCCTTAGCAGCACAGTCAACAAAGTCAACCAAGTCTTGATTTTGTGCTGTTTGGGTGTCTCTGAACTTTAACCTGTATTGTTCAGTGGTTAGGCCAAACCCATCTATTAGTGCACTTTTCAAGACCTGGTAATCATCAGCATCCTCTCCTCTTACAGTGAGAACCTTGTCTCTACCTTTGTCTGCAAAGGAGAGCCATAAGATTGCTGCCCACTGACCTTGAGGGACCTTCTGTACTTTAGAGGCCCTATCCAAGGCAGTTATCCATTTATGGATGTCATCCCCACTCTGGTAGGGAGGGACAATCTTACTTAGGTTTCTGTGGTCATAAGACCTCTCCCTATCTCTAGGGAAATTGCTGCCACCAAGGGACTCTAGTCCCTCCTTTTTACTAGCTCT
Source organism: Triturus cristatus (assembly GCF_964204655.1). Taxonomy (NCBI): domain Eukaryota; kingdom Metazoa; phylum Chordata; class Amphibia; order Caudata; family Salamandridae; genus Triturus; species Triturus cristatus. Next base: position 1,471,236,805 of record NC_140590.1, read on the forward strand.
GTAGAGCTCTAGGGCTTCCCAATCTAATTTCATCTGCTGCTTTCTGAGGTTGATCTTGTCTTGCTCATACTTCAGCAGTCTCTCTCTCCTCTCCTGGGAGGTTCCCCTCCCTCTGTGAGAAGTGACAGAGGTCCCTATAGAAGAGTTAGACTGGACAGATCCCCTTGACAGAGATCTATCCCTTCTAGCCCTGTTCTCAGGTCTACCTGGAGGAATAAAGGAAGGAACATTATTGTCATCCTCCTCATCCTCATCCAGGAGATCTGTACTCACCAGAGTCTGGTCATTGTCACCAGTCTGGTCAGCATTAGAGGTAGGATCAGTGGAATTGCTACCCCTAGTCCCACCCTCACCTGCTTCCCCACTCACACTGTCTATCCCATCAGGCCCACTAGATCCTGTGATATCATCCAGCTTAAGCATCTTTATGAGATGCTGGGTGGATGGACTTTTGCCTGTCTTCAGCTTCCTAATGGAACATAAGGCCCTAAGCTGAGCAAAGGAGAGATCCTCATATTTATAGGGAAGGAGCTCACTGGTTCCTGGTAGGGACCCACTGGTTCCTGGCTGGTTAGACATTACTAATGTGGTGTGGTGTATTGCACTACCTACACTAGTGTGGCCTACTAAACTCTCTTGAGTTGTAGAAAGGGTGTGCTATCCCTTAACACACAACGCTAAGTTCAGTAGAACTTACTGTAGCTAAACTTGATATTATATGTACCTCAGGTACCTTTAGTGGTTTTCAGTTGATCAATTCAATTGAGATTATCTGGTAAAACAATAGCAAGCTGGAATCCCACACGCTGCACACCAACGTGAGAAGGTGGCCTGATATATGCTGTCCACTAGTTCTAGTGGGCAAATTAGCATGAGTGACTATGTGTGTGAGTAACTCTATGGATGAGTGGTGTTGTGTAACAGGATGTATAGGTGTATGAGCTGGCTTGTCTGTTCCATTGCAATGCCCCTGATCCGTCCCTCCTGCCCTTTATGGGCTGTTATGCTGCAGCTTTCTCTCCTGTCTGTCCATTATGGTCAGCTAGCTACAATTGCCTCTTTCCCCTCTGTTCTCTGTTGTCCATGTGCATGGTCCTGTCCCTTCCCTGTTGCTTTCTATGGATTGTTGTGCTGCACTCCCGTCCCGCATGCGCTGTGTGGTGTATTGTGCTGCTACAAACCCTGATGCCTGCCCTGTTGGGTCAGTTTGGTGCATCTCTCCATGTCCCTCCTGTCCTCTGTTATCCGAGTCCATGTCCCTACCCCAATTCCTCCTGCCTACCATGATCCAATGTACCATACTTGCGAACATTTTGAACATGGTAAGAGGGATATTTTGAAAAAAAACTGGGGTATTGATTTTCCCCTTTGAGTTACATTGAAAAAGAGGAGATTGTAGACAGGAGACAGATCAAATAAAGCCCATTTGAGCTTAAAAACATTGGACGTTTCCTGGCTGAAATGGGTCTGTTGGCATGTATGGTTGTACTACCACTGTCTCTTCCTTCTGCCCACAATGGTCTATTGTATTGCCACAGCCTCTCTTGCCAGTCCTGTATTGTTGGTTTGTTGCCCCTGCCCCCCTTTCCACTGTCCTCCATAGTCTGTTGTGCTGCCACTGCCCTTCCTGCCTGCCCAGTGTGGTCAAATTGTTGCATCTGCACTCTCCTACCTGCCTTCAATTTTCAGAGTCCGTGCCCCTGGCCTCTGCCTCTCAACAGTATCCCAATGAACAACTAGATTGCTAACATTCTATATTTATTACAAAAGTGTGGAACGCCTGACGTCATCTTGATGTAATCAAAACTGTAATACCTAGAGTATTTCCTTTAGAAATTACATATATGAGAGGGTCTTATTTGCATCAAAATTATGGTTAGTGCTCTAAAAAACTAAAATGAGGACATATTTTCTGAGTTTTCAAATAGCGACAAAGAACTTTTAAATTATTTGTAATCTTTATGTTTTTTTATCCAGTTGACCACTTGATTAAATGTTGCACCTAGGGGAGAGGATGTGGTGTTACTTCCAGAGCTGCAGACTTTACAACTGGGGAACCAGGTTGGAGTTTCTGCTTCAGCTCAACATTCTGTGATTCTGGTCAAATCACTTAATCTCCCCCATGTCTACAACCAAAATGAATTTGATCTTGTGTGATGTAACCAATGCTCATGTAAAGCACTCCAATACCTGCAAATACACAAAAAATAAGTGTTTTGCACACTTCTGTCATTGGGCTACATCTGGGTGATATTTGTGCTGCATTTGGGCTCTTTTGTCTCTGGTGGCCATCTTGTGAGATTTATTTGTTATGAAGTTTCCTAATTTCCTCATTTACTGCAGTCTCCTCAGTAGGAAATGCTTTCAGTTTTTTACTTTGATTCCATCAAGAAGGTATTCAGATATGTCACACATTTGCCATAAATTCTGAATGTTAGCACTCTAGTTGCTCATTAGATCACTGTATTAAAGCTACTGCTCACCACGGAAGTCTGCTGCTGGTATTAAAAGTGCATGTTTCAGTCTGCATATCAGAATTTTTTTCATGAAATAGAAGAGGATTTGAGAAGTCACTCAAAATGTGCCCTAATTTTTCTTTCTTCAGCACTAATCATACTTTCTATGGCAAAATGAACCCCCTCATTTTGTTCCTTTTAAATTAAATGTTTTAAGAGTTACCACTTTATTCCAACCAAGATGGCTACAGGTGTGCCATACTTTTGTCATAAGTAAGACAGTAAGCGCTCTAGTTGTTCTTAAGAGCACTCTGGGACAATTAAAAATTTGCAAACATTCGTGACAAGAATTTTCAATTCTATTAAGGACAACGGAGGCAAGGATTATGCTTCTCATTCTTTGCTTTATTCAACACAGCAGCCAATAAAAAAACACCTTTTTTATTCCAAACTACAAATCCCATGAGTCCAATGCATCACGATACCATAGAGACTATAACCATATAAGGTCCCGTCGAGGCAGACACCTCCTCTTTCTTTGCGTGACCGTTAACTGTTAAGGCCGTAACTTGAAACAAAGTAGTCCTCTTTGAACTGAGATCCTGAACCAGTGTCTCTGCAAGCTCAAACACCCGGAAGTAACACTTGAACTTTGGCTCCGCGGGACGAAACCCACATGATCACAACAGGTGAGCGAGCTCCACATCGCGAAGGGGCAACCATGCCCAAAGAACTCCTTGGACAGCAAGCAATCTTCACTTGCCACTGGAATCTGAAACAAAGATAAAGGTTCCGTAATAACGGTAATCTCTCAAACCATGTTCCAATCTGAAAGGTATAAACTTTACAGACATAAAAAGGGGGGGGGGGAATGGAGGATAAAGAAGGCAATACAATGCAATCCAAAATCATCATCAACTGATTTATATATACATTGTAAGAGTCATATAAACTCCGGGTGGGATAATCCTCGCCTCCGTTGTCCTTAATAGAATTGAAAATTCTTGTCACGAATGTTTGAAAATCTTTAATTCTATGTCAGGACCGGAGGCTCCGATTATGCTTGTTTAAAGCCCAGCCACCACCACTGAACCACTATAGGTTTATAATAAAACGATTTAAAGGTAGACTCATTAGACCAATCCGCAGTGCTCATAATGTCGGATAGGGTCACACCCAAGGAAAAGGACTTAGACGCCATTGCGCCCCGCACAGAATGTGCACCAAACTGAGACACATCAATGCCTGCTTCATTCATGAGCCAACGCACCCATCGCGCCAAAGTAGCTGATAACACTGGGCGAAAAGGCTTCTGCAATGCAATGAACAGCTGACCCTGCATATCAGAACGGAAGCTAGCTGTACTTACCTCGTACGCTTTGACACATTGCACCACACATAATTTGGGATTATCCGGAAAAGCCGGATAAATCACTGAAGTGGAATTGGTTTTGGTTCGTCTGGAGATAGAGAAAGTTACCCCTTCTGGGGAGAACTTACGCCCCGCTAAATCTAAAGCTCTGATATCAGAAACTCTCTTTCACGAGACCAAACATAATAACATCGCCAGCTTGGCGGAAAGCTGTTTCCGTGACAGGAGCTCGTTCGGTGGCCAAGGTTCCAAAAAGCGGAGGACCACCGTCACATCCCACAAAAAAGAGTATTTTGGACACGGGGGCTTGACCATCCGGATACCCCTAAGCAGTTTACACACCAGAGGATGTTCTCCCACTGGCTTACCCTCCAAAGGAGCATGCCCGGCGGAAATAGCGGATCTAAAATTGTTTACTGTCCTATATGCAAAACCAGATGACGCCAAAGAAGCAAGGAAATTCATGACCATGGAGACATTAGCCGTAGTGGGATTGACGTCCCGTTGAATACACCAGCTACACCACCTGTTCCATGCTGATGAATACCGCTTATGGGTATTATCTGACCATGCCTGCTTGATGAAGTTGGAAGCGTCTGCCGAAAGGCCTGGGACCTTCCATCTATCCCTGAAACTCGCCACGCCACAAGAAGTAGTTGGTCTGAGATCATTAATGGATGAGGGGCCTTGAGAGGGTCCAGCAAGAGGTTCCATCTCTGAGGTAGGAGAACTGTTGTCGCACAGGACATTTCCAGAACAATCGGAAACCAAGCCTGAGCTCTCCACAAAGGTGTAACCAGCACCATCTCCGTCCGCTGGCGTCTGGCTTGGGCCAGGACCCTGGGAATCATGACAAACGGCGGGAAGGCATAACAAAGGACTGGTGGCCAGGTTTGAAGAAACGCATCCGAGGCTAATGCCTCCGGATCCAGACGCCAGCTGTAGAAATCCGGAAGTTGCTTGTTCAGCCGTGACGCGAACAGGTCCAACTGACACGGACCCCATAGGAGGTTCAGCATCCGAAAGACTCGAGGATGTAACCGCCAATCGCTGTAATCCCGTAGGTACCGGGAATGCCAGTCGGCCTCCTCGTTCTTCCGACCCGGAAGGTATTCCGCTACTATTGACAGATTGTACTGAAGACAGTAATGCCAAAAATCTTTGGCAATCTCCGCTAGGATGCGAGATTGAGTACCCCCTAGTTTGTTCAAGTACCGGACTGCCGATATGTTGTCCATTCTTAAAAGAATGCAGCAGTTCATCTTCTGCGGAGAGAGGCTGCGAATTGCGAACGATCCCGCTAGCAACTCCAGACAATTGATGTGAAGGGAGAGTTCTTCCGGCGACCAACGACCCCCCGTCGAGATCGGACCGCAGCGGGCTCCCCAGCCCCAACGGCTGGCGTCCGACTCTATCACTACCTCTGGATTGAACCCGAAAATGTCCCGCCATTCCACGATTCCATGTGGTCGAGCCACCACAACATTTCCCACCTCGCTTCCTCTGAAAGAGGGATCTGATCGGTATAGCTGAGGCCTTTGCGGAGATGTTGAATCTTTAATCGTTGGAGAGCTCGGTAGTGAAGGGGTCCCGGAAAAATGGCCTGAATCGAGGAGGCCAACAAGCCCACTACCCGGGCTATGGACCGTAAGGACACAATCTGCTTGTTCATGATCAATCTCAATTCTCTCTTGATCGTTTTGATCTTGGATGCGGGAAGGAGAAGCTGGCAGGTGCGAGAATCCACCTGAAAGCCCAGAAACTCTATAGATTGCGTGGGTACCAGAACTGATTTCTGAGAATTCACAATGAAACCCAGATTTTGAAGGAGAAGAATGGACCACTCCAGATGAGTCATCACTAGACGCGGACATTGCGCCATGATAATGACGTCGTCCAGATAGACGATCAGCCTCACTCCGCGGGAACGCAGTGACTCCATGACTGGACGAAGGAGTTTCGTGAAGCACCATGGTGCTGACGAAAGTCCGAAAGGAAGAACAGTGTACTAGTAACAGACGCCTTGCCACAGAAACTGAAGAAACCGGCGGTGAGGGGCGTAAATGGGTACGGCCAGGTAGGCGTCTTTCAGGTCCAGACGGACCATCCAATCGCCCTCCTGCAGCAGATCGCGCAGAAGATGGATGCCCTCCATTTTGAAATGGCGGTAAACGATCCATCCATTGAACTCTTTGAGGTTCAGGACCAACCTGTGCCCGCCCCCTTTCTTCTCGACCAGGAACACGTTGCTGAGGAAACCGTGGGAGTGGAGTCGAAACTCGACAATCGCCCTTTTCTGTAAAAGAGAGTGTATTTCTCCTGCGATAAAACTCTGATCGAGTTGGGAAAAATGGATGGGATGGGGAGGGGAATGTTGGACGGGAGTGTTGTACATCTCCAATTTGTAACCCTGTACTGTTTCCAGGATCCAGGGATACTGCGAAAGCGTTTGTCAAGCATGCAGGAAAAATTGAATGTGACCCCCCAACTGTACCTCTGAACAAAGGATAAGTCTCACCTGCAGATCCTGGCTCCTGGTGGTTTTCATTGTTGCCACCGAACCTGCCTCTGCGGAAGCGGTTCCGCGCTCGTCTGGAGGGGTAGAAGTTGGAATTTCCAGAATAATTGTCTTGGTAACCTCCTCTGTTGTGGTGTTGACCACGCTGGGTGCCTTGGGGTTGACCTCGGCCGGGCGACCGCCCTCGATTTTGTCCGGCCCTGGCGAAAACCGGACGGAAGGCCCGTCGCTGCGACTCCTGCGCTTTATCCAGGCCGCTGAAAGTAGCCACGAATTTGGTGAGCTCCGTCAAAAAGGGTTGTCCGAAAAGGAGACCCTGGGCTACTGGACCTGCCTCCGAGGAAGACAATTCCACCAATTTCGGGTCGAGCTTGAGGAGGATCGATCTGCGCCTTTCGCTAGACATGGCGCAGTTGGCATTGCCCAACAAGCACACCGCACGCTGCGCCCAACCAATGAGGTCATCGGGATCGACCGGGGACCCGGTATCCTTCGCTTGGAGACCCAACTCCAGAATTTTTGCCAACGGCCCCGACAAATCTAGAAGTTTATCCTGGCATAAGCGCCAGGCGCGGTCAATACCTTTTTTCGGGTCCTTAGAGTATTTCTTAAGGTAGGTCATCATGGTCGGGTCCACCTCAAGAGTTTCCGCCACACGGGCTGCCAGGTCAGGCCTGGGGCACTCGGACTTAAGGCGGGCCCTTACGTCCTTTTCAAAAGGGCGACGGAGGTTTGACTGGAGGTAATCCGCCACTTCCTGCAAGGGGGTCCATGCCGTAGAATTGGGGTGGATGATATCGGACGGGTCGAAAATCAGGTGTCTAGGCGGTGGCGTGGGCTCAGTATGATGCTCCTTTCTAGTCTTTTTAGCAGGTTGCGCGCATTCCTCGAGATCGGACTCCCCGTCCACCGCGGAATCCCCCTTGTCTTCATGAGAAGACTCATCCTGGTCAGTGCGCGCCAAATAAGAGTGATCATTCGCAAGGGCCCTGGAAAGCCGAGCGAAGTCCTCAGAGTGGGGTTAGAAGCCTTCTTACTAGTTGGCTTGGGGTGGGTACTTGCAGCCGGAAGCCATCCTTGCTGTCGTGCATAATCATTCAAATGCCGTTTCAGGGGCGCAATCGCCCTTACCAGCGCTGAGCTGACAGAATGCTGAACCCCAGCATCTAAGGCTTCAACGAGCTCTTGTTCAAAGGAACCCGCAGGTTCTGACTCATAATACTCCTCCTCATAAGAGTATTCAGCCATGGTGCTAGTAACACGTATACCTTTATAGCACAACAATGGTGCGAAGGGAGGAGTAAATCAGGGGGAGAGGAACAACCCCAAGCAGGCCAGGCACAAAAATGCCACAATACTTGATTAAAACAGTGGAGGGAGGGCCTGCTACCTCTCTCGGCAGAGCCTATGCATATATTGGACAGCCCGAGGTTTAATTTCTCCTTGGGCGTCAGTCGGGGCACAAATACGGGCTTTGAATTTGAAAACCGAGCGTTTCCCGCTCCGACAATAACTCCGATCAGACCGAGATCGGAAAATGGCCGCCGCGCATGCGCGGAGACGGCCGCCCGTGAAAAGAGAAAGAGGACGCGCGCGAGTAGAGACGCGCCGTCCTCAGGCCCCAGGTACTCCTGCTCCACTCAGAACCAGGCCGCGGGCGCAGAGCGCCCGGCCGGAGAGGCCGAAGCGCTCCCAGCTGATTAGTACAGACGCGAGCGCTCCGCTGCACGAGCAGCGTGGCGGTAAGGAGGGGACAATGAAGGTTAACGTCGCGTCAATAAATAAGTAGCCAAACGCTTTAGCAGAGCGAAACTAACAGCAATACAGCAAATACAATTATAACAGCGCGCATTCTACATATGAAAGCTAATTATCATATACAGTGAGCATCCAACCCATACACCACAATCATAAGAAAAGCAGTAAGGGAGAGGCACTTAACTGGCTGCGGAGCAGCAAAGAAAGAGGAGGTGTATGCCTCGACGGGACCTTATATGGTTATAGTCTCTATGGTATCGTGATGCATTGGACTCATGGGATTTGTAGTTTGGAATAAAAAAGGTGTTTTTTTATTGGCTGCTGTGTTGAATAAAGCAAAGAATGAGAAGCATAATCGGAGCCTCCGGTCCTGACATAGAATCTGTCATTGTGCTATACTTGGGCTACATCTGGGTGATATTTGGGCTACATTTGGGCTCATTTGTCTCTGGTGGCCATCTTGGGAGATTTATTTGTTATGAAGTTTCATAATTTCCTGCCGTCTCCTCAGTAGGAAATACTTTCAGTTTTTTACTTTGGTTCCATCAAGAAGGCATTCAGATGTGTCACACATTTGCCATGAATTCAGAATGTTAGCACTCTAGTTGCTTATTAGATCACTGTAGTAAAGCTACTGCTCACCAGGGAAGTCTGCTGCTGGTATTGAAAGTGCATGTTTCAGTCTGCATTTCAGAATTTTGTAATGAAATAGAAGAGGATTTGAGAAGTCACTCAAAATGTGCCCTAATTTTTCTTTCTGCAGCACTAATCCTACTTTCTATGGCAAAATGAACCCCCTCATTTTGTTCCTTTTAAAATTAAATGTTTTAAGAGTTACCACTTTATTCCAACCAAGATGGCTTCAGGTGTGCCATACGTTTGTCATAAGTAGGACTGTTAGCGCTCTAGTTGTTCTTTAGAACACTCTGGGAAGCTGCAGTAGAACACAAAGGAATCAACTGACAGTCTCTGCCCTTGTTGGATGTACATGTTTTACTAAGAATGTCAGACTTCATTCTCACATGACTGAGAAAGATAATGTGAATTTACAGAAAATATGCTCTCAGTTTAGCTTATAGATCACCTTCCAAACCTCTGTGGGAAAAGCATGAGAAAATAGTTTTCTCTCAAACATGATTCATGATATCACAGCAGAAGGCTTTTTCACATGGTAAAATCACCTTAGAACACACCACAATTCCTAAAATGAGTATGGTACCATCAACAAATGATTTATAATGTAACTAAAGTCTTAAAACCTTCTATTAACTGCAATGCTTTTTAATGAGGTGCTATCATGTATATTGGTCCCAAGATGGCTGCCAACACTTCTTGGATGAAGTGCTGACAGCCAATCAGATCTCACGATGAGATGTGTGGTTAGGCTCCGCCCAGATATATATGTGAATTGACTTTTGTTTTTCTCAGGAACTACTGAACGGATTGACACCATATATGCAAAAGGCACATGCCTGACCTGAGGTCTACCTCTTTGCCAAATTTGGTGTAATTCCGTTCAGCACTTCGGGCTGTACCTTCGACTAAAGGTCCTATGGGAAAATGCATGGGGAAAACGCATTTTGGGACCCCCCTTTTTTCTCAGCCCCCGCTTGACGAATCACGCGGAGACTTTCAGGGTAGGAGCTGAGCGGAGCGCCCCATTAGTTTTGAAAATTTCACGAAGATAAGTCAACCGGCGCCAAAGTTATTCAAAATAGAATTTTCAGATTTCCTATGGGAACTCCGTCCTAACTATAACTATCTACTGGCGACCGCCAGTAGATAATATATATATATATATATATATATATATATATATATATATATATATGCAAAAAAGAAGCAGAGAACTCTGGGTAGTTCTCAAGTTTAGGTGGAAGCAGCTCCTTTATAGAGCACGCTCAGCACCAGCGACACTCTAGATCTGCTCGCCTCAAATGTCTGCTTTTCTATCAAAATCTTTTAGCATAGGATTAGCACAGTGCCATCCACGCAGAGATAGAAAGGGACAGAGGGGCATATGTACAAGGAGTTAACGCTGCATTAGCAGCACTTTTCCGGTGGTTTTGCGGCGAGATTGTTATCGCCTTATGTACAAGCTGCCGCTAACCTCTGTTAGATGCAGTTTTCCGGCAAAAACATCCATTATAAAGATTGCCACTTCTGTTAGTGATAATGACATGCAAGGGAGCCGTTCTCATGCAAAAACGTCCATTAACCCCACATAGCGATATTTACAAGGGGATTCCTTAAGTTGGGAGGACCCAAAAAACTACCTCTAACTGCAATTAGAGGCAGTTTTTTAAGACCAGAAAATAGGTGGTCTTAAAAATGGAGACAACCCTTGGGGCCTCATTTCACCAGGTTTTGTTGCTGGACTGTGCTGCAAGCAATGTTGCTGCGCTGCCCTGCCCTGCGACAAAACTACTGGGCAAGACTGCACTCCATCAAAAAGATAGTGTGCATTCCTCAGCCTCACTCATGTAAAGTGTTGCAACGCTGTGACAAGACATCGTTGCAACACTTTTCACTACCCCTTTCTTGCGACACCACAGATGCGCTGTATTAACTGGACAGCGCTCCATGATGCAAGTAATGACAGATACATCTGGAATTCTGACGTATCTGTCTGCACTAAAGTCACCCATTGCTGCAGTCGTGTCACAACCATGAAGCAACTCCAGCAATGAATGGGGCCAGCCTATACCTATGGCACTGAGTCACCCTAACACCTGCCATCATGCAGGCGTAAGGTACTGACGCAGTGCCGTTCTTGAGGGGTGCCCAGGTGTCAGCGCAGTTGGAGAGCCATCGGTTGCTTGCTGCGGTGTCATCGTCTGTAAGTGTTGACGGAGTGGTGGTGCTGAGGGAGGTAACGAGGCATACTACGGTGGCCTTGATCCAGCTGCGAGGGGGGCGATGATGGTGGTTCTGTATGGTGGACACGGTGAAGACGTGATGAATACAATGATGATCGGTCCAGGAGAGTGTGGTGGTGTGGCTGCAGTTGAAGATTCCGATGGTGGAGGAGACGTGCTTGACCGTGTGCCCTGCTTTTTGGCTTGCTGCGGTGACTAGCCACTTGAGTCTGATGTTGGGGAGCTACCCCAGGAGGGGTACTGAGGTTGTCCATGTGGAACTTGAATTCACTGAGTAGGATGTCGTCTGTAGATGGGAGAGCCTGGTGTGCAATTAGGTCTACAGTGGTATCAGAGAATGGGTGTCCATGGCCCGGGGGGCCAGCAGATGAGGGTGCCACAGAGGATGGGGTTGGGGTTGGTCCGGATGTGGAAGATGAGGTGTTCCATGGTCATTGTTGGGTCATTAGAGTGCGTGGTCAGTCGGAGTGTGCTTCTATGGGTGATGGTAATGCCTCCTCCTGGAGGGTCAGGATTGTCCTTGCGCGTGATTTAGTAGCTTTCAGTGATGGCGATGGTGATATCCGGTCTGGATCAGATGTTAGTCCTGGCAGGCGATGTGGCGTCCAGGGTTAATGGCAAGGAGGGTGCTGGCGCCGTAGGGATGGAGAGCCCAAAAGGAAGGGTCCTTGGTGTTGAGTGCAGTCCAGGGGCAGACGGACGCAGACGGGCTTGCCTATGTCTTGCCTTTGGCATGGGAGATGTCCATTACAATGCAGGCATTACAGCATAATTCCTTTAGAATGCAAATCCACTAACGCAGGTGCCTTTACATCGCATCCCATTACAATGCATTGTGAGGTCAGTAATGGGGCATTTAAAATGTTTAGGGTGGGTATGGGTTTCGGGTGTCGGAGATGAAATGTGGGGTATATTATGGGGTAAAATCTGAGATTCGGGGTGTGTTGTGGGGCCAATCATGAAAATTAAGGTGTGCATTTGGGTCAAATATGATTTTTAGGGTGTGTTTTGGGGGCTCAAAGATGAATATTTGGGTTCAGGGTTTGCTTTGGGATGCAAGAGTTAGTCTTAGGGTTGCACTCACTGAAGTGGGAATAGTAATGTTTACATCTCCGCAATTCCAACACCTTCCCTACTGTTCCAATATGCCTAGTATTAGTATGTATTGTAATGGAATGCGATATAATGGTATGCGTCGTAACCCAATATATACCTTTGGCACACCAGTGGTACGCCTGCTGCGCATGGCCGCACAGCGGCCGCCATTGAGAAGTGCTGAGGGGGGACTGGACAGCTGGGAGGTGGGGAACACTGGAAAGGACACTGGATGGGCCGTGGACACGGGGGTGTGTGTGTGAGCGGGTGTTGTAAATATTTACCTTGAGGCCGGGTCCCGAGTCTTCATTGCTCCTGTTCTCCTGAGTCTGCTTTTAGGAACAGGAAGTAGGCAGCCAGGCTCACTCCCCTAAGCCAATCACAATGCTGCAATGCAGCTTTGGGATTGGTCATTGGCGCCGGGACGAGGAGCAGCCCTACCCACCCTCCTGCCCGCATAGGAAACATGGCACGATAACATCAGGAAGTTATCATCATGTGATGATTGTTCCTCTTCTTGCATTGCTTGGAAGCAGTGGGGCGATGCTTTTCCGCCATTAGCGGATGAGCCGACACTGGGGGTGCGTCATCTACAGGTGCTAGGCCTGGGTGACTCGACCCCTGGGCCTCCTCCGCTACGTGTCCCACCTTCTCCTTACTTGGACATTGACACCGTGGTGCAATCTGCTAAACTCTCTCCAAATCTGTGACTCAGCCAACAGGTGCCTCAGCCAGGTGGGATTTCACAAGCATGGGTACCCCCGCGCCGCACGGCCACCAGCTGCTGTGTGTGCCCCCTCGCCTTGCCCTCTGCCTCGCTGCCTGCCTCGCTGCCGGCTGACGCCGCTGGCGTCTGTTTTTGCTTGTTTTGTCTAGCATTTGTGCTTGTTTGAACTGCATTTTCCTCTCGTGTTAGCAGCTTTTGTCTGACTTTTGTGCCTGTATTTTTTCTAGTCAGTTTCTGCATTTTCCTCCCGTGTTAGCAGCTTTTGTCTGACTTTTGTGCTTGTTTTGTCTAGCATTTGTGCTTGTTTGAACTGCATTTTCCTCCCGTGTTAGCAGCTTTTGTCTGACTTTTGTGCCTGTATTTTTTCTAGTCAGTTTCTGCATTTTCCTCCCGTGTTAGCAGCTTTTGTCTGACTTTTGTGCCTGTATTTTTTCCTAGTCAGTTTCAGCCCTTTGCGTTCTCCTGCCTGTCTGCCCGCCTACCTCGCCGCCCTCCGCCTTCCCTCCCCGCTCCCCGCTTCCCGCCACCACCGCTGACCACGCCCCTTTTTCCTTTCTGTTCCCTCCCCGCTCCCGCCTCCCAGCTGCCCCGCCCACCCGCGCACTTGGCCTTATATGGCGACCGTGCGACGCAGGTGAGTGTGACCCACTTGTGGGACACCCCCGCGCCGCACGGCCACCAGCTGCTGTGTGTGCCCCCTCGCCTTGCCCTCTGCCTCGCTGCCTGCCTCGCTGCCGGCTGACGCCGCTGGCGTCTGTTTTTGCTTGTTTTGTCTAGCATTTGTGCTTGTTTGAACTGCATTTTCCTCCCGTGTTAGCAGCTTTTGTCTGACTTTTGTGCCTGTATTTTTTCTAGTCAGTTTCTGCATTTTCCTCCCGTGTTAGCAGCTTTTGTCTGACTTTTGTGCTTGTTTTGTCTAGCATTTGTGCTTGTTTGAACTGCATTTTCCTCCCGTGTTAGCAGCTTTTGTCTGACTTTTGTGCCTGTATTTTTTCTAGTCAGTTTCTGCATTTTCCTCCCGTGTTAGCAGCTTTTGTCTGACTTTTGTGCCTGTATTTTTTCCTAGTCAGTTTCAGCCCTTTGCGTTCTCCTGCCTGTCTGCCCTCCTACCTCGCCGCCCTCCGCCTTCCCTCCCCGCTCCCCGCTTCCCGCCACCACCGCTGACCACGCCCCTTTTTCCTTTCTGTTCCCTCCCCGCTCCCGCCTCCCAGCTGCCCCGCCCACCCGCGCACTTCGCCTTATATGGCGACCGTGCGAACGCGCAGCGGTCACGCGCAGCAGGCGCGCCGATTGTGCGCCGAAGGCGCGCCAAAGGTAAGCCCGTCTGCGCCCGTCCGCGACCGGACCGCGCCCAGCGCCAGGACCCCTGGCCAACGAAGATCCCGACCGACCCGCCTGACGTACTCCGCCGCCACCCTCACCGCACTCAACACCGGCCGACTCCCAGAATGCCATCAAGCCACTCCACGACGTACCCACGGACCTTTCAGCTGCCACGCCTGCAAGTTCACCTGCATCCGGACCAGCCTCGCACCAGCACCCACCAAGCCGAACACCAGCAGCACCCACCTCAAGTGCATCCTGCTCAACACCCGCTCCGTCCACAGACACGCCATCGAACTCTGGAACCTTCTAGACGCCACAGCCCCTGACGTCGCCTTCCTCACGGAGACCTGGATGAACGCCTCTTCAGCTCCCGACATCGCCATCGCTATCCCAGAGGGCTACAAGGTCGTCCGGAGGGACCGAAACGCCAACCAGAGGGGAGGAGGCATCGCCATCATCCACAGGAACACCATCCGACTCACGACCAGCACCGACAACACCCTGACCAGCGCCGAACACCTGCATTTCCAGATCCACACCAACCCGAACACCACCCTCAGAGGCACCCTGATCTACCGACCCCCTGGACCACGCACACAATTCAGCGAGGACATCGCCGACTTCGTCAGCCCGCATGCCCTCCCCTCCGCCGACTACATCCACCTGGGAGACCTCAACTTCCATCTGGAGAACAACAACGACCGCAACACCAGCACCCTGCTCGACAACCTCGCCAACCTGGGACTCAAGCAACTGGTGTCCACCCCCACCCACCTCGCCGGACACACACTCGACGCAGTCTTCTCATCCAGCACAGACATAGACTTCAGCCACGCCACAGAGCTTCAATGGACGGACCACAGCTGCGTCCACTTCACCTTCAAGAGAACGACGACCCACCAACACCAGCAACAGGCAGCCCGCAGAAGCTGGAACAAGATCACAGCAGACCAGCTCGCCACCTCCCTGAACCAGCACCCTCCTGCCAGCTCAGCGAACCCCAGCCAAGCCGCCGACAACCTCACGAAGTGGATCAGCAACTGCGCGGACGAACTCGCCCCACTGAGGACCCCGCCTAGCAGACCCGGCAGCAATAAGGCCCCATGGTTCACCGACGAACTCAAGGAGCTCCAAGAAGAACTGCCGAGCCCTCGAGAAAGTCTGGAGAAGGGAACCGACACCAGACAACAGGACCTCCTTCAAACTTGCCACCCGGAAACACCACCAGCTGATCCGCGCCGCCAAGAAAACAGCATTCAAAGACCGGTTGGACAACAACGCACACAACTGCAAGGAACTCTTCAACATCGTGAAAGAGCTTTCCAACCCCAGCGCAGGAAACAACGACATCACCCCATCGCAAGACCTCTGCAACTCCCTCGCTTCATACTTCCACAACAAGATCGCGGACATACATAACAGCTTCAACAACCAACCAACGCACACCATGACCGAACAACCACCCCCCACCACCACCCTCCACGCCTGGACCCCGATCAGCACCGAAGACACCATCCGCACGATGAACTCCATCCACTCCGGATCACCGACCGACCCCTGCCCTCACCACGTCTTCAACAAGGCCGACGCTGTCATCGCACCCCACCTGCGAGACATCATCAACACTTCCTTCGACACCACCATCTTCCCTGAGAGCTGGAAGCACGCCGAACTCAGCGCCCTACTAAAGAAACCTACAGCGGACCCCACCGACCTCAAGAACTACCACCCCATCTCGCTCCTCCCGTTTCCAGCCAAAGTCATCGAGAAGACCGTCAACAAGCAGATGGCCGCCTTCCTCGAGACAAACGGATCCCTCGACCCCTCACAGTCCGGCTTCCGAGCCAATCACAGCACCGAGACCGCCCTCATCGCCGCCACCGATGACATCCGAGCCCTGATGGACAATGGAGAAACAGCGGCCCTCATCCTCCTAGACCTCTCTGCGGCATTCGACACGGTCTGCCACCGCACCCTAGAACGGCGCCTCAGCAACATCGGAATCCAGGACAAGGCGCTGGACTGGATCATCTCCTTCCTCGACGGAAGAACACAGAGAGTCCGCCTACCACCGTACAAGTCAGAGGCCTCCGAAGTCACCTGCGGCGTCCCTCAAGGATCATCTCTGAGCCCCACCCTCTTCAACGTCTACATGAGCCCCCTCGCGGCCATCGTACGCAAACACAACCTCAGCATAATCTCCTACGCCGACGACACCCAACTGATCCTCTCCCTGACCAACGACCCTGCCGCCGCCAGATCCAACCTGCACGAAGGGATGAAAGAGGTAGCCGATTGGATGACGACCAGCCGCCTGAAACTGAACTCGGACAAGACGGAGGTCCTCATCCTGGGCTCCTCACCCTCCGCCTGGGACGACTCCTGGTGGCCTCCCGCCCTGGGCACCGCACCCAAACCGACAGACCATGCACGCAACCTGGGCTTCCTCCTGGACTCCTCCCTCTCCATGACCAGGCAAGTCAACAACGTCTCCTCGGCGTGCTTCAACATCCTACGCATGCTACGGAAGATCTTCTGGTGGATCCCCACCGAGACCAGGAAGACCGTCACCCAGGCCCTCGTCACCAGCCGACTGGACTACGGCAACGCCCTCTACGCCGGTACCACCGCCAAGCTCCAGAAGAGACTCCAGCGGATCCAGAACGCCTCAGCCAGACTCATCCTCGACATCCCACGAACCAGCCACATCTCCGGACATCTGAGAGACCTTCACTGGCTCCCCGTCAACAAAAGAATCACCTTCCGCCTCCTCACCCACGCACACAAAGCCCTACACGACCAAGGCCCGAGCTACCTCAACAGCCGAGTCAACTTCCACGCTCCCAAACGCCACCTCCGATCAGCCAACCACGCCCTCGCCGCCGTCCCCCGCATCCGAAGAGCGACTACAGGAGGAAGGTCCTTCTCCTACCTGGCCGCCAAGACCTGGAACTCCCTCCCGACCGACCTGCGCCTGACCCAAGACCACCTCTCCTTCAGGAAGAAGCTGAAGACCTGGCTGTTCGAGCAGTAGCGGCACCCCCCCCTCCCCCCCCCCAGCGCCTTGAGACCCTACGGGTATGTAGCGCGCTTTACAAGTGTCACTGATTGATTGATTGATTGATGGGTACAGCAGTCGCTGCCAAGTCCACTGGTGAACCTTATAACAATTCTTGAGTAGTTTGTGTCTTTTACAAAAACTCCAACTTTATTTTGACTGGTTGGGTGGATTCTGGACCCGCCTCCTGAAGATACGGAATCTGGTATCTTTCTTTGACTATATTAGCCTTACTGACCGATTATCACTTGAATTTGATCGACCATCATTTACTGGGCCGAACCTGAAATGTGCCTTTCCATAGATTGTCTGGATTTAACACAGTGTTTTCTGATATTTCGGATATAAAATTGACTACGTTACAACCCATCACCGGGAATATTGGTACCAGGGATTCAAATATTTTTTCAAGAACTAAAGATTGAGATATCTTTCTCGTCATCCTGATTAATTTTGCCCTGAAGAAGTCCTTTGATGGACGAAACGCGTCGGCTGTTCCGGCTGTTCTGTGAAAACTTTGACCTTTTAAATGTATAAATTGTTGCAAAATAAAGTTGGAGTTTTTGTAAAAGACACAAACTACTCAAGAATTGTTATAAAATTCAATTTATAGTGTTTAAGTGGTGCATTTGGTGTTGGTATTTGTACATATATTTTCCAATTTTTTTGGAACGACATTGTGTTGGCGGGTGTCGACCAAATTTGCACACTTGCGGTGATTCTATTATATCACCATAACTAATATGGGGTAATTTCCAAGACCGGTGCTGTTCTAGAGGGCCACCGCTAGCTTCGTGTTTGGTTCTGTCCACTGGTGAACCTTCTGATGCAGTTGATGCAGCAGGGCCCTCTTAGGCGTGAACTTGCACCGCTCCCGCATCACAAGTTTGGCGCAGCCCAGGCGCCTCACCCTCCACAGCGACCGGCCAGCGCAACCTCTTCTGGCCTGTGATGCGGAAAGATGCCGCCCATTGTTGGTAATCCTCTCTGTGCAACCTAGTGTAGTGGTGGATCGTAGTATGCGATGCAGACCTCCCTACGTTGGTGCGCAGGAGAGCCTCTACCATTTACAGCTCCAAGGGGCACAAGGCGGTCTTCTCACACATGTCAGCAATGTCTCTCTATGTGACCGGCCAGATTTCATCACCAGGGTACGGGCGATCGCCGCACCTTAATGTCTACGGCCACAGCTTATCGACTCCACAGCTCCTCCGCATCCCACTTCAGGCTCCAGACGCAGGTCCAGCGATGCATCCAGCCTCCAGGCACAGTTCCAGCAAGGCACCGAGGCTCCAGGCACATGACCTGAGAGGCATCCAGGCTCTCATCCTGGTCATCCTGGATGTTGGGTGGCTTGAGGGGGTTGTTGATGTGTGCTGCACTTGGACCTTGCTGCTCCATTCTGCATTTCATTGTTTTTGTTACCTATTTTCTATTGGAGGTCGACTGATAGGCTATTTTTTCCATTTGAGGCAAAAAAAAAATCACGTTGGGCTGACTAACGTGCGTTTTTTTGCCGCTAAAGGGCCTTTTGTTGGTTTTCGCCCGCTAACGCCGGAATTCCTATCGCCATCACGCTAATGTTAGCGGCGGTTTTCACCACTTATCCCTGAAGCTATCACCATGTAGCGACGTCTTGTACATAGGTCGCTAACAAGGCAATAGTTTTCAGCGGTACACAGCGGTAAGAAAACTGCCGCTAACTAGTGTTAGCGGTATTTTTCGCAAGTCCTTGAAAATATACCCCAGAGTCTTTTGCCATTTCTGCAGCAAAGTCTTTAAGCATAGGACTAGCACAGTGCTGTCCATGCCGAACTGTAAAATGACAAAAGCCATTTATCGCTCCAGGCACAGTATTACAGCTTTGAATTGGTAAAATACAAATCAACCCCTGACACAGTGTTTTGCTCTACTTACTGTTCTTCAGAGAGGTCTATCTTTGTCCAGAGACAAGAGAGCACCCAGTATAAGTCAAAACAATACCATTTCAGGCATACCGTGATGAATAAATTATGCAAAAAAGAAGCAGAGAACTTTGGGTAGTTCTCAAGTTTATGTGAAAAGCAGCTCCTGTGTAGAGCACCCTCAGCTCCAGCAACACTCTAGATCTACTCACCTCAAATGTCTGCTTTTCTATAATAAAATTTAAGCACAGGATTAGCACAGTGCCATTCTCCCCGAGATAGAAAGGGTCAAAGTATTTTGCCATTTCTATAGCAACGTCTTTAAGCATATGACTAGCCCAGTGCTGGCCATGCTGAGCTGTAAAATGACAAAAGCCATTAATCACTCCAGGCACAGTATTAGAACTCTGTATTGATAAAACACCAACCAGGCCAACCTGAAATTAGTAAAATGCAACTCCTGACACTGGGTTTCGCTCTGCTTAGAGCTATTCAGAGACGTAAAGCTTTTTCCAAACACAAGGCAGCACCCAGTATAAGTCAGAAAAATCACCTTTCAGGCATAGAGACATGAATAAATTATGCAAAAAAGAAGCAGAGATCTCTGGGTAGTTCTCGAGTTTAGGTAGAAAACCAGCTCCTGTATAGTGCACTCTCAGCACCAGCCACACTCTAGATCTGCTCACCTCAAATGTCTACTTTTCTGTCAAAATCTTTAAGCATAGGATTAGCACTGTGCCATTCACTCTGAGATAGAAAGGGACAAAGGGGGATATTCTCAAGAACGTGTGATAACTACCGCAAAAGTAGCTTAATACAACTCTTCACATCGCAGTCTATTGCAGGAAAATAACACCATGTTAACGTGGTATTCCCAAGCCGGCGGCACCGTGCGATAGTTCCATTATAACGCATCAAATGAACGCGATGCTGCAAAAATGGTGAAATACGAACTCAAAAAAAGCTACGATGAGGCCACGCGCGATACAAAAATCATCAACAACCAGCGGCAGGCATGCAATTCCCACGCGGGAAAACGCACTATAAAAGCAAAAAAAAAAAACACACCAAAACCAAATCAAACTGCGTAGCACCATGGATGCACCCAGACCGAGTGCAGAGGACAACCCGAACCACACAGGACCAGCCAGGAACCTCATGTTCTGGGAAGGGCAAGGAGAAGAGGAAGAGGAAGACGTGGTTCAGTCTGCAGGAAGACCGGATCATCGTCACGGAGGTGATAGAACACTACTAACAACTGTTCGTCACCTCCACTGCGCCATTGGCAACACAAACGGAAATATGGCAGTCCATCGTCACCAACATGAATGCAGTCGGAGTATCAAGGAGGTCAATGGAGGAGGTCAAGAGGCGCTGGCATGAAGTGCACAGCCAAACCAAGGAGAAAATCGCTGACAACAGGAAGGCAGCAAAGGCGACTGGAGGTGGGACTCCTGCACCACAGGAGGAGCTGGATGAGCTGGAGGAAATGGTGGCCACAGTCATCAGTCCGGTGACAGTGCAAGGAGTTGGTGGTCTGGACACAGCTCGATATGACCTGACCCAACTGCAACAGGGTGAGTAACGACCAAGGACAGAAGGGACGGAGAGAGATGGGCACAATGACACACATGCACAATCATGTGCAGCACACTTCACACCCACAATGAGTGTGGAACATGTCCCTGATATCCTTGGCACACTACAGCAAGCATAGAAACACCAAGTAGGCCCCCGTTCACAATGTGCACAAATGGGCCCCCCTCCATATCACCAATGCCACAACTTACCCATGCACATGTGCTGAATCTAGAAAAGCAGCAGCTCTGTGAGCCACACGGCCTATCAAAGTGACACTGCATGACAGATAGCATGGCTGCAGTCACAATACTTGACATATTGCACAATAAGACTTTGAGGTGGCTGAATGTGGACCACATCCGTAAAGGAGCAGGTCACACTCTGACACATCCACGTGCGCCTACAACCCATGACGTCAAAAACACATCTGCAGACAAACAATGCACAAGAGTACAAAATATGTCCAAGAGCACCAATGATCCAAGTCACAAACATCACAGCACATGAAAAGCACACAAGTCAAAGGCACACCGACTCAAAGGGATAAGGGGCTGCCAAATCAGAGCTGCAAGGGCGACTCGCCAACAATGCAGCACACACACACATAGCAATCACAGTACATCACAGTACATCAACATTGACGACAATGTTGTACAAAGTGCAACCCTTACACCACAGGACAGAGGACACAACTGGTGCCGCCTGTGCGTAGAAACTGGCCAATCACATCTGGCATTGCATGACACTGTGAGATGATAATGTATGAGTACAACCTCACATCCGTCATGTAGTTGAAATGTCCACTGTCTGCCATCAAATAGCCAGCTTCACCAAAACAGCCAAAATGTACATTGTCATACAGTCTGAATGTAAACATCTCCAATGCGTGAACATACATGGAACACACTGTTAACCTGCATCTCCCTGTTACATTGCAGAGGGACAATCAACACCTCCTGCAGAGCAGACTACACATCTCTACAGTGATGATGAAGAGGACACCCTGCACATTTGCCCATACACCCTCCAACGGCTCGTGGACAGCCTCCGCTTCCCATCCCCAGGAGCAGGGCAGCCCAGCTGCATTGCGGTGACTCCATACCCTGCACAGACCACACAGCAGGAAGCACACACCACCACGGCTGTCTCTCAGGACCCCCACGACCAACACATGGAATTCCAACGCCGTGTGTTAGCGTGCCAGGAAGAGATGGCTGATCAGCTGCGGTGGGATTTCGACCTAGTGGCAGCCAAACTCGATGCCATACATGGGTGTAAGAGTCCTATCAGGGGCCACTTACAGTCCCTAACGGACATCCACTGTCCGCACCATGCTCACCGACAATCCTTGGCTGACCTTGCTGGGGCCATTACTCGGATACAAGAACTGTCTAGTCAGACAGGCTCCAGCAATGACAGCACGGAGTTGGCACAGATGCAGAGGACAATGGAGACCATGGAGCAGATGCAGGCTGGAAGTAGGGCTGCCACGGCTGAACACCAGTGAGATGTAGCTGGGATCTTCCATGCCTTGCAGATCCTCATCTTGCCAGTGCTGCCACAGAGCCTGTCCCAGATAACTGCTGCTGGAACTTCAACACACACATCCCCGCCCCCTGATGTGTCATTGGCACACAGTGATGCGGCCATTACCCCTCCACCCCATGATGTGTCAGTTCCCCAAAGTGATGCAGCCATAACACCACCACACACACCGGACACAGAAGATATCTCAGAGGAGTAAGATGTGGAGGCTAATGACTGTGTGAGGAAGGAGGCAGTAGCATCCGTACCCGCCACATGGCCAGTCCCTGCCTGGTTCAGCCCTATGCATCATGCCCTGAAACAACACTTCCCACTGTCCCCCGGAACACTCTGCGACATTCACCTGGACCCTGACATGGCCTGCCATATCTGCTCTTGTACCAATGACACAGCAATCCGGCTGAGGACTGAACTCTTCCTCTTCCTCTTCCTTAACTTTGCATTCCCTCAAGGACTCTGGTTGGCCCACCACTGGGCAACCATGTAATGTGGGCTTGAACTAGCCATGTACCCCTCCAGCTCCGACACTCCCCAGAATGTGAATAAAACATTCCAAATCACACAGATGTGCCATGTCTATGTTCACTCACGTGTACAAGTATGGATGAATGTAGGGACATTGATTGCACAAAAAGGTACACCCTGGTAAATGTCATCAATGCGCATGTTTGACCCTGACCCACATGGCCAATTAGATGAATTTGAAGGTGTGAACTAGCTGTGGCCTCATTGCACATGAACAACGATCTCGCATCCCCCAACGTAGCCCCACATTTATGTATTATATAGGGCTGTGTGTGGAAATGTCAGAATCGGTAGCCCGCCTGAAGTTGTGTCCCCATCACATGTGGCTACAGAACATCTCTTCGCATGACGTACTCACACACATCAGTGTGGACACAGTCTGTTTTAATGGATCATATTGACCTACATGGCAAGAAGTTGGACACCATACTCGCATTGCTGAAGACACGTAAGAGCAGAGGTCTACCAGCACTTATCCCAAACACAATGTCTGGCTCACAGTGGTGGAGCTGCCAATAGGGATTCACCACCAGTGTACATGCGACAGTCTGTCCCTCCCTGTGTCCGGACAATGTTCATTGAGGCACAGGATTTTTCATACTAATCAACACTCATCACAGTTGTACACTGGTGAAGTTGCGTAGACTTTATTAGCATGTGCATGTCAGTACGGGCAAGTAATGTGTCACAACAGGCAGACAAATGCATAAAACACTTACAGGCAGAATGGGAATGTGTCGAGGTGCAAGAAATGGGAAGGTAAAAATGAACCCATATCCTTACGGTTGGCAACGGTCTTAGCCCACCTTGCCTTGCTGGTCGAGTCATGTGATGTTTGGTGTCTGCCCATAGCCCCGTGTCAGGGGACACAACTCACAGCCCATGGGATCTACATGGAGCTGTACCACCGGACTGTGCCGACTGTGTGCTATGCTGACAGTGAGCAGGTGAAAGGGGCCAACAAGGTAACATGTCGTGCTACATTGCCATGTGTGTTTTCTCCCTCCAGCAGTATGTCAGATTTAGGAACTTTGCCAAACGACGCTGTGCAGCTCCACCTATGGGGCTGCAGCACCTTGCACAGGTGTGTGACAACACGAGTAGGTGCACACACATGCATTCTGAGTCCGGGCGAATGCAGACATGTCCACTGTTGTTCTGGCTTATGGGACCATTCCTCCACGATGCAATCTGTGCTCTGGGTGTCAATCAGTTGTGGCTTGAGGAAGGTAATTACTCGTCCATGAATGCAAACGCAGCTTCATAGGCAATCAGTTCCAGAAGTATGTTGTTCTCGAGTTCAATGAACACGAGGCAGAGGCAATCCATTAACTGGTCCGGACAGATGTGCTCCATCCACGCAGTTTCACCAATCTGCAACACAGCCCACTAGGGGAGCGCCTCAATGTGGTCACTGCACATGAGGAGTTGTGCAATCTCCCATCCACTACTGCCAGCACATACGACACAGATCAGGGCATCCCATGCACGGGTATCCCGGTTGCACTCCTGTTCGTGGGCCAACAGGGGGCGCACACACAAGGCATAATCCAGTTTGGCTACCATTGTTTTGGATAGGCAGACCTCCATGGGCCACTCGAATGTGCATGATCAATAGTGGAACCAGGACTGGACACATGTGACGTACGCAAGCCGGAAACTCAGACGGTAACTGATGTGCAAAACTGCCATTGGCAGAGCTCCAAACAGATGCAGCATTCGTGCACGGTACAGTTCCACGTGACAGGGGTTGTGCGTGTGCCCGGGATTGCCTGCCATTGCGATTGTTGGTCTTGTACCACAGGCACTCCTCAGACCGGTGCAGTTCTGTGAATGATATGCAACAGCTCGGAGCAATGAGTCGTATGTGTTTTCAATGTTTGGATGTATGGGTTGTTTTTTACCAATGTGGGGGCATGCCATGCAGGTGTACCTCGAGCAGGGACAAGTGTGTATGGGGTGTGGAGACGTTGCTCTTTCATTAGCACAGTTCGTGGTGTAGGACTAGTCAGAGTCTGGTATGGTATCTCACTCAGGGGGTGCCGGGCGAATTGGAGACCAAGGTCGAAGGTTTGGATGTCCTTCCGCCTTGTGTATTGAGACAAAGGAGCTTTCATGCCTAATTTTAGTCTGACTACTGCTTGCATTTCTGAAATGTGATGTGGCCTTCGCGCTGAAATTTTTTCCAGGCCTTAGATTTAGGGTGTACCAATTGCGAAACACACACATTGGCATGTATGAGCCAAGGGCCCGATTGTCCATGCGCTCCTTGTTTAGTATCTCTCTCTCTATCTTTCTCACTCTCTCTCTCTGTCCTTTGATGAGTGCCTGACACACCTTCTTATCTTGGATATTGCCTTACAGGCTGTCACTTACAGATTGTCCAGGGATGACCCGCCATGACTCTTCTAAATAGTTGTTTGGAGAGAAATTTGATTGTGATATTTTGTTTGGACTTTCAATGGTGAATGATTGATTCTACTTTTTCTGTACTCACATGACTGTTAGGTGTTGTGTTTTTGCGCCCTTAGGCAAAATATTTTGTTCATGATTTTGTGACGCTGATGTGCAATCTCTTGGTCCAGGGGAGGTGGGGGGTGCCCTGGGTAGGGCCTCGGGGGATGGTGGGAGTGGTCCGGGGGTGGCGGTGGGTGTTGTGGCACTGTTGGGGCTCCTAGCTGCATGATCAGTTGCTCCATAGCATCTGTTGTTCTTCAGGTGTGGCTCTGAGCTGGGCTTCCTTTTCTGGTGCAGGTTGTGGTCCGACTTTGCACCAGGTCAGAGCAGGTGCTAATTTCCTTATCGCATGTTTTGTGTTCTTATCTCAGATATGGCTGGTCATTGTGAATGTTGAGGTGTGGTGTTGTCGCAGCTTTATGCACGGAAATGCCTACTCTGCATCTCATTATCGATAGTTGCCGGGGTCATCCGTGGTAATGTTTTTTGCAGCTGCTAATGCAGGTAAACTGGTGGTATCGGCTGTTTGCACCAGCTTGTGAATGGGGCGATGTATTTATCGCGACTTTGGCTGCACTAAAGTGCCGACAACTTGGCAATAGCTCCTTGAGAATATGCCCCAAAGTCTTTTGCAATTTCTATAGCAAAGTCTTTAAGCATAGAACTAGCACAGTGCTGTCCATGCTGAGCTGTAAAATGACAAAATCCATTTATCACTCCATGCACAGTATTAGAGCTTTGAATTGATAAACTACCATGCAAGCCAACCTGAAATTAGTAAAATGCAACTCCTGACACAGTGTTTCGCTCTACTTAGAGCTATTCAGAGAGATATAGCTTTGTCCAGACACAAGGGATCACCCAGTATAAGTCAGAAAAATCACCTTTCAGGCATGGAGTGATGAATAAATTATGCAAAAATGAAGCAGAGAACTCTGGGTAGTTCTCAAGTTTAGGTGCAAAGCAGCTCCAGTATAGAGCACCCTCAGCACCAGCCACACTCTAGATCTGCTCACCTTAAATGTCTGCTTGTCTATCAAAATCTTTAAGCATAGTATTAGCACAGTGCCATCCACAGGGATATTGTATTGCAATTGTATTGTAATTGCATTTATATAGCGCTTACTACCCCTGACGAGGCGTCAAAGCGCTTATTCGGCGAGTAGCACGCTATAGAAGAGGGGGAAAAAAAAGGTTTGCATGTGCATAGCGCTTGTTAGCCCTGATGGGGTGTTGAAGCATGCTACTCCGGAAACCCATAAAGGATTAGTGCTGAATTAGATATGGTGAAATATGAAAGTAATTTGAGTGGTGGATATGAGTCAGTTATTTGGAATGAGAAGGGTAGTGGATGGATAAAAGGGAAGAAAGGTTTGCATTCATGTAGCACCTGTTACCCCTGATGGGTGCTGAAGAGCTTTTCTGGCGAGTAGGACGCTACTCCGGTACCAATAAAGGATTAGTGTTGAAAATTAGTATAGTGAAGTATGAAGTAATGTGAGTGGTGGATATGTTATTCAGTTATTTGCATAGAGAAGGGTAGGTTGCGGGATAGAAGAGGGAAAGAGGTTTGTATTTATATAGTGCTTGCTACCCCTTGATGGGGTTTTGAAGCACTTTATTGGCGAGTAGCATTCTACTCGGAACCCATAAGGATTAGTGTTGAATTAGTATGGCGAAACATGAAAGTGATTTGAAAGGTGGATATGTTAGTCAATCAATCAATCAACCAATGAAGCTTTATTCGATTATAAAATAATCATAAAAGCATATTTACAAAACGATAAAATCGCATGTTACAGAAAGATGGAAAACCACAAAATTATGGGATAAGTTATACAGAGAAAAATCTTACATCAAGATAGTTTTTCTACACTTAAAAACAGACTTTAAAAACAACGAAATGGATAAAATTACAAATTCTTCCCTAATGGATTGCATGACTATGAATGCAGGATGGCATTGTCGCAGGCCTAGTGTTCTGAGCAGCGGAAGAATCCATCTTTTCCTCTGGACTGTATAAAATTTACAAAAGAATAAAACATGCATGGTGGATTGTGCTGACAATATATGGATGTGTTAGTCAGTTATTTGGATTGAGAAGGGTTGAGGAGGGGTAGAAAAAGGAAAAAGGTTTTCATTTATATAGCGCTGGTAACCCTGATGGGGTGTTGAAATGCTTCATTGGTGAGTAGCACGCTACTCTGGAACCCATAAAGGATTAGTGGTGAATTAGTATAGTGGAACATGGAAATTGAGAAGTGAACATGTTAGTCTGTTATTTTGATTGAAAAGGATAGTGGAGGGACAGAAGAGTGAGTTTTTTTTAATTTGAGGTCATAGCAGTAGGAGGAGGCTTTTGGATGAGTAAAAAGGGGTTTTTGAGGTAAAGAGTTAGAGGGGAGAGTTTATAAAGATTTGTTTTGGGGGATCGGTATAGTACAAAAGAGGTGTCAGATGATGCAAGGAGGGGTAGAGTAGGAGAGAGTCTAGAAAGGGTTATTTTGGGGATCATAGTAGTGATATGGGGTTTGAGATAAATGAGAGAGTGGACAATATATTGATAGATGTATAGGGTGAGAGATAGGGTAGTGCATTGGAAAGAGTAGTAGAAAGAAGTTTGAGATGAGTCAGAAGGTTGGGCCAGAGGATATATTGAGAGAAGTATAGGCTGAGAAATAGGGTAGTGCATTTGAAATGGTAAATTAGAAGAACGTGATAAATATATAGATCCATAAGTACATTGAGAGTATATAGATGCATAAAGGAGGTAAGTATATATAGATTAAAGATATTGATAGAGGTACAGGATGAGAAATAGGGTAGTGCATTGGATATGCTTTTCCAGGATAAAGGTAACAGACACACAGATCCAAGTACATGGAAGGTACATAGATGCACAATGGAAGTAAGTACATATAGACCAAAGATGATTTTTATTTATTTATTTATTTACAACAGCATAATTATTCTACATGTTTATACAAAGCAATACACAAAGATAGGTACATATCTATAGTGAAAATAAATGATTATATACAGAGGAATATGCTGTAAATTTCTGTTTGCGTATGGTGCTTATGTGGGGAAGAGCCAATTCTTGAGTAGTTTTCTGAAGATAAGGTGGTTGTCGGTGGATCTTATGTTGGGGGTAAAGAGTTCCATAGTTTGGCTGCTTGAACAGAGAAGGATGTGCCACCCATGTTTTTTTTCTTGTATCCTGGGATTTTGAGGCTAGATGCCCTTTTAGAGCGTAGGTTCCTTTGTTGAATGTGTTTGGTGATTTTATTCCTGATGAAGAGCGGTCCCATTCCATGTATTGCTTTGGGGGTGATACAAAGTAGCTTGAACGTGGATCTTCTGGCAACTGGTAACCAATGCAGGGCTTTCAAGGCAGGTGAGATGTGATCTCGCGGTTTGATATGCAAGAGTAGTCGGCAGCCGAGTTCTGAATCCGTTGTAGTCTTTTCATGGTCGTTAAAGGTGATCCGTGGTAGAGGCTATTGGGGTAATCGAGTTTGGACAGAACAAGGGAGATGGTAGCTTGGACCTTGTGTGTAACTCCCAAAGGAGGGAAAATTTGTCGTAGCGTTTTTATAGTGACAAAGCTTGATCTTGCTAGTTTGTCCACTTGGGCATTCATCCACAGCTTGGAGTCCATGGTCATTCCGAGGTTTCTTACTTCCTTCGATAATTTAGCTGGTGATTCCAGTTCATCAGGCCAGGCGGCAAGCGGTTCATAATGTTTCCAATCGCCACATGTGAGTATTTCCGTTTCTGAAGCATTCACTTTAAGATGGCTCCAAGTCATACACTGATCCACGGCTCTGAGACAACTGAAAATTGGGGATTTTTCAATGTCTTTGGGGCATCCCAGTTGAAGGAGTATTTGCGTGTCATCTACATAGTTATAGCACGTGAGGTGAAATTGATTGATCAGTACCGGTAATGACTTCATGTAGATGTTGAAAAGCATGGGCGAGATGATAGAACTTTGAGGAACCCCTGCTTTTGTGGAGTACGGTTTGGACGAGAAAGGTGGGGTATGGATGACATTGGTTCTATTTCAAAGGTAGGACGCGATCCAGTCTAGAGCAGTTCCCTCTATGCTGGCTTCATAGAGTCTTTGTTTCAGAGTGTCATGGTTAACCATGTCAAAGGCAGCCGAGAGTCAAAGAGGAGTAGTGCAGCAACCCTGCTGCGGTCAACTGTATTCTTCAGGTCATCCCAGATGGCAAGGAGAGCAGATTCAGTGCCTCTTCCCAGACGGAATCCTGATTGGAAGTCTGAGAGTATTTCATTCTCTTCAATGAATTGTGACCTCTGGGCGAAAGCTGCTCTTTCTATCAGTTTGCCCAGGAAAGGTTCATTTGTAATGGGTCTGTAGTTTTCAGGGTTCAGCGGGTCCAAGTTTGTTTTCTTCAGTAAAGGACTATGTATGATTTTTTTAGTTCTTCTGGAAATATTCCGGTAGATAAGGAATCGTTGATGATTTTTCTTACTGGAATGGTAGCAGAGGTTGTTAAAAGAATTGTCTTGAAAGTTTGTGGTGGACAGGGGTCAGAAGGGCTGCTGGAAGGCCTGCTTGCTTTGACCAGGTCCATAACTTCATCACATGAGATGTGTTGGAAGGACCAGAGAGGCTGGGTTAGAGTATTTTTGGATTGTTGTTTTGTACAGGAGTTAGTGCTGGTGCTTTGTTTCTGTTTTAAGTACGAGTCCAATGTGTCTGCGTTGTCTGTGTAATGATTTGCCAGTTTGTCTGTGAAATCTTGAGTAACAGGATAAGGTCCTACTAGGCAATTTGGTTTGCGAAATTCATTAAGTATTTTATAGAATTCTTTATTTGCACATTTAGCATTTTGAATTCTGTCTGAATAGTACCTTTTCTTAGCTTTTTTGATAGCTGACTTGTATAATCTGTTAATTTTTTGTAGGTGAAGTTTGTCTTGTTTGGCGTTTGTTTTGAGCCAGGTATGTTGCAGCTTTCTAATTTGTTGTTTTATGTCTTTTATTTCTAAGTTTCTCCAAGGCACTTTTTTTCTTTTGTGCTGTTGTGTAGTTTTGAGTGGTATCAGTATGTCAAAAGCTTCCTGTAGCCACTCATATAGATTTTGAACCGACGTTATTGTTTCCAGATTTGTATTTGATGTTAGTTGTGTTTCCAAGTGTTCCAAATTGAGTTTGTTCCACGGCCAATAGGTGGATGGATATAAGCTAGTTGTAGGTGAGTCCCTTAGTGTTGTTTTATGTTGGAAAGCAAGCAAGTGGTGGTCTGACCATGTGACTGGAGTTATAGTTTGAAAGGTAACTAGTTCAGGATTAGCAAAAATGACATCTAGGATATGTCCAGCGATGTGTGTGGGTTTGTGGACAATCTGATGCAGGTTCAGTGCCTGTAGGCCAGTGATTATTGTTTTTGAATGGGTCATATTGAGTTTGTCAAACCAAATGTTGATGCCACCTAGAATGCATAAGTTGGAGTGCATTGTTATCAGGTTTGAAACTGTGTCTAGAAGTGCATCTGGGAATGTCGCCTTGATAGGTGGAGGTGTGTAAAGGAGCAGGAAGTTATAGGATGAAGATGGTGTAGTATTGCATCTTGTTAGAAGAGCCTCACAATTCTTTAAGGAGATGTCATCAACTTTAGTGATATGTAATGTTTGCCTGAACACAACAGCTAGACCACCTCCTTTTTTGCCTATACGATTTTGGGTGATCGTTTGATAGTCATGCAGGACTGGAGCCATATCATCTCCCAACCATGATTCAGTTATGAATAGTATGTCTGGTTTTGCATCTGTGATAAGGTCATAGATGTGATGTATGTTTTTAGAGAGGGATCAAGCATTTATTAGTAGACAGTTTAGAGAATGGCCTTTGGTGATAGTGAGACTTTGTTTTGTAGTAGAGTGAACAGTATTGTGTGTGTTTGTAGCAGTTGTGTTTTTAGTGCTGGCATTAGCTGTATTAGGATAGCAATCGTGTAGCTGTTCTGTATCATGTTCCTCATCCAACATGCTAAGAAGGCATTTTTATGGGTCTGCATGTGTATGTGGTGGAGACGGTGTTTGAGAGTGAGTTGGTGTGCTGTGTTGTTTTCGTGGCGTAACATTGTTGTGCAGTAGACATGGGGAAGCAAAGTTGTGAGGTGTGGCACTTCGCTTATGTTGTTTGCGTGGGTTTATGGTGTAAGGTGTATGAGTCAGGGGTGGTGGTGCAGCATGTGGGTCATGTAGTAAGGTTCTAAATTGTCCAATGGATGAGAGGCGGTTAGAAGAGAGTTGCTGAGTTGTTGTATCTGTGTTAGGTGTGGTGGAAGAGAGAAAGCTTGGCATTGGAGTTTGTTTCTTTGTGTGGTTTGAAAGGTGGGTGTATGTTTGTATTTTGTGATGGTAAGTATTTTGACGTGTTGCGCTTTGAAGATCTTGTGCTGCTGTGTGTGATATATTTTTTTTAAGAGTAGTGAAAAGGGGTGCTGGAGTATTTGTTTCATGCAATGGATTTGGTTGTATAGTATTGTTTGTGAGAGGAGGTTGTAAGGTTGAGGGAGTGGGGATATGTTTATGAGTAGAGTGTATGTTGTGTGTAGGAAGGAATGAAGTAGAGGTAAGAGTGTTTGTCTTAGACTGGTTTGTTTCATGAGTTAAAAAGTGTGATGGTGTGCAGTGTGTGTGTTGTATGTTAGTGTTATTATGATAGTAGGGAGAGGAGGGTGTTGTTTGGACAAATGATGGAAGGATGAATATATGTTTGTTAGTGATAAAAGGTGGTCTGTTAGGTGTAATTAGAGCAGGAAGCGTGTGTCTGGATGGGATGTAGTTATGTATGGTGTTGAATGGGGTTGTGTTAATGATGAGTGGATTGGTTAGTGGTATAGGACAGAGTTGTGTACTGTTTGTAGGTGATGGTGGAAATGCGTGGTAGTTGGGATAGAAGGGTGTACAGATGTGGTTTGGTTGGGTTTGTAGTGCATGCTGGTACATTGGTTTGTACATATGGCTGTGTGTGGTGTACAGTTCGTGTGAATGTGTTATTGTGTGTGGATGGTGCAGGGTAGCTATTACTGAATGTGAACATGGGCAGCATTTCTGGCCCTAGTCCCGACCAGGCTCGAACAGGTAATTGCCCTTCTCCTCTCCGCCCTTAACAGGCTCAAACAGGTAATTGCCCTTGTCCTTTCCACCCTTATTAGGCTCAAATAGGTAATTGCCCTTGTCCTCTCCGCCCTTGTCCCCTCCGCCCGGGCCGAGACGCCCTAAGCCTCGGCCTCTTATAGCCCTAGTAATCAGGTGACCCCTTCAGCCAATAGGAACCCTAGACCTAACCCTATCCAATCACAACACTAGCCCTAAAAGCTAGAACCAATACGAGACCAGGACCTAACAGCCAATCTCAGCCCTAGTCCAAGCACACAATCATTTTCAAAAACCCTGATCTCTATGTCCCATAGAGGCCCTAGTCCTACCAGTAGTCCCAACCCAAGTCCAAGCAACCATTGGCACAGGAAGCCCTAGTCCCTACTTCGAATAGAAAGCCCAACCCTACTCTTAGTGCCACACCTAGTCCAGCAACCAATCACATCAGAATCTCTAATCGCTACTTCCAATTAAAGGCCTAAGCCCTAGTCCCTACTTCCAATAGAAATACTAACCCGAGGCCTAGTCCCAACCCTACATTGATTGAATCACAGACCCAGAAACCAATCAGAACCCTCAAATACCCAACCAATGAGGACACTAACCCTAATCCAATAGAAACATCAGATACAACCACCAATCAGTGTATACATGTACCAACCACTAGCAGACTATATAAGGTCCCAGCAACCTCAGATAAGGTGTGATCTAGAAAGGGACAAAGTCTATTAGCATTTCGAAAGAAATGCCTTTAAGCATAGTACTAGCACAGAGCTGTCCTTCCCAAGATGTATAATGACAAAAGCCATTTATCACTCAAGGCACAGTATTAGAGCATTGAATTGATAAAATACCAACAACACCGACCCGAAATCAGTAAACTGCACCTCCTGACACTGGGTTTCACTCTACTTAGTGCTATTCAGAGAAGTATACCTTATTCCAGACACAATGGAACACCCAGTATAAGTCAAAACAATACCCTTTCAGGCATAGAGTGACAAATAAATTATACAAAAATGAGGCAGAGAACTCTGAGTAGTTCTAATGTTTAGGTGGAACACAGCTCCTGCATAGAGCACCCTCAATACCAGCCACACTCTAGATCTACTCACCTCAAATGTCAGCTTTTCTATCAAAATCTTTAAGTATAGAATTAGCACAGTGCCATTCACGCCAAGATAGAAAATAACAAAGGGGCATATTATCAAGCCCAACATCACCGCCTTTAGCGGCCGTTTTTGGCCGAAAAGCGGCAATATATTTATCTCAATGTCATCAATGCGCCGCTAACATGCATTAGCGCATGTTAACAGCAGTTTTACTAATACATTGCCTCGCATCGCTAATTAGATGCAAAGTAGGCGTTCCTTCACAAAACAACAGCAATATAGTCGCAAAGACAACATTGCGCTATTAACAAGCCGGACACGCGATGCGATAAAAATAGCTGCGCTAACCGCGGTTATCGCAGGAATCTAATGTCAGGTAAAATCCTGACTTAGCTATCTTTTTAATGAGAGGTGGATTGACAGATTAAGTCCACACTCCCATATTTACAAGCTTTTCATTAGTGCTGTGAAATCATTGCTTGATTTCACACGCTAATGATGTTTATCGGCGTCTATCGCTGGTTTGAACATCGCCTGTTAGCAAAGCATTGCTAATACGCCGCTAACAAGGCGATGTAATTCAGCAATGAACAGCGATAGACAAAAACGCGCTAAGCGCGCTTTGCGATCATTATCGCAATTACTTGATAACATGGTCCAAAGTATTTTGCCATTTCTACAGCAAACTCTTGAAGCATAAGACTAGCACAGTACCGTCCATGCCAAGCTCTAAAATGACAAAAGCCATTTATCACTCCAGACACTCGATTACAGATTTGAATTGGTAAAATACCAACCAAGCCAACATGAATTGGGTAAAAGCAACCGCTGACACAGCGTTTCGCTTTACAGGTCTACCGAGAGGTAGAGATTTGTCCAGACACAAGGGAGCACCCAGTATCAATCAAAACAATACCCTTTCAGGCATAGAGTGATGAATAAATTATGCAAAAAAGAAGATGAGAACTCAAATTTAGGTGGAAAGCAGCTAGTGTATAGAGCACCCTCAACACCAGCGACACTCTAGCTCTGTTCACCTCAAATGTCTTCTTTTCGATTAAAATCTTCAAGCATAGGGTTAGCACAGTGCCATCCACGCCGAAGATAGAAAGGGACAAAGTCTTTTGCTATTTCTACAGCAAAGTCTTTCAGCATGGGACTAGCACAGGGCTGTCTATGCTGAGCGATAAAATGGCAAAAGCCATTTATAACTCCAGACACAGTATTACAGTTTTGAAGTGGTAAAATACCAACCAAGCCAACCTAAAATGAATAAAAGCAACCCCATACACAGTGTTTAGCTCTACTCAGAGCTCTTCAGAGAGGTACAGCTTTCTCCAGACACACGTTAGCTCCCAGTATAAGTCAAAACATTACCCTTTTGGGCATAGAGTGATGAATGTATTATGCAAAAAAGAAGCAGAGAACTCCTGTTAGTTTTCAAGCTTAGGTTGAAAGCAGCTCCTGTATAAAGCACCCTCAACACCAGCGACACTCTAGATCAGCTCATCTCAAATGTCTGCTTTTCTATCAAAATCTTAAAGCATAGGATTAGCACAGTTCCATTCACTCCGAGATCGAAAGGGACAAAGTCTTTTGCCATTTCTATAGCAACGTCTTTAAGCATAGAACAAGCACAGTGATGTCCATGCCGAACTGTAAAATAACAAAACCCATTTATCACTCCAGGCACAGTATTAGAGCTTCATATTGATAAAACACCAACCACGCCAACCTGAAATTAGTAGAATGCATCTCCTGACACTGGGTTTAACTCTACTTAGAGCTATGCAGAGTAATAAAGGGCCATATTATCAAGACCGGCGATAAAATTATCGCCGCTTTAGCGGCAGAAAACTGCTGCTAAAACGGCGATAATGGGCTTGATAATATGCTCTATGGAACTCCAATTGAAGCCCATGTTAGATGCCCTTCTAACATGGGCTTCAATTGGAATTCCATAGAGCATATTATCAAGCCCCTTATTGCCGTTTTAGCGGCAGTTTTCTGCCGCTAAAGCGGCGATAATTTTATCACCTGTCTTGATAATATGCCCCAAAGCTTTGTCCTAACACAAGGCAGCAGCTAGTATAAGCCAGAAAAATCACCTTTCAGGCATAGCGTGATGAATAAATTATGCAAAAATGAAGCAGAGAACTCTGGGTAGTTCTCAAGTTCAGGTGGAAAGCAGCTTCTGTATAGAGCACCCTCAGCACCAGCCATCCTCTAGATCTGCTCACCTCAAATGTCTGCTTTTCTATCAAAATCTTTAAGCATAGGATTAGTACAGTGAAATCCACGCCAATATAGAAAGAGACAAAGGGGCAGATTTACAAGCCCCTTGCGTCACTTTTGCACTGTTGTTGCATCACTTTTGTGATGCAGCAGTGGTGTAAAAGTTGCGGCCCATTTACAACGTGACGCATCTAGGGAGATGCGTCACGTTGTAAAGCCCTGAGTGACATTACACCTGCATCAGATATAATGTATGCAGGGTAGGCGTTCCCATGCAGGAAAGCCTTGTAAAAGTGACGCAGTGAAATGTACAAGATTTCACTGCATGACATTTAGGATGCCACTGCGTCAAAACCTTATGCTTGCTTGAAGCAGGCGTAGGGAGTGATGCAGTGTATTGGCAATAGGCTGCAACACGCATTGCTGGAGTTGCGTTGTGCTTGCGACATGACTCAAGCATTGCATGACTTTTCCGTCAACAGATGCGTCAGAATTTCTGACGCATCTGTCAATCCTTGCGCCATGGTGCACCGTATTGTAAATACGGCGCATCCATGATGACGCAAGGGTTTTGCATGGTGGCGCAGGGAAAGTGACGCATCTCTACAGATGCGTCACTTTCTTGTAAATCTGCCCCAAATTCTTTTGCCATTTCTACAGCAAAGTCTTTAAGCATAGAACT
Source organism: Triturus cristatus (assembly GCF_964204655.1). Lineage (NCBI taxonomy): Eukaryota > Metazoa > Chordata > Amphibia > Caudata > Salamandridae > Triturus > Triturus cristatus. The sequence goes on from NC_140590.1 coordinate 1,471,273,174, forward strand.
GGCACAGTGCTGTCCATGCCGAGCTGCAAATTTATAAAAGCCATTAATCACTCCAGGCACAGTGTTACAGCTTTGAATTGATAAAATACCAACCAAACCAACCTGAAATTAGTAAAATCAATCCCTGACACAGTGTTTTGCTCTACTTCGAGCTATTCAGAGAGCTATAGCTTTGTCCAGACACTAGAGATCAACCAGTATAAGTCAGAAAAATCACCTTTCAGGGATAGAGTGATGAATAAAGTATGCAAAAAAGAAGCGCAGACCTCTGGGTAGTTCTCAAGCATAAGTGGAAAGCATATCCTGTATAGAGCACCCTCAACACCAGCCACACTCTAGATCTGCTCACCTCAAATATCTGCTTTTCTATCAAACTCTTTAGGCATAGGGTTAGCACAGTGCCATGCACACCGAGATCGAAAGGGACAACGTATTTTACCATTTCTACAGCAAAGTATTTAAGCTTAGGACTAGCACAGCGCTGTCCATGCCGAGATATAAAATGACAAAAGCCAATTATCAATCCAGGTACAGTTTTGCAGCTTTGAATTGATAGAACACCAACCAAGCCAACCTGAAATGAGTAAAATTATCCTCTGACACAGGTTTTTGCTCTACTTAGAGCTATTCAGAGAGATATAGCTTTGTACACACCCAAGGGATCACCCAGTATAAGTCAAAATAATCACCTTTCAGGCGTAGAGTGATGAATTTATTATGCAAAAAAGAAGCAGAGAACTCCGGTTAGTTTTCAAGTTTAGGTTGTAAGCAGCTCCTGTATAGAGCACCCTCAACACCATCATCACTCTAGATCTGCTCACCTCAAATGTCTGCTTTTCTAGCAAAATCGTTAAGTATAGGATTAGCACAGTGCCATTCACTCCGAGATAGAGAGGCACAAAGTCTTTTGCCATTTCTATAGCAAAGTAGGACAAAAACAGTGCTATCCATGCTGAACTGTAAATTGACAAAAGCCATTTATCTCTCCAGGCACAGTATTACAGCTTTGAATTGATAAAACACCAAGCAAGCCAACTGAAATTAGGAAAATGCAACTCCTGACACAGGGTTTCGCTCTATTTAGAGCTCTTCAGGGAGATATAGCTTTGTCCAGACACAAGGGAGCACCCTGTATATGTCAAAACAATACCCTTTCAGGCATAGAGTGACAAATAAATTATGCAAAAACGAAGTTGAGAACTCTGGGTAGTTCTCAAGTTTAGGTGGAAAGCAACTCAACACCAGCGACACTCTATATCTACTCATCTCAAATATATGCTTTTCTATCAGAATCTTTAAACATAGGATAAGAACAGAGCCATCGATGGGGATTTAGAAAGCGACATAGGGGTATATTCAGAAGAATGTGTGATAACTACCGCAAGAGTAGCTTAACGCAACTCTCAACATCGCAGCCCATCACGGGAAAATTACGCCGTGCCAACCAATTCACAATGCGGCGGTAGCATGCGATAGTCATCAGATAACACGTCAAAGGGCAGCGTAAAAATCAACGCCAAGCCGGAAAAATGCGAAACGCGAACGCAAAAAATCATGCGATGAGGCCAATCGCGGTACAAAAAGTAGTGAAAACCAGCCACAGGCTTGCAAATCACGCACGTCTGGCGGGAAAATGCACCATAAAAACACAGAAACAACACACCAGAAACAAGCCAAAGCACCTAGCATCATGGATACACCCTGAAAGAGCGCAGAGGCTAAAGTGAACCCCACAGCCCCCACAGACCACCAGCAAGGAACAACGGGGGCGACCGAGGAGAAGAGGGAGAGGAAGACGGGGTGCAGTCCTCAGCAAAACCAGATCAGCGTCACGGAGGTGACAGAAAACTAACAGCAACTGACCCACAAGTAGACCACCTGGAATGCAGTAGGAGTGCCGTGGAGGCCAATCGAGGAGGCCAAGAGGCGCTGGCATGATGGGACAACCTAAACCAGGCACAAACCCGCTGACAACAGGAAGGCTGCAACGGCGACAGGAGGTGGCAGTCCTGCACCACAGAAGGAGCTGGAGGAAACCGAGGCCACAGTCATCAGTGTGGAGATGGTGCAAGGAGTAGGGAGTACGGACACATCTTGAGAGGACCTGACACAACATCAACAGGGTGAGTAACGACCAGGGAATGGTGGGACGGGTGGAGATGGGCACAATGGCACACATGCACAACGAGCTGTAGCACACTGCACACCCACAACTACCCTGGATCATGTCCCTCATCCCTTGGCACACTGCAGAACACACACATAGGAAGAGCAGCACACCCACATTGACGACAATGTGGTACAATGCGCAAAGCCGACATTGCAGAACAGAGGACACAAATGGTTCCGCACATGCACAGAAACATGCCTACTACATCTGACAGAGCAGGAAACTGTGAAATGGAAATGTACGCCTACGACCTCGCATCCGTCATGTAGTCCAAATGTACACTGTCCCTCAGCAGTATTCAGCACCTCCCAAACAGTCACAATGTACATTGTCATACAGTTTGCATGTAACCCAGAACAATGCGCCAACATACATGTCAACACAATGTCAATATGCATCTCCCCTTCACATTGCAGAGGGGCACACAACACCTCCAGCAGAGCACAGAAGACAACACATCTGTGATGCCGGAGAGGACCACCACACCTTTGACACCGATGCCCTACAACAGCCAATGGACATCCCACGCAACCCACCACCAGAACCCGGACAGCCAAGCTACTTAGAGGAGAACACAGAGCCTGCAACAGAACACACAGCAGGAAGTACCCGCAAGCACAGCCGGCTCATGGCACTTCACCTACCCTCACATGGCACCCCAATGCCATGTGTCAGCACGCCAAAAGGAGGTGGCCCAACAGGTGTGGGTGGGCTCCGAACCCATGGAAGGCGAACTAGATCACATACGTTGGTGTCTATTACCCTTCAGGGACCACCAACACCCCACAAAGGAGAACCACACTGCCAAAGATACACATGCAGATGCACATTCCCTGTACACAACCACACCCAGGGGCCCGCACATATCAGTCACACACCCACGTTGGCCCTACGTACGATGGCCCAGGCCACTCCCCTTACAAACTGAGTGGGTGACGGCAAAGCTACATGTCCAAGCTCAATCCCGATGCCTGCGGTGACATGCCTGCATCCGCTGTACACAGCACAATGTAATGTTGTAGGGCCCTGGGCCCTCATGAATACAACAAGACCACAGGGACACATGCAGATATTATGTTGAACTGGCTATGGGCACGTGCGCCCGGTCCCTTTATTGGCAGGGCCACATGTACAGTGAGGCCTGTGCTGGATGTGTGTGGGGTGGGTTCAAGCCAGCCCTCAGGGAGTTGTAGGTGCTGGCAACAAATACAACAGTTAACACAATGAATACGTAAACAGACAACACCAGCATCACAGGGACAACTGTGGTGCATCATGGAGGTAGCCTGAGCAAGTCCAGAGGCCACACAATAAGCAAACAGAAGTGTCAATAAGTTGCAGTGCACTGAGGTTGGGGCACTACAGCTGAGCGTGCCCATGTGAAGAAAAAGTCTTGGATTATGTCCCTTCGAAATATTCCTGATGCAGATGCAGTGGGGTGTGTTACACCTGCATCATATTCTTCATCAACGTCCCAGGTCTCCCATACTGATTGAGGTGACATCGCTGCGCAACATCTTCACAGCACAAAACACAATCAGTAACGGACGATGGCTTGTGGTGCACTGAGTCAGTGGCACCCGGAATGCCTAGCAGGGTATGAGTCTGATGATGGCATCCATGACAGGTGTGAGCAACTCCTTAAGTCTGTCAGGACCACCGTTTTGACTCTGGCAGATGGCGGTTGGAGGTGGTCCTGGCGGTGGTGGCGTGTGCCTCCTGCGGTGATGCGACGTCTGGGCCGGTCAGGACTCGATTTGTTGTGTGAGCCCTGGTGGTCCTCAGTTGAGGCCGGAGGCAGGGGACAGCACAGGGCCACAGACACATGGGGTTGGTGACCCTGAGGCCATCGCCTCAGAGGCCATCCAACATCTCAGAAGAAGAGTTCACGGACATGACCAGCACAGAGGTAGTGGCCCCGGATGCACTGCGGCTGGCACAGGCACCCAGCCATGGGACTGTGACTTGCAGTGCAGTCAGATGGGCAATGCGACCTGAGTGGGTCCTCAGCAATGTCCGAGGTGTATGTTGCGGAGGGTTGCGGGGGACAGTGGAAGGTGTTCTCCAGGGCATGATGCAGAGGGAGAAAGCTGTCCGCCACAAAGTCAGTATCACCGCCATGATGGCGATGACAGCCCCAAGTCCATGGACTCAGTCGCCACCAAAGTCCAACCAGAAAGTGTCCATGGGTCTCTGGGAATAGACATAGTGGCACCGGGGCTGAAAGGGTAGGCAGTCTGCGTTGAGGCCTGTACAATGACATTAAGTGAGCCATAAATAAATCAAGGCTGAATTCAAAATTGTGTATGACCTATTCGACCACAGTGTAGGCCGGGGGCAGCGGTCAGCATGGGCCCACAGCCATGTGTCGTTGGGATGCTATGCACATGGTTGCTGCCACCTGACCAAAGGGAGTACAGTAAAGTAGAATCTTCGTTTTTGTGCATACATGGACAATGTATGATCAAGTCTCAGTTCCAAATGTGTGACCTACTTGTCCGTAGTGTGGGCCGAAGGCAGTAGTCAGCAGGGGACCACACACACCTGTGGTTGGCTCGCGCTGCACAGAGTTAGTGACAACAGGGCAGTTGTCGGTAGTGTACGATCACCTCCGTAACAATGATCCTATTCACTCCGGACTGCAACGCGTCATCCTCTTACGCCTCTCCTTGCATGCAATGTTTTGTATTCCGCCTTTAAATAATCGATGTTCAGTTCCAATTCTGTGCCCTACTTGTGCGCAGCGTAGGCCAAGGGCAGTAGTCCGCGTAGGCCCACAGACACGTGTGGTTGTAATGCTAAGCACAGACTTGGTGGCACCACATCGAAGGAAGTAAAGTGACATGAACTCTGCCTTAAATAACGTTCAAGATTCAGTTCCAAATGTGTGACCTGCTTGACTGTGGTGTATGCCGGAGGCGGCAGTAGAGTACGTCAATGAGAAAGGACTAAAGCGGGCCTGTGTTGTGGAGTCAGTGATGGTCTGAGGATCCTGCCAAGGTCGCGGGCCTCAGGCTTGGAGTTTGTGCAGGCACGTGGTGGGCCCTCCTTGACACACGCCGGTGTCGAAAGGTGATCAGTGGGGCCTGGCTGCGCAGGGGCGGGTCCGACGGGTTCGGGGTCCAGCGGGACGGGGTACGGCAGGCGCACAGGATCGCAGGCAACTCCGCTCATGAGGACGGTGTCGGCCTCGTGGCGTGGTGAGAAGCGCCGCCCTGGCAGAGACGTTGGGCTTTCTGGAAGAGGACCATGGCCAGGGCTACGTGCTTTTTATTCACACCCCTACGCTGGCCTGGCGTATGCCAGGCCATCCCACTCTGCTCACGCTTACGGGGGGGACGTAACTGGTAACATTTCTGCGAACTCCCCCACTGGCTGGGGTGACATGGTTGCGTCCACTGTCCACTACACTACATACACCAGAGGTGTATGTCGCAATGGATACGGGTGTGTTCTGCATACTGCGGTCTGTCCAGCACATATACACCACTCTTGGCATTGTGTACTTTCCCAATCATGGTTCTCCTGCATCCTTCACACATGCCTGGTTGCCACCTCTCCCCACATTCGGCTATTGTGTGGCTGAGGTGCCATGCCATTGATGGCTCATGTTCACGGTTTGCCCAGGTTACCATTGTGAGTTGTTCTGTCGTGTCTGGTGGGTGGGCATGTTGTTTTGCATGTTGGTTTTGATTTTGTGACGTGTGCATTGCCAGAGTTGTGAGTTGCGTGGTTGAGGAGTTAAGGTGAGTGGGGTGTTCATTTGGAACTTGCCAAGGGGCTGTGCATTTCCCTCAGTGCCATCCTGGGAGTGCTGGTTGCTGATGGACTGTTGGAGGATGAAGGAATCATGCACACTGGCTGGGTATTTGGAGGCGACATTGGTGGAGGTTCCACGGTGTTCGGATGTTGCCTGCACATTGATGTGAGACGTTTGCTTCCTGTTGCGGTGATTGTGTGCTGTTTCACCAGGGGGCACAGGAAGGACCTGTCTGCTGTGGATTGCCCCCAACACGTGCGTGCATCCAGCTATGGCGTATGGTCCGTGCTTGGTCTTCAGCTGATCCTGCGCATTGTGTTGGACGTATAGGGACTGGGGTACCAGTCTGATGGTGATGTCCAGGACAGGTGTGAGGGACTTGGATGTGGCTGGCTGTGAGACTCCTCCAACTCTGGTGGGTGCTGGTTGGGGGTACCGGGGGCCAACAGGTGCAGCACAGCCAGCAACTTTGTGTGGGGTGGGATGTTGGTTGTCCGCAGTGTTGGTGCCGTCGGCCTGTTGGCCGATGTTGGTCAGGATGCGTAGGATTGTTGTCCTTTTGTGCCTGTAGTGGGCAATGACATTGTCAGGTGTTGGGTCTGTGAGGCTGGTGCGTTTCCTGGGGTCTGCTGACTTTGTCTGCAAAGCCTCTGTGGTGGTCCGTTGGGGGGGTTCCGGGTGGGTGTTGGGATCCTGGGGTGGTGGCAGTGGGTGTTGTGGCCCTCTTGGGTGTCCGGGCCACATGATCAGTGGCTCCGTGGCATCTGTTGCCCTTCTGATGTGGCTGTGGGCTGGGCTCCCTTTTGTGGTGCAGGCTGTGGCCCAACTTTGCACCAGGTCAGAGCAGGTGTTATTTTCCTGCTGCTAACGCGCCTTCTCGCCTGTTTTGTGTTCTCATCGCAGTTCTGTATGGTCGTTGTGAAAATTGTGGAGTGGTGTTGATGTGCCTTTTTGCACGGGAACGCCTACTCTGCATCTCATTAGCGATAGTTGTAGGGGTCATCTGTGGCGATGTTTTTTGCGGCTTTTATCGCGGGTAAACTGGTGCTGTGGGATGTTAACACCAGCTTGTGATTGGGGCGATACGGTTTTCGTAACTTTGGCTGTGATAAAGTGCCGTTTATTATGTTTATTGCACATCCAGTGCAGTTCTGCAGCTGGAGCTGTACAGGGCAATGCCGAGCACACTACACAATATGGGCCCGTGAAGGGCTAGCCAGAGTCCAGCCGGGGCTGACAAGTTCTACGGAAGAGGAAGGGTACAGTCTGAAGACTGGTCGCTGTGTCATTGGTCATCAAACAGGATATGGCAGTCCATGTTGCTGTCCAAGGTGAGTGCATCGGAGTGTATCAGGGGTCAGTGGAAGGTCATGAGGCCAAGTGCGGCACCAAGCAGAAACAGGCCAGGTGGCGTAAATGAATGCTAGTGCCTCCTGATCACAAACCCATCCATGTCCTCATCCCCGGATGTGTGCTCTGCCCCACCTGTGGGTGCTGCAGTACCGGCTGAGGCACTGTGTGCCACTGACACATCATGTGCCGGAGTGGATATGTCTGCCGCACTGTGAGGCAATGGCTCACCAGGGGGCGGAGATGTGGATGGTGTGGGGGAAGCATCACTCATCTGCGCCACGCCTTCTGGCAGCAATGCCATGATGATGATCTGCAGGGCATGGTAGATCCCAGCTGCATTTCGCTGATGTACAGCGGTGGCTGCCATCCTTTCCGCCTCCCTCTGCACCATGTGCTCCATGACCCTCCGCATGTGTGCCAGCTCACCGGTGGTATCGCTGTTGCCCCTCTGGGCGGACAGGTGTTCTTCTCCCTGCGTCAGGACTCCAGCGATGTCAGTCAGGGCGCATTGGAGACCGTGGAGCGGGCCGAGACAGCCATTGATGGCGTACAGTTAGCTCTCCCATAATGCTCAGTATGTGCACAATCAACAATAGCACAGTCATACGAGTACTTCCACGATGTTTTCCTTGTAGCTCCTTCGCAACAATTTGTCCTTGGTTCCCATACCTTTTCCAATGTTTTTTTTTTTTTTTAATGGAGTTTTATATAGCGCGAACTTGACCCGCAGGTATTGGGTATCAGAGCGTTTTACATAACACCAGTAGCGTTACATGAGGACACATTCATTTTTGTTAGGCACAGGGAGATTAAGTAATTTGCCCAGAATCCCAGGATGTTCAGCGTCATTGCTGAGTCTCGAACCCAGTTCACCAGATTTGAGGTCGACCGCCCTAGACGTTAAGCCAACTCCTCTCCCCCATGTGAATTTGTCTTCGCCTTTATCACCTCTAAGCCATGTAACTGCAACTTTTTTTCTCCTTGCTTAGCTACTAAAACAAAGACATTGCATTTTCCCAATGAATGCTTCTCAATCTGCACTACAAATGTGAGAAAGAACAGATTTCACAGTGAGCAGGAAATTCAAACTATTAATTCTAAATCAAGAGTGTTCAGGGGCTTTCATTTCAGGCCTACAATGTTCGATAACAGAAGAATGTGTCACTTTAAACATTAAAGATTAGCATAACTCTATTGCATTTTAACTAACACATTTACCAAATTATAGAATTGTCATTGTTAAACACATTCACTATATGAGTGGTGTGAATTGCACAACATGAGTTCTTCATGTTAACGTTTCTGCTAGTTACCTTCATTTCCTATGTTAATTCTCCATGTTACTTGTCAAATCCTGAGATGTCACATAGTTATGTTAATACATTTCACAATTCTAACACCTCTCGATAATATAATTGCAAGATTATGTGCGGGGGCACTCTGCATGTGGTTATGGTGCTCCCCTACAATGAAATGAGATTTCCACTCCATTACAGCCTATCACAAGTAGCATGGGGTCCACTAATTCCGGGCCTGGAGACACCGTAGTCTGTTTCGCTGTGTGTGGATGCGCACGGTGTAAAACAACTGCAGGGACAAGGGCTGTGGCTGTGGGTAGACGCACAGGCCCCCGTAACAGCTGCATTACCTTAGGGGAGTAGACAGCAATCCACCTGCGCTCAGGCTGGCTTTAGGGCGGTGCGATCGGTGTGACTGCACCGGGCGTTGACTTGGGGCGTCATTTTTGAAAATGGGTATTATCATTTTAAAAGCACCTGTTGCCTCGTTCCTGGCCTGCAGCACCTTTCAGACATCAATTAAAATGTCAAGAGAAGTCTGGTGATTAATCATCTTCCTGGAAAGAGATGGAGGTTTGTCTAGTGGAAATTTTCACTCATCCTAAGGTAGTGCAGAGGGTTAAACTGCCTGCTGCTAAGAACGTGTCCCATGCAGATAACGAAGTGCATGTAATGTAAATAGGTCTGTGGGTTACTGCTTCTGAGAGCTCCTTTTGTTACTTGTCGTTTAAAAGTCAAAATCCTAATATAGAACATTGAGCTATTAACTGTCACCCTAGAGCTGCTGCAAACTGCAAGGTATATGTGGGAACTGTATGTTTTTTTGCCCAGTCTTTCATTTTCCTAATCTTGTGAAAAGGGTTCATTTGGGTAGAACACAATTCTTATTGTGAAAGAGAACCTCTAACAATGATGTTCCGTTTTAAATTCTGAATTTGTGCCTTTCCTGAATAAGAACTTTAACTATATTACCTACCAGTGTCGATGATGTCACTCCTGCACTACACCTAATAGAACTGTCTGATGTAACATTTCCTATACACTGATTTACATACATATGATTGTCTCTGTGCAATGTTTGTGTGGTTTAAACTGCTCTGACACCTTACACTGGTATGAGTGGTGCTATAAAACTAAGGGGCATATTATCAAGAACCGGCGCTAAAGGTAGCGACGCTTTAGCGGCAGGAAACTGCCGCTAAAGTGGCGATAATGGGCTTGATAATTTGCCCTTGTGAATTCCAATAGAAGCCCATGTTCTGGTGTGAACAAGGGCTTCTATTGGAATTCTCAAGGGCATATTATCAAGCCCGTTATCGCCGCTTTAGCAGCAGTTTTCTGCCGCGAAACCGGCGAAAATTTTAACGCCGTTCTTTATAATATGCTCCTAAATGAATCTGAGAGACAGTGGTTATGGACACTTTTGAGGCACTGTTAAAGGGTGCTAGTGAGGGAATCCGTGACAGAGGTGGTCATTGAGGGGGCACCAACAGACATTGTCGCCCAGGGTGCCACCAGCGCTAAAGCCGGCCCTGCCTGCGCAAACCCAAGACTGCCTCTTCTGCCATTTCACAAGTTGGCAGGTTTAAGTGACAGGGGCACCAGCAGCGGCCCTGTTTGTTCAAAGCCAACCAAGGAAATGCCCCATGGCACAAAAGGTAAGTCCGGCTCTGCCCCCAATCTTCATGAGCAGAAAAATGGCAGTGGATTTGTCCTCAGAATCAGCCAAAACGCATCAGAAAACGTGTGATAGGTAGACTGTGTGAGCTCTCCCCGGCCCGGTACTCCTTTTATCCGTTGTACCTGCCTTTCATGTGACAAGAGCCCTTAACTGCTCCTACGTGCAGATGAAACCGTGTCTAATCCTCCACAGTGCAAAGTACTCGCCCTGAAAAGGTCAAACGAAAAGGAAGAAGACGAACAGTGACAAGAATGAGTTGAGACAAGCGGGAACCGTTTTTGCAGACACAGTAGTCAGGTACAATAATTCAGCAATAACTAGCAAAAGCAAACCTGGAGTGAATGATAATGCGACGGCTAATGCAGAGCTGCTGGAAATGGAGAGTGAAGGATACATTATTTTATGCAAATGAAGCTGGACAGGGAGAAGGGAAGACAAAAGCTACCAGACTGAGATGGGTCTCTGAATGACGTGCAAGCCAAGGAGGAAGTTTAAACAACCTTTGAAATGGGAAGCGACAGACAGTCAGAAACTGTCTCTAGTCGCTGCAGAGAAGTGCGGGCACAAGCAGTGATGGTCTTGTACAACCTGCATCTCACAACAGAGATGTGCCGGAAAAAAATGTGTATCATTCACTTCTGAGATGCTTGTAAGAGTCAGGTTTTTAAAACAGTGGACTGATAATATGCCTACTCAGTGATCTGTGTTTGACACCGCTACGAATCCCAGTGAGCTCACTCAGGCTTTCATCCTTCTGAGCTCGATCAGATGGTTAACAAAAAAACATCCCTTTTCTACCAGGCTGTCTCACACTCACGGCAGAGAGGACCATGCAGAAGGTGCGTGTCCGTCTCTGCAGGTAAGTGAACGAACAGCAAATGTGCATGAAAACTGTCTCCTGCTCACTAAAGATGTTTGTTCCTAAGTGTCTCATTCACAACTGAAATGATGAGGATTTAGTTGCACCTCACTCAGTGAAGCGATGTTAAGTTGTCTGTGAGACTCTGCAAAGATGTTTAGTGACAATCTGTCCTACACTCTATACAAGGAAATGTGCAGGCAAAGGCAGTCTCTCAGGGAATGAAAATAAGTGCAGGCACACCATGACATCTACGAGCTGGCTCCCAATCATTGCTGAAAAGTGTAGGAATAAAGGGGCATATCAGCAACAACCGGCGAAAATTATCGCTAAGCGCACTTAGCGCTAGGATAATTATCGCCGGCTAACGTGGATTTTTATCGCTGAGATAGCGTGCTATTAGCAACGCTTATCTCAAAAGCGATAAAAATCCTAGCGCTAACTGCCAAACAGTGAGATTATCGTTGGAAACCGAGCGATAATCTCATGAAGTTTGCCGTTAGCTTGATGATTGGGCCTCACATACTTAGCCATGATATCCAACTTCCATAGGATATCATGGCTAAGTCAGTCCTGAAGCAGGCGTAAGGAAAGTAGCGGTAACAGGGGTTATCACTACTTTTCTTGCCGCTATGCTTCACAGCGTGGGGCTTGATGATAGGAGAAATGTCTCCAGTCATGTCAGGTCAGGAACGCCCACTTTGCATCTCATTAGAGATGCAAAGCTGGGCGTTGAGAATTCGGGCGCTAATGCAAGGTTTAATGCTATAGCGTGACCTTGCTAATTAGGCGATAAAATTATCGCCGCTTTTTGTCCGAAAACGGACGCAAAAGCGGCGATAATTTTATATCGCCTCGTTGCTGATATGCCCCAAACTTTCTCTTAGTCACTTCAGAGTTGAGTAGATATACACCAGTCCCCAATCACTGCGATGTCTCTCAACCCCTGCAGAGAAGTGCATGCATAAACTGGCTCTCCCATCCTGCGGGTATGTACTTGAATAAGCCATCTCTTAGTAATTGCAGAATAGTGCATTGGGCGCCATTAATTCACTATTGGTGAAATAAACAAGCATTTGCAATGCAATAGGTCTCGCATTTACGCAAGTTTAAGCTATTGGCATTGTAAATTACAATGCGTTTCATTTATGTTTCAAAAACCAAAACATAAATAAAAGGCATTGTTATTTACAATAGCAATATCTCAAACTCGTGTAAATGCGTGACCTGTTGCATTGCAAATGCTTGTTACAATCAGTTCTCAGGATATTGCACTGTTGCAATAAGTGTATTAACCACATCAGCGACTAAACCACTATTCTAAACCGAGGTTTGTAGATTTTCAACATATAAGCATAGATCAGAGATCCAAATTGATAGCGTTAAAGACCCAGATACGAACACTATCGTTTTTTTCACACTGATAAAACAGTTCAGTTTGAACGCCAGTCACAGATTGAGAGACGTTACACCATTACCTCAATTTAAATTCTAATGAATCTCCAGTTAAAGCTCAGAAGGGAAATATGCCCAGCCGTAACAAGGACAGGACAGCACACATCACACATGCGCGTGAAAACCCACTCATCACTGGCAAAAAACAGAAGAACTGACCAAGTAATTTAAAGGAAGAACACCAGAGAATTCGATTCTCCTATGAATGTGAGGGTGACATTGTCTTGCCACTGGTGTCTGTCCACATCTACGAGGCTCACACTCAGAGCTAATCACGAATTATCTACTATATTCTTTAAGACAAGAGAGTCCACCACAGCAAAAGTTATACTGTTAACGCTAACGTATTAATACGCTAAGTTTTATGCAGCAGTGTAGCCAATCCGTGTCCCGATTTTGTAGTTTCTTCCCTTAAAATGACCAACCACAATAGGGTCTATTTAGTTACAACATAAAGAACGGACTACATTGTATCCTCAGCAGACATCATGACAACATTTATGTATAAAAAAAACGTGGGATGCAGGGGAGGAAGCTGTGAACACTTAAGGGTTTCATGTAAACTGACACTGTTTCAGCACCATCTTTGAGTATGAGTATGCCACGCCGATTGCAAGCAATTCCATTTACACAACTTTAAAACTGTTATAACTTCGAACATTACATTGTCGACAAACCGTTGTCCTAAAAGAAAAAGTCTTTGCAGCTCACTGCGGATATACAATTGACGTGGTGAAAAAGTGCAGCATCACGATATCACCACGTTTGTTTCATAACCAACCTTCATGAAAACAAGCATTTGCAATGCAATAGGACTCACATTTACCCAAGACCTATTGCATTGCAAACAGGAGTGCAGGTGGTAGGGTGGGAGGGGGCACGAACAACGGGAGGGGGGGGCGGGAGAGGAAGCACAGACAGCGGGAGGGGGGGAACAGGAAGAAAACAGTGCTCATGAAACACAAAGAACAGGGGCCAGTAGCCATGGAAGGATACAAATGACGACAAAATAAGGTAGCGCGCGGTTTGCGGGTCACCAATGAGTTGCACAGCCTTATACACTCTGGTATTGCAATTAATCCACCTTCACCATCATTTTTCCAAATTTGTATTCCAATCTTTCATCTTCGTTAATCCAATTTTTTCATCACGTCAAAGGTACAGAATCCGATTATCTTGTGCATTATAATTGCTCTAGAATTGCCCATCCGGGCCTATTCATAGGCATTTAGCGGACCCCGAATCCTCCGAATCATCCCAATATAATTTCTCCCAATGCATTTCGGTCAATGAAGACCTTCTTCAGGGGTATCTATGATTAACAAAGAATATGTATCAGCCTCATGTGTGACACATTCTCAAAATTATACGAACAAAAATAAACATAATGATTTTTAAACAAAATGATTTTTAAACAAATGCGTTCATTCATTTTCACCAATATTCTAATGAATGTAATCATATACGTAAAACAACTTTCCTCATGTTCATTGTCCCAACTAAATCAGTGCTGTTCTAAGGAGTAACATACATTAAACAACCCTTGTGTGAATATTGCGTCACCCGATTTTCAAACCTAAACGACTCTAACCTGTGTGTCCCCCGTAGAACTTTCTCCTCCTAACTCTCAAGCTCCTCAATGTAACCATACCCCGCCCCAGTGCTTACCTCATATCCTTCTTGCCATTGAAAGCAACTTCTCCTCCTCTGCACTTCAGCGTCTGTGTCGTCTAGCTCGTGCGAAGCAACTGAATTTAAACGTGTAATCCCCTCCCCACCTGTGAACCTCTCGCATCATGTGACTCCGTGCGAAGCAACTGAATTAGAACGTGTAATCCCCTCCCCACCTGTGAACCTCTCGCATCACATGACTCCGTGCCCACGCCCCCTGAATCCCAATATGTACCACTGCTTAAAGTAACAACAGCCCTGTATCAGAACCTTAACACCCAAATTGTTTTTGCCATTGCGTGTATAACAGCATATACGTGAAACAAATTAAAAGTGATACCATGAACATGTCGCCCTAGTGAAATCCTGTTTACACATATGGTTTAACCCAAATTCAATGATTTCTATATATCGGCAATGTGGTGAACTGTCTTTGACGTGAAAATGATGTAATTCCATTGTCTCTGTTTCTTTGCCTCGGGGTGCTAAACCAGGGTTGGAACGGCATAGTATCAATGAAAAAAGTTAATGTCCTGGAGCACACCCGTATTTTTAATCTTTTGCGGTTCAACTCTGTTTTTATCAGATTCGGTGTGCAGCACTCATAATGTGCTCCATTCCTTTTGCACATGGTATGAAAACGACAAAATAAGGTAGCGCGCGGTTTGCGGGTCACCAATGAGTTGCACAGCCTTATACACTCTGGTATTGCAATTAATCCACCTTCACCATCATTTTTCCAAATTTTTATTCCAATCTTTCATCTTCGTTAATCCAATTTTTTCATCACGTCAAAGGTACAGAATCCGATTATCTTGTGCATTATAATTGCTCTAGAATTGCCCATCCGGGCCTATTCATAGGCATTTAGCGGACCCCGAATCCTCCGAATCATCCCAATATAATTTCTCCCAATGCATTTCGGTCAATGAAGACCTTCTTCAGGGGTATCTATGATTAACAAAGAATATGTATCAGCCTCATGTGTGAAACATTCTCAAAATTATACGAACAAAAATAAACATAATGATTTTTAAACAAACTGATTTTTAAACAAATGCGTTCATTCATTTTCCCCAATATTCCAATGAACGTAATCATATACGTAAAACAGCTTTCCTCATGTTCATTGTCCCAACTAAATCAGTGCTGTTCTAAGGAGTAACATACATTAAACAACCCTTGTGTGAATATTGCGTCACCCGATTTTCTAACCTAAACGACTCTAACCTGTGTGTCCCCCGTAGAACTTTCTCCTAACTCTCAAGCTCCTCAATGTAACCATACCCCGCCCCAGTGCCTACCTCATATCCTTCTTGCCATTGAAAGCAACTTCTCCTCCTCTGCACTTCAGCGTCTGTGTCGTCTAGCTCGTGCGAAGCAACTGAATTTAAACGTGTAATCCCCTCCCCACCTGTGAACCTCTCGCATCATGTGACTCCGTGCGAAGCAACTGAATTAGAACGTGTAATCCCCTCCCACCTGTGAACCTCTCGCATCACATGACTGCGTGCCCACGCCCCCTGAATCCCAATATGTACCACTGCTTAAAGTAACAACAGCCCTGTATCAGAACCTTAACACCCAAATTGTTTTTGCCATTGCGTGTATAACAGCATATACGTGAAACAAATTAAAAGTGATACCATGAACATGTCGCCCTAGTGAAATCCTGTTTACACATATGGTTTAACCCAAATTCAATGATTTCTATATATCGGCAATGTGGTGAACTGTCTTTGACGTGAAAATGATGTAATTCCATTGTCTTTGTTTCTTTGCCTCGGGGTGCTAAACCAGGGTTGGAACGGCATAGTATCAATGAAAAAAGTTAATGTCCTGGAGCACACCCGTATTTTTAATCTTTTGCGGTTCATCTCTGTTTTTATCAGGTTCGGCGTGCAGCACTCATAATGTGCTCCATTCCTTTTGCACGTGGTATGAAAACGACAAAATAAGGTAGCGCGCGGTTTGCGGGTCACCAATGAGTTGCACAGCCTTATACACTCTGGTATTGCAATTAATCCACCTTCACCATCATTTTTCCAAATTTTTATTCCAATCTGTCATCTTCGTTAATCCAATTTTTTCATCACGTCAAAGGTACAGAATCCGATTATCTTGTGCATTATAATTGCTCTAGAATTGCCCATCCGGGCCTATTCATAGGCATTTAGCGGACCCCGAATCCTCCGAATCATCCCAATATAATTTCTCCCAATGCATTTCGGTCAATGAAGACCTTCTTCAGGGGTATCTATGATTAACAAAGAATATGTATCAGCCTCATGTGTGAAGCATTCTCAAAATGATACGAACAAAAATAAACATAATGACGGGTGACGCAATATTCCCACAAGGGTTGTTTAATGTATGTTACTCCTTAGAACAGCACTGATTTAGTTCGGACAATGAACATGAGGAAAGTTGTTTTACGTATATGATTATGTTCATTAGAATATTGGGGAAAATGAATGAACGCATTTGTTTAAAAATCATTTTGTTTAAAAATAATTATGTTTATTTTTGTTCGTATCTTTTTGTTTGTATCATTTTGAGAATGTTTCACACATGAGGCTGATACATATTCTTTGTTAATCATAGATACCCCTGAAGAAGGTCTTCATTGACCGAAATGCATTGGGAGAAATTATATTGGGATGATTCGGAGGATTCGGGGTCCGCTAAATGCCTATGAATAGGCCCGGATGGGCAATTCTAGAGCAATTATAATGCACAAGATAATCGGATTCTGTACCTTTGACGTGATGAAAAAATTGGATTAACGAAGATGAAAGATTGGAATAAAAATTTGGAAAAATGATGGTGAAGGTGGATTAATTGCAATACCAGAGTGTATAAGGCTGTGCAACTCATTGGTGACCCGCAAACCGCGCGCTACCTTATTTTGTCGTTTTCATACCATGTGCAAAAGGAATGGAGCACATTATGAGTGCTGCACGCCAAACCTGATAAAAACAGAGATGAACCGCAAAAGATTAAAAATACGGGTGTGCTCCAGGACATTAACTTTTTTCAAGGATACAAATGACGACAGGCCATCATAAGGAGGGACTAGCAGCCTACAAACCAATTGGAAGGTAGCATTTACAAAGGACAAAGACAGCCAATGAAAAAGTGGGCGGGGAAGTGGGCGGGACTTCCCTTAGGTAGTCAACTACCACAGATAAACCCCAGAGCAGCGCTTGTTCGCTGGCTCAGGGCTCGACCTAAAAATGGAGCAGCACCAGAAGCTGGAGCAAGACTTACACTGGCAGCTGAGGTAAGTCAAAATACTTTTAAATGTATTTTCTGTGCATTTGTGGGTGAGAGTTTGTATGAACGAGACAGTGTGTGAATGTGTGAGCGTGTGCGTGTTTGAAAGTGAAGGTGAAAGTGAGTGGATGAGAGCCAGAGGCAGGTAGTGACTGAGAATGTGAGCGAATGGGTGCCCGCGACTATGAGATTGAGTGAATGCGAGAGAATGAGTGACAGTAAGAATGATTACAAGTGAGTAAGAGACAAAATGTAATTGAGTGGGTGGAAGCGTGAATGTGGGTGTGAATGAGCCAGAATAAGTTAATGAGGGTAAGAGTGAATATAAATCAGTGCAAGTGAGTAAACTGAATAAGAGTGAGTGAGAATGAGTGTCAGTGAGTGAATGTGTGTGTGAGTTTGAATGTGGTGTGATGCTTTTAATTCTCCCATAGGACCTGGCATACTGAAGGATATTTTTGGCATATAGAGGGATCCTTAGAAATATAGTGATGCTGACATACTGGAGGCAATTCTTAGTAAGGCAGATACCTGTGACAAAATACTGACACTGGGACACAGCAGATAATTCTTGCCACAGTTGGCATCCATGGTGAAATGCTGGCACAGGCACACTAACAGTAATTCTTGGAATATGAGACACCCAGGGAGAAATGCTATTGCTGGAACATTGGAGGTAATTCTTGTCATACGAGGGAACTGTGGCATATGGGAGGGAGGCAACCATGACACAATGCTGGCCCTAGCATACTAAAAGTAAATTTGGACATACAAATCTTCCATGCCATATAAACAGCATTAATGGCAAAATTCGGGCACAAGCATAATGTATGAAATGTTTGGAGAGGCACCCATGGCATACGAGTGGCACCCATGACAAAATGATGACTCTGGCGCAATAGAGGTAATTTCTGACATATGGGAGCACCCAAAGCACATTTTAAACAAGCATTGGCATAGCCAATAGGTCTCGCTTTTGGGACCTTATAAGTGTTTAGCCATGCAACAGTTGCATGACTAAATACTTACAAGGTCCCAAAAGCGAGACCTATTGGCTATTTCAATACTTGTTTCTGTTTATTACTGCTCTGTAGTAATGGCGGCGCACGGGTGCCACCATTACTACATAGAAGTAATAAACAGGAAAAAAAAAAACCTGGCTCGCAATCAAACATCAAAGCAGCCGCGAAAGTGAGGCGTGCGCGTGCACATGCACTGTAGCTCTAGGCTACATTGGTAGCACTTTTTTGAGCCCTCACAAAAAGTCTCCCCTGACCCAGCGCATGCGCTGGGTCAGGCGAGACCTAAAAACAATGGGGTCAACTACTGGGGAGCATCTGGTTTCATTGGCCTGGCACACTATGAAAGGTCTGGGCTATTTAATAACTGCTTTTTAGAATATAATTTTAGAAACTTTACATGGACATTGTGCTTTGAAATACATTGGGGGATATTCTCAAGAACGTGTGATAACTACCGCAAAAGTAGCTTAACGCAACTCTTCACATCGCAGTATATTGCGGGAAAATAACACAGTGCTAACGTGGTACTCCCAACAAGGCGGCACCATGCGATAGACCCACCACAGCGTGTCAAATGAACGCGTTAAAATCAACACGACGCCAGAAAAATGTGAAACACGAAAAAAGCGCCGATGACGCAAAACGCGATACAAAAATCTGCGAAAACCACAGGCCTGCAATCCCCAAACGACATGCGGGAAAATGCACTATGAAAGTCGGGGGAAAAAAAACATACAAAAGCCAAACACAATGGAGCAAGTGCAGTGGACAACCAGAACCCCACAAGCCCCCCGGAGGACCAGCCTGGGACCTCGGGTCAGGATAGGGCAAGGAGAAGAAGAGTAGGAAGAAGCGGTTCAGTCCGCAGCAAAACAAGATCCTGATAACGGAGGTGATAGAACACCACCAACTACTGTTCATCACCTCCACTGTGTCATTGGCAAATAAAAATGGAATATGGCAGACCATCGTGGACAAGGTGAATGCAGTCAGAGTGCTGAAGAGGACAATGGAAGAGGTCACTCACGAGGCGCTGGAAAGATGTCAAGCGCAAAACCAAGCAGAAACTGTCAAACAACCGGAAGGCAGCAATGCAGACTGGAGGTGGCAGTCCAGCTCCACAGGAGGAAATGGACGAGATGGAGAAAATGGTGTCCACAGTCATCAGTGGGGAGACGGTGGCAGGAGTTGGGGGCCCGGACATATCTCAACATGACCGGACACAACAGCAACAGGGTGAATAACGACCAGGGACTGAGGGGACTGGGGGGATTGGGGGGACTGGGGGGACTGGGGGGATGGGGGAGATGGGCACAATGGCACACATGCACAAGTAAGCATAGCACAGCTGCAGACAAACCATGCCCCAGACCCCCAACTCCCATCAAGAGACCAATGCACCCGAGTATGCAACATCTCAGCACTGTATAAGCACAGAAGCCAGAGGCACACCGCATGTAAGGGACAAGGGGCAGCTAAATCAGAGCTGCAGGTGCAACTCCCCAAAATGCGGCACACACACATCACATGCAGAGCACATCAACATTGACAACGATGTGGCACAATCCGCAACCCATCCACAACAGAACAGAGGACACAACTGGTGCCGCCTGTGTGCAGAAACTGGCCAATCACATATGGCATCGCAGGGAAATGTGAGTTGATAATGTACAAGTACAAACACACATCCGTGATGTAGTCGAAATGTCCACTGTCCCGCATCATATAGGCAGCTCCCCACATACAGTCACAATGTACACTGTCATTCAGTCTGAATGTGAGCATGTACAATGCGTCAACACACATGTCAACACAATGTTAAACTGCATCTCCCCTTCACATTGCAGAGGGAAATTCAACACCTCCTGCAGAGCAGTTCCAACCTCTCTTCTCTGATGAGGAAGAGGACCACCACACTTTCGACTCCGACGCCCTCCAACAGCTCGTGGAGAGCCTCTGCAGCCCACTTCCAGGAGCAGGGCAGCCCAGCTGCTATGAGGAGAACCCACCTCCTGCACAGAACACACAGCAGGCAGCACCCACCACCACGGATGCCTCCCAGGACCCCCACGACGAACACATGGCCTTCCAACGCCATGTGTTGGGGTGCCAGGAGAAGCTGACTGAACAGGTGCAGGTGGGATTCGACCGCATGGCAGACAAACTGGATGCCATATGTGGGTGTCCAAGTCCCATCAGGGACGACTCACAGTCCCTAACGGACACCGACAGTCCGCTCCATGCCCTCCAATGAACCATGGCTGAAATCGCCAGGGTCCTGACTCTGCGACAAGAACGACTGTCTAGTCCGAGTGCCTCCAGCGAGCTCACACTGGAGTTGGGACTCATGTGGAGACTCATGGAGAACATGGAGCGGACCCATGCGGAAAGAGCGTCTGCCACGGCTGCCCACCAGCGAGAGGTAGCTGGGTCCCTCAATATCATAAAGACCCTCCTCATGGCATTGCTGCCACAAGGCAATGCATGCTGCTGCTACCACTCCATCCACATCTCTGGCCCCTGAGGTGGCAGTGGCACACAGTGCGGCGGACATTCCACCTCCGGCCCCTGAGGTGTCACTGCCACACAATGCTGGAGACAGAACACCACCACCCAAATGTGAGGCACCTGAAACAGCAGAGGACGAAGATGCAGATGAACCTGCCCTCGTGGTCAGAATGAAGTGGTAGCATTCATATCCGCCATATGGCCTGTTTCTGCTTGGGTCTGCCCCTGCATCATCCCCTTCCACTGTCCCCCGATGCACTCTGCGACACTCACCTTGGACCTCGACATGGACTGCCATATTCTGTTAGGTCACCAATGACCAGATATCAGACTGCGGACTGAACTCCTCCTCTACTGATGTACTTGTCATTCCCTGAAGGACTTTGGCTGGCCCTCCACGGGCTAACAATGTAAAGTGGGGTTTGCATGGCCCTGTACTGCTCCAGCTACGACACTCCATTGAATGTGCATTAAACATTCATTGTCACAACGATGTGTCATGTCTATGATCTTGCAGGTCTGGAGGTATAGATGCATGTAGGGTCAATGATTTCACCTTACGTCCATGTTGCTCATGTTGTGGGACTTGGGTCCAGGGTGACACATTGCCGATTGCGTGCCGGTCGGCGCCAACACTAGAACGGAGACACACACACTAGTTACTTCCTTGTCCAGCCATGGACAGAAGCACACCCAGAACCCAGGGGTCATTGTTCACACCCCTACGCTGGACTGGCATACGCCAGGCCAGCCCACTCTGCTTACGCTCACAGGGGAGGGGGGACAACGCTACATGTCCCAGGTCTTCCCTGTAGGGATCTGTTGTTCATAGGTCTAGTTGTCAGCATGCCACAGCCACTCCGTCACTGCTGGTTCACACCCACACCACAACCATTCAGCATCGGCATCACAGGACATGTGACCTTGCCAATAAAAAGGGACTAGTGCACGTCCTGGGCGCCATTTCCACTCTGTAACTGGGTGTCTCCGTGTGGGTATCATTTCTGCCTGAGGGCCTAGGACCATGCCACCTCACATTGCCTAGTGCCGGGGGTGACATGATAGCGTCCGCACCACAGGACTCAATCATAAAGGGTCCATGGCTAGCAGTGCACAGACTTGTTGGCACCGGATACACTGCGGCAGGCACAGACACACCGCCACGGGTCAGTGTCTTTCGGTGCACTGAGGTAGGGGCACCTTAAGTGCTGAGAGGGCATGCAGCCTACGATGATGCGCCATCCAGGTGGTCCGGAATGGTGGGATTAGTGAGAGCCCTGCTGTACCGCAGTCTAGGCCTGAGCCAGCGGGCAGTGCAGGCCCACCGACACATGGTGTCGCCTCGCGGTTCACAGTGGCACCTCTAGGGTTGAGCGGGTGTGCAGCCTGCGATGAGGCCGTGTGCACTGATATGTTCTCTGCCATAGCGAAATCAAGACCCAGAATCAAGTGTGTGACCTGGTGGCCCGCGGTATGGGGCTGCATGATGTGGAGAGTGCCATGGTCGCGGGCCACGTGCTTGGAGCTCCCAACGGCACGTGGTGAGCCCTCTTGGAGACACACCTGTGTCGGAAGGTGAGCAGTGAGGCCTGGTTGCGCAGGGGCGGGCAGTCTCCGCTTGGCGGCGGGAGGGGCTGGGGTGCAGCAGCCTGTGTGCGCAGGTGCGGGCAATCAATGATGGCGTGTGCTACTGTATGGACTCTGCCATTCATGTCTCTGGAACTGTTTCAGATGAGTCACCTGGGAGACTGCAGAGTGTACCGGCACGTGGTTGGAGACACACCAGTGGCTGCAGGTGAGCATTGTCCCTGGGTCCGCAGTGTTGGCAATCTCTTTCCCTCTCTTTCTCTCTCCCTCTCTCTTTCTCTCCTTCTGTCTCTCTCTTTCTCTCTCCCTCTTTCTCCCTCTCTCTCTCCCTCTCTCTTTCTCTCCCTCTCTCTCCCTCTTTCTCCCTCTCTCTCTCCCTCTCTCTTTCTCTCCCTCTCTCTCTCTCCCTTTATCTCCTTCTCTTTCTCTATCCCTCTCCTTCTCTTTCTCTCTCCCCCTCTGTCTCTCTCTCTCTGTCGCTCTCTCTCTCTGTCCTTTGATGGGCGCATGACACACCTTCTTATCTGTATTTCAGTCTTGCAGGCTGTGACTTACGGAATCCCCAGGGAAGACCTGCCGTGCCTCTTCATGATTGTTGTTTTTTGTTTAATCTGTAATAAAGGTTGTATTTGGATTGTATGATATAAATGTATGTTTCCATTTTTCTGGCCACACCTGTATGTTAGGTGTTGTGATTGTGCAACTGCAGGCGATTTGTTTGGTTCATGGTTTCTTGGAATTGATGTGCATTCTCTTTGTCCAAAGGGAAGGGGGTGGTGTCCGGGGGTGGGGGTGGTGGTGTGTGTTGTTGCCCTATTGGGGCTCCGGGCTGCATGTTCAGTTGCTTGGGGGCATCTGTTGTTCTTCATGTTTGGCTATGGGCTGTGCTCCCTTGGCTGCTGCCGGTTGTCATCCGACTTTACACCAGGTCAGAGTAGGTGTTAGTTTCCTGCTGCTAACGTGCCTTATCGCCTGTTTTGGGATCTTATCGCCGATCTGGCTGGTCGTTGAGAATGTTGTGGAGTGGTGTTGTCGTGGCTTTTTGCTCGGGAACGCCTACTCTGCATCTCATTAGCGATAGTTACCGGGGTCATCCGTGGCAATGTTTTTTGAGGATGCTATGGCCGGAAAACTGGTGATATCGGCTGTTTGCACCGGCTTGTGAATGGGGCAATAGCTTTATTGCGACTTTGGCTGCGCTAAAGTACCGGTAACTCGGCGATAGCTCCTTGAGAATATGCCCCACCATGTAGCTCCATTTTGACTAAATGTTCTTGGGGTGGAGAACCCATATACACCCCCTAAAGAGATCTGAATCATTTGCTTCTCTCATTTACAGCAAATCACGGTAAGTATTGGATTCCACCACTTTCAAAGATCATGTTAGCGCCATAATATAGGTGGTATTTAAAATAGACATTTGTATGTGTTGTGTTGTTATATTAATCATATAGTTATTATGAAACTTCAGAAATGTCTATTATCATGATATCAAGGTGTTAAAGTCATGTGACAAGACTTTCTGGGAAGATTCAGGGTCATAGTTCATGCAATGACACTTCCGGTGAAGTCATTATTGTCAAAGAGTGAGTGATGTCACTTCCGATACCCATGTCATTTTGGGGAAGAGCAGGAATACACAGTGTATCATTCTCTGCAGAGGTTTACAGGTATAAACTATCAGCCACTGCATAGAAGAGCTGCAATACTGTGTCTCTCATTTATAGCAGAGACATGGAGGATCAAACAGTCTGCCATTGACAGCAAAGAGGTATTGGCTGAGTTTCTCCCTCACCGCAGAGGGATTTACTTTATCTGTCGCAGCAGAGACATAAAGGCACAATCTGTCTTAATCACTGAAAAATTCATCAAGCACAGACTCTCAAGCACACACTTTCTTTTAGTCACTGCAGAATTTAGCAAACTCTTTCTCTGTGCCACTGAAGAAATGTGCTTGTAGGAACTTTTCAATAACCGCAGAGATGATTAGTCTTTCCCTGAACAACTGTACAGAAGATTGGGAACAGGTAATGTTGTTACTGGAGAGAGGAGACAAACACGCATGGTTTGCTTAAAAGAGGAGCAACTCCCCACCTTTCTCTCTTTTTTTGGTAACTGAAAAAATGTGGAACAATTCACTATTACACATTTTTTGCAGAAATATGAAAACACTCACTCAAAGAGTGAAATACCCAGTTTACAGTCACTGGAGATATTTGCACTCATTCTATTTGAAAAACGATGAAGGTATTATGCTGCAAAAGAAAGTGAAAGCACGTCCCTTCAATGAGAATTCCCATCTTTATTACAGAAAGTTAGGGTCTACTTTATTATTATTGCATTTGCAAAAGTGGTCTCATTTTGTGCACCCACTTTTTGTGAATGTAACAGTATTTTGACAAGTTATCTATGTGCTAAGAGGTCAGTTTACAAAATGCAGAACGACTTAGTTGTAATTTGCGACACCCAGTGATTGGCTGCTATGGGAGGGTTGGTGGCCTGCAAACAACAGCAGACCGCCATCACTATGATTGCTTCCCAAAACAAAACACTTTTTTTCTGAAGAGCAGCCAGTGTTTCTTAATGAAACTGATGCTGCTTTTAGAGAAGAAGTAGTCCTCCATTGTGGACAATTTCAGAGGGAGCAAGCAGTGGTCGACTGGACCACTGCCTACTACCACTAGGATGCCAATATGATTCTTAAAGGAGAAGGGATCCTAACAGGTCCCCTTCCCCAATACAAATCAGTTACCACCACACCTCAGGAGTCTGTGACTTATCAATGGTTTGCGATCTCAGTTGCAATTGTAAACCACTGATACATTCCCTACTGATTTAGAAGTAGGAGGGAGATGCCATTTTCAATCCCCCTCCTAGTTGCAATTCAGAAATTATTACAGAAGTTTTTCCTTCTTTCCGACTCGTGAAAGGCTTTTGTACATAATGGACAGCCCTTTTGCTGTCGCACACCCTGTCATTTTGTGAATCACTGTATTTGCGCTTGTGAAAGGACTTCGTGCATAATGTCTTTACTTGTCACTTACTTCTCTAGAAGTGATGTTGAATCATGCCTCTGGACGCAATCATGCTGTTCCTTCTCAGAAATGCTTGTGCTAGGGATGCACAATTTGTTCCCGTGGAAATAAAGTTTGTGAAATGAAACAAACTGACATATTTTTTGTGTGAAAAGTGTCATGTTATTTTATTTTATGTTATGCTATGCTGTGCTATGTTATGTGAATTTGCAAAGCACAATATCACCTGCAAGGGTTTCTTGTCACTAAGCAGATGTGTAGGCCTGGCCCTGGGTTCCTTACTTAAAAAGACAGGTCTTCAGCTTCTTGGGGAATTCAAGAAGAGAGGAGAAGGATCTGATGTGGAGTGGGAGGTTGTCCCACGCTTTAGGAATGCCCACCTTCCTGATCTGGTTCTGTGTGTGTGTGGGATGTATGCAAGCAATAGCCCTACAGAGTGGAGGTGCCTGGGTGGTGGTGAGTGGGAGGAGATGCAATTGTTCAGGTAGGTGTGGACTGAGCTGTGTAGTGCCTTGAATGTGTATGGGAGAAGTTTGAATTGGGCAAGTTTGTGCATCTGGAGCCAATGTAGTTCCCTGAGGTGTGGTGTGATGTAAGTTCTGTGTGGAAAGTTGAGTTTTGAGTCTGTCTGTCGAATTCTGGAGTTTGCTGTTGATGATTATTCTGAGGTTCCTGGCATGGGTTCTGGGTGCAGGTGTGGGTCAGAGTTCAGTCGATCAACAGTTGGAGTCCCATGATAAGGAAGATCACTACTTCTGTCTTGTCGGTGTTTAGCATGAGATAGTTGGCTTTCATGCAGTTAGCGATTCTGGTCATGCAGGAGGTAAACTGGTTTCTTGTATTGTTGGTCTAGTCCAAGATAGAGAGTATGAGTTGCCTGTTGTCTTCATAGGAGAAGATGTGTCTGTGGATGACATTGGCCAGAGAGATCATGTATGCTTTGAAGAGGTGTTTATGAGCAATTAACCTAGAGGCACACTAAAGATGAGTTTGTACGCCTGTTGAAAATGACCCTTCCAAGTGCGCTCCCTCGACTATTTGTACTTCTGCTTCCTAATTTTCAACTGAACTGGATGCTCTCCTTAGGACTTTGAGTGCGTTTGACACTGCCATTCAGTGCCAAAGCGCTGTGCTCATCATATACATACTGGTGATTGGTGTATACATGATTAGCTGGAAAGACATATCTACAGGGCATGTTTATCGAATGCTCCTCCTTGCTCCTGCAGCACTGGGTGTGCCATCCATGGAGGTAGCTCATCGATTGTGCCACAGATTTGCCCCAGTGGGGCCTGTGTGCACATGTTACTGTTACTCTGCTTGGCGTTTAAAAAGCTACGTGCCAAGTTTCTGCATGTCTCTTGCTACATTGGAGTTCTCCCTGGTGACAGAGTGCGGTGTTGGGAAGAGGTAGGGCATGTGTGAGTTGCATGCAAGGGTCATGAATGGCACCGGGTGGTGTGTTCAGTATGACAGGGCCTGCTTCTTGCATTGGTTAGCATGAGAGAATGTAGGTAAAGGCTATAGAGCAATATTTCCTATAGGCCGAATAGTAGCAGTATAGTGTTTGGTATTGATGAGTTTGTAATGGAGATTCCTCTCCGGTAGTGTGTGTGGATTCGACATTACAGTGATGGAAATGCCACTTTAGGAAAGTGAGCATTTCGATGCCTGTGCCTCTCTGTGCCTGTCAGCCTGTCTCCAATTCACATCTGGGTGCTAGGGAGACAGCAACTTCTCTGCATTCCTGATAGAAGGCCATAAACGTGGGGCCCAAGGGAAACTGTAGCCCTCTGACTCTGAGGGGCCTCTCTGGGATTGTTGTGTGGTGAAATTGGCACCTGCATTCCATGAGGCAGGGTCTTGACCCCATTAAAGCTAGTGATCAAACCTCTGGTGGTAGAATGGCAGAGAGGACACAATATAGAAAGCACCTGTGCATTTCAAAGGTGGCTTTTTGAATTGATCGTATCTTTAAAGGCCAAAGTGGGTATAACTAGTGGGTCTCTGGCCTCCGAGAATAGAGACTTATTTGGATTTGGAACCATACTACGGTGGTTCAATGCTTTGCATGGACGCTGCTGGCCTGCAGCTAAGTGCCAACTGCCATGGCCTGGGTCCTTAAGTATTTTCCAAGGGCCGGTTGGCTGACCTCATTTCTACAAGATCCCAGGTACATAAAGGAACTCACCATTTCCACAAGATCATAAGTACCGCACAGGGTGCGGTGGAAATGTGTGGAAGTGATCGTGGTTAGGACAAGGACCATCCTAACGTGCATCGTCATCACACTCTGCAGAGAAGTGTGCTCTCAAAAATCAGCAGCCACCGGGGGTGCCAGGATGTGAGGAGTTCGAGGAGTCCGGGGTTAGCTTGCAGAGTCTGAGGGACCAGTGCTTGCAGACAATGGGACCTGTGCTAGTTTGCACACCGGAGCACGTGGTGTCCGAGGGGTGTTGGGGGAACCTGAGCTGGGAGCTGAGACTGTCTTCGACCTCCCATTTGGGATAACGACAGCACCAGTTATTACGGCCTCTGTCCGAGGTCGCTGGCTCCCTCTCCCTGCACCCATACTACAAGGTACTTTGTGGTGTAGAACATTGGGACACGGCCCGAGGGGTTTTGTGTGCCTTGTTGGCACCTACAGCTGACTGTCAGGGGCTACAGCAGTTAACACCTCTGCTTGAAGGGAAAATATTTCTACAGACTTGGAAGCGCACCGACTTCCTGGGTTACAACTTTTGTCGAATGGCGGGATAGGGATTCTGCACTCGTGCAGGTGCCTCTGGGCACCTGGAGGAATAATTCAGATGGATGTAACTAAGTTAATGTTTTTTTCCATGTTAGGTGATTCCGACTGTCTAGTCAATGAAGGGGCAGCAGGGGCAACATGTACCGTTGGATGGTGTAATTGAGTGACTGAGGGGCTGGGTCCTGAGGCGTAGTCAAAGATCTGTGACTTTTGGACCTTTCTGCTAATGGGTAAGTTTGACAGTTGCATATAACTGTAAAGTGTATATACAATGTTTATCTTGTTTTAATTTCAGTGTGTGTGAGTAATACAAAGACACGTGTTTTATACATATGGCGTGGAACATTTTTGTGGCGTAAGCAGTGCGCTGCAAGGGTGGTGTTGTGCCAATACTTTACACTTAGGCCCTGAGGATATGCCTGACTGCCCAGTGCCAAGATACTCAAGGGTGAGCACAGATTATCGGACACGTGTATCGTACTCATCTTATCTGGAACAGTGGATTCTGACTGGCTTCAATGCGTCCCAGCCAGCCTGAAACTGCTGGGTCTAACATTGCCTCTTAAGAGTAAGGTGCCAGGCCGACAGCTTATGTTCTATCTATTACAAGGAGCAGATCCACTGGAGAGTGGGCCCTTGGATGCCAACCCCATGCAGGCATCTGATGAGGGTGGTGTGTGAGACCATTTCAAGTGCTGCAGAGAGGTCAAGGAAAATGAGGGCTGCTATGCCTCCTCTGTAAAGTATCATGAGGATGACATCTGTGGTGGCAATGAGTTGTGTCTGTACTCTGGCTGCACCTGAATCCAAACTGTGTGGTGCTGAGGAGCTGGTGGTTGTTAAAGTGGTTGGTGAGGCTTCATTTGATTAATTTCTCTAAGATGTTTGCCGTGTATGGTAGGAGAAGGATGGGTTTGTAGTTGAAGAGAGTGCCTGGGTCTGGGGATGGTTTCTTCAGTATTTATTCTGACTTTTTGACAAGGGCCTATTTTTGCCTAAGAGCTATGCGAGATGCTTACAGGTGATGAGTGGTTCAAACAGAAAATGTCTCTACATGACACATCTTCTGCATGAACCAGTCTCCTGGGAGCAAATAATTACACGAAACGTATTAATGAGAATTTTTTTTTTTAAATCACATATTTTGTATAACATGAAAAAAATACATGCATGCCTGGTATGTGAGTTTAAAGGTATTACAAGATAATGTTACATACAAGGCCTCTCATTTTCACCTGCCAAGAGTTATTCTGCTGTCTTTCTTTCTTTTTCTTTATTCAAGAATGATGAGGATCTTCCCTTCATCCTTCTGCCTTGTCAAGTTTATGATCCTGTGTGGGTGGTTGTAGTAGTCCAAGGTTTCCTGGAATTAAGAGCAGTGTGTAATGAAATGTATCTCATTTTCTATCAGGTTCTGAGAGCAATGTTGGTCTATTCCTTTATTACCAATTTCAGGTCTATCTGTCTTACCCTTATTTGATATCTTGCACATATGTTGGTCTGTATTGTGTCCTTCCTTGATTGTCTATGTGATTCTTCATACTGTATAAATATTCTGCTATGTGGTAGTTTCTGTTTCATAATTGCTAATAATTCATTTGGTTCTGTCTTTGTTAAGGTTTTCTGGGGGACTGCAGACTACTTTCTTTCACTGACAGATCCATTATTTTCTTTCTGGGGTTTCATTCCATTCGTTTTGTGAATCTCACCCTGTGTTGGATCATATTTTTCCCATCAGGTGATTTGTTATCTTATTTTCTGTGTTTTGTAAGTACTTTATGCAGGAAATAGTTAGTGTACCTTTGCTCGAAATGCATCGGGAGTTTGTGGGGAATTTTTGTATGCCGGGAAATAATTGATGTCAATTTAATTCCCTGAATGTTGTGTCTGTATTTCTTTTGTGTGACAATGAAGTATCGTAAAATGATGACACTTCCCTCTCCGAAAAGTGTGAATGTACACATATGCATGACACATGTGAAGAAATTCCTACTACCAGTACTTTCCCATTGCTGGAGTCTGGACCATATGCGGCCATTCCAGTCAATAGATAAATAGTACAAAACTGACTTACCTGGTGTTAGAAATGGGGGTCTCTAGTGGCAGTGGTTTTCATCTATGTCCAAGTAGGGGCCCTTGCTTCTAGTCAGGGTAAGGGAGTTACACCCTCAGACAATCCCTGCTCACCCCCTTGGGAGCTTGGAACAAGCAGACAGGCTTATCTCGGAGGCAGTGTGTAAAGCATTTGTGCACACATACAGTAAAACAAGACCAAAATGACAAAAAACCCACCATACATATATCAAGATATCATCTAAAATATGTTATTCACAAAAGCAAAGCTTGTAGCAACAAATAGCTCCTCCTGGGGCTACTACGATGTCATGACAGATGAAAATCCCAAAGTACGGCGCCGACCGTGAGGTGCA
The DNA here is from genome assembly GCF_964204655.1 of Triturus cristatus. NCBI lineage: Eukaryota > Metazoa > Chordata > Amphibia > Caudata > Salamandridae > Triturus > Triturus cristatus. The sequence goes on from NC_140590.1 coordinate 1,471,304,030, forward strand.
CTGTGTCGGGCCCGGAGTCACATAGATCCCAAAGAATAGTACCTTAGCAACGATGAATACAAAGATGGTGCGGGCCATCGCAGTGGTGATGCTTTGTTGGCACCGGGCGGCGTCGGTTCCTTATGACCACAGGGGAGGTGAGGCATTGGTTCCTCACTGCGATGCAGGGGAGGTGAGGAGTCAGTTCCTTACAATTGCTGGGCAGGTGACATCGCAGTGGCGTGGGTAACGTACGACGATGTGGGGTCGATGGATTCGGAAGGTCACCCATGTCAGGTATCGGCTCCGCGATGAAAAAAGCACTGGCGTTGGTGAGGTTGGGGCTGCAGCGCGGGTTGGGGTAGTGTGTCGTGAGCATCACAAGCAGCGTCCTCCGCTCCTGTGCAGGCAGCGACCTCAATGGCAGCGTCAGAGTTGATAAGGTGCAGCAGTGGCAAGCATCTGGGCTGCGGTGTAATTCGGGGCGGTGCGTCGTGCAATTCATGAGCGGGACCCATGGCTTCATTGTAGGTGGCGGCATCGCTCGCCTGCATTGGTGTTGCAATTTCCCTCTGTGGCTGCTAAAACAGCAGTTCCAGATGTAGGAGAACAGAGGGAGTGAAGTATTTGTGTCCCTGAGACTTCAGAACAGGAGGCGCCCGCTACACCAAGGCCTTGAAGATATTCTTCAAGCAGGATACACAGCACACAGCAAAGTCTTGGTTCTCTCCTTGGCAGAAACAGCCACTGAAGTCCAACCCCACACAGCACACAGCAAAGGAGCAGTACTTCTCCTTCAGCTTTCCCAGCTGTTCTCCTTGGCAGAGGTTCCTCTTGAGTCTAGAAGTAATCTAAAGTTCAGGGTTCTGGGTCCCAATATTTATACCACAATTATTTTGTTCTCTTGTGGCAGAGAGACTCTTAGCTCAGTTCAAACCAGTTCTGTCCTCTCTGGCCCAACTTCCTGGCAGGAGGTGGAGACAGCATTGTCCAAGGCAGACCAGGCCTATTCAGGTGCAGGGAAATCCACCACTATTCCAAATGCAGCCCAGGTCTATTCAGCCCAGCTCTGACTCATTCACGAAAAGCAGGACACATCTCAAACCCCACCCCCCAGTGGCTGCCTGGGAGAATGCACATCCCCAGCCCCTGTCACTAGAAAGCCAGACAGTCAATACACAAATCAGCAGAGGCGCACAGGATGGCTAAGCAAGAAAATACACACGTTATAAAAAGTGTTATTTTCAAACAAGCAATATAAAAGTCATCTTTACTAAAATATGCATTTTTATATTCTGAGTTCAGGCATACTAAGCTTCATCTTTCTATCTTGTCCCAATGGGAATTTATACTTATAAGATGTTATAAATATACTCCCATTCTATCTTATGGGACAGATAGCCTTTCCATAGTGAAAAACAAAATACACTGTATTTCACTACCAGGACATGTCACACACACACGTACATGTCCTACCTTGAGGTGGAGAGGTGTGGTGCAGTGGCCAGAGCAGCTGACTTCAGAGCACAGGGCTTTTGGTTCGATCCCCGGCTCTGGCGGCCGCTCAGCACCATGTGACTCTGGGCAATAGCTCCCTTAATTTCCAGAACAGCACCTTGAGACCTGTAAAGGTGAGTAGTTCGCGCATTAAAAATACAGATTTACGTTTTTACCTTTCACGTAATAGGGGTGCCCTGGGCCTACCTGAGTGGTGCCCTACATGTAAAAAAAAGGGAAGGTTACAGCCTGGCAAGTGGGTGCGCTTGCCAGGTCGACATGGCAATAAAAACTGCATGCAGACACTGCAGTGGCAGGTCTGAGACACCTTTGAAAGGCTATGTCTGTGGGTGGCACAATCAGTGCAGCAGGCCCAATAGTAGCATTTCATTTACAGGCCCTTCGCACACTTGTGCACATTGCCAGGGAGTTAGTAGTAAATCAAATATGCCAGTCATGGATCTACCAATCAGTACTCACAATTTCCATGGAGAGCATATGCACTTTAGCACTGAATAGCAGTGGTAAAGTGCCCAAAGTCCTGAAACCAACAAAAACAGGGTCAAATGTAGGAGGCTATGAAGCAAAACGTTTGGGGATAAACTCACTGAAAAAGCCAGGTCAAACACCTGGATTCCGGCGCCAAAGGGTTGTTTTCTTTGGGGTCAAAATGCTGCTGTGAAGGGGGCCCAGGTGAGACTGAAGGGAAGAAAAGAAAATGGGTGAGTATGCACCCCAATACCATTGATTCTGCCATCTCGAAGCAGACAGTCTTCACGCCACGATCGGCTCGTCGGAAAGCCAACTCGAAATTCATACAGCTGTGAACATCTCTGTACAGCTCTCTGACAGCTGCTTTTACCCTACCACCATCGAGGCCCTCAGGAAATGGCTCGTGGTGGTGGCAGTGTTCCAGTAGTCTTTCTTTCAGCAAGCCGCCAACATCGTAACACGTAAGATGAACCGCCAACGATGCAGCAGGGTTTCCAACGCCATCTCAATTGTGGTTCGCTTACTGTCAAACTCCTAATTGGTCCCTAATTCTTGGCTGATGGAAGGGAGGGTAGTGACTTGTGTATTTTTAGTGCTATGATGTCACAGCCTGTAACAGAGAGCACTGTGAATATGTAAGTCATTATTTTAAGTTTGCATTACCCAGTATAAGATAGACTGCAAAAAAAGTCCAAAAAAGTGTAAGATAAAATGGTGCTTCCAAATTATAGATGACAATAATACCCAGACTGTACGTAATACCATTTTTTCTACATTACTGTCCATTCAACACCTCCAGGGTAGTAATCGCTATATAAATACAATTGCAATTAAAAAAATAACATTTCACAGCTCGGTTGTTAACTCTTTACCACTACCATTCAAAAAGAATAAATCTTTCATCACAAATCTTCAAGTGATTCAATCAATTAAAACCAGTACCGTCTCTGACATTTGTAGATTACCCTTTACATTTGCAGATTACCTAGTAACGCAAATGTGCATTTTTTTCAGTCAAGCAGGCACCCTGGCAGGGAAGCTTGTTCAGCTGCCTGCCCAGCTCGGCTTTCACATCACAGGAGACTTACTGAATGACTCTGTAGTTGAAGCATTTAATCTATCGAAATTAACCACCCTGGGAGGGATGTCATTTTAGAAAACATAGGGGAACGGTTTTTCATAAATCCAAAACATATTCGCTCGTCATGCCCTTCCAATCCTGCTCACTTCAACCTCTGTTATGGGATGCCAGGAAGCATGATGTTGTCTGCATAGAAATATTACAGAACCAGTGTTTGCATAGCTATTCTGAAGTCCAACTCTGGGAAAACTCAGGGCTGTGCCAACTTGACAAATCCTGAGGAATTGCAACTTCTCACAGTTTCTTAAAAATCTTCACCCTATTTTTTTAACACAAGCTGATGATGCTTGTGTTTTTTTTTTTTTAAATCAAAAGATGGAACTTTCCCACAAATGCACAGTGCTGATGCAGCTATTGTTTACCTCTTTTGACTGTTTCTGTAACTCTTCTATGGGACTTCCTAAACATCCTTGGGGAATGTCTGGGATCCAGGAAGTTTCCTGTGAGACTTTCAGAAGTCATGCTGGAGCAGGGGTAATGAATGAGTGTGATGGAGTAAAAACATATCCGTGTGTCTTGTTGAATTTGAGATCAGGCATCAGTGATATGATTAAGTAGTAACCTTTTTCTGAGTTCATATATTTCATAGTAAATAATTATTAATAGTGATTTTTATGTTGTATCCAAAATGAAAATAGTAAAATGGTAGTATAAAATTAATATAGTTGAAAGAAGTTTAATATGATGTATAGAAGTGTTTTTAATTAACATAATTTAGTTGTGCCATACTTATATGACACACTCTTTTTGGATCAAAAGGATGCTGTTCTGATGCTGCTCTGACTGTCTCTCCAGTACTCTCACCTCCTAACTGGTTCCCCCGTGCATCTTCTCCCCTGACAAAGCTCTGTAGAGTGAAGACAAGCTGATGTCATGGATTGTTACAGTTGTGCTATGAATTAACTTTCTGGGGCTTCTAACTGTTGCATGTTTTTAAGGCCTTCCGCTGTTGTTTTGTTGCTGGGCCTAGTCTTATTCATTTGTGAATCATCATTGTTCAAGTGTTGCATATTATTTTTAACATCTCCAGATGGAAATACCATGGAAGATGCTGGGTGCTTTCTTAGACTGGGGATAGTACTTAGACAGTGATATGTGATTTTCTGATTTGTCAAGAAAGTTGTTCCTTGTGATCATGCGACGATGAATAAATTCCTTTCCTAATTTGTTATGCAAGAATTGTGTATAAGAACCCCTGGATTTTTGGGTGTGGGCCAGTGATTTTTGAAGACTTTTCTATTCAACTAGGGATGCTTCTCGAATTTCCTATGATTTTGCTGCTCATTTTGGACGAAGATTTTTTCTGATTTGGACTACTCTGTATAACTTTGCATTTGAGCCTTCATGGTATTTATTCAGTACCACTTGGATTTTGAGAATTTTTTGTAACAAAACCATTACATTTTTCTCTGATCTAGAACTCAATTGATGAGTGTTTTTAATGATTTAATTTGCTACTGTGCTAGAGTGATGTCGGGAGGGTGCCTTTTAGCACAAGATCAAATTGGGGTACAAATGTCTGAGGTAAATTGTGGGTGATCTGGAATTTTGGGTTGTTTTAGATATTGGGGTACAGTTCTGCTCCCACAAGGACATTTTTTTGGTGGGCAAAGAATGATCTTTCCCAAAGTCACCAATCTTTGCGGGGACTAGTGTAAACAGTGCCAATTCATACAATACATAGTTCCCTCAGTAGAGAACAGAGAGTTGTGTTGAATGGTTTTCATTCTTTTGTTTATTTTTACTCGTTTGTGAAGTTGAGGCTAGAGTAGATGTAGAATGCCAAGGGATTTTCTGCTGTTGATGAGACGTGAAGAAATCCTGAGTTTCAAAGCTCATAGCAAAAATTGTCTTTGTTCGTACTAGCAGTCAGTGATAATGAGTGCAAACTCAATTTTCAGAGTCTTATGGTTCAGGAAGTAGGTGAGATCCAGGCATGGATTGTGAGGAGACAATCCTTCAGAAGGTCAACTACGATCTCATTTGCAACTTTCAAGAAAAGCTGTGCATCAGCCGCATACTGATGAATCTTGGTGTTCCATGTCAACCAGAATAACTTCAGGTGGTTTGATGAAGATACAGAAACTGAGTTGCTACAGGATTGACCTGTAAGAAGACTGCAGGTAACAGCAGGATGTGCACCAAGGGAAACAGATCATGTGTGGGTTTATCGGGATGGAAGACCGGTTATGCCTGATAGCATGGTGTCCGCTATGGCATGGATGTATCATGGACAAGCACATGTAGGGAGAGACGCAATGATCAGATTGTTCAAGCAAACATAGTATAATGCAAAATTCAGACTTGTAGCTGAGAGCCTTTGTCAAAGATGCCTTATATGTCAGCAGTTCAATCCTGGAAGAAAAACAGTGGAAAGTCTGAGAACGATAGGTTGAGAAGGAGGGTCTTTCACCAGAATACAAATTGACCTCATTGAAATGCCCCCCTGTAACAGGTTGAGGTATGTTTTAGTGTTGGTCTGTCTGTTCTCTAGATGGGTAGAAGCATACCCCACAAGAAGAAGTGATGGAATTACAGTAGCCAAACTACTATTGAGAGAGTGTATCCCTAGATTTGGGTTTCCAGTCACAATTGAATCAGATAGAGGAAAACATTTCCATAATGAAATCATGAAGTTAATTTGTGAAGCATTGAATGTACAACAGAAACTACATTGTGCCTATCGCACAGAAGCTTCTGGTGTGGTGGAACAAGTAAATGGCACCATTAAAAACAGATTAGGAAAAATGTGTTTAGCCACAGGTTTGAAATGGCCTGATGTCTTGCCTCTGGTACTCATGACTATAAGATCTATTCCAGATAGGAATACTGGCTTGAGTCCTCATGAGATAGTGATGGGGATGGCAATGAGACATGTTTTCATACCCATCAACAAGCTATTACCTATATCTGATGACTTGGTGTTGGATTATTGCAAGGGGTTGGCTGATTCCGTTCATTCTGTGTTTCATCAGGTTGGATCTGATGCCACCACTCTTGAAAAGAAGCCAGCTCATGATCTGAGCCCAGGTGACTGGGTGAGAATAAAAGTACATAGAAGAAGAAATTGTTTGGTCCCAAGGTGGGGTAAACCACGTCAGGTGATCCTGACCACGACGACAGCTGTAAAATGTGCAGGAGTGAAGAACTTGATTCATGCTAGTCATACCTTGCGAATTCCAAATCCAGTGGATAACAGAGAAGGAGAATACTTTGAAGAATCTGATACAAGTTCCGAATCAGATACAGAAGAAATAAGAGCAAGACCAACTCCTGAAAGGGGGAGTCAGAACCAAGTTCAGCTATAGCACCAGAGAATGTGCCATTAAGGAGAAAATTGCAAATTTCTGACACCAGCTCAGAATCAGACACTGAACCAGTACAAGCACATAAGAGTGTAAACAAAAACAGTGGAGAGACTGTCAAAGAAATTCTTGATAAAGAAGTTCTGTATGAAAAGTCAAGAGAAATTCCACCTGAAATAACAGAAGTAGATGGTAAGGTTCCAGATGCAGAGAGAGAGGGAAAGATTGTTGCGGAAGACCCCCGAGGAGATGTAGGGAAACCATACATCCAGGTAGAAGAAGGGACAGTTAGCCAGCAGGAAGATTGTGTGGAAGAATCACGAGGAGGGACAGAAGTAGATAAGAAAAAGGAAGTGGTGGAAAGAAGGACTACTGAAAGTAAGAGTCAAGTTGGAACTGAATCTGAGGACAGAGACGAAGAAGTACCAGAAGGTCGAGTCCTGAGGAAAAGAGCATGGGGAACTGAGAGAAATGAAAAGGGAAGTAAGTTGAAAAGATAAAGAGATTGAGATACAGATTGACACGAGTAAAAATCATCCAGAGCTGAACAAGTGAATGAGGTGTCTAGCCAAGAGAAATCAAAAGACGCTGAACAGACACCATCAGAGGAAAGCAAAAGGATTAGAAAACCTAACCAGAAGTATAAGTCACCATAATGGTCATATGTGGCACTTCCTGAAGTACAAGAAGAGGCAGACAGCCAAGTAGATTTAGAGGTGACTATACCAGAAGTGGTTGAGGACGACGAAGAATCGGAAATCCTGAGAGTTATCTTGTCCGACATTGGGGAAGAGACGAATGTTCAGGAAATTCTGAATCAAGATTGTGAAAGAAAAGTGAAAGACGATCAAATGCCAAACTGAAGAGACAAAAGTGCTCTAAAAAGAGAATCTTGAAAATTACTAAATAAAAGATGGAACAGAAAAGAACCAAGTAGGCGCTTAGAGCCTTGGGTTTAGACAAAACTAGCTGTGAAGTAGACAAGGCTAAGTCAAAAGACACTGATCATTTTCCGAAATAGCAAACACAGAAAGTAGAAAATCTACATGTGTGTTCCTTCGAAGATGGTGCCAAATGTGTTGTTGTTGTACAGGATTACTAATGCTTTTGTGGAGTGTGTTGGTTTTAATGGTCTCATTTAGGGTTACATTAGAAACAATAGAAGGCCATAGTGAGAATAAGACTGATGTAGAAAAGATTCAGAAGATTTATCCGACTAAAATAGATACAAATTATTTACATAAAGATAGGTCCATAACTGATTTTTCTTACAATGTTTTTTCAAAATTATTATATGAATATGTAAAAACAATGGATGTGAGAGACTGCTATGTATGCATGCAGTCGCCTGCATCAGTGTCTGAGGGAGTGACGTACCATCAACTTCCAGTGACATATGGAATGACATGTAGCGTATTAGCAAGTTTGTTTTGCAAAATAGGGAAACTAGAATATTATTTTTCAGATGTAGATAACATATTTTCACAAGTACCCGTAGTCCATAAACTGAATAAAGTAAAACCTGGTAAAGTGTTAGGTGAATTTTTCTTAGAAACTAGAGAATTAACATTAGAGTCAGTATTCAAAAATAATCTAATTTGTAGTCTGAAAAGAGAGGAGAAGACTTTCTTAGATATGGTAGAAGAGAGGAGAATAAAAATGCAAAAGAAGGTATCTGAGGGAAAAGAAGAAAGACAGTTTGGGATGTCGGAAGAGAAAAACATTTGAAAGGAGAAGTTAGTCCAGCAATGGCTCTAGATTGGCCTCAGAAAGGAAAGTGTGTATTAGAAGAAATCAAACTGCATATGATAACTATTTCATAGGTGCAAGTGATTGCCATGATGCTTATAGAATCATGGGTGGATGGGGATTTAAAGGAGGAAATGATCCGGTATTTCCTGGATTATATTTTATCTGCGGGAACAAAACTTATTATCGAATACCCGACCATTGGTATGGCACATGTTATCTAGGCCTGGTTTTCCCAAAGATATTTCATGTGGGAAGAGGAAAAGATGGTGCACACGAGATAGGTAGACAACTAACACGTAGAAGAAGAGAATCTTTGTCAGAAATTGTAGGAGACATTTTTGGAGCGTTGATACCAGCAGTTCGAATATCTCTGAATGCATTTAAAATTAGAAAATTACCAACAGTAGTGGATCACTTGTCAACAAGCACTGCTAGAGGATTTTTATTGATAAATACCGAAATGGTTGCCATGCGAGCCATGGTGATGCAAAATCGACTTGCCCTTGATATAATTTTGGCAAAAGAGGGTGAAGTCTGTGGAATGCTGAAGGTTCAACATTGTTGTACTTATATTCCTGACGAAAGTCAAGATTTAAAGACGTACAAAAAGAATATAACTGATTTGCATGAGGAGATTGTTGCACTGGAGGTTGAAGGAATTTGGGAAAAGATTGGAAAAAGGTTTTCTACTATTAAAGACTTTTTACTAAAATTAGGTAGTACCTTTATTGGTAAGATTTTATTTCCAGTAACATGTGTGATTATTCTAGTATTAATTCTGAGATTAGGATGTTTATGTAGCAAAAAAAGAAAAATACGAAATAACATAAAAAGAGAAACTGTAAAGAAAAGAGAGAAAGAAAGAAAAGAAAGAGAATTTGAAGACATAGAATTAGAAGAATGGAAAGAGAATATGTATAATAAGACAAGAGAAGAAGAGACAGGGGAAACAATCATGTGATCTAACAAAAATTTTAAGAGAACTGAATTCATTTCTATTTACAAATGTTATCACAATTTTAGGGATTTGTGGTGATATTAAAAATCACCAAAGGGGGGATTGATGGAGTAGGTAAAACAAAATTTGGTATACCTCCTCTATTTTGCATGAAAATACTAATTATATAACCTACTTATATTATAATTTGACTAACGGTTTGCTGTCTTATATTAATCAACTATTTGCACCTTTATTAAAAATCAATTACATGTGGGACTTATTGCTATTTGCATGGCAGAATAACTCTAATAAATAAATTATGTACGCATATTAATAGGAGTACGTGTGGTAATAGGATAACGCATGATTTGTGTTGCATTTGTGATGTTTGCGTTTCCGTTTCGGACCGTAAGGGTGAGTTTTATTGCTTTAAATGTCGCTAAAAGCTAGGAAAATACTAATACATAAAGGGATTAGTGAGGTTTTAACATTAGAATCTTCATTTCTATGTATTAATTACTCTTTTGTGTTTGTTTCGCTTAAGTTGGCATTTGGGCCTACCAAAACATGGCGTCCAAAATGGAGTTCAGAAGTGGCCAACGTCTCGTGAGCGCAATGCCTACTGCGCAGACTCAGATGGCTCCGTAGACCTCCAGGCGACCTCAGGCACAGTGTTCCTGGTCAAGGATAGGAACATGGAGGACTGCCAAACTTCAGTCAGTAAAATCTGGTCTAAATGAACAATTGGGACATACAAGCAAAACTTTTACAATGTTGCATAAGGGAAACATGGACAGAGGAAGTGAACCAGCAAAATCCATGAGAACCTCAAGTAATTTGAAAATCGGACATTTCTAATTAACCAATCATCTGCTTTGTTACTCTAAGAATGTTCCATGTTATCCCGAATTTCATTATAAAAAGGGTAGTAGAATAGGGAGGGGCTGGAATTCTGCGGTTTTCGATGACTGCACACCCCTATCGACCCCACAGGCGATGACAGATGCTTGAATGATTTCTGGTCCTTTGGAGGTCTTTGGGACTGTAACATGCTGAGCAAACTTTGAGCTTTTGGCCTGCTTTATTTGGACAATTTAACGGCTAAATTCGGTTATGCAGAGCCAAATGAATTAGGAAAAATCCAGATAGCAAGAATAGGTAAATATAAATGTCATGCGATTTGTGCTGATTGAACAAAATTCTAAACTTTGATTGACCAAAATGCTAATATTAATTGCAAACAATATCTAGATAAACCAATATTTGATTAACAGAAATTACGAGTTTGTTGTTTTAAGTGTGTTTTAGCTGGTTCTAAATCACCATCAACCAGTCCAACTAATTGGTCCGTCGACCAAGTGGTGGAGTGCCTTGATGTTTAAGGTTAGGATCCTATAGGGGGTGATGCTAATGTATATTCTGTAAAATAACTTTTCTTCCCCATAGGTAATAAGGTACTCCCCCACATGTCCAGCGCTTGATTTATCATCCCTCCTGCGTGCAGACTCGTGTGTGGAGTTGGTGTGAGTATTGGTGTTATGGGCCCCACCAATGACTGCGTGTGTGAATGAGCTAGTGTAAAGTCGGGTCTGCGACGCAGGGAAGGATAAGTTGTTGTAGTGGGAATTTTGTCGTTCTCTTTTCTCCCCGGTGTTGCCGCACGCTGGATCAGGACCACGCATGACAATGGCAAAAATCAAAACTCAAACACCTCAAATGGCCACAGCCGCTGGAACCACACATCACAATGGCAATAATCAAAACTCAACACTTCACCTGGTGCAAACACTACATCTTAGCCCACTCCTGACCGGGGGATTAACAGCCGGGGATAAGAGCCTCAGCAGCCAGGGTTCCGCTGTACTGAAGTAGACACGTCCGTTCCCATTCAGGTTCCAAAATCCCGGTTTCTAAGTCAACAACCCTCAGCTTTATAATCTCAAAACACAGACTAGAAGGTTCAAGAATGTCCTCCCCGCACAAGGAAACTTAATAGGACTGGCCAGCTTCTAAGCAAGCATTCCATGGCAGGAAGGAGTTCCCCAGTCCCCACTACATTCTCGCATATTCCAGCCTTTATCTTGAAGAAGCTCACAAAAGACTTCCAGGGTACCTTAAACAATCTCTCACATAAACAATCCTTGAACATGATTAACCCAAACAACTTGCAAGCGGGGCTGTGCACGCAGATAAAGCTCAAGCCAGGCAGAGTCAGAATTCAGGATGACATGAGGCCATGTCAAGGCCAATAGTAAGAAATTAATAATACTACCAATGTACAACACAGTGCATGTTGGTGCACCCCTGCTCATAACACTGCACTTCGAGACCAAAAAGTACATTCCACCTCTCTCTCTCTCTCTCTCTCTCTCTCTCTCTCTCTCTCTCTCTCTCTCTCTCTCTCTGTCTCTCATGCTTTCAAATCCCACACGTTCTGTTCTTGGCAAGGCTATCCTACTCTGTGACAGCTCAGGACATCGTACATTCAGGCTAGGATAAAATAACACACCAAAGTCAATTAAAATAATAGTAGTCAAAGGTCATCACAGGGTGTCAGACCACAAGAGTGTCTCTAGCACTACACCCCCTTTCCCATGCGGCTGGATGAGGGAAAGCTCCCTTGACTTCAAGGGTAAGAAGAACGGCCTGCTTATCGTGTGTGTGCAAGTTGTTGCTTATGCTTATATCCGAGCTTCTCATCCTTTCTAAAACCAATACTTCATGCTATTAATGTATTGCATCAGAGTTACACACCAAATACCAAGCAATATGAGTGCATACACATCACACACCTATACCCCACTTGCTTATGTGGCCTCACTGTTTAAGATCTGTTTTTTCCATAAGTCAGACTGAGTTTTAGTGCTTGTTTTCTAGGAGCAAAGTAAGATCATACACAAGTTTTGATGTGGGTTCTTTTTTGTGTTGAATTAGCTTTCCACTTGTGACTTTACTCCAGCATATCTTGTTTCCTTTATGTACTGCAATAACTTGTAACTGGGAGCTTGGTGGGGGTTCAAATATCTATGCAACAGTCAATACCTGCACTGCATTGATTCTGTAGTGTGCTGAGGAATGTATAAAATCCACTATATTATGCCTGTATGTGATAAAGTAACTGCATGACATTTCTTTTACTGAGTCTACTGCAATGGCTGGATGAAAAACTTTCAACACTTTCACATTTTATTGTGCTCAACATCCCCTGCCACCTTGGGACAAGCAATCGAAGATTGGAAAAAATTCAATAACTGATTTAATCAGCCTAATCTTCATAATTAGGGTCTTTAGTCAATTTAGGACCAAAATATTGCAGTTACGGTAAACACACAGACCCACATACATCTCTGTAACTTTCACATATACATGTCAAGCCGTCACATGCACACACAGTCAACCGCCATCCTGCCACATATGCACTGACAACATCACCCGTCATAAGGCACCCTTGCGCACCATCATGTTAACGCACTCAAGATTACTTAGACATCAAGCAATCAACTGCACAAACATGGGAGCACATGTACCGTCCATAAACACCCACCATAACTTATAAACGAACAATTAACAAAGTCACATACAACCCATCACCAGACCCTAAAGTTATCTCTCACACACACACACGTTCATTCCACAGATGATAAACAAAGCTTGCATTGCTTCTGTTTCTGTACCATTCTGTGTACATGAGGGATGCTTGCGCTGCTGATACAATCTCTATTCTGGTACTGTTCTGTGCAAGAGAATATGTACTTCTATGCAACTGCTTTTCTCTGTACGTCAAATGGGATCTTACATCAAGAAGTTTCTGGGCTTCTCCTGCAGCTGGTTTCTGCTTGAAAGAACTTTGTTCTTCAGTAAAACTGTTCTGAAATACTTTGGGTTCCTCTGCTTACACTGCCCCAGTGTCACGGCATAGGCAAGTCCCTCTGTTACTGCACAATATTTTGGCTTTCTCAATACACAAGTCATAACATTTTATGGAGTTTCAATAACTTAAATTGCACAACTACTCACCAAGGTGAAACTTACAACAACAACAAAAATCATATAGGCGAAACCGATTGCATTACCAATGCTTGTTTCCTCTTACTATGCATACAATTTGTCTTGTGCAGGAAGGTGTTCATTCCTGCACAAAAACAATCATCCCTGCAGTGCAGGCACATTTGTAAAGTGACGCAAGGGTGGCAGCGCTGGCGAATGGCAGACAATTATGGGCCAGCGCAGGGGAAAGCACAGGGATGCGTTGTATTGTTGTTAATACAATGCATCCCTGTGCTTTAAAAATGACGCAGCACTGTGCAACTAAATGGCTTGCAGCACCACCCTGTGTCATTTTCTTGTAGATGAGGCCCCAAGAATTTAAGTGGTTTGTGGAATGAATAATTGTGTGACCATGTAGTATAGCAACAGAAAGGGCTTTATACCCCATGCAGTTAGTCTGGAGTCAGCGCCAGGAAGCAGGGCACATGTGCACTTCAACGGCATGCATCTAAAAGATTCTCCTCACTTCAAAGGCACAACCATGTATAAATAAAGGACCTTAGAAACCACCCCTTCAGCACACTTCTGGACCTTTGGATTCTCTGCCAGAAAGAAGGCCTGCTGTGCTGCTGAAAAGACTGTCACTCCTTGGACTGCTGCCCTAAAGGACTGCTGCCCTGGTGTGCTGACCTGCTCACCGGATGCCCTCTTGCCTTGGTAAGAAGAACTGGACCTGCATCTCTTGAATCCAGGACCCAAGATTGACTCCAAGGGTTAGTTGGCGAGCCTCCTGATCTGAAGCCTCTGGGACACAACAGGCTTCCAACACCCTGGCACTTGCAGCTAGACTTTGCCATCTGTGAACCTACCCTGCCAAGTGGTGCCACCCCAATCCTAGACCCTTGGAAGTGGGCCTAAGGTGCTTTCCAGCCTCTGTGGATCCAGTGGAACCGAAGCATCTCATCTGCTGCACCGTGCAATCCTGAGCAGAACTGACACATCTCCACTAATGCTTGTATAAGACCAACATCTGGGCATACCAGTCACACTCAGGGGATTGTTTGTGAAGGTGATGAATGGAATGCTGAAAATAATCGCAGCCATTGGCAATCACTTGGGGGTTTATACTAGTCTGTTGTTTTTCAGCCACCATGCCATTCTAGGCAAAGGCCCATGTTAAGCAAATCAGTACTGACCCAACTCCTATTGGGAACAGTCCATCTGCAACTGCCAGGAATGCCTGACAGAAGGGAACACAAGAAACCCCAGACCACGTTCAGCCTGTTTAGGCCTTATCATTAGGGTTCACCTTGATTTTAAGACCCAGTGAACACGGGACCCACATCTCGGCATATTCATTGCACTTAGGGCATCAACTGAAACAAACAACAAGGTGATGGTTGAAATGCTTAAACTGATCTCAGACATGGGATATCAACTAGGACCTTGTTCCCCTCCATTGTTTTTCACCCACCATTCCATTTAGAGGCCCACCTCATGCAAATCACGCTGACCGTTCTACTTATGGGAAAGGTCCATCCTGCATCCTGAACAGCAAGGCAAGGCCACCTCTAGAAGGGAACACAAACAATACCAGACTTCTTTTATCCTATTTGGACCTTGATAGTAGAGTGCAGCTTGAGTCCTATTGCGCAGTGAGTACAGGGCCCACATCTGGGCATACTCATTGCATATACGGTGTCAACTGCAACAAACAGCAAGTTGCACGAGGTGATTTAGCGAGCGGAAAGTAAGTGGTTTTATTTATTTATTTCTCTAATTATACTTATCCCGTTGTGTGTCGGCTTCCACCACCCCCCACCCGCCCCACTCCACTGCTCTTACCTGTGTGAGCCTCTACTGACCTTTCCACCTGTGACAGCTCAGCAGATACAAAGAGGAGATCTATTCTTGAATAAGTCTGGTCATTGTCTGGTCTATGTCTTGTTTATCTGCCTGCATTTTTATCCTGACTGATCAAGTCTGTTGTCTGGTCCTTGATCAAAGTTGCAACCCAGTCTGATGTCCTCTTCTGCAAATCCCTGCAGCTTCCTTGATACCACTTGGGTGAACCACTCCTGACCCTGGTTGGGGTGGATAATGTGGCGGCAGTCACTATCCATAGCCACAGATGACATTTTGGTAAATTCATATAATCCCAATTTGTCTGTCAAGGTTTCCAGAATCCTTGTATCAGTGGGGAAAGTCTGAGGAGCACAACGTGCCCATACTTTTCAAGTTTTAGAAAAACTGTTCACCTGCTATTTCTGAAAAGAGAACCCTTCTGGGACAGTTAATTCCAAGAGTTGAAATACTTCAGCTGAAATGTATGGCAAGAAGTCTCCTGTGGTTTGAACCAAGAGATCAGCAGCCATCAAAACAAGTCTTCTTGCAAGGGTCCCTGCTTGCCTGAAACAGATATAAATGTGCACAAATGGTTAATCTGCAAATGTAAAAGGTGCCTGGAAGCTGATATTGGCTTTAATTGGCGGAATAACTTGAAGCTTCATGATGACACTGTTGTATTCTTTTGGAGTAGTAGTGCATGGGAGTTACCAGCTGAGATGTGAAGTGTGTACTTGTAATTGTTAATAAAACAATTGCACGATGTACAGTCTTGGCATTACTAATATTTATAGTTTGGAAGCACTTTATCTTAACCCCTTCGATGCTCATGATGGAATGGTTCCGTCATGAGCATCGGTGCCCCTGTACTCATGACGGAACCATTCCGTCATGAGGACAGGGGCAGGAAATCCCTCTGCTGCAGACAGCAGAGGGATTTCCTTCTCTCCCCCAAAGCCTCGGGAGCTGGGGAAGAGCTTCCCCAGCCCCCCAGGCCCCATCCCTGGTTTCTGTGCCATGACGATCAGCGCGCACGTCATGCTGTCGTCATTGCACGGAAACTGAAACTGAGGCTCATTTCAGTTTCACTTTCTATGTGCTCAGGGGGATATCTCAGCCCCCCGGGAGAGGTATCATTGGAAAGGGGAGAATCTCCCCTTTCCAATGGTACCCCGCCCCAGTGAATCCCTGCTTGGGGATCCACCCACTAGACACCAGGGAGGGGGGAGCGGCCCCTTGGGCGAGGACTTTTGCTCCCCCCAAATTTTTTGGTGTCATTTAGTCTTTTTGCCCCCTCCTGGGGGGCAGATGGGGGCAGTAGCCCCCAATCTGCCCCCCGGGGGGGGGGGTAAAAAGCCCACTAGACGCCAGGGATATATTTTTTTCCGCATAATTTATTAGGGAGGAGGCTGCCTATAAAGGGCATGTCCATGCCCCCACCCTGCAAAATGTACAACCTTTCTGCCCCCCCCTGGGGGACAGTTGGGGGAGTAGCCCCCAATCGGCCCCCCAGGGGGCAAAAAGCCCACTATATGCCAGGGATTTTTTTAAAATTATAATTTATGGTGGGGGCTGCCCAATACAGGCATGCCCATGCCCCCACCCACCCCCCGCAAAAATGACAGCCTTTCTGCCTCCCCGGGGGGCAGATGGGGGCATAAGCCCCCAATCTTCCCCGCCGGGGGGGCAAAAAGTCCACTAGATGCCAGGGATTTTTTGGGCACATTTTAATTAGGGTGGGGGCTCCCAAAACGGGCATGCCCATGCCCCCACCACATCCCCTTCAAAAATAACAGCCTTCCTGCCCCCCTGGGGGGCAAAAAGCCCACTAGACGCCCAGGACATTTTTGGGCAAATTTTAATTAGGGTGGGGGCATTGACATGCCAGTTTTGGCAGCCCCCATCCTAATAAAAATTTGCCCAAAACATTCCCTGGCATCTAGTGGACTTTCTGCCCCCCCTGGGGGGCAGATGGGGGCATTAGCCCCCAATCAGCCCCACTGGGGGGGCAAAAAGCCCACTAGACGCCAGGGATTATTTTTGGGCAAACTTTAATTAGGGTGGGGGCATTGGCATGCCTGTTTTGGACAGCCCCCACCCTAATTAAAATTTGCCCAAAAAACTCCCTGGCATCTAGTGGACTTTCTGCCCCCCTTGGGGGGCAGATGGGGGCATTAACCCCCAATCTGCCCCGCCGGGGGGGGGGGCAAAAAGCCCACTAGACAACAGGGATTTTTGGGGGCAAATTTGAATTAGGGTGGGGGCTGCCCAAAACAGGCATGCCAATGCCCCCACCCTAATTAAAGTTTGACAGCCTTCCTGAACCCCCTGGGGGGGGCATTTGGGGCAGTAGCCCCCGATCTACCCCCCCCCCGGGGTGGCAGAAAGCAGAGTAGACGGCAGGGATTTTTTGTGCAAACTTTAATTAAAGTGGGGGCTGCCCAAATCGGGCATGCCAATGCCCCCACCCCCCCCAAAAAAAATAGCCACAGTGTTTATGACCCCCTTGGGGGCATATCGGTGCAACACCCCCCCCCCGCTATCTCCCCCAGAGCGGCAGAGAGCTGACTAGGCACGGAGTTGTCTTTAGCAATATGCCTACCTGTGGATTTCGGGGCCTAGCGCAGCTGGCACATGGGGAAACCTAGCAAACCTGTAAATATTTTAAAACTAGACACCCAGGGGAGACCAGGATGGGGTGACTTGGCTGGCTCTCTGTTACCCAGAATCCCTTGCAAACCTAAACATTTGTCAAAAAAACACATTTTCCTCACATTTCTGTGGTGGAAGTTTCTGGAATCTGCATGGGTCCACAAAATTCCACTCACTCCGCGTTCCCCAAAGTCTTCTGAGAAAAACAGTACCTCACTTGTATGGGTAGGCCTAGTGCCCACGACAGGCAAGGGCCCAAAACCTATTGAGGCGACATCAAAATGACCTATCACAAAACAACCTGGTTTTGCAAGGGTGAGTCCCATGAGTTTTTGGCCCCGGGCTTGGCGGCCATATAGGGAAACCTACCAAACCCACACATTTCTGAAAACTAGACAACTGGGGGAGTCCAGCGAAGTATGGCTTACGTGGGTCCCCTAAAGTTTTCCTACCCACAATCCCCTACAAACTTCAAATTTAGCTGAAAAATTAACTTTTTTCTCAAAGTTCTGTGTGGGAAAGTTCTGGAATCTACGTGGATCCACAAATTTCCTCACACCCAACCTTCCCCCAGGTCTCCTGATAAAAATAATATCTCACCTGTGTGGGTGGGTCAAGTATTCGTGACAGGCAAGGGCCCAAAACCTATTGAGGCGACATCAAAATTAATTATCACAAAAAAACCTGGTTTTGCATGGGGGGTCCCATGAGTTTTTGGCCCCGGGTTTGGTGGCCATCTAGGGAAATCTACCAAACCCACACATTTCTGAAAAGTAGACACCCGGGGGAGTCCAGCGAGGTATGGCTTGCGGGGGTCTCCTAACATTTTCCTACCCACAATCCCCTGCAAACCTCAAATTTAGCTGAAAAATTAACTTTTTTCTCTAATTTCTGTGTGGGAAAGTTCTGGAATCTATGTGGATCCACAAATTTCCACCCACCCCGCCTTTCCCAAAGTCTTCCGAGAAAAATGGTACCTCACTTGAATGGGTGGGTCAAGGACCCGTGACAGGCAAGGGCCCAAAACCTATTGAGGCAACATCAAAATTACCTATCACAAAACAGCCTGGTTTTGCAAGGGGGGTCCCATGAGTTTTTGACCCCGGGCTTGGCGGCCATCTCGGGAAACCTACCAAACCCACAAATGTCTGAAAACTAGACACCCGGGGCAGTCCAGCGAGGTATGGCTTGCGTGGGTCCACTAACGTTTTCCTACCCAGAATCCTCTGCAAATCTCACATTTAGCTGAAAAAATCTATTTTTCTCAAATTTCTGTGTGGGAAAGTTCTGGAATCTACATGGATCCAAAAATTTCCTCACACCCAGCGTTTTCCCAAGTCTCCCAATAAAAATGATACCTCACTCACGTGGGTGGGTCAAGTTCCCGCGAGAGGCAAGGGCCCAAAACCTATTGAGGCCACATCAAAATGACCTATCACAAAACAACCTGGTTTTGCAAGGGGGGGGTCACCTGGGTTTTTGTCCCCGGCGGCCATCTTAGAAAACTACCAAACCCAAACATTTCTGAAAACTAGACACCCGGGGAGTCCAGTGAGGTATGGCTTGCGTGGGTCCCCCAACGTTTTCCTACCCAGAATCCCCTGCAATCCACAAATTTAGCTGAAAAAAGCACTTTTTCCATACATTTTTGCATGGGATCACCGTGCCAGCACAAATGTCCTACCACCCAGCATTCCCCTTGTTCTCCCGAGTAAAATGATACCTCACTTGTGTGGGTGGGTGAAAGGCCTGTGGCTAGGAGGAGCCCAAAACCTAGGGATTTAGAGTATAGCACCGAGAATTCTAAGCGCTACATTTTTTTTAAAATCCATTTTTAAGCAGTTCTGCTTTGGACACCCACACAAGTTTCCTATCATTTTATTCGGGAAAACAAGGGGAACGCTGGGTGGTAGGACATTTTTGCCAGCACGGTGATTCCACGCAAAAATATGTGGAAAATGTGCTTTTGTCAGCTAAATTTGAGGTTTGAAGGGGGTTATGGGTAGGGAAACGTTGGGGGATCCATGCAAGCCATACCTCATTGGACTCCCCAGAGTGTCTAGTTTTCAGAAACGTGTGGATTTGGTAGGTTTCCCTAGATGGCGGCGAGCCTGGGGCCAAAAAAACAAGTGCCCCCTCCCCAAAACCAGGTAGATTTGTTATAGGTAATTTTTGAAGTCTCCACAATACGATTTGGGCCATATCATGTTTCAGCCACTTTGCCGACCCACACAAGTGAGGTACCATTTTTATCAGGAGACTGGGGGGGACGCTGGGTGGAAGGAAATTTGTGGATCCACAGAGATTCCAGATCTTTCCCACACAGATATTTGAGAAAAAAAAGATTTTTTCAGCTAAATTTGAGGTTTGCCGGGGACTCTGGGTAGGAAAATGTTGGGGGACCCACGCAAGCCATACCTCGCTGGACTCCCCCGGGTGTCTACTTTTCAGAAATGTGTGGGTTTGGAAGTTTCCCAAAATGTCCGCCGAGCCCGGGGCCAAAAACCCAGGTGACCCCCTTGCAAATCCAGGTTGTTTTGTGATAGGTAATTTTGATGTCTCCTCAATACGTTTTGGGCCCTTGCCTGTCGTGGGTAGTTGACCCACCCACGTGAGTAAGGTACTATTTTTATCAGGAGACCTGGACGAACACTGGGTGGTAGGAAATTTGTGGATCCACGTAGATTCCAGAACTTTCCCAAAAGAAATTTGAGAAAAAAGTGATTTTTTCAGCTAATGTTGAGGTTTGCAGGGGATTCTGGGTAGGAAAACGTCAGGGAACCCACGCAAGCCATACCTTGTTGGACTCCCCCGGGTGTCTAGTTTCCAGAAATGTGTGGGTTTGGTAGGTTTCCCTAGATGGTCGCTGAGCCCTGGGCCAAAAACTCATGGGACCCCCCTTGCAAAACCAGGTTGGTTTGTGATAGGTAATTTTGATGTCATCTCAATAGCTTTTGGGCCCTTGCCTGTCATGGGTCCTTGACCCACCCATGCAAGTGAGGTACAATTTTTCTCGGAAGTCTTTGGGGAAGGCAGGGTGAGTGGAAATTTGTGGATCCACGCAGATTCCATAACTTTTCACCACAGAAATGTGAGGAAAATGTGTTTTTTTGGACAATTTTTTAGGTTTGCAAGGGATTCTGGGTAACAGAACCTGGTGAGAGGCAGTCAAGTCACCCCATTCTGTTTTCCCCTGGGTGTCTATTTTTTTAAAAATGTATAGGTTTGCTAGGTTTCCCTAGGTGCCGGCAGAGCTAGGGTTCTAAAACTACAGCTAAGCACTTTGCCAAAAAAGGTTCATTTTTCACTGTGAAATTGTGGTGTGTCCAGGTTGTGTTTTGCGCCGTTTCCTGTCGCGGGCACTAGGCCTATCCACACAAGTGAGGTACCATTTTTTATGGAAGATTTTGGGGAACGCGGTGTGGGTGGAAGTTTGTGGATCCATGCAGATTCCAGAATTTCCACCACAGAAATGTAAGGAAAATGTGGGTTTTTTGAAACTTTTTTAGGTTTGCATGGAATTCTGGGTAACAGAACCTGGTGAGACGCAGTCAAGTCATCCCATCCTGGATTCCCCTGGGTGTCTAGTTTTCAAAAATGTATAGGCTTGATAGGTTTCCCTAGGTGCCGGCAGAGCTAGAATTAAAAAACTACAGCTAGGTACTTTGCCAAAAAAGGGTCATTTTTCACTGTGAAATTGTGGTGTGTCCAGGTTGTGTTTTGCGCCGTTTCCTGTCGCGGTCACTAGGCCTACCCACACAAGTGAGGTACCGCTTTTCTTGAAAGACTTTGGGGAATGCGGGGTGGGTGGAAAATTGCGGATCCATGCAGATTCCAGAACTTTCCACCACAGAAATGTGAGGAAAATGTGTTTTTTTTAACACTTTTTAGGTAGGCAAGGAAATCTGGGTAACAGAACCTGGTGAGAGGCAGTCAAGTCACCCCATCCTGTATTCCCCTGGTTGTCTAGTTTTCAAAACTGTATAGGTCTGCTAGGTTTACCTAGATGCCGGCAGAGCTAGGATTCACAAACTACAGCTAGGTACTTTGCCAAAAAAGGGTGATCTTTCACTGTGAAATTGTGGCGTGTCCACGTTGTGTTTTGTGCCGTTTCCTGTCGCGGCCACTAGGCCTACCCACACAAGTGAGGTACCATTTTTCTTGGAACACTTTGGGGAACTCGGGGTGGGTGGAAATTTGTAGATCCACCAGGTTCCAGAACTTTCCACCGCAGAAATGTGAGGAAAATGTGGGTTTTTTGACAATTTTTTAGGTTTGCAAGGGATACTGGGTAACAGAACCTGGTGTGAGCCAGTCAAGTCACCCCATCCTGGATTCCCCTGGGTGACTAGTTTTCAAAAATGTTTAGGTTTGCTAGGTTTCCTTAGGTGCCGGCAGGGCTAGGGTTGAAAAACCACAGCTAGGCACTTTGCAAAAAAAGCGTAATTTTTCATTGTGAAAATGTGGTGTGTTCACGTTGCGTTGTGTGCCGTTTCCTGTCGTGGGCACTAAGCCTACCCACACAAGTGAGGTACCATTTTTATCGGGAGAATTAGGGTAATTCAGATTTGTAAAGCAACTGTTATTACCTATTGACTTTCGATGCATTTCTGCCTTCCTAATGAAAGACAATGTGTAAAAAAGAAGTAATTTTGAAAAATAATAGATAATTCTCATGCTAGTATGAGTATTCCCAATTTTGGAAATGTGCAAATATCTACTGTTTCTAAGCTCTATATTGTTTTCCCATTTCAGGAATACATAGGTGTCTTTCATACCGATTTTTCCATGTATACATTTTCCCAGAATAATTGCTATATACCCGGTGCATAATAAAAAACCATTGCAAATTGCTGCTCAGTTTTTGGCTCTGGGTTCATTGGGTTCTTGGTGAACCTACAAGTCCTATATATCCCCACAACCAGGAAGGTCCAGCGGATGTAACGGTATATTGCTTTCAAAGAGTTGTCATAATTGGAAGAAGTTACATGTGAAAAAGGCTGTTTTTGTCAAATTATTTTCAATTTTTCCTTTATTTAACTGTTAGTTTCTACAAAGAAACCTTGAAGGATCTTCACAAATGACCCCTTGTTAAATTCAGAATTTTGTCTAATTTTCCAAAATGTATAGCTTTCCTGGATCCATTATTGCTTTCATACCCATTTCTACCATTAACTGGAAGGAGGTTGAAAGCACAAAAAATAGTAAAAATAGGCAATGTCCCAGAAAAATGCCAAAACTGTGTAAAACATTTTGGTTTTCTGACAAAGGTCTGCTTGTCCCTGAAATCTGGGAAGATGGTGATTTCAGCACCACAACCCCTTTTTTGATACCATTTGCAGGGAAAAAAACAGATGCTTTCATCTGCATTTTTCCCCAAAAAACAAAATTTAGCTGTATTTTGTCTAATTTCTGGGTCCCCTCCAGGGGAATCCACAAACCCTGGATACCTCTAGAATCCCCATGGTGGTGGAAAAAAAGGACGCAAATTTGGCGTGGACATCTTATGTGGTCAAAAAGTTACAGGGGCCTAAGCGTGAACTACCCCAAATAGCCAAAAAAAGGCTTAGCACAGGAGGAGAAAAGGCCTAGCAGCGAAGGGGTTAAACCTCTTGGCGCACGATATCTGATCTCCTGAGGTGAGCTCAAATCCTTTGTGGCATTGCAAGAAGAATTTAGCCTGCCACTTACCCAACAGTGGTGGCACACGGAACTACGTCATTGCATGAGATGTAAACTTGGCCCACAGCCCTAGTCCATCACCCACTCCACAGCGTTCGCATATCTCAATACCTGGGTCCAGTTAAAGTGCGTGTTGTCTGTATTCTACAATCTCCTGAGTCACCACCTCTACTCCCAGTCACAAATGGCAAGCCTTATGGTGACCTAGCAGGCTTGTCTGCAAGTAGAGTATGAGGAGGAGGACGACAGGGGGGAAACTTCTAGAGAGACTGGGCCGGGGGTTCGGAAAGCCCATATGAAGTTCAATCTTTTTAAGTTTCTCCAGGGTTGGCACTGGACGCCGGAGTGGGTCCACTCTGAGGGAGTGTTGCCCCACTCTTCATGCAGGCAGTGCGACCACACGCCTTGTGACATCCTCCATATTTCATTTGAATGCGCCACCATCCACCTCTTTTGGACCACGGTGAGGTCACAATGTGGGAATCCATGGATGTGCCAACACAACTCCCGGGCCCACTGATCCTTTTACATGACCTGGTGGACCTCCCCCAGTTGCCACATCATGCAAGCAGTTTACTCACTCCCACCGTTGCAGCGGCCAAGATCTGTATCCTGCGGAATTGGCACTCCCCAGAGATACAGTTGCTTGAGGAATGGCTCACGGCCATGTACAAAATCGCCTCCTATGAGAAGATAATCTTTAATTTGATGGATAAAGCCAACTTGTTTCTCCTTATATGGCCCCCTTTTCCTGCAGGAGGACTTACCCTGAACCATCCCCTCTGCTACCCTATGTCTGTCCTGCTCCCACCTCCATCCCCCTTCACTTGCCTGTCTTCTCCCCTCCGCAATGTTGTTTGCGGGTAATTCCCTCCCCTGTTATTCACCTGTCCTCTGATCCCTGCTTCCTTCTCTTCCCTTGTCTCTCTCCTTTTTTTCCCTTTTTCATCCATTCCTTTCTTCTCTCTCTTGCTTCCTTGAAAACTGCTCTCATCCCCTGATACCCCTCCCCTGTCGTTAACATACGCTTGGATTTATTGTACCCCCCCCATTGTTGCATATGCATGTATTACTATTGACGGTTGGGCCCCTCTACTGTACTGACAATGGGGCCGATTTACAGAACTCAACTGAGATAAGATCCTAAACATACTCCTTTTGGTATTCACAGAACACAGAAGGCATTTAGTAGTAGTAAAGTTAGGACTCCTAACTTTACTACTACTAAACTGAGACAAAATCCTAACTTTATGACTTTCGATATTCACAAAAGGCATTCAGTAGTAGTAAAGTCAGGAGTCCTAACGTTACTACTACTAAATGCCTTCTTTGAATACCAAAAGTAATAAGTTTAGGATTTTATCTCAGATTAGTTCTGTGAATTGGTCCCAATGGATGTAAATGACGTTGCTACCCTTGGGATGATTGGTATCAATAAATATAAAGACCTAAAAAAAGTTACAGAATATTTTGTTTTATTTGGCCACACATTTGACCCCACCCTCTTTGCGCACAGCATCACCGTTCTCATACTTTTAAAAATGCACTTTCACCACTTCATTGTACCCAATTGTTTCAGAGCAGAATAACCACTCAACATGTCCACGTCTTGCTCAAGGCTAATGAGTGTATCTGTGACCAATAATGTGATTAAAATCTGCCTGTCCCTCTCTTTTTAAACGGAGTCTCTTGTAAAAAGACGAGGACATCTTTCATCTCTTTCATTTTACTGTAGGCCCACAATCACATTTTAGGGCAATTCCAACCCCTTACATTCAAGCTAACTACCTTGGCCTCATCCTTGTAGATTACTGGAACTTATCCTGCTCCCATGTCATGCCTAGTCCTTGTTTATGACCTACTACCACTTGCCAACTCCCTTCCTGCTCACCCAGAAAATCTCCCTCATATTTAATCAGAACTAGCAATTGTCAATGCTAAGTAACAATAAGCATACCAGCTGCAATTGTGGAGTTGAGATTCAAGTACTTTCCTATGCCTTCTGCCAGCCCTAGCCATGATCCATTTTGCCTGTTTTTGCCTAAGCTTCAATTACCTAAGACAAGCCAACGCCTGTTCGTCTTTGTGAGTCATTACTCTTGATATTTATGAAGTTGTGCCAGTTGGGGGGAGAGACGGTGGGGTTCGGCTTTATGCACAATTGTTTACAGGCAGTGGCGGCTGATCCCGGGAAGCAGTAGTGGGGCAGGGAGGGGGTGTTTAAAAAGAAATTACGTAGATGCTGGCCTGCTGGCCAGCCGCCGCCTCTTCTCCGTCCTCTTCCTTCTGTGAGAACAGAAGCGCCCAGGCTCCCCAAAGTCAATCATAACTCTGCAATGCAGCATTGTGATTGGTCTTAGTCGCCATGGTTCGGCTCTAAGACAGTGTTTGGGAGCCTGGAAATGCCCAAAACGGCCAAACAGTCATGCGCACATACAGAGTGCCACCATCCTCCCTCCAGCTCTGCCCAGCCCTGCCCTGCAAAACTGCCTGAGCACTGAAAAGTAAAATGATAATAACATCGCACTATCATTTTATTTTCCTTTTTTGCAGTGCTGAAAGGGAGTGGGGTGATGCTTCTCCATTTTAGCAGAGGAGCCGCCCCTGTTTACATGATGTATTGTCATCGTTCAGCCTTTGCTTTGGTGTCTGTCTGCGATGACTCTGTCTGAGCAATCTAATACCACGTTCTCTTACACTGTTGTCGCCTCATCCTGGTCCACACATATACACAGGGCCCATTTGCACTCTCTGTCTCTGTTCACTTGAAATTAGGCACCACAGGGAATGATTTAATGAATTAATACGTTTATTGTTTGATTATTTTAAACCTTTACAAAAGACATGGGCCTGATTACAATGTCGGGTGGACCGTGTTTTAGGGACCAACTGACCTCCGGTCGGCTGTCCCAACACCGCCATTACAATACCACTGCACATGGTATGGTTGCATACTCCCATTTATCCATGGGAGTTTGTGCCGCGGCTGTAAACTGGCCATAGCACAAACTCCCGTAGAGAAATTGGTGCTTTTGTTAATCCCTGCACCGCAGGCACCTGACGGTGCATGGCACATGGTGCAGGGATTAACAGGGGGGCACCATAGGTGCCCCTCAGGCCTCCAACTGGAGGCCGCTGTGGCAAGGGGGCCCAAAGTTGCTTTCTGACAGGCTTTTCATGTCAGAAAGCCCGGCAAGAAAAGTCTGTCGGAAATCCACATCATAATCCCTACGGCATAAACAACATACATAGGGGAATCTGAGTAGCCTCTGGCTGGGCGACGGGCTCCTTCAGCCTGTTGGAAGCCAGTCTGTCCGACCGGCCAGTTTCAAATCTGACAGACTTCATCGTAATAAGGCTGTAGGATTTTAAACCAACAATGTAAGTCAGAAATCTACATTGTAATCAGGCCGAATGATTCGAAATAAAAATATAAACAAATGGGTAAACGCAACAAAAAAAAGTTTTTTAAAAAAAGTATTGATTAAAATTCAGTGTCATTAGTAGCTACCAACCTTGGCTTGCTACTGTCTCATACCTGGACTAAGACAAAGTTAATGGAGCACAGGGAACAAACATACAGCAGAAAAAGATGTGTCTTTTCGTAAGTTCCCCCACTGTTGTTTGACGTGGTTCCCGTTTTGCTGATTTTGAGTTGGCCAAATCATGAAGAAGTCATGTTGGAACTCAAGTAGGTTCTTAAGCCTTGCCCCCTTAATCAACTGCTCCTTCCATTTCAATGACGATAACTTTGCCACAATGTGCCTGGTCCTCTCATTGAATGTATGTTGCTTGGGACCAGCTCTATGGACTCCATATTATTTCCACCTCCTTCGATCAGGTACAGGATTTATGTAAAGA
Source organism: Triturus cristatus (assembly GCF_964204655.1). Lineage (NCBI taxonomy): Eukaryota > Metazoa > Chordata > Amphibia > Caudata > Salamandridae > Triturus > Triturus cristatus. The sequence continues at coordinate 1,471,331,163 of NC_140590.1, forward strand.
GCAGTTTTACATATTTAATATTATCAGTACCTTCCACCACCTCATGCACATTTTCTAAGCCTTCGCATTTAGCCTAAATGTCAGCATTTGTGTGCCTATCGCCTGCAGTTTGTCTGAGTATGCCTGGTCCCCAGGATATTTTCAGGTATCTCCTCTTGGTGCATCCCTCTCTGGAAGAGACCATTTCTGTTTTTGCCCTTTAGGTAATTTGCTGCTGACTACTTCACAACTTCTTTTCATTCTTTGAGGAGGCGGTGCTGCATTTACCAAATGTCTTCCTTGGCTGTTTTTTCCTATTTCTGGACACTATCTCAGGTGAGGTTTGTGTCTCTTCAGAGGTCTTTGCCTCTGCCATCTAACTGCGTTTGTGTATATATAATAAGTACATATATCTTTAGGTCATTCATCCATTGATTAAGTGGCATTCTATACATTTGGGATGACCTTTCCCTTTCTGAAGACATTTTACAAGCTAGTCAAGGAGTTCCTCCTTAGTGTTAGAGCATTAAATCACTGTCATATTGCCTGTGAGGGCAGGTCCCTGGTGCCTCCCTCCCTGGACCCAATCAGAGGCTCCTTTTCCCTGCAATACCTTAATTTGATCTGAATTGTCTCTGGGTGATGAATACAGTACTTTAAGGTATCCTCCCTACTGATTTTTATTTTCATGGGAAATGTCCTGGCTGCTTCAGTGCCTTTTTCCCATCAGTCAGCCCAGGTTTTCTTTTGTTATTTCACATAGTTGTGCATCTTGCATGTAGTGAGCATATCTCCTACAGCATTCTGATGTCTATTTACTGTTTCATCTATCACTGCCCTCTCATTAAAGTCCCTTTGGTCTTTCTTCATACTGGGGTTCCCCCAAACACCTCCATCTTTTCATTTATTTCAGAGTGTTAAGCTGTGTGGTAGAACCCCATCACATCCCATTTTAGGTGTATTTACAGATTCCACTCTTCACCTGTGCTGTGTCCAATTTTTTTTTTCTAAGCAGCTCCTCCACCCGGGGCTACCCACATGCAACAACTGCTCCCACTTCAATCTTTCTTAATTGCAGTTAACCTACTCAGGTACTCAAGACTCTGCTTCACCCACCCCTCCAGCCTACATATGCATGTGTCTCTCCTCTTGGCCACTCAAACCCATCCCTGCATTTCCTTGGCTCTCATTTACAGGAGACTAACCTTTAGAAATATAGCCCTAGAAGGTGCTCCACAGTCCTCACTTATGCCACAGCAATACCTCATTCAGCTGCGAGACTGAACACAGCCACTAGAAATGTTGACCACATCATCCCCAGGCTAAGTGACCTCCATTAGTTCCTCAAAAGCAACACTCAATTTCAAATTACACTGCCTCACCTATTAAATTAGTCACTGAAACAATGGCCCATACACCAGTGATTTGCTCACCATATCAGGCAACCAAAGAAGTCTCAGAAGCTAAAATTAAATACCTAGAGAAGGAAGTACCAAGACTCAGAAGACCTTTTCCTTGAGGTACTCACTCAATTAAGTTGCAAGTGCCACAAGTAACTCATGGCCTCTTGGAATTCAGATAGTAGCAAACTCTTCTCACTTTCAGAAAGCACTTAAAAAACACAGCTACTCTGCCGCTTCGTTAGCTAATGCTTCCTCGCCTCAATAAATCTTCCTCTGGTCATCATAGATGTCATTCTAATCTTTGATGTTCCATGCAGGTTTCTCAATTTATCTTTTGTACACGCCTTTGTTCAAAATGATCTTCCCCAGTTGTGCAACATGATCAACTGAGTTACAAATAAAGTGCACTAAGGGCTGATTACGAGTTTGATGGATGGGATACTCTGTCAAAAATGTGATCGCTATCCCTTCTGGGGATAGCCATCACATTTGTGACGTGGGGAAACTGGGGGGAAACTGCAAGTTCCATAGGATAATAAAATTGTAATTTGGCATATGGGATATCTGTCACATTTGTGACAGAGTAACCATGTCAGCCAAACTCATAATCAGGCCCTATTACTCTTTGATGAAGGAGAGCTATATAAGACTATGAGCAAAAACGTAGAAAGATAAACTACTTTAATTTATGGGCATGAAGTCATTTATTGAATGATGGGAGGGAAAAGTCTAATGCTGACTTTTTGTCATAGGCGAACACGGATAATGCGTGTGTGCCATGACATAGGCCTATCTCACAGATTGTAGTCTTGTTGAACCAGGAGGGGTGCCTAAAGTGCTATCCTCATAATGGTGAGAGGCTACCGCCTTCACCAGATGTTAGGCAGCACAAACCTGATGGTGGCAGCATACTGTGTAGTAATCCGTAGTAGTGAACAGGGCCTTTTTACCCTGTACCAGTAGATTGAGGCCTACAGGCTCACTCACCTTTTAAAATTCCTGCTGCTGTGTGTTTAACTCACTTTTGTCCCATGTTAGGTAGATGTGGAGTGCTGCATAACACAGGAGTAGGGACTCTGTGGTTCTGATTGTGTGCCTGGGAAGGGTACAGTGCAAGGGTAGGGCAGGACTGTGCAGTACATGTGGGATTCGTGCATGCGCTGAATGTGTGCATGCCTGTGAGGAATACAAGACAGATGTAGTGCTGCACTGTGCGTGCACGATGAAAGCATGTGCTGGGTGTGTGTGCATGCATGAAGTACAAAACATGAAGAGTTAAGTGTTGTGCAGCACGCACATGTTGATGTGTGTGTGCTTGTACTGTGTATGTGTTTGTAAATAACACACCCTGGTTAAATGAAGAAAAGCTTCTGTGCTAAACAGTGTGCGTAAACTAAGTGTGCATAAAAATGCATGTATATGAATAGAGTTATTGGTGCCAAACAGTAAGGGTGTTGTGAATGTACAGTAAGTCAGTGTGCCTGCAATGGTTCATTATAAGGGGGCCCTGGGTTCCATTTTGGGAAGCCCACTCTTGCTTGTTGAAGACAAGAGGAGTAAAGGAATCCCCCAGAGAGATTTTCTGTATTGCTGCATTCCTATGAGCTGGGAGGGACACACACTGGAGGGGAAAGTAAGAGACTCTCTTTACACCACAGAAGACTGCTCTTTGATTCAGTGATAGCTCACAGGAAGGGACCTGTATATATCTCAGGAAGGGAGATGGGGCTGATAATGGAATCATAAAGCAGAGGGCTGGGGGTTTGGGATTAGCATTTTGATACACATATCGTTATGGCTGATATCCAGACATGAACTCTGGTCCCTCCCATGGACTGTGATGTGGGACAATCAGTTTCAGAGTCTTGCCTGCTGTGACAGACATCTTACAGGAGGAAAAGAAGAAAGAAAGAAGTGTCTGTTTTAAAAGAAGCAGAGCTCCAACATAAAATTTCAAAATCACATTTAGTTTCTGGAAAAGGATTATAAGAAGGGAAAATTGAGTCCCAAATATTTGTCATCTGCCTTGCAGTCAAATGGGCTATTGAAAAGGGGAGGCTCTGCAAGACTTTTGCTTGTGACCAGAGCTGAGGGCCAAGGCCTGCTACTCTCCCTGCTGGGTGAGGGGACATCACCCAGGACACCAAGATCACCTGCCCTGTGCCTGGAGCACCATCGTCTGCCTCCTTGCCCAGACGAGTGTGTCTTGTGAGGGAGAGGAAAGCGTTGGAAGAAACGAGGTCCAATGAGGAGCCGTGCACGAGGATTCCCTGAGCGATGTGTGAGTCTGTGCGCCAATCGGTCCATTGCTCATGTGCAGTATCAGCTCTATGTTCCCCGAAAGCCAGGAGAGGACTGCATTATTCTGTGCCGTGTCTGAAGTGCTGCGCAGGAAGTACCAGTTGCAGTAACGCCATATGCCAGAGGGGTCACCGGAGAACTGATTTTAAGCCAGGAGTACAGGACTTCTGACTGCTGAAATCGACCACCCTGTATTCCAGTAGGGGCTGCTGTAGTGAGGGAGATTGCATCAGGAGAGTCTGTGCCAGGACTTTGATTACTGTGGCAACCATGTATGCCAGGATGGGGGTCCGGTCTCACTTTGGTCTAAGGTTCGGGCCGCTGTCTGGACCGGAGGAAAACTACTGTGTCCAACAGGTTGAGCCCACACTTTGGAATCTGCACCTGACCAAGTCCCCAAGGTCCACCAAGACGCCGCCAAGGATGGCGTACCCTTGTTGGAGCTCTGTGCAGGAGCCGGAGGATCACTCCAGCAACCCCCCTCCTGCTAGGGGAAAGAGCAACTTACCTTTGTATTCACCAAGCAGGAGCAGCTCTGATCACTGGAATAGACTGGTAGCGCCTCTCGACAGAGAGAGACTGCACCGCTGAGTGCTGCCTTGGAGGAGCATTAATTTGGCTCCACCCTCATTATTTTTGATTAGGCAACCCATACATATATTAAGGGCCTTATGTATTCATGTGGTATAATGTGACTAATGAAGTGAAGTGCACTTAAAGTCATATAGAATGTGCCTTTGCCATGTAATCTTGACATTTATATATGTGTGTATATGAATGCTTTTCTTACACAACTGATTGCAGTTCTTATGTATATTTACTCGTGTGTGTATTAATAACACTGAGTAATCTTCATGTATTCACATATTTTCTTAAAGGTATCCTGTATTTACCCCATAATGGAAAATATATCTATTTGAAATTTATTTTTCATTTAAAACGTGTCTGTCTGATGCCGGCACCTCCCAAAAACTCTAAAAGAAATTGTAGCACATCCAGAACACCTCTGCCAGACTTATCCGGGACATTCCCCGCCATAGCCACATCTATGGTCACCTAAGAGACCTCCACTGGCTCCTGATCAGCAAAAGAATCACCTTCAAGCTCCTCACGCATGCCTACAAAGCCCTCCCCAACACCAGATGCGAATATCTCAACAACCGCCTCTCCTTCTACATACCCAACAGACATCTCCGCTCCACCCAACTGGCTTCTGGCCACTATCCCTTGGTTACACAAGACCTCGGCTGGAGGAAGATCCTTGTCCTACCTCACTGCGAAGACCAGGAACTCCCTGTCTTTGCATCTCAAGCAATCACTGTCACTGCCTCAATTTAGGAAGGACCTCAAGAACTGGTTCTTCAACTGACTGCAACCCCCCCTTCCCCCTCCTTGTCTATGTATCTGTATTTACGCAGATAGGTCATGTATTGAAGTCTTTACTTTGCTAACTTGACCAAACAGGCATTTGGGTTTCACAATGTTTAACCTTCAACGTGAATGTTCTCCTTTGTGTGCAGTGCTTTTCTTCTGTCTGCAGGTGCCTCATACAATGATCTAAAGAATGGAAAAAGGCTCATAGTTTGAAAAATATAGAAAAGCATGAAGGGAGTTGAGGATGAAAAAAAATAAGAAGTAGAAGGGAGGACTACTGTCCATGCGGAATGAGAAGATGGAATCGACGGTCGCTTCGAATATGTGGATTAAAGAAGAGTTACAAGTGTGTCTGACAAGTGAGCGCTGTTTGAAGGTGGTCACTAATTCGACATTTGATACTGATTAAGGAGGGTCTCTAGTGGGCATAACTAGGCAATGCTCTTTGGCTTAGTTTGGAGATTCCTTTCAGACTGGGAGAGGTACATAACTCTATGTGGTACCCTCATTGTATGGCTTTATGCTATAAAATACTTCTGTTTCAGCGAACTTCTACAGCAGTTCTCCTATGCTGACACCATTCTATTCTTATGGATCTAATTGGGATTTCATCTAGCATTTTTAGTATAGGTTAGCTGAGAACTTTGAATTGCTCATGCATTATAGGCAGGAGGATAGAAACGCTCAATCGCATAACCATATTGTTTTGCTTATACTCTGTACTATCGCTACTGAAATTCTCATTTGTTACTTGTTATTGAGGATAAATTTTATGCACTGATTCATTTTCCCTTTGATGATTTTGTATTACATACAATGTTTCTGATACTGATTTATGTTACTCTGGCTTTCATTTTGTAATAAATACATACTTAATCCTACTTATCGACTCTGAGCTTCACTGTATGGCTTCACTGTAATTGTGAATACAAACTGAGCCCAATTCTTTTATTCCTCAAGCACCCTACAAAGGTCAGTTTAGGGGGGGGAGTAAGAAATGTGCCCACCTCCCCTCTGCATCAGGAGCCTTGTAAACCCGACTTCAAACAGGATCTGAACTTGTGAACACCTGAGGAGAGGGCACTCGCTGCCCCGCTCAACACTTTCATACTGCCGGGGCAGTTAAGACTGGAACCAGGCCTCTGGAGTCCCAGGGGACCTACTCATAATGGTGCTGCAGCACAACAGACACATTGAACTAATTCCTAAAGAGCCAAATGGAGAACTCTTGAGTAGGACCTAATAGATTTAATTCCCTGGATGCGGCTACTAGTGAATGGGATACAAAGGAGAGTGGGACAGGGATTTGCCTGATAACTACTAGATCCCTGACTTCAAGGGTGGTTGTGTTATTGTGTTTGAATTTCGTATACCTTGGAATATGTAGAGTTAGAAGTAAAGGGCTAGATGTATGGAGATTAGTAACAGTGATTAACAAATAGCGATTTTTTGCCAATCACTATTTGATTATCGCTATTACCAATGTAGGAATGTAATATCTGGCCCATTAGCGAATCATAGTGGGACTAAAGCAGATCTACTTCCTAAATATTAATGAGCTAGGTCGCAATTTGTGACCCACTAGGACTCGCTGCCATCACAGGAATGGTGGCCTGCTGGGTTAAGCAGACCACTATGTCTGTGATTGCTCTTAATCATTTTCTTTTTACATGCAGAACATTTTCCTTAAAAGAAAATGGAATGTGTTTAAAAATAGAAAATAAAAAGTTTCATTTTTATTGTTAAGAGTAGGCAGTGGTCCGTGGGACCACTGCCAGCTCTTATTTTTTTTCTAAAAAAACATTCTCAAAGGGGACTGGATCTCCAGGGGACCCCTTCCCATTTGCAAATGGGTTATTATCAACTTTGAGTTGGTGGTAAAATGTAAATGTTTTGTGACTGCATTTCGGTCACAAAACATTCATACATCCCATTCTGACTCAGCATTTGGAAGGCACGACTTGAATTTGCTCCTTTCAAATACCAAATCGATATATATTCGCAATTTGAGAATAATACATAACAAATGCATTTATACAGTCACAAACCGGCGATTCTGTGAATTGGGCCATTCGTGGCTGCATAACTGCTTCATACATCTAGCCCAAATAGATTTATTTTTTCTATAAAAGCGAGTATTGGACTGGATATTGAATTATTGCTCGTACTGTTTGCACTTTGAGTTATGAGTCATGCTCACTGACCTATATCAATCTTCCGCTACCCCCACCCCTTCACCCCGAGGGAGCATTGACTGATCAACCACAGCTACCACTGAGAGTCAAGTGTAGTAAGGGTACTTGGCCCAGTTGCTCAGGCTCAATAATAGTATGTGAAGTCTTGGGACACCAGGAGTAAAAGGCCTCCTCCACAAAGGTTGGGCCCAGTAGCCCCTGCATGCCTTGTGGCTCTCAGAAAGGGGTTCTGACATTGGAGGTGCATAGTTTTCATTTATGCTTGCAGCAGCCTTTATTCGGTTGCCAAGAAACTGACAAATACCTCCTGTCATATAAACGAGCCCCTTTCTTCAGAGCTTCAGAACACCAGTTCACTCAGAACATCACTTGCCTCACAGCACAGCTGTAGAGGTTGTTCTCCTGGCTGATGCTGTTTCTGAGAGGGAAGCTGCCAAGCAACAGGAGTTGTGGCCAGTCAGCACACTTTCATTTTATTTGCAGTTGTCATATATGTATGTAGACTTTGCCGTTCAAACTTGACATGCAAAACAGAAAGTAAATGGGATGGCCATACGAATAGTATGATTCTTTGACTTTTATGGTAAACACTTAAAAAAAATATCTGGTTTCAATTTGGCTGAAAAGGTACGAAGTTGAGACATGTTTTCCCTTTATTTTTCTTTGTAGTAAAAATACTCAGTATATACCACCACCGCTCTCTCCAGCTGTAGATAAACATGCTTAAGTGAATAACCAGTTGATGATTGGGTGGTACCTAAAACATGTTCAACTTGAAAACCATGTTAACAAACAAATGTGTTGTGGCTGCTGTACTCTGTCTCAAATTCTGCTAATTTTCTTGTGATTGAGCATAGCTTCTGCCGGAAGAAGGAAAGGATAGCTGAGGCTGTGAGGACCACGAAAGCTTATACCCAAATCACACGCAGGGGTGGCTAATCTGTTATGGCGGAGGAGCATCGCCCCACTGCTGAAAGGCAGGCAATAAAAAGATTATGTTTCCCTTACTCCAACTCAGCCGAGTACGCCAAGTCTAGAGAGGGGCAGGCCATGTTCTGCGTCAGCATCAGCCAGGCGTAGGGAGGAGGAGTCGTGGGAGCACTATAAGTGCATGTCGGTTTGGCTAGCAGCCTTAGGACGCCCAAATTAACATGCGCACTTACATTTCTCCAACCCAGCTGTCTTGCACAGCTTGTGAGAGAAAAGGCACAGGCTCCTTGTCCCTAATTGAGCGGCATTTCAGCCCACTCAGACCAATCCCAGAGCTTCTCTCATTCATGAGAGCAGTGTTTGGGACGGGTGGAGAGGGGAGCAGAGACGCATCAAGGAGGAGTCTGGGAGCAGCTGGTAAGTTCTTTTATTTAAATTATTATTTCCACCCCCGTCCCCCCACACTGCCCCACAACGGTTTGGTGGCAGCGCCTGCCACTGAATCACGGAGCAATTATACAAGTGCAATAGACTATCAGGGCTCAGTGCGTGGACACCACAGTGGGCTCCGCGCTCGAATAGGTTGGGAGGAAGACAAGGAAACAAAGCTGTGATGTGACAGCGTAAAGTAATTCTCATACTTGGACTGTGACCCAATCAATCAATCAAGATATTTGTAAAGCGCGCTACTCACCCGGAGGGTCTCAAGACGCTAGGGGAAGGGGGGTCCGCTACTGCTCGAACAGCCAGGTCTTGAGATGCTTCCTGAAGGAGAGGTGGTCTTGGGTAAGACGGAGGTGGATGGGGAGGGAGTTCCAAGTCTTGGCTGCCAGGTAGGAGAAGGATCTTCCTCCCATGGTGGCTCTTCGAATGCGTGGAACGGCGGCAAGGGCGTGGCTGGACGATCGTAGCTGGCGGGTGGGAGTGTAGAAGGTCAGGCGGTTGTTGAGGTACCTGGGGCCCAGGTCGTGGAGGGCTTTGTGTGCGTGGGTGAGCAGTCGGAACGTGATTCTCTTGCTGACGGGGAGCCAGTGAAGGTCTTTCAGGTGTGCGGAGATGTGGCTGTGTCGGGGGATGTCCAGGATGAGTCGTGCGGAGGCGTTCTGGATGCGTTGGAGTCGTTTCTGTAGTTTGGCTGTGGTTCCGGTGTAGAGGGTGTTACCGTAGTCCAGACGGCTGGTGACGAGTGCCTGGGTGACCGTCTTCCTGGTTTCGGTGGCGATCCATCGGAAGATCTTTCGGAGCATGCGTAGGATGTTGAAGCATGATGATGAGACGGCGTTGACTTGTCTGGTCATCGAGAGGGAGGAGTCCAGGATGAAGCCCAGGTTGCGTGCGTGGTCCGTTGGTTTGGGTGCGCTGCCCAGGGCAGGGGGCCACCAGGAATCGTCCCAGGCAGAGGGTGATGGTCCGAGGATGAGGACTTCCATTTTGTCTGAGTTCAATTTCAGGAGGCTGTTCGTCATCCACTCGGCTACATCTTTCATCCCTTCGTGTAGGTTGGTTCTGGCGGTGGCTGGGTTGTTGGTGAGGGAGAGGATCAGCTGGGTGTCATCGGCGTAGGAGATGATGTTGAGGTTGTGTTGGCGTGCGATGGCTGCGAGGGGGCACATGTAGACGTTGGAGAGGGCGTGGCTGAGTGATGATCCTTGTGGTACGCCGCAGATGACTTCGGTGGCCTCGGACCTGAACGGGGGGAGGCGGACTCTCTGGGTTCTTCCGGCGAGGAATGAGATGATCCACTCCAGGGCCTTCTCTTGGATTCTGATGTTGCGGAGGCGCTGCACCAGGGTGTGGTGGCAGACAGTATCGAATGCTGCGGAGAGGTCTAGGAGGATGAGGGCCGCTGTTTCCCCATTGTGGAGCAAGGTTCGGATGTCATCAGTGGCTGCGATGAGGGCGGTCTCGGTGCTGTGGTTGGCTCTGAAGCCAGACTGCAAGTGGTCGAGGGATCCATTCGTCTCGAGGAAGGTGGCAAGCTGTCTGTTGATGGTTTTCTCGATGACTTTGGCAGGAAACGGGAGGCGCGAGATGGGGCAGTAGTTCTTGAGGTCGGTGGGGTCTGCTGATGGTTTCTTCAGGAGGGCGCTGAGTTCGGCATGCTTCCAGCTCTCCGGGAAGGTGGCGGTGTTGAAGGAGCAGTTGATGATGTCCCGGAGTTGGGGTGCGATGACGGAGTCGGCCTTGTTGAAGACGTGGTGGGGGCATGGGTCGGTTGGTGATCCGGAGTGGATGGTGTTCATCGTGCGGATGGTGTCTTCGGTGCTGACCGGGGTCCAGGCGCGGAGGGTGGTGGTGGGGGGCGTCGGTTTGGTGGTCGGGTGCGTGGTCTGTGCGCCGAAGCTGTTGTGTATGTCGGCGATCTTGCGGTGAAAGAACGAGGCCAGTGAGTCGCAGAGGTCTTTTGAGGGAGTGATGTCATTGTTTCCGGCGCTGGGGTTGGAGAGCTCTTTGACGATGTCGAAGAGTTCCTTGCTGTTGTGTGCGTTGTTGTCTAGTCGTTCCTTGAATGCTGTCCTCTTGGTTGTGTGGATCAGCTGGTGGTGTTTGCGGGAGGCGTGCTTGAGGGTGTTTATGTTGTCTGTAGTCTGGTTTTTTCGCCAGGCTTTCTCGAGGGTGCGGCAATTCTTCTTGGAGTTTTTGAGGTCGTCGTTGAACCAGGGGGCTGTCTTGCTTTTGGTCCTGTTGGCATGGTTTTTCAGGGGTGCGAGGTCGTTGGCGCAGTTGGTGATCCACTGTGAGAGGTTGTTGGCTGCTTGGTCGGGGTCCGTTGAGCTGGCTGGAGGGTTCTGGCTCAGTGCTGTGGAGAGCTGGTCGGTTGTGATCTTGTTCCAGCTCCTGCGGGGACCTGTTGCTGGTGGTGGTGAGTCGTGGTTCTTCTGAAGCTGAAATGGACGCAGCTGTGGTCTGTCCAGTGGAGTCCGGTGGAGTGGCTGAAGGAGATGTGCTTGCTGGAGGAGAAGACTGGGTCAAGCGTGTGTCCCGCGTAATGTGTGGGGGTGTTCACCAGTTGCTTGAGTCCGAGGTTGGCGAGGTTGTCCAGCAGGGTGGTGGTGTTGTTGTCGCTGCTGTTCTCCAGGTGGAAGTTGAGGTCCCCTAGGAGGATGTAGTCAGCGGAGGGGAGGGCGTGTGGGCTGATGAAGTCAGCGATGTCTTCACTGAATTGTGAGCGGGGTCCTGGTGGTCTGTAGATGAGGGTGCCTCTGAGTGTGGTCTTGGGGTCGGTGTGAATCTGGTTGTGAAGATGTTCGGCGGCTGTGAGGTTGTCGTCGGAGTTCGTCGTGATGCGGATGGTGTTCTTGTGGACGATGGCGAGGCCTCCTCCTGTCTGGTTGGCGCGGTCCCTCCGGGTGATCTTGTATCCGTCCGGGATGGCGATGTCGGGCGCTGAGGAGGCGTTCATCCATGTTTCCGTGAGGAAGGCGACGTCTAGAGATGTGGTGTCGAGCAGGTTCCAGAGTTCCACGGCGTGTCTGTGGACGGAGCGGGTGTTGAGCAGGATGCACTTCAGGTGGTTGCTGCTGGTGCTTGGCTTGGCGGGTGTGGTGCGAGTCCGGATGCAGGAGAATTTGCAGGATTGGCAGGTGAAGGGTCCATGGGTGCGTCTTGCGGTGCCGCGGCAGTAGCCGGGGTTTCTGCCGGTGTTGAGTGCGATGAGAGTGGCGGCGTTGTAGGTCTGGCGGGTGGGCTGGCATCTGCGAGGGCCAGGTGGACCGGCGCTGGGCGCGGGCCTGGCGCTGACGGGCGCAGACGGGCTTGCCTTGGACGCGCCTTTGACGCACCGGCGGCGTGCCCACTGCGCGCGTCCGCTGCGCGGCCTCCATATGAGTGGGAGAGGGAGGGAGGAGCAGCTGGGAGGTGAGAGCGGGGCGGCCAATGGGGTGTGAGGGGGCAGAGCTACGGGACGCGGTGGCGGGAAGCGGGCGGCGAGGCACGGGAACAGAAGAGAAAGGGATTGCAATCAGGGCAGAGGGGATAGCGCACAACTGGGCAACAAAAATACACAGGTACAAAAGGGCACAAAAGGAGGCAAAATGAAGGCACAAATGAAGTCAGGCACTCACTCGGGTACAAAAGAGAAGGGGGGCACTGGCACTCGGTCGCAGGCAGTCAGGTTACAGCATCGGCAAGCGTCACACAGGGGGCTGCGTGGCGGTGAGTGGAGCGACCTGCCTGGTAAACAGGGTCAGAGGTCGCTCTCTCTACCGCTGCGCGGCCTCCATGTGAGTGGGAGAGGGAGGGAGGAGCAGCTGGGAGGTGGGAGCGGGGCGGCCAATGGGGTGTGAAGGGGCAGAGCTACGGGACGCGGTGGCTGGAAGCAAGCGGCGAGGCACGGGAACAGAAGAGAAAGGGATCGCAATCAGGGCAGAGGGGATGGCGCACAACTGGGCAACAAAAATACACAGGTACAAAAGGGCACAAAAGGAGGAAAAATGAAGGCGCAAATGAAGGCAGACACTCACTCGGGTACAAAAGAGAAGGGGGCACTGGCACTCGGTCGCAGGCAGTCAGGTTACAGCAGCGTCAAGCGTCACACAGGGGGCTGCGTGGCGGTGAGGGGAGCGACCTGCCTGGTAAACACCCTGCTATTTCTTGCAATGTCTTTATTTTTTTGGCCAGTGAATGTAACTGTAGGTGGCTGATGGTTTGTTGAAAGCCACACTCCTTACTGGGAGGGTGAGCCCTTAATTTCAAAAGAACTATTTTACTCTGTTGGCAGTGTAAGACTTCAACTTAATTAAACAAAACATACTTCTAACCAAATCCACACTACACCATAAGGAATAGCTACTGTTCGTAGCCATTAATGAGCTCATTCTCAAAGGAGCAGGACAGCCTTAAAGCCCTCATGCCACCCCTAAATGAGGAAGCAGTGACTGCCCATATCTATCATTTATTTTACATGCATGAGTAATTGATTGAAGGTTCCAGATTTGAGCTCCAGATTCCATGTAGTGCAAATCACAGGTAAACTGTTTATATGACTTGTACTGAATTATGCTGCTAGTTTTGGGTGGAAACCACATGCCACAGTAAGCCTGCTTTATTGGTTGGAGTGTGTGTAAGTTTTTAAAAGTGCCACAAGTATCAGAAACAAGCACTGGCAAAGTCAGTAGGTCTGGTGTTGGCTACCAGCATTCTGGATTTGTTAATGCTTATTTTATTTTGTTATGGTTTTTGTAAAACTTTATTTCAAGGAGCTGGCAGCCCCTCTCCAATATAAAACACAAACATTGGCTTACAGAAAAAAAATATTTGGCCTCACAACGCCATCCTTCCTGTAGTAGTTCTGGTAGTGAAGAGGAAGCCTTTGTGTAGCTGTATTTCTTTATGAAAGAGCAGAATGCCACAGTGAAGTTGGCTTATGGCTGAAGTGCCCCATGCTGCATGAGGGTACAAGAAAAATATGAATGACACAACAGCAGACCAACGGATGTAGAGGGCTAGTTGAAAGGCCCTATTAGTAAGTATGGAATATAAATAATTTTAGTAAAATAGAAAGGTCTTGGCTATTGCCATGCCTAACAGACAGTAAAGGTAAAATACATTTCAAATTTCTTTAAAAGTTATGTTTTTTTCTGGGGTTGTCACAATGGTCTCAGCACAGAACGACACTCTGTATGCTGAGGTGTACATTTCTGCATGCCCTTGTGCACATGCTACGGCTGCTCTTCTGCTCTTCCACCCCACGCAGGCCCTACGTTCATTTCATTTTCATCCCCAGTTTAGAGGATTCAGCAGATAGACTTGAGTGCCTCGAGGGAGAAACCAATTTCAGGGGTGCATTTTTTCTTTTTTCAGAAAAGGAATTGGGCAGATATTTAAAAATGCTTCAAGTGGAAAGTTTTGTCAAACCGGTAGCCATAAATCTATCAATCCTAGGGGCCAGCTTTCAAAACCATATGGTAAATCAGATCCATATTTAATCAAAGGACACCCTACTCAAGCAACAGCCACAGTCCTTGTCAGGGTGAACCATGAACAGTTCTGTTCTCAACCCTCTGGTAGATTGGCACAAAAGCAGTCAAGCTTAACTCAGAGGAAATTTGTAATGTATTAATGCAGCACTTAAACAGTAATAAAGTGAAAACACATTAAAAATCCCACGCCAAATTAGAAAGGCAGCATAACATTTGAGGTAAGTATTGCCCCTACAAGCACAAAGCACCACTTGCGGTTATCATGTCATGCAAGACCAGGTGAGAGTTACAAGTTCAGGCTGACCGCAGTAGAGTGTAGACCAGTTACAGGAACAAGGTGAGTCCCACTGAAAATGCTGTATTCTAAGGTCCAACGCAAAGAATTCTGGATTCCGCGAGGAGCAAGGAGAGTGTTAGTGGATAGTGGGTGCTGTAGAGTGAAGAACAGGCTGCGTTTTGCACTGTCATCGCTGTAGCATAAAGATCTTGTCGTACATCGTGGACAGTCATTATTGGAGTTTTGTTTTGGCAGTCAAAACAGCCTGTCGATGCTGTAGCGCGAAGCGCAGATCTTGTGGTGTCAGTCATGCGTGGCAGTAGCTGTAATGCCAGGAGTCGGGTTCACCTGAGCTTCAAGTTGGTGGGTGGTGTGGGCAGCAAGATCTGGGTGCAAAGGCTCTTGCAGTTGCGTAGAACTCAAAACTTCAGGATTTCTCCTTTTCTTCAAGAGGAAGACACACAAAGGTTTCACGACTGGGGAGGAATCTCTTGGGGATCAGCAAATACCTTCAGAAGGGGCCAGAAGGGCTCAAGCAGGTGCAGTTGCAGGTGCATGCAGGTCCAGTTGCAGCACGTCAGTTAGGCAGTTTCAGAGTGGCCCCTGGAACTTGTTGTGTCTCTGGACACCAGAACAGGAGGTTAGTCAACTGACACTTGGAGTCACTTCAACCTGGGATTAGGGGTGCAGGTCTAGTCTTCCTTCTCAGATAGCAGTTTATGTCTCAAGCAGCAGGGATTCTCCTCTGCCAGCAGAGCAGTCCTTCTTCTGTGGTATCCATCTGTCCAGGAGAGTACTGAGGAGTAGGTTGAAGGGTCTCTTGTTTATACCTGGTGCACCCTTTGAAGTTGGAGAAGCTTCTGGAGATTTCCCCATACAGAGGTGTCTAGAATTTCCTGTCTCCCTGCCCTAGTCCCAGTCTATCTGTTGGCATATTAGGTTAGTGTGAGGTACTTCCTGTGTGAGCTGGGCCAGTGCCTTCGAAGTGCAAATGTGGTAAGTGACAACTCAGCCCCTTCTTCAAGCCAGGAAGGCCCATCCTGTCAACTCCCAGACCCTATGTTGTGATACTGTCTGGGAGGAATACACAAAGACCAACTGCCAACAACAGCTAGTCATGTGACCCAGAAAACAAGCTGCAGGCACCAAATGGTTACGACTAGAAAATGCCAACTTTCTAAAAATGCCATTTTCCAAATTATGACTTAAAATCTAACTTTACCCTTTAAGTGGTTATAAATTGCAATCCCTCAGGCACCAGGCACAACATTCTTATGCCCTCCCAAACTAAAGTTATCACTTAATTAATGTAATAAGGTAACCCAATTTGATCCTGTAGGAGAGGTAGGCCTTGCAATAGTGAAAAATGAATGTATGAGTTTTTCACTACCAGGACATTTAAAACTTAAAAGTACATGTCCAACTTTTTAAATACACTGCACACCCAGGGTCTGCTTAAGGCCTACACTCGGTGTGACTTATATGCATTAAAAAGGAAGGATTAAGCAAGGCAAAGGGTTTATTTTGACAGGTCGAAATGGCAGTTTAAAACTGCACAACCTGGGTGATGAAAGACATGAGACATGTTTAAAAGGGCTACTTAAGTGGGTGGCACAATAAGTGCTGCAGGCCTATTGGTAGCATTTAATTTACAGGTCCTGAGCACCTGTAGTACCACTTTACTAGGGACTTACAAGAAAGTGAAATGTGCTACTTGAGTGAAAGCCAATTTGACCATGTTCAAAGGAGAGAACTCAAGCACTTTATCACTACCTAGCAGTCCTAAAAGCTAACAAAAATGGGTTAAAAAACCAGGAGGAGTGAAGGCAAAAGTTTGGGGGTTTGTAGAGAGGGCCAGGTCCAACATGACCTCCCTCCATCCTAAAGCCAGGGTAGACTAATCAATATCTGGAAGGGCTTCCCTGACCAGGCAATAGAACATGGGAAATGGACCTCCACTGTAGATGCCCTTGCCAGTTCTCTGCCCATCTGAACTCAGTTGGATCCCTCTGTCTACACTTTCCTGAGCAAGCAGACTGACTGATGGGGAAATCGTCTCCTTATCTGTGAACCACATATGCGCAGCTTTAAACCTTAACTTGCTCTGAGATGCATCCCAGTGGGTGCAGAGTACTACCATGGCCAACAAAGTAATGTGTGGCCCATTCCACCCCTTTCTAAGCATAAGGACAGCAACCAACAGTGGATATTGACAGCTGTAGGAGCAAGTGCCAAGCCCCAAGTCATCCCCTGCCAGGTGGAAGCTCCAAGTGGGTACCTTGTGCAGGCCTCACTTCCAGGCTTGAGGCTGGCAAGGAGTTCCTCAGGGGCTCCTGAGGGTTCTCTGACCGCTGAGGTTTCTCAGAGTTGAGGCAACAGCAAAAGGTGTTAGACACCCTACTTCCACTCTCTTTCCAATGAGTCCAAGGGTGGTATCCTGAGACTGGCCCAGGGTCCATACCCTAAGGCTGAACAGGTGACATGGATGAGTCTTTACTCCCCCTGCCCTCCATCTGGGCCTCTGTACCCTCAATTGGGAAGAAGTACCCCCAGAAATTAGAGCTTTCAGGATGCCCTGGACAGCCTCCCCTCCTAGCAGTCAATGGGCATCTTGGAAGTAACTATGACCCTTCTCTGAGTCACCCCACCCCCCCCCCCAACCCATTTTCGGGATATCGAAGCCATGGGGTGACAAAAATCCTGCACTGGGTCTAATTTGCCCCACACTCTTCTCCTGTGTACTGATCTGGGGAAACCAGTCTCTGCGCTACCATGGTCTGGCTGGCACCGATATCCCTCAGTGCAGTGACAGGAGTCCCATTCACCTTCTGCCCTCAGGAATCACGTGTACCCTCTGAGTCTATCTCCCAACTAAGGAAGACTAGGGGAGATTAGGGCATGTTCTACCACTTGTCACTGGGGACTCTTTCCCCTTAAGGACACAGTGGAAACACCTGTGAATTCCCACCTGTGGTCTATTCTTTAGGACAGACAGAGTCTCCTTTCTTGTGTCCTAACTGGGAACACTCAAAGCAACGGACCTCCCTCTCACTCTGCTGATAGGAACATTGAAACACCCTTCTTGGGCACTCTCCGGGTACATTCTTGTGAACTCTGGTTCTGAACCAGTGGTCCTCCTCCATAGCATGGTCCTTGGCTTTCCTGCCTGCCAGTTCCTCGGGGCATGGATTGTCGTCTGAAATTGCTGCTGCTGGCCCTAAACCTGGCAGGGCCCCCTCTCTTCTCTGGGGCGACAAACAGGGGGTTGTCATTCCCCACTTCCATCTCTTCTTCCTGCTCCCCGTCAATGTCCACCTCCTCCTCCCCAACGTCCACCTCCTCCTCTGAAGCCTGTAACAGAAAAAGAGGTCAAACAATGAAAATTTACAAAAGAGGTCAAATCTGGTGCCAAATTATTTATCTAAGGATTTGTTTGTTACACAAATCACTGTTTGGCACTGTACAAAAACAGGTACCCAATCCTACCACTAAGCACTAATGTGAGCAATTGGGTTGTTCACGGGTGGGGGGGTCGGGGGCTACTCAAGCAACAGCCACAATCCTTGTCAGAGCAGACCAAAACTAGTCACATTGCTGGAGGGCTGGATCCATGCCAGATTTCCAGGAAAACCATTGCCTATGTAAATAATTCAAATGGTAGTCTCTGTAGGTTAACTTATCTCCTTTGAATAGGCTTAAAGGAATCATGGATTCAAGCCTTGTGTATCAACTCTGAACTCCTCTGTACTAGACGGTGGCAGCAAGCTACTATGTGAGCAATTGACTTTGATTAGACCTAGGCTAAATTTCGACTATGCAGGCATAATTTGATTAATTTCTAGCATTTTACATTCTGATTTCTGGTAAAAATTCTAATGTCAGAGCATTAGAGCATAGAGAACGCTCATAACGTGAGGTGTCTTGTTTGCAGCATTGCATTTTTTGCACTATTTTTAGCATAAAACGTGTCCTCGTGTTTAAAATTGACACAAGTAGACATTTTATGATACATTATAGCTCAAAATAAGAGAATGACATTTTGCATAATTTCACAGAAATTTGGCATAGTTCTGCGAAAGGAAACAATGTGAATTTCACACACCTCTAGACTTATTATCATTCTAGTTATGCAGGTCTAAGGGTCAGCCCCAAAAAAGAAGTGAGCGGAGTAAGTTAAGCAATATGCAAGTGACATCATGGCGCATGAAGTCACACATGGCGTCAAAGGAAGTGGCATCGCAGAAAGTGGCATCACAACCTATAATCTCACAGGAAGTGACATGAGAAGAAGTAACATCAGATCTTAAGACCTCACACATATAGTAAGCAGGTCTATCATGAGTACATTTGAGAGAATTACAAGATTAAGCAAATGAAAATTGATTAGTACTCAAGCCCATGACTTGAGTTCTTGGTTTGAAGGAATTACCAGCACACCCGTGGATGAAGTTTGGTGTTTGGCTTGCTTCAGTGCACAAGCCACTAAGTGCCACAAGCTGGGCATACTAACCTCGGCACATAGAGCAAAGCACAGTTCATGCATTAGCAACTGCAATTGTGAATATCAAAACCATAAAATGTATTAACCTACTTAAAATAACTTCATTTTTAACACTGACATTCTTAGCACACTTTGACCAATATCAGAAAAAAATGCATTTGGGTAACAAAGTCATTTAAAACAGTGCTTTCAGTGGGATGAAAAAACTGAAGGGTCTCTCAAAGGGGCGTGGTCAATGTAATTAAGGGCGTGGCTTAAAAACACGTAAGCTAAAAATCAGTGCTTAGCACAGTGTTCCGCCGGACATGTATTTTGCTGTTCCTGTCATTGCGTCAAGCTATATGATACAAGTCACATTATATCTACAAGTCAGGACTATTGGCTTTGTCAATGGTTGCTAGTTGCATAAGATAAATAAGCAGCAGCTATGGCTTGTATATAATATTGAAAAAACTTACACTTAAAGCCCGGGTGACACCACAACAATGTTGCTGCCCCTGAGTTTCAAAAAGAGAAGGGAAATCCAGAGAGAAAATGACTCTCTTTAAAGGATTTCCCTTCCTCTACAACGCTCACCTCGCGCACACCAATGTGCCTGCTGTCACTGCAGTCCGGGGGAAAAAACCAGACCGCCTGTGACAGGGCACAAAACAGAGCCCATAGACAGGGCACGAATCGGGGTACCACGCGGGTGGACGGCGTCCCCCCACTTATTTTACTGGGAGCTCGATTCAGTTTCCTTCTGCTGTTCTCCACCGCTTTGTGGGACTCTGCGCCCCTCCAGTGCCCCCTGCTGACCATTTCTGACCAGATGATGGTTGTTCCCCCGAACGCCGCCGATGCCCTTACGAGGTCTTCCTGCATTGTGTGGCTTAACACTCTCCTCCCCATGCGTGTCAAGTCATTTCCCCCGAGGTGGATGATCAGTAGGTCCGGATGCCATGCCGCATCCGCCAGGAGATGCTCGAGCGTTGTCGTCAGCCTGCTCCAGCTCATCCCTGGTTGTCCCAGCCACCGGATACACGTGCTTCTGGGCCTGTCTGCCAGCCTGTGGCCTGTCTGCCGCCACCAAGTTCCCATCCTGGCGACAAATGAGTGGCCCACTACCCATACCAGCCGGGGGCGTTTTCCTGTTGAACAATGGAGTGCATATCAGACCATCATACAGTCCTTGTATCAGCCCCCCCCCCCCTTTTTTTTTTTTTTTTTGAATTCTTGTGCCGTGCCACCCTGCCGTGCGGCATCCCAAGGTGGCATGCTGCGCGCCACTGACCCTGCCGTGCGGCATCCCAAGGCGAGTGGCGCGACCCTTTACGTAGGTTCAAAGCAGCTGCGGCCTGATATACGTTTTGTAGGCCCTGGACCGCCATCGGCCCATTTCTTGGATTCTTGCCTCTGGCAGCCCGTGTTGTAATGCCGCCGTTGCTGCGCCGATCCTGAATGAGTGAGGAGCGAATGCTCGCGAGGGCAGCCCTGCTTTATCCAGGGCTTGGCGCATCAATGTAGTAAATTGAAATCTGCTCAGGTTACTACCGTCCTGATGCTTGAACAGTGCTCCCCCGCCTGTGGGGCGAGCCACCATGTATTTCTGCAGGCAGCATACTGCACATGACCTGTCGCTCTGGATGCACCTCTGCTGCACTACCGCGCCCTTTCCTTCTTGGTCTGTTTTTGACCTTCGCAGTTTTATTTACACTGAGGCTGGCCCGGGCTTGACGTCCTCTGCTTGGATGCAGCGCTCAGCCGGCCCCTGCCTCCTGGGGGCCACCAGCTCGCTAATGCGAAAGGCACCAAAGAACGCTACCGAGAACGCTGCTTGGAACAGGAGTAGTTCAAAGTTATCTTTCGTACACCATGACACGGCTTCCAACAAACTGCCTAATTTCTCAAAATCTATGGGCCTCCTGCCGTCCACCCTTTTTCCTTTGACCCGCCGCCACCCTTTCATGGCCGCCTTGAGGTACAAGGATGCTGTCGGGTCCTCCCCCGTATGGATCTTTGCAAAATGAGCCATGGCTGCCAGATGGGCCTGTGCCCAGGACCTTGTCTTTTTGTTGGCAAATGCCCACTGTATAAAGCGCTCCGCCGCTTTTCTTGTCCCCTCCCTGTCGGTCAGGGACTGGACCCCACCTATCTCCATGACTGTTGCAGCGTATTTTCTGTAGCGCCTAGCCGCTTCGGGGGTGAGTGACTGGTTCACCAGGATCGAGAGATCTACCCCCCCAGGTCCCACAGTTGCGCTGGGAAAGGTGTCATATGTTCGTCCGCCCCGGGCGCCAGTTCCCTGAAACGGTCCATCTGTGACCTGGATAGGGCGTCTGCCACTGTGTTGTCCACCCCGGGACATGGCGGGCCTTCACCTCCAAATTTCCGTCCAGCTGCAATTGAACCAACTGACGCATTAGGCTTAGGATGTCGGGGCACCTAGCCGCCCCCCTGTTAATGGCTTGCACCACCCCCTTGTTGTCAGACCAGAGTGTTAGTTTCATGTTCTTTAGCTCACGTTTCCATATTGTCATGGCAACCACAATGGGGAACAGCTCCAAAAATGTTATGTTGCCTGTGAGACCTATTCTGTGCCATCTCTCCGGCCACTGCCTAGCACACCACTTCCTGCCAAGAATTGCCCCAAATCCTGCACTGCCCGCTGCATCGGTAAACAGGGCTATCTGCTTGGCTGTTACCCAGCCTTCCCTCCATATGAGGACACCATTGAAGTCCGCGAGAAATTTATCCCACATACATAGGTCTTGCTTTACCCCTGCTCCCAACCGTACGTGATGGTGCTGATGTGTGAGGCCTGCTGTCAACTGCGTGAGTCGCCTTGCGAACACCCTACCCACTGGTATAACCCTGGCAGCGAAGTTGAGCTTCCCAATTAGCCTTTGTAGCTCCCTGAGCGTTGCTTTGTTCTTACCGCACAGGCCTCGCACTTCCGCCCTAAAGTCCTCTACCTTGTCTTGAGGGAGCCTAGCCGTTCCGGCCACGGAGTCCAACTCTATGCCTAGGAATGTGAGCTGTGTGGAAGGGCCCACTGTTTTATCCGGGGCCAGGGGAATCCCTAGCGCCCCTGCCAGGTCTTCAAACGCTGCCAACGTGCTCCCACAGATTGGTGACTGGGGGGGACCCGTAAACATGAAGTCATCCAGGTAATGGAGCTTCCCCCCTTTTGGGTGTCTCTCATGCAGTGCCCATGTGGCGAACATCTCAAAGTATGCGCATGATATGGCGCAGCCCATGGGCATGGCTTTGTCAATATATAGGTTCCCTTCCCACTGGAAACCCAACAGATGAAAACTGGAGCGGTGGACAGGTAACAGACGAAAAGCGGACTCTATGTCTGCTTTTGCCATTAGTGCCCCCCGCCCTGCCATTTTTACCATATCAATAGCATCGTCCACGGATGCATAGTTCACCGAGCATGCCTCTGGGCTTAGGCCATCGTTCACTGAAGATCCCTCAGGGAAAGAGAGGTGGTGTATGAGCCGGAATTGTCCTGGCTCCCTTTTGGGCACGACCCCCAGGGGGGAGATCACCAGGCCTTTTTGCAGGTGCAGTGGTAGGGGGCCCTCTATCCTGCCTAATGACTTCTCCTTCGCCAATTTCTTGGTGACCACCCCTGGGTGCTGTCTAGTGGATTTCAAGTTCTCTGCCCCTCCCAGGGGAGGTGTGCCACTGAATGGTATAACAAAACCTTCTTCAAAACCTTTGACTAATGTTGCTGCGTCTGCTCTGTTGTGGTATTTATTTGCCAATTTACGCAGCTGATGTATGTTAATTGGGGACCTGGCTAACTGGCAATCCTCCAGACCCCGCAGATCCCTCTTACTGTTTTCTTTTCTTGTCCTTTTTGTCCCTCTTCTGCTCTTGCTTGCTTCTACACCCAGCTGACGGGTGCCCGCCCCCGCAATTGGAACATGCGTGCAGGAACTTACATGCTGCACCCCACGTGCACTCTCCGGCATCAAATTTCCAGCAAATTGCAGGTGGGCCATTAGAAGAGGTTGGTTGCCCCGCGCTGAACTTTGGCCTATGGAACGCCTTCCCCTTCCCTCTATAGGAACTCCGAAAGGACTGGTCATTTTTACCCGCCCAGGCTTTCACCTCTTTTGCCACTAGCATCTTATGTATGAACCCAGAGACATCCTCTTCGTTCCATTCCATCTCTGGATGCCTCTGCATCTTCAACCTAAAACCTTTGTCATACTCCAGCCATGCATCCCCTGGAAATTGTCTCTGGGCCCAATGAATATTAGATTCGTATAGCCATAAATCTGCTGCACAGCGCGAAAACTTTTCTACAATGATGCACGCCATAATTCTAAATGCATCTAACCAATTGTCAAAGTTATGCTCTTTCCTGGCGCCGCGCCTCTCTCTCTTGTCTTCCTCCTTCCTATCGCATGCTGTGAGGTCCAACCCTTCCAGTTGCACCTCCAGCAAGGAAAAAATGTCTATAAACTCCTTCCGCCATATCCTTTCATTGACTGCCACCGGGATAAGACTTGCCAAGCCCGTAGCTCTTGTGGTCAAGGACGCAGGGCCCGGGGATGGCCTGCTGTAGCCCTCCGCAGCTGGGGACTCGCCTGCTGGGGTGCTTACACCGCCCGTGTATCCCCATGCCGCCAGAGGTGACCCTGTATTGCCCTGGCTACTCTGCCCCCCTTGTCCCTGCAATCTAGCGTGCCGGGCCCACCCGGGATCTATCAAGTGCCATGGCAAGCTGGGTACGTCATCTGCGCGCTGTGTCACGGTTTCCCCAGACCCCTGCCCAAAACCTTTAAACAATAGGGGCGCCATTGATTTCACACATTCCTGCACAATAGTCGATATATGCTCACCGCCTGTAGCTCTGCTGGGGTCGCCGCCGCTGTCCCCTTTTGGTGCGCCCCCTGGTGGCGTGTTCCGTCTTTGCGGCTTCTTTCTGGGGACCTTCCTCTGAGCCTGCCCTGGTGCAACCGACCCTGGTGTTGCCGTCTTCTGTTTCTTGGGCGATGGCGGGCCAGCGTCCTCTGTTGCTTGCGCTTCTGTATTTCCTCCTCCGTCCTGGCCCAAATGTGGCTTCAGCCAGTCCTTGCCATGGACCTCCGCTGCCTCCCTGATGCGCCTTAGGAGCTCAGTAATTTCTTCAGGTTGCCCCTCTGCCATCGTTGTTGGCGGGGTACTGTCGCTCGCCTATGCACCAAATAACGCTTTAAGTATATATTGTATATTTTTTTTTTTTTTTTTTTTGCTGGTTCCCAACCACGTTAGTCCTGGTTGTCCTTGGAAAAAACTGGGCGGGCCGGGTATCCTTGTTCGCTCACCCCTCCCGCCTCACCAATGTCTTTTCCAGCTCCGAGGCCGAGTTTGCCCCCCCCCAAGCTGCGGGTCGCTGCACTGTACCAAATGCCGCGTTGTGGTCCCCTCGAGACCGGCCCAAGCGTCGCTGACGTGCGGCGGTGTACTGTCCCTTTAAGTAGGCCCCGTCGAGAACGGACGTCACTGTACGCTCGCGTCACGCTGGGTGCACCGGCGCCCAGTGCGCCTGCGCCGCTGCTGAGGAAACGGAGCTGATCCTCGGGACGGGACAGGCTGTCGGGGCGTTGAAGTCCGAGAGCGGTGCAAAAAGTGAGTATTACTTCGGGGCTGTGCGCCCGCCCTCCGCCGTCCTGTCCGCTCACTCCACTCCCACCGGCGAAGGCTGTAGTCGGGTCTCGTTCCTCGGTTGCTCGAGGGAGCCCTGGGGCTCCGGTAGGCTCAGTGAAAAGCCTCGAGCAGCGGCAGCGTGACTCTCCTCACCCGGCGTTGTTGCAGGGATTGCTCCCCAGCGTTCTCTTGTTACTGGAGGGCGCTCCGATCAACGGCTGCAGGTCACCACCTGGGAGTCTCGCCACTCGGGAGCTGGGCGCGCCTGGTCACCGCCGTCCTTATTTCGCCGTTTCCTTGCGCAGCACTTCGTCGTTCATCCGGGCAGCACTTCGTCCTTCGTCTGAGTTTGCAGGAAACTCCGTCGGTGCGCCGCTCTCCCTGCTCCCCGAAGTTAGGAGCTCCCTGGGAGAGCGGTCCCTTATATTCCTCATTTTCCTTTTCCCGCCGATCGGGCATGCCCCCCCATTGGGGGGTTTGCATCCTGCCTCGCCCCCCCATTGGCTGTGAGGGGGGGTGCTAGCCGCGAGGCCAGCGCGTGGGCAGGAGGGGCTACTGTTTGCCGCTTCCGGTCACCGGGGGCGCCCAGAACCGGTTCCTTCTCGCCACCTTCGGCGCGGCGCGGGTTATGGCGCCGGCCCCTGAGCCTCTCCCCCCCTTCGGGGAGGAACGGCGGCCTCTGCAATAACGAGCAAATGGAGCCACACATTCACTCTTTGGCCTCTCTGGGGCGAGGTCGCAGCTCATTCAGAACGCTGCTCACGCGCTGGCTTCTCTGCAATCGCATCTAAGGGGTGAGCGAGGGGAGGCAATGAGTCTGATGGTGCAAGCCACCTTTCCTGACGCGGTGCTCAGACCCAGTGAGACCCTGCCCACTTAAAGCCCTGAATAACATACAATGCATCTGGTATCTTTTGATTTGATGGGTAGGAAGATATACTTTCTTATATTGAGTGTCATCCGCATGGTAATGAGCAGTCAGCCATATGTTAACATTTGACAATGGTCAGGTGTGTAAACAGTGGTACACAAGAGCAGTACCCCTGATGCTTGGATTTCAGGCATTCAGTGTGTGCTGCATGTGTGCTGCATATTATAAATTTTCACTTAACATGTGTACTGCTGAGTCGTTGCCTCATTCAAACGTGCCCTGAGTGCTGCTTGTTATCATTCTATAGAACAGTGCACGCGAGTTTTACTGCATTGGGTGATTTCAGTCAGCCTGGGCAGGCCACGAGGAGAAACTGCAGCCACTTACATCGGACGACGCTTCGGTGTTGCTAAACTTATTAAACTTTAACATTTTGCCTTCATTTTTTTTCTTCCGCTGCCCAGCATGTTCCTGCCAAGGTTGGATTTTTAAGGGCGTGCGACGACGGGGCTTTAAAGGGGATAAAAGGCGGGGCCCACGTGACTCGATGATTTCAACTCAGTCGGGGTTGGTCTGCCCACTGGCGCCGTTCCGTTGCCCCCCTCGCCTCACTGAGCTATTCTAGTCAGACGGCTCACCTGGGGAGAGGCGACGTCACCCCAATCAGTAAGGAGGAAGACGGAGAGATTCATCAAAGTGAGTTCACAGCACCCCCAGACCCCCCTCGCCCCCCCCCCCATCACTCGCCTGAGCCCCCAGCTTGCTGAAAATAGCCTCACCGAGGCGACTTGAAATAATGAGACAGCTCAGAGAGTAACACAAGACCGATAAGAAGCGTCTGAAAGAGGTTAGTCCAGCGATGGCTAATTGCTCATTTATTGAGGTGAACAAAAGGCGGTGTATTACCCTTATCCTCTCTGGCCCATCCCCCACTTCGAACCGACCAATGCACGGTCTGAATAAAAGGAGACCTGGTTTGTCGGTCGAAGTAGAACAAAGTAATAACAACAATTACGTCAGGATGAAGGCTGAAGGAATCTCCTTCAAGTGGTTGGTTGAAGGTTATAATTGTACTGCTCATTAGTATCAATTATTATGTGTGAGCATTAAGGGGACATTGTTACACTGCACACATTAAAACCGCAAAGACACGTCAAAACCTACACCAAAAAGCACACACGTAAGATCATGAATATTATCATTTGTTTGAGGAATTTGAATTTATTTATTTCCCCCCATCTTTATCACTGTTAAATGTTGCTACTCTATGTTTATCTGTTCCTTATCTAATAAATCATTGTTGGTTTTGTTAGGTATTTCTTAGGTTTTTGACCTTGGCAGTCAGGCCCAACATTTTGAAGGACGCCGTTATCCAGTTTGAAGTTAATATTAATGCTGCCTGGTGGGTTTTATGTGCTACATTCAATGTATGCCTACCTTTAATCTGGATTAATGGACACTGCTTTAGTAGTGGGTTTTTTTTGGGTGGTGCTAGTTATATTCTGTACAGCAGTCTATCCGTGATAACTAATTCCATATTCTATTTTAACATCTGTAAGAGGTCACCTTTGCCATGGAGGGGTTAGAATTGGTAATTGTGGAATTCAAAAATAGTGATTTGCTAAACGACACTGCAGGATAAGAGGGGTTCTAGGATTTTTAGAACCCTGGGCAGAATGGGAATGTGAGAGGCCTCTCTAATTTGCATACAACCTGTCACATTCAGTGCTGTTTGCATCTCTATAGACGACCCTGCTCCTGAAGCTGCCTTATGCAGACTCTTCCTGAGCGGCATCTCCCCCATTTCAGCCACCAATAAGCACCTCTGTTGCAGCTTATAAAGGGCAGAAGGTGTGAGGTTTGCTTGTAGGCTGAGAAGGTTAAAACTGCTGGGGAACTAAACTGGAAGACAATGGGCATCCCAGTCAGGGGCGTAACACAGGCCCCTATAGCTTCTGCGGTGCACCCCCCCCCCCCCCACCCCGAGCTGCAGGGGCCCCCTCAGCCCAGTACTCGGGCCTGAGAACTCTGAATTGAATCCGGAGGGGCACCCCTCCGTGTACCTTGCAGGGGGCCCGCTCAACTTTACTTACACCACTGATCCCAGTGTCTCTGTATGGGCAGCAGGGTACGAGACCTGCTTGTAGGAGAATGTGCCTCCTTCAAATGGGACCATAGAAGGGGCCATGCTCCCTGGCACTCGCCTTGCTTCACCTTAGCATCGAGGCGCAGAGGAGAAGGCCCCCTTCTCCCATGGACGCAATTCCAACGGGACACCTCACTCTCAGTTAGATGAGACAAAGGACCCCTGTGCAGTGGACTGGCTAAGTTGTACTCATGTTGGGTGGCTGATGGCACCTGCCCAAACTGCCCATGCCTAGTGCCGGCCCTGACAGGATGTTCAAATCATGTGCTGGTATTTGGGATGGACCCCTGTGCAGTGGAGCGGCTGAGTTGTACTCATGTTGGGTGGCTGAGGGCACCTGCCCACACTGCCATGTGACAGGATGTTCAAATCATGTTTTGGTATTTGGGATGGACCCCTGTGCAGTAGACTGGCTGAGTTGTACTCATGTTGGGTGGCTGATGGCACCTACCCACGCTGCCCATGTCTAGTGCCGGCCCTGACAGGATGTTGAAATCATGTGCTGGTATTTGGGATTTGCTAAACAATGGAGGCCACTGGAAAGGTAAATGGTTTGGCCATTCTTTCTGATAAACAAGATTCTTTTTGGCACAATTTAGGCATAGAGAGGTATTATTCACCCTGTCAGCCATTTGGACTAGTAGTTCCCATTTGGATGTATTTGTGAATCATTACCACAATAGAGAAGATCTGATAGTCTGCTAATAATTGTGCAAACACTGCATGTAATATTCTGGAAATTTTACTTTTTTTTAATAATAGAACCAAACCAGTCTGTGCATAATGTGTGCCATAAAGAATTATTTAAACAAATAAAATAGCTGGAACCCTGTTTTCATCATTAAAAAAGCTTTTAAAGGTTTGGCTAACCACTGAGAGAACTAATACTTTTACCAATACCATGTAGTGTTGGAATGTTTTATTTTTTATGATACATGCAAAACGGTCTGTGCATAATATCTACTATAAAGAGTAAGTAAGCCAGAATTTTAACAGTTAGATTCCTGTCTTTAAAGTGTTGGAAACTTTTAGAAAGTTGATAAAGACACTGCCCTTCCCAAAGGGGGCTATCTTGTTGTACCAGTTGTGTTTTTAGGTCTCGCCTGAGACAGCGCTTTAGCGCTGCTCTGGCGAGACTTATAGTAAGCGAGTTTTGGAAGTGCAAACAGTGGCTTTTCAGGCCTCCAAATACAGTGCATGTGCGCCGTCCGGGCGCGCGCACCATTTGGAGGCCTGAAAGCACTCGTTTGCTTTCACTTTCGTGGCCCCTTTGATGTCCTCAGTGAGCCGCGCGGCCACTGAGGACATCAAAGTGCACACCATTTGCCACCCCCTTCCTGCTTGTTATTGTTTCCTTTGATCCCTATCTTTCCCTTTCTCAATCTCACCCTCTCCCTGCCTTTTACAACTGCGGCCGCACCACTGTGCCCACCCCACTCCCCCCTCCCACTCCCTCCTCGTCAACTTCAGTGCGCGCTTGTTCAATTTAGTTTGTACATTAATCAGTGTGTAATGTTTTGTAACGTTGTAGGTATGCTTATTTATGGTCACGTCTTTTGTAATTATACATGTGCAGTATGTTTTCTTCCATCTTACTGCGAGTGTTTTACAAGCTCCCTTTAAGCACATCTGCGTTTTGCATCGGTTTAATGAAATAACGGATGTGCTGCATTTACAAAAAGTATATGATGTACACTATGCAAAGAAGTAACCTTCAAATACTGTTTTTTTTTATGTGCACAGTTTAATGATACTTGGACTCTGCAGTAAGGACTGTGGTTATGCTTTATGTAGCCATTCACACAATTTTTTTGGACTATGTTGGCGATCCGCAATGGGTATATGTACCTTTTCATAATGAACATGGCCAACAATTAAATGTGTACTTTAGAATGGTACGTACTCTGTGCATTAGCGCATAGTGACCATACACAGTATTGTTCCGTGTACAAGCTGGAATCGGCCCTCATTTTACACACTGTTTTACACACTTTCACCCACTATAACCCTAAAGTGCAGCTGCTGTTGTCGTGTCTGCTGCTCTGATGGGGTTTGTTGTGCTCTCGTCCCCCGTGGAACTGCCTGCAGTTTCCTACCACTGGCTGTGCCGAAGTGCGCCTAATTGTTAACCCGATCCGCTTCTGTAAACAATTAGTGGGGCCCGCAGCCGGGCTTTATGCTGCGTGTCATAGCTGTTGGCTAATATTTTATACAAATAAATAAATACCACGCCGGCCACAGGATCACTTCTCAGTTAGGCCACTCTGCCTCCCATCCTTGCAAGGTCAGCAGACTCCGCCCCATTACATTTGATGTTATGTACACAGCCTTTGATGCTCTGACCCAGAAGTGAACCTGGTTAGAAGCCGCTCACTTTTATATTGTCTAACGTCCGGTATCAGCTATCGTGTACATCACACATGCCTAACATTGTAGGTATGCTAATTTATTGTGTACAGCCCGTAATTGGACTTTGATTTCTAATGGTCTCTCATAATCCGGGGTGCGGCGTGTACAGCCTTTGATGTTATTGGAACAGGGTAGAGTCTATTTTAAGAAAAACACCCCCTTACGTGTGATACACTTGGCGTTGTACACACGAACTGCTGTAGCCTAAAAGTGCAGCTGTGGTTTTCCTGGCTGCTGCTATAACGGGGTTTGTTATGCTATCGTCCCCTAGGGGACTGGCTGCAGAGTTTTCACCACGGGCTGTGCAGAAGTGCGCCTTATTGTTTTCCCGATCCGCTTTTAGAAATAATTATTAGGGCCCAGAGCCAGGCTTTATGCTGCATAACCTCGTCAGAGGCTGGCTCAAGACATACTGTCTTCCTTACAATAATTAACGGTCCTTTGTTTACATTTTTTTTTAGTTCGTACTTTAAACACTGCTCTACAACATACCTTAAAACATTGCCAATAGCTCTAGCTAAACTCTTATAAGGTCTATTTATAGGTCTATTTTACTATTGCATGCATCTTCTCACTGCTGCTACTCTGCGCTCTCAAAGCCAAAATTCTGTGGAGAGAGAAAAATGCAATTTTAGATGGTGCTGCAAGAAGGTGGCTTCGCAACACAATCAACGTCGGGGGATGGTAATGAGATCGAAGCCCCAATCAGTGACTTCGGTTATAGATAACACAGAGCGGGTTCTTCGTACATGTACGTGAAAGTAGCCAACAGCTGCGCTGAAAACACGAGACATTAAAGCAGCGCTGCCCAAATATTAAGTGAATATTCGACTGCATCGGCACTAGTGAGAACAAATCTGGAGCAAAGTGCTATAAACATATAATGAGGAAAACAATGCCTCACTGGCTGTTTTGCATACAAGTTTTATTTAAGCAGCCATCTTTGCTTTTAGAGTGCACGCTACAGTTTCCACCTTCCTCACTCTCTGACAACAGGAAATGTCTCGAGTAAACAATGCGTGAGCTTGCTACTTAACACTGTAAGGTCACGAGGCAGAGTTATCCAGTTAGCAATCCCTTGCTCTGTAAAATGAGGCAGTACAGCATTCTCGGCTCAGCGAGTTAAGCGCCCGCATTGACATCGGTGCTGTCTGCTACAGTTCACAAGCTCCGGATCTGGCATGGTGAACGCAAGGGTTTAGCCTTCTGCGGTCGATACATAGAGTGCTGCTAAAGTTGGTATTAGTAACGTCGGCTATTTACATTTACCATAAATGGCATATTAGGATAACTCTCATTCTGTCAGGTTAATGTACTATGGAAATACAGGTCCAACATAACTTTCCAGTGAAGTGTAGTAAACTAAATTACGATTTTGAACCTCTACTTCAGAGATCTGTGAGCATTCGCCATATTGCAACTTCAAAGGGCAGCAAGATAGCTCAGTGGCTTAAAGCACCAGAGGCATCAAAGCAGCTTCCTGGGCTTCATTACCAGGAATATTACAGCGTATCAAACTGACTACTGCAAAAGTGCTAGCGCGTAACAACCAACGGAAAGCTAGCCATGTTGACGATAAAAACACCATTACTGTTTAACACCAAGGAGGCTCTAACAGCCACCCCTCTATTACACCTCTTTCTCGCCCCTACTTAGAAGCTCACTATGGTCTTCCTCCATGCTTGGAGGGGAAGCTGACATCAGCTGCTCAATTTTTAGCATGGAGCAGTAAGGGTCTCCTTCATGCATTGCAATGCAATAGGCCTCGCATTACGCGAGTTTAAACTATTAGCATTATAAATGACAATGCCTTTTATTTATGTTTTAAAAAGCAAAACATGAATAAAAGGCATTGTCATTTACAGTGCCAATCGCTCAAACTCACGTAAAGGCGAGACCTATTGCATTGCAAATGCTTGTTTGTTTCTAGTGTTCAATGTTATGTTGTCTTTTCTATTGCACACCAGACAGTGTTTACACTTATCTGTTATACAGTGAGCCAAGGAATGAGGAACAAGTGATGTGAGATAATTCTATATTTTAGAAAGCAAATCTGGGGCAATGAGTCATTTTCAAGAGTATAGTTTTCTACTGTAACAGTCTACCTTTCAACTTAATGGACTGGATTAACGGGTCATGATGAGGAGGAAAAGCAAGGTGCAAGCATTCCTCAAGATGCTTTTTTAGGTTGAGCCTGGGCAGCGTATGTGCTGCCCGGCGTGGCAAGCTGTATTGAGGAAGGCATTTGAAGCGCTGCCCACTCTCCGCCCACAGTGCTTAATTTGTAGAATATGAAGTGCAGGTGCTCAAATGTTTGTCGGAGGCCGCACCTACTTATCTCCAGCTCCACCCACTCCCTCCACTGGCTCCACCCACTTACTCTATTAGCTCCACCCACATCCTCAACTGGCACGGCTGAAAGTCAGATATAATACCAGATCTGAGTTTCAGCAAGGGAGCCTTCCTCATAGTAAGGTTTTGATAGGAGGTTCCCCTGCCCTGTGAAAATTTTGAAAAAGATGAAATCAAAAGTGTATTTAGAGCACAATTTTGGAATAAATTTGCCAAAATCACTAATGCATTGAAAAGGGACAGTTTCAGTGATCTATGTGCTGATTTGGGGAAAGGACAATACTGGGGTATGCCATTATTAACAGAGTCTGAGTTCAAAGATACAGATTTTACATAGCTTATATAAGTGTACACTCACTGTGATGGTTCTTCTAGTTTAGAGCACAAACTTAATTTCAAGGGCCGCGCAGCGCTGTACATCAAACCAAAGAGGAACAGCAGGAACATTATTCAAATGCATAAAATGCTTGGCACATATCACAAATGGTCATTTTCTGTTTTACTGTACTGAATAAACTTATGTTTTTAAAGGCAGCTATTTCATCCATCTCATTAAAAAAAGAAGCTTTTGTATGATGGTGTCAACAGCCTATAAAATATACTGCTTTGTAAATTCTAGTACTTAGAATAAATAAATCAGTGATATGCTAACAAGTATTGCGGGATCTGGCTTTTCTGTTGACGGGAGTAGTATTACCAGATGTGACAAACAAAACAGTCATAGAAATGCCCAAAGGTTGATGCCATTATACTAGTCTTTCATGCAAGCACGACTTGAAGGGAGCAGTTAGATTTAGGTGCAAGGGGCTGTTGCAGGGATTCTGCTTATGCACAGAACTATGCGCAGGAAACCAGGACCTCAGTGAATTGTGGTGTACCAAAAACTCACCTCAGAACCCAGAACCCCTTATCCGACCAGCATCAGTGTCCCATTCGTTATCCGAGGTTTAGCTCGGCGGTCCCAATGTATAGACAACCCAGAACAAGCGACTTAGTGTATTTCTCAAGAATGATGGGAATCAGAAATACCTGTTCGTAATTATTCTCATATCAGTCCACAACAGAATAAACAGAGACACGGTAAAGTTTAAAGAGTTTATTTTATAAACCTCGTGTCCTAAGATGCAGTACTTTGGCTAACATTAGCAGACAAGCGATTAAAATCAAAACCATAAGCATAGTTACAATACCATAGAAAATGAAAGGAGTAATCATACTAAAATGACAGTGGATCTCATCCACCTTCCTTCCGCTAGCAAACTAATAGTATTATTATTAGACTAGTAAAAGGTCTCTAGGCTTGACTGGGGAACCCCATACCGTAAAGATCAGCTCAGTGAGATCACATCACAGGATCAGCTAGGCTCTGCTCCTGGGAAAGCTCTTCTTCCGAATGTAATGGAAACATGTAATGCTGCAATATTAAAAGCACCCGACTTTCAGGTATTTGCAGCTGCGTGCGTGTTATGGCTAAATAGTGGGCCGATCAACCTGAACTCAACAACATGCACCGTCTAGCGACCCAGACTGTTTCTTAACACTATTTACAGACCAAGGTCGCTGCTCACTGTTTGAGATATGAACAACAGACAGTTCTCTTGTGAAGCAAAGTCGAGCAAGCATTTCTCAATTTAATAACATGTGACTACAGTGTCGTGTGCAAAAGCAGCAAAAGCGGCAAGATGGCTTTCTAACATCTAACGCGGTTATGCTAACTTAGCAATGTTCATATATAGATAACGAACTTCACTACAGGGCATGATGAGAGAGCTCCAAACAAGCTATGCAAAGAGAAAGGTGGGCTTTTGGAGAAGCTGTTACCAGAAACATGCTGCACGTTGACTTTTAGCTGTACGTTTTTTTTTCTTGGAGTCATGTCTTGGCTATAAAAACATGTTTCTTTATTTAGGCAAATTAAAACAGGCAAATCAGGTTTTTGGATGGCATCTGTGTGTGCCTACACGACCATATAACAAAAAATGTGGAATTTTATCATTAGTTTTAGTATGTAAATATACTGAATCAGCAGTTCAGAAGAGCAGATTTCTAGGACAGCGAAGAGAAGGTACACAGCCATGATTAATATCTTCTGGAGATTAAAAAGACCTGAAACAACTAGAGCTTAGCTACGCATTTGTGGTAAAGTAAGGTAAACCATTTTTTATTCCGCTGTCTGTAATTAAGCTCTCGTTCGGAAGAGAGTGAAGATAATTCCTCTCACTGATCTTTTAATGCAAGCTTAAATATGTGGTCAGTGGATTTATATTACTGAAACTTCTAACTGCTCACTGCTCAAATGGCAGGTAATGAAGCCATGGGCCGTTAGGCCCGTCACCAGTCACCCACAGTTAGAGCCTAGGTTGAGGTTCTAATTTCCTGTCTGCACCATCCCCAATAACGGGCATTTCAGGAGTGCGAGAGCAGCAAGAGCGAGACACAGATGTGCCCATTTTTTGCCAGCCTGCACTGATTTAGCATTTTAGCCACTCTGAAACAAGGGAGGAATCAGAATTGGGAGGAATGGAGTATAGTACAAGGGCAGAGGGCGGGCGGGCAGGCCAGTTTAACTTAACTCCAGCCGGGCCATATCATATTCATCAGTATCTTGCAGTGCTGGTATCGTGATATATAAGTGTACGGCCGGCGGCCAGGCAGTGCATCATCATTAATCATCAAATTTTGTATAACCACCGGACCAGAGCTACTACTACACTGACGTGACCTGCTGAAATTCAGGTGCATTTGAATGCCTGTGGTGCTGGTAAACAAGACAACTAGGGCTTGTCTACTCTATACACATCCCGTGAGCTGCATTTTCAACAACCGCATGTGATTTTATAGAAAACTAGTAACTCTTCACAGCATCTCTGTTTGGTCAATACATCTGATCTCCGACTGTTCTAGAAACTCAATATTACTGTAGGCCTCGCTACATAAGGAGGCCCTGGCCTGCGTCAGGAGTGTGCCTGTCTTTGAAAGCAAATAATCGTTTTATACCTGACCCGGAGAGAGATTTGACATAAATCCTCCAATGCAATGAGAACGCTATGAACAATAAATGGTTTTGCTTTAGTTGGTGCTACAATCACTTGCAAAGCACACTCAGGTACCCTCTGTCTGGTACCCCTGGGAGTAGAGGGTAAAATTGACGCTTGTCCAAGTTTACAAAGCCTGCCCAGCAATCACACGTAAGTACGCTCCACAGCTCTCCACAGCCCACACTAGAGATTGCAACTACACCTCTCCAGGGCACCACAGAGCACACGGAGGCTGCACATCAGCTCACAAGGGCACCACACCGCACACTAGAGACTGCACTACCGCTATCAAAATCATAAGAGCATAAAGCAACCTTTTCATGTCCCCGCATCAGACTAGTGGATCTGCTCATTAGTCTAATGCGGCAGTTTGACCATGAGATCCGTCACCCGAAAAACTTTTTATACAAGAGGTTAAACGATTCTTGCATCGGGGCCTGTGGTTTCCAGACACTGAGACCGTTTGTTACAGACACCGTCAGCCATAAGAAAACGTCTCTGGATAGAGGCTTCTAGAACACAGCACTGCCTCTGATGGATCTGTAGGAAGTTCTCTGATGACGTGTATACTACATAATGCTGACGACCGTCACGCCAAAACACTCCAAAAAAAAAGCTGCGTTGGTTTGGCATGGGCCACTAGGTCCACAGCATTTTATTGACATGGCGAGTGTGACTAATTAGTATATAACTTCTTTCCGTTCGTGGAGGGCCGGGCGGTCGGGGCACACACTGCAGACCTTTAGCTTCATTAACTGATTATTAGGCCTGCCTAGTTGCTGCTCACCAGTTCTCAACGTCCTCGTGAGGTCGGGCTGGCCTGGCACTCAGTTCAGTGTTGAACCGTTGTACCGACGATGACTCGGGTGGTGGGGCGTGGCAATGCAATCTGAGAAACTCTGCACATGCTGCCTGCTGCCTGCTGCTGCACAGCCCCAGCCCCCACAGAACCAATATCGCGCCCAAATCAGGCCCCGCCCACTGGACCGGCAAAACACTGAAATAAGGGCCGAAGCTACCATCAACATATTCTAGTACTGAACATATCAGATTGGGATTCATTCATACGAATCTCCTCTGGGCTCAGGCAGGGCAGGCTCAGTCTCACAGCCATGCCCGCAACACACTTCATCGGTCCGGGACTGACTAACTCGGTAGACGGACGAGAAGTTGAACACAGCACTCTGCGAAAAGTCCAATAGTGAGGTAAATCCAATATATCAATGACTGATGCATAAAGATGCTTGTAGACCCGGCCCTGATAATTATGTGCTGGTGCTAAGCACCGGAAACCTCCAGCACAAATTAAGCACTGTCCGCCCATAGTTTTCATTAGCTTGTGTCATTGTCCACTGTAAACAGTGGCTGGTCATTGGTCAAAAAGCTTAATAGTCTCTCCTTAGTACTGCCTTGTCTCATTTTGTAACCTTCCATGGAGACATCCCCTGTTACATGTCTTGTTACTTGGTGGGCTTTAATTAAAGCCTCTGAGCACTATTTTCTCAAATAGCTCTGTCCTGCCTACTGTTGC
Organism: Triturus cristatus; assembly: GCF_964204655.1. Taxonomy (NCBI): domain Eukaryota; kingdom Metazoa; phylum Chordata; class Amphibia; order Caudata; family Salamandridae; genus Triturus; species Triturus cristatus. Next base: position 1,471,368,019 of record NC_140590.1, read on the forward strand.
AGGCAACGCTTTAAAAAAAAAAATTATAGCACACATTTTCAATGCAATAGGTCTTGCATTTGCGAGAGTTGAAGCTATTGCATTGTAATTGACAATGTCTTTTATTTATCTGTTTTAAAAATAGCACATAAATAAAAGGCATTGCCATTTACAATGCCAATAGCTCAAACTCTCGTAAATGCGAGACCTATTTCATTGCAATTGCTTGTCTAGAGAGGTGGCCCATCCAATCTCATAGGACAATTGATTGGAAAATTAATCATGAAGATAATAGTCTAATGCACACACTCACTGCAGATGTAGTAAAATAGGATATCTGCCTACACAAAATGTTGCAAAGTGCAGTAATGAAGGATCCAAATGTCAGAGTTAAAACAGTTTCCACATAATTTAAAATACAACTATCATTTTATTTTCTAAATAAACAATAATAAACTACACAATAAATGAGTCTAAGAAACATAAAAACAACTATTAAACAGATAATTTCTCCCTTTAAACATACTGCTATAGTAAATCACAACACAAACCCTCTTGCATATGCTAGATTACACCCTGTTAGGTGATAAAGCAGAAACTTGGTGGTGCCACAGTCTGCAATGATCACATGTTGTGCTGAAGTGGTAGGTCTACTGCTGAGGAACCATGTGGCCGAGAGGATTTACACTGATCCAGAGTTTTTTGTTAATAATGCTGAACACTACTTTCAAATAAAGTTGAGAGGCCAAACTTTAAGGAATGCTCAAATCCAACTTCACAAACGATATAAGCATGTGGGAGAAGTAGCTTGATGCTGGTGCCTATATTGAATTTCAGGTGGTGGACCCCAGCACTTCGATATGGTACCACAAATATCCTCGCATTGGAGTTCATAATAAAAAATCTGCCTCCAGTGGAACAATATTTTGTAACCGATGGTTAGTACACAATATTTAGGTCAGGCAATATTTTCGTATTTTAGATAACTGTGTTCTGTCAAACCAATAGGACTCATTTTTGGTGACTTATTTGTCATAATTTTTAAGGACTCTTTGTCTTTGCTGATAATGTAATTCAGTAATTTTTCTATGTGCCTTAAGGACCACTTAGTAGTGATTACACACCCATACTGTATTCTAACATTGACATTGGCCACTTAGTTGATTAGTGTTATAGGCAGAGGTGAGTGAGCCAACAAATTTCCTGAGAATGCCGAGCCAGATTCAGTCCATCGGGCAGATTTACAAAGATGTGACGTAACGTAAAGCAGCATAACAAAGACAAAATGCTGTGCTGCATTATGTGGAGAAGCCAGTAATGTGCCATATATACTTGGATATGGCACATTACTGCTCTCCCTCTGTGCTGGTGCACTAAGTGCAGCCTAGCGCCAAACCAGGCAGCCTTACTCCATGTTCCAAGGGTGCCTGTGTTACCAGCAGGATTGTTTTGAGCAGGAAGGGGCACCTTCCTGCACAAAAACAATCCTCTGAGCCATTTTACTTTCCGTATGTGTGCTGCAGAATGCAGCACATGTAGAAAGAGGAAGTAACAAGGAGAATTAAACATATTTCTCCTCGTTATGCCTGACCTGGGGTGGCGTAGCATTTTGACGCTTCCCAGATTTACTTCTGTATGTATACCTGGAAATGGACCAAACACCGTTGGTGGATGCTTGGGAACATCCACGACTTCACCCATGGTACGCCTTTCCAGTGCTGAGTAACACAAGGCAGCAGTCTGTACTACCTTGCCATGCTCCAGACTTACTATGCTATGCAGAACCACGCAAGATGGCTCTGCGTGGCATAGTAAATCTGAGTTAGTAGCTTGCGATGGCTTGCTTTACCTTGAGTGAAGCAAGGGCAAGGCAAGCCCTTCATCCATCTGGCCCCAGTTGTCTGGCTTGGTTGTAAGAGCCCTTGCACAAGTTGAGTCTTGAAAATGTTCGCCATGCAAATCATGCAAAAAAATCATGTAAAAAAATGATAAAATCTCGTTTGAATTCAAAAAAAGAAATGTATTTAACAGGTGAAAGCCTTTCACCATAGAACATCAGATTATATAACCACATTGAGAAGTATGTATTAAAAGCGATAGTTTTACACATGAACTAAGACACTTTAAACCCCCCCCCCCCAGTCCCCCCAGGACTATGCCATTAGTAAACCACAAGGCAAGTCCTTTGTCATGTTTACTCCAAATGTGGCCTAGAATCTTACTATAAATGGAGTAATATTGTAGTCTATTAAATCAAACACAAGAGGTTTTTGTACAGCGCACATCTTGAACTCACATATATGAAGGTGCTCTCATATGTAATTTTGAAGAAAAAGGATGCCCTGTGAAATAAAAAATCGCAGTGTGCAGTCTACCACTCGAAGTGTATTACTCTCACTCGAATTACATCAAAGTTCGCTGCTTTGTCTTTAATACTTTGTATAAATCACAAGCAACCCTTATACCAATACCCATGGGAACCTGCAATTATTTATGAAAAGAGGTTCTCATTGTTCTCATTCCAACACAATAATCAATGATATAAAAATGGGTACTGAAGCACACACAAACAGTCAGTATAGTGAGGATAAATTAGCACGAGTAATCCAAAGTAAATAATCTTGTATATTCCAAAGCAATCTTCTTTTCTCATTCGCGTTTTATTCCATAAAAATTTTAATTCTTGGTCTGCACACAAACGGAAGTAGTCGACACGTGTTTCGTCCTTTGGACATTTTCAAGGCTAGATGTCTCGTCAAACGATGAAGAAATAACCTTGGGAGCAACTGGCCATTTTGCCACCCAAGAAAGAAAAGAAAATTGAGCTGGCCCCAGAGACAAAACGTCTCGGACAGAAGTAATCGGTCAAAACTGTGTAGCCGAGAGAGTCACTCCAGACTACAGCGATTGGCCATAGTAAGCCTAAGGGAGTAACCGCGTCTGGAAGGCAAGTGAAGGCAGTATTCTTTGTGACTACCTTCACTTGCTTCCACACTCCAAATCAGTCCTCTAGTCCAGTGGTTCCCAAACTTTTCACTCCCGAGGACCCCATTGAGTCACTATTGGAAGCCAGGGACCCCCAAGCAATTTGTTTGATTTAAATGTCAAACATTAAATCTGTAATTCGAAAAAATAAACACACACCTGTGCACATCAAACAAAGACTAGACTTGAATTACTAACGATTTTAGTATTTTTATATTAAAAATATTTGGAAAAATCGAAAAATCTTAATGGGAAGGTTGGTGCTGCATCTTGCGACTAACTTATCATTGTTTGGTTTTATTTTGCTGCCCAAGGCTCCTGCTCCTGCCAATGGCTGGACTGGAAACCCAATGCAGCCCTGGCAAATGTTGTCACACCAGTCCCTGTACAGTGCACACCAAGTGCAGTGAGTGAACCTGACCACTACAAAGGGGGCTTTGAGGGGCTCTCCCCAAAGAAAATTTGGGGGAAAATGGTGTATTTACAACACATTTGTCATTATATATTGAATTGTATTATCTTTTAAAGCATAGTAAATAATGACCTGACTATGCACCAGGATACAACAATCTTTTGGCAATCTTCAATGATTCCCTCACTACTACCCTCCAACAGTGCCTCACATTTCTCCATAGCCCCACTGTCACATGTATTTGATAGCACCTCTCATACCACTGTAGGGTGTCAGAGCACTTCACATCACACACATACAGAGACAATGAACCATACATGTGTAAATCAGTGAATAGAAAATGTTACATTAGGCAAAGGGGACTACAAGGTGTAGGATTCACAAGTCATCCATACGGATAGGCATTTTTTAAGAGTACTTGGTCTGGAGAAGCACAAAAACATGATTCAGAACATAAAAAAGGGGTTAGCGTTGACTTTAATAATAAGGATTTATTTCTACCCAAACAAACCTTTTTAGCAGCATTGGGATAATGAAAGACCGGGAAAAAGCATAACTTACAAACTTGTATCATGCAGTTTGAATGCAGCTCTTTGATGGCAATTCATAGCTCACTGTGCTAGATTACGATTGGAACTTGTGAACTGCACAATAACAAAAGAATCTCTATTGCACAAGCAGGAACCCTCTGAGCTATGCATAAAACAAAATACTGCTTTTTAATAAATGCATTGTAGACATTCTTCGCAGCAGGCATATTAACCATCTGCGCTTCCTTAGATGAGTCAAAGCTGCCACTGGACAAAACCCCCATCTCTCTTCAGCAGGTACATTAATCACCGGAGTTATCTTGACACTTTTATTGCTGCACAAAAACTGCTGATTATACAACGAACTTTGTGGTGCTTTTTAAACTGCTGCCTGTGGATCACCTGGGAATGTGTCACAGGCTCCTGGGGGTCCACGGACCCCAGTTTGAGAATCACTGCTCTAGTCTCTTTTATGGTCCTAAAAACCTCCAAAGGGGGAAGCCTGGAGTTGTATTCATCGAAGTTCTCTCTGGATCAGATACTTTTACCTTGAGGTCCAGAAAGTGTTCTGATGAGCTGTAGGTGAGGTGCCACATTTGTAGGATTCACTAGACTTCTGGACACTCCCTAACCAATGAGAAAAAGTCCCCAGTGTCTAACCTTGCCACCGGGAGTAGTTTTCACACCTTATTAAGGGGAAGCCCTGACAGGGCATAAATGTTGGCATGCGAATTAGCCTACTGGAGGTTCAGACAAACAAAGACTTAGGGGGGTCATTACTATGGCGGGCGGACTTCAGTTCCCCCGCCATCCAGTTTGGCGGGGGAAAATTGCTGTCCGATGGTGGAGGGCCCGCCACCGCACGGCTGGCAGTGGCGGGCCTTCTGCCATCATAATGAGCCCCTATCTTTTTAATAGTTGCTTTTCCTAAACATTTATAAAAACATGACATCATCAGTAATTTTGATTTTTTTATAAATATTAAAATAGAGGTTGAATCGTCTCTGGTGCTTAACCAAGATAGTTTAATTACTATTTTATCAAAATGGGAGTATGTCTCATGAGAGCAACTACCATCCTCTTGAGTGAAAATAGCTTTTGGGGGCTAGTCTCTGTAGGTACATGCCATCACTAAGGGTCCGATACACAGAGGTATATCAGGGTAGATTTACTACTAGTAAATGTACTCTTACCCTTTTGTGTAGCTTTACTAGTTTGGACTATTAACAAAATCCCAGTAAAAAGTTACTCAAAAGTGCAGACTTACATGTCGCCACACTCTGAAATGAGAGTGGAACCACATTTACGAGTGTTAAATTACTACTGCCAAAAAAGGAGCAGTAGTAAGTCAAGCACCACAGATGGCCAACCACTTACAGTGCAACACTCTCACACAGAAAATAATGTGGGTAAGGACCTAACATAGAACCAGATGGGAAATAAAGTTAAAATACATGAAAGTATTTACACTTTTTAAATATACATAACAATAATTTTATTTTAAGATGTATAAACATATTTGAAGAAAATTATTTAATAATTCAACATTTTAATAACCTTTCTAAATTTTGAAAATTAATGTGACTTTAATTTGTAAAACAACATTTAAATTAATTCCAATAAATTCTATAAAATAATGTTTTGTAATGCGTAATACATAATACATAAATATAAACATTCACTTTAGGTGGGATGGTTATTGTTAATACATCTTTACAAAATAATGTTAGTTTAATTTAAGCTATTTAAATGAATCATATATTTAATATTTAATTCAAAATTAATAGTGCCGTAATATTTATTTTCCTCTTCATTTAAAATAAGTATTTTACATTATTTTACATGTGGTTATTTTACATGTGTGATTCGTTTTTAGTGTGGTTTTGATTTTTAGTTTTGTAGTTTATTTTATTTTATGTTTATTATTTGCAGGTTTATGGGTTTGAAGGGGAATAGGGAAGGAAGTTTTTTTAAATATTTATTTTTTAATTGATTATACTTTTTTATGTGTTTCAATTAGTTATTTATACAATGAATTGTGTTCAATTTCTACTTATGTAATTCATTTTAACACTGTGGTAACATTTCTATTTCTAATTTGGTTAATTAAATAATTGCTTGTGTAAATTATTTGATTTCTTTTAATAATCTAGATGTTAATTAATTATATTATATTTAAAGTTTTAGTATAATAATTAATTTATAGTGTTGTTACTTTTTCTGTTATACATTTAATTTGTTTTTGGGGTTTTTGGAATTTTAGGTTAAAAGTGTGGAAAGTATTTTAAATCTATGTTTAAAAATTTCCAATTAATATAATGTTTTAAATATTATGCTAAGTATATTTTGATATATATTTAGTTTTTAATGATTTATATAAATTATAATGGTAGAAAAATATTTTAATAGCTTAATGGAATCATAATTTAAGTTTATTGTAAATATATGTAATGTATTTTAATTCAATTTAGGATAGGGAATATTAATTCTGAGCTTTCTAACATTTTGGGCCGAAATACGATGTCGTCGAAGTTGCTTCCGACCGACACCATTTTGGGGAAGGAACCGTCTGACCTTAGGTTGGCGGTTCCGACTACCCCATTAGGATGCAATCACACATGGTGCTGTCCCAAACTTACATTTTTCAATAGGAAACTTGCCAGGCAAGCTTAAAATGCCAGCAGCCCAAGCTCCCATTGAAACATTTAAGTTCGTACACATCCCTGTACCATGTGGCAGGCGCCTCACAGTGCCTGCCACCTTGTGCAGCGATGTTGGTGCTCCCCCAGGCCCAAACGCGGAAAGCCAGGGGGCCCTGCTAGGGGACCCCAAAGTCCATTTTCGACTGCCAATCCAAGTCGGAAAGGTCGACATGGATTAGCAGTCGGAAACTAACATCATAATCCTGACGGCGGAAACGCCGTCTTTAAGGGATTATGGTGCAGTTCTGATTGACAGACAGGCTCCTGGAGCCCGTCGGGACCGAGTCGGATTCTCCCGCCGGTTTAAACCCCAACCGCCATGATCCTAATGCGGCAGCTGGAGTTAAAACCTTTCATGTCGGTTGAAGAGCCTCCAACCAGTTGTCGGAAGCTTTCCGACCGACATGGTAACTAGGCCATTTATGTTTATGACAGAATAGGGATAAAAAAAGTAAGCCCACCAAATTCCAACACTTTTCTTACTGTGATTACTCAGAGTAGAGTGGGAATATTAAATCTAACTCCTCCAAATTTCAACACTTTACTTATTGTTGCTTATGTTGGAGTGGGAATAGAAAATCTGTCCACTCCAAAGCCAAACACTTTCTCTACTGTTGTTCAGGTTGAAGTAGAAATAGTACATCTGATCCCCCAGAGGCCAACACTTTTCCTCCTGTTCCTTAGGTTGGAGTGGCAACAGTAAATCTAACCCCTCCAAGGTCCAAAACCTTTCGTACTGCTTCTTACACTGGAGTGGTATTAGTAAATTGAACCCTTCTAAAGTCCCTTGCATTGGCGTGGGGATATTAAAAATCACTCCTCCAAAGTCCAGCACTTTCTCTAATGTTGGTTAAATTGGAGTGGGATTAGTGAATTTTTACCCCTCCGGGTACAATTTTTTAATCTGATTTATTAAAAAAGTGTATTAACATATATTTTTTATTTGTATTAAAAAAGTTAATGTAATGTAAATTACTTTTTATTATATTATTTCCTGAAGCAATAGGTTTCATTAATGATTTTTTTATTTTAATACTGTAATTGTTTTCCTTTGTATATTTCATCTAGTATTTGTAATTATCATCAATTTCTATTAATATTTTATTATTTATCTTTACAGTATTTTACATTTAAAAAGAATATTTTATTATTTTTGCCATTTTTTTAAATTATATATTTTATTTTATATTTGTAAGTGATACATTATTAAATTTTGTATGTTTATTTTATTGTAATATAATACAAGTTTTAAAGTTAATATATGTTTTAAAGCAAATGTAGTGTATACTAGTTCAGTTTCACTATACTTACCTATTTTTTGACAATATTGTGGTCTTCTCTATTTTTGTGGTTGATATTTTTGACTTTACATACAAAGGGAGTAATGACAATGGCGGTTGGATGAGCATCCGACTGCCATCGCAGAGGGCTGGAAACTGACTGACATGTAGTTGGTGGTTCCACCCGCTCAATTAAGATGCGACCACTGTGTAGGCAGTCGGAAACATCCCCTTTTCCATTGCGGCTAGTGCTGCAGCCTGGAAAAGGGCAGCAGCACAAGCTGCAGTGGAAGAGGGGATGTGTTTAAAACATCCACGCCCTGTGTGCCAGGCACCACATGGTGCCTGGCACAACGGGGCATGGATGTTTGGTAGGGCACCCTGGCCTCATTGCGGAAGCCCAGGGGGGATGTGGACCCTGCTAGGGGCCCCCAAAGTCCCTTTCCGGCAGCCTTTCCATGGCGGTCGAACCCCCTTGGAAAGGTTGTCAGAAAGGAACATCGTGAACCCTACGGTGGTGCCTTAGTGCCGCCCCTATTGTAGGGAATATGATCTGGCCGATGGTCCCGAGCCCGTCAGTACCTCTGACCGATGCTGTCTAACCAATCACATCATAATGTGGATGTTGAACTGCTCTGCTGGATGTCGGTGGGACCGCCACTGGCGGATTATCGATGGCGGTCCCACCGACATCCTAATCAGCCCCAAAGTATGTAATTTCAATATTTGTGTGCTCAATATTTCATTGTCGATATTTTTGTTGGCGATATTTTGTTGGCGATGTTTTATCAGACAATCATCTGAATAAGTGGGAATAGAAAAAAGCCAAACCACTCAAACTTATACAAATGGTATTCCACTTGTGTCAGTAGGTCTATCCTGATGCAGCGGTACTCAACTTGAGGAAGCAGGTGTATCGGTTGCAAGCAGAAATACCCTAGATTCTTGCTTTGATATTGAGCTCAACATGATGGCTTAACTTTATGCAGTGTGCACCTCCTGCTTCCACATCCTACACATGCTGTGAAAGATCTTCAAATGGTTACCTCAGAAAACCAGAGCGACCTTCACACAAGCACTCATCACCAGCAGACTGGACTACGGCAGTATCTCTACGTGAATCGCCAAACAACTCCACCCATCCAGATCTTTGAAAATAATTCTGGGGATGTGGGGATGTGGGTCATTGGGGTATGTGTGCTCAGGGTCACCCACGACCTTTGGAGACCTAACAACTCTAGAGACTTCAGAAAAATACACACTCAGGAGTCCAGGATAGTATGTTTTTTGTGGATCCTAATTCTGGTAAAAGTTTATCCAATCATGGAGTAACTCAGGGGTCTAGTTTCCAGAAATGTGTCAACCTGGTAGGTTTCCTCAGGTGTTGGATGATTTGGGACACAAATACTGCAGCCACACCCCATGTGAAGACAACATAGGCTCCACATACAGGTGGTTTTAGCCTCCTTTCTCCTGTCAAAAAGGCACTTCCATCAATGTCGGGTATAACTTAATTCAGTAGACATTTGGCAAGGCTAAATGGAATAGCATTCCTCATATTCACAACACAACCAAAATAATCAATCATTTATTGTATGTTGTTTCTTTGCCTTGACTACAGGGTAGAAGTCTTATAGAAAGGTAGACCCTCACTGACATTGTGTGCCATGTGTTATCATTAGATCCTCCCATCTAGCACTGAAATGTCCTTTTGTCGGGATGTGTTCATTTGTGTAGCACACAACTGCAACTAGTATGTGACTTGTATGTGTGGTTAGATAGATGTGTAGTGAGTTGGATGTAGTGATAAGTTGTGTAACTCCTACCTTGACCTAATGCCTGCTACCTACACATGATATCCCCTTGTTACCATGACTAGGCTTTCAAACCTTAATGTTGTGGTAAGACCTGGCAAAAAAATGTGTGAGTGGGCATGTGAACCTTTATTAAAGCCTTGCCATGGTAGCTTGAAAAGGCTCAGGAGGATTAGTCTTTATGGCATCTGTAGCACTCTCACTGTGCCTAAAAGTAACCCTCCGGAGGATGAAATAAGCTGCCCCATAGACCATGTGACTGACGAAAATCCAGCGGACATTTACCAAAATCCAACTCCTAACATGGCGTGGTAAAAGAGTTGTGAGTTTTCTGAGAACATCTCTAAGTCCAAGGAACATAGACATAGAAATCCAGGACAAGGCTTTCCTAAATTCTATTAAAATATTTTCCAGAAAATTCTTGCCAAATGAAGCACAATGCTTGCAAGCAGGTCAAAAGTGTCACCAAGCATTGGAAGAAATAGACATTCTCGACCGTTGGCAACAAGGGTTCTGCCCCAGGCACGTTAATGATATAATCAAAGTCGCTTGTTCTTGATTAACTAACCAGACGGTATTTGATGTGTCAATGACCAAACTTTCGAAGAGCCTTATTACGAGTAAGGAGGTCCACAGGACCATCGTACTGACAGTGGCAGTCCAACCACTGCCACCACTGTGAGACAGTCTGTAGAATTCAGACTGTGGCATTCGGGCATCCAGGATCCTGCTGTGGTTGCGCACCAGAAGGGGGCAGAAATATGCTATCCGTGCATAGTATAAGTTGCTTGTCCATTGCCCCTTCGATTGTGGTGAGCCCACTATGAAAAGGGTGGCGAAGAGGCAACTGAGAGGGCCCTAACAAGGTCTCCTGCCACTCCTGGGCCTGGGAGTTTATGCGGGGGGAACATGTTGTGCCCCCCAATAAATTGCACCCCAGTTCCTGCACGGTGTGACATGAATGCTACACCGTGCAGGACCGTGCTGCAAGCGCTGTCACGGCGGCATCTGTTTGTAAGGCTCACCAATGAGCCTTATACAGCCGCCGCCATGAGACCGCCACAGCACCCCCCGCCTGTCAAGTATTACAGTTGTAATCCGACGAGAGCTCAACAGGCTTGCCAGTCCTCCTGTCGGTGTGGTGGTGGCAGGCCCACAGGAAGACCACCAACTTATAATAAGGCCCAAGTGTTTAGTTGGGGTCAAAGCTTGGATAATAAAGAGTTTCATCCCGCTTAACCTTATAAAACAGAAATCCTGATGTTGGAAAGTAATACAGACAGATTGTTGGGTTTCGATTTAGATACCCGTATATAGGTTTCCCTGAATTATGTCCTTATATAGGCACAATTCGCATTGCCCTTATTTAGGCATAGAATCCCAGTCCTTATTTAGGCATTAGCCATGCTAACCAAATACAGGCATGGTCACCTACATCCGTCCATCCCACACCACAACGAGTTCTTAGAAACCAGACCCTTAAGCCAAACAGGACTTTCCCTAGCTAGGATTATTGATTTCTCCAAGAACTCATCTATTATGCATGAACTACTTTTCCTTAGGGGTTCATCCATGACGTCTTCCTCTGCCCGACTTTACATCAATGTTAGCATTCCTAAGCACCTTCCAGGTGTAAATATACCTTCCCTTACCATGGCAACCCATGGCACAACTCAGCATGACTTGACTGCACGGTTCGCCACGGCAAGTTCGGAAGAGACCATATCCCGGCCTGACGCTCTGACCAGACGCTGTCATCCCTGCTCGCAGAGAATCCAGGTTCCAGTGTTCTGACTCCCTTCACGGGGTGTTAGAGTTTGAGACCCGGAAAGAGATTCCCACTTCTCTCATTCTAAAGGTATTGAGCTGACTAGAACCTAGAGGGACTCTTGGCATACAAAACTTAGTATATATCATACTATATAAAACAGCACCTACTTCTTACATCGTACCACACTTAGGTTAGGCACACTGGGGTAGAACTATTTAGAAGCATGAGACAAGTATTCACTTTTTACCCTGTGTTATTTATGCATGTATATATGAATATATGTCATAGATAAAAGACAATGCTATTGCAGTATTATTTCTTCTTACTGCTTACGCTGTGCGTATTATATCTTGCTTACTGTCTAATGATTGTAACAACTCATATCTCTTACACGAGAAACAAGACTGTTCAATAAATCTTTTTATTGAAACGCCCGTCTATCTATTTCTGTGTAACTCTGAAGAAACTAAGCATGCACGATTGACTGAGTAAAACTGTTATCTAATGTTTCCACGATTCTGAGACGCGTTCCGATTCTAAGGGAAACAAAGTTGTCATGTTCATGCGGTTATCAGAAACGAATCCCTTCTTGCTCATTCGAGAAGTTTCTAGTGACCTCTGAGTTAGCTGGCACACACAAGTAATTAAGTTTAATGTACTCGATAGGAGCATACTGACCTTAGTCCTATGCAAAAACTATAGTGTATATTATTCCAATGCGCAGAGCCTATAAGGGAAATAGGAACTACACTACATGGCGCCCAACTTTTAGTAAGGCACTAATTTAACGCTAGATACTGAAGTAACTCAGTCATGCTTTTTTCAGAGACCCCTACTCATAATACTCCATAAGACGTCTGGAGTGGGTAGGGATAATACCAACCATAGCTGAGTAGGACGAAAATCCTATGTATTAGCTGTTTGGTTTATTCAACGTTGAAGGATACAGTGTTCCAAAATATTGTGCACCTTATCTTTGTTTCCTTGAAACTTGTTCTACATTTTTCAAAAAACAATGTCCCAAAACAGTGATAATACAGGCTGTGGCTGACCAAGTCGTAGCAGCCTTTAATACTACAGGTTTAAATGAAACCAATGAGGGTGTTATAAACATCAATCCAAATTTAAGGAGAGCCATCACTCTAAAACTTATAAAACACGGCCTAACACCAAGAGGTGGTAGAGCAGTTTTTGTGATAGAGGCACATGAATCTTTTCAGTCAGAGGTGTTCTATTCAGGGATAGTATTCCTAGAATCAAATCCAGTAACAAAAATGTTTCACTTCTTCAAAGATGAACCACCTGAGGAATACATTCCCTTTGAGGATGTTGAAATTCCATTCACATACCAGGAGCATCAGCTCTGGTTTAAAGGCGCCCTAAAACATTACAATCACATTACCAGGCTCGGTCCACTAGGTAGACCAGGAGCAACATGGCCAATTTTAGCCGGCTACATACCTCATCCTGACATTGAAGCAATGTCAGATAAGGAATGACTTAATTAAATACAAGAATTGATAGAATTACACAGTTAAACCACAACTGTTTGAGGGTCCTGAAAATGCCTCAATTAAACACAACCCTACATCTTCTAAAAAGAAGTGAGAAAATAACAAACAGCATTCAAAAGAGAAAAGTTCTCAAGCCCGAGGTAGGTCTCCTCAAAAGGAGCACTCTGACAGGAGGTATCACCTCAGGAATAGAGATAATTTGAAAAAACCTGACAATTATCAAGTTACTGATACACGTTTCTCTTGTACCTTTCAGACATCGTCACAGACATCTGAAAGAAGAGGACGGTCAGATAACAAGGAAGAATGCGTGAAGTCCAGAGACGATCAACACGTTCAGAAAAACAAACCAAAACCTCAATTCACTAAGAAAAAGGTAGCAGGTCGGAAGATCAGACATGCCGAGAAGTCTGAGGACACAACTCAAGTATGGAGAATGGGCTCAGACAATGCTGGACAGTGCAGCAGAAGTAACAATAGCTCGCCAGAACCTGAATGAACTTCTGGAGATAGTGGACTTGAATGAGTACATAACAGTTGAAACTGTAGACACCAGGGTTAGTTCTCTACAAAGGTTATATGAAATAACTCTCCGGATGGAGGGAGACATACCAAGGAAAGTGAAAGCACTCTTTTGGGAAAAAATTTCAAGGGGTTATGACATACTTCTAGCAGAAAAAGACTGGCCACAAAAATTTGTCAGGGAGTGCCCACATGGGGAAGACATCATTATGCCAGTCTTCTCCAACCATGTTCCTATACATTTAAAATATACTTATGCCAGGAAATGGGCAGTAGCCCAGGCCCCAGCATTATACAAAAATCATGTGGGATGGGATGAGGACTCACCTCACCACAAAATCCAATTAAAATGTCAACCTACTGCACAAAGGCAGTACCCAATTAAGCAAGAAGCTAAAAAAACAGGTCAGGGAGATCTTAGATCAACTTGAATACCAAGGGGTGATTGAAACATGCATCTCATCAATAAACAATCCTTTGTTTCCTGTTTCTAAACCAGATAACACATATCGTCTAGTTTTGGATTACAGACACTTGAACACTTGTTCTAAAACTATTGCAGTACAAAATGCACACAGTACAGGACTAATGAATAACATTGTGCGTAAAAAATATAAAACCACATTAGACATTTCAAATGGTTTCTTTTGTCAAAACAAAGCACCTGAAAGTAGGTACTTGACAGCTTTCTCAATATTGGGGACCCAGAGTCACTTCTTTTGACTCCCTCAAGGGTTAAAAAAAAAGCCCGGGGTTATTCTCAGCAACAGTAACAGAGTTACTACAAATTTATGATGACCAGGCATTGTCATATGTCGATGATATCGATCTGACAGACAATGACCTGGATAGGCACTTGGGGCCCGATTCACAGAATTAACTTAAGACAAAATCCTAAACTTACTACTTTTGGTATTCACAAAATGCACTTACTACTTTTGGTATTCACAGAAGGCACTTACTACTTTTGGTATTCACAGAATGGATTTACGACTACTAACTTTACGTCCGCACTCGGGCCGGAAATTCCGGCCCGGAGGTGGAGCTTCCGGCCCGGAGACGGGGTTTCCGGCCCGTAGGCGGGGCTTCCGGGCCAGAGGCGGAGATTCCGGCCCGGAGGTGGGGATTCCGGCCAGTGGCGGAGATTAAGCCATGGCCAAAATCTCCACCTCCGGGCCGGAAGCCCAGCCTCTGGGCCGGAAGCCCCGCCTACGGGCCGGAAGCTCCGCCTACGGGCCGGAATTTCCGGCCCGAGTGCGGTCGTAAAGTTAGTAGTCATAAATCCATTCTGTGAATACCAAAAGTAGTAAGTTTATTCTGTGAATCGCAAAAGTAGAACGTTTATTCTGTGAATACCAGAAGTAGTAAGTGCATTCTGTGAATACCAAAATAGTACTAAGTTTAGGATTTTGTCTTAAGTTTGTTCTGTGAATCGGGCCCTTGAACAGGGCAAACACCATTATACTGGGCTTCGCCTCTGAGGGCTATAAATTCAACTTTTTCTAGGATATGAACTTTCAAGTGAAGGCAAAAGCCTGGCAGCAAGCTTTTTAGAAAAGTGCGTGCTGCTCCAACCTCCAAAAACGCTGAAAAACTTACAGTCGATTCTAGGTTTCCTGAATTTTGGAAGAACTTACATTCTAAATTACGCAGAAAGGGTTAAACCTCTCTACAAACTAATCAAACCTGAATTCAAAATCAAAGATTGGACACAGGAACACACAGATATCCTGCGTTCACTGCAAGCTGACTTGTTAGCAACAAATCACTTACAAACACGTGTAAATACACGCAATTTAGTGATCCAAATAATTTCGGCTCAATGTGGATTCACCTACTTAAATTTTAATGAAGGTGAAAAAGTACCAATTGCATACAAATCACATTTGTACACACAAGCGGAAATGCGCTTCACTTCGACAGAAAAAATTCTGACAGCAGTTAAAACAGCTGTAGCAAAATAAAGAGCTCTAGCTCAGGGGAAACGCATTTTTGCTGTGACTCCGGTACCAGCCTTAAAGGCAGTTACAAAAGTGAGCATTCCGAATGCAAAAGCTTTACATCCAAGATGGATGCAATGGGTTAATTCTCTTGCTGCAACAGATGTTGAATATGTTTTTGATCCTTATTTAAAAACACAAGCATTCCTGCAATACGAACACAAATGTCCTCTGCCTATTGAGATTCTCCCTCTTGACCAGTACGAATTTATAATTTATACTGACGGATCAGCACAACCCGCTACGGAGAGTAAGCAAGCTTACAGTGCAGCTTCCGCAATTGTTAAAGGTCGCATGTGCGATGGTAAATTCAGACCGATGGTCACTAAAACACAATCTCTAGCAGATTTTACAGCTCAGTGAGCTGAACTACAGGCATTCAAATTAGCACTTGAAAATACGGATCATGAATTCCCCACACTTATAGTGCACAATTCTTTTTACTGTGTACAACCGTACAATGAATATTTGCAGAATTGGCTTCAAAATGGTTTCAAAGATGCAAAAGGTGGCACAATCATGCATAAAATGCTTTGGGAACAAGTAGTTCAGTTGCGAAGCAGACTACACAACACTCATGTGATACACACGCTGAGTCATCAACGTGATGGCATTCACGTTGTAGGGAATTTATTGGCTGATGAAGCCGCAAAGGGGGCTGTGCAAACGGCTTCCGTAGCTGCAATCACTCGTTCAAAAACGAAAATAGACAGTGAGATATTGTTGGCTGTCAATGCTTCAAGCAAAGGCAGTGGTGCAGTGTTACCTAAAAAATTTCCACTCAAATACTCGTATATAATTGATGCGAACAACGTTCCGTTTGCTCAAATCCCTGGAGTGGGGGATAGGGTAATTCGAAACATGGAACGTAGAGCAGCTTTGATTTATGAAGCACATCTGGGAGAGGGTCTGTCACATCAGGGGATCTCTAAAACAATTTTAACATTAAAAGAGATGTACTGGTGGCCTGGAATGAATACACTTATTCAAATATTCATCAATAACTGCATAGACTGCAATAGTGATCGCAGGGTAGAACGCCACCAGATACCAGGCTGCGAAGTAGCCTGCCCAGTACACACACCATTGTTAGACAGCATTAGACTATCTACGTGCAGGCGTCCTCTTGGACGAATGCAATCCCACGAACACTAAGTCAAGGTTCCTATGGATGTGGCCTCAGTGCTCGATTGACGCTCGAACTGTTATAAAAGATTTGTGAGTCTTTATCGGCACATACCCAATAGCCACGCTACACTCTGACCAGGGCCCTGCGTTTATCTCTCAGGCTTACAAAGAAGCCATGGCCAGTTTGGGCGTAGCATTGCGGTACTCCTCTCCATTCCATCCTGAGGGAAAGTCAGTTGTGGAAAGGAAAAAACGGGACATAAAGCGGTCTATAACAGGTAGGGTATTAGGTTTGGTGATGGTTGGGTCAAACATCTTTATGGGGTCCAACGCTCATTAAACAATTTGCTAAGAAGTTCTCTAGGGGGGTCACTCCATATGAGGTCCTATTTTGGACAAGAATGTGGGTTCCTGATCTCGAATGTAAAGGCACAGTGGTGGAAAATAAACCATTTGATATCAAAGATCGTTTGGCTGTTTTACAGGACTTAAATGAACTAAGATCGAAAAAAACAACGTTTTCCTGAAGCCAACCACCACTGGGCAAAATCCTGTCGTCCCAGCAAGGCCTGTCTGGATCCCAAAGCTTGGGGATCTAGTCAGAGAGATGTTCGTGGACAAGAAGGAATTTAGGCCTTCTTAGAGACAACCGGTACCTGTCCTAGTAATCCACGGATCAAGAACAGTACTTCTGCCGGCCCTTGCTGGTAAAAGAAAAGATTTGTGTACATCGGTCTCATCAAACCACACTATGTGGCCAATACTAAGCAGTAGGCCATGTGGACTCCGACCAAGTAGCAGACACACTCCTCTAGCTACTATCCAAGAGGTTCAAACTGAAAGACTCATCACCATTGAGAAACCAACAGTAAGAATTGAAGGACTAAGTAACAATGCTATGGAACTCATTCCTCTTAAAACCCAAATAACAGTTCGTCCAGATACACCGGTCTACACCAACGTAGCAAGTGATCCATTGGTTCCAGCAAATTCAACAAATCCTGATGCAATTCCAAAGAATTGACAGAACTGCATCTGTCTATTTCATTAACTTTGATACGTTTTCTGAGGATCCCAGCGAGCCTGAAACAACGCCAGCAAAAAGAACTTTCAAAGAACAAGCACAAGACTTTTTTCATCACGTGAGAAAGACTTATCTGGTTTCACCATGGATTGAACTGTGGATTATTTCTGGAATATTTTTCTTTCTACTTTGGCTAGCTTTAGTAATAACTCCAAACATGTTGATAGATGGAAGATATATTCATTTGGACACAGGAAGTAAAAATGTGAACTTACTTTTGAAACCACACAAATCATCCCATCGTGAAGCAAGAGACTTGTCAGCAGTAAACATCACAGCCGTTCCTATACAAGATGGTATAGTTTGGGACAAAACGGATTATGATATATTCGGCCCGTCTGAACTTTTGAAGATTCCACACTTATTTAAGATTTCATTAAGTGACTTTATTACCTCCAGTACCTATTCTGATGATTGGGACTTTAAGACTGTTAATAACATGATGTCTGATCTTGAAACGTCTGCTGCATTCTCTAACCATGAATACTTAGAGGGTTCAACAGACTATGAACAGCTTTATTGTTACAACTACTATGGTCACTATGGTCATCATTTCTTGCATAAACCAACAAAAGACACTGTTCCAAAGGGAGGGTACTAGATAGCCCCTACCAGAAAGCAAAAAGAAAAAAGAAAACAGGGACCTAGGTATGGGAAGGGGCCCCGCACAAAGGAGAAAAAACAAGTCTTGTCCCCTGTTGCCCCGAAAGGTGTCATGCTTCATCATCGGGCATTTGCTCCTCGTCGGGCCTGGCGCTGCAATGCCCTACGGGTCCCCCGAAGGGTCACTTTAGCGGAGATCTTTTTGGGGAAATGCCGGATGGTGCATGTGGGTGTGTGGGGTGCTAGTCCCTAAAAGAGGGTAAAACAAAGTGCGTGCAAGATAAGTAAAATTTAATCCGGGGTTACAAAATCAAAAAGCTAGAGCAGGGATATTGCCAAAATAAAATAGATTAGAACCCCTCGGGTATAAAGTTACCCCTGCAGGCATATTATGCCTGTCGTAGACCAACATGTTTCACGCCCCTATTGCCACCAGGGTCGTTGGCGCTTCTTCAGGATCAAAAGACAGATGTAGTGAAGTGCACGTGAAGTGAATGATTAAAAGTTAATACCCTCATGATTGGTCAGGGCGGGCCACCAAACTGTTTCCCAAACAGGGTGGTGAGAGTTTGTAAATGCTCCTGATAAGTAACCTAGGAAAGAAACAACAAGATAGAGGACACACAGTATGAGCATCAGTACAACTTGGTGCATCAAAACGTGCCACAATCGTGTGCACGACCTGCCACAATAAAAACACACAAGACCAGAAAGTGGGGAACACCTAGTGTACCCCTAATGTCACCATCTCCCCCACCCCCCAGACTCGGGCCCAAGTATGCTTGCCCATAATTTCTAAATTCTCAATGTTGCCAATCTAAAGAGGCTTAGGGTGTCCATATAGTTGACACCATCCTTCGTCACAATCCCATCAGACAATGCACAGGTTAGGTATGAATTTAAAGACTAAAAACAGTGCATAAAATAAGGGGACTTCGCATGTATGTTAAATCACTGGGCATGCGTACGAAGAAAACAGAATCAAAAGGCAGGCCTTACCCGACATTATCGGGGAAAGAGACCTCTCCTCTGGCCAAAGACGCGGGGCACCCGCTCCTTCTTGGACTATAAAGGAGAGCAAAGTGGGGAAAAGGTGATTCAAAAGCGAATGGAAAACAGAGAGGAACCGGTAAGGTCCAAAAGCTGTATACGGGCAGAGCACTCAGAACTCAAAGTGCCCGTTCACAACAAACTGCCCCTACTGTACTCACGGTTCTCTCTGGGTGCGGGATACAAAGAACCTACCCCGTCCTCACGTCTACCAGGGGGAAGCACTCAAAACGGGCCACAAGATTAAATACTGTCAGGGGAGGAGCCAGGGCGGCACCTTCTTCCGGGACGTTCAGACCCCCTGGGTGATACTGCGGCTGCGCCAAGGATCAGTTTTGAATGCCTATGCGTCTCGGGGGAGAACTACTCACCCACGCTTGCGCGACAGTATAGTAACAGAGGACTGTAATCTAGAAAATTTCTACTCCACTACAGTGGATCTGGTATTACTGACTAACACCGGCCCGGAATATCCGAACCACCGGTTCTATGGCTGCAGGTAGGCAGTACCCACTGTTTTCTAGGTAATATCACTGAATCACCGGGATGGAGGCTTGTAGTCACAAAGCAACCAACGTGCACTCAAGGCTGCACCTTTTAGTCATATATTATATCAAACATGACACCAAGTGATCACAATGCGCATAGAAAAAAGAAGTAAGGGTGGTGTCTGACACTACAGCCCAACGCGACATCATCCCACATTGAGGGGTTAAAAGAGAACATAACATCGGCCCCTAGAAGGGGTAGCAAGCTAACACCAGGTTGGGGGGTGGTGGTAGTGCAGTCTAGTGTGTGAAAAGGAAGGGAAATAGGAGGGATAGAAAAGAATAAGGTCCCTCGGCTGAGCCGCCATGCATCTACTAAGTCAACAAAAGAAGGGGGGGACCGAGGAGCAAGTTATGGTCCAGTGTCTGCGCTCCTCTAACATGATACTTAAACCAACAAAAGACACTGTTC
The DNA here is from genome assembly GCF_964204655.1 of Triturus cristatus. Lineage (NCBI taxonomy): Eukaryota > Metazoa > Chordata > Amphibia > Caudata > Salamandridae > Triturus > Triturus cristatus. The sequence continues at coordinate 1,471,388,353 of NC_140590.1, forward strand.
CAAAGGGAGGGTGCTAGATAGCCCCTACCAGAAAGCAAAAAGAAAAAAGAAAAAAGAAAACAGGGACCTAGGTATGGGAAGGGGCCCCGCACAAAGGAGAAAAAACAAGTCTTGTCCCCTGTTGCCCTCACACACCCCGAAAGGTGTCATGCTTCATCATCGGGCATTTGCTCCTCGTCGGGCCCGGCGCTGCAATGCCCTACGGGTCCCCCGAAGGGTCACTTTAGCAGAGATCTTTTTGGGGAAATGCCGGATGGTGCATGTGGGTGTGTGGGGTGCGGGTCCCTAAAAGAGGGTAAAACAAAGTGCGTGCAAGATAAGTAAAATTTAATCCGGGTTACAAAATCAAAAAGCTAGAGCAGGGATATTGCCAAAATAAAATAGATTAGAACCCCTCGGGTATAAAGTTACCCTTGCAGGCATATTATGCCTGTCGTAGACCAACATATTTCACGCCCCTATTGCCACCAGGGTCGTTGGCGCTTCTTCAGGATCAAAAGACAGATGTAGTGAAGTGCACGTGAAGTGAATGATTAAAAGTTAATACCCTCATGATTGGTCAGGGCGGGCCACCAAACTGTTTCCCAAACAGGGTGGTGAGAGTTTGTAAATGCTCCTGATAAGTAACCTAGGAAAGAAACAACAAGATAGAGGACACACAGTATGAGCATCAGTACAACTTGGTGCATCAAAACGTGCCACAATCGTGTGCACGACCTGCCACAATAAAAACACACAAGACCAGAAAGTGGGGAACACCTAGTGTACCCCTAATGTCACCATCTCCCCCACCCCCCAGACTCGGGCCCAAGTATGCTTGCCCATAATTTCTAAATTCTCAATGTTGCCAATCTAAAGAGGCTTAGGGTGTCCATATAGTTGACACCATCCTTCGTCACAATCCCATCAGACAATGCACAGGTTAGGTATGAATTTAAAGACTAAAAACAGTGCATAAAATCAGGGGACTTCGCATGTATGTTAAATCACTGGGCATGCGTACGAAGAAAACAGAATCAAAAGGCAGGCCTTACCCGACATTATCGGGGAAAGAGACCTCTCCTCTGGCCAAAGACGCGGGGCACCCGCTCCTTCTTGGACTATAAAGGAGAGCAAAGTGGGGAAAAGGTGATTCAAAAGCGAATGGAAAACAGAGAGGAACCGGTAAGGTCCAAAAGCTGTATACGGGCAGAGCACTCAGAACTCAAAGTGCCCGTTCACAACAAACTGCCCCTACTGTACTCACGGTTCTCTCTGGGTGCGGGATACAAAGAACCTACCCCGTCCTCACGTCTACCAGGGGGAAGCACTCAAAACGGGCCACAAGATTAAATACTGTCAGGGGAGGAGCCAGGGCGGCATCTTCTTCCTGGACGTTCAGACCCCCTGGGTGATACTGCGGCTGCGCCAAGGATCAGTTTCGAATGCCTATGCGTCTCGGGGGAGAACTGCTCACCCACGCTTGCGCGACAGTATAGTAACAGAGGACAGTAATCTAGAAAAGTTCTACTCCACTACAGTGGATCTGGTATTACTGACTAACACCGGCCCGGAATATCCGAACCACCGGTTCTATGGCTGCAGGTTGGCAGTACCCACTGTTTTCTAGGTAATATCACTGAATCACCGGGATGGAGGCTTGTAGTCACAAAGCAACCAACGTGCACTCAAGGCTGCACCTTTTAGTCATATATTATATCAAACATGACACCAAGTGATCACAATGCGCATAGAAAAAAGAAGTAAGGGTGGTGTCTGACACTACAGCCCAACGCGACATCATCCCACATTGAGGGGTTAAAAGAGAACATAACATCGGCCCCTAGAAGGGGTAGCAAGCTAACACCAGGTTGGGGGGTGGTGGTAGTGCAGTCTAGTGTGTGAAAAGGAAGGGAAATAGGAGGGATAGAAAAGAATAAGGTCCCTCGGCTGAGCCGCCATGCATCTACTAAGTCAACAAAAGAAGGGGGGGACCGAGGAGCAAGTTATGGTCCAGTGTCTGCGCTCCTCTAACATGATACTTAAACCAACAAAAGACACTGTTCCAAAGGGAGGGTGCTAGATAGCCCCTACCAGAAAGCAAAAAGAAAAAAGAAAAAAGAAAACAGGGACCTAGGTATGGGAAGGGGCCCCGCACAAAGGAGAAAAAACAAGTCTTGTCCCCTGTTGCCCTCACACACCCCGAAAGGTGTCATGCTTCATCATCGGGCATTTGCTCCTCGTCGGGCCCGGCGCTGCAATGCCCTACGGGTCCCCCGAAGGGTCACTTTAGCGGAGATCTTTTTGGGGAAATGCCGGATGGTGCATGTGAGTGTGTGGGGTGCGGGTCCCTAAAAGAGGGTAAAACAAAGTGCGTGCAAGATAAGTAAAATTTAATCCGGGTTTACAAAATCAAAAAGCTAGAGCAGGGATATTGCCAAAATAAAATAGATTAGAACCCCTCGGGTATAAAGTTACCCCTGCAGGCATATTATGCCTGTCGTAGACCAACATGTTTCATGCCCCTATTGCCACCAGGGTCGTTGGCGCTTCTTCAGGATCAAAAGACAGATGTAGTGAAGTGCACGTGAAGTGAATGATTAAAAGTTAATACCCTCATGATTGGTCAGGGCGGGCCACCAAACTGTTTCCCAAACAGGGTGGTGAGAGTTTGTAAATGCTCCTGATAAGTAACCTAGGAAAGAAACAACAAGATAGAGGACACACAGTATGAGCATCAGTACAATTTGGTGCATCAAAACGTGCCACAATCGTGTGCACGACCTGCCACAATAAAAACACACAAGACCAGAAAGTGGGGAACACCTAGTGTACCCCTAATGTCACCATCTCCCCCACCCCCCAGACTCGGGCCCAAGTATGCTTGCCCATAATTTCTAAATTCTCAATGTTGCCAATCTAAAGAGGCTTAGGGTGTCCATATAGTTGACACCATCCTTCGTCACAATCCCATCAGACAATGCACAGGTTAGGTATGAATTTAAAGACTAAAAACAGTGCATAAAATCAGGGGACTTCGCATGTATGTTAAATCACTGGGCATGCGTACGAAGAAAACAGAATCAAAAGGCAGGCCTTACCCGACATTATCGGGGAAAGAGACCTCTCCTCTGGCCAAAGACGCGGGGCACCCGCTCCTTCTTGGACTATAAAGGAGAGCAAAGTGGGGAAAAGGTGATTCAAAAGCGAATGGAAAACAGAGAGGAACCGGTAAGGTCCAAAAGCTGTATACGGGCAGAGCACTCAGAACTCAAAGTGCCCGTTCACAACAAACTGCCCCTACTGTACTCACGGTTCTCTCTGGGTGCGGGATACAAAGAACCTACCCCGTCCTCACGTCTACCAGGGGGAAGCACTCAAAACGGGCCACAAGATTAAATACTGTCAGGGGAGGAGCCAGGGCGACACCTTCTTCCGGGACGTTCAGACCCCCTGGGTGATACTGCGGCTGCGCCAAGGATCAGTTTCGAATGCCTATGCGTCTCGGGGGAGAACTACTCACCCACGCTTGCGCGATAGTATAGTAACAGAGGACAGTAATCTAGAAAAGTTCTACTCCACTACAGTGGATCTGGTATTACTGACTATCACCGGCCCGGAATATCCGAACCACCGGTTCTATGGCTGCAGGTAGGCAGTACCCACTGTTTTCTAGGTAATATCACGGAATCACTGGGATGGAGGCCTGTAGTCACAAAGCAACCAACGTGCACTCAAGGCTGCACCTTTTAGTCATATATTATATCAAACATGACACCAAGTGATCACAATGCGCATAGAAAAAAGAAGTAAGGGTGGTGTCTGACACTACAGCCCAACGCGACATCATCCCACATTGAGGGGTTAAAAGAGAACATAACATCGGCCCCTAGAAGGGGTAGCAAGCTAACACCAGGTTGGGGGGTGGTGGTAGTTCAACAGACTATGAACAGCTTTATTGTTACAACCACTATGGTCACTATGGTCATCATTTCTTGCATAAATCTGCAACACCTAGAAATAAAGGTAACTGAATTGGCACAATGCTTTTTGTCACTTTTTACAATTTGAGCACCCACACAAATCTTTATTTATGTATAACCAATGGGAACATTGGGAACATTGTCCTACACCACCAAGGGGTAGCTCAAAAACATTTTAAATGAAGTTTCCATATTTTTCAGGATATAATATATCGAATCCAGAAACGTTTTACTTTAAAAATGTAAACAAAACAGGAACAAAAAATATGTTAGCCAATACGAAACAGATTTATTCTGCTGCCCAACTGTCTAGACAGGGTTTCGACTTTTGGAAAGACACAATTGACACAAAATCTGTGTGGGGTACAAAAGATTGACAAGTGCAGGGGATAGAAGCTTTGTTTAGAGCCTGCATCATACCACAACAGATAATGTTTTTGAATGACACTGTCCAACAAACGTCTTGCCTTTGGTTAGCCAAGATCAAAGACATGAACACACCGTCCATACCTGCACCTGCAAGTAATAGCTATACACAGGGGGTGGTCGACGTACATACTATCTTAAAAAACAACAGATCAGATTTCGAATGGAAAAAATGGTTGCTCTGGCCCACAGACACAAACATCTGTCAAAAAAGATTCCTGAACAAGACACAAGGCCTAACGGTCAATAGGCCAGACCCACGCTATGTTCAAAGACAGCATCCAGGGATAGTAACAACATACAGTGTAGGAAAACTATGCATTGATTGGCTGCAGACATCTACACTAGAGGATGTGAAACAACACTTATCTTTACGCAAACGTTAGGGAATTCTTGCCAGGTCCAAGAAAACCACATCAAAAACGTTTCATATATGCCGGCATTTATGCTGCTCATAATGAAATATGGAAGGTTACCCAAGCAGACGCTGCAGAAAGAATACGAGAAATTGATCGTATTATTTTAGAGAAATCTCTTGCTGTGGTCGACAATGGTTTAACGATTCTGTCATCCAGGATATATTCATTGGGCAACATTGTATCCTCTGCTATAGACATTGTGGAACAAGATGTGGTCCTGCTGCGTCAAGACCAGTCTCAATTACGTTTTATTCTGTCATTAGGCTGGACACTACAAAACTTGCGTGCAGGTTATGTGCCTTGGCGTTTCATCGACACGTCTTCTCTGTTTCCTGATTACAATCTCACTGATAAACAGATTGAGCTGGCACAAAGGGGAGCAAAGTATACAGTGCTGAGCATTGTAAAACTGGAAAAATTGCCATTTACAGTAGCAGACAAACCAGCTACAGAATGGATCATACATGGCAAAATAACTCTGCCTGTTACAAATTTCCATTTTCAGTATTGCCTTAAACACATGCCAGTAGGCAAATATGAAAGGTTGGGTAAAGAATACATCAGGACATCCTGGGATTTACCTTACACATACAGATGTTGGAGTGGGGGGCGTGAAGTGTTTATTAGCGGTACACACTATGAAAATGCACTGATCGGTTCACTCATATGTCAGGATATTAGTCTACATGGAGCCTGTAGCGGTTCCACTGCAAATTTATCCTGCCACCTGCAAGGTTCACCAGCCGCTGTGATTAATCCAACGTTTGGACAACTTTCAAATGGGGGTTACCTCATGTTGAATGATCAGAGCTGTTGTGGCATGTTTCCAGGTATCACATATCTAGTAAAGTATCTTGTTCCCCCAAATAGACACAGTCAGGGAGTCACCTTTATGGCCTTCACTGAACATCTCTTCTATACGAATTGATACTTATAAATAAAAGCCATTCTTTTACAACAAACCGTGTCTTTGACCTCGGCCAAAGAAACCTATGATCTACAAGTTGCAAGGACTTCGGCTGAGATACAGGCTCTGTTAAGGACAAATTGCCCTACACATTTCACAGAAATGTTGGGACGTATCTTAAACATGTCTGATACGAGCGGTATTGTGCATGTATTTAAGACCGTATGTTCGGGACTGTTAACACCTTTTCAAGCAGTCCTCTGAATCATTCCAAACTTCATGCACTCGGTGTTTGGTGGTCTGCCGCTAATTCTAGCACTTGTTGCAGGAATCCTGTTTTTATTCCTACTACTATGCTATGGCAAGCCAATCCACCAGCGTCACTCCCAGCACCTTGGAGAATGCTCTCCTGGAAAGGAGGTGTCGTGAGCGCATAGTGCAACTATTGGGTTTACCTCGTCTATGAGAACTAAATACTACATGGTTTCTGTCATTCAGACCAATCTGGCAAGATTGCATCTCACCTGTTTTACGCTGCCTGCTTTGCGGTGAAGAATGTGTGCTAGACATCTGTCTAACACTCCCATTAGTCGTGCCAACGCATATCGATACTCTGCTGGACCCGATAACGGCCCATGCTCTGTGTTGTCCCCAGAGGCTACAGATCCTGATGACGGCATTCGTTGAGATCTCACAGACACAACATGCTACTGCTGAGGTACAAGATGGATCAACAGGCACACAGGTAACATCGGCATCGAACACTGCTACTGACGATGCATAACATCTATGTGCAGTTAGTCTTCTAACCGAGGTAATCCACCTGTCACCGACATCGGTAGACACATTTTTGTCTACAGGATTAGAGGATTTCATGTTTACTCCAGCATCTTCAAATAACTTTTGATTTGGCTCACAGTGTACCTTGTAATCTATGAATTCGGCCTTCATTTTTTCAAAACAAAAAGACAAATTTGGAACTTTCCTTATATCGCACTTTTGTGAATATTGACTTTTTCTTTTATGGCTAAAAGCTCTGCTTACAGTAGAACTATTCTTAGAGAACAGACTTCTTTGAAACACTTCCAGGGGCATGTTGTCACCTTTTTCCACATTAATGTAATCATGAAATGAAATGGGTCAGAACTTTTTTCCTTTCTGTAAAACTGAACCATTTAATTATGTATGTGTATATATTTTGTTCATTCACTTAAGCATTCATTGTAAATATATGCTTAGAATGAAATATTGCTTCAATATGTACAGCACCTTTGCATTTCATGTGTAGCAAACTTTTTAACAAAAACTTCTTTTAGTATGCTTTTACAAATGTTTTTAGTAAACATGTGATACTCGATTTTATGTGTTTAGCACGTTTAGCATTTAGTAATATCGATCAAACGTCAATGGAGTGGGTGTTGTGTTCCAATTTAGATACCAGTATATAGGTTTCCCTGAATCATGTCCTTATATATGCACAATTCGCATTGCCCTTATTTAGGCATAGAATCCCAGTCCTTATTTAGGCATTAGCCTTGCTAACCAAATACAGGCATGGTCACCTACATCCGTCCATCCCACGTCACAACGAGTTCTTAGAAACCAGGCCCTAGCTAGGATTATTGATTTCTCCAAGAACTCATCTGTTATGCATGAACTACTATTCATTAGGGGTTGATCCATGACGTCTTCCTCTGCCCGAATTTATGTCAATGCTAGCATTCCTAAGCACCTTCCAGGTATAAATATACCTTCCCTTACCATGGCAAACCATGGCACGACTTAGCACAACTTGACTGCATGGTTCGCCATGGCAAGTTCGGAAGAGACCATACACCGGCCTGACGCACTGACCAGACGCTGTCATCCCTGCTCGCAGAGAGTCCAGGTTCCAGTGTTCTGACTCCCTTTGCGGGGTGTTAGAGTTTGAGACCCGGAAAGAGATTCCCACCTCTCTCATTCTAAAGGTATGGAGCTGACTAGAACCTAGAGGGACTCTTGGCATACAAAACGTAGTATATATCATACTATAGAAAACAGCACCTACTTCTTACCTCATACTACACTTAGGTTAGGTACACTGGGGTAGAACTATTTAGAAGCATCCGACGAGTATTCACTTTTTAGCCTGTGTTATTTATGTATGTATATATGAATATATGTCATAGCTAAAAGACAATGCTCTTGCAGTATTATTTCTTCTTACTGCTTACGCTGTGCGTATTATATCGTGCTTTCTGTCTAATGATTGCAACAGCTCATATCTCTTACACGAGAAACAAGACTGTTATATAAATCCTTTGAATGAAGAAACTAAGCATGCACGATTGACTGAGTGAAACTGTTATCTATGGTTTCCACGATTCTGAGACGCGTTCCGATTCTAAGGGAAACAAAGTTGTCATGTTTATGCGGTTGTCAGAAATTAATTCCTTCTTGTTCATTCGAGAAGTTTCTAGTGACCCCTGAGTTAGCTGGCACACACAAGTAGAAATTGAGTTTAATGTACTCGATAGGAGCATACTGACCTTAGTCCTATGCAAAAACTATAGTGTATATTATTCCAATGCGCAGAGCCTATAAGGGAAAAAGGAACTACACTACAAGATGTCACATGCAATATGTCCCTATTATTATCTATCTCCAGGATTTTGGTCACCTGACCAGCATGATTGGGAGAAGCTTCTTTGACTGCTGCAAAAGTAGAATCCCTAGAAGTTACTTTCAGGATCAAGCTTCATTGTAAAGGCCATGAAAATGCAATTTCATGTGCTTGCTTCTATACCCTTAAACACCTGGGTAAAGTCTTACCCTTCCTGCCACAGGAATGATTTGCTAATGTTGTATCGACGTGTCACGTCAAAAATTGATTATTGCAACATTCTCTATCTTGGTTTGCCAGAAACCACTTCAGCAAAATTACAGAGAATCTGTAATTTTACCTTTCAGCAGGTAGCTAAACTAAGAAAACATGACTGTTTCTTTACACCAAAATTCACTTCCACTGGCTGCCTATAAAACTGAGAATTCATTTAAGGCTCTGTGAATGAATGAATGAATTAAATTATATTTATATAGCGCGTAGCTACCCGGAGGCCTCTTAGTGCTTATGGACGGCGAGAAGAGCAGAAAAAGAAAGGGTTACTGGAAAGCTGAAGGAAACAAGTAGGGCTTAAGGTGTTTGCGGAAAAGAGAAACATTGGGTTCGCTACGGAGCGTGAGTGGGAGGGTGTTCCACAGACTGGAGGCATTCAGAATGAAAGACCGTCCGCCCCATTTTGCTCTACGGACTTTTGGGGGAGCGGTAAGGAAGGTGTTACTGGACCGGAGAGACCTGGTCGGTTGATAAGGCACGATCAAAGATTGAAGAATTTGGGGCCCATGTTTCCAGAAAGCTTTGTGTGCCAGGCACATGGCTATGTACTGGATCCTGGTGCGAATGGGCAGCCAGTGTAAGGCCATCAAGGCGGGTTTGGCTGACTGTCTACGGGGGATCTGTGCCAAGTGACGTGCCGCACAGTTTTGGATCACCTGTAATTTATTTAAGGTTAATTGGGGAGCGCCAAGATAGAGTGCGGTCCCGTAGTCTAGGCGGGATAAGATTAATGCTTGGACCATGATTCTCCTGGCTTGAAAGGGAAGTAGGGGGAGGATTTTTCTGATCAGACGTAAGAGACCGAAACATGTGGCCGAAAGCTTCGTGGTCTGATAGTTGAAACAGAGGGCATTATCAAGCCAAATGCCTAGACTTTTGATTTGATGCTTTGGAGATGGCAGAGGTCCCATGCAAGGAGGCCAGGTGATGGGGGAGAGGGGCAAGGGTGACTTTCCTAGGAACATGAGTTCAGATTTTTCCCCATTTAATTTGAGGTGCGAATGGTGCATCCAATGGGCGACTGCCTCTAGACAGAGGCCAAGAGTGTCCGATGAACCCTCAGGATGGTTAAGAGCCACCTGAGGGTGAAATAGATTTACTAAAGGTTGCAAGGGCACTCACATGGCTTTGAGCATCTGTATTCTTTCCTAAAGGTAACTGAATTGGCACAATGCTTTTTGTCACTTTTTACAATTTGAGCACCCACACAAATCGTTAGTGAAGACCCTCCACTTATTTTGCACAGTGTTCTAATCGACTGTAAACTGTGGTCTGCGAGATTGTTTCAGCCACTTTAACACTTACAAAAAACCTGCATTCCAACTCATTGATTTGCTTTCTGTCTCTCCCTTATCAAACGTATCCATCTATGAACAATTTGGGGCATATTAACAAAGAACAGGGAAAATTAACGCTAAGGGCGCTTAGCGTTAATGTTTTTAACGCCCGCTATCGCTGGATAATATCGTCTGGTTAACGCGTTATTAACAACGCTAACCGCCTAGGCGATAAAAAATCCAGCGATAGCGGCATTTTGGGAGGTTATTGCTGGTAATGCAGCGATAAAACTACAAGGATAGTGATATCCTTGTTGATAGCCCATGGTGAATTTAGCCATGTAATCCACCTCCCTTTGGATTACATGGCCAAGTCTGAAAATTAGCAGACGTAAAAAAGCAGAGTTAACCGTGGTTAGCGCTGCTTTTCTTGTCTCTAACAGGGTTAGCGTGAAGCTCTGGAATGCCTACTTTACATCTCATTAGAGATGCAAAGGGAAGCGTAGTGAAAAAGGGTGCTAACATGCGATTTTGCATGTTAGCACCCTGTTGGTGATAGGGCGATATTTTTATCTCCGCTTCTTTGGCTTTTAAAGCCAAAAAAGCGGAGATAAAGCCCTTGTTAATATGCCTCTTTGTTAGTTATCAGAATGCTGGGAATGAATTGGTTCCTTATTGCTGTGAGCCCAGGCACTGAGGGCTTTCCCCTCAGGGAGTCCAAACTCCGATGGGGACTGATGGTCGCTCTTGCCCCATGGAGCTCAAGAATTTCCAATTTGCTGTCCTAAAAATTGCCATGTATTAGTACAAATGGGTTTTAATAGCCATGATTGAAGGTTATGACAGCTAACACATTAGATGCTCACACCAAGAGAACGGTAAGATATTTAATAACAACCAGCGTACAATACAACACAGTGTGTTCGGTTAGATATGCTCTAATGTCTCTTTTATAATTCAGGTAACACAAAGACGGCACATGTACATTGTTTTTCCATCAGTTCAACTCCCGTAACATCTCAGAGAAGGAAGTGGCTTGTGCTGCAACACCACTTCCTCTCGACAGCACAGGCTGTGCTTGAGATGGGGCACATTGACTACTTTGATGTGCTGCACGGCATGTTCTACAGATTCACTTGAAGACAAGCTGCATCCTGATGGAACTCCACCAATGGAAAAATCATTTGGAAGATCTAAGCCTTGCTCCTCACATATCCGATCCAGCCACAGAGCCACTCCTTTTTTGGAGTCCTGGGGGCATATGTATCAAGTTCCGTTTTTGCAATTCTCAAATAGCGATTTTTAGGGAATCGCTATTTGAGAATTGCAAAACGGGATGTAATAAAAAACTCGCAAATGTTTTGCGATTCCTTGGCATTCCTTAATTGTGATTAGCAAATTGCTAATCGCAAATAAGGAAAACCTTCCCATTCATTCCTATGGGCTAGGAGGCCCATAGGAATGAATGGGAAGACATTCTCATTTTGCGATTCGCAATATGAGAATCGCAAAATGATAATGCAATTCCAAGGGTGCTAGGGTGTCAAAAGGACACCCTGTTGCACCCCTGAAATATGTATGTATGCACATGTGGCACACATACATGCCCTAAGGGCATGTCTGTGCGTCACATGGCACTTTGAAAAATGCCAAAAAGTGCATTTTTCAATGAAATCGCAAATTAACACCAACTTGAAGTTGGTGGTAATTTGCAATTTCTTACGGCCAAATTGCAATTTTTCTAGGCTACATACATTGCATTTAAGGAATCGCAAATTGCGATTCCTTAAATGCAATCGCAAAATAGAGAATCGCAAATTTTGCGATTCTCTAATTTGCAATGCCCTTTTGGGATGATACATCCCAAAAGGCCTTTTCCCGTTCGCAAACGGGCCGATTCTGAGAATCGGCCCGTTTGCGAACGGGAAAAGGGTTTGATACATATGCCCCCTGGGCAGTATTTGACTTGGTAGAGGCAATATCTGTTTTCCGCTTACATTTTCTCCCAAATACTGTGTGCTTGGTTTGGTGTAGAAGTATTTGTAGAAATGCACATGACCATTGAAAGATAATGAATGTGTGAGTAATCAGAACCGAAAATGAGAACGAAATGCAGTGCAGCAAATCAGCAAACTCAAAAATCAGCTACCATATATGGCAGGACTATAAAGAAACAACCTACATGAAACAAGACAAAGTAAATATTTCAAATTGCATCATATACAAAAAAGGCAATTTCAACATCAACAAGCAAGATTTAGTTTCTGTGTTAATCTGTATGCTGACTACAATGAAAACTGGAAATCAATATAGCACAATAGTACTTGCCATCTTGGGAAAAAAATTATAGCAAAGCTAATCAATCATAAATGACTGACAGAGATGGAACGGGTGTGTTTCTGTTGATTCCAGACCAGAAACTGAAATGCAATTACATTTACAACAATAGAAAAAGAAACAATTTAGCAAACTCTATTGATTAGGCAAAGCTCTCCAGATGTCCATGCCAAACGTCTATTGTTCAACTATGCATGATTCACTCTGTCCATTTTTATATTTATAATTCTTTTTCCTTCACAAATGTGCATGTACAAACACCCGAATGCAAACAGAAAACCAGAAACCGAAGTGGTAAATCTAGATGTGCCCTGGGACACCAAGGCTTTGGGCAAATGACACTTTGGGCCCATGATTTTGGTCAGACCGCAAATGACAGGCCGTCAGTTGCGGTCCGACCGATATCTATCAATGCAGTCTGACTGCAGCATTATGATGCGGCAGTGGAAGGCAGCGGGTGAAGGGACCGACTGCTGCCTTTCTAACGGGGGCAACAGTTGGTGCACAATCCCTACAATAGGTACGGTGTTTGTTCAGGCACTGCCGTAGGGATTACAATGTCCCTTTCCGACAGCCTTTCTATGGTGGTTGGACTGCCATAGAAAGCCTGTCAGAAAGGGATTTTGGGGGCCCCTAGCAGGAACCCCGTTCCCCCTGGGCCTCTGGTAAGTGGCCCGCGGGGAGCACCTGTAGTGCCCCTTAAACATCCATGCATCGTGTGGCAGGCACCACATGGCGCCTGCCACCCAATGCATGGATGTTCAAAAAGTGTATGTTTACCATTGCTGCTTTTGCTGCAGCCCACACGCCGCAATAGTAAACATACACTTTCCGATCACCGTGAAGGCGGTCCCTTCAGAATTTGGAATGCGGTACCTCTAACTCCTTGTCAGGTGGTCTCATTTCCGACACTATGCCGGTCGGATGCTCGTCCGACGGGCATCATTATAGGGCCCATAATAAGGCTTTAAGCAAATGACACAAAGTAAGTCTAGCAACTATTTTGGCAAATCGAATACCTTTACATGCTATTGCAATCTTATCCTGTGCAATCTCCTCTCTTGACAGAAAACTGACTATTTTTAAACAGATGTTTGTACAACGACCCAGCATGAACCCCGATGGAAACTGTGAGCCTTGCTGTCATGACCAAAAAGGAAAATATTTTGGGAGGACACCATTACAAAGAGGAGCAACTTTCCTGTCTAAACTAACTGCCCTTCCCACACTATCTCTGTGTCCATGTGATTAGGTACCAGGGAACAATTTGTGCTCTTTGGCATCAACAAAAGAAACATAACAAAGACTATAGCACCTCAAATGAAAAAACGTATGGGAGAGGCAGCACTCATTTTTGCAGACTGTGCTTTTGCAGATTTGTGGGTGGGCAATTTTCACCGAATATGTGTGGCACAACAATGAGCAGGCCCTTGGAAGGTTAACATGTTTGTGCTTTACTATCATTTAAGGTGTTTGTGCTTGTGTGTCATTGAATATGTTTGTGCTTCACTGTGACTGTTTGCTGACTTGTTGCTTTTAGTTTTCTTTGGGTTGGTGATTTATGTTTATGTGTTATGTGTATGTGGGAGAGGCAGTGCTGTACTTCCTGTGCAGAATTAATTCTGTAGGTGTACACTTGAAAAGGAAAACTGTGCCTCTTCTTCGCTATAGGTGCCTGGCAAGCAGTGTGGCAACCTGATTGGTGTTTGGTGTGGCAAAGAGTAAATCTTTGCCACACAGGTGAAATTATGTTTCACCCGTGGGGCTCAGCGCAATGTCAAGGAGACCACTTTTTCATTTATAATCTTCCTACAAGATGGATTCCTGCTTAGTGGCACTATTGTAATCCCCAAACATAAATCCATTTAAGGAGGGCACTGTTGAAAGGGGAAGCCTCTAGGCTTTCCAATAGTGCCTTCCCCATGACTCGAAAGGCTAACGGAATGTCGTTAGGTCCCCGAACGACAGAAGGCAAAATAAAAAGGCCACTGCCATACTTCTCTGTCCAGGTGGATTTTCCCTACCCTTAAAGGACAATTGAGGACAGGGGGATGGGATGGGGGCACAATTGGTCTCCTAGAGAAGGGAGAGCCTTGGAAAACATTTATGTCCCCAATGCCGGGGTGCCACCCACTTTTACAAAATCCCTAGTGGCCTAGTAGATGGCCTCTTGCTCACAAATAAGAGCCATGCCATGGATCCCTGCACATAAATCCATTTGACGGGGAGACTCCATTTCCAGTGGTGCATTTCTCATCTAGGAGTTGCCCAGTATGGAGGGGAGGCCTCCCCCAGTTGTGGACTGAGAAGCTCACCTGTCTCTACCAACAACATCTTCCTACTGAGTGATGTCACCAGCAGTGGTGGCTGGTATTTGGAGGCAGTGGTTGGGCTGGCCACAGGTGAGAGGGATTAATTATCAAATAAAACACTTACCTGTCTGCCGCAGCTGCCCACCATCGCTGCCTCCTCCTCCTCTGGGTCCTCTTCTGCCTGCTTCCAGGGCAGGAAGCACCCGGCTCCCAGCCTCCAGATAGCCAATCACAACGTTGCAATGCAGTGTTGTGATTGGTCTGAGTCCCGTGCCAGAGAATGGGAGGTTGGGCATGTTATCCATGCAGGCTGCAATGCAGCCTACAAGGAGATCATGCAAAGTGCGTCTGACGGTTTGACCGGCCCGAGATGGCCGGTCAAAGCGTACTGCGCACTAGGAGTGAGCAAACCACTCCTCTCCTGCCCTGCTCTGTGAGCAGAGCAGCCCCGCCCCTACCCAGCTGAGCAAGGTGAAAAATAAAATGACAATAACAAACAGTTATTATCATTTTATTTTTACTTTTTTCGACCTGCTCAGTGGGGCGAGGAGCCGTCACCTGAACACCAGCTCACCGTAGGGTGTGCTGCCATCACCAGTCTGCCGCAGGGGTTGCTGTAGGCTGACATGGTAGCACTATTGCATGTGCCCCCAGTGAGGGTATAAAACTGTTAGGCCTGCAGTGTAGTCACTGGAGGATTCCCTGCACTCGGAGGGTGTGATGTCAACATTCACCCCACTCTCGAGGCAAAAATGGTCATCACATTGTCTTCATATAGGGAGATAATCATACAGTGGAATAGTGTGCACATCAACCATACAGTTGAGAAGTGCTTAAATCAAACATACAGTTGAATAGAGTTTACATCAACCATATGGTTAAATATAGTTGACAGAATCGCAATGGAAGCCAAATGTAGTTGAACAGTGTTTACATTAACCATACAGAGTATTAGCATGAACAAGAACTAGACAAATGTGCAATTTTCTTATTTGCACTTCTGAATTTAGGTGATTAAGTAGTGCGTTTGCTGCCCCTTCCAGTGAATCCTGGGATTTTATTTGCCACATCTAACTTAGGTTTTGGGCTGCATTCCGCACTAGTCTAAAATGCGGAGTTGAAGGTTGCTTTGCTCTTCAATTTCAGCAACCCTGGAGGGACACGTTCTGGTGTTCCAGTGTCCTGTGTCTTCTCCTGGTGGAGTTCTTGCAGAAAGTTTGGGCACTCTTTCTCATGGTTTACCTTGAAGTGCGTACACAAAGGGGGATATTCACAAGAACGTGTGATAATTATTGCAAAAACAGCTTAACGCAATTTTCAACATCGCAGTCTATCGCGGGAAAATAACGCTGTGTTAAAGAGGTATTCTCAACACGGCGGTACCATGCGATAGTCTCACGATAACGCATCAAATGACCGCATTAAAAATAATGCAACGCCTAAAAAATGCGAAACACGAACGCAAAAAAAAGCGGCGATGTCCCAAACCACGATACAAAATTTAGCGATAACCAGCGACAGGCCTGGAATTCCCATGTGTCATATGGTAAAATGCACCAGAAAAGCAGAGAAAAAAAACTGTGAAATGACAATGTACGAGTACAACCTCACATCCGTGACGTAGTACAAATGTCCACTGTCCCGCATCAAAAAGGCATCTCCTCACAAACAGCCACAATGTACATTGTCATGCAGTCTGTATGTAAACTTCGCCAATGCGTAAACATACATGGAACACACTGTGAAACTGCATCTCCCCTTTACATTGCAGAGGGACAATCAACACCTCCTGCAGAGCAGACCCTACATCACGTCAGTAATGATGGAGACGACTTCCAGGACAACGACTATGACGAACTCCAGCGGTTTATGGACAACCTCCAAACCCCACCTCCAGTAGCAGGGCAGACCAGCACCATCGAGTTGAGCCCACCCCCTGCACAGAACACACACCAGGAAGCACCCAACACTATGTCTGGCTCCCAGCACCTCACCAAAGAACACATGGCGTTCCAACTCCGTGTGTTAGACCGCCAGAAGGAGCTGGATGAACAGATGCTGGTGGGGTTCCACCTCACGGCAGCCAAAGTAGATGCCATACGTGGGTTTCTAAGTCCCATCAGGGACCACTTACACTCTCTAATGCACACCCACAGTCCACCCCATGCCCTCCAACAATCCATGGCTGGCGTCGCTGGAGTCATGACTCGGAGGCAACATCAACTGTCTAGTCAGAGTGGCTGCAGCGGTCATCGTGATTTGGCAAACATAAGGAGGGTCATGGAGAACATGGAGCGGATGCAGGCGCAAAGAATGGCTAACACAGCTGCACATGAGAAAGCTGTAGATGGGATCTTCCATGCCCTGCAGATCCTTATCATGGGAGTGATGCCACAAGACAGTGCGCAGATGAATGCTGCTGCTACTTCTACATCCACATCTCCGGCCCGTGATGTGCCAGTGTCACACACTGCTGCAGACCAAACACCACCACCCACATGTGAAGCACATGAAACGTCAGAGGACAAAGATGAGGATGAATCTGCCTTAGTGGTAAGAAGGAAGCAGTATGGCTTGTTTCTGCTTGGTTCTGCCCTCTGCATCATGCCCTGGAAGAAAACCTTCCACCGTCCCCTGATACACTCTGCTACACTAACCTTGGACCTCAACATGAACTGCCATATTTTGTTTGCTTAACAATGACACAGCAATCACCCTGCGGACTGGACACTTCCCCTTCGAGTAACTTGTCAAATCCCAAAGGTCTCTGGCTGGCCCTCCACGGGGCAACATTGTAGTGTTGTCTGCATGGCCCAGTACTAAGACAGCTTCAACACTCCACTGAACGTGAATTATACATACTAATTCACACAGATGTGTCATGTCCATGATTAATCAAGTATGAAAGCATGGACAAATGTAGGGGCAGTGATTCCCCCTTAAGTCCATGTTGCTCATGTTGTGGGACTTGAGTCACAGGGTGCATCCCTGCATCCTGGTGGTACATATCTGACTGCAAAAGAAGGCCTGTTGTCAACTGTGGGATTTGAGACACCTGTGAAATGCTGATGAGAGTGATTTCGTACTATCTTTGACACACAGAAATGGCATTTCGAATACATGACACCCCAAACAGCCTCTCTGTACAGAGGTGACACACCCACCATCTATTTTCAAATTATGAGACTGTTAGCACTACATGCTGCACTTACACTTGTCAGAGTGACGTGCCTGTACAGAGGAGTGACATGCATTCAGGGAATGTGTGTTGGAATTAATTTATTTGCACATGCTGTGCCTGTGGTCATTTTGTACTGTCCCATAATTGCTAAGGACTGTGACAATGTGACGTGCTCTTGTGAAGAAATTGTCAATGATGGTGTTCCTACGGGCTATTCCTGCTGTGGCTGCAGTGGGGTGTGGTCCACCTGCCTCATCTTCCTCATTATCGTCCGCTGCATCTGGAACTTGTATCCATGGCACACACAACATGCAACGATCATCTTGCACACGATGTCTGGGATGTACAGGAGCCTTCCACCTGTGATGTCCAGGCACCTGAAACGTGACTTCAACACGCCAAATGTGCGTTCCACGAAGGCCCTGGTGCGTTTGTGGGCCGCGTTGTACTGCCTCTGGGCCTGTGTGTTCTGGGCTCGGAGGGGTGTCATCATCCAAGGGCAGAGTGCATATCCTTGATCACCTGTGACAGTGCTGAGAGACATGAGTCAATAGTTGGTTCTGCATGATGTGTTGGCAGGCTCACTGGTTCATTGGTGTGTGATATGTGTGACTTAGTGATTCCTGTTTGACATGTACTGCTTGTAGCAAATGAGCGGCATCAATGTGTATTACGTAGCCTCACTGCTACTCCTCCCTCCCCCGAGCCTATTTACTAGTGTGCGCAGCGCGGTTGCATCACTTGCACTCCTACGGCATATCATTGCCCTGCCTGTCTGCGCATGTCAACAAGCCTGACAACGACACTGTGATGTTGTCCGTGGAAGGTGGGCGGCAACGTGTGTGTAGGCCTATGATAAGGATAGGGCGGACACAGATGTAGAGTTCATGGCTGGCTGAACTCGTGATGCGGTTGGGGGTAGACCTTTGGCCTATGCTGAGGTAATAGCGACACACACAGCAGTTGGCATGTATGATCCCTGACACCGAGTGGGCTTGCGCTCCCTTATTTACACCTTCGTCCGAGCCCGCACTCCAGGGGCATGCTACATTGCAAAATTGTCCATTGCGGGACGGGTGGCACCGACACTACAACAGAGACACACGCATTAGTTACTTCCTTGCCAAGGCCAAAACTTAACCAAGCCCAGAGCCCCTAAGGGCTCTGGGCTCACACCCCTAAGCTGGACTGTCGTACTCCAGTTCACTCCGCTTACGCTTACAGGGGGTACGACACAACTACATGTCCCAGGTCTAACCCACTGCCTGAGGTGACATGGTTGCGTCCGCTGTACACAGCACAATGTTATGTGGTAGGGCCCGGGGCCCTCATGCATACATAATGACCACACAGACACACTTAGATAGTTTGTGGAACTGGCTATGGGCACGTGCACCCGGCCCATTTTATTAACAGGGTCACATGTCCAGTGACGACTGTGCTGGATTGGTGTAGGGTGAGTGTAAGTCAGCCCTCAGAGAGTAGTTGGTGCAGGCAACCACTACAACAGTGATCAGACAATCAGAAGTTCAAAGTTCAAACAGTAAGGGTCCACGACTTGAGCTGCACAGAGTTACTGGCCCCGAATGCATTGCGGCCAGCACAGCCACACTGCCATGGGACGGTGACTTGCGGTGCACTGAGGTAAGGCCTAGAGAGCTGAGCGGGTCCTCATCGATGTCCAAGGTGAATGTCGCAGAGTGTTTTGGGGGACAGTGGAAGATGTTCTTCCAGTGCATGATGCAGAGGGCAGAACCAAGCAGGAACAGGCAATATGGATGTGATGAATGCTACAGACTCATTGTTAACACCAAGTCAGTATCAGCTACATGATGATGAAGGCAACCCCCAGGCCATATACTCAGATGCCACCAAAGTACAACCAGAGAGTGTCCATGAATTTCGTATCACAGAGTTAGTGGCACCAGAGCTGAAAGGGGATGCAGTCTGCGATGAGGCCTGTACAATGATATAAACTCTGCCATACATAAATCAAGACTCAGTTCCAAATGTGTGACCTACTTGACCGCAGTGTAGGCCGGAAGCAGTGGTCAGCAGGGGCCCACAGCCATGTGACGTTGGCTTGCGATGCACAGAGTTAGTGCACCAGAGCAGTTGTTGGTAGTGTTCGAACACCTCCGTAACGATGCTCCTTTTATACTCCGGACTGAACCGCGTCTTCCTCTTACTCCTCTCCTTGCGTACAATGATATGAACTCTGCCATAAATAAATCAAGACTCCGTTCCAAATGTGTGACCTACTCGACCGCAGTGTAGGCAGAAGGCAGTAGTCAGCAAGGGACCACTGACCGGTGTTGTTGGAATGCTATGCACAGAGTTTGTGGCACCACATCGAAGGGAGTATAGTGATATAAATGCGGCCATTGATATATGAACTTGGCCATCATGATATCAAGACTCAGTTCCAGATGTGTGACCTACTAGACCGTAGTGTAGGCCAGAGGCAGCAGTAGAGTACGTCAACGGGAAAGGAGTACTGCGGGCCTGTGTCGCGGAGGCCGTTATGGTCTGAGGAGGCTGCCAAGGTTGTGGGCCTCGGGCTTGGAGCTTGCACCGGCACGTGGTGGACTCTTTTTGACACACGCCGGTGTCGGAAGGTGAGCAGTGAGGCCTGGGTGTGCAGGGGCGTGCAAGACGGGTCTGCGGACACAGGCAACACCGCTCATGGCGTCAGCCTCATGGCGGGGTGAGAGGTGCCACCCTGGCAGACACATTGGTCATTCCAGAAGAGAACCATGCCCAGAGCTACGTGCTTTTTATTCACACCCCTGCGCTAGCCTTGCATATGCCAGGCCAGCCCACTGTGGTCACGTTTACAGGGGGGGACGTAACAAGCTACTTTTCCGCGATCTTCCACACTGGCTGAGGTAACATGGATGTGTCCACTGTCCACTACACTCCAGACACCAGCAGTGTATGTCAACATGGAAATGTCTGTGGGATGCATACTGCAGTCTGTCCAGCACATCCACGCCACATTTGGCATTGTGTACATTCTCATTCATGGGTCACTTGACTCCTTCGCACATGACTGGTTCCCACCTCTCCCCACAATCTGCTATTGTGTGGCTGAGGTACCATGCCGTTGATGGCCTTTGTACATGGCTAGCTCAGGTTACCACAGTAAGTTGTGCTGTTGTGTCTGGTATGTGGGCTTGTTGTTTGGCATGTTGTATGTGAGTTTGTAATGTGTGCATCCCCAGAGTTGTGAGTTGCATGATTGTGGAGTTGAGGTGTCTGGTGTGTTCATTTGGTACTTAGCAACGAGCAGTGCATTCCCATAGGTGCCATCCTGGAAGCGCTGGTTGATGATGGACTGTCGGAAGATGTAGGAATCATGCACACTACCTGGATAGTTGGCGACGACATTGGTGAAAAGTCCCCGGTGGTCCACTATTTCCTGCACATTGATGGAATGTGTGTGCTTTCTGTTGCAATAATTGTGTGCAGTGTCGGCAGGGGGCACAAGTAGGACATGTGGGCAGTCAATTGCCCCCAACACGTGCGGGAAGCTTGCTATGGCATAGAAGCCTGACTTGGTCTCCAGCTGTTCCTGCGCAGTGTGGGGGAAGTGAAGGTAATGGGGTACCAAGCTAATGATGGCATCCAAGACAGTTGTGATGAACTTTGATAGGACTGGCTGTGAGACTCCTCTGACTCCGGCGGTTGTTGGTTGGAAGGTACCAGAGGCCAACAAGTGCAGCACAGCCAGCAGCTTTGTCTGAGGTAAGCTGTTGGTTGTCGCTGTCTTGGTACCATCAACCTGTGGGCAATGATGTTCAGGATGCGGAGGATGGTTGTCCTTTTGAGTCTGTAGAGGGCAATGACATCCTCTGGTGTTAAGTCTGTGAGGCTGGTGCATTTTCTGAAGGTCCGCTGTCTTTGTCTGCGCTGCCTCTGTGGTAGTCCGGGGGGGGTCGGTGGGTGTTGTGGCCCTCTTGGGGCTCCGAGCTGCATGATCAGTAGCTCCATGGCATCTGTTGTTCTTCAGGTGTGACTCTGGGCTAGGCTCCCTTTTATGGTGCAGGTTGTAGTCCGACTTTACACCAGGTTAGAGCAGGTGTTAAATTCCTGCTGCTAACGCGCCTTATCGCCTGTTTTGTGATCTTATCGACGATCTGGCTGGGCGTTTTGAATGTTGCGAAGTGGTGTTGTCGCGGATTTTTGCACTGGAACGCCTTCTCTGCATCTCATTAGCGATAGTTGCCGGTGTCATCTGTGGCGATGTTTTTAGCGGCTACTATCGCAGGGAAACTGGGGATATTGGATGTTAGCACCAGCTTGTGAATGAGACAATCATTTTATCGCAACTTTGGTTGCGATAAAGGGCCGCTAACTCGGCGATAGGTCCTTGAGAATATGCCCCAAAGTGTATGCCCTAAAATAGTTTAATCCTTCTTGCCATCCATATTGATTTGTGTCACAAAGCTTGCATATCACCCTCTGGCATTCAACTTCTCTCCAGGGGCATGGGTCAAGATCTCCCAAACTACAGTGTCGTTTCAGGCTTCACTTTCATACCATGAATTCCTCCTATTGCTACAAAGCAGTTAATGGTCCTGCCACTTCTAGTATGCTGAGCCAGACATGGTATAAAAATTCAAAACTGTAGGGCTACATTTACAAGTCAATGTGAAGAGGTGGGACTCCTGGGCCTCATTTACAAGGCCATTGCTCCGCCGGTGCATCACTTGTTTTGCTGCACCAGCGGCGCAGTGTGCCTGCCTATATTTACAAGGCCACATAAAGTCACCCTGCATGACTTTTCATGGCCATGTAAAAATGGTCCCCTTTCACGCATCACTCTGCATGAAAGGAGCGTTCCTTGGGTGCTGCTGTGGGTGTTCCCATGCAACATCCATGAAACCTGACACATTTCCAGATTTGCAAAGTTTTGTAAAGCTGGGAATGCGTCAGAATTCTAAGCCTCCCAGGGGAGGCATAGGAATGGTGCACCGAGGAGATATACTTTAATTTCTCATTGTTTTTTCCTCTTCTATGTGTGCTGCATTTTGCAGCACGCATAGAAAGAGGAAAACGGCATCAATGATTGTTTTTGTGCAGGAATGCTTACTGCCCAAAAACAACCATCCCCAAAACGCAGACATGCTTGCAACAAGACGCAAGGGTGCCTGCACTGGCGCTTGTCAGCCAATTGCATGCCAGCGCAGCGGAAAGCACACGGATGCGTCCTATTGTTGTTAAGGTGACTCATCCCTGTGCTTTTAAAATGACGCAGCTCGGCATAGCAAAATACCTTGTGATGCTGTGCTGCATCTTTGTTTGTAAATTAGTTCCTGTAGTGTCCCTAAATAGCAACTATGCTGCTCTACTCTCTCAAAACACACATATAATGGCACACATAGTCTACAGCTTCATGATTTAGATTGTGAACTACCTTACCGGAAGGGACCCAACACCAGTCCATATGTTTTATAGTCTGTGATAAGGTTATCAAGGCTGCAAATTCGTCTTATATAAAATAGCATCAATATTCCATGGCCTCAGTAGAGGAACCACAGACAATGAAACTCATGGACTCACCTTTGGACCCAAACCTTGGTCCACAATTCTAGTACTGTGGATCAAAAATACAGGCGGTCTCTGCATCTGCCAGAGTTTGCAAACTCCTGCTTGGAGCTTTTTTTAATTACAAAATTGAGGCAGGTTTAGGAACGCACCATCCTAGGCCTGGGTATCAGTGTGCGCACACCATCTCTCTTCTTAGTTTCAGGATGTGGGAACCGGGACCCAAATTCTGTAATAATGACCGCAAGAGAAAGATTTCTTTTGTAGCACATTAATCAGATCCTTTGCATCCACGCTCTTTGATTTGAGTCAACGGGCTTGAAATGGACAATGGGAAAAACACTCCTTCATCCATTCAGAATTGTTTATATTTGAATTTTGAGTTGTCAAACAGTCCTTGAACCTGGGTTCATGCACAGTTCATAGACTAACAGTCAAGAAATCTTCAAGTTTTTAACACATTTAAGCCCACCCAACACAATTTTATAATGCTAATTTCTCAAAACTCTTAAACAGATTACATCAAATCAAGTAAAGGCTCTTCTGTGACTGAGGTTTTACATTCATACCTTAATACATCATTTGGTGTAACTCTGGTCAGTCTGTTTTTCTGTTGAGGACAGCAGAGAACCACATGGGAGAAAGTCACTTAATTGACCTGCCTTTGTTAACCTTCCTTAAGGGGTCTTTCCATACCTGACTCAGATTGGAAGAACCATTCGTCTGGAAAGTTTTGTGCAAATTCATCAAAGGGCACCAAAGTTATTGAGAAAACAAAAGCAGCTTTTAAATGGAGACTCTGACCTAACTATTACTACTCACTGGCTATCTATCACCAGTGTCTAAAATTCATTCATTCAGAAAAAAAAGTGCTCAAATGCTTAAAGACACTGAAATTGTTATGGTATGCTCTCCACGCAACACATGCCATATCTTACATCACCCACCATGCTTTGGTCTTAGTAATCAGTCTTTGAGCGTGAGGAGGAAGCTCTTCTTCCCACTGCACCTGGACTGCATTAGAAGGACTATATAGTGCAGAGTCTCCTCCCGCAGTTCAGGACGTGCCTAGGCAATGACCAGGCCAAGGGTGGGCCGTTCTGTGCCTGTCAGTGTCAGGAAGAGGTGGGCCCCTCCCCTTGGATTTTGTGGTGGTCAGAGGTCTGTCATTGCTTGGAGAGGTTCAATCTCTCCCAGAGCACCCCTGTGTATCAGCCACAACCTGAGGTACTTTCTTTGGTTCAAATTAGACTTGTGGAGTCTGGAGTGGAGTGTCCAACGCCAGTTACAGTGTTGGGGCTGTGACTGGATTGTATTTCCATAGAAACTGGAAGAAACTGGCAAGTATACTACCCTGTGATTGGCTTTAGCTGATTGCTCCATATCGTCCAGGGATCTTGATGACTATCTAGCTGTGAACCCTCATTTGTTGTTTACATCTTTTGCTCCTTGGGCTCATCAGTACTTTAGCATAAGGGTTTTTCGGGGGTGTCTCTACCATTGAGGGCTTTTTAAATCGAGCGGTGGTAATGGTCTACAAAGAGATAGAGCTGGCAGAAAGAAGGCTGTCCTTGACTAGGGACATCCTTCCACTGCCCACTCTTTGTTCTCTCTGCTTCCCTGAGGTTTCCAGGAGCATTGAGATTGAGAGAGCTGACCCCCCCCAGCCTTCCTCCCAAGTGGTTATAAATGCCAGGCTTGATCCTATCATGTCTAGGCTCACCCACATTAAATCATGAATTTTGGACATCTTGGACCACATTCACTCCGGGAGGGACCAGCAGGCAGAGCAGTATCTCTTAACTGAATTGGTTATTACCTCTGTTTCTGCTCCATCAAGTAGCTCCAGCATGCCCCATGAGGTTCCAGGTGCCCCAGTGCATGTCTACAAGCCCCCCAGGTGCCCCAGGGATGCCCCCTTGTCACCCCAGACACAGGTTGCTCACACTGATGTGGCCAGTTCTTGTGCCCTGTCTCCCCCTACTCTGAAAATCAGGCCATGCTTAATTTGCCCCCAGAAACAACCCTATATGCGGTGGTTCTGGGGAACCTTCCACCCCGGATCAATCTTGCACCTGAATCTTATCAGAAGCTAAAAAACATGAGAAGATGATGGACGGAGCGCTGAAACTTTTCAGACACTCACCCCCTGTCACAGATCTGGGTTAAATCCATCATCATTCTTTAGCTCATTTTGCTACCTTAGTTCAGACCCAGCTATATGCAAATCAGTCTTGACCATGTGCCTCATGGGAACAGTTCACCCGAACTGCCGTCCCAGGATGTTTGTTTGCCCAAAGAACCCTCTGTGGCAAGGAGGGGGAGTGGGCAACTGATCACCTTTGTAGAAGTGGAACTGGGTGGGCATTTTGTTGACTTGAACTGGGATGCGAAGATGTTGCAGAGAGTAAAAATATCAGTGCTGGGTACTAATCAATCAATCAATCAATAAAAATCAATCAAATGGGATTTGTAGAGCGCTGCTTATCACCACGGAGAGTATCCAGGCTTTGGGAGAGGGTGGATGCTGCTGCTGAGATGAGTTAGTCAAAGAGTCAGGTCTTTAGGTCCTTCTTGAACTCCCACAGGGTGGGGGATGTACGCAGGTGGAGGGGGAGGTCATTCTAGGAGTTGGCTGGCAGGTGTGAGAAGGCACAGTGTCATGAGCAACTTACCTAAACACCGGGAAGTTCCAATGGGGTGACAATGGAACATGACTCACGCTAAGGATCTTTCCCTGGCAGCAATGAATGGCATTAACACTGCCCCAGTGAAATTTTCCAAGGGGAAGGGGGAATGGGACTGAGAGACAAATAAAGAAACAGATCGACAGGCACTGCACGTCTCTCAGGGCACTGGACTGCCTTGGCTGGAACATGATGCTCGTGACATCTGTAAAGAACAAGTTATGTTAATATACAATTATTAAATGAAAACAGATATTGAATAAATACTTTCGATAACGGGATAATGATAATTGACTACCCTGTTAGCACAGCCCTTGGGGATGTCATTGCCAAATGTGAAACAGGGTTCTTTCAGCTGATTTAGCAAAAGGTTCTGCCTTGGTCCAAACCTAACTTGGGTCTTGTTGAATCCAGAGTGCTTTATATTTACAAATGAATATGACATAAGCGCTTACAGGAGTGCATGCAAGACGCAATACACTCATGTTCATTTATCTATCTACTTCTTACAATTTAATTAAGATTCCCAAAGCTCACAAGCTGTCTTTTTGTGCCTTTCATAACAAGGTTTCAAACTCTTGTGCTGTTCTTATATCGCCTGCCTTTAGTACAGGAATTGTTTTACCTGAACGTTAGTTGAGATATTTGTATCAGGTGGCTGTTCTGTGGTGAGTTATTGTTGTTTTTTCTTTCCTCCTTTGTCTTTGTCTGTAGGAAGATTGAGTCAGCGTGGGGACAAGGAGCACAGCTGGAAAAAGATACGATATCTGAGTGGTTGTCGTGAGGGCCGAAAGATACCGAGCCAGGTGACAAGCAAGACAACAGGAGTTGAGGTGATGATAAGAGCCGGAGCTGCTGCGAGACGGTGAGCAAGATTTGAAGCAGGAGAAGTCAAGGGCTCAAGTGAGTGGGTTTGAACAAAGATGCCAAATACCTGTTCCAGAGCCTGGAGAGTTTAACTAGATAGTAGGTGTAATTGTAGTGTTGATGAGTCATCGGAAATTAGATTGGGGCCAGCAGGAACCAATCAGCAAGTCATCCGTAATTACCAATCAGTGAGTCATCTACAATTATAAGCAAGAAACAATCACTGAGTCATTGCAGGAAAATACAGTGAGTCAGCAACAATTACTAGCAGGAAACAATTAGTGAGTCATGGGCAATTACTACCAGTGTAGGGAATCAGCTGATGACGTGGGCCGATGCCAGTGACATTTTCTCTGAGATTCAATATGGTTTCAGGCCAGGCATGTCAACTTCTGACCAATGTTTGAATCTTTAATTAATGATTAACAAGTACACCATAGCCCGGCCTGAATCCCTCCACCTGACATTCATGGATCTTATGTCCACTTTTGCTCGGCTT
This sequence comes from Triturus cristatus, assembly GCF_964204655.1. Lineage (NCBI taxonomy): Eukaryota > Metazoa > Chordata > Amphibia > Caudata > Salamandridae > Triturus > Triturus cristatus. The sequence goes on from NC_140590.1 coordinate 1,471,415,652, forward strand.
AATCATACAAGATTTTCAGCCCTGCTTCTCCAAATAGGGGTAAACACAAACATAGTGTCATTTCAGCCGACTTACACTATGGCATCTCTGCCTCAGTGCGCTATACATAAGGCGCTGCTCATACCGGTACTTTACCCACCAGCATGAGTGTCCAGCAGGTATGCCTTCTTGCACCCTTCTTGTTTACTCTCTATATCAATGGGCTGGAGCAAGCTCTTCTTTCTTGTCAGGCTGATTGCCTGAGGGTAGGAGATAGATCACTTCCGGTATTGCTATATGCTGATGATGCGGTCCTCATGGCCCATACGGCCGTGGGGCTGCAGCTACTCCTGAATAAGTTTGTCGCCTTTATGGGAAGTTTACATTTGGCAATACATTTACCAAATCTTATGTCATGGTGGTTAGCCCACAATCTACTAGTTCTAAGACATTTAAAGTGGCCAGCCATACCCTAAAGTCCCAGCCTTTTCCTGCTTAGGGGTGGTATTCGATTTGAATAACAATTGGAAGCCTCTGATTGAGGGAAGGAGATTCGAGTTTATCAAAACCACTGGGGCAATGGCTAATTTTGGTCGCAAGCAAGGTTCTTGGTATGCGTGTCCTACTTAAGATCTACAAGGCAAAATGTGTGTCTCAGCTCCGCTACATTAGTGATTTTTGGGGTCTCACAAAGTTTGAAAAAATTGTGACAGCTGAAAATGAATTCTTAAGGCGACTTGTACAGGTCCCTCAATGCTACTTGGCCTTTTCAGTTCAGGAGGAGCTTGGAATTAGTTATTTAGCCAACATAGTCACCCTTAGCACATTGCTGTGCTGGAACACAATCTATACCAGGGAGGATCTAAGGTTTAACAGACTGATTCGTTCAGACTGCCTGTCTCTTGAACATGCGGATAGAATACCCTGGATAGTTTATGTGATGATGACTTTTGCCTCTCCAGGGAGAGCGGACATATTTTCTGATCCCCACTTACGGTGGCCCCTAGAACTGAGAAGAGGTGAGGTTTAATTCTTTTGATTAGGCCTTGGTAACTAGAGAACAGGCTGAGCTGATGAATCCCTTGGTGAGGGTACACATGCATTTAAAGACCATCAAGGGTATGGAGCCCTGTCTAGGGCAGGAACTGATCATGTGTGACAGACTTTTATTGACCAGGTTCAGATATAATTTGTTACATCATCTCCTAGCCTCACCGGGCAGATGGACCCAACCAGGTCTCACGTTGCTCTGTGGCTGTGACAATAAGTCTCCACAGGACACTCTACATTTTGTCATTTTTTGTAACTATTTTAGTAGGCCTAGAAGGTACTTTATCATCCCTCTGTTGAAATCCTTGCATTTTACTCAAGTCTGCCCTACGCTTATGTACCTGCAGATGCTCCCTAACGAACATGTCTTATTTGCTGTTTCCTGTTTCTTATAGCTGCATGGAGGTCTAGGTGCTCTTGACTAGATTGATTTGTGTATCATTGCAAGCAGGGTGCTTTTATCTGTTGTTATTGTTATTTGATATTCATTATAACAACTTGAATTTATGCATATGAATTTTATGTGGTATGTTTTTTGCTCTTTTATGGCTGTTTTTTTCTGTCAAGCAAATAAAGATTTTATGATGATAAATTTTCCTATTCCATGTTCGAATCTGTGTTTTGAGATGCGCTTTGTGCTTCTGTTATTGAATTATTGTGTGCATTAGTTGCTTTACTGTACCATAACTGGTGAATATGAATGGCTTGACTTAACTAGACTACAACTTACTTTTAATTGATTTTTTTCGGGGAATTTCAGTGGATTTTTTTATTATGCTTTTCCCAACTCCAACTGTATAAAACCTTTGACCGTGCACAGTGAGAAAAAGAAAGCAGGGAACTCTGAGTAGGTCCTAAGTTTAAGTGAAGATCAGCTCCCTTATAGAGCACAATACGACCCAGCACACACACTGAATCTGCTCGTCACGAAAGTATGTATTTCTGGAAAGGTTTTGAAGCACAATGCCATCTACACCAAGCTAGAAAGGGACAAACTCTCTTTACATTTATACAGAAAAGTCTTTAAGCATGGGACTAGCACAGTGCTATCCACACAGCTGTAAAATAACGAAAGCTTTTCACCACTCCAGGCACAGTATTCTAATTTAGGATTGGTAAAATACCATCCAAGCCAACCTGAAATGAATAAATGTAATCCCTGACACGTGTTTCGCTTTCATTACAGATCTTCAAAGAGGTTTCGCTTTGTCCAGACACAAGGGAGCACCCAGTATAAGCCAAAACAATACCCTTTGAGGCTTAGAGTTGCACATAAATTATGCAAAAAGGAAGAAGAGAACTCTGGGTAGTTCCCAAGTAGAGGTGAAGAGCAGCTCTTGTAAAGAGCACCCTACAACACCAGCAACACTCTGAATCTGCTCTCCTCAAATGTCTGTTTTTCTAGCAAGGCTTGTAAGCATATGATTAGCGAAAATGCCATCCACACCAATGTACAAAGGACAAAGTCTTAGTTGTGACATAGAAATAAGGTAGTTTGAGACTTTTGGACAACCTTTAATTCCAAAGTCAAATTGCAAATAATTTAAGTTTAAAAGCATCCAGCAAGGCAGGGCTGGCTTTTACAACTGCAGGCACCACAGTAGTGCACATTTAAGTTCATTAAGTCTACTGGGTCTCTAGAAGCACATACCCTACCATATACCAGGGACTTAAAGGTAGGTTGTCAGTACCAATTGTAATTCTACCAAATTCCCAGGTGCTTTTAATCGTAACCCAGGCCCTAGGTCTGGTAAGCAGTGCCCAGGGCACAATCAGACTCTGAAAACCAGCATCTAGCTGTCAAAAGGGGGGCAGAAAATTGGGGGAACACTGAAAACAGGTCCCGGTTTCTCACACAACACTTCCCCCCAGCCAACAGCCCAAGAGACTGAGCCCAACCCTGGGAGAAATTCCCTGGTCTGTCAGTCGAGGAAGAAAGTAAAGAAACCAGGCTGTACAATTGCAGGGTCTACTTTGCCTTACACCCTCCTGCCAAAGTCGCTTCCTCTGGTAAGCTGACCCGTCTCTACAGTACAGGACTAATTTTAAACTGAAACCTCATCACAGCTGTTTCATTTTCTTCCTCACTTTTTAGTTTGGGTATTGAGGTACCTACCTCCTCTATCCCTAACTTTGCTAGTGCGACACCTAGCTTACCCATAGAGGTTACTCAACAATTGAGCAGCCCCACCATTACCAATTGGGTCAGGGGGCCTAACTGACTTGTGGCCATGGGGTCTGTTTCCCATGGCAAGTACAGTGCTGCTGTGAAGGCCAGAAACCAGCAGGGGCTACTTACAGCTGTCAGAATCCAGCACCACACCATAAGCCAGTGATCTTCAAACTTCTTTTGTGTGAGCCCCCGAGCAAAATGTTTCAAAATTGGGCCCACCCCCAAATCTTTAGCAGTACTTGGGGAAGTGGAAGAATCCAGGCCGAAGGGCAGGGGGCAGGATTACAATTTCAGGAGGATTTTTTCTGTGGCTGATAATCCACACTAAATGTGAGACTTATAAAAGAGAAATATATCAAGCAATAACATGCCTGCTGATAATTGGGGTGTTGTGAGCCGCTGAGACCCAATGCACCTGCACCTGTTTCACTAATGATAGCTGCAGCCCTCAGTAGCAGACTGTGTCCACTGCCTCTTTTACATATTCCCCACCATGCATGGCTAGCACTCAAATATTGGAACAGATTCCAGGTCCCTTTCAGAATAAAATGAGCTTTGGCATGTTGCTCACCACTTTGAAGCAAGGGCCCCAATGGAAGCAAGAAAAGATAGTAAAACAATACTACTTTGGTTTCAGTTGATGCCTTACATCCCTGGGCCACTGCACCTGTGGCACAAATTATACCTACTACTCTGCCTACTCTCACCACTGGCCCATCATGAGGTCCAAAGCTGGCTGTATGCCTCTTTGTGTGCAAAAAAAGGGGGTTAATCCCACATCTCGCCACCAGTTGCTTTGGGCCTGTTCCCTGTTCAGCAAGGGTAATCTGGGCCCTAATGCTAACAAGGAAAAAATGATTCCCACCCACCATTTTGCTAGCAGCACAGACAACACTGGGGTGCACGGCCCTAGTTCCACTGCACCTGCTGCACTAATGGTAGTGATGTACATTTAAATAAAATCTGCACCTTCCTTAGGGGATATCCCTGAAAGAGCTGTATCTGTCCATTTGTAAAGGGAAAGAAATAGCCCACACATGGCACCGTTTGCTCTGGGTTATCTCCTTGAGGCTATTCGTGGACAGAGAACTAAAGAAGAATCAGACCTTCTCACTAGGGTACCTGCAATGTGAAAGAAATGTAAATGTTTGCTGTTGGTTAACCATCAAATGTAAAGGCTGTTTTGAACAGAGTGCAGGCTTTAATTTATGAAGTTGCTATTCTTTTTCAGAGGTGATATAAGGGTGTTAAATTCTCAAAAGCTTCCTGTTAATAGACTTTGAAAACTGTTTGCACTAGGTACGGTGTAATTACCTATTTCTAAAAGGTGTTCTTTGAAAGCACTTGTTTTATCTTAAATGCTAAATCATTATGTGGCCGCCTATCTGATACTAAGGACCACTGGTATTATACGATTTTGCGGCTGCAGTATTTTCCACATAATTATGAATGTGCTGCATTTGCCCCATAATCCACCATCTGCTGCATGTTCTACGGATTTTAAGAAACAAAAATGTGCTTCCAGCTCAAACGGACCAAAAGTTACTAAAAAGACAACAACACAGTTGCCACACAGTGGAAGGCTCATTGCACATGTTGATGGTCACCTTTCCTTTGCTTATAGCTGAATTTGGGTGATAATCTGGCACTAATGATGTAAAACATTTGCCCAATCAGGGTAAGCATGTGTAAAATGATTAAATAATGAAGTGACATCACAAAAGTACTGCATTAAGCCGCATATGTTGGCTTGTTTTCGCCCCATAATTTAGTCAACCTTGACACATCATTTCGTCCTTCCCATCACATAATTCCAGCAGCCTTGCTTATACATTGTGTAATACAACTTTAAAAAAATGGCTTGCATATTCACAGTGCTTTGTGTTACAGGCTGGGACTTCATAGCATTATAAATACGAAGTCAGGATTCTGCATTGTGCCAGGCAAGATTCAATTATGTAACTTTCTGATCTCACAGGCAACTGCAATGATCACAATAATACATTGTGGTTTGATAAGATAAAAGAAAGGATTCACAAGGATTAGTTTAATCTGCATTTATTTTTGTTTGTGTATTGCACATCATTTTATATGCAGCTGGCTAAATGTGAACAACAAAATACTTACAGAAAATGTTGTTCTTTTCTGTATAGCCACGTCTTTGACCCTGCCACCACGACGCCAAGAATAACAGTTGCCATACTTTTATATGCCCTTTACCTGCTGGATGTAAATGAAGACAGCTTGGAAACTAGGTAAATATAAAAGTCCACTTCCATGCCACCTTCATTTACAATTATTTACAAAGGGACTTACACCCCCTGGGAACATAGCCACGGCCCACGGGGGTGCGCCCCACAGTTTGAAGGCCTATGCCCTAACCTCTCCACTACCAGAGCTGTTTTAGGGGCAAATATGGGTTCTCTTGATATTTAGATTGGGGGGCTACCACATGATGTAGCAGATTCACTTGCTCCACTCTCCCTTCTGCTAGTGCAGGGGCGGTACCCTGCTACTTGACAGCTGACTGACTACTCAGGACTTCCTTGTGGTCAGGTGAAGCTTCACCAGTACCAACTTTGGGTTTCTCCCATACTGGGACAGAAGATCCTTGGCTCACCGGAACTCTATTTAAGAGTGACCTATCTTTCCTCTTCTTTTTCTTTTTTTTTTTGGACCCCAGTTTCCTAGCTGCAGGGACAGGCTCCCCAGGATCTTTGGGTTGTGGGGCACCCTGGGCGACCACCCCACTTGCGACCAGACTAACCTCTGTGATGTCATTGCCCAGGAGACAATCTAAGGGTAGGTCTGCACTGACTACCACCTTATACAAGCTATGGGTTCCCTCTCATTCTAGGGGCACTATGGCTACAGGTTTGGTGGTAACCTCACTGGCGGCTACCCTAACTCTTCTTGTCTCTCCTCGTGCATGTTTGGGGACACCAACCTGTCACTCACTACTGTGAGACTGGCACATGTGTCTCGCAGGCCAATGGTAGGGATCCCATTCACCTGAATAGAGTGGAAGTGGCTACTCCCACCCTCAGGCATCACCACCTTACCGTCTGGACCTGTCTCTTAACAAAATGCTAAGAGGAACTCCTCATGGCAGGAGTCCTCCTCTGTGGACTGCTCTGTGCTAACCACCTTCTAGGAACCGGCACGATCACTCCTGAAGTGACCTGACTGCTGACAGTCAAAGCACACCCTGCTGTCAAAGTACATTTTCAGCCCTTGGGTCCCCTTGCCTCTGCTTATCAGAGTTGGGGTGGGATTTACTCTATACTTTTTTAGAGTTCTGGGGTACTGAGGGAGTCTCTGTGGTGGGCTTACAGCCTTTCTTCTTTGGCGTTTCTGGGCCTAACCTCCGACCCTTTCTTGGAGTCTCCCAAATGATTAAAAAACATGGGTTTTCACACTCTGATCAAGTGTCTCCCCCAGTTCCCTGGGAACAGACAGCTTGGAGTCCACTAAATACTGGCTTAAATTCGCTAGTACACAATGAGTGAGGATGTGCTGTTTGAGAATTAATTGTACAGTCCCTCATACTTGTTCACCTGGTTACCTTTAATCCAGCCTTCTTGTTCCTTCACTGAGATGTCCACAAGTTCCACCCAGGTCTGTGGGTATACCTTCTGGGTGTCTCAGAACATCACCTGTACTGCTCTGGAGTCGGATCAAAGTTTCAGATTAGGAATTTCTTCATGTGTGGGTAGGATTCTGCCTACTCCCCTACTAGGGTCAAGAGGTTATCCCTCCTGGCTAATGGGATCAACTCCCCACAGGAGTGAACCCCAATATTTAGATTGGACCCTTATCATCTCAAGGGCCCTTTCAAATGCAGCCAGCCATTTATCAATGTTGTTCCGCTCCATATACATGGGAACCATGTACTTTTAATCAGAGCACAAGCCATGGGTCTGGGTAGCAGAGCCCAGGGTACAATCACAGTAAAAAAAACAGCATCAAGAAGTCAAAATGGGAACAAAAAGAGGGGGACACTGTCCTTATGTCTCACAATATCCATGACTCGTGCCCTAAGGTAACTATAACTTGCGCCCCATGCCATACACAGTTTTCTCATCAATAATAATGTTACAGTAAATGTTGCAGTGATATTATTAAATATGTCAGAGAGATGTTATGAGTGATGTCATATGTGGGGTAATGCAAGGGGTCATCAGTGCGCCATCATTCATTCTGCGCTTTGAGAGATGGAATGGGATACGGCTGTCTCACAGCCAGTGAGGCATTGCCTCTCAAGACTCTCAGGCCTATGCGCGGCTCCGATGCGCTCTGACGTGTAGCCACCGGGTTGGCAGGTCCTTGGTCGCGCAAGACACAGGAGTCTCTGCAGCCACTTCAGGGCCACATACAGAGCCACACTAGCTTGACAATCGGATTTGGCTCTGATCTTTCAGTGTCTCAGTCATTTTTGCTCACCAGCTTTTAGTTCCTGGTCACCTTGTTTACCACTTGCTGACAGGGCCGCTTCTAGTCGCTGAGTATTATTCTTCATCTTCCCGGGACCTACAGCTAAGTAGCTTGTTTTCATTGTTTTCACTAGCGTATTGAGGGGGTTTTCCATGAATATTCTACAAGGCTTGTTTGTAAAGCGCTTTATTGAGACTTTCTGCTTATAATTTATAGCACTTGAGAAGCCCATGACTTACCCCTCAGATTTACATTTGGATTGTGACCAGCATGCTGCGGGTGTACGAATACCAAGAACCTTATTATCAGGAGCCTTATTATCAAGACCCATATTATCCAGGGCCTTATTATTCCGAGTTACATTTCCAAGAGCCATTCATTTAGTGATTCCAGGACTCAAGGAGTCCTTTAGGCCAGATATTGCTGAGTGGTTCATCGGTTTGGCCGTGGCCAACATTTCTATTTCTGTATGTTAGTTTGTGTGTAGTTGTATTTATAGAAAGAGTAATGTTGTGAGGGAGTGAATGATTGTGTAGTGATGAAGGTCCACACAGGAAGGATGTAATACAGGATGTTTTATTCAAGTAGTTAACAAGTAGTAAAGTTCAGAACTTCAAATAGTTAAGTTGTGAAGTAGAGCCCCACCAGGAGCAGCCTGTCTGCTTCTCGGCCCATGCCTAACTGTCACTTCAGCTCTCAGTGTCCCAACATTCCGAGGCACATCATGACACCAAGATTCTATTGGGCCTACTGCACAAACACTGGCAGAGCAGGAGGAGTAAAATACATAACATTACCAAATGCAGGATACTACAGATTGTTTCCCCGTTGTCGAAGAATTGCACTTACTTTGTGTTAGGATCTGTATTAAGAGTCCCAGACTCCTTTAACACTCTGATTCCTAGAACATCTGCTGCATCCTGAGGTCTTACTACATGACCCCTTCCCCAAGCTTGGTACATCTGTCTCAAATTCCTCAACAAGATGTCAAGAACCTGTACATACCATTATGCTTCTGATACACCCCTCAATTCACACAGTTTCGGTATGGCATTTCATGCATATAGGGCACAATATAGTATATCATTAGTGGTAGAGTTTTATGTTCATACACCTTTCTCTTTTTTCAGGTTTACGCTAGTCCTAGGGGTTTTCCTTCCATCTGGTATATGACACTGCAGTATGCGAACCAGCACTCCAGAGGACGGACAGTAGCAGAACCAGGATGGACAGTCGAGTAGTTTTCTTTTCCCCACTTTCCTTGTTTTTTTCCCCTATTTCCCCTCAGTGCTTCCTCCTAGTGGAACATTCTTAGCTCATCAGGGTGAGTGCAGGGTGGCACCGGGGATTATACTTCGGAACTTCACTCCTGCTTGGTATTACATATACAGGTCAGTGCTGCTTGGTTGTCTACATAGTGCTGAGCTGTCTGACATATTGCCAAGCCCACGCATTTTTCCCAGCCTGAGCAATAGGCACAGGCAAGGTACTAATACTATCCTTTACAAAGGGAGGTTCAGGCTTCCAGGCTGGAAAATAAGGAATCCAAGAGGAGCTAGGGACTGTACATTGGGAGGTGGCTGGGTTTGCCAGACAGGGATACCACCATGGGCCTTGCCTCCACTCAGCTTGGGATCTGGGGGATCACCTAATCAATCCTCCACAGCTTGGCCTTCCTCCAGTTTGGGTGGAACTTTCCAACCCACACCTTCCACAATTCATGTTTTCGACCCGCTGCCAGTATCTTAGCACTGCCGTAGCGATTCTATGGTGACCCCCAAACAAATTGCTGTTGTAAATCACCCTTTTTGTATACACCGTTATCCTTTTCAGATGAGCAGTCCAACACTGCTTTTGTGTTGTCTTACTTGGGAGGTAATGCAGCAGCATGCTCTATTCCACTAATAGAAAAGAACAATCTTATCCTCTATCATTTTGACATGGAAATGTGAAAGTTGTTTGATAGAAAAGCACATGCCTTGTCACTGGACAAGTAACTTCTGACTCTGAAACGTGGTCCTCAAGATCTCCTTACCTATATCACAATGTTCAAAAGGTTAGTAGCAGAAGTTGAGGGAGCCGAAGAAGAGAGAGGTTCCATGTTCTATCAAGGCCTTCTGGGAGAACTAAAAGATGTTTTAGCCCAGGATATACATCTTCCCACTGAGCGTAGCAAACTAATTGCTTTAATTGTACAGTTGGATCAACACCTGTCTGAGAAGAATAGGAGTAAAGCTCAGGTCAGTGCTGCTTGGTAATCTACATATTGCTGAGCTGCCTGACAGGTAATTAGCAGTGCATGGTGAGTAACCTTAGGGCTGGAGTTATAGTTACTTGAGATAGCTATAACTATATATGGCAAATTTCTATGGTTCTATGGTTTTGTGCATGTAAAATCTGAAATCAACAATAAAGTCCCTGTAACCTTTGTATTTCAGTTAATATCTAGGGTTTTTAATGCTATTTCCTAACTATAACGTCCCTGTAACCTTTGGTTTTTAGTGAATTTTCATGCTCCCACCTGTTGGGAGTGCACTTTGTGTTTTCTCCCGCATGGTGAGAGTTTGAAATTGCTCCCGCCAGGCAGGAGCAAACAAAGGTTTCCCGACACTATGTCCTGGGGATGGGATCACTGGTACATAGCCTGAGTTGGACCCCCTCCAATTTAATGCGCAGCCGGGCCCCAGGGATGGGTTCCCCAGCCGCACATGGCCTGAGAGGGGGCCACGTACCCCCCTTTACATATCTGGCATGGCCTTTGGGGGGATGGGTTCCCCTGGGTCTCAATCAGCCCACGGGGCAGGGCCACTTGCCCCTCTCCCCCTTTGTTATTAAGGCGGATCACCGAGGGATGGGTTGAAAGAGGGCGGGTGTTCCCCTCCCATTTTGTATTTAGCGGCCGGGCCTCTGGTGATGGGATCACTGGGGCTTCAGTGGCTTGGGGAGGAAGGCTACATGTGCCCCCTCCCCATATTATAATCGAGTATTCCCCCGGGACATGGCCCACCCTGAGGCTTAAAAAATCAAGCGAGCGAAACAGCACTTGTTTTTATTTTTTTTAAAGTTTGCAGCAGATCCTCTGTGAATTTGCGACAAAATAAAACAAAACCATTTTTGGCTCCTGTCGGGGTCCCTGTGGGAACCCACCACCAGGCCTGCCGTGTCAGGATATTCCTACCCTGGCCTCTTGTATCTTGTTTTCTTTTTTCTTGGGGCTCAGCTGAGTTTGAGTCCCAAGATGGCTGCCACCACTACCTGGTTAAATTGGTGGCAGCCAATCACATCATTGCTGTTGGCTCGTGGATCCGTGGGTCCACCGCGTTGGATCTGTGTTGGATCCGCGTCTCTAGATAGACATACAAGATCTAGCTTTCTGACAAATTTGGTGCAATTCCGTTCAGTGGTTTGGGCTGTAGTTGTGTCTAAAATCCCTATGGGAAATTGCATGGGGAAAACGCATTTCTAGGACCCCAGCTGTTTTCTTGGCCCCGCTTGACGAATCACCCCAACATTTTTCAGTACATTCTGAAGCACAAATAGAGAAAAATGCCTCTAAGGGTTGTTTTTGTGCAGAACATTGTCCTTTCCTGTACAAAAACAATCCTGCCTGTAATGTTGGCCCCCTTGCACCATAGAACAAAGGTGCCTGCATTGGCGCAAGGCAGCACTCAGTGTGCCAGCACATGGAGAGAGCAGGAATCTGTCATATTGTAGTAGATATGGTGCATTTCTGCTCTCTCTCTTTGTCACATAGTGCAGCGCAGTAAGTGACTTTTTGATAAATCGGCCCCCCAGTATAATGAACTCAGTGGCCTGCACAGTTTACGCGCCTTCCATTGAACACCCAGATAATAAAGACGCTCATGCTTTTTCTTTGCACTGTGGGTTTTTATTATTTTTTTATATTTGTACTCTCTATCATCTCTGCACAAGTAGAATTCAGTGGCATTTTCCTCATCAGGCAACTGAGTTCAGGTCAGATGGTTTGTGACAGAAAACAAGGAATTATCTGCATTTGTTGGACAAAATAAGCACTGATCGAAAAATGCATTCCTGCTTATATGTTTTTGCTCGTTGCATTTAACAGACTTTCTTGAGTTCTGTTCATAGCAAACCATATCCCATTGACAAGTGGCTTAGGGTTGAAGGCACCTGCTGCAGTGATCTATGCAATCAGTTTCACTAGCATAAAAAGGCTTAATGGGTTCTACTACTAGCGCAAGCAAAGAAACTATTTCCTCCTGCCTCAGGTTGATGGAAAAAGGCGATCATAATTGGGGTGAATAAGCACATCACAGCCCACTCCACCTGCTCGAAGAATGATAGCTACATTCTTTCTCTGTGCCTTCATAAACAAGAGGTGAAAGTCACTCTTAAGTGGTGCAAAGTGAGGGTCAGTTAAGGCTGCACTGTGGGGGCCTCATTTATGAGAAGTGACGCATCGCTGCATGAAAGCAGCAATGCGTCACTTCTCAGTGCACCCTGCTAGCGACAAGATGGATGCGTCATTTTTACAGTACGATGCATCATGTCGCAAGGAGTTACAGATACGTCAGTATTTCTGATGTATCTGTAGGCGCAAAAGTGATGCATTTATGAAGTGTGTCACACAAGTGATGCAACTCCAGCAATGTGTCCTTTCACATGGGGCAAGCCCCATGTGAAAGGGCCTGCATCAGTCTTATGCCTGCTGTGAGGCAGGCATAAGATATTGACGCATTTTGACCCTAGAAGTGGCACAGTGAAATCTAATAGATTTCACTGCGTCACTTCTATGAGGCTTACTTACGTGGGAACGCCGACCCTGCATACATTATACCTGACGCAGGTATAATGTAGTGCAGGGGTTTACAAAGTGACGGATCTACCTAGATGTGTCACTTTGTAAATATGGTGCAACAAGGTCCAACTTTTACACCGCTGGTGCGTCACAAAAAGTGACACACCAGCGGCGCAAAAGTGACGCACGGACTCATAAATGAGCCCCTGGGTGTTTATGAGAGAAATGTTCTGGTACATTCAGCTATCCCATCTTTAGTGATATACAAATGGAACCATAACATGCTAGGGAAGTTTTACTTATTGTGGATGCAAGCACTCCGATTCAGCGTTTATAACTTCAGAAAAGGGTGTTTTGCTCATGTACCAAACCCATTTTAGCAGACACTAAAGTTCATCTACTAAAACTGGCCTGCACCTTAATACCAAAACACAATTTGGAAGGGGCGTGTTGTGAGCATTTCGGTACCAGATGTATCAATGGATTGCAATTAGAATTCCTACTCAAACTTTTGAAAAGTTACAGACTTCCAGTTTGGGGTGCTAACTTAGTCCCAAAATGGAATGGGTCCCCTTTGAATCTCTTCCTTTTTGTAAATTGGGGATAAAAGTTTCAGGGGGTGAAGGCAGTCCATGGGACCACTACCTTTTCTCACTGAAATGTTTGCAAAATGAAACCTGTTGTTTTTTAAAAGCACCCAATCTCCTTTAAGGAAATCAGACTGCTTTTAAAAAATGGTTTTATTTTTCAAACTCAATCACAGCACAGTGGTCTGTTGGCCATTGCAGGCCACCATTCTGTAAAGGAGAAAATATTCTCATGGTTGGGTTACCACCACCGTACTATACAGCAACTTTAAAAACAGATAAGACCCCTCCACTGAGTGAGGAATTACAACAGCCTTTATTGTAAACACACTTGAGTGGAAACACACTCGAGTGGAGAGGACGCCACAGCATGGCTTTGCTCAGAGTTCTCTGCCCAGCACAGGGTCCCACTGATATTCCTATATCTATTAGCAGGTACAAAGGACAAGACACATTTGCAAAGTTACACGTTCGCATGAATATTTCAATGGGATACCATTAGTCACATGTATCTGTAATCACAACGCACATCTTGGATTCTGCAGGAGAAGAACTGAGCACAGGATCATGGGCAAATTACTAATTGTCTGGTTTGCTTACAGACTTGCACTAGGCTATTTGTAGCTGGAAAAACAGCATGTGTGGTTAAAGACCTTGGGCACAGACCTGTGTTTCTTGTGATCAGCATAGGAAAGGGGATGTGAGCAAACAGCACATAAGAGCAAGAAATGACAGAAATGACAGAATGGCCATAAAATGTGGAATATTGGTCAAATGTTTAACTGATGTTCACAATGTAGGTCACAGGTTAACAATTGTTTGTGGCCAGTCAGAGTGAGTCACACTTTACGACTAACCTAATAAATATTAATCATGCTGGGACTTAACCAACTTTGATTCCTTATTTTGTGAATTGACCTATTGATACAGAGATTGGATCCCAAAACAACATTTTGCCCCTATATTGTCTGGTTGCAAATTGAGCCCACTTTTTGGAATCAGAACAATAGTACATCTTGATTCAAGTTACTTGCAGAAAGGACCATACTGTGTGATCTCAGCGTTTAATTGCACATTAGAGGAGGAAGTCAGTCACTGCCAAGCATGTCAGGGGTCCTGATTTCAAGAAGAAAACTTTCGACAATGAATAATACTTCAGGAGATTGACAGGAGGTGGTTAGCACTGCCTGCCAAGGAGATGATCTTAAAGAATATTCCAATTCCACTAAGAATGAAGTGTAATATTAGATGCACATTTTGCACTCAAGGGCCTTGCGATCTGAAGCTGGGGAATTGTCTGTCAATTGCGTGAGAAATGTTTCAGGCTTCCAACCCAATCCCTAGGGCCACTGTTGCTTCATTTGTAGCCCAAGCTGTTCTTTCTGTTCCTATTGCCATTTCAGAGGGTTTGTGACATGCTGTGTACAGCACAAATGCAGGATTAGGTTTTAAGCAAAGACCACAACTGTTTTAAGGAAGATCTTCAAGGAGGTGTCACCATGTCATAATACTACTTATTATCTAAGATCTCACTGATTTGTGGCACACTGCAAGTATTCATTAGATAACATAGACCAATAGTACTGCAAAAAGCTGCTTGAGTACATAATCAACAGGACAAAGCTATTATTTGTTTCTCATCAGATACCTCTGTATGCTCTTCAACATAGAAGGATGAATTATTAGAGTGATGAGAGAACAACGTTGGCAGACAGGCAATGCTTTCTTTGTGCTGAGGGTTTCAGGTGGTGGGAAAAAGCGCTCTTTTTGGGGACTCACCAGTCATCATCAGACTTCGACTAAGAGCAAAAGAGAAAAAGATAGAAAAGGAAGAAACAAAGAGGAAGAGAAAGGTTGGAAAATAATCACAAAGAAAGAAAGCAGAGTTCATAAAAATTCAAGTTAAATAAATATATCTATATAAAAAAATATCAGTGATGTCATCAGTGATGTCATTTGAGATGTCATCAGTGATGTCATCAGTGATGTCACTGACCATGTCATGAGTGATGTAATATGTGACGTCATCAGCAGTGCATTGCGGGGGCGCGAGTTATAGTTAGCTGAACTAACTATAATGGGGGAATTTCTAGGGTTTTGTACGAGGGAAATGTCCAGCTAACTATAACGCCCCTGAAACCTATGTTTTTTTTAGTGAATTTCTAAGGTTTTTTAAATGCAAATTCCTAACTATAACGCCCCTGAAACCTTTGGTTTTTTCAGTGAATTTCAAAGGTTTTTTAAATGCCAATACCTAACTTTAACGTGCATGAAACCTAAGGTTTTTTCAGTGAATTTCAAAGGTTTTTTAAATGCTAATTCCTATCTATAACTTATCTCTGAAGATATCATGTTTAATGATTTTGATTGGATTTCTATATTATTCAAATTCAGTGTGTGAATTTCATTAATTATCTTTTTTTTAAAAATACTTTTTTATCACCATTTTTTAAACTTATTTTTTCAATTAATTCTTTTAAAAATTAAAAAATGTTGTTTTAACTTAATGGGTTTTACAAACATATTTTTTATATTTTTCAAAATATTTTTATAACTATATGTTCAAAACTGTATTTTATATATTTTTTTCAATGTGTTTTGATCCGCGCACCCTATGCGCACCGTTCTCGATCCCTACGCGATAGCATCCGCGCATGGTACGAGTTAGGTACGTGTTTAGTACGCGATCGCAATGCGACAGGTACGAGACTCCCAGCCTATACGCGACACGTTCGATGTACGTAACGCGATGTTTAAGCGCTTCCGCGATGCGTCATCTGCGTCTATGACGCGGTTGGTGTGCGGATCCCGCGAAGTATTTTTTTTTTTTGTGTTGACATTTTTTATTAGCATTTCAGAATCATTAAACAAAAACAAGAAAACTAAATACAAGTAATAAGGGTAAGGATCATATGATGGAGATTAATAAGTAAATTCATATATAAAACAATATTTAATATTATGCTATCTAGGACAATAAATATATATAACAATATATAAAGGAAAGAGTGAAAAAGCATACACAATCAAGTTTTAAAAACGAAATGATAACAAATACAAACATGTTAAGAAAGTAAAAAAGGATTCCATATCTGTGAAAATAACTCTAGTTGATCTTGAATATTATATATAATCCTTTCGTGCGAAGCATTTTGAATCATAGCAGATAACCAGGACTCTTGAGATGGTGGAGTGGAAGATTTCCATTGTCTTAATATACAGATTTTAGCAGTTGCAAGCGCGGTATGTAGGAAACGAGATTGTGGTTTAGAAAGAGTGGGAACATTTCTGAAATCATGTAATATAATATTAGCTGTGGAGAGGGGTAAATGCAGTGAGATAGACTTATGTAAGGTCTGACCTATGTAAGACCAATAATGTTTAACCAATGGACACGTGCAAAGAATATGAACAATATCACATCCAGAAGCATTACATCTCCAACAATTGGAATGCGGTAACAAGCCAGCCTTATATAATCTAACCGGAGACCAATGACAGTCATGTAGAATTTTAAATAAGTAAAACTTTAAACGAGCTTCTCGAGCTCCCTTATCCAAACCATCTAGTATATTCATCCATTCCATATCTGAAAAAGAAGTCTGTAAACGTGTTTGCCATTTATGACGGAGATCGCAGGATAATGAGTGGAAAAATAATTGAGATGTAATTGTTTTGTAGAGACCTGAAATGACACCTTTCTGTTTGCCCCAAATTTGTAAATAAAACACTATTGGTGATATAGATAATGACCAAGGTGTGGCACCAAGAGCTTTGAGAAGAGATTTTCTAAGTTGATCGTATTTGGCATGCTGCAGCGGGGGTAAGTTGAATTCATCCGTTAACTGTGATAGAGGTTTAAGATCCCCGTCATGGAGAATTTGGTCTAGTGTGAGGATGCCTGCCGATTTCCATTGAGGCCATAGAAAGCTTCTACCTTTAATGCGTATTCTGGAGTTGTTCCATATAGGAGCCTTTACATGTAAACGAGAATTAATGCCCAAGATACGATGCGCTCTTTGCCATATCTTACGCATTGCAGACAATAGGGGGTTACGTGGATCTATTCGGCTTGAACCAGATCCATATAAAACTGCAAGACCATTTGTTGCAGAGAGAAGATGTCGCTCAACATGGACCCAATGTGGTGTATTTAAATTATCTTGGAGCATGTATGAGAGCTGTGA
Organism: Triturus cristatus; assembly: GCF_964204655.1. Classification (NCBI taxonomy): domain Eukaryota; kingdom Metazoa; phylum Chordata; class Amphibia; order Caudata; family Salamandridae; genus Triturus; species Triturus cristatus. The sequence goes on from NC_140590.1 coordinate 1,471,432,842, forward strand.
TAAATGCAAGGCAATGGTATAATGTTCAATGGAGGGAAGACTGAGACCACCATAGGAATGATGAGCATTAAATTTATGTATAGCCAGACGAGGTTTAATAGAACCCCATATGAAACCCGCGAAGTATTTAATATTTAAAAAAACATATGTATGTATTTCATGTGAATATTAATTGAAGACAAACTCTAAACTAGTCTTAAAACTAATATATTTTTACATCTAATCCTATAATTTTTTTTAATTCAATTTTGCGGTTGCGCGCTGGGTGCGTGCTGCGTAAGCGCAGGGTGGGCGGATCCCATGTGACCTGCAAAAAAAGAGATTTGATTGGTTCATTACACTTCCTCTTCTAACTATTGAAAGACCCCACCCATTTCAATCATTCTTATTTGAACTTCTTTAAGCACCAAGATTTTTTAGACTAAGTTTACACCTAGCTCTAACTTTTTTCAACCAAAATAGGCTTCAGGGCAGCAGGCATCACCTGCATCACCTCATACTTCTGAGGATGAATTTTTGCCGGAGGCACCACCCAAAAAACGTTTTTCTTCAGTGGTGTGGAAATGTTTTACTTTTCCAGAGGGGCAGAATAAGACCAATGCCACCTTGGTCACGTGCAAGATTTGCAAAAGAGTCCTATCGAGAGGGGATATTAACAAGAAATACTCTTGCGGCACGGCAAGTATGATGAAGCACATGAGGACCCTTCATCCAAACAATCTTGCACGAGAAGAGTGCCGACGGATGAGAAACACTCCTGATCCTGCGCCATCCACCTCATCGCAGCCGAGCACATCAAGAGTGCATCCATCAGCCCAATCCTTGGACATCCGTCCTCAATTTCAATTTTTAAAAGTGCTCTGCAGTAAGTGCAATAAGACTTTGTGCTATGGTGAGCAGTCGATCGATCTGATCTGCCGCCGGGAAGAAAGTCACATTTGCTATTTTTTTTTATTTTTTTTTATTGTTCACTGAAGTTCATTGTTTGGTTTCTCCTGTTTTTTTTTATTTTTTTGTTTTAGAAAAAACAAAAAAAATTAAAAATTGTTCAGAAAACCCCCATAAAATTATGAAAGAAGAAAAAAAAAAGTTCTTGTAAGAACTAACTTTCCTGGTTTAAAAAAAGAGCTAAATTTCTTTGTTAGTGTTAGTTTAGATGAATGTATGTTTAGTATGTAATTGACTGAATGAATGCATTAGTAGCATATGGTGAATGTATAAGTGCAGAACTATGAGGAAATGCTGCAGCATCACACAGTAACCTCTTTAACTGCAGTGTGCCGTAGTACTTCCGAAGCACAGGGATGCAACATATGTACATAAATATGTTGCAAATCTATGCTTCTCTCTGCACGGCTGCTTAAACTGCAGCCATGTGGTGACACAGGCACCCTTGCACCATAGTGCAAGGATATCTGTGTCATGTGCTGTTTGTTTTTCTGCAGGAAGACACACCTTCCTGCACAAAAACAATGAGAAAATGCATTTTTCTTCTTCAATGTATGCTGAACATTTCAGCAAGCATTGAAGATATAAAAATGTGGAGACATTAAAACAATTCTCCTTGTTGTGCTTTCCTACACCAAATTTAAAATGGTGCAGCATTCACACACATATCGAGATTTATGATTTCTGATAAATCTAGACATGTGTCTTGTTCTATGAGTATTAAGTGCAATCATGCACAACAACACTTATAGAACACCCTTTCAACACAAAGTGGTGTGCATGATGAGGTTATATTTACATGGAGTATAAAAAGTGCACAGAGTGCCTTTTCCTCTCTTTGTAAATATAAAAGAGTATCTTGCACAATAACTATGTTACAAAAAGTGACATATTTCCATTTTTAAATTTCCTTGTGAATGATAGAAGGTAAGCACAGTGTTTTGTCTGCAAAGATGTTCAAAGAAGAATGATTGAAATGATTGCGGTCCTTCAACAGCTAAAAAGGTGAAATATTATGAACCCCTCAAATCTCTTTTTTTTGCAGGTCACATGATATCTGATTATGGTCAGATTTCAAAACTACATATACAGAGTGTTTTTAGAAACGTGTTTCAACTTTGTAGCTTCTTGCAGGCCTCTTCATTTTGCATATTGAGACTTAGTTAAACTTACCTTCACAGTAATAGGAATAAAAAATGGTATACATTTTTTTCTGTTTTTCATTCAAATATAAATTCATATAAATTGCTTATTTTAAAATTTGGATCTGTGAAAGAAAAGGAAAAAAAAATTATAACATGTAATAATACATTTTTTACAACACAGCATAATTTCCACAAAGTAATTTTTTTGCCTTTTTTGCTGTTCTCAGAATATATTAAATTTTACTAAAAATAGTGATTTCAATCGTACCCATCACTTAACAGCGGGCAAAAAAAACACAATCTCAAAGATTGTTAAAAAAAAACAACATGCCATTCTCAAAATACAAATCACAGAAATATAAAAAGCACACAGCTAACAAATTTTTTTAACTTTCACTTACAAAAACTGTAAATGATATCACTATAAAATATTCACGAAATCTGAAGTTGAATTTTTGGAGGATGCACCACGCCCACTTTTTCCTTCAGTAATGTGGAAATGTTCTACTTTTCTCGAGGCGAAAACAAAGACCAATACCACCTTTCTCATGCACAAGATTTTCAAACGAGTTCTGTTACGAGGGGATCCTAACAAAAAATACTCATGCGGCACAGCAAGTATGATGAAACACCTAAGGACCCTTCATCCAAGCAGTCTTGCACGAGAAGAGTGCAAACAGATGAGAAACACTCCTGTTCTGTATCTGTAAAAAAGAATCACAAATAAATGTATATTAATAACTTTCAAAATTATACTATTCCATTACTGTACAACCACATTTTATATAAATACTGACTAAGAAACTATGTCCCTGAACCACAAGTGTGACAATGGTTAAAACACTACATGCATAGTGCATACTACTTTGACGCAGTTCATGCCCTAAAGCCTACCTCACTAAAACTCTACATGCTAACTGACTAAATGATTACAGTACTATAAGGAGACACACTGGGTGAGTGACAGGGTGTTTGCTAGAAGAGTATGAATACTAACTAGGGAATTGAAGGTGTGAAACACAACTGTGTAAGTGATTAGAGGACTGCATCCATACTGCATAGGCATTTAAAGCAGTCCATGTACTAAGGCCTGGCTCACTGCATGACTACTTGGGTACTGACTGAATGATTAGAGTACAGCAAGGAGAGTGCCTAGGTGAATTTATAAGTGCTAGGCTTTTCGTACAGGGAATGGATTAGTACTTGGTATTGAATTGGGCACTAGAGGAGTGCAAAGGCAGTGACAAGATGTTTGCTGGACTGTATGGATACTGACAAGGAAATTGAAAGTGTGAAAGACAAGTGTCTAGGTGGTTAGAAGACTGCATGCATAGTGCATAGGGGTTTGAAGCAGTCCATGTGCTAAGGCCTGGCTCGGTGCATGAATACTTAGGCACTGACTGAATGATTAGAGTATTGCAAAGATAGTATCTTGGTGAATTTATAAGTGTTTGAGTTTTCGCACAGTGAATGGATTAGTACATGATGCTGAATGGGTCACTAGAAGACTGCAAAGAAAGTGACAGGGTGTTTCCTGGAAGTGTATGGATACTGACTAGGGAATTGAAGGTGTGAAAGACAATTGTGTAGGTGGTTAGAGGACTGCATGCATTGTGGATAGGGGTTTGAAGCAGTCCATATACTAAGGCCTGGGTCACTGGATGAGTACTTAGGTACTGACTGAATGATTAGAGTACTGCAAGGAGAGTGCCTGGGTGAATTTATTAGGGTTTGGAGCAGTGAATAGATTAGTACATGATGCTTAATAAGGTCACTAGAGGAGTGCAAGGGGAGTGACAGGGTGTTTGCTGGAAGTGTATGTATACTGACTGGGGAATTGAAGGTGTGAAAGACAAATGTGTAGGTGGTTAGAGGACTGCATGCATAGTGGATAGGGGTTTGAAGAAGTCCATGTGCTAAGGCCTGACTCAGTGCATGAATACTTAGGCAGTGACTCAATCATTAGAGTACTGGAAAGAGAGTGTCTTGGTGAATTTATAAGTGTTTGGGTTTTGGCACAGTGAATGGATTAGTACATGGTGTTGAATGGGTCACTAGAGGACTGCAAAGGGAGTGACAGGGTGTTTCCTGGAAGTGTATGGATACTGACTACGGAATTGAAGGTGTAAAAGAAAAGTGTATAGTATGTTAGAACACTACATGCATACTGCATAGACATTTGAAGCAATCTATTTGGTACTTAGAAACTGACTAAATAATCAGACTACTTCTAGGACAGTGCTTAGGTAAAACTTTTAAATTTTCAGTTCTGCCACAGTGAAGAGAATAGTACATGGTACTGCACCTTGGTGTCAAACCCTGGCTCATTTTATCAATGCATAAGCAAAGACTAGCTTCTAATGCTACTAAAACCTGACAACATGACACGTTTTAAAAGAGTTATCTGCTAAAAAATACACGATGTTACCAAATGCTTCTCTCACAGTGGTTCTCAAATGCACACAGACTCATAGTGTGATTCTAGACAACAACCACTATACCTAGGAGTTTACCAAAAATCATTCACTACTGTGGAAGTGGTAAGGGAACTGCACACAATCTTCATATTTCAGGACTGCACTTTTGTGTCAAAGCCTGACTCATTTAATCAAAGCATAAGCAAAGACTGGCTTCTAATGCTACTAAAACTTGACAACATGACCAGTTTTAAAACAGTTATCTGTCAGCAAATATACGATGTTACCAAATGCTTCTCTCACAATCCTTACCCAAATGCACACAGACTCACAGTGTGATTTTAGACAATCAACACTATCCTAGGAGTTTACCAAAACTCATTCACTAGTCTAGAAGAGTTAATGGTACTGCACACAATCTACATATTTAAGTACAGCACATCAGTGTCAAAGCATGACTCATTTAATCAACGCATAAGCAAAGACTGGATTCTAATGCTACTAAAACTTCACAACATGACAGGTTTTAAAAAAGTTATCTGTCAGCAAATACATGATGTCACCAAATGCTTCTTTCACAGTGATCCCAAATACACACTAACTCACACTGTGATTCTAGACAAGCACCACTATCCCTAGGAGTTTACCAAAACTCATTCACTACAGTGCAAGTGGTAAGGGAACTGCACACAATCTACATATTTCAGGACTGCACTTTTCTGTCAAAGCCTGACTCATTTAATCAAATCATAAGCCATAACTGTCTTCTAATGCTACTAAAACTTCACAACATGACAAGTTAAAACAGTTATCTGTCAGCAAATACACGATGTTACCAAATGCTTCTCTCCCAGTGGTTCCCAAATGCACACAGACTCACTGTGTGATTCTAGACAAACAACACTACCCCTTGCACTATACCAAAACACATTTCTTCATCTAGAAGTAGTACTACATTTTAGTATAGAAACATAACATAACTCATTTCACAAATTCATAAACAATGACTGGTTTCTAATTCTACCAAAATATAAAAACAGCACAGTTATCTGTCTGCAAACACATGAAAAACACAAATGCTTATCACAGAATGGTTTCTACATGCACACACACTGTCAATAAGATTGTAGAGAAAAAAGCACTCCCTACACCTTAGCAGGAGAAATACATTAGTCTGATTACAATCAAAATAGTCTACATACATCCCCTCACAATTAAATAACTCATCTTTCAAGTTCTTTTGTAGATTAAGAAGTATATCAGTCACTCGCCATATTTTCTTTTACAGAATCTCTGCACTGTGCACATCTCAGCAAAAACAAAGAATGGACAAGTTTCCCTTTCATTTTCCACACATATACATGTAAACATCAAATCACAATCCTTCACACATAAACTCAAAAGCAAACACACATTTCTATTGGTTAAACATTTTAACCCTTTCCAACTGAAATACATTTCAACCCTTCCCCCAATCTGCCTTCTGCCTGTTACCATATGTTTCTATACTAAAATGTAGTACTACTTCTAGATGAAGAAATGTGTTTTGGTATAGTGCAAGGGATAGTGTTGTTTGTCTAGAATCACACAGTGAGAAGCATTTGGTAACATCGTGTATTTGCTGACAGATAACTGTTTTAACTTGTCATGTTGTGAAGTTTTAGTTGCATTAGAAGACAGTTATGGCTTATGATTTGATTAAATGAGTCAGGTTTGATAGAAAAGTGCAGTCCTGAAATATGTAGATTGTGTGCAGTTCCGTTACCAGTTGCACTGTAGTGAATGAGTTTTGGTAAACTCCTAGGGATAGTGGTGCTTGTCTAGAATCACAGTGTGAGTTAGTGTGTATTTGGGATCAGTGTGAGAGAAGCATTTGGTGACATCATGTATTTGCTGACAGATAACTTTTTTAAAACCTGTCATGTGGTGAAGTTTTAGTAGCTTTAGAATCCAGTCTTTGCTTATGCGTTGATTAAATGAGTCATGCTTTGACACTGATGTGCTGTACTTAAATATGTAGATTGTGTTCAGTACCATTAACTCTTCTAGACTAGTGAATGAGTTTTGGTAAACTCCTAGGATAGTGTTGATTGTCTAAAATCACACTGTGAGTCTGTGTGCATTTGGGTAAGGATTGTGAGAGAAGCATTTGATAACATTGTGTATTTGCTGACAGATATCTGTTTTAAAACCGGTCATGTTGTCAAGTTTTAGTAGCATTAGAAGCCAGTCTTTGCTTATGCTTTGATTAAATGAGTCAGGCTTTGACACAAAAGTGCAGTCCTGAAATATGAAGATAGTGTGCAGTTCCCTTACCACTTGCACAATAGTGAATGATTTTTGGTAAACTCCTAGGTATAGTGGTTGTTGTCTAGAATCCCACTGTGAGTCTGTGTGCATTTGGGAAGCACTGTGAGAGAAGCATTTGGTAACATCGTGTATTTTTTAGCAGATAACTCTTTTAATACCTGTCATGTTGTCAAGTTTTAGTAGCATTAGAAGGTAGTCTTTGCTTATGCATTGATAAAATGAGTCAGGGTTTGACACTAAGGTGCAGTACCATGTACTATTCTGTTCACTGTGGCAGAACTGAAAATTTAAAAGTTTTACCTAAGCACTGTCCTAGAAGTAGTCTGATTATTTAGTCAGTTTTTAAGTACCAAATAGATTGCTTCAAATGTCTATGCAGTATGCATGTAGTGTTCTAACATACTATATACTTGTCTTTTACACCTTCAATTCCCTAGTCAGTATCCATACACTTCCAGGAAACACCATGTCACTTCCTTTGCAGTCCTCTAGAGACCCATTGAACAGCATGTACTAATCCATTCATTGTGTCAAAACCAAAACACTTATAAATTCACCAAGACACTCTCTTTCCAGTACTCTAATGATTCAGTCACTGCCTAAGTATTCATGCACTGAGCCAGGTCTTAGCACATGGACTTCTTCAAACCCCTATCCACTATGCATGCAGTCCTCTAACCACCTACACACTTGTCTTTCACACCTTCAATTCCCCAGTCAGTATTCATTCACTTTAAGCAAACACCCTGTCACTCCCGTTGCACTCCTCTAGTGACCCATTCAGCATCATGTACTAATTCATTCACTGCGCCAAAACCCAACCACTTATAAATTCACCCAGGCACACTCCTTGCAGTACTCTAATCATTCAGTCAGTACCCAAGTACTCATCCAGTGACCCAGGCCTTAGTATATGGACTGCTTCAAACCCCTATCCACTATGCATGCAGTCCTCTAACCACCTACACAATTGTCTTTCACACCTTCAATTCCCTAGTCAGTATCCATACACTTCCAGGAAACACCCTGTCACTCCCTTTGCAGTCCTCTAGTGACCCATTCAGCACCATGTACTAATCCATTCACTGTGCTAAAACCCAAACACTTATAAATTCACCAAGATACTATCTTTGCAGTACTCTAATCATTCACTCAGTGCATGTATTCATGCACTGAGCCAGGCCTTAGCACATGGACTGCTTCAAACCCCTATGCACTATGCATGCAGTGTTCTAACCACCTAGACACTTGTCTTTCACACTTTCAATTTCCTGGTCAGTATCCATACAGTCCAGCACTTGTCACTGCCTTTGCACTCCTCTAGTGACCCATTCAGTACCAAGTACTAATCCATTCCCTGTGTGAAAAGCCTAGCACTTATAAATTCACCTAGGCACTCTCCTTGCTGTACTCTAATCATTCAGTCAGTACCCAAGTAGTCATGCAGTGAGCCAGGCCTTAGCACATGGACTGCTTTAAATGCCTATGCAGTATGGATGCAGTCCTCTAATCACCTACACAGTTGTGTTTCACACCTTCAATTTCCTAGTTAGTATTCATACTCTTCTAGCAAACACCCTGTCACTCACCCAGTGTGTCTCCTTATAGTACTGTAATCATTTAGTCAGTTAGCATGTAAAGTTTTAGTGAGTAGGCTTTAGGGCATGAACTACTTCAAAGTAGTATGCACTATGCATGTAGTGTTTTAACCATCGTCACACTTGTGGTTCAAGGACAGAGTTTCTTAGTTAGTATTTATATAAAATGTGTTTGTACAGTAATGGAATAGTATAATTTTGAAAGTTATTAATATACATTTATTTGTGATTCTTTTTTTACAGATACAGAATAGGAGTGTCTCTCATCTGTTTGCACTCTTCTTGTGCAAGATTGTTCGGATGAAGGGTCCTTAGGTGTTTCATCATACTTGCCGTGCCGTACGAGTATTTCTTGTTAGGATCTCCTCGTGACAGAACTCTTTTGCAAATCTTGCACGTGATCAAGGTAACATTGGTCTTTGTTTGCCCCTAAGTAAAAAATTTCCTCACCACTGAAAAAAAACGTTGTGGGCGTGGTGCCTTCTGCAAAAAATTTCCCTCAGATTCGGTAAATATTTTAAAGCGGCAACATTTACAGTTTTTGTAAGTTAAACTTATCAAACTTTTTTAGCTGTATGCATTTTACATATCTGTGATTTGTTTCTTGTGGTATTTTGTTGAGAATACCATGTTTTTTTTTTTTAACAATCTTTCTGATTTTCCAGGTCTGTCGTCGACATCCATGGTCCCCACAGGAGTTTTGTATTATTGTTGTTGCATTTTGTTTATTAGTTTATCGTTCATATATATGTTAATAAAAAAATAAAGTTTGAAAATAGTTTATCGTTTACATATTTATGATTATAAAAAATAAAGTTTGAAAAAAAAATGTATAACGTTTTTGGTTGTTCTCTTAACTGCTGTGTGACTCTTTCTTGTTCTTATTACTGTTATTTGATGGAGTCCACCATGGTGTTAAATTTTGGGGCACTTATCGCTGGAATACTGGTGATATCTGCAGTTTGCACCAACTTCTGAATAGTGTGTTAGATTTATCTCAACTTTACTTCCGTTAAAGTGCTGATAATGAAATGGAGACTAGCCGTTCTCGTGCAAAAAGACATGAGGTGCACCTTTCCAATTTATTCTAAATACTAAAATCCTGTATTGAATTGCACTGAGGTATTGGCTGCACTTACAGTGTACACACAAAATCTATTAGGAAATCTCATTGTATTTATATTGATTGGGAATAGTGCGTCAGGTGCTGGATCTTGATGAGATACACTGCTCAGTTCGTATATTGTTCTGCACACGAAAAAAATCACATCACAACTTTCACACCAATTGCAATGCGAAACAAATTCCGGCGATAAGACACGTTAGAACCAGGGATTTTACACCTGCTTTCTGCTGGTGTTAAGCAGGACAACTACCTGCACCATGAAAGGGAACACAGCCAAGAGCCACACCAGAACGCCCACAGGTGCCATAGAGTCAATGAGCATGATACAGGGATACCCATGAGGGCCAGAAGACTCATCTCAACAACTCCAGGACCTCCAATGCCCCCCAAACCCACATCTTAGTAAGTGTGTCCCTGTGGTCATTGTCTTAGCATGATAGGCACGAGCCCTGCAACATCACAGTGTGCTGTCACCTCAGCGTTGGCAGTGAGCCTGGACGTGTAGCTACGCACGCATCCTCCTGCATGCACAACTGGCGTGTGCTGGTCTGGGGTTCACAGGTCAGTGCAGGGGTTTGCCTATCCGGCAAGGGGAACGGGGTGTCTCGGACATGTCCGTGTACAGGATGTGCAGTAAGTGTGTCTCTGTGTTCTGGTGTGGCATGCTACAAGAGCCGCAGCAGTCGATGTTGTAAAGTGGCATGCACCACCTCCAAACGGCACTGTGATGGTGTAGTTGGAATGTAGCAGGACATGAGCAAATAGGCATTACAATGGTGTGCCGTACGAGTGCACGAGATACAACAGTGTACTGTACAAAAGTGTGGGGGCTCGTGGGAGGGAGGAGCAGCCGTTTGGCAACATAACACACAGTGAACTCGACCATGTGCCACATGCTGGGCATCTCATCCATGATGACCACGGTCGCAGACATCCCACAACACCAACGACTGGCCTTTGTACACATCCTGTATGAATACAGCGTGGTATTCACTTCTATGCTCGTTCAGTGGTGTGCTGTTGGCGGGTTGTGTGACTTGTGCTCCTTGTTGGTGTGTTTCATTTTGGCCATTGTTAATCTATATGTGTGTTGTATAGGCCTGGGCGGCAAATTCCGTTCCGCTCGCGGAATTTGCGGAATTTGCGTAATTTCGCGTTCCGCGGAGAACGCGAAATTGCCCAAAAGTCTGATTTCCGCGATTTCGCGAAATTTTTGCTTGTTCGCGTTCTCAAAATGCGTGTTCGCGAGATATTTCTCCCCGAGCACGCAAACAGCAATTGTGAACAGGAAAAAAGCATCGCGAACAAGCAATTCCGCGTGTTCGCGGAATTTCTGCGTGTTCGCGGAGATTTTTACCGTTTCGCGGAGATTTGCGTAACGCAATTCCGCAAATTCCGCCCACCCCTAGTGTTGTACTTAATTGTGCATGTGTGCCATTCTGCCCATCTCCCCCCTCCCCCCACTTCCTGCTTCTTCCTCTTCCTAGTGCTGTTGTGTCTATAATTTTGTTGCTGCACACATAAATACATGTAAAGAATACATTAGAATAGTTCCTTGATTCTTTTAGGTTTCAAAACTTCTCTATTGGTTTCTTTTTAATTTTCCATATGAACCGTTTTTTAAATATTCAACAACACATAGAAGTCAGAAGTACAACGTATTCTATCAACACACTTTCTAGAACATTCTACAACACATGCAGGTTAAAAGTTCATCAATTTTTTAAAACTTAATGATATTTTTTTGCAATATTTTCTTGAACATTTAACGACACGTGCAGGTTAAAAGTTCACGATTTTTTTAAGTTCGAACAGTGCCTTCCAAATGCAAGTAGCAGGTGATGTTGAGCTGAGCAAATTTTATCCTATGATATGTACTCCACATTGAAACTGCTTTTTCTTGACCAATCACAAAGATGCTTTTCCACAAAACTAATGTGCACCCTACTTTTAAAAAAGAATGCTTTTCATGATATCTTTAGAGATAAGTTATAGATAGGAATTAGCATTTAAAAAACCTTTGAAATTCACTGAAAAAAACATAGGTTTCATGCACGTTATAGTTAGGAATTGGCATTTAAAAAACCTTTGAAATTCACTGAAAAAACCATAGGTTTCAGGCACATTATAGTTAGGAATTAGCATTTAAAAAACCTTAGAAATTCACTGAAAAAAACATAGGTTTCAGGGGCTTTATAGTTAGCTGGACATTTCCCTCGTACAAAACCCTAGAAATTCCCCTGTTATAGTTAGTTCAGCTAACTATAACCCGTGCCCCCGCAATGCACTGCTGATGACGTCACATATCACATCACCCATGACATGGTCAGTGACATCACTGATGACATCTCAAATGACATCACAGATGACATCACTGATGACATCATCCATTGAGTATGTGTTTCTGAACAGTTTTAGTATGTTTAATATATATAGGGAAAGGCCTGTTGAAAAATAAGTGGGTGTACAAGTGTGTGAATGGATGATTTTCTAGGTGCGTAACTGACTCTATAAGTGAGTCATTAAATGTATCTTACTGCAGACTAGTGACTAAACTGTGTGAATGTCTGTATGTGTCTGTGTGTTGGTGTATAAGCGGCTGCATTGTTTTGTGAATAGCTATATGAGTGTCTATATGGGTTATTGATTGGTTGTCTGAGTATCTGTACGGGTGCCTGAGTGTTTGTGTGGGTAGAGTGTGTGTGACTCTTTGACTAGATGTGTGAGTGGGTGATTCAGTGGGTGCATGGTTTTAAGAGTGCATCTGTGATGGATTGTATGGTTGGGTGAGTGTATGTATGGGTGTGTTAGTGATTGAATGTATATCTCAGTTGTACATGTGTCAGTAACTACATATGTGAAACGCAGTGTATATGTGTGTAAGAGTATATAACTATCTATATTTGAGAGTGTGTGATTTTGGGAGTGGCTGTATGCGCCATAGTGCAAGGATATCTGTGTCATGTGCTGTTTGTTTTTCTGCAGGAAGACACAGAATTTGTTAGTATTTTTGTGAGTAAGTGAACTTGAGTGTGTTTAACTGTATAGGTGAGTAAATTGGACTGTGATTAATTATTTGCATGACTGACTAGATGTGTCAGTACCTCAATGGATGATTGGCGGTGTGTGAGTGTCAATATAGGTGTATAAATGCACAGAGTGACGGTAAGTATGAGTGACTGTAAAGGTGAGTGAGTGGACATGTATGTAGACCTAAAAGTCAATAAGTGGGTGTGTAGTTATTGGTATTGGAGTATCTATGGTTGTCAAAATGGCCGTTTGAAATTTTGAGTTGGTGTATCAAAGGTTATATTAGGGTGTGAGAAGATGCACTAATTTATCACATGGATGACGTCATCAGTGATGTCATCAGTGATTTCATTTGAGATGTCATCAGTGATGTCATCAGTGATGTCACTGACCATGTCATGAGTGATGTAATATGTGACGTCATCAGCAGTGCATAGCGGGGGCGCAAGTCATACTTAGCTGAACTAACTATAACCGGGGAATTTCTAGGGTTTTGTACGAGGGAAATGTCCAGCTAACTATAACGCCCCTGAAACCTATGGTTTTTTCAGTGAATTTCTAAGGTTTTTTAAATGCTAATTCCTAACTATAACGTGCCCGAAACCTATGGTTTTTTCAGTGAATATATATATATATGTGTGTGTGTGTGAGTGTGTGTGTGTGTACATATATATAAAGATATATATATATGTGTGTCTGTGTGTGTTTGTGTGTGTATTAACTACTAATGGTCATCAGTACGTAGTTAGAGTTAGGACCTTCTTTCCATGGGGAAAGCATTTTTTAACTTGCCTATAACTTTCAGTTGTTTTTGGGTTGTATGTAGAAGTGAATCATGTGATATTTAGGGTTAAATCCAGGAAATGCTGTAGTGCGATCATGTGATCAAGGCCATGTGACGTGGCTGAATCGCGTCATGGACAGAATTCAATACTTACAGTTTGGCACCGCAATACTTGGAGTCCGTGCCCCCTTCTGATTAGAAGATTGTTGCATTTGGGATTTTTTGCTTGATATATATTCGCCAGAAAAAAGGTGAGAAAACCATAAAAAAAATAAGAAAAGGGGGCAGGGTAGAAACACGCTGACCCCTAGGCCTGCTCAGGGGGGCACACAAAGACCCCCATGGCCAAAAAAACATTGTTTTAAAAACATTTTGGCGGGATTTGTGTAGGCTCCGCAAATCCGACAGAAAATCCCGGGTGGGCCAGGGCCCGGGGGCATTACACAATTATATAGCGGGGGACTCCACAGGCCGGGGACCGCCACCTTCCCAGGACTTCGATAATAATATGCGGGGGCATACAGCCCCTGGGGGCTGCCACCTCCCCAGGGCTTTTTCTTAAAAATGTGTGGGGGGGCTCCTGCCCCCCACGCTGCGCCAGAGACTGCCACCTAGCAGGCCCCCCAAGCCCTAGGGACTGCCACCTCCCCAGGGCATTTCAAAACAAATTTAGTGTGGGGATTGCTCGAGCCCCCCCCCACACTGCCCCTAAGACCACCACCTCCATAGGGCAAACTTTATTCAATTACGGGGCTTTGTAGCGGACTCCTGGCCCCGTGGACCAGCTACTCATAAGATGGGAGGGGGGCCGTGTGGCCCCCCTCCAGGATGCCTCCTTGGCCCTGGGGACCGCCAACCCCCAGGGCCGGCTCCAGGAATTTCCTGGGGTGCCCACCCCCAGGACATTTCACTTTGCTATGACAGGGCGGGAATACTGCTCCCGCCCTATCATAGCAAACGTTTGCTTTGCTTCATGGAAGCGAGAGCAGGAAAACTGCTCTTGCTTCCATGAAGTGAAGCAGAATTGCTTTTGAGTAAAGGGAGATGCATGTTTGCAGCATTCTCTGCCCAAAAGCAATGCCGGTTCTTGCAGGAGGTGGGGAGCTGTCAGGGATTGCAGCGGCATTGGGGCTCCCCCGCGGTCCCCAACATCGGGTCCCTGGGGCTAAAAATGGACGGGGATGGGGGATCACGTGGCCCCCTTCCCATGTAATTAAAAGTAAAAAAAAAAATAGGTAAATCCCCAGGGGATGGGGTTCCTGGGGCTGAAAATGGCCTCAGGAGGAGGGCCACGCGTCCCCCTTCCCGTTTAAAAAAATAATAATTAAACAATGGGTCAGGCCCTGGGGAATGTGGCTTCGAGGGCCCAAAAAGTATTAAGGGAAGGGGGGCCACACAGTCTTCCTTCCCAAAACAATGTTAAAAAAACAGAGCCTGCAACTTGCTGGAGGCCCCACCCCCTCCCTGCACCAATCTGCAAACGCGCCTCCTGGCGCACTCTGAGTTTGGGGATGAATTTCCCTTCAATACTGAGGCTCCTTAGGGGCCAACTAGTCCACCATGTACCTACAGTAAGCCCCAAACAGTGGGATTGATGAGAGGTGATTGGAGGCCATGACCCTTTTTACACCACTCTTTAAACGTGCCTCTTGGCGCACTTCTAGTGGGGCAATGAGGTCCCCCTGTGTCCTGAGGACCTCAGGACTAAAATGGACTTCATCCCGCAAACAGAAGTGCACTAGGAGGTATGTTTGCAGAGTGGTGTAGAAATGGGGCGTGGTCTATGAGCACCTCTCAGCAATCCAGCTGTGTGGGGCTTACTGGAGGCAACAGAAGGGATGGTTGGCCCCCAGGAACCCTCAGGAGGCAAGGAGACTTCATCCCCCAACCAAGAGCACGTCAGGAGGTGCGTTTGCAGAGTGGTGGAGAAAGGGCGCGTGGCCTGTGTCCACCTCTCAGCAATCCCACTGTGTGGTGCTTACTGAAGGTAACATGTGGGTTAGTTGGCCCCTAAGGACCACCACAAGCTTAGGGGACTTTAATCCCCATCCAAGAGCATGCCAGGGAGTGTGTTTGCAGAGTGGTGGACAAAGGGGGAGTGGCTTGCTATGAGAACTTACCAATCCTGCTGCGTGGTACTGGAGGTAATAGGAGGGGAAGTTGGCCCCCAAGGATGTTCTTGGGGGCCAACTATTGCTTCTGTTACCTCCAGTAAGTCCCACAGAGTGGGATTGCTAAGAGGTCTTCGGAGGCCACACCCTCATTTCTCTACGACCCTGCAAACACGCCTCCTGTCAAACTACTGGTTGGGGGATGAAGTCCACTTTACTCCTGAGGGACTTTGGGGGCCAAGAAGCCCTCCTGGTACCTCCTGTAAGTCCTACGCAGCGGAATTCCTGAGCTCTGGTCGAAGGCCCAGCCCCCTTTCTCCACCACTCAGCAAATGCGACTACTAGATAAAGAAGCATTTGCAATTTAATAGGTCTTGGATTTGCTAGAGATAGAGCTATTGGTGTTGTAAATGTAAAAGTTTTTTACTAATGTTTTTTGGAGTGGTGTGGATGTACATTATGTGCAGTGGAATTATTTGGTATGTTGTGCATTGAAATTATGTGTATAGAAAGTATGTGGTATTTAGTGTATGAGAATTATGTAGAGTGGGATTATGTGTTATGGAGAGTAATATGTGGCATGGTAGTCTGTGTTGTGGAGCGGTAACCTCAGGTTTAGTCTTCCTCATTTCCATGGAAGCTAAACTATAAACTCAATGAGACAAAAAAGAAGAAGGAACCACTGAGGAGCACTTCTGGACCTAGTCGGAGGTATGAGTATGGCCACTGGAATTATGCGACTGTTCGGCTGCACCGATTTTCGCAAATTAGACATTTTCCGCATTTGCCACATAATCCGTCATCTGCTGCATAATCTGCAGATTTGAACAAAAAAACTTGTTTCTAGCTCAAACAGCACAAACGTTACCAAAAATGCAGCGACAAGTGTTACAGAGTGGTGGAAGACCCTTTGCAAACTTGGAATGGTCACCTGTTACTTATTGCTAAATGTGGATGTTAAATTAGTACTAATTGTGTGCAAACCACTCTTGCTTCTTTTCTGCCTCTAATGCCTCTTCCTGCATTTCTCTTGCTTCTTTGTGCACCTTTCTTTCTTTTTCTGCTCTTCTCTTGCCTCTTTCTGCACATCTCTTCTGCTTTCTGCACCTCCCTTCTTTCTGCACCTCTCTTGCTTCTTTCTGCACCTCTCTTGCTTCTTTCTTCTGCACCTCTCTTACCTCTTTCTGCACCCTTTACTTCTTTCTGCACCTCTCTTGCCTCTTTCTCCTGCACCTCTCTTGCCTCTTGCTCCACTTCTCTTACCTCTTTCTGCACCTCACTTGCTTCATTCTGCACTTCCCATGCTTCTATCTGCACCTCTCTTGCTTCTTTCTGCACCCCTCTTCCCTCTTTCTGCACCCTTCTTCCTTCTTTGTGCACCTTTCTTGCCTCTTTCTGCACCTCTCATTCCTCTTTCTGCAGTTATCTTGCCTCTTTCTGCACCTCTATCACTTCTTTCTGGACTTCTGTTGCCTCTTTGTGTGCCCCCTCTTGCCTCTTTCTGCACCACTGTTAGCTCTTTCTGCACTGACTTTGCTACTTTCTGTACCTCTCTTGCAAATTTTTGTACCCCCTTGCTGCTTTCTGCACCCCTCTTCCCTCTTTCTACACCTCTCTTGCCTCTGTCTGTACCCCTGTTCTCCCTTTCTGCACCTGTTTTTCCTGTTTCTTCAACTCTCTTGCCTCTTTCTGCAGTTCTCTTGCCTCTTTCTGCACCTCTGTTGCTCCTCTCTGTACTTCTCTTACCTCTTTCTGCAACCCTCTTGCCTCTTTTTGCACTTCTGTTGGTTCTTTCTGCACTCCTTTTGCCTCTTTCTGCACCTCTCTTGCAAATCTTTGTATCCCTCCTGCCTTTTTCTGTACCCCTCTTCCCTCTTTCTGCACCTCTCTTGCCTCTGTCTGCCCCCCTGTTTTCTCTTTCTGAACCTGTGTTGCCTGTTTCTGCAACTCTCTTGCCTCTTTCTACAATTCTCTTGCCTCTTTCTGACCCTCTGTGGCTTATTTCTGCACTCCTCTTGCCTCTTTCTGAACCCCTCTTGTCTCTTTCTGCACCTCCCTTGGTTATTTCTGCACTTCTCTTGCTTTTTTCTGCATCTCTCTTGCTTCTTTCTGCACCACTCTTGCCTCTTTCTACACCCCTCTTTCTTCTTTTTGCACCTCTCTTGCTTTTTCTGCACCTCTGTTGTTTCTTTCTGCAACACTCTTGTCTCTTTCATCACTTCTCTTGCTTCTTTCTAAATCTCTGTTGCTTTTTTCAGCACTTCTGTTGCCTTTTTTACACTTCTCTTGCTTCTTTCTACCCCTCTGTTGCTTCTTTCAGCACTTCTCTTGCCTCTGTCTGCACATCCCTTGCCTGTTTCTGCACCTGTCTTTCCTCTTTCTGCAGCCCTCTTGCCTATTTCTGCACCCTTCTTCCATCTTTCTGTACCTCTTTTGCCTCTTTCTGCATCCCTGTTCCCTCTTTCTGTACCTCTCCCTGCTGTTTATGCACCTCTATTGCCTTTATTCACTTCTCTTGCCTCTTTCTGTGCCTCTGTTGCTTCTTTCTGCACCCCTCATGCCTCTTTCTGCACTCTTCTTCCCTCTTTGTTCACCTCTCTTGCCTCTTCCTCAACCTCTCTTTCTTCTTTTTGCAGTTCTCTTTCCTCTTTCTGTACTTCTTTTGCTTCTTTCTGCACTTCTGTTGACTCTTTCTGCACTCCTCTTGCCTGTTTCTGCACCTCTGTTGGTTCTGCCTGCACTGCTCTTGCTGCTTTCTGCACCTCTCTTGTACATTTCTTCTGCACCCCCTTGCCTCTTTCTGCATCCCTCTTCCCTCTTTCTGCACCTTTCTTGCCTCTGTCTGTACCCCTGCTCTCTCTTTCTGCACCTTTTTGCCTGTTATTGCAACTCTCTTGCCTCTTTCTGCAGTTCTCTTTCCTCTTCATGGACCTCTGTTGCTCCTTTCTGTACTTCTCTTGCCTCTTACTGCACCCATCTTGCCTCTTTCTGCACCTCTGTTGGTTCGTTCTGTACTTCGCTTGCTTTTTCCTGCATCTCTCTTGCTTCTTTCTGCACCCCTCTTACCTCTTTTTGCACCCCTCTTTCATCTTTCTATATCCCTCGTGCCTGTGTCTACAACTCTATTGCCTATTTCTGCACCTCTGTTGCTTCTTTCTGTACTTCTCTTGCATCTTTCTGCACCTCTCTTGCCTCTTTCTGCACTTCTCTTGCTTTTTTATGCACCTCTCTTTTTTCTTTCTGCAATTTTCTTGTCTCTTTCATTGCTTGTCTTGCTTCTCTCTACACCTCTGTTGCTTCTTTCAGCACTTCCCTTGCCTCTTTCTGCACTTCTCTTGCCTGTTTCTGTACCTGTCTTGCTTCTTTCTGCACAGCTGTTGCCTCTTTCGGCCCCTCACTTGCTTCTTTCTGCACGCCTCTTGCCTCTTTCTGCACCTCTCGTCCCTCTTTCTGTACCTCTCTTGCCTCTTTCTGCACCCCTCTTCCCTCTTTCTGCACCTCTCCTGCCTGTTGGTACACATCTGTTGCCTCTTTCTGCACTTATTTTCTTTTTCTGCACCTTTGTTGCTTCTTTCTATACTTCTCTTGCCTCTTTCTGTACCCCTCTTCCCTCTTTCTACACCTCTCTTGCTTCTTTCTGCACCCATCTTGCCTCTTTCTGCACCCTTCTTCCCTATTTGTGCACTTCACTTGCCTCTTTCTGCACCTCTCTTTCTGAACCTCTCCTTCCTCTTTCTGCACCTCTATTGCCTCTTTCTGCACTTCTCCTGCCTTTTTCGGCACCCCCTTCTTTCTTTTTGCAAATCTGTTACTTCTTTCTTCACTTCTCTTGCTTCTACCTTTTAGTACACAAATCTAGAGAGTATGCTGTTTGAAACACAGGTATTCAAGTATTTATATGTTTATTTGTATGTAAAATTTCACTAGGTAAAAGCAGAGACCCACACATGCATACCTTCACAAACTTGGTCAGATTAAAAACAGTGATATGGTTAGGATTGCTGTTTTACATTTGGTAGGCCTAACATTCGGGGGCAGTCGATGAATAGTGAACCTTCAAGAGAAAAGTGAGGTTTAAGACATCTTGGGAGAAGGATTTGTGATTAGGCTACTTTGTATGAGTATGTGGAAAGGTACAGAGAAAGTAGGCCTCTTTCTGCACTTCTCTTGCTTTTTTCTCCACTTCTCTTTCTTCTTTCTGCACCTCTCTTGCTTCTATCTGCACCCCTCCTTCCTCTTTCTGCACCCTTCTTCCCTCTTTCTGCACCTCTCTTTCCTCTTTCTGCAGTTTGCTTGACTCTTTCTGTACCTCTATTGCTTCTTTCTGCACTTCTGTTGCATCTTTCTGCATCCCTCTTGCATCATTCTGCACCTTCGTTGGTTCTTCCTGCACTGCTCTTGCTTCTTTCTGCACCTCTCTTGCAAATCTCTGCACCCCTCTTGCCCCTTTCTGCATCCCTCTTGCCTCTTTCTGCACATCCGTTGGTTCTTCCTGCACTGCTCTTGCTTCTTTCTGCACCTCTCTTGCAAATCTCTGCACCCCTCTTGCCCCTTTCTGTACCCCTCATACCTCTTTCTGTACCTCTATTGCCTCTGTCTGCACCCTTGGACTCTTTTTCTGCACCTCTTGTGCCTGCTTCTGCAACCCTCTTGCCTCTTTCAGCAAACCTCTGCACCTCTTTTGGTTCTTTCTATACTTCTCTTTCTTTTTTCTGCATCTGTCTTGCTTCTTTCTGTATCCCTCTTGTCTCTTTCTGCACCCCTGTTGCCTCTTTCTTTACCCTTCTTCCCTCTTTGTGCACCTGTCTTGCCTCTTTCTGCATCTCTCTTTCTTCTTTCTGCACCTCTCCTGCCTGTTTCTGTACCTCTGTTGCCTCTTTCTGCACCCCTCTTCCCTCTTTCTGCACCTCTGTTGCTTCTTTCTGCACTTCTCTTGCTTCTTTCTGTACCTCTCTTGCTTCTTTCCGCACCCCTCTTGCCTCTTTCTGCACTCTTCTTCCCTCTTTCTACACCTCTCTTACCTCTTTCTGCACCTATCTATCTGCACCTCACCTGCCTGTTTCTGCACCTCTGTTGCCTCTTTCTGCACCCCTCTCCCCTCTTTCTGTACCTCTTTTGCCTGTTTTTGCACCTCTGCTCCGTCTTCCTACACCTCTCCTGCCTGTTTCTGCACCTCAGTTGCTTCTTTCTGTACTTCTCTTACCTCTGTCTGTACCCTCTTCCTTCTTCCTGCACCTCTCTTGCTTCTTTCTGCACCCCTCTTGCCTCTTTCTGTACCCTTCTTCCCTCTGTGCACCTGTCATGCCTCTTTCTGCACCTCTCATTCCTCTTTCTGCACCTCTCCTGCCTGTTTCTGCACCTATGTTACCTCACTCGTCACTTCTATTTTCTTTTTCTGTACCTCTGTTGCTTCTTTATGCACTTCTCTTGCCTCTTTCTGCACCCCTCTTCCCTCTTTCTGCACCTCTGTTGCTTCTTTCTGATCTTCTCTTGCTTCTTTCTGCACCTCTCTTGCTTCTTTCTGCACCCCTCTTGCCTTTCGGCACCCTTCTTCCCTCTTTGTGCATCTCTCTTGCGTCTTTCTGCACCTCTTTTTCTGCACCTCTCCTGCCTGTTTCTGCACTTCTGTTGCCTGTTTCTGCACTTCTCTTGCCTCTTTCTGCACGTCTGTTGCTTCTTTCTGCACTTCTCCTGCCTTTTTCTGCACCCCTCTTCCCTCTTTCTGTACCCTTCTTCCCTCTTTGTGCACCTCTGTTGCCTCTTTCTGCACCTCTCTTTCTCCACCTCTCCTGCCTGTTTTTGCACCTCTGTTGCCTCTTTCTGCACTTCTCTTGCCTCTTTCTGCACATCTGTTGCTTCTTTCTGCACTTCTACTGCCTTTTTCTGCACCCCTCTTTCCTCTTTCTGCACCTCTGTTGCTTCTTTCTTCACTTCTCTTGCTTCTACCTTTTAGTACATACATTTACAGAGTATGCTGTTTGAAACACAGGTATTCAAGTATTTGTATGTTTATTTTGATGCAACATGTCACTAGGTAAAGTCAGAGACACATGCATGCATACGTTCACAAACTTGGTCAGACTTACAACAGTGATATGGTTCGGATTACTGTTTTACATTTGGTAGGCCTAACATTCTGAGCAGTCAATGAATAATGAACTTTCAAGAGAAAAATGAGGTTTAAGACATCTTTGTAGAAGGATTAGTGATTAGGCTACTTTGTATGAGTCTGTGGAAAGGTACAGTCGAAGTAGGCCTCTTTATGCATCTCTGTTGCTTCTTTCTGCACTACCCTTGCTTCTTTTTGCACATTTTTTCCTCTTTCTGGACTTCTGTTGCCTCTTTCTGCATGTCTCTTGCTTCTTTCTGCAGCTTTCTTCCTCTTTCTGCACCTCTCTAGCTTCTTTCTGCACTTCTCTTGCTTCTTTCTGCACCTTTCTTCCTCTTTCTGTACATGTCCTACCTATGTAGGCATTGTTAGAAATTAGCATTTAAAAAACCTTAGAAATTCACTGAAAAAACCATAGGTTTCAGGGACATTATAGTTAGTAATTAGCATTTAAAAAACCTTGGATATTCACTAAAAAAACACAGGTTTCAGGGACTTTATAGTTAGGCTGACATTTCATTTGTACAAAAGCAGAGAAATTCAGCTGTTATAGTAAGCTGAGCTAACTTTAACTTGCGCACCCGCAATGCACTGCTGATGACGTCACCCATCACATCAATTATGACATGGTCAGTGACATCCTTCATTGCATCACTGATGACATCTCAAATGACATCACTGATGACATCACTGATGACCTCATCCACTTAATATCTGATGCACCTACTCACACCCTAAGATAACCTTTCATACACCCACTCTAAAATACAGACTAACATTCTCGAAACCACAGACACACCAATACCAGTTAGTACATACACACTGATTCATAGGTCTACACACTCATGCACTCACTCACCCATACAATCACTCATTCACACAGTCATTAATCAATTCAGCCACTGATAAATGCACTCATTTACCCATACAGACACTCAGTTACTCATGCACCTAGTCAGTCACCAAAAGAATCAGTCACACTGCCATTTGCTCACCTATACAGTTATACACACACTACCTCACCTATTCAAACCAATACTAACACATACTTACTATCTTATACAATCACTGACACAAGCACACACTCATCCATACAGTCACTCCCACAATCACTCACTCTCAGAAATAGTCACTTATGTACTCCAACACTCACATATACTGCCTTTTACATATGTAGTTACTCACACATATACCACTCAGACATCCATTCACTCATCAACCCAGCCATATGCACACTCATTCATCCATACAGCCCCTCGCAGATGCACTCATGAACATAAACATCCAGTGAACCACCCACTCACACATCCATGCAGGGAGTCTCACACCTCACCCACTCACACAGAGACTCAGGCACCCATACAGGTACTCAGACAACCAATCATTAACCCATGTAGACACTCATGTAGCTACTCACCAACCCATGCAGACACTTACACACCAACTGACAGACTGATACAGCCATTCACACAGATTGGTCATTCACCCATGCATTCACTAAGACATGTTTAATCACTCACTTCTGCAGTCATGCAGGCACCCACTAAATCATCCATACAGATACTCATTCATCCACTCATTCTTCGAATACACCTTGGTGTATATATATAACATTCTTTCACGTTTTAGAAACGCTCACACTCAGTAATCAATGATGTCATCAGTGATGTAATTTGAGATGTCGTCAGTGATGTCATGAGTGATGTCACTGACCATGTGATGAATGATGTAATATGTGGCGTCACCAGCAGTGCATTGCGGGGGCGCAAGTTATAGTTAGCTCGGCTGAATTTCTATGCTTTTGAACTAGTGAAATGTCAGCCTAACTATAACATCCCTGAAACCTGTGTTTTTTTCACTGAAAATATATATGTATATATATATTCACTGAAAAAACCATAGGTTTCAGGCCTGATATAGTTAGGAATTAGCATTTAAAAAACCTTAGAAATTCACTGAATAAACAATAGGTTTTAGGGGTGTTATAGTTAACTGGACATTTCACTCGAACAAAACCATTGAAATTCCTCCGATATAGTTAGTTGTACTAACTACATCTTGCGCGTCCGCAATCCACTGCTGATGATGTCACATATTACATCATTCATGACATGGTCAGTGACACGTTTTGGTTACAATAGTGATTTTGAAGGAATAATATTGTATTTTAAAAGTTGACACTTAGAAGTATTTTCACATAGAATCACCAATGTTATCCTATGGCAGAAACTTCACTTAGCAGGTAAGTAGTGTTATCATTACTGTTTCTTACTCAGTGGTGGATCCTGGATCCAGCACTGGTGAATCTCCTGTAAACAGTTGCAAGAATGTGTTCAAGTCATACTTACAGACGATATTTTAGGAATATTTTTAGTTTGTGAAAATAGACACTTAGAAACTTTTCTGGTGAAAACCACATAATGGCTTCCTATGGAAGGAAATACAAGTTACTGGTAAGTACGCTTAGAATTACTTTTCAGGGTCTGTGCTGGGCTAAAAGATGCAGCCCTGGGTTCTCTCCTGATAACAGGTGAGTAAATTGGAATTCGTACTTCGTCTGATTTTAGAGGAATATTCGTACGTTTCAAAAATGGACACTTAGAAACTTTTCTGGTGAAAACCACACAATGGATTCCTATGGATGGAAATACAAGTTACTGGTAAGTACGCATAGAATTACTTTTCAGGGTCAGTGCTGGGCTAAAAGATGCAGCACTGGGTTCTTTCCTGATAACAGATGAGTACATCGGAATTTGTAGTTCGGCTGATTTTAGAAGAATATTTGTACTTTTCAAAAATGGACACTTAGAAACTTTTCTGCTGAAAGACACACAATGGATTCCTATGGAAGGAAATACAAGTTACTGGTAAGTACTCTTAGAATTACTTTATAGGGTCAGTGCTGAGCTAAAAGATGCAGCCCTGGGTTCTCTCCTGATAACAGGTGAGTAAATCGGAATTCGTAGTTTGGCTGATTTTAAAGGAATATTTGTACGTTTCAAAAATGGACACTTAGAAACTGTTCTGGTGAAAACCACACAATGGATTCCTATGGAAGGAAATACAAGTTACTGGTAAGTATGCTTAGAATTACTTTTCAGGGTCAGTGCTGGGCTAAAAGATGCAGCCCTGGGTTCTCTCCTGATAACAGGTGATTAAATCGGAATTCGTAGTTCGGCTGATTTTAGAGGAATATTTGTACGTTTCAAAAATGGACACTTAGAAACTTTTCTGGTGAAACCCACACAATGGGTTCCTATGGAAGGAAATACAAGTAACTGGTAAGTACGCTTAGAATTACTTTTCAGGGTAAGTGCTGGGCTAAAAGATGCAGCACTGTGTTCTCTCCTGATAACATGTGAGTAAATCGGAATTCGTAGTTCGGCTGCTTTTAAAGGAATATTTGTACGTTTCAAAAATGGACACTTAGAAACTGTTCTGGTGAAAACCACACAATGGATTCCTATGGAAGGAAATACAAGTTACTGGTAAGTACGCTTAGAATTACTTTTCAGGGTCAGTGCTGGGCTAAAAGATGCAGCCCTGGGTTCTCTCCTGATAACAGGTGAGTACATCGGAATTTGTAGTTCGGCTGATTTTAGAAGAATATTTGTACTTTTCAAAAATGGACACTTAGAAACTTTTCTGCTGAAAGACACACAATGGATTCCTATGGAAGGAAATACAAGTTACTGGTAAGTACTCTTAGAATTACTTTATAGGGTCAGTGCTGGGCTAAAAGATGCAGCCCTGGGTTCTCTCCTGATAACAGGTGAGTAAATCGGAATTCGTAGTTCGGCTGCTTTTAAAGGAATATTTGTACGTTTCAAAAATGGACACTTAGAAACTGTTCTGGTGAAAACCACACAATGGATTCCTATGGAAGGAAATACAAGTTACTGGTAAGTACGCTTAGAATTACTTTTCAGGGTCAATGCTGGGCTAAAAGATGCAGCCCTGGGTTCTCTCCTGATAACAGGTGAGTAAATCGGAATTCGTAGTTCGGCTGATTTTAGAGGAATATTTGTACGTTTCAAAAATGGACACTTAGAAACTTTTCTGGTGAAACCCACACAATGGATTCCTATGGAAGGAAATACAAGTAACTGGTAAGTACGCTTAGAATTACTTTTCAGGGTAAGTGCTGGGCTAAAAGATGCAGCACTGTGTTCTCTCCTGATAACATGTGAGTAAATCGGAATTCGTAGTTTGGCTGATTTTAGAGGAATATTTGTACAATGGTGAAGGAAGGGGGCGGGGCCTGAGGTGACGTGTGCAAACACGCCCTGCGGCGCGTTTTAAGTTGGGGAATTAATTCCTCTTCAATCCTGAGGTCCCCTGGCGGCCAACTAGCCCACCAGGTACCTCCAGTATGCGCCAGGTAGCTGCGTTGCAGAGAGGTGTTCAGAGGCCACGCCCCTTTTTACAACACTCTGCAACACAGCTCTGTGGCGCTTACTAGAGGTACCTGGTGGGCTAGTTGGCCCCAGGGGACGTCTGGATTGAAAAGGAATGAATTCCCCAACTTAAACCGCGCCACAGGGTGTGTTTGCACACATATCACCTCAGGCCCCGCCCCTACCTTCACCACTGTGCAAACGCGCCCCGTGGTGCGTTTTAAGTTGGGGGATTAAGTCCCATTGAATCCTGAGGTCCCCTGGCGGCCAACTAGCCCACCAGGTACCTCCAGTAAGCGCCACGGAGCTGCGTTGCAGAGAGGTGTAAAAAGGGGCGTGGCCTCATTACATCTCTCTGCAACGCAGCCCCCTGGCACGTACTGGAGGTTCCTGGTGGGCTAGTTGGCCCCCGGGGACCCCCAGTATTCAAGGGGAATTAGTTCCCCCTCTGCAAACGCGCCAGGGGGCGCGTTTGGAGAGTGGTGCAAGGAGGGGGCGTGGCCTCTGGCCCGCTCCCTTCTTTTTTGGATTTTTTTTTTTTTAGAAGGGGCGCTGTGTAGCCCCCCTTCCTTTTCTAATTTATTGGCCCTGGGGACCCCATCCCCCAGGGCCTGCCCCCAATTTCTTTGTTAAAAAAATAAAAAATCGGGAAGGGGGACGCGTGGCCCTTCTCCCGAGGCCATAATTTGCCCAGGGGACCCCATCCCCCGGGGCATGGCCCTTTTAAAAAATATATATATTTTGGAGGGGGGCTGCCTTGCCCCCCTCCTGTGGCCACTTATGGCCCCAGGGACCCCATCCCCGGGCGTTTTTTTTTTGTTGCTTTTTAAAAAAAAAAAAAAAATTAGGAGGGGGGATGCGTGGCCCCCCTCCCGTGCTACTACTAGCCCAATCCCCCCACTATCCCAGCTGGCTCCCCGCGTCCTGTGGGAGCCGGCATTGCTTTTCCACATGGGGAGCAGCTAACATGCTGCTCCCCATGTGGAAAAGCAATCTGCTTTGCTTCATTGAAGCGAGAGCAGGCTTCCCTGCTCTCGCTTCAATGAAGCAAAGCAGTTTGCAATGGCAGGGCGGGAGCCTCGCGGCTCCCACCCTGTCATTGCAAACTACAGTGTCCCGGGGGTGGGCACCCCGGGACACTGCAGGAGCCGGCCCATGGGAGTGGTGGTCCCTAGGGCCTATACAAGGCTCCAGGAGGAGGACCGTGCGGCCCCCCTCCCAGATTTTGAAGTTGCCCCGGGGCGTGGCGGTTCCCGGGGCTGGGGGGGCCTGAGAGGCCCCCCAACAAATATTAATAAGCCCCGGGGGTGGCAGTTCCCGAGGCTGGGGGGGCCTGAGAGCCCCCACCAACGAATATTAAGAAGCCCAGAGGGGTGGCGGTCCCCGGGGCTGGGGGGGCCTGAGAGCCCCCCAACAAATATTAAGAAGCCCCGGGGGTGGTGGTCCCCTGGGGTGGGGGGGCCTGAGAGCCCCCCACACAATTGAAATAGGCTCCGGGGGTGGCGGTCCCCGGGGCTGGGGGGGTCTGAGAGCCCCCACACGTAATTAAATAAAGCCCCGGGGGGTGGTGGTCCCTGGGGATGGGGGGCCCCTCTGGGCCCCCCTTTACATCAGTATTGCCCTGGGATTTGGCCCCCAGGGGCCAATTACCAAAGAAGAGCGGGCTTTTTTTTTTTATTTTCGTCCGAAATTCGCGCTGGGTGCGCGATTCTCACCGATTTTGTTCTTTTAAAAAAAATGCTTTTTTTTACCCTGGGGGTCCTTGTGGGACCCCCTGAGCAGGCCTTGTGGGTCAGGGTGTTACTTCCCTGCCCTCTTTTTGCATTTTTCGCGTTTGTTTTTTAGGTTTCTTGTGCATCGGTTCTACCGAGGCACAAGATGGCTGCCAACCCTTCCTGATTTGGAGTGTTGACAGCCAATTAGAATACAGCTCGTGCACGGCAGGGTGCGCGCTGGGTGCGCATAGGGTGCGCGGATCCTCCGAGGCCATAGATATATATGTACTTTTAAATGTCATTTTCTCAGGAACTACTGAACGGATTTACACCATTTAAGCAAAAGGCACGAGTCTGAACTAAGGACTACCACTTTGCCAAATTTGGTGTAATTCCGTTCAGCATTTGGGCTGTAGCTGCGGCTAAAGTTCCTATGGGAAATTGCATGGGGAAAACGCGTTTTGGGACCCCCCTTTTTTCTCGGCCCCCCCTTGACGAATCACCGTGAAACTTTCAGGATAGGGGCGGACCAGACCTGGCCAAAAGTTTTGAAAATTTCGCGTAGATTCATCAATCGGCGCCAAAGTTATTACAAATAGAATGTTGCGGATTTCCTATGGAAAATAGTTCCTAACTATATCTACCTACTGGCGACTGCCAGTAGGTAATGTTTATCCACTGAAAAAACATACATATGTGTGTATATATATGTGTATATATATATCAAACACACAGGTTACCCTCAAAAGGAGTCATTCTCCCAAGTAGGTTGTAACTCCTTTAATGAAGATTGCAGCAACAACAGCATGAGCACGAAATCGATTACAAGGCGGCCTGGCATGTTTTGGGCTACCACGCCCTTGTTCACAGACCTGGTAAGAGTCAAACAACAAAAAATTACTGAACCGGACAGTAGTCTCATAAGCTCAGCTGCCACAAGTGTGCATAAGTGTGTTCTCACGTGTGCATGTGTAACCAGCCCAGAGACCCTTACATCAGCAGTACAGCAAAGGACCTTATCTTAAAAAGACATTGGTGGCCAGCACTATCTATCCTTTTTCAGAGAATGTACAGTAAGTGTGACTTCATTTCTGGGGGGAAATAAAATTTGGGAGTCCCAAAACTCGTTTTCCCTATCCATTGTTCTATAGGAAATCTAGGCACAGTTACCAACCAAATGCCTGAACAGATTTACACAGAATTTGGCGGAAAACTAGATTTTGGTCAAGAAAGAGTGCTCTTCTGATTTGGTGTTAATCAGTTGAGTAGTTGGGGGGGCGTGGCGAGCGGCCAGAGATGGAGGTTGCGTGAGCGCTGTTCTCCGCATCAGCCCAACAATAATACGATCCAAACGGAGGGGAAAGCTTAGCCTGGCTTATCGGGCGGGGTCACCCCTGATGCAGACTATTATGATGCAGCGTAGGAGCTGCAAGCGGGTGTCCCGACCCCGCTGCTGGCAAGAGGCGGCCGTGTGTGGTGGGGAGCTTCGGCCCTGAGTGCTACGACTGACCGGAACCTGCCTTGGACTCCCCTCTGCGTGTGTAGGCCTGAGGTGAGGAGGAGTATTGGGGACAAGGCTCGAAGCACACGAGTGGCAGACCTGCTCGGACCGGGGGGCTGAGCGGACAGAGACGAGTCAAGCCACCTGGGGTGCCGGCTACTGGCCTTGGAGCTGGGGCGTGGCAAGGCCTGTTGGAACTGCCTGCTGGAGACCATGAGGTGGGCTGGCTGGAGATCCCAGTGCACCGGTGGTGCTGCGCTGAGGAGACTCCCGCGGGGAGCTCATGCAAGGAGTGGCCTCCACCCGGTGGGTTAGCAATGATACTTACA
Source organism: Triturus cristatus (assembly GCF_964204655.1). Lineage (NCBI taxonomy): Eukaryota > Metazoa > Chordata > Amphibia > Caudata > Salamandridae > Triturus > Triturus cristatus. The sequence goes on from NC_140590.1 coordinate 1,471,462,362, forward strand.
TTGCTGGGAGTGGAATCTGGAAGCACTGCTCCTAGTGAGAGTCCCGGGTGTGCAGAGTGCCCAGTTGGTGGGGAGAGCGGCTGAACACAATAGCATGGCCTGAGGCCCTGGCCCCGAGTATTGGACTGAGGCGGGGCCCATTGGCTATTTATGGTGGTAGACACGGCGTGGCTGCAGGGCCGGGCCTGACAGCAAAGGGTCATTTGTGCCAGAGACCTAAACCCCCACACTGCTTGGGGTGGCTCAGCACGACCGGCATCGTGTAGCTTAGCCGGGATGCAGAGCTCAGACCCCCGTGCTTGGATTTGCGAAGCCATCCGACGGAGGCTGTGGGACTTGATCCTGGGGGGAACGGGTTCATTGAGATCAGACCCCTGGACCTTGCAAAGAGGGGGAACACTGATGAACCCTGGAGTCCTGCGGTGATAACTTAACCTGTGCAGCCTTAGGTAGCGCTGAGCTTCAACACGCAATTAAGTCTCCTTAAACAGAGCAGAGCAGAGCACCACAAAGCAGGCTGAAGGAGGACCCATGGAGATTCCTGTTGTATGCTTGGTGTGCTGTCTTTATGTGGCCAGTTGGAACCCTGAGGCATGGTGCTGCAGCCCTGGAGGGCAGACAGGTGGCCGAGACCTGAGGAGGGCAGACACCGCGGAACTGTGCACCAACAAGACTTACATTGCGGGCCATATTGTAGTACACTGGTTGTGGTGGCCCCTCCAATAGGATAGAAACTGACCCCGTCGGCCCTATTGAAGACTCAGAGAGTGGAAGCCCCCCCGGTCCTGTGGGAGCTTGTGTGAGAGACTTGGAGGAACACGTTGGGGTGGCCTGGAGTCTGGAGGTGTAGCCTGGTGCAATCTTTTGGCTCTGATACCTCTGGAAGGCAGGCAGAATATTGGATATTGGTAGGTGGCTGGGGATTTATGTCCCAGTGAAGCCATACTGAAGGCTTAGGCTGGGTGTTGGGGCTGGAACCCCTCCCAACATCAGGACCCATAATGATGGGGAAGACGCAGGGGAAACAAACTGGCACTGCCCCTGAACACGAGGATGAGCCCTCCGACCAGCGGAGGTGTAGCCCTGACCCTCCAGCATGACCCGATCCCATCCATTAACAACTGGCCAAAATACTGGAAGCCATTTCAGATACCAAGGCCACGCTCCATCAGGACATAAGTACGGTCTCAGTGGGGTTGGGCCTCCTCCGTGCGGAACACCATAAACTCAGCGAGAGGGTTAAGGAAGTGGAAACCGGTCTTGAAGAATTGACACCCGAAGATAAAGCTCTCCCAGCGGGTAACGGAACTTACGGATAAGGTTCGTATTCTGGAAACACGGCCGGAGAATGGAGAAGGTCGCAGCCATCACAATAATGCAAGAATTCTGGGCCCTCCGGAGGGGATAGAAAAAGGACACACGGTGGCGTATCTTGAGCCATGGCTCAAGGATGTGGTGGCCCCAGGAGCGCGTGCAGCACAGTGGGGTTAGGGAATATTCCTACTACTCGCACTTGCACCATCTTCACACAAGAATAGATTCATTTAGGTGTTCACAGACCTTCAGCGCCCTCACCCAGTCTACTGAATATCTGGGTTGCACGTATTCAGATCATAGTCCCCTGGTATTAACTTATTGCCCCCAGAGGCGTAGACCTCTGATTCCCACATGGCGACTAAATCCTGTGGCCCTGGAGGACGCGCCCTTTGCGGAGTCCTTACGCACTACGGTGGATGCATACTTTACTGAAAATACGGGCACTGCCTCTACAGCATTAGTTGAATGGGAGGCTTTTAAAGTGGTGGCGAGGGGACATTGTATGGGACAAACCATTGGGATACAGAGAGAACTTCACAGAGAACTCACTGGGGTTTCAGATTTGTGAGCAATTGTTGGCAAAACGAAAGCAGTACGATGAGGCACTAGAGAGGCTCCGCTCACATGACTATAGAGCCTACATGGATAGAGTACAGTCTGAGGAGGGGAAAGCTAGGCAGTTACTGGCATGGATCATTAGGCCTGAATTGTGGGGATCCCCGATCACCCACATCAGAATGGCAGAAGATAGGACTGAGTATGACCCAGATAAGGTAAATGGAACCTTCCAGACATATTATGAACAATTGTATATGGCCCAGTCAGGCGCCTCACAAGATGATATTGACGCTTTCTTGGACCCTCTGGCCCTGAAGGCAGTTGAGGAGGAGACTATGGAGGAACTGGGGGGACGGGTCACTCTCCAGGAAGTCAGGAGAGCCTTGGCTCTGCTGGCCAGGGGTAAAACGCCAGGCCCTGATGGCCTGCCTGCAGAGTTTTATGTGAAATATAGACCTGTATTGGCCCCCCGCATGGTTGCTTTGTACAGCGAAGCCCTTGAACTGGGGTGACTGCCGCCCTCTACGTGTTCTACGATGGTGATACCGCTCCCCAAGACCGACAGCCCCGAGGCAGGGGTGAGGGATTATAGACCTTTGTCCATGCTCAACACTGATTTCAAAGTACTCCGTAAAATACTGGCGCTTAGACTCCTGCCACATATGACATCTTTGACCCAATCTGACCAGAATCGATTTGTTCCCTCCCGAAACACTTTGTATTATCTGCGTCGTTTATATTCGGTGCTGTACAATTCGAAGGCCCAAAACTTACCGCGAGTAGCTCTGCTGTCGGTGGATCTGGAGAAAGCATTCGACACTGGGACTATCTCATAGGAGTTATGAAGAAAATGGGAATGGACCGGGCTGTTAAAAATGGGTTCAATGATTATATACCTCCCCGACGGCATGGGTCAGAACGGGCGGTACCGTCTCTCCAGACTATGCAGTCTCCCGTGGGACACAACAGCGGTGTCCGCTGGGTCCCCTGTTGTTTGCACTAGCGGTTGAACCACTGGCAGAACTCTTCCGTAGTGGAGGAGAGGGACTTGGAATACAGCTGAATGGCAGAATGTACATTATCTCCTTATATGCTGACGATCTGTTGATCTATTTGAACGATTCCTGTGCGGGAACGGCCACCGCTTTTGAAAGGCTCGAGAGCTTTGGCCAGCGATCAGGGCTGCTGACTAATTGCCATAAGACACACCTGTTTCCAGTGGCCGGACCTCGCCCTAGGCCCGGAGACCTTCCGGAAGTATATAATTGGTCCTCGTCCTCCTTTAAGTACCTGGGAATTCAGATCTTCCATTCTTTGGAGAATATGAGAGAAGGAAATCTGTGAAGGGCCGTCCGTTCCTTATTCTCTAGTGTGGCCTTCTGGGGCTCGTTGCAACTACCGTTAATGGCTTGGATCTCGCTGACCAAGATGGTTATGCTACCTAGGTTATTATATTATTTTGTAAAACTACCAGTGATGATGCCTGCGGGTTGGTTTAGACTCCTGGAGGCACTGGTGCGAGATCTTATTTCGGCAGATGGTAGGCATAGGGTTGCGCTGCGCACCTTGCAACGCCCTATGATAGAGGGTGGATTGGGGGTCCCAGACTTCGAATTTTAACATCTGGCTGCCCAACTTTAGTGTGTGGCGCAGTGGTTGGAGGGGGTGATTCAGGAGGGAACGTACCTAGTAGAACCTGGGCAACACCCACGATTACTGCTTGCTAAGCTGTTAAACCTGGCCACAAAAGTCACTTACACCTTGGTTTTGCAGATTACGGCTTTGCAGTGTTGGAGAAGATGCATGGCTAGATTGCCAGTGGGTCCAAAGTACACTCTGGTTTTGCCATTGAAAGACCTCCCCTATGGTGAACCACAGACGATCTATGGGGTGGAACAGCTGCTGGCCTGGACTGGGGCGGGGATTGATACAACTGGGGATCTGTTTCAGGAACGCTGCTTACTCCCTTTTGTGGACCTGGTAGAGAGTTCTGGCCTTCCCACCAGCCAATTCCTTATGTACGAAATGCTAGTGAGGACGTTTGAATGGTTGTGGGTTGCGGGAAGGGAGGAATCACCTACACATGGGGTTCTCCACTCCTTTACAACACTGGGTACAGCTGGCCATCAAATTAAATTGTTTTATGCCTCTCTTTTGGAGGCCTCATTGTCCCCGATGCACAAACTCTGGGGTAAATGGGAGGTAACTCTTAACCAAACACTTACTGATGAAGACTGGAGACGCGTGCTGGAATCGCCTAAAAAAATATCCCGCAATACCCGCCTGAAATACCTGCAATTAACTATGTCCACATGACATATATGACTCTGCACCGCATGCAAGCTGCATTCGGTGGCAAACCCAGAGAGTGCCCCAGATGTAAATACTTAAATGCGGACTTCCTGCACATGACATGGAGTTGTACGATTGTACAGTTTCTGGGACGTAGTAATGGCTAAAATTAATAACACACTGGGGTGCACACTAGCACACTCAGCTGGGGTGTGCCTCCTCGTGCTCTACCTCAGACCACCCAAACACAAGGTGGGACACCGGTTCATTGATCTGTCCTTGGCATTAGCCAGGAGGCGCATTGCGATAACATGGAAATCAGCACTGGGACCACAGTTTGGGGTTTGGAACCAGGAAGTGACTAGTTGGGCAGCAGCGGAGGACAGAGCCTTACATAGAGAGGATTTAAACTGTTTGTGCAGGCGCCCGATCGCTGAGGCGTGGAGAGAAGTCTTACACAATTCGGAACATCCGAGTCACCCCACCAGCGGCGAGGAGGGAGAGGGAGCTACGTCAATTGACTCAGACTGATAAACCCAGTGGCAGGCTACTCCTCGCACTGGGGATCTTCCTCGCACCTCCCTCCCTTTCTCTCTATCCCTTCTTCATCTCGTTAAAGACCAATGAGACCCTGTGGTATCTGCAACACCGTTGATAATGGGATGATCCCCAGCCAACCTGGGCCCACCTACTCTGAGTTTATCTTCCACTGTTGATTGAGGGGAAGACAGAGACACCCACATGCACAGGCTGACACTATTTAAATTGTTTAAGTTCACTTGTTTATTAAGGTACGGGCATACATAATATGATGAAGAATGACATTGATTACAATGAACGGTTTAAAATATACTTTTTGGGGAGGGAGGCACTTTCCCTCCTCCCCGAGCCCCTGGGCAGCCCCAGGAACACCATCACCAGGGCCGAACTGAACTTGAAAATAAGTAGGGTAGAGCGCCCTGCTACCTGAGACTATAAAAAGCCCGGTGTAGCCTATCCCTGAGGCCGGCTCAATTACTGTGTCCCAGGGAACCCACTCCTGGGACACAGTGGTTTTCCTGGCAGTATTAGCACATATTTGCTCTCACTCTGTGGGATCTTCAAAAATTCTCCTGCCGGGTGAGAGCAGACTTATGTTTCCCTGCCCATGCAATTGCATACAGGGAACCACACATTGCTGGAGCCCAGTGGGGTCAAATAAAAACAGCTGTTCCCACCAGGTAGGAGCAATACCGAATCCTGCAGCAACCTGGATGGGAGCATGTGGAGAGCTGGCTGGGACCGTACTATCATGTGCTATTTGGTGGGTACCCTGGCTGGGCAACAGGGTACCCACCTAGAAAAGACACAAGCCCCAAGAGATGAAGTCCCCGGGCCTCCATGTGGCCCCCTCCCCTTTAATTTAAGTGCGTCCAAGAGGTATGGGATCCTCAGGCCTATTAAGGCAAATGTGAGCACCACCCTCCCATTTAATATATGATTTGGCCACAGGGGATGGGATCCCCAGGACCCCTTGTGACTCAGAGAGAAAGGCTACATGCCAAACTTTTTGTGGTCCGCCAACCCAAAGTAGACATGACCATCGGCTGTGAGCAGTGAAGGTTGTCCACAGGGCATTGCCTTTGGGATGGATCTGCTCTCAATAGAACAAATTCAGCCAACACCAACTCTGCATGGCTTTGGTATGATGCATTTCCTGTGCCCAACACCCACTGCCAACATTGAAGGGAATGCTGTACTGGCTTATCAATAAAGTTGACACGGAGCAGACCTGCCACCTCTTAGACTGAGCATACTACTTCGCACCTCTGTTCACATTTGTTTAATTAATTTAGCAGTGTTCATCAAAATACTGCCAGTGTGCAGGTTAGACCTTTCAGCTTCACTAGGCTCCTGATGACTGAGGGAGGAAGAGGAAGAGAAAAGGAGTGTCTGAGCCAAGATACATCTACAGAGTGCTGTTTATTGGACAAAGCGCTCTGTAGGTGGATTGACAGATTCTGTATGTGTGAGGCACGTAATTTGACCATCACCTGTTAAACTTTAAACGTTCCCCAAAGTATATTACACAGAGCAGACATACACAAAATAAAACATGGAAGCTATGTAAACCAATCTGAGCATGCAGTTTTGAATATAAGAGAGCAAGATGCAAAATAACAACATATGCACAGATGTAGGTTGGCAGCAAGGCTAATGGAGAGCCCCGCCTCTCCATAGCTCAGGTGTGCGAGACTCCACCCCCAGAGGGAGAGACTGCAGTGAAACGGTAATGGCGAAGCTCGCTGAGAACGCGAACACAAAGTTAAACAAAACTCGGAGTTAAAGGTGTTCGTTCGAGTGAGCCAGCGCCTAGTGCTTGGTGCCCAGCTGGGGGAATTCTCGGCTGAATGTGAATGTGAGTGTAAGCACCGGAGGGCTTTAATTGCTGCCTTTTCCCCGGAGTGCGCTAGCGGACGCGCAACTAAGATGGCTGCCCGAAGCTGAAGTTCCTCCGAATTCCCCGATGTTCCCCGGCGGTTGCTGAACACCGCGGCACATTGAATCGAGAGCCATCAGTAGCGTGCTTGCCAACTATCCGAGCCCGTGGGCAAACAAGAGAAAGCGGGCCGTGCCTGCTGCGGGTTCTGTGCGGCAATCGGCAGAGGTGACTGTGGACTGAGGGAGCCCTAACGAATTGGACTGGAGCATGTCGGTAACCCCCAGTGAATAAACGAGGTGAGGAACGGCTTGCCCTTATATTCCTGTGACCCGCGGGAGACCCATAGGATGCGGTGGATGCTCCTCTCCCTTCTAGATGGGACAGGCGGACAGACCCTCTCCCTGTATAAGGAAATAAACGTCTTGATCTGCAGAGCTGTAGGACTGGATCAGTGGCAGACGGCAATTGTGCGCAGCCAGGTACCGGGGCATAATAGAAAAGACTGTAGCTTTACAGCAAGTAACCGGGTCGGAGGCTGGAGGGCTGTTCTGTATTTTTGAACTTTTAAAGCTGTGGTGAGATTGAGAAAAACAGCAGAAACCGGAAGCTGTTTGGGAGTATCGGTTTAAGTCTTTCTCTCCTTGGATATTTAAATTTTCTGACATTGTGCGTGGGGAAAGAAGCTAATGAACTTAAGCAATAGGATTGAGAAGGCATTTATGACACGCAAATGCGGTGGCTAGGGTGGAAGCAGCAACAGGACTGAAAGCTAAAAAACGCAACATGCTGGCTAAGGGGATTTCAGCCCCGGCAAAAGCCCCAGGTGTTGTAAATCGCTCTGGATTAATTTCAAGTTCAAAGAGCTCCATAGAAGAGCTGACTGAAACACAAGGATTACAAGGGGAGGAAGATGTCATCCTAGGATCCGAAGGAGATCTGGAAGGACCTAGCGAGCCCCTTATGCCAGCAAGCAAAATGGTTGACTTAAGAAATTGTAAAGACTTTCCGCTGTTTGTTAAAAAAAACACCCAGCCTACACAGTCCTCCCCAATTCTATCTCCTTTAGCGACAATCGCAATCCTTCCTGTAACACTAGATGAGATAGTAACAATCGATTCCTTTGCAAGGCTGCACATTTCTCCTCCTGTTGGAGTTTCACCTCTGGCTCCGACACCCTCTGTCTTATCTAATTTAAGAGAGGAGAATACATCACCTTCCCCGGTAAATTAATCTGCAGGAGTGGATCCACTACCGTAAATTTCCTTAGTAACAACCAGCTCAGAACAACAGCCAGAAAGCTTGCAGCAGGGACAGGAACTCCTGGAGAACGGCCAGGTATCATTAAATCAGCCTGACAAGAATGGGAATAAACATGTGCAAGAGAATTCACAAGAGAATCCGGAATTGCTACCCTCTAGGGCTAACTCAAAACAGATGAGAGTAAAAGACCTGCTTAACCTTATATTAGAGGAGATAAGGGAAATGAAAAAGTCCCAGACACAAGAGATAGCCATTCTCCACCTTAGGCTTGAAAAAATCGAGGAATCTATCTCAAGCACTCCCGCAAGGCTCGAGGAAGCAGAGGCAAGAATAGCTCATTTGGAAGACCAGATGAGCTCTACAATACAGAAAATCAACGAGGTCACGGCAGATAAGATCGCCTTAGAGACCAAAGTAGAGGAGTTTGAAAATCACTCATGCCGCTCAAATCTTCGCATTGTGGGAGTGCCGAAAGGGACAGATGGTTCCAACACCTTGCGCTGGGTTGAAACATGTATTAAGCAAAAAGTACTTCCTGACTTTACGGGAAATCTTACAATAACCAGGGCGCATCGGGTTCCGGCGCATCCTATACCGAATTCCAAATACCCTCGTACTATTCTAATACATTTTTCCGATTACAGAATATGCACAGATGTAGCAACCAGTAGAGCCGGGCAGTTTGTTCCATGTCAGGGACAGATGAATGCGGTATACAGAAAGTGGACTGTGTGCAGTCGGAAATCTTCATTCATTGGGCAGTAGATCAGTGTTTTTCTGTTTCCTGTGTTTAGAGCATAGACTAAGCCTTCAGAATGGATAATATTCATAGGAACCTGGACAAGCAAACATTTAAGACTTTATCAGATGTGGAAAAGGGACTGCAATGACATCAGGAGTATATGCCAGGATTTAATCCAGTAAAATAGGGATTGAAAGGTGGCTGCACTGTTGCCAATACCCATTGCATGCATATGCTTTTAAAAGCATCACATTTTTAATAAAGGTTGCTCTCTGTCCCAGAATTTACCTAAAGCTGAACATTTATGCCCAGATTTACTAGGATTTTCCTTCCTGGTTGTGTCACTTTTGTGGCAGAGCCTCATGGCAATATCATTTTTCGCATTTGCTAAGCTATACCATGTCACTTTGTGTGGTTTAGTAAATACAAGATACTGTAATACAACGCATAGCTCTGCCTTGCATTACTTTGCAACAGGTAGCCATTACATGGGAGGTCAGAAAGCAAAAACTCAGGGGAAACACGCCAAAAGATGCCAAGTCTAACACCATGTATCCACCCATGTATTATATTTGACACAAACCCAGTTTTCCCAAGATTTGTGAACTAGGATTGGTGCCAAAACTGTACACCTACACAACGATGCGTAACGAGGAGAAATATCTTTGTTTCTCCTCCTTACCTCCTCTTTCCATATATGCTGCATTCTGAAACACACACAGAAAGAAGATTTTGCCTTTACGGATTGTTTTGTGCAGGAAGAGATACTTTCCTGCAAAAATACAATCCTGCCCTTACCAAGGGCAAGGGAGTCTGTATGAGTGCTAGGCTGCCAATCCTGCGCCAGCACAAGGAGAGAGCAGAAATGCTCAATTTATTTGTAAATATGGAGCATTACCGCCTCATAAGCCGCAGCGCCTTATAGACACTCCCAGATTTCCAAAGTAGAAACGCCCCTCCCCCACTTGCTACCTCCTGTTTTAGTTGTGCTGTCTGTGACAGCTGTGCTTCAGTGAGCTTGGTGACCGCTGGGCTGCAGCTAGCGCCTAACATAATGGAAAACTGTTATCTGGCACCAGGGAAAGGGGAGGAGATACCATATTTCTGTAAATATGGGGCTTTCCTCCTCTCTCCATTTCACTCAGCACAGCATTTGCGGCTGCTGCTCTGCGTGAGTAAGCCGTAAATGTGGCCCTTAGACCTCAGCAGGCCGCCGAAGAGCCTGCCAGGAAAGTGGAGGCCATGGCTTACCCTTTCTTGATGGAGGACCGGCATCCATATTAGAAGACTGTCACCAGTCTCTCAGGGATCTCATTACCTCCGATGCATCTCCCTTTGCAGCAGTGTATCCGAGCAGACACCATGTTGATTTGGCAACTCATTTGTTTTTCAGACACAAGGGGGCAGATTTATGTTTCCTGGCGCATTCCTGCAAATCAGCAAGGATGCGCCAGAAATGATGCGTCACGCAAGTTTACTCTTGCGCCACACATGATGCGCCGCATTTACAATGCGGCGCATCATGGCGCAGGAATAAACAGATGCGTGACGCATCCGATGGCGTAAGGTTGGCGCAGTGCTTCAGTTGCGTCGCAAGCGCGACGCAACTCCAGCACTGTTCCAACCTACCCTATCCCTAACATGGTGCGTCAAGCCTTACGCCTGCTTCAAGCAGGCGCAGGGTTTTGGCGCATCAGAGTTGGGAAAGTGACTCAGTCAAATCTTATAGATTTGACTGAGTCACTTTTCAGGGGCGTTCCTGCGACGGAACGCCCCCCCCTCTGTCGACACGCCCACGTGAAACCTAACGCAGGTTTTACGTGGCGCAGGGCTTTACATCGTGACGCATCTCCATAGATGCGTCACGATGTAAATATGGCGCAACGTGGCGCAGGGTTTACACCGCCGCTGCGTCACAAAAGTGACGCAACGGCGGCGTAAAAGTGGCGCATCTCCAATATAGATCTGCCCCAAGATATACAAATGCCTTTGATGCGCTGGAATTTTCTCCCATCATGTGAGGATCATTTGTAATATTTCCTATTTAGGATTGCCAGGTGTTTCCTTGTGTCCCGAACAGGAAAATTGTGCATCAGAAGGGGCACACTAAATAACTCAGAACATCTTCCGTGAATTGACGGATGGCCGTGTGGTTGAAGGGCAGCTGGTCAATGGTTTCTGACAGCAGACCGAGCTGTCTCTCCGCCATGGGTAACCTGGTACGTTTCCCACTTCTAAATGAGGCGGGCCAACCGCTTGTTTGGCAGGGCAGGTAAGCCGCCATTTTATGGCAGTTCATATGCTTGGCCATAATTCAAATGGCCCCTTAATATTAACCCCCGATCTGATATACTCAATAAAGCAACAAACGTGCCCAGTCTGCTTTAGACTCGCGACCCGCTTACTGTTTTTGCCCAATCACACACCTCTCTTCTAGTAATAGACTTATTGATGCCCCAAATACTAAATTCCAGGAACACAGGAGACGTCATCGTCATGCCCTTGCACCACGCTGACGATGTTTGCAAAAAGCACTCTACATGACGCAGTGGCATAGATTACATCTCCGTAACCGCTCTGTGGGCATATTAATTGCGTTCCCGCCATTGTGCAAATTGGTTCTAAACCCACATTTATTTTTATTGCGGCACAAAGCCTGAAGCTTTTTGCTTGATTTGGTAACTAATTTCTCGAAATGGCAGGGATCCAAGGGCTTTAGGATAGGAATGAATCAATGGGAGATCACGGCGGACCGTGCCAGCGCCCCCTTGGGTGCTGTAAACTGTAAGGCTGAGCACTAATCGTCTTTTTGTGTCTCTTATCTTCGACGCTGTCAGGGAGTGAACCAGGTATACTATGAAAAGTGGAACAATGGGGCCATCTAGCGGAAATGTTGTAGATCGAATAACATTCGTCCCACACAACACTCGGAACTTTACGGTCTACAAGACGGCGACGTTTGAACGCATTGACAAACAAAGTGGGCACTTTCCCATAAACTTAATCTTCTTAAGTGCCCCCAGAGGTGGTAAAATGTATCTCTATTTAACGATTATTTTTATTTATTTGCTTTATGAAAACTTATCTCTCTCTGTGCCTACCTTTAGTAATGAAGCTAACACAAGGAGATGAAGGACGGAGAGCTGAAACTTTTCAGACACTCTCCCCCAGTCACAGATCTGGTTGAATCCACCATCGTTCTTTAGCTCACTTCTCCACGTCAGCTCAGACCCAGCTATATGCAAATTAGTCTTGACCCTGTTCCTCATGGGAGCAGTCCAGCCCGAACTGCCAAGCCAGGTCTTCCCTGGACCTGTAACAAGCATCATGGGACCGGTTTCGGGGTAATACTCCATATCAGCCAGACTAGCTTCAATCCAGCAGCAAAGTGACCAAGGGACCCACGTCTGGGCATAGATAGATAGATAGATAGATAGATAGATAGATAGATAGATAGATAGATAGATAGATAGATAGATAGATAGATAGATAGATAGATAGATAGATAGATAGATAGATAGATAGATAGATAGATAGATAGATAGATAGATAGATAGATAGATAGATAGATAGATAGATAGATAGATAGATAGATAGATAGATAGATAGATAGATAGATAGATAGATAGATAGATAGACGCATTGGTGTTAGTGTCATAATTAAAGTACTTTTATGAATGAACTCCTGGTGTGCGGCATAATTCCCTTTGCTTTTGAAAATGATTACGGGTTGATTCCACCCGACATGCCGGCACCAGGGGAGGGCGCGTTGTAATCGGAATCCTTTTGATGGTTAATATATATATATATAGGACCCTTCTTTTGTTGAGTGGGCCTTGGACTATGTATATACTTGCGAGCGATTGTTAACAACGATGCCTCCTATCCCGTGGCTCGTCACTTCAAGCAAGTACATAACAATGATCCTAACTGTTTGAAGTACTATGTAGTGGCGGCCATTCCTAAATTAGGGAGAGGAGCTGACAGTGAGAATCTCTTGAGGCAAATGGAGGCTAAGATGATACTAAATTCCCCAATGGTCTCAACAATACAGAGGATCTACATCATTTTCTAAAAAATTACAACAATGACGACAGTTAATGTTAATAATTAATGTTTATTCCCCCAAAACGAAGATCAGATTGGTACAGTAATGCAGACAAGTTCTGGTGACAGTGGGTCTCCAATTTCCATCTAGGCTCGGATTTTTATCAACTTATTTTAAAGTTAAGAGTTTCCACAAGGGTATTTAATTATTGGTTTTAGCACTTGCACTTTAATAGGTCGTACTGACCAAAAGGTAGCACTTTCAATACATAGCACTTTACTTGAGTCTGCATAATTTTGCAATTTTGCTTTTCTTTTTTCTTGAATAAAACAACTTTATTCATAAAAGTTGTTTTTATGCTTGACACACACAAAAATAGCGAGTCAATATGTATGCCAATGCCTTTATGCAGGAAGATTAACTAACGTTCTTCGACGTCAATAGTAATCTGTATATTTATTGATGTTTACATTGTTCTTTTTTTGCGACATTTGCACAATTATGCCTCTGCATTCAAGCAGTAAGATAAACTGTAGCTCTTCTAAGAGGCATTTTTTATGCACATTGTCGAAGTTATACAGTGTTATTTGCGATATTTGCACATGTGTTTATTAAAAAATTAATTTATTGCATGCCCAATTGCTATCCTGGTAAATATGTAGATATTCCTACACTAGTATATGCAATTTATCAAGGGATTTTAACCAGCAATATAAAGAGGTGGTGCTGCTTGGTTTTCATCTATTTTCCCTGCTTTTAAATCACATGTTTTTAACACTTAAGCAGGAATGTTTTGCATATGCAACATCTACTGGGGTTTGTGCACAATAATACGCACAAAAACTCTAAATATTGCCATTCTATCATGATTGAGTAATAGGCATTACAATGTAATTTGAAACATCATTTACTGAGACACTTGTTCAGTTTGAGCTGTTCATATTGACCACATGAGATTTTGAATTTAATGTGCAATAATTTGAAAAACAGACTTATCAGTATGCGGAACGATAAAGTTAGTGTTTCTTTTATGTCTATTTACCACGTGGGGGTGTTTCAATGCATATTTAAAAAAAGATGGCGAACTAGACTCTCTGATCTGTGATCAAGGACAAGTGTTGTCTGAAGCGCGTCAGATCTGAGGACGAAATAAAACAACAGTGCCAAATTTTGTGTGGTTCGTGATTTCTCTGTTCGCCAGACGACTGTGCGGAAGTGCAGAGAATCCCTTGTTTTTTCGAATATATATATATATATATATTCAATGAAAAAACCAAAGGTTTCACACATGTTATAGTTAGCTGGACATTTCACTCGTAAAAAACCAATGAAATTCCCCCGTTATAGTTAGTTCAGCTAACTATATCTCGCGCGCCCGCAATGCACTGCTGATGACGTCACATATTACATCACTCATGACATGGTCAGTGACATCACTCATGACATCACTGATGACATCTCAAATGACATCACTGATGACATCACTGATGACATCATCCTTGTGATAGAGTGACAGACCACCTCTTCCCCTAATATAACCTTTGATACAAACACTTAAAAAAAGAGAAATTTTAATTTTAAAAACAATGGACATACCAATACCGGTTAAAACAACCTATACAGTAATTCTAAGATCCACATACACATCCACTCATTCACCAACAGCCCTATACAGTCACTCATACATGTACTCACTCATCATATGTACTCATACACCTATACACCCTGTTACACAATGCCACTCATCCATAGAGTTACTCACACACATAGTCACTCATGCTAATAAAGAATCAAACATCCATTTACTTGCATATACAGTTATACACACACCACCACACTTACTTCTACGGAAACTTACACATACTTAGTCTTTTAAACAATCACTTAACGAAACACATACTTATTCATACAGGAAGGAACTCTTTCAATCTCTCACTCTCACATATACTCGCTTATATACACCAATAGTCACATATACTACTTTAAAACATATGTAGTTACTCATAGAGACACTATTGAGACAGTCATTCACTCACTAACACACCCATGCACACACTCATGCACCCATAGAGTCCTGCACACATGCTGTCTTCAACACATACAAAGACTGAGTCATTCATTCATGCACCTATGCACTACGTAATACCCCCCACGAACCATGCAGACACTCAGACTGATACTCAAAAACCAACTAATAACCTATATAGACACCCATGTAGCTACTCACCAACCCATGCAGCCACTTATACACAAAGTGAGAGACTGATACAGATATTTACATATTTAAACATTACTCACTAAGCCATGAATTCACTATGATACACTTAATCAGTCAGTTACACAATCAATTTTTCAAAAACAAATCATCCATTTAGACACTTATATACCCATGTATTCTTCCATCGACCTTGAGATATACATATATAAAACATATTTAATTTTCAGAAAAACACACATTCACTGGATGATGTCATCAGTGATGTCATTTGAGATGTCATCAGTGATGTCATGAGTGATGTCACTGACCATGTCATGAGTGATGTAATATGTGACGTCATCAGCAGTGCATTGCGGGCGCGCGAGTTATAGTTAGCTGAACTAACTATAACGGGGGAATTTCATTGGTTTTTTACGTGTGAAATGTCCAGCTAACTATAACATGTGTGAAACCTTTGGTTTTTTCATTGAATTTGCAAGGTTTTTTAAATGCTAGTTCCTAACTATAACGTGTGTGAAACCTATGGTTTTTTCAGTGAATATATATATATATATATATATATATATATATATATATATATATATATATATATATATTCACTGAAAAAACCATAGGTTTCACACATGTTATAGTTAGCTGGACATTTTACTGATAAAAAACCAATGAAATTCCCCCGTTATAGTTACTGCAGGCAACTATAACTCACGCGACCGCAATCCTCTGCTGATGCTAATACTGTATTTAGACACTTATTTGCCCATGTCTTCTTCCATTAAATTTTAGCTTTACATATATTACAAATATTTTTTTTCATAAAGAAACATATGTCATCAGCAGAAGATTGCGGTCGCGTGAGTTATAGTTGCCTGCAGTAACTATAACGGGGGAATTTCATTGGTTTTTTATCAGTAAAATGTCCAGCTAACTATAACATGTGTGAAACCTATGGTTTTTTCAGTGAATTTGCAAGGTTTTTTAAATGCTAAGTTACTTTACGCCATTCGTGGCGTGCGCGCCCAGTTAACGCAGTTCGTTCCGTGCGCGCACAGTGGTCACGCGGTGCGCTGCGCGCACTGCGTGCCCACGTTAAGCGGGATGGGCCATGTACGCACGATGCGCTTCGCGCACCGTGCGCACATGGGGGACATATTTTGCGCATCTTTGTGAAATGTATTCTTTGTTAACTTCTTACATCTAATAGGCCATGCACAAATGGTGCCCTTCAGGCACCATTTGCACACGGGGTGGGGAGAATGTGGATAAATTTTTTTTTTTTAAAAATTTTTACCGTGCGCGTACGGTAAGCGTAATCGGCGATTTTCCGGAAATTTTTTTTTTTTTTTTTTGTGGGCTTGGGGGTGGTTTGGGGACCCCTGTATCAATGCTGGGTGGTTAGGATCTCATGAAACTGCCTCTTTACACATTTTTGGGGTTCGTTTTTGCTGCCCAACTCAGGAAGCGAGAGAGAAAATGGCGGCCGCCGCTTCCTGGTTTCGACCGATTCGAATGTTTACTAAGATCTAAGAGCCAATCAGAATCGCGCTCGCGCACGCCACCGTACGCGTACGGTAAGCTTACGGTAAGCGCACCGTAAGCGCACCGTAAGCTGCCACAGATATATATATTGATTTAAAGGCTATTTTCTCAGAATCTACTGAACAGATTTACACCAAACCTACAAAAGGCACTTCCTTGACCTGGGGACTACCTCTCTGCCAAATTTCATTAAATTCTGTTCAGCCGCTCGGGCTGTAGCCCTGTCTAAAGGTCCTATGGAAAAATGCATGGGAAAAACGCGTTTTGGGACCCCCCTTTTATCTCAGCCCCCGCTTGACGAATCCCCCCGAGACTTTCAGGGTAGGAGCGGAGCGTAGCGCCCCACCTATTTTGAAAAATTCGCGAGGATTCGTCGACCGGCGCCAAAGTTATTCAAAATAGAATGTTGCGGATTTCCTATGGAAACGTGGTCCTAACTATAACTACCTATTGGCGACCGCCAGTAGGTAATTTGTGTGTATATATATCAGTATTGCTTGGCATTGTGCAGGCCTGAGTTAACGGGAAATTAGCAATAAAATTCAAAGATATTCTGAACTGAGCACTCCTAAAATAGCTCTTGCCCGGTGCCCACCAAAAAATCCTTAAGAGGACACTCCTTTGAGGGACTCTTTGTGACCAAATGTGTACAGAATTCTGCCCTGGCAAAGTCAGAGTTGCTCCATTCAGGGTGGCAGGCTTGATGATGATGAAAAGACAACAATGCAATGTTCAGAAGTGATAGCGTAAGTCACCAATATCGCATACATTGCATATTCACCAAAGATAGTTGGCAAATGAGCATTTCCTGCTTCCTTGTGGTTTGCAAGACAGCGTATATTCCTTCTTGATTACTCCAGCGGTTGCAAACCAGAGAAGGGCTACAGACTATTCTTGAAATTTGATAACCATTCACACAGTGGAAGCTATCTATAAGGCCCTCCTGCATTCACTATGCAAATTCCAACTGTGAGTATTAGATGGTGGAGACAGAAAGGGAGGGTCTCTGATAGACAACTCTGATAGGCAGAGTGCTTATAGGCAGCTGCATGTCCTTCAATGTTCCATTGCAATGCTCCACTTACTAGGTATTTCAAATCTTTGTCCCAATCCCAGAACCTTGGAAATGTGAAGGTAGAAAAAGAGGTCTGCTGGCTCTTGCAGTGCTTCATAGCTGCACGTTTAGCTGGTCATGAGGACTTGCGAATGAGATTATACCAAGGCCAAAGATATGAAGGGTTCTTGTCCATTTCCAGTCCTTCTGCTGGTGTCCATGCATCTGTACCCCATCTTGCTTTGTCTCATCGTTAAGAAAGGAATACACATGCAGAATACTCATTCTGGGTAGCTTTCTTTCTTTAGTGTTGCATCCAGATGTACAACCCATTCTTTAACCACTTACTTTGAAATCCCTTTATCACATACAAATCTTCATCCCTTTGAATGACACCTGCCGCATGACTGGCTTAGGGCAAGGATTCATTAGTTCAGAATGATCAGAGAAACCTGGACTAGAGGGCACACTGTGCCAAATTAGGTCTATCCCTTATTGCACAATGGACAGATTTTGCATCCTTGCATTAGGGCACATGGAAGCCTTGTTACACTAATGGGGGGTCAAAAAGGGGGAAGGGCACATTGGGATGGGCTCCTGATCTCTTAAAAATGGTGGCAAGGGTGAAGGTGATCAACATAATTTGAAGAGGAGGGAGAGTGCAGCAAAGAGTTAAGGCAATGGCACTCACATACTCAGGAGACTCTCACTCAGGCAACTTAAGGAGTTGGTGAACAGAAACAATGAACCAGCAGGGTTTTGTCGCACGTGTCTGATGCCATTGGACAATTCACAACAGCAATTCTGTGGCAAGCAATACTAGTCGCACTCCAACCAGAAGTGGGGCATCCAGCATTTCTGGTGGATCTCCATCTTCACACTCAACCACCAGGTGCCAAAGTACAGAGAGGTTAATTACATGCAACTGAAGGGTGAGGTTGTTTCAATAACGCCTGGGTGACATTTATATCATGCTCTAGTAATCAGACTAATTTCAGTCATTTAGCATTACTCTTGTGCAAAATGACTAAATATTATGATTGCGCCCGCTCGTGTAATTCAGTGTAATTTGGGGCAAAAACGCCTCCCGCAAGAGCACAGGTCCACATCGCAAGAGGCTCTAGGCTGCTGCCGTTTGCATTCTGTTCAATTTTACTCTAAGAAAATAGCACTAACTGCTCTGTTACTCTCCCTACGTAATTCTGCGTACTCTCTTATAATTTTATTTGAATTTCACATAATAATCCTATGGTAAATTACGTCAGTTACGCCCGCCGACCATTAGTTTTAATTTCACAAGGTTTTCAGGGGTAAGGATTAAGAGATGTAGGTTGCTGAACTCGACCATCTATGTATGTTTCATGAGGTAGATAAGTAGGACTTGTTGCATGAGATATTATAAGATGCATTTTCTGAACCTGTGACATTGATCATGTTGGGAGTGATATTAAACAATGGGAGGTATTCTGAGTCCCGAAGTAGGTAAAGTCTAGATAGATTGTCTCAGTCAAAACCTTTAGAGAATTAGACTCAACTTTTTATTCAAACTGAGATTCACAAAACTACGGGCCCGATTCATAGAACTAACTTAAGACAAAATCCTAAACTTACTACCATTTTGGTATTCACAGAAAGCACTTACTCATTTTGGTATTCACAGAAGGCATTTACTCATTTCGATATTCACAGAAGTTAGGAGCCCTAACTTTAGGACTCCTAAATGCCTTCTGTGAATACCGAAAGTCTTAAAGTTAGGATTTTTCTCAGTTTAGGAGTAGTAAAGTTAGGACTCCTAAATTTAGGACTCCTAAATGCCCTTTTCTCATTTTAGGAGTAGTAAAGTTAGGAGTCCTAACTTTACTACTCCTAAACTTTGAAAAATCCTAACTTTAAGACTTTCGATATTCACAGAAGGCATTTAGGAGGCCTTCTGTGAATACCAAAATGGTAGTAAGTTTAGGATTTTGTCTTAAGTTAGTTCTGTGAATCGGGCCCAATTAGAATAGGGTTCTATGATTGGTACGAAAGAGGTATGTGTAACTTGGAGCCCAAATGCAAAATCAGGAGTCTGAAAGTATAGAACTGTAAATAGGAGCTGCATAGAAAAAGAGAAATCGGTTGTATCTCTTACTATAATTTACATGAATAATTAGTTAGGTTTGCTGCAATAGAGGTAATTTGCAAAACTAGTTATAAACCCACACACAAACAAACATACAAAGGTGTGCACACATTTGTATCACATAAAAAACAGTTAAAGTGCAGGTATGCACTTCGCCCTCCACCCTATCAAAAGTATATTAAGGTGGAGGGTGACTAACACAGGCCAATGTTTATGCAAGCACCCTACTCAAATATCAGTGCACAAGGCTCTGATCAGGGTTTTGATGGAGCGCTCCAAAAGCAAAAGTGCAGTGCAGTGAGGTGGAGAGTGTCCAACGCTAGTCCAGGGGTTGTGCACGCACCCCACTCACCCATTTATGGGTTCTGGAGTAGCGTGCTACTTGCCGAAAAAGTGCTTTGACGACTCATCAGGGGTATATAAATGCAATTACAATACAATACAATATCACACTGGACCTGAATCAGAGGTTAGAGGGAGCGCCCCAATGTCAGCAACAGTACAGTGAGGCTGAATATGTTCAAAATAGGTCCAGGTTTAGGCACACATCTCACTCACTCATTTCAGCACTCACAGCTGCAATCATGGATTCGCGGGAGCATCCCACATGCAGAAATAATACACTGAGGCAGAAGGTTTCCAACAAAGTTTCAGTTTAAGGGACACACCTCATTTACCCATATCAGCACTCACAGTCACAATCAGGGAATCAAGCTAGGCCCAATGCCAGCAAAAGTAAAGTGAGACAGAGGGTGAACAGTGCAGGTGCAGGTTTAGGCACACACCCCATTCACCTATATCAGTACTCAGGGTTATGACCAAGGATTCGAGGGCGTGCCCTAACACCAGCCACAGTACCGTGCAGCAGCAGGTGTCCATGTTTGCGCACACATCCCACTCACCCATATCAGGACTCAGGGCCACGATCATGAATTTGAGGAAGTGCCCAGATGCCAGCAAATGAAGAGTAAGTTGGAGGATGTCCAATGCAAGTCTAGGATTAAGGACTCACCCTGTCACCCATATCAGCACTCAGTGCTCCAATCAGGGATTCGAGGGAGTGTCCCAATGCCATCAAAAGTACAGTGAGGCAGAGGATAAACATAGGAGGTCCAGGTTTAGTCACACATCTCACTCAACCACAACAGCACTCAGACCACAATCAGGGATTTGGAGGGGCACCTCAATGCCAGCAAAAGTACACTGAGGCAGAGTGTGTCCAATGCAGGTCCAGGATCACGCCACACTCACCCACCAGCATCAGCACTCAGGGCTACAATAGGAATTTGAGTGGGGTTTCCAAATGATAAAAAAATGCAGTAGGGCCAAGGGTGCCCAATCCAGGTCCAGGTTTATGCACCCACCCTACTCACCCACAACAGCACACAGGGCCACAATCAGGGATTCAAGAGAGTACCCCAACACCAGCAAAAGTACAGTGAATCGGAGGGTGTGCAAAGCAAGTCCAGGTTTAGACACAAACCCCACTCACCCACATCAGCACTGAGAGCCATGATCAGGGATTTGATGGAGCGCCCCAATGCCAGCAACCGTACAGCGAGGCGGAGGGTGTCCAAAGCTGGTCCAGGTTTACGTGCACACATGACATTATTGAGGACATCACTCATGACTTCACTCTTCAATGCCATATTATAGTTGTCAACATTTTCACAATACAGAAATATATCAGCAAAAATATTGTGGTACAAAACAAAGGGTGACCAGACGTCCTGGATTTCCTGGGACAGTCCCGGTTTTTTCCTGGACTGTCCCTGGGTCCTGGCACTTGTTTTGTTATTTAAATAGCTATCTCGGTTTTTGAAGAGGGTGTGATGAGAGCGTACATGACATTGTGGTACTCGCTTTCTTATCGGCCCTCTTCTCACACCAGTGACTGATTTTCTGTGCTTGCGAGAGTTGCCTGCTATGCTAGTTCATTCAGGTAGCACAGCAGGTACTAAGGCAGTGTGAATCAGAATGCACTAGAGCCCCAGCCAGAGCCTCCTCTCACCATGGTAGGGTTGTTAATGGCAGAGCTGAGTTCACTCCAAGATGCTCAGGCAGAGAGCGGGGGCAGGGGTGACGGTCAAGGAAGCTTACTAGTTTACACAGTCTAGCGTATAGAAAATACAAACAAACACATTAAACCTTAACCAGTTCTTAATTTTCATTTGCTGCTGATGCTTATAATCTTTTTTACCAATATAAGAAAAGACCATAAGTCCCAGAATGCAACAAGATCAGATTGACTGTGAGCTAGTCTTCCATTTATTAAATGGAGCAAGGCGAACGGCCTTTGAAATGTTTTGTTTTATATATGGCCTTTTTTAGTAGACTTGTAGATTATGCCTGGGTAGTCCCATGTTTCAGTGTTGTATCGTGATACTTCAACGTCTATGGTAGATGGAACTTTTTAGTCTTATTTCTATGTCTAGTACTGGCCCGGTGCTTGGTTCTAAAAACTTTGGGGCATATCAGCAACGAGGCGATTTTCGGCCGAAAAGCGGCAATAATTTTATCGCCTAATTAGCAAGGTCACGCCAACGTGTGAAACCTTGCTTTAGCGCACGAAATCTTAACGCCCAGCTTTGCATCTCTAATGAGATGCAAAGTGGGCGTTCCTGACCGAACATGACAGGAGAAATGTCGCTAAGCAACATTTCTCCTATCATCAAGCCCCACGCTATAATGCATAGCGGCAAGAAAAGTAGCGATAACCCCTGTTATCGCTACTTTCCTTACGCCTGCTTCAGGACTGACCTAGCCATGATACCCTATGGAGGGTGGATATCATGGCTAAGTTTGTGAGGCCCTATCAACAAGCTAACGCCACATTTCGTGAGATTATCGCTGGGTTTCCAGCGATAATCTCAAGTTTGGCAGTTAGCGCTAGGATTTTTATCGCTTTTGAGATAAGCGTTGCTAATAGAACGCTATCTCAGCGAAAAAAATCCACGCTAGCCGGCGATAATTATCCTAGCGCTATGCGATAATTATCGCCGGTTGTTGTTGATATGCCCCCTAGTCACACTAACAAAATATCTAGTTTACATACTTACAGTGTAAACTTAAAAAACTAAAAAAATATTTCCTACATAATACAGTGATACTAAACATCAAGATTATTGAATATATTTAAAGGTATGTAAAAATATCATACTTTTAAACAATAATCAACATATATTAACAAACACATAGAAATAGATAGATAGATAGATAGATAGATAGATAGATAGATAGATAGATAGATAGATAGATAGATAGATAGATAGATAGATAGATAGATAGATAGATAGATAGATAGATAGATAGATAGATAGATAGATAGATAGATAGATAGATAGATAGATAGATAGATAGATAGATAGATGGATAGATAGATGGATAGATAGATAGATAGATAGATAGATAGATAGATAGATAGATAGATAGATAGATAGATAGATAGATAGATAGATAGATAGATAGATAGATAGATAGATAGATAGATAGATAGATAGATAGATCTAGGAAAACATTGGATTAGAGAGGTAAGATTTATACTATTCCCACTCCTACCTAAGCAACAGTAGGGAAAGCGTTTGACTCTGGAGTGGTGACATTTACAATCCCCAGTTGAGCCTGTGCAACAGTAAGGAAAATATTGGATTTTCAAGTCCTTAGATTTACTATACCCACTTCAAACTGAGCCATAGTTGGGAAAGTGTTAACATCTGGAAGGCCGAGGGGGCAGTGGGGGGTCAAATGTATTGGGCCTTAACCACAAAGGGAAAATTACACCTTTGGAGTAAGTTTACAATTCTTTTGCTAGTCACATACTACAAGTGTAGATGTACGTGTAGTAACCTTTATGCCGGCAGAGAGCCTCTCTATATAAAAATATAGGACAGCCTCTTTTAAACAAAAGAAATGCCACCCCTCATTAGCAAATTGATCTTTGAAAAACGCAGAGTTAGCAATGTAACCAGAACAAGTTTGATAAAATATATTTTATCAACTTCAAATTAGGCAGGCCATTACATTTAAAATGTAACAATAACATTTGGAACAAATATAGCAATAAACCTTGTAACCAGAAGCAGTGGTGTCCTCACTAATGTCCCTGATTACGTGCCGAGTGATTCCATCAATGTTGGACCTTATGATGTCATCAATTATGTTGTATGTGATGTTATTGGAACTATAAGGGGGTGGTGCAAGTTATGCTTAAAGCAGTCATGTCAATGTTGATGTCACAATTGATGTCATCAATCTTCTCGCTTATGATGTTATTAATGCATTGCTTTGCATTACTTTCAGCAACTTCCAGTAAAGTCCAAATAACCTTTTTGCACCAATTTGCATCAGTTTTGCTATGCAAACTTGGTGGGAAATTTCTGTATATCTGACGCAATGCCTGCTACTAAGACAGTTGTTTGTGGGGAACTCCTGTCCTAGAGATTCCCATCAAGATACTGAAAGTTTCCTAGATGGCTGATGGTCGTTTTGATGCCTGGTGGTCAAACGTGTGTTTCCGCTGTAATTCAGGCGTCGTAGCACACCTGAGTGGCACTCGGCCCCTCGGGTGGAAACCCAATGATGATTTTATTAAAAAAAATATTATTTTTCCTTCTTTGAGTTTGACATGGCATAACTCCTTCTTTGTTGTTATTCTACATTATAAAGTCACAAAGTAGGATGCACATTTGTAATAGAATTAAGTAATGAACACTACGCCCAACAAATATTTGCACAGGCTGTGGTTTTCATTACTTACTATTTCCTTTTACACCACCACCCCATACTTTATCTAACAGTGATGGAAAAGAAGAAAAGATTTAGACACCTCAACAGCGAATATGGTCAACAGTGTGATGTCTTTCCTCTAATATACACTACTGCTCTCTGTTTCAGTAATGTTTTTCCGGACACAGGCGATGGGTGCTGCGTCTATAGGAAGCTGACTGCACACCTTATTCAAGTCAAGTCAAGTCAAAAAGCTTTATTTCGATAAGAATTATCATAAAAGCATATACAAGAAAAGCATGATAAAAATAGGAGTTCTTTAGGGAACAAATTTTACAGCAGATTCCTGATAGTAGCTTAATGGCTGGTTTAAAAAGACATATTAAAAATACAAATTTAAAACTGTGATTTAAAAGACATATAAAAAGAACAATTCATTATATCAACTAGTGCAGTTATTAAGTTTGTTTCTGATAATCCAGGACCAGCCCAGAAATTTTGCCACAGCACAAACTAACACCAAACTTGTGTCAGAACGAAGAATACGTAAGGCAACTCGATAGTTCGAAATGCCCAGGAGACGACAGGCAGGGGCTAACCATCGTTTTCTTGGATTACTATACACTGGGCATTCAAACATAATGTGCGCTGTACTTTCTACTTTTTCGGGGCATATCGGGCAAGTGGCAGGGGTCTGATAGGGAGGCTTCCATTTGCTAGTAAATTCGCGAGTAGGGAGGGTCTCAAGTCTGAATTGAAAATACAATGCTCTATCCCTAGGTTTTGATATAAACTCAAGGAAGGGCTCAAAGTTAACTGTCTGCTTGAAGGTATAATAAGCTTCAGTTAGTCTTCCAGGATTTGAGCTACTAAGATCCCGATTGTCAATCCAAGCCCAATAAGCTTTTTTGAGATCGACCTTGCTCACAGGGGCTCCGTGTTCCCAAAGGTCGTTGAGACCAAGCTGGGTAAGAGATTTTTTAATATTACGTAGCCAGCTTATTTTTTGGGAGCCAGATGTATTCATTATTTCTCGCAGGCCCTCAGTATATTTTTTCAACTCCGGGGTACGCCATAAGCGAGCCCAAAATAACAGGGGGCGTAGCCTAGCGATGTCTTTAAATGAACGCCTACCCAAGTCACTAAAAAAAGGTTTCAAAGGAGTACCCCTGGGCATTGATACTAGTTCTCTTAGGAATTTATTCTCGGACAAAGTAAGTTCATCTGTGTTTTCGAACCCCCACAGTTCGGCTCCATACATAGCCGAACCTAATGCTTTGGCCTGATATATCATTAATGCGGGAGTAATTGGCTTGCTCCTCGAGGAGCGATGTTCTTTAGCAATTACCCCCGCAGCCCACTTATGATTAAGCAGCATTTTATGGATGTGGGGCTTCCAGCTCATATTGTCAGAGATCCTAATACCTAGATAGTCGAATAATTTGACATATTCTAGGGGGACTCCATCAGAAAAAATAGATACACTAGATGATTTACGAGATTTAAAAGAGAGGAGCTTAGTTTTTGATGTATTAATGACCAAACCTCTCATTGAGCAAAACAAGTAAAATCTGTCTAAAAGCTTCTGTAACCCTGCTGGTGGCTTAGACAATAGCAGGGTATCATCGGCAAATAAAAGAGTGGGGACTTTTTCCCCCGCCAAAACAGGTGCGTCCGCCGGGACTTCTAGCAGAAATTTCACCACTCCGTTCACGAAAAGGGAAAAAAGAGTGGGCGCTAGTACACAGCCCTGGCGGACTCCTCTACTGACTGGGATCTTATCAGTACGCTGTGCTTGACTACCCCATCTCACCCTGGCAAAATTCCCCTCATGAAGGCGTACCAGGAGGTCGAGGATATAAGGCGGAAGACCCAAATCATAAAGGACAGACCATAGACGGTCACGGGGGACCAGGTCGAAGGCCGACTTCAGATCGATAAAGGCTAGGTGGAGATTGCCCTTACCAATCTGAACAGTTTTCCAGTATAACAATAGGAGCCTAAAGACCTGGTCAATCGTGCCCGTGAACGGCCTGAACCCAGCCTGATAGTGTGATAAGATGTCATTGTCAGTGACCCATAATAGAATTCGCTCCAGCAGGACCCTGCCAACCACCTTCTGACTGACGTCAATAAGGCTTATTGGCCGGTAGTTAGCAGGGTCCTCCCTGGAGCCCTTCTTAAATATGGGTATAACCTCCACCCCCCTCCAAGACTCGGGGATAGGTAGTCCCTTAAGAAGGGCATTAAGTAGGATGGTAAAATAGACAGCCCAAGATTTGGGGTCAGAGTGGAACAAGTCTCCAGGTAGGCCATCTGGGCCTGCAGCTTTAGCTGGGACCAATCTATTAATAGCAGACATGACTTCTGTTTCAGTAAAGGGATCATTGTCAGGCGGGGTTAGGTCTGTGGAAACAATAGCAGAAAAAGCACCGGTACTTTGTGCACTGTCATCCGAGTAAAGTGTCGAAAAATGGATAAACCACTCGTAGTTGGTAATATGGTTAGGAATTGTATCAGGTTCCAAAATGTGGTCCCATCCCTTGCTAGGCTGGCATCTTTTAAGGCCAGCCAGTGAGATTCTTCCCATGTACGCTTTGCGTTGTCTACAGCCTTCCTATATGTAGACCTAGCATTCTTGATTAGGATGCAATCCTTAGTTTTAATAGCAGATACAAGCGTTTTTCTGCTGGATCTGCACTCAGAATTGAACCAAGAACCGGGTGTTTTGTGTTTGTGGGAGTTGTTAGAGGAAAGAGATATAAAAAGAGACCCAATTGACTCAATGGTGTCTGCATGGATAGACACGGCCCTTGATTTCTCGTTAGCATCTTCACAAGCTTGCCTAAGATCATCCGTTTTTAATAGCAGTATTTCTTTAATAGTGGACAGTTTTTGGGTGTCAACTGCAACTTTGGGCCATTTGAGATATCTTTTACAATTAGATGGGATAACATCTCTTGTAAGCAATGTCGGACGATGATCAGAGGTTGATTGATCAGGGGTCCATGGGCTCTTTAGAGTCAGGCAAAGGGGGTTATGGTCACTGTCGATGGTAGGGACAATAACCATATCCACTGCATAATGCCAGAGTCTTCGGTCAATTAGGATGTAGTCGATTCTTGATGGGCTAGAGATTCTATTAAATGTAGAAGCTGCATGGAGGTCGGAAGGAAGTCGACCATTAGCAGCTCTCAGCCCATATTCCATAACCAGAGCATTCAATTGAATTACCACTGGTGACCATCTCGTTACTGGGGGGACAGAAAGGGAGGGTATACCCCACCTAGTGTCTTCCTCTGCAACATCCAAGATGTCTTCGGTGGCAAGGGGTTCAAAAGTACAATTCAGGTCTCCGGCAGCCAGAATAAATTAATTCGGAGGGCAAGAGGAAAATTCCTCTTCTAAGATAGTAACAGTAGGGGACTTGGATCCTCCTTGGGTACCCCTAATGTAGATGTTAAAAAGCTCAATAGTTGGCCCCCCTTTCAACCCATTCAGGGTTAAGTGCAGCACGTCTGGAGACGGACATTGTACATGTCTAACTCTACAGGAAAGGGCTATATTAATCCATATTATGAGTCCCCCCGAGGGGCGTCCACGGCCAATAGTGACCGCAGGGACGCAATAGCATGAAAAACCTGATTTAAATAAGGGTGTGACACTCCAGGTCTCTTGAAATATACAGACATCGAACGTGGCTATAAACCTATTCCATTCGGGGAGTGAAAGTTTAGCTTTCAGACCCGCAATGTTCCACGAGATAATTTTAAGAGTCGTATTTGGTGCTGAAGAGGGGGAAATGGCGGGGTCCAATGAGATAAAAGTTGGAACAACCCTTGTTAGTGCGCCTTCCCCCCTGTCCCCATTGAGAATGGTGGAGGATGATGTTAAGGGGGTCAATCTATGGTTGGGGATAAGAGCAACTTGAGTTGCTTCAGTAGGAGGTGGGGACGTGTGGGACACAGTTGTTAGTCAGTCAATTTGTCCAAGTAAGGATGTTCCCTCGAGCCTTTGATAGGGCAACCCACTTCTCTGCCCCACAGGGGCATGGCTCAATGTAGAAGGATGTTTAAACTGAATGGAAGAAGAGTCAGAGGAGGAAGATCTATACTCTAGTGCAATAAGGCCCTCAGCTAAATAATGGTTAGCTAAAGTCAATTCAATCGTGTCCGTTGGGGAATTATTGGATCTTAGTCTGCGAGCCCTCAGGAGGTCATCTCTGATAACAGATCGACAACCTCTAGTGTGGCGGATCCAATGCGTAACTTTATTCTTTAAGGATTCTTCACACTCATACCTATTACTCTTGGGGACTCCCACCATATGGACAATGGGCCGGGAATTGGCCCTATGATTTTGCACTACGAAGGGTTTACAGAGTGAGTTGGGGGCTGCAGATTTTGAAGAAAGATGACACTGATTAATT
Organism: Triturus cristatus; assembly: GCF_964204655.1. Lineage (NCBI taxonomy): Eukaryota > Metazoa > Chordata > Amphibia > Caudata > Salamandridae > Triturus > Triturus cristatus. The sequence continues at coordinate 1,471,491,085 of NC_140590.1, forward strand.
GTAACATTGTCATGCAACGTTGAGTGCATTCTTTTGTTAGAGGTGGATAAGCCAGTCCCAGCTCTGGTAGATGGTATAGAGTTTAATCTGGCTTGGTAAGGTGGGACTGGCGGTTGAATGGGCGTGATTATACTAGAGTCAGTAATGGTAAGGGAAGAAGTACATGGTGAATGGGGGTAATGAGCAATGCTTGTTGGTACAATTGATGGTTGTGAAGGCTGTATAAGGGGTCTTTTCACTTCTAATAATAATTCCTTAACTAGCACTTTTAGGTCACTAATTTCGAGTTTCAGTGCATTAATGGTTTCCATAAGTAGGCCCGGCGCTGGGTCTGCAACTGTCACCCATTGGTGGCTGTCCATATGCGGGGGCGGTCCAGGAGCAAGAACTCCATCGCCGGGAAGGTCTAAAACGGCAGGTATTGGCAAACTAGAAGCAATGTCACAACAGTCTGCAGAGTCATTGCCCAAGTCAGATAAGACCTCAAAGCGGTTTTTGCACAGAATGACAGTGGGTTCAAGAGGTACCCTGTTATCCACAGACACACAAGGGCTTAAAACTTCGATAGTTGATCCAAGGATAGTAGAGTGGTTTTGAGTACTATCCAGAGCTGTTGATGTTTGTAAAATAGAGGAAGGTGGGGCAGTTTTCTTTGTAAACATTTGGGGGATAGTAACAAGGCCTGGGCAGGGATTGCTTGCAGGTAAAGGAGACGGAGGCAAAGACATAATAGTTAAATCAGGATCCAGGAGCGTAGTACAATCATCGACTAAGGATTCAATACGTTGTAAGGTAGAAGATGGAATAGTTTTCTTAGTGGATTTACGGGCCTTGTTTCTTTTGGCCACGCTGCCATTAGCATCCATCATTTTCCTTTTACCCATTATGGCTCTGGATCTGTCCCGCTAGATGGTATATCAGCAGAGTACACTACAAGCGTAGCAAAAGTCCCCACAACCGCAGCACAAAATTGTACCTTCAGATGATGTAGCACCCAATGTTGTTGAGGGAACACGCTGGCCTCGAAGCTCGGATGACAGGGACGTGGCCCTGCCCTGCCTCCTCCTGCCCCGGACGGCCACAGACGGCCCGCCCTCTGCCCGGGCTCACCGCGCGCGTCCCGCGATGCGGAGGGAGCCTCTGATTAAATAGCGCCTCCGGGCGCGCTGGTGTCCGGCAGGAAGTCCGGTCCGGAACAGAGAATGCCGGGAGCTGTAGTTCCCCCCCAGCTGCGGCCAACGGTGGAGAGTGGCGGCGAGGGGAACAAACAGCGTCGGTGTCCCGGGTGCGGTGCTGCCTGGAGGTAGGTCCGCTGTCCTTGGGCCAAGTGAAGTGCCCCCCCGCTCCACCGAGGGAGCCTCTGATTAAATAGCGCCTCCGGGCGCGCTGGTGTCTGGCAGGAAGTCCGGTCCGGAACAGAGAATGCCGGGAGCTGTAGTTCCCCCCCAGCTGCGGCCAACGGTGGAGAGTGGCGGCGAGGGGAACAAACAGCGTCGGTGTCCCGGGTGCGGTGCTGCCTGGAGGTAGGTCCGCTGTCCTTGGGCCAAGTGAAGTGCCCCCCCGCTCCACCGAGGGAGCCTCTGATTAAATAGCGCCTCCGGGCGCGCTGGTGTCCGGCAGGAAGTCCGGTCCGGAACAGAGAATGCCGGGAGCTGTAGTTCCCCCCCAGCGGCGGCCAACGGTGGAGAGTGGCGGCGAGGGGAACAAACAGCGTCGGTGTCCCGGGTGCGGTGCTGCCTGGAGGTAGGTCCGCTGTCCTTGGGCCAAGTGAAGTGCCCCCCCGCTCCACCGAGGGAGCCTCTGATTAAATAGCACCTCCGGGCGCGCTGGTGTCCGGCAGGAAGTCCGGTCCGGAACAGAGAATGCCGGGAGCTGTAGTTCCCCCCCAGCTGCGGCCAACGGTGGAGAGTGGCGGCGAGGGGAACAAACAGCGTCGGTGTCCCGGGTGCGGTGCTGCCTGGAGGTAGGTCCGCTGTCCTTGGGCCAAGTGAAGTGCCCCCCCGCTCCACCGAGGGAGCCTCTGATTAAATAGCGCCTCCGGGCGCGCTGGTGTCCGGCAGGAAGTCCGGTCCGGAACAGAGAATGCCGGGAGCTGTAGTTCCCCCCCAGCTGCGGCCAACGGTGGAGAGTGGCGGCGAGGGGAACAAACAGCGTCGGTGTCCCGGGTGCGGTGCTGCCTGGAGGTAGGTCCGCTGTCCTTGGGCCAAGTGAAGTGCCCTAAACGGGGCTGCTGGACTGTAGTACTGTCATGTATTGTAGTGTCTATTTTACAATTTAGTCCTTTGTGTGCAAACCTTTTAAGTAATTCATTAGTATACATTACAATATTGTGAAATAAATGTATATTTATTCTTACAATTGTTTTTTTGTGGTTTTAGGAGAACAAGGTTATGTACTCACGGCTTGTCTGATGGCCCCTACAGTAAATTAAAAAATGATGCAGAAAATAAATTTAATTTGGCCAATAAGAAAAACAGAAATATTATAAAAAGGATTTTTGGGATTTACTAATTTCACTTCAAATCAGCAGCGGGCCGTGCAGGTAAGAGCGGTGGGGCCGGATGGGGGGGATTTTGACAGATGACGACGAGGGAAAATGAATTATTTATTTAATTTTCCCTCATGGTCGTCTGTCGAATCTCCCCCGGACCTGGCCCCACCGCTCTTACCTGCACGGGACGTGACTGCTACAGATATTTGGACCAATCTGAAGGACAATGATTTTATATCTCAAACAGTCTGCAAAACAGTCATCCTGTGTGCTACAGTGTTACTCTCCATGACATCCTTGACTGATCTTCCGTTTCTTGTAAATAATATAATGTAAATGATGATATTTAAGAACAAAACCATTCACACCTGGAATTATTTTTCCAGGAGGGACGAATTAGAAGGAAGAAATTAGTTTGAAATTTTTTACAGCAGTTCAAACTTTGGGGTATATTCTCATGGCGGTATTTCCGCGTTAGTGGCACTTTTCTGCCGCTAAAGCGGCCATATTTTTTATCGCCCTATTACCAAGCTGTCGCTAACAGCTGTTAGCGACAGATTTTAGGTGAAAACGTCTGCAATAAAGATCGCTACTTCTGTTAGCGTTAATTATATGCAGGAGAGGCATTCCCGTGCAAAAACGGCCGCAAAGCCCACTACTCCATATTCACAAGGGGATCCTTGAAGTCCTGAAGCCCAAACAAACTGTCTCTTACTGCAGTTAGAGCCAGTTACTTAGGACCAGAAAATAGCTGGTCTTAAAAATGGGGATAACACTTGGGGCCTCATCTCAGCAGGTTTTGGTGCTGGACAGCGCTGCAAGCAATGTTGCACCGCTGCCCTGCGACAAAACTGCAGTGCATGAGTGCGCATTCCTGGGCCCCAGTCATGAAAAGTGTTGCAGCACTGCGACAAGACAGTGTTGCATTACCACTCACTACGCCCTTCTTGCAACAGCATGGATTCGCTGTATTCACTGGACAGCGTTGCATGACGCAAGTAATGACAGATACGGCAGGAATCCTTACGTATCTGTCTGCGCTAAAGTCACGAATTGCTGCAGTCATGTCACAACCATGACACAACTCCATCAATGCATGGGGCAAGCCTATCCCTGTGGCACTGCGTCACCCTCACGCCTGCCATCAGGCAGGCGGAAGGTATTAACGCAGTGACGTTCATGAGGGGTGCCCAAATGTCGGCGCTGTTGGAGATCCATCGGTGGTTGTTGAGCGCTGCGGTGTCATTGTTTGGAAGCATTTGTGGAGTGTTGGTGCTGAGGGAGTTGATGAAACGTTCTTCAATGGCCTTGATCCAGCTGCGAGGGGGTGCGATGATGGCAGTTGCACCTGGTGGGCAAGGTGAAGACGTGATGTTACCAATGATGGTCGGTCCAGGAGAGTCCGGTGTTGAGCCTGTAGTTGAAGTTCCCGCTAGCAGAGGTGACGTGCTCGACCGTGTGTCCTGCCATGTGGCTTGTTGAGGTGACTTGCAGCTTGCGTCTGATGTAAGGGACCTTCCCCAGGAGGGAGTGGAGTCCTGGTCACTGGGGTTGTCCAGGTGGAACTTGAGTTCACCTGGTAGGATGTCGTGGGTGGATGGGAGACCCTGGGGTGCAATGAGATCTACAATGGTATTGGAGAATGGGGGGCCAAGGCCCGGGGGCCTGCACATAAGGGTGCCACAGAGGATGTGCTTGGTCTTTGTCCGGATCTGGTAGTGGAGGTGGTCCATGGTCACCCTTGGGTCATTAGAGTGAGTGGTCAGTCGGAGTGTGCTTCTGTAGGTAATGGCAATGCCTCCTCCTTGATGATCAGGGTGCTCCTTGTGGATGATACTGCAGCCGTCACTTATGGCAATGGTGATGACTGGTCTGGAGCGGAGGTTGGCCCTGGCAGGCGAGGTGGTGTCCAGGGTTGATGGCGAGGAGGGTGCTAGCGTCATAGCGGTGCTGCTTTACATTGTATTTGATTACAACGCATTGTGAGGTTAGTAATGGGGTAATTTAAAAGTTTTTCGGGTAGGTATGGGTTTTAGATGTAAATTATGAAAATTGGGGTGTGTTTTGTTGTAAAATATGTAAATTGGGGTGTGCATTTGGGTCAAATTTGATTTTTGGGTGTTTTATGGGGGCTCAAAAAGGAATTCTAGGGTTCACATTGGGTTTGGGGTGCAAAGGTTAGTTTTGGGTTGCACTCACTGAAGTGGGAATAGTTGTATTAATATCTCCACTATGCAACACCTACTCTACTGTTAATTATCGCCGGTTGTTGCTGATATTCCCCCAAGTGCTCTGCTTATAAGCACCCCCCAATCCGGTTATCTCCAGCTACAAAGGGTTGCGATCCGAAAAGAGTTGTGCTAATTTTTAAATTTCCACCTTATCCATTATTTTACATGAGGCTAAAAAGTAGTCCTAACGCACAAATTTCCTATGGGGGTGAGACTAATAAGTATATCAAGGGTCATTCAAGGTTTTTTCTGCCCATACATCGACCAATTCATGACTCACTTTAAAGGCATTCAATGCCCGATATACTTTCCTCCCTCAATATTTCGGGGTCTGGGTTTTTGTCACCTCTAGATGTATGTTCAAATCACCACACACTATCACTGTCTCTGGCCAAGAGGCAAGCTCTACTTTAATTTCTTCCCAAATTTAGGTTCATCTTGATTAGACCCGTATATAGTCACCACTGTCACCCCCATGGGTAACCTTACAAATGCCCATCGCCCCCATTGATCCACTGCTGTTCGCATAGCCATTCCCATACATTGTTTAATATATATAGCAACTCCTCTAATCATAGAGGTCTGGGTAGAGCATGTTGCCAGGTCATAGCCCCTGAACTCAAGGGTACTTTTATTGCTCCAAGGTATATGCGTTTCCTGCAAGCAGATTATATCTGCATTAATAGTTTTAAGTATTTCATAAACCCTACCTCTATTATTCTCATCATTTCGGCCGCCCATGTTAACTGAGCATATCTTGAGTCTATCCAGATTGTCCTGCAATTTCCCTCATTAATTGCCTTTGCTTATTATGTTTCTAAATCCTATTCTTTCCTTCCTTATTGTTTATACCTGACTTTCCTTTTTCTATGTTCACCCCAGTCCCTCTTTCCCCCATCTCTCTGTTCCTCCAACTTGCCTGCCTTCTTCCGCCCCCTCCCCCATGCCCCCAGCCCCCTTGCTCACCCTCCACCGTGGAAGCGTCCAGACCCAAGGTCTGTGTGTGTGATGATGCAGTGCAGCACTATGATCAGTGACACCCCCTATTGCAAGAGAATACAAAAGAGAAAAAAACTTTTGAGAATATATGTAGGTTGAAAAGTTCATAACATAAAGTTTGTGCAGAACGAAGAGCGAAGAAAAAGTATACGGAAATCACTTCAATTTTCAACCCAGAGCATACTATAGCCCATACTAGCTCAATACTTTGCTTACTTTCATTGCTTACTTTCATTATTATTTATCACCGAGCACCCAGCCTGCCCCTGTTTACCACACTCTATTATTATATTGGTAACGCATTTCCCCACCTACATAGTATTCATTCCTATGTTACAGTCCCCTTGTGGTGACCTGACCTCAGGACACCCCCGCGCCGCACGGCCACCAGCTGTAGCGTGTGCGTCCCCTCGCTACTGTCCTCAGCCTCGCTGAGCCCGCCCCATCGACCCCGCCCCCCGCCGTCACATCTGGTGTGTGCTTTCTCCATTCTGTGCTGCCTGTATCGTTCTGCCCTCTGTTCTGTGCCCTGATTGTTATCCTATTTTTTCTGTGCCTGCATTGTTTTAGCGCCGCTCTCTGTGCCCCCCCACCCGCTTCCCGCTCCCCGCTTCCCGCCGCCTGCGTGCGGCCACGCCCCCTTTACCTTCTGTGCCCTCCCCGCTCCCACCTCCCAGCTGCCCCGCCCTCCCTCCCACTTGGCCATAAATGGCGACCGTGCAGCACAGGTGAGTGTGACCTGACCTCAGGACACCCCCGCGCCGCACGGCCACCAGCTGTAGCGTGTGCGTCCCCTCGCTACTGTCCTCAGCCTCGCTGAGCCCGCCCCGTCGACCCCGCCCCCCGCCGTCACATCTGGTGTGTGCTTTCTCCATTCTGTGCTGCCTGTATCGTTCTGCCCTCTGTTCTGTGCCCTGATTGTTTATCCTTTTTTTTCTGTGCCTGCATTGTTTTAGCGCCGCTCTCTGTGCCCCCCCACCCACTTCCCGCACCCCGCTTCCCGCCGCCTGTGTGCGGCCACGCCCCCTTTACCTTCTGTGCCCTCCCCGCTCCCACCTCCCAGCTGCCCCGCCCTCCCTCCCACTTGGCCATAAAAGGCGACCGTGCAGCGCAGGTGAGTGTGACCTGACCTCAGGACACCCCCGCGCCGCACGGCCACCAGCTGTAGCGTGTGCGTCCCCTCGCTACTGTCCTCAGCCTCGCTGAGCCCGCCCCGTCGACCCCGCCCCCGCCGTCACATCTGGTGTGTGCTTTCTCCATTCTGTGCTGCCTGTATCGTTCTGCCCTCTGTTCTGTGCCCTGATTGTTTATCCTATTTTTTCTGTGCCTGCATTGTTTTAGCGCCGCTCTCTGTGCCCCCCCACCCGCTTCCCGCTCCCCGCTTCCCGCCGCCTGCATGCGGCCATGCCCCCTTTACCTTCTGTGCCCTCCCCGCTCCCACCTCCCAGCTGCCCCGCCCTCCCTCCCACTTCGCCATAAATGGCGACCGTGCATACGTGCAGCGTTGACGCGCAGCGGGCGCGCCGATTGTGCGCCGAAGGTGCGCCAAAGGTAAGCCCGTCTGCGCCCGTCCGTGCCTGGCCCGCGCCCAGCGCCCGTACCCCTGGCCCCCGTGGACCCCAGCCCACCCGCCAGACGTACGACGCCGCCACCCTCAACGCACTCAACACCGTCCGAACCCCGGGATGCCATCAAGCCACCCCGAGACGCACCCACGGACCCTTCAGCTGCCTCACCTGCAAGTTCACCTGCATCCGGACCTGCCCCACACCAGCGCCCGCCAAGCCGAACACCAGCAGCAACCACCTCAAGTGCATCCTGCTCAACACCCGCTCCGTCCACAGACACGCCATCGAACTCTGGAACCTCCTCGACACCACATCTCCAGACGTTGCCTTCCTCACGGAAACCTGGATGAACGACTCCTCAGCGCCGGACATTGCCATCGCCATCCCAGAGGGATACAAGATCACCCGGAGGGATCGCGACAACCAGACTGGAGGAGGCATCGCCATCGTCCACAAGACCACCATCCGCATCACGACCAACACCGACGACACCCTGACTACCGCCGAACACCTACACTTCCAGATCCACATCGACCCCAAGACCACCCTCAGAGGCACCCTGATCTACCGACCCCCGGGACCACGCACACCATTCAGCGAAGACATCGCCGACTTCATCAGCCCACACGCCCTCCCCTCCGCTGACTACATCCTCCTGGGGGACATCAACTTCCACCTGGAGAACAACAACGACCGCAACACCACCACCCTGCTTGACAACCTCGCCAACCTCGGACTCAAGCAGCTGGTGTCCACCCCCACCCACCTCGCCGGACACACACTCGACGCCATCTTCTCAGCCAGCAAAGACATCGCCTTCAGCCACGCCACTGGACTCCACTGGACGGACCACAGCTGCGTCCACTTCACCTTCAGAAGAACCACGATCCACCACCACCAGCAACAGGATGCTCGAAGAAGCTGGAACAAGATCACAGCCGACCAGCTCGCTGCTTCCCTGAGCCAGCACCCTCCAGCCAGCTCAGCGAACCCTAGCCTGGCCGCCGACAACCTCACGAAGTGGATCAGCACCTGCGCGGACGAACTCGCCCCACTGAGGACCCCGCCCAGCAGACCCGGCAGCAAGAAGGCCCCATGGTTCACCGACGAACTCAAGAGCTCCAAGAAGAACTGCCGAGCCCTCGAGAAAGCCTGGAGAAGGGAGCCAACACCGGACAACATGACCAACCTCAAGCTCGCCACCCGGAAGCACCATCAACTGATCCACGCCACCAAGAAAACTGCATTCAAGGACCGGCTGGATAACAATGCACACAACTGCAAGGAACTCTTCAACATCGTGAAAGAGCTCTCCAACCCCAACGCCGGAAACAACGACATCACCCCGTCGCAACACCTCTGCAACTCCCTCGCCTCCTACTTCCACAACAAGATCGCGGACATACACAACAGCTTCATCCCACAAACAACGCCCCCCACGACCGCACCAATGCCCCCCACCACCACCCTCAGCGCCTGGACCCCGATCAACACAGAAGACACCATCCGCATGATGAACTCTATCCACTCCGGTTCTCCGACCGACCCCTGCCCTCACCATGTATTCAACAAGGCCGACGCTGCCATCGCACCCCACCTGCGGGACATCATCAACACCTCCTTCGACGACGCCACCTTCCCTGAGAGCTGGAAGCACGCCGAACTCAGCGCTCTACTAAAGAAACCAACAGAGGACCCCACCGAACTCGAGAATTACCGCCCCATCTCGCTCCTCCCGTTTCCAGCCAAAGTCATCGAGAAGACCGTCAACAAGCAGCTGGCCGCCTTCCTCGAGACAAATGGATCCCTCGACCCCTCACAGTCTGGCTTCCAAGCCAACCACAGCACCGAAACCGCCCTCATCGCTGCCACCGATGACATCCGAGCCCTGCTGGACAACGGAGAAACAGCGGCCCTCATCCTCCTAGACCTCTCCGCGGCATTCGACACTGTCTGCCACCGCACCCTAGTGCAGCGCCTCAGCAACGTCGGAATCCAGGAGAAGGCACTGGAATGGATCATCTCCTTCCTCGACGGAAGAACACAGGGAGTCCGCCTACCACCGTACAAGTCAGAGGCCACCAAAGTCATCTGCGGCGTCCCCCAAGGATCATCACTGAGCCCCACCCTCTTCAACGTCTACATGAGCCCCCTTGCGGCCATCACACGCCAACACAACCTCAACATCATCTCCTACGGAGACGACACCCAGCTGATCCTCTCCCTGACCAACGACCCCGCCGCCGCCAGAGCCAACCTCCACGAAGGGATGAAAGACGTAGCCGAGTGGATGATGACCAGCCGCCTGAAACTGAACTCAGACAAGACGGAAGTCCTCATCCTGGGCTCCTCGCCTTCCGCCTGGGATGACTCCTGGTGGCCCCCCGCCCTGGGCACCGCACCCAAACCGACAGACCACGCACAAAACCTGGGCTTCATCCTGGACTCCTCCCTCTCCATGACCAGACAAGTCAACGCCGTCTCCTCGTCCTGCTTCAACATCCTGCGCATGCTACGTAAGATCTTCCGGTGGATTCCCACCGAGACCAGGAAGACGGTCACCCAGGCCCTTGTCACCAGCCGACTGGACTACGGCAACGCCCTCTACGCCGGAACCACCGCCAAGCTCCAGAAGAGACTCCAGCGGATACAGAACGCCTCAGCCAGACTCATCCTCGACATCCCCCGAAGCAGCCACATCTCTGGACATCTGAGAGACCTACACTGGCTCCCCGTCAACAAGAGAATCACCTTCCGTCTCCTCACCCACGCACACAAAGCCCTACACGACCAAGGCCCGAGCTACCTCAACAACCGCCTCAACTTCTATGCCCCCAAACGCCATCTCCGATCAACCAGCCACGCCCTCGCCGCCGTCCCCCGCATCCGAAGAGCGACAACAGGAGGAAGGTCCTTCTCCTACCTGGCCGCCAAGTCCTGGAACTCCCTCCCGACTGACCTGCGCCTGACCCAAGACCACCTCTCCTTCAGGGAGAAGCTCAAGACCTGGCTGTTCGAGCAGTAGCGGCACCCCCCCCCAAGCGCCTTGAGACCCTCCGGGTGAGTAGTGCGCTTTATAAATGGCTTGATTGATTGATTGATTGATTGATTGCTTGTCAAAAATCAAAACCTTGCTCTCTTATCCCCTCAGTTCTGCCAGAGCTTCTTTTGCTTTAATCTCTGAGTTATAGTAGTGGGTTTATAAACAAATCCTGCGCACACGTTTTGGAATAAAGAGACATTGAAAATAAAGAGAAAGGATATGGGTTTCTAGGCCACACCTCACACTGGGGTTTTGGGTCTTCCCCTGACCTGTTTGCACCGTGAAGCTTTTGTTCTTTGTTTTCTCTCTATACCCTACTGTTAACCTGCCTGAGCGCCAAAATTTCCTGTTCCCTAAAACCCTTCGCAGAGAATTTATAGTAGTGGGTGCGACCTCCTACTACTATCTTTAGCTTAGCGGGGTTCATCAGATATGCCTGGGCACCCTTGGCTTGAAAGGGGGCAATCATTTGCCGCAGTCTCCATCGCCTTTTGACTGTTATGTGGCAAAAATCTGGCCTTGCAAAGAAGGCAACATCATCAACTTTCTGCTCATTTTCTGGTTTAGCCTATTCCCAGATATTCTGACGTAGTCATATATAGACGCACATCGGTGCCTTCTCGACCCTCCAGAATGCCTGAGAAGCGCAAATTGTTGTGCCGTTGGCGGTTTTCTTGTTCCTCCAGCTTCCATTGAATGTCTGTCACTCTGTCACTCTAGCCTCTTGCTCCTCTGACTGTGTCTGAACACCTGAAATGTCATCCTCTAGGGACATAGTTCATGTCTCTAGCTCGGTTAGACGCTCACTGATATTGTTGCAAACTTTCGCAACTTTCCGAACAGTACCTTGCATTTTTCAGAGAGCCGCCTGCGAAAGTTTGCTGTCTTGTCTTGTCTCTTCCAGATGAGACATAATTGCTTGTAGTATAACATCCAGTGTTGAGACCGAGCTATCTTGAGGATCGGTGTCTAAATTCCACGCAGCGGCCCCACTTAGTTGTGAGGTCAGAGAATAGACCCAGTTAAGGTCTTCTTGCCCTCCTTTTTTCATAGTTGCATCCTTCCCTAACCAACTAGATCTTGTGCCTGCTTTGCATAAAGTTGCTGCAGAGTCCACCTCCCTGGTATAGCTTTCGCTAGAGCCTGTCAATGATATCGATTCATCCGCTGAGACAGTACTTTCTGACAGGGAGTAAAAACAATGTGTCACTTCTGAATCCTTCCCTTCTTTTCCTGACCGGCTCGCCTTACTGCCTTGCATTATGATGAACCCTAACCCATCGAAGAGGCTAGCAGGGTATTGTAAGGATAGTGCATCCTCTTGTGCCGTTTTTTAAATTTATTTAGAGGGTTCACCTCTGGAGCTGGTTCTCCCCGCTTGCCATCCATCTGTTGTAGGTCAACGCGTACTGCTGCTGCTTGTACTTGGGGTTGTGGGAGGTCATTTTTTATTAGATCGCTATTCTTAGAGCTGACTGCGCCCCCTCTGCTTCTGCTTCTTTTGCCCCTTGCAGCCCTACCATCCTTCCCCCTCTGCTCCCACTGCGCGACTTTTGCTGCTGCCTGGTACCTGCAGTTGTGATCTCGGCGTTCCCAGTGTCCATTGTATTTGCTTCCTTCACCGCTGCTCCCCCAGCTCCCTCGGTGATTTCTGTGTTCCCTACCAGGGTGCTTGCTTGGAGGATTCCATCTGGCTCACTGAGTACTACACTTTTTCTTTAGGATCCCCTCAGCAGGTCCGCAACTGTGTGGCCGGGCAGATGTTTCTGGCGCGTGTCTCTGCTTTTCCCCTTCCCCTCCAAGGGGAACTTGTTCCAGATCACTCCCGGAGCTCGCTGTCCCAAACAAAGCGCTGTTCCTGCTTCAAACTCCACGGCAATGTCCGTTGTTGCAGCTCTGGCGCCCTCTATCCCTGGGCCGCCAGCCGTGGTCCTCAATCTCTTTCCATGCGCCCTGGATTGAGCGTGCTTTGGCTTCATGTTTTACGGTGAGGGGTCGGCGGGGTGAGCAGAGTTTTCCAAGGCGATACTTAATTTGCAGCAAGCGAATGACAGCTCTTGTTGCCCCGTGGTTATCGTACCCTCTGTCGGACAGCTATGCATCCACTCTGCCAGAACTCTTTGTGGGGTGTCCAAGATTAGCCTTAGCGGTGGCAGCATCCTCTCCTTTTCACCCGCTCCATATATCTTTATATGGGCTCATAGATCATGTTGCTGCGAGCTGCAGTGGTCATCTCTGCCGACCGCCATCTTGCTTCCCAGAAATGGGGCTGGATTCAATTTGTTCCCTCGGATCTGAGTTTTTTTATGATGTGCATGACATGCTTTTGAGTAAACTGTGGGCTGTAATCATTATGGTTTGCGCAAGTTGTTAAGTGCCTACTTAGATATGCCTCTCTTTCTGTGGAGCTTGTTCGTTATGTTGAAACGTTGTCAAAGTTGGTGAGGAGGAGGTGACTTTTAAAATTGTTGAGGAGATCGGGCATTGGTGGCGTCTTTTGAACTTGGGACTGGCTTGGCCCTTCGCAGTACTACCTGTCTGATTGGTGTGCAGTGCTGTGCCCCGTCGTTGTATGCCATGGCTATATGATGTATCCAGACAGTTTCCGTGATGTCTGGATTGTAGTGACGATTGTCCCCATTTATCAGGCTGTTTATATTGGCCTAAAAGAGTTTTGGCTTTCTTTGCTGGCTGGCGTGGAGTACTTTCACCTAGATGGCATTGTTGTATGTGTGCTTCGCCACCCTAATCGCTTTTTGATATGAACATTTCATTTTTGTGATTGTGGTGATTGAATCCTAATTTGGTTAGGGAACGCTAGAACGCATGGTTCTGAGTACTTTAATGAGTTGTTTTTTCATGGTCTTTAGATTTTGAGTAAACCAAGGTGCACCAGTGTTCCCTTCTACTTTACGGCTTGAAGGTTTAATTGGGAATTTTGAGATTAAGACTTTGACAAAGTCCTCCCAAACCTCTGCCGGAGTTGACTTGTCATTGACATATGTCAGAAGGGTTGTGCTGGCCTCCATGATAGTGCCTATTGAGTCCTCGTTCCATTTCGACATGCTTTAAGTTGTAAGACTGAACTGCCAAAATGAGGACATGGGCTTTCTGAGTCCTCCTGGGAGTATGATCTAGAGTGAATGTTTGTGCAAAGTGGTTGTTTTCCGATCTTTCTTTTATGTGAAAGTTGGAGATGTGTGTAAACATGTCTAGGTTTGCCAGGGTAAAGTCTATAGTAGAGCAAGTTCTATTAGTTACTCTTTTAAAGGCTGCTGGGTTGTCCAAGAGGCTTTGTCCAGTTAGCGTGAACAAGGCCAGATCTTCTAGCACTGCGATGCATTTTTACCAGGCACTTCACATCTAGTTTAAGATTACTAAGGTCCAGAGATCCCGATTCCAGAGAGAATTGCCCAATATGTATATAACTTGTTGCTGACGGAGATTGACTCGAGACACTGGACCTCTATAGTCTCAGACAAAGTACATGCTTAAGATGTGAGTCAAAAACTCTTCCTGAGTAAGTTTTGAAATAAAGATGATCAAAGTACTTGGATCAGTGCAAGTTTTTATTTTGCTTATTCATTTTATTATTTCTTTCTTCACATTTGCAAAAAAGTTGTAAATGGCCTTATTATTTCTTTCTAATGCAGACATGAGTAGCGGGATGCACACCATTGTTCTCTGAAATTACTCGTAGGCTTGACTTGTATTACTGTGTAGGCGTGCATGCCAGAAAAGCGCTCCGTCCAAATTGCGCTTGCAAAATGAACAAAACCCGTGGACCCTGTTACAGCTCCATATACCGGCAGCACAGCCAATCCTTTAAATGAGTCCAATCAATTAAATCAGGTTATCTTCAATCTCTATGTACTCTATCAATTTAATCCATTGCTTTTTTCTGCCATTTTCTGTCCGTTTACTTCAATTCATTATACTCATTCTGGTTCGAATAAATCACCCACACACAGGAGGCAAAGTAATTTCCAAATGTCACGTGTTTAATCGAATTTGCCCAATGCATTTCGGGACGAATCCCTTCGTCAGGGGCATCTAAAATACACAAATTAAATGAATGTCAACATAATCATTGCGAATACTGTGATGCTCTACACATATTAAAAATAATCGTTTTTTATCGTAATTGCTGCTCAATGCTTAAACACATGCTCTAAAACCACTGCTGTTGAACATGACACCGGGCCCACTATACCGATACTGACTCATAGTCTCCCCACTCTGGGACTTCACATGTCTTGTAAATAACCCACCTCCATTCAACTGATGTTTTTACCCTTATTAAGAAAACCATGCTGTGGAGTACTTTGCATAATGCTGCTCTCCTGCGCTTACCGTGACATATGTCTTCAAGAATTAGAAAGCTGCGGAGCCACGCTTGATGCCTGTTACTAATTCATACGCACATTTTCTTCCATTTCATTGGCATTTCCGAGGTGCTCACGCACTCGACTTTCTCTCTGTAGTGAAAAAACCTTTTACGCTGCTCAACTGATTCTTATGCTAATCGCTGCGTACCAATTGTTATCAGGTGCTCACAACTACGAAGCTCTAACCGACTAGCTTCCGGTCAAAATAAAAAAACGTGCTTTTTTTCTCCTTTTAACCAGTGAGAACTACGTTGCCCAGAATCCCATATGTCACATCTTAATCACCAACAACTCCCCCGTAGCTGATGCCGTTAAACCCTTTAACTACAACAGTGATATATGCGCCAGCACATGACCTTGATCAACAACACGTTGAGTAATAACTGTTTATGGCTAGTTAAAAATCACAATGACATATTAACATTTCTCCACCAATGCTTCAATCGTGACAAAGACAACTCCCATGTGTGTGTAAGCCATTTCAGTTCTTTCATTGGAATCTGTAAATCTTTCGTTTTTCCATAATCATCAAAATCTGTTCGTGGGTGCAAACTCGCAGGTAGGACGGAAATCCATATAATGCAGACATGAGTAGCGGGATGCACACCATTGTTCTCTGAAATTACTCGTAGGCTTGACTTGTATTACTGTGTAGGCGTGCATGCCAGAAAAGCGCTCCGTCCAAATGCTTATTATTTCTTTCTTCACGTTTATAACCGAAGTGAACACACTAGTGGGAGAATCGTGCCTAGGACTGCACCATGCTTGGGATTGCCCCGGAATTACAACCAGTGAAATAGACTAAAAATTACTGTTCTGTCTGGTTATGAAGCAAGTATGAAAAATGCAATGCTAAATCAAAATATTGTATTGGAACGCCAGAACAACAAGACTTGAAAAAGCCCTGGCCCAATCTTGAGCCTCTGGGTGAAACACGTGTCGGCTGTTCACTTCGTTTATAAACGTGAAGAAAGAAATAATAAGGCCATTTACAACTTTTTTGCAAATGTGAAGAAAGAAATAATAAAATGAATAAGCAAAATAAAAACTTGCACTGATCCAAGTACTTTGATCATCTTTATTTCAAAACTTACTCAGGAGGAGTTTTTGACTCGCATCTTAAGCACGTCACATCTAGTTTGGTTGCCTTGCCTAGCTTTTAATGGTCCTGATAATTTACTATTTTTACTAACCCTGGGCGTAGTTCGCGTAGTCGCGCTACGCGAAGCTACGCGAAGATGTTCTTGCACTACACGAGCTACGCGTAGCTTCGCGAGCGTGCGTAGTTCCTTGGGGCGCCCGTTCGCACTGTGTTTTTCTTGTTCGGGAGCACGTGGTGCGTGTTCGGGGCGCTGTTTGCATGCTCGGGGGATAATATCTCGAGAACTTGCCCATGCGGTCGCCTATGGGCACGGACATCTTGTTTTTCAATTGTCCTGCGCGCTCGCAATGCCTTATTTCCTGTTCCGGGTCGCGTATAGCGTGTTTGCGATGCGCATGTCATGTTCGGGAGCGCATTTTACTTGTTCACGACGATTATTGCGTGTTTGCGAGAAATATCACGCAAACTTACCCACGCGGTCGCGAATGGGTGCGGCCATCTTGTTTTTCACTCTATGCTATGGTTCTGGGTCTACTTTTCTATCCTCCCTTAATCTTTGGAATCATTAGTTTTTTACACAGTTTTTCTAACTTTTTTTATTTATCATCTATCTCTCTCTGTCCCTAAGTTTATATTTTGCATTTTATTTCTACTTTTACTGTGCTTTTTTAACTTTATATTACTTCTTTTTTTACGCTACTACTTCTTCCCCTTAACTTTCTTTTTTCCCTTCTAACTTTTCTTTTCCGCCTCCCACCCACCCCAGAACCATGGCCAAGGGCACTGCCATTAACGGCTCAAAGGCAAAGCGCCTGCGCCCAAGAGCCGCTTGCCTTGCGGCAGAATGCGCCCTGCAGGGGTGCAGGCCCGGCAGCTTTTTGGCGAGGCCGATGTGGCCGCCCTTGTTTTTTTTATCCAGCGCCACCTCCACTTGACCTTGGCAACAGGCGGCAGACCCGGCTCCGGGTACCCTACCCAGGAGCGTCACCGTCGGTGGGCGAAGGTGCGTCGGGCAGTGTTTCGGTGCTCAGGGGTCTGGCGCACTCATAACCAGCTGGCCCACCGGTGGTCTGACATCCTGGACCGGGAGCAGGACCTGTTGGACCTGCTAGGTGTCGAGGTCGTTGGGCTTGGTGAGTAACTTAGTATAAGTATTATGTATACATTTTTGATGAATAACAAGGTTACTGCTGCTAACGTTGCTGGTAAATTACGTGTCAAAATCTTCGGTGATTGTAGGACACAGGTGCTCGGTGCTACTCTTACTTGTTTGCAACTTTGCGCTAGCTTGGGCTCATTAATGTAAGAGTTTATTTTAGAGAACTGAAGATAGGTAATGCTATTGCTAGAGAGACTCTAGTCCTTCCATTGTCCTCCTGTGAAATAGTGGTGGATGGATACTAGGTTTAGTTAGTATTAGTTCATAATTTTTTACAGTCTGCGTAAAGCCTCCTCTGTCACTGAGTGCTGCTTACCCCAGTCCTCCGTAGAACCTTTTGTAGTTTGTTTAGTGAGTGGTAGGCTTAGCAGGGTCAGTCAGTAGCAGAACAAGATCAGATGCAACCAACCCACAATTTGGTGTATGCACAAATTTATGCATGTGTCCTCCATCTCATCAATGCATTTTTGATGGCTAAAAGACTTAGTGAACAATTGGCCCGTCTGGAATAGGTTGTCGAGCTCAGGTGGTACTTAGGCTTCGTTAGTATTTGGAATCAGAATGATTATGGAACACTGGTGTGTTCATAAATAAGTAGACGATCCGTGAATCCAGCAAGCAGCCCAGTAGTCGATCCATCTGATTAGATAGGTCAATTTTATTGCAATTGTTGTTTCCTAAAATGTTTGTGGACTTTTTTAAAAATGATTTATTTGTTTCACAGCACTCCTTAATGTTTGTCTCTTTCTTTATTATATCTTACATGAACATCAGCACCACCCAGGGGCAAGAAGACAGGGTCCGAGTCGGCGGGACAACAACAACCAAGAGACGACCGTTCCTCTACCGAGGCTCCTGCTGCTGACCCCAGTAAGTCCTCCAGTGGTTAATATTAACAATGATATTTCCCTAACTTTTACTGCATCTTTTTGTTCCGAACTATTAATTATGGTTCCACTTTCTAATTCTATTTTTTACAAAACCTTCTTTGACCTTGACTATCTGTTTCCAAATTTTGGTTATCCCTGCCTCTAAGTTCCTTCTAACTGCCTCTGCTATGACTCTCTGTACTACTACTACTATTAGTCTGCCTGTAGCTAAGCTTGCACAGTTGGCCACTCTTTATTGAAGGTTTTCTTTGGAATAAAACTCAGATTGACCAATAGCTCTAGCCACTGTGTCCTGTCCTTTGGGTTGTCCTCTTCTAGTCTTCTTAATCTTGAGGCTTTGACAATTCCCACCAACAAAATGCCCAACCAGATATTTGACTACTATTTTGGATAGGATAGTACATACTACTACTGTTGTAGGGATTCTGCAGAGCCACATACAGAACTTTGCACAAGAAAATAGGATGTTGGTGATGGGAGGTTGGACCTTACTCACACCTCAGTCAGAAGAACCCACAATCCCCTGACCGACTAGGTATAGTGTCTCATTAGGTCCTGACAAGAAGATACACAATGATGATGAGACAACCCAGAACATAACACCCTTTTACTCACTCACTTGTGTAAGTCCACCCCACCACACCAAATACCACAGAGTCTATGTGTAAGTTCCAAATGTTTATTTCCAAATAAGTAACAAGCTCTGTACGTCGTGCGATGAAATTATTACTACAGCCAGCTTCAACAGCAAAAAGCATAAGATTAAAACAGTAAACATTGACAAGTGCAGGACAAGACAAAAGATCTGTGTGAATTCTGGAAGACCCCTCACCATAGAACGTAGAAATACTGGTTACATCATGCATCATAAGCTCTGCAAATCTCTGGTTTGTAGAAGGGAATCTTCCGCCTATTATGAGAAAAATGGTGCGAATTAGATATTATACTGCAATAATGCAAGCATTTCGCAGTCATGGCAAAAGGTGTAACATGTACATGGGATGGTTAAGCAATACGGATTAACCGAACTCCATAACATAGTGGCTTCTTTTTCGGCCTCTTCACTTGTACGCAACCGTCATGTGGCCTCAAAGGCGCCTACTGCACAACAAGCTGCGAGGTATAATATGCGCAAACAGAGTAGTAGACATGATGAATCTAAAAGGGTTACATGGCTCAGGCTAACTTTCCAAAGAGTAGGGTAGTACTAGATGACCCTAGGGACCATATAACACTACTAGTGTCTGTCTACTGACTCTACTCTGGTACCCGATTTGGACTATTGATGATGTATGTTGTATTAACTTTTTTTTCAATCTTCCTAGTGAAAATAATAAAATAGGGGAAGGTGTACAGGCATCTGAAAATGTGTAATTTTTTTCTAGGCATACTACCAACCACCAGTGCCGGTGGGGCCAGCAGCGATGGCGATGCGGCCATTCCGGAGGGGGCGGGAGACCAGGCGGCACCTGCAGGAGCGACAGGGGGGAAGCCAGCAGCAGTGGCAGGCGGTGGTAAGTTATATTCATTACTTCTTGACATTACTACTAGATGGAAGTGTGTTCACTTCACTCACTGTACTGTGAGACTTATTAAGTTGTAGTGAAAATTATACAACGGTTGAAGAAGACACCCTTTATTTAGCATTAGCAGCGTGAGTTGAGTAACCAATGGCCTCTTCTATCTGACTCCAACTCAGCTGTGAAGGTTTTATGGAGAAGACTAAAACTCAGATTAGATGACCTTGATGGAGGTGTTGAACAAAGAGGGATAGAAGGGTGGAAGGAGGAAGGACGGGCGAGATGTAATATGACTGGCAGAGAAGGATATGTTGGAAGCATGCATAGGTGGCTGATAGGAATCATATCAGATGCATGGGTTGTTAAAGGATGTGTGGAAGGTGAAAGAGGATGCCTGCCTGGGTGGGTGACACAGTATGGGTGGATACTAGATAGCAAGAATCATCAGCGGTGTTTGGTTCAAACTCAAAGCCAAGGCAAGCAAGGAAGGAGCGAACGCATGGGTGGTTGTTGGTGAAACCAACTAAGGTTTGTTAAGAGATATATAAAAAAGAATGATAGACATTTACTTTAATGGATGTATGCCTGGATGTACTATCATCAATAGACTGCATAGGTGGAGAATGTCACTGGAGAGTCTTCTTTTGAAGAGAATGTAAAAAGAACTGCGCCAGAGTAGCAAAGCGGAGGGGAATATAAGTAGTATTTTCAGAATACAGTTGACTCACAGTAGTTTGCAAGCACATCTTATATATATATTATCAAGTGCCTTCCTCCGACTCTAAGGACCACTCCCTACCTATGTTAATGTATTTTCGATTGTGTCAGCCAGCCTGCAAAGGGTGGCCTATCTGTTGGTTACACAATCAATGAAAACAAAGTACCCTATGCAGTAGCGATCGGTGGTGGGAGTGCTGGCGGGCAGTGACGTGGGGAGGGGCAGGGTGGGGGGGAAGTAAACTGTATTACGGCCAAATACAGGTAAGTAAACATAAAAATAAATAATACAATTTTCATTGTGTGCACTGCACCGCCAAATGCGATGCAGTGCGTGCAACAAAATGTGTTTTATTTATTTATATGTATTGTTTACTTACCTGTGATTGTCCGTAATCCATAGTTTACTACCCCCACCCTGCCCCTCCCCACGTCACTGCCCAGCAGCACTCCCACCACCGACCGCTACTGAACCTGATGTCGTGTTACCATCTATAATATAAGCAATGATCATTGGATCCAATAACTAATCTGCCTCTTTGTAGTACCCAGGGCAGGGTGAAAGTGAAATTGAGCAATTGCCCTCATGTAACAGAGAGAGTATGGTCAGTGCCACCCTTAATACAAAAATATGAGCTTCCCCACCTGCAGACAGTAGTTGAAAATAAAACTAATGTGAGTCTGCATCATGTGACTCGTATCTGTTTCTCTTGGGTGCAAGCTTAGCTGACTGAGCTGTCATGCCGGCTATAACAAGGTTATGTAATTTCGCTAAACTAGAGATAAGAACAAGACAAATGGTGTGTACTGGAGTACATAGTGCTAGTATAATGCCTGAAACTCCCACAAATGTTAGAGTCCGAGGAAGTAGGAGGATAGATACTTACCACAAATGTTATGTACTGTGCTTGCTAGTGATACTGTGCCACTATGTGTTGAATTAATTTTGTGTTACTGTTTTGCTAAGAGTATTGGTTACAACAATGTTCTTTTTCTTTCTTGATATAGATCTTCCTTCCCAACCAAAACCTATGCGGAAGGAGTTGGCAGCCAGGGCCTGGCGCCGTAAACTGGAGGCCATTTGTGAGGAATACCGGCGGCTGGTGGCTCAGGCGGAGAAGGAGGAGGAGGCGGCTGCAGCTGCAGCCTCCTCCAATGCCCCGGGCCCCAGTCAGGTTCCGCCTCTAGTTTTACGGCGCCGTGGTCAGGCAGCCGCCCGCCGCCCTACCTCAATATCAAGCACTGCTGCCCCCCACCCTGGATGTAACTGCAAGGCATTTTGCCGCCAGATGCTCCTCTGGATGGCACGCTTGGAGGAGCACCTAGAGGAGCGGGTGAAGATCCTGGTTGACAAACACCTGAAAGCCCGCCGAATTTAGGACCTTGTTGAATTGCCCCTTTTTTAATTCCTTTTGTTGGTGGGTGGGTGGGTTTTGGGCATTGGGGATTTTTCTGGACATTTGGGACTTTTGGACTTGGTTGGGGTTAGGGAGGGGGGTGGGTCAGGTCAGAGTGGGATAGTTTATTTTTGCTAGGGTAATAAATTATATATTATTTACTTAAACATACAATGTTAATGTTTTGTGGGTGGGTACTGTTTTACGAATTTACGTCACATGGTTGGTTTCCTTGCTGCTGCAGGCCCACAGCCAGTGTTTGATTTAAAAGATCTGCCGATTTTGTAACACACAAACAGATAGATGAGGTACCCCTCCCTGAGTTATTTTATTGGTCCTACTAGTACTGTCAGTCTCTCCTCCTAGTCCATTATACCTCCCACCAAACTTATCTTACCTGTGATTGATGATGATGAAGTTGGGCACAGTTATGGCTGCATGGTTGGTTTCCCAAGTGGATGGAAAAGATGCTATGGTTATGGTGGTAGTAGTAGACACTGGCACTAGCATTTGAAAAAAAAAAGAGACAGTCACTTACCTGAGAGAGACTGTGGGAGGAGTAGTAGAATGAAGTAAATTACAGCATGGGTGGGCAAGCAGAAGAAAATCCTTGCCCTGCCTTGCAATTCAATTAGAGTTGCTTCCACCACATCTGCCCCAGCAAGCGTGTGATCAATTGTTGGTGTACATTTAACGTAGTCACATCACACCTCAATATAAATCACACAGCCCAGGGGAAGAGGGTTAGGGATTGATGAATGGATGGGAAGGGGGGTTTGGGGAAAGATTTGACAAAGAAAAACAGACAGTATGCATGGACACAACAAAAGTAAAACACAATCTTGGAAGACAACGATGATCCATTATCCAAGAAATCTATAAAAAGGGAGAAAAAGGAAATGCATGCATGATGATGAAAAGAACTTAATGGTTAATGAGTTGTACTTACTAACTACTACTACTACACAATTAGACAGTACAGGGCAGAAATTATTAATATGAAATTTGCCTTGCCTGTCTGCCCTCCAAATTGCATGCTGTACCGGGCTTACTTTTATTTTTAAAGCTAGCAAAGAAAATGAAAAAATAGTTGTAGGGATCAATTACAAAACAAACCACAACACACAGTCGTAATGATTGAAGAGAAAAAAGGAATCAAATAAATTAAAAGACGAATGATGAATGATACTAAAGTTACTGTATTATCCTGGTCCAATTGTGGAGTTACATCATTCTCGTCATTCATCTTGGTCCTCCCTCCCATGGACACTCCGCACATCAATCTTGGGTACCACTGCCTGCCTGATGCGGATTGGTAAGGTAAGTGTGAGTTGTTTCTCCCACTATATCACAGGGTAAAGGCCGGCCTGTAAGTGTAGATGGAAAAACAAAAGGGGTATTGAAAAATAACTGAATTAAAAAAAATAAACTCAATTACAGTGGAGTGCAAGAAGAGAAGACAAGACTCTTGAGAGAACACTTTCAGACTGAGGCTGCTTGGATACATTGTGTCTACTCTACAGCATTAAGCTACAACAACAACAGGACAGGAGCCAGCACCGAACAGGCCCACCACGGCACAGGCCCGGCCCGGCATCCAACCCCCATTTACCTTAAATGTTGACAGTGCCAGACAAAAGGCATATGCAGCAACCTAACATTTTCCAAATCAAGTGACTGAATCAATGCGCCACTGTCACTCATACCACTACACTCTACTCCAGTCCACACCACTATACAGACATGTAGTCTAGGTCTGCTGTGGTTCTTGTTGAATTGTTGTGTTTACCTTTTATGCCAGTCCATGAAACGCAGTTATTCCATCAATTATCTCCGATCCAACTGACTGACTGTGTGCAAAGATAGTATGGTCATCGTCATGACCGTGTGGTACGTGTTCTCCAACACCAACTCAGTCTGTAGTGACTCCGATTAAGATTATAATATATTCCATATTACAAAATTGCAACGGATATTGGCCTGCACCTGCAGTAGTACAATGTGGTTATTAAACAACAAGGAAATATTGACTGTCACTTGAGTCACTTTTACTTTGTAGATAAACTAGTATAGCTCGACTTCATGCTCATTCACTCGTAGTTAGCAAGCATCCAATGCAATGCATGCCATAATTCATAATAATCATTACCTGTCTTGCTCTTCTCTTTGGCTGTCAGATCAGATGCCTAGCCTTCTGAGAAGTGATGAGTTTCGGCTCGGAAACAAAACGGAAGATAGCTGTAGTCACGTTTCACTTCTTATGGAGGGACTGTTAGAGACAACATGTATTGTACTATTCTCCATCTCCATCCAATGTCTGGCTTGCTTGAAATGTATTTAGGGAGAGTAAGGAAGATGGAGCAGGACTCTGAGGAGTGGAGTGGACAGTTATGCACAGACGTGCAACTCCAATAGGGAAATAAAAAGAGGAGACGGTGTTGATGGATTTGTTGTGATTAGATTTGAACCAGAAAAACAGATACACACACAAATAAAGGAAGGAAGAACAATTTTAAAGCCTAGTTGTCAGGGAAGAGGAGCTCATCCTCAAACTCTGGTGGTTCGGACAGAAGTACATCATGTAACCCACTACTTATGTCATCGAAGTTGCTCTCCTCTTCCTGCTGTGATTCACGTATTTTGTACTCCGGTGGTATAACGTGCTGATTCATTTTGATCATGGTTAACCTCTCCACACTTTTGGGCGTGTGACTGGTCCTTTTCACAGTAACAATGGCACCAGCAGCACTGAAAACACGCTCAGAAGAGACATTTGCAACATGGCAAGCCACATACTTTACCGCCAGCCTGCTGAGCACTGGCCATTGGCTTCTTTTCCCATACCAATACACCAATGGACTTTGCTCCATGACATTGATGTTATTGCTGGTAGTGTTGGTGACTACTGGGAGGCACACGCGCTGCTCTCAGGTTCTGAAGTAGAACTTGACTCTGGGTGCCCTGTAGTACTTTTTCTGGCCTGGGGTGGTGGGCCTCTAATTAAGAGTCGTTAGTTTTCAAAGTCAGTGGCTTCCTCAGCTATCAAAGTTTTGTACTTGGCAACATCCACTTCTGAAAAAGGAATTACTTCATTACTGCTCAGCAATAATTGGTAACGTGGATCCAAAATTGAGGCAGTAAGGTAATGTCAATGTGACACAATGTTATTTTGAATCCTTGTATTTTCAGATAAGCGAACGGCTAAGCTGTCCGCCAAATAATATGCGTCTACTTTGTCATCCACACCTACGTACGTTTCAGACACCTCCTTCAGCTCTTGCTCTAGCATGTACAACAATGGGATAGCTTGGCCCATAGTACAGTCCTCCCTGCTGACTTCACATGTGAAGACCTCAAAAGGAAGTAGCATCTCTGTCAGGCATTTAACGAGGTCCCATTGGGCCATCTCAATGGTCATGCCTTTCACAGTATGATCTCCTGACCTTTTCATGACATAAGCATTGAGTGGTATGTACTGCTCAAACAGACGCTCAAGCATGTAATAAGTTGAGTTCCAACATGTTGGTACCTCCTGGATGAGTGCTTTGACTGGCATTTTATGCTCACGTTGAATGACCCTCAGCTGCTTCTGGGCTTTAAAAGAATGGTTGAAATGTGTGCATATTCTTCTGCAGGTGGTCAGTAAGTTGCTGACTTTGCTTTCATTTTTCAGAAAGTCTTGAACAACAATGTTAATGTAGTGTGCCAAACACGGACCCTGAAATAGCCACCATCTTTCATGGCCCTAACTACATTACTGCCATTGTACATGGCAACAAAACCAATGTTAAGCCCTCTTGGTCGCCGCCACTCAAACACCTTGCTGTTAAACTCATCCAAAATGTTTGCAGCAGTATGAGATTTCTTCATAGCAAACATGGCTACAGTTGCATGTTTGCGAGTTTCATTAAAAATCTCAGCAGTGTCAACAACACCTGCAGATATCTTATATTTAACACCCGAAAAAGAGACCCAGTGAGCAGTGATGCACATGTAATCAGTGGCTTGGCAACGTCGTGATGTAGTGCTGGAACAGCAACTCTGGTGAAATAGTAGAGGCTGGGAACCTTTCATTTTGGGCAGATGGTTGTCACAAATTCCAGAACACCCACCCCTTCAACAAAAGAAAAAGGGAGAAGGTTCAGTGCTAACATTTTAGCCAGCTTTGCATTGTACAAAGGTGCTATTGGGTGGTTGCGTTCGTACTGCCCCTCCGGCCTAGTAAACATGCTAAGAATGGTAGGCTGCGTGGTATTCCTTGCTGTTATGCTCAACGTCGCACTTTTTTTAAAAGCAGTACTCCTTGGTGTCTCAGGCTGACTCTTACTCTTGTGCCACTGAGATGTTGCTGAGGATGTGGGTGTTACCACTGCAGTGCTGGGGACAGGGCTACTTTGTGTACCACTACCACAGAGAATGTCTCCCTCTTCTTCTTCTTCCTGTTCCACCGTGAGCGGACCTTCTACTCGTTTATCCCCACCAAGAGCAATGGTTCCAGTTTTTCTGCGACGAAGGTGCTCCTCCTACTGGATTGAGTGATGTTTTTTCAGATGGGTCATTTGGGCTCCGGTACCATAGTTTGTACCAAGCTTACCACGACTAACAGAGGTGTGACAAATGGAGCATATAGCAATGTTCTCCTCCTTTTCGCTAACCGTAAAGAAGTCCCACACTGGGGAGCTTAACTTTTGTCTCCTGCTGGAGGTGCCACTTCCAATGCCGGATGAACTGAATTATTAAGTCAGTGAACAACAACAGTGTAGCCATTTATGAGACTTTGACAACAAGGCCAGGGCTCCTGGTATGCTACTATACTGTGTACATTCAGGAACAATAAGAATAGCAAAGAACAAAAACATAAATGTAGTGTAGCCTGTTCGCCCTAAATAAAAATTTGTGCATCACGTGGGATGGAAGCAGCATCAGGGAGCAACAACAACGAACACATACACATAAAAAGGCATTTATTTACAACACCCAAAAAGGGAAATATACCCCAGAAAAAAAGTAAAACCCACATTTTGCAATTCAATCAAAAGCCATCCATGCCATACATGATGTTGAAATTGAACACACAACACAAAAACCGTTTTTTAACTTCCATGCACCCGTGATGATTGATGAGTAGTACCCCTGGGCCTACTGGCAGACTAGGCCACAAGCTTGGAGGCCTATGGAAAAAGCACAGTGGCTGGTCCCACAAAATGGCCGCCACCACATGGCCAGGCCACTCACAAAAACAAGAAAAGGTCAGGAATACAAGACAAACAATGCAGGCCTATGGCAAAAGCACAATGCCTGGCTTCACAAAATGGCCGCCACCCACATGGTCAGGCCACCCACCACATTAATAACAAAAAAGTGAATACAAAGGGCAGGAACAGGAAGTTGGAGTCTCTGTGGAACTTAATTCCACTTTTAAAAAACTTTTTCAAAAATAAAAGTGACTCCGTGCTCCAAACTACAGCAAAATGACAACCTGAGGAGTTTTTTCAGCAAAATCCACAAAATCATCGTTTTCGAGAAGGTTTAATGTTGCTTGCGAGATATTGTTTGTCAGTTTGCAAATTCTGCGTGTTCGGCATCGCGAACTGTACAAAAAGTTGTTATCGCGTGCGTGAACTCGCATATTGAGAGCGCAAAAATGACAAAAACTGTAGGTCCGCGTTGTCGCGCTGTGCAGAGTTGCCAAAAGTACGCGAGCTGAATTCCTAGGGTTACCTACTGGCTGAAAGCCCTATTTATTTAACACACATCCAAAAACTGCAATTCCACCCCAAAAACCACCTTCTGCAATTCAATCCAAAGCCATCCATGCCATACATGATGTTGAAATTCAATACACAACACAAAAACAGTTGTTTAACTTCCATGCACCTGAGATGATTGATGAGTACTGAGTAGTACCCCTGGGCCTACTGGCAGACTAGGCCACAAGCTTGGAGGCCTATGGAAAAAGCAGAGTGGCTGGTCCCACAAAATGGCCGCCACCACATGGCCAGGCAACTCACAAATACAAGAAAAGGTCAGGAATACAAGACAAACAATGCAGGCCTATGGCAAAAGCACAATGCCTGGCTTCACAAAATGGCCGCCACGCACATGGTCAGGCCACCCACCACAATAATAACAAAGAAGTGAATACAAAGGGCAGGAACAGGAAGTTGGAGTCTCTGTGGAACTTACTTCCCCTTTTAAAAAATTTAACAAAAAATAAAAGTTACTCCGTGCTCCATTCAACAGCAAAATGACAACCTGAGGAGTTTTTTTAACAAAATGCACAAAGTCATCGTTTTCGAGAAGGTTTTATGTTGCTCGTGATATATTGTTTGCCAAATTGCAAATTCTGCGTGTTGCGGCATCGCGAACTGTACAAATAGTCGTTATCGCGTGCGCGAACACGCATATTGAGAGCGCGAAAATTACAAAAACTGTAAGTCTGCATTGTCGCGCTGTGCAGAGTTGCCAAAAGTACGCAAGCTGAATTCCTAGGGTTCACTACTGGCTGAAAGCCCTATTTATTTAACACACCTACCTTGTACTGACTTCACTGACGTGGAGACTTGTGTGCTGTCTCTCTGCCCCTTGGCGGTGTCCTTTGCCTCCCCAGCCTGGTCCGCCCGTGTCTCCCTCCCGCCGCCGCGCCTGTCAATATCGCGCCTGCGGCTTGGAGGGGGACTTCATTACCCAGGTGTACCTGCTTCCTGTTTCCGAGCCCGGAGGCTCCCGCCCACCACCCGCACCCGGAGGTGACTACAAAAAGCACCTGACCCTCGGCGGAGCGGGGACCTACCTTGTACTGACTTCACTGGCGTGGAGACTTGTGTGCTGTCTCTCTGCCCCTTGGCGGTGTCCTTTGCCTCCCCAGCCTGGTCCGCCCGTGTCTCCCTCCCACCACCGCGCCTGTCAATATCGCGCCTGCGGCTTGGAGGGGGACTTCATTACCCAGGTGTACCTGCTTCCTGTTTCCAAGCCCGGAGGCTCCCGCCCACCACCCGCACCTGGAGGTGACTACAAAAAGCACCTGACCCTCGGCGGAGCGGGGACCTACCTTGTACTGACTTCACTGGCGTGGAGACTTGTGTGCTGTCTCTCTGCCCCTTGGCGGTGTCCTTTGCCTCCCCAGCCTGGTCCGCCCATGTCTCCCTCCCGCCGCCGCGCCTGTCAATATCGCGCCTGCGGCTTGGAGGGGACTTCATTACCCAGGTGTACCTGCTTCCTGTTTCCGAGCCCGGAGGCTCCCGTCCACCACCCGCACCTGGAGGTGACTACAAAAA
This sequence comes from Triturus cristatus, assembly GCF_964204655.1. Taxonomy (NCBI): domain Eukaryota; kingdom Metazoa; phylum Chordata; class Amphibia; order Caudata; family Salamandridae; genus Triturus; species Triturus cristatus. The sequence goes on from NC_140590.1 coordinate 1,471,519,867, forward strand.
GCACCTGACCCTCGGCGGAGCGGGGACCTACCTTGTACTGACTTCACTGACGTGGAGACTTGTGTGCTGTCTCTCTGCCCCTTGGCGGTGTCCTTTGCCTCCCCAGCCTGGTCCGCCCGTGTCTCCCTCCCGCCGCCGCGCCTGTCAATATCGCGCCTGCGGCTTGGAGGGGGACTTCATTACCCAGGTGTACCTGCTTCCTGTTTCCGAGCCCGGAGGCTCCCGCCCACCACCCGCACCCGGAGGTGACTACAAAAAGCACCTGACCCTCGGCGGAGCGGGGACCTACCTTGTACTGACTTCACTGGCGTGGAGACTTGTGTGCTGTCTCTCTGCCCCTTGGCGGTGTCCTTTGCCTCCCCAGCCTGGTCCGCCCGTGTCTCCCTCCCACCACCGCGCCTGTCAATATCGCGCCTGCGGCTTGGAGGGGGACTTCATTACCCAGGTGTACCTGCTTCCTGTTTCCAAGCCCGGAGGCTCCCGCCCACCACCCGCACCTGGAGGTGACTACAAAAAGCACCTGACCCTCGGCGGAGCGGGGACCTACCTTGTACTGACTTCACTGGCGTGGAGACTTGTGTGCTGTCTCTCTGCCCCTTGGCGGTGTCCTTTGCCTCCCCAGCCTGGTCCGCCCATGTCTCCCTCCCGCCGCCGCGCCTGTCAATATCGCGCCTGCGGCTTGGAGGGGACTTCATTACCCAGGTGTACCTGCTTCCTGTTTCCGAGCCCGGAGGCTCCCGTCCACCACCCGCACCTGGAGGTGACTACAAAAAGCACCTGACCCTCGGCGGAGCGGGGACCTACCTTGTACTGACTTCACTGGCGTGGAGACTTGTGTGCTGTCTCTCTGCCCCTTGGCGGTGTCCTTTGCCTCCCCAGCCTGGTCCGCCCGTGTCTCCCTCCTGCCGCCGCGCCTGTCAATATCGCGCCTGCGGCTTGGAGGGGGACTTCATTACCCAGGTGTACCTGCTTCCTGTTTCCGAGCCCGGAGGCTCCTGCCCACCACCCGCACCTGGAGGTGACTACAAAAAGCACCTGACCCTCAGCGGAGCGGGGACCTACCTTGTACTGACTTCACTGGCGTGGAGACTTGTGTGCTGTCTCTCTGCCCCTTGGCGGTGTCCTTTGCCTCCCCAGCCTGGTCCGCCCGTGTCTCCCTCCCACCGCCGCGCCTGTCAATATCGCGCCTGCGGCTTGGAGGGGGACTTCATTACCCAGGTGTACCTGCTTCCTGTTTCCAAGCCCGGAGGCTCCCGCCCACCACCCGCACCTGGAGGTGACTACAAAAAGCACGTGACCCTCGGCGGAGCGGGGACCTACCTTGTACTGACTTCACTGGCGTGGAGACTTGTGTGCTGTCTCTCTGCCCCTTGGCGGTGTCCTTTGCCTCCCCAGCCTGGTCCGCCCATGTCTCCCTCCCGCCGCCGCGCCTGTCAATATCGCGCCTGCGTCTTGGAGGGGACTTCATTACCCAGGTGTACCTGCTTCCTGTTTACGAGCCCGGAGGCTCCCGTCCACCACCCGCACCTGGAGGTGACTACAAAAAGCACCTGACCCTCGGCGGAGCGGGGACCTACCTTGTACTGACTTCACTGGCGTGGAGACTTGTGTGCTGTCTCTCTGCCCCTTGGCGGTGTCCTTTGCCTCCCCAGCCTGGTCCGCCCGTGTCTCCCTCCTGCCGCCGCGCCTGTCAATATCGCGCCTGCGGCTTGGAGGGGGACTTCATTACCCAGGTGTACCTGCTTCCTGTTTCCGAGCCCGGAGGCTCCTGCCCACCACCCGCACCTGGAGGTGACTACAAAAAGCACCTGACCCTCAGCGGAGCGGGGACCTACCTTGTACTGACTTCACTGGCGTGGAGACTTGTGTGCTGTCTCTCTGCCCCTTGGCGGTGTCCTTTGCCTCCCCAGCCTGGTCCGCCCGTGTCACCCTCCCGCCGCCGCACCTGTCAATATCGCGCCTGCGGCTTGGAGGGGGACTTCATTACCCAGGTGTACCTGCTTCCTGTTTCCGAGCCCGGAGGCTCCCGCCCACCGCCCGCACCTGGAGGTGACTACAAAAAGCACCTGACCCTCGGCGGAGTGGGGGCCTACCTTGTACTTACTTCACTGGCGTGGAGACTTGTGTGCTGTCTCTCTGCCCCTTGGCGGTGTCCTTTGCCTCCCCAGCCTGGTCCGCCCGTGTCTCCCTCCCGCCGTCGCGCCTGTCAATATCGCACCTGCGGCTTGGAGGGGGACTTCATTACCCAGGTGTACCAGCTTCCTGTTTCCGAGCCCGGAGGCTCCCGCCCACCACCCGCACCTGGAGGTGACTACAAAAAGCACCTGACCCTCGGCGGAGCGGGGACCTACCTTGTACTGACTTCACTGGTGTGGAGACTTGTGTGCTGTGTCCCTGCCCCTTGGCGGTGTCCTTTGCCTCCCCAGCCTGGTCCGCCCGTGTCTCCCTCCCGCCGTCGCGCCTGTCAATATCGCGCCTGCGGCTTGGAGGGGGACTTCATTACCCAGCTGTACCTCCTTCCTGTTTCCGAGCCCGGAGGCTCCCGCCCACCACCCGCACCTGGAGGTGACTACAAAAAGCACCTGACCCTCAGCGGAGCGGGGACCTACCTTGTACTGACTTCACTGGCATGGAGACTTGTGTGCTGTCTCTCTGCCCCTTGGCGGTGTCCTTTGCCTCCCCAGCCTGGTCCGCCCGTGTCACCCTCCCGCCGCCGCACCTGTCAATATCGCGCCTGCGGCTTGGAGGGGGACTTCATTACCCAGGTGTACCTGCTTCCTGTTTCCGAGCCCGGAGGCTCCCGCCCAACGGCCGCACCTGGAGGTGACTACAAAAAGCACCTGACCCTCGGCGGAGCGGGGACCTACCTTGTACTGACGTCACTGGCGTGGAGACTTGTGTGCTGTCTCTCTGCCCCTTGGCGGTGTCCTTTGCCTCCCCAGCCTGGTCGGCCCGTGTCTCCCTCCCGCCGTCGCGCCTGTCAATATCGCGCCTGCGGCTTGGAGGGGGACTTCATTACCCAGGTGTACCTGCTTCCTGTTTCCGAGCCCGGAGGCTCCCGCCCACCACCCGCACCTAGAGGTGACTACAAAAAGCACCTGACCCTCGGCGGAGCGGGGTCCTACCTTGTACTGACTTCACTGGCGTGGAGACTTGTGTGCTGTCTCTCTGCCCCTTGGCGGTGTCCTTTGCCTCCCCAGCCTGGTCCGCCCGTGTCTCCCTCCCGCCGTCGCGCCTGTCAATATCGCGCCTGCGGCTTGGAGGGGGACTTCATTACCCAGGTGTACCTGCTTCCTGTTTCAGAGCCCGGAGGCTCCTGCCCACCGCCCGCACCTGGAGGTGACTACAAAAAGCACCTGACCCCCCGTGTGGCGGATTCGCGCGCGGGTTGCGCCTGGTTAAGCCCGGGCAAAGGGCGGGCCATCTGAGGCCGTCCGAGGACGAAGGAGGCCGGGCCGTGCCACCTCTCTAACGCGCACGTATTGACGCCAATCATTCCATCTTTAATCAAGGTACTGTGCTTCGGCAAAATGACTGCTACGTAGTGTGTGAGGGACCCGGAATATTGTGGTGTAACAACGACCTTGTTGCCTGTAAACTGTTTGCCCGTCGTCACTTAGCTGGTGCTATCTCGTACGTCGTTGGGCCACCATCATGGGCAAAAGGAAAGCCGTAGAGGGAGGCCAGATGAGTACTAGCAAAAAGGGCAAAAAGTCTAAGAAAAGTATCCACGCCGTGATGAACTGTGTTTTGACCAGAATAGAGGAGATTGTTACCGACTGCAAGGACACGCTGGCTGACGAGCAGGCAGGGGGAGTCAGATAGTTAAAACCGCCTCTAAGTCTAATAGCACAATTCCATCTATGTTTCATACCCTGCTTTCGACCAAACAACAAAGGTCGAACTCCGTCCCCATCATTACTATTCCTGATCCGCAACCCACTCCTTTACAGTCCATGGTCACCATGAAAGCCTCTGAAGTGGTCTCAGTTATTTCGGACTCTGCCCTTCAACCCTTATTATGTTCTAACAGGTTTGCCTCCCTCGACCCTGATTTACCCCATCCCACTAGCCTCGCAGCCAAGCCCTTAGCGGACCCTGTGACTTCTATCAGGTCTGATGTTGACAACTTGGCAGCACTCTGTGGTAGAATTCAGGGATTAGAGGAGCTGGTGGCTGATCTTAGCAAGAGGGTGGAGAGTCTCATTATGAGCAGGGCCCCTTCCTTGACCCCCCCCTGTTCTTCCACCACCCCCTGGGGCAGCCCTCCCTATGAAGAAACCTGGTTTATCTAAGTTAATTTCCCCGATAACCAATGCTGACCATGTATATGTGGGAGTTCACAACGAGGATAATAATACTAGAGTAAATGGCCATACCAAGCCACATGTAGATACGATAAGACGCTTTGAGCCACCAAGCGTATCTACTGTAAATTTTTCCTCCAGACGTACCTCTAGTACTCTTCTGCCTCGTAATAACAATCTAACACCCTACACTTCAGCTCACCCGGTCACCTCCAATCCCGTGTATGTTAACCCCCCTGTCTTCATGACTCATGCTCCAAAATTGACATCACGGTGCGTTATTGAAAACAGTGAATCTTTACACAATAAAGTTATTCACTGGTTGAGACATGTAAGAGGATGTAGATCAATCATTAGAGAGGACATTACACGGGTAAGGAGGCTCTCACGGGTGGATGCTAGCACTGATTGTGTAGAGATTGTTTTTGGGGAGCCTGCCTTAGCAGAAAACCTACTTTTGCTCGAGTATAGGACTTCACCTCCCGCTCACTCTTCAATCCAGATCCGTAGGTTTCCTGCTTGGACTCACCAGAGGGAGGGAGAAGACTCTAGCCTAAGACAAGTAGACTGCATACCCAATATACATATAAGATCTCCCTCATATCCATTCACACCTCATTCTGATGTGGGTTTAGCTTTGAATACCACCCCAGTTCACATCCCGCTCTCAAATGACTTGGGTGAAACTGCTGTTAGTCTGGTAGCAGACGAGGGATGTCAAGTTATTATGCCGGTGGACATGGGGACCTCCTTAATGCCCATCCCCTCGGGTGTCATCAAGTTTCTATCGTGGAACATCGCAGGGTTAAGGAGGAACCTCTCAGATCCTGTTGGGAGTGATTTTATCGACAAGTTCGATGTCATCCTCTTCCAGGAAACCTGGAGTTTGGTCCCCCTGCATAGATCAGGGTTTGCTACCTTCTTTGTTCCAGCAATTAGGTCCACACGAGGACGACCCTCTGGGGGTCTCCTAATTTGGGTTAATATCAGCTTGAACTGGACAGTTAAGATGCATGTAATTACATCTCATGACCTCTTGCATATTTCTATTAAAGGGGTAGACCATCAATTTCCCCTTGAAATATTCAACATCTATGCTAGAGGTACCCCTGGCGGACAAGCAAGCCCCACTGTTTCAGCTCTCGAGTCTGAACTCTCAGCAATTTCCTCCAAGGCGGAAGTCATAGTTGCTGGGGACCTAAATTGTACCTTTGAGCCCCTAAGCAATGATGACATCCTGGGTATTGGTGATGCTGATTCTAAGCAGGGTATACCCCAACTTACTCTTCCGCCATTGAAGAAATGGTCTAAGAGAGCTGTACAAATCAATGCTCTTACTTTGGAGTTTAACTTGAGGGCCACAAATGGACGAACCCAGATGGCTCGGGTGCCCCTACATTTACGAGAACTGGTGCCCCCTCATGTATTGATCATATCTTGTTGGGTACAGAGCTCTGGCCGGATCTTATTAATATGGAAGTTGTCTGCCGGCCCGAGAGCGATCACAGTCCTCTGTTCATGCAACTTAGGCGAGGGCTGGTCACTACTTCTATTGAGCCCTCAATTGAACAGAGGCCTGGGGCTAGAGAGGTCGCCCCTACTAATTGTAACAGACGCCTCAAGTGGCCAAGGGTGGTAAAGCGAGAGATGGACCTGCGTAAAATCAGAAGCTTAGTTGAAGAAGGCATTGCAGCTCTGGACATGCCCATGGGCTGTCCTTCGCAGGCTCTCCCCCCTAAAGACTTCTTAGAAGCCTACCATCAGACGGTAGCAAGGGTTGGGAACTTCTTTGTGATGCAGGAAAAGGGGGATCAAAAGCAACCCCCCCCAAAAACGGAAAACCCTTGGTTCTCACAGGACTGTAGGGAAAAGAGACAGACTCTATCTTGTGCCATTAAATCCAAGGAACAGCTAGCTATTACCAATGCCCGGAATATGTATTATAATGCCATAAGGAAGGCAAAGCATCTGTGGGACGAAACTCACTGGCAGGACCTAAAGGCCGCAGCCCTACTGAAAGACTCATCCTCTTTCTGGAACCTTATTAACATCAGTACTAGGAGCGGGGCCGATCCAATCCCAAATCATATAACGGGGACCCAATGGTATTCACACTTTTCAAATCTTTACTCACTTAGGGAAAGAGTGGGCCCCGAGGAGCAGATTCTGGAATTGGAGCATTCTGCATCCCAGGAGTTGGAGCCCGACTTTGGTTTAATCGAGGTCCTCTCTGCAATCAATATGATTGCCCCGGGAAAGGCAGCTGGACCCGATGGTCTCCCAGGTGACCTATTGCTCCATGAAAAAGACCTCTGGGCAGAATTTTTTCTTTGGATTCTAAAAAATCTAGCTCTAGGATGCCCAATCCCGGACTCCTGGAAGGGGGCGGAGGTGGTGGCTATCTACAAGAAAGGGGACAGGGGGGACCCTGCCAACTACAGACCGATTAGTTTAATCGATGTAATTCAAAAAGTGGTTGGCAGAGTCCTCTTGACTAGGATTAAGGCCTGGATAGATGAGGAGGGCATCCTGAGTCATCTCCAAGCAGGTTTTAGAGAAGGAGTTGGTACTATCTACCAGGTCTTCAGATTCTGTACCATATATTGGAAATCTGTGGTCATTGAAAAAGGCAGCCTCTACTTGGCATTTATCGATTTAAAAACAGCCTTTGACCTGGTCCCACGATCACAGCTGTGGCAGGTACTGCACGATTTGGGCATCCCTCCCCTAATCTTGGACCTTCTCAAACGCCTCCAGGCAGGCAATTTTGCCAAAGTTAGGTGGGGACATCAGGGCCAGCTTACAGAGAGGATTTCTGTCGAGAAAGGGGTGTGCCAGGGTTGTGTTTTGGCCCCGACCCTGTTTTCTCTCTACATAAATGGTGTGGCAGACTATTTGAGAGGCGACATGGTCGATGCCCCAACCCTGTGTGGGGAAAAAATATCCACCCTGCTTTTTGCTGACGACACTCTGTTGATCTCAAAAAGCCCTATGGGCTTACAAAGATTGCTGTCCCGTTTTTCCAAGTTTTGTGACATCAGGGGTTTGAAAATAAATACATCAAAAACCAAGTTGATGGCGCTATCTCCCTCAAAAAACTTTAGGAATAACATCAAGCTTAATGGTACCACACTTGAGCTAGTGGAGGCTTTCGATTATCTTGGAGTGAGGGTCAACAACAAGCTTAAATGGGCCCCCCATCTCTCAAAAATGCTCCTTGCCCATAAAAGAGCCTCAGGGGCAATATCGAAACATCAGAGGCTCTCATACAGCAGGCCAATAGCGGCAGCTGTTAAGGTTTATGAGGGGAAGGCATTGTCAGCAGCCCTCTACGGGGCGGAACTGTGGGGATTTGAAAACCTAACTGAGCTACTTAGATCAGAGAATAAGTTCTTTAGAGACTTAGTCTCGCTCCCTCAGTCCACCCCGTTAGTTCCACTCCGTAGTGACCTTGGCAGACAAAATATCAGTAACATGGCCAGGTTACGCCCTATATTATATTGGTCAAGGATTAGAAGGTCCCCTGAACTTCACCACTATGCTTCCGCCCTGGATGAGCTATTAAATCTGGGAGCAGAACATAAGATCCCTTGGGTATCGAATCTGAAAAAACAACTGCAGAAGATAGGTCTGGAAGAGGTTTGGGCGAGCCAGGTCCCTCCACCCAAACTAACGATAAAAAAGATCTATTGGGATTGGGTCACGGCCGACAACTTAAGAAATCAGGAGGGTGCGCTCATTGTGAATTTTCTGGACATGAAACCTGCTCCTAGTTTGGAGTCCTTTTTGGACCTCATTGAATCCCCTGAAGATAGATCACTATATCTCAAATTGAGATATGGTACACTTCCACTTCATGAGTTTCAATCTAGCTGGAGCAAGGCAACCGTGAACTCAAAAGGTTGTCCAGGCTGTGCCTCGCCCATAGAGTCCATCGGCCATTTTTTGTTCGCCTGCCAGGCGTACAGGCAACCAAGACTAAGGTGGCTGAAACCGGTCCGCAAAAATTTGGGCATTAGGTCTGTCAGGGTGTCATTGCGCATTCTGACCTACGAAACATCTGTTCCTAGTGTAATCTGTGGGACTGCCAAATATTTGGGTTGGGCATGGAGGATAAGGCGCAGGCTACTCAAGGCGCACTAATTCTAAGCAAACCACCCACCTCCTTGACCCTGTAGGACTATCACTGCTTATTATAATACCCATTGGGGTTATGTGAAAATGTTATGTGTATATATATGCAGTTTTTTTTATCTCTTTTTAATTATACAAGGAACAAAGCTATTTGTTGTAGTGGGTTTTAAATTGTTTTTATATGTACTGTGTTACACTTTTATGATATTTTTTAATGTCGAATAAAGTAACTACAACAACAACAATTTAACCACATCCAAAAACTGCAATTCCACCCCCAAAAACACCTTTTGCAATTCAATCCAAAGCCATCCATGCCATACATGATGTTGACATTCAACACACAACACAAAAACGGTTGTTTAACTTCCATGCACCCGTGATGATTGATGAGTACTGAGTAGTACCCCTGGGCCTACTGGCAGACTAGGCCACAAGCTTGGAGGCCTATGGAAAAAGCACAGTGGCTGGTCCCACAAAATGGCCGCCACCACATGGCCAGGCCACTCACAAAAACAAAAAAAGGCCAGGAATACAAGACAGACAATGCAGGCCTATGGCAAAAGCAAAATGCCTGGCTTCACAAAATGGCCGCCACCCACATTGTCAGGCCACCCACCACGTTAATAACAAAAAAGTGAATACAAAGGACAGGAACAGGAAGTTGGAGTCTCTGTGAAACTTAATTCCTCTTTTAAAAAACATTTTAAAAAATAAAAGAGACTCCGTGCTCCAAACTACAGCAAAATGACAACCTGAGGAGTTTTTTCAGCAAAATCCACAAAATCATCGTTTTCGAGAAGGGTTAATGTTGCTCGCAAGATATTGTTTGTCAGATTGCAAATTCTGCGTGTTCGGCATCGCGAACTGTACAAGAAGTCGTTATCGCGTGCGTGAACACGCAAATTGAGAGCACAAAAATGACAAAAACTGTAAGTCCGCTTTGTCGCGCTGTGCAGAGTTGCCAAAAGTACGCGAGCTGAATTCCTAGGGTTACCTACTGGCTGAAAGCCCTATTTATTTAACACACATCCAAAAACTGCAATTCCATCCCAAAAGCCACCTTCTGCAATTCAATCCAAAGCCATCCATGCCATACATGATGTTGAAATTCAATACACAACACAAAAACAGTTGTTTAACTTCCATGCACCTGAGATGATTGATGAGTACTGAGTAGTACCCCTGGGCCTACTGGCAGACTAGGCCACAAGCTTGGAGGCCTATGGAAAAAGCACAGTGGCTGGTCCCACAAAATGGCCGCCACCACATGGCCAGGCCACTCTCAAAAACAAGAAAAGGTCAGGAATACAAGACAGACAATGCAGGCCTATGGCAAAAGCACAATGCCTGGCTTCACAAAATGGCCGCCGCCCACATGGTCAGGCCACCCACCACAATAATAACAAAAAAGTGAATACAAAGGGCAGGAACAGGAAGTTGGAGTCTCTGTGGAACTTATTCCCTCTTTTAAAATAAATAAATAAATAAATAAAAGTGACTCCGTGCTCCAAACTACAGCAAAATGACAACCTGAGGATTTTTTTTAGCAAAATGCACAAAGTCATCGTTTTCGAAAATGTTTTATGTTGCTCGCGAGATATTGTTTGCCAGATTGCAAATTCTGCGTGTTCGGCATCGCGAACTGTACAAAAAGTCGTTATCGCGTGCGCAAACACGCATATTGAGAGCGCGAAAATGACAAAAACTGTAAGTTCGCGTTGTCGCGCTGTGCAGAGTTGCCAAAAGTACCCGAGCTGAATTCCTAGGGTTACCTACTGGCTGAAAAGCCCTATTTCATTAACACACACCCAAACTGAAATTCCACTTCAAAAAACACATTTTGCAATTCAATCCAATGCCATCCATGGTGTTAAAATTCAACAGACAACACAAACAGTTTTTATGCACCCATGATTTGATGATGATTAGCTCTGGGCCTACTGGCAGACTAGGCTGCAAGCTTGGAACAGAATGGCAAAAGCAAGCACACTGCCTGGATGGCTCCACAAAATGGCCGCTAGCTACCCACAACAACAAGAAATGGAAGACAAACAATGTAAGCCTATGCCAAAAGCACACTGCCTGTCCTCACAAAATGGCCACCACACACATGGCCAGGACACAACAACAACAAGCATAAGCCAAGGGGAACAAAGAAAACACATGCAGCACTATATGGAAAAAGAAGCACACTACTAAACTACCACCACAAAATTGCCACAAGCCACATGGGCACCCACAGTCACAACAGGCCATGGAAAACAATGAACTGAAGCAGGCTGTATATGACCGGACATGGGAGGCCTGCTAAACAACACAGCTTTAATACAAAAATGAAAATCAACAGGGCCACAAAAGGATTGGAAACAAGTTACACATAAAGCACATCCAACAAAGATATTTAACACACACACCCAAACAGTGAAATGCACCACAACCACATTTAGCAATTCAATCCTATGCCATCCATACCCTACATGATATTTAAATTCAACAGACACCACAGAAACATGGACCCATGGGTACCCTACTGGCTTAAATTGCAAAGAAAAACACCTAGGCCCCTATTGAAAGAACAGGCCACCCACAACAATAATGTTTAAAAACAATGAAAATCCCAGAAAAATGTAGGTACAAACAAGCCCCAATGAAACAAACATGTACATCAATTCTCCAACTTAATTGTAAAATTAAATCTCAAATCAAAAAGTCCTCAAATAAATCCAATCCAATTATATGATGCAGCAGACAGACACAAAAAGTGATCCTTCCAGCTCCAAATCCAAATGAAAGTGAACAGCACGTGGACAAATCACTGGGAGGAGCCTGCTGAACAGGAACAGGAAGTTGGAGACTCAGGGGCACTTCCTTCCTCTTGAAAAAAGCAGTAAAAACAAAAAAGGACTCCTTGCACAAAAGACTACAGCCAAATCACAATCTGAGGAGATTTTCTGAGCAAAATGATCATTTTCGAGAAGGTTTTATGATGCTCGAGAGATATTCTTCGCCAGATTGTAGTTTTTACATGTTCGGGATCGCGATCTTACCAAGACAGCCGCCGGAAGTCAGCTCGCGCGTCCGAATGACGTGTGTTCACGTTCGCACACTCTCGCGGGATCGGGCGGCCATATTACAAATCTCGTGGCGCACGCGAACGGAAAGAAAATCGAGTCGGTGAACGCAAAATCACGGTAAGACGTTACTGCGCGCACGAGAATGAATATTGAGCACGTGAGGAAGCAAAACAACTACGCTACGCTGTAGATTGCGTAGCAATCTGCGACTTCGCGCTCTACGCGATTTGCGAAGTTACAGAAACTTCGCAAACTCCGCGAGCGGAGCGTAGTTCACCGCCCAGGCTTCATTTTTACCCTGTAGAAGATTCATGTTAAAATCCCCTGACAGATTTATGCTTGCTTGTGGGTTTGTTGTCTTTTGTGTTTTAAGCGGCCCTACCAATTACAGATTTTTTTTCTCCATGTACTTTAGTGCTGGGTGTATATAAATGTTAAGAATTATTATGGTGAGGGAGGGTGCGGCTGCTAGTTTTCTGCACTGCATACAGGTTGAGTCCAGGTCTACCTCTTCATGTTCCCAGAGAATGTCTGTAAAGATGTAAATCGATAGACCACCTTTGGCCCTCCCAGAAGTTGCTTCTTTTGTGGCTTCATTGTGCTTTTCTGTGGAGCCCACTATTGGTGTCTTTGTAAGCTGCCAAGATTCCTGAAGTAGCAAAATCTCGTGTTCTTTGAGGAATTTTAAAAGTCCTCTTCAGCCTTGCTGCTTAAGTTCACATTCCAAGAACAGATCTTACAACCTTGAACTGTTGTGGTGGTGTTTTGGGACTTGACTCGTGATTTCCTGTTGTTTTTTCTTCTGTGGGACCCGACTTGTTGGTTTACTTTGAAGTTGACAATTTAGTGCTGGGATCTTTTGATAAGAATTTGCCTAATAATTTGTGATCCATTGTTTATTATGCTGGGGTTGTCTGGTACTGTTGCTCATTTCAATTTACTAGATGTTGGTTTAGAGCCTTGTAATGGGCTTGGGTAGGGTGTTGACGCCACCTTTTTTAACCCAATGTCCCACATTGTGAAAGATTCCTATGCTACAATATACATTTGGCTATAATCGCTTCTGACCTGATTGTGATTGTGATGTCGGTCCCCGGCTGATTGGTGTTTGAATTAAACTCAATTCCTTCTAGATTACTTGACCTGATGTGCCTCAAGCCTGGTAGAGCTTCAAGTAGCCTTAGTATTGTGCTTTGGTTTAAAATGTTGCGGGCGCCCCTGGATGTGCAATGAGAAATATGCTTGTTTTTCCTGTTTGCCTGGCTTTGGAGGTTCATAAGCTGCGACTTGGAGCAATAAGTCAGAGTTTCTTGCTTCGGTTGGCCCTCAATGAGCTGTAAGTACGTGTAATGTTTGTTTCATATGATATGGTGATGTACTTTGGTGCTCCGTTACGGGGAGTGCTTCTGTACATCTTGCATCTTTTGAAGTTGTCTGTCCAACTACGTGTTCTAGCGTCCCAGTTGTGGATAGCCTCCTGCCGATGGCAGTATCTTGATTGCTGAGTTCGATGGCTTGGCGGCCTCTTACTGAAGTTACCTCGTTACTCATGTTTTTATCTGAAGTCTTTGATTTTGCAAGAGACAGCATGGGGCTGTATTTGTGTTTGAATTATACTGGCTGTAGATTCAGCTTGCGCATCTTTCTCATTTGACTAATGTGTGTCCGGGCATTTCAATATATTAAACATTCTGATGATGGTGGTGTTTGTGTAATAGATTCTGTGGTTAGGTCAGTGGATGGCTGTGTGTGGTTCGATCAGCTGGTTACTTCGAGGGCTGCATGGTTGTTGTCTGCACCCAGTTATGTGACAGGTTTTTTTGTCACTGTTATGGACGTGGATTGGCTTTTGTATGGATGGCATGTGAAGACTCAGTTTTTTCCTTTGCTTTTCCTCCCTTTCCCTAAGCTTTTGCATTCCCTCTTCCTGAGGGAAGGGTATGAACTGGAGATTGGGGGGGGTGAGGGGGGGCTTCTGCTGCTTTTCCAGATGGAGATTGCTGATTTAGGAGAGAGTTTGACACTCCTTTTGTTTCTATTGGCTCTACCTGTGAAGCGACTTTGATGTCAGACTCCATTTGTGAGGAGAAAGCAAAAGACACACAATTGATAAACGGAATGCAGATCAAATCAAAACATTCTCCTCCAGTCAAGAGATCTGAGTTAAATTCATCATTCTTTTGCTCACCATGCCACCCCAGTTTCGACCTGGCCATATGCAAATCAGTATTGACCCTGTGCCTCATGGGAACAGTCCAGCCTGAACTGCCAAGCCAGGTCCTCCCTGGACCGGAAACAAGCATCCTAGGACAGGTTTCGGGGTTTCAACCCTCATCAGCCAGGATAGCTTGATTCCAATGGCACAGTGAGCCCAGGACCCACGTCTGGGCATACCTGACACACTTAGGACAAGAAATCAAAAGACACACAATTGATGGGCGGAATACAGAGCAAATCAAAACATTCATCCCCAGTCAAGAGATCCGGGTTAAATCCATCATTCTTTTGCTCACCAAACCACCCCAGTTCAGCCCAGGCCATATGCAAATCAGCCTTGACCTTGTGCCTCATGGGAATAGTCCAGCCCGAACTGCAAAGCCAGGTGCTCCCTGGACTGGAAACAAGCATCCTGGGACCAGTTTCGGGCTTTCACCCCTCATCAGCTAGCCAGGAAAGCTTGATTCCAGTGGCACAGTGAGCCCAGGACCCACGTCTGGGCATACCTGGCGCACTTAGGACAAGAAAGCAAAACACACAATTGATGGACGGAATGCAGAGCAAATCAAAACATTCACCCCCAGTCAAGAGATCTGGGTTAAATCCATCATTCTTTTGCTCAACATGCCACCCCAGTTTAGACCTGGCCAAATGCAAATCAGTCTTGACCCTGTGCGTCATGGGAACAGTCCAGCCCGAACTGCCAAGCCAGGTCCTCCATGGACCGGAAATAAGCATCCAAGGTCCGGTTTCAGGATTTCACCCCTCATCAGCGAGGATAGCTTGATTCCAGTGGTGTGATATTGAAGATGTTTTTTAGAGTCTGCATTTGGTTACTGCTAATATCAATTTTTGGGGACCACTTCCTGGATGTTGGAGTTTTTTGTGAGGGTTTCCTTGACTTCCCCCAATACTTCTGTCATTATGGTTGGAACCATTGCAAGTTTGTCTGTTCTTAAAGGACAGTGACATGTGTGATAAGCGGTGTCTTGGTTCTGTTGTACTTTTGTTAGCATTGTGTTTAATGACTGCAGCTTTTGTTCTAAATCCTGAACATGAATCACCAGGACGTTTAGTAATTCAACTTGCGTGTCCAGTTTGTCTGCGTGGTATGTCTTTGCGGTTCCAATTGCGTCCATTGTATTTAACAAATGGTGCCACATATAGGAATCGAAGGGAACAGTTGTTACCTCACCCAAGAGCCATTCAGACGGGTCCTTTGGCTTTTTAGATGGTTCCTGCTGGCTCCCTTAGGTCACATAGACATCAGTTGATCCTTTTGGCTCCAATGCAAATGATTTGTTTATATGTTCATTGGTGTTTGGCCTGGTTGACTCTCTTCCGCTTCTGTAGGTTGTCTCCTCTGTCCTCTCTGGAAGAGTTTTATTGGGGAGAGCAAGATGTTATAATCATGTTTGTGAGCGGGCGGTGATCTTGGCTGGTCAGGTGGTGATAACTGGAGTGATGACTGTGACTGTAACTGTTTAAACGGGCTTAGGAGAATTTACTATCAAGCTGCTGCGTTATCTTGAATTTCCGTCTATTGCTGCTTGGTGTGGCCAGGTTACTGACGGTTCCATTTTGTGAGATGGTTGTTGTGTCTTTGGTTGTGACATTGGTTGTATCATTAATTGATGCCAGCTCAACTGTGCTTGCATATGAAGTAGAACCTCTATGAGCTGCTGTTGATAGCCTTGTGGTTTGCCAATGAGGTTAGGGTCTAATAAAAATTGAAATTCTAGGTGGCTTGCTGGCCCCCTCATGCTGGTTGATGTGGAAGCCCTGAACTTTGATTGCTCTTTGTACTGGTTCATTTTGCTCTCATTGCTGAGAGCATTCTCCTCAATGGATTTGTTGTGATTGGTGCCTATCTTTTCTTCCTCATGAAGCGCTGGGGTTGACCCTCTGCGGTTAACTTTTTCTAACTCTTTGAGTGGCGCCCTCTTTCTGGCCTTGGTGCTGGTGCTTGTCATGTATACCGTACAAGTCGCAATTTTCTCGATGCTGTCAGTATCCGATTCTGAGGCTGAGTCCTGTACGGCGTTGGTTATTGTTGCTGAGTCCTTTTGCTCTCCTTTCTCCTTATTAGACTTTCTTAGAATTGTTGCTAACTTTACTGTGCCTCTTACTTTGTCCGATCTCATTTTGTGCCTTGATTAGTAGCTTGAGTTAGGAGGTTATCACTGGTTCCTGGTTAAGCCTTGCTTCCTGCAGGTACCAGTCGGTCTTTTAGAATGAAAAGATGTTCGCTGTGTTGATTAAGTATTGTTCCATGTAAGTTAGCATTCACTCAAATATTTTATGTTTGCCCGCCATTTTGTACCATGACCTAAACTAATCTTTCCCTTCCTGAAAAAACAGCTTTTGGCAAGTTTCGTTTCTCCAAGGTTGGGCCTTGCTTTTTCCGAATGAATACACTGTTCATATTAGCGCATACATTTCCCACTAGATAGAGGCCTGCTCCCACTAGTCTAGTGGTGGGCATGGACAGAACGACCTTGAGCAGTAGATAGTGTGTGCCTAGCCTCAGGATCGAAACTTATCCTTCTGTATTTCTTTGTTTAGCTGCATCTGCCTGGAAAATTCCATTGTGGGCGTGCCTTCATTGGTTCTGAATCATATATAATGCATTACCATGTTTGCTGATGTCAGTCCCTCTGCAGCAATCCTGAGAGACTGGGCAGACTGGGCTCCACTTGAGTGTATCTGAATAAATATATTGGTTTGTATTCTCTACTGTCAGACCGACTCTTCATTTGTATAGAAGGCTGAGAGGTGGTTAGTAACCCGGGTGACCCTAATCGGGTCACTTCCTTCAGGTCAAAAGACTGCAGGGGGACTATCAAGGTCTCTCCCAATTGTAGATTGTAGATTTTTGTTTGCCAATTGTGGACTGCTCAGGCGAACGGTCGAGATGAGTATGCACTAACTCCCTCCTGCCCCCTAGGCAGTCGAGTAACTAGATGGGGAGTGACTGGGTGCATGACTGGGTGGCTGGGGCAATAATCCTGGAGAAAATCCTCAAGAAATGGCACCTCTTCAAGCGATGACCTCCCAGATGGACTCTGAGATCCTTAGGCGCTCCTTTACTCCTGCCCGTTGGGGTCCTTGGGCGCTCTATTACTCCTGCACCCAGTTCTTGGTTTAATGCCAGCCCACTAGGTTTTCCAAAAGAAGTAAGGGGCTGGCCCTCAGGGTGGGTTTGCAGACCACTCGGTGGAAGAAGGTGTAAGAAGAAAGTGCTGAGATATAGAGAGATGGACAGGAGGTGTAGCGGGGATTGTTGTGGAGATTTTGAGATGTGTTGGTGGGAGCACCACAATTCGCACCCGACTCTAGCCGGGCCGACTCCGCAGAACCGCCTGGCGCTTGCGCTCTGCAACCGACGACCACAGCAGCTGCGCTCTCCATGCTGAGTTTCCTGGCCAACTGGCTTGGGACAGGGGGCCCTTTTTGCAGGGGACTGTGGGTCTAACCTGAGTTTTCCGAAGCCGCTCAGGGGTAACTCAGGAGCCGATAGCCACACATGCTGTCCGCTCTGCTCGTCAGCTTGACTGCTCAACGCTCCGCTCTCCGCCCTGTGTCTGTGCATCTGTTCCTCTAGTCCCATGAATCAAACTACTCATTTGAGTGTCATGGAGTGGGCATAAATGGCAAGAGGAGTTGCATTAAGGGTGTCACACTGAGTATTGGAGAAGATAAAGGCTAATTTTCACATGGTTGCTCCCCGCCCGGAGTGGCACAGTGGACAAATAAAAATCCTGCTATAAATGGCTATAAGCAATTGCATAAGAGGCATCCACACAGCACTATCAAAATGGCACCCACCAAGTGACATAACAAGACCCATACACTCTTACTGACATTTCTTCTCCAAAAACTTGACCACAGCAGGATTTTCATTAAACTGCTTTGACCTGTACACTCTCACCTATGAAAGAAAGTAACTTGGTCTCAATTACTGTTCAATAGAGATGTCTTGTGTCCGGGATATATCCCAATCCTTGAAGTAACAGGGAAAACCACTATGAGAGGTGAGCATACTGGTATGTCCCGCTAACCAGGATACTTTGTTCTCAGTCTATGATGGAAAATTACCCATTTTACACCCCTTGACTCATTAGAAACTTTATTTGCAGCTCAAGAGGTAGATTAAGAACATACATCAAATTATCATACAAATCATAATACATAATAAACCAGTAATCAGAGGAAATGTATAAAGTCTGTGATTACTAGTTAATTGAAAACACCAAAAGACTTCTGAAGAGTCAAAACTCAAAACAAACAAATTCAGTGACTGTACACATTTTGAACTATTCACATAATTATCAGTAACGTGTAAGGTTAGTGATTACTACCCAAGCATAAAATCTGAAATTAAAAAAATTAAGAATTGCGATCATCTCTTCAAAACTGTGGGCCAAATGTATGAATCCATTTAGCGGTCACAAACCTTGCTGGCTGATTCACTGTACATGAAGTGTTGACGGATAAGAAGACTTTCAACATAAAACCTGAAACAGAGTATCCAGATTAAAAGAACTAATCTATGTGCTTGACAGTTTTACTTTGCAACAGGATTTTAAAAAAAGCTTGAAATACAAAGTAGCAATATTGATTGGAACTTATTTTATTGATTACAAACTTGCTTCTCCATACTTTTGTTTGAGAGAAATATAAATTGATACAATGAAGTGAGTGCCTCCCCAATCTTCAAAGAATTGCTAAATTGGTTTAGAAATTGATTATGAACTGCTATTTGGAAGAGGTGTGTTTAGAATATCTTTTCCAAATAGTGGGGCTTATTTACAAGGCCCTTGCGCCGCCAGTGACTCACTTTTTGTGACGCAACGGCAGCGCTACCTGCTGGCCCATATTTACAAGGACATGTAAAGCCACCCTGCTTGGCTTTTCGTGTCCTTGCAAATATGGTCCCTTTACACGCAACACTGTACATGAAAGAGGCGTGCAATAGTGTTGCTGTGGGTGTTCTCAAGCAACACCCATGGCTATTGCCGCATTTCCAGATTTTCGAGAAAGCGTAAACCTGGAAATGTGTCAGAATGCTACGCCTCCCCATGGGAGGGGTAGAGAGGTGCAACGAGCAGCAATGTATTAATTTCTCCTTGTTTTTTCCTCTTTCTATGCCTGCTGCAGCACACATAGAACAAGGATATCACCTCTTGTGATTGTTTATGTGCAAGAAGGGACACCTTCCTGCACATAAACAATCATCCTTGTGAAATAGGCCTCCTTGCACCATGGTGCAAGGATGCCTGAGTCACGGATGATGGCCGCTAATTGTGCTCCAGCACAGGGGAGAGCAAAGGGATCCATCATATCATTGTAGATATGATGCATCCCTGTGCTTCGGAAATAACACAGACCAGAACAGTCAATGTATTCATTTCTCCTTGTTTTTTCCTCTTTCTATGCATGCTGCATTCTGCAGCACACATAGAACGAGGATATCACCTCTTGTGATTGTTTATGTGCAAGAAAGGACACCTTCCTGCACATAAACAGTCATTAAAAAATTACTTTTTGCAACTATTACTGACATTACTTCTCCAAAAACTTGACCACAGCAGGATTTTCATTAAACTGCTGTGACCTGTACACTCTCACCTATGAAAGAAAGTAACATGGCCCAAATTACTGTTCAATAGAGATGTCTTGTGTCAGGGATGTATCTCAATCCTTGAAGTAACAGGGAAAACCACTTTGAGAGGTGAGCATACTGGTATGTCCCACTAACCAGGATACTTTGTTCTCAGTCTATAATGGAAAATTACCCCTTTTACACCCCTTGACTCATTAGAAACTTTACTTGTAGCTCAAAAGGTAGATTAAGTTGTGTCATGTGAGTTTGATGCTCTGCTAGTGACAGCTGACGCAGGCCATTAAGTTTACGTTGTGTCACAAGTTATTGTTGATGGTGTGTGCAAACCTTCACTGTCCCCAGTGGGTCCTGCAGTTGAGGTGGCTGCGGTCTGTTTCTTTGGTTTAGCTCTGGACATACAATTGCATGGCTTGTGTGGTGTCACAGGTCTGCCATCAGCATGAGATGCATATCTGAATGTGAGCTGTGTCATGCGTGGCCTATGTCATTTGAACATTCACATGGCGGTGACTGCGAGGAGTGTGGATCATTGCCATGGCTAGATGTTAGGTGAGTCAGGCTGGCTTTTGGTATCTGTGGTTTTTGTGCAGGTGTCATTCCCATTTTGCACACTTGTAGGGACACCTATGCAACCGTGCAGCAAACACCAGCAAAATGGATGGTTGGAGGATCAACACTGAGGCAATGTACTCAGCATTGATGCCGCTAAATAGCCAGAAGCAACACATGTCTAACCTAAGTCTAAAAATAGCAAAAATAACAAGAGAAAAAATTTCAACACTGCCAACATAGTATGCCTAATGAATCATTAATCCATCTCCCCATTTCATGTCATAGGTGATCAAGGATATGCTCTCTGCCCGTGGATGATGACACCCATACGAAACCCCACCACCCAGGCACAGAGGCAGTACAATGCTGCACATCGACGCACACGTGGTATGGTGGAGTGTACATTTGGCGTGCTCAAGTCACGTGTCCGTTGCCTAGATATTACAGGTGGACAAACTGCCGTACAGCCCAGAAATGGTGAACAAAATAATACTGGCATGTTGTGTATTGCACAACATTTGTGTCTGCACAAATGCCCCCTGGATCCAAGTGCCTGCAGCACCGGGCGATGACCAGGATGATGACGAGGATCAGCGAGGTGGCCCACACCCCACAGCCACTGCTGCTGGAATTGCCCGAAGGGACAGGATCATAAATAATTTCTTCACATGAGCACATCACATGTGAATGTCAAAAGCAAATACGTGTATGTAGAAAAGGACCTCAAGTACTGTTTGTGACAATAAACAAACTCAACACACATACCCTGTCTGCAAGTTACTCTCCTGCATCAGTATATCATTAGGAAATGTTACCATTGCACAATAATTGCAAGTAAGAGTACCAAAGTAAAATCATGCCCTTGTGAGCCTGCCCTCACTGACAGACCATGCACGCAAGTTTGGCATCATCCCAAATCCTCCATCATCCTGCCCTGCCAGATCTACTCCATTGCGTGCTACAGCTGCCTACTGATCTAACCTATGGATAACCCCAGGATGCATTAAAATTGTCAACAACGCACTCATCCCCAGCAGACTGGACTACTCTAACAAACTCAACACAGGGATCTACAACACGCCACTACACAAGCTCTAAAACAGCCTGAAAGCTGCAGACAGACCAGTCTTCATAAACCCACTTCACAAACACAAGAGAGAACACATACAAAACGTCCAATGGCTCACCGACAAGGAGAAAGTAACCCTAAAACTACTCACACACACTTACAATTCACCACACATCATCAGGCACAAAGACATCCACAAGAGAGTCAACCTCAACATCCACAAGAGGAACTGCTGCTCCAACAACCTTGCCCTTGCAGACTCGACCTGGATCGTCAAATCACGAGCCTGAGGAAGAGCTTTCACCTACGTCGCAAGCAAAGCCATGGACGAGATGAAAGTCAACATCAAACAATCTCCCAGCCAGCACGCTTATATGCGGAACGACAAGACATGGCTATTTGGCTGAGACGGAGCTGCACCCCCACTCCCCCCCAGCGACTTGTTGTGAGCCTCACGTGTGAGTAGAGCACATCATGGCCACCCTTATTGTCGGGTTGATCTGCGCACATACTCATCACCTACAGACCACCCCAGGTGAGTATTGCCCCTACAATTCACGTCTTTTATTGAATGAATGTTAGTGAAATCAGCAATTGAGGTGGGGAGGAGTCATGTTACATGCCATTTTGTGAGTCAACTGTCTTGGAACCTAAAAGGAAGTCTGGGTATACCCCCTGAGGAAGTGTTGGCTATGGAACAACAATTCCCATTCGGTTGGGTACAGGGGGATATACAGTACCTGGGTCTCCAACTGGCTCCGACTCTTGCTCGTACAGTGAAGCTCAACTGTTCAACACTGTTGGATGAGACGGCTAAGGCGCGGAGGCCTGGTCAAAACTGCGCCTCGCATGGTTTGGACGCATAGCGTAAGTCAAAATGTCGATTCTTCCACGCATTCTCTATGTATTTCAAATTATGCCCCCGCACCATGCACTCACACAATTGCAAGCCCTCATTAATAAGTCTGTCAGGGAGGGCAAGCGGCCGTGCCTTTCACTTGCGTAGCTTACACGCCCGAAAATGCTAGGGGGCCTGGGATTGCCCCTTATTGGTGGCTACTACCACAAGCCACATGCCTTTGATTCCACATAGTGGAATGGAATAGGCTGCTATCAGAGATGCACTGAAACTTTATGTACTAGTCTGTGGTGGGCAAAAACATCTGGAGAGAACTGTGGCTACCCTGTAAGCACTGGGCCTGGGGCTTGTATTCTCCGCCGGTTACGGCACCCACACTCAAGGTTTGGGACAGGGTGGCAGTACGGAAGGGCTGGACCTCTTTTCCCTTGCCGATGAACCCCAGCGTGGATAACCCAGACTTCCCCCCTGGTCAAGACTCTGCGATTTTCCATCGAAGGCGAGAACAGAGCTGCAAGCGCACAGGGTCTCTCTTTGATCTGATTTTCATGCTGCTGATGTGTATTCATACCGCCAAATAACACACTGTGTAGGCCCCAAGCTCCCAGGGGCCCCCTCAGCACAGCACTCTGGCTGCAGGGCTCCTGATTGAGCCCGTAGGGGGCCCCCCCAGGTGCCCTGCAGGGAGGCCCCGTCAAGGTTCGTTACGTCAGTGACAGGGCCTGCTAACTATGCGCGAATGTCGAGATTGTTTACGTCATATGAGAAGTGGTAATTGTGTAAGGAGGACAAACGTCCCCTCATATCTGAGCTGTACAACATGCTTTTGACGAGTCAGAGTGGTCAGGGCACAAAAGCGCAGGTTTTGTGGGAAATGGAGTTGGGGAGGCCGCTCTCCTCCAAGGAATGGAAACGTATCCTGTATCACGCACATCACACTGCACACAGTGTAGCGGGGGCTGAAACCTCCTTTAAGGTTCACTCTCATTGGTGTTGCACACCTGCGCGACTATATTGCTGGGATAAAAGCAAGCCAGATTGCTGCTCGCGGGGATGCTGAATGACTGGTACCCTCGTGCACTTACTCTGGCATTGCCCGAAATTGTAAAGATATTGGGGTGAGTTCTTAGATAACATAGATACAGCGTTCGACATTGCAATGCCCGGTGCCCCGGAGTACACTCTCCTTGGCCTCTCACATCCTAAGGCTTTTCCACTAATATCCCTCAGGGGTAGGCAAATAGCCAGAGCATTGCTGGCGGACAGGCAGGTTGTCTTAGCACAGTGGGGCACAGTGGCAGTTCCAGAGCTCCTGTCCTGGTTACAACGTTTAAGGAACCTATTAGCTATGGAACATCTGTCTCTGGGTGCGGAGGGAAGGGTGAGAGCTTTTGCAACTCTGTGGGGCCCCTTTGTGATTTCATTGCCCCAAAATGTGAGGGAAGTCACATGCCCCAAGTACTTGCAGGTCTTACGCCTTCTACCGATGGAGCAATCATCCGCATTCGCTCCCCCAGTGGAGTGACGAGGGGGCTTTCTTCCACACATATTGTGGATGCTTACTATCATCTAGGGAGGCTGTAACCGGTGCAGAAGGTGGGGTGGTGGGAGGGGTATTGGGGGAGGGGTTTGTTTTCTCCTTTGTTCTTGATTGTTTCACTTGTCTGTTTTACATGTTTATTCTTTGGAAAATGGAAGACGCTCTTAGTGGCTTGTTCACTCTTCAGGTATGCGGCCGGCCTCCGGGTTGTGGCTTAAACACTGTGTAAATGCTCAGAATGCTCACCCGGCCGGCCTCTGGATGTAGGCAGCAAGCTGTGTTTGACAAATATTTCTTTCTTTCAATAAAAAGATTTATCCCTAAAATGTAGTCTGTCTTCATTGTGAAAACCTATTTTCACATTGTATTATTGTGCTGTGATCAGATTTTTGCCCTGACTGTCCATCATTGTATGAAAAATGGCTGGGCGTGATTTTTCATCTCAAACTCGATGATTTTTTCCCCGCGCTTTTGAAAGAATATCGCTGGACACACTCTACATTACTGTATCAGCATCAGGACATTAGCAGCCTCTTAGTGTGAAGAAACTCATCGCATTCAATGAAACCGAGCAGATTATGATCGCATTCAATGAATCCGACCGCATACACATTACAGTAAGCCTAAGGACACTTAGTGTGAAGATTATGATCGCATTCAATGAAACTGGCCGCATACACATTACAGTAAGCCTAAGGACACTTAGAGGCCCACTAGTATAGTGGGTGGATCGCCACCGCCCATATGGCGGTGGCAATCCGCCCGCTAAAAACCTCCGCCCGCTGCCAATTTCCACCCCGCCACATTACCATGGCGGGGGGGACCCGACGGACGGCAAGACTGTCTGCCGGTTTTCCGCCGGTAGGCAATCCGCCCGATTGCCTACCAGGCAGAAAAGCATTTGATATGGTGGCGGTGTCTGGTAGACACCGCCATCCATATTATTATGCAGGCGGGGACAAGCAGGTGGTTTTTGCCATTGGGGGCCCATAGCCAGCCCCCAGGGATCCTGGGAGGTGGAGGGTGCACATGAGGGGTACCTATGGTACCCCCCTGCAGTTCCATGCACAACATGGCAGGCACAGCGCGGTGCATATAAGTGCATGAAATGCCTTCTTGTGATTGTGGCGGGCATTGCTTTCTGCACCACCCATCGCAATGTTAACAATGCGGGATGCGCCCGCTAGTGTGGTGGGCGCATCCTAATTTTAACTGCAGGACCGCCGCATGCATTACGGGCGGTCCCATTTCCCGAGGCTATGACTTTGTCCGCCCGCCATTCTAATGGTGCCCTTAGCGTGCAGATTATGATCGCATTTAGTAAAATGGGCCGCATGCACATTACAGTAAGCCTAAGGACACTTAGCATGCAGATTATGATCGCATTTACTAAAACGGAACGCATACACATTACAGTATCAGCCTGAGTACATTAGCGGCCTCTTAGCATGCACATATTTGGCGCATTCCATAAAACCTGCCGCTAACACACAGGAAGTGATGTATGCATGCTTCCTGTCTTCCAGGGGTGTGGCATTCACTTTCAGTTTCTCTTTTGAGCATCTTGATGTTGATTTTGCTGAGTGAAGGAAGTGCCTGGTGGATTGTGGTTCTGGAGAGCGAATTTGGGAGTGTTGCTGTATTGCTGTGTCCTGTCTAAAGTGTCTTTTGAATTTTTTTTTACACTTTTATTCTTTTTTACTGTCTACTGTCCTCAGTCTTGTTGTGTTTGTGGTGGGTTATTTTAGTTTTGTGTCATTAGAGGGTTTTCTTTTATTAGGCTTGGGTGAGAACTGGGGTGCAGGGAGATGCCGGCTGTGGGAAGGTCAGGGTGGATATCGGAGGGGGTTTTGGGTGCTTCCTCTGGCTGGTGCGTTGTTACCTGCCTCTGATGTTGGAGAGGGGATGACGTATCCTCCAGGGCTACAATTTTGCTGTGCGGAAGGTGCGGTGGGAGCGTGTGTATGCGCAGAGGCTCCGCTGCTTCAAAGTCGACCGGACCGTGCGCCAGTGGAAGCACCGCTGGCATGACATGCTGGCGCGGGAGGCCGACCTGCTGGATTACACAGGAGTCATGCCAGCATCCAGGGTGGTAAGTCCCAATTCCCTTTTTGTCCATGACTAATGTTACGTACATATATAAGTGACGTGTGTGACAAGAAGGTATGACGTCTTTATGCTGTGTCAAGACCGTGACACTGTGACAACATGGTTAATACAATGCTACTTGCTAAAAATACTTGCGCATGATGGCCTTGACTTTGGATTTGTATGACTTACTCTTCCCACTACAGTGTGTGCAACAGTAAGGAAGGTGTTGGAATAGTCAATCATAATATCCATTATTGATGAGCGCCATGCAGTGCAAGTTGTAGTGACGATTGGCATTGTAATGACCGCGTAGATCAAGTTTGCCACTGTAAATACCACATTGAAATGGAGATCCCCGGTGTTAACCATCCCAAAATAAACATACTTATTGTGAGCGTCTACTCAGCAGAAAGGGTTGCAGGGTGCGTGGCGGTGTTTGCATGTTGAAGTATATCAAGGGGCGTGTCTGTTGAAGAGCAATGTTCAGAGTTGATGCTTGAAGATGGGGAGCAACGTTGCCTGTCAGAGGTGGCGCGGAAGGCTGTCACAGGCTATGTCTGCAAGGTAGGAAAAGGAGGAGACTCACAATCTGGTCTCTCTGGTGCGGGGGAATATGGCATAGGCTAGCTTGTCTGATCGTCGGGTCCTTTGATGTGCGTAGAAAGTGAGTTGGATGTTAAGGTATGTTGGCCCAGTGTTGTGGATGGCTGTGTGAGCCTGGGTGAACATCTTGAAGGTGATTCTAGCTTTGATGTGGAGACAGTGGAGTGTGCGCAGGTGGTGGGAGGTGTGACAGTTCCTGGCAGTGTGAGGATCAGTCCTGCGGTTGCATTTGAGATGTCCTACAGCTTGCGGATGTGGTTTATGTAAATTCTGGCATGGACTGTGGCGCCGTAGTAGGGTGAGCTGTCGCACAGGGCATGAGTGACTGTCTATGTGTGTTTGAGTGGGAGTCATTTGATGGTCTGACATAGGAGGCAGAGTGTGTGGAAGCAGGATGATGAGGCCGGATAGATCTTGCGATTATTTTGGACATCGGAGTCCATGATGGATTCCAGGGTGCGTGCCTTGTCCATGGTGGGGTGTGGGTTCCCTATGCCGTGGGAGGACCCTGTGTTATTCCATACATGGAGGTTTTGGAGCATGATGTGTACTTATGTTTTGTTGTTGTTTACTTGTATGCAGCTGTTTGACATCCATTTACAAGGTCTTCCAAGGCTTCTCAATACTTGTGTTTGGCAGAGTTGTGTTAGTTGGATGTGTCGAGGAGGACTTGTCAGTCATATGCATATGATACAATGTTGAGTCCATAGCTAATCACGATTGTGGCGTGCGGAGCCATGTAGATGGTGAAGAGTGTAGGGCTGAGTGAGGATCCCTGGTGGACTCCACAGGTGGTTGTTGTAGGTTCAAAGACAAAAGGGGGGAGTCTGACCCACAGCGTACGTCCGTTGAGGAAGGAGCAGATCCAGTTGAGGGCCTTGTCTTGGATCCCTGCATTGTGGAGTCTGCATATTGGTGTGCTTTGAGAGACAGTGGTGAACGCCGCAGCGAAAGGTCAAGGATGATGAGATTAACAGTTTTCTCTCTGTCCGTGTGGAGAAGCTGCCTTGAGATTGCGTAACACAATTCATATGTGCAGGTCTGCCAGCAGTGATGTTTTGGCTGGGCAGCCTCTGCTTCCACAGGTCGTGTGCAAATGCCATTCAAAATAGACACAGTCATGTGGCCAACATGAAGTCAACACCACAGGGATGTAGCATTGTCTGTCACTGTAATAATTTACATTGTGAATATGCCACGTTTGTTAAAGTTTGCTAACAACACATATTTACATTTGTCCTCTCACAGATGGACGTCAACCTATCACACAGGGGGACATTGACCGATTCCGGGACCCACACGCCACTGGTGAGTAGTGACAACAAATATTGGCAGGTTGCGGCGTCATGAGTGTCTGTGCCAAATGTAACACGTTGTTGATTAGCAGTATGGGTGTGTATCGCTTGTCAATTGCCTACGATGTGCTGAGGTATTCTGCATTTCAGATTTGTGTAAAAAATTGTATTTTGAAGGGGTACAATGGATCTTATTCAGAGTTGTGACTTTGTCCATCAACAGTCAGTGATACACAGGTCAATTTATGTGCCTATTTTTGAGCAAGTAATGCTGCCAACTAGGCATTTACACTGAAGTAGTTTTGGAAATAGGCCACTTGCATTTTATCCCATGTTCATTTGTGCAGCCTAGTCAAGAAGGCACACTTACATGCTGTGTACATCGTCCAAGGGGCGTGCAGTGGGTGTTGTATTGTGTACACGGAGGCAGTGCATTTATGTCCGTCCAAGGTCAGACATGTTGGCACAGTGATTTCTAAGGTATGCTGCATAGCAGATAACCAGAAGTGGCAGTGTGTAGCTCAGAGACAAAATTGTCAATGGCATGTTACGCAAACACATTCAATAGATGTGTACGTTAATTGAAATTGAATCTTTGTGCACTGCAATGGTGTTGTCAGGCTGTGTCCGTGGGGACATTCCATGCTGGACTCAGGATCATGTGTACCAACTCAGCTGACACAACTGGTGACATTACTCAACACACATTTCATATGCATGCATTAGCTATGCATCATTTGATGTCACATAGATTTGACAATCCTGCCTGCGCCAACAATATCTCTGAGTACGCATTAGCCATAACAATTACACAACCCTCATGACCCCAGGGTGCCATTACAATGTGTAATCTATTGTAACAGTTTGCGTAGTTGATGCATGCGTGTTCATCTCTACTATGGAGTGAGATTAGTGGGTACAAGACATGCATGAGTGGCAGTTGTGGTTCAAAGATGTCTCCCCCTCCCAGTGGATAACTATCACCAATTGCATAGTAATGGTGGAGTGAGTAAGTGCCTAAGTCAGCATTCATACACCAAACATGTTTCCGTGTGTGCGGCATGATGCAGCATGATTGAAAGTGTGAGTAGGGCAGTCCCAGTCATGTTATTGTGCATGTAGTGTGAGATTACAATAGGTTGATATTCACACCTGCACACATACACCCTTACATGCTTGTGCAAGAGTGCCTGTCTTGGCACTGACTTGATGTACTGCACACAGTTCCTGGGGACATACATGGCTGCACATGTGCATTGTACTTTTGATGCAGCTGTCTATCACAGGATAGGAGAGGGTGGTGCTGTGCACGTAGGGGTTATGCCTCCCGACTCAAGTCAATTGTACATGTCACCCACAGCCCGCTTGTCCAATGGTGCCATGTTTGTAGTGTGTCATTAGCTTTTAGTAGTGTCAGTGCATGTCCCATGTCATGCACTGTCATGTCAGTTTCCACAGCATGTAGTGATTGAATCATGCTTAGACATTGGGTTTAACAGGTCAGTCTTTGACTTAACAGAGTGAAGCAGGTGTGTTGCCTCCAATGTTGTTTTGAACTTGTAATACAGATATCATGTTGGATGTTAACAAAGTGTAGGGGACATAAAAATGACATTGAGTTTATTTTTACAGACAACATGACACCTGAGGAGCAACACACATTCCAGGTTGCCAAGGACCGGTACCTGCACGTGAAGAAGGTCCACAAGAAGTATCGTCTCATGGCAAGGAGGTATCGGGACGAGAAGAAGGCTGGGACCTGGAAGTCACTGCCGGAATGTGAACTGACCGGCAGCAAGACCATCCCCTCGACCTCAGGTGCCAGTGTGGGCTCCCACACGGTTAATCCCCCTGCTGCCACACCCCCACAGGTGCCAGTCCAACCTGCACCAGCACCTGAACCTGCACAAACTGATCCTGTCTTTGCCCAACTCATGCAAATGGTGACACAGAACAATGCCATTCTTAAGGACATACGGAGAGAACTGTTGTATCTCAACCGGCACCTCCATGAGATACGTAACTCACCTGGGAGTGCAGTAAAGACTCCCCATGTTCTCACCCATCCCCCTCTTCTCCATTCCCACAATGTCCCTATTTTTGGGTAATGTTGTGTTAGTTCATTGTTGTGTGTATTAGTTAGAATAGTTTTAGGATTTGGGGATAGGTTTCATTTAGCTTTGGATGGGCGGTTGATGTATTTATTCATTTTGTGTGTTTGTCAATAGTTAGGGTAGATAGTTTTTGTTAGGATCAATATTTGTAGTTAGTTTAGGTTTAGAGCTAGGGTAATAGATTAGTGTTAGTGTAGGTTTTTAAAAAAATGTTATCTTGTGAAATAAATCTTGTTATTTTTGATTTCTGCTTGCACTTGTATCATGGCTGATGCAGGGTAGTGGGGCTTGCTCCATTGTATGCAACTCATACCATCACTGGAGTAATCATTGTAGGTGTAACTATGGTCCTGACCTGTTACTCCGCAGGATGGATTGAGTCCAGATACCTTAGATGTGAGCACAATGACTTTGCATGTCTGATAGATTTGCAAATATGGTTCACAGCCTACTCTGGTGACAGTTTATTGTGACCTCCAACATCTTAAGTGTGATGCACAGAGTTGTACTGCACATTGGTGCACATTTACAACTCAACTTAGGGACATTGCATTGTGAGTATATCAAAGTTACACATATAGCGTGAAAAACATGCATATCAGATGGTCCAGGGTCGGAGTCCATCACCATTGCACAGACCTTTGCACACTTGATGCTTGGTGCCAATGCAACAGATAGCTTTACCTTACATGTTCCTGGGCATGGCCAATCAATCTCCATTCCATGCATGCTGTTGGTCTTTTGTGTGTCCATTGTTAACGTCACATGGCACAACAGTGTTGGTGAGTCACATGAGTTATATGAGACTGAGTCATGACTTTGGAATAGAGGTTATTCACAGGTGTCTTTTTGGACTTGCACTGTTCGGTATACTGACTTAACTTCGAGTTTCTTGCTTTTGTGATACCCTTAATCAGTTGAGTTATGCTTTTGTACCTGATGATGTTTGGTCGCAGGCACACAGTTCTGCTTCACACAAGTGGTGACATGCTGCATTGCTCCCTGTACCAACAGTGTCATAGCTACTCAACCCAGCTGTAACTTTAGCATTGGCTCATAGTGATGACAGCCTTGTAATCTTGCCACTGATTCAGACTATATGCTAAGTGCAGTTCAACTGACATTCGTGGGCACATTTGCCAATATGTGGGCACTTCATGCGAGGGCTCTAAAGTTTGTTTGGCATTGTTTGTGCACAGGTAGGGGCTGACTGACGCTTTGCACTTTGGCTTCAGTAACTTTTGACTCAACTTCAGTGTGGCTTACTTTGTAGTTCCATGTATGTATGTTAGACCTGTGCCCTTGGGTCTCATCAGCAATGTGAATCTGTTGTGAACACCTAGAGATGTGACATGCAATGTGCTACATCACAACAATCTTTGACCAACACGTCCTCCTGTCTAAGGCGATATGCCAGGAGATTATGCTTTGCTATCCTTCTCGGTGACACCACTTGTGTCCTGCAACAGACTTGTACATGCTGTCACACATGCATATTTCCTACATGGATGTGGGTCAGAGTTGGTATATTGCTAGATTGTGCTATCTGATCAATGTGGGCAGTGCAATTTAGCCCGTGTAATCTCGTATGACCCCCTGTGCCCCTTCTTCACTGTCTGCCTTTGTTTTTTTCATCTGTACCTTCGTTGCAAGTGTAATTTAGTTTGGCCCACTGTGACCCCTTTTGCCTGGTTTAGTTGTATTGCTCATTTACCTTTTTTATCCTGTATTCGAACACATGTTTTTCCACCCGTCTCCGCTCTCCCTTCCCTCCGCAGTATCCCCTGCTGACCCGCACAGCAACACGCCCATTCGTACTGCCCACACACCAGGCTGATCCTCCCCTTCCTCTGGCATCCGTCCACACCTGGATCGTGCAAAGTGCAGGAACATCATGGCCCCGCAAACGCAACTACACACGTTGCCGCTACGATGCCAGCACCCTCAACGCCCTCAACATAGGACGATCACACACCTGCTTCCTGCCCGGACCAAAACGCACACAAGGACCCTTCTCCTGCCGGAACAGCATCATCACCAGCATCCCATCAGCAAATCCACCCACTGGGTAGGAACCCAACTACCTCAGATGCATTGTCCTCAACACCCGCCACAGATGCCAACCCGCAGGTGAACTCTGGGACCTACTCGACTCAACCTCCCCAGACATAGCCTTCATTACAGTGACCTGGATGTACACCTCCTCGGAACACTACCTCACCATAGCCATCCTGTGCGGCTACAAGATCAACCACAGGGACCGCACCAACGGAGTAGGAGTAGGAATTGCCATCGTCAACAGGAACACTCTCAGAGTCTCGACCAACACCGACGACATCCTCAGCAACGCCGAACACCTGCACTTCCAGATCCACACCGATCCCAACACCACCCTCGGAGTAACCCTCGTCTACAGAGCCTCCAGACCCCAAACACAGTTCAGCGACTCAATCGCGGACTTTGTCAGTACACACGCCCTCACATCCACAGACTACATCCTTCATGTTGACCTGAACTTCCACCTTGTGTACAACAACGGCACCAGCTCCACCACCCTGATCGACAACCTGGCCAACCTCGGACTCAGACAACTTGTCACAACACCCACCCACTAGCTAGCCACACGCTTGACCACATATTCTCCGCAAGCTCCCACGTCTACTCCAACCACACAACCAACCTCCACTGAAACAACCATCGATGCATCAACTTCGCCTTCCATAAAGACACCACCCAACAGATCCACCGGTGCTGCTGGAGCAAAGGCACAGAAGCCCAGCTAACCACCAGCCTCGCCCGGAGCACACCCACCGACACTGACCACCGCCCAGAACCTCAGACAAAGGATCGGCGACTGCGCCAACACCCTCGCCCAGATTAAGACACACTCCAACAGAAACACCAGCAAGTAAGCCAGCTGGTTCAATGCAGACCACCAGGCCTCAATGCAGACCTGCCATGAGCTAGTGAAGAAATGGCACCGTGATCAGACACTGGACAGCTACACAACCCACAAAGACGCCACCCGCAGACACCATCACCTCATCAGATCCGCAATAGGGCCTCCTTCAAAGACCGCATAGCCAACAACGCACACAACAGCCAAGTGCTCTTCAACATAGTGAATGAACTCTCCAACACCAGCTCCAACACCAACAACTTCCCACTTTTGCAAGACCTGTGCAACTCCCTTGACACTTTCATCCATCGCAAGAGTGCAGACATCCACGACAGCTACAACGTCACGACTGCCACGAATAGCACTGAGACCTCCATCCCCACGGACACCATCCGCACCAACCCCCTGCTCTCCTGGACCAACATAAATGACACAAACACAATCAAAATCATGTAGAACATCCACTCCGGATCAATGTCAGACACATGCCCACACCACATCTGCTACAAAGCCTGCACAACCATTGCACCCCATATCCAGAAAAGCATCAACGTCTCCTTCGAAAATTCAACATTCACGTAGAGCTGGAAGCACGCTGAGATCAACCCCTTACTCCACAAACACAAGACTGACCCCAAGGACCACATGAACTTACGTCCCATCTCCCTGCTACCATTCCTGTGAGAAGTCATTCCGAAGACCATCAACAGACAACTGACCCACTACCTCTATGGAAACAACATCCTGAATCCATCCCATTCACGCTTCTGTGGCAACTCCTGCCGCAAAACTGCCCTCATCTTTGCCACCAATGACATAGTGGCCCGGATGGACGACAGCGAAACAGCAGCACTCATCGCCCAGGACCTGTAATTCACCTTCAACACTGTCTTACACCGCACACTACGCACACACATACACGACACCGATATCAGAGACAAGGCTCGTGACTGGACCACCTCCTTCCTCTCAGGCAAAACCCAGGCCGTCCGTCTCCATCCTTCCTGCTCCGAATTCACATTAATCATCAGCAGCTTACCCCAGGGCTCATCCCGCACTCAACATTGTTCAACATGTACATGTCACCGCTCGCACACATTACCCGACTGCACAACTTCAACATCATCTCCTACGACAACGACAGCCATCTGATCTTCTCCCCCACCAAGGCCACCCTCACTTACACAACCAAACACCATGTAGGAATGTAAGCAGTTGCTGAGTGGATGAAGAACTGCCAACTGGAGATAAACTCGGACAAGACAGAAACGCTCATCCTCAGATCCACCCCCTCTGCCTGGGACAACTCCTGGTGTGCGGACACACTGGGAACAGATCCAACACCAACCAACCACGCACGGAATATGGGGTTCATCATCAACTCTACTCTCTCCATGACAAAGGAAGTAAACGCCGTCTCGTCCTTCTGCTTCAACACCCTCCAGATGCTTGGCAAGTTCTACAGGTAGCTTCCCACCGAAACATGGAGAACAGTCACACAGGCACTCGTCAGCAGCAAGTTGGAATACGGAAACACCCTCTACTCAGGAGCCTCTGCCAAACTCTAGAAACGACTTCAACACATTCCAAATGCCTCTGCATGCCTGGTCCTCGACATCCCTCACTGCAAGCACATCACACCCCACCTGGGAGACCTGCACTGGGTCACCACCAACAAGTGGATCACCTTCACACTCCTGAACCACGCACACAAGCCACTCCACAACACCGGACCTGTATACCTCAACAGACGACTCAGCTTCTGCACCCCAAACCGGCAGGTCCGCTCCGCTGACATCGCACTTGCCACAGTCCCCCGCATCTGAAGAGCGACCTTCTGCGGAAGATCGTTCTGCCACCTCACCACTAAGAACTGGAACACTCTCCCCACCCTTCTACGGCAGACCCAAAACTCCTCAAATCTGGGATTTTCAAGCAGTAGCAGACCCCCCCCCCCAGCGCCTTGAGACACTCACGGGTTAGTAGTGCACTTTAAAGATGTTCTGATTGATAAATTGATTGATTGCTTTTGCACATACACGGTCATCTCACTGCCTATCCGTGTCAGGTGACACATGTACATTGATTGTATTTCCCTTGCTGGACCTTCTTGTGTATTCACAGCCCCTTACGTATTGCCTTAATTAAATACTTGATTGGTCATGGAAACACGCATCTGTGTGATTTTAGGGAATTTATTTACAATACAAAGGTTAGACTGGAGCAGAAGTATCCCATACGACTCAGGATTGGATGGATGCCCGTTAGAGTGGCAGGCAGAGTCCATTGGGAGTGACAGAGCCAGGGGAAGAGGCGGAGTTTGCAGTGTCATTGTCAAGGAAAAGAAGATTTGCTGCAGGTCCATGTGTGGGTCCAAGCTGAGTGTTGGTGGACGTCGGAAGACAGTGGAAGGGGAAGGTCAGAAGAATGATGTTATGAAGAATCCAATGGTGAGACAGGCCTTCGTACGTCACTGGTAGGTGTACTTGCGCATTACCAGTGTGGCAGTTTCATCCTCAGATTCGTCCTCTGATGTGTCATTTGTCTCACATGTGGGTGGTGGTATGGTGGGAGCAGCACTGTGAGTCACAGACACATCAGGGTGCGGAGCTGAGAATGTGGGTACGCCAGCAGATGTTGGCGCAAGACCGTGGGGAGGCACAGATGTGACGTGATGTAGCAGGGCCTGGCATATCCCTGCAAGATTGCGCTGGTGTTCAGCTGTGGCAGCCATCTGTTGGAGTTCCCTCCGCTCCCTGGTCTCCATTATCTGTGAAAGTCTGGACCATTTGGCACAGACACTACTGGAGCCACCCTGCTGGGACAGTGTGTCAGCTCTCTGGATCATGACCCCAGTAATGTCATCCAGGGTGCGTTGATGTCTGACATCCTCTGCATGTGGTTGTGGATGCGAATCAGACACCCACGTAGGTCGTCAGATTTGGCTGCCAGGCTCTCCAACCCCACCCGCACATAGTCACGTGTCTCACGCTGGACCTCAAGCACCATGCAGTAAAAGGCCACATATGGGTTACCAGGGTCCTGTGAGGCAGCTGTGGTGGGAGGTGCTTGCTGTTGGGTGTTTTGTGCAGGGGGTGGGCTTGGCGCA
Organism: Triturus cristatus; assembly: GCF_964204655.1. NCBI lineage: Eukaryota > Metazoa > Chordata > Amphibia > Caudata > Salamandridae > Triturus > Triturus cristatus. Next base: position 1,471,555,359 of record NC_140590.1, read on the forward strand.
AAGCTGCTGGGTGGCCCTGCTCCTGGAGTTGGTGTGGCATAGGAAGGAATCCAAGATACGTTGGAATTCATCCACATTGATGGTGGGGGTTTCAGACAAGTCATCGTGGAGGAGTGGGTCGGCCTGCTGTCCAGGAGGTGTTGGTTCTCCCTCTGCAATGAGCATTTGTAAAGAAAGATAGATTTAGGAAGAGAAAATATAATTATTTGACCTAGACAGCATACATGAACAAAAGTGAATAAGACTAATAAAATGCAGTGTGGTCAAAATGATTGTTTATATAATCGATCTTTAATTGCTTCATTCCTATAACCATAATATTCATAATTCATCAGTTATAGCAGAACAATGACACGGCTTGAGACTTTTTTGAGATTTGATATAGGAATGAAGCAATGTTAATGATTTACATTTTTGTACATATATAGATAATTTGTGGTCTATTTTGATATTTACTTATTTAAAAGAAATCTAAAACAATTAAAGATCGATTATATAAACAATCATTTTGACCACACTGCATTTTATTAGTCTTATTCACTTTTGTTCATGTATGTTGTCTAGGTCCAACAATGATATTTTCTCTTCCTAAATCTATCTTTCTTTACAAATGCTTATTCGCCCTGATTTAGGAATATCAATTAGGGGTACCCCTATTCTCACAAATATTCTCTCCCTCTGCAATGTTCATGGGAGATACAGTTTAACAGTGGGTTACATGTATGGGCATGCATTATTTGACTTAACAAGCATACGGTGGGAGACTGTACATTATAGATATTTTGTACAATATGCATGTTATTTTCTGGATGGTGAATATTTCAGAGACATCACAGATGTGAGGGTGTACTTGTACATTGTAATATCACAAGTTACCTATGTGACAAATGTGTCTTGACAGTGTCTACACACAAATGCTACCTGTTGTGTCCTGGTTTGTATTATGTGACCAATGCAGTCCGGAACACCTAGTAGGCAATGTTATGTACTCAGATTGGTATGTGTGTACACTGCATTGTGTGATGGTGGCACCTGCTGCTTTTGTTTAGCTGCCCCTTGTCCCTTTCATGACATGGGCCTTTGACTTCTGTGTATGTACAATGCAGACATGTGGAAAGCTGTGGGGATTGTGTGTCCTTGTCAGAGTTGTGACACTTGTGCATAGTAGGTCATCAAGTGTCTTGTTCACATCTGGGGTTGTGTTTACATAAGGTTGTGTCAGGGTGTGACATGCTCCTTTGAGGATGTGTTCCACACTCCGCAACATCAGTGAGGTGTCCTGCACCATTTAAATCTCTTTGTCCTGCAGGCATGCTATTCATCATGCCCTGTCACTTGCCTTGTCAGTGTGGCTCTGGGAGTTGCAGCTTTGCAGGGGCTTGCACATGTGCATGTGTTTTGTGTGCAATTAGTTATGTTTGAGGAGGGCCTAATTTTGGCACATTGGACATGAGGGCCTACTTGGGGGCATATTATCAGGGACAGCCTTAAAATTATCGCCGCTTTAGCGACAGGAAACTTCCGCTACAAGCAGCGTTGATGTGCTTGATAATATGCCGCATTGAATTCCAGTAGAAGCACATGTTCTGGTGTGAACATGGTCTTCTATTGGAATTCTCTGCAGCATATTATCAGGCACATTATCACCGCTTTAGCGGCAGTTTACTGCCGCTGAAGCAGCGATAATTTTAAGACCGTCCTTGATGATGTGCACCGTGTTTTTTCTACAAGCTGCACTGTGTAGGACACATGTGCCTCTAAGTCGCTTTGGCTCCTTGTGATTTGTGTTGTGTGTATTGCATCTGTCATGTTTAATCTTGCATGGTTTGCTTCCTGCACTTCTTTTGGATTACCCTTTCAGAGTATGATGCAGCATGTATAGCAATTGTTGTTGCAGTCTGAGCAGACAGTGTCCACACCCATTATCCACAAATTTGGGCCCACATGTGGAGTGTGTGTGGCAGTGGTGGGCCATTTTGTGCATCATACCAGGCGGTGACCTTCTGTACTCTGCATAAGCGATTTGATTTAAGAGGGGGGGACTTCCTACTCCATGCAGCTATCACTGCGGATATTCGTGCGCATTGTAAAGGGGTCCAAGCAGAACCTGAAGTTTCTTTAGGGTGCCAACACATATTGACAGCAGCTGGAAAGTTTAAGGCAATCACATGCCTGTACATGCGCATGACTCTTGAGAAGCTGCCCCCTTTGGACATACTTAATTGAAATGGGAGGTAGATGTAGGGAGAGAGATACCGGAAAGGGCTTGGGCTGAGATTGTAGAGTAAGTGTGGAGGAGCACCAGGCACGCCCGCTTTCAATGGCTTCTTTTTAATGTTTTACATCGCCTTTCCTCACACCAGCAGAGTCAATGCATGTTTCAACACTGACTCATACGAATGCCCAAGGGTTCGGGGAAAGGGAGCAAACTTCCCTCACATGATTTGGGGGTGACCACTTTGAGCTACTTATTGGACCGTAGTGATGGCACTATTGATGGTGGTGACGGACAAGGAGGTAGATCTGGCATTGGGGGCTTGTATACTGCATTGCTTCCTGCACAAAGCTCAAAGTGGGATCGCAGCAAGTTTATGGATAGGGGATTATTATTGGCCATGAGGGAAATTACGATGCACTGGAAGGCGAGTGGGGCCACGAGTTAAGATCAATGGAAGAGAGAGTTCACCAAATGGGCAGAGTGTGATGGGATAGTTAGGCTACTACTGGTCAAGGGTACGGTGAGCAAGGGATCACTTGAGGCGGCTAGGGCATGGGAACATTTATTGAGATTATTGGTAGACCAAGACAGTGAGAGCGATGTCAACACTGAGCCAGGTGGGCTGGTACCAGCATAGTGCCTTTATAGCAAGTAGACACCATTGTAGACATGCATGCGACACCATTGTAGACATGCATGATGGGTGAATCTAAAGCGGCAGCCTGTATATTGGGGTTTTAGTGTTTACCTTCTGGATACCACAGATTACACACTGCTAATGGATATCAAAGTGTACAGAGTAACATGGGTTGTGACATGCCTTGAGGGAGGGTGAAATTGACTTTAGGATGGATTTATTTGTGATAATGAGGTTTGTTTATATGGCCTGTGTTGAATATTGGTTGGTGTTCCCCTTATTACATGGTTCTTCATCTTAAAGGTAGTAGAGGAGAAATGTCATAGTAATGAGCCAAGGATCCTATGCTCGGACACTTGTACATCATAATGAGGGGTGAGGGACTAGGTTGGTGCTATTGGTAGATTTCAAGATCTAGATTTCTCAGATCTAATGAGTTTTTAATTTGCAAGAGGAAATAGTACATGCCAGGCGTTCACGTGGGGAGGGGGAGGGTGGTGGGTAGTATGGACAGGGATTTGTGTGAATGCAGGTAAGTAGACATTGGATGACTGAATGGATTTCATGTTGCGCCCTGCATCGCATTTTGCAATGGAGGGCACACAACTAAATCTGTGTTTTTGTTGTGACATTGCATGTGTGGTCGGTATGCAGACTCACACATTACTTTCTCATCTTGCTGTACGCAGTACTGCATAGCATGTACAGGGAAGGGGGCATTTTTGTAGAAAATGCATGAGGTTGTCACAATGTCCCCCTTGCCGCATCACCGCACATATCCAAATCATCTTCACAAGGCCACATCTCCCATGTGCCAAAATGAGTATGCAGTGTGAATGTTACTGATCACGTGCAAGAGTAAGCATGCCAGCAACAAGCTCAGCACACCTGCAACATTGCACATGTATCTGGCTCGTGTGCAAGGTTGTGTGTGGCCCTCCAAGTCACCCTTGATGGCCACGCACATCCTTGCACACGAGTCAGACACATGTCCTATTTTGCAGGTGTGCTGGTCATGTTGTTGGCATGCTTACTCGTGCATGCGATCAGTCACATTCACACTGCATACTCATTTTGGCACATGGGAGTTGCGGCCTTGTGAAGATGATTTGAATATGGGTTGTGATGGTGCAAGGGGAGCATTTTGGCAGCATGCTGCGTCTCTATGTGATGTGGCATTTTGCTATGTGATGTAGCACTTATTTTGTGGTCTAATGTTGTACCTGGACTGTGTTTTTCTGACTTTTCAGTGCACATTTCAATGTCAGTGTGTCCGGCAACGTGTGTCTGGAAATGTTTATGTTGGATCAGGTGATGTGTGTCCATGCCACCATGCACAGGGCTATCTGGGACCTGAACTACCGTAATTGTGGGTATGCAATGCTATTTATTGTACATGTGTGCCATTGTGCCCATCCACCCCCGTCCACCCACTCCATAGTTTGTACTCACCCTGTGTTTGTGTCTGCTCACATTCAGCAGTGTCCCGACCCGGCACTCCAACCACCGTTTCCTCAGTGATGACTTGCGCCACCTTTTCCTTCTGCTCATCCAGCTCCAGCAGGGGCCCAGGACTACCACCTCCAGTCGCCATAGCTGCCTTCCGGCTGGCTGCTATCTTCTCTTTGGTGTTCTTCTTGCTGTCATTCCAGCGCTTCTTTACCTCCTCCACTGTCCTCCTCTTGCTCTCTCCCACAGCATTGACCTTGTCTGTGATGACCTCCCAGATTTCTTTTTTCCTTGACAATTGCACTGTGCTCTGGATGAACAACTCCTGCTGATGTTCAGCCACCAGGCCATACAGGACCTGATTTTCTTGGTGGCTGAACCTGGGGTCCCTCCTCCTCTTGGCCTTCCCCTGGCTCTCTCTCTGCTCCTCCTGGCTGGCTGGGGGGTTTGTTGTTGGCTCCGCACTTGTCCCAGCTTCCTCCATGTCTCTCCTGCTCTCTTCTGTGTTCTCCATTTTGTTTTTCTATTTTTTTTGTTGCCCGGCTTGGAGGCCTTTTATAGTGCACTTTCCCGCTTGCAGCATGCAAAATGCAGGGTTGTTAGCAATCATCGGGCTGATTTTGGTGTTAATTGGCCCATCACGACTTTTCTCGTGTTTGCGTGTGTTTTTTTATCGCCGGCGCTAAGATTTTATCGCCATCCATTGGCGCCGGAACTGCTAGCTATCGCTGGGTAGTGGCGCATTGTTAATACGTCGCTACCGTGGCGATAAAATCAGGACTTCGCCGGCGATAAAAATATTCACGCTAACAGCGCTTTGCGATAATTATCGCAATTTGTTGATGATATGCCCCTAAGGGGCATATTAGCAAGATCGGCGATAAAATTATCGCCCTTTTAGCGGCAGGAAACTGACGCTAAAACGGCGATAATGGGCGTGCTAATATGCGTTTTAGAATTCCAATAGAAGCCCAGGTTAGATGTGCAAGACATCTAACCTGGGCTTCTATTGGAATTCTATAACGCATTATAGCAAGCACATTATCCTGCCGCTAAAACGGCGATAATTTTATCGCCGGTCTTGCTAATATGCCCCAAAGTTAATAGAATATACACTAGCGGGCAGCAAAGGTGCTTGTTATTTAAGGTCAAAGCCCTTTTTCAGTGTCATAAATTGATGCCTTTAGATGGCATGCTTTACCTGGAAAGTTGCTGTATGTAGAACTGCATTGATGGTATATATCAGTCTTCATATATCCACGATTGAGATAACTTCAATTGCACTCTGGTGTGTGTAGCTCTTTTAGGTTCACGAGTCCAATAGAGGCACGGGCAGTAAGTGAGTATTGAAACGGCATCCCAAAATCAATTAATAATAACGGACATCGCTCTGGTTCTTTTCCTTTTCATTCTGAGCCACAATGTAACCAGTTGGTAATGTATAGCTCAGAGAAAGAACTGGGTGACATGAAAAGCACAACAAATGTGAACAATGGAAGTATGGTAAAAAAGAAAGTGTTCATGTCTCCCATGGTTGAACTGGTGACACAAATCATCCATCAGAGTGTGACAGACTCAGTTCAGTTCTTCTTGACAAACAGGATTTCCTGCGCATCGTAGACATTTCAAGCAAAACATTTATTATCAGATTGTGAGGTGGCGAAGGTTTTTCGTCTAGAACAATATGAGGTTTCTTCATAGTTCACAATCTTCTTGAGTTTCACGAACTTTGCAAAATCTTTAAAAAAAATAACAGAAGAAAATTGCTGCTAAATGTAGGCGTACGCGCAAAAATCTGTTCCAAAACACTTTTGCTGGGAAGTCCTTTTTTGAAACATTTTTTTGTAACTTTTAGTCTGTTCTAACTTAGATTAATCAGCATCATTATTTGCTGTTAATCTGTTAGCACAAAGTCATGTATATTTATTTTTTTATATTACCTATAATATCTTTTTAAATATCCACCTTCACGTTCTACAAAAGAACTGAAGCACAGCAATCTATCCTAATCTAATCTAATGCTGACCAAATATATATTTTTTTTATTGGTTTTACAATTCAATACAACCTATCAGACAAAGTCATCTGCAATATGGTAGCATTTTCTTCCTTATTCTCTTAATATAACATTTATGTTAAAGTCAACATTACCTCAGCAATCAACATGCAGACCACGAATGTCTGATAGCATGACAGAAAGAAATAATAGGGGTGAGGTAAAAGATACAGAAAAAGAGAGAATACTATATATACGTTTATTTATATTTTTTCACTTGCATTAGTTATTTGTCTCAAAGGAACATCTTGATTGAATATACACGAGGGGGCAGCAAAGGATCACTTTATCCAGGGTCCAATATTAATGTCAGTGCCACAGTGGAAATACTCAACAGGCAGTGCATTCTCCAGGTGGATAGTAAAGAAGGTGTGTAGAAAGTACTAAGGTCTTCCCCATATTTCATCACATAATCATCATACATAAAAGCCTACAAGAGCGCCTCCAGCTATGGGCTTTCATCGACCTACTAAAGCCAGAGCTTCCTGAAGTTAGGTTATGTATCGCATTATTTACTCATTTTATACAAGGCAAACTCCACCTAACTAGCCCCTATCGCCACTGGACTGTCACTTTTTGTGATGTTTCCGTGGCGATAGGGACTTTGCCATATTTACAAGGCAGCGTTAAGCCACTTAACGTAGCTTAACGCTGCCTTGTAAATAAGGCCTCCTTTCACACTATGCATAGCATGAAAGGGGTGGGCAGTGGGTGTTGTGGTGGGCTTTCCTCTGCAACGCCCATTGATTTTGACGCTGCCCCCTATTTTCAAGTGCAGCGTAAATTGGAGGCAGCAACAAAATTAAGACCAGGGAAAACCTGGTCTTAAGGTGGCAAAACGAGGAGAAATGCTATATTTCTCCTTGTTTTTGCTTTTTCCATGTGTGCTGTCTTATGCAGTACACATGACAAAAGCAAAAGGCCTTTTATTGTTTATGTACAGGAAGGTCCACCTGTGACTTCCATGTGTGCTGGATTAATGGCATTTCAAGATTTTTTATGTACAAGAAGGGGGACCTTCCTGTACATAAACAATCTTTCCCCTACATGCAGACACCCTTGCACTATGGTGCAAGGGTGCCTGCATTGGGGTTACACTGCTAAGTGTAGCGCCAGCGCCGGGGGAAATGCAAGGCTGCACCATATTGTTGTAAATATGGTGCAGCATTGCGTTTTTGAAGTGGCGGAGTGAGGCGATAAGGCATGATGTCTAACACCTCACTCCACCACTTCTGTTGTACATATCCCCCTAGGTTTCAGAGTGCTGTGCAGTCATCGAAACAGCCCCTCAGAATGGAAGACCGACAGCCAGCATGGTATAGTTACAACAAGGCATGCAAGGTAACAGTACCATTTGACAATGGAGGCAGCAAGGTTTCCAAGAATCGTATACTATAAGTTAGGAGAATGACATAGAAATTAGTTGCACGAGCAGCATAAAAATGCATATTTTCGAGGCAAATAGTACATTATGGGCTATAGTTACGGCAAGTAATGCAGTACATTGAGTCACCTTGCTGTACTGCACTGCGTTACAAGGAAACGGCAGGAATGCGTTGTATTTAAAAGAATACAATGCATCCCTGTCCTTTTCCCTGTGCTGGTGCCGATTTGGCCACCTAGCACCAACACAGGCACCCTAGCACTATGGTGCAAGGGTGCCTAAGTTGCAACCAGGATTCTTCTTGTAAAGGAAGGGACACCTTCCTGCATAAACCAATCCTAAGAGGCAAATTCCTCTTTCTACATGTGCTGCAGAATGAGGAAGTTACACAGAGAAATAAAGATATTCTTCTTCTTTCCTCCTCATCTGGGGAGCCACATCTTTTTTGGGCATTCCCAGGTTTACCAGTTCTAGTAAATCTGTAAATGCATCAAAAACTCTGGGATTTGCATGGGAACTCGCACACAATGCCCATGGGACGGCTTCCCTGGCCAGAGTAATGCTGCAGAGCAATTTGCACTGCCAATGTGTGTGTATTCGAATAATTAGTACATTTGCACCCATTCGAGGAGTACTTCTATGGTTGCAGTGGGTGCAGAGTTACTACTTTTATGGTAAACCCAGACACACTATATATATGTGTGATCAAGGCCGAGTTTGGCCGAAACACATCATGGCAGCAATGGTGGCTCACTGAGAATAAATACCTGAAATTGCACTAAAACTGGGTTTGTCATTTTTTTCAACCAAGGAGTAGCACAAGCGGAGTGTGGCGATATATATATATATATATATATATATATTACCTACTGGCGGTCGCCAGTAGGTAGTTATAGTTAGGACCTATTTTCCATAGTAAATCCGCAACATTCTATTTGGAATAACTTTGGCGCCCGTTGACGAATCTTTGCGAAATTTTCAAAACTTTTGGCCAGCTCCGGTCCGCTCCTATCCTGAAAGTCTTGGGATGATTTGTGTAGCTGGGGCTGAGAAAAAAGGGGGGTCCCAAAACGTGTTTTCCCCATGCAATTTCCCATAGGACCTTTAGCCGCAGCTACAGCCCGAATTGCTGAACGGAATTACACCAAATTTGGCAGAAAGGTAGACCTTGGTTCAGAGTCGTGCCTTTTGCTTAAATGGTGTAAATCCGTCCAGTAGTTCCTGAGAAAATCAAAATCACATATATATCTAGGCGGAGCCTAACCACACATCTCATCGTGAGATCTGATTGGCTGTCAGTACTTCATCCAAGAAGTGTTGACAGCCATCTTGGGAACAAAATACATGATAGCAACTCAATAAAAAGCATTGCAGTTAATAGAAGGTTTTAAGACTTTAGTGACATTATAAATCAGTTGTTGATGGTACCATACTCATTTTAGGAATTGTGGTGTGTTCTAAGGTGATTTTACCATGTGAAAAAGCCTTCTGCTGTGATATCATGAATCATGTTTGAGAGAAAACTATTTTCTCATGCTTTTCCCACAGAGGTTTGGAAGGTGATCTATAAGCTAAACTGAGAGCATATTTTCTGTAAATTCACATTATCTTTCTCAGTCATGTGAGAATCAAGTCTGACATTCTCAGTAAAACATGTACATCCAACAAGGGCAGAGACTGTCAGGTGATTCCTTTGTGTTCTACTGCAGCTTCCCAGAGTGTTCTAAAGAACAACTAGAGCGCTAACAGTCCTACTTATGACAAACGTATTGCACACCTGAAGCCATCTTGATTGGAATAAAGTGGTAACTCTTAAAACATTTAATTTAAAAAGGAACAAAATGAGGGGGTTCATTTTGCCATAGCGAGTATGATTAGTGCTGCAGAAAGAAAAATTAGGGCACATTTTGAGTGAATTCTCAAATCCTCTTCTATTTCATTAAAAAATTCGGACATGCAGACTGAAACATGCACTTTCAATACCAGCAGCAGACTTCCCAGGTGAGCAGTAGCTTTACTACAGTGATCTAATGAGCAACTAGAGTGCTAACATTCAGAATTTATGGCAAATGTGTGACACATCAGGATGCATTCTTGATAGAATCAAAGTAAAAAACTGAAAGTATTTCCTACTGAGGAGACTGTAGTAAATGAGGAAATTAGGAAACTTCATAACAAATAAGCCTCCCAAGATGGCCACCAGGCACAAAAGAGCCCAAATGTAGCACAAATATCACCCAGATGTAGACCAAGTATAGCCCAATGACAGAATGTCCCAGAGTGTTCTAACGAACAACTAGAGCGCTAACAGTCTTACTTATGACAAAAAGAATGGTACACCTGAAGCCATCTTGATTGGTATAAAGTGGCAACACTTAAAACATTTATTTTGCAAAGGAACAAAATGAGGGGGTTCATTTTGCCATAGAAATTATGATTAGTGCTGCGGAAAGAAAAATTAGGGCACATTTTGACTTCTCAAATCCTCTTCTATTGCATAAAAAAATTCTGACATGCAGACTGAAACATGCACTTTGAATACCAGCAGCAGACTTCCGTGGTGAGCAGTAGCTTTACTACAGTGATCTAAAGAGCAACTAGAGTGCTAACATTCAGATTTAATTGCAAATGTGTGACATATCTGAATACCTTCTTGATAGAATCAAAGTAAAAAACTGAAAGCAGTTCCTACTGAGGAGACTGCAGTAAATGAGGACATTAGGAAACTTCATAACAAATAAATCTCCCATGATGGCCACCAGAGACAAAATAGCCCAAATGCAGCACAAATATCACCCAGATGTAGCCCACATGTAGCCCAATGACAGAAGTGTGCAACACACTTCTTTTTTGTGTTTTTGCAGTTTTATATAGTGCAGACTTGTTAGGTATTGGAGTGCTTTACATGAGCATTGGTTACATCACACAAGATCAAATTCATTTTGGTTGTAGACATGGGGAGATTAAGTGATTTGAACAGAATCACAGAATGTTGAGCTGAAGCAGAAACTCCAACCTGGTTCCCCAGTTGCAAAGTCTGCAGCTCTGGAAGTATCACCACATCCTCTCCCCTAAGTGCAACATTTAATCAAGTGGTCAACTGGATAAAAAAATATAAAGATTACAAATAATTTAAAAGTGCTTTGTCGCTATTTGAAAACTCAGTAAATATGTCCTCATTTTAGTTTTTTAGAGCACTAACCATAATTTTGATGCAAATAAGACCCTCTCATATATGTAATTTTTAAAGGAAATGCTCTAGGTATTACAGTTTTGATTACATCAAGATGACGTCAGGCGTTCCACACTTTTGTAATAAATACAGAATGTTAGCAATCTAGTTGTTCATTAGGATACTGTTGAGAGGCAGAGGCCAAGGGCACGGACTCTGAAAATTGAAGGCAGGTAGGAGGGTGCCGAGGCAACAATTTGTCCACCCTGGGCAGGCAGGAAGGGCAGTGGCAGCACAACAGACTATGGAGGGCAGTGGAAAGGGGGCAGGGGCAACAAACCAACAATACAGGACTGGCAAGAGAGGCGGTGGCAATATAATAGACCATTGTGGGCAGAAGGAAGAGGCAGTGGTAGTACAACCATACACGACAACAGACCCGTTTCAGCCAGGAAACGTCCAATGTTTTGAAGCTCAAATGGGCTTTATTTGATCTGTCTCCTGTCTACAATCTCCTCTTTTTCAATGTAACTCAAAGGGAAAAATGAATACCCCAGTTTTTTTTCAAAATCTCCCTCTTACCAAGTTCAAAATGTTCGCAAGTATGGTACATTGGATCATGGAAGGCAGGAGGAATTTGGGTAGGGACATGGACTCGGATAATAGAGGACAGGAGGGACATGGAGAGGTGCACCAAACTGACCCTACAGGGCCGGCATCAGGGTTTGCAGCAGCACAATACACCACACAGGGCATGCGGGACGGGAGTGCAGCAAAACAATCCAAAGAAAGCAATAGGGAGGGGACAGGACCATGCACATGGACGACAGAGAACAGAGGGGAAAGAGGCAGTGGTAGCTAGCTGACCATAATGGAGAGACAGGAGAGAAAGCTGCAGCATAACAGACCATAAAGGGCAGGAGGGACGGAGAAGGGGCATTACAATGGAACAGACAAGACAGGAGGGAGGGAATAGGGGTCTGCACATGGAAACAGAGGGGTGGGGGTAAGGGGGCAGGGCAGGAATAGCAAGATGACCATGGAGGTCAGGCAGGATGGGCACTAGAAACAAGACACACCATGAAGAGCAACAATGAGTCTATGATGGCATACACACAGACCATGGAGGGAAGGTGGGAGGGGGTCAGGGGCAGCTAGCTGACCACACAGGGGAGGTGGGAGGGGCCATGGCAGCACAGAAGTCCATGCATGGCAAGCAGGAGGGTTAGTGGCAGCACAATGGCTATGATTGGCAAGAAGGAGGGTGCAGGGGCATGCACAAAGGACCATGGAGGATAGAAGGGAGGGTCAGAACCTGGGCACAGACAAGAGAGTTCAGGGGAAGGGGCCTCACAACAGACCGCGCGGGGCAGGCAGGAGGAGCAGTTGCAGCACAACAGACGAGGGAGGGCAGAAGGGTGTGACAGTAAAATGGACCATGGAGGACAGGAGGAAGGGCATAGGGGCATGGCATGTGGACAGACAGGGTGGAGGTGACAGGGACAGGTTACAGTCATCTGACAATGCTAGGCAGGTGGGAGGGGAGTGGCAGCTCAACAGAACACTCAGAGTAGATAGGAGTGGCAGGTCCATGGAACATGGTGGGCAAAAAAGATGGAGCAGGGGCATGCACAAAGACATCGGAGGGCGGGGGGAAGGAGAATAGGGGCAGCAAGCTAAGCACAGAGGCTAAGCAAGAGGTCAATGATGGGCCAAAGAATTGGGCAATGGAGGGCAGGAGGAGTGGACTGGTACATCATGCTAAATGGAGGGCAGTGGCAGCACATCAGACCATGCATGGCAGGAGGGAGGAGGCTAGTCCATGGATTCAGACAACCGAGGATACGGAGGAGGTGGATGGGGCAGCAAGCTAACTGTTCAGAGAAGGTGGGTATTAGGAACTGTATTGTTTTTAAAATGTGTGTTTGTGCGAACTACTTAAAATATGAACAAGTATGCACCATAATCTCACTTTATTCAGGAAGAAGAGGACATTTGTGACTGTGACTCCGGGCTCACTTGGCAGACACACTCCCTGACCCTCCACCCCCCCATCGCAATATGTAATGCCCATGAAAAGGGTAGGTGGACGCAGTGTTATATAGAACATAGTCCTGAGAGCACGATTGAAAATGAAAACTAGATATAGTATATGGTATAAACTATGCACCAAAAAGTGTGATATAAGATGAACCGGGGCATGAAATATAATATGCAATACATTGTGGGCAATGACAGATTCATTGTAGAGCGCGAGATAGCACAGGCACTAGCGTGTGCTATGCGATATGCACCTTGGAGTGTAATATGCACAGGGCAGTGTTGTGTAACCTAACTAGTCTCTAAAGTTGTAACATAAAATATGTGCTGGGGAGTGTAACGTTGCATATGCACTGTGACAAAGATATGGATCCCAGATTGTAATATGTATGGCATAGCGCTGTGCATTATAACATAGGCATCAAGGAAGGCACGTTAGATGGGGCAAAATAACCCGTGCGAAGGCCAGTGTGGTATGACATATTCACGGGGTGGTGTTACAGTGCACATGGGCTAGAGAGTGTCATAGCATACGCACTAGCTGGTGGAATACAACACAGAGGTGTGTGGCACTCGGTAGGCACTGGTGGGTGTAACACAGCATTGGGCTCAGCCAGGAGCACGCTGTGACTCTCAAGTGAGGTTTGTCTCCTTTCCAGAGAGTAAAATAAAAAGTATTACACATCCGGCGGTGGATGTGTGTTTTATTAACCGTGAGGGGGGTTTCTTGAATAGTTTGGTTGAATTTTTGTCGAATCCCCTTTGAATGGCTTGATGTGCGTGTGTATTAAATGTGCCCGTCAAGAGCTACCCATGTTTGTATAAATAAACGACAAGGGTGTCTTCTTGTAGAGTACCCACCGGCGGGGGCGCCGGGATTAGGCACGGTAGGGCGTCAGACACGTCAGAGCTTCACTAGCGGTGTAAATACATTCCACGTGGATTCATTGTATGCATAGTCGCCTTTTAATGAATATCAAGCAAATCGTCATGGTGATAGGTACATACAGTTTGTCCAGCATGTCCTAGGTGTTTCTATAAATATATATTTTTTTAAAATAATAAAAAACAAAGGCCGGCCCTCGGGGATGGGGTCCCCGGGGCCATAAGTGGCCTTAGGAGGAGGGTAACGCAGCCTCCCTCCTAAAGATTTTTTTTTTTACAGTCATGACCCGGGGGTTGGGGTCCCCGGGGCTGATTAATGCATTGGGAGGGCCAAATTAATTTTTTTCAACAAAATAAATTAGGGTGCAGGCACTGGGGGATGGGGTCCCCAGGGCCAATAAATTAGAAAAAGAAGGGGGGCCACACAACCCTCCTTCTTAAAAAAATACAATAAATAAAAGACCGGCATCACGCCGGAGGCCACGCCCCCTTCTTGCAGCACTCTGCAAGCACGCCCCCTGGCCAGTTGTAAGTTAGGGAAGTAATTTCCCTTCAATACTGAGGGTCCCTGAGAGCCAACTAGCCAAACAGGTATCTCCAGTATGCGCCAGGGAGCTGCATTGCAGACAGGTGATCTGAGGCCACGCCCCTTTTTACACCTCTATGCAACGCAGCTCTGTGGCGCTTACTGGATGTACCTAGTGGGCTAGTTTGACCCTAGGGACCCTTAGGATTCAAGGGGACTTAATCTCTCAACTTAAAAAATGTCCACAGGGCGTGTTTACACAGTGGGGAAGGGAGGGGATGGGGCCTGAGGTGACGTGTGTAAGCACGCCCTATGGTGCGTTTTAAGTTGGGGAAATAATTTCCCTTCAATCCTGAGGGCTCCTGGGGGCTAACTAGCCCACCAGGTGCTTCCAGTAAGCGCCACTGAGCTGCGTTGCAGAGAGGTGGTCCAGGCCGTGCCACTTTTTACACCTCTCTGCAATGCAGCTCTGTGGTGCTTACTGGAGGTACCTAGTGGGCTAATTGGACCCTAGGGACTCTCAGCATTCAAGGGGACTTAATCTCCCAACTTAAAACGGCCACAGGGCGTGTTTTCACAGTGGGGAAGGGAGGGGACGGGGCCTGAGGTGACGTGTGCAAAGACACCCTGTGGTGCGTTTTAAGAGGTAGTTTTAATCCCCTGCCCTATTATATACTAGGGGCTTACAGAGGAGGTCATGCTAATCACAGGGGGACCCCAACGCATAGTGTTCCCTAGTGTATGTAGGTGTTTTCACTGTATTCTGAGTGTCTTTTAACATAGCACTGGCTTTAGGACTGGTTAGTCAGACTCAGTTACCACCAATATCCGTCTGAAAAAGTTGAGGGTACAGGATGATTTTGCAACAAGGCTTCTTTCTGCTCTTCTGTTTGTTCTTTCTGCATGTTATCCTTCTTCCTGCACTTTTCTTCGTCTTTGAGGACTTCTGTTGCTTCTTTCTGCATTTCTTTTTTTTCTTTCTGTGCATTTTTTCTTCTTTCTGCACATGTCCTATCTCTGTAGTTATAGTTAGAAATTAGCATTTAAAAAACCTTAGAAATTCACTGAAAAAACCATAGGTTTCAGGCACGTTATAGTTAGGAATTAGCATTTAAAAAACCTTAGAAATTCACTGAAAAAACCATAGGTTTCAGGGGCGTTATAGTTAGCTGGACTTTTCACTCTTACAAAACCATTGAAATTCCCCCGTTATAGTTAGCTCAGCTAACTATAACTCGTGCACCCACATTGCACTGCTGATGACGTCACATATTACATGGTCAGTGACATCACTCATGACATCACTGATGACATTTCAAATGACATCACTGATGACATTATCCTTGTGATAGAGTGGCAGACCTCCTCTCCCCTAATATAACCTTTGATACACACATTCAAAAATAGAAACTAACATTTTCAAAACAATGAACATACCAATACCAGTTACAACAACCTATTCAGTAATTCTAAGATCCACATACACACCCACTCATTCACCAACAGTCCTATACAGTCACTCATACATGTACTCACTCATCATATGTACTTATACACCTATACATCCTGTTACACAACGCCACTCATCCCATTCACTCACTAAAACACCCATGCACACACTCATCCACCCATACAGTCCTGCACACATAGTGTCTTCAACACATACAAACAGTGAGTCACTCATTCATGCACCTATGCACTACATAATACCCCCCACCGAAACCATACAGACACTCAGACACTCATACTGATACTCAAAAAACCAACTAATAACCTATATAGACACTCATGTAGCTACTCACCAACCCATGCAGCCACTTATACATAAAGTAAGAGACTGATACAGATATTTACATATTTAAACATTACTCACTAAGCCATGTATTCACTAAGATACACTTTATCAGTCAGTTATACAATCAATTTTTCAAAAACAAATCATCCATTCAGACACTTATATACCCATTTATTCTTCCATCGACATTGAGATATACATATATAAAACATATGTAATTTTCAGAAAAACACACATTCACTGGATGATGTCATCAGTGATCTCATCAGTGATGTCATTTGAGATGTCATGAGTGATGTCACTGACCATGTCATGAGTGATGTAATATGTGACATCATCAGCAGTGCAATGCGGGCGCGCGAGTTATAGTTAGCTGAATTAACTATAACGGGGGAATTTCAATGGTTTTGTAAGAGTGAAAAGTCCAGCTAACTATAAAGCCCCTGAAACCTATGGTTTTTTCAGTGAATTTCTAAGGTTTTTTAAATGCTAATTCCTAACTATAGCGTCCCTGAAACCTATGGTTTTTTCAGTGAATATATATATATAGATATATGTTTACACAACAAAAAATTACCAAGTGAAAATCTCTTAATGAAACGAGGACAGCAAGAAAAACTGACACAGACACAGCAGATCAGATTCTGTCCCAACTACCAAATCTACAAAGTCACACCCCAAACACCGTATTGAAACAATGCCCTTGTCCATTCCATCTAGGCCTGTTAGTTCTCCCTCCGAACTGATTACTATGGTCACATACTGCACAATGACCTGGAGTTCCTGCCTTGGGATCACTTATTTTAAATGTATTTTCATTGCATACACTATTTATAACTCTGGTATGAGAAGTTTTGATGGTAGAGTTGTCAAATTGGTGCATGCAGGCAGGGCTCCATGTTTTCAGTCCTCTCCTTTTACAAATCATTTTATCAAGTGACTAATGGCCCAATGTACTAAACTCAAATGACAAATAGACATGGACGTGCCAGCAAATTAATAAGGCATGTTGAACCAGAGCCGAACCAAAGATTTGACTTGGCTTATAGAGTACATGCAAAGTCTTTAAGCATAGGATTCGCACAGTGCTATCCTTGCCAACCTGTAAAATGTCCAAAGCCTTTTACCACTCCAGGCACAGTATTACAGCTTTGGATTGGTGAAATACCATTCAAGCCAACCGAAAATAAATAAAAGCAATTCCTGACTCGTGCTTTGCTCTCATTAGAACTCTTCGGAGAGGTATACCTTTGTCCAGACACAAGGGAGCACCCAGTATAAGTTAAAACAAAACCTTTTCAGGCATAGAGTGACTCATAAATTATGCAAAAAAGAAGCAGAGAACTCTGGGTAGTTCTCAAGATTAGGTGGAAAGCAGCTTCAATATAGAGCACTCTCAATACCAGTGACAATCTAAATTTGTTCACCTCAAATGTCTGTTTTTCTATCAAAGTCTTTAAGCGTAGGATTAGCACAGCGCCATCCACACCGAGATAGAAAGGGACAAAGGGGCATATTATCAAGCGCAGCGTTAAAATTATTGCCGCTTTAGCGTCAGAAAACTGCCACTAAAGCGGCGATAATTGGCTTGATAATATACCGCAGAGAATTCCCATAGAAGCCCATGTTGACACCAGAACATGGTCTTCTATGGGAATTCTCAAAGGCATATTATCAAGCCCATTATCGCCGCTTTAGCTGCGGTAATTTTAAAGCAGTTTCTTGATAATATGCCCCAAAGTTGTATACCATTTCCACAGCAAAGACTTTAAGCATAGGATTAGCACAGTGCTATCTTTGATGAGCTGTAAAATGGTCAAAGCCTTTTACCACTCCACTCCACTCCCCTCCCAAAGATTAACAAGGCAATGCCCCAGGGAATGGGGTCCCCTGGGCCAATAATAAGACTCGGGAGGGGGGGCTGTACCCAACCCTTCCTGTTTAAAAAACTAAATTTTGCAGTATCTGGGGGATGGGGTCCCCGTAATCAACAAAATATTGACAGAAGGGGGCCACACAGCCCCCTTCTAATTAAATAAATAGAGAAAATAAGCTGGCATCTCGCTGGAGGCCCTACCCCCTCCCTGCACCACACTGCAAACGCACCTCCTGGCGTGTTTTGGGTTGGGGGATTAAGTCTCCATGATCCTTAAGGGTCCTTAGGGGTCAAATAGCCCACCGGGTACCTCCAGTAATCCCCACACAGTGGGATTGCTGAGAGGTGGTCCGAGGCCATGCCCCTTTTTACACCACTCTGCAAACGCGCCTCTTGGCACACTTCTGGTGGGGGGATGAGGTCCTCTTGTGTCCTGAGGACCTCAGGACTAAAGTGGACTTCATCCGCCGAGCAGCAGTGCACCAGGTGGTGTATTTGCAGAGTGGTGTAAATAAGGGGGCATGGCCTTGAACCACTCACAGCAATCCAGCTGTGTGGGGCTTACACAAGATTACAGGAGGGCTAGTTGGCCCCCAGGGACCATCAGGAGGCAAGGAGACTTCATCCCCCAACAAAGAGCTCACCTGGAGGCACGTTTGCAGAGTGGTGAAGAAAGGGGGCATGGCTTGTGTCCACCTCACAGCAATCTCACAACCTGGGGCTTACTGGAGGTGTCAGGTAGGCTAGTTGGCCCCTAAGGACCCCCAGCATCAAAGGGGACTTTAATCCCCATCCAAGAGGGCGTCAGATAGCGTAATTACAGAATGGTGGGCAAAGGGTCGTGGCCTACTATGAGAACTTACCAATGCTGCTGTGTGGAACCTATTGGAAGTAATAGGAGGGGTAGTTGGCCCCCAAGGACGTCCTTGGGGGCCAATTACCGCTCCTGTTACCTCCAGTAAGTCCCACACAGTGGTATTGCTAAGACGTCTTTGGAGGCCACGCCCCCCTTTCTACACCACTCTGCAAACACGCATCCTGGCACACTACGGGTTGGGGGATGAAGTCCACTTTCCTCCTGAGGGACTTTGGGGGCCAAGAAGCCCTTCTGGCCCCTCCTGTAACTCCTACACAGTGGAATTTCTGAGAGCTGGTCGAACGCCCAGCCTCCTTTCTGCACCACTCTGCAAACGCTCAATTATAGTTATAAATGAGCATTTAAAAAACCTTAGAAATTCATTGAAAAAACCTTAGGTTTCTGGGACATTTTAGTTATAAATTAGCATTTAAAAAACCTTTGAAATTCACTGAAAAAAACATAGGTTTCAGCGACGTTATAGTTAGTAATTAGCATTTAAAAAAACCTTTGAAATTCACTGAAAAAACATAGGTTTCAGGGACGATATAATTAGAAATTAGCATTTAAAAAAACACCTTAGAAATTCACTGAAAAAAACACAGGTTTCAAGGACGTTATAGTTAGTTGACATTTCACTCATCCAAACCAGAGAAATTCAGTCGTTATAGTTAGTTGAGCTAACTATACCTCGCGCCCAGGCAATGCACTGCTGATGACGTCATATATTACATCACTCATGACATGGTCAGTGACATCAATGATGACATCCCTGATGACATCTCAAATGACATCAGAGATGAAATCATCCACTTAATATCTGATGCACCTCCTCACACCATAATATAACCTTTCATACACTAAATTACCCTTGGCACCCGAAAACCAAAACCCACCCTGATCCCTAAAATTACCCCTGGCACCTCAAAACCCAAACCCACCCAGAAACCCTAAGATTACCCTTGGCACCCCAAAACCCAAATCTACCCTGAACCCCAAATTTACCCCTGGTATGTCAAAACCCAAACCCACTCTGAACCCTAAAATTGCCCTTGGCACCCAAAAACCCAAACCAACTCTGAACTCTAAAATTACCATTTGCCCCCCAAAACCTAAACCCACCATGAACCCCAAAATTATTCTTAGCACCCCAAAACACAAACCCACCCTGAACCCCAACTTTACCCCTGGCTCCCCAAACCCACCCGTAAACCCTAAAATTACCCTTGTCACCGCAAAGCCCATACACACCCTGAACCCTAAAATTACCCTTGGCACCCCAAAACCCAAACCCACCCTGAACTCCAAAATTAACCATTGCCCCCCAAAACCTAAACCCACCCGAAACCCTAAAATTACCCTTGGCACCCCAAAACCAAAACCCACCCAGAACCCTAAAATTACCCCTGGCATCTCCCAAGACCCAAACCCACCCTGAACCCGAAAATTACCACTGGCACCCCAAAACCCACACCCATCCTGAGCCTAAAAATTACTCTTAGCACCCCAAAACCCAAACACACCTTGACCTCCCAAATTACCTCTGGCACCCCGAAACCTAAACCCACCCTGAACCCTAAAATAAATCTTGGCACCCCAAAACCCGTACCCACCCTGAACCCCAAAATTCCCCTGGCACCAAAAAAAAACAAACCCATCCTGAACCCAAAAATGTACCCTTGGCACCCCAAAACCTAAACCTACCCTGAACCCTAAAATTACCCATGGCACTCCAATACCCAAACCCATGCTGAATTACAAACTGGCCTTCTGCTCTGAATGATGTCTCCTGTATACACTATCAAGTTTCTTCTTAGCAAATATATATCTTTTAACCAACTGTGCAAGAAGTAGGGAGACTGATTTGAAAATCGATTTTATGGTTTCAAAGATCAAATTTGAGCCTTTGAGAGGGCAAAATTGTATTTTTTAATGTACAAACCCCTAATTGCGATTTGGTAACACATTGCCGAAACAAAATTTGGATTTCAGACTAAATACAGAATCTTTATTTGGAATGGATGTATAAAACGGATCCCTTCCAAATTCCGATTCATTAATTTATGTACTAATATTTTGTGTCTTAAATTCAAAGCTTTAATATTTTACCACCAAATCTGAATTGGAGAAAATAATTTACAAACAGAAAGGGGAGCTCAAGAGATCCCTCCTCCTTTGCGAATGCTGAAAAAAACATGTTTTAGGAGCAGGCAGTGGTCAATGAGACCACTACCTACTCATAAAAAACTATATGAAAAATGATTTGTTTCACATTTTAAAAGCTTCCCGTTTTCCTATTAGTTAAAATACTGTGTTTTAAATGACTGCTTTTATTAAAAGCAATCAGAGAAATCGTGGTCTGTGAACCCTAGCAGACCATCATACTGTGACTCTAATCAAACATAGTGAGTCTCTATTTGCGACCTACCTCATACATATTAATAAGTAAAGTGTAATTGCGAACTACTTCAAATCAGTATTTTCTTATCCAGTCTATTAATACATAGGCTATTTCACAAAATACCAATGCATTTAGTAGATGTTAGTGTGGAAATTGTTCCCACTTTTATCACACCCATTTTAGTAGATTTCTAATAAGAAATCGCAAATTGCATATAGTTATTGGATAGGTTTTCCCATTTTTAGTTAGGAAACTTTGTACTTCAGGCCCCGGATTCCTAGTTTAGTTTTTGAAAATTTAAACTATCAATTGAGAATCCATATTGGCATATGGAGAAATGTACCTGTATGTCCTCATGTTAAGGATGCAGCTTGTGTTTTGTGGTGCCTATCTATGCTTTTTGGACATCTAATTTTTTCTTCTGTGGGTCTATGTTAATGCTGATACCATTTAAGTTTAGTATTTTTGCATTAATTAAAGGAGTGCATTGTCTTAACAGTGTTAGGATATTGTGGGAGTGGTGTCTGTGGTAAGACTTCTATATATGGAATTGCTGGATCGCATGCAATACTGGCTTGGTTGCATGTGACATGAGGTTTCATAATAAACTTCATCTGCACTTATTTAAAACAAATGAACTGTGTGGTGTGAGTTCAGTACTTAGAAGTCAGGATAATTTGTCATTTCTCAAACTATAATTATTTGCTTGGATTGCCATGTTTTAATTGATTTATGACATAAATGGAATCTTTTCATTAAAGAGCGTGCTATATTTACTTGCTTAGCTAATCAAAACTTCCAATTTTTAGATCAGTGTATGACAACGCAGATATCAAACAGACTTTGAATTTACATAGGGCCCATTTATGATGTCGAGTGGATCCCCACCGACAGGCTGTCAGTGCAGATCTGACTGACCGAATCTGACCTCCGCATTACGATGCAGTAGGTCAGACCACTGCAGCCTTGGGGAAAGACCGACTCCTCCGGCAGGATTGGCGATCCCGTTGGGTCGTCAGTCAGACACATAATCACCAAATGGCGACGGTGACTGTTCAGGTGCTGCCGTTGGGGTCATGCTGTCTGTTTCCCACAGCCTTTCCATGTCGGCCTTTCCGGCATGGAAAGGCTGTCGGAAAGTGACTTTGGGGGCCCCTAGCAGGACCCCCTTTCCCCCTGGCCCTCTGCGATGGGGCCTTGGCTAAACATCGCTGCAACATGTGGCAGACACCGCATGGTGCCTGCCACATGGTGCAGGGATGTTTACAAACATCCATTTTTCAATGGTAGCTTGTGCTACATAGGGTGGTCGCTTCCAGATTATGTGGGCAGAGCTGCTAACCTATGGTTGGGCGGTTCCCTTCCACAATGGGGTCAGTCGGACGCAAAGACCAAAGTGAATGCTTTGGGTCCACCCTTTGCTATGATTGACTGTCTTTGACTAGCGTCGTCCAGCGATTGGATTGAAACTTTCTCAATCACATTTTAGCTCAGCCCAGTGGACTATTAATCTCCTTCCTAAATGCTATTGGATGTTTGCTTTATCATTTTGCCTTAATGGCATGCTTGTATTCAACTGCATAAGGGCCTACTTTACACCTATATCCTTCTCTGTGTGCCTCTGCTTACTCCCTCTTCTATGTCTCCCTCTATTGAGCTCGTGCTGAATGCTTTAGCACATTAAACCCATGCCTATTGGTTTTGCCAAAGCTTAATTAAGGTTTTGATCATAGCTACAAACGTCTTTGAGAGAATGTGTACTTTTTTTAATATTGTAGGTAGGTATGTGATCTTAGTAGGGCAGCTAATCATTGCTTATCAAACGCTTCATGATTGACTGTATCGTGAGAGGTCCCTCTTGTATATGGCTTCCAGGCTCAGTCAAACCAGCAAGGTGGAAGAAAGACTATTAGTAGCGGAATCGGATAAAGCTGGTTCTGCATCAGGGGACAATTTTAGCCCTGTCCAGATGGGAGATGGGCCCCCCATTTCGCAGTGTACATGAGTTGGTGCAATCCATTTGTTTTTGGGACGCTAAACTTCCTGGAATCACACACTGTGAAACAGCCTTCAGAAGCACAAGCATCTTTAACAACACATTGTCGTCAGACACTCAGAATTCAAGCGGCCGCTCACTGTGCACGCAAATAACCCAGGGAGATATTCTCCCAATCAAAGCGACGCTGACAGAACCGCTCTGAGGCAACAGTATGTTTGAGTGAAATATAATACGTTTTCGATGCAGATTTATTTTGAAGCTGCCAGATTTGTTATTGCTCGCACATCCCGCCCCCTTCATCTGGCACCTCCATGCTGGCTGATTTGTAAGGCTCAGAGCAAGGCATAAATATGCCGAGTATACTATTTGCGTGAATAAATGATGTTTTGATGGCATATGTTGGAAGTACCTGTCCCCCAGTGTGCTTTAATCAATCATATGACTGCATTTGTTTGTCAAGTCTTGATGTGTTGTTGCAATTTGCACGTGTTGTTTTTCTCATCTTTATGCTTGATATTTGTCATCGAATTTTTGTGGTGAGTAAGATGAACATAACACATTACACATATATCTTTGTTCAAAATCACAGAATATGTTCATGTTTTGCAAAGGATAGAACTCTTCCAAACCGGGGCATAGTAAGGGTGCCAAGGCCTTAATACAAGTAAGAACAAGCATTTGCAATGAAATAGGTCTCGCATTTACGCAAGTTTGAGCTATTGGTATTGTAAATGACAATGCCTTTTATTTATCTTTTGGTTTTTAATACATAAGTAAAAGGCATTGTCATTTACAGTGCCAATAGCTTTGCATTGCAAATGCTTGTTTAAAAGCTGAACCGGAAAGGCGGGCGTTACTTGGCCGAACACGCTCCCTTCCATGAATACTGATACCCGAGGAAGGCTCAGCTTTCGTCCTCCTGGGGGCTCCGAGCACAGGCAGCAGAAAGAGAGTTGTTGAAAAACAGGCTTGGCAGGGAGCTGTTCTGTGCCCTCAAGGGAATGCGGCGACATTTTGCATAACCTTCCCATAATTTATCCAGCGCCTGAATACCGTTCCAATGACTGGCCCGTGTGTTCTACCACCCAGAGGCGCAACTAGAGCCAAATTTCGGGGGGGGGGGGCTAGGAAAAAATTTAGGGGGGGGGGCTGAATCTTTAAGCAATAGGCAGAGTGGAGCTGCAGGGGCTCTTAGAAGGGGTGAAACAACAGCAAGGCCTCATTAACATGCAAATGGTCTTTTAAAGACCTGTGAAGTGCTCGGGTGCGGCTGTGTGTGTGCCCGGGAAGCTGTCTCATCCCGGGCTGCCGCACACGACGGGGGGGGGCTGAAGCCCTTTGAGTCCAATGGGTGTTGCAAACCTGCTACCACCTATGTTTGAAATGAAACGGCGGTCCCAGTGGCAAGCGAAAGAAGAGCTGCGTGGGATGGAAGTGTGGACGCTATCGGTGATAAAAGCACAGCGCCCGTCTTGATAATATGAAAGTGGGCACCGTGCTGTGAGATGAGGAATAATATTGAGCATTCAGCAGGCCACCATTGTTGAAGCTAAAGCTCGGCATGCCCACTGCTTTCAAAACCAGTTGAAGCACCACAACTCGTGCCTGCAGTAAGAGAAATAATTGAAATAGTGCTTACAGACTAAATAAGACGTACCGTGTAACATCCGAAGTAAAAGGGCCAGTCCTCATGGGAGGTTACAAATGAAGACAATGCAGTACT
Source organism: Triturus cristatus (assembly GCF_964204655.1). Lineage (NCBI taxonomy): Eukaryota > Metazoa > Chordata > Amphibia > Caudata > Salamandridae > Triturus > Triturus cristatus. The sequence continues at coordinate 1,471,580,376 of NC_140590.1, forward strand.
AAGGATGGACTAACAAGCTTATTTATAAATCAGAAGCCACTATTTAGGAAGGACAATGACACAAGCCAATGAAAAATATGGGTGGAGAGTGGGAGGGGCTTCAAGCGCATACTCCAGTACTTCATGCCTCGCAGTAGCGCATTCGCTGACCAGGCTTGACCAAAAAAGACCATTTTATTGTATTATATGTTGTTACTTTATTTGTAAAGTATATACATACAACTGGGAGATGCCTCAGAGTTACATGGATGGTCTTAGTGGACACTGCGAGGGACACAGACGTTTTAAAGTAGAAAGATGGAAGGTTGCAGCTAGTGCTTGATTTGTAAAAAACATAAGTGCCAGGTCACTAGTCAGGAAGCCACTGCAGCTTGCACCACACATGCCCTCCAACATGCTGCCAATGATAGTAACAACACAACTACTAACCATCACACACACACAATGTGACAATTCGGACTATGACAGGCCCCCAAAGCTATAAGAATGACGTGGGCAGCAGGGAATTGCCAGTTTCAATGTATATGCAAGTAATATTTAACTGTTGGTGTGTAGTCATCTCTAAATTAGCCAGACAGTGCCAACTTGTGGCAGACTGTCACAAGTTCCAGTGTTGACAATTAAGTGCTGATACCGAGCACTGGAAATAACCAAATTAAGCAATGGTTGCAGTGCTATTCCGAGTGGAATGTGCTATTTCAAGTGGTTGCAATGGACGGGATGGGAATGCATTAGGTAGAAGCAGCTCAGTTATGAGCCAGCCACAATATTATCTGGGGCTTGCCTGGAAATAGGAATCTGCCCCGGCTGTGAATCAGGATTGAAGTCTCTGACATATGTGCAGTACAGCAAGCTGTGCCTAGATGTCCCTATTGGGCAACAAACTTTTGGTCAGATATGGTACTCCCCTAATGCATTGCAAGCAAGACAGTATCACAAGTACATTCAATAGCTATGTCCATATATACAATTAATAGCTATGAAATGTGACAAAACAATTATTATATTATTTCTGATTAAGTTGTACTATATGTGGAGCTGATGAAGGGTTGAAGGGAAATTTATAGAAGGACTAATCTAAATGTGAGATGTGTAGGTGAAGTGCCGCAAGCTGCGACTAGATGCCCCTAGTGAGCATCATAAACTTGATGTGGTAAAATCCACCCTATCCATAATGTATTGCAAGAAAGACAATAGCACAGTACATTCAATATATACAATTCTTAGCTTTGAAATGTGACAAAATAATTTTTATATTAATTCTGGATTATGTTGTACTCTATGTGGAGCTGATGAAAGAAAATTTATAGAAAGTCTAACACAAATGTATAGGTGCAGTACCGCAAGCTGCGCCTAGAGGTCCCCAGTGAGCATCAAACTTTTGGTCACATATGGTACTCCTCTAATGCATTGCATGCAAGACAGTACCAGGAGTACATTCAAATGGCTATGTCCATCTATACTATTAAAAGCTTTGAAATGTGACAAAAGAATTATTAGTTCCGGATTAGGTTGTACTCTATGTGGAGCTGAAGAAGGGTTGAAGGGAAAGTTATAGAATGTCTAATCTAAGTGTGAGATGTGTAGGTGCAGTACCGCAAGCTGCGCCTAGTTGTCCCTAGTGAGCATCATAAACTTTGAAGATACGGTAAATCCAGCCTACCCAAAATGCATTGCATGGAAGACAGTACTACAGTACATTTAATATATACAATTTGTAGCTTTTAAATGTGACAAAAGAATGATTATATTAATTTCAAATTAGGTCATACTCTGTGGAGCTGATGAAGGGAAATGTATAGGTCTAACATAGATGTGTAGGTGCAGTACTGCAAGCTGCACCTAGAGGTCCCAAGTAAGCATCAAACTTTTGGTCACATATGGTACTCCCCTAATGCTTGCATGCAAGACAGTACCACAAGTACATTCAAATAGCTATGTCCATAAATACAATTAATAGCTTTGAAATGTGACAAAGCAATTCTTATATTATTTCCGGATTAGGTTGTATTCTATGTGGAGCAGACGAAGAGAACTTTATAGAAATTCTAATCTAAATGTGAGATGTGTAGGTGCAGTACCGCAAGCTACGACTAAATGTCCAGAGTGGGCATCATAAACTCTGAAGATATGTTATATCCACCCTACCCATAATGCATTGCATGGGAGACAGTACCACAGTACATTCAATCTATTCAATTATTAGCTTTGAAATGTGACAAAAGAATTTTCATATTAATTCCGGATTAGGTTGTACTCCATATGGAGCTGATGAAGGGAAATTCATTGAAGGTCTTACATAGATGTGTAGGTGCAGTAGAGGTCCCTAGTGAGCATCAAACTTTTGGTCCAATATTTTACTCCCCTAATGCATTGTATGCAAGACAGGAACACAAGTTGGTGGTGGTCAACCGCCTAAAGAAGGTAATAGCGAGGATAGTCCACCCAGACCAGACTTGTGAGATACCTGGTCAGCAAATCGTGGAAAGCCTGGCCCTGGTACGGGACTTGATCGAGTACGTCAAGAGACGCAAGGTTCCGATGGCCTTGGTCAGCCTGGATAAGGAAAAGGCATTCATCCGCGTTTCTCATGAGTTCATGCACCAGACACTCAGAGCACTGGGGTTGGGAGACTTCTTCTGTGATGTGGTGACCATAATATATAGAGATATTTCTAGCACGGCGTTGGTTAACGGCTGGAAAACGGACCCCTTCCCCGTCCTGTCAGGCATCAGGCAAGGCGGTCCTCTCTCCCCTCTACTGTTCATCTGAGTGATTGAACTCCTCTCTGAACGCATCAGACAGAACAGGAACGTCAGAGGAGTGATAGCCCCAGGAAGCAACGGAAAGGGCGACATGAAGTGTTCCTTCTACATGAATGACATCTCAGTCTTCTGCGTGGATGGACCATCTGTGAGAGAACTGGAGAGGACTTGTATTGAGTTTGGAAGATCAACAGCACCAAGTTGTAAACCCTATTCTTGGGACACTGGACCCCACCTGAGACCCACTGCCATTTCCCCTCAAGCAGGACTTCCTGAAGATCCTGGGAGTCTGGTTCAGCAGAGAACGTGCAGCGGAGAAGACATGGGAAATGAGACTGGAGATGACAAGGCAGAAGCTGAAACTCTGGAGCCTACAGGAGCTGACGATCGAAGGGAAGTCTTTGGTCCTGCGGAACGAGACCCTGCCAGTGCTCCAGTACGTCACCCAAGTGAGGCCTTTGCAGTCCCGCATGGCCAGGGCCATCACGAGAATGATCTTCTACTTCATCTGGAGCTCTTAGATGGACAGGGTGAAGAGGGCGATGATGTTTAAGACCCACGACAAGGGAGGCAATGGAGTGGCAGTCATCGCCACCATCTTGAGGGGAATATTCATGTGCCACTGCGTGAGGAGCACCCTGAGGACCAAAGACGAGAGCCACGTCGGCTTTCTGATGGCAGGATTCTTCCTGGTGCCAATGTGGCGGCACCTTGGATGGGCAGAGTGGGTGAGCGCCGTCCTGTACAACTGGGATACCCTGTGGTTCTACATGGAAGTGGAGAAGTGCGTAAAGGAGTTTGGGCTGGAGGCTGCCGTCCCTGCCATATGGACCCAAAGCTTGTCCAACGCCAGATATGAGCAAAGATCATCAGCGAACTTATTGGCGCCTTCCCCTCTGCTACAGTGGACCACGTGTGGGGAAACAACACATCCAAGAGCCTGATCAACCAGCACAAAGACCTCGCCTGGATGGCCATACAAGGAGGACTTCCCGGTAGAGCCTTCATGCACACAAGAGGACTCAACCGATACAAGTCCTGCCTGCAGAGGGTGCACCGCAGACGAGATGACATACCATCTCTTCTGGGAGTGCGCATACACACAGGACCTGCTGAAGGCCCTAAGCACGGAGCTTAGGGCCTGGATACCTACGCTCTGCATCACCGCAGACTCTGTGATGTATGGTATGTTCTCAGGTACACACACACTGAGTGACCTCCAGAACTGCTGGAGGTTCCTGTGCTGTTTTAAAGATGTTCTACTATCTTTCAGAAACCACCTGGTAGTAGGGAAGAAGGTGACATCGACCCTGGCATGCCATATGATGATCCACAACCTCCTGAGCTGATGAAGGGAAATTTATAAAAGGTCTAATCTAAATGTGAGATATGTAGGTGCAGTACCGCAAGCTGCACCTACTGTCCCTAGTGAGCATCACAAACTTTGAAGATGTGGTAAATCCATCCTACCCATAATGCATTGCACAAAAGACAGTACCACAGGACATTCAATATATGCAATTAGTAGCTTTGAAATGTGACAAAAGAATTATTATATTAATTCCGGATTAGGTTGTACTCTATGTGCACTGATGAAGGGAAGTTTATAGGAGGTCTAACATAGATGTGTAGGTGCAGTACCGCAAGCTGTGCCTAGATGTACTTAGTGAGCATCATAAACATTGAAGATATGGTAAATCCACCCTACCTATAATGCACTGAATGGAAGACAGTACCACAGCACATTCAATATATACAATTAGCAGCTTTGAAATGTGACAAAAAAGTTATTATATTAATTCAGCATTAGGTTGTACTCTATGTGGAGCTGATAAAGGGAAATATATAAAAGGTCTAACATAGATGTGTAGGTGCAGTACAGCAAGCTGTGCCTACATATCCCTAGTGTATATGGTACTCTCCTAATACATTTCATGCAAAACAGTACCACAAGTACATTCAAATAACTATGTCCATATATGCAGTTAATATCTATGAAATGTGATAAAACAATTATTATATTAATTCTGATTAAGTTGTACTCTATGTGGAGCTGATGAAGGGAATTTCATAGAAAGTCTAGTATACATATGAGATGTGTAGGTGCAGTACTGCAAGCTGCGCCTAGATGTTCCTAGTGAGCATCATAAACTTTGAAGATATGGTAAATCCACCCTACCCACAATGCATTGCATTGAAGAAAGTACAGCAGTACATTCAATATATACAATTAGTAGCTTTGAAATGTGACAAAAGAATTATTATATTAATTCCGCATTAGTTTGTACTCTATGTGGAGCTGATGAAGAGAAATTCATAGAAGGTCTAATATACATGTGAGATGTGTAGGTGCAGTACCGCAAGCTGCGCCTAGATGTCCTTAGTGAGCATCATAAACTTTGAAGATATGGTAAATCCACCCTACCCATAATGCATTGCATGGAAGACAGTACCACTGTTCCTCAATATATACAATTAGTAGCTTTGAAATGTGACAAAGGAATTCATATATTAATTACGGATTAGGTTGTACTCTGTGGAGCTGATGAAGTGAAATGTATTGAAGGCCTAATATAAATGTGAGACGTGCTAGTGAGTAAAGTAATCCCTGTCAACCTTGTTTAGGACCAAATGAGTGTTTTGCCTGAAGGCCTTTTAAGAAAATAGTGCTTTGTTGTCGTAATTGTTACAAAAAGAGCCAGGGAGTTACAAAGGAAGAACTACAAAGCCTAATAACCAATTAAAATACACTGTTTACAAAGAAGCGGTATAGGAGCTAATTAAAAAGTTGATGGGAAGTAGGCAGAGATATATTAACATATCCTGAATACAGGATGTCTCGAAGAGACAGAGCAAGTGCTATCGAGACCTAAAAACAGGGCACCCCAAACCCTTGGCAAGCTAGTATCAGACAGTCATGATTGAGCTGCAGTGGGCTCTTTACAGTTGAAGGCACCTGTACAACTGCACCTACTGTACAAATGATAACCAAAGAAACCAAAGCAGAGAGCAGCTCACTGTGGAATATATGTATATGTATAGCACTGAGCCGACAAATATAGTCCTAATGCATTTTAATACATGTCCATTTTGTTACATAATTTTAGATGTAGGTTTGCCCATTTCAATATATTTTGCCATACTTCTCTAAATTATTATTGCATGAGCTCTATAATCTCTCAACCAACAGAGGTCGTTTTACAAGAAGTGCCCTGGGTGCACAACAAAAACGTCCACCCACACCATGCACCCCAGGGCAATTTTGGCATTATAAAATGGGGTCAGATGCTTGTGTGCCCCCTTCTATATTATGGATCATGCTGACCTATATTTGGTGCCTGCGTGATCACTAGGAGGCACTTCGTCATTTATTTAGATGGTGCCCTCTGCAAATGGGGAAACACTGCTTTTGTACGTGTTTACATTACACGTTCAGGCACAGTTGTCAAGGGGCTGTCAGGAGACTCGCTCACTATGCACCAGATGAAGGTCATAGGGGCTTATTTACAAGCCCCATGGGCCACCGGTGTCTCTCAGTTTTTATCACATAAAAAGTGATGGACTGGGTGCATGGAGCTTTTAAATAAGCCTCATAGTGCCCCCGAGGGAGATTCTTGGAAGAGGAGAAAGAGGTCCAGTGAACTCTACAAACATCCCCCGGCTGGCAGACACCTGTACAGTGAAAGGCAGACCATCAGCTTTAAACAGGCGGTCCACTTTTGCCAATGCACTATCCCAAGTCCAGGTGCGAGTTTGCGGCTGCTTATGGGACAGCACATTTACTGTAATAGGGTACACTGCCCTGGTCTGCTTCTAACACAGCCATTTAAAGGTGTGATGAGGCGCAAAGTGCAGTAGCGAGCCCTGCATTTAATACAGGCCCTGGTAGTTTTTTAATATGTAGCTACTATTGCACACTATTTGTATTCTTGGACAAACTTTGCTATGCGCTTCACTTCCACAGACACTGAAGCTAGTGATACAGACTCACCTACGGTTGGAAAGGACTCCAAGGCTTGGCATGTGGTGTTTGTGTGTGGCAGACAATTTCCTTCTAGCTTCAACTGGGTTATTTTAATGTGGAGGTGTGCCATGGAAGACAGAAATGTCTCAATACCAAACATCTGTGCGAGGACTCATACAGCTACAGAATGGTCACTACAGTGGTGCCACAGGCAGGCTACAGCTGCAGGTTGTAGCTTTGCAATATGGAGTCCTTTAACCTTCGCCATGTACACTACTTAATAAAATCTATGGGGCATATTATCAAGACAGGCGATACAATTATCGCCGCTTTTAAAACAGCGATAATGGGCTGATAATATGCTCTATGGAATTCCAACTGAAGCCCATGTTAGATGTGAAGGACATCCAACCTGAGCTTCAATTGGAATTCCATAGAGCATATTATCAAGCCCATTATCGCCGTTTTAGCAGCAGTTTTCTGCCGCTAAAGCGGCAATAATTTTATCACCTGTCTTGATAATATGCCCCTATGTGAGCTATGATCCATACTGCAACCAAATAAATACGCAAACGGCCTCATTTACAAGAAAGTGCCGCAGTGCTGCACCGGAAGCCCTATGGCTGCACACACGCTGCAGCACTTTCAAAGCACAGCGATGCAACATATTTACAATAATTGCGCCGATGCAGGTACCCTTGTACCATGGTGCAACGATGCCTGCATCACGAGGATCATTGTTTATGTACAGGAAGGGTTCCCTTCCTGCACAGAAACAATCTGAAATGGTGGTTTTTCAACTTCTATGTGTGCTGCATTAGCACACATAGAATTAGCAAAACTTCATTTTTTAATGATTGATTATGTGCAGGAAGGGACACCTTCCTGTACATACACAATCACCAGAGGTGATTTCCTCGTGCTATGTGTGCTGCAGAACGCAGTACACATAGAAAGAGGGAAAAAGCGAGGAGAAATGAATACATATCTCCTCGTTGCACCTCCCAACGCCTCCCCTGGGGAGGCTTAGTATTCAGACACATTTCCAGGTTTACGACTTCTTGTAAATCTGGAAATGTGTCAGGTTCCATGGGTGTTACGTGGGAACACCCACAGCAACACCCATGGAACGCCACTTTCACGCAAAGTGCTGCCTGCAAAGGGGACATATGTACAAAGACAGGAAAAGCCACGCAGGGTGGCTTTTCCTGTCCTTGCAAATATGGGGGAGCAAAATGCACCATCAGTGCGTCACAAAAAGTGACGCACCGGTAGTGCAAGGGGCTTGCAAATCTACATTGAAAATTTATTAACCATACCCACACAACTGATGATTCATCTCAAATCAAAATCAGATTCTGGTCTTTTAAGCAAGTCTCAAAAACTGGGGACAGATTTACTAACATTTTGTGCCTGGTTTACCTGGCAAAACTGACATAAATATTTATTTTGAATTTGCTTGCCAGCACAAAATGTGTCTTACATTACTCTGCATAAAATTGTTTTTTGAACCAAAACCCTATCTACTAACAATAGTAGACAGGTTTGTGCACCAAAAAATAATACCACTTTGAAATAGGAGTAAGAAGGAGAAATGCTTTTATTTCTCCAAACTTGTCAGGCTTTCCTTGTGGGCTGCATTGTACAGCACACATTTCAAGTGGAAACGTTTAAAAGTTTGTCTAGACGTGGTGTTTTGTACTAGAAGGTAGTCCTTCTAGTACAAAACCTATGCTAGAGATGAATGTCATTCAGGCAGCCAGGTGTTTAAGACCTCTAGGTATTTTTTTTACTTTTTACTTTTCAGAAACAAACTGCAGTGCAGTTTGTTTCTGAAAAATAAAAAAGAAATGTTGCTGAAGCACTTGTGGCATCAGTGATTTTTTTTCCTGCTCCAGCCCAGATCCACATTGTCTCACATGTCAATTTCAGTGAGATATAGGCATGACAAATCAGTGGCAAAAGCCTGATCCTAAGCAGTGACATTGTGGCAGACATGCTGTCGAGTGAAGAGTTTCTAACATGGAGACATCAGAGGATCCCCATCGTAAAGTATGTCTGGAGTTTCCCCACCTCTAAATGGGGCGGGTAAAATAGGAGCCTCATCAACATTTGGAGGAATTCTAGCTCTACCAAACCTTAAACGGCCCTTATGGTTGACGGCCATGACTGCTAAGGCGCTACTAGAATACTGCAAGTTCAGCGAGTTAAAATTATTTGGAAGCAAGCGTACACCTGCTAAAATCTTTGTTAACTCACCAGGGGGCATATTTTCAAGCACGGCGTTAAAATTATCGCCGCTTTAGCTGCAGAAAACTGCCGCTAAAGCGGCGCTAATAGGCTTGACAATATGCCGCAGAGAATTCCAATAGAAGCCCATGTTGACACCAGAACATGAGCTTCTATTGGAATTCTCTAGGGCATATTATCAAGCCCATTATCGACGCTTTAGCGGCAGTTTTCTGCAGCTAAAGCGGCAATACTTTTAATGCCTGTTTCTTGATAATATGGCCCCACGATATGCACAAATAACAGATCCCTCCTGTGACACAGTATCCTTTTTATGTCGAGCATCAGCATAAATGCGCTGTCTGCAAGACCTGTAGTCATCATTAAAACCATTCCCGCCACCTGCTTACCATTGGCTCATTCCACCACCACTCTTCTTTGCAGCCTGCTGTTTTGTTGTGGCAACCAATATCTCACTTCCTTTTAGACTTCCTTTCAGCTGAGGAGCACCGGTAAAGTACGATGTTCATACGCATGTCTACTTTATCTCCTATTTGGGAGAACTTCCTTTTTTTATTGATCCTTCCCTCGTTCCTGCTTGTTTCCTTTTACTTTGTCTTACCTTTTAAATCAGATTCGGCAAACTGAAGGTTTGTTTTTTGGTTCCTGCCACAATGACCTATTCCAGCTGGACCCATGCCGGTGGCTGCTCACAAAAGAAGCATTTGCAATGCAATAGGTCTCGCATTAGTCAAAATGCGAGCTATTGTCGTTGGAGATGCTAATTTTTTTTGTTTCAAAGTAGGGCTGCAGTAGCATATTAAACAAAGAAATTAATTTCACAAAGGAAAGGGCACAGTATCATAAGCTGTTACTAGGTGTCCCAGACACCTAGTAAACACATTTCTTAATGAAGGAAAGGGTGCAGTACCACAGGCTGTTACTAGGTGTCCCTAGAATTTCTTTTATAGGTGTCCCAGGGACACCTAGTAACAACCTGTGCTACTGCTCCCTTTCCTTCGTGAAAGGAATGGCTGTTTATTATGCTACTGCAGCCATACTTTGAAACAAAAACAAAATTGCATCTGCAACACCAATAGTTCGCATTTTGGCCAATGCAAGACCTATTGCATTGCAAATGCTTATTTGCCTTCCTGCCCTGCTGCTGTTTAGGGAGTAGCCTCTACTTTTCTTCATGCTGGCTGTATCCCTGTTTCCGGGTTATGCTGTTATTCATGGTACATGTCCCATATATTGGATGGGCTGATTAAAAAAAAAACATACCGGATGATGCGAGCAAGCAAAAAAGCAGGAGTACACATTTGTTATGACTTCGAGGCATGGACTGGCTTAGCTGATAACGTTGTCCAAAAAAGAAAATCGACAAAAGGTGTAAAATTAAATGCAACTTTGACAGTCATGTAAATTGTTTTCTAATGAGTTGCTTTACCAACCCCTGCACATGCACACATGATGACCCTTCTCATTCGATGCTCAGACCAGCCTCCTTGATTACCAGGGCATGTAGTGTACTAAAATACATTTTCTAGCAAAGACCATCTAAACACGGACTTCCCATCAAACCTGGGAAATGTGGTCACCCTCCTCCATGTATGAAATGAAACTTCTTGATATTGCACAATAAAATTAAGAACAATTCTTCTCCTTCTGTTACATAGATTGGAACTTTTGAGGGGCCCTAAACCTTTTAAAACCTCTCCCCTCTGCACACACCGTACTTTTACTTTGGGTTCTTCAGTGAAATCCCTTGTGTTGTTTTAAAGAGTGAAACTGATGCTGTCCGATGTTTATAGCCTAGTTTTAGACCCCGTCCTTTCTTTGCGGTGGCTGGCATCCAACAGGAACAAGATCATGTTATTACTGGTAGAGACTTCGACCTGAGAAGGCACATCTTGTACCCTCCCTCTGTCATTTTGGAGGGAGTCCATATCTTTGTGTACAGGACGGTTTGTTATGCTTGTTACAAGTGACTAAAGGTCTGTGCACCTGAACTAATAGTTTCCTGGTCTTGGATTCGTTTCTGGGAATGTTAATAATATGTAGTGGTTCTATGGCATTTAATTTGTGCACCACTGTTGTTTTTGAAAATGACCAGACTTTGTTGGAAAGCTGTAACAGGATGTCTTGATTTGCCTACAGGTGGGAACGTGCACAGAGGCATAGTTGTGCATACATATATCTTTGTGCTACTAGCTATATTTTTGCCTAGAGGACTGGCTGCACATTACAGTATATCAGTGTTTTTTCATTTCAGCTTCCTGCAGGATTCTGATTTAAGAGGGGAGTATCTAATCTGTAGAATTTCGTAATGTTTCAGGATATGCTCTTGGATGGCCACTTGTTCTGTACTCTCCACCAGCGCCTTTAGCATCCACTTGGAGGTACAAGAAATCGATTTTCAGGTCCATCACATGCAAAGGTTTCCCACTCTATCTTCTAATTTCCTGATAGATCAGAACTGATGCCAAATACTTCCTTTTCCAAGTTGTTACAAGAGGAGGTTGGAATAAGGCATGTTGGCTGGTAATAAGGTACATCATGTTGACAGCAGCTAGTGAATGATGCCAGCTGCATCGTGACGAGCGGTAACCTGCAGCAACGGCCTCTTGTTACAAGGGGTGCCCCGCGGTCTGTTTGTAAATGTGAGCTATCAAAATGCATAAGTAAATTGTGTAAGTGCTAAAGATTTACATTTCATATACCTTTTGCAGTAGTTTTGAGATTTACTTCTCTCTTTATTTGATAGTCAATCTAATGATGTGACCCACTCTAGCAGTGTCCTGTACTCAAACCCTGAATGTAACACACTTGTGCCCTTCCACAGATAAAAAGAATCAATGGTAGCATAAAATATTTTTGAAAATGTTATTTAATCGCGGAGATTATAATAATCATGAAATAAATGGAACAGTTGGAAGATTACCCTCCCCTTTTCATTGGCTGTGAAGTCCATTGTGGTAAAGCCAAGTCAGGCGAACCTCATTGTTGAAGGTAGTATATGACTGTAGGCAGGCAATGAGTATGCTGCTTTGCATGCTGCACATGTGGTGTGGCTGCTTTCATCGCATCGTATCAGGTGCTGCAGCGGGGTACTGCGTCGCTGGTTTGTGGTCTTGACAGGCAGACGCTTCTACCCGAGCCCGTCAGCAGTGTTACAAAACAAATATGTCTTAGACAAGCACAACAACTGCTTCACACACATTTGAAACACACACTACTTAGGCAAAGCACAAACTAGGCATTCTTACACAAGCCATACACATATTTGTCCAGGCCGCTCTGTCCCTCATTCAGACCCCAACCAGTAGTCTTTTCTGAACCTGTTAAATTCAATTGATGCCACAAAGCAACAACCCACATAAATACACTCAACAGCATGCCACATAATTCCAATCAGCATAATTTCACTCAATGCCACACAGTTCCACACAACACAACTCCACACCATAAATTGTCATTCGACACCACATCATTTGGTAACACACCACATAATTCAACTCAACAACACATTTACACAATACACCACATACATCCAAATCACACTACAGAATGCCACATTAATCAATCAATCAAACAAACAGCATTTTTAAAGTTCACACTGTCACAACTAGGGTATCATGCCACAAAATTCAACAACACACCACATAAAAAAACTCCACAACATACCACTACACATCACAAAATGCCATTCCACATAATTATACTCCTTGACACACAATCCCACTCCACACAATCCAGTACACTCAAAGCCACATCATTACTATCCACATAATTCCACTGCACACCATGCTAAATAATTCCTCTACACAGATCCACTACACACAATTCCACAACTACACGTTCCAGTCCAAGCTCATAATTCCACCCCACACCATATATATCGACTGCACACAAATAGGTAAAAGACATTGTCATTAACAGCGCCAATAGCTCTAACCTTCACAAATGCGAGACTGATTGCAAAGTAAATGCTTGTTTTTTCTAATTCCAACATCAAGCAACTCCAGGCCTGTAACACGCCTGTGGCTGTGAATCATTGTGCTCCTAATCAAGTAGATGGACTCTCCGGTGAAGTAGGCAAGGCCAGGAAGAGAACAGAGAGATGGAGTTTCAGAGGATGAGCTTTGGATGGAACAGAAACATAAGAATAGGAGTCCTTGTAATTGAGCACTCAATATTTAGGCCTTGAAAATCCACCAGCTTTTAAACCTTCTGCAGATGCAGCCACCCCAAGAAGAGCTTCTCCTCTGTTCTCCGCATCCCGAGAGACCTGATAGAAATGTGATCTGTGTGCAAGGATGCATTAGTATAAGGTTTAAAAACTTAGCTCAGAGGAGACAGTGTAATAATAATTTGTCTTGCTCCTCATCCAAAATACTACTTATGACTAACAAATAAGAGATACATAAGAAACTCTGTAAAGATGACTTACTGTGGTGTCCCAATCTTCTTTAAAGTGAGCCATCAACCCCAAATTGACTGTTATGGCTTTCCTTTGGATCAACTCAGTCTTCAAGTTTCAAGAGAGCAGCCACTGCTAGTCTAAATGGATAGAGTATGGGATTTTCCGCTTTGGCCATTTGCTTTTAGGTCACTTCTCCTTGTTCTTCAAAACGTTTAAATCTCTTCTTAATCTCCCAAAAATTAATTTGGAACTATATGAGGCTCAGTCAATTCTTTCCACCACTCCTGGCTTTGATCAAATGCAACAGAAATCCATGTAAGCAGCTCTTGCTGCTATTAACCACACATGTGTCAAACTAATCTTTCTCAACTATATATAAATGAGCTGCAATGTGTCTAATTTTCAGAAAATTAAACATAATTGGGAACATAGGCTGGAGAGACTGCAGTAGTGAGTCCCACCAAAGGTGTAGCTTTAAGTAATCAGCAATGACTGTGGGTATGCATGCTTCAACTTTGTAGTTGATTTTCACCAGAAAACCCAGTGTCTCCACTTAGGTGGTTGTGGTTTCCAGAGAAGAGAGACATAGTTTGCAAAAATCATTTAACAGGTACTCCACTTCCTGCACAATATACATATTGATGGTAAAGGTTGCCTGCCTACCCGGTTACTGAAGCCAACCTTGGTTGACGAGGAGCATGTTCATCCTAACAAAATATTGACCGAGAAATATGGATACTGCCCGGCTGCTTTGATAAGAAGTATAAGCTCTGAAACATCCTATTTTTTCATTACCTTTCAGATTTATTGGAAAGTTGGGAGTCTAAGACCATCCCACCATGGAGTGTCTCCGGAACAACTACCGCATTGTATTGCAATTGGCAGGGGCTCTATGTTCATGTGTACCTGCAGGCCCCTGGAGCATTCCAATGGGTCAGGATGGGAACATAGGCACCATAAAGTCAGATGTACCTGCAATAACAGATCCTGCAGTAGAGCACTTAGAACCTTTCAATCTACTAGAGCTGAGCTCTGGTGAAACCCAAGAGGCTAAGAGGTCACAGGGTTCACCCTGTAGGACTCTCTGAGTTGCCTGAAACTCCACAGAAAGGAAGCCCAGACGTCACAGGGTTCATGCAGGCACTTCAGCTCAGCTGCAGATTGAAGGAGTAGATTGGTGATTTAGAGTGATTTAGGATCATTTAGGACTGTAGATTGCTGTACAGCAAACCATCAACCCTAAAACTTGGGGCCTGTTGAGGATGCCAGAATGTCACAGTAAGTTTATGATCACAGTAGAATATGAGACCCTTCTTCTGAAGAACGCCTCTTCCTGTAAGTCAACTGGCCCAATATAGGCATTAATGTGGAGATTGTTTGCCGTATAGTCCCCTCATGCAAGAAATCTGGTAATTCCATAAGTCAGACCATGGCTCACCATCTTACACTGTCATGGCATCGCTCATGCTTACATTTGAAAGTTTTCAGAGGGACATAGTGGTACTTTGGACACTGCAAGTAACCATGTTCCAATACTGTGGTAGCTAGAACAATAAGTACCTGAGAAGATGCCCCACTGAAGTACAAGGCTGTTGTAAAGTAGGATCTGCTTTCATGTTTACCCCTACTTTTCACAGGTGTTCTACTATTTTTCTGACTAGTATGACTGGGATCCTGCTAATCAGGACCCCAGTCACTGTGCTTCTCCCTAAATTGGTTATGGTGAGTACCTTGGTACATTCCTATTTGGCTACTGGGGCACCCTTGTAAGTCCCTAGTATATGATACTAAGGTACCTAGGGCATGGGTACCCCATGGATTCCCTAAGGGCTGCTGCATGTATTATGTTACCCTCCAGACTTTGACTATGGGCCTGCCATTGCAGCCTGTGTGTGTTGGTGCATGCACCTCACAAAAGATATAATTTTCCTTATATCTTACCTCACTGCACTTGTAACCTATAAGTCACCCCTCTAGCAGGCCTTTCAGTCCCAAAGGCAGGAAGCTTGGTTCCGAGTGTGAGGGTGGCCCTGCATGAGCAGACCACCCCTACAAACCCAGAAGTCCATTCTTTAGTCTTTGGAAGTGAATCAGCCATTATGATATAGAGAGGCCATGCGTCATTACACTATGACTAACTTCAAACTGGCTTGAACGAACCTGGGCATGTTTTGTATCAAACATTTTGGAATCACACTCAACACCCCCAACACCGTATCTGGTGTAGGAGGTATGAATCCATCCACGGTAGGGCCCCTCCCTCCGGGAAGCCCTGCATGTTCCTGGGAGCGATCTTACAGAGCCTGACAGCAACCTAGGGCTGCTGCCGACCACAGACACGATTCTGCCCTCCTACTGCTGGGCCAAGCCCGAGTAGGGGAAGGTAGGACAATAAGTTTCCTGTCACAGGTTGGTGTGACCACCTCCCAGCCAGGATTTAGTGTATTAGGTCGGGGTGGGGGCACTTGCCAGCTCCACATAGTCTGCTGCTGGCGGGGCACATTTAGCGGCCTCTTTGCATACTCCACTTCAAACCAGCTCAGGAAGCTGTTGGCTCCTGTTCTGTTGCAAAACTGGACAAAGGACAGGGGAGTATCCACCCCTTTGTTCAGCCCCTCCTCTGGGAGGGACCCCTGAATCATCCCAACCCTCTCCTAAAGGTACTTAAGGGCTTATCTATGGGTGGGACCCTAGATTCGTTGTGGAATTTGATTCCGCTCCAACTCCACTTCACCTTTCACCATCTAGAAATCCTTGCAGAGTAGTGCTGACCATGCTGGACTGATCGCATCGTCCTTTGCTTTGGGACCAAGACTGCAACTGAGAAGATTCTGTCTGCTCCTGACCTCTTTGTCCTGCAAACACACCATCATTTTTCATGCTCCATACAGGTTCCGTCCTGGGCCTGTGGACATCTAAAGACATCCAAAGGAATCTCCCTTGAGTGGAAGGAGTCACTCCCCTGCATCCGCAGGCACCGCAACACAATCGACCAGTCTGCCTACCCTGGGCTCCAATGGACTCCAAATGGCTCAGCAACACAGGTGGTGGTTCTGCATTCCCTCAAGGCCTGAGTTGTCCTCTCGTCGAGTTGAGACCAGCATCCCTCATAAAACGCCCTGCAACCGAACCCCTGTGCACCACATCGCTGCATCACTTCATCACACGGTGACTGCATCGGTTACCACGACTGACTCGTGTCAACTGAGTCGGACGCATTGAAAGGTTCAATTCAGTGTACCCGTACTTGATGCCTCTTCATCAACTGACCTGTTGTTCATTGAGCTCGAATGGCCTTTGTCTTCCGTGGCTCCCGGATGCCCCGGAATGGCATAGACTCTGTCCCCTCTGCCTTCAGGTACTTTTCCCGGGTTCCAACACACTGTTTCATCCTTCTGCCACAGCGGTCTCATCCTGAAGTCCTCCATTGTGCTCGACAGTGGCTGTAGGTATCCCCGGGCGGGGTGCCTCCTCAATCTTCTGTCTTCCACGGGGTGTCTTCAGGGTCCACTAGGAAGGGGCTCTCCTCTTCAAGACTGCAACCGCAACGTACCATGAGTAGTATTAAGCACGCGGTCATGTAACCTCTTGACATACGACTATTGTGAGGTACCTAGACTCTCATCTGGGGTGGTATCTTGGGTCCCTGACTCTCTGCACCTTCTGGGTCCAGTCTCATATACTGTCATGGTTTGCATTCCACTATGTTATATATGTTTTGGTCTACACGTGGGGACCACTGTCCATTGGTGCTTCTTACTGTTCTATTTTGAAGTATTGTGTGCATTGTCAGTATATCCCCAGGCAGGACATATTGTATAGTGGTAGTGAGTGACTGTAATAAATATCTATTTTTATAAGTACACTGTGTGGTTCTTTTTCACTTAGCCTCTCCTAAAGATTAGATACTGGTGAACAGAGCTGCTTTACACTCCTCCTAGACTAAGCCTGAAGGTGGCTCTCTACAGCTACCCTTTATAGAGCCTTTCTGAGGTTGTCTAAACCACTAAAATAACCATAAGGGTTGTCTCTATTAGTCCAGGGTGCTACACATACATAAGTGATCATCATATACTAAGCCAGCCTCTCAGAGACGCCCAGAGAGGCCCACTCCATGGTGGCCCACACTCTTGACAATTTTATGCTAGGTACGTTTCCTCCAAAAAGGTCTTTCTGATAGAGAATGCAGCTTCAAATCGACCTGTATGTGGATCTTGTGGGATGATTTTTTGGTGAACTTCAGGTTCTATACATGATAGCACCCTCAAATCAAAGGAGTGTGACTAGTGCAACATTTTAACAGAAGCAGAAGACTGTGAAGGTGATCAATAATCCTGTTGAGAAAGAAGTGTAACATTATTTTCTATGTCTGTATTTTGCTTACACAAAGGTTCCACATAAGGGTTAGTGTTCGTCCCCTTCAAACAGCTTATTTGCTACTGTGATTCACAGTTCAGGGCTCTATCATCCTTGTCAAGGTGGTTTGGAGTGCATTCCCAGATTTCCTAAAGGTGATTTAACTGACTGTGTGGACATAGATAGGACACTGATTTTACTTTGTTACTATGTGGCGTTGCCACTTTATTGTGTATTGTTGTATATGCATATTTTGTTGTTTGATTCAGTGCGTTAAATGTATTTCTATATTGTGAGATGTTATTAAAGTGTTGTGTACTCCCAACTCTGACTGAAATTTCACATCTTTATTGGAACTGTGATAACTGTGAGGTAAGTGCGTAGACTCACCTAACACCACCTCCCTTGAGCTATACCCTTGCTACTTATTCACCTCTACACAAAGTGTTGAGGTCAAAGAGCCTAATGTTCAACCACAGATAAGTACTTAGGGCCTGATTACGAGTTTGGCAGTGTGGGAGCAGGCCGCCTTGCCCTCACCTCGCTCTCACACCGCCAAACTCGTCTGCCTATCAGATTAGGAGTTTTCTTCTGGTCTGTGGGCAATGGTTTGGCGGTCCCAGGTACTGAGCCTTAGAAAGGCACCACAATAGGAACACCAAAGCAAGTTTCTGCATGGCATGGACTATAAAATCCATGCCATGCTGGAACTGGAGGTGCATTCATACAGGGGGCACACCAAGTGCCCCCCTGCATCCATCCCCGTGGCCCTGCAGCAACAGGGGGCCCTGTAGGGTCCCTTTAGTTTCTTCACTGTCACATTTCATGGCGGGCTCACTGCCATGAAAACTGTGGCAGTGAAGAAACGTGTAATATGATTGGGGATGCCGCAGTGGACACCACCAGTGTTTTTCAGGCCTCAGACCTCTGCACCCCCACCGAGGGATCTTAGATCCCATGCGGTTGTGGTGGTCGAATGGCGGGCCAACCGCCAAACTTATACTATGGCAGTCGCACCGCCGATGCGCACAGTCATTGCTGCCCCACCCCGGGGACACCTCTAGAGTCCTAGTTATCTGGGAACACCAACTCTCTCATACTTTGCCATGTTTGGTTGTTCCTATGACTTTATGGGCTGGGAAAGAAGCCTGACTTGAAAGCAGAAGAAGTGCTTCTTTATTAGATATGTCTTCCTTGCTATGCTTCTCACCATTTTCTTCCCTAGTGGAAATTCCAGTTTATCATTTACAAATGTCTTCAACTGGATTTAGTGGATAGCATATATTGGGTTTGGGCATTTACTGAACTGCTATGGATGAAAATTAGGGCTAATTCCAGTTCCATCTCAGAACTAACTACTAGTGTTCCAGGATGCCTTGGTTTTTGTTGGTATGTTTATTCAAATAATAGATTATATCTTCCTTTTCCTACTAGTTAGTGCAATATCAAATTGCAAAAAACCCATGCAAAGCACCAATATCCAGCAAAACACCTTCTAAAGGCCCAGCTGCAATTTCCATTAGGGTCTAGTCTACTTTTTTACATAGAAGGTGGTGATGCCAGGGTCATAGCAAAGGGGGAGCATTTGAGGGCTGGACCAGGACAAATTAATCTTTGACCCCGCCCAAATGACCAAGGCAAAAGACACACAATTGATGGACGGAATGCAGAACAAATCAAAACATTCACCCCCAGTCAAGAGATCTGGGTTAAATCCATCATTCTTTTGCTCACCATGCCACCCCAGTTTAGACCTGGCCATATGCCTCTTCAGCCAGGATAGCTTGATTCCAGTGGCACAGTGAGCCCAGGATCCACGTCTGGGCATACCTGGCGCACTTAGGGCGAGAAAGCAGCTGGCACATTGCAGAGGGGCAGGAGTTCAGAAGGTGAATGAGCAATAACAATGCCTTTACAGGTATAGGCTGTTTGCATAGTCAAGCTTGAAGATTATGAGTTTGAAGAAGGCTTGCAGTTTATCTTGGCACCCAAGGTATGGGAGGATGCAACATATTGTTTTAATTGTGTAGAAGGCACTCTATTTTACATTGTTAAAATGTGGTACCAAATATAGGTCTAAATCCTATAGATTCAGACCCACAGGTTACCCCTAGATTTCTGACTTCTGTTGATATTGATGGACAGGCTTCCAGTTCCTTAGGCTATATAGCAGTAGGCTAGTATTCATGTCATTGTACGTAGGTCATAAGCTCTGTCTTTGTGGTTGTTACCTTTAGATGATTATTCGTCATCCATGTGTTTATGGTCCAAAAGCAGTCATCCAGTTGTAGGGGTCTTCCAGAATGTCCACCTTTAAAAATGGTTTAGGTGTTATCTACATAGTTGTAACAGGTGAGGTTGAATGATTTCATCAGGTTTGGTAAGTGGGTTAGGTAGATGTTGAATAATGGAGGAAATATGATGGATCCCTGAGGTACACCACAGTGATGTGTTTGAGGAGCTGATATGAAAGGTGGCACCAACACTAGTTCACTGTCACAGCTGAGAGGCCAATAGGTGAATGGGCATTAGCTGAACTCCCTTCTAAACTTTTACATGTGTTATGGTAAACAATAATTTGCTATGTGAAGAGACTGCACAACTGGACAGGATATTTAGTCATGTTCTTATTAATCCAGAAACTTTCATGACATTTTTCTGAAACAGAAGTGGGGGTCACTACCTAAACCTACTAGTCATTCAGAAGCAATGTCGAATCTGGAAACTGCAGTTTCCAATGTGGCATAATGCTTTGATTAGCCAATTGTGATGGGGAAGAGTTATGACAAGTCCGGTACATACTACATTTGACTGGCATTGCTCCAGCCTACACAAGCATGTTGTGAAATATAGCCTGGGGAGATAATATACCTGTTCAAGAGATTATTATTTTATTTTCAGGAGCCAGATAGTTTGTTGTGTTATTGGGCCTGCTGCAGAAGGCAGCAAGTACCCTAACTAACAGTAGTGTGAATCTGAAATGAATAGCCTGTTGTGTCACAATGAGCTGCTATAACAGACTATCTGCCAATAATGGGTTAAAATATGGATTACTCTGTCAGGCTCAACACGCTGAAGATTAGGTTAATGTGCCTGCTGCAGAAGACAGCAAGTACCCTAACTAAAAGTAGTTTTTTTTTTTTTTTACTTTTTTTTTTGTCCTCATCTCACCATATAGCACCTGTAATAAAGAGCAGTAAGCCATCTATGAACCTGAGCTCCCCCTGGAGTCTGCATTTTGCATTAGCTATAGACCTACCCAGGTCAACTTCTTTTGAAGCTAGGTGTAATCATAGGACCTGGGGGTACTAGATCAGTACCTAACTAACAGTAGTGTGAATCGGAAATTAATAGCCTGCCATGTCACAATGAGCTGCTATAACAGACTATCTGCCAATAATGGTTTAAAATCTGGATAACTCTGTCAGGCTCAACACGCTGAAGATTCATCTCCTTGAACCAAATATTGTGGAAACCATAGTTAGAGCATCTGAGACTGAAAGCATTTGTTTTGTAATTTACTGCTCTACACATCTCAGCAGAACATCAACTAAACTTTTCCACGTTTTGTAGATTGTGATTTATGACCTATGTAGTATAAATCTGCTTTGTGAAATGCATTGACTTCTTTGAAATTCTGCTTTACCTTTATCTAATTTATGGCCATAGTGATGTACTGTTCCTAATGTTTTAGTAAGACTGTGAGTTTTGGCAAAATTAGCGTCAAAACTATGTGGGACTGAGTCTGTGCATATCATCAGAATATGTTGACCTAATTCCTGGCTAGCTCACAGTGTGCCATCTAGACCTCTAAAACTTACATGGTACCAGATGATGTCTGCAACCTCAGATTATGAGAACTCTGATTCCTCAAGCAAATTGGTCCATTTTATATAATGGACTGAACTCATTTGTTCTGTGCCTAAGCTCTGGTCCCGCTGTCATTGTTGATTCTAACCACCCAAAGCTGTCGCTGAGCAGACAACAACAAACAGCAACATTTTGTGCAGTGTACCTAGTTCTTGTCAAGAATGTTCCAATATGGTAATGTGTCAACAAAGAAGTATAAGTGTAAGCAAACCATATTCTGAGAACATTATCCCATACGGGTGCTCAAGCAAATGTGTGTTAATAGTTATCATTTAAAAGATGTCAACCTTAAACACGAACATGTAGAAAGGAGATGTGTGTGCCCTATGTGTATGCAACCTCACAACAATGGAAAATAAATTGTTGTTTGAGGTACTATGTAATAAATGCATAATATTTGGTAAACATTTTTGGCAGCATTTTTATTGGGAGAAGTGTGGGAATATTGGCTGATAGACATGGATCCTAATAGATTTCAAACTTTTCCTTTACATAAATACACGGTAAATCTATGATTTAGCCAAAATGTTGTACTCCTAACACCTTTTGCATAAGAAAAGGTATTGGGATCCATGCAAGCAATACCACCCCAGACTTCCCTAGGTACCTTGTTTTCAGACATTTCTGAGCCTGACAGGATTCCCTGGGTGCCGTCCAAGCCCTAGCCTAAATACAGCATCTACACACAGCACCAGAATTGGTCAATAAGCAAAGCAAAATCTTGATGTTTTCTTGTGTCTTAGGGGCCTTATGGAGTATTTCCTTTCACACCGATAGCTTAGTCACCAAAGTGGGGCATTGTTTTTATAGTGTAGTAACACTGGGTCGTATTTACAAGAGGCTTGCATTACATTTCCACCATGCAAAGTGGTACTTGCTTGATGCAAGTCTTTAAGTAAGATTTATGAGTGACTTTGAATGGCTTCATAAATCTGGAGTAAGGCAACGTTGCGCAAATCGCTGCAAGGGAAGGGACGCCTTTCATGGGCATTGCAGTAGATGTTCCCACGCAACTCCATAGGTTTTTGATGCAATCTCAAATTTACATGACGTACAAGCCTGGAAATGCATCAGAATCCTTTGTCTTCCTAGGGGAGGCCTAATGAGGAGAAATAACATTATTTCTCCTTGTGTTTTCCTCTTTCTGAGTGTGCTGAGGAAAATGCCTTTATGGATTATTTTGTGCAGCAAGGTGTCCCTTCCTGCAAAAAAACAATCCTGCCTACAACACAGTCACCATTGCTTCATTGTGTAATGACGCCTGCATTGGCACTAGGCTGCTGAAAGGGCACCAGCACAGGGGGAAAGGACAGGAATGCACCGTATTGGATAAATATGCTCTAGTCCTGCCCTTTCCATGTGGTGTAGGGCAGAGCAACAAGGTAACTAATTATTGTAAATATGTGTGGTAGTACATTGGGGATCCCCGCAGATTACATAAGCGAAGTCTACTTTCACTTTTGTTTTGCTGTGTGACTTCAGTGCGCACAGCATGCTATGCAATACAGCAATACAAAAAATATTAGGCGGGTCTCGTGAAAAGTATTTTCCTCACAGGTTGCCTTTGATCTTGGCGGAGAAAATGTTTCTGGTGTTTTTACCAGAAACATTTTCTTTTCCAGTACTGTGGATGATCTGTTAAAGTCCACGGCACTGTGAAGGTAGTATAGTGGACATCAACACATCGTCATCTGCTCTAAAGCTGTTAAACCCCACCAAACCATGCAACAAGATGCAGGGATATGATGGCCACATTGCACTAACTTCTTTGCCTAATGATCATAGGGGACGTCTTGAATTCCAGGACACCCCAGGATGGTAGGCTTCTGGGACTGGGAAAAAGCAAAAAGCACAGTGGTCAAAGAAATGTGGCAGGTGCTGCTAATGGCCATGCACACCCAAGAGAAAGTTTCAGTTGCCATACATGGTCTATGGAGAAGTTTGAGTGAAAGGAAGGAGAATACATTGAAGAAGCACGAGAGAGCAAGATAAGGAGAGACAGGAATGGAAAGATAGGCGCAGAAGAATACAGGAAAGGATAGTGAGGAAAAAAGATGAGAGAGGCAGTGGGGACAATGATTGGGAGATTGAGAGAGAATAAAGAGAGCAAGAGAGAGCTTACAAGACCAAAATTAGAGCTCGGTACACATAAAAAAATTGATTGGAGATTTTAGGTAGAATTTATAGCTTATTATGTTGTGGACAATATACCAGACACAATGTGACTTCAAAATACAATTCAACATTTTATTTTCTAAAATAGATCTTAGTGTAAGATGCATTGCATAGGGGTCTTTACAATCCTAATAGGTCTACTCATTGTTACTGGATCCACATTGCTTTTTGCAAATTGCTTAACAATGGCACCCCCTTGTTATTTGTTACTATATGCTCTTGGTGAGAATTGCTGGCACCTTCTCTTTTAATGCATATCAGCCACATCTGCATTTGCTGTTATAGTCACTGGAAAGTACAACCTACTTACTGAGAAGTCCAAGTTCTATTAAGAAGGCGATTTGGCTTTCTAGTGTACATTTAAGCACGGAAGTCTCTAAACTGTTTCGTAACATGAAGCTTGACTTTTATCTGAACTTGTGTTCATGCCAACCGATGCTTCTGCAAATAAATATTTTCTATTTCTAGTATAAATGTCAGGCTTCCATGCTTTCTATGTTTACCAATCATAAAAGTGCATGCCCGTCTAAGCAATGTTATCCACATAGATGGTGCCACCTTGAGAATTTATGCAAGAAGTCTACTACCTATGTATGAGTAGAAAATGTTCATAATTCTTGAAGTGGACAACTCTGCAACATTCAAATGGGAGGTACCATGCAAGCAGCATCAAAAAGAGATGTTATGAGAGAGCAGGATCCAAGATGAAAACTGTGAAACAACCACTTAGAGCCTTGGTAGCAGTGCTGCTGCTCGACTATCTATAGCTGTTCAAATTGGAGATGGAACTAGTGTCCTCAGCCAGGCCTCAAAAGAACCTATTCCAGGCTCATAGGATCACTTATTCTTTACCATGCCTTCCTGTCTTGACGATCAATGTCTAACAAAGGTCTCCTTTTGTATAACACATTTCGCACAACCTGACTCTAACCATAAGGGCTGTATACAAAAGTCGCAGCTGCTTCAAGTCCATCCAGTTTTGACTGGTGTTTTTGGTCAAATGTAATTGAACTCTGCATTTTTTGTCACAACCTTATAGTGAAATTTATTGTGGGACCTTTCCAACTTCCCTGTAAAATGACGTTTAAAGGCTATTTAGTTTACACCATTGTTGCAAATCTAAAATGCTTAAAGCACAATGCTTGCCACTAATTTCCCAAAAATGTTTTTGTGGCTATGCTCCGAGTTATTTTAAATTAGTGGCAAGTTGAAATTAAAACTTCACTGGTGAAGTTAGTCGGAATTAGGAAACTCCACACTTTACGAAGAAGATGAAAGTTCCTAGATTTACATGAGGTAAGGTTTATCCTTTCAGGCATTGCAGGTGTGATGATTTCCTGATGTAGCATATCCCAAGGAGGACATCCTTCAGTTAAAATGTAAGAGGTGTGTGAGGGAGGGTTCTAAGCTGACGACAGCTTCTTTTTTAAAAAGAACTTCATAAGCTTTGCAATGCATAAAGCTTGAACAGTTTAGAAAATACACAAAGTTGTGAGTCCGCCTACTTTACAACTTTACACCCTTTTACTTTAAATCCCATCTAATTGATAGGATTTAAAGTTGAATTGTGTAAAGGTGATTGAGAGTGCTTTAATCTGTACTTAAAAAACCCACATATTAATTCACACAGAATCACATGGTGTGCACCTGAATATCAAAACCAGAATATCAATGGTACAGAATATCGATAATCCATAATATCACCATGTAAGTATTGTTTTTCTCTATGTTACTCCACAGTTATGTACCTATGCTATATATGTGTGTGTGTGTGTGCATGTGTGTGTGTGTATATATATCTTTTTAATAGTAAATAGATGTGGAGTTAGGGATAGTAAATCTATACATCCCTATAAGCACTTCCTTTTAATATTCTGTCTTTGATATTCTTGTACCATTATATTCTGGATCTTAGGGCCCGATTCTGATCTCGCTAGGAAAGGCCTCCATATGACTTGGATCTGGAGGGCATTCCAAGGCGAGACGTGCTCCGGGAGTCCGAACGAGCGAGTATGATGCTGCGGTATGCTTACGGAGTCGGTTCACTAGAACTCCCATTGAACTCTATGGGAGCTCATGTACAGAGGCGTACACCGGCTCCCATTGCAGAAAAGGTGTGGGTGGGGAAAAGAGTACACCCTGTAGTGGGCACCCCATGGTGCCCATCACACTGTGTATGCCTGGTGTGGGGGACCCATGGTTACACCCCTGTGACAGATTCGGATGGCCCCGGGTGAAGGGGGGCCTACTATGGCCCCCCAAAGTATGCTTCCAACAGCCGTTTCGTCTCGCTGAGCCCGAGGCGAAGTGGCTGTCTGAATCGTGCATCGTACTCGCTCGGTAGGAATACGGCTCCATAGCGCAGCACGATTCAGCTACAAATGAGTCGTATGGACAGGTCTGGGTCCTGGAAATGATTCAGTCAGTGTGTACGTGATCTTCCCATTCGGACCTGTTCACGATTCAGTCGTACACAAGGGCTACGGATCGGATCAGGGAAAGCCAAATCCTTAGTCATACAAACAGTACTTGGGAAAGAATGCACCTACAGTGCATTACTTTAATGTTTGGTCATAGCTGAGTGCCAATCTTCCTAAAATTATACTTCTGACTACGGGCTTGGGAAATACCCTTCTTTAAAAACTGGTTCTTCTCAAACTCTATTGTTCACCTCCTTCTTGGAGGAGCATAAAACTGTCTGGACTAAAAGGGTGTCACTTAAACCATATTATCATTTGTCCCCAGTGTAGATATTACTGGACTATGTGTGTGTGTCTTCTTGCATGGTCCCGTCCTCAAAAAATGTTTTTTTTTAATTGTTTTAGCATTGATTCAATTACTTAACTTAAAAATGGACTTTAGTGATATTTTAAATCAATAGACTATCATCGTTTCAGAATGTAACAGTCAACATTACAAGTTCGAAGCTTTGCTTATGTCTGATCTTTCTGTAATAGAAAATACATTTTAAAAGTGAGGCAGCCAAAATTGAGGATTACCCAGGTTATATTTCAGCAATTTTGAATGATTGGCTACATCACATCAACAATCGAACTTCTGTGCCCACGATAGAAAGGAGCACACATTGGTCACAATGTTATAGTCCGTGCTTAATTTGAAAAATAAAATATGCTGTGCCCAAAGACTTCACAGGAGCCTGTAGGTTTGCTGCTGAATTTTGTTGGAGAGGAATACAAGGGCCTTGTAGTCTTGACTCCACCTCATGCCTTTTTTATCCATAACCAGACACTCCTTGCCCCTTTATTTCTTCATGCCTGATTCTTCCTTTGATAATATTTTCCCATCTTTCTCTTTTTGGGGTTTTCTCTCTTTTGCTCAAAGTCTGCCATAGAAACAAGCCTTTACACCATGAAGTAGAGGTGTGTGTGATATCTAGTATAGGAGTTGTACTTGAAGAATACCCTTCCTTTGTAAAATCCTACAATTAGACAAAGTCTAATACATTTCATATATTGGATGTGTGTTGTACAGTGTAGCTTACAGGGAAATGTATAAAATGTTTGGAGAAATGAAAACATTTGTCCAAGGAGGCCCCTGCTTCAAAGAGGCTTACTTTTTAATGCAAAATCCAACCTGACTATCTTAGTAGATCAAGCTTTGCATCTAAAACTATGTGTGTCTGCACTCTCCCCAGTGGAAAATATCTTTCGCACCAGAAAGTAAATACCCTTTGAAAACTTTGGGCCAGAGGCATGGTGGCTTTTTTGCATTTGCAAAAGATCCGATTTAAAAAATCGGCCCGTTTCCAATTAAAAAAAGTCATTTTAACATGTGAAAATACAGGATCGGTTTTAAAAGGGGTGTGTTGAGGGCGTCCCTTCCAAATACCAAATTTACAATGGGACATACTATTGATTAGGGACCAAAATCCAGTCGTAAAACATTACACGTTGCCACCTATGCAAATGTAATGGTAAAACATTCTTAAATGGGAAGGGATCTCAATGGAATATTGAAAAATATATATTTTAAAGTAGGCAGTGGTCCTTAAAGGAAAAGGCTTTGCATTTTGGGGGGAAAAAAGGCTTTATTCAAAAGCAATCAAAGACATGGAAATCTGTTGACCTCAGAATGTCTCCATCCCTGTGATGGCTGCGATTTATTGTGGGTCGCAATTTGTGATCTCCCTCATTAATATTCATGAGATAGGTCTTTTTGTGACCCACTATGAATCGGACTTTTATGAATCGGCCTGTCGGTTTACAAAACCAGAATGGACTAAGTAAAAATTGGTGCGCAATTTACAACCACTTTTCCTGAATCCATTTTTAGTACATCTGGCCCGAACAGCTGTTTTGCATCACTTTGTTCGACTTATACTGCAGTAAATCTTATTAAACCTGCTCCATAACATGTTGAGTATTGTGACAAATCTTGGGTGGTTTCAAGTTGGCATGAGGATTCCTCCTACTCATTTGCGGTGCTCTGGTTACAGCTAGAGAACTGTGTTGAATGTCTTGTAGCTCAATTACATTAGGAAGACTGGGGTGGTGCAATTAAATATTCATAGTTTGGGGCAGATTTACAAGCCCCTTGCGCCTCATTTACGCCGCCGTTGCGTCACTTTTGTGACGCAGCGGTGGCGCAAATCCCGCACCATCGTGCGGGGTACTTACAACGTGACGCATCTGGGAGATGCGTCACGTTGTAAAGCCCTGCGCCACAAGTAGGCGTTCCTGCGCAGGGGGGGGCGTTCCAGCGCAGGAACGCCTCCTAAAAGTGGCTGAGTGAAATCTACAAGATTTCACTCAGTAACTTTTAGGCCCATGCTGCGTCAAAACCCTGCGCCTGCCTGAAGCAGGCATAAGGATTGACGCAGCATTAACAAGATAGGCCCCGCCAGAGCATTGCTGGAGCTGCGTCGTGCTTGCGACGCAACTCCAGCAATGCGCCACTTTCACGGCACAGATGCGTCACGCATCTGTGCCGTTTTTGCCCCATGGTGCGCCACATTGTAAATGCGGAGCATCCATGGTGGCGGAGCTGTGGCGCACAATGACTGGCGCATTCCTGCTGATATGCAGGGATGCGCCAGTTATTGTAAATATGCCCCTTTGTATATAACACTTTAGGCAGTGCCAGGGCTAAACTAAGGGCTATATAAATACCAATAAAACACATTTGTCAGGCAAAGATGGGTCTTGTACTTGGTGGGATCTGCATCTATAGACGTGGACCTGGGTTATTTATCTAAAAGCAAAACATTACTTACTATTAATAAGGCCCGCAAGTTTAGTGCTAAATTGTGCAGGATCACTCCCTACCCTTGTAACATTCAAGCCTCAAAATCTAATATCCTTTGAGTGTATCTTCGATGGGGTATAGCGGTCCCACCTGTGTATGCACAGGTGCTTGTGAATGTGTCTATGTCAAGGCAAACCCAATGCACATCCTAGCCTGCAATGGATTTTGCCTTTTCACGGACAGTCTTCTGCTGTACATTGGTAGGAGAGGTTTCCAACAGACATCTCATAAAAATGCATATTTGGAACAGAAATAAAGAAGACTTGTGGTCTCAGAGGAAATCTGATCACAGAGTTAAACATTACATCTGACAGCTGAACTCCGTCCACATACCTAAACTGTATGTTTAAGATGAAATAAAAATGAATTTTCTTTCATACTTCAAACTGCTGTGCAGTCTGTAGGTAGGTCTCAAAGCCAGGAATTCCTTTGACATGGCGAGCTTCAAACCGAGCTTTGACCTGAATCCATATCCCTTGAGCTTTTCTCTGTCAAAGCGAAAGCTTCCATTTCCGATAGAACCTTTGTCAAAAGCAGAAGAGTTCACCAGATATATCGGTTGGGGGGAGTGAAAGGCGAGCTCCTGTCCTCCCTTCCCATAATCGCTTGAGCCAGCAGGTTCAAGAAAACCTTTGGATCCATATATAGCCAGGTATGAGCCAAAGTGCACCCTTTATTTAAAGGCGCCGCGCCCAGACGGGGTCGCTGTGCCCTGTCACAATGAATGTGGTGCCCCGAGTGCAGTGCAAAGTCTCACCTACCATGGGAGCAGAGCATTGGTGAAAGTAGACCGCTTGTTTGAAGTCCACGATCCGCTCTTCACTGTGCAGGTGGCAACCAGCCTGCAGATTAAAGGGGGCAAAAATCCCCCTGCCATGCAGGCGCAGTGAGTGACAGCACCTGACTACAGGGAGATGTCTGAGAAGTTCATGAGGCAAAGTTTTCTTGCTCATTTTTTAAATGTCTTTATTAATAATATTAATTTACTTTTGCATTTTGTACTTTACAGGTACATTTTTATTGGTCTGTCATCCATTGTAGCATTTTCTAATATTTCACACGCTTTTTGGTGGTACTGTGTTTCTGTTAAATTCTGCAAGTACCAGAATACACTGGGGTCCTGCTTGGGACCTACATATGAATGATATGAATGCTGAAGCATCCTTGGCTGAAGACAGCTGTGAATTCCCATTAAACACACCTCTTTTCCCCTTGCTTTTGCTTCCCTCGCTGTTACTGTGCTGACTATTAGTATCCCATGTGTGTAAAATTTCATATTGGTGTTCCTCTCTTGTTCAGTTTAGTACCCAGGGTGGAATGGATGTGGATTCACCAGAATGTCAGGGGTAGAATAAATGACATCACACATCCTCCGACCATAATGACATCATAGGAGGTGCAATAATATGACTTTTGACCATGAATCTTCCCATGAAGTGATGTAACATGACCTTGCCCTGATGACATCACAATAATTGACAACACTGAACGGCTATAATAACAACACAATACATATAAATGTTTATTTTAGATACCCCCTATACTAAGTTGCTGACTTGATCTTTGAAAGTGCTCAGGTGTAATACTTGTCTTGAATTGTAGTAAGTGAGCAAAGAGAATGAGTCAGACCTCTTCTGGGATGCTTAGGGTGGTTTCTCCTCCCTAGAAAGGTTTAGAACAATTTTTACATACATTTACTTAAATGACATAGGCTCTGGAAGGGCACTCACTATATATTCAAGTTCTTTATATAGTGTGCCAAACCAATGAAAGTTAATGCACCCCAGGAGTTAATAATTTTTTTGCTCAAAATGTGATATGGGTGGCTGCATATGTAAAACATCATCATTATCATTGTTGGAAAGCCAGCACTTAATCATGGGTGCCCTCACATGTCACTCATAACCCTGTAGTAAATTGAGGAAGTTTTTGAGGTGTGTGAGTACCCACCTCAAGTATTAACCAAAAAGCCTTGTCAGGCATAGAGTGACTCATAAATGATGCAAATAATAAGCTGAGAACTCTGGGTAGTTCTCAAGTTTAGGTGGAAAGTAGCTCCTGTATAGAGCACCCTCAACACCAGCGGCACTCTAGATCTGCTGACCTCAAATGTCTGTTTTTCTATCAAAGTCTTTAAGCATAAGATTACTACAGTGCCATTCATGCCAAGACAGAAAAGGACAACGTCTTTAAGCATAGGACTAGCACAGTGCTGTCCACGCCGAGATGTAAAATGACAAAAGCCATTTATCACTCCAGGCACAGTATTAAAGCTTTGAATTGGTAAAATACCAACCAAGCCAACCTGAAATGAATAAAAGCAACCCCTGACACAGTGTTTTGCTCTACTTAGAGCTCTTCAGAGAGGTATAGCTTTGTCCAGACACAAGGAAGCACCCAGTATAAGTCAAAACAATACCCTTTCAGAAATAGATTGATGAATAAATTATGCAAAGAAGAAGCAGAGAACTCTGGGTAGTTCTCAAGTTTAGGTGGAAAGCAGCTCCTGTATAGAGCACCGTCAACGCCAGCAACACTCTAGATCTGCTCACCTCAAATGTCTGTTTTTTTAATCCACGTCTTTAAGCATAGGAATAGCACAGTGCCATCCACGCCGAGATAGAAAGTGACAAAGTCTTTTGCCATCTCTACAGCAAAGGCTTTCAGCATAGAACTAGCACAGTGCTGTCCATGCTTTACATTTTGTGCATTTAAAAACACCTTCTTTGCATGTTAACCAAGTAGTTGAAGTCTGTTTCATTATATATATATTTAGAGCTTACAAGGGACAAAGGGTTGTAAGATTGCAGAACAGGGAGGATTGTGCAGTGGAGAACAGCACATGCAGTGGCTTTTCAGGTTGTGTGGTGGTAAATCAAGTGACAAGCACACAAGAGGAGAATGTGTACATCCGAAGCATGGACGCTATTATTACATTGAGAAACAGATGCTCAACGAGGAATTTGTAAGCACTGAATGGGTCAAAGGATTAACTGCACTGCGAGTAATGAACTCTGTGTACTTCGTGGAATGAAGGACAAAACTCTCCACAAAACAGTACTTTTCTCCTTCCTCTGCCAGTGCTTTTAAAGGGATCGGTGCGCCATGAAAGTATCCTATTTCGTAGAACTGCCTGTTCAGTGACATTAAAAAAAGCTATGCCCTGTTACCAAAAGGATTTTCCTGTGCCTTTAAAATTAAACAATTCAGCATTGTCAGTGGTCTTTTACCTAGTTTTTTGCCTGTGTAGAGGGTTCAGACATGAGGATCCGACACTAGTCGGCGGTATTTTACCAGAGGTCCTCATCTTTCTGGATTATTCACGAGTATGACACGGGTCATAAATGGCTTGTACGACGTTTCAATTTTTATTTTTATTTTATGTAACATTGGCAAGTATTGTTTGGTATTTATATATCTATGGGTCACATGCACTGTTACGTGCTCTGTTGCAGAATCATCTATAAATAAATTTGTAATGGTTCCCAGTGTGTGAACAAAGGCGATCTCTCGGCCGAAACATGTTACCTGCAACCTGCTGCGATGGGAATCCATGCGGTGTCGGTCCCATTTCCTTAGGAGAGGCAAGTTTGGAGTATATATATATATATATATATATATATATATATATATATATATATACATATATATATATATATATCACATCCTTCTCTGTTCAAGCAGCCAAACTATGGAACTCTTTACCCCACCAACATAGGATCCACGGATAACCACCTTATCTTCAGAAATTGGCTCTTCCCCTCATAACCACCACATGCAAACAGAAATATACAGCATATCCCTCTGTATATAAGCATTTATTTGGACTATAGATATATACCTCTATGTGTGTATTGCTTTGTATAGACATCTCTAATAAATTGTTAGCTCCGTCGCATCCCGCTGCTTCGCTGCATGTTTTAAGCCCCAACACAGCCATCAAACACACTGGCGGGCCATGAAGATGAGCGGTGATTGAAGGAATAATTTGATTTGGAGGGGAGTTCGCAGATCCCAAATGAGACCCGGTCGATCTGCGGAGGAGGAGTGAGTCAAGATGGTGCCGACCCATTGTGCACGCCCGAGCTGAGCTGCGGGAGGGGGCCGGAGGCTGCATTATGCTGATTCGAGTAGCCGAGAACCAGCCCTGCATCAGAGGAGACAGATTGCTGCAGGACAAGACTAAAGCCAGGCAGATAGAGGACCGCCCGGGGACTCGCTCCGACGTGTCGTCTCTTCTTGTACGTGGCAATTGCAGCGGGCAGCAGCTCATAACAGGAGTGCCCCCCTGGACATTAATTCCACAGAGAGAGGGTACAAGGGTGAGGTGGGTCCCATGCTGTGAATTTAAAGCGAGTAGATAGGAGACCTTGAGGTGCCATGCCTGACCTTAAAATGGTGGCCGTCCCTACCTCCGGTGGCTACAATATGGAGGGCTTGCTACAGGCACCTTGAAGGGGTGGAGGCAGCTCCAGAGGAGACCCAAGACCAGTCCCAACACATAGTGAATAGAACACAGAAGTGAGGACATGAAGTGACATCCACTCCATGCCTGACCCTAAGATTGCCGCCAGAGGAAGCCTTTACTTTGCCGAGCCACATTACAGCAAGCCGTCAGTTCAGGACGCATTGGGATAGACTCCAGAGGCATCTAGACAAGACGCGCTGGTTCACCACGAACCTCACGGGTGTGAGATAGGGCTCGAGGTGAGTGGTGCGGACGGAGGCGACCTCACCCCCTGCCCAAGGTATCTAATTATTTTAGCTTGGTGGAGAAGAAGCCTCCAGACGAGCAGAGGAGTGCTGATCCAAGAATGACGCTGACTAAGGAGGACCTGCTGGCATCCTTGAAGGACTTCAAGTTTGAGCTCCATAATGAGCTAAAGGGAGACCTCCAGGCCTCAATGGAGCAACTGGAAACGGACCTATCAGAAAATATGAATAGGCTGCAGCAAGATGCAGACTCTATAGGGACAAGGTTGTTAGAAACGGAAGTCCAAATGCAGGAACTGGATAAAAGAATGACGGATACGCAAGACAAGGTTCCACAATTACATGCGCAACTCCAGTTGGCATTACTAAAGAACAAAGATTTGGAACATAGGTCCAGGAGAGACAATATACGTATCAGAGACCTGGAGGAGGGGGCGGAGAGCCCCAACCTGGAGGCTTCTTTGGAAGGGCTCTTTGCGGAGAGTCTGGTGCCGAAGCAGATGAAGTCCAAAATAGAGAGAGCACACAGGGTTGGGTCTGTGGCAACCGGGGACAGAAGACGCACTAGAGACATCCTGGTCAAACTCCACTCGTTCAAGGCCAAATAGGCTATACTCAAAGAAGCCAGGAAAAAAGATGCCATTTCCTTCCAAGGGTTCAGATGCTCACTCTTTCAAGACCTATTGCAGGCGACTTAACAATGGCGTCAGGCCTTCAGGGCACTTACAGAGAAGCTACGCGAGGACCAGGTGAGATATCGTCGGACATTCCCCCTCGGTTTAGCCTTTGAATACCAGAACAAACAATACCACATTACAGAGAGGATCTGTATATCCTGGGTCTGCCGCCGCCTGAAGAGGACTCACTTACCAGGAGGGGGAAAGCAGGGGAGCCGTCGCATTTAAAAAAAGCACAATGGACAGCAGTTTTGAAAGGTCGCCAATCGAAGACCTGAACCGAGGGATCGAAAAGTTGTTTTCTGAGCTTTGGGCGGACTATTGGACTGAGTCCTGCAATATGAGGTTGAGAGAGATGTTAATTCGGACATTTTCAGATTCGACATGTGGGACTGTTTGGAGCATAAAGGCATTCTGGCCATGTTTTCCAGCGCATCCTTGTCAGAGATCTTCTAGCACACTGAACTTTGACTTTAAATGGCAATGTTGAGTACTTTAGAACAGCTCTGGGGGCAATGGGCCTAGGCCGTAGCTACAGCCGACACCCAGTGGCCTGATCGTTGCCAAAGTGAACAGTGATTAGTCCCGCATAACACGTTTCAATTTTTCTGAGTTAGAAGTTGTTTGTTTTCACCGGGGGTTTTCTTTTCTGCTGGGGGGGGGAGGTTTAGAAGAGCGATTGGGGAGACATGGGATTTTTCCTCCTGCTGCGGAATGGGGCTCATGAGGAAAGAGAATATGGCCCAGACACAGTTAGTCTCAAAAAATCAGGAGACAAGGGCTCGGTGGCGCCACATTGGGCAGGTAACAGACACAGTTTAGAGATATGATAACGATTGCTTCATGGAACGTTAAAGGGTTGAATTCTCCACTAAAGCGCCAAATGGTCTGGAAATATCTGTAGGATCACCAATTCGAAGAGGTGGCACTACAGGAGACACACCTTAAAAGATTGGATGAAATGAGGCTCAGACATAAACACTACTCACTGATATATAGATCCTCTGCCAAAACAAAATATAATGGGGTGGCTCTGATGTTTCATAATTGCACCAAATTTCAACCAGAGGGGATAAAGACAGATAAGGAGGGATGGATGGTAATGGTAAAAGGGAAACTTAGAGGCAGGGAGGTCACTTTCGTCTCGGCCTATGTTCCTAATACTGGCCTGGCGGCTTTTGTGCAAAGACTATTGGATTTACTGGGGGGTTGTGCTGTTGGCCAGATTGTCCTGATGGGGGACTTTTTTTTTACCTGGCACCCAACGGATGACAGCATGCACGTCCATAGAGAGGCAGGCGGATACTTCTCTAGCTCACTGAAGCAGGCTCTCCGTGATTTGGGTCTCATAGACACTTGGAGGGAGCTCCATCCGACCACTAAAGGTTTTACTTTCTTCTCCCACGCCCATCAGTCTTATTCCCGGTTGGAATACATTTTCCTGTCCCAAGGTCCTAGGGGAACATTCCAAGATGCCAAAATTCTCCCCTTATCTTTGTCCGACCATAGCCCAGTGGCCATCTGTCTGCGCTGGGAGGGGGAGCAACGGGGACCTCCGAGATGGTACTTTCCAACTTCACTAATTCGAGATAGATTGTTCAGGGATGAATTGAGGGAAATGATAAATGAATACTTCCAACTAAATGACCCACAAGATACGTCTCCTCAAGTCAACTGGCACGCTTTTAAAGTAGTCCTGCGGGGGGAATAAATTACATTGAATTCTGCTTTTAACAAGCAGAGAGCAAAAGAAAGTATTGATCTAGAGCCACTCTCTCCCAGATAGAATGCAAATACAAAATGACTCCCACGCGCACTCTGAAGCGACAGCTGAGTGCTTTAAAAGGGAAATTAGGAGCGATATATACTAATAGGGCAGAACTCACGTTGCTCCACATGCGGCGCAACGTGTACACCCAAGGAAACAAAGTGGGTACACATCTGGCTCTTCAACTCTGGGAGAAAAGAGAAAGAGAGTATATTGGGGGGATCAACAGCAGTAATGGGGAAGTAGAACATAGCGATCAGATCAAGGCGAACATATTTGGGAAGTTTTATCAGGCGCTATATACGGCAGCTCTATATGAAGCCAAAGCCCAGACAGACTATTTGACCCCACTGACGCTTTCACAAATCCCAGCCGTATGGCAGGAACAATTAGACGCCCGAATATCTGAGGAGGAGGTGAGGCTAGCCATCAAAGTATTAAAGGCCCATAAATCACCAGGGACTGATGGACTGACCGAGCATTTTTATAAAAACATATGCACCCGAACTGATACCACATATGACGGCTCTATTCAATGACATTGCATCGGGACGGGGATGACTGCATCCATGTCGGAAGATCTGATTATAGTTATTCCAAAACCGGGGAAAGATCCCTAATATTGTGCATCCTATAGACCGATTGCGTTCCTGAAAGCCAAATTATACTCAGCTATCCTAGCGTCCCGCCTAGAAGTTTTAATGCCCAATATTATTCACCCGGATCAATACGGATTCATAAAAGGGCACAAGAAGCACAACAATATTTGTAGAACATTGCACCTAGTAGAAAAGGCTTCCAGATTTAGAATCCAGTCGGTGTTAGTGGGGTTAAACGCAGAGAAATCTGTCAATAGGGTGGATTGGCACTTCCTCTTTCTCACACTAAAACGCTTTGGTTTCGGGGACAGGGTCATTCAAATGATTAGAGCCAACTATGTGACCCCGAGGTCCATGGTCCAGGTAAACGGGGTCAGTTCAAACACTTTCAGGCTCAGTCGGGGAACGCGTATGGGGTGCCTTCCCTCCCCCCTGTTGTATGCCCTGAGTATTGAGCCCCTGGCGGCTCAACTACGGGCATCAAAGGACATACAGGGTATTAGGATGGAGTGGATGAACACAAGGTCTCGCTCATTGCGGACCATGTTCTTTTGACACTCACCTCTCCCAGAGCATTGCGGCAAGCTCTCCAAGGGGAATTGCAGAAATGTGAGGCGGTTGCGGGTTTCAGAGTTAACTTGATTAAATCGGCGGTGTTAAATTTGACAGTGATGGAGGGGGAGAAACTTCTAATTTAGGGAGAATCCCCTTTTGCTTTGGCCAAACACATGATAACATACCTATGGATCCAGATCACCCCACGTATAGAAGACCTGTTTAAGGCAAACTTCCCACCCTTGGTCTCCCAGATACAGAAGGAGCTTAGGAGATGGAAGCCAATGTTTATTTCGTGGTTGGGGAGGATAAATGCTGTCAAAATGACAGTTCTCCCTAAATTATTATACCTGTTTCAGGTGCTCCCAATGGAATTGGAGAAGGATTTCCTCCCTGGGATCCGATCCATGATTCTGTGCTACATCTAATAATAATAATAATAATCCACATTTGTAAAGCACGAACAATCACCCGTAAGGGTCTCTAGGCGCTGGGGGCCGTCGGGAAGATTAAGCAAGCTATTGCCCAGAGTCACATGGTGCTGGGCTATTCTGCCGCCGGCACCGGGAATCGAACCGTGATCCCCAGATTCCGGAGTCAGTCGCCCTGGCCGCGGCGCCACACCTCTTCCCTCGCGGCGCCACACCTCTTCCCTCACGGTGCCACACCTCTTCCTCTGGCAAGATGGGAGGGCGTGCCTGCCTTTCCAGATGCTGAGGGAACCGCGGTCTGAGGGGGGATTAGCTTTGTCAGATTTTGGATTGTACTACAAGGCGTCACAACTGCAAGTGATTTCGGAAGGGTCCAAGAGGGAATCGTATAAGCACTGGCTCCACTTGGACCGAGCTATTGTGGGTAGGACCATATGGGACGTTCTTTGGAAACCTAAAAAAGACAGGCCCTCAAATGCGTACTTAAGCACCCCCACCAGAACCACTCTCAGGATATGGGTTGAGGTGACACGCAGACAAGGGTGGACCTCTTTTCCATCCACATACACCCCCATATACTTTAACCCAGAATTTCCACCGGCACTGAGGGAGGGTCCGTTTGATGCTTGGAGAGAGGGAGGGTGTTTGATGCTCTCTGATTTGTTTCACAATCAAGACATCCTCACTTTTGAAAACTGCCAGAGGGACTTTAACATTCCATCCTTGGAACACTTCCATTACATACAGCTGAGAAACTGGGCACTACATCCACAGGTGCGGGAGGCAGCTCCCTGGGAACTGACTCCGATAGAATCATTTGTACAGAAGGCACGATCCACAAGAGGGGTTATATCCCATCTATATGGCCTCCTGTTCTCCACAACATTAACACCGAGCCCAAGGTATACGCATTTCTGGGAGAGGAATAACGGAGGGGGAGTGGAAACACTTATGGGCCGACATTGCTAAACACAATCATTTGTTAGAATTAAGGAAAGCACACTACAAAACGTTATTTTTTTGGTACATATACCCTACTAAACTCAAAAAGACCTTTCCCCAGACTTCAGATCTCTGTTGGAGGGGGTGTAGACTGCTGGGGGACTTCCGCCTTATCTGGTGGGACTGACTGATCATCAAACGCTTTTGGGAGGAGATTCTGGCCCAGATGAAAGAAATGTTGTCATACCCCCCACCGAATCGACCCTCTTAGGTTTAAGGGATCCCACCCTGGAACATCAAACCAGTCCAGACAAGGCGATCATGTGGGCTTGTATTGGGGCAGTGGAAAAGGCCATAGCAATGAATTGGAAGAAGAAGGAGGCGCCAGCATTGGCACAATGGCACTCCCGATTATTGAAAATCCTTACGTTGGAGCGGATGGCAGACATCTTTAGAGAGGAATATAAAAACTTTGAGTACAAATAGGGCCCGTTGGTGACATATCTTATGAAGGGCCTCCCATTGGCGGTATGCACTCTCACATTGAGAGGCCTTCATCTATTCCAGTTCTATATTGCTTGGAGGGGTATTCACACCACACCATGGGCCTAAAGGAGCTGGGGTCACCATTGATGACACACAGAGAGTCCTCACTTAGTTAAACAAAGCTCAGTACAAAGGAAGATTTTAGGAAAAGCGGCTTCTCCACCACAGGGGAGGGAGGTGGGGGGTGGGAAGGGTTTTGTTTTCCTAAATTCTTTATTTTCCAGAGTTCGGTAAATATGATGTTGGCACAATTAAGGCCCACAGAGGTATGGGTAATCCAGATTTTCTGCATCTGGAGAAACCGTGTACACTGTAGATGGAGGGATCAAGGTGGGATATGATGTGTTGCCATGTGCCAAAATGTATGCTTTTATGAAAACTTTTGAATAAACAGATGTTTGACAAAAAAAAGATATTTGTTAGTTCTGCTTAACAAATGTACATATTACTGATAGTTACATGAGTCTATGTTTATAACATGTATATAAGTGACTGCATAAATAAAGAAACTTTTATTATAACTATTTATCTACAATTTCTTCACTACTGAATTGCAAAAAAAAAATGTATTTAAAGTACAACACTTGAGTTTATTAAATGCATCTTTAATCTACGTATACTTCCTTCATTATGCATATATATACCTTCCAGGTATTTACGTACCTATATATTTATTACTTTTCTTCTAATTCAGCATACCATGACACAACTCTATTTCTCACAATATACGGCTCTCAATGTATCTTCTACCTCAACTCTCTAACTCATCTCAAACCTCATTCTACTACTCTTTCCAATAGACTACCCTATTTCTCACCCTAGACCTCTATCAATATATCCTCTACCTCACTTCGCTCATTCATCCCAAACCAAATACCACTACTATGATCCCCAAAATAACCCTTTCTGGACTCTTTCCTCCACTAACCCTCCTTGCATCATCTCATACCTCTTTAACTATTCAGAGTTCCCAAACAAGCCTTTCTAAACCCTTACCTCTGACTCTTCCCCCTCCACCCCCCTTTTACTCATTCCAAATCCTCTCCTACTGCTATGAACTTAAAAAATACATTCTAGACCTTTCCATCTTTTATCCCTCCTTCCCTCTTCTATCCCTCCACTATTCCTTTGCAATCCAAAAAATCAGAATAACATGTCCACCACTCAAATTTCTTTCATATTTCCCTATTTTAACTCACGTCCACCTCTCCTTTACTCACCCCAAACCCCCTCGTAAGACTATAAACCCCTCCCCAAAAAACTTCCCGCTTTTAGCCCTCCACTATTCCTTTTCAATCCAAATAACAGCCTAACATTTCCACCACTCAAATTAATTGCATATTTCCTTATACTAATAACCACTATTCCGGTTTGGGTTCCGGAGTAGGGTGCTACTTAACGAAAAGGGCTTCAACAACTCATCAGGGGTAGCAAGGGCTATATAAATGCAAAACTTTTCCCTCTTCTATCCCTCCAC
The DNA here is from genome assembly GCF_964204655.1 of Triturus cristatus. Taxonomy (NCBI): domain Eukaryota; kingdom Metazoa; phylum Chordata; class Amphibia; order Caudata; family Salamandridae; genus Triturus; species Triturus cristatus. The sequence continues at coordinate 1,471,621,134 of NC_140590.1, forward strand.
TATAGTTCTCAATCCAAATAACTAACAAACATATCCACCACTCAAATTACTTTCATATTAACTATACTAAGTCACCACTAATCCTTTATGAGTTCTAGAGTAGCATGCTACTCACCGGAAAAAGCGATTCAACACCTCATATGGGGTAGCAAGCACTATATAAATGCAAAGCTTTTCCCTCTTCTATCCCTCCGCTATCCTTCTCAATCCAAATAACTGACGAACATATCCACCAGGAATGTAGGTATGCATTGAGATGTGCGGTTCCTATAGAAAAGAAGATCGGGTGGACCTGAGGGATCTGATCCTTCAGGAGCAAAAGCCCTCACACACCCCAAGCGGTGTTATGCTTCCTCATAGGGCAGCTCCTCATTGGGCCGACACTGCAATGCCCAACGGGCCCCGCTGGGGGGCTCTTAGCCAGAGGACTTTTAAACTGCTGTAGTGAAGTATGAGGTGTAGATTGAGGGTGTAGTAAGTAGAGTGGTGGTTGAAAATAACTTGAAGGGAATTAAAGTTAGACTTTAATGTGAGAATCCCTAGGTTATATTAAAAACAAATATAGGCTAGAGTGGATATTATGCTCCACATTAACTCTAGTTCCTGTGGCTTAATACAGTAATATTGGTAGTTATATGCACAATCGCAATAAACAAGGGTTAGGTCGATGTCCAAAGGAGAAAAAAACCATACAGTACTCGATAGTTAGTATTCCCAATCAGACTTTATGTATATACCACAATAAACAATTACAAAAACAATGGATTCAAATACAGTGAGAAGTGTCCCAAGTGAAAAAATGGAAACTACAGCAATAGTGACAATTTGTGACATAAACAGAAGGGTTTCCAAAATGAAGTAAAAACGACCATGAAACGATAAATGATACAGGCAGCCTCCTTATGTAATCCTAGAGGCTGTTAAATGGTTCGCTTTAAAAGATTGTTGATGCCGTTTGGACCCCTGTGACAATACGGTGTCTCTTCAGGACCTATTGATGTAGGGACATCCATGAATAAAGGAGAAGAGGGATGGCATAAGTGTGAGTGCAAAAACAATTGGTAGGAGGTATGGATTATACTTGGGGAGGCCTGTACCTGAGAGGTAAAATGTCAGCGTGACAAGGATGCACCACAGGAAAGTGATTAAAAGGAGGGGTTACTCACATGGGACCCAGCCGGGCACCCAGTGAGGGGAGCTGACAGAGAGAGATCTGTTGCATTGGCCCTCCAGATAAAGTGAGGCATAAAGCACTACTGATAGGTCACTCTGCTTGAAGTGTGAAGTTTTGTGAAACTCTGCCGTTCACCCACGGAGTGCAGTTTGCCGGCGTGACGGGCCCTTACACCTAAGATTCATCGCATTATTCGGATCATTAATATGTATCTACCAAACCTCTGAAATCTATCATCTATTTCCTGCCTTCCAGTTACTTTAGTGAATTTCCACACACTACAAAAGGTTTATACACTATGGCCTGGTAAGCCCCAGCACTAGCAGCTGCACAATAGTAGAGTAAGGGGGGCATTTACATTTGGGTGGGTGGCGTGCCATGGTGGCAAAGGTCAGGGCACGTCCTACCCTAACAGGGTACCATCTGCTTTTTTTGAGGGCTCCCCGCCTGGCTAGTGCGGATTTCAGTTCTCTGAAGCGACCTCTGTTGGCTCGCTTGACAGCATCGAAGTTTGCTGAGTGGGAGCCAAGTTTAAAGCACTGAGCGGCATATATATTAAAGACTTGTGTTACCCTTGCACCATGCAATGGGACACAAGAGCAACACAACTCTTAAGTTTGATTTATCAAGCAACACAAGGCCACCATGAGTGGCTTGATTAATCTAGAATAACAAAACACAGAGCAAATCACTGCGCCGCGTTACTCTGCCCCAGGAAGGCATCCCTTAGAGGGGCATGGGTGTTACCACGCAACCAGCAATGGATTTTGGTGCATTCCCAAATTTACCATCAGTGGTAGACCTGGGAATGCAGCAAAATGCTCCGCCTCCCCAGGTCAGGGGTGATGAAGGGGCAATATGTTTATTTATCCACAATACTTCCCCTTTCTATGTGGGCTGCATTCTACAGCACACATGGAACTGTTTTTGTGCAGGAAAGTGTACTTTCCTGCAAAAAAAAAAACAATCCTGCTTAAAATGCAGGCACCCCAGCATCATGGTGCAATGGTACCTGCATTGGCACTAGGTAGCACATTGTGAGCCAGTGGTGTAAAATTATAGTAATGCGCCATATATTGTTAAATACGAAGCATTCCTGCCCTTTCCCTATCATGCAGCGCAGCAAGGTGACATATTGCGCTGCACTGCATGATTATTCATTACATATGCTCCTCACTCTGCAGACATTTGCATTGAGAAAATAAATTCCCTGAGCAAGAGTTTGTTTTCTTAATACAAAAAAAGGTTGTTACATGTAGGGCGTTTTCTCCCTGCATGTGGGCTTTATTCTACATTTTCTCTGCCAACATCCGCGCTACATTTCATGACGAATACAGGCAAGAGAAATTATTAAAGGTCGGCCCATCTCAAGAGGGCAGGGTGAGTTTCACTGAGATTGGGCACCCGTTTGGTAGATTGTCTGCCAGGTCAGGGTTGTCTGATTGCACACCCAGATGAGTCTTCGTCTTCAGAAACACATCACTTCTCCCTACTCTAAGTAGCCATTAAGTGAAATCTTAATTTATAAAACCAGAGTATACAAGAACACCAAACCTTTTCAAAGATACCCAGGGCAGCTTAACAATATCTCTGCCCAAAGGCTGGCTTCATTGTGCCAGTCACATCCGGACCCAAGTTAAATGTTCAATTTTAACTGTTTGTCAATCAACCAAATGGCAATTCCTCTTGTGAGTGCGATCAAGAAGAAAAAATGTGTGAAAGGTCAGAAATTACCTCACGTAAGCATCACCATGGGAGCTGCTGGTTGGTGCTCACCAGTTTGCTCACTCTTTCATCATTGGTGACTTTCATGACCTTGAAGAAAGAAAAATAGTGCACTCATTTTTAGAGGTGAAGAAAAAGAAAGAGCAAGAAATAACATGTGCAAGAATGCACAGTAAGTGCTTGTGTCATTCAATGCCAACTGGACCTCGTAGGAAGAAAAGAGAAAGAAAAAATGCTTCTCCAAGCTAAAATGAGTTGTGACTCACTCGCAAATATACATACTTTATTGGATGCCGTGAGCACACTCAGATTAAAAGAACAGCATGTATTAGACCATTTTAATTAGGAAAGGCCGACATGTTTAATTGCCAATTACTTGCAAACTCACTCGAGAGAGAAGGCCTACAAATGCCAAATCCCAGGGCACCTAGAGTAGGTACGCTATGGGTTCCTAAAATAGGATGACACAGAAAGTATCTAAGGAAAAAACGGAAATAGGGAAAGACATAACTTATCCTAATACTGCCCTCACACTCTTTGCAGTGTCATGCTTCATCATAGGGCAGCATCATACGTCCCGGTGCAGACCAACACTTAGGACGGAGCACAATATTTTTTATGAGGAAGAATGGTGAGGGTAGATCGTGAGGAAAAAGAAATATAGAAAACTGAGGAAAAGGTATTACCTCCAAACAGGGATCAAAGAGTGCAGAGAATAGAGTTAAAACTATCTAAGTGGATAACCACAAAATACTTTAATCCATGTTTCCCCTTGATAGGATTAAAAAATCAACATTGGGATATACATGGGTGGAGAATGACCCCTATATCCCTACTGCAGGAACCAACATGTTTTGGCTAATACTACGTGCCCATCTGGGTCACAAAGCACTTCGTCAGGGTATAGATCCCTTCACTTACAGGTCTTCACCTCAGTGTGTGCATAGATTACCAGACTGGAAATTCTCCAAACAGGGTAGTTGGATGGAGGTGTGGTAGGCAATCTTGTGCAAAATGAGAAATTTGGGAAACATCCAGGAGATTGGACTAACAAGCATCCTTTAATATACGTGTGTGTGTATATATACCCAAAGGTTGACGGGCGGCGACTATAATTACCTACAGGGGCTGCGTGGATTTTAAGTTTTGAGCACTCCCCCATTGGTATGTTGCTGGTATGAACTCTGATAGCAACCACCTGGTAAATATATTATGACTACTGATTTGCATGTGTCCATGTGCTGCCATTTAACGATTTTAATGTATTCCCAGTGGTTGGCACCATCTTTCTTTTATCGTTTGTCAATTACCATAGGCTAAGCTTGAAGTACCAATGAGGTGAAGACTGGCCCCCGAGTCCTGATCAAATTTCAAGAAACATGTCGGCCTTTCCTAATTCCTAATTTTTCTTCACGGTCATGAAAGTCACCAATGATGGAAGCGTGAGCAAACTGGTGAGTACCAACCAGCAGCTCCCCTGGTGATGCTTCCATGAGGTACTTTCTGACCTTTCACAAATGTTTGCTTCTTGATCGCACTCACAAGAGGAATTGCTATTTGGTGGATTGACAAACAGTTAAAATTGAACACTCAGATCCGGATGTGACTGACATTTTTTATGAAGCCAACCTTTGGGCAGAGATAATGTTAAACTGCCCCGGGTATCTTTGAAAAGGTTTGGTGTTCTTGTATAATCAGGTTTTATATAATATGATTTAATGAGTGGAGAGCAACATGATTGTTCATTTTCCTCTTATGATCCTTTTTGCGTATGATTAAGGGAAATCTGCTTATTTCCATTCTAGTTTGAAGACAGTGCCCATTGTCCGACTGATTCATCCCATCACCTTCTGCCTCTCTAAAACGTTTGTTTCACTACAGGCTACATAATACCCAACCATGCAGAGGGGAGAGATAGGCAATTAAAGGACCTTCCATAATTCCAATATATATATAACTTCTCAACCCAAAACACTGTGTCCACGGGGAATGCATTAAACCAACTATCCTTTCCCAGCATGTTGTTCCTGTAGAATGCGTGTCTGGGCTGCTGCGTACTAATTGAAATTAACTGTGTGTATGTTGTACCATCTTAAACGGAAGTTCATTGAAATGGCCACTGGAGGGAACCCTTCACTCAAGAATGCCTTCCCCATGAGCTCCATTTCCAAAAGATTTTATTCGATCTTAACATGAAATCGACTTCGGAAAAGCAGTAGACTAGCAATTCCTCACAATATTGATTACATTCCCTTATTCTTTAACGCTAGCCTTAAAATACATCAGATAAAAACGTAAAAAGCATCAATAATAATGAATGAAACTCTATAGTTATTTGACGTGATGAGCAAATAAACAGTCAGTGCTTCAGGTAAGTCATGTTTAAAGCCCGAAAAGCAATGAAAGCAAATAACTGCCATAAAATAGCAACCAGGATGTTAAAGACTTCCAATAACTATTGTTAACTTTCCAATCCCCTAGTCATCACTGCATCACACAGCCGGGGGCGTGTTACTTTTTACATTCTACGAGTACCCACAATGCTAACAGTCAATGATAGATGCAGTAGTGCTCTATTTAAAGCAGTACTGGAACCAGGTGCGCCGAGCACTTTGCCAGGGCCGGTTTTGGTTCCCAGTCCGGCCCTGTGCGCAACGCCCATAGGGCTTGATAGAGCGTTGCTGATGCGAAATTTGTAAGGGTGCACCATATTCATTGTTAGTCAGCACCCGCATATAAATAAGCATGTTATCAAAGAGTAATAGAAATATATTCATTGAAATAGCAAAGTAGAAATGTAAACAGGCCTCGAGAGAAGAGAAAAGGCCACCAGTTATTAAGAAATGCATTTGTGTATTGTAGTGAGTTCTCCCTGAATACGTACATACATTGTTAAGTTAGCATAACCACGTTAGAGGTTAGAAAGCCATCTTGCTGCTTTTGCGCACGACACTGCGTTTACATGTTATTTCTTAAACAATCTGCTGACTCGAGACTTGCTTCACACGAGAGCAATCTGTTGTTACCATCCCAAGCTCTGTGCAGCGACCTTGGTCTGTACATGGTGTGACAAACAGTCTGGATTATCACACAATGCATGTTTTCCACTCTAGGTTGATCGACCCACTATTTAGCCATAACACACGCGCAGCTGCAAATACCTGAAAGTTGGTGCTTTTAATATCACAGACATCATGTTTATTATTCAGACCGAAGACGAGCCTTCCTGCGAGAAGACTCCTGATGCTCCTGTGATGTGATTTCACTAAGCTGATCTTTGAGGTATGGGGTCCCCTATTCAAGCCTAAGAGACCTTCTATTAGCATAATAATAATATTAGCTTCTTAGTAAAGGGAAGGTGGTAGTATCCACTGTCATTATAATATGATCACCCCTTTTATATTCTATGGTATTGTAACTATGTTGATGGTTTTGATTTTAATCATTTGTCTGCTTGTATTAGCCAAAGTACTGCATCTTAGGACACGTGGTCTATAAAAATAAACTCTTTTTATTTACACCGTGTCTCTGTTGATTATTGTTGTGGACTGATGTGAGAATAATATACGAACAGGTATTTCCGATTCCCACCATTCCTGAGAGTATACTGAGTCGCTTGTTCTGGGTTGTCTTTTCATTGGGACCGCCGAGCTAAATCTCGGATAACGAATGGGACACTTATGCTATCCGGATACTGGGTTCTGGGTTCTGAGGTGAGTTTCTGGTACACCACAATTCACTGAGGTCCCGGGGTTCTACGCATAGTTCTGTGTATAAGCAGAATCCCTGCAACATGGCGCACCTAACGTTTGGTCTATGAGTTGAAACGCCTTAGTAGTGCTTACATTTAGTCCACAGCACCCTCATTCTTGTTTCCGGATAACAAGTCTGACGGATTTAAACCTACCTAGTTCTATTGATATAGGTTCCTTCAAGCTTGATCATTAAAAAGGTTATTGAACCCTAGTGCTACTGAATACTTGAAGTGTAGCTTGTCCTAATGTCGGTAGATATTGCGGCGCATAGCCGTGCGGCACTGAAACTTCATTTGACGCAGTATGGGGTGCCGGACGCGGGCATGGACGTCATCTTTGTGGTGGGAGCCGATGCGGCTCATCCTTTTGAGTTATTCTACTCTTGGGTGACGATTCCGGCAGTCAGTGGGGACGACGATACCTTTCATTCTTACACTGCCACTGCCGTGCCAGCTAACTATGCGCCGTATAGGACACAGGAGATACCAATATCTGCTTGGCAACATCAGATTTGGTTTAATGGCGCCCTCCCCCATGTGGTTATACTGCCGAGAATGGGCCCTTTATCAATTGCGGGGGCAATTTGGCCGGTACTAGCCGGATTTACGCCTCATCCCCGTTACCTCACAGTGACGGTGGCTGAGTTGCGTGTACTACACACTGCCCTTATAACAGTATATAGGGCGTTGGTGCAGTATGTGTCGCGCACTGTGCAGGCGGGGGCGCCTGCTGGTGCGGGACAACCTAATGATCGTCACGCGGTGGTCATTAGCCCTGTTATGGTTAATTCTGTTATGGGCAAGCGCCCCCTCACAAGGGATGATTACCCCTTTTGGCTTGCTGAAAAATTCGACCAAATAGAGGCGGTTTATCCGCATACAACTCCTGTGGAGAAACACAGGATCCTCACCATTAGTTTGCCTAAAGACTTAGTTCCCCATATGGATGATTGTGTTTCCTGGGGTAAGGTTTTTGCTGCAACGTACGCGCAGTGCTTTGGCGCTCCGTCTATGTTGCAGCTGCCCTCCGTTATTAAACGTGTTCAAGAGAACCATGGAGCGGAGTCTGCGATAGAATTAGGGATGCGGCTCCTCGGAGATTTTGGCCTGGTGGCTACCATGATAATGGGAAACCTTAAGGGTGATGCGTTGCACTTTCAGGTTCGTAATGAACTGAAGAAAGTTGCTGAAGAGGACAAGCCGCAGGAATTTGCGAAAATAATCTCTGGTGCATACTGAGATTTAGGTCGTAGCTCTTTAGGAGTTAAGCCTGTGATCAAAACTCCCGATTTTAAGCAGCAGGGTAAGGCAGAAGCTTCTGGTAAGGATGACCGGCCAAATTTTCCGAAACAAAATTGGCGGTCTAAACAACAGGGAAAGCAGCAGCAGAAACAGGGCTCTCGGCCTGCCTCTCCCGTACAGTCAAGTAGTGAACGCACTTATGATCTGCGAGATCGTGCTACTATTAAGTCTCCTGATAGATTTCAGGTTTCTGAACAGCGTTCTCCTCGTTCTTCACAGGAAACATCGGCTACACAGTCTGGTGGCGGAGGCGGTGGCAAAGGTCGGGGTGCTCCACAACAGCGTGACCAACCCCGACAGACTGAGGGTAAAGGCAAGCAGGACGAATTTGCTTGACAAAGACCCCCGTTTCAGAAGAAGAAAGTGGCGGCTCTGACGGCAAGGTATGCCTCAGATAGTGCGGACACAGCTTCGGAACCGGACATGGGCGCTGACGCTACTGGACAGCGCGGCGGAAATTACCATAGTCCGTCAAGCTCTGCGTCCATTTCTGGCGGTGACAGCAACTTATATATTGGTTACTGTTGAGACAGCTGACACCAGAGTGGCTCCCCCTGACAGACTTTATGAGATAGTCTTATTAATTGAGGGTGACATACAACGTACTATAAAAGGGATCTTTTGGGATAATCTGACCACCACCTATGATATCCTCCTAGCGGAGGCAGATTGGCCCCCAGCCTTCATTTTGGAAGCTCCTAGAGGGGAGGAGGTAATCCTCCCGTCCTTTGCGCACACGGTGCCTAAGGACCAGGCTGAAGTGTACGCTGGGGAGTGGGCGCTGGCGCTTGCGCCAGCGGTGTATCGTACTCAGGTGGGTTGGGACCGATTGTCCCCCTGCCATGAGATTCCATTGCGGTCTATGCCCCAGCCTCAGCCCCAATATCCCATGCGTCGTGAAGCTAGACCCCACGTCGCGGCGATCCTTGAACAATTGGAATATCAGGGTGTTATTGAAACTTGTGTGTCCCCTATGAATAACCCTTTATTCACTGTAACGAAGCCTGACGGCTCGTACCGTTTAGTTTTGGATTACCGGCACCTAAACTCCCATTGCCGGACCTGCGCGGTACAAAATACACATAGCTCGGCTCTTGTCGACAGTCTCGTGCGTAAAAGGTTTAAAACGACACTTGACATTTCCAATGGCTTTTTTAGCCACAACCTGTCCACACTGAGTAGCCAGTGGACAGCGTTTACATCGGGCGGCAAACAAAAACAGTTTACAAGGTTGGCCATGGGCTACAAAAATAGCCCTGGCGTCTTTTCCGCTCGCGTGGTTTCTCTCTTAGAAAGAATAGACCCCGAGGCATACTCCTATGTTGACGATATCTACCTCACGGATGATGAGCTGCTGCCGCATCTGTCTCGAGTCGACAATATTGTAGTGAGTTTTGCTGACTATGGCTACAAATTCAATTTTGCGAAGTCTCACATCGCAGAATATACGGTGTTGTTTTTGGTCTACGAGCTCAATAATGAAGGGAAGGGGTTAGCTCCCCACTTTCTGGAGAAGTGCGCATGCTTGAGTGCACCAACGACACTGAAGAAATTACAATCTCTGCTGGGCTTTCTGAATTTCGGCCGTACGTACATTCCTGATTAAGCCCAGCGTATCAAGCCGCTTTACGCCTTGGTACAACCCACATTTTCGAAGTCTAGCTGGCAGCTGGAACATTCTAAAATTTTACAGTCTTTACAGGCTGACCTTCTTGCTTCACAATATTTGCTCACACGTGATAACCGCACTAACCTGGTAATAAGAATAGTGCCAGGCGCCGTGGGTTTCACGTATTTGACGTTTAATGAGGGCGATACAGTCCCCATTGCATACAAATCCCACTTGTACACCTCTGCTGAATTACGTTTTTCCGCGGTCGAAAAAGTTCTGACTGCTGTACAGATGGCGATCCTTAAAGAACGCGCACTGTCGCATGGGAAACAGATTCTGGTTGTAACACCCTATCCTGCCTTAGAAGCAGTGACAAAGGCAAGTGTACCAAATTCTAAAGCTTTGCATCCACGGTGGATACAATGGGCCACAACACTGACGTCGCCAGATGTCACTTACATCTTTGATGCCTCATTACAGACTCAAGAGTTCTTGCAGTATGAATTCGTTCATCCGGCACCTCTGTCTTTGCGCCCGCTCGAAGAATACCATTGTGTCATATACACTGACGGGTCTGCGCAGCCCGCGATTGGATCGAAGCACGCTTATTCAGCGGCTTGCGCAATTGTCGTAGGTACATTCGTAAATGGTGAATTCCAATCTGATGCAGTGCATACGCAGTCATTGGGTGATTGTACCGCGCAATTAGCGGAGCTTCGGGCTCTAGTGCTTGCACTTGAGTTTGCTAATCCCCGAGTCACTACTCTTATAGTGAGTGACTCCTTCTACTGTGTCCAGTCCTACAATGACAATTTACACTTCTGGTCTCAGAATGATTATCGAGACACGAAAGGTAGCACAATTAAGCATAAAACGCTTTGGGTTCGAGTGGCAGACTTTAAAGAACGTCTTCCTCTCGTGAATGTTATTCACACTCTTGGTCACCAGAGACTTGGTGTCCATGCTGTCGGCAACAGCTTAGCTGACGAGGCAGCGAAAACAGCAGTGGCTACATACTTAGTGGCAGCAGTTACAAGATCCAAAAGTAAGATTGATGATGACATCTTGGCAGCTATTGCTGCTACAGAGAAGGGAAGTGATTACCCGAAGGGTTTTCCTTCTCGTTATTTTTATCATTTAAGTCCTGATAACGTTCCATTAGTGAGGATTAACGACGTTGGTGACAGAATTATTCCCAACGCGGACTGCAGACCAGCACTGATCCTAGCTGCGCACGAGGGGTTGGCGTCAGCCCACGCCGGTGTGTCAGCTACAATATCTCTGCTACAACAACGTTACTGGTGGTTTGGTTTATATAAACAAGCGCGCGCTTATGTTCTTGATTGTGACATTTGCCAACAGATTAAACCTTCTACTGTTGCGCGCCCACCACAAACACAGTTGTACATATCTAATAAACCATTTGGTTGTGTTTATTTGGATCACTGCGGTCCTTTTTCTTCTGATACTGCGTACAAGTACATCTTGGTTGCAGTGGATTCGTGCACACGTTTTCTATGGGTATGGCCACAAAGGAGTGCTGACTCGCGGACTGTCATCAGGGATTTGCGTGTCTTTGTGGGAACTTTTGCGTGTGGTACCTTCCATTCTGATCAGGGCCCTGCGTTCGCCTCTAAGGCTTACAAGGAGGCTATGAGAAATTTGGGGGTCCTAGTCAAATTTTCGTCCCCCTACCGACCTGAGGGTAATAGTGTGGTGGAACGAATGAACCGTGACTTAAAGCAATCATTGACAGCACGTGTTTTAGGCACAGGCCGGAACTGGCTAGCCCATTTGTATAACGTCCAACGTGCACTTAATAATCTCCCTAGAAGGTCTCTGGGTGGGCGGACCCCGTACATGATGCTCTTCGGAATCAGAATGTTTGTCCCAGACCTTGATGGTCTAGACATGGCGGCGTCGACCGCACCCTTTGACGTAGATGATCACTGTGCTGTTTTGCAGACTCTACAAGAAGCCAGAGACCACTCTATCGAAGGAACACTTGCCCTCCACATCTGAAGCTGAAGTTCAGATTCCGGTAGTCGGCTGGCTACCCCGAGTTGGAGACCTGGTCCGTGAGAAGGTGGAGAACAAGAAGGAGTTCGGCCCCTCTTATCGTGCACCAGTTCCAGTGCTTGGAGTGCAGGGTACAAGAACAGTCATTTTACCTCCACTTCCTGGTCGCAAAGAAAACAGGTACATCTCTATTGACAATGTCAAACTTCAGCGAGTGGCCGATACTTCTTAGTATGACTCCAGCAGTTTCGTGCCAGACGATGCAAAGAAATTCAATGTTGACTCTTGCTTCTAACACCTTGCCTGATGTTGCCATCGAGATGCAATCAGTTACTGATCCCTTGTTGATACCACCGGCTGGTGGTTTGCCCGAAGAGACTGAGTATGCTTATCCTACACGTGGTCCCTCGCCTGTTTTACAATCTACAGCGCTTGGCCAGTCCCGTTTCTCCTTTGACACTAACTCATTGCCCTCAACTCCCCCATCGAACATTGCTGTTTTTTTCAGCTGGTTTAAGAGACATTTTTTGATTGCCCCTTGGACATACATCTGGTTGATGCTTTTTACTATTTTTTTGTTTATGTCAATTGGATTTGTGATAGTTTTTTTCCGTTTGGTGGATGGCCACTATCTCAAGGAGAGATCGACAATTAGACTTATCAATGGAACTTTGGCCCCCCACTCCTCGTCCCACATCATGAAAAGGGACCAGACTTTTGTGAATATTACTGCCTGGCCTGTCTTGGATGGAATCGCGTGGGATGCTGTTAAATTCCAAATTCATGGGCCTACAGAGGTCATTAATGTTCCTAATGTATTTCGTATTTCGATGGGTGATGTGGTTAGGCAGAACATACGTTCTGATGATTGGGATGTACACGCCATTGAATCACTGTTTTCAGATTTGAAATATTATGCCGCTTTTGATGCTGAAGATTTATATGAAAATGCGGCTAATTATGCGGAACAGTATTGTTTTCAGCATTATGGCAATCACTTCCTGCATAAAGCGAATACATTTAGAAATTTTGTAAATTTTACCCAATGGGAACACTGTCCTACTCCCTCTTTCGGAAGTTCACATACCCTAGTTGATAAGTATACTTATTTTACCGATTTCAGTGTTTCCGACCCGGCAGCATTTTATTTTAAGGTGCTGCCTGAGTCTGCCGCAAAGGTTCGACTGACACACACCAAGTTACTTTATTCCAAGTCCTTTATGGACGAGTTGTCAATCAAAGGTTATGATCTATGGAAGGCTACTATTGATCTTAAGTCGGTTTGGGGTTCCAAACCGTGGCAGGTTCAGGGTACAGAGGCTTTACATCGTGCCTGTCTTATACCAAATCATATACTATTTTTAAATTCATCCATCTTCCAAACCACCTGTTTCGGATTGGCCACTTCTAAACAATTAAAGTCACCTTCTGTGCCGGATCTGGGCGCTTACCCCAATTGGGATAACCACACGGATCTGTCCCTTCCTGCTTTGCAATCATTAGTTTCAAATACATCTTTCAATATTTCGAAATTTAATAGTGAAGGTTGGTTGGTTTGGCAAAGCAGTTCTGACACCTGTCAACGTCGTTTTCTGGGGCTGAAACCGGGGTATACTCAGGAACGCGTGGACCCTCGGTTTGAGTCGTCACATACTGTAACTACATACTCTGTGGGAAAGTTATGTCAATCCTGGCTGCGACACTCCACCTTGGCATCTGTCAAAGTTCATTTATCAAAATTACATGACAAAATAGATTTGAATGATTTTGTTAAAGGTCCTGTGGGTGGCAGAACCAAAAGGTGGGCGTATGCTATTTACAACGAAGTGTGGAAGTTGTCGCAAATTGAGGCGGCTTCCAGATTGAGAGCTATTGACCAAGCAAACATGGAAAAGGTTTTAGCCGTTATAGATAATAGCATTAGCACTCTCTCTTCCAGAATTTATACATTAGATAATATTGTTTCGTCAGTTGTTGATATTGTGCATGATGATATGTCTGTGTTATATCATGGTCAAAACCAGTTGCGTTCTGTTATGCAGTTTGCATGGACATTGCAGACGTTAAAGGCAGGGAGGGTCCCTTGGGACTATCTGAACACTACATCGTTATTCCTTCCCTTTAACCTTACTGATAAGCAGCGATTTATGTCCATGAAAGATGCTACATATTCATTGTTACATATTGAAAAATTGGAACCGTTACCTTTCTCTGTGGCGGAAATCAATTCAGCCACGTGGCTTATACACGGATTGATAACTCTGCCGTTCGCACTTTTTAAGTTTACGTCTTGTATGAAACATTATGCTCTGGGTAGATATGAACAGCTGGGCACCGCTTTCATACATGAGGTTTGGTCCCTCCCCTTTACGTATAGATGTACTAGGGACGGAACTGAGGTTTATCTGAAGGGTGAGGAATGTACCACGACACCAGATCATTCCTTGGTATGTAGGCACATTCAATTACACGGTGCATGCAATGTACAAGCCCCGAATTTGGCCTGCGTCCTACGGGGTGTCCCAGTGCCTGTGATTACGCCTTCTTTCACGCTGCTTGCAAACGGTAGTTATTTAATTTTGAATAATGAAGCTTGCTGCGGGATGTTAGTGGGAATCCCATACATAGTGACTGTATCGCAGAAAGTTGTCTGCTGCAATAATGTTCTCTTTCCACCCCCGCATGGGCGGCCGGATGTTTCCATCTGGCCTTCGATTCCAACCTTGAAAGCAGAGTTCAACAAGTTGAGCAGAATAAGAGCTCTATTGTCCCAAAAAGAGGTGCCATTGACTTCCTCTCGTGAAACATTTGTCCTTCACGTTGCTAATACGCGCACTGAGGTACAGGCGCTTTTGAATACTGACCTCCCCCTCCATTTCGGAGCTTTGATCCAAACTATTTTCAATGCCTCGTCCACGACAGGCCTGGCTCATTTTTTTAAACTTGTAGGCTCAGGCCTCGTGACCTCGAGCATCTTTGGAGGTGTTCCGCTGCTTCTGGCGCTGGTGGCAGGTGTGCTGCTTTTACTTTTCGTGCTGCGGAATGGCTGCTCTTTCTGTGCCACACGAGCACCTGTCCCGTCTGCATCTTCTTCGTGATAGGATGCTTGACTTTTATGGTACTCTGCCATTGGCGACTTTAAGCCTGGCATATGGATTATCCTTTAGGTATTCCTACTTCACCTGCGTGCAACCTGTATTTCACTGCCTGGATTGTCCCTTTGAATGGCCTCTGGATTTGTGCTTGACCAACACGGTGTCTCCGGTGCCGGATTTCGATCGACTGATGAGGCCCTTAGTGTCTCACGAGTTGGCCTGTTCTGGTGTCCGGATTATGGCCTGTGGTGCGGCGCATGGTATCCTGGGTAATTGGGACATCTCAGCGGCTGCCTACGACTTCTTGGCTATGAGCTATTTGGAGGAACATTCCGGTTGCCCTCTGATTTTGCTAGAGGCTCCGATGGTTGAAGAACACGTATGTTCCTTTTCTTTAATTAATTGGATGGCTGAGACTTTTAGTGGCCCTGCAAACGATTTTTTGTTGGAAGCAGTTGCCACGTATGCTGCCTATACATTCATGGATTAACTGGACTGTCGTCCTTTGCGCCTGTGCTACTGGACAGCAACCTAGCGCAGCGTTTATTTTTTCTTTCTCCTTTTTTTTCTCTTCCTGATGGTTGTCTTGAGTTTTTTTTTTTACTTGCATTTTTTTTATTAAACCCCTGTGTATGTTTTCGTCGTTTCAGACTTTAGCGCATTCTGAATCTTTGGATTGGTTACGCCTTGTTCTGCTCTGTCGAAACTGAACTCTGCGTTCTCTATTTTCTTGCCTATTAAATAGTGCTTCGATCAAGGGGGCATGTAGTGAGTTCTCCCTGAATACGTACATACATTGTTAAGTTAGCATAACCACGTTAGAGGTTAGAAAGCCATCTTGCTGCTTTTGCGCACGACACTGCGTTTACATGTTATTTCTTAAACAAACTGCTGACTCGAGACTTGCTTCACACGAGAGCAATCTGTTGTTACCATCCCAAGCTCTGCGCAGCGACCTTGGTCTGTACATGGTGTGACAAACAGTCTGGATTATTACACAATGCATGTTTTCCACTCTAGGTTGATCGACCCACTATTTAGCCATAACACACGCGCAGCTGAAAATACCTGAAAGTTGGTGCTTTTAATATCACAGACATCATGTTTATTATTCAGACCGAAGACGAGCCTTCCTGCGAGAAGACTCCTGATGCTCCTGTGATGTGATTTCACTAAGCTGATCTTTGAGGTATGGGGTCCCCTATTCAAGCCTAAGAGACCTTCTATTAGCATAATAATAATATTAGCTTCTTAGTAAAGGGAAGGTGGTAGTATCCACTGTCATTATAATATGATCACCCCTTTTATATTCTATGGTATTGTAACTATGTTGATGGTTTTGATTTTAATCATTTGTCTGCTTGTATTAGCCAAAGTACTGCATCTTAGGACACGTGGTCTATAAAAATAAACTCTTTTTATTTACACCGTGTCTCTGTTGATTATTGTTGTGGACTGATGTGAGAATAATATACGAACAGGTATTTCTGATTCCCACCATTCCTGAGAGTATACTGAGTCGCTTGTTCTGGGTTGTCTTTTCATTGGGACCGCCGAGCTAAATCTCGGATAACGAATGGGACACTTATGCTAGCCGGATACTGGGTTCTGGGTTCTGAGGTGAGTTTCTGGTACACCACAATTGACTGAGGTCCCGGGGTTCTACGCATAGTTCTGTGTATAAGCAGAATCCCTGCAACAGTATGTGTAATGTTTAGTTTGTAGTAATGTCATGCATCAAGAGACATTAGGTCGTGTTAGAAGAATGAAGAAGGTAGTTCTCTTACTAATATGAGACGAATAAATTGAATTAGTAATTGTACTATGTTTAGTTTGAGGCCTAACCATGTATGTAAAGTGAAGGCCTTCGTTTATTTTAGCCATGATTTATTAGAACGACAGGACTTTAGCAAAGCTTAAATTGCAGTGAATTGTGAAACCTCATGATGTTAGGTTTTTTTTCTGTTCATCATTTTGGCTGCAGGTACAAGGCCATGTAGCTCGTTAGTTAGAATAAGTCTTTGTTCAAATGGAATGGAGACAGAAGGAGTAGACAGGAAGGGAGTGGATTGGAATGTAAAGTTGCAACTCCTGGTACAGAAAAGGCCTGGGACCCAAGGTCGAATTCATGGAAAGGAAGATGAAAGGATCCAAATGGAAATCTACTGAAGGAAGAAGCTGCCTGGAGGGGTGTGCTGAAGGGCGTGTACAGTTTTTGGGGTTTTGTATTAGGGACAGAGCCCCGTGGGTTGAGCAGACGAGACTTAGGAGAGGGACTGAAAGGAGCACTATAGATCGAGCTCTCATATGGTAAAGTCTTCTTAGGAAGTTTCACTGCTGACACCTTTTATGCGATCATCACCTGGAAGGGAATGTTGAGTAGGGATGTCACCTTAGAATAGAGTAGGGATAGAAATGATTTGATTCATGACTTTAAATTTCGATATCACAATTGCCATAGGGTACTTGATGCTTTTGGAAGCTGTAATCCTGTTTATCTTTAGTCGTATGCGGATACTTCATAGACTAGCATTTGTGTTAGTCCCCATTTATCTTTTGTGCCTTGTATTGAGGTGCCTATATATTCAGATGTTTTTGCTGATAATAAAAGGTCAACCTCCCAGATTATGAGTCTTCCTTTCTGAAATGTCAAATTGCGGTAAATACGATTTGATAATTGTGTTTCTTCCCTCTACGCTATTTTGCAAGTAAAAAGATCCTGGCGACCTGAGTGGGTTCTTGTAGATAATTAGATGAGAACAAGAATCCGGCGTTCCCAGTTGGTAGCAGACACGGATGGTTTATTTCTGATAGCGAGGGAAGATTGAGATTAGGATAAGTGATCCTTGAGGCCCATAAATGATAAGTGAGGTTGAATCATCGGAGGGCGAACGGCAGACGGCCTGGCGGACGGACATAGATGGCGAGTAGCAGTGCGGCAGCAAGCAGAAGCTCGAAGAGTGAGTATGAACAGGATACGATGTTGTAGATTGCGGTGTTGCATTGTGTGAGATGTTTTGCGGAGTTGGTGTGAATGTTGTGTGATTGTGAGATCAGACTGTGAGCGCGCGCAGCCCGGGAAAGTCTTAGGCGATGAGAAGCCTAAGCGAGAGGGTGTAGAAGACACCCCTGGTAGATTTTGTTGACCATTGATCGTGAGGTACCATCGATCACCTGGACCGAGATAGGGGGAGCGAATGTATGAGTGTGTGCCAACCTGACGCTGTTCGTGGGTTGTTGTATGTGAAATTGAGTATTTGTAACCTATCAGAGGCGATCTGTCTGCCCGGCAGGGACAGATAGTAACCAACCGAGGTCGAAAATTTCGAGAGACTGTGGACGGACAGTCAGAGACTGTGGACGGACAGTCAGAGGCTGTGGACGGACAGCCAGAGGAGTAACTTGTTTGGGACAAACGGTTATTTCAGCGTGTGAATGGGACGAATGCAAGGGTGAGACGAGCAGTGTGCAGGAGGGGAACTGCTGCGAGTGGAGGAAAAGTGACGTCAGAAGGTGTTGCGCTGCGATAAGCTGCTTGGTGTAGTTCGCGCTGTCATTGGCGGACAGATACCAGGAAGTAAACAGAGATTGTGTGCGTTTAGCATTCGGTCATTATGAAATGTTTTAAAGTTTTCCGAGAATTGTGTCGAGCGGATGAACATGTGGTTACTCGAGAGGGTGCGGAGGCCACTCCTGAGGACACGCCAGCACACTACATGGCAAGAAATGTAGGGTTGCATACCATAGTTTGGCTTGAGAATTGGCATAAAATTACTCAAGGTGAAGGAGAGTTAGCGTTCCCACGGTATGGTTCATTCAGATTAGCGGTGTTGTATCAGATGAAGACTGTAATGGCAGCTTTACGACCTATGCCGAGGCCCACACAATTTGAAGCACTACATGCGTGGATTAGAGCAGCGCCTGATAAGGAGAGAGGCAGAAATCAGGAAAGGGTGAAAAGGTCGGTCCAGGCTTTCCAAGATGCTAGATGGGATGCATCGGAGAAAAGATGGAGAATGCAGGCAATAGAGGGACATAAATTATATCCCTTATTGGAGACGACAGAAAAGTCAAAGGAAAAGACAGTAGACGGGGAAGAAGACAGTGACACGGATGATAGCCTGGTAGACAGGTTGCTATCCGAGAGACCACCTCCATACAACCCGGATGCCTCAGAAGGCAATGAGACAAAGGAAGAAGAGAGTAGGGGAACAGTACCCCGATCAGAAGTAAGAGTAGAAGGAAAGATCTCGATAGGAACCGAGTATGCCCGGTATAAGTCTGTAGGCAGCTCAGAGGTGGAGAGAGGAGTGAGGTTACCAGATGCGTTGAAAATACCAGTTATCATCGGACCTATTGAGTCGATGTACGAGCTTGAGCCAGAGACAGCAGGAAGTTTAGAACAATCAGAGGCTAGGACGAGAAATGATGTTGAGGAAAGTGACTCGGTGAGGAGAATGGAGCGGACTCCGAAGCCTATAGAATGGAGTACGCCGATGCCAGCCACAGCTGATTCCTCAGGAGGACAGGGAGAATCGAGACCTACTAGACCGAGATTTTTAGTTGAGTCAAGATCAGATTTAAGAATGTGGACACCACCGGTGAGAACCCAAAGTCAAGGTATGTTAGACGCAGAGAGGGGACGAGGGACGATTGTAAATCGTTCTGTTCCCATGGGCAGGACAGGAGAGGGTAGGCCACGCGAAAGAGAATGTGAGTACGATGACAGAGATGGTACAGCCTGCCGAGAAGTTCTGAGGGGAGCTTTGAGAGGGAAAATGTTGGATGTTGTAAGACTAAAGGCAGAGTTGGATGAGATAATAGGCGGAAATCTACCCCTAGAGAGAATACTAACGTACGAACAAGATGAGTTACTCTTTTTAGCGAAAGATGTGACTCGCAAAGCACGCACGGCTCATGAGAACTTGTCAGAGCTGGCAAAGAGATATGGGGTGGATTTGTCGAAAACTAGAGCGTTGCAAGGAGATCACCGGCTGCAGTATAGTGATCAGGAATTGGAAGATAAGAGACTCATGGGATTGAGAACCCATGTCAAAGATCTGATTATAGCAATGCGGGCATGGATTATGCTCGATAAATGGGAAGAAAGATGGTCCAAGAAGAAAAGCTCTAGAGGAGTAGTGGGAGAGACGCCACCTCCGGGTGGAGGCACGATGGTGATAGGGAATTTCCCTTTAAGGGAGGTACAGAATTGAGGGTACGTTCATGTACCCTGGAGTAGAGGGGACTTGGCTGCCTTCACAAATGATTTTCCCCGATTGAGGGAAAAACCTGTGGAGTGGTACAAGCAAGTTGATCGCTTTGTCAAAATTTCGAAAGTACTGTGGATTGATTTGAACACTTTGTTTGACACAGTGATCCCGGGGGATCTGTGGTCGGCATGTAAAGTTGCGATTGAATGGCCGGCCTCAGAGCCTGACAGGGATTTGATTACACATGGCCCGTCGCCGATAGTGATGAAAAAGTTCGAACAGGTAATCACTTGGTTGAAATCGAAGGTCTCACCTCAAGACACCGATTGGGTGAAGATAGATAGGACGGTACAGGAGCCTAAGGAGACAGTGCATAAATTTTACGAGAGGCTTTTGCAGGCTTTTAAACAGTACAGTGGTTTGGAGGCGTTGGATACCAAAGATATGGGACAGTTTGTGTCCAAATTTGTGTTGGGATTGAGGCCAGAGGTTAGTTTAATGATACAGCAACATTTGATTTGTTGGCAGAATAAGCCTGTGGATGAGATTCTCCGATATGCTAGATATTGTAGCGATGAGATTGAGTCTAAGCACAGGAAATTGAAAGATAATCTGCTATTAGTACAGATGCAGACCGCAGTTCAGGGACAGTCTACCGGAGGAACGTTGGGAAGGAGGCAGGGAAATTATCAAGGAGGAGCACAGAATGCTCAAGGACAGGCGAGGCCGAGAGGAGTAGATCCTAAGACCGGAATAGATGTGGTAGTGTTGAAAAAGACTACAGCTTGTCATCTTTGCCACCAGATTGGACACTGGAGACGCGAGTGTCCTTTTAATCCATTAATTCAAATACAGCAGGAATAAGAGTTGACCCATGTTCCAGTGGCGGACACACTCCCTGTAGTGACGCAACCTAGAATGACAAAAGGGGGGACGAATGTTCCGCAGGTACAGGTTCCCCGACCGCCTAGAACACAGAATATGCAGCAGGGAGCTCGGACGTATGTACAGATGCCTCTATTCGAAGTGAATGGGGAAGATGATTCCGATCCAGCAACAAGATCTTGCTGGGGAGGAGAAGATGATTGTACGCTTAGAGCGGTCCTAGAAGTAGATCAGAAGGGACCCTTTGTAGAAGCAGAGATCGATGGCCTCCCTACGACCTTTTTGGTTGATACGGGGGCTACAAGATCGACTGTAAGATCCGCAGTGATCCCGGATCTACCCCTTTCTCGCCAAACAATCCAAGTTGTTGGGGTAGCGAATAAGAAATTGACAAGCTCACTGACGGAACCAATACCGATTAGGATTGGGAACTTCAGTGACAGACACCAGTTCGTGGTGTGTGATTCTAGTCCAGTCTGTTTGTTAGGAAGAGATCTATTGTGTAAGCTTAATTGTACCATCTATTGCACCCCGAATGGTGTGGAAGTCCAGACAAGAGACGATGATGCGACCTTTAACCCCTTCAGTGCCACACCCTTTCCCCCTCCTGTGCCGGGCGTTTCATTAGTGGGTGGGGTTCATGACGAGATAGTCTCGTCATGGGCACAGCGCGACCGTGCTCCATGACGAGACTATCTCGTCATGGGCACAGAAGAGGTTAAGGTTGCGAACCAGCGTTGGTGCGTGGAAATGTATCCTGCACTCACGGTGGAGGAACTCCCATTAGACCTGAGGGAGTCTGTGTCAGTTGATGTATGGGACCTTAGTGGGGAAGAGATCGGACTAGTTAAAGGTGTAGATCCAGTGAAAGTAGGAGTCAAAACAAATGTAGAGTACCCGAGGACTCCCCAGTACAAATTGTCACTGGAAACTATTGAGGGGATTAGACCTGTAATTGAGTCCATGCTTAGGCAAGGAATTTTGAGAGAAATCAGGGGTAGTCCATGTAATTCGCCCATAATGGGATTGCAGAAACCGAGCGGGAAATTCAGGATTGTGCAAGATTTGCGAAGAATTAATGAGATCGTAATCCCATGTTGTCCCGTGGTACCGAATCCATCTGTGATCCTGTTCCAAATCCCATGTGATGCGGAATGGTTCACCATGATTGACCTGTGTCAAGCCTTTTTCTCGATTCCTCTGCATGAGGAGAGCCAATTTCTTTTTGCGTTTAGGCTGGAAAATCGTGTGTTAACATGGTGTCGTATCCCACAGGGGTACACTGAGAGCCCGTCTATTTTCAATCAGATTTTGAAAAAGAACCTTGAAGGTCTGGTGCTTCCCCAAGAGTCTGTTCTCGTCCAGTACATTGATGATTTGCTTGTGGCGTCAAAAACTGAGGACGCCTGTAGGATTGATACAGTAGCACTGTTGAATTTCCTAGGAGAGAATGGGCATAAGGTGTCTCCAAATAAATTAGAGTACTGTCTGAGTGAAGTACAGTATTTGGGTCATCGGATTGAGAAAGGTAAAAAGAAAATATCACCAGATCGCATAGATGCGATTTTGAGAATGCCCGTCCCAACGACTCAGAGGGCAGTTCGAATGGGAATGGTTGGCTATTGCCGCCAATGGATCCCGAACTTCTCCTTTGAAGCAAAGCCCTTACAGCGGCTGACGCGCAAGGATGTGAGAGATCCGGTACCATGGGATGAAGACTGTTTAAGATCATTTTTGAAACTAAGAGAAGCCTTGTGCTGCGCACCAGCTCTGGGAATGCCTGATTACAAGAAGGCATTCGCATTGTTTTGCTGTGAAAGAGAAGGTTGCGCATTGTCAGTGTTAACTCAAGTTCATGGGAACGTCCGTAGACCAGTTGCCTATTTTTTGGCTACCCTAGTTCCAGTAGCCTTTGCGTTGCCCGGATGTCTCAGATCCGTTGCTGCAACTGGTGACAGTATCGAGAGATGTGAGAGCATTGTAATGGGTCATCCACTTACTGTGCATGTGCCACATTCTGTTGAACTGTTGATGACCAGGACTAAGACACAACACCTCACGAATAATAGGTTGACACGTTATGAACAAGTCATCCTAGCTGCTGAGAATGTGACATTGAAGAGGTGTTCTGTTTTAAATCCTGCCACATTGTTACCGATCCCGAATATAGATGATGAAGATTGTGAGGATCATGACTACCTCAATGTGACTGAATTGTGCACCAAACCCAGACCTGATATTGTGGATGAACCACTTTCAGAGCCAGATGAAATATTCTTTGTGGACGGTTCATGTTTAAGAGACAATACGGGTCAGTTGAGAGCAGCCTTTGCTGTTTGTACCATCACAGGAGTGGTCGAAGCCGCTTGTCTAGAAGGAGTATACTCCGCACAGGTGGCTGAGCTTATTGCTTTGACTCGTGCCTGTTTGGCCGCTAACCAGATCCGTATAACGATTTATACGGACAGCCAGTACGGGTTTGGTGTCATTCACGATTTCGGACAGTTAGGTTCCCAGAGGGGGTTCATGACATCATCTGGGTCGCCCATTAGAAATGGAGAATATGTGAGACAATTGTTAGAAGCATTGCAAGGCCCAGATGAAATCGCAGTGGTAAAGTGTTCTGCCCATACGAAGGGAAATGATTTTGTGTCTCTTGGAAATAATTATGCAGACGAGGTTGCTCGATTTTGTGCAGAACAGGGGTGTGACTTCACAGAACGACACATAAGGGGAAATGAAGAGACAACTGACCTCAGTGTGATGTTGGCGATGGCAGATATGTGGGAAGAGTTAAAACAATTGCAAGACGAGGTGTCTGACCAGGAACGGGATAGTTGGGTGCGAGCTGGATGTGAGAAGGGAGATGTGGATGTCTGGGTTTCGAGTGATGGAAGAGCGGTGTTACCGGAATGTCTGTTGAATCCAATGGCACGATTGATACATGGTGCTGTGCATCTTGGCAGGGATGCGATGGTGCGAGTGTTTCGTCAAACATGGTACAATACGAAGTTTCGGGCAGCAGCCGAAGCTGTATGTCAAAGATGTGTCACCTGTCAACAAATGAATGTAGGGAAGAGGACAGCTGTGACAATGAGTCACATAGGGAGGTCAGGTGGCCCTTTCAACAGGATGCAGTTAGATTTCATTGAAATGCCAAGGTGTAATGGGTTGAGGTACATATTAGTCGTAGTGTGTGTCTTTTCTAGATGGGTGGAGGCTTACCCAACACGCAGGTGTGATACACTATCTGTAGCTAAATTACTGTTGAGAGAGCTCATCCCGAGGTTCGGGTTCCCGACCTCTTTGGAATCGGACAGAGGAACGCATTTCCACAGTGAATTAATGAAGTTGCTTTGTGCTGCCCTGAACATAGACCAAAGGTTACATTGCAGTTATCGACCAGAGGCTTCTGGAATAGTAGAACAAGTTAATGGAACATTGAAGGCCAGAATGGCAAAAGTGTGCTCCTAAACTCCTCTGAAGTGGCCAGATGCCTTACCTTTGGTTCTCATGAGTCTCCGGAGTGTGCCTGATAGGAGAACTGGATTATCGCCCCATGAAATATTGATGGGGAGAGCGATGCGTGTGCCAGCAATACCCGCCTCTGCATTGATAAATATCACTGATGATGTAATTCTCGACTACTGTAAAGGCCTGGCTGATGTAGTTCATTCTGTGTCCCAGCAGGTGCAGGCGGTAGCTGTTCCAGCCGCAAGTGATCTGTGCCACGACCTGTGCCCAGGGGAGTGGGAGTTGGTACGAAAGCACGTGAGGAAGAGTTGCTTGGACATTCGCTCTAGAGTGTCCCTTACCAGATTATTCTGGTTACGAATACGGCAGTGAAGTGTGGGGGACTACCGAACTGGGTGCATGCCTCCCATACCCGTAGAGTTCCAGCACCCTTGGAAGATACAGCCCCTCTCGTGAACGAAAACCCAGCTGAGGTGGCAGGGCCATCTGAGAGGGCAAGTCAAGCTGTAAGGGTGACTGACGCAGCTGGTTGTGCACTGGAACAAGCTGTAAGCGAGAGTGAGAGAAACTCCGAATCAGAACCAGAAGCGGAAGAAGGTGCAGTCGGCGGAGTGGAGCCAAATTCTGCCGAGGAAGAGAGCAGTGCACAGGGTATCAGAAGGGAGAGCAGGGGTGTCTCAGAAGCAGAAAGAGTTTGGCCCGTGAGTCAGAAACGGGTAAATTCGAGAGGGACACCGAGAAGAGATCTTGCCCCAGTATCGGAGGTGACAGAGTCAGAACAGAGTGAGGAAGAGCAAGATCCGGAAGCTCCGAGAAGGTCGAGGAGAGCAAGAGTGCCGTGTCACACGTACGCTTCACCTGAGTGGACGTACGTAGCAACGAATGCTAGGACCGATGAGTACGGGGAGGCTGAGGTCGATTACTCTTGTCAGCGGTCCTCCGGCTCTGAGGGCGGAAGTGTTACTGAAGATCCCAGGATTGGAGATCGAGGGAGTATTGACTCTCCATATTCCAGATCCGCCGCTCCTGAGTAACATTCGTGGTCTGATTTTGGATACATTGGCTTTCCCGAACTTTGCTGTTGTACCTTCTTCCCAAGAACTGAAAACTCTCAAACTTGAAATTTTGCAAGCAGTCCTAGAGTTGTTGGGACCTGCAGTTATTTTGGATTAGCAATGAACTGTGTCGAATAAAGAACAAAAAGAAGGCAATCTAGGCCCGAGTGGAAGAAGAAAAAATTTAGTGACATCTCAGTCGGAGGTATCAAAAAAGGGGAAGGAAGCCTTTGCTGATCCGAAATAAAGTGGAGAACTGAAAAGCTAAAAGAGAACATTAGCTATAGAAGATAATAGTTGCATTGAGATATAAGCCGAATGAGGAAGAGACTCTCGCCTAGTGTTATTGAATTAGATTCTGAGCGAGGAGGAAAAATGGCAGAGCCTAGAAATTCACACCGTAGGGCGAAGACAGTGATAGGTACACTTTTAGGAGTAGTCATAGCTGTTATATTCGCAGTAGTCATAACTTCGTATGCAGTGGCCCACAGGGAGGAGGGGGAGATGCTGGGAACACCTACACCTGTCACTCCCAGTACCAAGAAGGATATTTCAGGAGATAGAAGGGCGATGATGCTAGAAGAGAGTCGTATTTTACACATAGATTTGTCGAGAGGTGATTTCAAACTAAATGCGTATGCGAAATTGTTGTATGAGTACGTTGATGCGATGGATGCGAAAGATTGCTATGTGTGCATGCAGTTGCCTGCTTCTGTAGATGAGAGTATTAGATACCATCACCTTCCATTGACTTATGGGATTTCTTGCAGTCTATTGCTTAGCCTGTTTTACGAAAGGAAACAGTTCGAGTATTATTTCTCTAATTATGACACAGTACTTCCTGACGTACCAGCGTTTAAGCATTTGAATAAGTATGATTATTATAAGTCAGAAGAAAGACTTCGGGCTTATTTCGTACCAACTACAAGTTTGGATACATCTTATGCACATAGACATAATTTGACATGTTCAGTGTCAGACACTGAAAAGAAATTTATTGGCCAAGTTGAAGACAGATATAGAAAATTAACCCAAGATAAGGATGGGGGAAAGAAGTCAACAGATTGGACAGAGGAAGAGAAACTGCATAAGTCAAGGGGAAGTTATGGACCCATAGCTTTAGATCAAGTACAAAAGGGAAATCTGTGTGTTGCTCGTCCGCAGTCGGACAAGGACAAAATCTGGGTTGGACACAGCATATGTGCCCATACCTTTACTATGGAAGATTCAGCTAAGAACTTCTTGCAGGGTCAGATACAGGTCATCCCGACAGTGTATTATGTGTGTGGAAGGAATGCATACGTGAGGTTGCCTGAGCAGTGGTAATGTGGAAATATGGATTTTTCTGGTCAGTTATGTCCCCTATCTTGGACCCCAACGGTTCCATGTGCATGTCACAAGTACATGTATGTTCCCTCCAGTTCCAGTTATGAAGACGCAAACACATGTGCGTCCACCGTCAACATGCCCTCTGTCAGATCCGCCATGAATAGGCCGGATATTCCCTTCCTAAGTACGAAAGGCCACCGCCTTTATATGGCTCACTTATGCCATTTTACAGTCCAGGCAAGTAGGCCCTGATTCTGTCATCGAACTCTTCTTGCCTTCTGCCTCTGAAAGCTCCAGTCTGAGCCTGCATCTGTGACCATGAACTTTGTCTCATTCTCTGCGCAGCTCACGAAGCCTGACATCAGCCCATTCTCTGCCAAGAACTGTATTTCACCTTCGAATTATCTGCCTCCCCCTCAGCCGATGCATTCCTGCCTAGTAGTTTAAGTAAACATTCTTCCAGTCACCAAGCAAAAAGGCCCATCTTCTCTGTCCTCATGCAAGTAATTCATAGCCCTGTTACCATGGAATATTCCTACCCCCTCGCATTCAGTGTAGACACTTAGACGCTTGTACACGCACGCACAGTCAGTATAGAATAGATTCTGTCCGAGAGTCCTTCTTTTATGGATAACATAGTTCTTTAAACATAGGATGTTAGATATGATTTGGGATTAGGTTGACTTGACCCCCCAGACTTCTTGTCTCCACATGTAGAGCTAAATGTCAAGTCCCCGTCACCCCCTAGTTACACGTCAATTATACGTCATACTGCTGCGCGCGCATCTATGCCAAGTATTATCTTATAGATCCACCTATGTATTACATCACAACCAATCATGTTCCTTTTTACTCATTATTACACCCATTTTCGGTTACACAGACCAAACGTCAATGTCCTTATCAATTGTTACGCCTACTGTATTCACTTCATTATAATGTATGTACTATAAAAGTTACTTCTTGTCAATAAAGTATGTACTTCACTTCCTGAACCCCCGTGGTGATGGAACTTGAAGCATCCGATTATAATCGATCACCGGAATAAAGCCCATTTCGAACCTCTAATACCACGGATTCTGCCTCTCATTTTATTGAGCTATTTTACTATGTTCCTGTATCAAATTCAGTCCCGGTAAAGGAGAAATATTTACCACATGATGGCGCCCGAACAGGGACACTTTCTCATCTCACGCGCCGGCGGTGCGTTGCAGGCCCGGTCTCCTGCCACAGCTGGACGGACAATAACGCGTACCAGCAGGATTTCCTGTATCTCCCTCCGGTCAAGCGGGGGCGACTGAGACTGCGATCAACACCCAGACGAGGCGGTGAGAAGTGCGAAGTATCCCGACCAGAGCCTAGCTGAGAGAGCAAGATCCGAGGTATACAGAGACCCACCAGTCCGAAGTCAAGCCCAGTGTCCGACGAGTCGAGTCGAGTCGAGTCCAGTCCGGTTCAAGTTCAAGTTACTGAGGCCTTCCGTTTCCGAAGCTACCCGGTGAGTACCATTGCTGGGGAGGCATTTCTGACGTGCACATAGGTTGTGCCGGTCAAGACGGGTTTGGGTACACAAATCCGGTCTGCACTGTTTTAGCAGTGTATCTGTACTGTTTAGCAGTATATCAAGTATTCCGAAGTATTCCGAAGAGTCTAGTTATTGTCTAGTTATTGTCGAGAATTAAGCTTGGTGATTAGTTATGCAGACGATCATCATTGTTGTTTCAGTTAAAGGTTTAATGTTAAATGTTTAAAGTGTTTAAGTATGTTCTGTATATCGTGGTATGAATGACTGTTCATTATCGTGTTTATTGTATTAAGTCTGTTCAAAATTCAAGTATCAGGTCAAAATCAAGTATAAGGTCAGTTCTCAATATGCCGCTCTTTTCGAAATTAAGACAGATCACTACCAGAAAAGGGGTTCTCGAAGAAGCCGTCCCTATTCCTCCTAGGGACACTCCAGGGCACTTTATGTATCACAAACATGGCTTAGACGCTATATTATTTCTTGATTTATGGGTAGACTATACCAAGGGATTACCAGAAAGTCAGAGGTGGCCCACAGCGGGGACCTGGGATGCAGAGTGCATCATGAAAGTCGAGGAAGAGTTATGGAAAAGAAAAGTCAGACAGTCACAGAAAGACGCCGTTGAATTATGGCGTAAAGAATCACATAGACGAACAGAAAAAGCACGTAGACAGGAAGAGAAGAGTAAAGAGAATTCCAATAAAGTTCGAGAGAATCTATTAATTGAGGAAGGTATCCGAGTGAAATCAGAACAAGTAGACAGACAAAGAAATGCCCTTATGAATGGTATGTATCCCCTCCTGGCCGAAGGATTACCTAAGGCTACTCCAGAAACACCAAAAGACTTGCCAACCCCATTGTTCCCAATAAAGGTACATCCTAAGGGGCATCCTAGAACCGCAGAAGATGTTTTTCTTTCCTCATATTTAGATGACGCAGCTCCCGAGTATGCTAATTCCGCCCCACATAGACCACATACCAGGGAGGTTCAACGCCAAGATCCAGTGCCCGTATCCCTACAGCAACAAATCGAGTCACAAGTTCCGGCAAGCACATCTGTTTCTGTATCCGCTCCTACAGCTACTTCTATGGCTGTGTCCACACCTGTAGTTGCTGTGTCACGTTCGACGAATCCTTTTACACCCGACGCCCCAGATGGGGCCGCGGGAGGAGCTACCAATATCTTTTCTACGCCACCCAGAATAAATAAACTTACTTTTCAAGAGTCAGCGCATTCACGTACACCCAAACTCCTTAGTGCCCGTGCGCTTAAGGAACTTCTTATAGATTGTAGATATGACCCGGTGCCCGGTATAGAGGACGAAATGACCCTAGCATCATTGCGTATCAGATGAGCCGCAGTGTATTTAGCGAAGTTACCAGGAATGACTGCGCATCTAGATAATATATATCATTTTGTCCAAACAGGGCGAGATCCAGAATGTATTTACAGAGCTATGGAATACCAGAAAGTAGAGATACAGGGGGAACTGTTACGTTTCCTCATAAACTGTGTGATCAGAAATCAAGACCGACCGGGGGTAGACCCGGAAGCAATGAAAATTCTTACAAGATGGAGCCAGAATATATCAGAAGGGAGACATGATAAACAAAATTGTATAATAGCCATGTGCCGAAAGATCCGTAAAGAAATAGAACGCCTACATGAAGAGCGATTAGAGGTAGACGAGTTCGAACAAAACGAGGAAGAAGGGTCAGGACTGCCCGCAGGACAGTCAGACACCATAGCCTATGTAGGTAGAGGAAGATCTTGTAATAGGAATCAGACTAGATATCATACTGACTCAATACATCCGATATGTCCAGATAATAACAGGAATTTTCAAATACCTACAATTAATATAAGGTCTAACGAGCATTCGTTCCAAACCGCCGACAAACTACTCCGAGAACGAAGGGGTTATCATTTCCTCGATTCTATGGATGAACAAGATTTAGCCAGGGCAGCTGTCCATTGGGTGGACAGTCCCGGAAAATATAGTGATGATACAGTAGTACGCACATTCTTGAATCTTACCCCAGATGAACAAAGGTTAGCTGGGATTTATATGATTCAACAACTCATTATACTATATCGGAGTCAGCATTCGGACCCTGGTCCCTTGCCTGACATACTGACTGAATTACTTATGAATAAATGGAGAGGTCCAGGTACTGAATTAATTAAAGAAATTCTAGAATCAAGAAAGCAGTATATTCTTTTTGTATGTTCAGAACATGTCCCATTGTCCGTCAAGGAAAGAACTACGTATCACATAGATAGACAGAATCCCTTACGAGAAGTGCACCCAATAAAGGGTGAGGACAATCAGTTTAAACGCGTATTTGTATATACGCCCATATCGAAAATAGAATTGTTACAAATGAAGAAAGTGGTACCCAGTCATGACAAAGACCCAGCGGGTTTTCACCGAGAAATTAAAGACATGTTACTCATGGGAGAGTATACCTACCCCGACATTATGACAATATTAAAGGTATTGATGCCTGCTGGCATTTATGAGAAACTCAAGGAAAAAGAGTGGGAGGTAGGTGACCAAAAGATAGAATGGTCAGCATTAGAAGCAGAAGAAAGGGCCCGAGGTCCAGGTTCGGGGCTTGGGGACAAAACTAAAGCACTACCAGGTCTACTAGTACAGGTACTGCCACGTTTATTAACTACGAAAAAGGAAGATTGGGGTACAATTTCAGCCTGTAAGCAGAAGCAAGATGAAGACACTAGTGATTACTATGCCCGATTTGAAAAATGCTTTGGTATAAATAGTGGCATAAAAGCAAGTAGCGAATCATACCCACATCTGTTTGTAACAAAATTAGTAGAAAATGCTCTGCCCCCAGTAAAGAATAGAGTATTAAAATTCGAGAGTACCTGGCAAGGTAACACTCCATCACAAATGTTACAAATGTTACAGTACCATCACAATAGAATTAGAGAGGAACAAGAACATGAACACAGACGCATGAAAGACACGAAAATGAAAATGTTAGTTTCCCAGACAGTTCCAGCTGAAGGGCATAAAAGGGGTATGACACATTCCGATTCAGCAGGACCTGTAAAAGGGACATGCAATTATTGTAAAAAGCCAGGCCATTACGTACACGATTGTCCAGTTTTAAAACATAATATCGCCATAGGTAAAACACAAGAAAGATCACGGCCACTCAGACAAGATCAGAATGAACAAGGAGCTATGCAGCATGCCCAGGCCATGCCAGCCGCACAACAGCCAATACAGTTTGTGCCAGCTGCACCCCCATTGCCTGTTGCTGCCACACAAACAACAACACGACAAATGTATCAGACCGCACAGTATGAATATCCCGAGTATCAGCGTTACGCATGAACAAGCCTAGAGAGGGAAGTTGACTTACCCCTTATTGAAATCCCAGTAGACCAAGAAGGACCTTATGTACATAGTGAATTATTAGGCCAAGATAGAAAATTTCTACTCGATACAGGGGCAAGTCGAACGACCATAAAACGTAGTGAAGTTCCAGGGGCACCCCTCTCAGGCTCACAGAATATTTCCCTTGGTTTTTCAGGAAAACCTATTGTTAATGAAGTGTCACAACCTCTGCCACTTACGATAGGACCTTTGACCCGAACTACAGATTTATTGCTTACTAAATCATGTCCAGAAAATCTATTAGGAATAAAAACGTTAAAAGCTCTAGGAGCCATAATATGTTGTTCTCCGGAAGGAGTAAGATTGTTTTTACGTGATTTTAAAGGTCACTATGTGTCTAGAGACATGGATCCCCGATTACAGATTTTACCTACACGTCTATGGGCACAAGGCCCTACTGATGTTGGATGCATGAATATTACACCATATCGAGTCACATTAAAGGCAGGAGTGGTGCTACCACGAATGCGACAATACAAGTTACCACCAGATGCTGTAGTGGCTTTACTACAAATCATTGACGAGCTCATTACCCAAGGAGTAGTTGTGGAAACAGACTCCAATATATGTAATTCACCGATAATACCGATTCTTAAACGAACAGATCCGAAGGCCCCGCCAGTATATCGATTGGTTATTGATCTGCGCGAGTTAAACAAATGCATTGTGCCACAATTCCCTGTGGTCCCAGATATCTCGTCATTACTGACAGCTATTGATTCCGAAGCGACATTCTTCACTGTAATCGATCTCAAGAATGCCTTTTTCAGCGTCCCAATAGATCCGGAAAGCCAATATTTGTTCGGATTTAGTTTAAATGGACGTAGCTTTAAATTCACCCGCGCACCTCAAGGATTTACAGAAAGCCCCAGCATCTATAGCCAAGCACTGAAACGAGAACTTGACAGTATCCACATGCCAGTTAACACTGCTCTGCTTCAATACGTCGATGATCTGCTGATCACCGCCCGAAGCGAACCTGAATGTGAAAAAGCATCACTGACAGTTTTACGATTTCTAGCCGAAAAAGGGCACAAGGTGTCCCCTTCTAAGCTGCAATTCTGTGTCCAGCGAGTTATTTATCTTGGACACTCGCTGTCCAAGGAGGGAAGGCAGCTTACACCAGACCGCATTCAGTTGATAGCTAACATGCCAATACCCAAGACACAAAAGGAGGTGCGGGCTTTCATAGGCCTCACTTCATACTGTAGACAGTGGATCCCGCAATATGCATTTCTAGCAAAACCACTCATTCAGTTGACAACCCAGGAGGCAGCCACATCGACTGTTCTCCCTTGGACTCAAGAACATACACAAGCTTTTGAAAGCCTAAAGAAAACTTTATGTCAAGCACCTGTTTTAGCAACACCATGTTACAGAAAACAGTTTACACTCTTTGTTACAGAACGCGAAGGTACTGCTTTGTCAGTACTCACACAGGATCAAGCAGGAGCACACAAACCATGTGCTTATTTTTCTAGTACATTAGATCCCGTAGCTCAGGCTTTGCCTGCATGTCTGAAATCAGTGGCAGCGACAGCTTTAGCAATCAGACAAAGCGATGCCATAGTGTTAGGACATCCATTGACAGTTCAAGTACCACACGCAGTAGAGGTTCTTGTAAATAGAACACAAACACAACACTTGACCATAGCACGACTTACAGGGTATGAACTTACATTGTTTCAGCCACATATAGAAATCAGACGCTGTAACACATTGAATCCTGCCACACTTTTACCAGTAGTCGGAACAGACCCACTAGCCCATGACTGTATTGAAGTTATTACTATAACGACAAAACCCAGACAAGACTTGACAGATGTCCCATTGTCAGATCCAGACCTGACCTTGTATGTAGATGGTTCATGCATGAGAACAAATACAGGAGAGTTAGTAGCCGCCTACGCAGTCACAACAGATACTGAAGTCATTGAAACTAATCGTATAAATACTTTGTCAGCTCAAGCCGCAGAGCTCATCGCTCTGACACAAGCCTGTATTCAAGCCACGAATAAAAAAGTCAACATATACACTGATTCACGTTATGCATTCGGAGTTGTACATGACTTCGGCGTGCTGTGGCGAGAGAGAGGTTATTTAACTTCCCACGGTGCCCACATTCAGCACGGACCCATCATTCATGCATTATTAGATGCAATACATCTACCCACTGAAATATCAATTATGAAATGTAAGGCCCATACAAAGGTTACTGATATCATTTCCCAAGGCAATGATCTAGCCGACAGAACAGCTAAACTGACTGCTCAAACTCAAACCCCCGATATGACAAAGACAATAGTCCCGACACCAACACATTGTATGACAGTTAAAGATCCTACTCTTGACGTAATTGACATACAGACACATGCTACACCAGACGAAATAAAGAAATGGACTGAATTAGGAGGGATCCAAACGGACCAAGGATGGATGATGAAGGAAAGGTCTGTATGGTTCCTTCCTGATTCAATGGTCCAAGTCATAATTAACACTATACATAGTCCAGCACATTTAGGAGAAAAAGCTATGCTAGACAGCATTCAACACATTTGGTTCAATAAAAATTTACGAGCAGCAGCAAAACAAAAGGTCCGTACCTGTATGATCTGTTGTCAGTTCAACCCAGGAAAAAGTGTTCCCGTAGAACAGGGTGGATTTCATACCCCTAATCATCCTTTTGAAGTCCTACAGATGGATTATATCCAGATGGAACGATGTCGAGGATTCAAATATGTTCTCGTAGTTGTTTGCGCTCTGTCCCGTTGGACGGAGGCATACCCGGTTTCAGATTACACTGCCCCGACTACTGCCAAACAGTTGGTTCGAGAATTCTTCCCACGATACGGTTTACCACGTGCTGTTTACTCAGATAACGGCCAGCCGTTCTCATCCGAATTAATGAAACACGTTTCACTTCTGTTAGGATATCAGTGGAAATTCCACTGTGTCCGACACCCCGAAGCAGCAGGTCTCGTAGAAAGACATAACCAGATACTGAAAATCAGAATGTCCAAAATATGCAGAGAAAAAGGTATCGACTGGGTAGTAGCGTTACCCGTTGCACTCTTTTACATGAGAATGGTAGCACATTCACGAACAGGGCTATCCCCGTA
The DNA here is from genome assembly GCF_964204655.1 of Triturus cristatus. Classification (NCBI taxonomy): domain Eukaryota; kingdom Metazoa; phylum Chordata; class Amphibia; order Caudata; family Salamandridae; genus Triturus; species Triturus cristatus. The sequence goes on from NC_140590.1 coordinate 1,471,655,843, forward strand.
TGAGGTGATCTTCGGTAGACCACCAAATATGTGGGGGACGCCTATACCACGCAAAATAACTGATATTGACTGTAATATGCTGACAGATTACTTGGCTTCCTTGATGTCTGCACTACAATCTTCTCGTTCACAGGTAGCTGCAGCTTTTCCCGACAACACTGAGGTGAAACCCCATGACGTTGTTCCGGGTAATCTTGTCTGTGTGAGGAATTTCGACCGAAAGACTCAGCTGGAGCCCAGGTGGAAAGCACCCAAGTTGGTCCTGTTGACCACAAGAACAGCCGTGAAGATCGAGGGCCGCAAGGGCTGGATTCATTCAAGCCACATCAAGAAATTTCATGGACTATCCTCGGATATAGACATTGTGCCCTGCACTCCCTCACAGACTGATACAAAACTCCCTTTTGTTGAACCGAACAAATCTGAAAATTACAAACTAAAGCTTAGGCCCACCAAGTCGAGCAATTTGATTGTTTAAGTCCTCTCCAAGGTGAAGCGGTTGAATTGTCTCTGACATGTATCCCTTGGACCTGAGTAGAGAAAATACCCGAAAAATGTTGAAACGACAGGCGTATTGTAAATCACTGCGTAGCCACTGCATAGTGACATTATTAATTTTGTTTTTATTGAGTCTTTTAATAATTATTACAAGTATGTTGTTGCACATATATTACCCTATTTCTAGACATGTTTATAATGTTGCTGCTGAACATTCTTTTAGTGACTTACCTCCGCATGAATTGTCCTATAGACTTGCGCTGCGCAATAACACTTTCATTAGTATGTTACATCATTCCCATCAGACTAGTAATGCTACTAATTGTTGGGTGTGTGGCCGACTCCCTCCCTATCAGAATTATGAAGGAGTCCTGCCATTCTTTCCACACCCATTTACACACAATGGCTCCTGTGGAGCATGGTTCAGTTTAATCAATTCCATAGACTCAGACACAGCAGTTTACCAAGATCATTGGATATGGGGAAACCTGAACCTAGTTTTACTCAAAGTCTGCTACCCTGACAAGGAGGGTCGCCCCAAAAGAACAGGAACTGATCTAGAAAATGAAGTGTATGGATTAGGTAATTTTACACCTAATCTCATGATTCTAAATGTCGTATCCGAAGTTGAGCTAGTCTTACCGACCATGTCAGTATTCCCAGCAAAAGGTGAATTGTGTGTAAGAAAGGTTGGTTCCATACATATGGGCCATAGTCAATGCACTACTATAGTAGAATTCAGTGATCAAGGAAAATCTTCATTTAGAGCTTCTCGCCACTCCTACTTTCTATGTGGTCAGACTGCATATATGCGTCTACCTCTAGATTGGGATGGTACCTGCTACATTGCATTCCTCTTGCCACCTGTTTTCCTAGCTCCTCCTGATTATTACAGAAATATTCATTTAGTACACAACAGAGAACGGAGAGATCTCCCCATTGTCGATTACACTGAGACGGCATGGGACAAGTATGTAGATTTTAATAAAGGCATCTTTCCCTATATAGGTACTGTTACTAATAGTAAGCTGATACGTAGATTAACTAGAACCCTTGAAGCAGTAGTGAATGAGACTATTTCCGCCTTAGGCAATTTAACGGAAGAGCAGTCTGCTATGCGGATTGTTGTGCTTCAAAATCGTCTTGTCCTTGACGTCATCCTGGCTGATAGGGGCGGAGCTTGTAGGGTCATCGGATCAAGCTGCTGCGTATTCATACCAGAAAATTCGCCATCTGTATATAAAGCCATCACTCGCCTTCATAAGATTGTAAGCCAGATACACCAGAACCCAGGAACTTTGCCTTGGTCTAATTGGTTTTGGAATGCGGTATCAGCCTGGGGATGGAGAGTTTTATCCTTCCTAGGTATTGGCCTTCTCATACTATTCAGTTGCTGCTTATGCCTGCAATGTGGACCAGCGATTTGTGGTCTGTGTGCCACATCGTGCATTCCACATCAAGATTTTCATTCAAGATCCCGGAAGAAGAAAGAAGAACAAATGATGCTATATGAACAGATCAATGGATTGATGAAGATTGATATCTCTTGAAGGGCAAGTAGGGGACAAGGAGGGAATGTGGAAATATGGATTTTTCTGGTCAGTTATGTCCCCTATCTTGGACCCCAACGGTTCCATGTGCATGTCACAAGTACATGTATGTTCCCTCCAGTTCCAGTTATGAAGACGCAAACACATGTGCGTCCACCGTCAACATGCCCTCTGTCAGATCCGCCATGAATAGGCCGGATATTCCCTTCCTAAGTACGAAAGGCCACCGCCTTTATATGGCTCACTTATGCCATTTTACAGTCCAGGCAAGTAGGCCCTGATTCTGTCATCGAACTCATCTTGCCTTCCGCCTCTGAAAGCTCTAGTCTGAGCCTGCATCTGTGACCATGAACTTTGTCTCATTCTCTGCGCAGCTCACGAAGCCTGACATCAGCCCATTCTCTGCCAAGAACTGTATTTCACCTTCGAATTATCTGCCTCCCCCTCAGCCGATGCATTCCTGCCTAGTAGTTTAAGTAAACATTCTTCCAGTCACCAAGCAAAAAGGCCCATCTTCTCTGTCCTCATGCAAGTAATTCATAGCCCTGTTACCATGGAATATTCCTACCCCCTCGCATTCAGTGTAGACACTTAGACGCTTGTACACGCACGCACAGTCAGTATAGAATAGATTCTGTCCGAGAGTCCTTCTTTTATGGATAACATAGTTCTTTAAACATAGGATGTTAGATATGATTTGGGATTAGGTTGACTTGACCCCCCAGACTTCTTGTCTCCACATGTAGAGCTAAATGTCAAGTCCCCGTCACCCCCTAGTTACACGTCAATTATACGTCATACTGCTGCGCGCACATCTATGCCAAGTATTATCTTATAGATCCACCTATGTATTACATCACAACCAATCATGTTCCTTTTTACTCATTATTACACCCATTTTCGGTTACACAGACCAAACGTCAATGTCCTTATCAATTGTTACGCCTACTGTATTCACTTCATTATAATGTATGTACTATAAAAGTTACTTCTTGTCAATAAAGTATGTACTTCACTTCCTGAACCCCCGTGGTGATGGAACTTGAAGCATCCGATTATAATCGATCACCGGAATAAAGCCCATTTCGAACCTCTAATACCACGGATTCTGCCTCTCATTTTATTGAGCTATTTTACTATGTTCCTGTATCAAATTCAGTCCCGGTAAAGGAGAAATATTTACCACATGATGGCGCCCGAACAGGGACACTTTCTCATCTCACGCGCCGGCGGTGCGTTGCAGGCCCGGTCTCCTGCCACAGCTGGACGGACAATATCGCGTACCAGCAGGATTTCCTGTATCTCCCTCCGGTCAAGCGGGGGCGACTGAGACTGCGATCAACACCCAGACGAGGCGGTGAGAAGTGCGAAGTATCCCGACCAGAGCCTAGCTGAGAGAGCAAGATCCGAGGTATACAGAGACCCACCAGTCCGAAGTCAAGCCCAGTGTCCGACGAGTCGAGTCGAGTCGAGTCCAGTCCGGTTCAAGTTCAAGTTACTGAGGCCTTCCGTTTCCGAAGCTACCCGGTGAGTACCATTGCTGGGGAGGCATTTCTGACGTGCACATAGGTTGTGCCGGTCAAGACGGGTTTGGGTACACAAATCCGGTCTGCACTGTTTTAGCAGTGTATCTGTACTGTTTAGCAGTATATCAAGTATTCCGAAGTATTCCGAAGAGTCTAGTTATTGTCTAGTTATTGTCGAGAATTAAGCTTGGTGATTAGTTATGCAGACGATCATCATTGTTGTTTCAGTTAAAGGTTTAATGTTAAATGTTTAAAGTGTTTAAGTATGTTCTGTATATCGTGGTATGAATGACTGTTCATTATCGTGTTTATTGTATTAAGTCTGTTCAAAATTCAAGTATCAGGTCAAAATCAAGTATAAGGTCAGTTCTCAATATGCCGCTCTTTTCGAAATTAAGACAGATCACTACCAGAAAAGGGGTTCTCGAAGAAGCCGTCCCTATTCCTCCTAGGGACACTCCAGGGCACTTTATGTATCACAAACATGGCTTAGACGCTATATTATTTCTTGATTTATGGGTAGACTATACCAAGGGATTACCAGAAAGTCAGAGGTGGCCCACAGCGGGGACCTGGGATGCAGAGTGCATCATGAAAGTCGAGGAAGAGTTATGGAAAAGAAAAGTCAGACAGTCACAGAAAGACGCCGTTGAATTATGGCGTAAAGAATCACATAGACGAACAGAAAAAGCACGTAGACAGGAAGAGAAGAGTAAAGAGAATTCCAATAAAGTTCGAGAGAATCTATTAATTGAGGAAGGTATCCGAGTGAAATCAGAACAAGTAGACAGACAAAGAAATGCCCTTATGAATGGTATGTATCCCCTCCTGGCCGAAGGATTACCTAAGGCTACTCCAGAAACACCAAAAGACTTGCCAACCCCATTGTTCCCAATAAAGGTACATCCTAAGGGGCATCCTAGAACCGCAGAAGATGTTTTTCTTTCCTCATATTTAGATGACGCAGCTCCCGAGTATGCTAATTCCGCCCCACATAGACCACATACCAGGGAGGTTCAACGCCAAGATCCAGTGCCCGTATCCCTACAGCAACAAATCGAGTCACAAGTTCCGGCAAGCACATCTGTTTCTGTATCCGCTCCTACAGCTACTTCTATGGCTGTGTCCACACCTGTAGTTGCTGTGTCACGTTCGACGAATCCTTTTACACCCGACGCCCCAGATGGGGCCGCGGGAGGAGCTACCAATATCTTTTCTACGCCACCCAGAATAAATAAACTTACTTTTCAAGAGTCAGCGCATTCACGTACACCCAAACTCCTTAGTGCCCGTGCGCTTAAGGAACTTCTTATAGATTGTAGATATGACCCGGTGCCCGGTATAGAGGACGAAATGACCCTAGCATCATTGCGTATCAGACGAGCCGCAGTGTATTTAGCGAAGTTACCAGGAATGACTGCGCATCTAGATAATATATATCATTTTGTCCAAACAGGGCGAGATCCAGAATGTATTTACAGAGCTATGGAATACCAGAAAGTAGAGATACAGGGGGAACTGTTACATTTCCTCATAAACTGTGTGATCAGAAATCAAGACCGACCGGGGGTAGACCCGGAAGCAATGAAAATTCTTACAAGATGGAGCCAGAATATATCAGAAGGGAGACATGATAAACAAAATTGTATAATAGCCATGTGCCGAAAGATCCGTAAAGAAATAGAACGCCTACATGAAGAGCGATTAGAGGTAGACGAGTTCGAACAAAACGAGGAAGAAGGGTCAGGACTGCCCGCAGGACAGTCAGACACCATAGCCTATGTAGGTAGAGGAAGATCTTGTAATAGGAATCAGACTAGATATCATACTGACTCAATACATCCGATATGTCCAGATAATAACAGGAATTTTCAAATACCTACAATTAATATAAGGTCTAACGAGCATTCGTTCCAAACCGCCGACAAACTACTCCGAGAACGAAGGGGTTATCATTTCCTCGATTCTATGGATGAACAAGATTTAGCCAGGGCAGCTGTCCATTGGGTGGACAGTCCCGGAAAATATAGTGATGATACAGTAGTACGCACATTCTTGAATCTTACCCCAGATGAACAAAGGTTAGCTGGGATTTATATGATTCAACAACTCATTATACTATATCGGAGTCAGCATTCGGACCCTGGTCCCTTGCCTGACATACTGACTGAATTACTTATGAATAAATGGAGAGGTCCAGGTACTGAATTAATTAAAGAAATTCTAGAATCAAGAAAGCAGTATATTCTTTTTGTATGTTCAGAACATGTCCCATTGTCCGTCAAGGAAAGAACTACGTATCACATAGATAGACAGAATCCCTTACGAGAAGTGCACCCAATAAAGGGTGAGGACAATCAGTTTAAACGCGTATTTGTATATACGCCCATATCGAAAATAGAATTGTTACAAATGAAGAAAGTGGTACCCAGTCATGACAAAGACCCAGCGGGTTTTCACCGAGAAATTAAAGACATGTTACTCATGGGAGAGTATACCTACCCCGACATTATGACAATATTAAAGGTATTGATGCCTGCTAGCATTTATGAGAAACTCAAGGAAAAAGAGTGGGAGGTAGGTGACCAAAAGATAGAATGGTCAGCATTAGAAGCAGAAGAAAGGGCCCGAGGTCCAGGTTCGGGGCTTGGGGACAAAACTAAAGCACTACCAGGTCTACTAGTACAGGTACTGCCACGTTTATTAACTACGAAAAAGGAAGATTGGGGTACAATTTCAGCCTGTAAGCAGAAGCAAGATGAAGACACTAGTGATTACTATGCCCGATTTGAAAAATGCTTTGGTATAAATAGTGGCATAAAAGCAAGTAGCGAATCATACCCACATCTGTTTGTAACAAAATTAGTAGAAAATGCTCTGCCCCCAGTAAAGAATAGAGTATTAAAATTCGAGAGTACCTGGCAAGGTAACACTCCATCACAAATGTTACAAATGTTACAGTACCATCACAATAGAATTAGAGAGGAACAAGAACATGAACACAGACGCATGAAAGACACGAAAATGAAAATGTTAGTTTCCCAGACAGTTCCAGCTGAAGGGCATAAAAGGGGTATGACACATTCCGATTCAGCAGGACCTGTAAAAGGGACATGCAATTATTGTAAAAAGCCAGTCAATATCAGGACCTAAAAAGAATTAGTAATTGTACTATGTTTAGTTTGAGGCCTAACCATGTATGTAAAGTGAAGGCCTTCGTTTATTTTAGCCATGCTTTATTAGAACGACAGGACTTTAGCAAATCTTAAATTGCAGTGAATTGTGAAACCTCATGATGTTAGGGGTTTTTTCTGTTCATCATTTTGGCTGCAGGTACAAGGCCATGTAGCTCGTTAGTTAGAATAAGTCTTCGTTCAAATGGAATGGAGACAGAAGGAGTAGACAGGAGGGAGTAGATTGGAATGTAAAGTTGCAACTCCTGGTACAGAAAAGGCCTGGGACCCAAGGTCGAATTCATGGAAAGGAAGATGAAAGGATCCAAATGGAAATCTACTGAAGGAAGAAGCTGCCTGGAGGGGTGTGCTGAAGGGCGCGTACAGTTTTTGGGGTTTTGTATTAGGGACAGAGCCCCGTGGGTTGAGCAGACAAGACTTAGGAGAGGGACTGAAAGGAGCACTATAGATCGAGCTCTCATATGGTGAAGACTTCTTAGGAAGTTTCACTGCTGACACCTTTTATGCGATCCTCACCTGGAAGGGAATGTTGAGTAGGGATGTCACCTTAGAATAGAGTAGGGATAGAAATAATTTGATTCATGACTTTAAATTTCGATATCACAATTGCCATAGGGTACTTGATGCTTTTGGAAGCTGTAATCCTGTTTATCTGTAGTCGTATGCGGATACTTCGTAGACTAGCATTTGTGTTAGTCCCCATTTATCTTATGTGCCTTGTATTGAGGTGCCTATATATTCAGATGTTTTTGCTGATAATAAAAGGTCAACCTCCCAGATTATGAGTCTTCCTTTCTGAAATGTCAAATTACGGTAAATACGATTTGATAATTGTGTTTCTTCCCTCTACGCTATTTTGCAAGTAAAAAGATCCTGGCGACCTGAGTGGGTTCTTGTAGATAATTAGATGAGAACAAGAATTCGGCGTTCCCAGGCTAAAAGGGCTTCATCTGACAATCCCGCCTGGGAATGCACCCTGCATTCAGACAACTCACTCCTCATTCTCGCCCTTCACTTTCACACTCACCCTGCACTCACAGCGATCACAATACACTCACACTAATCCCCATGCACTCACACCATTCACCCTGATCTCACAGTGACCACACTGCACGTATTCCACTCGCCATTAATTCACACCGTTCTCCCTCCACTTACCCTGCGTTCATATGAGCACACAGCTCTGCACTCACAGTGATCACTCTGCACTCACAATGCACCTGCACTGTTGTAATGAAAGAGTCACTTTTGTAGTCTGGCACCCTATGATGACCACCAACTACCACCAATTATAATTGATTTAAGTGTGTTATTTTACCCTAGCCTTAATGTAGGATGGTCCTGCATATGCCTGCTTCTCTTCTGTCTTATAATCTTGCAGTCTTTCAGTGGGAGCTGTTACGGAGTGGAACAGTCTTGCCAAGAGCAGAGCGTGTGGGATGTGCATTTGAAGGCGTGCAGATATATGAGTTCTTACTATTGGCTTTGACATGGTTTAATGTCATTCTGTTTTCTGACTTTACCTTGCTTTATGGCAGTACTTACTATTTATTAGCTTTGACATGCTTTCATGTCATCTTGCTTTTCAATTCCATCTTCATTTGGGCCTTTCTGTGTGCATGGCCTAACTAACTTGTGGCATCTTAAGATTCTACACCTGTTGCCAGGTGCTTAAGAATGTTATGATCTGTAAATGTTGTTATGATGTGAACAGCTGCTGGGCAGTTGAAGCCTGGCTTTCATCCTTGCAAGACCTTCTGATGTGGATGGGATCTATTTCATGGAATAAACTTGTTACCTTCCTAACTAAAGCTGAGTTACCTGATTCTTACATAACTCCATTTTCATGACAGAAGCTATTTTCTGAGCTTGCACATAGCTGCAAAGTGGGGAGGGCGTGTTCTGCTCTTCCTCCTGTTTTTCGCTCTTTACTAACTAGAGAAAACTGGTTCTTATCAGAGGAATGTACATGGTCCGTCTCGAAGCCATAGCAAAGGCCTGATCAACCGATGCCGTGGCCTTGGAGCAGACTGGTACGGGCTCTCATGAGAACGAGAGGGCGAGGCTTGATAGAAGCTTCGTTATGTTTGGTTTTGTATTAAGAAGGGGAGCCTCCACTTGTCTGGCGGGAGTATGGGAGTTTGTATTCCAAGCGAGGGCAGACGTGTCTATCTCGGATTGAACCCTAATTGATGAGCTGTGATCACCGGCCGTGTGAAGACTTCCCCCGGCCAGAAGTGGGCAGTGTATGCATCAGGTGATGTATTGAGTTTTGTGGTTATTGCTATTGTGATGTGAGCCAGTGGCTATGATCGTTTGAGGTGTTTTCTTTGTGGTGTGGGAGGTGCACATCCAGAGTGATCCTCTGCTGTGTATATATATATATATATATATATATCGCCAGTAGGTAGTTATAGTTAGGACCTATTTTTCATAGGAAATCCGCAACATTCTATTTGGAATAACGTTGGCGCCGATTGACGAATCTTCGCAAAATTTTCCAAACTTTTGGCCTGCTCCGGTCCGCTCCTATCCTGAAAATTTCACGGTGATTCGTCAAGCGGGGGCCGAGACAAAAGGGGGATCCCAAAACGCATTTTCCCAATGCATTTTCCCATAGGACCTGTTGACGCAGCTACAGCCCGAACTGCTGAAAGGAATTACACCAAATTTGGCAAAGAGGTAGTCCTCAGTTCAGACTCATGCCTTTTGCTTAAATGGTGTAAATCCGTTCAGTAGTTCCTGAGAACATTAGAGTTAAAAAGATAGATATATCTGGGCGGAGCCTAACCACACATCTCATCGTGAGATCTGATTGGCTGTCAGTACTTCATCCAAGAAGTGTTGGCAGCCATCTTGGGACCAATATCCATGATAGCACCTCATTAAAAAGCATTGCAGTTAATAGAAGGTTTTAAGACTTTAGTTACATTATAAATCATTTGTTGATGGTACCATACTCATTTTAGGAATTGTGGTGTGTTCTAAGGTGATTTTACCATGTGAAAAAGCCTTTTGCTGTGATATCATGAATCATGTTTGCGAGACAACTATTTTCTCATGCTTTTCCCACAGAGGTTTGGAAGGTGATCTATAAGCTAAACTGAGAGCATATTTTCTGTAAATTCACGTTATCTTTCTCAGTTATGTGAGAATGAAGTCTGACATTCTCAGTAAAACATGTACATCCAACAAGGGCAGAGACTGTCAGTTGATTCCTTTGTGTTCTATTGCAGCTTCCCAGAGTGTTCTAAAGAACAACTAGACCGCTAACAGTCCTACTTATGACAAACGTATTGCACACCTGAAGCCATCTTGATTGGAATAAAGTGGTAACTCTAAAAACATTTAATTTAAAAAGGAACAAAATGAGGGGGTTCATTTTGCCATAGACAGTATGATTAGTGCTGCGGAGAGAAAAATTAGGGCACATTTTGAGTGACTTCTCAAATCCTCTTCTATTTCATTAAAAAATTCTGACATGCAGACTGAAACATGCACTTTCAATACCAGCAGCAGACTTCCCTGGTGAGCAGTAGCTTTACTACAGTGATCTAATGAGCAACTAGAGTGCTAACATTCTGAATTTATGGCAAATGTGTGACACATCTGAATGCCTTCTTGATGGAATCAAAGTAAAAAACTGAAAGCATTTCCTACTGAGAAGACTGCAGTAAATGAGGAAATTAGGAAACTTCATAACAAATAAATCTCCCAAGATGGCCACCAGAGACAAAAGAGCCCAAATGCAGCACAAATATCACCCAGATGTAGCCCACATGTAGCCAATGACAGAAGTGTGTAAAACACTTATTTTTTGTGTATTTGCAGTTTTATATAGTGCAGACTTGTCAGGTATTGGAGTGCTTTACATGAGCATTGGTTACATCACACAAGATCAAATTCATTTTGGTTGTAGACATGGGGAGATTGAGTGATTTGACCAGAATTACAGAATGTTGAGCTGAAGCAGAAACTCCAACCTGGTTCCCCAGTTGCAAAGTGTGCAGCTCTGGAAGTAACACCACATCCTCTCCCCTAGGTGCAACATTTAATCAAGTGGTCAACTGGATAAAAAAACATAAAGATTACAAATAATTTAAAAGTTCTTTGTCGCTATTTGAAAACTCAGAAAATATGTCCTCATTTTAGTTTTTTAGAGCACTAACCATAATTTTGATGCAAATTAGACCCTCTCATATGTAATTTCTAAAGGAAATTCTCTAGGTATTACAGTTTTGATTACATCAAGATGACGTCGGGCATTCCACACTTTTGTAATAAACATAGAATGTTAGCAATCTAGTTGTTCATTGGGATATTGTTGAGAGGCAGAGACCAGGGGCACAGACTCTGAAAATTGAAGGCAGGTAGGAGAGGGAAGAGGCAACAATTTGACCACACTGGGCAGGCAGGAAGGGCAGTGGCAGCACAACAGACTATAGAGGGCAGTGGAAAGGGGGGCAGGGGCAACAAACCAACAATACAGGACTGGCAAGAGAGGTTGTGGCAATATAATAGACCATTGTGGGCAGAAGGAAGAGGCAGTGGTAGTACAACCATACATGCTAACAGACCAGTTTCACCCAGGAAACGTCCAATGTTTTTAAGCTCAAATGGGCTTTATTTGATCTGTCTCCTGTCTACAATCTCCACTTTTTCAATGTAACTCAAAGGGGAAAATCAATACCCCAGGTTTTTTTCAAAATCTCCCTCTTACCAAGTTCAAAATGTTCGCAAGTATGGTACATTGGATCATGGTAGGCAGGAGGAATTGGGGTAGGGACATGGACTCGGATAACAGAGGACAGGAGGGACATGGAGAGGTGCACCAAACTGAACCTACAGGGCAGGCATCAGGGTTTGCAGCAGCACAATACACCACACAGCGCATGCGGGACTGGAGTGCAGCACAACAATCCATAGAAAGCAATAGGGAGGGGACAGGACCATGCACATGGACAACAGAGAACAGAGGGGAAAGAGGCAGTGGTAGCTAGCTGACCATAATGGACAGAGAGGAGAGAAAGCTGCAGCATAACAGACCATAAAGGGCAGGAGGGACGGATCAGGGGCATTACAATGGAACAGGCAAGCCAGGAGGGAGGGAATAGGGGTCTGCACATGGAAACAGAGGGCTGGGGGCATGGGGGCAGGACAGGAGCAGCAAGATGACCATGGAGGTCAGGCAGGATGGGCACTAGAAACAAGAAACACCATGGAGAGCAACAATGAGACTATGATGGCATACACACAGACCATGGAGGGAAGGTGGGAGGGAGTCAGGGGTAGTTAGCTGACCACACAGGGAAGGTGGGAGGGGCCATGGCAGCACAGAAGACCATGCATGGCAAGGAGGGTGCAGGGGCATGCACAAAGGACCATGGAGGATAGAAGGGAGGGTCAGGACCTGGGCACAGACAAGAGAGTTCAGGGGAAGGGACCTCACAACAGACCGCGCGGGGCAGGCAGGAGGAGCAATTGCAGCACAACAGACCAGGGAGGGCAGAAGGGTGTGGCAGTAAAATTGACCATGGAGGACAGGAGGAAGGGGATAGGGGCATGGCATGTGGACAGGCAGGGTGGAGGTGGCAGGGACAAGTTACAGTCATCTGACAATGCTAGGCAGATGGGAGGGGAGTGGCAGCTCAACAGAACACTCAGAGTAGATAGGAGTGGCAGGTCCATGGAACATTGTGAGCAAAAAGGATGGAGCAGGGGCATGCACAAAGACATCGGAGGGCAGGGGGAAGGAGAATAGGGGCAGCAAGCTAAGCACAGAGTCTAAGCAGGAGGTCAATGATGGACCATAGAATTGGGCAATGGAGGGCAGGAGGAGTGGACTGGTACATCATGCTAAATGGAAAGCAGTGGCAGCACATCAGACCATGCATGGCAGGAGGGAGGAGGCTAGTCCATGGATTCAGACAACAGAGGATAGGGAGGAGGTGGATGGGGCAGCAAGCTAACTGTTCAGAGAAGGTGGGTATTAGGAACTTTATTGTTTTTAAAATGTGTGTCTGTGCGAACTACTTAAAATATGAACAAGTATGCAGCATAATCTCACTTTTATTCAGGAAGAAGAGGACGGTTGTGACTGTGACTCTGGGCTTACGTGGCAGAAACACCCCCTGACCCTCCACCCCCATCGCAAAATGTAATGCCCGTGAAAAGGGTAGGTGGACGCAGTATTATATAGAACATAGTCCTGAGAGCACGATTGAAAAGGAAAGCTAGATAGTATATGGTATAAACTATGCACCAATAAGTGTGATATAAGATGAACCGGGGAGTGAAATATAATATGCAATACATTGTGCGCAATGACACATTCATTGGAGTGAGCGAGATAGCACAGGCACTAGCGCGTGCTATGCGATATGCGCCTTGGAGTGTAATATGCACAGGGCAGTGTTGTGTAACCTAACTAGTCTCTAAAGTTGTAATATAAAATATGTGCTGGGGAGTGTAACGTTGCAAATGCACTGTGACAAAGATATGGAGTCCAGATTGTAATATGAATGGCATAGCGCTGTGCGTTATCTCAAAGGCATCGAGGAAGGCACGTTAGATGGGGCAATATAACCCGTACGAAGGCAAGTGTGGCATGACATATTCATGGGGTGGTGTTACAGTGCACATGGGCTAGAGAGTGTCATAGCATACGCACTAGCTGGTGGAATACAACACAGAGGTGTGTGGCACTCGGCGGGCACTGGTGGGCGTAACACAGCATTGGGCTCAGCCAGGAGCATGCTGCGACTCTCAAGTGAGGTTTGTCTCCTTTCTAGAGAATAAAAAAAAAAGTATTACACATCCGGCGGTGGATGTGTGTTTTATTAACCGTGAGGGGGTTTTCTTGCATAGTTTGGTCGAATTTTTGTCGAATCCCCTTTGAATGGCTTGGTGTGCATGTGTATTAAATGTGCCCGTCAATAGCTACCCATGTTTTTATAAATAAACAACAAGTGTGTCTACTTGGAGAGTACCCACCGGCGGGGGCGATGGCATTAGGCATGGTAGGGCGTCAGACACGTCAGAGCTTCACTAGCGGTGTAAATACATTCCACGTGGATTCATTGTATGCATAGTTGCCTTTTAATGAATATCACGCAAATCGTCATGGTGATAGGTACATACGGTTTGTCCAGCATGTCCTAGGTGTTTCTATAAATATATATATTTTTAAAATAATAAAAAACAAAGGCCGGCCCCAGGGGATGGTGTCCCCGGGGCCATAAGTGGCCTGAGGAGGGGGGCAACGCAGCCCCCCTCCTAAAGAATAATAAAAAAAAAGGCCATGACCCGGATGTTGGGGTCCATGGGACCGATTAAGGCCTTGGGAGGGGGGCCACGCGGCCCCCTTCCAAATTAATATTTTTCAACAACAAAAAATTAGGGTGCAGGCCCTGGTGGATGGGGACCCCAGGGCCAATAAATTAGAAAAAGAAGGGGGGCCACACTGCCCTCCTTCTTAAAAAAAGAAAAAAAAGAAAAGACCGGCATCGCGACGGAGGCCATGCCCCCTCCTTGCAGCACTCTGCAAACGCGCCCCCTGGCCAGTTGTAAGTTGGGGAATTAATTCCCCTTCAATACTGAGGGTCCCTGAGGGCCAACTAGCCCAACAGGTATCTCCAGTATGCGCCAGGGAGCTACGTTGCAGACAGGTGTTCTAAGGCCACGCCCCTTTTTACACCTCTATGCAGCGCAGCTCTGTGGCGCTTACTGGAGGTACATTGTGGGCTAGTTTGACCCTAGAGACCCTTAGGATTCAAGGGGACTTAATCTCTCAACTTAGAACGGCCACAGGGCGCGTTTACACAGAGGTGAAGGGAGGGGACGGGGCCTGAGGTGACGTGTGCAAACACGCCCTGTGGCGCGTTTTAAGTTGGGGAAATAATTCCCTTTCAATTCTGAGGGACCCTGGGGGCCAACTAGCCCACCAGGTGCTTCCAGTAAGCGCCACTGCTCTGCGTTGCAGAGAGGTGGTGCAGGCCGTGCCCCTTTTTACACCTCTCTGCAATGGCGCTTACTGGACATACCTAGCGGGTTATTTTGCCCCTAGGGACCCTCAGGATTCAAGGGGACTTAATCCCCCAACTTAAAACAGCCGCAGGTCGTGTTTACACAGTGGGGAAGGGAGGGGACGGGGCCTGAGGTGACGTGTGCAAACACACCCTATGGCGCGTTTTAAGTTGTGGAAATAATTCCCCTTCAATCCTGAGGGCCCCTGGGGGCTAACTAGCCCACCAGGTACTTTCAGTAAGCACCACTGAGCTGCGTTGCAGAGAGGTGGTCCAGGCAGTGTCACTTTTTACACCTCTCTGCAACGCAGCTCTGTGGCGCTTACTGGAGGTACCTAGTGGGCTAGTTGGACCCTAGGGAACATCAGGATTCAAATGAACTTAACCTCCCAACTAAAAAGGGCCACAGGGCGTGTTTACACAGTGGTGAAGGGAGGGGACGGGGCCAGAGTTAACGTGTGCAAACACGCCCTGTGGTGCGTTTTAAGTTGGGGAAATAATTCCCCTTCAATCCTGAGGGACCCTGGGGGCCAACTAGCCCACTAGGTGCTTCCAGTAAGCGCCACTGCGCTGCGTTGCAGAGAGGTGGTCTAGGCCGTGCCGCTTTTTACATCTCTCTGCAACACAGCTCTGTGGCGCTTACTGGAGGTACCTAGTGGGCTAGTTGGACCCTAGGGACCCTCAGGATTTAAGGGGACTAATCTCCCAACTTAAAATGGCCACAGGGCGTGTTTACACAGTGGGGAAGGGAGGGGACGGGGCCTGAGGTGACGTGTGCAAACACGCCCTGTGGCGCGTTTTAAGAGGTAGTTTTAATCCCCTGCCCTATTATATACTAGGGGCTTACAGAGGAGGTCATGCTAATCACAGGGGGACCCCAACACATAGTGTTCCCTAGTATATGTAGGTGTTTTCACTGTATTCTGAGTGTCTTTTAAAATAGCACTGGCTCTAGGACTGGTTAGTCAGACTCAGTTACCACCAGTATCCGTCTTAAAAAGTTGAGGGTACAGGATGATTTTGCAAAAAGGCTTCTTTCTGCTCTTCTGTTTGTTCTTTCTGCACGTTATCCTTCTTCCTGCACTTTTTATTCGTTTTTGAGGACTTCTGTTGCTTCTTTCTGCATTTCTTTTTTTTCTTTCTGTTTGTTTTTTCTTCTTTCTTCACATGTCCTATCTCTGTAGGCATAGTTAGAAATTAGCATTTAAAAAACCTTTGAAATTCACTGAAAAAAACATAGGTTTCAGGCACGTTATAGTTAGGAATTAGCATTTAAAATACCTTAAAAATTCACGGAAAAAACCATAGGTTTCAGGGGCGTTGTAGTAAGCTGGACTTTTCACTCGTACAAAACCATTGAAATTGCCCCGTTATAGTTAGTTCAGCTAACTATAACTCGCGCGCCCGCAATGCACTGCTGATGACGTCACATATTACATCACTCATGACATGGTCAGTGACATCACTCATGACATCACTGATGACATCTGAAATGACATCATTGATGACATCACTGATGACATCATCTTTGTGATAGAGTGGCAGACCCCCTCTCCCCCTAGTATAACCTTTGATACACACATTCAAAAATAGAAACTAAACTTTTCAAAACAATGGACATACCAATACCAGTTACAACAACCTATTCAGTAATTCTAAGATCCACATACACATCCACTCATTCACCCACAGTCCTATACAGTCACTCATACATGTACTCACTCATCATATTTACTTATACACCTATACATCCTGTTACACAACGCCACTCATCCATAGAGGTACTCACACACATAGTCACTCATGCTAATAAAGAATCAAACATCCATTTACTTGCATATACAGTTATACACACACCACCACACTAGAGAAACTTACACATACTTAGTCTTTTAAACAATCACTTATAGAAACACGTACTTATTCATACAGGAACTCTTCCAATCTCTCACTCTCACATATACTCACTTATATACACCAATAGTCACATATACTAGTTTAAAACATATGTAGTTACTCATAAAGACACTATTGCGACAGACATTCACTCACTAACACACCCATGCACACACTCATCCACCCATACAGTCCTGCACACATGCTGTCTTGTACACATACAAACAGTGAGTCACTCATTCATGCACCTATGCACTACGTAATACCCTCCACCGAACCATACAGACACTCAGACACTCATACTGAGACTCAAAAAACCAACTAATAACCTATATAGACACTCATGTAGCTACTCACCAACCCATGCAGCCACTTATACACAAAGTGAGAGGCTGATACAGATATTTACATATTTAAACATTACTCACTAAGCCATGTATTCACTAAGATACACTTAATCAGTCAGTTATATAATCAATTTTTCAAAAACAAATCATCCATTTAGACAATTATATAGCCATTTATTCTTCCATCGACCTTGAGATATACATATATAAAACATATGTAATTTTCAGAAAAACACACATTCACTGGATGATGTCATCAGTGATGTCATCAGTGATGTCATTTGAGATGTCATCAGTGATGTCATGAGTGATGTTACTGACCATGTCATGAGTGATGTAATATGTGACGTCATCAGCAGTGCATTGCGGGCGCGCGAGTTAATAGTTAGCTGAACTAACTATAACGGGGAAATTTCAATGGTTTTGTACGAGTGAAAAGTCCAGCTAACTATAACGCCCCTGAAACCTATGGTTTTTTCAGTGAATAGAGATATATATACATACACCTATAACATACAATCTAATAAAGAAAACATTATATTATAAATTAAAACATTAAACTATTTAAAAGTCTTTAAACTTACATTTTCCACTCCAGTGAGTGCTACGGTAGGAAAAGTGTTTGATAGAGGAGGGGTAAAAATTACTATTCCCACTCCAGTGAGTGGACCAGTAGGGAAAGTGTTGGATAGCAGAGGGGTAAAAAGTACTATTTCTACTCCAGTGAGTGCAACAATAGGGAAAGTGTTAGATAGCTGAGGGCTAAAAATTACTTTTCCCACTCCAGTGAGTGCATCAGTAAAGAAAGTGTTGGATAGCGGAGGGGTACCAATTACTATTACCTCGCCAGTTAGTGCAACAGTAGGGAAAATGTTGGATAGAGGAGGGGTAAAAATTACTATTCCCACTCCAGTTAGTGCAACAATAGGGTAAGTGTTGGATAGCAGAGATGTAAAAAATACTATTCCCACTCCAGTTAGTGCAACAATAGGGAAAGTGTTGGATAGCATAGGGTTAAAAAATTATATTCCCACTGGAGTTAGTTCAAAATTAAAAACAAACAAAATATCAACAACAAAAAAGATTTTTTAAAAACAAAAAATAAAACATATATAATTTTTTTTTACAAAAGATAGAAACAAATAATGTTAAATAGATATAACCGCTAGAAAGATTATATTAAAAAAAGTAAAAATAATCAACAAACAAATAACTATTTTTAAAAAGAAATTATTTATAAACAAAAACATCTTTTTTATTTCCTACCCTGTAACACCACACAATTCATAACACACATCTAAATAAAAAAAAAACGTGCCTCCATACTTAATTATCAACTAAAGACATATTATTGATTAAAAAACAAACTAAAACAGATACAAATTAATTCACTCCCCAAACGTTACCCCTATAAACCAAAACTCACACACAAAATAAAAATAAACAATTAACCTAATTAATTCTCAATTGATGAATTAAGATTAATGATCAACTACATATTAATTAATTAAACATAAATTACTTTCCACCCTCTACCCCAATAAACACCACAACCCACACCTAAAAATCATTACACAATTTCCATAATTATTTGTAAATTAATAAATTAATAATAATTAGTAACAACATATTAATTAATTTAACAAACATTACTTCCCACCCGTAACCACTATAAACCCCGCAACTCACATCTGAAATTAATTACACAATCGCCATATTTAAATTGTTATTAACTAATTAGCATTAATGAACAAATAATTATTAATTAATTAAAAATAAATGACTCCCCACCCTTTACCCCTATAAACCCCACCACCTGCTCCTAAAAAAATGACACAATTAACATAATTGATCAGCAATTAATTAATAATAATTAACAAACAAGTAATAATTAATTATTAATAAAATACTTCCCAATATTAACACAATAAAATGTGAATTTGAAAAAAGTATTAATGAATAGAAAATAATAACTCATTTATGATAATTAAATTACTTCCCACCCTATTCCCCCTATAAACCACACCACTTAACATAATTACCAATTAATGAATTAATAATAATTACCAATAATTATTAATGTATTAATTCCCACAATTAAGACTATAAAATATTAATTGAATAAATATTATTAAATAAAAAATAATAATACATTTAATATAATTAAATTACTTCCCACCCTATTCCCCTATAAACCCACAACCCACTCCTAAAGAAATGAAACAATTAACATAATTACCAATTAATTAATTAATAATAATTAAGAACCAATGATTAATTAATTAATAATAAATTAATTCCCACAATTAATACTAATATATTTAAATTAAATAAATACTAATAAATACAAATAAATAAAGTTATTATAATGAAATTTCTTCCCACCCTATTCCCCTATAAACACACAACCCGCTACAAAACTAAAAAACACAAAATGTATTTACAATAAAATTATTAACTACTGAAAATGTAACACATATATTAAAAAACAAAAGCAAAACTTATACAAAAAAAGATGACATACGTTGAAAATACAAGCTAAAATACATAACACTAATTAAAAAATCGATATTTTAAACAACTATTTTTTTGCCAACGATATTAATGATTTCGATATTTTATAAAACAATAGTTCTTAAAGTCGATATTCTTGACCACGATATTCTGACTGTCAATATTTCTGTGTCACGATGTTTCCAACTCGATATTTGTGTAAGTCGACAATTCCAACTTGATATTCTGTCTCTGCACCACTTGTGGATAGTCCTTGTGCCCGTGACAGGAAAAAGGCCTAAAACGCAACATAGATTTTTTGCATTCAAAACGTACCCCTTTTTTGCAAAGTGGGTAGCTGTGGATTTTGAGCCATAGCTCATTCAGCACCTAGGGAAACTTAGCAAACCTGCAATTTTTTTTAAACTAGACACCTGGGAAAATTCAGGGTGAGGTGACCTGCGTTGCTTTCGCCAGGATTGTTTTTATCCAGAATCCTTTGCAGACCTGGTTTTCTGGGTCTTATGGCCCACTGGACTAATACATCCACAATAGGGGCTTGTGCTTGACCTCATGGTCACAGATTCACATCCCGGTGGGGCAACTCACCCTTTCACCCTTCTGAGGTTGATAAATGAGTACCATTGAGTTCGGTAACAATAATATTCTGTCATTCAGCACCAAGATACCCTTCTGGGTGAACTTGAGCTTTACAAATAGGTATGTTTTAGCCTCAAACTTTGACTAATAAAACACATTTTCCTCACATTTCAGTGACAAAAAGTTCTGGAATCTGTAGGGAGCCATGAACTTCCTCGACCCAGCATTCCTCCAATTATCTCAATGAAAATGGTACCTCACTTGTCTGGGTTGGCCTAGTTCAGTAACAGGCAAATGGACTAACGCAACATAGACACATCACATTTTTTCACTCAAACCTGATTTCTTTTTTTTTTGCAAAGTAGGCATATGTGGATTTTGGGCACTAGGTCACCCGGTTCCTACAGAAACCTAGAAAACCTACACATTGTTTCAAACTAGACACCTGTGGGATTCCAGGATGGGGTTACTTGCATGGCTCGCACCAGGTGTTTTTTATCCTGACTCTCTCGCAAACCTCAAACGTTTGACTAAAAAAACAATTCTTAATGGAAAATCTTAGAGTATTTAGGGAGCCACAAACTTCCTTTCACCCAGAATTCCCTCAAGTGTCCAGATAAAAATGGTACCTCACTTGTGGGGTAGGCCAAGTGCCCATGACAGAAAATGGCTCAAAACTTTTGCACTGGAAACTGGCCCTTTTTTGCAATGTGGCTTGCTGTAAATTTTGGGCTGTAGCTCAGCCAGCAACTAGGGAAACCAGACAAACCTTCACATGTTTGGAAACTATGCAACCAGGAAAGTCCAGGAATGTGTGACGTGCATGGCTCAGACTAGTAATTTTACCCAGAAGCTCTTGCAGACCACAAACTTGAGTAAAAAACACTAATTTTCCTCACCTGATGGAAAGTTCAGAATCTCCGGGGAGCCAAAAATGTCCTACCACCCTCAGTGTCTACATGTCTCCCAATAAGAAAGGTACCACACTTGTGTCAGGGGCCAAGAGACCATGACACAAAATACCCTAAAGTGCTAATTTGAGTATAAGTAATAGGGGTACCTGTAGTATATGTGGTCGTGCTGTGGCACCACCCATTCAAACCTATAAACCACAGACATTTTTTAAACCTAAACTACCAGGGAATTTCAGGATGGTGTGCATTGTGTTGATCCCATGAGGTTTTCTTCCCCACAATGCCCTGCAAACCTCAACTTTGCCTTAAATCAAACATTCTCCATATATGTCTGAGATGGAAACTACCCGAATCTGCACAAATCCACAAAATTCCTACCACCCAGCATTAACCTCGTGGATCTGTGCAAGGCATACCACTAATTAAAGTTTGAGACTTGCAAGGTATTGTGGGTGAGGAAATGCTGTGAGATTTACACAAAGCACATCACTCTGGATCCCCCCCCCCCGGATGTCAAGGTTTCAAAGCTATCTGGTTCTGGTAGGTTTTCCCAGGATTTTAGCCCTCCCAAGCCCAAAGTGTGGACCTATTCACCACTGCAAGTGGGACAATATTGGGAGTTAGTCACACTGTCCTGGTCCATACGTAAAAACAACACCCAAAAGTATCAAATACCCTCTCGCTTGCTATTGGGATGGTATGCTTTAGTCAGGCAGGGGATCAGAAAGACTGCTGAGGCTTTTGGGGTAAGGGTGTGGCCTGATGTTCGATGGACCAGACCCACATCATTACTTTATTTTAAAAAAGTATATTCCTGCTGCATAGTGTGCTTTCTGGCTGCCAACAGGGCATATTGGGTGCAAACCTTCCTTCTGTCCATGGAGGGGAAAGACTAGTTTGCCCCTTTTGGGGCGGGGTGTGGCCTATGCCAAAGTGCCATCCCTGCTCCACTTCCTACTTCTCCACAGGCCCCAATGGAAAAATCCCTGTTGTCAAGTGGGCTTTCTACCCCACCAAGTGCCAGTTTTGGGCACCCTCCCCATTTGGGTCAAACCTCCTATCTGCCTTCAGGGCGCAGAAAGACACTTTGCCACCTTGTGTGGCAGGGTGTAGCTTGACACCAAGGTAGGCTGCACCTTTCTTTTGTTTGCTGTGGCTCTATTTTGAAATCCCTGGTCTCTAGAAGGCTTCCTACCCTCTGGGGGAGCAGATTGGGGGTGAATATCCCAATCCATCCCCCAGGAGGGGCAGAACGTCTATGGGACCGAGGTATGGTGGCGCACAGGCTCATGCCCATGAGGGCTGCTCCCCCTGAAAAACTATTTAATGAATGCAGTCTCTAGTGTCTAGCGCTCTCTTCCCTTAGGGTGCAGAATGAGTGTAATGTGTCCCATCCTCCTCTGGTGGGGCAAAAAGACTGTCGGCTTTCTTTTTGGGGACATGGCATGCCCAAGCCCATGATGGGCAGCCTCTACCCCTATATTTAAGACATAAATCCATGGTGGCTAGTGGGCTTTCTGCACCACTCCCAGAGGACAGATTGGTGGTAATCATTCCAATCTGCCCCCCAGGGGTGACAGAATGATTGTAGGTACATTTATTTGGGGAGGAGGCATGGTCAAACCCATTGTGAACAGCTCCCACCCCAATATTTAAAAAAAAATGCCCTGGTGACTAATGGGCTTTCTGCCTCTCCCGGGGAGAAGTTGGGGGTATTCATCCTTATCGACTCCCCCCGGGAGGACCCCAAATACTGTGCTTTGTTTTTGAGGTGGGATCATGGCCAAGCCCATTGTGGGCAAACCCCATCCCTATTTTCTTTTTCAATCTCCCTAGTGTCTAGAGGGTAATCCCCCCATTTGTCCCCAGTGGGGCAGAAAGACTGTCTGCTTTGTTTTTGGGGTGGGAGCATGGCCATGCTCATGGTGGGTAGCCCCACCCTTATATATATTCTTTTAATTCCCAGTGTCTGGTTGGCTTTCTTCTCCCCGAGTGGTGCCTTTTGGAGGTAAATCACCCCCATCTGCCCCCATGGGGAAGGGAGAAAAACTGTTGCCATGTTTTTTGTGATGGTAGAATGGCTATTTCCCTGTTGTCTAGTGGACATTCTGCTCCCCCAATGAGTAGATTGGGGGCAATCACTCCATCTGCAACCCCAGAGGAAAGAAAGACTGTCTGGTCTGGTGTTGGAATATGGCATGGCCATGCCTATTGTGGGCAGCCGCCAACCCTATAAATGTATATACTAAGGGGTTTTCTGTCGCCCCCTCACTTGGGGCAGATTGGGGGTAATCACCCCCATCCACCCACAGGGGAAGCAGAAAGACTGATGCCACATTTACTTGGGGTGGGGGCATGGCCATGCCCATGGTGGGCAGCCTCCACCCTACATTTAAAAAAATAAGATTTCTGTGATGCCTAGTGGGCATTCTGCACCCTAGGTGAGGGATATCAGGGGAAATTACCCCCATTCACCCCCTGGGGGGAACAAAAACTGAAATATTTAAGGCGTGGGGGAGCACAAGCTCTTCTCTAATGGGCATTTCCCCCATTGTTAGCGCCTAGTGGGTGGATATCTGCTTGGGGATCACTCTCCTGTGCCGTTCTCCAAGCAGGGATCCACTGAGATATCCACCCAATATCTCTCCCAAAGCAATCAGCACTTGGGGGGCTGAGATATAATCCCGGAGCATTGATGCAATGAAAGTAAAACAAGCTCATCAAAGTGTTTTACTTTCACTTCACTGTAACAGCATCAGTGTGCCCTGCAAGCTGATCATTATTATAGTAAACAAAACAAAAAACACTCAGGCTGCCCAGTATGCTTTTCCCGACCAGCCCGAGGTAAAAATAAAGGAATCCCTCAGGTGCAGAGAACCAGATGGGCCTTTATATACCTAACCAGGGTCAGCCAATGCTCAACACATGCACTGGGGAGGTAGTGTGGCCATTAGCCGACAGCTGCACTTAACAGTTCAACAGTATGCTCTTTGAAAATAAATAAATGTGCTATTACACACTAAACAGTGTGGGTCTTATTATGAGTTGGCTGGTAAATAGGGTAGTGGGGTATGGGTGGTATTACCACCAAATTTACCAGCAGTTACAAGGATAAGATCCAGAATTTGGCATAACATGCAGATTCCAGTATGTTAATTGCATGTTTTTTCCGAATCTGGGCCTTTTCCTACTCACAAAATTCCCCTTCTCTGAGTAGGGTGAATTGGTGACAAGAAGTCAAGTAGGAGTATGGGGTGTATTTTCTAGATAATGACATACTTAATAACACTTTTAATAAAGTGTAGTGTCATTACCACTGAGAACCACGTGATAATGCCACAGTGCACTACTTGAAACAATGGCCTTCCTGTTCAGTGCACAAATAATTTATATTCTGTTCAAATTTACCTCAATTACTCTCCTAGATGAATATTGAGACCGTCTCACAGAATCATAATTCTATGTCTTCACCTGAATGTGAGTTTATGCAGTTTCACTATTCACTGACTAGGTGCATAAATACCCCCCGAAAGTCACGGCAGGCGCATGTTTCTACCCCAATTAGCATGCCTGTCTTGTACCTTTCTTTATGCTGCTTCTTCCCCCTGTGCACAATCGTGCATAGTGGACAATTTCACATAATGGGAAGGACAGCCAAACGTGCAAACTTTTGCCGGACTAACTTTCCAACCATTTCCAGGATGGTTAAGGGTTGTATTTCAGTTTGTTAATGCCCAGAAATGTCCATATTTGTGTGTGGGTGCTTATGTATTTACAAAGCCAACTATGCTTTGAGAATCCCACTTCCCACCTCTTGCCTGGAATTTACCACTGTGGATTTCCCCACACTTGTGGCGGAAAAATCTGCGGAAGTAAACACATTTAAACTTGCCAGAAAACCTTTGAGCAAAAAGAACAGATGATCGACAGAATGCTTAGCAAATCAAATATTCACTACCAGTCACAGATCTGGGTTTGATCCATCATTTGAATCCTTTGAGAGTAGGTGTAAGATCATGTATGCACTAGAACAGAATCAGGCAGTAGAGGAGGCCGACATGCTGGACAGTTTTGGTCATGGTTTTCTTGGATTAGAGGCTTAGGCTACACAAACAACTCTAACCAACACAACAAGGCCAGGTTGGATGTCTGAGTCGGCTCAAGGTTCTTTTAAGAGCAACCACAGAATCCTACAAGGAGATTCAGAGATGAAGGTGACTCACTGCTTTCTTTGTAGAGCTGATACACCCTATGGGCTTCACAATTTGCTTGTTGCCTTTACCCCTCCTGTTTTGCTGAATTTGTTCCTGTTGGTATTAGGACTTTGTGCATAACACCACTGCTAATCAGTGCTTAAGTCCTTGTGCTCTCTCCTTCAAACATGGTAAAATTGTCTCACTCCCAATTGGCATATTTACTTTACTTGCAAGTCCCCAGTTAATGGAACTACCTGTACCCAGGGCCAATAAGTTATATTTTACTAGTAGGGCTGCAGCATTCACTGTGCCACCCAATAAAGTAGCTTTTTAATCCATGTCTCAGGCCTGCCACTGAACCCTGTAGTGCAGTTTTAAACTGCTACTTCAACCTAGCAAAATAAACCTCTAATGTACCAGACTATTCACGCTACAGAGACTGCCAGTGACGACATGCAACGTGAGATCTGCACTTCATGCTAAAGCAGCAACAGCCTGTGGTGACTGGCAAAGCAAAGCTCCAGCAACAACTGTCCGCAAATCCAGACTGTCTCTTTTTGCTGCATCAACAACCATCTGCAATACTCTCCTGGCTCCTCGCGACCTCCTCCATCGCAAATGGAACACTTCATGCCACATTTTGAGAAGGTGTCCTTTTCAGTGAGAATAACCTGGTTCTTGTAACATGGGCGTGCTCCAAAGCGGTCAGTCTGAACTTGTGACTTTCCCCCAGGTCTAACACAACCATATGACCTCAAGTAGGGCTTTGTTCTTTTAGGTGCTATATCTACCTAAAACTTTAAAACAGGATATCTCTGGTTCTACTGATTGGGTTTCTTATATCATTTTATTTAGTAAAATGTACTTTATTTTCTGAAATTGGTTTGGGATTTTTCTTTTGTTGTGTTTTTGATTTGTTACTGTTTGTGTGATGCATGAATACTTTACACATTACCTCCAAGTTAAGCCCGACTGTTTTGTGTCAAGCAACAGGAGGGTTAAGCACAGGTACCTTTAGAGACTTTGGTGGTTCACCCTGACAAGAATTGTTGTTGCCTGAGTAGAGCTTCCACCCCATCAGTCAATAGCTCAGTGTCTTACAGGAATGGTTTAATGCTTTCTCTCAGTCAGCAAAAAAACCTGAACCCGCTCACCTTCAGACTCCATTTTTAATGCATCCACATAAAGATTCTTGTCCCTTACAGTGCAGCACTACACATAATCCAAGATCACGCTGCATCATACTCTAGAATAAACATGCACTTGTAATCCATGTCACTTACAGATGTAGTGAAGGACTCAGATGATAGGCACTAGCCAGACAATTTTAAAGAATGTGGCCACCATTGACTGCCTATCTAGGCCCAGTAAATGGACTGTAGTCACTGTCAAAGGAGGGGGCACTTCCAGCCTCAGGGCACTTTCTGCAGTACAAATCCAATACACATTAGCCAATGCACATAATTGTTGTGTTCATTGAGGTGAAGATCAAAATTCTGCAGACATACCATAAATGTCTTGGAAAATAATACTTGGCAGTGGTACACATTCTTGGGAGCAATCTAGGGAGATTTTCATCCCAACTGGAGGGAAACTAGCTATATGTAATATCCATGTTAATGACAGAAAAGGTGTGTAGCCCTCATCTCCTAGAATCCAGTTCTGTGATGCAGTGTGGATCCAGTTGAGGAGAAATCAACACCCAATGTTCTTCTTAAGAAATCTTTGTTGTTAGAGAGAATACCTAGGTGAGGTATAATTTGGTGAGGTGCTCCTTCTAGAGTAGATTTGTGAAGCCTTTTCCTCTAGGGCTTTTAGTTGCAGGAGCCAACAAACACTCCAAAGGTATGAATGTTAGGAGCCCTTACCTTTCAGGATGCTGCTAGTGCATCTCCGATTGAATGATCACCTCACAAAGCCTTCTTGATTTTCCAGATAGTCTGGGACAAGTAGTGAAGATCTAGTTAAAGGGAAGCGGTGCGTGGCTAGCCTGAATATAGTACAATACAATTATCACAGTTGCAATGAAAATGTTAATGCTGAATCATGTTGTGAGTATGCAATAATTTAGTAACGTCTTCCGATAGAAGTCAGAGAAGGTCCTCTTCCCTCGTTGATTTGCTCCAATCACAGGCTACATGCAGATTATCTGGTACATGTTCCAGGAGACTACTGTTGCAGAAACCCTTGCATACTCACTCCAGAGGAAATGTGAAACAAAGAGTCAACTGAGTAAGTAGAAGTGGGACATGGTGTTTGTCCTTGTCTGGCAGCAGCCATTCTCCATCTTATAGACATAATACTTAGGAAAATGAATGATGATCATTAGCTCAGTGTAAACCTATGGACAGGTGCACCAAAGTTGTTTGTGAAGCAAGTGCCATGCACACATTTCTATAACTGATCAATTTTGCAAACCGTCATGCTAATAATTTTTCTCAACATCCCAAACATGCAAAAATTATAAAAAGGAAGAGGCCCCATCCATGTCAGACTTCTAGACTTAACTTACATTGGAGTCAGTAGGTAGATCTTCTCGGTGCTTCACCCCAGAAATTATTTCTACTACTGCTACTAGCCATATATTTTGTGCAGGAAGTCATGGGCTACCTAACAAATCCGCCAGTGGGGAAATCAAATGTAGGTCGCCCTTCAAAAGGGGCATCAGAAGGGTTGTCCTGAGGATTACCAGTCAAGGGTGTGAGTGTTCACTCATAAACAGGACCCCAGCAAATTGCTTCCAATATCCCAGGATAATGGTGGGATGACACTTCGACAGATTGTCAGGAAATTTCCACCTTCCATTGGCTTTTGCTCGAATCATGAACTGCTGCTTAACAACCCTTATTTTCTCCCTTTATTTTCAAATATGACAATCCAAACCTGCTAAGACCCTTAAAACCTCCATACCTACTGAAATAAGTGTTAAGGTGTGGTGTTGTCCATTGATACATATACTTAGGAGCCCTTCGGTTGACAATAAAATATGTGCATGGCTTGGACGAGAGTGACCAGTTCCATCCAAGAGGTAGAGGTTTGATGCCTCATTACCAGGCTATATGTCTCCCGAACACAGGTAGATGCCAGAATTTCTGTGTGAGACATCTTGGGTGGGGACAAGCAGTAGCTCATCTGAGTGCTGGGGGGCATCGATGAAGACACCAAGACAAGGGCTTTATAACATTGATAGTTGATGATCCACCAAATGGTGAGCAAAAATGTAATTCTGTATTGTGGGATCAATAGAGCACAACGCCCGAAAGCACAAACTATCAGGAGTTACAGACAGTGGCATAAATTAACACCCACTCTTTTCAAAGACACCTTTATACCGCCGCAACATTCGGACTCCGACACAGTTGAAAAACACCTAACAGCCTTTCAGGCTAACATAAAGACCACATTAGGCACATTGGTACCCCTGAAAAAATCCCCAGCAGTCCCCAAACACCCTCAGACCCCTTGGTACACCACTGACCTTCGGACAGAAAAGAGCCAGTGCAAGAATCTAGAGCGACAATGGCGACAAACACATGATCTTCCTGACAGAGAACGCTTCAAATCTGCCCAGACTAAATACCATAGCAGCCTGAAAATCGCCTGAAAAAAATATATTACTAACCATCTTGACCAGGCTGATAACACTCCCAAAGCCTTATTCAAGGTACTTAATACTTTCATCAATCCCAAAGATTGCAACACGGAAGAGGCACCATCCCAGATCCTATGTGACAATATTGCAGGATATCTCCCACAAAAGATTTATAACATCTATAACAAAACAACTGCAACCATTAGCTCTTGCTCTAAGCCCAGATTTGAACCCCCCCCTTTGTCTCGTCTAGCACAAATAAACTTGAGGAATTACCTATGCTCACCACTGCGGACACTGAATCCCTGCTAAAAATGGACAAATCTGGATCCCCTTTAGATCTAATCCCAGCAAAAATCTCCAGATCGAACGCCACCCAGCTTGCTGCCCCCATTTGTTCCATTTTAAACTGTTCCTTAAAGGAAGGCAAGCTGCCCAAGGAATGGAAAGCAGCACAGAATCTGCTCATCAGGAAAAATGCCAAACTGCCTCCAGACATTATCACTAACTGTCGACCCATCTCTCTACTCCCTTAACAAAGCAAGCTACTTGAGAAACACATTAACACTCACCTGTCTAAATTAATTGAATCCTCCAACTGCCTCCACAACTCACAGTCAGGATTTCGTTCCAGACAGAGCACGAAATCAGCACTGATGACAGTCACAGACAACATCTGAATGCTTGCAGAAAATGGTCAAGCAGTACTGCTTATATTGCTCGACCTGTCTGCAGCATTCAACACCATTTCCCACCATATCCTGTTAGAGAGACTTAGAGCTATTGGCATACAGGATAACGCACTAAAATGGTTGATGGATTTCCTGGCGGGGATAACCCAAACCGTCAACCTC
This sequence comes from Triturus cristatus, assembly GCF_964204655.1. Classification (NCBI taxonomy): domain Eukaryota; kingdom Metazoa; phylum Chordata; class Amphibia; order Caudata; family Salamandridae; genus Triturus; species Triturus cristatus. Next base: position 1,471,685,527 of record NC_140590.1, read on the forward strand.
GTTCCTTTCAAATCACAGACCACCACCATTTCTAAGGGTGTAACCCAGGGCTCATGTTTGAGCCCTACCTTATTTATTATTTATGTTACACCACTTGCGTCACTTCTGAGAAACTTAGGGTTCATACCAATATCCTACGCTGACAACACACAACTACTCCTCTCCTTTGACAAGAGAAACACAAACATCCAGGCCACCTTCTCGGAGGGCATGAAAAACATCACTGAATAGATGAGTAACAACTTCCTTCAGCTGAACGTGGAAAAAACAGAAATTATGTTATTCAAAGATGCAGTAGCTAGATGGTCACCCAACTGGTGGCCTGGTGAGCTGGGCCAGCCCCGTCCCCCAAACAAGTGGTTAAGAACTTTAGGTGTCCAAATTGACCAGAAACTAAGCTTGGATGAGCATGCTACCTCAACCACCAGGGCCTGCTTCCATGTATTAAGCTTTCTTCGTGGAGTCTTTCCCCTTCTCCCATCATCCACACAAAAAACCCTGATGCAAGCATTGGTCCTAAGCTGCCTGGACTACTGCAACGCTCTGTTGATCTCAGCTAAGGAAACCTCAGTAAACAGACAGCAGGTAGTCCAGAACACGGCAGCCCGCTTAATGACCAATGCTCCCCCCAGAACAGCTTCACTCCCCTACTCAGTAAATTGCATTGGCTACCCATACACAAAATAATCAAATTCAAGATTTGCTGCACAGTGTTCAAAGCTCTAAACAATATGGGGTCAAGATATATGTCTGACAAGTTGGTCGGGATACACTCCCTCTAGAACCCTCCGTTCGGGATCCAAAGATCTCCTCCTCGTACCCCGCATAAAACAAGCTAGATTAAGAGGCAAATCCTTTACTCATCTTGCTCCTCAACTTTGGAACCAACTACCCAGTCACATCCGTTTATGTACCAACTACCTATCATTCAGAAAAATGTTAAAAACTTCACTTTTCTTTTCGTCCTATCCTGGCTGTCTAAAGGCTGTTAACAGCTCGGAGATACCCCGATTGGGGTGATTCAGGCACTCTATAAATGTTATAAATAAAATAAATCAAAGTATCCTAAAATGTATCTCTGTCCTAGGAACCCTGAAGACACAGGCTGATAGGCCCATGAGCCAATAACCACCTTCGTCATGAAGCTCCCTGAAGACTTACATGAAAAGACAGCCAAGATTTTGTCTTACCTGTGCATGTTTGTGGAAGAAACTCTGAAACCAAATCTACTGGAAACATTGCATCAATGAAGTCAAGGCCAGAGGAGAGATTGAGTAGAACTTGTACATGTTGACCAAGAACCTGTATCTCGGATGCAAGGTCAACTGTCTCAAGTATCCTGAGGCTTCAGGAAAATAGCAGTATGAGGCAGTTGTCCAGTGAAGATTGATCATGAGCCTGTAGATATTTAGAATGACTTTCAGATGGAAGAACACCTCATTGAACTTTCTTGCTATAGTACAGAAGCCAAAAAAAAACCCTAATGAGTACTGAAGAGTTCCTCCTGTGCTTTGTGAAGTTGGAGAGTGAAAATGTGCAAATATTTGTCCTGGTGGTCAATAAAGTAAAACCTTTGGCGAGATGAACCATAGAAAGTGCATATTCCTGAAGAAATGTTTCACATCTTCAAATGCCCAAGGCACTCTCTCTGGTAGAAGGGCCATTCAGTAGAATAATCTTCACCTCTCAGATCCACCAAAACAATATTCTTATTAAACAACAAGCTCTGACCCCTTTATAAAGAGCTTTCCATTTGAGTCACTCTGTCGTGGCTTGATGATGGTTCATCCAAATTAATTTTGAAAAGCATTGGCTCAAAATCTCTCCCAGACTTATTGATCTTACATCAACAGATTCCATCTCTCTTTCCGTTGAAAGAGGAGAGGCATATCATTTTTGGCTGAGTTGAGGCACTGCAGTTTCCCTGGAATTATCAGATGTAAATTTGACTGAGATTTGGATGCAAGAGTACTATTTCTGGAGATACATTTTCCTGCCTGTCAATGATGGTGGTTGTGTTGTTGTCAGAGAAAAGGTGACCTAGCACAAAGAAGGCTTTTCTTGACACCAGAGATGAAAGGCTTGTTTTCAGCCTGAGAAAGCCCTTCTCACAATGAAAATTTCTTCGGAACTGGACCTATTGTGCAGTCTCTTATAGGGATGCATTGACAGGCTGCCGCTGAGAGTTTTACAGGTAATGCAGACTGAAACTTACTTTCAAATAGACTGGGAGAGGCTTACAGCATGTGTATCAGCTTCATGGAGTCATTCAAGCTTAGGTAGAATTTCTTGAGGCTGGATTTTTTGCTCAGCTCAAATATATTCATTTGGATCTCTCAGAGTACTTTTAGGTAGCCATGAAAATATACACTCTCCCTCCCTATATACAACGGAGAGTCATACTGGGACTATCCTGGTCCCTCCAAATCACAGATCCTTTTCAAACATTTTGGGACGGGGAATATATATAGCTCCCTCATGTCCCCAAATATCACATTATCTATGGATTGAGCCAATTTAGATTTACTGTCTTGTAGCTACTGTCTGAAGATGCACCAGCAACATTACTTGATTTTACACTGAGGCCCTCTTCTTCTCCCTCTAATTTTGGGAGCACCTCTGATTTTCAGGAGAGTGTGGAAGAGGAATAGAAGATGAAGAGACTAATGGGGATCTTCTCCTAGCCTATTTGAAACTGAGAGGAGCTGTGCTTCTATTTTATGAGAAGACATAGGCCCCTTTCTCTTAGACTGATGCCTTTAAATGCACCGCTGAAGAAAGAAGTGGCTACAAATGATGAATTTGGATCCTCCGAGATCCCCAGCACAACAATGCCCATGGGGGAATCCTGTCCTCTTCTTTTCTTCTAGTGTTGGTAATAAGAAATTTGGAGAAGAGCTTTTCAATGTGTTGCTTTTTGTTTTCCTGTGAGTCGCCATTATATATTACCCAAGCAACTTTGACCGCAGGGCAGTCCTGGCTATTCTGCCACTCTGGTATTTCACTGGTAGGCTGCAAGATTGGAAGCTTCTTTCAGAATAGGGTGTGCCTCCATGACCCAATCATGTTCCCAATCTATTTACTGTCTCCTTCAGTGTGGGGTTGGTTTGAACATTTTTTCAAGGGATGATTTTACTTTCCAATCTGGCTCAGTGTGAAAGCACTGGAAATGTTACCCGTGCCTTGCATCTCTTGAGTAAGCAGTGGTACAAACCTGAAGCATAGGCTGGTTTGCAAACATCTCCAACTAGAGAGTGCTTGCCCAAGTATTCACATGCAAAGGTGAGGAGCCATTAATGAATGAGAAGCTGAACCTCTGGAGCTTTCCCTGTTGCGCCGTGGCTCTTGACTGAAAAGGAACCAAATGCAAACAATCAAAGCTCTGAGCACAGTAAAGAAGATCAACTTCCCCACATCCCAATCTCTGCTTTTTCACTCTGATCCATTTGACAACCAATGAACTACCAAAATAGTCTAAAAGTGCAAGAAATGTGGATTCCAAGCGCTCTGGAATTTAATATAAAATACTACTAGAGGGTGAAAGAGATGACTAGCTTGTCTCATTATATGGACATACTGTGTCGATTTAGATACCGTATATGGGTTTCCCGATTTATGTCCTTAAATACAGGCACAATTCGCATTGCCTATATTTAGGCATAGAAATCCTACCCTTATTTAGGCATTATCCATGCTAACCAAATACAGGCATGGGCACCTACATCCTTTCATCTATGTCACAACGAGTTCTTGGAAAACCAGACTCTTAAGCCTTTAGGACTTCCCCTTGCTTGGATATGGATTTCTCCAAGAACTCATTTATTATGCATGAACATCTATTCCTTAGGGGTTCATTCATGACATTCTTCTGTCCGACTTTTACGTCAATACTGGCATTCCTAAACACCTTCAAGATATAAATATACCTTCACTTACCATGGCAAACCACGGTTCAGCTGCCTACTTGCATGACGTGGCTCGCCACGTTAAGTTCGGAAGCAAGTCAAGTCCCCGCCTGACGCACTGACCAGACGCTGTCATCCTCCTCGCAGAGAATCCAGCTCCAGTGTTTCTGACTCCCCTTGCGGGGTGTTAGAGATCGCGACTCGGAAAGAGATTCCAACTTCACTCATTCTAAGGTATGAAGCGGACTAGAACCTAGAGGGACTTTTGGCAAATCTTGGCAACTATAGCTAAACTAGACTATAGACAAACAGCACCTACTTCTTACCTTGTACTACACTTAGGTTAGGTACACTGGGGTAGAACTAGCTAGAAGCATCAGATGAATCATGGACGCATTTTAGCCTGTGTTATTTATGTATGTATTTTTATGAATATCTGTCATAGCTACAAACCATGCTATTGCAGTATTATTTTATCTCACTCCTAATCTTGTACGTATTATACTTCGCATTCTGTCTTACGATTGTAGCAGTTCATATCTCTTGCACGACAAATAAGACTGTTCAATAAACTCTTTTTATTGAAACGCCTGTCTATCTATTTCTGTGTAACTCTGTAGAAACAAAGCATGCACGATTGACTGAGTGAAACTGTTATCTATTGTTTCCAGGATTCTGAGATTGTTCTGATTCTAAGGGAAACAAAGTTGTCATGTTTATGTGGTTGTCAGAAACTAATTCCTTCTTGTTTATTCGAGAAGTTTCTAGTGAACTCTGAGTTAGATGGCACACACAAGTAATTACATTTAATGTACTCGATAGAGACATACTGACCTCAGTCCTATGTCAAAACTATAGTGTATAATGTTCCAATGCACAGAGCCTATCAGGATATAGGAACTACACTACAATACCTCATGTAGGAGAGCTGTGATGAAGAAGAGGGATGAACAACTAATATGTTTTGGGCAAGAGGTTGCCTGTATCAAATGCTTTGGAGTGAAGGTAGCAGTACTAACCCTAGGGAGAAGAAACAATCCCACCATGACATTTATAAGCTTTGGGCTGGGGCCTCTGCAGACTCTTGATGGATCCCTGGTCACACGTCCATATCTGCTCCTGCCCACCTTATATCACCCCTAAGAAGTATGAGCAGGAAAAGTTTCAATTTTTTTATCTATATCTTGGATACTTGCTGCAATTGGTGGTAGAAGTTAAGCTTATGCCTTGAAAAAAAAACTAGCATTTAGAATCAGCCAGAACTAATTGAGCATGGAAGCTGATCGAGGACCCAAATGATGTCTTAATGATAATGAGTCCAATATATTTTTGAGAATGTCAGTTTTTGACCTTTCAAAAAGTATTCTGGTTTGTAAATATCCATTCTTTTCTGATGGTGCCAATGGTCATGGACAGCAAGTGAGTATAGGAAGATAGTGCCATTGTGCTAACTCGTACACATGGATATCCATTCCCCATATGGGCCTATGGGCAATCTTCTCACAACTTAGTGATCAAAGACAAAAAAAAACACGATCTTCATAGACCATCCTGGGGATGAAGAAAAGAGAATCCAGGGTAGAAATGAGTGTAAAATGAAAGGGAGGACAGGATGAAGGGAAGACAGAAACTAAGCCTAAGAAAGAATGAAGGAAGGAAGGAAGGAAGGAAGGAAGACAGGAAAGGAGAAAAGAAGGAAAGAAGGAAAGAGAAACAAGAAAGAAGGAAAAAGGAAAAAAAGAAAAGAAGGCAAGAAAGGAAAGAAGGGAGAAAAGAAAGAAACAAACAAACAAACAATCAAAGAAGAAAAATGGAAAAATGGAAAAAATAACAAAGGAAATACTGTCCAAAAGAAAAAAGAAAGAGAGAATGAAAGAAAGAAACAAAAATGAAAAAGGCAAGAAAAAAAGATGAATAAAAGAAAGACAATAGTAAAAAGACAAAAGACAAGAAAGCAAGGAAAGTAGGCAAAGAAAGAAGGAAAGAAAGACTGAAGGAAGGTAAGAATGAAAGAAAGAAAGAAAGAAAGAAAGAAAGAAAGAAAGAAAGAAAGAAAGAAAGAAAGAAAGAAAGAAAGAAAGAAAGGGAAAGAAAAAGACAGAATAGAAAGAAAGAGAGAGGAAAAGAAAAGAAGGAAGAGAAAGAAAGAAAGAAAGAAAGAAAGAAATGAATGAATAAAAGAAACGAAAATGAAAAAGGCAAGAAAGAAAGGTGAATAAAAGAAAGACAAAGGGAAAGAACAAAACTAAATGGAAAGAAGACAAGAAAGAAACTAAAGAAAGAATAAAAGAAACAAAGAAAGTCAGCAGAAAAAGAAGGAAAGAAAGACTGAAAGAAGGTAAAAAGGAAAGCCTGAAAGAAAGAATGAATGAAAGAAGAAATGAAGAATGAATGAAGGACATAATAAAGAGGAGGGAAAGGAAAAGGGAAAGGAAGAAAGAAAAAGGAAAGTAGGCAAAGAAGAAAGAAAGAGGAAATGAAGGAAGGAAAAAATGCAATAAGGAAATAAAGAAAAGAAGGAAAGAAAGAAAGAGGAGACACATAGAAGAAAGAAGGAAATAAGGAAACTTCAAAAAGACGCAGGAAAGAATGCAAACAAGAAAAAAAACAGGGAAAAAGAAAGAAAGAGGGTTCAAAATAATACTGAATTCTAACACCCAAATTACACCCCACCTATGTTTAAATAAAACTGTTACAAGTGCGCTGCAAGTAAACCACAATAATGTTTGTTTTTCTTCCTGGGCCATATTTATTAAAGAACAATTGGTGAACCCGAGTCCAGAAACACATTATGGGTTGCTGTGAACTAGAGGCAGGCCACTTCAAATTGAATTTTCAACAGCATTGGAATGCAAAAGAGGCTGATTACGAATGAAAGAATGAATGAAGGAAAGAAAAAGAGGAGGGAAAGAAAAGGGGAATGAAAGAAAGAAAAGGGAAAGTAGGCAAAAAAGAAAGAAAGAAAGAAAGAGGAAATGAAGGGAGGAAAGAAGACAAAAAGGAAATAAAGGAAAGAAGGAAAATGAAGAAAGAAAGAAAGAAAGAAAGAAAGAAAGAAAGAAAGAAAGAAAGAAAGAAAGAAAGAAAGAAAGAAATTACACCCCACCTATGTTTCAATAAAACTGTTACAAGTGTGCTGCAAATGAATTCTCAATAACATTTAATTTTCTTTCTGGGCAAAGTTTATTAAAAAACCATTGGTGAACCCAAGTCCAGGAACACATTATGGTATGCTGTGAAATAGAGGCAGGCCACTTCAAAAGGAATTTACAACAGCACTGGAAAGTGACAGGAGTTGATAAGGCTGTAATGTGCCTGGTAGTCACTTCAAATACATCCTAATATCAGATCAAGCAACAATGGCATTAAAGGTAATTACCTTGTGCCATGATGTCCACTTTGTGAAGGAGCAAAATGCAGCCACTCAAAGTGATGTTAACCAGAGGCTGAATAAGGTTAACACATTGCCCCATGCTTTATGCTTTAATGGGTGGAAGCAAAATGGGAATGACATAACAACAGATCAATGGGTGAAGAAAGCTAGCTGCAATCAAAAGGTTTTGGCTAATGCCAGACATAAAAAAAAGTAGAAAGCTTCAAAACAAGAAATAAAAGGAAGAAAGAGGGGGAAATGAATATACATAACAAAAATAAAAGATGTTTGTCTACTAAATATTACACCAATAGCAATGTGGGTATCTGGTAGAAGTAAAGACATTTAAAAAAAAAAAGAAAATTAGACATAGCAATAAATGTGAGCTCTTGAGCCCGCGAAAGACGGACATAAAACATCATACTGCAGCAAATAAGTCTTTTAACACGTTTGTGATATGCTTCTACTGGGCAGGTGGAGTTTATGATTTGATACAGACAACTCCTGTTCACTGTATTGAAGAATGAACTCAACTGAGCATGCTAACTACCATTAGGTCACTTGGAGCGTTTCTTAATCTCTGCATGTCTGAAAAGTATATTTTAAGACCTATTATTAACCTGAAACAGGAGAAAATAATTCTCAAACCAAGAGAAATGGAATTCCAAAGCACAGTGTCCACTAATGAGAATAATACTTGTAAACATCCTACATCTCATCTGGTAGCGGACTCAATCTTTGACTGGTACGGGTGGCTTCCACCAATTAGCATGGGTTGGGTGGGGGTGGGATAGAAAAATAAATAAAAAAATTGACTTACCTTTCTCCCGGACTGCCGCTTGGCGTCATCCTCTTCTGTGCCTGTTTGAAGCAGTAAACACTAACAGGCTCTCCCAGCCAATCACAACACTGCAATGCAGCATTGTGATTGGTCTGAGCGCCGTGGTTCGGTGCTCAAACAGGCAGTGGGAGCCAGTGCATGTTCCACACCTGGCTGTGCATTCCAGCCTGGTGCGGATCATGCAATGTGCACATGACTGTTTGGCCGGGCCGAGACAGCTGGCCAAGCAGTCATCCCCACTTAAGTGCTCACCACCCCTCCCCATGCTGACTGTGACACAACCAAGCCCCGCCCGTAAGCAGGAAAAATAAAATGATAATAACATATTGCTAATATCATTTTATTATTATTTTATTCACTGCTCAAAACCAGTGGGGCTACGCTCCTCCGCTTTAGCAGAGGAGCCGCCGGTGATGACTGGTAAACAGGCCAGTGTGTTTTTTTTAATGAAAAGCGTGGGACCGGATTAACTACAGCTGTGCTTTGTAGCACTTCAAAACGCAGCACATACAGCAGCACTGATCAACCTCAGCGCCAAAATATGACGCTCGCTCAATACAGCCCAGAACACCCTTGCACAATGAGGAGCCAAGGGCCAGGTTTACCAATTTCTCACACAGGGCAGTGCAGCAGCCACAAATGCTGCCCTGAATGAGAAGGAGAGAGCAGGAGAGGCCACATTTACTGAAAATGACACTCTCCCTCCCCTCTCCCTAGCGCTGGCACAAAAATTAGCTGGTGGGCGCCACGAGACACCTTTGTGCCATAGTGCAAGGGTGTCTCCGTGAGTCAAGCATAGGTTTTGTACCAAAAATTATACATTTCCAGTACAAAATACTATGCTTAGACTAATTTTAAACATTTTCCCACTTTGTATGTGTGCTGTACAGGGCAGCACACAAACGAAGTCGGGAAACATAGGAGAAAAAAGTCATTTGTCCTTCATAGCCCCGCCTTGAAAGATGTGCTATTTTCTGACGCTAAACCCTGTCTACTTTATTTAGTAAATTGGGTTTGGCATAAGAAACCTTGAGTGGTTGCATTGGAATGCCCTTGCACCATCCATGGTACACCCTCTTAGTGCTAAGTAATGCAAAACAGCGCTATGCACTGCTTCACGTTACGGTAAGGTTATTTCTAGCGCTAAACAAGTTTAACACTGGAAAGGAAATTGGACAAAAAGATTTTGCCTCGATTTGCATCATTTTTGGGACACAAACATGGCATAAAATCTTAGTACATTTGCCCCCAAATTCCCCCTGTGGCTGCTTTGAGACTTTCAAGACTTTCAAGCCTGAAGGTCCTGGTTTTGCCCCCTTATAGTAGTGACATCTGGCACAGACATGTAAAGGGAAATGCCTTACCATCCATGTATGTGGAGCTATCTTAATACCTACAGGTGGGCTGAATGATCATAATATCTAACTATTACTTGAAATAAATCCTACTAAGGGCCCCTAAAAACACTCTGAACTCACACTAGATGTTTGGCAAGCTACAACGAAACACCCTCTTTCCATCAGAACAAAATGGTGCAAAGGTGCCTGCATTGGCGAACGGCAGCCCATTGTGCACTGGCGCAGGAGAAAAGGACAGGAATGTGCAGTATCAGATAGACACGCAGCATTTCTGCCATTTTCTTTTGCCGTAGGGCAGCGCAACAGGAAGGCCTGAGGCGCTCCCCTACAGCAAAAACTAATAGATGAGGCCCTGAATTCCTAACTCTCAATCCTCCCAGGTCACAAGAATGGGCTCATGATTGGCCACCCAGCTGGCTTCTCCTGCATCACCAAACACAGGGTCCCTTGCTATAATACAGTTTGCGGTCCCTGACGAATTCTTCCAGTCAAAGCAGGGAACACTGCCACCTCAAGGGCTGCCACAAACCATGCCAGAGTCATCACTTTAGGGACCCAGTGACATCTTTCAGGAAAGGTGCCTGGGCAACTGGACCACTCATGGTCCCCCGGCATAAGCGGCCATTTTCCCATTCTCCAGGGCATTAATGTGGAGGACTTGCATGGGGCTCTGGATAACCATGGAAGTACCCACCCCCAGCCCACCATGTCTCACTTGCCTGCCACCGGAATTTGCTCCATGGTAAAACCCAGGCAGCCTTCTGGATTAATGAGTAACATAAACGCCCAAGACTGATTGAGATCATTATTCCTAATGCACATAATTGAAGAGAAAAATGCAAATGTCTAGTTAAGAGAACAGACAAAACTTTAAACAATGCCATTCTGAAATCTTTCTTGCTCGCCCCTCCCACGTAGTCTGAAAGTCAGGCTGCATGTAGCGCTTCAACCCTAAAGGAACGTGAGCTTCAATTGGAATCATCAATCCCAGTCACCCTGAAGACTGGCCCAAGGCTCCCCCTTTAAAGGGGGTGCTTGCAGCATCAGAGAAAGGACTTGCAATCTTGTTGGGAGGCTGGGGTGGTTGCTAGCACACGGTCCTTTACCTAACTCCTTCCCTGCACCTGCAGTGGGTGCGCGAGAGCGCTGGTCCCTTTGGAGTAGGGCAAGCTAGGGTGCCGGGGGTGCCATAAGTAGGTATACTCTGGGTGTCTGGTCCTCCTGCACGGGTCCGGGGTTGCCGTAAGTAGGTATACTCTGGGCGTCTGGTCCTCCTACACGGATGCCGGGGGTGCCGTAAGTAGGTATACTCTGGGCGTCTGGTCCTCCTGCACGGGTCCGGGGGTGCCGTAAGTAGGTATACTCTGGGCGTCTGGTCCTCCTGCACGGGTGCCGGAGGTGCCGTAAGTAGGTATACTCTGGGCGTCTGGTCCTCCTGCACGGGTCCGGGGGTGCTGTAAGTAGGTATACTCTGGGCGTCTGGTCCTCCTGCATGGGTTCGGGGGTGCCGTAAGTAGGTATACTCTGGGCGTCGTATACTCTGGGCGTCTGGTCCTCCTGCACGGGTCCGGGGGTGCCGTAAGTAGGTATACTCTGGACGTCTGGTCCTCTTGCACGGGTCCGGGGGTGCCGTAAGTAGGTATACTCTGGGCGTCTGGTCCTCCTGCACAGGGTGAATCATGGTAGGAGCCAGTCATGATCTCGTTCAAAAGTACAGATGAACAGGAACGATATTCATAGAATCAAGAATGTTGATGTATTAGCATACTGCGTATTTTTAATTACCATTGATTGTCATAAGCATGTAATTAAAATGTGTAACCGTGCATTTCTTTATGCTTTATCAAGATGAATTTGATGTGTAAATAATGTTTGTCAATAAATATGGCCTGAGATCTTTAACAGTGCCAATTCCAAAAGTTAAGTGAGTTTTCAGGTTTATTTCTTGTTTGGGGGGAGCCACGCAGCCGTGGCCCGTGCAGGTAAGATCGGTAGGGTGGTGGGGGCGGGTGGGGAATTTCGACCGACGGTGACTATGGAAAATTAAATAAATACATAATTTCCCCTCATGGTCGTCTGTCGAAAAACCCTCCACCCCCCTCCCGCCTCCACCGCTCTTACCTGCACAGGCCGCGGCTGGGGAGAGGTGAAGTGTGTAAAGTGGAGAGGGTCAGGGACAAGGCACATCCCTCAACATATTTCTACATTGGAATCTGGAAGCGGTACCCCTTTGCCATGCAATGACTGGGCAGGGCATGCAGTGTAAGTGAAGGATTCCTGATGTGGTGTTACAGGCCAACTCAGAAAGCCCGAGGCTTACCTAAGGAATACATGCTCCCAGCAGATTTGTCTTACAAAAGAACAGGGATGCAGAGACTGCGTCGCCCAACCAGGTATTGCCTCCCCAGACTAATCCCCTGCTCGAATCTGCCCTGGAACTGGCAACCAGCTGTGCAACTCTGAATGCTCAATAAAATGCCAAACAAAAGGCACATCTTAATAGGGCCACTTCATGCCCTGAGTATAGACTTGAGGAAGGGTACCCAATAGTTGTATCATTTTATCCTAGTTGATATGATTCCTAGATTCCTCCTGCACCCTATCCAGTTTTCCTACCCCCTTAGTGTTTTTCATTATTAAAATAATTGGACTAGGCTTGCACCCCTGTCAGCTTGGTTAAGAATGCCAAGGATAAAACATGTCTCCTAGAAAACACAGCTGATCTCTCTTCACCCCTCAGGTGACCCCTAGAAACTTTGGCCATGTTTAGCCTTGAATAGGATGTTATTCGTCAAGCAAATCAACCTCATCTCTTCGGGCATTCACAGTGCCAACGCTTGACCCACAAAGTTAATGGACTCAACCACAGACATGCTGTTTGGACTGAAGAAGGCCGACCGGTCACAGAAGTGACCAGTCCAGACCTGTAGTACCAGCACAATTGGGAACAGCTCTAGGAATTTCACATTCTTCAGCAGCCTGTATTCAAACCAAGCTCTCAGCCATGCTTGCTGCCCAGCCTCCAAGATTGTCCCAAAACTAAAACACTGGCAGCTGCATCAGTTAATAAACTCAGATCATCAACTGAAACCCAATAGGTGGGCCAAACCACAGTGTCATTTAAATTACCCAAAAGAGAAACCCAAATTGCCATATCTTGCTGACAGCCTGGTCCTGTGAGGCTTCTCCCTCTGGCATGACATAGCTTGTGCAATAGATCTAAAAACGACACCCTATAGGTATGATCCCTAGTGTAAAGTTAATCTGCCTGATTATCTCCCAGGGCTGCAGCAAAGTGACTTTGGGAGTGCTCAGCAAGACCCTATTGATTTCTTGAATACTGCTTCTTTCTCAGGTGGAAGACGGAAGACTCTGTTGAGTGGATCAACTTAAATTCTCAGAAAACCAAAATAATTATTAGGGCTTGTGGTACTTTTCACCTGTTAAGGGGACTTCAAATATTTCCATGTGATTAGTGAAGGGAGACAAAGACTCAGCACACCACTGCCTGTCCGCTAGGCCCAAGTCATCCAAATTGTGGGCGACCAAGCTAGTTTCAGCAGTCTTCTAAAATACCCACTCCAGAAAGGTACTTTAATGCTGTGAGGAGGTATGAGATGTAGAACAGCCCATTAGCATGCATTTGTCGAAAAAAGAAATATCCCTTTAACTAAAACTTCAAATAATGAAAAATATTGGGGTGCACAGGTAGAAGGCAAAATGCTGACTCTGTGTCAGCCTTTGCAACCCGGACCCTCTGTCCGAGGGCCCAAAGCAACTTAATAGAGAGAAGCATTTACTCCAGAGAACACAGAGCAGGATTGAATGTGTCATTTACTTGTGCGCCCATGGCTGCGGAGCACTTATGTATATGCCTGAACTCAGCAGGCTCCTTTTTTGGAAAGAGGATCAGTGGAGAACACACAAAATCTGATTGTGATATTTCCTTGAAATGCCCTGATACAATCCATAGCCACAACTCCTTATCAATCTTTTGCCTAGCTGTCTCCCTATTGAGAGCCCTAGACTGCTGTTTTATTTATTTTTTACAGATTAACAAACTTTTACCCTAACATCCCCACTGCAGGAATTCTAAAACAGTCAAAGCCACAGTAAAGCTGATTGGCCACCTGCGGGCTGTGATAGGAATTAAGCTTAAGCATCCTAGCCTAAATGACAAATGGGGAGGTGGATTTGCTAAGTAAATCCAAGAGAGTGTCACATTGGAGCTCCCTTAGTCTTGGATTTTTTTAAACTCTTAAACTCAGGTTGTGTGTGGAGACCACAGCGAAACAGTCATGCTTGAACTTAAATGTACCAGCTGGGCATATTCTGGTCTTTTTGTTGTAGGCCCAACAAGTGCATTTCTTGTCCCCTCCTCCTCCCCCAAGAGCAATTCCAGATAGGGCTGAGAACCACTTTCACCTCTCAATACCATGCATTTTAACCAAGCATTCGCATCATTCTGATTTCAAGGCATTTTAGGATTTGACACCTTCTTTAATCTGAAAGCCCTATCAAGATCCTTCCAGCAATTTCCCCCAAAATCATCATGGGTGCTGACAATTTTGTTATGGTAGTAAGACATCAGTGGCCCTAGAAAAAGATATTTCTCAAGCACACTGGTCTGATGTATAGTGGAGTCCATAATTCTAATAGTGATTGTCTCCACAACCTTCGACTTAAGCTGTTTGTGGGCACACTCTTTAGAGGCCTTCCCCACCTTGACAGCTGGCTTTTAAATGATCAGCACAAATTTGTACAGGAAAAATACTTTCCTATTTTTTTCCTTCACCTCCTAAGGCAAATTGAGCCTGAACGATGCCTGTGAGAAAATACTGGGTTGTGCGGTTGGATCATGTCAGACTTCACCTCACCTTTCTTCCCTCAGAGTGGCAAGTGACACTACTGGCAATACTTGAGTCTGCAGTAACTCCTGCACCCATAGAGAGTTAGGCCAATTACCCCTAAGCCCTGGAGTCCATGTTCCCAGTCTGGTTAGAGCCAACCCAGAGCTTGGTTGTATGTCCCTTGACAAAATCTACACCAACCTCTCTGCCATAGCTAGGTTCACAGACCCACCCTTCCGCTGGCCTGGTTGCATTAGCCCCAGATGCTAAACCACCCAACCGTTACAGTCGGAGAAATATCTGTGCTAGGTTGTAGCCCAACTCGCTATTACCATAATGTCCTCCCCTATAGCTACTGCAGACAACCCTCCCAGCCTGAGTGCCATGGCCCTGTGACACCGCCTGGGCTGCCGATTGGACTACCTCCACTATCTGGCCTGATTGTGCAGTGTCCATTAGTGACGGGATACTTGCTCATGCCTCCAGGTGTCCCCTGTATTTGTGGGTGCTAAGTGAATGATGGAAACTCGAGTTAGGAAGGACCTGCTAACTACGAGGACACTCCTCAACTGTAGCTGAGTCTAACCCAAGGCTAGCAGCCGATGAAAGGAACTGATAGAGTCGTAATAAGGTGAGTAACTCTTCAGTGGAGTTTAGTCTACCCTTGACTGCTTCCATATCAGTATCCGTCCAACAAGATCCCTTCCTTTTGAAATGCTTGGGTTGTATGGAACTGTTAGAAATGGGGGTCTATAGTTGGCAGAGGTAGGTACCTTTGTCCAAATAGGGACCCTTCTTCCTAGTCATGATAAGGGAGTTACAATCCTAAAATAACTCCTGCTCAGCCCCTTGGTAGCTTGGCACGAGCACTCAGGCTTATCTTAGAGGCAGTGTGTAAAGCATTTGCACATAACCAACAGTAATACAGTGTAAGCACTACAAAAGGACACCACACCAGTTTAGAAAAATATCCAATATTTTTATATACTTAAGACAAGACCAAAAACCATAAAAATCCACAATACAGTACTTAGAAATCTTCAGTACTTAGAAACAGTTCCTTGAAGTCGATATCTCCGTCAGGGGCTATCATGGCGTCATGAACAAACAAATCCAAACAGTTCTACTTACCGCTGCGTCGCGGGCCAGCTACGGTGTCTGGAAGACACGCACAACAGTACCTCTAGAAATGCAGGGCGTTGGTGACCTCTTGTTGAGCTTCAGGAAGCACAGCATCCACAGGCGTCAGTTCCGGAGGTCGGGGCAGGAGTCGTCGGGCCCTTGAATTCACTCGAGATGCAGATTGAACTCCTTGCGGTTGAAGTCAGGAGCGCTGGCATCGGCAGGCATTGGGTGGTGCGGTGAAAGGGCAGTGGTGCTGCGTGCGGTGCCCTCAGGTTGTGGTGCGAGCAGCGGCTCGTGGTGGCATCAGATGGCATCGTCGGTGAGACCAGGGTCGTGGTGCGAAGTGATGCAGTGCTCGTCACGGTGCTGGCAGGTCACGTTGCATGCAAACTCGTCGTCGTTTCTGAAGCGCTGTCATCAGCTGATAAACTAGAGTCAATAGCGCCGGCATCGGTAGGCGAAGGCTGCGGTGCGGGATGCAAGCGATGCGTCCTGTAACCTTACGAGTGGTGCCCTGGAACCACGGTGCAAGCAGAGGTGTTGATTTCGGCGTTGAGCGGCATCATCAATCAATCAATCAGGGAATTGTAAGCGCACTACTCACCCGCGAGGGTCTCAAGGCGCCGAGAGGGAGGGGGGCTTGCAGATCCGTTCAGACGAAGAGACAGGTCTTGAGGGTCTTCCTGAAGGTGTGAAGAATGGGGGTGAGTCGGATTTCTGCTGGTAGCTCGTTCCAGGTTCTGGCTGCGAAGTGGGAGAATGATCTTCCGTCTGCTCTGGCTCTGTGGATGAGAGGGGTTTCAGTCAGTGCGAGGTTGGCAGACCGGAGGTTTCTTTTGGGTACGTGGAAGTTTAGTCTGTTGTTGAGTTATTTGGGTCCGTTGTTGTGTAGGCATTTGTAGGTGTGGGTAAGGATCTTGAAGGTGATTTGTTTCTCCACGGCAAACCAGTGGAGTCTCCGCAGCTGTTGGCTGATGAGTTTGTTGGAGGGGATGTCGAGGACGAGTCTGGCTGCAGTATTCTGTATGGTCTGAAGTTTGCGGAGAAGGGACTTGTTGATGCCGGCATAGAGTGCATTTCCATAGTCCAGTCTGCTGGTGATGAGTGCTTGGGTGACTGTCTTCCTTGACTCTGGGGGGATCCACTTGAAGGTCTTGCAGAGGATGCAGAGGGTGTTGAAGTAGCTGGAGGTGATGACGTTGACTTGTCTGTTCATGGTGAGTGATGAGTCGAGAATGATGCCGAGGTTTTTACCGTGGTCCGAGGGGGTCGGAGGGCTCCCGAGGGCAGTAGGCCAACAGGTGTCATCCCATTCTGAGGGGGAGGTTCCGATGACGAGGACTTCTGTCTTACCGGCATTGAGTTTTAGGCAACTGTTGGTCATCCAGAATGCGACCGCTTGCATTCCTTTCTGGAAGTTCAGTTTTGCGGTGGTGGGGTCTCTGGTGAGGGAGAGGATGATTTGGGTGTCATCAGCGTAGGATATGATGTTGAGTCCGTGTTGTCAGACAATGGCTGCGAGGGGGGCCATGTAGATGTTGAAGAGGGTCAGGCTCATCGATGACCCCTGGGGGACTCCGCAGGTGATCTCCGTGTGGATGGAGAAGAAGGGTGGTAGTCTGATCCTTTGGCTTCTTCCGGAGAGGAACGATCGGATCCAGTCCAGGGCGGTCCCTCGTATGCTGGCTTTGTGTTGCATGGCTACTAGAGTGCGGTGAGAGACGGTGTCAAAAGCTGCGGTCAGGTCTAGGAGGATGAGGGCTGCTGAATAGCCTTGGTCCAGGAGGGTGCGTATGTCATCTGTGGTGGTGAGAAGGGCGGTTTTGGTGCTGTGGTTGCTCCGGAATCTGGATTGGGATGGGTCGAGGATGGCGTTTTCTTCGATGAATCGTGACAGTTCCCTGTTGACAGCTTTCCCTGCTACTTTGGCTGCGAAGGGGAGGAGCAAGATGGGCCAGTAGTTCTTGAGGTCGGTGGGGTCAGCCGTGGGCTTCTTGGGCAGGGGTGTCGATGGTGAAGTGGACGAAGTGGTGATCCGTCCACGGAGGCTGCGTTGTGTGGCTGAAACGGACACTGTTGCCTGTGACGAAGATGGGATGGAGGGTGTGTCCTGCTCTGTGTGTGGCCGTGGTGACGAGTTGGTTGAGTCCGATGTTGGTGAGGTTGTCATGGAGGGTGGTGGAGTTGGGGTCGTTGGGGTTGTCCATGTGGAAGTTGATGTCTCCGACGAGTATGTAGGTCATTCATGCGATGGCTTGAGGTGCGATGAAATCGGTGATGGTGGTGGTGAAGAGTGTCCGGGGGCCGGGAGGGCCTGTAGATGAGGGTTCTCAGAGTGTGGTGTTGGGGCTGGTCCGGATCTGGAAGTGCAGGTGTTCTGCGGTGGGGAAGGTATCGCTGGAGGTGGTGAGTCGAAGGGTGTTCTTGTGGAAGATGGCGAGTCCTCCTCCTGGGTGGTTGGGACGGTCCTTCATCTGGATCTTGTATCCATTCGGGATGGCGGTGTTGATGTCGGGGGTGGAGGCGATGTTGGTCCAGGTCTCCGTGAAGAAGGCTATGTCAGGCGAGAGAGAGTCGAGTAGGTTACAGATTTCCGTTGCGTGTTTGTGTACGGAGTGCACGTTGAGGAAGATGCTCCTTAGTGTGCCGATGGCGGCGGTGTCTGTGGTTCCGGGAGTCGGGGTGGAGCAAAACATCTGGCGGCAGTGGTGGCAGGAGAACTGGCCGTGGGTCGAGGCTGGAGATGCCAGTTGACAGTCTCTGAGTCTTTCAGGGTTGAGTGCAAGGAAGGCGGCGTTGTTGTAGTGGTGAGAGGTCTTGGATCCAGGGTTCCTGGCGCTGGCCGCTTCCGGGACGCTGATGGGCGCAGATGGGGTTGCCTTAGGTATGCCTTCAGCGTGCCAGCGTCGCAACCGCACAGCGGTTGCCATTTAGTAGGGGAGGGGACGGGACCAGAGGTGGGGGCGGGAGCAGGGGCTCAAGTCAATTATGCAAAGCAAACGGATCAGAGAACTGGGCTCAACTCAAATATGCAAAATAAGTAACTAATCAGACAATCCTGTAAAAACGGAACCTGTAAAGGAAAGAAATCACCTGGAGCTCGGGCGTGCTGCTGGCGTGAACCCTGCGCAGTGGAGGACTCGAGGCTGCGGCGGTGAGGTGGAGCTGCTGGGGTAAGTGCTGGTATCACACTGGGAATACCAAGGCGGCGGCGTGAAGTGAGGTGACGCGGAGTGCGGTGCCCACAGGTCATGGTGTGGGCAGCAGCTCGGTGGTGGCGTCAGCAAGCATCGTCGGTGAGACCAGGGTCGCGGTGCTGCATTGCGGCAGTGCCCACTGTGGTGCCTTCAGGACACGGAGTTGGCAGGGGCATTGTAGACGGTGTCGGGTTTCTTTTTTTTCTGTTGCAGCACAAAACACACAGTTCCTAGTGCTGAGGGCAGAAGAGCTTGAAGTCTTTGTTGTTCCTGAGACTTCTTGAACAGGGGGTAAGCTCTACCTCAAGCCCTTGGAGAAACTCACAAAAATAGATTGCAGAATCTTCGGTCCAGTCCTTTCACTGCCCAAGACAGAAGCAGCCACTGCAGGCCAACACAGCAAAGCACACAGCAAAGTGGTAGTTCCTCCTCACAGCTTCTCCAGCTCTTCTTCTTGGCAGTCTTCTTGGTCCAAAAGAGTTCTAAAGTTCAGGGGTTTGAGCTCCTCTTTTTATAGACCAAAATCTGTTGTCCTCTCAGGCACAGAGTGTCTGTGCCCAGCCAGAACCAGTTCTGCCCTCGTTGGTGTGGCTTCCTGGCAGGAGGTGGAGACGGCATTGTCAGAGGCAGACCAGGCCCATTCAGGTGCAAGGAAATCTCGTCGCCCTACTCTAAATGCAGCCCAGGTCAATTCAGCCCTTTCCTGACCCACCTAGACTATCCAGAGCCACTGCTGCTCCCCAGCCCCTATCCTCCAAAACCCAGACAGTCAATCCACTAACCCAGCAGCGGCCTGCTGGATGGCTGAGCAAGAAAATAACTACATTCTAAAAGTGGTATTTTCAAACACAGAATGTAAAAATCCCCTTCACTAAAAGATGCATCTTTAGATTTTGAGTTCAGGCATACTAAACTTTATTTTTCTACCTAGTTCCCAGGGCCACTTATGTTTATGAGATGTTATACACAAGCTCCCCATTCTGTCCTATGGGAACAGGTAGCCTTGCAAAAGTGAAAAACGAAATTGGCAGTAATTCACTATCAGGACATGCCACACAACCAGGGCATGTCCTACCTTTCACAAACACTGCACCCTGCCCACATGGGTACCTTGGGCCTACCTTAGGGGTGACTCACATGCAAGAAAAGGGAAGGTTAGGGTCTGGCAAGTGGGTGCACTTGCCAAGTCGACATGGCAGTTACAAACTGCACTCAGACTCTGCAGTGGCAGGTCTGTGTTACCTTTTCAGGGCTACTCATGTGGGTGGCACAACCAGTGCTGCAGGCCCACTAGTAGCATTTGATTTACAGGCCCTGGCACACTCAGTACACTTTACTAGGGACTAATAAGTAAATCAAATATGCCAATCATGGAAACACCAATCCAACACAATTTACACAGAGGGCATATGCACTTTAGCACTGATCAGCAGTGGTAAAGTGCCCAGAGTCCTAAAAACAACAACAGCAGGTCAGGAAAAAATAGGAGGGAGAAGCAAAACATTCGATATTACCCTGCAAGAAGGGCTATCTCCAACACAACCCCCTTCCAGCCTAAAGCAAGGGTAGACCAATCCATACCTCGATGGGCTTCCCTTCTTGAGACGATAGAACATGGAACCTGGCCCGCAACAGCAGGGTTTTATTCCCGTTCTACGCCTTCCTGAACCTAGTTGGATCCTTCCATCTATACCCTCAGGGCCCACTAAGCTGACCCATAGGGAACCCTTCTCCTCACCTGTGGACCACATCTGTGCAGTGCCTAAACCTACTTTGCTCACAAATGTGTCCCAACAGGCAGACAGTACCTACATGGCCAACATAGTGGTGTGGCCCAGTCCACCCCCGGGGTGTGACTCCTGTCCCCCTCCAAGGGGCAACTCTGTCCACCAGGACAGCAATCCACAGTGGCTACCGACAGTTGTCAGTGGGGAGACCCAGGCCTTATGCCTCTCAGGGCTCGCTAACCTGTGTGGCGTCAGAGAGTGGGGGGTTGTAGCCCCAGGTGCATGGCACCCTTTGTCCACTCTCTTGCCAGGCCAGGGATGACATCCTGGCACTGACCCACCAGCCCAGGGTCTGTACCCAGCAGCTGGACAGGAGACTGGGGTGGACTTTCCCACCCTGGTCCTCCTCCCTGGGGCTCTGTACCCTCCCACTTGGAGTGGTACCCCCTTGCAGAATTGTCAGGGCACCTGTGGCAGGTGTCCTGCACAATTCGCCCACCAGTTCAGGGGTGTTATCCTGCAACTGGTCCACCAGCCTAGGGTCTGAACCCTGAGGCTGAACAAAGGACTGGGGTGGGCTCTCCCACACTCGGTCCTCCTCCCTGGGGCTCTGTACCCTCCCACCTGGAGCGGTACCCCCAGAAGGCAAACCGGTAGGGGCAATGTTAGCAGTCACTCCTTCTACCAGGTCAGGGGGGACACCCTGAACCTGGTCCTTCAACCCAGGTTTGTACCCTTAGGCTGAACCTTTGCCTGGAAACCCAGGACTTCCGGGGGAGTACACCAACCCCCCTCCCCCCCCCCCCAAGGGAAACACACACCTCATGAGTTTGGCGAGAGTCTGCCTGGTGCAGGTCTCCAGCCTCCTGTCTACCTGACTGGGCATGAAGACCCCCAGGCCAGAAGAGGCCTCACCAGGGTCAGTCCTGGGGTGCTCTGACCTCTTTCTAAAAGTGGTAATTTCAAACACAGAATGTAAAATCACCTTCACTAAAAGAAGCATCTTTAGATTCTGAGTTCAGGCATACTAAACTTTATTTTTCTACCTAGTTCTGAGGGCCAGTTATTTTTATAAGATGTTATAAACAAACTCCCCATTCTGTCCTCTGGGAACAGGTAGCCTTGCAATAGTGAAAAACGCAATTGGCAGCAATTCACTATCAGGACATGCCACACACACCAGGGCCTGTCCTACCTTTCACAAACACTGCATCCTGCCTACAGGTGTACCTTGGGCCTTCCTTAGGGGTGACTCACATGTAAGAAAAGGGAAGGTTAGGGTCTGGCAAGTGGGTGCACTTGCCAAGTCGACATGGCAGTTACAAACTACACGCAGACTCTGCAGGGGCTGGTCTTAGTTACCTTTTCAGGGCTTCTCATGCGGGTGGCACAATCAGTGCTGCAGGCCCACTAGTAGAATTTGATATACAGGCCCTGGCACACTCAGTGTACTTTACTAGGGACTAACAAGTAGATCAAATATACCAATCATGGAAACACCAATCCATAACACAATTTACACAGAGAGCATATGTACTTTAGCACTGATCAGCAGTGGTAAAGTGCCCAGAGTCCTAAAACCAACAACAGCAGGTCAGGAAAAAGTTTAGGGATAACCCTGCAAGAAGGGCCATCTTCTAACAGGAACCTATAATCGAATGCCTCCATACGGCCTAAAATGTATTTTTTTTCAACAGACTAGGTATTATCTTTAAATAGGCTACCCTTATTTAGCCAACCACAATTAACCAATTACACATGAAAAAAGTGAATGTTTAGCACTAGAAGCAATGGCCATGACACTTAAAACAATCAGTGCCCCCACCACACTAATCCCAAACCTAATGTCCCCAGTGCTCGATGTCTTTGCCACAATGGTGCACACTTTGTCACGTCTGTGCTAACGCAAGATATTTAACACGTGATCGCCACTTGCCTGAGGGCAAAACCCCTCCTGGCCTCATCTGAAACACTCAACCTCTCCTATTGCACAGATAAACTGGGTAAGACGTACCCGGCCGCCAGCACTCGAACACACCTCACCAAATTAATTAAAATGCACTTAATCAGATTAAGATGCTGAATAAATTCTGAATTAGGATGTCAGTGTCCTTAGAGCTATCCACCCCCAACACAAGTCCCATCACCTCACCACAAGCTGGGATTTTTACCTAAAGGACAGCAGTCTCCAAATAGGGGCACAGACACTGGCAACGTTACAGGCGGCTCCTCCGCTTAGGCGGAGGAGTGCCGCCCCACTGCTCTGCGAGCAGTGGAAAAAGGAAAAATAAAATGATAATAACCCAATGTTATTATCATTTTTTTTTCCGTATTCAGAGAGTTTTACGGAGCAGCCGGGGGTGGCTGGGCTTTCGTCACAGCCAGCAGGGAAGGAGCAGTAGGGGTACTTAACTGTGCATGACGGTTTGGGCGGCCATCTTGGCCTGGCCAAACCGTCATTCGCACTTAGTATGTTCTCCACCTGACTATTGCAGAGCCTGGGTGGAGACCATGCACAAGCTCCCACTCCACGTCTGAGCACTGAACAAGGGCGCTCACACCAATCACAACGCTCCTGTCATGATGATGGTAGCAGCATTGTGATTGGCTTAGGGGAAACCATTGTGCTTCCTGCTTCCGGTGAGGAACATAAGAGGATGGAGGAGATGTGGCGTAGGGAAGCCATGTAAGTGACATTTTATTTTTTTTCTACCCCTGCCCCACCCCTATTATTCCGTGGCAGACACCACTGCAAACAGAAGGAATCAGGAGGCAAATTGCTATGCTGCCGATTTCCCACAAATATCCCTTGCCCTGCCAGGGCATAGGGAGAGATAGCATGGTCAGCTAAGGTGCACGGGGACCAAATCAGTCGGGGCTACTTCTGTGACGTGTCGCAGGTAGCAAAGTCAGCTGTTGTGCCAGCGATAACTTCAGCAACCAAGAATCAAGAAAAAGGGGAAAATGAGGTACAGTAGCTCCTTTTGTGGGAGTCCCAGAAAAGCAAGAGGCCGCTTGCTTACCTGTGCACACCTAAATCCATGTGCTGGGCATGCTTTCACCCGCATCCGACCAATCACTTCACCCGCTAACACCTTTGAAAATTTTAAGGCCGGAGTCTCTCTTTCTCAGATTCCAGCAGGCAAGTTATACACAATTTTAAAGTTTGGCACCCTGACCATTGCCGTTAGGTAAACTCCCCTTCTGCCTCAGTGTCTGCTCCTAGTGCAAAACCACCCCAGATTATAGTACACTTTGATGCAGGTAGGCAAGTTGGAACTTAATGGCTGCATTGTATTTTTCATAGGATGAGACAAATAGTCTAATATGTCTCTCAAATTAAAATGAAGGGTTGAATAAGAAGAAAAATAGTATTTAAATTAACCAGTGGGATCTACTCTGTATCTACACCTCTGTGCCTTGCATGGATTTTCAAAGATATTTTTAGCCCCTTACAAGGGAGTAGCCTGAAAATTGACATACCCGATGAAAACCTCGAATGCCATTGGGTGAGCAAAGCGAATAAGCCCTACCCAACCTAGATGAGGTCCTTTCATCCCATCTTCCATCCATCTATCTCTCCACCCTTTAAGCCATTCATGCACCATCCATCTATACATTTTTTCAAGCTTCCATCCATCTTTCCTTTACCATTCTGTCTGTACACCCTTTCTTCATTGCCCTCTTCCATCCATCCTTCTATCCTTCCACTCACACTTCCAGCCATTCATCCATTCTTTTCCAGTCCATACATGCATTCTTTTTCATCCATCATTTGCCCTTCTTTTATCAATTCACCCATCCATCCATATTCATCCAGCCATTCGTTCCATCCTTTCTTTCTTTCGCCCACCTATTCAAATTTAGTTTTACATTTCCATCCATCAGTCCTTTCACACTTAAAACATTTTTTTCATTCTTTTGGCCCTTACTTCTTGTCACAGCTTCTTTCTTCTTCCTCTGCACAATCTTTCCCTCTCAATCGCTCACCATTTCACCTTTTGAGCCTCATGTTTGGCTTCAAATTCTTGATCACTGTTATATTTTTTCCTTACTTTGTGTTTGAAGAGCTTTTGAGTGCAGAGCTGCAGACAGAACAGGATCATAAATAATTATGTGTCAACACCACCCCCGCTCAATCTGTGACAGTAGGGAGTTCAAGAGCCCCTGGTCCCTTGTTTGGCATATACGCAGGCTGGCCACAGCGCCTGCCAAGCAGCAGTGCGGCTGCTAATCAACCATGCAGCCAAGCCCTGTTGCATGCAGCCATTTTCCCTCTGCTTAAATGCAGGGAAGGACTGTGACCAGGCCCTGCATCCAACCTCCCGTGAGCCCAAACTATGCGGAACAAGTTGCTTGACATCCCGCCCAAACTTATTTGCCGTCATCCCTGACAATGCATGGCATTCTACCCTGAATAGTTGATGCTTATAGAAGGGCCTAACATCTAGTCATCTTTTTCCCAATCTCCTTTGCAGATAACTCCTCCTCCGCATAGCCATGCACCATGCACACCTGGGTTGTCCTCCTACCCTGGCATGTGGCCAGGTCAGCTGCCCAAGCTACAGTGTATGCAGCCCGTGCTACTCATGGCTTTTGGCCAAGAATAGGAGTTGACTGCAGAGCCTGGCCTGTGGCAAGACCCTGAGCCCAGCCTCATATTCTACCAACCCAGCTGCATATGGCCCGGGTATGAAAAGTGAAGTTGGCCAAAGGGTCATGGCCTGTAGCAAATGACCCCTGCACATGGCCTTTGGCTGAGGGTCGTGGTGGCTGGCTGCTCAAAGGTGTGGACCATCACCCATCCCATCTACACCAGCTTGACCATAAATAGAGGTATGGGTATAGGTTTGGCCAAAGGCCATTCACAGTGGGCTTTGGTTGCATAAACTCTGGGTTATTTGTGGGGTAATCATATGTAAAAAAAAAAATAGAAAACCAAACGTTTCAAATACTTTGCATATCTGCGTGTGGATTTGCGGATCTACTGGTCTGAATTAGGATCCAGAATCCTTCAAGAAAAAGAGATTTATGTCCTCCATCTGCCACCATCACCCCAAGGTCAGGGGATGCTCCCTTTGGTGCCTTATACCCTTTTGCAAATATTCTTCAACGGATGCCAGCTTTGGTGGATTGCATCCTGTAATGCCAATCACAAAAGAAACAGTTGCTGCCAGCCAGATAGATTTCCTGGATTCTTCAATCCTCTATGGATTCACAAATCCTGTGCTGGAAGAAGGAACACATGTCATAAGAATGTCACAAATGGCATCACCAATACAGAACCGATAACAATACGTGTGCAATCACGTCAACTATCTTCTGATTTTATGAATAATCCCAATTTTTAGCCAGAAAATAATGTTTAAAGCATACTAGAGTGTTGTAAAGCAATTACTTTGTTTTTAACCTTCTGAATACTTAGCTATAAATTTCCTCCAACATTGTTTTTTCTGGGATATTTTTATGCTATGCTCTGCCATGACAGGCAACGAGCGTCTGTCTCTCCCAAAAGAAATGTGCACAGCCTTTGGTAATGCACAGCAGACGCATCCTTTGCCCCCAAAACAGCCTCCAGCTGTCTGCAGCGTCCACTCGTCCTAAGGTAAGGTCTTATGCTCACACACTTCATCTAACCTTCATGCCACCAAAACAGCTTTGTATGGTTCTGGCCACATGCAGAGGCCTCTGGATCCATAGGCTTGTCTTTTACCCAACATTTTTATGATGATTGCGAAATGCTGTGTTTATTGTAATCTGTGGGATTGATACAATACAATTGATTTGACTTCACTTGAAATAGGCTGGCCTACGACAAGGTTAAAGATCGGGTCAAAGATTTTTCAATTGTTAATTTTGCTGCAGTTCTGCATGAAATAAAACAGAGTGCATTTCAAACAAGTTGTGGTATCTCGTGTTCCATTTAGCTCAATCTAACAGCACCAACGTTATTAGTAAATAAAAGCTTTTTTGACTCACTTTAAATGTGTCCGACTCCTTGATGGATCTGCCCAAAACTTGAGATGCCTTCATTTAAGAAGAGGGAAATGTACATGCCATAATATTTGTGGCTTGGAGATAGGCTGTAATGACCTGTACTGCAGATTGTTGTCAATTCTAGAAGCGTCTGATTATTTATTTCATATGAGGTTGAGATTTCTGTCAAACACTTCTTAAATTTCTGAATGGTTATTCATCATCCATAAAGGGTCTCATTCTCACGCATGTTTGAGCCATAAGCCCATGTAGCACCCCAGGCGGATCCTTAGCTCCAGCAATGCAAACTTGTTCTGCCTTCCTAAATATAGGAAAAAGAATCGTGGTAGAAAAACATCAAAGGGAGTCAAACTCTGGAGCTTACTAGAGCCTCATTTAAGATTCGTAGGCATCTTGAATTCTTTCAAGAAAGCTTTGAAAAATAGACCTCTTCAAAGAGGGTTTTAACTCCCTTATACAATTAGACATTCTCAATGTTTTCGATTTATTAGCACATAAACTGCTTTATTTTCTATTACTTAATCAATTACTGAAATTTCGTTACCGTTTCCTGCGCTACGTATGGCCTTGGGAACATGTTTGCAGATTTCAAATGAACGAAATGAAATGATCAAATTAAAAAACGCAGAGATGCGAGGTAGCTCTAGGTGATTGCTATATTTGGTGAAAGCGGGCTAAGCCACCCCCTGCATTGAGCTTGACAAATCTTGCCACAGTACACCAACGTAAAAGTCTGAAATACCAGCTCAGTGAGAAGATTCTAATGGTAGCATGGAGTTCTGTAAATGCGTGTGTTTTGTCTTTTTTTTTTTTCCTTCCGTGAGGTGTAATTGTAATTTTTATTCATCATCCTCACTCATGAAAACGCCATATTCTTCTGCCTGGTTATTATTACGCATGCGCACACCAACCATGTACCGCCGAATCAAACTGTGTGTGTTCTCTACTTTTATGGTTGAGTTGTGTGTACATGAATCCCTTGAATGCTTGATTTAAGATACCTAAACTGCCCCAACAAGGACAAGACCCTTTATGCTGAGGATAACGCCAGAGGCAGGTCTAGCAATGTCAATAAAATGTGAGCCTGTGCCTAAAACATATTCACAAATGGTAGAATGTGTGCATATATACACACGTGTGCTGGGCTGATACCGATGCAAACCAAGACTAGGCAAATATCTTGGACAACCACCAGCATTTGTGTCCAGAGTTTCCATAAATTGAGGAAAATTAACAATGTACCAAACAGTGGCAAAATGGCCCTTTCGCTAGAGTGTCAAATATTGTAGCACTCCGCTGTAAGTATGTCTCACTTTTCCTCTTTCATCTTGCTGGGCGTCAGAAGGTCAAGGACGTATCTAAGGGACAAAAGGAGAAGGACCCATGTCCTCCAGAATTTGCAGATCCTTGGTTGCTTCCCACAGGCAGTGCTTAATTTGTGCCTGGGTTTACCTGTGCTTAACGCTAGCACTCTGAAAGTCTACCACATGGTGGTGCTGACTGAATATTTTTGAGCTGAGCTCCCAAATAACGAATTCGTATATAGTTTTTAAAAAAAAGGGTGTAGACCATATTTGCACTGTAATGTGACCTGTAATAGTCAAAATGTCGCCCTTGTATTGTGTGATGGTTAGTATTGGGCAGTGCTGCCAGGTACAGTGAGTAGTACCAACCACAGATGTCTCTTGAGAAATAATTCAGACCCTGGCACTAACATTTTTACAAATTAGCACTGCTGCCAAGTACCATAACCTCATGCTGATGCCAATGTTCCAGCTTCCCCTGCTACAAGTAGAGGTGGAACCCCAATTATCACGTGAGTGAGAAAACCCCAAAAGGACCAATAACCTACCAGCTCAACCTGCATGCCCAAATGATACTTCCAGCGAGTTGTGGGCATCCCCTGGTGGGTGAGTCTAAAAGCATCATCCATTTCCTCCAGGGTATTGAGCATGGTGGGTGAGGTGCTGCAAGTTTCAATCCTCTAAAAAAGTATCTTCACCATAATGTAGGTTCAGTTATGTCCCCCGGGATCTTATGGGAGGCATGGAAGGCCACGATGAGGGGTTTCATTAATAGCTATCATGTGGTCCACTGAGGCCAGACTGACACCAAGTTGGAGGAGCTGGAGGTGGGACTTCTTGAGCTATAGGCTCAATACCTGGCCTACCCGGACCCGGCAGTCCTTCCAGACTTGCTGCACACCAGTACTGTTTTACACCAAACCCTGATGGAGAAGGAGCGCTCAGCCTGGACAGCTGCTCAGAGTCGCATTTACCAATGGAGAGACAAATCCAGCAAAACTCTTCACTGGCTCTGCTCTGCTGCATTGTCGCAAGACCCCATCCAATGCGTCTTCAAGCTCAGGGGAAGCCTGTGATTGGTGAGCAGCTGATTGCCGGTGCCCTCGCGGACTATTCTAGTGCGCAATACACTTCCCAGGATATGGAAAGCCCCTCAGATGGGGAATCATTTGTCCGTGGCCTTCCTGCCCGAACTCTCTCAGCACACGACAGGAAATTCTTGGAGTTTGACATTACGGCACAGGAGCTGGGTGTGGCTCTGATGCAGGTCTGACCAGGGAGGTTGCCGGGTCGAGACAGTCTCCCGGCTGAATTCTATAAGACTACCTGGGCACATACAGGCCCACACCTGTTGGGAGTTTTCCAGGAGACGCTGAGGCAGAAACTGAGGGGGAAACCGCTACCCCTGACCTTTAGGAGTGCAAATATCATAGTTATTCTAAAACAACGTCAGCCACTGGAATGTTGCGGGTTTCGCTCTTAAACATCAAGGTCCAGGTATGGGCCAAGGCACTGCTAATAGGCTGATCAAGGTTATATCTACCTTGGTCCACGCAGACCAATCAGGTTTCATGCCGGGCCATGCTACGAGGCATAACATAGTGTGAGTGTATAATACTACCATTCTCTTGGAGAGCCATCATGCTGAAAGTGAGCTCAAACAGGTAAACTTCTGTAAAGTCTTCGACTCAGATTGAATTTTGGGCTTTGATGTATTAGCCATGTGAATCTCCTTTACGCTGTGCTGTTCAGTTAGGTCAGGCGGGGCTACCTCTGCCCTCTTTCTGATAGACTGGGGTAAGCGTCAGGTGTGCCCCCCCATCCCCACTCCTTTATGCTTTGACCATTGAACTTCTGGTGAGTTGAGTCCATCTAGATGTGCAATTACGAGGGTTTGAGTGGGGCCCAGGGTCAGAGGAGAGGATTGTGTTATGGCGATGACGTTCTCATTTTCCTGACGGTGCTCCAGAATTCAGGGTCGCGTGCACTCCAGACCCTAGACCTCTTTGGTTGCTTTTTGGGGCTCTGGGTTCATCCCAGTAAATACTCGGTTTACCCAGTGAGTGGGGGATGATGGGCTCTCCTGGGCATCGGGGCTCCAAGCCATTGAGCTGGGATTTCGTCACTTGGGGGTGTGTATTACTTCGGAGGAGGCCCGGGTATCGGCCCAGACTATACAACCACATTTACACACACTGATGGCTGATTTGAAGCACTGGGCGTTGTTGACTCTTTCTCTTCTCAGCAGACTGGCCATCTTTAAGATGGTGGCCCTTCCTCTGCTTTTGTACCAGCTCCAAAATGGCCTGTTACCTTTGCCAACATCCATCTTCTCTCATATCGACTCCATTTTAAGAGGTTTACATGGAATTATGGTCTATCTATAATCACTCTCTCCTAGTGCTAAAAAACCACATATTATGGAGGTATCGCCACTCCAGATGTTCGTTCCTATTATAGAGCTGCTCAGTTAACTGTCCTGAGTGATTGGTGGTTCAGGGCTTCAGTGACACCACTTACGCATCTGAGGGGTGGGCGGTTGGGCTTCCTGACCCTATTTCCTCTATTAAATGAGGAATCAATCCCTTTGGACCTTCCCTGGAGCCCAGGACTAGGAGGGTGGAGGAGGATCTATGGGGTGAGGGGACAGCTATTCAGAGAGACCCCTTTGTGGCAAGGCCCTGCCCTACGCCAGGTGGTCGAGGCGCAGGGGCTCAGATGTTGGGAGTTAATAGGAATCTCACGGTTGGGGGACGTTCTCATTGGGAATTCAATTAAGTCTTTTACCATTCTCCAAGACTAGTTTCAACTCCATCAGACTCAATGTTACAAATATCTGCAGCTTTGCCACGCACTCACACCATATGTCACACACATGGAGGACATCCCAGAATGTATCCCCTGAGAAATCAAAATACCGCTGACCAACAACTTGCACCAAAAAAGATCCTAGTCATTTACTGGTCTCTGATGGTCAATGCCCCAGACACTTTTCCGGCCCTCTAGGGGGCTTGGGTACGTAACCTGGGCCCCCTGGAGGAGGACAACTGGAGAGAGGCGTTGGCCTCTCCTCATGAGGCGGCCATAGATTCCAAGTAGCACTTCATCGAGCTGCTCTATTTACACAGGATTTATAACACTAGGGAGAGGTTGTGGAGGAGGGGACGTTTTAATTCTGCCATCCATCAAAAGTGCCAAGCTGCAATGGTAGACTTTGAGCATACAGTTTGAGGCTGTGTGGTTCTTGCCGGTTCTTTGACTGTTTGACGGGAGTGTTGGGACTGACTCTGCTATGGACTCCGAGATCCACCTTACTACACATTTCAGATGGAATAGATGGGAATAGATACCAGCAAGTACTTTTGTGGTTAAGCCTTACTATATACTAAACGAATATATTTCGTTACTACGCATTCCGTTGCAACGCATGCCTTTACCACGCATGCGTTACAACGGAATGTTTTTTCTTCGCATTGCCCTTACCTCGATCTTGCCTTTACCCCGCTTTTTCGTTTTTGGGGGGAGACCCCCCAAGCCCCCTTTCTTCTTTTTTTTACCTTTTTCTTAGGTCTTTGCCAACACTAACGAAGGACTGACGCTTTTTTTTCCGACCAGGAAGACGTTTTTCCGTGATGACGTTGCTTGCGTGCTAAAGACGTCGTTGAAGCAATACGCGTTGTGAAGACGTTTACGAGGTAAGTGTACCGTTGTAAACGTTACGCGTAGAAAATGGTTCGTGGTAAAGGCTGTTTCCCATACTAAACAAGACATTGCGAGGGCCTGAAGGAGGCTCAGGCTCCCTCACTGGAGGCTTGAAGGGAGGGTTTGGACCGCTGCTTCACCTGGAACATCCTATTTACATTGCCAGGGGATGCACTAAAAATATTACAAAATATGGGAGTGCTGGGCGGGTTACCGCAGGGCACAACTGGAATGATGTCCTCATCTGGAGCAGTCTCCGGAGCCAAAATCAGAGTTTGTATCCTAGATGTCGTTCAGAGTGGGGGATGAATGGGGTGAGTTGTGCATATTCCTTCAT
This sequence comes from Triturus cristatus, assembly GCF_964204655.1. Taxonomy (NCBI): domain Eukaryota; kingdom Metazoa; phylum Chordata; class Amphibia; order Caudata; family Salamandridae; genus Triturus; species Triturus cristatus. The sequence goes on from NC_140590.1 coordinate 1,471,717,243, forward strand.
TTTCCTTTTCTTCGATTTACGGTTTCAAACAGTGCTAACTTTGCAGTGTAGCTGTTGTTGTTTTTTGTGTTGATGAGAGTGGTCGATTTTGGACACACTGCCAGGCAGGATGCCCTGCTACTCCGTTCATTCTACTGCTGTGACAATTGCTGATGATTTTTTTTAATTTTTAATGCACCGCCTTTTGCTACAAAATCTAATAAAAAGTCTTGATTTTAAAAAAGGTACAAAAAACATGATTTAACAGACCCCTAAGACATTCAGTTTCAAGAAGCCTTGGTCATTTTTAGAAAGCTTTCACCAAACAAAGTATCCCAGCTAAGAACACAAGGGTGTTCCTAACCGAACCACAGGGACAGAGGATAGGGGAGTAAATGATCCCAGTTGTGTGCAGTAGCTCCACGTGGCTAGTGCGGGCAAGGAAAAAATGATTTTTTTTATATATAACCCTCACACACTCTAGTAGTGTCATGCTTCATCATTGGGTTCACCCTGACTCCTAAAGGTCAGGGTAGGCTCAACCATTTTCCAGGGAGTACTTCTGCGAAAGGTGAGCAGGGGGCTTAGCGAGAGATTAAAATCCCTCACCTTCTCCAAGGTATTCTTTTATTAGTGGAGGAGGTGGGGAGAGTAAAAAAACAAACTATCGCGGGTGATGTGGACTATTATGGTCCTATGACCCTGTTTCAAACCGACATGTTTCAGCCTTACTCTAAGGCCCAAAAAGGTATGGGGCTTTCATCAGAGTTGCAGAGTGGTACCTCCCTGGATTTTATTTGCAATTGATACACGGCTAAATTGTGCCAAGCAAATAAGATAACAGGCAGTAATAATACTTGCCCGAGTGTAGTCTTTAGTGCGGGATCATCCACACTTGTTGGGTATTGAGTATCTCGGTAGCGGGGTGCCCTGTAGTCACACTTTCCTCGAGGGTCCTCCCCAGCTATTTGCCTAGTTTCTCTTCGCATCTCACGGCTTGTCACGCAGACCAACTGCACACACCTGAGGTCATTTACCCCCCTATCCTCTGTCCCCCTGGTTTGGTTAGGAACACCCTTGTGTTCTTGGGTGGAATACTTTGTTTGGTTAAAAGTGTTTCACTTGGGAGGACGTATCCCCCCTTTCCGCTTCTTTCACGAAGGGCCCTCTCAGCCCTCTTGATCCAACAAGAACCCTTTTCGGAGGTGAACAACCTTTACAACGCAACTTTTACACCGCACTACCATTACAACGAAACTATTACAACGCGAAATCTGTTACAACGCATGCCATTACAACGCATGCTATTACAACGAAATGCACTAGATGGCGTGCTAACATTAGAAATAGTGTAGTTTTACTATCCAAACACCTTCCCTACTGCAACGTGGACTGGAGTTAGAATAGTAAATTATACATTTCTAATGTCAGCACTCCATCTAGTGTACGTCGTTGTAAAAGCATGCGTTGTAAAGGCTGGCGTTGTAACAGATCTTGCGGTGTAAAAAATGCGTTGTAACGGCATGCGGTGTAAAAGCATGCGTTGTAACGTCATACATCCCTTTTCGGAGCTTATGTATATAACATTTTTAGGAAGTATCTGGGGCAGGAGTCACTAGTGTCGAGGAGTTTTCTGCAATGAAAAAAATCAGCCATACACCTTTTTTCTCTTTATTGTTTGATATATTTATGTACCACAATATATGTTAAAGATACGATTTGCAATATACATCTCATCTTATTTACCACGTTTACACCACACGTACATTGGAAACATCTCCACAGGTCTGCTAGATTCCACAGAATGAGGTTTTCTCTTTGCCGGACCCTTTTCAAGCCAACAAATCCTGCCTGCCTTTAAAATGTAAATGGAATGAAACGTATTTTTAAAAAGTGCTTTTTTCATTGGAAATTAAACTGATAGCGAGTGCTTGCTTTAAATTGACTTCGAAGATGAAGGGATTTGTTTGTCAACATTGCTTTTATTGTTTCCAATTTAAATGGTGTGTGGATGTTTTTTGTTTTACACTTTTTAAAATGTACCATACATGTGTATGCCTCATGCACATGAACGCACTTGGGAGAGTGGCATTTTCCTCGGCAACCTATTGCATTCTATGAACAAAAAGAAATTGATTAGGGGGAAACAAATGTACATACTTTAAATGGTATTACCCACAATATTAAATGTAAGTGGTGATTTGATTTAAAAAAAAAGTTTTTGAAACTAGAAACTTAATGCAAAGGCAATTGGCACCCTAGTCATTTTTACTCGTTATCCAAAAACTAATGAAATGGGTATTCTGTCTTTTAACGTTTGTTTCCTTGTACTGCAGGGTCTGTGAGAAATACCTAGTCCCCTTTGTTTAAAATTGTAGAAATCAAAAGCGATCGTAAAATAAATTAAAACTGATTTGTGTGTTCCATGATTTAGCACCTGTGGATGTGATCATACATGTTATTAGATCGGCACAATTAATATTCAATGGTTTACAAATCTATGTAATATTTCAGGACTTCATGCGGTATAAAGTAAACTCGAACAGATACTATGGGGCATATCAGCAAGCTAGCGATACAAAATTATCGCCGTTTTAGCGTCCGTTTTCGGACGAAAAGCGGCGATAATTTTATCGCTTAATCAGCAAGGTCACGCTGACGCGTGCTTCCTTGCTTTAGCTCCCTTTCCCATAACGCCCACCTTTGCATCTCTAATGAGATGTAAAGTGGGCGTTCCGTCCCAAAATAACTGGAGAAATTTCGCTAACCAACATTTCTCCAATTATCAAGGGAATCGCTAACAGGCATAGCGATAAGAAAAGTAGCGCTAACCACAGTTAACGCTACTTTCCTTACGCCTGCTTTCACCCTGACTTAGCCATTATATCCAATGTAAGGAGGATATGATGGCTAAGTATGCCCTGCCTTATCAGCAAGCTAACGCCAAAATGTGCGAGATTATCGCTGGATTTCCAGCGATAATCTCACTTTTGGCTGTTAGCGCGAGGAATTTTATCGCTTTTGAGATAAGCGTTGCTGATAGCACGCTATCTAAGCGATAAAATTCCACGATAGCCGGTGATAATTATCCTAGCGCTAAGTGCACTTCGCGATAACTATCGCCGGCCTTTGCTGATATGCCCCCAAATTTGGAGGTTGTTGGTTCGGTACTCGTTAGGATATCATGACATAATAATATCCTTTCAAACATTAATCAGAAAAGCGCAGCTTGTGGACACCCACTGCCTTCAATTTTTCCACACCCCTGTGGGTGACCAGCAAGGATGGAGTGAATCTTTAGTATCCCTTTACAATATATGCTAAACAGTTGTATGTCTGATTATCAAGAGTAAAAATATAATCCTACAAAAATACTGTAGCCAAAATATTGACTACTACAATATCGTGAAGGACAGTCTATATAAGTAAGTATAGATTTTGTATTTTTAACTCCACATCCAGGTAATACGAATATATACATATACCCATCCCTCGCTCTACTTGCCAGCTGCTGCCCTGACAGCACCAGTGCATGCTGGACAGATTGCAAATCACTGTCTATAATCTTACCAGCCATTCTCCTTGAAATACATTATGTGCACTCCCACCAGCCGCGTTCGGTAGTAGGAGTAACTGCAGGGCGGTGACGTGGGGATGGGCAGGGGCAGGGTGGGGGGTAGTAAACTATGGATTACGGAGGTTTACAGGTAAGTTAACATATAAATTAATAAAATCCCCAAATGCGATGCAGTGCACGCAATGAAATTCGTTTTATTAATTTATATGTTAATTTACCTGTAAACCTCCGTAATCCATAGTTTACTACCCCCCACCCTGCCCCTCCCCCTCCCCACGTCACCGCCCTGCAGTTACTCCTACTACCGACCGCGGCTGACTCCCACAGAAATGAAAAGATTTTGGGGCAGATTATCAAGCACGGCGTTAAAATTATCGCCGCTTTAGCGGCAGAAAACTGCCGCCAAAGCGGCGATAATGGGCTTGATAATATGCCGCAGAGAATTCCAATAGAAGCCCATGTTGACACCAGGACATGGGCTTCTATGGGAATTCTCAAGGGCAATAAAGCGGCGATAATATTAACGCCGTTTCTTGATAATATGACCCTTTATTTGGTTAACATGTGGAATTAGCTCAATAAAATCTTTGATTTGTTGTGGGAGAGAACGCAATTCGTCTCTACAAGGATCACTGTAAAATATCTATCTATCTATCTATCTATCTATCTATCTATCTATCTATCTATCTATCTATCTATCTATCTATCTATCTATGAAAAATAAAGGTAAAGACATGGAGTTAAGAATAATAGATCTATACATACCTCTATATTCTTATTATATTGTTATTGTGGTGGCCCATAAGCTAGCTACATGTTTGCAGGACGATATTTTAAAGATAGTGTTCTGCTACAAAAACCTGCTAAGAGTTTGGTGTACATTCGATAAAACAAGCCAAAATGCCTTTAAAAATAGCCTTTGAGATTCAATTTTCTAAGTTACCTTAACTGGGGACTCACAGCACCCAAATCTCTACTGGTCTAATAAGAGCTATCATCACCTCCACAGAATCTGTTTTTAACCAGAAAGCACATTTTGAGAAATTTCCACATTGGATGACTGTCAGATTATCATGACCAATCACAGATGTATATTAGTGTCCATTTAGATGTAGAATGCATTTTTGTGCCTTTATGTAACCCTCTTCTTTTCCTTTTCTCTCTTCCCATTGGTCTTTCATTCCTGATCATTCTTCTGTGTTGGTACTAAAGGCCTCTATTAGGCCCTCAATCGAATGGATGAAGCCAGAAACACTGCAGATGCCACCTATAACAAAGATGGAGACATCAAAAAAGACATGATGCCACATGAGCTTCCGCCACATAAGTTTGAGGTGGAAAAGGCTGGGGAGCAAGAAACAGAGGCCAGCTCCTGTGAGGCTGCCAGTGAGGCCCATAAGAAGAGCAAAATGAGGGACATAAATGGCCATCAATAAGGTAACAACCACCAGGGCACATCTGAGGCCTAGTCCCCAGGATTTCAACCTTCCATCACCACCGTAGCAGTTCGGAAAGATTGCTCTTCCTCCTTCCTGGAAGAGGGACCGCTCCAATACTTCCACAGCTGCGAAGAATGGCAAAGGGTAGGAGAGTAGGGCTTTGGCAACCAGGAAAAGGTTCACCACAGCCCTTATGGTGGAGGGCAAGTTGTCTGTGATGACCTCCTTTGTTTCATCTGCCCAGGTCAAGTAGGCGACTAGTGCGAAGAGACCCTTGAGGATACAGGCTGCAATGTGGGTCCAGTTCATCATGCATGTGAACTCCTTTGGCTGGCTCATGTTACCCTCAAGGGATGGCAGAAAAATTTGGGACGTGTAGCTGAAAACGATGATGCCAATGGAAATAGGAAACTTCTTGACATCGATGTAGAACTTGACCTTATCCCAGGCCCAGTCGCGTGCCCTGGAGAGGCAGTAAGCAATCACCAAGATGTTGATGACAAAGTGGGCCAGGGTGCAGAGCAAGCTGAACTTAGAAACTGCCTTGAGGTTCTTCAGGAAGGCGCATGGCAGAAGGGCTGCCGTAGCGATGATGGACCAAGACTTCTGTGAGATGGGCAGGTTCGGGAAGCTATTGTACATCAGGTTACCACTGACTACCACATACAGGATGCACGTCATTACAAGTTCAATTATCTGGGCCACATTTACAATCCTACCCCCAAGTTTCGGGAACCTGGGGGCACAGCAGGCATTGGCAATATCCACATAGGAGTCCCTGACTCGCACTGTTTCCCCATCTTCATTTTCTTCATAGAGGCAGTTAATCAGAATTTTTCCGGTGTAACAGCAAACCACTGCAGCAAATATAATTAAGAACAGTCCTAGATATCCCCCATGGAGGATGGCATAGGGGAGCCCGAGGACAAACATTCCCTAGAAAAAAGCAGAGCAGACATGGGGTTAGGTGCAAATAAACAGTAATAGATCAGTTATATGTATACAATGTATGTCTGCATGTATTGGATTTATAAACAGAAAGCATAGGCACAAAGCAACATACCACAGTACAAGATAAAGTTTTAGAATACAGGAATAGCGTGGCAACTAGGGATGGAGTAAGGAAGAAGAGGTAGAGGGTATAGCTAGGTCTAGAGTGGAATAGATGGGTTTTGATGAAGGAAGTATAGCAGGAGTGTGGACTGAAGGGAAGTGGTGCGTTTCATGGAGATTAGCCATGATGGGCTATGAGGTACAAGGTGTTGCTTGAAGAGATAATTTAGTATTTGAATATTATAGATTTATACTTTTTTATTCAATTAAAATGATCTGCATATTGGGATCAAAGCTCACTAATTCAGCATATTAGCCCAGTATGCAAATCAAGAGGTCATTCTTTACAGCTTTCTAACTCTCAAGCCACATTTTAATAGCTACTTAAGGCAAATAACTGGGAAAATACTACCAGGATATAGAACCCTGAAATACTTTCCATGTTGCTGGGACAAGCCCACCATTTGGACATATCTACATCTTAAACCCTACCACTGCATTTTCCTCACCATCTTTATTTCTTGCCAACTGGAAATGTCGCTTGTATTCCTGCCAGAGACATTTTAAGGCATTAGCAAAGTTGACAATTTCCCAGGGCCACCATCTTTCAATAGGGTCCCTAGGTAAGGGATTTTACTCTCGATATTAAACCTATTTCTCGACCTCTTCTGTCTGCCTACCTCTACCTCAGAGGTTGGCTCTCTCTACCGGGTGACATTTTAAGGATTTTGTGACTCTAGCAAAAACATATTTTAACTGCTTTTCTTTGACCTGGTTTCTGAAAAAATGAAGTTCTGCAGTTCAATAATGTGTGATATCTCATAGGCTTGAAAGAGCAGAAAATGGATAATGAAGTTCAAAGTTATTCCAAAAAAGGGGCCCCAAAATGTGTCTTGTCTGGGGTCCCAAAATCCTTAATATGATACTGATTTCCCCAGATTGTCAGTTACAGGTTATGTTAAGAGCATAGTCACTTTTGGACACTCCCTATTCCTAATATTAGTTTTGTGACCAATATAGTATTCAAATAATAGAATGGCCATTAATGAACCCAGATATACACTCTCTGTAAAATCACACATAATTACAATTACATTGGCCACTTCATATGCCATTCAATGGTTTTAAGAAAATGTTTCTTTTAACATTTTAGATTTTAAATCCCTGTAGAAGCATCATATGAAGGTGATTATAATAATACTGTTCATTACTACCCTACGTATTTACTAATATTGTGTAATTGTATTGTTCTTCTGTGTATATATATTTGTATGCAGTGTTGTTGTAGTATTATATTGTGGTGTTTTGTGATAATGTGTTATTTCTGTGCTGCTTTGATGATATATGATATTGTACTTTGATGTTCTATTTAGTTGTGTGTATGTGTTTGCATTTTGTGACACAGAGATTGCTGTTGTTCAGTTGTGCTCTTTGCATGTCTTAGTGTACTGCTATTGCATGGTTATACTGTATGTAAGATGTGAGGTTTGTCTTGTGTTTTTGTATGTGCTGTGCTGTTAATGTGAAATTGTCTTTTGTTAGTGTTTTGTTGCTGTTTGGGCTTGTTTTAATTCCTAGGTGTTTTGTCTGTTTATCTATCAATATACTATAGGTAGATAGGTAGTTATAGTAAGAACCTTGTTTCTATACGAAAAGCGTTTTGTCTTTTGCCAATATCTTTGGCGTCGTTTGATGAATCTTTGCAAAATTTCCAAAACTAATGGGGCGGTCAGCTGCTGTATTGAAAGTTTCGGGGTGATTCATCAAGCAGGGGCCGAGAAAAAGGGGGGGGTCCCAAATCACGTTTTCTCCATGTTCATTTTCGTAGGAAACTGTTGACGCTGCTACAGCCCGAACTGCTGAATGAAAAAACACCAAATTTGGCAAAAACACAGCTCTTGGTCCAGAGTGCACTCTTTCTGTTAAATGGTGTAAATCCATTCAGTAGTTCCTGTGAAATTTAAAGATTTCTCAGAAATACATCTGTGGCCATGGCGGATCTACAAACCCTCCCGATCTCGTGCCTGAAATCTGATTGGGTGCCAACACTTCAAACCAGGAAGTATTGACAGCCATCTTGTGAGCCGGTTGAACCAAGTCACAAGAAAAAAGGTGAAACAACAAGAAAAGGGGGCAGGGTAGAAACTCCTTGACCCCATAGGCCTGTTCAGAGTTTCCCACAGGGACCCCAAGGGACAAAAAAAGCATTTTTTTAAATGTTGTCGAGATTTGTAGTGGAACAGTGAATCCGACAGAAAATGTTAAAAAAACAAAGCACAGGCTGCTGCGCTTCATTTCCTTTAGTCCCCAGAGTGGGCCAGGTCCCAGGGGCAATAATAAAAAGAGATGCAAGGGCCTGCGTGGCCCCCTACAGCCCCGGGAACTGCCACCTCCCTGGGGCTTATTCTTTAAAGTGCAAGGGGCCACATGCACCCCCCCCGCAGCACCGGAGACCACCACCTCCCTGGGGCTAAGTATTTGAAATTTCAGGGGGGCCTTGCGGTCCCCCCAGCAGCGCTGGGGACCTCCCTGGGGCTATGTTAAAAATAATGCATGGGGGGACTCCTGCCCCCATGCAGCCCCGGGGACCGCCACCTCCCCGGGGCTAGTTTTACAATAAGGTGTGGGGGGTTCCAGCCCCCCTATGCAGCCCCGGGACCACCACCTCCCTGGGGCTATGTTAAAAATAATGCATGGGGGGACTCCTGCCCCCATGCAGCCCCGGGGACCGCCACCTCCCCGGGGCTAGTTTTACAATAAGGTGTGGGGGGTTCCAGCCCCCCTATGCAGCCCCGGGACCACCACCTCCCTGGGGCTATGTTAAAGATGGGAGGGGGCTGTGCAGCCCCCCTCGTAAAGCTGTAAATGGCCCTGTGGACTGCCACCCCTCCAGTGTTGGCTCCAGAAATGCCCCAGAGTGCCCACCCCCAGGACCTTGCAGTTTGCTATGGGATGACAGGAGCAGTGCTCACACCATCCCATAGCAAACAAGTCTGGTAGCTTTGACCAAGCGAGAGCACTTTGCTCTCGCTTGGTCGAAGCGAGAACACTTTGCTTTTTACCCCCAGGGAGCTGCATCTTAGCAACCACTCTGCAAGGGTGACTGCTAGTTAAAAAATAATTGAAATTTACTAAAAAAACAAAGGTTACAGGGACGTTATAGTTAGGGTCAGATTTTACTCATGCAAAACCAGAGAAATTAAGCCATGATAGTTAGCTGAGTTAACAATGCACTGCTTATGACCTCACATATTACATCGCTCATGACATGGTTAGTGACATCACTCATGATATCTCAAATTTCATCTTTCATGTCATCAGTGATGACAGCAGCCACAGCATCTCTGCTGCACCATTTATACACCCACTGCCACTTCCATTCAACCATTTACAAACCCATTCACAGACCCATACCAGTACTTACATACCCACTGTCTGATTCATAGATCTACACACACATCCACTTGCTCATCCATACTGCCACCCATACACCTGCTCACTCACTAATACAGCCATTGACATATCCACTTGTAAACCCATACAGGGACTCACACACTGAGTGAGTCACCCATGGAACTACTCACACACATACACACTCACCCATACAGTCAATCACACAGATAAGTACTCACCCAAATAGTCACATACACACCAACTTGCTTACTCACACAAATAGTAACACATACTCACTCACCTATACAGTCACTGACAAAAGCATTCACTCATCCATATATCCACTCTCATATTCACTAAATCATGCATATAGTCACTCTTATACCCATCACTCACCGATACTGCCTTTCCAATACCCAGTTACTCACCAAGATTGACACATGCACTCAATCACCGACACAGCCATACAGACACTCACTCACCCATACAACTTCTCCACCATGCACTTAGTACCCCATACAGCCACTGACTCACCCACTCACTCATCCATACAGGCAGTCACACACCTCCTTGTCCACTTACACAGACACCCAGGCAACCATAGAGGTAGTCAGACAACCAATCTATCACCCATATAGCCATTCACATACCCACTAACACACTCATACATCCACTTAGACATAAACTGACACACAGATACACACATTCACACAACCAGTCATTCATCCATAAATCCACTGAGACACCTTATCTCTCACTTATACAGTCAGTCACTCACCCACTGAGTCATCCATACAGTCACTCATACACCCACTAATTCACCAATACACCATGGTATATATATTTATCTGCTTCCATGCTTATGACGAGCCCAACTCGTCATGAGGCACAGTGGAGCTGTGCTCATGACGAGCTGGGCTCGTCATAACGGTCGTGGCACACCCACGTGCAATTGATTCCCTTCCTGTGCGGGAGAATCAATCAGTGGGTGGAGTCGTGACGAGCCCACACATCTAATCGTGAGATCTGATTGGCTGTCAGTACTTCATCCAAGAAGTGTTGGCAGCCATCTTGTGACCAATATACATGATAGCACCTCATTAAAAAGCATTGCAGTTAATAGAAGGTTTTAAGACTTTAGTTACATTATAAATCATTTGTTGATGGTACCATACTCATTTTAGGAATTGTGGTGTGTTCTAAGGCGATTTTACCATGTGAAAAATCCTTCTGCTGTGATAGCATGAATCATGTTTGAGAGAAAACTATTTTCTCATCCTTTTCCCACAGAGGTTTGGAAGGTGATTTATAAGCTAAACTGAGAGCATATTTTCTGTAAATTCACATTATCTTTCTCAGTCATGTGAGAATGAAGTCTGACATTCTCAGTAAAACATGTACATCCAACAAGGGCAGAGACTGACAGTTGATTCCTTTGTGTTCTACTGCAGCTTCCCAGAGTATTCTAAAGAACAACTAGAGCGCTAACAGTCCTACTTATGACAAACGTATTGCACACCTGAAGCCATCTTGATTGGAATAAAGTTGTAACTCTTAAAACATTTAATTTAAAAAGGAACAAAATGAGGTTCATTTTGCCATAGAAAGTATGATTAGTGCTGCAGAAAGAAAAATTAGGGCACATTTTGAGTGACTTCTCAAATCCTCTTCCATTTCATTAAAAAATTCTGACATGCAGACTGAAACATGCACTTTCAACACCAGCAGCAGACTTCCCTGGTGAGCAGTAGCTTTACTACAGTGATCTAAAAGCAACTAGAGTGCTAACATTCTGAATTTATGGCAAATGTGTGACACATCTGAATGCCTTCTTGATGGAATCAAAGTAAAAAACTGAAAGTATTTCCTACTGAGGAGACTGTAGTAAATGAGGAAATTAGGAAACTTCATAACAAATAAGTCTCCCAAAATGGCCACCAGAGACAAAAGAGCCCAAATGTAGCCCAAATATCACCCAGATGTAGCCCAAGTATAGCCCAATGACAGAATGTCCCAGAGTGTTCTAACGAACAACCAGAGCACTAACAGTCTTACTTATGACAAAAGTATGGCACACCTGAAGCCACCTTGATTGGAATAAAGTGGTAACACTTAAAACATTTAATTTACAAAGGAACAAAATGAGGGGGTTCATTTTGCAATAGAAATTATGATTAGTGATGCAGAAAGAAAAATTAGGGCACATTTTGACTTCTCAAATCCTCTTCTATTTCATAAAACAATTCTGACATGCAGACTGAAACATGCACTTTCAATACCAGCAGCAGACTTCCCACGTGAGCAGTAGCTTTACTACAGTGATCTAATGAGTAACTAGAGTGCTAACATTCAGAATTTATGGCAAATGTGTGAGACATCTGAATGCCTTCTTGATGGAACCAAAGTAAAAAACTGAAAGTATTTCCTACTGAGGAGACTGCAGTAAATGAGGAAATTAGGAAACTTCATAACAAATATATCTCCCAAGATGGCCACCAGAGACAAAAGAGCCCAAATGTAGCCCAAATATCACCCAGATGTAGCCCAAGTATAGCCCAATGACAGAATGTCACAGAGTGTTCTAATGAACAACTAGAGCGCTAACAGTCTTACTTATGACAAAAGTATGGCACACCTGAAGCCATCTTGATTGGAATAAAGTGGTAACACTTAAAACATTTAATTTACAAAGGAACAAAATGAGGGGGTTCATTTTGCCATAGAAATTATGATTAGTGCTGCAGAAAGAAAAATTAGGGCACACTTTGACTTCTCAAATCCTCTTCTATTTCATAAAAAAAAAATCTGACCTGCAGACTGAAACAGGCATTTTGAATACCAGCAGCAGACTTCCCTGGTGAGCAGTAGCTTTACTACAGTGATCTAATGAGCAGCTAGAGTGCTAACATTCTGAATTTATGGCAAATGTGTGACACATCTAAATGCCTTCTTGATGGAACCAAAATAAAAAACTGAAAGTATTTCCTACTGAGGAGACTGCAGTATATGAGGAAATTAGGAAACTTTATAACAAATACATCTCAGAAGATGGCCACCAGAGACAAAAGAGCCCAAATGTAGCCCAAATGTTACCCAGATGTAGCCCAAGTATAGCCCAATGACAGAATGTCCCTTTTAATTTATTTTTTTATTTTATTTTATTCAATTCAGTGAGGCCAAAAAACTAAACAAAATTCATAATATACAGAGAACAGCCTTGAGTCAGGGGCATATACAAACATACAGTCATATACAACAGACGTTAAACTGAAACTGATCATCAAAATAAATTCCTATACCCAATTATCGATCGGCTCCCATATTGCTACCCCCAATTTCTTTCTTGCCCTGCCTTTTAATTTATATAAGGCCATTTCCAAATTATACAATGAGATAAGCTTAGACCTCCAGTTATCAAATGACGGGGGTTCAGGATCTAGCCACTGAGATGTTATACATAACCTCAAAACTGACATACATATAAACTTTAAACCTCTGTGCGAACCCGTCTTCCTCCCTGAATCCGTGCCATGTTCTATCCCAAACAAAACCAAATGTGCGGTCAAGGAGATCGGGATACCCAGAGATCCTAAAATAAAACATTCAATGTCCAATAAAAGTTGGGAGAGCGAGGGGCAAGAAAAAAACATATGTATTGAATCCGCCCCATGTAGCCCACATCTAGCACAACTCGTCCCCCTCCCGGCCTTCCACTTTGTAATCTTTGCTGGCGTATAATACAAATTGCACATAGCCATATACGCTTGACTTCTTAAACTGCCAGAAAGCAAAATGGCATAAGCAGTCCTCCAAACCAGCTGGATATCAATATTGGTCAATGATAATTTCCCCTCCCACATTACCTCGAGTTTACGGATGTCATCAGGCTCCTTCACAATAAATTCTTTATATAATTGACCAATTTTAGATTTGCGTTTTATCAACTCCAAAATCCGGATCTGAGACACTTGACAATTCCCCCTCGCAATTTCGGCCTGAAGGAAACTTCTAAGTTGCAGATATTTAAAAAAATCCGCCCTGCCAACCCCAAATTTCTCTTGTAGCATTAAAAAAGAGAGAATATTACCAGTCTCTAATAGATCCCCTGTTACTCTTATACCTTGCTGTGACCACCTCCTCATAACTGAATCATGACATACAGTGGAAGGCAAGATATACGAATCAAAAGGTGTACACCACATGATAGTCGGAATATCTAATTGTTTCCTGAGCCTCCTCCATACTGCATACGCTGCCTGTATAATCTTAAATCTAGTCTTTTTATAGTAGCTTGGCTCCAGCACTTTTACCAACAATCCTCGGGCCGATTCACCAAGACACCATTCATAAATTGAAGGGGAAAAGGCAGCCTCCTGTACCTCAATACTCCCACATACCAAGACCCCCATGAATTGGAGCAGCGAAATAGTATAATAAGCGTAAAAGTTAGGAATAGCCAGACCTCCCCGCTCTACCGGCAAATATAACCATTTCATCGCCCTTCTAGAGCGCCGATACCCCCAGAGGAACCGTGAGCACATTCGCTCCACTCTCTTAAAAAAGGTATTAGGGAACATAATTGGAATTGCCCGAAACAAATATAAAAATTTCGGAAAAATTGACATTTTTAGTACATTCCCCCTTCCATATATAGATAGATGGAGCCTATTTAAGCGCTCCAGGGTGTTACTTACTGATATGATCAGTGGCTCAGCATTAATCTTTGGTATCTCTTGAATTTTAACAGAGATAAGCACCCCTAAGTACATTGCCTCCTTGGATACATCCATTCCTAGTGGTAAACCAACCTCCGTGTGTAACACCTGTGTCTTGTCCAGATTCAATTTATAACCTGATACTACACCAAAGTTGCTTGTAGCAACCACAATTCTTTCCATGGCCTAGCACATATCCGCAGACAACACCGCCAGATCATCCGCATATGCCAAGACTTTCACTGAGTACATATGCGCTTTAACCGGACAAATTTCATAATCAGCCTCCAACCTATTGATAAGAGGGTCTATATACAAAGCAAACAGAAGTGGGGAGCAGGGGCACCCCTGCCTCGTGCCCCTGCTAACCATAAACCTCTGAGACTCTTCTCCCCCTAATCGTACTATTGCAATCGGCATACAATACATAGATCGTATTGCTCTTATAAAGTTCTCAGGAAAGGACTTCCACCTCATCACTGCCCACAAAAACTCCCAGGAGACCCTGTCGAATGCCTTTTCGGCATCCAACAGGGCCACCCCAGCGGGAACCCCCGTTGCCTGTGCCCAATCGAAACCAGAAATAAGCCGCCTAACGTGGTCCGTAGTGCCTCTCCCGGCTATAAATCCGTGTTGACGTAGTGAGACTAAGGGAGTGATAACTGCCCCCAATCTCTTTGCTAAGCATTTAGAGTATATTTTGTTGTCGGCATTTATAAGGGAGATTGGACGGTATGATGCATGCTCACAGGGATCCTTTCCCTTCTTCTTAAAGATTATTATTACTGTTTCCGACCAGGAGGCTGGGGGATACCCCCTAAATGCAGCCTCAACAACCGAAGTCAATAGCCCAGCTAAGCTCTTCCTGAACTTGGTATAGAACTCCAACGGAATTGAATCAGACCCCATCGCCTTCCCTGAGGCTAATGAGAGCATAGCCGTCTCAATCTCATCCCAAGAAATCCCTTCTACCAATTCCTCTTTATCTCCCTGTTCTAACCCGAGGGGGCTCATTTCCTCTAAAATATTGCTGTATTCCTCTAACCGGTTCTGCTGTATATAGTTTTTCATAATACTTTTTAAAAGAATCATGAATCAAGGAGGGAGTCTCTAATACATTCCCATCTCTATCCTTAATCTTTAAGATCCTAGAATAAACCTCCTTTTGACGAAGCCTTTTAGCCAAGACACTCCCAACCTTTTCCCCATATTCATAAAACTCCCTTCTGTGAACTTGGTATTTAGCGGCTGCGTCATCGGCATACCCTTGATATATAATTGAGCGAAACGCGGCTACTTCTGCTTGAGCCTCACTCACCCTCCCAGCTGATTTTATCTCAGAAACTAGGTTATGCTCCAGCAAAGAGAGGGCCGCCAAATCATTTAAAGATTTCAAACGGTCCTTTTTCCGCTTCCTTGCTGCAAACCTTATTGTCTCACCTCTTATACCCGCTTTAAAAGCGTCCCACACAATCTCCGTCCTAGCAGATCCCATATTCACCTGAATAAAGTCAGGGATCCATTTTTCCATCCAACTACAATAATCATGATTCATCAATAATTTCCTATCAAAAGTCCATTTCCTCCCTTTGGCCTTTAACCCACCGCATTCAAACTCTAATACTACTGGGCTATGATCTGAAATTATCTTGGGTTGTACGTTTATAAAGGCACTCGATAATATAACATCAGAGATCAAGAATAAATCAAGTCTTGCCATCTTCTTGTGTGGGGCAGAAAAATACGTGAACCCATCTTGCCCTGATTTTAGCTCCTCCCAGGCGTCATATAGACCTTGATCTTGAACCAATGCCTGCAGGCTCCTAAAAGCTCTAGGTTTCCTGCCCTTATAGACTTTAGCTGTCCTTATATTCAGTTGCAAATACATATGTATGTTTAGATCCCCACAGACCAACATAGGCTGAGGATAATTAGACAACTCTGTATTAATTACCTGAAAAAAATCTGGGTCATCCTCATTTGGTGCATATATTGAACACAATGTCATTACTTGCTGTGAAATTGCTACCTCCATTACAACCCACCTCCCAAATTTATCCACTTTATGTTTTTTGACCTCCAACAATCCCCTTTTAGCCAGAATTGCAACCCCCTTTTGATTAACTGCCTGCGATGTACATGCCAACAGTTCGAGCCCTAGAGAGCCGAGCCAGGCCCTATTCGACCATGCTATATGCGTTTCTTGTAAAAAAAGCAGGTCCCATGAACTTGCATACACAATCCTGGCTAATACTCGTCTTTTCTTAAAGTCATTTAGACCACAAATATTCAATGAGCAGCAGGTTAATTTCACCATTCAAAAAGAAAAGAAGAATTCTTACAGAAGAACAACACTCTAATAACAGATAGCTTGCTCTGCTTATATTTGATACAATCAACATTATTCAAGGACACTATACTATCTTTTTCCTTATACCTCACTGAATTGATTACAACCCACCCCCAGAACCCCCTTTCCCACCCCCCACCACCAACTTGACCCACCCCAACCCACCCTGATCCTCCCTCAGCGGGCATTGGGAAAAATCCCCTGTTGATGGTAAGCCCGTGCTTGGCCCCACCTCTTCCACTCCTCCCCCGTGCTCCAACAACCGAAAAGCAATAAGGCAAACTATAAAGAAGCATTTAACATAATTCGCCATATAACTATAGCTACATCGCTATAAGCATTATAACCAGTAAACCTCAATTTATCTAGCTTATACCTTGCTTATAGCTCCTACAACATGTCCTCTCCCCAATATCTCCAAAAAACTCTATTGTGCAAAAATATAATCAGATTGACTGGAGATATTCTTTTGCCTTGATTTCTGATGTAAAAAACTGACTGTGACCACCCTTAATAACTTTTAGTTTAGCTGGATTCTGTAAAAATGCCTGGGCCCCTTTTGCTTGAAAACCCGGAATAAGCTGTCTTAGCCTCCAGCGCCGCTCCACAGTATCCTGACAACAATCTGGCCGTACAAAAAACTCACACCCCCCGGCATTTCTTCTTTTATTCGGACGAGCCAGATCGTATAACTCCTCCCTTGCCCTGAAATTATTCAAAGATATCAAGATAGCCCTAGGAAATTCTACCTGGCCCTTCTTCTGGACGAATGGGAATCTATGCGCCCTTTGAACCTCTTTTTGCCACTCCCAATGCCCCAGCTCCGGGAAAGCCTCCGTTAGTAACCCCACCATAAACCTTAACGTGTCTGACCCCTCCTTTCCCTCTGGTATACCAAGCACCCTCAAATTATTACGCCTTGACCTATTTTCAAGGTCAGAGATCTTCCAGCGTGTGTCCTCGCGCTGCGCTTTAAGAGACTCCGTTAGTTCTTTCTGGGCACATAGTTCATCCTCCAGTGTAGAGATCCTTGCCTCTGCCTCGGACATCCTTGTGGACACATCTACACACGTCTTTGCAACTCGCCTGACAGCATTTTGCAACCTTTTACACGCATTCTGAGTACGTAGTAAACCAGTCTGAGTCTCTGCCCTATGAGTCATGATTAGATCATAAATGGTAGCTAAAGTAATTTCTCCGGGGGTTGAATCCTCCACCCTTTGTTGATCCAGTGGGGGTACAGCTGGATTGCCGGGTAAGCATGACAGAATAGAACTCGGGGAGCTCTGCTCATCCCACATAAATGATACCTCTGATACTCTCATGGCCCCTCCACTGGCTATCTCCTCACCCCTCCTCTGGGGTTCAGCCGGGTCCTCTCCGATCTCGTCTTCTCCCCCCACACTAGCCCCTTCCAACCACTCTTGAACCACGCTGTCCACAGAGGATCTGTCGGACAAAGAAAAAAAATCCTCCGTAGTAGATACTTTATCCGGCACCTCCACCAGACCTAAAGGCAGCTCAAGAGATTTAACTTTTAATGACTTCACTGCATTTACGCCCTCCACGGATGGTACTACTGGGATCTTCTCCTTCTGGCTATGCAGTTGCTGCGTCTGATGTTGCGCCTGATGCACTTCTGAACTCTGAATCTGTCCTAGCCCTTCTTGGACTACATCTCCCAGAATTCCTCTATCCGAAGAGCTTGGGGTCTGATTCAGGTTCAGATTCGATTTATCATGTGGATGCTGTTGAACTCCCTGCTGGCCCTCTTCAGTTAACTCAGGGTTTACTGGGTTGCCCACTTTCTGTTTAGCCTTAAACATTGCGGGGATATGTGAGGAAACACTTGGCTGAGACTCTGTCTGCGTCTCCCCTCCCGCCTCCTTCTGAGTATATGGCGCTTTCCCGGTCTTACCAGCCCCATTCGGTTTTGACGCTGTCTGTCGCGTTCTCACTGGTGTACCGGCAGTATTCCCAGCTCCTCTCTGACGACTCTTTCCGACCATAGCTCTGTCAAGCAGTCCGACAGCAGCGAGTAAGCACCAGCGCCAGCGCCAGTACCCGGTAAGCCCCGGCTCTGAACGAGCGACTGTTGACAATCTCCAGAGTATGCACGCTGACAAAGTTTTCGTGTCAAGCGGCTCCTTAACTCCTTAGCGGGAACTCCGTGAAAACGCCCAAGGATGAAGAGACGTGAGATGGGAGACGGGAGACAGGAGACGGGACTCCGCTTTGAGCCACACAGCCACGCAGAGGTAATTGCTGCCGGTTCACATTCACTCCGAGCAAATATCTGAGTCCAGCCTTTGAGATTAATATCTTGTATATCACGGCCACACACGGGAGACAGGGTACGGGAGAGTGCCAGAGGTGGGAAGCACTCGCCTAACCGGCCAGAGCTGCGGCCGCCATCTTGCCCCGGTGTCTAATCCTCTTCTATTTCATAAAAAAACTTCTGATATGCAGACTGAAACATGCACTTTTAATACCAGCAGCAGACTTCCGTGGTGAGCAGTAGCTTTACTACAGTGATCTAATGAGTAACTAGAGTGCTAACATTCAGAATTTATGGCAAATGTGTGACATATCTGAATACCTTCTTGATGGAATCAAAGTAAAAAACTGAAAGCATTTCCTACTGAGGAGACTGCAGTAAATGAGGAAATTAGGAAACTTCATAACAAATAAATCTCCCAAGATGGCCACCAGAGACAAAAGAGCCCACATGCAGCACAAATATCACCCAGATGTAGCCCACATGTAGCCCAATGACAGAAGTGTGCAAAACACTTATTTTTTGTGTATTTGCAGTTTTACATAGTGCAGACTTGTCAGGTATTGGAGTGCTTTACATGAGCATTGGTTACATCACACAAGATCAAATTCATTTTGGTTGTAGACATGGGGAGATTAAGTGATTTGACCAGATTCACAGAATGTTGAGCTGAAGCAGAAACTCCAACCTGGTTCCCCAGTTGCAAAGTCTGCAGCACTGGAAGTAACACCACATCCTTTCCCCTAGGTGCAACATTTAATCAAGTGGTCAACTGGATAAAAAAAAACATAAAGATTACAAATAATTTAAAAGTTCTTTGTCGCTATTTGAAAACTCAGTAAATATGTCCTTATTTTAGTTTTTTAGAGCACTAACCATAATTTTGATGCAAATAAGACCCTCTCATATATGTAATTTCTAAAGGAAATGCTCTAGGTATTACAGTTTTGATTACATCAAGATGACATCAGGCGTTCCACACTTTTGTAATAAATATAGAATGTTAGCAATCTAGTTGTTCATTGGGATACTGTTGAGTGGCAGAGGCCAGGGGCACGGACTCTGAAAATTGAAGGCAGGTAGGAGAGTGCATAGGCAACAATTTGACCACACTGGGCAGGCAGGAAGGGCAGTGGCAGCACAACAGACTATGGAGGGCAGTGGAAAGGGGGGCAGGGGCGACAAACTAACAATACAGGACTGGCAAGAGAGGCTGTGGCAATATAATAGACCATTGTGGGCAGAATGAAGAGGCAGTGGTAGTACAACCATACATGCCAACAGACCCGTTTCAGCCAGGAAACGTCCAATGTTTTTAAGCTCAAATGGGCTTTATTTGATCTGTCTCCTGTCTACAATCTCCTGTTTTTCAATGTAACTCAAAGGGGAAAATCAATACCCCAATTTTTTTTCAAAATCTCCCTCTTACCAAGTTCAAAATGTTCGCAAGTATGGTACATTGGATCATGGTAGGCAGGAGGAATTGGGGTAGGGACATGGACTCAGATAACAGAGGACAGGAGGGACATGGAGAGGTGCACCAAACTGACCCTACAGGGCAGGCATCAGGGTTTGCAGCAGCACAATACACCACACAGGGCATGCGGGACGGGAGTGCAGCACAACAATCCATAGAAAGCAATAGGGAGGGGACAGGACCATGCACATGGACAGAGAACATAGGGGAAGAGGCAATGGCAGCTAGCTGACCATAATGGACAGACAGGAGAGAAAGCTGCAGCATAACAGACCACAAAGGGCAGGAGGGATGTTTCAGGGGCATTACAATGGAACAGACAAGCCAGGAGGGAGTGAATAGGGGTCTGCACATGGAAACAGAGGGCTGGGGGCAAGGGGGCAGGGCAGGAGCAGCAAGATGACCATGGAGGACAGGCAGGATGGGCACTAGAATCAAGACACACCATGGAGAACAACAATGAGACTATGATGCATACACACAGACCATGGAGGGAAGGTGGGAGGGGGTCAGGGGCAGCTAGCTGACCACACAGGGAAGGTGGAAGGGGCCATGGCAGCACAGAAGACCATGCATGGCAAGCGGGAGGGTTAGTGGCAGCACAATGGCTATGATGGGCAAGAAGGAGGGTGCATGCGCAAAGGACCATGGAGGATAGAAGGGAGGGTCAGGACCTGGGTCAGGACCTGGGCAAAGAAAAGAGAGTTTAGGGGAAGGGGCCTCACAACAGACTGCGCGGGGCAGGCAGGAAGAGCAGTTGCAGCACAACAGACCAGGGAGGGCAGAAGGGTGTGGCAGTAAAATGGACCATGGAGGACAGGAGGAGGGGGATAGGGGCATGGCATGTGGACAGGCAGGGTGGAGGTGGCAGGGACAGGTTACAGTCATTTGACAATGCTAGGCAGGTGGGAGGGGAGTGGCAGCTCAACAGAATTCTCAGAGTCGAAAGGAGTGGCAGGTCCATGGACCATGGTGAGCAACAAGGATGGAGCAGGGGCATGCACAAAGACATTGGAGGGCAGGGGGAAGGAGAATAGGGGCAGCAAGCTAAGCACAGAGGCTAAGCAGGAGGTCAATGGTGGGCCACAGAGTTGGACAATGGAGGGCAGGAGGAGTGGACTGGTACATCATGCTAAATGGAGGGCAGTGGCAGCACATCAGACCATGCATTGCAGGAGGGAGGAGGCTAGTCCATGGACTCAGACAACAGAGTATAGGGAGGAGGTGGATGGAGCAGCAAGCTAACTGTTCAGATAAGGTGGGTATTAGGAACTTTATTGTTTTTAAAATGTGTGTCTGTGCGAACTACTTAAAATATGAACAAGTATGCAGCATAATCTCACTTTTATTCAGGAAGAAGAGAACGTTTGTGACTGTGACTCCGGGCTCACTTGGCAGAAACACCCCCTGATTCTCCAGCCCCCATCGCAAAATGTAATGCCCATGAAAAGGGTAGGTGGACGCAGTGTTATATAGAACATAGTCCTGAGAGCACGATTGAAAATGAAAACTAGATATAGATAATGGTATAAACTATGCACCGAAAAGTGTGAAAAAGGGTGGTCCAGGCCGTGCCACTTTTTACACCTCTCTGCAACGCAGCTCTGTGGCGCTTACTGGAGGTACCTAGTGGGCTAGTTGGACCCTAGGGACCCTCAGGATTCAAATGAACTTAATCTCCCAACTAAAAAAGGCCACAGGGTGTGTTTACACAGTGGTGAAGGGTGGGGACGGGGCCTGAGTGAACGTGTGCAAACAAGCCCTGTGGCACGTTTTAAGTTGGGGAAATAATTCCCCTTGAATCCTGAGGGTCCATGGGGGTAAACAAACCCACCAGGTGCTTCCAATAAGCGCCACTGTGCTGCGTTGCAGAGAGGTGGTCTAGGCCGTGCCCCTTTTTACATCTCTCTGCAACGCACCTCTGTGGCGCTTACTGGAGGTACCTAGTGGTCTAGTTGGACCCTAGGGACCCTCGGGATTCAAGGGGACTTAATCTCCCAAGTTAAAACGGCCACAGGGCCTGTTTACACAGTGGGGAAGGGAGGAGACGGGGCCTGAGGTGACGTGTGCAAACACGCCCTGTGGCACATTTTCAGAGGTAGTTTTAATCCCCTGCCCTATTATAAACTAGGGGCTTACAGAGGAGGTCATGCTAATCACAGGGGGACCCCAACGCATAGTGTTCCCTAGTGTATGCAGGTGTTTTCACTGTATTCTGAGTGTCTTTTAACATAGCACTGGCTCTAGGACTGGTTAGTCAGACTCAGCTACCACCAGTATCCGTCTGAAAAAGTTGAGGGTACAGGATGATTTTGCAACAAGGCTTCTTTCTGCTCTTCTGTTTGTTCTTTCTGCACGTTATCCTTCTTCCTGCACTTTTCTTCGTCTTTGAGGACTTCTGTTGCTTCTTTCTGCATTTCTTTTTTTCCTTTCTGTGCGTTTTTTCTACTTTCTTCACATGTTCTATCTCTGTAGGCATAGTTAGAAATTAGCATGTAAAAAACCTTTGAAATTCACTGAAAAAACCATAGGTTTCAGGCACGTTATAGTTAGGAATTAGCATTTAAAAAACCTTAGAAATTCACAGAAAAAAACCATAGGTTTCAGGGGCGTTATAGTTAGCTGAACTTTTCACTCGTGCAAAACCATTGAAATTCCCCATTTATAGTTAGTTCAGCTAACTATAACTCGCGCGCCCGCAATGCACTGCTGATGATGTCACATATTACATCACTCATGACATGGTCAGTGACATCACTCATGACATCACTGATGACATCTCAAATGACATCACTGATGACATCACTGATGGCATCATCCTTGTGATAGAGTGGCAGACCTCCTCTCCCCCTAATATAACCTTTGATACACACATTCAAAAATAGAAACTAAAATTTTCAAAACAATGAACATACCAATACCAGTTACAACAACCTATTCAGTAATTCTAAGATCCACATACACATCCACTCATTCTCCAACAGTCCTATACAGTCACTCATACATGTACTCACTCATCATATGTACTCATACACCTATACATCCTGTTAAACAACGCCACTCATCCATAGAGTTACTCACACACTTAGTCACTCATGCTAATAAAGAATCAAACATCCATTTACTTGCATATACAGTTATACACACACCACCACACTTACTTCTACAGAAACTTACACATACTTAGTCTTTTAAACAATCACTTATAGAAACACATACTTATTCATACAGGAACTCTTTCAATCTCTCACTCTCACATACACTCACTTATATACACCAATAGTTACCTATACTAGTTTGAAACATATGTAGTTACTCAGAAAGACACTATTGAGACAGTCATTCACTCACTAACACACCCATGCACACACTCATCCACCATACAGTCCTGCACACATGCTGTCTTCAACACATACAAACAGTGAGTCACTCATTCATGCACCTATGCACTACGTAATACCCCCACCGAACCATACAGACACTCAGACACTCATACTGATACTCAAACAAACAACTAATAACCTATATAGACACTCATGTAGCTACTCACCAACCCATGCAGCCACTTATACACAAAGTGAGAGACTGATACAGATATTTACATATTTTAACATTACTCACTAAGCCATGTATTCACTAAGATACACTTAATCAATCAGTTATACAATCAATTTTTCAAAAACAAATCATCCATTTAGACACTTATATACCCATTTATTCTTCCATCGACCTTGAGATATACATATATAAAACATATGTAATTTTCAGAGAAACACACATCCACTGGATGATGTCATCAGTGATGTCATCAGTGATGTCATTTCAGATGTCATCAGTGATGTCATGAGTGATGTCACTGACCATGTCATGAGTGATGTAATATGTGACGTCATCAGCAGTGCATTGCGGGCAAGCAAGTTATAGTTAGTGACTATGTGTGTGAGTAACTCTATGGATGAGTGGCGTTGTGTAACAGGATGTATAGGTGTATGAGTACATATGATGAGTGAGTACATGTATGAGTGACTCTATAGGACTGTTGGTGAATGAGTGGATGTGTATGTGGATCTTAGAAATACTGAATAGGTTGTTGTAACTGATATTGGTATGACCATTGTTTTGAAAATTTTAGTTTCTATTTTTGAATGTGTGTATCAAAGGTTATATTAGGGGGAGAGGAGGTCTGCCTCTCAATCACAAGGATGATGTCATCAGTGATGTCATTTGAGATGTCATCAGTGATGTCATGAGTGATGTCACTGACCATGTCATGAGTGATGTAATATGTGACGTCATCAGCAGTGCATTGCGGGCGCGCGAGTTATAGTTAGCTGAACTAACTATAACGGGGGAATTTCAATGGTTTTGTACGAGTGAAAAGTCCAGCTAACTATAACGCCCCTGAAACCTATGGTTTTTTCACTGAATTTCTAAGGTTTTTTAAATGCTAATTCCTAACTATAACGTGCCTGAAACCTATGGTTTTTTCAGTGAATTTCAAAGGTTTTTTAAATGCTAATTTCTAACTATGCCTACAGAGATAGGACATGTGAAGAAAGAAGAAAAAACGCACAGAAAGAAAAAAAAAATGCAGAAAGAAGCAACAGAAGTCCTCAAAGACGAAGAAAAGTGCAGGAAGAAGGATAACGTGCAGAAAGAACAAACAGAAGAGCAGAAAGAAGCCTTGTTGCAAAATCATCCTGTACCCTCAACTTTTTCAGTCGGATACTGGTGGTAACTGAGTCTGACTAACCAGTCCTAGAGCCAGTGCTATGTTAAAAGACACTCAGAATACAGTGAAAACACCTACATACACTAGGGAACACTATGCGTTGGGGTCCTCCTGTGATCAGCATGACCTCCTCTGCAAGCCCCTAGTATATAATAGGGCAGGGGATTAAAACTACCTCTTAAAACGCGCCACAGGGCGTGTTTGCACACGTCACCTCAGGCCCCGTCCCCTCACTTCCCCACTGTATAAACACGCCCTGTGGACGTTTTAAGTTGGGAGATGAAGTCCCCTTGAATCCTGAGGGTCCCTAGGGTCCAACTAGACCACTAGATACCTCCAGTAAGCGCCACAGAGCTGCGTTGCAGAGAGATGTAAAAAGGGGCATGGCCTAGACCACCTCTTTGCAACGCAGCGCAGTGGTGCTTACTGGAAGCACCTGGTGGGCTAGTTGGCCCCCAAGGTCCCTCAGGATTGAAGGGGAATTATTTCCCCAACTTAAAACGCACCACAGGGCTTGTCTGCACACGTTAACTCAGGACCCGTCCTCTCCCTTCACCACTTTGTAAACACACCCTGTGGCTGTTTTTAGTTGGGAGATTAAGTTCATTTGAATCCTGAGGATCCCTAGGGTCCATCTAGCCCACTAGGTACCTCCAGTAAGCCCCACAGAGCTGCGTTGCAGAGAGGTGTAAAATGTGTCACGGCCTGGACCACCTCTCTGCAACGCAGCTCAGTGGCGCTTACTGGAAGCACCTGGTGGGCTAGTTAGCCCTCCAGGGGCCCTCAGGATTGAAGGGGAATTATTTCCCCAACATAAAACGCGCCATAGGGCATGTTTGCACACGTCACCTCAGGCCCCGTCCCCTTCCTTCCCCACTGTGTAAACACGCCCTGTGGCCGTTTTTTAAGTTGGGAGATTAAGTCCCCTTGAATCCAGAGGATCCCTAGGGGCAAAATAGCCCACTAGGTACGTCCAGTAAGCGCCATTGCAGACAGGTGTAAAAAGAGGCACGGCCTGCACCACCTCTCTGCAACGCAGAGCAGTGGCGCTTACTGGAAGCACCTGGTGGGCTAGTTGGCCCCCAGGGTCCCTCAGGATTGAAAGGGAATTATTTCCCCAACTTAAAACGCGCCACAGGGCGTGTTTGCACACGTCACCTCAGGCCCCGTCCCCTCCCTTCACCACTGTGTAAACGCACCCTGTGGCCGTTCTAAGTTGAGAGATTAAGTCCCCTTGAATCCTAAGAGTCCCTAGGGTCAAACTAGCCCACTAGGTACCTCCAGTAAGCGCCACAGAGCTGCGTTGCATAGAGGTGTAAAAAGGGGCGTGGCCTCAGAACACCTGTATGCAACGCAGCTCCCTGGCGCATACTGGAGATACCTCTTGGGCTAGTTGGCCCTCAGAGATCCTCAGTATTGAAGGGGAATTAATTCCCCAACTCACAACTGGCCAGGGGGCGCGTTTGCAGAGTGCTGCAAGGAGGGGGCATGGACTCCGGCGCGATGCCGGTCTTTTATTTATTTTATTTTTTTAAGAAGGAGGGCTGTGTGGCCCCCCCTTCTTTTTCTAATTTACTGGCCCTGGGGACCCCATCCCCCAGGGCCTGCGCCCTAATCTTTTTTGTTGAAAAAAATTAATTTTACCCTCCCAAGGCCTTAATCGGCCCCGGGGACCCCAACACCGGGTCATGGCCTTTTTTTTGTGTTATTCTTTAGGAGGGGAGCTGTGTTGCCCCCCTCCTCAGGCCACTTATGGCCTCGGGGACCCTATCCCCCGGGGCCGGCCTTTGTTGTTTATTATTTAAAAAATATATATATTTATAGAAACACCTAGGACATGCTGGACAAACCGTATTTACCTATCACCATGACGATTTGCGTGATATTCATTAAAAGGCCACTATGCATAGAAAGAATCCACATGGAATGTATTCACACCGCTAGTGAAGCTCTGACGTGTCTGACGCCCTACCGTGCCTAATCCCGGCGCCCCCGCCGGTGGGTACTCTCCAAGTAGACACCCTTGTTGTTTATTTATACAAACATGGGTAGCTATTGACAGGCACATTTAATATACACGCACACCAAGCCATTCAAAGGGGATTCGACAAGAATTCGACCAAACTATGCAAGAAACCCCCTCACGGTTAATAAAACACACATCCACCGCCGGATGTGTAATACTTTTTATTTTACTCTCTGGAAAGGAGACGAACCTCACTTGAGAGTCACAGCGTGCTCCTGGCTGAGCCCAATGCTGTGTTACACCCACCAGTGCCCGCCGAGTGCCTCACACCTCTGTGTTGTATTCCACCAGCTAGTGCGTATGCTATGACACTCTCTAGCCCATGTGCACTGTAACACCACCCCGTGAATATGTCATGCCACACTTGCCTTCGCACGGCTTATATTGCCCCATCTAACGTGCCTTCCTCGATGCCTATGATATAACGCACAGCGCTATGCCATACATAATACAATCTGGGATCCATATCTTTGTCACAGTGCATATGCAACGTTACACTCCCCAGCACATATTTTATATTACAACTTTAGAGACTAGTTAGGTTACACAACACTGCCCTGTGCATATTACACTCCAAGGCGCGTATCGCATAGCACTCGCTAGTGCCTGTGCTATCTCGCGCTCTCCAATGAATCTGTCATTGCGCACAATGTATTGCATATTATATTTCACGCCCCGGTTCATCTTATATCACACTTTTTGGTGCATAGTTTATACCATATACTATATCTAGTTTTCATTTTCAATCGTGCTCTCAGGACTATGTTCTATATAACACTGCGTCCACCTACCCTTTTCACGGGCATTACATTTTGTGATGGGGGTGGAGGGTCAGGGAGTGTTTCTGCCAAGTGAGCCCGGAGTCACAGTCACAAACGTCCTCTTCTTCCTGAATAAAAGTGAGATTATGCTGCATACTTGTTCATATTTTAAGTAGTTCGCACAGACACACATTTTAAAAACAATAAAGTTCCTAATACCCACCTTCTCTGAACAGTTAGCTTGCTGCCCCATCCACCTCCTCCCTATCCTCTGTTGTCTGAATCCATGGACTAGCCTCCTCCCTCCTGCCACGCATGGTCTGATGTGCTGCCATTGCCCTCCATTTAGCATGATGTACCAGTCCACTCCTCCTGCCCTCCATTGCCCAATTCTATGGCCCATCATTGACCTCCTGTTTAGCCTCTGTGCTTAGCTTGCTGCCCCTATTCTCCTTCCCCCTGCCCTCCGATGTCTTTGCGCATGCCCCTGCTCCATCCTTTTTGCCCACCATGTTCCATGGACCTGCCACTCCTATCTACTCTGAGTGTTCTGTTGAGCTGCCACTCCCCTCCCACCTGCCTAGCATTGTCAGATGACTGTAACCTGCCCCTGCCACCTCCACCATGCCTGTCCACATGCCATGCCCCTATCCCCTTCCTCCTGTCCTCCATGGTCCATTTTACTGCCACACCCTTCTGCCCTCCCTGGCCTGTTGTGCTGCAACTGCTCCTCTTGCCTGCCCTGCGCGGTCTGTTGTGAGGCCCCTTCCCCTGAACTATCTTGTCTGTGCCCAGGACCTGACCCTCCCTTCTATCCTCCATGGTCCTTTGTGCATGCCGCTGCACCTTCCTTCTTCCCCATCATAGCCATTGTGCTGCCACTAACCCTCCTGCTTGCCATGCATGGTCTTCTGTGCTGCCATGGCCCTTCCCACCTTCCCTGTGTGGTCAGCTAGCTGCCCCTGACCCCCTCCCACCTTCCCTCCATGGTCTGTGTGTATGCCATCATAGTCTCATTGTTGCTCTCCATGGTGTGTCTTTTTTCTAGTGCCCAACCTGCCTGACCTCCATGGTCATCTTGCTGCTCCTGCCCTGCCCCCTTGCCCCCAGCCCTCTGTTTCCATGTGCAGACCCCTATTCCCTCCCTCCTGGCTTGTCTGTTCCATTGTAATGCCCCTGATCCGTCCCTCCTGCCCTTTATGGTCTGTTATGCTGCAGCTTTCTCTCCTGTCTTTCCATTATGGTCAGCTAGCTACCATTGCCTATTTCCCCTCTGTTCTCTGTTGTCCATGTGCATGGTCCTGTCCCCTCCCTATTGCTTTTTATGGATTGTTGTGCTGCACTCTCGTCCCGCATGCGCTGTGTGGTGTATTGTGCTGCTGCAAACCCTGATGCCTGCCCTGTAGGGTCAGTTTGGTGCACCTCTCCATGTCCCTCCTGTCCTCTGTTATCCGAGTCCATGTCCCTACCCCAATTCGTCCTGCCTACCATGATCCAATGTACCATACGTGCGAACATTTTGAACTTGGTAAGAGGGAGATTTTGAAAAAAAACTGGGGTATTGATTTTCCCCTTTGAGTTATATTGAAAAAGAGGAGATTGTAGACAGGAGACAGATCAAATAAAGCCCATTTGAGCTTAAAACATTGGACGTTTCCTGGCTGAAACAGGTCTGTTGGCATGTATGGTTGCACTACCACTGCCTCTTCCTTCTGCCCACAATGGTCTATTATATTGCCACAGCCTCTCTTGCCAGTCCTGTATTGTTGGTTTGTTGCCCCTGCCCCTCTTTCCACCGCCCTCCATAGTCTGTTGTGCTGCCACTGCCCTTCCTGCCTGCCCAGTGTGGTTAAATTGTTGCCTTTGCACCCTCCTACCTGCCTTCAATTTTCAGAGTCTGTGCCCCTTGCCTCTGCCTCTCAACAGTATCCCAATGAACCACTAGATTGCTAACATTCTATATTTATTACAAAAGTGTGGAATGCCTGACGTCATCTTGATGTAATCAAAACTGTAATACCTAGAGTATTTCCTTTAGAAATTACATATATGAGAGGGTCTTATTTGCATCAAAATTATGGTTAGTGCTCTAAAAAACTAAAATGAGGACATATTTTCTGAGTTTTCAAATAGCGACAAAGAACTTCTAAATTATTTGTAATCTTTATGTTTTTTTATCCAGTTGACCACTTGATTAAATGTTGCACCTAGGGGAGAGGATGTGGTGTTACTTCCAGAGCTGCAGACTTTGCAACTGGGGAACCAGGTTGGAGTTTCTGCTTCAGCTCAACATTCTGTGATTCTGGTCAAATCACTTAATCTCCTCATGTCTACAACCAAAATTAATTTTATCTTGTGTGATGTAACCAATGCTCATGTAAAGCACTCCAATACCTGACAAGTCTGCACTATATAAAACTGCAAATACACAAAAAATAAGTTTTTTGCACACTGCTGTCATTGGGCTACATGTGGGCTACATCTGGGTGATATTTGTGCTGCATTTGGGCTCTTTTGTCTCTGGTGGCCATCTTGGGAGATTTATTTGTGATGAAGTTTCCTAATTTCCTCATTTACTGCAGTCTCCTCAGTAGGAAATGCTTTCAGTTTTTTACTTTGATTCCATCAAGAAGGTATTCAGATATGTCACACATTTGCCATACATTCTGAATGTTAGCACTCTAGTTGCTCATTAGATCACTGTAGTAAAGCTACTGCTCACCACGGAAGTCTGCTGCTGGTATTAAAAGTGCATGTTTCAGTCTGCATATCAGAATTTTGTAATGAAATAGAAGAGGATTTGAGAAGTCACTCAAAATGTGCCCTAATTTTTCTTTCTTCAGCACTAATCATAATTTCTATGGCAAAATGAACCCCCTCATTGTGTTCCTTTTTAAATTAAATGTTTTAAGTGTTACCAGTTTATTCCAATCAAGATGACTTCAGGTGTGCCATACTTTTGTCATAAGTTAGACAGTAAGCTATCTAGTTGTTCTTAAGAACACTCTGGGACATTCTGTCATTGGGCTATACTTGGGCTACATCTGGGTGATATTTGGGCTACATGGCGGCACGCTTCTCCATGGATGCGAGGCGCTTTTCTTGATGCGGTGCAATGCGACAACTACGATGGCTGCGATGGCGACACGCTTCTTCCTCGATGCGAGACTCTTCTCTTGATGCGGTGCAATGCGTCAGCTACGATGGCTGCGATGGCGACACGCTTCTTCGGCGATGCGAGACACTTCCTGGATGATGCGAGACGCTTCCGCTCGATGCGATGTTGCAGCGGCGACACACTTTACGAGATACGAGGACAAAAGCTCCGACGGTGGCACACTTCTCCTTCTTGAGCCACACTTCCAGCTCCTTGCGACACGCAGTCCCTCAGAAGGCCCAACAACAGCAGCAGGCACTTCCAAAGAATTCTGGGGAGCTGGGGGGTGAAGTCTGTTGTTCCTGAGACTTCAGCAGGAGGCAAGCTCTTTTCCAAGCCCTTAGAGATCCTTCACAAGTTGAGCAAAAGTACACACAAAGTTCCTTTCTCCTCTCTTTGGCAGTAAGGCAACCACTGCAGGCCAATCCCCCAGGTTCAGGAATAGTTTCCTCCTCAGCTTCTTCTGGTTCCTCCCTCAGCAGAGGTTCTTCTTGTTTTCCCAAAGTGATCTAAATTCTTGGGATCAGGGTCCCAATACTTATACCCCAAAATCCGTTGTCCTCTGAAGGCAGATGGGCCTTTGCCTTGTTCAAACCAGTTCTGGTCAGTCCTGGAGCACTTTGTTTACCTGACTTCTTCTTTCCTTTCAGAGTGCAGGGCAGAGACATCAGACGCACCACAGGATGTGGAGCCAGCATTGTGGAGGGAAGGCACAGCCATATTCAGGTCCCAGGTGCAACTCCTCCCACCCATCTAGATGCAGATCTCTCTATTCACCACCAGGACACCTCACCCTGTCTCCTGGAATTCCCCAGCCCTGTCACTCAAAACTCCAGACAGGGAATGCACAGCCTAGCAGAGGCAGGTTTGAATGGTTAGACAAGAAAATACCTACTTTCTAAAAGTGGCATTTTCAAACACAGAATGTTAAAACAAACTAAACTAAAAGATGTATTTTATCATTCTGAGTTCAGGCATACTAAATTCGAATTTCTACCATGCTCCCTGAGTCAGTTAGGATTATAAAATGTAATAACCAAACTGCCCATTCTGGCCTATGGAGAACAGGTAGCCTTGCAATAGTGAAACACGAAAATGGCTGTAATTCACTATAAGAACATGTCACACACACCAGGGCATGTCCTACCTTATCCTTACTATGCACCCTGCCCTTGGGCCTACCATAGGGGTGTCTGATATGAAGAAAAGGAAAGGTTTAGGGACTGGCAAGTGGGTGCACTTGCCCAGTCAGCATGACAGTACCAGACTGCACGCAGGCTCTGCAAATGCAGACCTTAGACACATTTTTACAAGCTGCTTCTGTGGGTGGCACAACCAGTGCTGCAAGCCCACCAGCAGCATTTGCATTTATGAGCCCTGGGCACTCCTGGTGTACTAGGGTCTGACAGGTAAACCAAATCGACCAATCATGGAATCACAAATCATACATTAATTTACCATAGGGAGAGCATATGCACTTTAGCATTGATCAGCAGTGGTAAAGTGCCCAGAGTCATAAAACAGCCAACAACAGGTCAGAAAAAATATAGGAGGAAGGCAAAAAGTTCAGGGATGACCCTGCAAAAAGGGCCAAGTCCAACAGTTACCCACTTGAAATTCTAAAAAATGCATCAGAAAGAGCATGAAAGCAAAAAAGAGAAGAATTATTGGTAACTCGCAGGAAGGAATCATGAAAGGAGAATACCATTCTCATGATCATGTATTATAATTGCAAACATCAAGAATTGAAGCAAATTTTAAACAGAAACTGGCAAATGTTGAATTTGTATGAGACCTTGAAAGAGGTATTAACTGATCATTCAAGTATCATCTATAGGAAGGTGTCATCATTAGGAGATAAAGTCATCTACCGCAAATAAAACAATTGGGCTCCAATTAGCTTTCACAACAAGGTTTTTGGAAGTGTGCCAAATGTAAGGCATGTGAACATGGTATCAACAAGACAACATATATATTAAATATTGGAAAAAAAGAAAACATCATGGAACTTAACACCTGTGAAAGAAATATGTTGTTTAAGTTTATGTTCTAACATGTCCCTGGGGAAAAAACTAAGGGGCTTATCACGATGGCGGGCGGTGTAACGGAACACGAGACCGACCGCCAGAGGTGCGGCGGTCCCGACAGGCCAATTAGGATGCGCCTGCCACAATGGCGGGTGCATCCTCGACTTTAACATTGCGGCGGGCAGTGCTGTAAGCAGCACCCGCCACAATGTTAAAGCCCATGTTGTGCATTGCTATGCACAACGTGACAGGCACCTCGCGGTGCCTGCCACCTTGTGCATGGCAATGATGGGGGTACCATAGGTATCCCCTAGTGCAGCCACCCACCCAGGGGCCTGCAATGGTCCCCCACATAGATTTCCTGCATGCCTTTCCATGGCGGAGTCTCCAGCACCGCCACCATACTGTGTGCCTTTTCCGCCCGGCCGGCAATCCGACTGGCGGAAAAGCGGTGGACGGTCTTACCGTCTGCCGTGGTGCCCCTCGCCATACTAATATGGCAGGGGGTGAAATGGGAACATTTGGCGGGCGAATTCCCAATGCAGAGCCGGTGGTGGCCACCGCCGGCCAGGCGGTGGTGATCCGCCCGTGATCCTAATAGGCCCCCATGTTTGGAGCACCACAGATAAAGTCAAACTTAGAATTCTGCAACAATTATGAGAGATAAAGAATGGTGACTTCCCCTATCCTATAGCAAAACACGATTGGGGAAAAACACAATGGTAATATAAAAACAAGTGAAAGAGGATGTAATTGAGAGCTGATATTGAGGAGAATGGAATCGCAACTTATTATCTTAATGGGAACAGAAGCCTCTCTGGGACATAATTTAGATGCCAAACTTTATATTCATCTATGAGGGAATAAATTGAACAAGAAGATATTGATTCCAGAATGTACTCCGGTGACTTTTGTGGCCCCTGCTGACTTCATAGACATGTTTCCTATCGTCTTTTAGCCTTTTCAACCTTATATAGTTTTTCAACCCTATACAGTTTTTCAATTTCATACAGTTTGAATGTATTTTAAAAACGTATAGGAAATTGCCAACTTTGATGAATTCATGGCAAACTATTTTTAACAAAGTAATATTTACGGTAAATATATATGGTATATATTTTATTAGCACTTATTAGCACTTTACCACTCGCTCTGTCTGCCAGCACTGTGTATTTTTCTGAAGAACCTTCTAGCAGCAGCATGCACTTTAGCAATAGATGATAGATAAATGTGAGAATACGTAGTATTGGGTACTCATCCAATGAATGAGAAGAGGCCATATATACATGAGAAGAAGTTTGTTTCTTAGTTGAATGATAGTACGGTATGTGAAAGAAATCCCTTGATTTTCTGTAAGGCTATATCTTTTTTCCTACTTTAGGGACTTTATAAAGCATTCGCACTTTATTAGGGAACTTAAAACATATATACATAAAATAAACAACAGCTCATGATCTTGCTGGTGATTAATTGAGGTATTCTGCAGTTGAACAATTCACTGCAGTTGAAAAAAAACTAATAAATAACCGGTAATATTTTTTAGGTATATAAATCCTTTTAGAAAATATAACTTTTTTTTTTATTACTCACTATTTTAACTAATGAGAAAAGGCCACATATAGATGAGAGAAGTTTTTTTCTTAATTAAAGTGAGATTAGACCATATGATATCATTCCTTGATTTCTTTTGAGGATACTTATTTTAGGATCTTTATAAACCACTAGCACTTTATTCGGGAATTATTGTATATATTTATATATCCACTGAAAAAAACATAGGTTTCAGGCCTGATATAGTTAGGAATTAGCATTTAAAAAACCTTTGAAATTCACTGAAAAAACCATAGGTTTCAGGCCTGATATAGTTAGGAATTAGCATTTAAAAAACCTTTGAAATTCACTGAAAAAACAATAGGTTTTAGGGGTGTTATAGTTAGCTGGACATTTCACTCGAACAAAACCATTGAAATTCCTCCGATATAGTTAGTTGTACTAACTACATCTTGCGCGCCCGCAATCCACTGCTGATGATGTCACATGTTACATCATTCATGACATGGTCATGAATGATGGTCATCACTGATGACATCTCAAATGACATTACTGATGACATAATCCAGTGAATGTGGTGTGGTTCGTTATTTAAATATGAATTATATATATAGCAATTTGCATTGAAGAA
The DNA here is from genome assembly GCF_964204655.1 of Triturus cristatus. Classification (NCBI taxonomy): domain Eukaryota; kingdom Metazoa; phylum Chordata; class Amphibia; order Caudata; family Salamandridae; genus Triturus; species Triturus cristatus. The sequence goes on from NC_140590.1 coordinate 1,471,752,389, forward strand.
TGAGTGGATATACAAATCTAAATATCTGGATGGAGGATTTAGTAGCAGTGTGATTGACTGTTTACATGACTAATTTATAGTGACTCACTAAATATATTGGATAGTGACTAAACTGTGTGAATATCTGTATCACTTTGTCAGTTGTTGTGTAAACTGCTGCACCAGTTGGTTACTAGCTATGTGAAAGTCTATTTAGTTATTGATTATTTAACTGAGTATTTGTATGGGAGAGTGAATGTGTGTGTGGTTCGGTGGGGGGTGTGTGACAGCCCAAAGATGTGTGAATAGTTGATTCAGTAGCTTTATGAAGTTACTACTACAAGTTATAATAGTTGTTTAGGTGAGTCAATATCTTTATGGGTGTGGTAATGAGCAAATATATCTCTCAATGGTACATGTCCAACATACTAGAAAAATAAAAGGCAATGTATGTGTCAGTTGTTGTATATAAATAAGTATACATAAGACTCAGTGATTGTATGAGTGACTGTATGGATAACTGTATACTTGTAATAGTGTTTTTATAACACACTAAGTATGAGTTATTATCTATATGAATAGATGAAGTGGTGTTTTTATAAGTATATAGCTAAGTAAAAGTAAGTATGATCCATTGTTTGCATAAGTGAGTAGGATGACTTCCTAAGTGATTAGGATGTGTGCTGGTGTGTAATGTCGATATAGGTGCATACGTTTATTTGATACTGTTCTATTGATCATTGACAGCATATATGAGTGAATCTATAGGTGAGTGATTAGATGTGTGTATAGATCTAGGAATCACTGAGTGGGTGTTTAGAAACTTGTATTGGTGTGTCAATGGTTTAAATCCGGCACTCTGTATTTTACAGTGAGTGATGAAAGGTTATACTAGTGTATGATGAGGTGTATCTGATTGTCACATGGATGATGTAATCAGTGATGTCATTTGAGATGTCATCAGTGATGTCACTGACCATGTCATGAAAGATGTAATATGTGACATCATCAGCAGTGGATTGCTGGTGCGCAAGATGTAGTTAGTACAACTAACTATATCGGAGGAATTTCAATGGTTTTGTTCGAGTGAAATGTCCAGCTAACTATAGCACCCCTAAAACCTATTGTTTTTTCAGTGAATTTCTAAGGTTTTTTAAATGCTAATTCCTAACTATATCAGGCCTGAAACCTATGGTTTTTTCAGTGATTTTCAAAGGTTTTTTAAATGCTAATTCCTAACTATATCGGTCCTGAAATCTATGGTTTTTTCAGTGAATTTCAAAGGTTTTTTAAATGCTAATTCCTAACTATATCAAGCCTGAAACCTATGTGTTTTTCAGTGAATTTCAAAGGTTTTTTAAATGCTAATCCTGGATCCAGCACTGGTGCCTCTCCTGTAAACAGTTGAAAGAATGCGTTTAAGTCATACATGCGCTTTTTTAGGAATATTTTTAGTTTGTGAAAATAGACACTTAGAAACTTTTCTGCTGAAAACCACACAATGGATTCCTATGGAAGGAAATAGAAGTTACTGGTATGTACGCTTAGAATTACTTTTCAGGGTCAGTGCTGGGCTAAAAGATGCAGCCCTGGGTTCTCTCCTGATAACAGGTGAGTAAATCAGAATTCGTAGTTCGGCTGATTTTAGAGGAATATTTGTACGTTTCAAAAATGGACACTTAGAAACTTTTCTGGTGAAAACCACCCAATGGATTCCTAAGGAAGGAAATACAAGTTACTGGTAAGTACGCTTAGAATTACTTTTCAGGGTCAGTGCTGGGCTAAAAGATGCTGCACTGGGTTCTCACCTGATAACAGGTGAGTAAATTGGAATTCGTAGTTTGGCTGATTTTAGAGGAATATTTGTACAATTGTGAAGGAAGAAGGCGGGCCTGAGGTGATATGTGTGCAAACACGCCCTGTGGCGCGTTTTAAGTTGGGGAATTAATTCCTCCTCAATCCTGAGGTCCCCTGGGGGCCAACTAGTCCACCAGGTACCTCCAGTATGCGCCATGGAGCTGGGTTGCAGAGAGGTGTTCAGAGGCCATGCCCCTTTTTACAACACTCTGCAATGCATCTCCGTTGCGCTTACTGGAGGTCTCTGGTGGGCTAGTTGGCCCCTAGGGGACCTCAGGATTGAAGAGGAATTAATTCCCCAACTTAAAACATGCCACCGGGTGTGTTTGCACACATACTACCTCAGGCCCGCCCCCTACCTTCACCATTGTGCAAACACGCCCCGTGGCGTGTTTTAAGTTGGGGGATTAAATCCCTTTGAATCCTGAGGGTCCCTGGGGTCCAACTAGCCCACCAGGTACCTCCAGTAAGCGCCACAAGGCTGCGTTGCAGAGAGGTGTAAAAAGGGGCGTGGCCTGGAACACCTCTCTGCAACGCAGCCCTGTGGCGCTTCCTAGATGTACCTGGTGGGCTAGTTGGCCCCCAGGGACCCCCAGTATTGAAGGGGAATCAATTCCCCAATTTAAAATGCACCACAGGGCGCGTTTAAAGAGTGTGCTTGTGAGTGGGTGAGGCCTAGGGACGATCGCATCTTTTTAATTTTTTTTTTGTTTTTTGAAAGGGGGGCTGTGTGGCCCCCTTCCTTTTACTTTTTTGTGGCCCTGGGGACCCCATCCCCCAGGGCCTGACCCCCAAATTCCCGGGGCATAGCCAACTTTTAAAATCTTTTTATGCAGGGGGGCTGCATAGCCTCCCTCCTCTGGCCACTTAAGGCCCCGGGTACCCCATCCCCCAGGGCCGGCCATTGATTTTTTATTTTATTTATTTTTTTAATCAATGGGGCGGGGGCCATGTGGCCCCCCTCGCAGGTCACTTATGGCCCCGGGGACCCCATCCCCTTGGACCTGGCCACCTCATTGGGGACCGTGGGGGGGTTCCAATCCCCCCACGGTCCCAGCCAGCCCCTCGCCTCCTGCGGGAGCCGGCATTGGTTTTCCACATGGGGAGCAGCTAACATGCTGCTCCCAATGTGGAAAAGCAATCTGCTTTGCTTCATTGAAGCGAGAGCAGGTTTCCCTGCTCTCGCTTCATTGAAGCAAAGCAGTTTGCAATGGCAGGGTGGGAGCCGTGAGGCTCCCGCCCTGCCATTGCAAACAGCAGGGTCCCGGGGGTGGGCACCCCAGGACACTGCAGGAGTCGGCCCTGGGTGGTGGCGGTCCCCAGGGCCTGTACAAGGCTCCTTGAGGGGGGCTGCATGGCCCCCCTCCCACGTGATAAAGTTGCCCCGGGGGTGGCAGTCCCTGGGGCTGGGGGGCCTGAGAGCCCCCCACCCATTTTAAAGTTGCCCCAGGGGTGGCGGTCCACAGGGTTGGGGGGGCCTGAGAGCCCCCCACCTATTTTAAAGTTGCCCCGGGGGTGGCGGTCCCCGGGCCTGGGGGGCCTGAGAGCCCCCCACCCATTTTAAACAAGCCCCAGGGGGCGGCGGTCCCTGGGGTTGGTGGGGCCTGAGAGACTCCCCACCCATTTTTAAGAAGCCCCAGGGGGTGGTGGTCCCCAGGGCTGCGGGGGGGCTGTGAGCCCCCCGCCTATTTTATGTTAGTGCCCCGGGGGTGGTGGTCCCCGGGGTAGTGTGGGGGGGATTGGGACCCCCCACACTTAATTTTTAAATATGCCCCCAGGATTTGGCCTCCTGGGGGCAAATTACCATATGTAGCGCGGGAGTTCACACTGATTTTTTTTTTTATCGGCAGCGCGCGTCCTTCCATTTTTTAAAAAAATAGTAATAATTTTTTGGGCCTTGGGGGTCCTTGTCGAACCCCCTGAGCAGGCCTAGGGGGTCAGGGTGTTTCTACCCTGCCCCCTTTTCGCGTTTTGCGCCTTTTTTTTGTGGTTTTCTTGTGCCTCGGTTCTACCGAGGCACAAGATGGCTGCCAACACTTCCTGATTCAGAGTGTTGGCAGCCAATTAAAATTCAGCTCTTGATCGGGAGGGTGCGCGAATCCTCCGAGGCTATAGATATATATGTACTTTTAACTCTAATTTTCTCAGGAACTACTGAACGGATTTACACCATTTAAGCAAAAGGCACGAGTCTGAACTGAGGACTACCTCTTTGCCAAATTTGGTGTGATTCCGTTCAGCAGTTCGGGCTGTAGCTGCGGCTAAAGGTCCTATGGGAAAATGCATGGGGAAAACGTGTTTTGGACCCCCTTTTACCTCGGCCCCCGCTTGTCGAATCACCGTGAAACTTTCAAGATAGGAGCGGACCGGAGCTGGGCAAAAGTTTGAAAAATTTTGCGAAGATTCGTCAATCTAGTTATTCCAAATAGAATGTTGCGGATTTCCTATGGAAAATAGGTCCTAACTATATCTACCTACTGGTGGGTTTTAGGGAAAGTTATAGTTAGTTGGACATTTCACTCGTACAAAACCATAGAAATTCCCCCGTTATAGTTAGTTCAGCTAACTATAACTCGCGCCCCCGCAATGCACTGCTGATGATGTCACATATTTCATCACACATGACATGGTCAGTGACATCACTGATGACATCACTGATGACATCTCAATTGACATCACTCATGACATCACTGATGACATCATCCAGTGACTGTGTGTTTTTGTAAAGTTGAAATATGTTTGATATATATCGGGAAAGGCGTATTGAAGAATGAGTGGGTGTATAAATGTCTGAATGGATGATTTAGTAGGTGCGTGACTGACTCTATAAGTGAGTGAATTAACTTATCTTACTGAATGCATAGGTTAGTAAGTAAACTGCGTGAATGTCTGTATCCGTCTGTTTGTTGGTGTGTAAGCGGCTGCATGGGTTTGCGAATAGCTACATGAGTGTCTATATGGGTTATTGATTGGTTGTCTGAGTGTCTGTATGGGTGCCTGAGTGTTTGTGTGGGTGGGGTATATGTGACTCTGTACATAGATGTGTGAGTGGGTGATTCACTGTGTGCATGGTTTCAAGAGTGCATCTGTGATGGACTGTATTGGTGGGTGAGTGTGTGTATAGGTGTGTTAGTGAGTGAATGTATATCTCATTTGTATGTGTTAGTAACTACATATGTGAAAGGCAGTATATATGTGTGTTGGAGTATATAAATGGCTATAAGTGAGAGTGTGTTATTGTGAGAGTGGCTGTATGGATGAGACTGTGCTTGTATCAGTGATTGTATAGGAGCGCAAGTATGTGCTAGTATTTGTATGAGTAAGTGAGCTGGTGTGTGTATAATTGTATAAGTGAGTAAATGGCAGTGTGATTAATTATTTGCATGACTGACTAGGTGTTTGAGTACCTCTATGGATGAGTGGCGGTGTGTGTGTTTCTATATAGGTGTATGAGTGCATATGATAGTCCTGTACTGAATGACCATAAGGATGAGTGACTGTATGTGTGAGTGAGTGGATGTGTGTGTAAATCTAGGAATCAGTGTGTGGGTATGTAGTTATTGGTGTTGGGGTCTATGGTTTTGAGAATGGCCATCTGTAATTTAGAGTGGGTGTATCAAAGTTTATATTAGGGTGTGAGAAGATGCATCAATTTATCACATGGATGATGTCATCAGTGATGTCATAAGTGATGTCATTTGAGATGTCATCAGTGATGTCATCAGTGATGTCACTGACCATGTCATGAGTGATGTAATATGCGACGTCATCAGCAGTGCATTGCGGGGGCGCAAGCTATAGTTAGCTGAACTAACTATAACAGGGGAATTTCTATGGTTTTGTCGAGTGAAATGTCCAACTAACTATAACTTTCCCTAAAACCTATGTTTTTTTCAGTGAATTTCAAAGGTTTTTTAAATGCTAATTTCTAACTATAAGGTGCCTGAAACCTATGTTTTTTTAAGTGAATTTCTAAGGTTTTTTAAATGCTAGTTTCTAACTATGCCTACAGAGGTAGGGCAAGTGAAGAAAGAAGAAAAAACGCACAGAAAGAAGCAAAGGAAATGCAGAAAGAAGCAACAGAAGTCCTCAAAGATGAAGAAAAGTGCAGGAAAAAGCAAGACATGTGCAGAAAGAACCAACAGTGGAGCAGATAAAGGCCTTGTTACAAAATCATCCTGTGCCCACAACTTTTTCAGACGGGTACTGGTGTTAACTGACTCTGACTAACCCGGCCTAGAGCCAGTGGTATGCTAAAAGACACTTAGAATACAGTGAAAACACCTACATACACTAGGGAACACTATGCGTTGGGGTACCCCTGTGATTAGGCTGACCTCCTCTGTAAGCCCCTAGGACATAATAGGGCAGGGGGATTAAAACTACCTCTTAAAACGTGCCACGGGGTGCATTTGCACACTGGTGAAGGGAGGGGGGGAGCCTGAGGTGACATGTGTGCAAACACGCCCTGTGGGCATTTTAATTTGGGGGATAAAGTCCCCTTGAACCCTGAGGGTCCATGGGGTCCAACTAGCCCACTAGGTACCTCCAGTAAGTGCCACAGAGCTGCGCTGCAGTGAGGTGTAAAAAGGGGCACGGCCTAGATCACCTCTCTGCAACACAGCGCAGATAACTTTTTTAAAACCTGTCATGTTGTCAAGTTTTAGTAGCGTTAGAAGCCAGTCTTTGCTTATGGGTTAATTAAATTAGTCAGGCATTGACATTTAAAGTGTAGTTGTGAAATATGTAGATTGTATGCAGTTCCTTTACCACTTCCACTGTAGTGAATGAGTTTTGGTAAACTCCTAGGGATAGTGTTGTTTGTCTAGAATCACACTGTGAGTCTGTGTGCATTTGGGAACCACTGTGAGAGAAGTGTTTGGTAACATCGTGTATTTGCTGACAGATCAGTGTTGTAAAACATGTTATGTTGTCAAGTTTTAGTAGCATTAGAAGACAGTTATGGCTTATGCTTTCATTATATGAGTCAGGCATTGACAGTAAATTGCAGTTGTGAAATATGTAGATTGTGTGTAGTTCCCTTACCACTTGCACTGTAGTGAATGAGTTTTGGTAAATTCATAGGGATAGTGGTGCCTGTCTAGAATCACACTGTGAGTTAGTGTGTATTTGGGATCACTGTGAGAGAAGCATTTGGTAACATCATGTATTTGCTGAGAGATAACTGTTTTAAAACGTGTCATGTTGTGAAGTTTTAGTAGGATTAGAATCCAGTCTTTGCTTATGCGTTGATTAAATGAGTCATGCTTTGACACTGATGTGCTATACTTAAATATGTAGATTGTGTTCAGTACCATTAACTCTTCCAGAGTAGTGAATGAGTTTTGGTAAACACCTAGGATAGTGTTGCTTGTCTAAAATCGCACTGTGAGTCTGTGTGCATTTGGGTAAGGATTGTGAGAGAAGCATTTGGTAACATCGTGTATTTGCTGACATATACCTGTTTTAAAACCGGTCATGTTGTGAAGTTTTAGTAGCATTAGAAGCCAGTCTTTGCTTATGCTTTGATTATATGAGTCAGGCTTTGACATAAAAGTGCAGTCCTGAAATATGAAGATTGTGTGCAGTTCGCTTACCACTTCCACTGTAGTGAATGAGTTTTTGTAAAGTCCTAGGGATAGTGGTGCTTCTCTAGAATCACACTGTGAGTCTGTGTGCATTTGAGAACCACTGTGAGAGAAGCATTTGGTAACAATATGTATTTGCTGACAGATAAATAATTTAATCCTCTCATGTTGTCAAGTTTTAGTAGCATTAGAAGCTAGTCTTTGCTTATGCATTGATAAAATGAGTCAGGGTTTGACACTAAGGTGCAGTACCATGTATAATTCTGTTCACTGTGGCAGAACTGAAAATTTAAAAGTTTTATCTAAGCACTGTCCTAGAAGTAGTCTGATTATTTAGTCAGTTTCTAAGTACCAAATAGACTTCAAATGTCTATGCAGTATGCATGTAGTGTTCTAACATACTATACACTTGTCTTTTACACCTTCAATTCCCTAGTCAGTATCCATACACTTCCAGGAAATATCCTGTCACTTCCTTTGCAGGCCTCTAGAGACCCATTCAACAGCATGTACTAATCCATTCACTGTGCCAAAACCCAAACACTTATAAATTCACCAAGACACTCTCTTTCCAGTACTCTAATGATTCAGTCACTGCCTAAGTATTCATGCACAGAGCCAGGTCTTAGCATATGGACTTCTTCAAACCCCGATCCACTATGCATGCAGTCCTCTAAGCACCTACACACTTGTCTTTCACACCTTCAATTCCCCAGTCAGTATCCGTTCACTTCCAGCAAACACCCTGTCACTCCATTTGCACTCCTCTAGTGACCCATTCAGCATCATGTACTAATCCATTCACTGCGCCAAACCCTAATAAATTCACCCAGGCACTCTCCTTGCAGTACTCTAATCATTCAGTCAGTACCCAAGTACTCATCCAGTGACCCAGGCCTTAGTATATGGACTGCTTCAAACCCTTATCCACGATGCATGCAGTCCTCTAACCACCTACACAATTGTCTTTCTCACCTTCAATTCCCTAGTCAGTATCCATACACTTTTAGGAAATACCCTGTCACTCCCTTTGCAGTCCTCTAGTGACCCATTCAGCACCATGTACTAATCCATTCACTGTGCTAAAACCCAAACACTTATAAATTCACCAAGATACTATCTTTGCAGTACTCTAATCATTCAGTCAGTGCCTAAGTATTCATACACTGAGCCAGGCCTTAGCACGTGGACTGCTTCAAACCCCTATGCTTTATGCATGCAGTCTTCTAACCACCTAGACACTTGTCTTTCACACTTTCAATTTCCTAGTCAGTATCCATACAGTCCAGCACTTGTGACTGCCTTTGCGCTCCTCTAGTGACTCATTCAGTACCAAGTACTAATCCATTCCCTGTGCGAAAATCCTGGCACTTATAAATTCACCTAGGCACTCTCCTTGCTGTACTCTAATCATTCAGTCAGTACCCAAGTAGTCATGCAGTGAGCCAGGCCTTAGCACATGGACTGCTTTAAATGCCTATGCAGTATTGATGCAGGCCTCTAATCACCTACACAGTTGTCTTTCACACCTTCAATTCTCTAGTTAGTATTCATACTCTTCAGGCAAACACCCTGTCACTCACCCAGTGTGTCTCCTTATAGTACTGTAATCATTTAGTCAGTTAGCATGTAGTCTTTTAGTGAGGTAGGCTTTAGGGCATGAACTGCTTCAAAGTAGTATGCACTATGCATGTAGTGTTTTAACGATTGTCACACTTGTGGTTCAGGGCTATAGTTTCTTAGTCAGTTTTTATATAAAATGTGTTTGTACAGTAATGGAATAGTATAAATTTGAAAGTTATTATTATACATTTATTTGTGATTCTTTTTTACAGATACAGAACAGGAGTGTTTCTCATCTGTTTGCACTCTTCTCGTGCAAGATTGTTTGGATGAAGGGTCCTTAGGTGTTTCATCATACTTGCTGTGCCGCACGAGTATTTTTTGTTAGTATCCCCTCGTAACAAAACTCTTTGGCAAATCTTGCGAATGAAGAAGGTGGCATTGGTCTTTGTTTGCCCCTTGGAAAAAATAAAAAATTTCTTCACCACTGATGAAAAACGTTGTGGGCGTGGTGCTTTCTGCAAAAAAAATTCCTTAGATTCGGTAAATATTTTAAAGCGGCAACATTTACAGTTTTTGTAAGTTAAACTTATAAAATTTTGTTAGCTGTATACATTTGATATATCTGTGATTTGTTTCTTGTGGTATTTTGTTAAGAATACTATGTTGGGTTTTTTTTAACAATCTTTTTGATTTTCCAGGTCTGTCGTCGACATCCGTGGTTCCCACAGGAGTGTTCTGCTTTGTTGTTTTGTATTATTGTTGTTACATTTTGTTTATTACTTTATTGTTTATATTTATGTTAATAAAAATTTAAAGTTTGAAAATAGTTTATCGTTTTTATATTTATTATTATAAAAAATAAAGTTTGAAAAAAAAATTAAGAACGTTTTTGGTTGTTCTCTTAACTGCTGTGTGACTCTTTCTTGTTCTTATTACTGTTATTTGATGGAGTCCACCATGGTGTTAAATTTTGGGGCACTTATTGATGGAATACTAGTGATATCTACAGTTTGGACCAACTTCTGAATAGTGTGTTAGATTTATCTCAACTTTACTTCCGTTAAAGTGCTGATAATGAAATGGAGAGTAGCCGTTCCCGTGCAAAAAGACATGAGGTGCACCTTTGCGATTTATTCTAAATACTAAAATCCTGTATTGTATTGCACTGAGGTATTGGCTGCACTTACAGTGTACACACAAAATCTATTAAGAAATCTCATTGTATTTATATTGATTGGGAATAGTGCGTCAGGTGCTGGATCTTGACGAGATACACTGCTCAGTTCGTATATTGTTCTGCATACGAAAAAAATCACATCACAACTTTCACACTAATTGCAATGCGAAACAAATTCCAGCGATAAGACACGTTAGCACCAGGGATTTTACACCTGCTTTCTGCTGGTGCTAAGCAGGACAACTACCTGCACCATGAAAGGGAACACAGCCAAGAGCCACACCAGAACACCCACAGGTGCCATAGAGTCAATGAGCATGATATAGGGATACCCATGAGGGCCAGAAGACTCATCTCAACAACTCCAGGACCGCCAATGCCCCCCAAACCCATATCTTAGTAAGTGTGTCCCTGTGGTCATTGTCTTAGCATGATAGGCACGAGCCCTGCAACATCACAGTGTGCTGTCACCTCAGCGTTGGCAGTGAGCCTGGATGTGTAGCGACGTACGCATCCTCCTGCATGCACAACTGGCGTGTGCTGGTCTGGGGTTTACAGGTCAGTGGAGGGGTGTGCCTATCCGGCAAGGGGAACGGGGTGTCTCGGACATGTCTGTGTACAGGAAGTGCGGTAAGTGTGTCTCTGTGTTCTGGTGTGGCCTGTTACAAGAGCCGCAGCAGTCGATGTTGTAAAGTGGCATGTACCACCTCCAAACGGCACTGTGATGTTGTTGTTGGAATGTAGCAGGACATGCGCAAATAGGCATTACAATGGCGTGCCGTACGAGTGCATGAGATACAACAGCTCACCGTACAGAAGTGTGGGGCTCGTGTGAGGGAGGAGCAGCCGTTTGGCAACATAACACACAGTGAACTCGACCATGTGCCACATGCTGGGCATCTCATCTATGATGACCACGGTCGCAGACATTCCACAACACCAACGACTGGCCTTTGTACACATCCTGTATGAATGCAGCGTGGTTTTCACTTCTATGCTCGTTCAGTGGTGTGATGTTGGTGGGTTGTGTGACTTGTGCTCCTTGTTGGTGTGTTTCATTTTGGCCATTGTTTGTCTATACTTGTGCTGTACATAATTGTGCATGTGTGCCATTCTGCCCATCTCCCCTCATCCCCCCACTCCCTGCCTGCTTCTTCCTCTTCCTGGTGCTGTTGTGTCTATAATTTTGTTGCTGCACACATAAATACATGTAAAGAATAAATTAGAATAGTTCCTTGATTCTTTTAGGTTTGAAAACTTCTCTATTGGTTTCTTTTTAATTTTCCATATGAACCCTTTTTTTAATATTCAACAACACATAGAAGTCAGAAGTGCAACGTATTCTATCAACACACTTTCTAGAACATTCTACAACACGTGCAGGTTAAAAGTTCATCAATTTTTTAAAACTTTACGATATTTTTTTTGTAACATTTTCTTGAACATTTAATGACACGTGCAGGTTAAAATTTGACGATTATTTTAAGTTCGAACAGTGCCTTCCAAATGCAAGTAGCAGGTGTGGTTGAGCTGAGCAAATTTTATCCTATGATATGTACTCCACGTTGAAACTGCTTTTTCTTAACCAATCACAAAGATGCTTTTCCACAAAACTAATGTGCACCCTACTTTTAAAATAGGTTTCATGCACGTTATAGTTAGGAATTGGCATTTAAAAAACCTTTGAAATTCACTGAAAAAACCAAAGGTTTTAGGGGCATTATAGTTAGGAATTGGCATTTAAAAAACCTTAGAAATTCACAGAAAAAAACCATAGGTTTCAGGGGTGTTATAGTTAGCTGGACATTTCCCTCGTACAAAACCCTAGAAATTCCCCTGTTATAGTTAGTTCAGCTAACTATAACTCGCGCCCCCTCAATGCACTGCTGATGACGTCACATATTACATCACTCATGACATGGTCAGTGACATCACAGATGACATCACTGATGACATCTCAAATGACATCACTGATGACGTCACTGATGACGTCATCCATGTGATAAATTAGTGCATCTTCTCACACCCTAATATAACCTTTGATACACCGACTCAAAATTTCAGACGGCCATTGTGACAACCATAGATACTCCAATACCAATATCTACTCACCCACTCATTGACTTTTAGGTCTACATACATCTCTACTCACTCACCTGTACAGTCACTCATACTTACAGTCACTCTGTGCATTTATACACCTATATAGACACTCACACACCGTCAATCATCCATTGAGGTACTGATACATCTAGTCAGTCATGCAAATAATTAATCACAGTAAAATTTACCCACCTATACAGTTAAAAACACTCAAGTTCACTTACTCATAAAAATACTAACAAATTCTGTGTCTTCCTGCAGAAAAACAAACAGCACATGACACAGATATCCTTGCACTATGGGGCATACAGCCACTCCCAAAATCACACACTCTCACATATAGATAATTATATACTCTTACACACATATACACTGCGTTTCACATATGTAGTTACTGACACATGTACAACTGAGATATACATTCAATCACTAACACACCCATACATACACTCACACAATCATACAGTCCATCACAGATGCACTCTTAAAAACATGCCCCCACTGAATCACCCACTCACACATCTAGTCACAGAGTCACACACACCCTACCCACACAAACACTCAGGCACCCATACAGATACTCAGACAACCAATCAATAACCCATATAGACACTCCTATAGCTATTCACAAAACCATGCAGCCACTTATACACCAACACACAGACACATACAGACATTCACACAGTTTAGTCACTAGTCTGCAGTAAGATACATTTAATGACTCACTTATAGACTCAGTTACGCACCTAGAAAATCATCCATTCACACACTTGTACAACCACTTATTTTTCAACAGGCCTTTCCCTATATATATTAAACATAATAAAACTGTTCAGAAACACATACTCAATGGATGATGTCATCAGTGATGTCATCAGTGATGTAATTTGAGATGTCATCAGTGATGTCATCAGTGATGTCACTGACCATGTCATGAGTGATGTAATATGTGACGTCATCAGCAGTGCATTGCGGGGGCGCGAGTTATAGTTAGCTGAACTAACTATAACAGGGGCATTTCTAGGGTTTTGTACGAGGGAAATGTCCAGCTAACTATAACACCCCTGAAACCTATGGTTTTTTCAGTGAATATATATATATATATTGTAAATCTCCGTGACTGTGTTCCATCTGGATGTTATTATTATCAAATGCATCAGAAAGTGGAAGTAAGCATTCACTTTATTCTATGCCAAAAAAAATGAGAACTTTTAATGACATTGGTACTCACCCGATTTTTTCTGATGCATTTTGGGAGATATATGCTTTTCAGTCATGTGACCAATAACCTTTTAAAAACTGCCTACACGTACGCACTTTGCATACTGCTTCCTCCCGTGAACAAGGCTGAGCGCCGAAACATGTAGGGCTATGGGAAGCATTGTTGCTGCTGTGTCCTTGATTAAAAGGTTGCTGACTCTGGAAACGGGCCTCTATTTTTTGTCCACATGAAGTGATTTGGCGGGCCTCTCCGTGCCCGTTGTTGAGAGGCCACCCTGAAGGGTCGGAGGCTCCTTGAACGGAGGTTTTGGTTCGGATTTAAATTAGGAGCATGACCCACGCATTGCCGTTTCTCCTACTGAGGTAATGCTAATGGAGCAAAAATGAAACTGCAGTGATGGAAGGGATTTGGTGGAGGTGATTCCTTGCACCGATCGTTCCGGAGAAAGGACTTTTAACAGGGATGTTATTTCACCTGAGCATCACGCTGGTAATTGTAAATCTCCGTGACTGTGTTCCATCTGGATGTTATTATTATCAAATGCATCAGAAAGTGGAAGTAAGCATTCACTTTATTTTATGCCAAAAAAAATGAGAACTTTTAATGACATTGGTACTCACCCGATTTTTTCTGATGCATTTTGGGAGATATATGCTTTTCAGTCATGTGACCAATAACCTTTTAAAAACTGCCTACACGTACGCACTTTGCATACTGCTTCCTCCCGTGAACAAGGCTGAGCGCCGAAACATGTAGGGCTATGGGAAGCATTGTTGCTGCTGTGTCCTTGATTAAAAGGTTGCTGACTCTGGAAACGGGCCTCTATTTTTTGTCCACATGAAGTGATTTGGCGGGCCTCTCCGTGCCCGTTGTTGAGAGGCCACCCTGAAGGGTCGGAGGCTCCTTGAACGGAGGTTTTGGTTCGGATTTAAATTAGGAGCATGACCCACGCATTGCCGTTTCTCCTACTGAGGTAATGCTAATGGAGCAAAAATGAAACTGCAGTGATGGAAGGGATTTGGTGGAGGTGATTCCTTGCACCGATCGTTCCGGAGAAAGGACTTTTAACAGGGATGTTATTTCACCTGAGCATCACGCTGGTAATTGTAAATCTCCGTGACTGTGTTCCATCTGGATGTTATTATTATCAAATGCATCAGAAAGTGGAAGTAAGCATTCACTTTATTCTATGCCAAAAAAAATGAGAACTTTTAATGACATTGGTACTCACCCGATTTTTTCTGATGCATTTTGGGAGATATATGCTTTTCAGTCATGTGACCAATAACCTTTTAAAAACTGCCTACACGTACGCACTTTGCATACTGCTTCCTCCCGTGAACAAGGCTGAGCGCCGAAACATGTAGGGCTATGGGAAGCATTGTTGCTGCTGTGTCCTTGATTAAAAGGTTGCTGACTCTGGAAACGGGCCTCTATTTTTTGTCCACATGAAGTGATTTGGCGGGCCTCTCCGTGCCCGTTGTTGAGAGGCCACCCTGAAGGGTCGGAGACTCCTTGAACGGAGGTTTTGGTTCGGATTTAAATTAGGAGCATGACCCACGCATTGCCGTTTCTCCTACTGAGGTAATGCTAATGGAGCAAAAATGAAACTGCAGTGATGGAAGGGATTTGGTGGAGGTGATTCCTTGCACCGATCGTTCCAGAGAAAGGACTTTTAACAGGGATGTTATTTCACCTGAGCATCACGCTGGTAATTGTAAATCTCCGTGACTGTGTTCCATCTGGATGTTATTATTATCAAATGCATCAGAAAGTGGAAGTAAGCATTCACTTTATTCTATGCCAAAAAAAATGAGAACTTTTAATGACATTGGTACTCACCCGATTTTTTCTGATGCATTTTGGGAGATATATGCTTTCAGTCATGTGACCAATAACCTTTTAAAAACTGCCTACACGTACGCACTTTGCATACTGCTTCCTCCCGTGAACAAGGCTGAGCGCCGAAACATGTAGGGCTATGGGAAGCATTGTTGCTGCTGTGTCCTTGATTAAAAGGTTGCTGACTCTGGAAACGGGCCTCTATTTTTTGTCCACATGAAGTGATTTGGCGGGCCTCTCCGTGCCCGTTGTTGAGAGGCCACCCTGAAGGGTCGGAGGCTCCTTGAACGGAGGTTTTGGTTCGGATATATATATATATATATATATATATATATATATATATATATATATATATATATATATATATATATATATTCGAAACAGTCAATTCCTGGCCAAGAAAAGAATCCACACGAGCCCACTCGATCATTAAAGCAGCTTTATTCCTCAAAGGACAGAAGAGGACGACGCGTTTCGACCACGTCCGTGGTCTTGGTCACATGACCATAGTCTCCATTTGCACCAGTTAAAAAGGGTAAGTGCACTTTTTTTAAGCATAGATATAGAAGGAATAAACAATTGGTAGTTTGTTTGTACACAATGCAATAAATTATATAATTGTAATTTGCAAAATTACAATTCCAAAAAAGTACAGAAAATAAACTGACAATACAATTCTTTTCATTATTGGTTCGTGACAGTAACCAGTTGGTGAATATGCACAGGTGTAGTTTTGCATGTATTAACACGCCATGGAGGACTAGTGCCTATTGGTAAACTATGTGACCAAATTAGTGTGGTTTCTAAATAATATAGAAGAGATTTTTTCTCACAAAATAAAGCGGTCGCCAGTAGATAGTTATAGTTAGGACCGTGTTTCCATAGGAAATCTGAAAATTCTATTTTGAATAACTTTGGTGCCGGTTGACGAACCCTTGCAAAATTTTCAAAACTAATGGAGCGCTCCGTTCAGCTCCTACCCTGAAAGTCTCGGGGTGATTCGTCAAGCGGGGGCCGAGAAAAAAGGGGGGTCCCAAAACGCGTTTTCCCCATGCATTTTTCCATAGGAACTTTAGTCGAAGGTACAGCCCGAACAGCTGAGCAGAATTGCTTGAAATTTGGCAGAAAGGTAGTCCTCAGGTCAGGGAAGTGTCTTTTGTAGGTCTGGTGTCAATCTGTTCAGTAGTTCCTGAGAAAATAGCATTTAAAAGCATATAAATATCTATAAGCGAGCACCGTGCGCGCACCGTGCGAGCACCCTAACGTGCGCGAGCGTAATTCTGATTGGTGGTTACATGTTAGTCAACATTCGAATCGGTCGAAATCAGGAAGTGTCGGCCACCATTTTGTTTGTTTTCAGTGCGAGAGTGAAAAAGGAAGGTGGCGAACGTGAAAAGGGGGCAGGGTAGAGAGTTCCTGACCCCCTAGCCTTTGTCAGGGGGTCCCTGAAGGACCCCGAAGGCAGATTTTTTTTTTTTTAATTTTTTTTTAAAAAATCGCTGGGGTGCGCGCACGGTGAAAAAACCCCCCCAAAAAAAAAACATTTAATACGTAGTTTGTTGTAAAATAAATATATAAAAAAAATAATAATACATAAATAAATTAGCAATTAAAAAACCGTACAAATTCAATGAAAAAAACATAGGTTTCACACACGTTATAGTTAGGAATTAGCATTTAAAAAACCTTGCAAATTCACTTAAAGAAACCATAGGTTTCACACATGTTATAGTTAGGTGGATATTTCACTCGTAAAAAACCAATGAAATTCCCCCGTTATAGTTAGTTCAGCTAACTATAACTCGCGCGACCGCAATCCACTGCTGATGATGTCACATATTACATCACTCATGACATCACTGATGATATATCAAATGACATCACTGATGACATCATCCTTGTGTAAGAGTGGCAGACCTCCTCTTATCCTAATATAAACTTTGATACACACATTGAAAAATACAAACTAATGTTTTGAAAACTATAGAGATACCAATACCAGTTAGAACAACCTATTCAGTAATTCCAAAATCTACATACGCATCCACTCATTCATCAACACTTCTATATCGTCACTCATACATGTACTCAGTCATCATATGTACTCATACACCTATACATCCTGTTACACACCTACACTCATACATAGAGTTACTCACACACATACTCACACATGCAAATAAACATCCATTTACTTGCATATACAGCTATACACACACCACTACACTTACTTCTACAGAAACGTACACATACTTACTCTCTTAACCCCTTCAGTGCCCATGACGAGCTGGACTCGTCATGGGCCGCGGTGGCGCTGTGCCCATGACGAGTCCAGCTCGTCATAGACCCCGCCCGCTAATGCAACGGCCGGCACTGGGCGGGGAAAGGGGCGGGCACTGAAGGGGTTAAACAATCACTTATAGAAACACATACTTATTTATACAGGAACTCTTCCAATCTCTCACTCTCATATATTCTCACTTATATACATCAATACTCACATATACTAGTTTAAAACATATGGACTTACTCATAAAGACACTATTGAGACAGTCATTCACTCTCTTACTCACCCATGCACACACTCATCCACCCATACTGTCCTGCTCACATACTGTCTTCAAAACACATACAAACAGTGAGTCACTCATTCATGCATCTATACGCTAAGTAACATCCCCCACTGAACGATACAGACACTCATACTGATACCCTAAAAACGAACTAATAACCCATATACACACTCATGTAGCTACTCACCAACCCATGCAGCCACTTATACACAAAGTGAGACACTGATACAGATATTTAAATATTTAAACATTACTCACTAATACTTGTATTCACTAAGATACTGTTAATAAGTCCGTTATACAATTAATTTTACAAAAAAACCATCCATTTAGACACTTATTTACCCATTTATTCTTCCATTAACCTTTAGATATACATATATAAAAAATATTTGTTTTTCAGAAAGACACATTCACTGGATGATGTCATCAGTGATGTCATCAGTGATGTCATTTGAGATCTCATCAGTGATGTCATGAGTGATGTCACTGACCATGTCATGAGTGATGTAATATGTGACGTCATCAGCAGTGGATTGCGGTCGTGCGAGTTATAGTTAGCTGAACTAACTATAACGGGGGAATTTCAATGGTTTTGTATGAGTGAAATGTCCAGCTAACTATAACATGTGTGAAACCTATGGTTTTTTCAGTGAATTTGCAAGGTATTTTAAATGCTAATTCCTAACTATAACGTGTGTGAAACCTATGGTTTTTTCTGTGAATATATATATATGTAAAGTACTCCGCAGATGAGCCGCAGTTGTATCTTCACCACTGTAACAGCATACACGTACACGGACCAAACAACTAAGTGCTATTTATTTTATTTTGTGCAGTTTTGCCACCATAACGTTTCGGCTCCTCCGAGCCTTGATCACATGACATATATATGTATGTATTATTTTATTTGGCTTTTACATTTATTCTGCTCTTTGATGTTTCAAAAATCATTTGCTTATGCCACTTATACCACTTGATTAATACTTTATCGTTTATGTGAACGTTTGTTTCTATAATTGTAATAGCCAATCATATTGAGAAGATGCATGAGAGCAAATGGGAAACACTAAAGTTGAATGCGATTAAACAAGTCCCAAATCTGGAAAGAGGAGGAAATCGGGAGAGACTACTCAGAAAGAAAGAATCAAAGCTTATTGTAACGTTTCGGACATCAACACCCCTGGGATTTAATCAAGAAGAGGAATTATATGCACATCTCTAGGAGCTCATACAAATGCTCTGTTAAAATCTTCATGATAAATCAGATGGTATTCTAAGAACTGAAATACTCACTAGAGAGACATGAAAACTTGAAAAATAATGGAAAACAAGGAAACACTAGTAATTGAAAAACAAAACAGAACTTTAAACATTGGGATACCACTAAGAACTATCCTATAGTCAAAACAATGAATGAAGATAATGTATACAATAAGAAATAAATATACATAGTAAAATTAATGTGTATTTCACCAGGGAGAACAAATCAATAAAAAACTCAGTGTTATGTATAACTGTACAAAAGAGATTGAGCATGTAATGTATTTCTGCCTCTTGACTTTTTAAGTAAAAATTGAAATAATTGGTTAGAAACGGTTTTAAAATCACGGCACTATTTTGCACATATACCAGCACTTTATAATATTTGCACTGAAGCACTTAGTCACTTTAAATCAATTGTTCTTTTTTTTTTAAACGTATATATTCTAAAAAAATGTAATGCACTGCACTACAGATACCATAATGCTATGCGATTGAGAAAACAGGAAATACTTGTGGAAATACAAATAAATTATGCCTGTTTGTCCTTGAGAGAAAAAATATCCTGTGATCAAGGTTCGAGGCACGAACCGAAACGTGTTGGGAATGGCTACTGCCACTTTCACTGAATAAAAACAACTGAATCAAGAGAGCCCGAGTGAGTGCGTTTTTCGAAAAACTTCTGGGAACAGAGGTACTTTGCTGTTATATTGACCGGCCGCCCAGCCGGAGAAAATACGCACCGCCCCATACGAAGAGCGCCGGTGTTTTAACAAAGGGTGTTGGAGGAGAGACTTTATTTTGAATTCTGGCAGCCACCGCAATTTTGGAAGTTGATGAGGCGACTTTTACAGCGAAGCAGAACCATGGCACGTCTTGCCGAAAGGAGGGGTAAGCCTGAGACCGGGACCGGAGAGACGCAAGACTCGGCGGAATCCTTCTGGAGTAGGTAAGCAAAACGTGGCAACAATACATTTAACATTATACAAGCAATAGACAACTCCAATGTGGGGGAAGGGGCTCTTGTGAAAATCCACTTTAAACCTAATCCACTGATTAACAGAGGTGACGGCATCCAGTTTACGAAAGACTGAAACTGTGGATACAATTATAGAAACAAACGTTCACATAAACGATAAAGTATTAATCAAGTGGAATAAGCAAATGATTTTTGAAACATCAAAGAGCAGAATAAACTTAAAAGCCAAATAAAAAAAGAACTAAAGAAGGCACTCCAAATTAGCTCAACTTTTGGATATATCGTTTACAAGCATTGTTTGTATAAAGAACTGGGGATCTAAAAGCAAGTGAAAGAAGCAATAAACAAATCTCAAATAGAAGTTAAAAGCAGTAATAACAGCCATGGAAAGAAGGGAGGCAGAACACAATGCGGAATTAGCGCAAGTTTTTAAAAATAATCCAAGTGTATTCAATCCAAGAGCAAAACCCAATATAAAAATCAGAACGACAATAAAGAAACTCTGAGATATAAGGAAAGATTATCTAAAAAAAGATCAATAAATGGTGGGAACTAATAACCCTTAAAAAATATGTTGAAGTCAAACAAATTCCTTGAGACCTGCGCATCACACTAATGCCCAGCCATCAAGACACCAGTGGGAAATTACTGCAAGATTGGGGGGAGCACCTCCTGGGATCCTCAATGGGTCTAATACTGATCCTAATAAAACATATGGAAAAAGCATTCACTGATATCCAAAAAGATCTTAAAGAACTAGAAGAAACTCTGGACAAAACAGAACTTTCTGAGGAACATAAAATCTAAAAGAAGAAACTATAAGAAATCTAGAAAAGCATGAAGAAAGAGTCAACCAACGCAAACAATTCAAGTTCCAGAGGGACAAAATAGATTATGAGGAGGGGCGAATTTTTACGTTCGCTAGAAAATTTGAGCAGCAAACAAGCTAGGAACCGTTGGAAACTACAAGCAGAGATTTCTCAAGCTATGAATCTTTGACAAGCACTTATGCAAGTGAAAATGAAGGGGCAAGTGCATCATTAACAACAAATAGTAACAAGAAAATCACTTTTTAATGGAGATGCGCATGGCTCTCCAACAACAAAATTGGGGAAAAAACAACCCAATGGGTCGAGGAAGAGGAAGGGACAGGGGAGGAGCAGGAAAACAAGGAGAGGCCATAGAGGACAAGGAAGGAGGAAACTCCGGAATGCTAACCAGAGGAAAGATCAAGCAAACCAGGATGTCATCAATGTCATCAATCTATCCGATAGACAACTCACGGAAATTGAACAAAATCTACTAAATATAGGTCTAAATTACTGCCCAAATACCCACTTGGAAATTGCACAAACACGCATAGACTTGTATAAGTATATTAGAAAAATTAAGTTGGCAAAAATATTTGCAGAAAAAACTACACCAACCAAGGGAATGTAAGCAACAGTGCTTGAAAGTGAATTATTGGTAAAGGATAAACAAGCCCTTGAAACATTGATAACGATGCGGGATGATGAAACTGTAAATCTTTTGGAAAATCTGGAGGAGCTATTTCCTCCCCTTGGCCCTGGAATAAGTGGAAAAAAACCTAAATCCTTTTTTTATCCAACCTTATCGCCAGACAATAAAATTGATGTTTTCCATGAGGCAATAATACATGACCTATAGCAACTCAACTAAAAACATCTAAACCATAATTTGTCTAAACTAGAAAGGAATGCATTAAAAGATCTTCTGCAGGATGATTCCATAGAAATAAAACCTGTGGACAAAGGTGGGAATATAGTGCTCCAAAACAAACAGGATTACGTACAAGAAGCTAATAGACATCATAAAGGTGCCACCTGCTATAAAATTCTAGAAACCAACCCAACAAAGGAAATTGAAAAAATATTAGACAAACATCTGAAAACTTGGTTGAACCAGAGTTTTAATTACTGAAGATGAAAAGAAATATTTGACAGCCGAGAATCCACCAGTAGCAACAATATATTTTCTACCGAAAATACACAAAAACTTACAAAGCCCACCGGGAAGACCAATTGTGTCGGCAAATGGATCTAGATTAGAACCAATATCTGACTATATAGATTTCTTCCTAGCCCCATTGGTAAATGATCTCAATTCCTACCTATGTGATACAACAGACGTCTTACAAAAACTGGAGGGAATATCTTGGCATCCAGAATACAAATTAATAGCAATGGATGTTGTTTCATTGTATACGAATATAGAACATCAAATAAGAATTAAAGCGTGCAGTTTTTTTCTAGGAAAAAGAAACATCCAATATCAACAACACAACAACATGCTGATTGTCATGATCTCTCTATGTTTACAAAACAACATATTCACATTCAATAAGAACTTTTATAGGCAAATCAAAGGAATAGCCATGGGCTTCTAATTTTCTACGAATTTTGCTAATATGGTCATTGGATGTTTCGAACAGAAAATTGCCTGGAAATCGGAAAATGATGTATATGTAGATAAAATCCTTTTATGACTTAGGTTTATCGATGACCTTTTTATTGTTTGGGATGGGTCAGAAGAAGATTTTGCTGCTTTTTTCCAAATACTAAATAACAACGAGGCTAATTTAAAATTCACATATGAAATCAGTTCTACCAAAAATTTCTGGATACTGAAATCCATGTGGATGGAAACATCTTAAAAAGTACACTCTACCAGAAATCGACAGCCACCAATGCATTCTCCTTACCAACAGTTTCCACCTCACCAATCAAAAATTGAACATACCCTATGGTGAATTTTTAAGGTTACGGAGAAACTGCTCATCGGATGGTGAATTTGAAAAACATAGTACAGCGGCTCAAGCAAGATTCAAAAAGAGGAACTATCCGACAAAAGTCGTGGAAAAAAGTTTACAGAGAGCAAAAACTAAAAACTGCACTGAGATCTTTAACAATTCCAAGAAAACAAAAATGGTAAATACATCAAAAATCAGACTTATAATGACATACATGGCAGAAACAAACCAACTGACAAGAATTATTCAAAAACATTGGGGCATCTTGAACTGGACCCAACTATATCAGGCCTGATAGGAAACCACCCCAACATCACATATAGGAGAGCTCCAAACCTTGGCGACAGACTAACACACAGCCACTTTAAAGCAAAACAAACAAAATCTTGGCCTAAACTAGAAGGATTCTGGTCATGCAAAAACTGCAAAGCTTGCAAAATTGCAGAACAAAGAAAAGAAGTGGAAATCAAGAAAGAAGTAAAATGGAAAATCAAGCAACATATTACTTGCAAGAGCAAGTATGTTATCCATATAGTGGAATGCTCATGCAAACTAAAATATATTGGTAGCACGACATGCGAGATAAAAAAATGTATATTAGAGCACATCAGAGCTACCACCAACAATGACCAGTCCAACGCAATAGCCAAACACGTGGAGAAGATGCATGAGAGCAAATAGTAAACACTAAAGTTCTATGCGATTGAACAAGTCCCAAATCTGGAAAGAGGAGGAAATCGGGAGAAACTACTCAGACAGAAAGATTCAAAGCATATTGTAATGTTTCAGACATTAACTCCCCTGGGATTGAATCAGGACGAGGAAATATATGTACATCTCTAGAACCTCATGCTCAGTTAAAATCTTCATGATACATCAGATGGTATTCTAAGAACTGAAATACTCACTTGAGAGACATGAAAACTTAAAAAATAATGAAAAACAAGGAAACATCAGTAATTGAAAAATAAAAAAGATCTTTAAACATTGGGATACCACTAAGAACTATCCTATAGTCAAAACAATGAATGAAGATAATGTATAAAATAAGAAAGAAATATACATAGTAAAATGAATGTGTATCTCACCAAATCAATGAAAACTCAGCATTATGTATAACTGTACAAAAGAGATTGAGCATGTAATTTATTTCTGCCTCATGACATTTCAGGTAAAGATTGAAATAATTGGTTATAAACGGTTTTAAAATCACTGCACTATTTTGCACATATACAAGCACTTTATAATATTTGCACTGAAGAACTTAGTCACTTTAAATCAATTGTTCTTTTTTTCAAAAATCGTATATATATTCTAAAAAAAGTAATGCACTGCACTACAGATACCATAATGCTATGCGATTGAGGAAACAGGAAATACTTGAGGAAATACAAATAAATGATGCCTGTTTGTCCTTGAGAGAAAAAATATCACGTGATCAAGGTTCGAGGCACGACCCGAAACACATTGGGCATGGCTACTGCCGCTTTCACTGAATGAAACAACTGAATCAAGAGATCCCAAGTGAGTGCATTTTTTGAAAATCTTCTGGGAACAGAGGTTCTTTGCTGTTATATTGACCGGCCGCCCTGCCAGAGAAAATACGCACCGCCCCATACGAAGAGCGCCGGAGTTCCAACTAAGGGCGTTGGAGGAGAGACGTTATTTTAAATTCTGGCAGCCACCGTGATTTTGGAAGTTGTTGAGGCGACTTGTACAGCGAAGTGGAACCATGGCACATCTTGCCGAAAGGAGGGGCAAGCCTGAGACTGAGAGGTACTTTGCTGTTATATTGTCCGGCCGCCCTGCTTTCTTATCCAAGATGGACTTCCATTTCCTCATCACAATTGTGCTCATTAGGAACTAAGGTCTTGTACTGTATAATCAGTTTTGACTCAAGGCGTCTGAGATCTTGCACTCTATTTCCACCTCTCTCATTAAGTCTAACTGAATCAAGTACACAAAAACTGAGCAATGAATTGTTTTGGTCATGTTTGCGTTGAAAGTGTCTTGCCATGGGGTATTGCTTGTCACCGTTCTTAATTGCACGTAAGTGCTCTAGTACCCTCTTCTTAGCTTTATGGATCGTGCTTCCAATATATGCTTTTCTACATGGACAGAAAAGAGCATATACTGCAAATTCAGTATTGCAAGATGTATGTTTAGTGATCTTGAAGGGTTTACAATCTGCCGACAAACTGCATTCTTTCAAATGGCGACTGTTTTTACATGCTTTGCAGTTGCGGCAAGGATAAAACCCTTGAATCCCAAGACTTCTTACTTCTACTGGTTCTACTGCTTTACAAAGGGTATCTTTAAGAGATCTGGCCTTTCTGAAAGTGATCTGGGGCAGTGGTCCTATGTTGCTTGTGAGATCTTTGTCAGTGTGTAACACCGGCCAGAATTTGGTGATGCTTTTTCTCACCTCATGTGCCTGTCTACTGTAGGTGGTAATAAATCTAATTTTAGAGTCATCTGTGATCTCATATTTTTCTTTTTCAATCAGTAGTGAGGCTCTTGTTCTCTCCTTCACTTTCGCTCTTGCTTTATTGATCACTGTTTTAGAATAGCCTCTCTCAAGAAATCTCTGTATCATGATGCATTCTTCCTTTTCAAAGCTCTCTACCGTGCTACAATTATGTTTGGCACGGAGGAGTTCTCCCAGAGGAATGCTATCAATCAACGATTGTGGGTGACAGCTTTTGGCATGGAGTACACTGTTCCCTGCCGTGATTTTTCTAAACAGAGAACTCTCTAACTTGTTGTTGTCCACAGTTAATGTTAGGTCAAGAAACTCCAGCGTTGTGTTGGACCATTGACTGGTAAATTGAAGATTGAAGTCATTGGTGTTAAGAACTTCAACAAACTCTTTAGCCTCTCCTTCATTTCCCTTCCATACACAAAAAATATCGTCGATATAACGAACCCAAAGTGCAACTTTGTCACTGAAAAATTCTGATTTCCTCACAATTAGTTCCTCCCAGTACCCCAAATAGAGACCCGGGAAGCAAGGAGCAAAGCAGGTCCCCATTGAAGTACCGAGGGTCTACAGGCAGACCCTCGGTACTTCAATGGGGACCTGCTTTGCTCCTTGCTTCGCGGGTCTCTATTTGGGGTACTGGGAGGAAGTTAGAGAGTTCTCTGTTTAGAAAAATCACGGCAGGGAACAGTGTACTCCATGCCAAAAGCTGTCACCCACAATCGTTGATTGATAGCATTCCTCTGGGAGAACTCCTCCGTGCCAAACATAATTGTAGCACGGTAGAGAGCTTTGAAAAGGAAGAATGCATCATGATACAGAGATTTCTTGAGAGAGGCTATTCTAAAACAGTGATCAATAAAGCAAGAGCGAAAGTGAAGGAGAGAACTAGAGCCTCACTACTGATTGAAAAAGAAAAATATGAGATCACAGATGACTCTAAAATTAGATTTATTACCACCTACAGTAGACAGGCACATGAGGTGAGAAAAAGCATCACCAAATTCTGGCCGGTGTTACACACTGACAAAGATCTCACAAGCAACATAGGACCACTGCCCCAGATCACTTTCAGAAAGGCCAGATCTCTTAAAGATACCCTTTGTAAAGCAGTAGAACCAGTAGAAGTAAGAAGTCTTGGGATTCAAGGGTTTTATCCTTGCCGCAACTGCAAAGCATGTAAAAACAGTCGCCATTTGAAAGAATGCAGTTTGTCGGCAGATTTTAAACCCTTCAAGATCACTAAACATACATCTTGCAATACTGAATTTGCAGTATATGCTCTTTTCTGTCCATGTAGAAAAGCATATATTGGAAGCACGTTCCATAAAGCTAAGAAGAGGGTACTAGAGCACTTACGTGCAATTAAGAACGGTGACAAGCAATACCCCATGGCAAGACACTTTCAAAGCAAACATGACCAAAACAATTCATTGCTCAGTTTTTGTGTACTTGATTCAGTTAGACTTAATGAGAGAGGTGGAAATAAAGTGCAAGATCTCAGACGCCTTGAGTCAAAACTGATTATACAGTACAAGACCTTAGTTCCTAATGGGCACAATTGTGATGAGGAAATGGAAGTCCATCTTGCATAAGAAAGTATATCATATTTGGCATGTTCGAAAGCACATCAGTTGTATCATTTCAGTACAGTTTGGAATTGTAGAGAGAAGGTTAAGGTTTTTTCATTCTGCCTTTATGCTCTAAGACAGTTTTTAATTTTTTGTATGAATCTTTTTCTAAAAGTTTCCATTTTTGTGGTATTGTACATGTTGTCATGGTTAGAACGTTATTGGAAGAGAACACCTTGTCTTTTCATATTTCTCATAGAGATCAGAGTCAGCATCGAAGAAAAGCAATAAAGCAAAAGTATCGGTAGATTGTTTCTACCTAAGAAGATATATCATCATTGGTGGTTCTATGTGCTAAGTTCAGGATGATCAGATCGTCTAGACCCACTTGGGTCGAACAGCAAGCACTGTAGTAAGAATTGCGATCCCATTAGGCGAATATGATGTTTTGTAGCGTCAAAGAGTAAGATATAAGTGACTGTTATCATGCAAAGAGAAACGTAAGCCAATGAAATGCATTGTTCTGTCAGTTACCCACTCGGGTTTGATACCAAGCGCTTTTTTTAGATTTTCGCATATGCCCCGGGAGACCGCAATTGTCACATTTATTTTGATTGGGACACAAGTTCGGAAATCATAATTGTGTAAAGAGAGTTCACAGCGAACTTAATGTCATGTTTTATCATTCTCACATTTACAGTCGCATTTGAAGTAGTGCAAGACTCTGAAACAACTTGTGTTCACCTTGTACTAGAACCATTCTAAGATGGCGGATCAGCTCTATTGTATGTTAATAGGAGTGAAGCAACTCCCACAGGTGCAGTCCGTTCTCTATGTTTATGTATGGTTTTTTGTAATCACATGTCTTTATTTAAACAATGTTTTGTTGGCATTACCACACTCGTGAACAAGGGAGTTTTCTCGAAACGTGTAGAGTGGCCATTTGTTGCTAAATAAATAAGCGCAATTGATCAGAAGAGTCCGTGGTTGCTGTCTATATTTTTCGTCATCGAAGAATTCAGCCGAAGTATTTATATATATATATATATATATATATATATATATAAATATATATATATATATATATATACATATATTCACTGAAAAAAACATAGGTTTCAGGAGCGTTATAGTTAGCTGGACATTTCACTCGTCCATAACCATAGAAATTCCCCTGTTATAGTTAGTTCAGCTAACTATAACTCGGGCGCCCGCAAAGCACTGCTGATGATGTCACATATTACATCACTCATGACATGGTCAGTGACATCACTCATGACATAACTGATGACATCTCAAATGACATCACTGATGACATCATCCAGTGAATGTGTGTTTTTCTGAAAATTAAATATGTTTTTTATATGCATATCTCAAGGTCGATGGAAGAATAAATGGGTATATAAGTGTCTAAATGATTGATTTTTTTTGTGTAAAATTGATTGTATAACCGTAGTGTATCTTAGTGAATACATGGGTTAGTGAGTAATGTTTAAATATGTAAATATCTGTATCAGTCTCTCACTTTGTGTATAAGTGACTGCATGGGTTGGTGAGTAACTAAATGAGTGTCTATATGGGTTATTGGTTGGTTTTTCCAGTATCAGTATGAGTGTCTGGATGGTTCAGTGGGGGGTATTACTTAGTGCATAGATGCATGAATGAGTGCATCACTGTTTGTATGTGTTGAACACAGTATGTGTCCAGGATTGTATGGGTGGATGAGTGTGTGTATGGGTGTGTTAGTGAGTGAATGACTGTCTCAATAGTGTCTTTATAAGTAACTACATATATTTTAAACTAGTATATGTGAGTATTGGTGTATATAAGTGAGTATATGTGAGAGTGAGAGATTGGAAGAGCTCCTGAATGAATAAGTATGCTATGATTACTTACCGGTAATCCCCATTACTCTTAGTCCTACTCGTCCTTGGCCCAGTCATAAATAATGAGGTATTCCACATGACAGGAAACAAAACAGGAAACGCTTTTAGGCTCCACCCACCCTCCCGTCAGGGGCTATAAGTACATAGCCAACAGAAAGCACATCCTGACATACCAAGCAACAAAGGCCTGAACAGGGAGGGTGGGTGGGAAGTATGACTGGGTCGAGGACGAGTAGGACTAAGAGTAATGGGGATTACCGGTAAGTAATCATAGCATTACCTCTACGTCCCTCGTCCTCGACCCAGTCATAACTAATGAGGCATACCAAAGCAACCCCACAAGCAGGCCTTTGGTGAACCACACAGAGAACAGAGACCGAACACAAAAATGGAGTGCAGCAAGTGAAAAATGTAATGAACAAACAGAATCAGGAGGGGAACAACCCCCACAGCACGCAACACACCATAACCAAAATTGGTCCGGTCAGACAAAGCACAAGTCAGATTATAGTGCCGTACAAAAGTAGAATCAGATGCCCAAGTCCCAGCCCGACAGATCTCATCAAGGGAAACCCCATGAAAAGCATCCCAGGAAGCAGAAACACCCCTAGTGAAACGGGCCTGAACCCCAGAAGGGCAAGGCAAACCAGAGCCCTGATAAGACAGAGAAGTGACAGCCTTGATCCAGTGACCCAGAGTAAGACGGGAGGTAGCCTTACCCCAACCAGCCAGACCAAAGGTCACAAAGAGAGAGTCCGAAGAGCGAAACCCCGCAGAGCGGGCAACATAAACGGACAACGCACGTCTCACATCCAGGGAGTGAAGCAACAACTCAGCAGGCGAGGAAGGAGAAGGACAGAAAGAAGGAAGAATCAACTCCTGAGAGCAATGAAAACGAGAACGAATCCTAGGGGCAAATCCAGGATCCAAAGAAAGGACCACCACGTCATCCAAGAAATGCAAAAAGGGGGGAGAACAACGCAAGGCAGTGAGCTCAACCAACCGCTGAGCAGAAGTAACAGCAACCAAAAAAACCACCTTAAAAGAGAGGAATTTAAGGTCCACAGTCTCCAAGGGCTCAAAGGGAGAGGACTGCAGAGCACCCAGGACCAAAGAAAGATCCCAAGGAGGAACCGGAGAACGAGCAGAAGGAGAGGACAGAGAGAAACTCCGGAACAACCGGGAAACCAACAACCCACCCGAAGACGGGAGCAAAGCTGGATCCCGGAAAGCCCGAACAGCAGCCCACTGCCCCTTCAGAGTAGACAAGGCATACTTCCTCTGAAACCCATCCAAAAAAACTGAAGGATAGAAGTGATAGGACAAGAGACAGGAGAGAGACCAAGCCCCGAACACCAGGAGGAGAAAGAAGCCCAATGCTTAGAGTAGGAGGACAAAGTGGAACTCCTATGGGACCCCTGCATCACAGAGATGAGGTGATCAGGCAAACCCCGGACTCCAAGAGACATCCGTTCAACCTCCAGACCGCCAGGGTGAGAGGGACCAGGAGGGAGGGAGAGGGAGACCTCAGAGGAGACGGGTAGCGGGAAAGAATCCAAGGAGGGCCCACTGCCAAGCTCAACAACAACGGGAACCAGGACCCCCGTGGCCAGTGAGGCAAGACCGCCACCACCCAGGCACCCACCCGCTGGACCTTCAGCAAGAAGGCAGGAATCAGGGGGTAGGGGGGAAGGCATACAGCAACCAAGGGGGCCAATGAAGAGACAAAGCCTCCACCCCCCAAGCACCCAACTCCGAAGTCTGAGAACAAAAGAGGGGGAGTTGGGCATCGGCCCGGGAGGCAAACAAGTCCAGCAGGGGAGTCCCGAGCCTCCGACAGATCAACCGGAAAATCCTGGGGGAGAGACAGATGGTCAGAGAAGATGGAAACCTGCGACTCAAGGCGTCCGCCACCACATTGTCCACACCCCGGATATGCTGAGCAGAGAGGGCCAGAAGATGACACTCCACCCAACCCGCCATTACACAGGCCACCAAATTCAATGAAGGACTGCGAGTACTGCCCTGGTGGTTGATGTAAGCCACAGTCACGGAGTTGTCGGACCTCACCAGGATATTGCACCCCAGCGGATGGGCCTGGAAGAAACGAAGAGCACGGTCCACAGCAGACAGCTCCCTCCAATTGGACGAGCGGCAGGACTCCACCCGGAGCCAACGAACCTGAACAGACCACTGACCCAGAGTAGCCCCACAACCGGACCCACTGGCATCCGTCGTCAACACCAAAGGAGGCGGCAGGCGAATCCACATCCCCCTGGAGAGATTCGAGTAATCCAGCCACCACTGGAGAGCAGACGCCACCTCCAGAGACACCGGCACAGAGAGAGCATAGTCCTGAACCGGAAACGGCACCCAACGCTGAAGATGCCACTGCAGAGGCCGAAGATGAACCCTGGCCCAGGGCACCGTGAAGACAGTAGCAGCCATATGACCCTGAACCTCCAGCCACTGAAGGAGGGGAGCCGCAGCCTGGGACAACAACCTCCGCAACAGGCACTGAAGACGCTGAATCCGTGAATCCGGCAGGAACACCTTGCAAAGGACTGAATCGAAGACGGCCCCTATGAAAATTTGCCGAGTAGCAGGAAGGAGCTGACATTTCGGAAAGTTCACAAGAAACCCATGCTGTTCTAGCGAAAGGATGGTCAAGGACAGGTGCTGAGACAGGACCGCTGGGGAAGGAGCCTGGAGCAGCCAATCGTCGAGGTAGGGGAACACCGACACTCCCCGGAGGTGAAGATGGGCCACCAAGGGAGCAACCACCTTGGTGAATACTCGGTGAGTAGCCCTGAGACCAAACGGAAGAACACAGAACTGCCAATGATGACCCTCCAGGCAGAACCGCAGGAACATCTGCTCCTCCAGAGCCACGGGCACATGAAGATAAGCGTCCTGGAGATCCAGAGTAGCAAACACCCAGCCGGCCTGAATCAAAGGAACCACTCGCTGCAAAGTCTCCATCTTGAATGGGATCTTCCGCACAAACAAGCTCAGAGTCTGGAGATTGATGACAATCTGAAACCCCCCTGTGACCTTCGGAACCAGGAAAACAATCGAATAGGTCCCCAGACCCCACTCCAACCGGGGAACGGGCACGATCGCCCTCTTCAAGAACAGAGCGTGAACACCGGCCACCAAGGACTGGCGACGGGACTGGCACAATGGAGTCGGAGTCCGCACCACGCCAGAGGGAGGAGGAAGGGACAGAAACTCGATCTGATACCCCCGTTCCAGGACATCCAGTACCCACTGATAGGAGGTTGTCAGACGCCATGCGGGAAGGAACAACCGCAACCTCCCACCAACCTCGGGCGCCACACCAGCGGGACCCATGACCGGAGTGGCATAGTCAGGAATGCTGAGGCCCCGGTCCAGCATCACGCGGAGGCTTCTTCTGGATCTTCCAAGGGAAACCTCTACCAGCACCCCTCGGGCCTTTAAAGGAGGACTGTTGAAACCTGGAAGGCTGACGAAAAGTCTTGGCGTGAGAAAAGGAAAAATCCTTACGAGAAGGCTGCCAACGGAAGCAAGAGGAATGTTTACGCTCCTTGAACACCTTATGCAGCCTATCCTCAAGAGCGTCCCCAAAGAGACGAGGGCCAGTAAAGGGCAAAGGCAAAGCCATAGACCTCTGGGCGGCATCCGTATTCCAACCCTTCAACAACAGATTCTGACGAGCAGCGATAGAGGAACCACAGGACAAGGCAGAAGCACGCACAAAATTGAAGGCAATATCCGAGAGGAATTCAGCCTGACGCTCCATAGATTCCAGCAAATCCGGGCAACAGCCACCCTCCTGCATCGTGGAAAACAAAGTCTTAAAGTCAGTCAACAGAGATTGAGCGACATAAGGTCCATAGACACCAGAACGGATGGCAAGGTGAGAACCAGCATGAGACTTTCTCAATGCAGAGTCAATCTTCTTATCCACCCCATCACGAAGAATGTTATCATCCACCATGGAAGCACGACCAATTAAACTCGCGACAATGGAATCCACATGCACAGACTCAGGAAAGGACTCCTCCATGTCCTGTAAAGGATAAAGCTTCGACATGAAGCGCGGCAACATAATGTGATTCGGGTCCTTCCACTCATTCAAGAGGACATCCATCACAAAGGGATGAATAGTAAGTGAAGTAGCAACAGGCTTCCGAAATTGCGGCAAAACAGCATCCGAGGAAGTACTGGCCACAGCATCATCAGGAAACCCCATGTTCTCATGTACATGAGAAAGCAAGTCAGGCAACAATTCTTTGGAAACATATTTGCCCCTTAGATCCACTGCCCCCAAGGAAGCGTCACCAGAAGAATCAGAAGAAGAAATATCCGAATAGAGGGCAACGCCCCCAAAAGAACGACTCCCAGTAGATTTCTTGGCGGACTTTAGGTCACACAGAGTCTCCAAAGACAGGCGCTTCAACCTGTCGTCATCCAATTTTGGGCGCTTCCCCGCAGGAACAGGATCCCCACTGTCCGCAAGGGAAGAGGAAGAGGAAACAGGAGACACATGTCTCCACTTTCTGTGCTGCTTCCCCATCAAGAACCAACAGCAAACGAAGCAACACCAAAGGCAGGAACCAGCAAGCCAAACACAGGTAGAACAGAAGCAAAAGCGACACCCCCTCCTTTTAAAACAAAAAAGAAACAGGAAACCGCCCCCAAGCACACAACTGAGATGAAAACGAAAGCGAGGCGGGAGGGGGCACTGCCAGAACACCAAAATAAAGCAACACAGTGCGTGGCCGCAGAAGGCACCAAACCGGCACATGAAGGTAAAGCGCAACCAGAGCCCACCCGGGCGCATCTATGGCAGCAGCAAAGAAAGCGGAGCACTCGGAACCCAACCCGAGTGCTCCCTAGACACAGCACTAAACGGAGCGCCCGGATCCCACCCCGGGCCCTCCACAACAAAGGACCCGCCCGGAGGGCGCGAACGCGGTGCACTCGGGGAAACCCGAGCGCTTCAAGGAAAATACCCACGGAGTGCCCGGACCCCAAACCGGGCGCTCCACAACAAAGGCCCCGCCCGGAGCTGCGCAACCACGGAGCACTCAGGGAAACCGAGTGCTCCAAGGAAATTGTACACGGAGCGCCCGGACCCCAAACCAGGCGCTCCGCTACCAGACACTGCCAACAGCACAAGCAGAGCACTCGGTGAAACCCGAGTGCTCCCAAGAGAAAACAGCACGGAGCGCCAGGACCCCAACCCGGGCCCTCAACCACACAGGCAGCCCACATATGGAGTGCCCGGACCCCGCCCCGGGTGCTCCACCGGCGGGGGACAGAGGCTCCCCAATCCACAGAGCCAGAGCCCAAGACCACAAACAGGAGGCCAGGACGACGTTCACACACAGAGCAGGGAAGGACTCACTTTCGACATCAGTAGCAGCAGCAGGATCCCAGGAAGCCAGCGCAGCCCAGCAGAACCGGCACCCAGGAGCCTGAGGAGTCCAGGAAGCCCAGCAGCCCGACTTGAGGAATTCCCAAAAAGGTCCATGAGCGCCCCCAAAGCCCAGCAGAGGAGGAAACCACAGGACAACATGAAGCAGGTAAGTGCCCAGCACCTACCTCAGAGTCCCCGTCAGGCCACTGACAGGAAACAAAACAGGATGTGCTTTCTGTTGGCTATGTACTTATAGCCCCTGACGAGAGGGTGGGTGGAGCCTAAAAGCATTTCCTGTTTTGTTTCCTGTCATGTGGAATACCTCATTAGTTATGACTGGGTCGAGGATTGTTATTGTTATTGTTATTTTAATTTTATACCGCGCCTAATCACCTGCAGGCCTCAGGAGTAGAGGTAATGTGTTTCTATAAGTGATTGTTTAAAAGAGTAAGTATGTGTAAGTTTCTGTAGAAGTAAGTGTGGTGGTGTGTGTGTATAACTGTATATGCAAGTAAATGGAAGTTTGTTTCTTTATTAGCATGAGTGACTATGTGTGTGAGTAACTCTATGGATGAGTGGCGGTATGTAACAGGATGTATAGGTGTATGAGTACATATGATGAGCGAGTACATGTATGAGTGACTGTATAGGACTGTTGGTGAATGAGTGTATGTGTATGTAGATGTTGGAATTACTGAATAGGTTGTTGTAACTGGTATTGGTATGTCCATTGTTTTGAAAATGTTAGTTTGTATTTTTGAGTGTGTGTATCAAAGGTTATATTAGGGTGAGAGGAGGTCTGCCACTCTATCAAAGATTATGTCATCAGTGATGTCATTTGAGATGTCATCAGTGATGTCATGAGTGATGTCACTGACCATGTCATGAGTGATGTAATATGTGACGTCATCAGCAGTGCATTGCGGGCGCGCTGAACAAACTATAACGGGGGAATTTCTATGGTTTTGTACGAGTGAAATGTCCAGCTAACTATAACGCTCCTGAAACCTATGGTTTTTCAGTGAATTTCTAAGGTTTTTTAAATGCTAATTCCTAACTATAACGTGCCTGAAACCTATGTTTTTTTCAGTGGATTTAAAAAGTTTTTTAAATGATAATTTCTAACTTTAACGTGACTGAAACCTATGGTTTTTTAAGTGAATTTCAAAGGTTTTTTAAATGCTAACTATGCCTACAGAGGTACGACATGTGAAGAAAGAAGGAAAAACGCAGAGAAAGGAAAAAAAGAAACGCAGAAAGAAGCAACAGAAGTCCTCAAAGACGAAGAAAAGTGCAGGAAGAAGAAGGAAAACGTGCAGAAAGAACAAACAGAGGAGCAGAAATACGCCTTGTTGCAAAATCATCCTGTACCCTCAACTTTTTCAGACAAGTACTGGTGGTAACTGAGTCTGACTAACCAGTCCTAGAGCCAGTGCTATGTTAAAAGACACTTAGAATACAGTGAAAACACCTACATACTCTAGGGACTCTATGCGTTGGAGTCCCCCTGTGATTAGCATGACCTCCTCTGTAAGCCCCTAGTATATAATAGGGCAGGTGGGTTAAAACTACCTCTTAAAATGCGCCACGGGGTGCGTTTGCACACTGGTGAAGGGGGGGGGGGCCTGAGATGACATGTGTGCAAACACGACCTGTGGGCGTTTTAAGTTGGGGGATAAAGTCCCCTTGAATCCTGACGGTCCCTGGGGGCCAACTAACCCACCAGGTACGTCCAGTAAGTGACACAGAGTTGCATTGCAGAGAGGTGTAAAATGGGGCATGGTCTCGGACCACCTCTCTGCAACGCAACTCTGTGGTGCTTACTGGAAGCACCTGGTGGACTAGTTGGCCCCCAGGTGAGTTCAAGCAAGCTGTAACAAATGCAGGGGTTCATTGCTGTGACTCTAAAAGGTGCATCACGTGTGAATATCTTTTACAAACATCATCTATAACTAGTTCT
This sequence comes from Triturus cristatus, assembly GCF_964204655.1. NCBI lineage: Eukaryota > Metazoa > Chordata > Amphibia > Caudata > Salamandridae > Triturus > Triturus cristatus. The sequence goes on from NC_140590.1 coordinate 1,471,788,611, forward strand.
CTTACGAAACCTATGTAATAAGGCAGCATCTTATATGTCGCTCAACATGCATTATTTATGTGATTCAGTGCCAACGGCAAAGCTGTAAAAAACAATATGTAGGCCAAACAGTGAATGACCTCTGTACACGATTCAGGAACCACAAATCTGCAATAATTAATAAGAAAATTGACCAGCCTGTAGCCAATCATTTCAACCTTGTGGATCATTCACTATCAGATTTGAAGATTTTCCCCGTGGAACATGTTTCAAAGGAAGAACTACTGGACTCCACTGAAAACTTCTGGATGTACTGTTTAAAATCACTGCATCCAAATGGACTGAACATTACTGACAACACAATCTGATTACTGCATATCTCAAGAGCTCTCAGGACTGCATTGATTCCACATTCCAAATGGGATCTTCACTCATGATGCTTTTTGAAAATTCAGCTGTGTCATCTGTGCAGCCACAGAGCAAACCATCTTGTACTACCTGAGGAAGACGGAAGCTGAAACGTTGTAGTGGAAATATATTTTTGTTCTTTGGTGAATCTATCTGTTTGAGTCTCTTCTTTCTTGGACATTTTATTTCTTTGTGACTCATTGTATCCTTTGGGATCCAGATTTTTGCCTTGCTGGCTGTTGTTTTCTTGTGATCCTTCATCTTCAAGCACATATATAAACATATATAATCTGCATATCTATATAAATACAAATATAAATGCATGCATACATATACATATATGCATACATATGCATGTTATGTACATGAAAGTTTGAAAAACACTAATACAAGCAAAGCTAAAAAGACACCTAATTACAAACAGAATTGCTTTAACTTAAACGAGGGCGAGACCTATTGCATTTTCAATGCTTGTTTACTTTGGTTCCATCAAGAAGGCATTCAGATGTGTCACACAGTTGCCATAAATTCTGAATGTTAGCACTCTAGTTGCTCATTAGATCACTGCAGTAAAGCTACTGCTCACCAGGGAAGCCTGCTGCTGGTATTCAAAGTGCATGTTTCAGTCTGCTTGTCAGAATTTTTTTATGAAATAGGGATTTGAGAAGTCAAAATGTGCCCTAATTTTTCTTTCTGCAGCACTAATCATAATTTCTATGGCAAAATGAACCCCCTCATTTTGTTCCTTTGCAAATTAAATGTTTTAAGTGTTACCACTTTATTCCAATCAAGATGGCTTCATGTGTGCCATACTTTTGTCATAAGTAAGACTGTTAGCACTCTAGTTGTTCGTTAGAACACTCTGGGACATTCTGTCATTGAGCTATACTTGGGCTACATCTGGGTGATATTTGTGCTACATTTGGGCTCTTTTGTCTCTGGTGGCCATCTTGGGAGACTTATTTGGTATGACGTGTCCTAATTTCCTCATTTTCTACAGTCTCCTCAGTAGGAAATACTTTCAGTTTTTTACTTTGATTCCATCAAGAAGGCATTCAGATGTGTCACACATTTGCCTTAAATTCAGAATGTTAGCACTCTAGTTGCTTATTAGATCACTGTAGTAAAGCTACTGCTCACCAGGGAAGTCTGCTGCTGGTATTGAAAGTGCATGTTTCAGTCTGCATGTCAGAATTTTTCAATGAAATAGAAGAGGATTTGAGAAGTCACGCAAAATGTGCCCTAATTTTTCTTTCTGCAGCACTAATCATACTTTCTATGGCAAAATGAACCCCCTCATTTTGTTCCTTTTTAAATTAAATGTTTTAAGAGATGCCACTTTATTCCAATCAAGATGGCTTCAGTTGTGCCATACGTTTGTCATAAGTAGTACTGTTAGTGCTCTAGTTGTTCTTTAGAACACTCGGGGAAGCTGCAGTAGAACACAATGGAATCAACTGACAGTCTCTGCCCTTGTTGGATGTACATGTTTTACTGAGAATGTCAGACTCCATTCTCACATGACTGAGAAAGATAATGTGAATTTACAGAAAATATGCTCTCAGTTTAGCTTATAGATCACCTTCCAAACCTCTGTGGGAAAAGCATGAGAAAATAGTTTCTCTCAAACATGATTCATGATATCACAGCAGAAGGCTTTTTCACATGGTAAAATCACTTTAGAACACACCACAATTCCTAAAATGAGTATGGTACCATCAACAAATGATTTATAATGTAACTAAAGTCTTAAAACCTTCTATTAACTGCAATGCTTTTTAATGAGGTGCTATCATGTATATTGGTCCCAAGATGGCTGCCAGCACTTCTTGTATGAAGTGCTGAGAGCCAATCAGATCTGACGATGAGATGAGTGGTTAGGCTCCGCCCAGATATATCTATCTTTTTTCCCTTTAATATCTAAAAAACTACTGAATAGATTTACACCATTTAACAAAAAGGCACGACTCTGAACCAAGGGCTAACTTTTTGCCAAATTTGGTGTAATTCCGTTCAGCAGTTCGGGCTGTAGCTGCGATTAAAGGTTCCTATGGAAAACTGCATGGGGAAAACACGTTTTGGGACCCCCTTTTTTCTCAGTCCCCGCTTCACGAATCACCCCAAGACTTTCAGGATAGGAGCGGACCGGAGCACCCTACTGGTTTTGAAAATTTTGAGAAGATTCGTCAACCGGTGCCAAAGTTATTCCAAATAGAATGTTGCGGATTTTCTATGGATAAAAGGTCCTAACTATAACTACCTACTGGCGACCACCAGTAGGTATTAGGTACACACATATATATATATATATATATATATATATATATCCCACAACAGATTGCCTCGCAACTTGAACCGGAACCTTGAAGGGCGGCCAGTGTGGCTGGTGCGGGGCTTCCAGTAATAAATGCCACCAAACCCTCCTTGTACAACAAAGAGGCACACCGACTCTGGCTGAATTACTGCATTTCATTTATTCATGGAAAAGCACAAAGGCAATAGGCATCCTTTTCCCAACGTTTCTGCTTCTGCAAGCCTTGATCACGGGAGGAGTCTCTGACTTTTGAATGACCCACGTGGTTTCTTTTAAACACTGCAGGCCGTATTCTTTTGCAGAGCACGCAGGGGGAAAAATTACTTGATGCTTTAGATGAAGCGCTTTGATATGCGTGTAAACCTTCATCTTTACTTGTCAATCCCCCAGCGCTAAAATACAGTCAGCCATAATGCACAGTTCGTTTTTTCATGTTTCCACTTACTAGAAACACAGCATCAGCCATGAATAAATGAAATGCAGTAATTCAGCCAGAGTCGGTGTGCCTCTTTGTTGTACAAGGAGGGTTTGGTGGCATTTATTACTGGAAGCCCCGCACCAGCCACCCTGGCCGTCCTTCAAGGTTCCGGTTCAAGTTGCGAGGCAATCTGTTGTGGGACAATTTAAGTTAGAACCGGACCTACTTGCCCTCTGTGAAAACGCTTCCAGTGTGTGGCGAGTTGGGAGCTAAAGGAAGAAATCCCTGAGGCTGCGAGCTGATGCTGTGTTTCTAGTAAGTGGAAACATGAAAAAACGAACAGTGCATTATGGCTGACTGTATTTTAGCGCTGGGGGATCGACAAGTAAAGATGAAGGTTTACACGCATATCAAAGCGCTTCATCTAAAGCATCATTCCACCTGGACGCACTGCTATTTCTAGTGTATACTGAATTGCAAAATGTACGTGCTCTGCTGAAAATAGTCAGAGAGCGCCACCATGTGGCTGACTGTCATAACACAAGTGCGGGTGTTAAGAATTATTATATATATATATATATATATATTCTCTGGAAAAACTACAGGATTCGGGGACGTTATAGTTTGAAATCAGCATTTAAAAATCCTTAGAAATTCGCTGAAAAAAACAAAGGTTACAGGGATGTCATCAGTGATGTCACTGACCACGTCATGAGTGATGTAATGTGTGAGGTCATACGCAATGCATTGCGGGGGTGCGAGTTATAGTTAGCTCAGCTAACTATAACGGCTGAATTACTCTGGTTTTGTACAAGGGAAATGTCAGCCTAACTATAACGTCCCTGTAACCTTTGTTTGTTTCTGTGAATTCCTAAGGTTTTTTAAATGCTCATTTCTAACTATAACATTAGTTCCCTCTGCAGCACTCTCTGCCCCTTCAGCAGTCACCACAGGGCTCACTTTTAAGTCATCACTGCTGCTCCTACTGCTGTAAGCGCACCTTCAGCACTGCGCTCACCTCTCCTTCCCTGCTACACTCACTGTTCCTTATCTGTTGACCTCGCTACTTCAGTCTATGTAGGACTTGCTGCTGCTTTTTTCCTGCTCTCCCAATGTAGTCAGGGCTCCGTTATTACTACTACCACCACCTCTATTTCTGTGTTCCCAGTCAGGGCTTAATTTGTGCCTTTTTTACTGGTACTCCGCAATGGCACTTAATTCTTAACACCCGCACTTGTGTTATGACAGTCAGCCACATGGTGGCGCTCTCTGACTATTTTCAGCAGAGCACGTACATTTTGCAATTCAGTATACACTAGAAATAGCAGTGCGTCCAGGTCGCGGGCGCGGGAATTTTGCGGTAATGGCCTACAGGGGGCGAGGGTGAGGCATGCAGAAGTTGCATCCTATACCAAACATTGGGCTCTGGCACACAATTTTTTTTTTGAGAAATAAGATACTGCCTGCCCTCCATACGTCACTCACTGCTGTTTATCTGCTGCAGGTACTACAGTGCACTCACTGCACTACTAACTGCAGTTGTCACTACAGAAAACACTGATCCATTCCTCATCCACCAGACAATCCCACTAAAATAACATCATATTTTAAAAAGCATGAGTCTCCGTAATAATGTATGCCTTGAGTTGGCTGAGAGATCATGGCAAAGTGTTAGCAGCGAATGCAAGCCTCACACCACAGTAAGACAGAAAAAGATACTGCACAGCCTCCCCCCCTAACACCCCCCCCCCCCCTCGCTCTTTAACCTGGTCTGCCACTAGGCGAGGAATACCTGGGGCAGTTCGAAACTGCGGGAGCAGATTTTTCTGCGGAAAACACAGAATACATTTTGCACAGATTTCTGACATTTTGGAAACCACCCACAGATTTGAGATCTCTGGCAGAATTTTCGGGAAGTGGAAATGTGTGAAGAAGCCTCAAAAAGAAACGAGAAATGATTGGAGCCGCTGAGTCTGACCCGACATGGCGCCTAGTGCCCAGACCAGCAGCACAGACGGCACTGACTGCGCACGTCTTTAACGCTGATAGCTGCTCATGGGAGAAGCAGGAATGACTGAGCGGCAGGCACCTGAATTGTAATTCTCTTCCAGAAAGCCGCCCAGCCCGAGCTAGTCAGTCACTCACTGAGTCTCCTCTATAATCAACAAGGCCAGCGGCATTTTCAGAATGATTGTGGTTTCATGGCACTTGGAACAAAATGCCCCCATCTGCCGCATAATGTGCAGTGTTCGACAGAAGAAAAGGTTCTATCTCAAACGGAGCAAAAGATAAGGGTGTCACAGGTGGTGGTGTTGTTGGAAGACACTTAGCAAATGTTAACCGGTCGCAGTGGTACTAATGAGGTGAATATTTTCCCCGTCGTAATTAGCATGTATTAAAATTACAAAATATCAAAATGATGTAGTCACAGGACGTGCGACATCGTGCCATATAATTTGCATTTTCTTGCCCTATAATTTAGACAACCATGCCACATAATGTGGTCTTCCTTTGCCACATAATTTCAGTGGCCCTGTTTATAGATGAATGCAGCAGTCTTGTGTGCTCTGCCATGTGTAAAATGTTGCAAAGGGCGATTGAGGAGAGATGTGTGTATATTCTTGTATCACATGCATCAAGTTAACAGAACACAAAAAGGCCATGGGTGTGAGTGTGTGTGTGTGAGGGAGAGAGAGAGGAAGAAGAAGAAACGTGAGAGAGACTTTTACATCAGGAATTGCAAATTATTGCTAAAGACAGGTGAGTGCAAGGGGACAGGGTCCCTACATATTTCGATGTGTATGTTCCACACATTCAGGAATGTTAGAAATAAATCCATTAAGGGCAACTTGATTAACTGTTCTCATTATTTTTGGCGTTGATCAATTTCGTTTCTCAAATTATACGTTTTTTTTTACAGAATTTTAAAATTCTATCAGCAGATAGATGTTCGCGTATTTTTCAGAATATTTCGATTGATAGGAGTGAAATGGTGTAAGGTTGATGATACACAAGTGTCTGGGGTTCGGGCGAAATAATACGTCAAGCGCTTATAAATGTCCAAATGTGTCTTTTACGTGATGGACAACGTAGGGGGGGCCTGCCGCCCATTTCTTTCCTGAACAGAAACAAATGTTCGGGGCCATAATCCCAGCCCGTAGCGCGTGGGCACTCCATGGCGCGCGGCCAAGCCTCTCTGACCTGACCTTAGGGTTAAGGGAGACTTGTGGCGTCACATCCCGTGGAATGGTGGCTGTGGGGCACTCTGGTGTGCAGGGGTTTCATTTTATTTCGATTTCTGAAAAGCGCTCTCTACCCGTGAAATGGCTGCTCGTGCGCATCACAATAAACTACCATTAAGGTATAGATGTCGCACAAATGTCTTCGACCTTACTCAGGGTCTTTTGAGACAAAAAATGCACTGTGTTGAAAGTTTATATAATAATTCATTCGAATGCTGTCATTATATAATTAGCATCGTTTACTCGTCACATTCTTCTTTATTACCTGCATCGAAATGTGAACACTGCATTGAGCTGCTCAGACTAATACCCGCCACTTCCCATAATAGTAGGTAAATGTTGCCTTATTTGAAGCCATGGGTGCTTCTGCCGCAAATATAAACCATTCAAATTGATAATCATGCGTTATGTATGGAAGACAGTGGCAACGTTTTTTTTTTAACCCGTTGTCCATCAACGGGTGCCCGTGAGGTCCATTTAGAATGCAAGTCTAGAGTGAAATCACCATTTGGTGTCACCCTCAGACCCAGCGTCCATTTTGTAACTTGAATCATATGTGCATTGAATGAACATAGTATGCGTGAAACGTGGGGGAGGGGCCGGATGGGAGAAGGTAGCATTTCTCCTACACTACCCCTCCCACCATTCACCACCGTCGACCATCACCCAACGGCACTTTGGCATCCAGGGTCTGCCCGCCGCCATTTTGATATATCTGCAGCAACGACATTAAATGCCATAAGGAATACTCTAGAGTGGGCGAGGGGCGGGGCCTTTTCAGAAAATTCTTATCTATGCATTCCCCTATATTACAATTTGATATTTAAATTGAATGGATGAATGGACGGATGGAAAGACAGACGGGCGAGAGGAGTGAATGCCTGCTGGGCGAATGTGTGGATTGGTGCATATATTGGGGGAACAGCAGACAGGTACACAGAAGTATATTTTAAATAATACAACTGCAAATACATTTAGTATTTACATTTTGGTAACTAAAGGGTAAATTTGTGTAACGAAGACACGTGTGTAAATATACAGAAACAGTCACGTGCATACCTATTTATGAAGAGATGTCGTCTCCTTGCACACGCGAGCCAGAATCAAAGGTGCAAATTATTAAAACTATTTACAATAATCTACGTCACTCTAAAATTCTTTGCCATATTGAAACGTTATTATTTCGTTCCGTAGCCGAGTGCTTTGGGTGGAGATTCATACGATCTCACGCAAGCATTTACGCACTGAAAGTGCTTCGTTTTACGAGGGACTTTATTCGATTCACGGAGCTATTTCGGAAACTGCAAGGGGTGTCGCCTAAGAGAAGTGCGTTGTCCACCTGTGGTTGGGGCCAGGGTGATGTCCGCCACCAGTTTCATTTGCTCCCCATGAGGCCTCAGGGCTCACCTGTGAGCACTTGAAGGCAGACATACATGGAAACTGCTATAGTGTATGGCGTGCAGTGCCGAGGACGTGACGTTGCGCACGAATATTCGAGGCAATGTGTTCTACGCTTCTCTAGTCAGACGGCAGTTGTTGTTAGCGCCTAGAGACCCACGGTGGGCTATCTGCTTGACTCCTCATGAACACCTGCAAGGGCATCGGAGATGGTAGAGTCTCGTGGTATCCTAGTCCGTGTGTGGGGAGGGGGGGCGGAGGCGCGAGACGGGATGGGGGAGGCGGTGGCTCAGTTCTGGTCAAAGAAGCCCGCTCCACCTGCGCGGCATTGCAGAGAGACCATCTAACGCTCCTCGGTGAGGGGGTGGACGTCCGCACATGGGAGGGGAGCAATCCCGGGCACACGTAGGGCCATGTTACCTGGATGTATTTGTGACACCCGCCTGGGTGAGGGGTCGTGTAGGCTGGCCACTGCTCTCCTCACAGCCCTGGGGTAAATGCGGGGTCTCGGTGGTGGCTGGTGTGGTGGGTTGCCCCTGAGGGCACAGCGCCGAGCACGCGCACAGACAGGCTACCTGGATTTATTGTTGCCATTGTTATCTGGTTTGGTGGGAGAGGGGTATGGGCTGGAAAGTATCCCGGCTCCGGGGCGTATGACGGGTGTGTGTGTGGGGAGGGGGGGGGGGGGAGCGGGGCGCTGTAGGATCTCTCGATCAAGGGGGTAAAGAGCTGGCCGTGGAGGAATATTGTGCTGACTCTAAGAGCGCACCTTACGTGTCTCGAAGGGCCCCGAGGGTGGGGGTGATGAAGACCCCTGAGTGGTGGACCAGCCACGTGACACCTTCAGTGTCCCTTGGGTGGGGGTGGTCGGAGGTGTTCGACTTGGGAGCAGATGCGTGGCACGAAGGGTAGGGCGACGAAGTGTTGGGTTAACCCTGGGGGCACATGCCGGTCCTCGGGGGAGGGGTGATGTGGTGGGCCAATGAAGAACATACAGCGCACGCGGTTGAGGCTACTGTTGCATCTGTGCTCATGTGGGGGCCTTGGGACACGTGGGGGTCCCAGAAGGGAGGTAGTGTGATGGACATAGACTGAAGATACATGGGGCCCTTGTTGGGGGGTGCGGTCTGTGGGCCCTGGTGCTCGTGCAGGGCATCAGAGGCGAGGTGAGGTGGCTTGGCCGTCGGGGGCCGTCAAGGGTCCCAGGAGAGTGCTAATGCGACAGGCCTGGGACGAAATCACAGGGGCCCTTGTTGGGTGAGACGTGGTCTGTTGGCCCTATAAGGCTCGCCAAGGGCCGCAGGAGAGAGAAGAAATGATAGGCCTAGGGGGGAAATACAGGGGTCCCATGTTGTGGGTGGTGTAGCTTGTGGCCCTGGAATTCAAGCAGGGCTCCAGGGGTGGGTCGATGTGTTCGGCTGGTCGTAGGAGCAGGCACAGAACACCTGAAGCGAGGTAATATGGTAAGCCTAGTAGGAACATGCAAGGGCCCCCATGTTGGGGTGGTGTGTTCTGTTGGCCCACTTGCTCATGCGGGGCCACAGTGGTGTGATGATGTGTTCGGGTGGCCCCTAGGAGCAGGCGCAATGTCCCGGATGCGAGATGATATGGTAGACCAAGTAGGAACATGCAAAGGCCCCATGTTGTGTTCTGTTGGCCCCCGTGCTCATGCTGGGCCCCAGGGGTGGAATGATGTGTTCGGTTGGCCCCCGGTGCTCATGCGGGGCCCCAGGGGTGGGATGACGCATCTGGTCGACCCTGAGGGCACAGCACCTGGCTCATGCAGCAGGCACCTACCTGGATGGCATTGGTGACATTCCAGCCCGCCTCCCAGGCGGTGATCTTGGGCTTGCCTTGGGAGGACAGCTCCGAGCACAGGCCCTCGTCCTTGGAGGCGGAGGGCGGCGGGCCCGTTCCGTCTCTTTGGTAGTGGAAGTCGCCCTCCGCGGTCGGCTCACCTCCGGCTCCACCGTCCCCGCCGCTGCCCTCTCCCTTCAGGATGTCCATCTGCAGCCCCTGCCGGTGGTCCATGTCCAGGTCATCGCAGTGTGCGAAGCCCACCGCCTCCTCGTTGGTGGCCGCCTGGAAGCCCATCCTGGCGAACATACCGCTCACCTTGGCCTGGGACTTGTTGGAGACCGAGGTGGCCACGTTGGAGATCTTACTGCGTATTAAGGTCGCCATGGCTGAGCCGGGTCCCTGCTCCGCCGCCCTCTCCGGGAATCTGACGGCGCTCCCCTTGCTTTGAGTGGGTGGTCCTCGACAAGTCTATCTCCACTCCCTACTGGATACAGGCCGTGTGACCTTCAGTGTTCCCTGGAGCATGACACCATGCCCTGCGAGGACTAGGAGCCCAGCGCCACCATGCTCATTCCCGGCTCTCTCACCGTGCATAGGTTGCAGGGTCCGACCCCTGGAAATGATGTCAGGACTCCTTTTAGGGGTGGACTTACTAGTGCCCTTGGGCCTGCGGCAAGGCTGTGACAGTTAACGTTGGGTTGCGGGTGCTTTTTCCTGTAGTTGATTGCTGCTGTCCTGTTGGTGGTTGGATTTCTGGTATTCGTGGCTGGTCTCCAACAGTGCCCTGGGGTGTCTGTGATTGGACCCCCCTCGAAGGTTGATCCTGGATTGCCTCCTGCGGTATTTGCGGCTGGCCTCCTGTTGCAGGTCGGCGTGGGGCTGCAGGTGGCTCTGCCCTTGGGTTTGTTGCCGGGCTCCCGTCGTAGCTGTGCCCAGGCGGCTGGGGGTGGCTGCGGGCTCTCCTGGCCAGGCTGCCCAGGCCCCTCTCGCCCTCTCTCAGCCGCAGAACCAGCTCGGTTGGTAGCCTTCAGAGCGAGCGGTGCCAGTGCACTGCAGAGGAGCCCGGGGGGAGCGCGGGAGAGGCGAGGGGGGCGGGGACCACGGGGCTGCCAATGCTAGTCTCTTCCCCCGCACTCCGCGTCTCCATCCCAGAACCTCCATCCATCAACTGCAACATCTTTTTTTTTTTTTTAGAAAAAAAATGCAGAGGACTGCTGCATTTCTGAGGGAGGCGCTTCCAATCTCAGCGGGGCCCTCCCCGCCTTTTTTCAGTCGACGCAGCACCCGCATCCGTTTAAAGCCATCCGAAGTCGAGCATCCTGTAGGGTCCGCAGTGCTTCGTGTCTGTTCGAAAACGAAATAAAACAAAACAAAGATAATCAAAAAACAGTCCCACGGTGAACCTACTATCACCCAATATGTCAATCGAAACGAACTTACTTAGGAAAATCAGAATCTAACAGATAGATGAAGTGTTGCAGTAAGCAAACCATATTTATGTGCGCAAGCAAATACACTGAGCCAATGCTATAGATATATGTGTGATATATACAAAGTAAGACGAACGGTACATTTGCAAATAGTTGGTCAATTCTTCGTATAATATTTCTCCATATATTCACCTACATTTATATATTTCGATGCCGGTGAGAAATTGACAAATAGGCTTAATTCGTTTTTCATTGCATGGCATATATTAGTAATTTTCGTTTATATATATAAATAAATAACTATAAATATATATATATAATATATATATATATATATATATATATATATATATATATATATATATATATATATATATATATATATATAAATAATGTGACAAGGTGGTTAGTTTGTGAATTTATTTATTTCCATTGTAGCTGCGTCTACAAATTAAGACTACAGCAGGTGATATTAATACACATTTGCAGATGTGGCACGTGCAATATGCTATTTTTATATATTGTAGTGTACGGGGCGTGCCCATGACTCACTAGAGGAGGGAGGTTCCTCGGGTGAGTCATGATACTCCCCCCCCCCCCCCACCCCCTCAATGGCTACCATATTGCGCTCAGTGCATCTGCTTGGATGGTTTACACCATGTTCTTTTTTCAAGGTGTCGATGCTACAAACAAGGATATTTAATTGTTGTACTTGAAGCGATTGGCCAGTGAGTTTTTTTTGTATGGTAGAGCCTTGCAGAAACAGGGAGGGCTTCTTCCAGAGTTTGTAATGGGTACTTGGCGAAAACCAGTCTCCGTTCAATCGCGCTTTTCCCTATTATTAATATGTGTAAAATACCACTAGAACGCTGTCTTTTAATGAAACAGCAGAGTTTAAAATCCCTGTTATGTAATCTGTCATCAACCGGATGAATCATTTTACACGTCTGCTGCTGTAAAAATATGTACAGAAATGTTCTATGCGCTTATATTTGGAGCCAGGTCGAGTATCTGATAGACCTCACACACTAACAAATTATATATGCGATAAAATACCCCCTGGGGTACATTATACGGATATTACACGTTATCAAGGAGTTCCGTGGCCATATAGAGGCACAAGGTCAAAGGCAGAGTTCATTCAAAAAGTTATGCAACTCCAAGGTGCCATGCGATATCCCTATAATGTTGCCCAGGGGGTACTTTAATCCGTATAATGCAAGGTCCCATGCGGTTCCCGCAAACTGCTTTACTCTTTGGTTTGTTGCTATTGCATATGAAAGAGATAAGTGCTGCATAATTTAGTGAACCCTGCTGCATAATTTGGTGTTCCCCTGCCAGATAATTCAAGTGGCCCTGGTTATGATGCCACTTCCCTCCCCTAACAATAGTAATATTACAATATTATGCTGCGCATCTGCATGTGCAGTGGCCATAATTAAAGGCATTCTCAGGTAACCAGGATTCAAGGGGTTAAATGAAGGTGACGAGATGCAACCAGAAGTAATATGCCTTGCCACTAGCACCTTAGTCCTTTTCCTTTGCACTGTCACTAACATGCAACATGCGAGAGAATAAATAGTGTGTTATTTTCAGGTCAATTACAGTATAATGTGGTCACAACATTGAATTTGGCCCATGCGCTTTAATAATAAACATGTGCCTTCTAGTAACTGCCCCAAACAACGGGCCCACTGCCAAGGGGAGGTGGTGTGTGCATACGTGTGCTAGCTTTAAACACCCACACACCACATAAATGAAAATAAATGTGGCTTAATGACGTTGTTTGAAGCAAATGTATTAATTAACACACATCCACACATGTATAACTAAAATGCAAAATTCAAACCTCATGAAATTACTACCATATAGCAAAGGTGACGTGGGCAGCTCACTGTTTATGGCCTCACAGATTACTTACAACAGCGTGACACAGCATGAGGCATCCTCTATGTGACGTTGCCCTTATGGCACAGATGTAACCCCTTGCATCCTGGCATTGGTAAACACACATGAAAAATGCTATAGCATAAACCATGTATGCATATGTGCAATTTGAAATATGCTATTTAGCGCAATTTTTGAAAGGGGCACGTGACCCACTCGAGGCTTCAGCTCTCACGAGTTATGGCCTCTGCCCCACTCGACAATGGGAATTAACAGCAGCTCACATTCTGTGCATCAACTGAGAGTGTGTGTACACATAAGACAGATCCACCGGCCATCAGACAGACCGATAGCAAGATAGAAAGATAGACAGAGGGATAGATCGACAGACAGACGGACGGACGGAAGGATGTTTAAGGGTTGCAAAAAAGAAGTGAGTCGGGTCCATCAGAGACGGGCAGAAAGGCGGAGGGGGTGCTTGTTCTATGGGGCGGAGGGCACGAGGCTCTGTGCATTACCCAGGATGTCGACAGAGCTGCCAGGGCTTTTCGCTGAAATTATTACAAATCATTGCACAAGGAGGTCGGCGTTGGCAGCCCCGGGTGCTGTGTGCTCCAGATTTGGAACACAAAGGAAGGTCCCGCGGCTGTGCACTGAAAGGACCACTTGGCAGTTACACAGTCTCCCCGAACCCCCACACACAAACACACACACGCACACACACATGCAGAGAGGCAGCCGCACACGCTCGCAAACCACAATACACTCATTCAGAATCTCACTGAGACACGCAAACACACAGGCAGACACTCAGAGAGCCAGGCACACAGACTCGCACACAGACACACATACAGACTCACATACAGACAGGCACACACGCAGACGCACGCACACAGCATACATACAGCCATCCGCTGAGACACAGACACACACACAGAAACATACAGGCGCAAATACGGGCACATACACACAGGCAACCCACATACAGAGACACGTTCAGTCTCGCAGAAAGGCACACACACATGCAGACACACATGCAGAGAGGCAGCCGCACACGCTCGCAAACCACACACACTCATTCAGAATCTCACTGAGACACGCAAACACACAGGCAGACACTCAGAGAGCCAGGCACACACACTCATCCAAACAGACTCGCACACAGACACACATACAGACAGGAACACACGCAGACGCACGCACACAGCATACATACAGACATCCGCTGAGACACAGACACACACACAGAAACATACAGGCGCAAATACGGGCACATACACACAGGCAACCCACATACAGAGGCACGTTCAGTCTCGCAGAAAGGCACACACACATGCAGACACACATGCAGAGAGGCAGCCGCACACGCTCGCAAACCACACACACTCATTCAGAATCTCACTGAGACACGCAAACACACAGGCAGACACTCAGAGAGCCAGGCACACACACTCATACACACAGACTCGCACACAGACACACATACAGACAGGAACACACGCAGACGCACGCACACAGCATACATACAGACATCCGCTGAGACACAGACACACACACAGAAACATACAGGCGCAAATACGGGCACATACACACAGGCAACCCACATACAGAGGCACGTTCAGTCTCGCAGAAAGGCACACACACATGCAGACACACATGCAGAGAGGCAGCCGCACACGCTCGCAAACCACACACACTCATTCAGAATCTCACTGAGACACGCAAACACACAGGCAGACACTCAGAGAGCCAGGCACACACACTCATCCAAACAGACTCGCACACAGACACACATACAGACAGGAACACACGCAGACGCACGCACACAGCATACATACAGACATCCGCTGAGACACAGACACACACACAGAAACATACAGGCGCAAATACGGGCACATACACACAGGCAACCCACATACAGAGACACGTTCAGTCTCGCAGAAAGGCACACACACATGCAGACACACATGCAGAGAGGCAGCCGCACACGCTCGCAAACCACACACACTCATTCAGAATCTCACTGAGACACGCAAACACACAGGCAGACACTCAGAGAGCCAGGCACACACACTCATCCAAACAGACTCGCACACAGACACACATACAGACAGGAACACACGCAGACGCACGCACACAGCATACATACAGACATCCGCTGAGACACAGACACACACACAGAAACATACAGGCGCAAATACGGGCACATACACACAGGCAACCCACATACAGAGACACGTTCAGTCTCGCAGAAAGGCACACACACATGCAGACACACATGCAGAGAGGCAGCCGCACACGCTCGCAAACCACACACACTCATTCAGAATCTCACTGAGACACGCAAACACACAGGCAGACACTCAGAGAGCCAGGCACACACACTCATCCAAACAGACTCGCACACAGACACACATACAGACAGGAACACACGCAGACGCACGCACACAGCATACATACAGACATCCGCTGAGACACAGACACACACACAGAAACATACAGGCGCAAATACGGGCACATACACACAGGCAACCCACATACAGAGACACGTTCAGTCTCGCAGAAAGGCACACACACATGCAGACACACATGCAGAGAGGCAGCCGCACACGCTCGCAAACCACACACACTCATTCAGAATCTCACTGAGACACGCAAACACACAGGCAGACACTCAGAGAGCCAGGCACACACACTCATACACACAGACTCGCACACAGACACACATACAGACAGGCACACACGCAGACGCACGCACACAGCATACATACAGACATCCGCTGAGACACAGGCACACGCACACAGAAACACACAGGCGCAAATACGGGCACATACACACAGGCAACCCACATACAGAGACACGTTCAGTCTCGCAGAAAGGCACACACACATGCAGACACACACAGAAGAGCCCGAGGGGAGTTCTGAGTGTGAAGGTGAAGACTGTGTAAAAACAAAGAACATAACAAGGTGCAGTTCAAAGGGCGACAAAGTAAGTGGGAAATAAAGACTCGAAATGTAAGAGTGGGAATATAAGGGAGAAAATACAAGGGTGGGGACGTAAGGTGGGAAGTATATAATGCGAAATACGAAGATGAAAAAACAGGGAGATAACAGAGGCAATAAACGTAGGGAAATATAGCGGGGTAAACGTTACTGGGGCTCAGGTTGAAATGGCGTGCAGGAAAGAAATACAAGGATACAAATATAAACGTGGCAAAGCCTGTATTCTAATTCAGGGAATGGGAAATACAGGGGTGAAAATACAATTGATAAAAAAAATATAAGATGTGTAATGAAATATGGATGAGAATGTAAGAGGGAAACTGCCCGGGACGGTGTAGGAGGAAGGACATTAAAGAGTGCCCATAAACGGAAGACGGGCAGAGGAGGATATATTAGGGGGAAAAAACATAAAGCTGGGAAAATACAGGATTGTAGGAACATAGGAGCTGAAAGAGGGGAATATACACGGAAAGAAAAATATGTGCGTAAATTCACCAGGAGGGGAATTAAGGTAGGAACTTTCAGATGGGACATTTGACGAGGGGGTGTCGTGTGGTTTTAGTTCATGGCTGCTGACGATGGACGCATTCGCGAGCAGAGTGGGTTCTGCTAGTACAGAAAAGCTTCAGTAAACGCACGGCGCTGTTCAGTGCCCCCTCCCTGCCCCCTCCCCCTCTCTCCCCACCAGCCCCGCAATGGAACCTTCCCGAGCTGTGGCCAAGCAGCACACCGAGCTACTGGTGGAATGTGCGAATGAAGGGGTGTGAATATCAGAGACCCCCCTCAGCCACCTTCCAGACAGAGCCTAGACTACCGTATTTGCATTAAAAAGCAACCACTGCAGCCTCGCATGTACTAGCACATGCACACATGCATTCCCACGCACATACATGAACACGTAAACAGGCAGACATCCGCGCGCTGGCACAGAGTCACGCCCGCATGCCTACACACACGGGCACATAAGAGGCAACACAGATTCGTACTGAGACACACGGACCCGCAAACATAGCCACAGGTACGCACGCGCGCACTCGAACACACATCCCCACACATCTATCAATGTGTGCGCTCCTCTGTACCACATACAGCGCACCGTGGTCCTGCGATCTGTGGATTTGTTTCTCTATTTTCGTAAAGATGGGATTAAAAAATAGGGGGTCGGAGAGACGTTTAGGGTGCAAAATATGTCCATCCCGGAGAAGTCATGCTGTACATGTGTTGCCCAGTTTAATCCAAATGCGCATGCTCTGTTGGAAGCTTCCAGATTTAAAGGCAGTAGATATGCGCTAGTTTCCCTTGGCACTCAGTCGTTATTTCTGTTCAGTCGCACTGAATAGTTCCTTGTGCACTGATATGAGCACCTCTATGGCAGCAGCTGCTTCGTGGTTTTAGAGGTCAGGCGTCTGTGACATTCAGGAGCCTTTCTCGCTCCACACGTCGAAATTGTCATTTTTAACCGAACTGTAATGTGCAGCCATATCCTAAAAGCCTTAAGCGGACAACATTTAGGCATTGCAACCAACAGATGATACTGTTTTATAATGTGAAGAGCTTTACGCAGCAATTTTCCGCATCAGAAATATAAGCGTAAAATTCGAGCCGTCCGACTGTGTCACGTTTGGGAACAGAGACAGAAAGGTGCGCCAGGATCACTAGCGCTTTGAAATGAATAAATAAACAAAATAACAATAAAAGTAGGTGTAAAATCAAGGTTAGAGGAAATCGGAGAACGTCTAATGACGCTCTGAGCGTTTCCACAATTGATGACTGGCCCGACATCTTCTACGCAAAGCGGAGGGGGGATTTGGGCAGAGCAGGGGATCGATAGAAATATCACAGGTACTTCCCCGAAGATGTCCGCCAGCACCCTGCAAGGAGGCTCATTTCGTTGTGTTACAAAAAGGTGCCCGGTTTTGTGCTTATGTGACTGGACTGTGACCCCTGGGAGCTGCACGGCAGCGAAAGGTGTAATTTACAGCTCCTGGAACACAAGAGTCAGGGAGTTACACTCTGCTCACAACTGCAACGCGGGGGGTCCCGGTAACAGTTTATTCGGGATGCGCCACTTTAGGTTGAACACCCGCCCCTTCCTTCTTCACAAGCATGCCCAGCACACACTGTTATGACGCGTTCACGAATGCACGCACTTTTAGAGTACAGAAGACAGTACTCCTGCAGTTCTGTGGTCCGTACTCTTCACATGCCCTGGGGAGTTTACCTAAATTATCTAAAATGGGAGCGTTCCGAGACTGGTCATATACAATGACAGCTACAAGCAGCCACGGTAAGAGCGGTGGGGCCGGGTGGGGGTATTTCGACAGACGACGACAAGGGAAAATTAATTATGTATTTAATTTTCTCCCGTCGTCGTCTGTCACTCTTTCACACCACACATGTTTGGAAAACTGAAGTTAGTTCAGACCTTTTACAGATGAGATAACAGACACGCGCAGCAATTTACTGACCTCTGAGTTTGCATCCATTCTTCATTCGCATTTTAAGGTTTCCTAACACTACACACGAGAGAGCGCACACAAGCACAGTTTATCGATTTTTAAAATCACTAGAAAAGTGTGGAGCTCACACAGACATGCACACACAACGGGTAATAGGGGGCACAAGGAGAGAGAACGGAGCTTATACACAACGTTGAGAGCTACTGGAAATACTGCATGCAGTTTAAGAACTCGTACAGTTACAAAAACACAACATCAAACTTCGACAAATGTACCGGAAGTATACGAGATGCATGAAATAATTACACCATATCAGACAGCATGTTTGGAGGGCTAGAACGCTCTAGTTAGATGGACTTTGTATGTTTCGAAGTTAATGCTGAAAGTAGCACACTACAGCTGAACCCACAAACATACACACAAACTATGTACAGGTCCACAATACGATCAACCTATACAGGCAGACGATGGCAGGACACTAAAATCTCTCACACACACAAAAACACACAGATACACACACACACAACCACACACAGGCGCCTCTAATGCGCCTGCAGCTAAATGCAATGTCAGTCGAGAAGTGCACCCCGAAATGAGTACACTTAGAACTGCGATGACATGCGAACACAAAGATTGCGTGTAGATCCCTGAGACACGCAACCGACTTTGTGGCCTTGAATGTGCAAGGGCGTGTGCACGAGCGCGCACGAGCGCCGGATCCCAAAGCTGTGGATCAGTCACCAGCAGCAGCCGCGAACTGGTCGATATTGTGTGTGAAACCATTGATTGGCCGCCGCGGATGCCGGTCTCAAAGCTGGTGCCTTCGCGGCAATAAAGCGGCCTTTGTTAAAAGGCTGAGCAGCCACAGAGCGCGCCCTGCTGCTGGGGGGCATGGAGACAAGAGCACCGCGGGAGGAGGGAGAGAGTGGACTGTCCCACCAACAGCCACTCTGTGTTTACGGTCCTTAGTGCCCCAGTCCGGGTGTACATAATAATACTCCACCACCTCCATCCGTTGTTTATTATCCATTTTCCCGGAATAAAACACTTCACGTTATTTTCGTTGTCCCGATAGCGGAGGCTGCTCTTGAGCGCTGGGCCGTGCGTGCCTCTGTTTCCGAAAGCACAGCTGGCAAGGAGAGGAGGTGGGGAAAGTTTTACACGTAAGACTTCAAGTCCTCGAGCCACGTCCATGCGCCTGTCAGGGCACTCGTCGGCTCTTCCTCAGTCCTGCGTCTTGTGAAAGCAAATCATACCTTCCCCCGATGCACACACCGCACAACAACAGCAGATGTGCACCGCGCACACTCACGGGTCCCACCTGACACCCGAGCTCACAGCCGGGCGTTCCGGTGCTGACTCGGGTTGTTTCACTTTGAAGAGTGCAGCCTCAGAGCTTCAGCATCCAGATACGGCAGCCGCCCCCATTGCATCCCGCTTACTTCCGTGTCTCTGTACTGGTGACTACACTGGCCCCTCAGGGTGGAACGTGCACGGTTACACCGAGAAGGCCACCCCTACGCCATACAACATTGATGCCCGTCAGTCGGTTGCCACAGGAAAGAGTTCCACTGCGGAGGGGGTGAACAGACCCTTGCCTCAGCTACCTGTCAGGTCCCCTGTATCATCACCGCGCGCGTCCCCCCTCTTCCTCGGCGACGCGTCAGTCCTTCTGATTCTGCATTGTTGACCCGCAATGAGAAAGTTTCTTTATGGCAGTCCACGTGTCTCTGTTGTTCGCTAGCATATGCAGTGGGTGCGATAGAATAGACTGGGAGGAGCGAACGAAGTGGGAGTGAAGGAGAAAGAGAGAATGAAAAGGAGATATGCACATAAGACATATGCGCAAAGAGAGGGAGGGAAGAAGTTGTGAGTGAAGAAGATGGGGAAAGGGAAAAGTGTACACGTAGGATAGGAGGAGAACGGAGAACGGAGGGATGGAGGGAGGAAGGAGGGAGAGAGGGATGGAGGGAAGTGGGTTGGTTGTGAGTGGAGAAGATTTGGGAAAGGGAAACGTGTGCAAGTAGGATAGGAGGGGGAGAAGGAAGGGAGGAAGGAAGGAAGGAAGGAAGGAAGGAAGGAAGGAAGGAAGGAAGGAGAGAGAGAGATTGGGGAAAGGGAAAAGTGCGGAAGTAGATTAGGAGGAGAAAGGAGGGAGGGAGAGAGTGAAGGAAGGAGAGAGAGTTGTAAGTGGACAAGATTGGGGAAAGGGAACAGTGTGGAAGTAGGATAGGAGAATGAAGGAAGGAAAGAAGAAAGGAAGGGAGGGAGGGAGAGTTGTGAGTGGAGAAAATTGGGGAAAGGAAAAAGTGTGGAAGTATGATCGGAGGAGAAGGAAGGAAGAAAGAGAGAGAGAGAGAGGAAGTTAGTTGTGGGTGGAGAGGGTAGGGGAAAGAGATTGAGAAAGTGCAGCAAGAGAAAGAGAAGATGATGCACATGAAAGAAGGAACGATATCGAGTGCTTGCCGGGTATGAGGGATGGGAGTGAAAGACAGAAAAAAATAGATTTTGAGTGTTGGGAGCCAGATGTGTGAGAGATAAATAGAAAGATCGTGTGTGAGACAGAAAGAAAGAGCGACAGGGAGCAGAACTACAAGGACCGAGAGAGTGAGAGAAAGGAAAAGAGAGCTTGTCTCTATCTGAGAGTGTGAGAGAAAGGTGTATGTGAGAGAGCACGTGAGAGATGGTGTGTATGTGCGTGAGAGAGAGAGAGACAGGAGCTGGAGAGCAAGAACAACAAAAAGAGATTGAGAGTTAATGAGTGAGAAAGAAAGGAAGAGAGAGAGAGAGAGACGAACTATAAGACGGAAGAAGAGAGGGAATGTGGGAGAGGGGAAGAGAAAGAAAGAGGCACGAGACGCTCAGAGCTCGCGCCTTCACTCACCTCCACCTCTCCACAGGACGGAGTGTGAGTGTCTAGTCACGGGCTCCTGCCGGCCGCCGGTAGCAAGCACTGCTGAAGGCACCAGTGCCGTCGCCCCTCCGCTCCCTCACTAATGAATCCCCCGAAGCCAGAGGCTCGCTGCAAACACGGCGCAAAGGTTAGAGTGTCTCAGGAGCGCGAGCCGGCTGCACCCCCTCGCCCCTCACTGGGGAGCGGCGCGCGCTTACTTTAACACGTGTGAATTTCTGATGAAACATCGTCGGCGCGCGAAGCCCGGGGCACCCGGAGAGTACAATACAAACACTGGGCAGGCGGTGCTTTCTTTACAGCGGAGGGGGCGGCTGCACCGAGGATCCGGCATAAAAGGCTCCTCAACGTGAGTTATAAAGTAAACACTGCGGAGATCGGCAGCCATTAGCAGACAACAATGTGCTACCGCGCCAGGTGCGCTCCATCTAAAATTCTATGCCCGAGTTTACATAATTATAGCACAACACGCTGCCAGCAAAGCGCTTTCGTGGAAAGGAGGGGCGCGCAGAGCCTCAGTTAGCCAGGGTACGATACTGTTCACAGACCAGGAAAAAATGTGCCTTCACGACCCAGGATCAGACGTGGGTTCATAAGTCGCAAGATAAAATGAGTGTCCGAAATGTATGATCCCACTTCTGTTAATCTTTCGCAATACATTTAAATTATTGTTTAGGATTGAATGTGTGTTCACACGTGACAACCTAATTCAGGAACAATATGGTTTTTACTCACATTGCAAATAAAATGTGCATTCACAAACGAGCATAACGTGTGTCACTATCTGTGACGAGCACTATCACGCTGTAGGACAACATGACTTTTTAAAACCCATGACCAAACGTGCGTTCACAATCGGCTACCAAAGGCTGGTTTTCAGTCCAGGATAAAACCCTAGTCTGCAATTTAAGATACATTTTTTTTATCATCAAGTGTTCCATAATGGATTGCGGATAAAATATGTGTTCACAATCCAGGATAAAATGTGTCTGATCTCCATCTTGCATAACCTACTACTCCCAATTTAAGATAAAATGGCCCAGATTGGGTTTGTGTTGGCGCCTGCGTAATGAGGGATGGTCAGCCGATGTGTGCACAAAAGCTATTTTTGGTGAATGATGGCCCTTGCACGGAATCCAAACTGCACAGAGCTACCCCCTGGTATTTTAATGCAAAGGAGGCGTGTCTGAGCAGAGTAGCACAAGCCTATAGGTTTAGAGATAAAGAAAGGCAGAGCTCCTAAAGTAATGTGATCTGGCTGTGTGCCAAATCTAAAGGCCAAGATAATAAGTAAGGGGTGAAGAGGAGCGGTAGAAACCAAATTAGCGCAATTTACACATATCACCACTGTGCAGTTGTCTACACATGGGAATTTGTACTGGAAGGTATACCCTTGATTACAACCCTATACCAAGAAACGCTGACTCACCTTTCCGCCATACCGCAAGGCTCAGCTTTGCACAGAAGAGTGATTTTTAGCTCACGCAGCAATGACGTCATCAGCTGGCGACTCCTGCTTAATCTGTTGTGCACTGTTTTAGCTGTGCACTTTTTTCACACAGTGCTCCTTGGCGTGAAGGATAGTAAACAAGTACCCATATGTGTAAACAATTTCACATTCTAAGATAATGCGAGCCTTAACAATAAGAATCGGGACATTACTCACAATAAAACATGTGCTTGCCAAATTTCTGCCTTCAGATCAGACATGTAGGTCTGTTAGTTATATAAAATAGCTTTTGGAACCGCATCGTTCTAAGAGTGAAGGGATGCGCAGTCTCCAACATACAAGGACAATTGTGTGCACACGTTTTAGGGAGGCATAATCACTGTGGAAGATGTGTGTTTGTGAGATAAGCGCCAGGGAGAGAGAGAAAGGGAGAAAGAGTGTGTGTGAGGGCGAGGGAAGAAGCAAACTGACATTTGAACCATATGCACAGGAGATGCGTAAAAAGGGGGGGGAAGCGGGGGTGGGTAATCCTGCTGTGTGTCACATGGGTAAATTGGATTTTTCTTATCTTTCAAAAGCAGGCAGCTTCTGTCATGAGAAAAGGCAGGATTAATAGCCACACAATTAATTCTCACAATCCTTGGAAAGATGGATGAAATGGTTCCCTCGAACAGGGTGGGCAATATGCAAAACAGTCATGTTGGTATGTATGTTCAAGTCTACATTTCAGTGAAAATATAACAGTTCGTCAGCACTTAAGTACAAAACAACCTTACCTAGTGCAGTGGGTTGTATTTTTTCAGCTTTCTGATGAAGATTTAGGGAAACAGATGTTCTCACAAAAGACAGCCCTAGAAAAAAACGACTTCAGCTCGTCATCAGGTTAGAAAAAAATAAACAATTACAAATCCCGAGAGCATTTGATCATGGTATGCAGACTCTAAACATCGACGCCGCTTTTCAAATTTGGCACACGGTACTCTGAAACAAATGTGATATCCGGTACACCTTACTACAAAATAAAGTATTTCTCATGACATGTAATAAAGTAGATGGGCTACCTGTCACGTTTGTGGCAGGCTAACCCGAAGGCCAAACTCTAATTCAGGCATCAAGTCAGGATGGCCTCTGTCAAGAGAACCCATTTCAAAATGGCTGCCTAGCCATCCCATTGGATCGCTCATTCATACTCTTCTGCATCACTGCAACATAACAGACACTGCAAACCCCACTTTAGTTAGAGGTGGTGGACCCCAGTAATGGCTACACACATAAGACACATTATGGGCAATGGGTTTTAAGCTCCACTTTGAAACAAGCATTGGCAAAACCAACAGGTCTCACCTTTGTGACTTACTGGCTTTGCTAATGGTTTTTCGCCATGCTTTACAGCATCCCCAATGCTGTACAGCATGGCTAAAGTTTTAAAAATAAATGTTTGATGCCACCACCTGCGTAATTTCTCAGGAATGCTTAACGCAAAAGAAAAAAGTTGTTTTTGAAAAGCAGCCTGTGAAAGCAGGAAAGGCTTCTGCCAGCCCATCAAAGAGATGGTAAAGAGTCAATTTCCGTGGGATGGACAAACACAAGATTGACAAGCTGGGAAACAAAAAAGTAGCAGGAAAATGAAAGTGGCATGAAAGCCAACCAATGGTAAGCAATAGGTGGACACCCAAATAGGTTGCTAGTTAGCCACAATATGCCTCGCTAAAGACAGCACAAGTGCTGTCTAGTAAGTTCGACCTAAAAAGGCAGAGAGACGATCTCATTAGCAAGAAACTTTATTGAACTAGGAGACAAGGCCAACAATGTGCCGCCAACTGTTCAGCTACACAGCAACTACTTTAAAATCAAGTACAAACATTCTGCCTAATATATTAAGACTTACTGACACTCCTCCAAATATGGAAATGAAAGACAGATCATAACAAATTCCTCCATTGCCTACCCTGAACCTCAAAGACACATGAAACAAATAGAAACTAATAAGCATGAAGTAAAATAACTTAACAGGTAAACCATATCGCTGGCAGGAGAGGTGGTGTAATTTACCAATAAAAATACCACACTGTACAGTAGTAATGCAGAGTGTAGGGACAACTCCCCAAGAATGGAGCGATCAGTGTATTTTACAGTCCATCCACCAAACATGGCCTATTACTTACTCTGTTTCTCAAATATTCATAGGAATAATATTATTCGCCTTCGGTTCGTCTAGAAGTTTTTGGGAATTTCCCACTCCTAACATCCTTCCTTCCATTCTCATCCGGTTCTTCGCACTTGGCTATACTGGATAGACGAATTGCGATTCTCCTATTAACATGACCAGAGAATCTGGATTTCATTAAAGACACAGAGGCTAACATTATGCTTACACTTTTAATTGCGTCACCAAGCAGCCGCATACATCACAAAGGAAGTATTCCAAATAGAACATTAACAATAATAAAAGGCATGAGCCCACAGTATTCTGCCTCTTTTAAATTGCAAAAAAACAGGATAAGTTCGTTAAAATCCTTTGAACTTTAGTAAATGAAGAAAGAACATCTTGATAAAACGTAGGACGTCATAGAAGGTAGGGCACCCAAGGTGAAGAAGAAGAAAACTCTATTCCAAAATTCATTAGAGAGCATCTGCAAAAGAAAGAGTCACGCGAGTAAAAAATTGATAAAGTCAAAACAAGCAAAGTGAGATAAGTGCAAATAAAGCAAGAGTAAAAGTCTGATGTCAAACAGCAATGCATAAAAAGCATGAAAAGATGACAAGTCAACAATATCAAGTCAAAACCACAATATCCTTTAAATTGAATAATAAACATAAGATTAATTTCAATAGAAGCATAACAACCTCCAATGGGAAAGAGGAGGGGGGATAATGTTAGCCTCCGTGTCTTTAATGAAATCCAGATTCTCTGGTCATGTTAATAGGAGAATCGCAATTTCTTTACAAGACCGGAGGCTACCATTATGCTTGTTGGTAGCTTTGTAATACTACATCAGACACATGCGGAATAGGTTTACAGTAATGATGAGCAAAGGTGCGAGCATTAGACCAATCAGCAGCCTTGAGGAGATCGTCCAACTTACCTCCGGACCAGAAAGACTTACTGGCCATAGCGCCTCTGACAGAGTGTGGTTTAAAAATATTAAGGTCGATACCAGCTAGGTTCATCACAATTTTAACCCATCTAGAGATAGAACTGGAAGAAACAGGTTTGTGTGGTTTAACGAAGGAGATGAGAAACTGGGTCGCAGTAGGAGGTCGAAGAGAATTCATTCTAGAGTCGTACTCTTTCATACAGTCAACCACACAGAGTTTAGGGTATTCATCAAAACGAGGGTAAAAGATAGAATTGGACATGGTCTTGGTTCTTCTGAAGAGATCAAAGTTTACTCGAACATGTTATAAGATCTATTAGATATCTCCAGAGCTTTGACATCAGAGACTCTACGACAGGAAATTAAGCAAAGTAAGGTAGCCAGTTTAATAGAAAGTTTTTTATTATCTAAGAGTGTATTAATGGGCCAATTTGAAAAAAGGTCAAGGATTAGGTTCACATCCCAGAGGGATTGATATCTGGGTCTAGGAGGTCTTCTGAGTCTGATACTTTTAAGAACTCTGCAAATAATTGCGTTTTTACCAATAGTCTTACCGTTGACGAGGGAGTGACCAGCGGAGATGGCAGATCTATAACAATTGATAGATCTATAACTAAGGCCTCTTTCAAATTGTTCCACTAGAAAATTGATTATGTCAACGATAGGTGCTTGAACGGAATCCAGATTCCTTTCCAAGCACCAACGAACCCAAGATTTCCAAATGTTGTTGTATCGGTAGTGTGTGCCAGGGGCCCAAGATTCGCCGAGGAGAGTTGAAGCTGTTGACGAAAGTCCTGAGAGATCATTGGATCTCCTGACACTCTCCAGGCAAGAAGGTTCAGTTTCCCTGATTGAACCATGGGGTGAAGATGACCGTCTATGTCTGTAAGAAGGTCCACAAGGAAGGGAATTAGGAATGGGATGACGTAGCTCATCTCTAGGGCAGTTGGGAACCAGGCTTGAGAGGGCCAGAAAGGAGTGATTAACACGATTGAGCATTGGTGGAGTCTGACTTTCTGAAGCACTCTTTGAATCATGGAAAAGGGGGGAAAGGCGTAGCTGTTTCTGCCTTGCCAAGGTTGTAGGAAGGCATTCACTGCCAGAGCACCCGGGTCTGGCATCCAACTGTAATAATTCACGAGTTGGAAGGTTAGTCTGCTGGCAAAGAGATCTAAATCTAGAGGTCCCCAGGAGCTGTTGAGGGAATTGAAGACGGAGACGTTGAGTTTCCAATCGCTGAAGTCTAGGAGGAATCTTGAGTTCCAATCTGCAGATACATTGGATTTGCCTGGGAGGTATTCGGCTCTTAAAGCGATTTTGTGTTCCAAGCAGAACATCCAAAGTTTCTTGGCAAGATTGGAGAGGTCGGCAGATTTGGTTCCACCTAGCCGATTTATGTAGGCGACGGCTGAGATATTGTCCATTTTTAGGATGATAGACCTGCCCTGAATGAATTGTTTGAAACTCATCAAGGCGTAAAGACCTGTTGTCAATTCCAGAAAATTTATATGATGGAAGGATTCTTCCAGAGACCAAATTCCACCAGTGTTCTGGCCTTGGAAGCATGCTCCCCAGCCATGAAGGCTGGCATCTGATTCTAAAAAGAATTCTGGAGTTGATCCAAAAATTGCTTTCCCATTCCATGCCTCTAGGTTGTCTAACCACCAGGCCAGTTCTACCTTGGCTTCCTGGTCTAGCGAGATAAGGTCTCCGTACCAGAGGCCCGATTGAAGGGCCCTTGCTTTCACTCTCTGAAGTGCACGGTAATTTAGAGGGCCTGGAAAAATGGCTTGTATCGAGGAGGAAAGGAGGTCTAGTAATCTGGCTAGTTCCCTTAGGGGAAAACTTTGAAGTTTTAGGATATGTCTTATTTCTTTTTTTATTTTGGATATCTTTTTGGGAGGAAGGAGTAGTAGACATCTTGTGGTATCCACGGAAAAACCAAGGAATTCTAATTTTTTTGAAGGTGAAAGGATGGATTTTTCTTTGTTTATGATAAACCCCAGGTTTTCCAAAAGATCCATCACAGTTTTTAGATCTTTGAGAATCTGACAGTGGTCCTGAGAAAGAATGAGGATATCGTCTAGGTAAAGAATCATGCGAATACCTTTTTCTCTAAAGGACGAAGCGATTGATCTCATTACCTTGGTGAAACACCAGGGGGCTGATGAGAGTCCGAAGGGGAGGGCTTTGAATTGGAAAAGATGGTTTTTCCAAAGGAATTGGAGGAAGGGTTGGTGAGCTTTGGCCATGGGAATCGTGAAGTAGGCTTCTTTTAGGTCTAATTTTACCAACCAGTCTTCTTTCAGAAGTAAATCCCTGAGGAGGTGAATTCCTTCCATTTTGAAGTGCCTGTAGACAAGGAATTTGTTGAGGGCTCTTAGATTTATGACGGGTCTCCACCCTTTGTCTTTTTTCTTGACAAGGAATAGGGTGCTTATGAATTTTATCATCTCTAAGGGGACTTCTACAATAGCACCCTTCTGAAGCATAGAGGAGATCTCCTCCTCTATAATCTTTTCCTGACCTAGGGAAAGGGCAATTTCTTTTGGGAAAGAAGATTGGTAAGGGGTTTGGGTAAAGTCTATCATGAATCCCCTCACAGTATTTAAAACCCATGGGTCTTGTGTTATTAACTTCCAGTTATTGAAAAAGAGTTTGAGTCTCCCACCCACTTTGGGGAATACGGGATGAAGAGAAGAGGTAGAAATTGTACTCACTTTGGTTATTGTTGTCGGTAGATTGTCCGCGGGATCTGAAGCTTCTTGAGCGAAATCCTCTTCCTCTTTGCGGAAAGAATTGGGGAGTGTTTGCGTTGAAGAAGCCCCTTCCGCCATATCCTCTTCCTCTAGGATAGGGCCTTCTGTTAAATCGGCCGGAATACTGGCCCCGTCTACCGGCCCTTCCGAAAAGGTTACTAGTGTTAAAAACTCTCTTCATATTCTGATGGGCTTTATCTAGGGCTGTGAACGTAGAGACATATTTCCCTAGAGTCTTAATCAGGTCCTCGCCGAAGAGTAAGCCTTTAGGGTTGGCAGATGGCTCTTTGTCTGCTAGATCGCTGAGCTTGGGGCTAATTTTGGTGAGGACCACTCTTCTCCTTTCTGAATTTAGGCTAGCATTTGCGTTGCCTAAAAGAACGAGAGCTCTCTGACTAAGACCTCTAATGAGTTCTGTGTCGAGGGGAGTGCCATTAATGTGGCTTTCTTCCGAAATATCGATGATTCTTGCAAGTGGGCCCAGGATGTCAAGGACCCTATCTTGGCAGCCTTTTAGAGATCTCTCCATACCTTTTCTAGGGTCTCTTCCCAGTTTGAAAATATAAGTTCTGGGTCGAGATTTAGCATTTGAGAGGCTTTATCTCCGATGGAGGGACGGCAACATTCCGCTCTTAGCAGGTTTCGAGCGTCCCTGTCAAGCGGGTTTCTAAGCCATTTATTAATGAATTTACCCACATGATCGTGAGGGATCCATTCTGAGCTCCTCGGATGTTTGATGTTGAGAGGAGAGAACATCTCTTGGCCTAGAGGGTCAAGGATGGTATCTTTGGAGGAGTGAGTGAGGTCGTCATCTAGAGAACTGAACTCAAGGTCATCGTGGTCTAGGTCTAGAACATATTTGTCAGGTGAATCAGAGGCATCATCGAAGTAAAGATCATCATCATCGTTATTATCAACGAGGTTATCGTTTTGAGCACTTGGATATTTTGTGCCGCGGGGGACACCTTGATATTTTGTGCCGCTGAGGACACCTTTATGCATTGTGCCGCTGGGGACACCTTTATATGTTGTGCCGCTAGGGACACCCAGGGAAAAGGAGGTATGATAACCTCTTGTAAAAGTAGAGGTACTAGGACCTCCAGTGCTCTTCGGGAAAAACTCTATGTTTTTACATTTTTTTGCTCTTTTTCCCTTTATATCAGTGAGATCTTCGTTAGTATGTTGGTCTGGGGGGTTAGTGTCTTCGTCAGATGGGAAGGATCTTTTAGAAGTAATAACTTTGGACAAGGTTTCCAACATACAGGATCTCATTTCCTCGTGGATGATGTCTTTAAAGGTCTCATTGTTAAAATTGGGGGTAGGAGCGCTAGCCTCAGCTTCGTCAGAGTCGAAGTCAGACATGGTGGATGGAGAGGGGGCGAAAGGTGAGTAAATTCTTCTTGTTATTATTATTATTTAAAAATTTTTTTTTTTAATTATTTTATATTTTTATGCTAGTTAATTAATAAATAAATAAATCTAATTTTCACTCTCTCCTCCTTTTTTTTTTTTTAAACTAAGGATAAAGGTAAGGATTGAAAATAGCTATGTAATGGGATTGGGTAAGAAAAGGTATTCCTCTTCTGCTCAGAAAGGCTTTAGGCCAGGCAAGAGATCAGAAAAACTGTCCTACTGGCTGACCGTCTTCCTCCGGTGATCGTAATGCGCTCGAGCGCGATCACCGGAGGTTATTTACTCATACGTTACCATGGTGCCATGACGCGTGGGAGGCTGAGCAAAGGACAGCCAGAGGATTCGAGGAATGTTCCCTGGCAACGCGACGACGTTAGCGTCGCGTTGCCAAGGTTCATTCCTCAGATTTGAGAGCGACGATAAAATGGGCAAAACTGTGCTAAAACACGGACGACATGTGGCAGAATCTCACAAGACAAGGTCGGGTAGGGAGCGCCAAACGAACAAACAAGGAGCGGAAGGGCGTGTGGTCATGATCCCACCTCCGTAAATTAGAGGTGGGGAGACGGCAATGAAGGGAAAGGAAATGGGGGGGAGAGTCCCAAAAGCGGAATGGATGCGAGGGAGAGCGTCCGAAGGGCACGCTGGAGGGATGTAAGAGAAATATCCCAGTACAGGAAAAAAAATATATCAGAAAAAGTATGAAAATATAACGATAGGCTATGTAAAACAGTTGAAATACAATAGGTTATGTAAAAAGTTAAAATATAAATACCAGATATCAATAAAATACAGTATAAACATGTAGTAAGACAAGGAATGTAAAAGATAACTTATCTGCCTGGAGCCGCATTTAAAAGAGGCAGAATACTGTGGGCTCATGCCTTTTATTATTGTTAATGTTCTATTTGGAATACTTCCTTTGTGATGTATGCGGCTGCTTGGTGACGCAATTAAAAGTGTAAGCATAATGGTAGCCTCCGGTCTTGTAATGAAATCCAGGAATGTGTGGATATACTCCACGCTTTCCTGGATTCATATAATACCACACTGCCTCTCAATTTCACACTTTTAAAGGTACCAAGGAATCTAGCCTGAGCCTTCCTCATAAACCTTGGACAATTGCTATAACTCTCTCCCCTCCTGCCGGTCTTTCTTTGTAGGACTTCCACGAGCTATGCACAATTTCTTAAGCCCCCCCTCCTCGTCCTAGAAACACACTGTTCCCACTCAGGATCTTCATCTCACGATCCTGACGTCAGCCACATTGTCTTGAGCTTAGATCCCAAAATTCCACTTCTGCCACACAAAGGGCAATATCTGAGGGACGTTATTAATAGCGTTATGATGCGCCCAAATTGTCTCTTTCATCACAACACCTTCTTGAGTGGTTGCCTCTGATCCACCGCTTCCTGTACTCACAATCTAAAATGTAAATGCTAATAAATATGGCATGAGATTAATAACACTTTAATGCACCATTTCAGCTCTTCACAAGAATCTTACATTGCTCCCCTTTTTTAACAGAGTCAGCTATACATCGAGTCACCTAACCCCTCTACCACCCCAAGAACTGAATTCCACGAGCTCATGGTTGGCCAGGCACCTGGATCACCCCTTGTCTCACTCTGGATTATCTCATTTACATAAACATCTCCATGCTTTTTGCATCCAAAGCACAATTTACAAAAAACAAAGTACCTTAAATCCATCAAGATATCTGCCTACCCCAAAGCGACCCTACCTGAGGTACCCCACACTGCTGCTGAGCCAGTCCGGGCAACCAGGCCATGCCTCAGTCCCCCGGCACAGACCACATCCTTCAACCACCATAGGGCCAATGCCACTAACCACTAATGTGCATGTGTATGTCTGGGCAAAGGGGCCTGAGGACTGACCAAACCAACACCACCAATTGCAGCTTCTTTAACAAATTAAATAACACGTGAGGGTATCCAGGTGCTGTCCATGGGCACGGGAAGATTAAGTGATTTGTTCAGAATCACAGGATGTTGAGCCAATGCAAAGAACCAAAACCCTGATGCCCAGCTCCCAAGTCAGCAGCTCTGGCATCTGCACCACATCCTCAACCGCATGCACCCCCTTTGAGGTCCTGTTGATATTGATAGCATGAGTATATTTTGTGGAATTGCGCAAGCTGACCTTGGAAAAAGTCCCCACTAACCATGAACTCTCTCTACCCCAATAGGAAAAACGGCATTGGAATACTTGACAGAACCTGCAACGATAAAGGGAAGTTAACTACTCTAAAAGCAAAACATAGCAACTAAAGATCAATCCCCACCCCCTGGACCTAAAGTACACACCAAAAACACAAACCACCATAGAAGGGCCCGGGTGGGTGGGGAAATCAGGTAGCTGCCTGCCAAAGATCCTGCTGATGTCCTCCCTTGAAGGCCGTGGCATGGCGATGGGTGGTCCTCTCGCAAGACAAGGCAGACAAAAGGGCAAGCCTCAGTCTTGCATGCATTTTGTGCCATTGACCTTCAAGGCTCCGCCACTCACCATGCTGAGGTCAGGAGGCTCACGATATCGAGGGGGACCGGACCTTACAATACAGCCGGCCACAGCCCCAACAGTGGAGAGGCTTGACTAGTAGCCGCCCGTCTTGCAAGGCCACCTGGTCCCCTTACGATTATCGGCACACCCTAATATGGGCATGCCTGGGGCATTCCCACCCTTTATCTGTTTTTGAAGTGAATTACAATCATAGTGTACCCTAACAGATCAATTTGATACCAAACTGACCAATGTTTAGGGGTAGTAATTTTATGTTCTCCATGCCAAATATATTTTTCATATGTATTGTCTCTGATCAGCAAACATGTAGACCTTTACTCAGCTTGTACTATTACTTTTTTCCTACCTTGCTCACTTAGGGCCATATGTAGGTAGCTAAATACCGGTCGGTAACGGCCGAAATTCAGTAAATATCCTGTTACCGACCAGTATTTAGCCAATTGAGATGTAGGAGGCCAAAAACAAGTTTTCGGTAAATATGAATCGGTAAATACCGATTCATAATTACCGAATTCAAAATTACCGATTCATATTTACCGAATACATATTTTCCGAATCGGTAAATATGAAGTGGTAAAAAGAGAAAAGAGATGTAGGTAAATTCGGTATTTAAGAAATCCATGAAATTCGGTAATTAAGAGTCGGTAATTAACACAGATTGAAAGCAGGTGGTAAGCATCAACAGTGCATATAAGCAATCCCAAAATGCAACAGCGTGGACACCATGGCCGCTCTGTATGTGATTGCAAGACGCCTACGTCTACAGGCAGCAGGTCTGAGGATTTGGAGACGTGAGGAACGCATTTACAGACAGCGCATCACACTCTTTCAACAGACTGAGGCTGAGATACAAGAAAGGTACAGGCTACACCCACAAACCATCATGGACCTGATAAGGGATCTGCACCCACTCCTGGACCAGCCAACAAGAAGGGCGCATGCCATACCACCACATGTGCAGGTTCTCTGCAGCCTACATCTACTTGCATCTGGCAGTTACCAGGGGGTGATAGCTGCGGTGGGCGGTGTATCCCAGAGTTGCCTGTCCCGTTTCTTCAGGAAGTTCCTGGATGCCATCATGCAGAGAATGCACCACTATATCAGCTTCCCAAACACACAGGCTGAACTTCAGAAAGCCAAGATTGACTTTTACCACATGGCACAGTTCCCGCATGTCATAGGCTGTATTGATGGCACACACATTCCAATCTGCCCACCAGCAGCCACTGAGCACATCTACAGGAACAGAAAGTCCACCCACTCCATCAATGTGCAGGTAATCTGCGATGCAGGGAACATTATCACTGATATCGTAGCGAAGTTTCCTGGGAGCACCCACGACTCCTTCATCTTCCAGAACAGTGGGATCTACACACGACTGCTTGCCGGAGAATTTGGAGAAGGATACCTGCTAGGTAAGTAACAGTGACATTCCCTAATACTAAGTGCAACTCATAGTGTATTGAGGCATGTGACTGATGGTTCCCTCTTACTCACCTAGGCGACAGTGCATATGCCGTGCGGTCATTCATCCTCACTCCCTACCTACACCCATCAACCCTGAGTGAGAGACGATATAATGTGGCACACAAATCTACACGCAATGTGGTGGAGCGCACGTTTGGACTATTGAAAAGCAGGTTCCGCTGCCTCCATAAAAGCGGAGGCTGACGCCAGTACACACCCATCATCTGCTGCAAGATCATTGCCACTTGTGCAGTGCTGCACAACCTTGCCACGAAGAGAGGCACAGAGGTCGAAATGACATATTTTGAGGACAATGATGATGATTCTGCACAGCCAGAGGCAACAGCAACAGATGGGAGAGAGAGACGAGCAGAGATCACATGCAACTATTTCTGAGTGAGTAAGGGGACACAGCCAGTAGTTGGATGCCATAACGTAGTTTAATCATGCGGCACTACGCCACAACACAAAGGAAAACCTGTCCCATCAATATTGTGCAATAAACATTTGTCATTCAAGGGTTACTTCACCCAATAGTGTCATGGTATTTCGTGGAGCATTAGTGTCTGCGCCCACGCGCTCCAGTGCAGGATGCCATTGAGTGTGCGTCCTCACTGGCTGTGGGACCAGTGGCAGCACCTTGCCGCCTGCTGCTCCTCCGTGTGTCTGGGACAAGGGGGGGTAATGCTGCTCCTGCTGGTTGTATCTTCGCTGTCCCCAGCATCCACAGCGCCAGTTGTGGCAGACTGGCTTGTGAGCAGCACTTCGAGTGCACTGGTGACCCTCACCATCCCCCTTGACACATCAGTGCTGCAGTGCGCAAGGCCCTGCTGCATTGCCGCCGAGCGCCTGCAGAGCAGCGAAGTGGCAGTTGCCAGCCGGTTCACTGCCCTTGTGTTCTGGTGTTTCCTCTGATGTCCCCGGCGCCGTGCTGCCCTGTCCTCATCAAACTTCGAGCACAGCAGCATGATGGACTGGGACATGTCCCGCATGCCCGCAGCCATCTCAACCATTCCCTCTGCCATAGCGCTGATGCCCCTGTCAATATTTACAAAAGTATCATTGAGGCCACGCATTTGGCGCTGTACGGACATCATTGCCCTTGCCTGTATGCGTTGGATTTTGACCATGGTGGCCTCAAGCCCAGAGGAGACTCCATGGCCCTCACCTTGTGGAGGTGGACTTTGCACCCGAGCCCTGCGGCGCCGTCTACCTCCTGTGTGTGCTCCCTCAGAGGTGGAGGGCACACTGGCATGGCTAACATCCAGGGGCACAGTGGACGTTTCCGCACCCCTCGAGTCTTCATATGAGGACTCTGATACATTCAACCTGGCAGCAGCACGCCTCCTCGACCTGTGCAATGCTGGTGGTGATGATGGTGGTGACTCCAGCAGGAGTGGCGATGCTGGCTGGGGTGGCGATGCTGGCTGTGGTGGTGAGGCTGCCTGTGGTGCTGTTCCCTGGCCAGAACTTGTGGTGGCCTTCTCCGAGCTGTCCTTGTGGTGTGCCCTCTCTCCCTTCTCATGTGCAGTTCTGTGCGCAGTAGTGCCTGTGGACAGAAATGCAACATCAGCTGAGTGTACCTGAAGCACAGAATTGCTAGCATCACAATACATTTCTGAAACAGTATCTCATTGTCCTCTGCCTGCTTCTCGCTAATGTGTGTAACATGCCTTGTTATTCTGTGCTATTCGTATCATGTTTGGGGTTTCAGGGACTACATCTCCCATGATGCATTGCTAGTATGCACTAACACCTGTACTGGAGTGGGATTCTCATTGCCCATTTGGGGAGTTGGGATAGGGGTAGGGGGGCCACATTGCTGCCCAAGCGTCTTACCTTGTTTGGTGCCGGCTCTGGCAGAGCTGTCAGCATCCCCAATCCCCGCGATGCTTTCAGGCTCAATCGTGGTCTCCACAAGCTCCTCCAGTTCTGTCAGGGCTGGTGCCCTGTTGCGTCCACCTCCTGTCCGGCTGGCCTCTTTTTTCAATTCTGACATCTTCCTCTTTGTGATGATACGGATGTCGTACCACCGCTTCTTGAGGACATCAATGTCCCGGGGGGTCACTCCCATGGAATTCACCTGCGCCTGGATTCCCAGCCAGATTTTCAGTTTTTCTGATTCAGGCAGTTGCAGTGACTGTTTCCCAAAAAGCTTCTGGTGCTGCTTTACCACCTCCTCCACCAGTACAATGCAGTTCCTTTTGGCTGAATTTCAGCTTTCTCTTCCTCTCCCCTCCATCCCTCTCTGTGTCCTGGCTGGCCATTGTTGCAATTTCCTGTGCTGAATCAGGCAGTAGCACTGTTCCTCTCCTCTGCACTCCCAGCCTCTCCAGAGTCTGTTGATTGTGTGCACCTGCCTGGGTGTGGCCACTTCCTGGTTGGGTGGGGTTTGGTTTGCACAGGATTGGCTGATTCATCAAGTCATGTGTATTTGAAATTCCGATTCGGTAAATACCGATTCGGTATTTACCGAATCGGTAAAAACCACTTTGGTATTTACCGAATTGGTAAATACCACTTCGTTATTTACCGAATCGGTAAATTCCGATTCATGAATACCGATTATTACCGATTCGGTAATAATTACCGAATGTTTACCTACATATAACTTACCGATTCATAAATACCGAATCGGTAAAATTCGGTATTTATGAATCGGTAAATAATACTTACCTACATATGGCCCTTAGAATTCTGGTATGGTTATTTACTGCCATCAATCATCCACCTTTTACTTAATGCATATCACATCACTTAGTTGGATAATTATTTTATTAACTTCCTCCCTCACTTACTCTACACCGTTCACTCGGTAAGTCCTACATTACTGATACTTCAATCTCTCTGTTTTCTCTCAACCCATCACTTGGTATGTTTCATACTCTCTACCATTAATAAGACATCTCTCGATCCTGCTTTTTTTCGCCAGTAACTTTTCTTGCACCTTGAGATTTTTTTTGAACATTGAACTAGTTGTTCTCTAGGTAACAATTGAGTATGGTCAGCAAATTCAAATGCCATCTTGATTCAACCAGATGGCTATTCCACCCCTGCTGCACATCACCCTGATGTCCCCAGTGAAATACTTTACACAGGAAGTAAGCTGAAGATCCTGTCCTGGAACGTTGCTGGCCTCCAAAGTAAACTGTCTTGCCCTGAATGGGGGCTCTTTGTGGATCAGTATGACATCTGCATGTTCCAAGAAACGTGGGCAAGGGATGACTGCACAAGGGTGGGATTTGCGTCATATAATATACCAGCCACTACAAGAGAGAGGGGCAGACCGTCGGGGGGATTATCTATTTGGGTTTGCACACACGTGGGCTGTGTAGCTAGACCCTCGAACACTTTGTCCAGTGACATTCAATGTGTAATGCTTAGCTTTCCAACCAAGCTGAAGCTTGCTCTTATTAATGATTATTCTCGACCTGTAATCTCGAGCAAGGAATCACCAACCCTTGATGTTCTAAATTCCTTTATTCCTACTGTTCCCCCCGACATGAGGCTGATTGTTGGGGGTGATTTTAACTGTCAATTTGAGCCCCTCCCCGGCATTCTCGATACCATCTCCAACGAAGAGGACTCCCACTGGTCAATCCCTGACCCACAAATTCAGCCGATCAAGGCCTGGTCCCCCTTGGCACTCCAAATCAATGCCATTCTGCTAACCCTCTCACTGAGAGTGTGTAATGGCCATACAGTCCCTGATACGCCAGGGAAATTTACATTTAATAGAATTGGCCATGCTTCTCTCTTGGACTACATCCTAGTGGAGACTAAATCATGGCCCAGGGTTCTTGATTTTGCCGTTGTACCACGCCACGATAGTGACCATAACGCCTTGGCACTGGTACTGAAGGTGCCAGACTCAGATATTGCCCCTGCTAGTAGTCCCCCCTCCGAGAACAGGCTAACACTTACCAATAATAGAAGAAGAATAAAGTGGGGGGTAATAAAGCAATCACCGGAGAAGTTGAGTGCACTTTATGCAGTTGTAGTTCCAGTCCTGCAAGAACCTAGCGGTGTTCCTTCTGAAGGGGACAACCTAGTCCCCATTAATAAAGTCACAGAACTCCACGCAAGCTTGGCATCCAAACTAGCTGACATATTCTACCCAAAAATGCCCCCTTAGAAAAGAAAATCGGCTACCCAGTCGTGGTTTAATGATGACTCCCGAAAGGCGAAACGGGCCTTGATAGCAGCCATCAAAGCAAAAAACAAGCTATTAACAAGATGTAAGCGGGCTCTATACAAAGAGGCTATTTGCCTAGCAAAGCAGTCCTGGGAATTGAATAAATGGGAGGACATAAAAACTGCCCTAACGAATAGAGATATGAAGGAATTCTGGGCCATAATCAGAACAGGCAGCAGGGAAGGGAATCCAGCCATTGAGCCGAATATACCAGCAGAAAAGTGGGCAGACCATTTTCAGGCGCTATACAGAATGAAGCCAGAATCCGGCCCCCACAATGACAGCCAAACCACCACCCAAAGGGTCACGGGTGCAGACACCGGCCTGGTAGCTGAGGTAACTACTTTCCCACTAAGGTGCACTGATGAAGTTGTTGGGATCACCCTTCTCGAAGGTTCAAACGCAATCAAGAAACTTCCTGCAGGTAAAGCACCGGGATTGGACAAGCTCCCAGGGGATCTTTTTCAAGAAGAACCAATAATATGTGGCCCCTATTTGTGGGTACTATTTAATGCTATAATGTATGGTATGCCGATCCCCGACACCTGGGCTGGGGCAGAAATTGTCCCAGTTTTTAAAAAGGGTTCTCCACTAATCCCTTCAAACTACAGACCAATCAGTTTGTTCGATGTCACACAAAAACTGTTTGCTCGGGTACTTCTAGACCGCATCCAGGGGTGGATGGAAGAAAATGAAATTTTAAGCCCATACCAAGCAGGATTCAGGAAGAACACCTCCACCATTGACCAAATATATAGACTCCAACTTATATTTTGGAAAACTGTGACATTTGAGGGTGGCAGCCTCTACTTAATTTTCGTGGACCTGAAAACGGCATTTGACCTGGTGCCCAGAGACAAACTATGGGGGGTACTAAGAGATATGGGGATCCCTTCCTACCTCCTAAGCATGCTTATCAAGTTGCATGATGCCAACTACACCCAAGTAAGATGTGGGAAAGGGGGAGATCTAACCCCACGACTCCCTGTTGGCAGAGGAGTGAGGCAGGGCTGTGTGCTCGCACCGACCCTGTTCTGCCTCTTTGTCAATGCACTGATTGCCCAACTCACCGAGGTTAAGGATAATGATGTCCCAAAATTAGCAAACTCAAAGGTCCCAGCATTGATGTTTGCGGATGACACCCTTTTAATGTCCAAGTCGCCGATGGGATTACAGAGGGTACTGGACAGTTTTGTAATCTTTTGTAATGATAGGGGCCTGGAGATAAATACCTTGAAGACCAAGTTTATGGTCTTCAACCCAGCCAAGAAAACACGTCCCAATCCCCGTTTAGATGACACTGTCCTGGAAAGGGTTGCTGTATTTGACTATTCAGGTGTCACCCTTACAGAAAACATGGAGTAGGGGCCACAAATTGCCAAAGCCAAGCTCAAGTTAGCACAGACTTCTGGCGGGATTGCTAAATTACTGAGGGATTCCTCCTATAAACCTACTGGGCCTATCATTGAAATCTACAAGGCACAAGCTAGGGGTGCCACAATGTATGGGGCTGAACTCTGGGGACATTGTTCTTGTAGTCATGTAAGCAAAGCTGAGAACAGTTTCTTAAGACAGATTTTGGGTCTCCCTTCCAGCACCCCGTTAACCCCCCTGTGGCTAGATTTAGGCATAAGGCCGATTGGACATGAGATTGGCCTAAGACCCCTAACTTTCTGGCATAGACTGTGGGTGTCCCCGGAACTGGCAGAATATCGGACAGAAACAAAAGAGTTACTGGGTCTCCCGGGGGTAGAAAAAATTGCTTGGTTTGCACACATAAGGGAAGAGTGTAGTAGGATAGGCAAACCAAACCTCTGTAGTAACCCTGAAAAAACGTGTACTGCAGTCTCACGTGCTGAACTGGTGAGAAAGTATCGTACATATAAATTGGCAGTCATTCATGGGAATCCGGGTCCAGCCCATCTGACAGCTGAATTCCTCACTGTAAAAGATGAGTATAAATTAGAACCCTTTCTGGATGACATTCTACCTTTCCCAGCAAGGAAACCATATCTTCAGTTCAGATTTAGTACCCTTCCACTGCGAGCCTTCACTTGCAAATGGTCTGGAACTGCCCAACGTGGGTGCCCAGCCTGTAACCATCAGGAGGAGTCAGAGCTTCACGTCCTATTTTTTTGCCCAGGCTACAAAGCTGCAAGACAGTGTTGGCTCATACAGCTGTGCAGGAACTTAGGGTTTGTGCACTGCCATAAGGCACTTAGAATTCTGAAATTTGACTACCCCAAGCCCATTGTTTTAGCTGTTTCTCGATTTTTATATTCAATGTGGCGCAGGCACTGGGCTCTCCTAAAAAAAATGATTCCACCAGATGCTAATGCATAGTCTGTTTTTACTCCCTAAACAGAGTATGGAGAAAACTTTGTTCCAATGTTTTTATTGTTTTAAAGAAAACATTTTATTCATGAATATGATTATTCTCAACTTGGACACTACATGTGTAATCCTTTCTATGTATACTTTTAAATGTACTGTATTTACCGGATCTATAGATTTCATGTTCTTCGCTGTGTACTGTTTGGTCCCTGTAATCGATCTGTTTTTTATTGGACCCAGGTTGTGCTTTTTTTCCTTGCCATTTAATGCACTTGCAATTTCCTGAGCCTAAAGGCCCTGCATATAGGCCAATGCAGTTAAATTTCCTTGGCACGCAGCGATGATGCGCATTGATTTTTATATGATCGATGGATGTGTTTTTCAATTTTATATCGTGAAGATTTTGATTGTATTGCATACATACTTTTAAGGTCTTAACGACCGAAATAAAGTTTTTTTTTAATTGAATTGAAATTCAAACGTGAGGCAAATTCTTTAAAATCGCTAAAAAGCTTGCATATTTTTCAGTCTTTCCTTGAATTTATCCTAACAAAATAATTGTGTGTTCCAAGTACTGTGTGAATCTTAGAGCCAAATTGCTTTTCTCACTTTCTAATGAACATCTTGTAAACGTGTGTGGGCTCAACACCACCATTCCCGAACAGTAAAGGCTTCCATACTATAATATGTTTGTCTCTTATGTATCTAATTTGTGCAAAAGTCCACCTTGCCTTCTTGCAAAAGAATCCCTTGCCCTCTCTACAGCGATCAGATACAAGGTAAAGAGCTATGTCCATCTCTTCCAGGGGAGAAGAGATCTTCCCACCTCTGTCAAGAAGGGCGGAGGTTGTGTCATGCTTGCAGCAACCATGATATACACCTATTATTACTGAATGCAGAACAAATAACTAAATTAAGCCATTCAGTATATAACAATGTAACACAAAACAATAACATAGAAACAAGTATCTCTCTGTTTGTTAACCCCTTCGCCGCGGCAGGAATTCCGCCGCGGCGCTGGGGGGGTTTGGGGGCAGCGCGGTGGCGCTGTGCTCGTGACGGAACCGCTCCGTCACGAGCCACGGTTGAGCTGTGCTCATGACGGAGTGGTTCCGTCACGTCTCCGCCCTCTGCGCTAATCGCCCGCACAGGCGGGGAATTAGCGCCGCGTGGGCGGAGCGGCGGCCAACGGCCGCAGCATGACGGAACCACTCCGTCATGAGCACAGCGCAACCGTGGCTCATGACGGAGTGGTTCCGTCATGAGCAGGGAAGGGGTTAACTGCGATACCACACTGTGTACAGAACAGAGGTTCACAATATGCTTGCAACCTAATGCAACCAGAATCCAGCACCCACTCAGTAACATCTCAGATGATGGATTCTTGCTCCACAAGGTAACCTTCATGTATTAAGTCAATTTCATTCTTTTATCACAGTTTCTGTGTATTTATTGTTTTCCCAAAGATACACGTACACCGATTTAACCTGTTGTAACAGTGCTGCTCATTACTTTCCAGATTACTGTAGGATTTGATGCGGCTAAGATGGTCACCAATGGGATCAGGTCTGTTTCCTCTTCCCTCACAAGCAGGGAAGGAGTGAGCAGAATGCAAGGTGAGTCTTAACCTATGCCTTGACTTCGGGAGTGTCCTCACTGGTCCCATTGGCGACTGATTGTGGAACTATAGAGTGGTCAGTTGTAGGCAGTGCATGTGCTTTAATCCAGTTTCTTAAGTCTTGTTCACTAGGGTGGAGATGTCCATCCACACACTGCTCCACAACAGCTCACAGCTTTGCCCCAGAGGTTAGTTGTGCTTAGTAATCAATCAGCCGCTACTCTAGCTGCTTGCTTCGACGAGTTGTAAGCTCCACAATGAAAAAAGACGGATCTCATCAGCAAGTAGCTCTATTGCTCTAAGAGAAAGTAGAAATGTGCACTCAACCTTTAAATGACACAGCAACTGCCCACATATTAAGTACAAAATGCTGCCTAATAGATTATTAAATACTATGATCCATTTGAACAAAGAAGGTAAAACAAGATCAAAACACAGATAGCAAATGCCTACATATATGTTATGTTAACATGTTTTGTATGGCTCACAGCTGCCTAAGCAAAGAGGCGTCCCAGCGCTGAAGCAGAACATAGAGGCTGGAAATCAGAAGTGGTACTAGGCTGTGGGGAAGAGATGGGTTTTAATAGCTCTGCAAAAAAACATGTAATTCTCCATGGCATGAAGGGAGTTTGGAAGAGCATTCCAAAGCTTGGCAGCCAAGAAACGGAAAGAGTGCCCGCTCA
This sequence comes from Triturus cristatus, assembly GCF_964204655.1. NCBI lineage: Eukaryota > Metazoa > Chordata > Amphibia > Caudata > Salamandridae > Triturus > Triturus cristatus. The sequence continues at coordinate 1,471,831,421 of NC_140590.1, forward strand.
ATCGTACCCTCCTCATACGAGGCACAGTCGCCAGGTGTTGACAAGTTGAGCAAAGTTGGCGCATAGGGGAGTAAGGTGACAGTAGATTGGACAAAATAGCTGGAGAGGAAAGTTTCAGGATTTTGAATGCAGTGCAGAGGACCTTAAATTCCACTCGGTTGACAACAGGAAGCCAGTGCAGCCGACGGATTGCCCTAGAGGTGGGGCAGGTACTGGGAAGACCCAGCAGGGTTCTAGCCGCCGCATTTTGAACTTGCTGTAATCTCAGGGTTTCGGTCTTGTTAACCCCTACGTACAGTGCATTGGTATAACCCAGTCGTGATAGGATGGAGGCTTGGATGATCATTTGCCTAACTGATGGGTCATAAAACCCAAGCAATGGTTTAAGCCCCCGAAGTATGCCAAAGCAGGTCCCCGCGACTTTCTTCGGTTTGGAACTGAAAGCTAAGACCCGAGTCAACCCAGATTCCAAGATCTTTCACCACCTGCTTAGGAGTAGGTGTGCAGCCCAGTATGGCCGGCCACCACCAGTCCCCCCACAGCTCTTGATGATTTCCCACCAGCATGTTGGAGTTTAGTTGGAGACAGTTGTCAGTCATCCACTCAGCAACAGTCGTGAGATCTTCCTGAAATTTGATGCTGCACTCCCGGTGTTGTCCAAGAGGGCCACCACCAGCTGTATATCATCAGCATATGAAACAATGGTGAGCCCTCTGCTCCTCGCCAGGATTGCCAGGGGTTGAACATATTATTGCATACTATGATTAATATAAAATACAGAAGTTAAAGACGGACCATAACATTATGCGAGCACTTTTGTGCTCACCCACATGCTTTGCACCCAGTCGCAGTCACACCCAGATTGAGCCTTAACTCCTCTTTTGCTGAATGAGAGACAAAATTCACTCCTGCCATTCACCCAAAATGTATTAATGTCGACTCGCATTCTCATTGGACAACCCCACAAAACGGACTTGAATCATACTACTATCCTCCACTTCATGAGCTGTGACTAGTAATGTGCAAAGGTCTTCGCTGTCTCAAGAAAACAAGAGGATGTCCATCAGATGCAGTAAATCCGAAGAGTAGGAACCAAATACTTGTACTCTTAATGCAGGATAAACCGCTGTGTGGTACTATTTGCAGATGTCGAGTTTTTAAATAGTTTTTTGTCCTCATGCCACTGTCAGATATGAGGATGTTCTATCATGACCTGCACTAGCACATATGCGTCTTGGTTTGCTGAAAGTTTGGCCGAATACAGGTTTCTATTGGCCCTGCATGATTGGATATACTCATCATACATTAGCTAATATCTTGTATTATTTACATGTCTAGTATACAATATCCATGTTGAAAGAGTTGTTGCTGGATTGGGAATCAATATCTACATTGTAGGTATATTCAATTGACCTCAGCAACTTGTATGCATATTTCTCATCAAGCATGCAGGATCATGTAAAGGAGAAGTCTCGCTTATGGAGTTTGAATACTGGAATTTAGGGTCAGATCAGTTCCAAAAAGAATCCAATGCTGGTTAACATTGATTTTTCACTCTCAGAATTTCATTTCATATAATAATCACTGTGTGCCAGAATCTCTGGAGTGATATGCAGTTTAAACACATGTGTCTGTCAGCTGCATCAATCCTCCGCAAGTTCTGCATTGAGATACTTGATCTATCTCAGTTGTTGCTACCTGTGTGGAATTCAGTAGATCCTGTGAAGGGTATAGAATTGCTTTTCCTTTAAAGTGGTAGATTTGACTGTGGAATAAAGAAGTCTCAAATATACTTGTCATGCCTTTAGTGACTCCAGCATAGGCATATGTCCTTCCTAAATGTAGAAGGAGTTCCTCATCATCCTCTCTTGTACCTTCATAAGTCCCCAGTACCATACTGAGCCTTCGTTCTGTAACTGCTGCCTTTTTTGAGCCTGCTCCTCATGATACCACCTTCATTCCCAGCTGTTCTTTTCTACTGCCTCCCACGATGCAAGTCAAAGCTATTTAAACCTAGACACTGTTCCATTTGTGATCTCAGTTAGTGTTTCCCATGGTATCAAGATTCGTACTCTACACAACAGACTCCAGATTATTACTCCTGCATTTTTCAAGGGGGGTACTCAGTTTGTCTAACATTAAGGACATGATTACGTTGTCGGGTGGACCCACATCTCGGGACCGACCTCCAGTTGGCGATCCCGACACCGCAATTACAATGCGACTGCACATGGGGCGGTCGCATACTCCCATTTCTCTATGGGAGCTTGTGCTACGGCCATAAACCTGCCCTAGCACAAGCTCCCATTGAGAAATGGGAGCCTGGGTAAAGCCCTGAACCGTGTGACAAGCAGCTCATGCTTCCTGCCACATGGTGCAGGGATTTACAAGGGGGCACCAAAGATGCCTGCCAAGCCCCCAACCAGCAAATTCATGTCAGAAAGGCCGACATGGATTTGCTCTCGTAAAGTGTCATTATAATCCCTAAAATAGAGATGCCTTCCTCACAGGATTATGCGGCCCTTCAGACTGGTGGAAGTCCGCTAAATTGACCGGCTGGTTTGAATTCCGACTGTCGTAATTGTAATAAGGGAGTCGGAAGTCAAACTAGGGATGTCAGTTGGAAAGCCTCCGACCAGAGGTCGGAGGCTTTCCAATCGACATCCTAATTAACCCTTAACTCTGGGATGCCCTGGGAGTTCCAGATAGGATTATATTTAGCAAAGTATCCAATACCAAGCAGGTTCCTAAAGCAGCACTACAATTAGCCTTCAGCACATCAAGATGAACTTTTAAAAAAATGTCAGGGCTCCAAATTTACATAAAAAGCCTTCATGCCCAGATTCTTTTACCATACCAGAAAGAGTTTAGAGTTTATAAACTGGAAAACATAGCAATAAAGAGGTATGTCGGGAGGTGCTAGTCCACCTTTATTCAGCATCCTTCTGAGCTTCTTCAACAATATCCTAATACCTTTCGATACCCAGATAAAGCTGCTTATGATCATACTTTGAGTGCTTGTCATGGTGTCTCTATGAAATTTCAGTGGGACTGTTTTAAAGAGATACACTATTTTCGGAAAGATAGACATTTTAATCATATTATTTTACCCCTTAATTCTTAGAGGGAGATTTTTCTATTTACTCATCAGGATTGCTATTTTGTTGGCTACTTTACTCATGTTTTTGAAGGTATCTCATCCAGATTTTGTACAATAGTGAGGCTGAGATATCAGCTGATCCTAGATTTAACATCTCTTTCTGTATGGTTTAGATCCCAGCACATTATCTCAGTTTAAGATGTATTGATCTAGTAACCTGAGTAAGTTTCAAATTTATCAGTGATCTCTTCTAGTTGGGGAATTGTCTTCCTTGAATCAGCTGTGTATACTATTAGGTCATCAGCATATAAGGCGATCATATTGGTGAAGCACTGCAAGACAAAGGGAATACCTTGCTTATCCGATCTAAAGGCCTGAGCAAGAAGATTGATGTACATGTTGATGAGTAGTGGCAAAAGCCGGCAGTTCTGTCTTGTCCTTCTTGTGAAGTTAATACTTCCTGACAGATTTCCATTCACTAGCATCTATGCGGAGAAGCAGTCATACAGTTTATGTAGAATATCAATACATTTAGGGCTTAAGTCAAATGCAGTCAGGGCCTCCCAGAGATAAGTCAAAACCTTGGGTGGCATCTTATGTGACTATAGTCAGTGGATTTGGATAAGTGGTTGCCGGATCTATAGAGCCTTTTGGTATTGTTGGACTGAAAAATATATCTAGCTGACTCCTTCTAGCATTGTGCGAGTTAAATTAACATTTGTGGCACCATTTTGTATTCAGCCGCCATTTTGTACCGTGGTCGAAACTAAGCTTCTGTCTCACACCATCTGCTTTAGAAGAAAACAGCCTCGCTCGTTCCTTTATTATTCAAGGCTGAACTTCGTTGCAGTAATGAATAGCTTGTTCTATGTTTGCATACCTTTCTTCGTATGTAGTCCTACTCCCACTGTTCAGAGAGATGGGTACGGGCTGCGTAGCCTTTAAACTAAGATAAGTTGTTCCTGGTCTCAGGATGGTAGCTCATCCTTCAGTGCCTCCTTTGTTAACTTGCTTGAACTGGAAATTTCCAGTCTGGGCTGGTCCTGTTGGGTATTGGAAATGTATAATAACTGATGTTATGCTGGGAAGGGTCAGTCCCTTGGCAGCCATTTCAGGAGGCTGGTCAGACCGGACTTTGGTGCAGCTCAAATCTGCTAAATATCTTGGTTTGTATTCTCTACTGTCTGACCGACTATTTTGTGTGGAAGTTTGAGAGGTGGTCGCGAGTGACCCAGGTGGCCCTAATCGGGTCACTTCCTTCAGTGTTGTTATATTGGGCTCTGGTGGCATGTTCCTGTAGTCTACCTGTTATGCTATGTTGGTATGTCCCATTTGGAATGTTTACTTTGAAACTTCCTTTGGTGTGTTTCATTTTTACAGAATGCCTTTTGGTCTTTGCTGGACAGCCTCAGTTTTTCAGAGACTTGACGGATTTATTGGGGAAAGTAACTGAGGTCAAATTTGTTTCAAAATTTTGTTCTAATTTTCACTGATACCGTTGAGGAACATAGGCTTAATGTTAGGGAGATGTAAAGGATTTTCAGTATGGAGGGTATGACCCTTAAGAAAAGTAAGTGCAAGTTTTGTCTTCCTGAGGTATTGTATTTGGAGCACGTTGATACTGGAGATGAAATCTAGCCCAAGGACGATCTCGTCAAAACTATCCAAAATTTTGCCCAACCCACCAAAAAGGAGGATGTGCAAGCTTTTCTAGGGATGCTGAATTGTATGCCAGTTTCATTCCAAATGTTGCCAAGTGTTCCTCTAGAATTAGGAACTTACTAAAAAAGGAGGTGCAATTGACTTGGTCTGATGAGTGTCAGGAGGAATTTGCTGACATAAAAATGAGGCTTTGTAGGAAATTGGGTTACTGGTTGAAAGGTTGAAACACTTCTCAAGCAGCAATCACAATTCTTATCAGGATAAAGTCGAAAGCAAACCCTAAATTAACCTGTGCTCATCCCTCAGGTAGCTTGGCACAGAGCAGTCAGGCTTAACCCAGAAGAAATATGTAAAGAATGTGTGCAGCACTTCAAACGGTAACACAGTGAAAGCACACCACAAAAGGATTCCACACCTGTTTAGAAACATAGAGCAATTGTTTATAAATTAAACAAAACCATAACAACAAAAATCCAGTCAGTAGAACCAGAGATATTCAACTTCAAAGATTTCAGTAACAATAGTGCCAAAAAGCACAATGCACCAACTGTGGGTATCTAGTCACGCCGGACCGGTAGAGAATCACAAGTTCAGGCCGACCAGGATGGAGCCTTGGCTAGCTCCAGGGACCCAGTTAAACCCGCTGGATGGAGTACCTGAAGTCCTGGTTTGCCGAGCGTTGTGAGTGTCGGCATTGAAGATGCATCACGCAGCCAAAGCGATGTGTCACTTCTGAGTTGTGGTAAGGTTGCGGTGCGGGGTCCTTTTTTTTTGGTGATTTTTTTTCTTTTGGGGAGATTACACAGCATATTAAGCAAAAGCAATCACATTCATAGCACTTTAAACTCTTTAAAAAGAGGAAAGAACATATGACAGACAAAAAGGAACGAGAACGGAAAAGTTACTAATAGTATACATTTGCTAGAAACCAGATAGTGATAATCACAAAAGGACCTGATCAAACCCACTGAAGCCTTGTCCAGATTTACTCAACGAGGGCCATGAGCTTTAGCAAGTGCATGTTCAAATTCAAATATTAGCTGTAATACCACCCACCACTCACTGACCTTAGGCGGACAACGATCAATCCAGGCCTGGGCGATATATAGTCAGGCACTAACAATTAAAATTGCAATTAATGAGCCAAGATATCTATCCAATCCCCCTTTATACCCCAGAAAAATATCTTTTTTTCCAAGTTGAAACCTGCACCTGAGCCAGTCTATTAACAGTTGGATCACAGCTCCCCAGTAAATATTAGGCAAGGGGCATTCCATAAACATAGGGGATAAATTGGCGGCAAAGTGATGACACTTTGGACAGAATTACTTCTCTGAGGTTTGGGACAGCGCCCACTGAGAGATATGTCCAGGTGTATAATACATCATATAAATAGTTTTGGATTGCTGTAACCTAAGATAAAGATACCAATGACTGCTGTAATACCATTAGAGCCTCCTGAATCTCTGTGACCGACACTTCAGTTGCTAAAAGTTTAGTCCACTTTGAAGCTATCCTCAAACTGTCATCTGAGGCATATTACAGTAGCTCCTGATAAAATAAACTTATAGTTAATGCGCCGGTTGTCGAATATACACAGATGAGGCTTTCAGATGGTTGAAGATCAATAGTCGATTTGCAGCCATACAATAAGTAATCCCTTACTTGTAGATACTTTAAGAAAAAATAATGTGGGAGCCTGCACTCTTCTCGCAGTGAGGTAAAGGTCAGAAGCCCTTGAGAGTCATTTAAATGCCGAAGATTTTATACCCCCTTTTGTTGCCATGCCTTCCCCACCTTATCATGAAAAATATCTGGAAGTATAGGATTATCCCATAGGGGGTATATGTATGTAAAACAGGCAACGAGTACCTAGAGCTAATTACCCGCCAAATTTTGGCTATGTCTCTAACAAACTTGTATATAACCCTTTTGAAATAATTAGGATATGTCAATTTGCAGAGCATAAATCTGAGATCAGGACCTAGCGCTAACTGATGTCCTTACATGGTTATGCCAGCCTCAATCCATGTCAGAAGCCTCAGTATTCACCCAGAAAACGCAGCCCAAAAATCTAGCTTACAATCTGATAGATTAAAGCCCCCCCCGCCTATACTGAAGCTTAAGAATCTTAATAGGCGCCTTGCTCTCTTAAACCCCCAGATAAAGCTGCAGGTAATACCCTCCAAGCATTCAAAAAAAGAATACGGGACCAAGCGAGGTATGGCACAAAATAAATAAATACATTTAGGTAACAGAGGGATGTGAGGGCCTGTGCCGAGAATGCATTGCACTGCAGAATTTTAGATGAGGGCACGGGCTGCAATGCGATGCAGGTGTTTGCGACAGAACGGATCCATGCAGCAGCCGTGATGCGTCAGTTTTGAATGCTGGGTTTCTTGGTGCAGCAGAGGAGATGTGTCCATTCCGCTGGATCCACAGAGGCTGTCAGAACACCTTAGGCCCACTTCCAAGGGTCCAGGACTGGAGTGGCATCACTTGGCAAGGATGAGTCACAGATGGCAGAGTCAAGTTGCCGGGGTCAAGCTGGTTGGAGTCTTTTGTCCTTAAGTCTGTACTCAGCAAACAGGCAACTAGCCTTTGGTGTCAATTTTAGGTCCTGGGATCAACAGATACAGGTCCAGTACTTCTCACCCAAAGAGGAGGACAGCAGGCAGCAGGGCAGCACGGGAGGGCTGCAGTCCTTCAGAGCAGCAGTCCAGCAGAATGGCAGTCCTTTCAGCAGCACAGCAGTCCTTCTCCCTAGCAGAGTATCCTGAAGGTCAGAAATGTCCTGAAGAGTTGGTGTCTGAGGTCCAATACTTATTCTTGGTGCCCTTCCTCTGGATGGTGGGAAATTTTAATTTTGAGGTCTACAGCCATCCTGCCTTTACTGTCCTTGCCCCAGACTAATTACAGGGGGTATGGAGCTCTTCGTGTGGAGGCAGGACACAGCCTCTTTAACTGTAAGTAGGGTTGTATCCCACTCTACCCTCCCATCCTGCCAGTGATGACCAATCCAGGCACACCTAAGCTCTCTATTGTGTGTGGCTCTCTAGGAATAATACACAAAGCACGACTGTCAGCTACACCCAGTTATGTGAGCCAGAGACAGGCTACAGGCACCAAATGGCTAAGGCAGAAAAATGCCAACTTTCTAAAAGTAAAACCAAAGGGGATGATGGACGGAGTGTTGAACATTGCAAGCACTCACCCCTGTCTTCCCTGGACCGGAAACAAGCATCCTGGGACCGGTTTCTGGCTAATCAGCCGTCATCAGCCAGGCTAGCTTGAATCCAGTGGCACAGTGAGCAAGGGACCCACGTCTGGGCATACCCTGCCAATTTAGGGCGATTATACCAAAACCAAAGGGGATGATGGACGGAGTGTTGAACATTGCAAGCACTCACCCCCAGTCAACTGATCTGGGTTTAATCCATCATCATGCTTTAGCTCACTTCGCCACCCCAGTTCAGACATGGCCATATGCAAATCAGTCTTACCCTGTGCCTCATGGGAGTGACTGGGTGTGAGTGTTTGCAATGTTCAAAACTCCGTCCATAATCCCCTTTGGATCCCCTTGGGATTAACTTTCTAAAAGTGGCATTTTAAAAATCGTAATTTAAAAATCAACTTCATCATAATATATTTGTTTTCATCACAAATCAAAATACACCAACCGTTAACTGGTTACATGTTCCCATTTGGAAATGATCACATATTAGGTGTAATACAGCAACTAATATGTTAGCCTATAAGAGAGGTGGACCTTGCAGTAGTGAAACATTAATTTAAGAGTTTTTCACTACTAGGACTAGAAACTTAAAATTATATGTGAACCATTTTAAGTACGTTGCACTGTGCCCTCTGGACTGTCCAGGGCATACCTACAGTGGCTTATATGTATTAAAAAGGAAGGTTTGGGCCTGACAAAAGGTTTATTTTGCGGGTTTGAAATGGCAGTCTAAAGCTGCACATAAAAGCTGCAAAGGACGGCTTTGGAAAGTGTTTAAAGAGCTACTTAAGTGGGTGGCCCACTAGTAGCATTGAATTTACAGGCCCTGGGCACATTGGTACCACTTTACGAGGGACTTACAAGTAAATTGGCTATATGCCAATTCTGCTATGGTTAGAGGATATAGCACATGCACTTTAGCACTTGTTAGCAGTGATAAAGTGCACAGAATCTAAAAACCAGCAAAAACGAACCCAGGAAGGATTGAGGAGTAAGGGCAAAAAGTTTGGGGTGACCCTGCAGAGAGGGCCACTTCCAACAGTCTTGCCTCAGCACAATGCTTATAAAGTTTTATTTCAGATATGCCCTGCAGTCGCGGCCGGTGCAGGTAAGTACGGTGAGGCGGTGGAGCAGGGTGGAAGTCAACAGACGATGGAATAGATCTTATTTATTTATTTAATTTTACCTTTTCTGTCTTCGTTTGACTTCCCACCTCACCCCGCCTCACCACACTGACCTGCGCCGGCCGCCGGTGATGCCCTGCTGTGTGATCACGGATGCCGGCACTGTGTTGAAACAGATTCAGAATGACAGTGAAGTCCCAATAGCATTTGCTTCCAGATCTTTGAAAGGAGCGGAATTATGTTTTTTCTACTATCGAGGAGGAGGAGGCTTTAGCAGTTTATTAAGTGCTGAAGAAATGTAACTTGTTTTTGTGGGACGCCAGATTTGTAGCTCATCTGACCATAAGCCACTTTTTGTAATCTGTTACTTGTGTGCCTATGTGTTTTTTTATTTTAAAGGATGCCCACTTGGAGTTTCAGGACTGATCGGTGCATACCATTTGGTGTACCCATCTTTGTTAGCCAAACAACTCTCTGCATTCCTTCAGAGTCAGATACGTTTCGTGTACTTTGAGAATGTGTGTTTCACATTCTTCTAGATATTACAAAATGAATCTTTGTCTTCTTCTAGTACGGAAGTTATGAACAATTGATTTTAGAAATGTTACTATTTTGTCCTTGTCTTTAGCCTTCCTTTGTGTATTACCAGCCTTGAGAAAGTAAGAGTTATGCTCAGTACTTTCCTGGGTTTGTTAAGCACAATAAACATGAGGATTTTTGTGCATCTCTCCAGGGAACACTTCCATTATTCTTAGGCATGTTCTGTATGCCTATTTGAGTTTCTGCCAGTTGGGGAGGTATTATATTATGCATGGATAAATCTTAGTGTTTTTGCTCCCGACCCATCCTTCTACTCACCCTTAACCTGCTAATGTAATTCAATATCTTAGACTTAAGATTTACTAGCACATGCATCAAAAATGCCATTTGCGATTCCTTATTAGCGAAAAATAAGAATTCGCTAATAAGCAATCGCAAAAGCCTATGCATGTAGAAATCGCTTACAAAATAGCGATTTCTAAATATTTCTTAGTTGCGAGTCGCAAATTGCGAGTCGCAATTAAGGAATACCTCCCCATTCATTCCTATGGGCCTAGAGGCCCATAGGAATGAATGGGAGGACATTCTCAATTTGCGTATCTCAATTAGAGAATCGCAAACTGAGAATGCAATTTCAAGGGTGCAAGGGTGTCAGTTTTTCAGTTCAGTTTATAAGCTTTTATTCGGTCAGATAAATCGACCATATAAGCGATACATCCATAAAACAATCTGGTAAAGACAATAAAATCTATGAACAGTGGGGATAACATTTAAGAATATAAAAAAAAAAATCAAGTGCAAAAATACAAAGAATCAAAAGTGCGAATACATGATTCACCAAAATCTCATGACATATTGCTTGGGCATAAACAGACCTAATTCAAAGTGCAAATGCAATAAGCCAGGAATAGCATACAGACAATTATCAAATGATCAAAGATTTCCTAGTGCTAAAAGCTTTCATCAAAAAAGTAGCTAAGTAAAAACACAATTGTGGGTCATCTAATCTAAAAAGCAGCTCCATGGCATTTTAAAAAAATCTGATATTATAATATAAAAAGAAAGGTTTTAAATAAAGTTTCCTAAGATAGGTATAAAAATGACAAAAGAGTAGCATGTGGGAGCAGCTTTGTTGTGATACTCCATCACATGGGCAAGGGTGATCAGAGCTCCTTTTTGTAACAGGAAAATTGACAAGATGGTGTATAGTGCCTAGTCTTAACCGTGTTAACACAAAACGATGTGAAGCTCTGGTTACAAATGACAGATAGCTTTGAAAGCCCTTTTTAAGATCCATTTGCAAGTACAGGACAAAGGTAGATTGAGACTTGATGGCTAGAGATCTTGCCTCTAACTTGTTAGCCATCATGACCATTTTTATCTCAATTTTGTCAATAGAGACTGAACACATTGGGTCCGATCGAATATCACAATTGAATAAGAGTTTAAACCAATGGATATTATAATCAAGCCAGGGTATTTTTAGACAGTCATCCAGCCTAAGACAATCCCGTATTATAGATTGCGTAAACAGTGTCTCTTCTTTTGACCAGATGGATCTCCAAAGGAGGAGGGGGCGAATCAAAGCCAAATCTGAGATATATTTTATGCCCACCTCCCTATGAATCAATTCAGTAGAGGCAGATGAAGGAGCACACAGTAGACGTTTTAAAAAGGAATTTTCAATTTGCTGTAATTTGTTTCCTTGACAGTGGCCCCAAACACCTGCCCCGTACAAAGCTGCCGAAACGCAACGTAACTCATAAATAACCAGCATATCGCTGATACGTCGGTTACCTAGTTTTGCAGCAAATCTAAAGATGCCGTTAATGTTTCTCGACATCTTGGTGCAAGCATTTTCCTGTTCCGGGCCCCATGACCGATTACCTGCAAATGTAATACCTAAGTAACTGAAGGTTTTAACTGTTTGAACCTTAGAGCCTTCAATAAAATAGGTGCTGGATGTTATAGGGTTCCTGCCACATGCCATTACAAAAGTCTTGGATTTGTTGATTAAAAGTTTCCTTTTGGCAATAAAAGCAGTAAAATTATCCATGAGACGTTGTAATCCTATGGGGGTACGGGATAATAAAACCGCGTCATCCGCATATAATAAGATTGGGACGGGTGAACCATCGACCCTGGGAGCTTCCGACTCAAATAACTTCAGGGCTGCGTCTGCTTCGTTAATGAACAGTGAAAAAAGCAGTGGGGCTAGCACGCAGCCCTGGCGGATGCCTCTTTTAACTTTGAAGAAGGGAGTGTATTCACCCAAGGGTCCGAATCGCACCTTTCTAGACAGAGTACTATATAATCTCGCCAGCAGATAGAATATCTCCTTGGGTGCGCCCATGTCTAGCAATAACGGCCACAAAATTGAATGGTCTACCAGGTCGAAGGCGCTGCTAAGGTCAGCGAAACACAAATAAAGACTCCCTTCCCTGGCTAGGGTGTATTTTCCAATCAAAAGGTCTAGGTTGACACACTGTTCTAGTGTGCCAACTCCCTTTCTAAATCCATATTGTACTGGAGTAAGAACTTCCTTCTCCTGGACCCATGCTTCTAATCTTGATAACATAACCCGACTCAGAATCTTAATGGACGAGTCGAGCAGGGATATTGGACGGTAATTACTAACGTCAGTTTTAACTCCCTTCTTGTGTATGGGAATTATGATGGATTGTCCCCATGATAAAGGAAGTTGGGTCTCAATGGCAATATTAAAAACTCTTGTTGAAAGGGGTGACCATAGAGCTGGTTCATTTTTATAAAAATCAATAGGAACCCCATCGGGTCCTGGTGCCTTACCCCCTTTGCTACTTAAAATACCATCAATGACCTCATTTAAACTAATTGATAAAGGGATAATAGGCCATTCATCTGAGGGCTGGTTAAAAAAGGTAGGTGATATAACTGTATTGGCTGGATTAAAAATGTTAGAAAAATGAGTTATCCAGTCATTACAGTTAATATGGGAATTAATTTCAGGAATATGGTCGTCCTTCAAAAAAGTGCTATTGATGGTTTCCCAGAACAATTTACTATTTTTGGTATCAGCTGCCAAACTTAAATCTTCCCAGGCTTTTTCTTGGAGTTCCATTTTCCTCGTTTTTAAGGCTATGACATATTCAGCACGCACGGTCTTGACTAGACCTAAATTTCTGGGATTACATTTCAGAGCTTGTTTAAGGTTATTCAAGGCCGTTGTGCATCTAATATCAAACCAACCAGCCTTGGGATTATTATTAATACGAACAGGTTTCGTCAAAAGCTTCTCCACTGTGTTGTTTATCTTATTAAAATTCTCTAACATTGATGTGGAATCGACCTTGTCCCCTAAACAGACTTCAATTTCATTCCTACATTGGGTCACAACATCAAACAGAATTTCGCCTGGATTCACACCAGCCCATTTTATCCTGACACCATTTGGTCTGGTAGGGATAATAGCTGTACTTTGGGGTATATTAGGAATATGTTTGGGTCCCCAACACAATAAGTACACAGAGATGCTATTATGATCGCTAGTGGGTTGTTCCGTAATCCACGGTGGGGAAAATGAATGTGCACTATGACAGGAAATTATAATATGATCGATTATAGACATAGCATTTCTACCTGTAAAAGTAGAGCATTTCTTATTATATTTGTCAGTGTCACAATATAACAATTCAAGATCCCATTTGGCCATAACACCATTTAAAGCCATACCATAGTCACAGTGAGGAAAATGCATATAATGGTCATCAAATTCGGATTCCCCTCTCCGGGGACCACAGACTTTGGTTGTAGAAAAAGGACATATTTGAACATTAAAATCGCCCACCCAAGTAATGACAATTGACTTCCTGATAGTTCTGGTCAGCTTCTCAAGTTCCCTTTCCAGATCGTTAATGATTAAACTACGAAGAGGACTAAAAACATTATTATAGAAGTTGATCAGGATGACATCTTTACCTATAGAGGAGGCTAACCACAAAATCTGGGCATAAATACCCACATTAATACATGTTTTGATTTTACATTTATTTAAGCTGGTTGAAATCAGGATCAAAAGGCCTCCTTTGGCTCTACTGGAAGATGAAGCCTGGGCCGGGAGCCAATATGATGAGAAACCCTCTACGTAGATAGGATCAATACACCATGTCTCTTGGAGGCAGATGATATCATGTTTTGCCGAAATAAAATCTGCCCATGATGGCGTTCCTTTTTTCCTATTAAAACCTGCAATATTCCAAGTAGTGACCAGGTACCCTATATCCGTATTCTTAGTGTCAGGTGGCTGAAGGGGTTCACCATGTCCCGCCTCTTTACTAATAGTAATATGTACTGGAGGCATACATTCGCCAGTGAATGGACATGTAGTATTGGTCATTAAACTTGAATCCCTGCGTCAGTCATTGCTATTCAAATTACCCAACACCTGGTACTTGTTGGATACCGGGACAGAGAAGCCAGAAACAAAGGGATACAAAGGAGGGGTCAGCTGATGTCCTTTTCTAGGGGGACTCACGTGCTCATTACCGGATGTTCTCAATAAATGTCTGTAAAAATACCCAAGGGGGAGGAGGGTGGTATTAAATTCCCGAGGGGACGGAAGTGGCGCATTGTTTAATGAATTAAACGCCCACCTCGGGGACCTAAAATTAATGATTATGCAGTCGCCTGCAAAACATTTTCTAGAAGAACCTATCCACCCTACTCTTCGTGTTGTTAGGATTTGATTAATACCTCCTATTGGGTAATCACAATTGTTGGTTAGCCAAAATACTACTTTGTTTAGGAGGGACTCATGATCTTCTACCTGTCCGGGTTTGAGTTTGGGTACGTTGGCCAGAATAGCGACATAAGCGCTACATTGAGGGGGCAGATTTACAGTTCGGGTCCTTTCTCCTTCCTCACAAACAGGCCTTCCCAAGTCGGATGGTTTTACAAAATTACGGGGAATATGTTTGTCCGGCTTAGTCACCATTCCATCCTTCTGAGATGGAACGTTATTGGGAGAGTTATCCAATACCAAAATTCTTTCATTACCTTTATTTCTCTCATGCAAGTTAGAGGGCTGCTCCTTTAAATTGTCAAAAGGTTCCCTATCCTGTAGTGTGAGCAAATTATTTGTGCCCAGTACAGCAACTGTCTGATTAGTTCTGCTTGCGTCCTTTATAAGTTTGGTATTAATTTTCTCCAATGCTCCAGTAATTTTATGGATTTCCCTGGCCAAGATATCCAATTTGTCATAAAGAGGTCTTAATAACTCTGTCATTTTATCCGATAAAATGGCCAATGTTAAAGGCTCGGGTGTAAAATCTATTTTTTCCGGGTGGTCATTTAACAGGCCTGGTTTTACCACCCGACTGTTCTTATTAGCCTTTTTTGGTTTAGGATTAGGTTGTAAGTTTCCCCGTTCCACCAAGTTTTTACTACGTCCCCTGGTTTTTCCCATAGGGGGGGGGGGGCTCTCGGGAGGGATTGAATTATGGGGCGATGATATTCGAGAACAAACCCCACTTCTCAATCTAGTATCAGAGATGTCCGTGACTGGCTCCCCTATGACCAGAGAATTGTCAGTTGTGATATTGATCTCTGTCTCAGTCTCCCTAAAAGGACTACAGAGTGTTTCAGCCTCATTTCCTTGGTTAACCCCCATATGGTTAGAGCCTAAAGACAGACGTCTCTCAGTCCGATTAATTTCTTCTGAAAGGACATTAACTGCCTTGACCAAAAACGAATCGATCGTACTACATGATCAATCGCCAGGGGGTTTAACTACTTTTCTCCTGGCCATAATAATATTACCGGGGAAACTATATGGTATCCGAAAGCAATAAAGGAAAACACAATCCCTTTAAGTACAGTACAATTTCAGAATAAAAATATTTGATCTACCACACTAATATTATATATACATAGAATTAAATATAATTGTAAAACAACCTAGAAGATACAAATACAAAACGAGAGGGGTCCTCAAATAAGGTGTCACGTGCTAGCGAAAGTACAGAACTAGGGTACAATAAGCATCCAAGATATAAAGTGCAAATGCAAGGTAAATTCAGCCCAGGATAGAACGACAGGGGAATCCTGAAGTAAAGTGTCACGTGCTAGCGAACGTACAGTACTGGGATACGATGAGCATCCAAGATGTAAAGTGCAAATGTGAGGTAAGTTGGCCCGGTATGCAAAAAGACCGTTAGGTAAAGTGTCACATGCTAACAAAAATTATAATTCTAGGATGCAACAAACATCCAAAATATAAGGTGCAGGTACATGGTCGATAAAGCCCGAGATAGGGTGAATCACAAAAGTAAAAGGAAAATTTAAAATAACCCCACTGGATCAAACGAGCAATGAACCAAATCCTGGAGTATAACTGCCAGAAAAGGCAGCTATGGTCAAAGTGACTGGAGAATGTTCCTATTCCAGGCAATGTGGAAATCGTATATGGACGGTAACGAATCCCTCATATATCACAGTATGCACAAGGCTATTTCAGTCAAGTACGTACCCTTATGGAGCCTGTTGCGTAGATATCCATAGGGCAAGTAGCAAATGTTGGGGGGATGGCCCTGCCCTGGCTCCCTCTGGCTCTGACGGGCAAGGACGGGCCCGCCCTTGGCCCGGGCTTCGCCCGGGCGCTGCCCGCGCGCATCCCGCGCTGCGGGAGGCTGTGCTGTGATTTAAAGCACCTCCGGGCGCTCTTAGCCGCGTCGCAGCAGGCGACCGGCTAGGGCGTCTGGGGGATGTAGTTGGTTAGTTCCTTCGTTGCCCACACGACGGCGGGAAGGCTACACGGCGTCTCTCCCCCTGCCACCGGTAATATTGCTGCCAAGTTGGTGCAAGGGTGTCAAAACGAAACCCTGTTGCACCCCTGAAATCGATCTGTGTACAAATGATGCGCACACACATGTCCAAAGGACATGTGTGTGTGTAACCTGCCACTTTGAAAAATGCACTTTCGTTCATTTTTCAAAGTTTTTGCAAATTACCATGAAGTTCAACTTCATGGCAATTTGCGCCCCCTATCAGCGAAATCGCAAATTATTTTACTTTAATGCATTGCATTTAAGGAATCTCAATTTGCGATTCCTTAAATGCAATCGCAATTTGAGAACTCGCAATTAATTGCGAATTCTCAAATTGCGAGTGCCTTGACCCTTCATGCATCGCAAATGCCCTTTTTGCGGGCGCAAACGGACGATTTTTGCGAAGGGCACCGTTTGCGCTCGCAAAAATGGTTGATGCATGTGCCCCTTTGTCCCTTTTATTTGGCCTTTTGTATGGTCATCTACATCTTCTATTTTGCTTAGATTATGCACTTGAATTCTACCCATAATTCTGAGCATGGCTGTTAGAATTGGCTTTTTCAGCAGGTTTACCCGCAGACTTTTTGCTTTTTGGCCTCCTGTTTTTGACCCTGTTTTGCTGGTTGTAGGACTCTGGGCTATTCAGTGCTAAAGTGCATATGCTCTCCTGGTAAATTATGTACATGGATTAGTTTTTCCATGTTTGGCTTATTTGATTTACTACTAAGTCCCTGATATAGTGTACTGTGTGTGCCCAGGGCCTTTAAATCAAATGCTGCCAGTGGGTCTGCAGCACTGATTATGCCACCCACACAAGCAGCCTTTGAAAGAGTTCTCAGACCTGCCACTGCAGTGTCTGCACACAGTTGTAACTGGCCCTAACCTTCCCTTTAACTACATGTGAGTCACCTCTAAGGTAGGCCCAAGGTACCCCTGCGGGCTGGGTGCAGTGTTTGTGAAAGGTAGGACATGTACTGGTGTATGTGACATATCCCGATAGTAAAATACAGTGTATCCATTTTTCTTTATAGAAAGGCAATTTGTCCTATTGGATAGAATGGGAGATACTTTGTAACATCTTACATTGTTACAAGATAGAGAAATGGAGTTTAGTATGCCTAAACTCAGAATGTAAATGCATCTTTTAGTAAAGATGATTTTTATGTTGTGTGTTTGAAAATACCACTTTTAGAAAGTGGGTATTTTCTTGCTTAGCCATCCTGTGTGCCTCTGCTGGGCTGTGAATTGACTGTCAGGCTTTGTAGTGACTGGGGCTGGGGATGTGCATTCACAGTGGACAGCCACTGGGGGGGTCGAGGTGTGTCATGCCTTTCCTGCATGAGTCAGGGCTTGGCTCAATAGACCTGGGCTGAATTCAGAGTAGTGGGAGGAGTTTCACTAGCACCTGAATAGACCTGGTATGCATTTAGAGTGGTGGGAGGAGACTTCCCTTGCACCTTAATAGGCCCTGTCTCCCTTGCACAATTCTGTCTCCATCTCCTGCCAGGAAGCTGGGCCAAAGAGGACCGAACTGGTTTGGACTGAGCTGAGAGACATTTTCCACAAGAAAACAAAGGAAAATGTGGTATAAATATTGGGGCCCAGACCCCAGAACTGTAGATTACTGCTGAACTAAGGGACCTGCCAAAAAGAAGAGCTGGAAATGCTGCCAGGAGGAACTGCTACTTTGCTGCGTGCTCTACTGTGTTGGCCTGCTGCTTGCTGCTTCTCTCTTGGGCAGGGAAAGGACTTGATTGTACTTTCATCATCCTGCTGTTAGAGTTTTCTCCAACGGCTTGAAGTAGAGCTTGCCGCCTGTTGGAAGTCTCAGGGAGATAAAATACTTCAGAGAACTCTTTTGGGACCAAGAAGACTGCCAAGAAGAATAGCTGGAGAAGCTGAGAGGAGGAACTACCACTTTGCAGTGTGCTTCGCTATGTTGGCCTGCAATGGCTGCTTCTGTTGTGGGCAGTGAAAGGACTGAACTGAACTGTCTGCAACTTATTTGTGTGAGTTTCTCCAAGGGCTTGAGGTAGGGCTTGCCCCTGCTCAAGAAGTCTCAGGAACAGCAATGACTTCAAGTTCCTCTGCTTCCAGCACTGGGAACTGTGTGTTTTGTGCTGCAACAGAAGAAAAAGCGAACCAATGCTGTCATTGATGCTGCAGCCGACTCCGTGTCCTGAAGGCACTGCACAAGGCACCACCGTAGACTCACAACAATGTAATCCGTCGCCGCCACTGAGTCACTGCTTGCACCGTGACCTGTGGGCACCGCACTCTGCACCACCTCACTTCATGCTGCCACCCTGGTATCACCAACAGCGCCGCTCCACGCTGACGACACCACTGCTTGCACCATGGCTCGAGAGTACCTCTCATAAGTTACACGATGCACCACCCTCATCCCACACCACAGACTTGGCTTACCAACGCCGGCGCCATCGACTCCAGTTCATCAGTCAATGACAGCACTTCCACAACAACCATGCTGCTGCTTGCACTGAGACCTGACAGCACCGCGACGAGCACCGCATCACTGCGCACCACAGCCCTGGTCTCACTGATGCTGCTGGATGACCGCCACCGAGCCACTTCCTGCACTGCGACCTGAGGGCACCACTCGCGGCACCACTGCACTTCGTACCACAGCTCCGACGCCTGTCAACACTGGCGTTCCCGATTTCAACCACGAGTAGTTCAATCTGCAATGCATGTGACTTCAAGGGCCTGACGACTCCTGCACCAACCTCCGGAACCAATACCTGTGGATGCCGGCTCTTCGGGGCTCAACAAGAGGTCGCAAATGCCTTGCATTTCAAAAGGTACTGTTTTACAGGTCTTCCCGATGCCGTAGATGGCCTGCAATGCCACGGTCAGCCAGAACTGTTCGGATTTGTTGTTCACGACGTCCTGATAGCCTCGGACAGAGCTATCGACTTCAGGGAACTGTATTTCAAGCCTTTTTTGAGTATTGATATTTCTGAGAACTATACAGTGGATTTTGTATAGTTTTTGGTCTTGTTTCCACAGATAAAATATTGGTTACTTTTCTAAAACTGGTGTGATGTCCTTTTGTAGTGTTTTCACTGTATTACTGTTGGTTATGTGCAAGTGCTTTACACACTGCCTCTGAGATAAGCCTGACTGCTCGTGGTAAGCTACCAAGGAGGTGAGCAGGGGTTATTTCAGTACTTAATCCCCCTTATCCTGACTAGAAGGAAGGGTCCCTATTTGGACAAATGTGCAAACCATTGCCAACTAGAGACCCCCATTTCTAACAATGACCGAAAATCTTAGTTGCACCTTAGCACCTAATTTCTGCAGTTCTTTCATCCTTCTTGCTAATTCGCATAGCCACTGTTCTGTTACCTTACAAGGCTTACATATGTCAGATCGAACGTTAAAGGTAATATCTTTGCTGGTTATGGTTTTAGCTTTGAATGCCAGCCTAAAATCTGTTCCTTTGTAGTATATGTCAACAGGTTAACTGAATTTTCCTGTGGCTCCTCCGGGTTGGGTTGAGCCTGAAACAGTCTATGTATTCTCTGGATTTTGGACTGTAATTTTATATTTGGGTTCCCCTTTGTTAATCCCTACTTGAGTAGAGAAAATATGTAACCTTTTAGGTATCTTCCCCACACTTCTTCACGCTTAGGAAATATTTTTCAATTGTTCGGCCTGGAGTGGTCCACCATTCTTTCAAGATCGTACCTCAGGGTTTGAGTTTGCAACTTCAACTAACTTATGTCAGTGGTGTTTTTTCTAACTCTTAGTTGATCCTGATTATTGACTCTTCTAGAGTTTTCATCCTTTCTGTAATATCATCTAGCTTTATTTTACAGAACTGGGCACAGAGTTTGTATCCCTTTTTTGTTTTTTACTCCAATATTTCCTTTTGGGATTTTAGACTTTAGGTCCAATAGGACAGACTCCAATGGTCCTCCATTTCCTGCTTGTGTGATATGGAGAAGTCTCAGATTCCTCCCTACTTACTGTACACAGAGAGAGGGTAAAACAGCAGCAGCTAAACAAAATGATGTGCTGTATTAAATGCCAAAACGACAATAGTAAGAAACAAGGGGAGACTTTTTTTGATGGAAAAGTATGTTAAGGGTTAAGGTGGAAATTCTGAAACAAGGCACACGAGTGGGAATAGCAGATAATGTAGATTTTCCACAGCCTAGGTGGGTTGAAAATCTGGATTTTATTAAAGACACGGAGGCTAATATTATGCATGAAATCCTTTATTGCTACCACTCAGCAGCATGTTAAAAGCTTCTAGAATACAGAAAACAGAACTTTAAACAACATTCCAATCTAATAAAACTCCCCAGCAACCAGCTCTCTCCCTTCTTTTTAGGTCTGCGAAATGGAGAATAAATTTAACAATACGAAAACTCTAAAGTTTTTGATGAAACAAAATAGAGAAAAAATAAATCTTCTTCTTTTCTCAAAAACCTTGATGAAGAAAAGCTGAAAAATATTCCAATATGCTTCATTCAGCTTAAGCTTGACCTGTACAAAAAAGAACAGATAACATCAGGGCTGGGAACACAATGTGAGGGATAATATTAGCCTTCATGTCTTTAATAAAATCCAGATTTTTAGCCCACCTAGGCTGTGGAAAATCTACAGTTTATATCAAGACCCAGAGGCCAATATTATGCAAATTTAAAGCATATTGACCAAGCATCTTGCCGCACTATCAATAGGTTTGAAATAAAAACGTCTAATCAGAGAATCAGAAGAGCAATCAGCACAACGAAGAATGTCCTGCAGGCTTCCACCCATAACACATGCTTTGGAAGCAGCCGCATCACGAACTGAATGCGCTCCAAACATACCAATATCAATACCAGCTTTCTTCATCAACTCCTTAACCCATCGAGGCAGAGTTGGAGAAGACACAGCCTTATAGAGGTGTCTAAATTAAATGATTAATTGTTCTACACCAGTGGGTCTCAAAGACATCGTTCCTCGTTCATACTCGTTGACACAACGCACAACACAAAGTTTCTCCTTCACATCCAAATAAGGGTAAAAAATAGTAGTCAAATTTGTTTTAGTTCCTTGTTTAATTTGGAAACAGATACCCTCAGGAGTAAAACACCTACTTGTGATTTCAAAAACACGAACATCAGAGACCCTGCGGAAAGAAAGAAGGCAGCCTAGTTAACTTGAAGGACAAATTCTTCAAATTCAATCCTACATTATCGTTCCAAGATTCCACAAAAAGAAGAATATGAGAACATCCCAAAGAGTGGAATAGCTAGAACTTGGGGGTTTAGCCAACCTAATGCTTCTCAACAACCTTCGAACCATAATATCTTGCCCCACAGTAATTCCGTTCACCAGAACATGACCAGCCGAAATGGCTGATCTATATAAATTAACTGATCTGTAAGCCAAACCCTTAGTAAACAGATCTGTTAAAATTCAACACCTGAACTATATCTGCTGATACGGGATCCAGTTCCCTTTCCATACACCAACCATTCCATCTGTTCCAAGCTGATGTATAAGCCTTCGTAGTCCCAGGTGCCCAGGATTCTTCAATGAGTTTTGATGCCTCTGATGAAAGATCTGGCTTTCTCCAGACACCCCTGAAAGTTTCCACGCCCGA
The DNA here is from genome assembly GCF_964204655.1 of Triturus cristatus. Taxonomy (NCBI): domain Eukaryota; kingdom Metazoa; phylum Chordata; class Amphibia; order Caudata; family Salamandridae; genus Triturus; species Triturus cristatus. Next base: position 1,471,853,508 of record NC_140590.1, read on the forward strand.
AGCTGAAGATGACCTGATTCTATCAGGCAATGATTCTCCCCTAGAGGTCTCCGTAAAATCCCTTGAAACCTCGGAAGAAGAACTGGGTAATCCACACTCATCTCCAACAACATAGGGTACAAAGCCTGTGAAGTCCAAAAGGGGGTGATCACCACCACTGTTTCCCTCCACTTGCGAATCATCCCTGTAACTCTGCTTATCCTTGCAAAAGGAGGGAAAGCATAAAGTTGGAGACCTTTCCAATCTTGCAGAAAAGCATCTTTCCCGGCCGCCTCTGGGTACGAATGCCAACTGAAGAACCTCTCCAGTTGAGCGTTGACTCTGTTCACAAAAAGATCTACTTGAAAAGGGCCCCACAGAAGATTCAATTTCGAGAAAACCATCCTGTCTAAAGTCTAATCGCTGGAATCGTACAAATTCAGAGTACCAATCTGTCACTGAATTTGTCTTGCCTGGTATGTGTTCTGCTTGCACGTAAATGTTCCTTTCTATACCGTTCTCCCAAAACACTTTCTCTGAGTCTGCTAGATCCTTTGAATGAGGTCCACCCAATCTGTTCACATATCTCACAGCAGAAACATTGTCCATCCTTAAAACAGCAGAGCATCTCGCAGTCTGATGCCCAAAGCATTTTCTCGCAAAAGAGCCTGCTAACAACTCTAACCGATTTATAGGAAGCTTCTTTTCCTGCTCTGTCCATCTTCCACCAGTACTCTGCAATCCGCAGCTTGCACCCCAGCCTTCCAAACTTGCATCCGGTTCTACAATCAAGTCCGCTTTAGTTCCAACAATTGCACTCCCATTCCAGGCTTCCATATTCCTTTGCCAGCAAGTCAATTCCTGTTTGTCTTCTAAAGAAATACAAACATTCTCTGAATATTTTAAACCATTCCTCAAATGAAAAACTTTTAGTCTCTGTAAAGCTCTGTAATGTAAAGGACTCGGAAAAATAGCCTGAATTGTGGATGACAGGAGTCCAACAATGCGAGCTAACATTCTTCATAAAACACAATTCAACTTGAGAATATTCTTTATCTCCTTTCGGATTCTCTATAATTTCTCCTTGGGTAACTTCAATACTCCTTCCTTTGTATCTACTACAAAGCCCAAGAATTGTGTCTGCTGACTTGGAACAAATTGAGATTTTTCCCTGTTTACCACAAAACCTAGGGACTCTAGTAAGTCTACCGCTAGTTTTGTATGCGAAAGAAGAATCTTCCTGTCCTGATCCATGATCAAAATGTTGTCTAAATAAATTATCAGATGTACACCTCTCTCTCTCTCAGATATGCAACCACCAACCTCAGAACCCTCGTGAAGCACCATGGGGCTGACGATAGGCTGCAAGGCAAGCAAATAAACTTCCACATCTGATGTTTCAACCCAAACCTCAGAAACCTCTGATGATCCATACAAATTGGAATTGTCAATAGGCATCCTTTAAGTCCAATTGTGTCATTCAGTCGCCCATCTTCAACACATCCTTCAGCAAGAGTATCCCCTCCATTTTGAAATGGTGATACACCACCCGATCGTTCAACTCTCGCAGATTACCAGACGCATACCTTTGTTCTTTTTTTCTACCAAAAGAATGTTGCTCACAAAACCATTTACACAGTCTCTTTCCTTTACCACTGCACCTTTGAATATTAATTCCTGCACCTCTGCATCGATCAAGGTCATTTGATCCTTTTGGAAAACTATAGGTCTTGGAAATACATTTTGAACTGGAAAAACTAAAAACTCTAACCGAAACCCCTGTACAGTTTCTAACACCCAAGGGTCCCTTGTGATCTGATACTATACATGATAAAACTGGGCAAGTCTGCCGCCCAACGTTAAGGGGATAACAGAATGGTCTAGACTTACCAGACTGTCCTCTGAACTGTCTGTCCCCGCGACTACTTCTTCCCCTTGATCTTTGTCTCTGTGTGTAAAATCCGCCACTGCGGAACGATTGTTGGCCCTGATATCCTCTGAAACCACGTGAAAAGGAACGTCTCGTGATGCCTTGTCCTCTGCCGGGGAACCGGTTCCGCCATCTCCCGGCTGACCCAAAAACACGATCATTGAATACTTTCTTTATATCTCTTTGTGACTTATGAAGTGAGCTAAAAGCCCCAACAAATCTTAAAAGGTCTTTTATAAATGCTCTCCAAAAAGGAGACCATTTACCGCTGGCCCATCTTCCTTAGAACTGAAGCCTAATCAACCAATTTGAGTCTGTTTTCAAAAGTATTCCTTTACGCCTTTCAAATGAAAGTGCAGCATTAGCGTTACCCAACAAACAAAACGCTCTTTGAATCGACTGTCGCATTTCCTCAACATCAACATTTCTCTTGCCAACATAGGCTTCCTCAGTAATTTCAAAATTGTTTGCCAAAGGACCAACCGTATCCAGCAACCTGTCCTGACATGACTTTAGGCCTTTATCAATCCCCTCTTTTGGGTCTCGACCCCCTTTTGAAATAAAAGCAATGATCTTTGAATCAAGCTCAGGAGTCACCAACACCTTATTCTTAATGGTAGGTCTAGGGTACTCTGACCTGAGTCTTACCCGCACCTCTTTCGGAATCTCCTTCCTTATCCAGTGCTGAATATAATCAGCCACATGATCTGAAGGTGTCCATTCAGGTGACAGGGGATGCTTAATCATTGAAGGGTCGAACACAATTTGACCCAGAGGGTCTAACAACAAACTACTTTCCTTATTCCCAATGTCCTCCTTAAACAATCTCATATTGTTTGAGGTGTCATCCTCAGAATCAAGCTCGGAAGAACAGCTAATTTCTACCTCCGCACTAACGGAGGATTCATCACAAATAACAGACTTATCATCATCATCATAGTCTTTATTCAAATTTAAAACAAATTCATACAAGACACAAACATATACAAATAATTGCTAATGGCATACCCTGTACAATACATAAAATCATCAATAAATACCTAAAAATTACTATTTAAAAAAACATTAAACATGTCAATAGACTAAGGATGAGTTACAATTTGTAAAAATACAATGCCAAAAAAGAAAAAATAAGACATCCATTGGGACGAAGAATAAGTCAGCCAACAGCCCGACGACATGTAAACTCACGGGGGTATTTAGCTAAAGCGATTGAGACAACCGGAGAAGTGCTTGTACATAAAAGTCTTAAAGCAACGGCAGAACTCCTTGTGGCCAAAGTTTTGCACATAGGGGACAACCAAACTCGTCTGGGGATAGCATATGCAGGACAAACAAACAAAAAGTGGGCAGTTGTTTCATTATTGGAGCCGCAAGCAGGACATGTTCCTAAGCTTGCTCCAAACCACCCACCTGTAAGGGCCCTGAGTGGAAGAGAGCCGGCTCTAAGTTGGAAGTAAAGTTTCCTATCTCTAGGTAGAGTGATCAAATCCCAATAGGGTTCTAGAGCTGGTGTGACCTTCGCCTCCAAATATCGACCAGTCATCGTAGAGGAGTTGGTATCCCTCCAAACCCGATAATCAACCCGTTCCCAATAGAGCATTTTCAAGAGTCTCTTGGGAGGAAACAAGGCAGCCGCAGGGTCACTCCATAGCCCCTCCAGTCCCAAATCTATCAAGGACGCGCGGAGGTTCCTCAACCACCCGATCTTATGGAACGTATCAGCTTGTATTACGTCCATAAGACCCATTGTATATGAAGTAAGCTCCGGAGTGGTCCAGAGCCTCCGCCAGTATAAGACCGAGCGGAGTTTGGCTATGTCCTTGATAGCCTTCCTCCCTAGATCATATCGCAGTGGTACCAGGGGCGTGCTCTGTGGGAGGCCAGTTATGCTACGGAAGAATTTATTTTCGACAGCGGTTAAAGAAGTTATTGCGTCAAAACCCCATAGCTCAGCCCCATACAACACAGAGCTTAAAGCCTTGGCCTCATAAACTTGGAGCACAGGTTTAATAGGCTTAGTGAAAGATTTTTTGTGCTCACTAATCAAGGCTCCCGTTATCTGTCTAAATTTCATTGTGGACATTTCAATGTGCCTATTCCACTTATTATCATTAGTCACATGCATGCCTAAGTAGACAAAGTTATTAACCTCTTCAAGTGGCTGCCCATTCATAGAAAACTTTCCTGCTCTGTATCTTGAGTGCTGATTGAAAACCATCAGTTTGGTCTTGGTCACATTTACCTCCAAACCGTAGTCGTTGCAAAAATCTTCAAACACTGACAATGCCCTTTGCAGGCCACTCGGAGTTTTAGATACAATAAGAGTATCGTCAGCGAACATCAATATAGGGGTGGTAACTCCAGCCAGCTTGGGAGCGTCAGAATTGACACGTAGCATACAATCTACTACCCCATTAATATACAGGGAAAAGAGTGTAGGTGCCATGGTGCAACCTTGGCGCACACCACGCTCTACTGGAAACTCAGGGGTAACTTCACCCGGTCCACCCCACTGAATTTTAGCAAAATTAGACTCATGGGCCCACATAACCAAAGTCAGAAGTTCCAGGGGAAGCCCCAGTTTTACGAGAACGAACCACAACCGCTCACAGGGGACGAGGTCAAAGGCGGCTCTTAAGTCTACAAAAGCGACATAAAGACTGCCTTTGCCTAAGGTTACTACCCTCCAATGCAAGTGGACGAAGCGAAAAACCTGGTCCACAGTGCTGGTAAATTACTGAAACCAGCTTGAAAAGTGGACAGTATCCTATTGTCTTCAATCCAATCCAATGTCACATTCAGGACCATCCTCCCAATGATCTTTTGGATTGTGTCTATTAAACTAATAGGTCTATAGTTTCCTGGGAGTGTTTTATCACCCTTTTTAAAAATGGGAATTATAATTGCACCCCCCCATGATTTGGGCACTGGAGCGCCTTCGGCCACGGCATTAGCCACTAGTGCAATATACTTGCTCCAGCAAGTTTTGTTATGAAGGAAGAGATCAGATGGGACCCCATCTAATCCTGGTGCCCGTTCTGCGGCTACACAACTCAAGGCAACTAAAACATCCTTCGGACTAAAAGGACCTTGTGAATAAAAAACATGAGGGATCGTCCCCGGACATTTATATAGAAGATTGCATGCATATTGTGGTTTAAAATACCTTAGCCACTCCTCTTGGGTGACGTGGTTTGTTGGTCTATCTGGCAAGCCACCTCTGTTCCACTTAATCACATTCCAGAACAGTCTAGAGTCCCGGGCATAACATGCTTCCTTCAAGTCTAGCCAGTACAAATCATCCCATCTCTTTTTCGCCTGGACAATACATTTCTTGTAGGCGTGTCTGGCTATTTGAATAGATATCTTATCCCCGCTAGAAAGGGCATGTGCCAGGTTACCTCTGGCTCATCTACAATCCCCGTCGTACCACCGTAATCGCTTGGGAGGGAGCTTGTTACCCTTGCTCGTTGGCTTGAAAAAAAAACCACGTATTCCCTCAAAAAAGGACTCGTGTAAGCTGGTAACTTGATCTCTACCTTCTTTGGTGGCCAATGCATCCTCCAATTTCAACGTAGTTCGGGCAAGCTCAGTGTCAATGCCAGCAATAACCTTATCATTGGTCTTGACCTGAATCCACTTAAGTCTACGCATATCATTGGTAGGGACGCTATCAGGAGGAACTAATTTCAGTTCCTCTCCTACCATATGAGTGTCCCCCCACCAGCGGTGAGTAACACAGATTGGATTGTGGTCGCTCTCGACTCTTGGTTCAACCGCCATATCGATAATATACTGCCATAACCTCAGACAGCAGAGAACATAATCGATCCTACTGTCGGAGCGGCCATTATCGAAGGTACTTGCGCCCCTCTTGTCCCCTAGAGTCCTACCGTTCAGTGCCCTTAATCCTTTCTCGTAGCAGAGTGCATTTACCAGCACTACCACCTCGGATCATCTTTTGATTGGGTCAAGCGCCAGGTCGGGTATGCCCCACAGCCGGTCTTCCTCGGGGTCTAGGCCCCAATCGGAGTCCGGATCTAAAAGGGGTTCGAACGTGACATTAAAGTCGCCCGCAATGATCAAATCCCTATCACTCGAGTTAATTTCTATAAGGCTGGCCAAGGTATCCAATACCCGTGACCTTTTCCCCTTGGTCCCTCTAAGATATAGATTGTAAATATCTAGTGTGCCTGTGAGGCCATGGGTAAGTCTAACTAGTTGGATATCGGGAGATCCGGTGTATATCTCGCTAGCCCTAGAAAATAAGTCCTGTCGGGCCCAGATGATTAATCCGCCCATAGGGCGACCTTTAGGTCCCTTAATGGCTGGGACATAAAAATTCAAATAACCCAACAGGAACTGGGCTTCGGTGGACCATGTTTCCTGTAAAAGGCAAACATCATGTTTGTTAAGAAAATCAACCCATTCTGGGGAGTCCATCTTAGCCTTTAAGCCAGCAAGATTCCAAGAAATCAATGTACCTGGCCCATGGCCCGTCGGTGCGCCATGGTGTGCAACAGTTGAGCTTTCCACACTTAACCTCACACTCGCCCTACACAAGCCTAACGTTGGATCCCTGTGCAAAGTAGACGACCCAATTGGACCCAGAGGAACGACATCGGGTCCACCAGAGAGCTCGCTTTCAGTCGTCATAACATCTTTGAAAATTGAAAGTTTCAACTCTCTATTTGTTGGTCAATACTGAGAGTCTAAGTTATAGAAATAGTGTAAGTCATGCACCTCTATCCCTGATCTGAGCCCACGAGGTGCATGGTCACTGATAAACCTCGGTATGTGTCTGTCCACAAAATTAACAATGATGGAATCACCCGAGACATCTTTCGGTCTTGAGCCCAGCCAATTAACTCTTCTGACGAATAAAATCCTCCCATTCAGGTTATTAGGGATTGGTCTGTTCTTGTTTAACCAATAACTCACTTTATTTTTTAGTTCTTGAAAAGATTCAGATTTGCCACCTGATAATTCAGGAACACCAGTTAATACTACTACATAAGGCAGGGATTCAGGTGGTAGATGGATGTGTACTAGGGGTGGTCTTAGGGAATTATTGGGGGTGGCTAAGTTAACAGTTTCGTTCTCTCCAGTAATTTCCTTAATATGATTACCCCTGGGTGCGTTACTTATCCCTCCCTCCCTCCCAAGAGCCTGTTGAGTATTCACCTCTGGATTTAGTGAACCAGGGCCTAGACCTGTGTTGGTTATTGTAGAGGATTTATCAGTAGAGGGCGGTGTAAAGGTCAAAGACTTTTCAGGGGGTGGGCAGTTGGTTTTAACAATGTCTTTTGTGGCCAGTTTGACGACATTCTTTAATGAACAAAAGTTGTCCAGAATAGTTTGCTCTAAACGATCAATTTTTTCAGTAATTAATTTTACCCTTTCTAGAAGGGGGAGAATTAAGGATCGAACCGCCTGTTCGATCAGGGGAATCATGACACCACTATTTAGCGAGGCGGGGGTACTTATGCTAGCATCCTCCACTGTCAGGCAATCATCGAAAGACAGAGCATCAGGCTTAGCCGTGCTTTTTGTTATTTTTGACATTTTCGGCTGCCTAATACCATCAACAGCCCCCCGCGTTTCCTTTTCGGGTTAGCAAGTCTAGATGATTTGGTGCCAGCCCTTGTCTGGGGACGAGTGGTCTTAGTGTTTAGTAAATCCAAAACGACCGCAGCAGGTACACCGTCAGTGGCACCAATGCCTTCATTGAACCTCACTGCAACTGGTGATACATTAGAGATCATTTGAGTGCCACCAGGCGGAGGTAAATCACCACAGTCGTGTTCCCCCAGCCTGATTGGAGATTTAGACAAAGCCAGTGGGCCTATTGAAGAACGTCTGGCATGCAAAGGTTCTGTTGAGAGACGCCGCTCGGTGATGGAAATCTCGTGTTCTAATACCGAGACGGCTCTGGTGATAAATTGGTCCAGAGTACCAGACACTGTGGCAGAGCCCGCAAGTCGCTTCCCCTTCCCTGCCATTTGTCACAATACTTACAGTTTCACAATATCTTACACGGTAGTCAGAGGGGCAAAACCAATGACGTTTAGCGTATAGTACCAGGAACGTCTTCCTGAGTCTCTGCCTGTAAAGGGGGGCCCAGCCTTGTACAGCCCCGGACGGCCACAGACGGCCCGCCCTTTGTCCGGGCTTCGTCCAGCACGTCCCGCGCGCGTCCCGCGCTGCGGCTGCGGAATGAGCTTTGAAGGGGCGTCAACCAATTGACAGGTGGGCGGAGAGGAGCACAGCTGCTGGAAGGCACGGACTCCTGGTAGCTGGAGTCCCGTGCAGTGCCCTTCCTCCCCGCAAGAACAGCTCCAGGCGCAGCCACAAGCAAGGCCCCTCCTGGGACAGCAGCAGAGTCACAAGCAAACGGCAACCAGGTACGAAGCGGGACCCGCGGCAGCGGGTTCCGCGAGGTTTTTTAAAGTGATCGTGGCAGGTGGGCGTGGAGGAGCACAGCTGCTGGAAGGCACGGACTCCTGGTAGCTGGAGTCCCGTGCAGTGCCCTTCCTCCCCGCAACAACAGCTCCAGGCGCAGCCACAAGCAAAGCCCCTCCTGGGACAGCAGCAGAGTCACGAGCAAACGGCAACCAGGTACGAAGCGGGACCCGCGCCAGCGGGTTCCGCGAGGTTTTTTAAAGTGATTGTGGCAGGTGGGCGGGGAGGAGCACAGCTGCTGGAAGGCACGGACTCCTGGTAGCTGGAGTCCCGTGCAGTGCCCTTCCTCCCCGCAACAACAGCTCCAGGCGCAGCCACAAGCAAAGCTCTCCTGGGACAGCAGCAGAGTCACAAGCAAACGGCAACCAGGTACGAAGCGGGAACAGACTTATGACATCAACCCTTCCTTGACGATTCTTTATGTGGGCCTTTTGTTTGCCCATCCTTGATGCCCTGGGCATCTTCCTCTTACCTGCCAATACAGCATACATGTTTCACAGAAGTAGACTTCCTTTTATTAGACAGTGGAATACTAGAAGTCACATGCTTACTTTTTCGTGAAGCTTTCCTTGAACCATGTGCATGTTCCGTTTCTGGTTCCGACCAGAAACGTTCTTCTTCCAACCTGGAAGACTTAGCTAAAAGTTCCACCTTTTTTCCATTCTAATTGATGCGTCTGTTGTTATTTTCTCGATAGCTTTGTTTAGCTTATCTTCAATTGAGCCTTAACCTTGCATCATTTCAAATTCTTAAAGTATTCCAAAAATGATAACTTCAATAATTTATTTTTACTTCCCTGATTTACAAAAACTCCAAACTAATGTTCAAACTAGCAACAGTAATCCCGTGAAAAACAACCAAACCAAAATCACCTGATATTCAATACTAAGAATTAGTCTTCAAAAGACTGCTCTTTAAACTGCCTTAACTTGCTTAAAAGTGCCTCAACTTGCTTAAAACTGCCTTAACCTGCTTTAAAACGTTGTACCATGAGGCGATCAGTAAACTGCCCGCACTCTGACAAACATTTCCTGTCAGAGCACGAACATTCTGCTACGGAAAGAGTGAGCTGCCCTGAAAAGAAACTCCTTCTCAAAATCCCTTCTTCGTGCGCATGCGTAACAATGCACGTCAAGCGTGTGAAGCCAATTCTATGTCAGGACAGGAGGCTCCGATTATGCTTTCTCATTTCTTTATTAGAAATGCTCAGCAGCCAATCATAAAACAGTAGATAACGAAAAAACTACAGTACCCATAAACACTAGGGTATCACGTGGCTAACCATAGAGACCATACTATAAAAGGTCCTGAGGAAAGTATCATATCCTCTTTCTTTGCTGCTCCGCAGCCAGTTAAGTGCTTATTTTTATTTCTTTGTTCCTACATGGTGCTGTTGTCATTTATATTGCTAGCGCTCACGCCGCGTGCTTTGTTAGTGACTTGGGTTGCATATCTGTTTGAATTCAGCATTGTCTGGTTGCTGTGGTTACGAGCCGCACAGCGGCTTCATAGCAGAGCATTGCTTTGTTTCTATCTTTTCGAGCCGCGCGCTGCAGCGGCTTCTTAGCGGCGGCGTGTGTCTCACCCCCCGGCGTTCGGGCGCTTCGCGCCTGCATTTAAATTTTGGTGGAGAGGGAGACAGGGGCCGGAGGACTCGCGCTGTGCGCGACCTCCTTTCTATGTTCACGGAGGCGGCCGTTACCGCGCATGCGCGGCGGCCATTTTAATGCTGTTTTCCCCGCATTTTCCATGAAGACGGTTGTTTTCACACACCACTGCCCACAGCCTCACGTTTTTGGCCCCTTTTAACGCCCTCTGCATACAAAATTGTGTTGGGCTGTACAATTAAGCATAGGCTCTGCCTAGAGTGTAGTTATTTCACAGCAAGCCCTCCCTCCACATTTAAAATCTTTTTTAACAGTGTAGACAGATTTTTCATCTGTACTGTTGGCTTGCTGAGGGGTTTTTGCACTCCCCCTGCATTGTGCCTTTGGCTATTTACAACTTTGTCATCTTGTGGGCTTTACTGTAACACTTTGTGTCACAATGAATGATTATTTGGACGAAGATGACTATTACTATGAGGATGACGCCTCTGGTTTTTCAGAACAGGATTTAGTGGAGGCTTTAGACCAGGGTGTACAACACTCAGTGAATAAGGCACTTGTGTGTGCTATAAATCCATTGAAGCGTCACTTGACACATTACGCCAAGAAACAAGGCTGGTTGCCTGCCACACGTACGTCCTCTGAGACTCATTCTAATCCTCATAAATCAGACTTTAAGAAACTGGCCAAATCTTTCGCCTCTGATCAGTCCCCTAAATTGTCCTCAAGGGGTGCTTCGGCCTCCACCAGCTTGGTCTCGGATACTGAAGGTACTCACTCCTCAGCTTCCACTGATCCAGATGTTCCTCCACCTCGTAAAAAGTCGCGAAAGGAACATTAAGTTGATGCCCCTTCTCGTCCTCCTGTTTTGACTTTTGAGCCTTCAGAAATTGTTCACCCTCACTCTTCTTCTTGGCTTTCATCCCCTGCGGTGGCGGAGTATATTCAAGCTCACATCCGGCAACCTTTTGAGAAGGATGTTAGGGCCCGCCTTCGGTCTGAGTGTCCGCGTCCGGATCTTGCAGACCATTTAGCTGACACTCCAGAGCTGGACCCAACAATGGTTTCATATTTTAAAAAATATGCCAAAGATCCCAAGAAGTGTCTGGATAGATCTTGGCGCTCCTGCCAAGATAAGTTACTAGACTTACTAGGGCCACTTGCTAAAATTTTAGACCTCGGATTCTTAGCTAAGGAGTCTTCAGCCCTTGTCAACCCAGATGAACTCATCGAATGGGCTCAGAGGGCTATTTGCCAATTGAGCAATGCAAATTGTGCAATTTCAAGTGAGCGCCGTCGCTCTATTCTTCTCAAATTAGACCCTAAGCTGGCGGAACTTTTGTCTTCCGAGTCCGGCCCTTTAGCTCAGGGGCTTCTTTTTGGCCATCCTTTTTTGAAGGAGCTCACTAAGTTTGTGGCAACTTTCAGTGGCCTGGATAAGGCTCAATCTTCCCTGCGACGAGCCTTTCGACCGTTTTTTGCCAGGGCCGGACGACATCGGGGACGATCGTTCGGCCGTGGCTCCCAGAATTCTCAGAGGGGATTCCAGTCCCACAGAGGCGGTGGACAAGATTCCGGTTTCAGCTCCCGTGCTCAATTCTATCCCTCTCGTAAGGGGAGAGGGCAATTTAAAAAGGGACGTTTCGGCGGACATCAAGGTGGATACCGCGATTCCAACACTTCAGGTGAGCTTGATTCCAGCTTCCAATGTGGTTCTGGGGGGTCGAATTCAATCTTTTCTCCACAATTGGCGTTTGATCTCCAAAGATGCATGGGTGCTGCAAACCGTTCAAGGTTTTCAAATAGAATTTTATCAGCCCCTGCATCAAACCCTCCTTCCTTCTCCTCTGCATTTCTCTCTTCAAGACCAGGATTTTATTTCCGCAGAAATACAGTCGCTCCTGACAAAAGGGGCACTCAGACAGACTGTTCGCCATCCCCAAGGGTTCGTCAGCACGGTCTTTTTGGTGCAGAAAAAAGGGGGCGGTTCTCGCCTTGTCCTCAACCTGAAGGAGTTCAACGGAGGTGTCGTGTACAGGCACTTCAAGATGGAGGGAATTCATTTGTTATGCGATCTGCTTCGCGAGGGGGATTGGATGGTTCGCCTAGACCTCAAAGATGCGTATTTGTCGATCCCCATCTTCAAGCCTCATCGGCGATTCCTACAATTTCGGTGGCAGGGGATTTGGTATGAGTACAAAGTTCTCCCGTTCGGCCTCTCGTCAGCACCTTGGTGCTTCACGAAACTTCTGAGGCCCGTCGTGGAATGTTTGCGTGCTCGGGGAGTCCGCTTAATAATATATCTGGACGACATTCTCATTTTGGCAGACTGTCCCCTCAAGGTCGTGACTCACCTAGAATGGGCTATAGATCTTTTGCAATCTCTGGGTTTTCTGATCAACCCTCAGAAGTCAATCTTGACTCCATCGCAGATAATAGACTTTCTGGGTTTTCAGATCAATTCGATTTCATGTCAACTTCTCTTGCCCAATCAAAAAATTCGGTACATCAAGAGGGAGTTGAATTCAGTTATTTCCAAACAGACTGTGTCACTGAGATCGTTAGCACGAGTTGTCGGTCTGTTAGCATCCTCCATCCAAGCGATTTTTCCGGGCCCTCTGCACTACAGAGCTCTTCAATGCTTGAAGATACGTCATCTCCAGAGGGGTCTTCGTTATTCCGATCTCATTCCTCTTTCAGAGGAGGCAAGGGCGGAGATGCAATGGTGGTTGGACCACATGGATGCTTGGAATGGACGAGCCCTGTTCGGTTCATCTCCGGATCTAGTGATAGAGTCCGATGCCAGCCTGTGGGGTTGGGGAGCCCCGTGCGGTCCCATCTCGACGGGGGGTCGTTGGTCTTCCCAGGAGTTGTCTCTCCATATCAATTGCCTGGAACTACTAGCGGGATCGTTTGCGATCCGTTGCTTTTCTCCTCTTCGTTCCAATTTTTGCATCCTTCTCCGCATGGACAACATTTCGGCGGTCAGGTATGTCAACAAGTTAGGGGGCACAAAGTCCAGATTATTAGCGGAGATCGCCAAAGATTTTTGGCACTTTTGTCTGCAACAAAAGATCACGGTTATTGCCAAATACCTACCTGGTCGCCAAAACCAGATTGCGGATTGGAATTCACGCCATCTGTGGGATTTCAGCGACTGGCGTCTTCATCCCCGCATCTTCCGCTCTCTCATCCGGATTTGGGGTCATTGCCACTTAGACCTATTTATATCTCGTCTGAACATTCAACTTCCGCTGTTTTTCAGCTGGAGACCGGACCCTCTGGCTCTGGCCACGGATGCGTTTCTACAGACTTGGCCGTCGGTCCTGTGCTACGCCTTTCCCCCGTTCATGATGATTCCCAGGGTCTTGGCTTGCGTGAAAAGGTTTCAAACCGACTTGATCCTGATTGCTCCTCTGTGGAGAGCTCAGGCGTGGTTCCCGGTTCTCCTGGAAATGTGATGCGCAGTCCCTCTCCTTCTTCCCCAGAAGTGGAACCTGTTGCTGGATCCTCTCGGCAATCCGCATCCCCTGATTCTGTCGGGCACTCTCCTTCTGCTAGCGTGGCGGATTTCGGGGATCGCTGGTCGCTTCTAGGTCATTCTCTTGACGCTTCCAAATTTATCAGTGACGCCTGGTCCCCCAATACTCATAAGCGATACCGAGGGTCATGGAAGCGATGGTGTCACTGGTGTATTCAACGGGAGGCTGATCCCTCTTCAGCGGATATCTCTTTAATCCTTAATTTTCTTGCCTCTCTTGCCTCCTCTGGTTTGGCTTATTGCACGGTAAACAATTTTCTTTCTGCCATTTCGGCAGCTCACATTCCAATCGATGGTAAACCTGCGGGTGAACATCCTCTGATTACCAAATTACTTAGGGGTATTCGTCTTTCGAAACCTCCTAGTCCCAAGTACGCGTCTTTATGGGATGTTTCTGTTGTTTTGCGATTTCTGGAATCATGGCCTTCCAACTCTTTACTTTCTCGTAAAGAACTGTCGGCTAAGTTGACCATGTTGCTTTGTCTTGTTTCTTGCAAACGAATTTCGGATGTTCGTGCTTTGGATTTGGCGGGTCGCAGTTTTACACCTGAGGGTGTCACTTTTCGCCTTTCCAGACGTACCAAGACTAATATTTCTGAAATTACCTATCCGTCTTTTCCCAATAATCCCAACCTTTGTGTTGTTCAATGTGTCAAGGATTATGAGGTATGTACTGCCCCTTTACGTTCAGATATGCATGGTCAATTACTAATTGCTTTGCAGAATCCCTTTCGTCCTGTTACCCCAGCTACTCTAGCTCGCTGGGTCAGATGGCTCATGTCGGAAGCCGACATTGATGTTTCTATTTTTGGTGCTCATTCGGCATGTGGGGCTATGACTTCTAAGGCTTTTTCCATGGGTGTTACTTTGTTTGACATCATGAAGGCCGCAGACTGGTCTTCTGACTCAGTGTTTAAAACTTACTATTTTAAACCTATTGATCATATTGCTTCTGTAGAGGTGGATCAGCTTTGAACAAGCATAATCGGAGTCTCCTGTCCTGACATAGAATTCAAAATTTGCGAACATACGTGACAAGAATTTTCAATTCTATTAAGGACAAGGAGGCGAGGATTATCCCACCCGTGATTATCTTTTGCACATGTTCTGCACTTATATTGTGTTTTTTTCTGCATATGATTATTGTTTAATGCAATGTACCTTTTCTCTACCCCCCCTCTATTTATGACTTCATTCTATTTACTGGATGTGTATTACGGCTGTATGTTTCTTTTCAGGTTCCGATCCAAAGTAGCGGTTGCTGCTCCTTCTGGTTCATCCGATTTCGAAGCCTTCCTGTCTCCATGGATATTCGGCTGCAGAATCCTGTTTGGTTCGAAGTGGACTTCTACTGTATCCCTGCTGTTCTTCGTTTTCTGGGACTTACTGTTTTGACTTGAACTGTTACTCACCAAAGAAAGAGGATATGATACTTTCCTCAGGACCTTTTATAGTATGGTCTCTATGGTTAGCCACGTGATACCCTAGTGTTTATGGGTACTGTAGTTTTTTGTTATCTACTGTTTTATGATTAGCTGCTGAGCATTTCTAATAAAGAAATGAGAAAGCATAATCCTCGCCTCCTTGTCCTTAATAGAATTGAAAATTCTTGTCACGTATGTTCGCAAATTTTGAAGTTTCCCTTCAGTCAGCGAACGAGCTGCGCTCAGAACAATCGCTCCCCGTCATTCCAGAGAAGAACAGGTGAACGAGATAGTGCTCACGGAGAAGTTTCCATGGAGATCGATCCGCAAGCTCATCCTATCAACAATTTCAAAAATACATAACAGTTTAAAATATCACGCCTACATTACGTCCAGCCCGCGATCCTACTTTACTGCAAATAAACATCAAACTCGACTAAATTCCAAACCAAGCTACAAAGAAACATGAGCCTGAATTATAACCTCAAACCTTTTATTGAAGCACAAAAACGATGCCTTGAAAATGAGCCAAGCATTCATTAAATAAAATACGAACCTTAGTATACTGTTTAAAAACATCAAATTTATTTAGAAAACAGCAAGCGCTGTTTTGAAAGTACATTAAGTCCTACATATAAAACTAATATTATTACAAACAAATGATTTTAAAAAACGCAAAACTAAAGTACTGCATACCAAAGTAGTGCATACAATATATATAAAGTTCTTCACTGAAAACCATTGTTTATACATATAACACATTATAACTCAATCACACAAAAACACGCGTTCTATAAAAAATGTATAAGAGTTTACTTATCTTCATTGAGCAGCAGCAATAAAAGAAGGGAAAGAGCTGGTTGCTGTTTTTTTTTATCAGATTGGAATATTGTTCAAAGTTCTGTTTTCTGTATTCTAGAAGGTTTTAACATGCTGCTGAGTGGTAGCAATAAAGGATTTCATGCATAATATTGGCCTCCAGGTCTTAACATAAAATCCCTATTCATGCGCTTTGTATAAGTTAAGCTTAGTTAAGTTAAGAAGCTTATATTGCGTGACTGCTACCCTCTCGAGGTTTCCAACGCTTTAGCAGCAGGTAAGGTCATCAGGTCCACATAGTTCACAGCAACCATGTTTTCAACTGTCTGCAAAAGGTGGTCAATGAAGAGCAAGATCTCAGATGTTCCGGTAAACCGTTCCAGAGCTTAAGGCCAAGGAACGCAAAGGAGCAACCTCTCATGCGAGTCCTTTTGATCCTGGAAAGAGTTCACAGAGAGAGGTTGCTGGAGCACAAGGGTTGAGCAGGTTGATGCAGTTTTATCAGGTTGATGGAAAGGTGGGAAGCAGCTTCTACCCTTGCTTTGAAGATATAACATAAGGTCTTAATTTTGAATGCATATCTCCACCCTTAACCAGTGAAGCTCACGAAGGAGAGAAGTAGCAGATGCATGTTTAGGGAGTCTATGAATCAACCTGGTGGCCATGTTCTGCACCACCTGCAGAAGTCTCATAGAGGCTTTATCAACCCCTAGGTAAAGGAGAATATGCCTCTTTTTTCCGCTTTACCTCACCCCGCATGTTGTTACAACGCAGTCGTTACAACAACCACGTTGTAACAACGCATACCATTTCCCCGCAAGTCGTAACAACGACTTGCGGAGGGGGACGCTGGATGTTGGAATAGTATAATTTACTATTCCAACTCCAGTCTATGTGGACCTTCTCCCCCCTCTGCAAGTCATTGCAACGACTTGCGGGGTAATGGTATGCGTTGTTACAACACGGTCGTTACATGAGGGGTGACGGATGCGTAGTACGGGGTGTTTACCAGTAAAGGATGTTTCCATAATTCGATTGGGATAAAATAAGTGCTTGGGTGACAGTTTTTTGGGCAGATATGGGAAGAATCCAGATACATTTCTGTAGCTAGTTCAGAGCCGGGAACCAGGTCGCGGATACCATTGCCACCTGAAGTTTCATGGAGATCTGAGTGGCCTCTAAAAAGCCAAAGTTCATTACTTTGAGGGCATGGACATGGGTATCACCCTGAGAATCCTGCCAATGTTGTGTTCCCCACAGGGATAGGTTATTTCCCAGCACCAGCACCTCTCTTTTCTCTCTGTTTAGTTTCAACGAGTTGTTATACTTTCAAAAGGCTACAAGAGCCAGGCAGGAGTTAAGCGACCCAGACTTGTGGTCCTGTGTAGATGATAGGGAAAAGAGATTTGAGTATCATCAGCATAGGAAAATAATGTAAGACAACAGTGTTCCACCAGCTCGGCAAGGGGGCGAACATAGATGTTGAAAAGTGCCGGGCTTTGACCAAATCCTTGCGAGACCCAAAAGGTCAAAGTATGACACATGAAAAAGACGCTACCCGGGGAAACCCGGAAGGTTCTGTCCTTTAAAAAAGCAGACATCCAGGCAATTGAAGTTCCCTGGAGCCCCAGTTGTTGCAATCGTAAAATTGGCATATCCTGGGACACAGTATTGAAGGTAGCGATAATATCAAGTAAGATCTGTGCTGCTGTCTTTCCTTCATCCAGGAGCCATCTGAGATGTTCTGTGATCCCAAGGAGGTCAGACTCAGTGCTGTGCCCTACTCTAAACTCTGACTGGGGGTCGTGTAGAAAGCTTTGTGACCCCACAAAAGCAGATTAATGTTTGCAAACATGTTTTTCTATGATTTTAGACAGACTGGGGAGCAGAGAGATTGGTCTATAATTGGACCAGATGGAAAGATCTAGATTGAGTTTCTTAAAAATGGGAAGGACCGTGGCATGCTTCCAAGGCTGAGGATTGACCCCCTCCTGTAACAAACAGTTGAGGAGTCTTATTAAAGAATGCATGACGTTAGGATCCAAGACACAGAGGTTAGTAAGGGGTAGAGGGTCTTTGGGAGAGCTGATATTATTGCTTGAGCCAGGGACACAGATAGAGGTAGGTTCAAGGTATCCTATGTGTCCAGTACCTGGTGGGCAGGAGGGGTGTTTGTAGTGGTAAAGTCCTTAGAAGCCAATGGTGACAGGTGAGTATTAGGCTAAGAGGGTTCCTCCCTGGCCCCACTCAAATAATGATGAATGCCCTGTACTTTGCTCTAAAAGAAGAGCGCCAATTCCTCACACTGAACTTGTGTTAATGTAGCTGCGGGGACAAGCCTGCTAGGGTCTGAGAGCACATTAACTGTTTTGAAAAGCATTTTGGAGCAACTCTGGGCTGTCGTGATCTGATTGGAAAAAAAAGTGTCTCGAGACGTTCTCCAGAGGCTATGATAATGTTTCAGGGCCGTTTTAAGTGTAAACTTGGAGGATTTGTCACAATTAAGCCTCCAGGCCCTCTCTAATCACTTACATCCAGTTTTTACTACCTGCACTTCCTCAGTAAACCATGGGGCCGGAGCATAAAGCCTGGTGGTACGGCCGGTGTTGTGGGACAGAATGTAGTCTTAAGAGCTTCTAAGACAGTCATCAATATGCAGCTGATCAGGCTTGGCCTCAATATGTAGCTGATCAGGCTTGACCTCTTCCAAAAGATTAGGGATCAAGTTTCTCAGGTACATGTTGAGACCCCTGATGTCCAGCCTTGACCATGCCCTCATCTTAATCTGAGGTCTGTTCGATTCCCTGGAGGCTTCAGGATGGATTGGTACAAAAAACGGGATGGCCAGATGATCCGACCACAAGAGCGGCATCAGAGGCAGAAAAGGACGATTTTTTATATTGGAAAAGACTGGATCTAACAGGTGCCCTGCTTGGTGGGTCGGAGTATGATTCATTTGATTCAGGTTTAATGTTCCAAGGTCCTCAATTAAGGTCTGACCAATGCTGCAGCGAGGGTCCTCTAGGTCAAGTCTCTTGGTAATACATAACTGGCAGATCTATAGCCTTTATATCCCCCACATGTTAAAGACCAAACACACTGTCACACCCTTTCAGACCCCAAGAAATTACCGATAAGAGCAGTAAAGAGAGCAACTAAGGGAAAGGAAACTCACTCTAAAAGCCCATTACTATGAAATCAGCTCCATGTAAAACAGAGACGCGTAAAAAAGTGGTGGGAAAAGAAGCCACTATTATCCCCTTCACATATAAAGTCACCCCACACTGACTTGTGACTTCAAAATGATGACACAGAAATGACCAGCTGAACCCTGCACAGACACTGGAAGAACAGTCTAATAGCAGACCGGGGTCGGGGAGTCCATCGCTTATGATATGCTTTGGAATAAATCCAGCACAAATGGACATTTTGGTACACATCCAAAGCTGATTTGCCTTCTATTGTAATGTTCTTGGGCGGTCTTGGGATGGGAATGTCCCTGTATGGCTCTGGAGAGGGTGCATCACTGCCCAGAGTAAAAATACTTGTAAAGTCATGGTATGTCCTAGCAGATTTTTTTATTTTTGCCTCATTCAATGTGACTCTCACATATGTTCACTGTGGGCCTCCCATACAAAAGGATTTGGATTCGGGAACACACCCTCGGGCACATTCCCAACAGGAAGGAAGACCCAGAAAATGAGAAATAATGGGAGGGAGATGAGTGCAGAGAGTCCATTGACCTATTGAATATCTGCTGTTTGTCTGATGTTATTTTTTCAAGTGAGCCCTCTTTAATAAAGCCTGTATTTCTACAGGCGTGGGAGCTAATGACTCCTGGTAGTGATTGATCTATAATGTTATAAAGCTATGAGGTATGTTCTATGGTTTTTCCATCAGTCTCCATTTCCCCATCCTGGATTTTAAAAATGTTTTTTTTTGTACTTCTGAGACATTAATTTCCAATCATTGAATCTTCCCACCTTATTATCTTCTCATACACCTGTTTGGACATTGTTTTACTGTTCTCTGATTTTTTTTGTGCAGAAAATTATTAACTTCAGTTATTATTGCCTCAAATGTATTTACATCCTCATCACTAAGATCACATACTACACTTTTCATTGAAATTATAGCTGTGTTTCATTTTCCTGTGAGACTCGCTTCTTCAGTCTTCCTTTCACAACTTTTTCATATCACTAGGCCTCTTATATATGGCTTAAAAGCATCACACACCACACTTATATTGGTTCTCGAGGTCCGATGAGATCCTCAATTAATGTAAATATATTGAAAAATAATCCATCTTTAAACTGGTCAATTTATGTAAAGTTGTACTATTGGTTCATTATTTTTCTGAACCAGATATATGAAATTTCTGCACTGAAGGCTGTGAAGGGGTACACATGTGTCCATGGATCGTTTATAGGTACTCAGACTTGAGACTTCAAGTTCTAAGTTTAATTATATAGATTCAACTAAGGGGTCTCCGCTTTCAGCCATGGAGAATAGCAGACCCATTTTGAGGTTCTTGCTCTAGAGCGAGACTGATGTAGTACCTATCGCTAGTCGAGTGTGGCCTTTCTTTGAGCCCAAGCCATAGAGGATTGAGTTTCCTCTTTACAAGCAATTCAGATTAACGTTCTGTATTATGCACTTTAAATGGTCAATCGCATTTAGACTCGTATTGTTATAGGAAATGTTGTATGCATGATTTGTCTTTGGCTATAGTTATGTGTTAATTGTTGCATTTTAAAATGGTTTTAAAGATTTGCATGAATCTAGAATTGTAGTAAGGCACTTGTTTGTGACGTTTGGTACTTGGATGTTTGTTTTATTTATTTGCTTTGACGGTCTCAAGAAAAATCAGATAAAATCTCTTGACTGATTGATTACCTTGTTTTCTGCATCCAAGAATATCTACTTGCCAACTGCTGATTTTTACCAGTGAAATGTGTTTCTTGTAAAAAAAATGTTAGCCTCATCTGTGTTTTTATCAAGAGCTCCTCTGCCTCTTCTTTAATTAAAATGAAGTCTTTGTTCCAGAGGATCCCCAGTTTACGTTTTTTTTATCATTTGAGCTTGAGTTCCTGCCATCTTGGACTCGTGTACTATATTTCTCATCTTTTTGCTTCTTTGGGCTGATTAGTACGAAAGATCGGGGAAGGCCTTATAAGTATGCCAAATGGTGTTTTCACTGGATTTATCTCTCTAGGTTTAATCAAAATTATTTCCTTTAATCTAAATTCTTAAAAATAAGCAATCACTGATCTGGAAGGCGATCCTTTTTCTGTCTCAGAAAGGAAACTCTATGCACTCTAGTGATAGCTAGATCGTCAAGGATTGTGCCAGAGACTTCAAGCTCTGTATATTTAATTAGATTTGAGCAGATGTCTTCCATTGTGGAATTATCTTCAGCTTCCTCCGGGATTCCTAGAAACCTGAAGTTTAACTTACAGGTTCATTTTTCTACATTTTCTCCCGGGACCTGTACAATCTTCAAGACTGAATCTGTTTATTTCTTTATTTATTTCTAGTGGAGACGTTTTTTCTGCACATTCCAATCTTTCCTCTACGCCACTGCTGTTATTGCCTGAGAGAACTGCTGCAGTTTCTGGTACAATCCACCAGGTTTGATTTTAACACTGTAAACACAACAACATGATCGACAGAGTGCTGAAACATTTCAACCACTCACCCCCAGTTAACAGATCTGGGTTGAATCCATCGTTCTTTTGCTCACTTTACCACCCCAGTTTGAACCCACCCATATGCAAATCAGTTTAGACCCTGCTCCTCATGGGAACAGTCCAGCCCAAACTGCCAGGCCAGGTCCTCCCTGGACCGGAAACAAGCATCCTGGGACCGGGCTAGCTTGAATCCAGTTGATTTCAACTCTCACAGTTCTTGTTCTCATTTAAGTATTCTTGTGACTGATTTGTCTTTTTGACCTCTGTAAGTATCGTTTGCAGCACATGGCTAAGAGGACTCCTCTGCTCCTAAATAGTTTCTTTATATATCACCTTCTGTATCATCTAATCCGGCAGAGCTATCTGAACTCCTGTTTATCGCATCTTCATTGAAGAATAGTGAATGCTTGAGTTCCCACTCCCCTCTTCTGAGAGTTCACAAATATCTTAGTTTAAAGGCGGGGGTATACTGCCCTAGCCTCTTGTCACTTTAAAGTCTTGTGTGACTTGAGTAGTCTTAGCCTGCACCCTATCTCTTGGTTATGATTCCTTTCTGCAAAAAAGAGATTCCTGTCTAACACCCGAGGACATTAATGTGTCAATTTTTAGATGTAGGTAGCCACAGCTTGCTGACCTCATGAATTTAATTTGTGCTTTCAAGATGTGCTCCTGCACCTTTGATGTGGCCTAATGGCTAGAGCGGTTGAACTGGAGCTGGGGAACTGGGTTTGAGTCTCGACAGGGACGCTCAACATCCCGTGATTCTGGGCAAATCACTCAATCTCCCCGTGCCTAACAAAAAAGAATGTGTCTGTCTTTAATGCCACTGGTGCTCATGTAAATCTGCTCTGATACCTTCGGCTCTAGTTCGTGCTTTACAAAACTCCCACTCAAAAAAAAGTGTGTTCTATATGTTTATCTGCTCTAGTATTATTTTCTCATAATTGCCATTCAGGAATCAATGCGAAGCTCCTTCATCAATTCACACCTCCTCTACTGGTTCTGGCATCAGCACTTTTTTCATCTTCCTGTCAATCATTTTATAGCTAGTTTTTCTCTTTGCTTCTGTTTTGCAGCAGCCCCTTGGTTATCAGTTTCAGTTTCTATCTCCAAACAGCTTATATTTCCAAAGGCTCTACACTTAGTCTCTCTCCTACGTATTTCTATTGTCTCATTACTGGTGCTTACAACTTAATAAAAAGTTTATTTTCTTGCTTGTCAGACAGATTTTCATCCTATCAACCAGTTTGTTATCCAAGAGCTCCTTTTCCTTGTCAGACAGTTTTCAATCTTCCTGTGCTAGCAACCAGTTTTTTTTATCCAAGAGCTTTTTTCCCTTGTTTGTGTTTCCCTGATTATCTGCTGCTCACAATTTTCTGAGAGAGTGGAGTATCAATATGTTATATTGTTTCCTATTTGAACAATACTATTTGGTGGGGGGGGGGGCGTAATTTTAACTTTCTATTGTGGAAATTCTGCTCTATTCGCCTGCTGCTGTAAATTCCTTAACAGACCAGATTTTTCCACTTACCTCACTGAGAGTGAGATGGGGAGGGGAGGGGTGGGGTGGTGTGGCTAATAGTACTGCTGCAGATCAGCTGTACCAATACCCTTTTGGGGATGTCTTGTTTTATTATTGCAACTTTCAGATTGGCAGGCCTCATCCTCTCCCACTAACTAGAGACACGCATTTACCACTGACACAGCTTCAATGCAAGCATATCCACTTGCCTATTGCTAATACAGATTTCAGATACTGATCACTTCCTTGATAAATTGCCTTCTCTTGGCACAGGCAATGCACCAAGGACATGTCTCCAGCCCTTCCAAGTCTTCCAATTACAGTGCCTTTCTCCATGCACGTCACACTTCCAGGTCCACTCCACGCCGCTGCACTCCCCAGCCTGACACCACCCAAGAAGACAAGGACTTGGTGGTTACAATCCTTCAGACCGGTGGAGTTGGATTGAGGGTAGTGGGGGGGGGGGGGGTGGCCAACAAGTCCCAAAGCTTCCAGACACATGGTAAGCTGCTCCAATTTCCAGATTTGGAAGGGTTTTATCATTTGCTCAAGCGAACCCCTTTCTTCCGATGAAGCCTTGGTAGGGAGCTGCTACCGGCTCACTCTACTGCACTATCTTTAGATCAGATCTTGATGTAGGGCTAAATCTAACAAGATAATGATATTATTAGATGTGAATTCAAACCTTTCTAAATCTTTCAGTGATACTGTCGGAACATAAGATGTATCAGAAACTAAATGTACAACACCCCTTCTTCAGTTTCCTTATCCTGGAAGTTGTAGTCTGGTTCCCTATGCAAACTAGCATGTAACAATCCTTTAGAAAAGTAAAACCCATCACTAGGCAATCGTGTCTCTGGTGGCCTAGAGTCATCTGGAGGCCCTACAATGACGCAAGCCTCTACCGCCATGAGTTGGCTTTCAGAAATGCCAAATATTTTGTGTTTCTCTATAAATTTGCCAATCGGCTACAGATAGTGCGGAAGAAAGCAGCACACCTTTAGTGGGCTGGTGACATTGAGCTCCTGCTACCGCACAATTCGAAAGAGCTCTCAGGCTGAGAAAAATGTCCAGATTGAAAGAACGTAACCATTTGGCAGTTCACCAAACTGGCAAGTGAGACTCTTGACTTAAAAATAATCTGACCTTCTCCATCAGATCCAGTATCATATTCATTAAAATTAGAGCTATTTCTGAGCGTGTGCATGGTCTCCCAGTTTGTGTTCCACTCCCGCCAGAGACATTTCAAGCCATGGGCAAAGTAAGCAATTGCCCAGGACCACCACCTTCCAAGGGGCCTCCAGTAAAGAGATTGTGAAAGTAGAAGGCACTCTCTCTCCTCTGCCTCTTTCACTATGGCAACCTTTTGCCCTTTCTGCCTACATATACTTCTGACTCTGTTTCCCCCCTAACTACCCCTGCCTCAACACTCTACTTTTCTGTCCACCAATGTCTCTACCTCAGCTAACTCTTATCTCTATCCCCAACTTGTACATCCCTCTTTACCTATTTGTTATCCACCGCCCTCTACCTCACCGTCTCTCTACATCATCTTTCTCTACCTCATATCTCTTTCTTCCTTTCTCATTATATCTCATCTCTCTACTTCACCCATTACTAAATCCTCACTCTTCTCCATGTCACATGCTACCCCTTTACCTCAGTCCACCCACCTATCTGTTGTTCTGGTTCCTCTGTCTCATGCATCTCTCCTCATTTCAAATTATCTCTTACACCTCACCCTATCTCTACACATGCGTACGTACCCTGTATCCCTATGACAACTTTCTGTACATCTTCCATGTCTACTTCAACTCTTCTCAATAGACATCCCTAGGACCCACCTCCACTACTTTCACATACTCATTTATTTTTCCCCTATGCTTACGTCTACATTACTACCACACTATATCCTATAGTATAGCAAGTATCTCTGCCTCCTCGTGCTCTTTGCACCTCAATGGTCTGTTCCATTTTACCTCCCTTTATCTCTTTTCCATCTACTTTACCTCACTTTCAACTTCATCACTTTTTCCATCACCTTTTCATATTACTCCATCTCTATACCGTCCTCTCTATGTCACCACTCTACCACACAATGTTCTGCTTCACTTATCTATCCCATATCTCTCACCACCTTCTCACCACAAACCCTCTCACTACCTAGCCTCTCAGTTTAACTCACGGTTCATTCACTACCTTGTCTCACCACTTCCCATCTCTTTAACTCTGGTTCCTCTACCTGTACACTCTTGCTCTCTCTCTTTACATTACTCCTTTCTTACTACCCCTTTCTCAACTTCTATCAGATTCTATTTCCTCACCTCCCCTCTCTATATCTATTTTTTTATTTCTACTCTACCTCTTTCTACCGCAGTACTTTCTCTACTTCATCCTCTGTCTACTATTGCATCAGCCTCACCTCTTTCTCTAACTCACTTCGGCCTCTCTGCTTCATCACTTTTCTCTTAACACGTCATCTCCAGTGCTCAGCCTATAATTCAGCACTGCTTGGCATTACATACAGTGGTCGAAGTTGGCAGGATCGGCAGGGCAAGGCGTGCCCCTACTTCTTTAATTTTAAGGATTCCGTTCCCCTACTTTTTTATTCTGAAAATGCGTCCCAGGACGCAAGAATTCGCCACCGCCTATAAATAAAGCTCAGGGTTCCTGGCGTTCGTGACGGGCGGGACAGCAGATAAGTAACACGACTCTGTCTTTCTTTCTTCCCCAGAGAAGAAAAAGACAGTGTCCACTTCTGCTCTGCCGCTTCAGCTGCCCCCCACTCTTTCATTCTTCCCTCTCTTTCAGTCTAGCAGTTCTTCTCTTACTGAAAACAGTGACTTCAAGACGGGGTTCTCACTCTCTTTCCTCTCCTTTCTTTTATTTGCTCCCCTGTGAAATGGATCTAAAAAAGAAAAACACTTTTACTGGAAATGTCGTATTTTTCCGCCATTTTAATTCTAAAGTGCAGCATCAGGAAAAAAAGGTTAAAATATGAAAAATAACTAAATAAAGTAAGATAGAGTGGGAGCAAACTAGCCAGATTGATTTTATTCACACCCAAACACATTAGCGCCACTTTTACAGAGTTTGCCAGTGAAGCGCTATTTTTGTTTTCTTGTCTTTGTTTTCCCTGGGCTTGCAACTAGTGCACCAATCCTGGAGGTACTACAATGTGTGGATCGGAAAACAAAATGTGTACTGCGGCTCTGCGTCCAGGGATGTGGTCTTTTTACCATACTGCTTACGTTTTGTAAGGATATAAGCAATGGACATCGAAATGGGTCCATTCAGGACCCTGTAGTCATGTCCTTAACTTTTCAGGCAAAAGCACTCACTAATTTCTGAATGGTTAGTGTAAAAGCGATAAGGTAACCATATTGTTCCTGCTTACATTTCACATGGTTTGCTAAATTTTGCATTCCCTATGAGTGTTTGCTTTTTCCCGGATGTTGTTACTTTTTTTTTGTAGGCCTCATATTGCTCTTGTCTAGTACGTAATTTAAATTGAGCTGCATCCAGGTGTTTATAGCCGGCAACAATTGGGTTGTAGTTCAAGGCAGTGGGAGTTTTCCTCAGTGGGGCAGTATGGTGTTCAGTCGGGGAGAGGATGTGGCACTATGACCAGAGCTGCTGAATTTGGAATTGGGGAACCAGGTTCAACCTTAATAACCAGTCCACCAGACCACTCTCCTGAGAGAGCACAATCCCATGCTAGACCTTAGAAGGCTTTGCAAGACCTTAGAAGCCCTGGTGTCTTAGCACCAGCAGGTGGACCCTAGCATGACAAGTGTATTAACCTTCAAGGCTTGTCCACCACATACTGAAGTTCACCTCCAGTCTTGCGGGCAGGCCTATGCAGGAGCACACTCTAGAGCAACAGTGACTCTGTCACTGAGATCACAGTACCCTTGGTAAGGGCTAGCTCTAGGGCGGTGCAACCCGTGTGACCGCACCGGGCGCTGACTTTGGGTGGAGGCATTATGTTTGCTTGTATATTATGGTTTTTAAAGCACTTGCTGCCTCCTTCTTGGCCTCCAGCAATTTTCGGCAACAATAAAAATGCCATAATAACTCTGGTGATTAATGTTCTTCCTAGAATTTTGTTTATTGGAAGTTTTGACTCATGGAAAGGTAGCTCAGAGGGTTAGTGTGCCTGCTGCAAAGAACATGTACCATGCAGATCACAAAGTGCACATAATGTAAATAGGTCAGTGGGCTACTGTTTTTGTCAGAGAGATCCTTTTGTTACTTGCAGTTTATACGTTAAAATCCTAACATAAAACAGTGAGCTATTAACTGTCAGCTAATAGCTGCATACAAACCGCAAGGTATAAGTTAGAGCATTATGTTTTTCCCCCAGTCTTTGATTATCCTAATGTTGCAAAAAGTGTTCTTTTGGACAGAAATCAATTCTGATTATTAAAGAGAACCCCCCCAACCATGGTATTACGTTTTAAATTCTGAGTTTGTGTTTCTCCAGACCAATCACTATTAAACATTATGGCCTACTAGTATGGTTGTCATGTGACTCATACACCTTGTAGTCCTTAGAATTATGTACCATTTTCTATACAGTAATTTGCACACATATTGATTGTCTCTGTGCAATGTGTGTGATGCAAAGTGGTCTGACACCCTACAATGGTATGAGTGGTGCTGTAAATCAAATTAAATGCATCTGAGAGAGAATGGGGTTATGGAGACTTGAGGGGCACTGTTAAAGGATGGTAGTGAGGGAATCCATGGCAGAGGTGGTCATTGGGGGGCACTAACAAACATTAATGCACTGGGCACCACCAGTGCTAAGGCTGGCCCTGCCCTTGAGGCCAGTCTGCCTCACCCATAGGTACCTCCATTGGCCTTGTTTCAGCAGTAGTAGCTGCAACTCACTCGGGATTGGCAATGCTGGATTTGCACGCACACCAAACTAAGTTTGCAAACTTCACAGTCTCTGCTTCATTCACAAGCACTTTTAACATGTGCTGCCTGCTGTGGGGCCACTGGAATCAATTATGCAGCAAAGGAGGACAAAAGTATGCCACAATGTTGACTAAATTGTGCATTTAAAAAAAGGCTGCAGCGTAATGCAGTATATTTTCTTATATTTTATTATTTTGACATTTGTACACATGCTAACAGTCCCTGGAAAGATTTTGCCTTATTTGTACCAGAGTAACATACACATGAAGCAGTGAAAAAGGTGATCAGTCAACCTTTGCAAGGTGCCCTCCACTTCGCGACAACACAAGTTACTTTGTTTTATTAACTTTTGATACGTTTGAGCTACAAACAATTTATTAGTTTAAATGGTCAGATCATGCAGCACAACTTGCATTATGAGGAAAATATGGCAGAGCCATAATTATATAGAGAACATTTGCAAACTAGGATATTTTGCCATACATGTTTGAACTGCTGTTGTGGAAAAAGGGAGAAGTGCTGAAGGCAGAAACTCCATGGCTTGGAGACAAATGGCTTGTGCTTCCACATTTTACCTTATTTGGGACATTTGGTGAGTAGAAGCATATCCCATTTTGTGAATGTATTTTAATGTTAATAACTCATTATAACCTAAAATAATCATGTGTATCCATTGGTTGATTTAACTGGGCAGTGAAATGCCAAACAAATACTAAAAAATTGGGATGTTTGCGCATTCTGGCCACGCCTCTGGCTTAGCCCAGTGATCCAATCCTTGGGTTTTTCCCGCCCTCTGATTCTCCGTCCACAGTTCCAGGCCCGGTTCTAGCGGGTGGGCCAGGCCCACAAAAAACATGAGCCTGGCCCACCCAAACAGGAGCCTTGGCCCT
The DNA here is from genome assembly GCF_964204655.1 of Triturus cristatus. NCBI lineage: Eukaryota > Metazoa > Chordata > Amphibia > Caudata > Salamandridae > Triturus > Triturus cristatus. The sequence continues at coordinate 1,471,882,301 of NC_140590.1, forward strand.
CGCAGTGAGGGCTTGAAGGCATGCGCGCAAAGCACACGTCGTGTGTGTCAGCCCGGGCCGAGACGGCGCGCGCACACACACACAGACAGTTTCAGAGATTATTGCAGCCGCACCCGAGTACTTCACAGGTCTTTAAAAGACCATTTACATGTTAACGAGGCTTTGTTTATTTTCTCACCCCTTAATCTCCACATGGCAAAGGCGACAATGTTCTGCTGCGTGGATATTTCTTTTTCTATGCAGCGCAGGAGAAAAGTTTTTTATTCCTTATACCTTTCCTGTCCCCTGCAGCTGCTTATCACATCAGGCTGTGACACAAAGTTTGACTAATTGAGTAGGTAAGAGAATGTGTCACTAGTTGTTTTTCTTTTTAAAATCTGCGCAGGCCCAGCAGGGCACATACTTCATGTGTGCTTCATTTAAACAGTTTTTATCATAATCATGGCCGATGCAGGACAACAATAAGACAATACAAAATGCTCAGATAACGCTGGTGATAAATGATCCTGCTGGAGAGCAATCATTTGTCTGTTAGTAGTTTTTAAATGCAGATGAACTGTATTTTATGTAGAAGCTCAGTGGGTTACTGCCTGTGTCACAGAGATCCTTGTGTTACTTGCAGTTCAGAAGTTACAATCCTAACATAGGACAGCGACCAATGAACTGTCACCAAAGAGCTGCATACAAACATGAATGATATAGTTAGAACTTCGCTTTCTTTTTTTGTGATATAGTTAGAACTTCCCCAGTCTTTCATTCTTCTAATATTGCTAAAATGAGTATGTTTGGGCAGATATACATTTTAATCAGTAAAGCCAACCCCCCGACCACTGGGGTATGCTTTAAATTCTGTGTCTGTGCTTCTCCAGACCTAACCCTCTTAAAACATACTGCCCACCAGAATGGATGACATGTCATTCATACACCTTGTAATCCTCATTGGTTTATGTGACATTCCCTGTAGACTGATTTACATACTTGTATGATTCATTGTCTCTGCATAATGTGTGCGTGGTGTAAAGTACTGACACACACTACACTGATATGAGTAGCGCTGTGCAAAAAACGAAATGCATATGAGAGAGGGGCTACGTAAAGATGAGGGGCACTGTTGGAGGGTGGCAATGAGGGAATCTGAGGAAGAGGTCATGGGGTGGAGGGGAGAGCTAGGGAGAGATGAGGGGTACTGCTGGAGGGTGGCAGTAAGGGAATCTGAGGAGGAGTTCACGAGGGGGAGGGGCTATGGGGAGATGAGGGGCACTAGTGGAGGGTGGCAGTGAGGGAATCCGAGGAGGAGGTCAATAGGGGGGGGGGGCATGGAGGGATGAGGGGCACTGTTGGAAGGTGGTAGTAAAGGGTATTTATGGAGAAAGAGGTTATTGGTGCGGCACCAAAAAAGACTTTCGCATCTGCGCTGAAGCAGGCCCTGTCATGGCCTTTCTGTTTTTGTTTATTTAACTAGCAGTCGAGTCATAGGGCTACTGTGGAACATACTTTAAAGTGCGTGCTAATTATATTTCCTGCTATATTCAATGTTTTAAATTTGAAGGTGATTTTACTAATGTTTTTACCGGGAAAATGAAAGTGGAGCCCGATGGTGCCTGATATGGGGCTGGGGCCCAAGGTCAGCTGTGAGATAAGGTGCACTGTGAGGAGTAGTGGATAATCAAGCCTGTAAGGGAGTGCGCTGCAGAGTCCGGGGTCAGGTGGAGGTAGTAATGAAGAGGGATTCTCCCTGAAGGTTCGCACAGAGGGAGCCTGTAAGGGAGTGCGCTGCAGAGTCTGGGGTCAGGTGGAGGTAGTAATGAAGAGGGATTCTCCCTGAAGGCTCGCGCAGAGGGAGCCTGTATGGGAGTGTGTTGCAGAGTCCGGGGTTAGGTGGAGGTAGTAATGAAGAGGGATTCTCCCTGAAGGCTCGCACAGAGGGAGCCTGTAAGGGAGTGTGTTGCAGAGTCCGGGGTTAGGTGGAGGTAGTAATGAAGAGGGATTCTCCCTGAAGGCTCGCGCAGAGGGAGCCTGTACGGGAGTGTGTTGCAGAGTCCGGGGTTAGGTGGAGGTAGTAATGAAGAGGGATTCTCCCTGAAGGCTCGCGCAGAGGGAGCCTGTACGGGAGTGTGTTGCAGAGTCCGGGGTCAGGTGGAAGTAGTAATGAAGAGGGATTCTCCCTGAAGGCTCGCGCAGAGGGAGCCTGTACGGGAGTGTGTTGCAGAGTCCGGGGTTAGGTGGAGGTAGTAATGAAGAGGGATTCTCGCTGAAGGCTCGCGCAGAGGGAGCCTGTACGGGAGTGTGTTGCAGAGTCCGGGGTTAGGTGGAGGTAGTAATGAAGAGGGATTCTCCCTGAAGGCTCGCACAGAGGGAGCCTGTAAGGGAGTGCGCTGCAGAGTCCGGGGTCAGGTGGAGGTAGTAATGAAGAGGGATTCTCCCTGAAGGCTCGCACAGAGGGAGCCCGAGTAGTGTCACTTGCCTGAAACTCCCACCTCAGAAACCTCCTCTTCCCATCAAAGGAACATTACATGGAAAAAACACTTTTTGAGAGTGATAACATTTAGAAAGAGATTGGAAAAAAGTGCGTTTTACTGGGCCTTGTAAGAGTAAGAAGAGATAAAGGAGGGCCCTGAAGCAGGCCTGCCTAGACATATATGCGACAAATCGAGACCACAGTGGCCCACCCAAATGCACCCTTGGCCCACCCAAATAAAAATTCCTGGAGCCGGGCCTGCACAGTTCCCCTACTTCCCCCCCCCCCCCCCCCCCCCCCCCTCACTTCGACCACTGATTATATAAGATAAAGTTGTTGCAAACAGAGGGCTCCAAATTATCTCTTGGACCGTGTACACATTTTTTTTAGGATTACAATTTTTCCCGTAATAGTGATTCAGTGCTGAGCAGGAGTGTTCATCTACACCGCCCCACCCCCTCCCCCTTTTTGTGCTCCAAGTCGCACGTCACCCGCACAGCGCAGAAAAGCTGCCCCTCCCTCCTCTCCAGCGCCACACTCCGAGCCTGGGAGGGAAAATATGACAGAATAATGAAGCGTTTGCACAATACACTATCAAAAGGCAATTAAGTGAACTGCTGAATTGGGACAAGCCAGCGTGACCTGGTTAATAGCTCTGGGCTGAGCTGGGAATATTTTGGGAAGTGGGAGGGAGAGGAAAGGGCTGTGTTTGGAAGGAAGAAAGCCAGCTGCTTTACCAGGACGGCCATGGATGTTTTCAGCGCGTGCCTGTATTTGTGGCTGCGCGTGCGTTACGTGCATGCCTTTTATAAGCGTTATTTAGGACAGGAACGAACCTGCTCTCTGTAAAATGTCCCTCTCCTGATCCCATTAGATGTTGCTTAATGGATCAATAATTAATCTATAGGGTTCTTTGTACATCCGGTGCCCTGGGTAAATGAAAAAGTCAGTGTACTGCTACGATCTTATTTGAGTACGTGTGAACCATAACCTGTCAAAGTGAACCAGCTCATGCACAGGAATGTGCAACCACTGAAAATCCGTGCAAAGCCACCCAGAAGGTCAGTGCGTGTGCACCCAGGTGGGAATGGTACAGAAAGAGAGAATAGAAAACTTCGTTTACAAATTGAGAGAAGGTGAATATTCTCTGAAGGCGCTTGACTGATGTTAGGGAGCCATATGGGGTGTCTGGGCGCTAGTGTAGTATCAGAAAGCTCTGTTGTGAGTCCATGTCCTTTTCTATAGGCCTTTTAATATGTTACAGTTAAGGTTCCCTGTTTTCCGTTTTTACTGCACAGATAAATGCAAACATTTTCTTGTCTGTATTTATTTTTAAATGTGGATAAAAACGGAAATTATGTGCTTTTTGAGTGATTCTAAATACACTTTGGCATGACTGCCAGACCAATAACTGTGTGGAGTTATAGGTAAGGGGATTAAAAAAGAAAGGAATTTTAGGAAAGAGGCTTAAACAGCAGTAGATATGCACAAGGTTGATACAGAAATGGGCGTTTATTCATATAAGTGCATTGATTTATCTTCTGCGGATGTTCATATCACTGAACCCTGCCAGGCATTCAACCATGACTGCATATTTATTGGTTAAATAAATGTGGCAATATACCAGTTTCAGCTATATGTTTTTCACAAAACCCATAACAAATATGGATAAATACAGAAAAAGTTGACAAATAATAAATAGGGATAAATGCAGACGGAAATGTCAAAAAATAAATACCATAAAACCGGGAGCTCTAGTTACAGTTGACCAGTGAAAGCGAGCGGGTGCGGGTCAAAGGCACGGAATAGTAGAGGAAAGCCAGTTTCCCTAGAGTGATTGATGGCCCATTCATTCAATGGTACAACAACGTAGGGCAAACTAGTCCCAGACAGGGGGTGGGGGGCGGGGTCTGTCCTGCCCCCTGCAGTAGTTTAATGACCCCACAAGGACAGGAGCTGCGACTGAGCCTGTCATGTCTTAACCCCTTCAGTGCCCATGACGAGCTGGACTCGTCATGGGCCGCGGTGGCGCTGTGCCCATGACGAGTCCAGCTCGTCATAGACCCCGCCCGCTAATACAACGGCCGGCACAGGGCGGGGAAAGGGGCGGGCACTGAAGGGGTTAAAACTGACACCAAGGCACAGAGCAGAAGTTGACTTGACATTTTGAAACCTTTCACAGGGGATCGAAGGAAAAATATAGCTTCCAAAACAGGGGTCCAAGCACCTCATCATGTCCTCACTGCTAAATCAATCGAAGCCAAAATGCATGAGGGCTTTTTAGAATCCTGCAGAAGTCACTTGCAGGGTGGAAGATCGGCTATGTCATAGGAGGGAAATGAAAAAGGGCCTCTTGGCTCTTTCTACCTAAACACATCCTTGATAATGTTTAGCGGATGTTTATTTTAGGGATCCCTGCCTTCTACTCTATTTTACAGCTTAAGAGCGTGAAAAGAATGCTGGAGCTGGGGAGGGATCTGAGTTAGTCCGATTATTCCTCAAAGCTCCGAAACACACATGCAGCGAATTTGCGATCCTCATTAATGTCATTGGAAAATGTACCCAATTTGGGCATTCTCTATAACTGTGACCTACCCTTTAGGTTCAAATCATTATGGTCTCCCAACAACGGGGCATATTTATTATTAAGTGAATGAGTGCGGCGTTAGCCACCTCGGGTTAACGCCGCGCTCCGCCACTTCCAAAACGCAGGGCTGCACCACATTTACAAGGATACGGTGCAGCCCTGCGTTTCCCCCTGCGCTGGTGCTAATTTTAGCTGCCTAGCACCAACGCAGACACCCTTGCACCGTAGTGCAAGGGTGCCTTCGTTGTAGGGGAAGATTGTTATGTGCAGGAAGGTGACCTTTACTCCACATAAACAATCTGTAATTGCATTATGAAACTTCCATGTGTGCTGCTTAATGCAGCACACATAGAAATTGCAAAACGCCATTTAAAAAAATTGTTTATGTGCAGGAAGGGTCACCTTCCTGCACATAAACAGTCAATGGCCTTTTGCTGTTTCTATGTGTGCTGCATTTCACCTTGTTGCGCCTGTTTAAGACCAGGTTTTACCTGATCTTAATTTTGGCCCTGCCCCATATTTACGCTGTCATTCTAAATATGGGGCAGTGTCAAAATCAATTAATGCTGTGGCAGAACCCCCACCACAACACCCACTGCACGCCCCTTTCACACTAAGTATAGCGTGAAAGGGGGCCTTATTTACAAGGCAGCGTAAAGTCACGACAAGTGACTTAAAACTGCCTTGTAAATATGGTGAAGCCCATTTCGCCATGTGGTGATAGGGGCTTGTAAATATGCCCCAACGTTCCACTGCTTTCTTCTGCTAAAACATGGTTTATGGGAAACAGCCTTAACCACACAGCCTAATCTACGTGTGGCTAAACAACGCAGGAGGAATCACGCACGTCTAAAACACACATATGCCTTTACCACACATATGCATGGTTTAGACGTTGGTGGTTGTTAGCGCTCTAGACTCGGAGTGAATGGGCAGAGGGTCGGAGGTGTTGCAAACTGGGCGGAGGATCCGGGGTGACTTGCTGCCCGGTCAAGGAATGGCTTGGTGAGTACAATTTTTTTATTTCGGCGTTTTGGGATCAGGGAACCTTTTAGGGTACTTTATTGAGTGGGAGGCTGGTTTTAGGGCTCAGGGTAGGTAGTTTGCAGGGCCGTGTTTTAGGTCTACAGGACGGGGTACTGGGTCGTTTTTACAGGTTGGGGGACTGTTTTAGGGTTCAGGGCAGGGGTCTTGGGTGTTTTTAAGGTCTGGGGTCAAGGAAAGGGGTCGGAGAAGATTTCAAGGCTGGGGGCCGGGTTATAGGGCTCAGGGAGTGGGAGGGCTGGGGTGTTTTTAGGGCTGGGGTGGGGTTCATTTTAAGGGTAGAAGTTCGCTTTTAGGAATCAGGATGGGGGCTGGGGTGTTTTAGGGCAGGGGCCAGGTTCATACGTAGGGCAGGTGGCTGGGTTTTTGGACTCAGGGCAAGGGCTACGGCACACCTTTAACCGTGTATATGCCTTTACAAGTTATGCCCTTACTACTAAATTTGTTGTAAAGGCATTTGTGGTAAAGGCATGCTTTGTTAAGATCCGGTCATTGTTAAGACTGCGCCATTCAGGCATTTGTGATTGGGGATAGCGTGTATGCGACATATATCCGTGATTTACAGATGTTACATTGCGCTCTCAAAGTCTTCATAATTCTTATCCTGCAAGAAGTACTGCAGTAACCCACTTACTGGCCCTCCCATCACACTTCTTTAAAAACTCCAGAAAGTCCAAAAGTACACAGCTTAGCTGTTGTTCCAGTTGAAATAACGCGGTCACATTACATTGGACTGGCCCTGAAATCCCTTAATTGCTTTCAGTAAAACGAAACAGTGGCCTTCAAAGCATTCTGCCTCATGTATAAGGTTCAACATGGCTGTTCTCCATATTTCATGAAACAGTATCTATTATGAATTGTCCAGAAGCCCCAGTTCGCCAGCAGGTGCCTAATAATGATATGACCAGATGTGTGGGGGCCCCAGGTGGGCACCTGGAGCTGCTCATTTATTTTTCTCTGCTGCCCCATAATGCCGGAGGGCTTTTTAAAACTGTATATTTTCATCCTGGTGGTCCCCCTAGAAGAGACAGGGCACCAGCAACCACTTTTTTTTTTACATTTTGTAGGAGTCTTCAGGGAGCACAGCAGGCCCCCTAGCATAATAAAAAAACAACACATTAAGTCTTGTGGGTCATTGAATCCATGACCCCGGGAGAGCTTAACATATCATTTTTAAAGCAGTTCGAGCTGGAGCTGTATGCTGTTCCGTGGGAGTGGGAGACCCATTGTGGTGTGTTCTGGGGTTGCTTTTTGTTGCCTGAAAATGTTAAAAAAGACTCAAAGACATGTTGATTTTTTTAAGCAAGGCTTTATTGAAGATATTTTATGAGAATCAGTTTTATTAAACATTGTAATATGTGCATCTATAAAATATTAATTTGACTTTAGTTATTGGTGACTTTTTGACAAAGAGAATAAGTCTGTTCTATATATGTTGATGTGATGACCCCTTGATAAAGCCAATAGGCCTGCTTTTAATATTTTGGTGTTTTTACCCTTTGGCGATGCCAGTAGATCTGCCTTACTTAAAATGACACCCTTTATATTGTTACATCACATAGTCTGTGACCAAACCCTGCCCCCAACCCCTCACCGTACAGTCGAAGACCGCGCACTGAGGAGGCAAGGCACCCATGGGGGATTGCACCCAATCCCACAGCGAGCATGGCCAAAGGTCTGGCGCAGCGAGGGTTGGGCTGAAGCGGTGGGTTGAACGCACATCTGGGCTCTACGACCAACACCACGACTTACTCGTCGATGGAATTTATGTTAAAAAAAACATTCACTGAAAAAACAAAGGTCAAAGTGACGTTATTGAATTTGTTAGGAACTGTAATAATATCTTACTTTACATTAAAAACAATTAGAAATTCAATAGCAAAGCCAAAGGTTAAATGGATGTTATAGTTAGATGGAAATGTCAGTTAAAACATATTATTATGAAAGAACAAAGCCACTGAAATTCAACAGTTATAGTCACAGTCACTATAATTATGTGGCAGAGGAGGGCCAAATCATGCAGCAGGTTTGCCTAAATTATGTGTAACAAGAAAAGGCAAATTATGCGACACAATGCGCCAAATGTTATGATAGTATAACTACATTTTCTCATTTTTACACTTTTATACACTGTCTAGGCATATATTACACCTCATTAGTACCAGTTTAATACCCAAATATACCAATAGGCAACAGAAAGGTGACCAGTCAATCTTTGCAAAGGGCCTTTCACTGTGTGGCAACGAGTGTTGCAGCGTTTTTAGTACCTTTTGAACTGTTTGAGCTCAAAACAATTTTTTTTTGTTAAAATCTGCAGATTATGCAGCAGATGATGGATTATGTGGCAAATGCAGCAAATCCACAATTATGCAAAAAAGTGAATTGCCACACAATTGCAGAATTCCAGTTGCCCTTTGTTCGTTATAGTTTACTCAAGCAACTGTAACATGTGTCCTAAAGTTAGTATAACTCACTCCCTCACCATGCACTGCTACTGACCTCACATATTACATCACTCATGACATGTCCTATGACATCATTAATAACATCACTGCAACATCTGAAGTGATATAATAGATTACTACTTTGTGCACGGCGAGGACACAAGTTATAGTTTCTTGAAGCATGAGATATAAGCCGTTGAGGAAACTATAATTCGTGAATTTTCGTTTTTGTTTGTTTTTGTTTAAAAGAGTTGGGCTTATTTATAAGCCCCTTGCACGGCTGATGCGTCATTTTTAATATAGGAAAAAGTGACGTACAAGTGGCGCAAGGGGCTTGTAAATAAGCCCCAGTGTGTTTTATCTGACATTTTCAACTAACTATAATATTTCTTTAACCTTTAGTCTTTTCATTGATTTTCCAAGGTTTTCTTTAATGTAAAGTAAGATTTTGTTTCAATTACAAACTATAACATAGTTTTACCCTTTTTTTCGGTTAATATGCACACACACAGTTTTGATCAGTAAGTGAGGATTGCGTTCCATTTCTATGGTTCACTCTATTTCTATTTTTCTTTTTTTATTTCGCCAAAATTGACTTTTGGTACTCTAGTATGAGTAAGCAGCTTTCTAGAGCTCTGCAAAAAGGTGTTTTTCCATCCTTTCAGCAACAAAGCACCTGGTTCAACGACATGTGTGCTCAGCCAGACCCAACAGCCCGCATCACTACAATCTCAGGTCAGTGGGGTTTGAATTATGTCTAGGGGGTACAGGAAACAGACTGTGGAGGCAAAGGGCAGCACGGAGAGCAAAGGGCAGGAAAACTGAAAGGCTGCAAGCAAACACGTGAAACAGCGACATTGTTAGGTAAGGGACTTAATCAAGTGCGCCCCGCAGTTTCACTTTGCTTTTGTTATCCCAACAATACCGTGCCGTGTTATGCCCGGCAGTATCCTCGCATCCGCACGCGCCACTCCCTGCAAACATTGAACTCATAAGTATTTAATGACAAACAGTACGGCGGGATCACAGCGCTGCACCTGTTTGCATCAATAGGAGTCACTGAAAGGATTAGCAGTCACGAAAAGAAAGGTGAACGTGTGGGGAGTCTAACAATGCACTCCCCTACCGCCCACTACTAACATGCGAGTGAGAGGGTGGAGGGGGCAGGGCAGCTGTTTCTGGTGCACTGGCACCAAACAGCTGTAAGAAACATGAGGAGCCGGGGGGCAGAATTGAGCAGCAGAGACAGGGTGATTTCAGCGACAGTCTTGCATAACCATGACGGAGGCAACGAGTTTCCTCACATACCTCCATTTTGAGGTTGATTAAAGCAGGAGTTACCAAAGATGGCCGCCATTTCTGTATCATGATCAAATGCCACAACTATGGCTTGACTGTTGAGTGAAAAGGAGTTGTTAGCACGTCGATAGGCTAGTCTGCCATATAACCACACAGTGGTCCTAAGGTAATGCAACATCAAAAGATGAGACTCTGACATTAAATTGCAGACCCCGCTTCACTAAAACACAGGACACTCAAAAGGAGAGTCTGTACATGTATGCCATCATATGAGGCGCTCTGTTATCAGCAAAATGTCTATCTAAATCTAACGTAAATGTGCTTTCGGTACCCGGTGCCCACACACATGGTGGTAAACGACGACGTGTTGGTAAGTGCTGCTTCCAGCCCCTACATAAACATTCAGGTGCAAGATACCTCAGGCACGTAGACATTGCATAATCAACTAACTCCTGCTCTCGCCACGCATGCAGATGGTCTTTTGGGGCCGTTTGTAGGTTTTAAATGCGGCTGAGCCATGAGTAACAGTTATTGCCCAAGACTACAGCTGACTACATACGAGTCATTGGGCAGGAGATTGATGCTCCTATATGGTCATGTTGTTTGTATTTGCTACAGACTTGTTCTATGTGACACTTGTGGCTGACCTATTCTCTCTACATTAATTGACGCTGCAAGACCATTGAATCCATAAATGTTTTGGAAAGGCTTTCATTCAGTACCCCAAGGGCGCATCAGACCACCCACGGGCTCTGATAAAATTGCCTCTCCTTGGAAAAGCATGCGGTAGATCTTAATTATTGTACTGCTCATTGCTATCAGAATATTGTCGCCATTACTGAGACAAAGCTATATAATGACGCAAGACCTCCCTTGCTCTACCGATTGAATATTTCATGTTTCCTGTAAAAAGAGGCACAAAAAGTTGGAGTAACATTTATGAGGTTGTATAAGCAGTGTCCTTTGAGGTTGTCGCTGCCAGATGCTATCCTTCCACTGCAAGATCCTTTCTGTCAACCGCCTAGTATTTGATGAGATTCATGAAAATGACATTGTGGCAGGTGCTAATAGCTTGGCAAATGTCTTTGTGGTTCATGGACATTACACATTGTATTTTGGTGCAGCGGTGCCTGATTGGCTTGCTCGTTGACTAAGCATCTAAAAAGCATTGATTATGTACAAATCTCTCCAGCAAAGGCCACAAGGGACATATTTTAGACTGGATTAGGGCTCTCGAGATCGTTAGCTCTCCTCTGCCAGTCATCCCTATTGACTGGTTTGCTCCCTGTGCTGTATTTCTTCATTACCAATTCAACTACTATCAAGACTATATCAATAAGGTTATTCTCCAGAGACACCTGAAAACTGTCTGTTGAAGCCACTGAATCCTAACCCATAACCCAGCACCCAAGTTAGATCTGCCGCAGGTTATTATAAGACCTTTCAGTTCCACACTTGTTGACCTCCTCAGCTGTCCATGTTCCGTCTAGTGAAGCCCCTCCTACTGGAATCAGAGGGGCTTATTTACAACCCCAATGCACCGCCAGTGTGTAACAATGGGCCTGCCCGTATTTACAAGGCCACGAAAAGTCACCCTGCATGACTTTTCATGGCTTTGTAGATATGGGCCTCTTTCACGCATTACTCTGCCTGAAAGGGGCATTCCATGGGTGTTCTGTGGGTATTCCCACGCAACATCCATGGAACTTGATGCATTCCCAGATTTACAACATTTTGTAAAACTGGAAATGCATCAGAATCCTGCGTCTCCCCAGGCCCAGAGTTCATAATACATTTATATGCTTTGATTGAGGAAATACTTTTCTAGCCCGAATCCTTGAGATCCACCTGACTATACTGAAGAGTGTCCAATGATCAGATTCATTAAAGACCTTAGCATGTATGAAAGGATCAAACAACTCAGAGTACACCACAGGCACCCACTGCCCATCCACATTACGTTCAATACTTGCTTCACTAGGGGGTGGATTTTGGCCATGCTTAAAATGGTAAAGTTTCCCTTTCCTTTTACCACTCTCCCATCACCACCCCCCCCCCCCCCCACTCCAAGCTATCTTAACCCCTTTCACCCAGCAGGACTTACAGAATGACAGAGGAGAGGGTGCTCACAACTAGTCAAAATGTTCTCCAACAGTCAGGGTTGGAACAAACATCCCTGGTGCCCTCATGGCAAGCAGTGACTCTTGCTGCTGCACCCCTCTGCTTCTGTAGTCTCATATTCAATGGCCGATAAAGAAACATTAACCAACATTGTATATAGCTCAAGCTCGTCTGTATAAGCTGACAGTTTGAGTCATTAAATTGAACAGGTTGCATATTTTTCTTCACCATAATCTGTCTTAGCCTGAACTTCAAATAGAGAGCAACTAACAGGGGAGCTAGGATACCTAGAGCGTGTACCTCCGGGGGGATTCATACTGGTTCCAATGCCAGGCCCTTTATTACAAGGCTGACACATGGCACAACATATAGCACCTGTACCTCGCTGATGACTGTTTTACCAAAACCCATATGTTGCCCAAACACCCAGAGATACTGGTGGGACCTGTGAAATATCTTCTCCCCATTCAGGAGGATGATAGCGAAATCTGTCCTCAAGTCTTTTGCATATGGCTGTGTCTAAACTGGGGTGACATGGCGAGCAAAAGAATGATGGATTTAACCCAGATCTCTTGACTGGGGGTGAATGTATGATTTAGTCAGCATTTTGTCCATCATTTGTTTGCGTAGCACTGCAATAAAGTTGTCGACATATTAATGTGTGCAGTTTTGCCTCAACCCAACACAAAGCCAGGCTGCTGTTGGCAATCAGTTCTTCCAATTCCTTTACCGAGCCTCATAGCCTGGAACTCTGAATGCATTAAACAGACTTGTTGGTATGACGCTTTATCCTCTTTCTGCTTCTCTTTGTTAAGAAATACCACATTATTAATATGATCCTATGATGGCGGTGTATCCACACCAACGGATATGGCATTGATGACTTTACATAATGCTTGGGCCAAAGTCAATCCAAAGGTCTTACAAAATCGATTTGTCTTGAGTATTCCCCAATTTTCTACTGTGAAGAACAATCATCACAGTCAAAATCTTCTTAAGGTTAATGGGAGAATTTAATTCAGCAGACATCTCTGGCAGCAGTGTCTCTATAGGTGCCAGCTTGCTATATAGCTCAACGTAAGCAAATGAACAGTGTGTGTTGTTAGTAGTTCGTTTTTAAGAAATTAGTTGAAATTGTGCAAGTATCTGCAAAGGTTCAGACACCAGTTGTCTGCTATCATCTTTGATGGATTGTATGTTTTCTATGTATTTTCCCCTCATTTTTTATGCTAGTGTTCAACCAATGAATCAACTTCATTTCTGTAACCGTCTATCACTGAGTAAATAAAGCAAATGTAGCCTTTTCTTAAGTATGCTGTAATAAATGTGCTTTCCAATCCATACTTTTGAGACAGATATCATGCTTTCTGATCATACTAAGAAGAACTGTATTAGTATAGATTTCTCTGATCACAATACCTGGTTTCTGATAGTGGCATACTCCTGCTCTCCTTTTCTTTTGTTCCTTTTTAAAGAACACCTTAGAGTTATTCTTCTAGTTGCTGTAAACTATTGTCATAGATGTGAATCTAATGTGTACATTAATAAAATTCTCTAATATGTCATAACGTGTAATCCTTCTATTCCATATGTTTTCAATAACGCTGTATACAATATCCACCTAGGGGGCATATCAACAACAACCGGCGATAATTATCGCTAAGCGCACTTAGCGCTAGGATAATTATCGCCGGCTAGCGTGGATTTTTATCGCTGAGATAGCGTGCTATTAGCAACGCTTATCTCAAAAGCGATAAAAATCCTAGCGCTAACTGCCTAAAGTGAGATTATCGCTGGAAACCCAGCGATAATCTCACGTTAGCTTGTTGATAGGGACTCACAAACTTAGCCATGATATCCACCTTCCTTAGAATATCATGGCTAAGTCAGTCCTGAAGCAGGCGTAAGGAAAGTAGCGATAACAGGGGTTATTGCTACTTTTCCTGCCGCTATGCTTCATAGCGTGGGGCTTGATGATAGGAGAAATGTCGCTTAGCAACATTTCTCCTGTCATATCAGGTCAGGAACGCCCACTTTGCATCTCATTAGAGATGCAAAGATGGGCGTTAGGAATCCCCACGCTAAAGCAAGGTTTCACGTGTTAGCGTGACCTTGCTAATTAGGCGATAAAATTATCGCCGCTTTTCGGCCGAAAACGGCCGCTAAAGCGGCGATAATTTATTATCGCCTCCTTGTAAATATGCCCGTATGTTTTTTCTAAACTTTAGTTAAGGGAATGGAAAAAGATCTTTGGAAAAACATGTACCTTGGCATTAAATAAAATCAACAAATTTAGAACTAGATCGATACTTGAGTATTGCTTATGAAAATACCAATAAAATGTCAATCCTGAGTGACTGACTCAACATGCAGTCCAAATGTTCACTAAAGGGAAAATTTCCATAAGTCTTAAGAAAGTCAGTTGAACCTTCCATACTGTATTATCAGAGTGAGGGTGCATGGTATCTTATTTAGAATCTTAGACATAGTTGAAGTCCACAAAAAGTATGACTTGCCCTTCCCTCCCAGAAAGCTATTCTAACTCCAGTTCAACATACTTTGGGGAAAGTAAAAATTGTAACTCCGATTCAACAAGCACTGGGAAAGTACATATATTGGGGGTCGGATTAACTAATTTTACGCCAATTAAACAAACATTGGAGCTGTAACTTTACTATTCTAACTCCAATCCCACAAAATTTGGGGAAATGTTGGGTCGGCGTAATACAGTATTCTAACTTCAACCCCACAAATATTAGAGAATATGCAATTATTGGGTGATGGTGTAGATTAACTATTTTAACTCCAATCCCACACACTTTGGTGAAAGTGGATATATTGAGGGGGAGCTTTACTATTCTAACTCCATCTAAAAGACTTTTGGAAAATGCATAGAATCAGAGGGTGGTAGGGTTAAATTAACAGCCATCAGAGAACAATATTAATAGTTAAAAATGCTAAAACTATTATTGTTTCATTAATTTATTATTGTAAAATGAAAGAAATTAATGTAAAATAAAAATAGATAATAATACAAATATTAACTTATCAATTGTTAAAATACAACAAATAGCCCATTAAACACCATAGCCCATGTAATAAAATTAAATACTCAATTAAAAATATCCCAAACTAAATCAACATAAAAATGATAAAAATAACAAATAAATAAAATGTCAAGATTTTAAAAAGCTATAAAAGAACATTTAATAATATAAACCATAAATGAGTTTACTGATAAATATTTGAATATTCAACACCACCCACCTAAGTGCTCAAAAACAACCCAACAAATCAAATAAATTATTACTAACGACTAAGTAAAAATACATTTATATCTAAAATAGTAACAGTCAACAATATTAATGGACACTTTATTCTATAGCATGATATGTGTTAACAATACACTTTTAGCTTCAATATTATTTACAACAATAATAAATTAAATGAGGTTCTTTAAATATTTCAAATTAGGATATTTTAACCTCAAAATTGTGGAACTTTTATTCTGTTAGTACAGCAACATCTCCAATGTTCAACGATGCCTGGATTCGGTGGAGAAGAATCAAGAAGCTGTGCAAGGTCAACTGAATCATTCTTCATTATTGGGTCAGCAATTGTAGAATCTCCATGGGAATAATACTGAATTTGGCAGATAATTAATTGAAGAGACAATTTTAGATTTTTTGAATTCCTTGGAAATCTGAACAATGGTAATATTCTCGATATTCCTACTTGGTCTGCGGCTGGAGAAAGATATTAGGACACCATTTGAATTCCAAGAGGCCTATTTGATCCAATACAGCCAAAAACATATCACTGTTCCTATTATTTTGCGATTTCTCTGGTACCAAATTTCATTTTCCCACCAGTGCGGTCTTTCCTCAATTCTGGTGTTTTGCATACAATTGTTAAGTGAAATGCCATTATGCTATGCCCCAAAACTGATATTTCATTTGGGTAAAAGTCTTATTGCTGGAACATGGGAAGAAGACAAACAAGCGAAATGTGAGTGGTTCTTGTTTGCGTCACATGTAATTTTGCACCTGCTGTAGCACAAAGTTCACACTTGTGCCAAAATTGGACACAAGGGCCCATTTCCTACAATAAAAAGTAAAAAATGACAAACCTGGCATTTCACATATGAAGATGTAAGGTTTTGTAATTTTTAGGGCATTCAATGTTATTTCCACAAAGGGACTTATACATATTTTGCCCAGGCCTTGGCAAGATAGGTTCTATTCACAGGAAGGAAACCTTGTCTTAAATACATGTAGATAGTACAATACAGTGGACATTTTGCAGGACACAGTCTTAAAGAAGAATACGATTCCTTGCATTAATGCCATCATTGAACAAATCGGACATTCGCTGTGTCCTATTGAACCCTGCCACTGTTATAATCAAAGTTGATAGGGAAGGTGCAAGATTTCGAAAATCATAATACATAACAAATTTACTGATTAAAGGCACGAAAAGCTGAAAGTACACTTTGCACATGTTAGACACAGTGGCAGATGAAACTGAGACAAGTGTAGTAGAAGCACCGTAAAAGCGTGCTTTGAAATGTAAGATGAAGAAAACATACATATAAAGTAATACTGATACATATAAATTAGTTGCACTAATTAATTTCTTAAGAACATGTTCTTTATTAACATTTACTGATGAAATTGTGCTGTTAATAGAGCGGCCTAGTGTTTCTAATGCCTTCTTTGAGGAAGCACCATTTAGAAAAGTCAATGCAAAAATATTTAGAAACAAGGTGTTAAAATCTGGTTTGCGATGTCAACATAATCGGCGCCATCTTGTCCCCTCTCAGACCCGCATGCTCCCTCAAGCCGTAGCCATTTTTGAAAGCGCCATGGCCCCTCTGCCCCTCGCCGATCACCAGCGCGTTCCCTAGGCGCTGCAAACATCCCCCCGCGCGCCGGCCACCCCCGCTCTCTCATACATGGGCCATAAACCCTCTCCTTCTGCGCGACCCTGCCATGGAACCACCTCCCGCGCCTGACCAACACCCCCCTTTTTCTCATCCCATACATGGTCATACATCCTTTCGGTAACCCCTTCCTCCATGCCTGATCGTCCGAACTAATCCCAGGCCATCACCTAGCCCTGCGGACACAGTTTATTGCCCCTACTGTAAAGGAAACACCTCACATCTAAGGGATCGCAGTAGATCAAGGCCCCTAACCCTTGTGACCTGACCAGTTGCACTCACCCCCCCGGGAATAGATGGAATGCCCAGCTGTGTGATAGCCATCTCCTACTGTGGGTGGGGTGGGGACTTTCACTGTAGTTATGTGTGGGAGCGGATCTAAGCTGGGGATTCCGAGGATGCTCTTTCATGTACCAAAACAATCTCAAGAATGTGCCATGTGCTGTAAACCGATAAGAAAACAATAAACCTGTGTATAAGAGGCCAGGCCTCAGAGATGCAGTTAGAGCACCTCGTGACGATACCTTGCTGTCTGATCTGATGTGTTCTCCTCCGGAGAGAATAAAACTTTGTTTCCTGCCTTCCAGTCTCCGGCGCCTGCCTCTTTTTGTTGGTTAATCATCGAATGGTATAAAAGGCGATTACCGCCGGGCAATACTTGAAAGGTTATCAACTGCCGCTACCATTTAACAATTGGCGTCCCAAGCGTGGGGCCCATCAGCGACACGTGGATCCAGTGAGAGAGGTCCCAACGACAGAGTGAACGACTGCAGCGATCGGGAGAGCTCCTGCCTGATAGACCCTCGTCTGGCAGCCGATCATCCGAACTTCACTGGTTCCGAACAGACCTCTCTCGAGTGATCTACGGTTCTGACTGAGAACCGTCAGGAGTGCCGCGGCAAATACGAAGAGTAGAGGACGATCGGGCGCTGGAGGCGGAAGACGAGAAACTGTCCATGCGGTCCGGGTAAGGTCGTGAAACACGACAAATTGCAAAATGATTGATTGATTGATTGAAAATACTAGTATTGCTTATTGATTGTTCTCCTTGAGATATTCGCTGTCTACAAACGGGGAAGAGTAGAAATACTCTCTCTTCCTTTGCAGATAGTGAAGGGTAGGTAACGCAGACTTTTGTCCCCATTGTAACCCGTCGTGCCTATTTTTATCTCCCCATTGATTGATTGTCCGAACATTGATTGTTTTTGAAGAATAGTACTTCTTGAGATATTCTCTGTTTGCAAACAACGTAGAATAGAAATATTCTGTCTAGTCTTTGCAGAACAGTGAAGGATAAGTAACGCGGACTTTTGTCCCCCATTGTAACCCGTCGTGCATATCTCTTTCTCACCATTGATTGATTGATTGTCCGAACACTAGTTGTTCGATATTGGTTCTTTGGAGGTATTCTCTGCTTACAAATAACGTGGAATAGAGATATTCTATCTAGTCTTTGCAAGCAGTGAAAAGATAGGTAGTGCTGACTTTTGTCCCCGTTGTAACCCGTCATGCCTATCTTCTCCCCATTGATTGGTAGTTGGTTCTGCCCGGACCGCTTATTAGAGGTGAACCATCCGGCTCCACTGGAAGACACCCCTAATAAGGACACATTTTCTAAATATGGATTAGTCGCCGTAGCTTACAGCAAATTAGGGCATAAAGATCGCTATATAGAAACAAGAATAATCAAGCGAGACCAGTAGACCGATGACGGGATCCTTTTGACCCTGCAAAAATAAGAAACGTTAGGAAATAGCCCTTTTGCGAGGAATATGAAACCAGGGGAAGGAGCCAAGCTCACGGTCGAGGTAGCCACGAGGTAGCTCGGCTCCCTCGCTCTCGCTGTCTAAACATGTCTGCCCTACTGCCCACCCCGCCCAGTAAACACGACAAAATCCTGCACAAACGGAAGCCTGCTGATACCCACCATCGACGTCACCGAACTGGGCTAGATCGCGCACAATTGGGCTATGTCATTTTCCGGTTACGCAGTAACATCCTCGTGCTCGTTGCCAGATTGCAAATATGTACAACACTCCAACAAAGTAGTATAATTATAACATTTTAATAACTTATAGGTATAACAACACGCCAACAGGGTAAACACATTAAAACACGTTTTTAAACAACTATTTACATGACAGTCCTCGCCCCTCCTTCTTCGAAATAGCAACAGTGGCCTGTTTTGGGCGGTCCTTTTAGTTGGCTTTGGGCTATAAAAGACCTGCAAAATCCATCGGCCTGTGAGGCGGCATCAGTGGCGGACGATTGTGCGAATAGGCCGGAGGCTACACGCAGCGCCGAGGCCCTGGCAGCGCCGAGGTGGAGTCCACCACGTTGTACTGGTCTTCCCATTCTCTGCTTCGATCGACAGCGAAGGGTGCCCTGGCGGGGGGAGGCGACACGGACGGGCCAATGTAGTTAAGGTAGTTTTGCTCATGATACTCGACGCCTCTCACACCTCTCACACCGTGGCCGGCCTGAACGGTTGTAGGCCCGTATTTGTATACTAACATTGTTTTCAATAAAGGGGTTTTTGAAGGAATTACGGAATTAGCGTCATAACTGATCATCTAGGTTGGTAAAAGTTTTGAATAAATGATTGTTACTCCCAAGCAATAGAAAGCAGATAATGCAGACCCTTTTTGCCTGAATTTTTTTTGATTGACGTAATTTGTACCCGTCACGCCTGTCTTTTTCCAAGAGTTGTCAGAAAATGGTCGACTGTAGCTTAAGGTATATGCCGAATGCAAGGTACGGTATCTTGCACCATAATATACGACCGATTGAGAAATAAATGCACGACCAGGGAACCCGAATTTAGGAGATGAATGAAATGGAGCATCTTTGTATAGTCGAAAGGAAGAATAATAGGTCTGTGGTATTACCCACTCCTGCGGCTAGCCTGGTACGTGGTAAGTAGAGCTTTTTCGTGTCTACGCGCGCTAATGTACTTTGAATGCTGCGCACCCCCCCCCCTCCCCTTCTTCTCTACCCTATAGGTCACATCGGAATTCCGACTGGAGAATGGAGTGAACATGGACCGCACCGTGCTCAATGTAGGGAAAAACATAGACAAACGTTGTGGGATGGTGCGTGAAGCACAGACCACCACTGGGAACGTGAAAAACTGTATGGTATGACTGTGCGTATGTGCCCTGATCGTACGGTATGAATTTGTATGCATTACACATGCTTGGGTCGCTGGAAGAGAACGTCATCGTATGACTGAAGTGCTTGTCTATCGATCAAAGGGAGGGGAGTAAAAAGTCCGACACCCCCCCCCCCAAAATGAATTACGGAAAATACTAAAAATACGCAGCATGCATAGGAAAGAGGACAGGAAAGGAGAGGTCCCCTTGCTCAACGTAGCCCTGTGTCTCCGTCTTAAGTTTCTGCGCTTGTTGCATGTACTGTTACGCCCTATCCGGTATTTGTGTGTACGTGAACGCTGAATTCATGTTTTTCCCCGCTTGTGTTTTCTTATGAAGAACTGACCCATGCTACTCCATGTTGTGTGTACACCAAGTAGCCTATTATCGTACACGTCTCTCTCTCGTTTTATGTCGTACGTATACCAAATAGCCTACTTGATGCACTCTCTCTCTCTCTCTCTCTCTCTCTCTCTCTCTCTCTCTCACTCTCTCTCTCTCTCTCTCTCCCCCCTCGCTGAAGGCTCTCTTGCCCTCTTTTTGAATAAATTAACGACCCTATACCTCCTCAGAATGTGTATAATTGGCCTAAAACACGGCGGTGTTCGAACAATTTGACAGAAACAAAAACGACCGTACTTTACCACGTTACTACCTCTCCTTTCTGCAAAATATTGAACTTAATTGGCTGAGAAAGAAAGGACAGGTAAGACGACTGATGTCTCCCAATCTGGCCCTCATCACGGGGACTATATGTCAGTGGTTTTCGTTTTTAGAGCTCTAACGACATCATCTCCACCGCCCAGAATTGCCCCCGCCCAATTGCTCCGAACTAGAATGTCTAAGCACCCCGTCCTCCCAGAATCACCCCAGCTCTGTACTAGCCGTCCCAGAGTATTTCGAACAAAACAGCTGATGACTTTATTTTCTAAAGGTACATCGCCTAAGCTGATGAGGGTTACCTATTGTCTCCAGCAAGAAAAATGTTTAGCTTGTGTCCCTCCCCGAAATAGATATCTGAGAATCCATGACAGTAGCACCTCGCACTTTTTCATAAACTTAGCAGTCCTCGGAGGAAAATGTGTATTAACAGAACTTGTGTTAAGAAGAACGAGTCTCTACCGGAGAAGCCGGTTCGAATTTTGATAGACCAGAAAGTTGACAGATGTCAGGCTTCCTGCCACGATTATAGGGTACAGGAATCGACACCTAGCAGGCCAGACGATGGAAATTTACAGGAACACCCACAGAAACCTGCACCACAGCAATGATTAATAAATTAGTAACACACACCGACATAAGAGTTAATAGACATCAATCATACAGCGACCGATAAAAGCATTTCCCCGACTACTCGGTGGTTGGGAGAGAGAACGAAGTGTGTAAATGTCTTCCCTACCAACTCTCTAAGATTTTGTTTTTCTTGTGCTCATTCAAAGATAACATGCGGTCATCGGAAGAGAGGGGCCGGACGTGACGCACAGCCTGGCTGCGGACCATGGAACATCTATGGCATCGACCAAGGGGGAGCCACGAAGCAAAAGGATGCGGGACAAGGCACCATTCTCAGCATAGAAAGCAATAGAACGAAGGGCTATCCCGAAGCCCCCTGCTCGCTGATCAGCTCGTGCCTGAAGTCCCAACCCGTCGGGCCCAATTGGTGGGCCCAGTGCTGAAAGATTCTGCTCTCCTTGGTCCACTTTTGATCCGATCCCACTCCACCCCCTCTTCCCTCGGCCTCCCAAAGCACCCCTATTTTTGACATTGACTTTACAAAAGAAAAATGAGAAGCGGGTACCCCGTCTCAAGGTACCTATGATAAGACCAGTCAAGGGACAGGACAGAACTGGACTGTGATCCAAGAGCAAAGGATGATCACACCCTGCAACGCGAAAAATCTGGATTTGAGCTGGACCTTAGCTCCACCGCCGGTGCTCAACAGTGCCAACGAAAGAAGAAGAGAGAGCTTACCAGTGATGGCTCTCTGCAATAAGACACTGGAAAGAAGAAACCCCCCCCCCCCTGACTGTAACTCATGTTGAGTTGTATTCCTCTCCCAACCACTTTTTGATTTGACTATCTCCCAATCAAGTTTCCAAGATCTTTTATCGGTCGCTTCCAACTGCACACTAAATAAATGAGGAAACATTAGCTTATTATAAATGACAATTGTATAGCATCAACCGTACACATGACTATGCTGTTTAGCTTGATCCACGCGAAGTCTAGGCCTTAAGTAATGAGCGTAATTATCCCTTGTTTTACCGAACCTTTTTCAAGTATCGAGTTTGTGTTGAAGCAAGTTTCCCTCCACCTATCTCCGTGTCTGATATATGACGCAGCTGATGTAATTCTGTATACGCTACCTCATCGACTGTCACGTCAACCACATGTAACTATGTACAATTGTGTCAGATTGCTCCCGCCCGTCCTAAGACTCTGTACTTTTAAAACAGGAACGCATGAAAACATTTACGATATTATGGCTAAAAGGTTAACGAAGGTGAATGTCGGCCAGACAAGCTGGCTAGATATGTTGAAAAGGGAGGACTATTAAAATCTGGTTTGCGATGTCAACATAATCGGTGCCATCTTGTCCCCTCTCAGACCCGCATGCTCCCTCAAGCAGTAGCCATTTTTGAAAGCGCCATGGCCCCTCTGCCCCTCGCCGATCACCAGCGCGTTCCCTAGGTGCTGCAAACACCCCCCCGCGCGCCGGCCACCCCCGCTCTCTCATACATGGGCCATAAACCCTCTCCTTCTGCACGACCCTGCCATGGAACCACCTCCCGCGCCTGACCAACACCCCCCTTTTTCTCATCCCATACATGGTCATACATCCTTTCGGTAACCCCTTCCTCCATGCCTGATCGTCCGAACTAATCCCAGGTCATCACCTAGCCCTGCGGACACAGTTTATTGCCCCTACTGTAAAGGAAACACCTCACATCTAAGGGATCGCAGTAGATCGAGGCCCCTAACCCTTGTGACCTGACCAGTCGCACTCACCCCCCCGGGAATAGATGGAATGCCCAGCTGTGTGATAGCCTTCATTGGTGGCCCACGGACCTTGCATTGCTGTGTCTACATTTCTAGTGAGGCCAACAGTAAACACAGAAGATGACCACAGGAGCATTAGTAGTGATTACGTATTAAATAGGTATTCACTACGTATGCTCCTGCAGCCATCTTCTGTGTTTACTGCTTGCCTCTGCGACCTCACAGCACCGTCGGAAAGCTTCCCAAAAGGCCCTTTAAAAGTCAGCTGTAAGCGCTTTCACAGCTGACTTTCAAAAGGCCTTTTGGGAAGCTTCCTGTTTGGAGAGACAGATAGAGGCAGATACAGATAAAGGCAGAGACAGATAGAGGCAGGGACAGCTAAAGGCAGGGACAGCTAGAGGCGGAGACAGAGATGCAGATAGAGACAGAGACAGATAGAGATAGAGACAGACAGAGACAGATAGAGGCAGGGACAGATAGAGGCAGATACAGAGATGCGGATAGCGACAGAGACAGATAGAGACAGAGACAGATAGAGATAGAGACAGATAGAGATAGAGATAGATACAGATTGAGACACACAGACACAGAGACAGATAGAGACAGAGACTGTTAGAGACAGATAGAGACAGATAAAGATAGAGGCAGAGGCAGAGACAGATAGAGACAGAGACAAATACAGATAGAGACAGATAGGGACAAGGACAGATAGAAACAGATAGAGACAGTGACAGATAGAGACAGAGATAGACAGAGACAGAGAGACAGATAGAGATAGAGACAGATAGAGACAGAGGGACCTTTAGTCCAAGGTACAGCCCGAACGGCTGAACAGAATTACTTGAAATTTGGCATAGAGGTTGTCCTCAGGTCAAGGATGTGCCTTTTGGTTATCTGGAGTCAATCTGTTCAGTAGTTCCTGAGAAAATTGCAGTTAAAAGTACATATATATCTATAAGCGCGCACCGTGCGCGTACGGTAAGCATACCGTACGCGCACGCTGCCGTGCGCGAGCGCAATTCTGATTGGCTGTTAGATGGTAGTAAACATTCGAATCGGTCGAAATCAGGAAGTGTCGGCCGCCATTTTGTCTCTCGCAGTCTGAGGCAGTGAAAAACAAAGGTGGAGAACGTGAAAAGGGGGCAGGGTGGACAGTTCCTGACCCCCTATCCTTTGTCAGGGGGTCACTGAAGGACCCCCCAGGGTGAAAAAACCAAAAAAAAAATTCGAAAAAGCGCGAGCTGCGCGCACCGTGCGTGCACGGCACGCACAACGCATTGTGGGCGTCCGGTGCGCGAAGCGCACCGAACGCTCACAGCGCGCGCATGTTGCGCGTAGCGCACCGTGCGCGCATGGTGCGCGCACGGTGGAAAACCTGAAAAAAAATATTAATAAATACATAACTTCGCATTTAAAAAACCGTACAAATTCACTTAAAAAACCATAGGTTTCACACACGTTATAGTTAGGAATTAGCATTTAAAAAACCTTGCAAATTCACTTAAAAAACCATAGGTTTCACACATGTTATAGTTAGCTGGACATTTCTCTCGTAAAAAAACAATGAAATTCCCCCGTTATAGTTAGTGCAGGCAACTATAACTCATGCGACCGCAATCCTCTGCTGATGACGTCATATATTACATCACTGATGACATATGTGTCTTTCTGAAAAATAAATATTTGTAATATATGTATAGCTAAAGATTAATGGAAGAAGACATGGGTAAATAAGTGTCTAAATGCAGTGATGTAATATCTGACGTCATCAGCAGAGGATTGCGGTCGCGTGAGTTATAGTTGTCTGCACTAACTATAACGGGGGAATTTCATTGGTTTTTTACGAGAGAAATGTCAAGCTAACTATAACATGTGTGAAACCTATGGTTTTTTAAGTGAATATATATATATATAGAGAGAGAGAGAGATAGATAGATAGATAGATAGATAGATAGATAGATAGATAGATAGATAGATAGATAGATAGATAGATAGATAGATAGATAGATAGATAGATAGATAGATAGATAGATAGATAGATAGAGAGAAAGAGAGTAAGTAAGATATAGAGAGAGAGATAGAATATATATAGAGAGAGAGGTAGATAGATGGAGAGATAGAGAGATAGGGAGATAGAGAGAGATAGAGAGAGAGAGAGAAAGAGAGAGATAGAGAGATAGATGTGTGTATGCCGGGTCTGGTGGCTCAGTGGACGAATGCGTCTGCTGCAGGGGCCAGTGTTCAACCTCATGGTCACAGTTAGTTTTTTTTCTCTAGCCCCGTTCCCCCCACTGACCCCGCCCCCACCGGTGCAGCCCTCGCCCACAAACCACACTGTAAATTTGGCCCCCGAGAGAAAGTTTGTGAGTACCCATGCAGTAGGGTATTTCGAATGTTAGCTATTTCCATGTAATAATGTTTGGTGAAAGTTCTACATATTCCCTATTTGAATTGATTTTATTGCATTATTTTTGGTATTTGATTTAGAGTTTATTTAATTGAAAATGTGTAATGCCAACTTAAAGGCTCCTTTGAAAATTATTTTTCTCTAATGCTGACCTTTCCCCAACCTAATATCTATCTCCTTTTAAAACCAGTGAAATGTTGCTTAATTTGTTCAGTACATGATTAACGTTTGACATTCCTAAATGTTTCACCATTCACTGTGAAATAATCCTGTGGGAACAGGATTCCAGCGGTTGCTATAGATGGTTACTTTGTATTTCTTTTTCACCAATGTTAGGCCTATGCCGACTCCCAAATCTCTTTCACGACGAGCATGGGAAAGCAGCTTACTGATGTGAGAGTCCTAGGTGACAGTATTTGAATCTGAGCATATGAAAGCCTTTTGATGGTGGTGTGATGCTACATCACTAGAGCTTTGTTAGAGGTTTTTATAAAAGAAGAAACCCCAATGGAGGAGCAACACCATATTTTTTCTCTTCCCCTTGTGTGAGCATGCTATGCCTATCGATTTTTGATGATTAACCACCTTTTAATTTTGGATTGCGTTGCTGATGCTACAGTTGGTAGCATATGGACTGAACCTTTTTTTGCCAAACCCTTTCAATCTAGTTTACCTTTATTTCTTTGTTCTATGCTAATGGACTCGTCCTTAATGGACTTTAAATTTGAATCCTTTCTTCTTCATCATAGAATTTTAGCTGTTAGACAAATGAACTATCCTCTGGCTTTAATGGTAGTGAGACTTTAACTCTGTATAGGAAATGCCCCTTTTAGCATGGTTACCCCCCACATTTTGCCTGGTTTCTGGTGCAACGTGGACTGAAAGTGTACTGGGTTCCTACTATCCAGGTCCCCAGTACCAGTATTCTTTCCCTAAACTGTACCATTGTTCCACAACTGGCACCCCTTTAGGATCTCTGTAAGTCAGTAGTAAGTGGTATCTCTAGTACTTAGGGTCTTGGAACTAAAGAGGGTCCCTATGGGCTGCAGCACCCGGGCGGTAACTTTGAGTTACCGCCCGGGTGTAAAGTTACATGACGCAGGCACTAGCAACGGTCGTGCTTTGCTGAGCAGGGAGGCGAAAGTAAACACGTTAAAACGCCCCTGCGACTGGTTGGTGGCTGGTATGTGGGCCCATAGCTCCAACTAGTCCTTTTTAATGGTGTGTGTCCAGGGAGGTGATCTTTGACCCCTTCTTGCCCTGATGAATTTGCCACAAAATAACTGGCAATGAAACGTGTTGGCCGTCATTACCAAGGTATTCAACATGCTGTGTTTTTAAACAGTGGGATAGACTCCTAACCAGAATAAATAAATATTTGAGAGTCTAACCCCTTTTTTGTCTTTGTTGGCACAGTTTTTGGGTTTTTGTTTCCACAATACACCTCCTTTTGTTATGTGTTTTTTCTGCACTGGACACTGCACATTTTTCTTAAGAGAAAGTTACCAATGATGAAATAGACGTGGGCAAGCTGGTGAGAACCAACCAGTAGCTCCTCTGGTGGTGCGCACGTGAGGTACTTTCTCTGTCTTTACACATTTTTTCACCTCTTTTTTTTATGATTGAGGGTTTGTGTAGAGTTAATTAATTTGTGGACTGACTTCACACTTCTTTGTTTCCCCTTTCTCTGTTGACCTACACAATTTTTAATATTGTAGCATACTTGATGGGGTGATACTATACAATACAATGAGCATTGGAGGTTTTTGACACAGCATTCTCTCTCCCACCCATTCCAGATCAAAAATAAATGTTTGCTACTGGGTGCCAGTACTTTTGTGTTGAAACTCCCCTTAAACATGCCAAAAATGAGTATTTAGGTGGGACCTGTGAACCCAAGAACTCAGATTTGAAAGATCAAGAGAAGAAAGATGAGGAAGATTCACTACCTGGAGAAAACTGCAGCAGATCTGCCTGTGGACTTTGGGTCAAAACCCTGCCTGTCCTCAGCCCTCTCTAGACAATCGCAATAGATTGACTTGTCCTGCAAGCTGGAGAGCTGCCAAAGCCTTGGGTAGCCTGCCGGCACTTAAAAAATCACCCGCAGTCTCCCATTGGAGTAGAGTAACTACGCCTCTGCAGTCCGCAGGCACGTCAAACAGAGTCTGGTCCACCACCTTCCAGCTCTTTGGCCCGATCGATGCCACTGACAACCAGGGGAAGGTACTCGTACTCTGGAAGGTCAGATCTGTCTCCCCCCTCAGTGTGAAGACAAAATGATCAACTGAAGCCATGCTGTACCAACTCCCTGGTACTGGTCGCCCTGCACCAAACACCAACAGGGAGAGTCCAGTCCAGATTCCCACTGCACCACTACCGAGCAGCCATCAAGGGATGTAAGCATCACTGAGACCCACTTTGTGAATGGCACAGCTGTCCTGATTTTGCCCCTGCCAACTGTTTGCTCCTAATCACAAGGAGCATTTTTGCACACTAGCCCAGCCGCCCTAACCACTGTGCACCCAAGTGACCCGACCCAAGTCCCAAAGAACCAGCTGTGCCCCATTGCTCCAAGACCCCTTTCAACCTAGTACCCCTTTGGAAGCTCTCGCACTTGTCCGCAAGTCCGAATATGCAGCCTATTTTCAGGTGGCCCCCCTTCACCTTAGCGTGCCCAGCTACAACCTCACCAACACCCAGCTCCCGGTGAAACCTAGGCCGCTCTCGAAGAACCGCTGGTTGTACTTTGGATCTTGGCCCACTACAACTCCAAACCCTGAAGATGAACCCCTGAGACCGACTGTACCTACCTTTATGCATCTTTGACTTTCCCCTCTATAGGAATGCATTGTGTGTAAAAGAGCACAGGTTTGAATGCTTTACAGCCATATCAATTTAATATCTGTCTGAGTCCATTACGGAGTCTCATTGGTTCTTCCAGTTAAACTGTGCTATTTTACTGATGTCTAAAATGCATTGTAGGACGAATCAGCGAGCTCTATCAGAACATCAGGTATTACTTCTTTTGCTCTGATTGATGTTGCAGAGATTTTGGTCTGCATAATTCTAGCCCAACTTCACTTCTTCAGGAGGATGGGTCTTCCCGGTGCTATTTTTTAATTCTACAGCATGGTTTTGAGAGTGGTGTACCTAAATCTGATCTCAAATTTGTAAATTAGCTGTCAATTAATGATCATCAGTGGACAGCTAACTGAGTATTTTGGCTACCCTGTTTCTTCCCCCTCAACTCAGCAGAGAAAAATCAGAGGATCATTACCTCTGTGGTAAATGGAAATGCTGCAGATTGTCTAATTGTTAAGGGCCCAGTTTGGTTAGAGTAGTAAAGAGAGTAAGTGTATAATAAAATATTACCACTCTTGCACTGCAACAATGGCGAAACCAGGGAGTACACCTATCCCAGAGAAATTAAGTTGTTTCTATTGCCCGTGGCCTCTTCAAATTACACATCCCAGGATCCTAGGCATAGGCAGGTGGAGGGAGACTGACAACCTAAAGACCAATGACAAGTCTCAGCTCTAGACAGAAGGAATCCAAGATGGTGGGTGGACAGACATATAAAGAATAATGAGATGAAGCAGAAAGACAGAAAAAGACTTGCTCTCCTGTAAAGGAGGGAGATAACAGACTGCTGAAAGGGCTGGTGTCATTTTTAAAGACATAGCAAAATAGCAGTTACCTTCTGTAAAACTATAAGCAAATACACTGTAGGCCACTACATTGGAGAAACACCCCCACTTATTGTGTAGGAGACTGGCATGTTTCTGCCCACAAACTCCTCTGATACCAACCTCATTATAGAGCATATTTCTATAATCTAGCCTACAAGTGTCCGAATCGCATTAACCGTTGCACTCGCAGATATCCATTCACATACTCATATCTTCATCACCTTTCCCTGATCGTGGTAGGTACTTTTTATTTAAGCTCTGCTAAAGAGAGTAGATGAGGAGGCTGGAAATGCAGCTCACCACTTCAGCTCAGCTACTGAGGGTTTACCATCCCAGTGCTGAGCTATTTTTAATGTTTGGAGCACTTCAGAACATTCTTGCCACAAAATGTATCAAAACCAAATTTGTGTCCCTTTTCCCAAATGTTGAGAATTGTATAGAGGGGTTGTGGATGCCACAGGAAGGAACTGAGAAAGTAGCTTAAATATAGCAATATTTTGTTTTTTAGACGTGGTAAAAAGTGCTGTGCAAGAAAGGTTATGTTTTCTTTCTACAAATGGTACCAACAAAAGGTTTACTGTGATAACATCACTGTCTTCCCATCTTTTAGGAACAATCACAGATGTAAAAAACATTTTTATAACACAGTATTCACATTTTTTCAAGTTATAGTCATTTGTTTCTTTTTTTGGGATTTCAACTGACTTGCAGTTTGTGGGGAAAGAGGTGAACTTGGAAAGCTATACATTTCTGTAAAAAAGACACAACTTTTAAATTAAGCAATGGGTTGCATAGACCACTCATGGTTTACCCAAAGAAACTAGCCATTAAAATAAAAAATAATGTTAAAAATATAGTTGGCAATGTTTTCATCTGTATTTATTTGCCTCAATGGCTAGTAATATGCTGTTACATTGGTGAGACACTTTTTTTCAGAGATGTTTGCTGGTTATTCAAACAATGTGATACCAAGAGCCAAGAACTGAGCTACAGCTTATATTGATTCTTCATTGTGTTCTGACTATGCTTCATTTCATGTGGTAAAATCTAATGAATGAAAAATGGATACGAGGGAAACCTTAGCATTTTAAATGTGTCCAACATAGTTTAGAAATAGAAGAGATTTGTACAACTCTAAATGTTGGTGTACCCATTTTATCATGTAATTCAAAGGGAATTTTGCAAAGTGCATTTTTTTCTAGCACACTGCCTTACACTTGGACGCCACAAATGGATAGAAATTCAATTGATATTGAAAATTCTGCAGTCTTCAAAATGAAAGCATTTTGCCAATGTGGGCAGCTGCAGTATTTGGGCTCTGGCTCAGTTGCCACCAAGCGAACATACTAAACCCAGGTATTTCTCAAAAGCGGACACCCAGGGGAGTCCAGGGTGGTGAGGCGTGTGTGGATCGCAATATGTTTTCTTACTCCAAATGCTCCGCAAACCTAAAACATGGGCTAAAGACACAAATATTTGTGTGATAAAGTTCTGGAATCTGTGGGGATACACAAAATTTAAATCATCAAAGTTTTGCACTCCTTTCCATATTAAAATGGTAGCCCTCTTGTGTGGCTAGGACACGAGACAAGGCTCAAAAGTACCTTCACTTCCTCTAGCGGCTTGCCACGGGGATAGGGATGCTCAAGTCTCCACGGTGGTAGCAGAGAGACTGTTGGGACTTTAAGGTGGGGGTGTTGCCTAATGTCAGAATTGGCCAGTCTCCATCCCATTTTGTTTACCAAACATCCCTAGCATCCAGTGAGATTTCTGCCCTCTCTAGAGCACAAATCTTTCTATCTTCCACCAGGTAGGAACTAAGGAGCTCATTATGATGGCGGAAGGATCGCCGGTGTGGCGGTCCCTCCGCCATCTGACTCCCATTTCCCCCGCCACATTAGGATGGCGGGGGCGATCGCTTTGTGACCACAGCAGTCACAAAGACCGCCCTCCACGCTTCCGCCACAGGCAATCGCCACGATTCCCTGGCGGAGTGGTCAGCATGGGTAAAATGACGGCAGTGCCTAGCAGGCACCACCTGCCAGATTACAATGCTGGCGTCAGCCAGCCTTTCCATGGCAGTGGAACCGCCATGGAA
Organism: Triturus cristatus; assembly: GCF_964204655.1. NCBI lineage: Eukaryota > Metazoa > Chordata > Amphibia > Caudata > Salamandridae > Triturus > Triturus cristatus. The sequence goes on from NC_140590.1 coordinate 1,471,913,542, forward strand.
AGGCTGGTGGAGGCTGGGTTTGGGGGCCCATTGCGGGCCCCATCTGTGTGGGGGAAGTGTGTATGTGCACTGGGGGTACCCATTGTACCCCCTACATTTCCATGCACAAGGTGGCAGGCAGCCTGCCAAGTTGTGCATGGAAATGCACAACATGCGGTCTCAAACACCGCGGCGGTGCTGCAGCCAGCAGCACCATCCGCTATGTAAAATCGCTGGATGCGACTGCCACGGTAGCGGTCGCATCATGATTTGGAGTGCAGGACCGCCGCCTTACAGGCAGCGGTCTTGTATCCGCTACGATGGCAGGTAGACTCAAGTCCGCTCGCCATTGTAATCGGCCTCAAAGACTGTTGAGCCAATTCTGGGTGGGGACATGTCTGATGCATTGACAGGCTATACCACATTATTTTGGGTCATTTTTCCCTGGTGGCTAGCGGGCTTTCTGCGTCCTGCCACCGCGGTGGTCAGATTGGAGTTAAACTCTCTCATTTGTCACCCAGGAGTAATGAAGGACTGCATTGCCCTGTGAGACAGATTTGGAGTAACCTCCCCTTCTATGCACCCCAAGGCATGCAAAAACACTGTATTGACCATTGTGGGGGCTGGGGGGGGGCTCATTGCCTGATGCTAGGGTGGCTCAACCACCCCCTTTATCCTTAGAGGTAAACCTACCTACCTGTAGCCCAAGGGCATAGAAAATCTGTTGTGCCCTCGTGCCCAGGTCCAGAGGGCCGTTCCCCCCAAAGATGTCTCTTGTATCCAGTTGGTGGATCCGTGCTTGGGGATCATGGTCCCAGTGGAATCCCCATTGATTCAGGTGGCAGAGGTACCACTAGAAAGGGGATATTGTACCCTTTCAAGTGGTACCTCTCCCACACAGATCGGTGTTTGGGGACAGAGGTATGCTCCTCGAGCACCGATCAAATTAATAGCTGACAGTGTCTAATGGTTGTGTGCATTTTCACTTTGTTAACTGGGACGTAAGCATACTCTGCATGCTGGTCATCACAAGCATACAATGAAAACTCAGGACAAAAGGGGATCTCTTCACTCGCATCCCGACTTTCTTTTTTCTTCAGTATGGTGAAAGATCATCAGTTTGGTGAATGACCCCCTGATGTCAACCACACTAGAGATGGTAATGCAGTCAGAGTTATTGGGTCATACACTGCATAAACAAGGTCACCCAGAGTCTCATAGAACTGACTCCATACAAAAGTACAATTGTCAAGTGATAGCATACTCTTTTGTCTACCTCAGTCTACTTCACCCACACCAGTCAGTATCCCTCCAGCATTTAGACCATCAGACCTGGCCTTGTTAAGACCTCAAAAGTCTATCTCACAAGGCTTATACAGCCATCCTTCAGCACAAATTAATACATTTCTAGATCCTTCATCAGAGCACTCCCTGCTCATCTTTTTACACCCCAAGATCCCTATATGCTGTTATGTGCATTTTTAAAATGCACTAGAACCCGCAATGTATCCTGCCACTGAACAGGTGTGTGTGCCTAGCCCTGCCTACAGAATTCAAGAAGAGAGGAGGAGGCTCTGGTGTGGAGATAGAGGTGGAGGCCATTCCACACTTTAGGAGCACTGTAATAAAATGATATGGTTTTGTGTATGCTTGAGATCTGTGTGAGTAGGAATCCTGTAGTGCTTAGGTGTCTGGGTGGTTGGTGGACAGAGATGCGACTGTTGTATAATGCCTTGAATTTTGTGTGTGAGGTATTTGAACAGAGCACTTTGTTTATCGGGAGCCAGTGGAACTCTTAGAGGTGTGGTCTCATGTGTGTGGGAAGTTGAGGATAAGTCTGGCTTCTAAGTACTGGGTGGTTTGTATTCCTCTAGTGAGTTGCTTGGTGATCCCTACGTAAAAGGTGTTCCGATAGACTAACTTCCAGGTGACTAAGGCATGACTAGGGCATGAGTGACAGTTTTTCTAGTTGTGCTTGGGAGCCATTTGAAGATCTTCCTCGGCATCTTTGGAATGTGGAAGCTGGATGCAGTGAAGGTGTTGATTTGTGCGGTCAGATCCACTTTCCTGTTGGTGGTTATTCCGAGGTTCCTGGTGTAGGTGCTGTGTGTGGGTCTGAGTTCAGCCGGCCACGAGTTTGAGTCCCATGGTAAGATATTCTTGCAGAAGATTGCTAATTCTGTCTTGTCCGTGTTCAGATTGAGACAGTTGGCTTTCATCCAGTTTGTGACTTTGGTCATGCAAAGGGTAACTTGTTTCTTGTGTTGGGGTGTCTTATCTGTGTCAAGAGCTGGTCTTCCAGGTGACAATGGTGATGACTTCTTCATGTGAACATATGGCTGTTTATTTCCAGAGGTAGGAGCGGATGCCAGATTGTAGGAAGAGTTCAGAACTGCTCCGGGAAACATCCCAGGAAGAAGTAAAAAAACAGAGACTGCAGAGTCCACTGAAACTAAGAGAAAGCAATGAAGAAACAATTGCAACACAACATGTCTTCCTGGAGGACTCCCTTTGATAGTGAAGAACATGAAGTGAGACAATTCAAAGAAAGGTTCAGCCATCTTTGATTGGGATAGGCAAATATAAATAATAATCAACAAGACAGTAATACAATTGAAAAATAATATCAGGCATAGCACTGCAAGGTATTAATTAACTAGGCTTATTCCTTTGTTCTTTCCTGCATGCAGCTTATACTAGAATCCTTCTGAATGATCTCTGCGCTTTAACGGGCAGGAAGAAAGATGGTGGCAGAAGAGGATTCTGTCATGTCCTCTCCACCGCCGAGGAGGCAGAGAGGAGAACCACCACGTTGCTGATTGCCAACAGACTAGGCGGCCTTAGGGAGAAAGTAGTGGGAAGCAGCCGCTAGCCACGCTCTTACAGCAGAGGCAAGGAGCTTCTCCTTACAGTCTGGGAAAGATAGTATGAGTTGCATGTCATCAGCATAGTAGAGGATGTTGATGTTGAGTGTGTGTATGACATTGGCCAGAGATTTCATGTATATGTTGAAGAGTTTGGGGCTGAGCGATGAACTTTTAGGCACTCTGTAAATTAGTTTGTGAGCTTCTGAGGAGTAAGGTGCCAGGCTGTCAGCTTGTGTTCTAGCCATTAAGAAGGAGTAGACACAGCAGTGAGCTTGTCCTTGGATGCAAATCTTGTGCAGGGGTTTGATGAGGAAGGGGTGGGAAATGGTGTCAAATGCTGCAAAGAGGACAAGGGAATGAGGGGTTCCATGTCTCCTCTGAGGCAGTGATGAATGCTATTTCTGTACTGTGTTTGGGCTTGAAACCAGACTTGCCTGGCATTGAGGACCTGGCGGTTGCTTAAGTGGTTGGTGAGGTGCTGATTCATTTCTCTAAGACCATTGCTGGGTATGGCAGGAGGGAGGTGGGTCTGTAGTGGGAAAGCATGGCTGGGTCAGTCGATGGTTTCTTGTGCAAGGGCATGATAGAGGCATGTTTTCAGGTGTTTGGGAATGTGGCTGAGTCAATGGGTGCATTAAGGATGAGTGTTAGTGCTTGACTGATCAGTAGGAGTCTTTGGTGAAGATGTGGTGGGGCAAGGGTCAGATCGAGCCCCTGTGTGCATGTCCTTAATTGTAGCAGGAATTTCGACCTTGCTAGCCGTGAGCCACAATGTCATGGTTCGTTCTTCTGCCGTGCTGGTAAGTTGAATTGCGATTGTGATGAGGTCCGGTTGAGAGTTAGAGTTGCTGTATACGGAGGTGATTTTGTTACAGCAGAATTCTGTGAGCTTGTTGCCAAAGTCTTGTGAAGGGGTAATATTGCTGAAGGTGACAAGAGGCACGGCGAAACCTTATATGTTGGTAAAGATTTCCTTGCTACTATTAGTGCCTGCCCTGATGCGATCTGCAAGAGCTATGCACTTGGTGGTATAGAGCTGATAGCATCTTAGAGCTTGTTTGAAGATGTCTTTATCTGTGGTGTCTTTACTTGCTCTCCATTAGCACTCACGTTGCTTGAAGTGGTGTTTCATCAGCCTAAGTTCTGTCTACCAGTTGGTCTGAGGTTGAGCTCTTGCCGCTGGGATGCAGTTAAGGGGTTCCAGGGTGTCAGGGTGTGTGGTGATCCAGCTGTTGAAGTTCTTGATGGCTGTCAGCAAGTTGCTGGTGTGCTCGAGCCATTGCTTGGAAAGGGCAGAAGCTTACTTCTCTTCTGTAATGATTTTGGTGGCACATCTGTGGTATTATGGGATAGGTATGGTGAAACTGACAAGGGCGTGGTCTGTCCAGGTCATAGTTGCTTGCTTGTCAACTGTAATGCTGCTTATTGAAGAGCAAATCGGGTGCAATACGTGTCCGAAGATGTGGGTGAGTTCAGTGATGTGCTCAGTGAGGCCAAGGTTTTGGAGGTTTTATAGAAGGGCCAAAGAGTTTGGGTTGGTACAGTCTTGTATGTGAAAATGAAGACCTCCGAGGAAGAGAAAGGTGCTGGTGTTGATGATGAGGTTGTTTAATGAAGTCCGTGATGTCACTGGCAAAATTGGTGCAAGGTCCTGGTGGTCTGTATACAACGGTTCTGCCCAGAGAGAAGTTGGCTGTGACGTCGATCTTGAATTTGAGGGATTCCATGTAGCTGGTGGGGGTGTTCATGTAGGTGGGGCAGCTGATGGCATCTTTAAATATGATTGTGACTCCACCTCTGTGTATGTGCTGCCTGTCTAGCCTGGTGATCTTGTATCCAGCAGGGATGGCTGTAGCGATATCTGGCGCAGGAGTTGGGTGTAGCCATGTTTTTGAGAGAAAGAGGAGGTCCGCGGCATGGTTTTGCAGTAGGCCCCATACCTCAGTGGTGTGCTTGGTGAGCTCACTAGTGTTGTGGCATGTTGTGTGGGTGGTGTTTGGTCTTTGTGAGTGGGTGGGGTGCTGGGTGCAGTTGATGTGAGAGTGGAAGGTGTATAATGTAGGAGAGTGCATACGACCATTTAGGAGACCCATGTGAACACTCCTTCCATGTTATGCGGTATGGTGGAGCAGCAGTGCGGCGATTGGCAGCTGGGGTTGAGAGCACGGAGGAACATGGCAGGGTAGCTGTGAGTAGGGGGAGAAGCATGGGTTCCTGGCACTGGGCTCGGTCCAGGCGCAGACGGGCTTGCCTTTGGCGCACCAGTGGCACGTCCATGCTGCAGCTACCATTAAGTAGGTCCTGGGAGGGAGGAAGGTTGCAGTGGGAGGAAAAGCAGTGATATCACTTCCTGTGCAAATGGAAGGTGAGAAATCCATTGATATCACTTCCTGTGCAGATGGGTGATGGAAAATCACAAGACGATGACAACATCAGCAGAGAGGTCCAGGGCTGTATCAATGTTTTTCTTCTTAACCCCTTTTGTGCCACGCCCTTTCCCCGCCCTATGCCGGCCGTTACATTAGCGGGCGGGGTTCATGACGAGCTGGACTCGTCATGGGCACAGCGCAACCGCGGCCCATGACGAGTCCAGCTCGTCATGGGCACACAAGGGGTTAAAACGAACTGATGTTTAGCAGTGACAGGAATGCAGCCTTGGACTATGTTTGCTTCCAAATCCCTAACATAGCACTGATACAGGAGGCAAATCTGCTCTGGGCTGAGAATGAAATGCTAAACAAGTACTGGGTACGAAAAGCTATTAGCAGCAGCTTCAAGCCTCCTCCATCAGTCCATAAAACCACAAAGTTCCAGGTGATATTTGGTTTTCATTCTCTCCTACAGATTATTATCAGTTAGGATTCTGAAAACGTTGACAGGCATTGATGGTTGATACGGTTTTGCTAAGATTGACCAAGTGTTAATCTTTTGATAGGCACAGTTTTTGCACCAAGCAGCAACAATCAGACCTCTTCTCCAAACTGTCCAAACTACTCACGAAATTCAGCCTGGTACAGTCATCCGGGATGAGTGGAATTTGACAACTAGATGATGATTGACCGGACAGGGAAGCCAGAGGCAGCTTGGGAGCTTAATAGGGACATTCCCAAGGACTTGCTGATACACCATTCTGCTGGATTTCACTTTTGATTATTGAATCAATGGTACATGCACAAGGATTGAGTATTGTATTGCTTCAGACTCCCTGCTGCCCCAAGTTTTGGAGTGTGTTGTAGTGGATGGAAGCATTTTGAATAACATACTTTGGCTAGAACTGGCCTCGTCTCCCTTTCTTTGAAAAGTTGGAGGAATAACACTTAAAAAATAAAGGTACTTAGAGTTTGGAGGATGAGATACTCATTCACAAACAGAGTGACGGATATCCTGCACGCCATGTTTCAAGGGCCATATGATATAATACGCTCACAAAGCTGGATATCCTATCTGCCCAACGTTTCTGAAAACCAACAAAGGTGTAGTGAACTCTAGCAAAACTTTCTAGGCAGTGAGTAAACCATTCTTCTTTGAAACCAGATGACAGAAGCCATCCTGTCTGAAAGGACATCATGTGAGAAACAGAAACTGCTCAGAATAACTACTAATGTCTACATAAGCAGAAATGCATTATCTCACTTCTAATGGAGACACTAAAAACAAGACAGGCTTTTAATTTAATGTCAGGACCGGAGGCGAGGATGGTGCTTTTTTCCTTCGCTTTTATTATACATTTCTTCAAATAGCAGCCAATAGAAAACATATCTGCAGATAGCGGGTCCTGAGTTGGACGGCAAGGTCTAGAGGGCCCTCCTCCCTATCAGATTCATCATGGGGTCATCACAGTCTGTATTGTATATGGATGGAGAGGAAGTGAACCTGCAGGGGGGCCCGGGGTGGAGAAGAAGAGAACATGCAGGGGGGCCCTGAGGGACCCACCATCAGGGGCAGGTGCCGCGTTGAGTGGCATAACATGAGCTAGGAAGGTCCTCTTTAGCCGGCCAAAGGCATTGTGGTCCACCTCCAATTCCCACATATGTTTCTGCTTCACAGGTTCGGTCGCAGGCATCACCTGATCAGGAATAGGGGCCCTGGGTGGTAATTAGCTAACACACAATACCTCTGTTCTGACCTATATTGCTTTCAATGTGACCTGGTCAGGTTCTAACATGTCATCAAGCTCAACATTAATATACAATACACCAAATATAAGCAGAATAAATGTTATACTTTATTTTATTGCATCTCTGGCATCTTTTCTTTAAATATTAAAAAACTTTTTTATATAAATTTTATCATTTTTGGTTTTTTTGGTTTACATTTAGTTTGGGAAATACATACATATATACATATATATCATTGTCTATCTATACATATAGGAAGCTTCTGAATGATTACAAAACGCAAGGGCTACTGAGTAAGGATGAAACTGCTTTTCTCAGCACAGAATCACCTGTCTTACTCTTCCTCTATTTCCTTCCCAAGGTGCATAAAATGCCTCCCCTGTTCCAGGGCGACCAATCATATCTGCACGCAAAAGTATGTGTGAAAACATATTAAAATATGTGGACTTTTTTCTCCAAGATCGTGTCTCCAGCCAGCCCTCCTACATCAAAGACACCAGTGATTTCTTATGTAAGATCAAGGACATTCCATGGCATAATGACTATCTGTTAATTTCACTCGATCTCTCTTCCTTGTATATCAGCATTCACCATACAGATGGGTTAGACGCCTGCAAACACTTCCTTGACAAAAAGCCTATACATTGCCACAACCATAATGTGATGCTCCTCAAGCTCATTCATTGGTGCCTCACACACAACTAAATTTTGTTCAACAAAACAGTGTACCAACAGCTGAGGGGAGTAGCCATGGGGGCCTGTTTCTCACCTAGCTATGCATGTCTTCATGTAGGCTGGTGGGAGGAACAGGTCCTCAAGGGAGAACACATCACAGCTTGGAACGATAACATTATCACTTGGTTAAGGTACATCGATGACGTGTTCTTAATTTGGAAGGGCAGTGTTGAGAGTGCTAACACGTTCATCACACAGATTAACAGGAACACCTTGAACCTAGAATTCAATGCCAACATTAGCCCCACATCTATTGAATTCCTAGACGTTACCCCATACATTGCCAATGGCGCACTGCACTCCAAATTACATAGAAAGCCCACGGCGGGCAACCCAGTCCTGCACGCCTCGAGTTTCCACCCCAGGCACCTAATAACAAGCATCCCCTATGGAGAAATGCTCAGAATTAGAAGGATTTGCAGCTCACCCGCTGATCTGTTGACATGTCAAAAAGAGGCAGCCAAGAGGTTTAGAACACGAGGTTACTCCTTAGCTAACATCAACAAAGCTATGAAGAGAGCCAACGCTCAACCCCGAGAGGCTCTTCTCACAGGGATTGGGAGTCCTGTCGCAGAAGGGGACAGTAATTTCTCCACTGAAGAGCATACATCCACATTAGGCACCTCTGATCCAGACAATAGCAATATCATCACTAGTGAGATCAAACAAACAGTTAGCACTAGACTCATCATCACTCATAACACGGAAGTGAAAGCTATCAGATCAGTCATCAACAGAAATTGGGGTATCATCAGATCAGACCCAACTCTGGGTCCTCTAGTTGCTCATTATCCAGACATCACATACAAACGTGCCAGATCTATGCATGACGCCCTTGTCAAAAATAGTCCAGAAATCAAGAATATGTCTAATTGGCTTTCTGAAAGGAAAGGATATTTTAAATACAATAGTTGTAGGGCCTGTAAGTTTGGTAAAAATATTACACGACTTGATTCCACCTTCAGACTAACACCTCTCATCATCAAACAACACCTTACATGCAGAACAGAATACGCCATTTATATGCTGGAATGTGACTGTGGGCTTTGGTACTTTGGGAGCACCAAGTTAGCTGTTACACATGCGCATCCTTCAACACCTCAGAGCCATCGTGAATAGTGACCCCAAATACCCGGTGGCGAGACACTTTAAGGAAACACATCACAAAAACCTGGATCCTAGAACTAGGTACTCAGTGATTGACTGCATCCCTACACTACGAAGAGGTGGCAATAGGGAAAAGCTGCTTCGCCAAACAGAAAGCAAATACATTTTGCAGTTCAACACTAAGGCACCAGCAGGCCTTAATACTAGTGAGGACCTTTATCATTTTCTTTAAACTCATAGACGGATGTGTTTACCTAGGGTTCTGTCTTTAAGTCACAATGCGTTCATGTAATATTCCACCAACTGCCTGGCCTGTATTCCATGTTTGTTTATGTATTTTATCTAAAAAAACTGCCCGATGTTCTGTATTGCAATATGAATTTTTAATGTTTGTCACTATTTACTTGCACTGCACACTCGTGCTTTATTTCGTCACACACGTGCTTTAATCTTCACATTTTTAAGTCAGCCTGACTAGATCATATTTGTTCAGATTTGTTGGTTCTTTTTTGACTTGCATGCACATGTTACCTTTACTTTACAACATGGCATACATACCCGGTTTTTTTAAACCACAAGTCTCGCATTTAGGAGGAGACTATTAATTTCTGACACAATACCACCACTTTCAGACACTGGGCACTGTCCCATGCATGTCTCCTCCAATATCACGCAAAGCACTTTCCCTTGACCCCTCTCACCATGTGAGTTCCCAATCTGCTTTTAATTGCAGTAGCCTGCTTAACCTCTGTCACGCCCATAACTGGTTTGTGGACATCCTACACCTACATTTGACTTGATAGATTACAGCACTCCTCAAATAGGGGCTCTTACAGCAGACAGCATTTCCCTAGTTAATCTCATATTTTTTGGCATACGCATCTGTCTGTCACTGTATTTGCACTCTAATATCCGAGGCTCAGTCCTCCGTTTCCCGATATACTGGCGGGGTTATCTTAGGACCCCTGTAGCTCCTATTTACGAGCACTAGTATAGTCATGTGTACTCACGTAAGATATACGCCAGCATTGGGATAGATGTTCCATCACTTCATCGCCAGATTTTCGCCAGTGTGTGTCAGATTGTACTGTCTCTCTGTTCCACTAGTGCGCGATGATTTCAGGCCAGATGCTTCATTTCCAAATAATTCATTTTGTTTGGTTTCCACTCGTCGCCATGTGATGTCATCAGCATTCACAAAATTATTTCTTTAAACAGTCTGTTTTTGCTGTTGTCTGCATGCCTAGCCATGTCATTTGACACTTGCTTTCCTTCGTGTAGTAAAATTTCACGCATGACTTCTGGCGTCAGATGTAGTAAAATGCCTACTCACTACCATGATTGTAGCAAGCAGACTACTGCCTCCAATCACCTTCACCTCATGCTCATGGTGCCAGGGATTTCTGGGAATAGTTTTTCAGAAACTTTTTCTAAGGGCTGCTGTTTGAAGTAATGTATTATAAAAGTGAAGGAAGAATGCATAATCCTCACCTCTGTGTCCTTAATAGAATTGAAACTTTTAGTTGCAAAAGCTAGGAAAAGTTATATTGTTCAATTGAAAAGTGTGCTCCATTTTTGGCTATTACAATGAAATATAATGTCTAGGCCAAGCCCTGATTTACTGTACGGAAATAACAGAGGCATTCTTAAATTTGTTGCAGATACTGCACCACTCAGAGGACTAGGATACTACATAAACCTTAATGCACATATATCAACCAAATCAAACTGCCTCGAATGCCAACAGACACTCATGAAAATGCAGTAGACAGTATCCTTGTCCAGGTAATCATGGGGTTCAACAGTGACGATTCGATGTAAAATCCATGAAAAAGGGTGGATTACCTATCGAACTTAAAAAGATAGACAAGCTATGATTGTTTTCCTTGTAGTGCAGGGTGTTTTTGGAAACAAGATCTACTGATTCCATTATAACTGAGTTCAATAAGACAACCATATGACCTATTCTAAAGCCCGCAAGAGAATCGTTTGTGTGGGGGATGAATGACCTTAGAGAATGCCTTGATAAAGCTGTGCTGCCCTGCTTTTAGATGTTTTTGGCTATCTCTGTGCTGTTTTCCCTCCAGGAGAGCAACATTCAAGCAAGGTCACACAGAGGTCTTTCCATTCAATTTTGTGAAACATCAGATAGGGACTCTGATGTTGAAATGGTGCTCAAAGTGATTTCCTCCAGTCAATGATGATAACTATCCCTTCTTCCCAGGCTGTGTTAGACTGACATTTCTGGCAGAAATATTATTAAGCTTGCATAAAGGTATTTTTTTGCCTCCTACCATGTGTATGCCTACAGTACACTAAGTCTGAACCATCTTGTGGAAACTGGGTCCTTTTGCCTCCATCATGTATGACACGTGTATGTGGTTATGGATGTGTGGGTGTTGTTTCGTATGTGTCTGGCTGAGCGAATGATGGAGTCCACTTGACTTCACATGCGTGTAACACAAAATGGGTGTTGGCTTTCTCTAGGGCTGCCCAGAGTCCATCTTCAACCTCGGGCCTTGAACACACACAATCTCTTATCACTTTACCAAAACAGACAAATGGTCTGGGTGGGGTGGGAACCCACTAACCACTTTGAAGTACCCACAGTTCCCTCAGCCATGCTGCCAATTAGTGCCCCAGCTGCTTCTGGGCTGTTGAACTCCAATGGACTGTGCCACCACACTCAGCAACAGAGAGCAGACAGCAGTCTCCACAAAAGGCAGTCCTAAAAGACACCCAAAGAAGATAATTTGTTTCCCAAACTTGATGATGCGCTTTATTCTTTGGGCGATGGGTTCATGGATAGTCTAGTTATTGAAACAAAATAACTGAAAAGCAAACACTATACCATAACCTTTATTTTGAAGTGTACCATTGGGAACTTTGACATGATTCTATGTACAACTCTGATTCGGTTGCTGCCTTACCAATCAATACCTTGGGTGCACCACAGGGGCCTATATGATTATCTTCCAGACACCAACATTGCCCATAGGCCCCTGTGTAAACTCACACGGCCTCCTTGAGAAAGTCTTAAACAGCTCATTCTTGTTACCACATGAGAGCCAAGTGCTGAATGGGAGTAATTGGAAAGTCAACTGGAATACCACAAAATTGTATGTCCAAGACACCAAAGGTAAATTTCATCAATTGTTATGGTTGGAACCCAACCACCTCTGACTCTTCAGACAAACAGCACGTAATACCACATCTCTATAATCAACACTGATATGACAATACTGGTTCAATTCTTGCAGATAGACTTTGTAGTGTCATCACCAATCATATTCATGACAAACAAGTCAGATTTGTGCCTGGGGGATCAACTAGAAGCAATCTGTGTACTTTCTTCTATATGCTAGCATAGGAGAATGAGAAAATAATGCTCTCCTAGGATGCAGAGAAATCATTAGCCCAATTTGAGTAGGGCTATTGACGTTTTAGCAGAATAGTGTAGTTTTAATATTGACCTGTTAAACTGTTGTGTCCATGATATCAACAAATAGTCAATCTAAGTAGATGTGGAGTTAAGAACAGTAAATTAATACTTATCTATATCTATATATATATATATTCACTGAAAAAACCTAGGTTTCAGACATGTTATAGTTAGGAATTAGCATTTAAAAAACCTTAGAAATTCACTGAAAAAAACATAGGTTTCAGGGGCGTTATAGTTAGCTGGACATTTCACTCGTCCAAAAGCATTGAAATTCCCCTGTTATAGTTAGTTCAGCTAACTACATCTTGCGCGCCCGCAATGCACTGCTGATGACGTCACATATTACATCACTCATGACATGGTCAGTGACATCACTCATGACATCACTGATGACATCATCCAGTGAATGTGTGTCTTTCTGAAATGTAAATATTTTTTATATATGTAGATCTCAAGGTCGATGGAAGAATAAATGGGTATATAAGTGTTTAAATGGATGATTTTTTTTTGTACAATTGATTGTATAACGGACTGATTAAGTGTATCTTAGTGAATACATGGGTTACTGAGTAATGTTTAAATATGTAAATATCTGTATCAGTCTCCCACTTTGTGTATAAGTGACTGCATGGGTTGGTGAGTAGCTACATGAGTGTCTATATGGGTTATTGCTTGGTTTTTCGAGTATCAGTATGAGTGTCGGAGTGTCTGTATGGTTCAGTGGAGGGTATTACTTAGTGCATAGATGCATGAATGAGTACGTCACAGTTTATATGTGTTGAAGACAGTATGTGTGCAGGACTGTATGGGTGGATGAGTGTGTGTATGGGTGTGTTAGTGAGTGAATGACTGTCTCTATAGTGTCTTTATAAGTAACTACATATGTTTTAAACTAGTATATGTGAGTATTGCTGTATATAAGTGAGTATATATGAGAGTGAAAGATTGGAAGAGTTCCTGTATGAATAAGTATGTGTCTCTTTAGGTGTTTTTTTAAAAGAATAAGTATGTGTAACTTTCTGTAGCAGTAAGTGTGCTGGTGTGTGTATAACTGTATATGCAAGTAAATGGATGCTTGATTCTTTATTAGCATGAGTGACTATGTGTGTGAGTAACTCTATGGATGAGTGGCGGTGTGTAACAGGATGTTTAGGTGTATGAGTGCATATGATGAGTGAGTACATGTATGAGTGACTATATAGGACTGTTGGTGTATGAGTAGATGTGTATGTAGATCTTAGAATTACTGAATAGGTTGTTGTAACTGGTATTGGTATGCCCATTTTTTTGAAAATTTTCATCAGTGATGTCATCAGTGATGTTATTTGAGATGTCATCAGTGATGTCATGAGTGATGTCAGTGACCATGTCATGGGTGATGTAATATGTGATGTCATCAGCAGTGCATTGTGGGTGCGCGAGTTATAGTTAGCTGAACTAACTATAACGGGGGAATTTCAATGGTTTTGTACGAGTGAAATGTCCAGCTAACTAGAACGCCCCTGAAACCTATGTTTTTTTTAGTGAATTTCTAAGGTTTTTTAAATGCTAATTCCTAACTAAAACATGTCTGAAACCTATGATTTTTCAGTGAATTTCAAAGGTTTTGTAAATGACTATATTTAAATGTATTAATTGTTATATTTATTTTTTTGATACTGATTTACTACATTTTTTAAACTATTTATTTTTAGATATTTTATTTTTTAAATTACATTATAATTACATTATACATTACATTACAAAATATACTTTCTCAGAATGAATTACTTTAGTTTAAATACTTTGCAAATAGGCAATAGACTTTTAAGTACACTAGTTACAGTTATTGCAATGGGCAACACAATTTCAAACCCAATGCAACATTGAGCTCGATGGGAATTTCTAGTTTAAATGCAATTAGTTACTTTATGGATTACTTTTCTAACCACAGGACTGGATCCTAGATTCAGTCCTGGGACATCTCCTGTAAACAGTTGAGTAAAAGCGTTTTGGTTACACGAGTGATGTTTAATGAATATTATTGTATTTTAAAAGTTGACACTTGGAAGCTTTTCTGGTGAAGTCCAGACAATGGATTCCTATGGAAGGAAATACAAGTTACTGGTAAGTACGGTTAGAATTTCTTTGCAGGGTCAGTGCTGGGCTAAAAGATGCAGCACTGGGTTCTCTCCTGATAACAGGTGAGTAAATCGGAATTCGTTGTTCGGAGGATTTTAGGTGAATATTTTAAAGTTCCAAAACTCCACACTTAGAAGAATTTCCAAGTGAAACAAGTCAATGTTAGCCAATGGAAGGAAATTCAAGTTACTGGTAAGTATGGTTAGAATTATTTTTCAGGATCAGTACTGGGCTCAAAGATGCAGCACAGAGGTCTCTCTGCATTTATTCATACTTAGCCCCGGGGGTGGCGGTCCCTGGGGCAGTGTGGGGGGGATTGGGCCCCCCCACACTTTATTTATAACATGCCCCCGGGATTTGCCCCCCCGGGGGCTAATATTCATTGAAGCGCGGGAGACCGCGCTTCGTTTTTTTTTGGATCGGCAGGATTATGCTGATTTTTTTGGGCCCTGGGGGTCCTTTTGGGACCCCCTAAGCAGGCCTAGGGGGTCAGGGTGTTTCTACCCTGCCCCCTTTTTGCGTTCTGCGCGTTTTTTCTTCTCTTTTCTTGTGCCTTGGTTCTACCGAGGCACAAGATGGCTGCCAACACTTCCTGGTTTGGAGTGTTGACAGCCAATAAGCATACAGCTCGTGCTCGACAGGGTGCGCGGATCCACCGCACCCATAGATATATCTATGATTTTACCTTTGTTTTTCTCAGGAACTACTGAATGGATTTACACCATTTAAGCAAAAGGCACGAGTGTGAACCAAGGGCTACCTTTTTGCCAAATTTGGTGTAATTCCGTTCAGCAGTTCGGGCTGTAGCTGCGACTAACCGTCCCTATGGAAAATTGCATGGGGAAAACACTTGTTGGGACTCCCCTTTTTCTCGGCCCCCGCTTGACGAATCACCCCGAGACCTTAAGGATAGGAGCGGACCGGAGCGGGCCACGAGTTTTGAAAATTTCGCAAAGATTCGTCAACCGGCGGAAAAGTTTTTCCAAATAGAATGTTGCGGATTTCCTATGAATAATAGGTCCTAACTATAACTACCTACTGGCGACCGCCAGTAGGTAATATACTTACCTTGATGTTGATGGTCAGTATTATAGATAGGATATTATAGGCGGGCAATATTAAAGCAGCAATAATGTGACAAACAACCAGAAAACTTGTTCAAGATACTGAAACGGGACATGGAAACAATTTTATGAACAAAATCAAGTGGCTCTATGCTGACCCACAAACACAAATTAAGGCGCTAGATTCCTGTCTGATACAGTTAATCTCAGGAGGTTCATGACACAAAATACCCACTAATTCCCATGCTCTTTCTCCTGGCCCATTAAACTGTGATGGTAGCCATTATACTCTTTTTTCACAGTTCAAAGAGAGAAAAATATAATGCTCTAGATACGATATTTTGCTCACTATGGCATCCCAGGAGTCCTCTATTCCAACTCGGATTTCTCTTTGATCTATATTTGTCATCCATATCTAGCTATAAAGCAGACTGGTGGAAGAGTGAGGTCTTATCAGTGGTTAAGTATATTCTCAGTGCTTCTTGTGGGGAGAATATATTTATCTGGGCTCCCAGGACCTTTCAATATCAAGGTATTAAATATAATTGTGGTGTAAAGAGCATGGTACCAGATAAGCATGGGAGTGAAGTTCCACCCCACGCTCCTCGAAGAACGAGGAGTTCCAAAACTCTCTACTCCGCAGAGCAGAGTTGTTTCATCTCTCGAGCTCCCCAACATTAAGTTGTCGAAAGCGAGCAAGGAAAATCTTACTCCAGATCACCTCCCAGTGAGATTTCTAAATGTGGGTGGTCGCGGATTGCTGCTACTGCTCACAATGAGAAACCTTCCGTTCGCATTGAGGAAGCTGCCACTCGAGTAGAACATGTACTCGAGTGGCCGAAATAAGCAGCACCCTCTTACGCTGCGCACAGTGCCATCACACTGATTTTACAGAAGGGACAAACACCTGGCGCTAAAAATGTGCACAAACGGCACTACCTTGTGCTTTCCGCTGCTTGCGGAACTTTGCGTAGTGCAGTAGAGTTTTGTTCTTAACTCCGCCCAGGCCTAGTACCATACTAACTTAGACCACTCTTTGAAAATGTCACTATTAATTTTTGTACGTGGTATAAACTGCGTTTCTCAATAAGGAGCAAGATCTAAGTGAAAGAGTGATACTTTGTCCACGATATAAATAAATATTTGTGATGTTCACTCGACACATAAAAAAAAACAATGTTGAGAGACATATATGCCCTCATCAAGGTTTTCCTTTGGGCTGCAGTGAAATCAATATGGAGTACACTAACACATTCTCAATTACGATTGGATTAGAAGGTCTTTGCAAATCAACATACACGTTTAGCATAAAGAAGTTGGTTGGAGGATAGTGGCATATAGAAATAAACCAAAAATGAGAGCTCATTTATTTTATGTGGTTAATGATCACCTGGGTGATGGGGAATCCAGGGGTGGGGAAGTGAACCAGGCAGATTACTCCCCAGGTGACACTAAAGCCCAAAACATAATAGAAGACTTTTCTTCATATTTCCCTTCCCTTTCCTTGACTTTCTCTAGAAACTCAAGAGGTTCCACAGAGGATATTCTTCCGAGTTGCTCATAATATTCCAGTCCATGTGTAAACTCCTGTTTACACATGGGCCGGAATTATGAGTTTTAAGGTATTTAACACATCCAATAATTATCAGATACATTAAATAACTCAAGCTTCATTAAATGTTGGCAGGTTAAACCTGCTTAAATTTAACAGACGAAGCATACGGTATTTACCATATCATGTTGATTGTTGTGCATTACACACCAAAATCTCCATAGACTCCTAATAGGTGTCATTTATCACACCCGATGAATAACGTATCCCCTGGCATTGTTTTTTATCAGGGGAGATAAATAATGCCTGACTGTGTAATGAGGGAAAGAGTGTGTTTGAGGACAGACATTAGGAGTTACCTTCTTCTGCTCCTGTGGACTCAGAGTCTTCCCAACAAAGGGCTCTGAAAGACTGCAAGCAAATGCTCCCTTCGACACCCCATACAAATGAAGATGAGTCAGGTTCCCTGGTTGAACAAAATATTGGCTGCATGAATGAAGATTAGATCTTCAAAATATTACATAACCAGCACTGGATAATCATCTTTCTAAAAACAGCAAACCTTTTTTGCTGAGGTGTTGTTCTGGAGCTGCAGATGGTGCAGATCAGAGCTTCCGAATCCCCTCTACTTCCACGGACGGAATGATTTCACAGTCACACACGCATACATACATCACACGCTGGTGGGGCCCATTACACCAACATTCACCCTAAATCACTCTATCCATGCCCTGTAAAGGAGAAACACCTTTTCATAAACTCTTTATCTAATCTGCCTGTACTTTGAGGTCAATGCGACCAGCTAGTTGCTTGTGGATCTAGCAAAATACATTTCAAAGAATACACAATAAATTCAATAAACATGACAAGAAATAATCACCCGAGACAGAAATTCAAACAGATTGTTCATTTATCTAAAATTTCAAGAAAAGCCAATTAAATGCAAATTTCATTTCTCTCGTATTTACCTATTCTGTCTAAATGTCAGATCCTAAGTCAGAACCGGTCCTCTGTAGAAGAATTAGAGTCTTCTGTCGTCATGTAGAGTCATCGTCCTCTCCGTCAGCATAGGGACCTCGCATCATCAGCTCGGGAAGAAGTGGCGCTAGACCTCTCTAGTCTACTATTATTTATACTAAAATTTACATTCTATAAAGTAACATTTCTTTATTCAGAACGGGTGAATGGCGGAAATAATGTCATCTTGGTACTTTTTCGATATTCTGCGAGATGTTCTCACGCATAGATTGTCCCAAATAATGAATAGCAGAATTGAACGTCCATGACTAATTCGTTACTTTTACGGATGTCTCTACTAGGTGAATTTGTTTCAATAGTGGGTTCACATTGAGTTCGTATCAACTTTTCCGTCTTCCAGGGGCTTTTGGCAGATGTCCCAGACTTGTCATCATGCTTATGGCTTTTCAGTTCATCGGAGGTGCAAGGTCACAGGCAGAGCGAAACCTTTTTGTAAATTTCCATCTACTCGAGTGCAGGCTGTAGGTGGCAGCCATTTTCGGGAAGGCCACATTGGAAAACTTAAGCAAAAATAAACATAAACAGAATTACTGCACGGAAATGATTATACAGTGGTATTCCCCTGCTAATACCCTTATGTGTGTGTATTTATCTAGCCATTTGCGACATCAAAAGCCATTAATGCACATTAATTATAAGCGCAAACACAATAACATCACATAAGCAACGTCGATTTCTGTCAGTTTGCTCACCAACTTAGTTCACCTATTATTGTAGCCATGCAATAGCATTCCCACGTGTAATTCTCTTGTTAATAAGGTTGATTAGACAACATTCGACAAACTTTTAATCATTTAAATATCGCCCCGGCGCTGCCTGATGACACCTACGGCAGGCGCCGGGCGCTAAGTATGCTGGGAAATGTAGGCAGCCCAGCCGTTCCCCTCACGGCAATCGTATCGGCGCGGAGGTTCTAGTTCTTCCGGTTTTGGCCCCAATGCATATTAATTATAAGCGCAAACACAATAACATCACATAAGCAACATCGATTTCTGTCAGTTTGCTCACCAACTTAGTTCACTTATTATTGTAGCCCTGCAATAGCATTCCCACGTGTAATTCTCTTGTTAATAAGGTTGATTAGACAACATTCGACAAACTTTTAATCATTAATAATTAATCAGTAGTACTTTTAGTTAGAACATGCGAAAATGAAACAGGTATTCGGTTTTAAAGTAAAAACCCTGCTCCATCAATCCCCCCTTTGGTGATATATAATCACCACAAAAATCAAAACCACAAAAATCAATTTAGTTTCCCCTTTTGGAAGAAATTGAAATATCTTCTTGTTCTTGTTTTTAGACCCTAGTTTCCATCTCATCTTCCTTTTTAGTTTCTATATACATGCTTTCTCTTAGCTCATCTAGTTCTATTTCTTGTGGATCTCTTTCTGATTTCTTTTGTCTCTTTTTAACATTTTCTTTTGTGATTTTCTTTTTATTTCTTCTATATCTACAACACATGCATCCTAATCTAAAAATCAATAATGCAACTATTACACAAGTTAATGGAAATATTATCTTACTAAAAATGGTACTACCTATCTTAGCTACAAAGTTTTTAATAGCAATCATCTTATTAGCCATTTTAGTCCAGATACTTTCAGCTTCCAGTGGTACTAATTCTTCATGCAAATCAGTAATATTTTTGATATAAACTTTTAGATCTTTACTTTCGTCAGGAATGTAAGTGCAACAATGTTGAACTTTCAGCATTCCACAGACTCCACCCTCTTTTGCCAAAAGAATGTCAAGGGCAAGTCGATTTTGCATTGCCATAGCACGCAAAGCAACCATTTCTGTATTCACCAAAAGAAAGCCTCCAGCGGTGCTTGTTGACAAGCGATCTACCACTGTGGACAGCTTCCGAATGCCAAATGCATTCAAAGAAATTCCCACTGCTGGAATTAAAGCTCCAAAAATATCTCCTACAATTTCTGTCCATGTTTCTCTTCTATAGCGTGTTAATGTGTTAGAATGTTCAGCATCATCTACTCTATCCATGTGAAAAATCTTTGGAAAGACCAGGCCAACATAACATGTACCAAACCAATGGTCAGGCAAACGGTAATAAGCCTTGTTCCCACAAATATAATACACTCCCGGAAAAACTGGATCTTCTCCTCCTCTAAATCCCCATCCGGTTGCAATAAAGTATGTATCATGGCACTCACTAGTCCCTATGAAATAATAATCATATTGGGATCTCTTCCTGGTAATGCACAGTTTTCCTTTCTGTGGGGCATCTATAGCCATAGTTGGACTGGCTCCATTTTCAACTCCTTTTCTTTCTCAATATCCCACATTGTGTCACTCATTTTATGCCCTTCTGCTTTCTTGTGCATGTTCAACCTTCTTCTCTCAACCATGTCTAGAAAGTTCTTCTCTTCTCCTTTCAAACTGCAAGTTAAATTATTTCTAAAAACATATTCTAAGGTTAATTCTTTGGTTTCTAAAAAAATCTCACCTAAAGTGTTAGCATCCTTTGCAGGATTCAGTGCTTTATTCATAGGCAACTGCCCAAGAATATTATCTATATTAGACATATTGTAATCTAATTTCCCTAATTGATAAAAAATACTAATCAACACACTACAGGAAATTCCATACGTAGCCGGAAGATGATGATAAGTCACTCCTTCCGAAACAGAGGCAGGTAACCGCATGCAGACGTAGCAATCCCTTACTTCCATTGTCTTTACGTACTCATACGACAATTTAGAAAAAACATTGCTAGAAAAATCATTAATTGACCTATCTTTATGTATATGTACATTACTAGTTCTAGTTGGAACTACCTTTAATGGACTCTTCCCTATATTAGTCTTGTTCTCAGTATGACCTTCTAAAGTGTCTATAGTGACTCTAAATGAAATCAGTAGAGCAAGCAAGCTCCAAAGCAGCATTAGTAAACCTGTACAGCAGCAGCACCATCTTTTCAGAAAGGTACATCTACTTTTATTCTCAGTGTTAGCCATTTTGTTAATTTGACCGTGTCTTTTGACTTAGCCTCTTCTACTCCTCTACTGAACTTTTAAGGGCAGCAAGTACCCAACAGATTATTACAATCTACTAATTGTTAGTATTTTTTTTCTTCTTCTTTTCTCCAAGTGGATTTTCTTTTGATTTACTCAATTTGGATTTTCATCACTTTTCACTGTTTCTTCATCATCATCAAACTGTATCAGGTCCTGAACATCCGTCTCTTCTCCAATGTCGGACAAGATAACTCTCAGGATTCCCACAGCTTCTTCTTCAGCAACCTCCTTCAGTAAAGCCTCCTCTGGACTTCCTTGGCTGTCCGCCTCTTCTCCTTGTTCAGGCAGTGCCACATACGTCCATTCCGGTGACTTATACCTCTGGTTTGGTTTCCTTATTCTTTTGGTTCTCTCAGATATCTTTGCTTCTTCTTCTTCTTTAGTTGGATTTTGACTTGACACTTCGTTCACTTTTTCAGCTTTTGAAGAGTTAACTCGTGTCAGTCTGTACCTTAGTCTCTTTATCTTATTTGGCCACAGATCTCCTTTAGCATTTCTCTTTTGCTTTCCTTCTTTATTGTTTCTTTCTCCAAGGCAAGTTCTCTTTCTCAGAACTCGTCCTCCATGTATCTCATTGTCACTTTCATCAGACTCAGTTTCAGTTGCTACTGGTTCGTTAACAGCTTTCTTTTCTTCAACAACTTCCTTTTCTCCAACAGTTTCTTTTTCCACCAATTGAGATTTCCCTATTTCTGTCCCTCCTCGGGTCTCCGACATGCAATCTTCTTGCTGTCTACTTGTCCCTTCACCTAGCTTGTTGTTGATGTTCCCTACACCTCCTCGGGGTTTTTCCGCAATCTGTCCCTCTCTGTCTTTGTCTGTCCCTTTTTCTTCAGTATTTATCTCAGGTGGAACTTGTCCAATTCCTTCATGTGACTCAGGTGTCTCTTTTGTTGGAATGTTCTTTTCTTTTCTTTCTTTCTTTTTGTGTTGGTCACTGTCAATTGGAACCTCAGGCAAATCTTCTGAGTCTGAACTTGCTTCTGCAGTTTGCACTGTTCTCTTCAGAACCTCTTCTGGTGGGATGAAAATTTCTCTTGACTCACTTTCCCCACTTTCAGGATTCTTTTTCCTTCTTACTGCCTCACTGTCTGCATCATCACTGGAATCTGATTCTTCAAAGTATTCTTTTCCAGTACCATATCGTGGATTTGGTACTCTCAGTGTGTGGCTTGCATGTATCCAATTCTTCACACCAGCACACTTCACAGCTGTCGTTGTAGTCAAGATGACTTGTCTTGTCCTTCCCCACCTTGGAACCAGGCAATTCCTTCTTCTGTGGACTTTTATCCTTACCCAGTCCCCTGGGCTCAGATCATGGGCTGGTTTCTTTTCAAGTGTGGTGGCGTCTTCTCCAACCTGGTGAAACACAGAATGAACTGCGTCAGCCAGGCCTTTGCAGTAATCCAAAATCATGTCATCAGTTATAGTCATTGTTAGACCTGGCACCTTGGCGTGAGTTTCCCTTCCACTTTTTTGATGGTGTGCCTCGATTGTTTTGCTGGTGTTGTCCGCTCAGGGCACTGCGCCACGGCTAATCCGTGCCGCAGTGCAAGTGCTCCCTAGGTAAAGTGTACCTGTAAATTGATGTTCATGATTGGTTTATTGGATTCACTGTCAGTCCCCAGTAAAGTGCACCAGGGGTGCCAGGGCTTGCGAATGCCAATGCTGCTGGTGGGCTTGCAGCGCTGGTTGCGCCACCCACAGAACGCGGCCGTGTAAAATGTGTCTAGGGTCTGCCACCGCAGACCCTGTGCGCGGTCTGGGACCGTCGCGCTGACTGCGCACGTGCCCCCACTTGCCAGTCCCTAAACCTTCCCTTACCTACATATTAGCCACCCCTCTGGTAGGCCCAAGGGCAGGGTGCATTGTAGGCATAAGGTAGGACATGCCCTGATGTGTGTGGCATGTCTTAGTAGTGAATTACAGCCATTTTCGTTTTTCACTATTGAAGGCTACCTGCTCTCCATAGGCCAGAATGGGCTGCTGGAGTCACTACACGCTGTGACCCCAGTGGACTCAGAGAGCATGGTAGAATGTCAAGTTTAGTATGCCTGAACTCAGAATAATAAAATACTTCTTGTAGTCAAGTTTATTTTAATATCCTGGGTTTGTAAATACTACTTTTAGGAAGTTAGTATTTACTGACCTGACCATTTCAGTCCGCCTCTGCTGTGTGTGTGTGTTCTGCCTAGCAACAGTAAGGAGCAGGGTTGGGGAATCCCCAGAGACAGGTTGGCTGCCAGGTGGTGGGTAGAGAGATGACACCAGGATGGGTGGGAGGAGTACACCTTGACTCTTGAATAGACCTGTGCTCTGCCACCACAAAGCCGGCGCTGCCCCCTGTGGGGCGGCTGATGTCTCTGCCCTGCTGCTGAAAGGAAAGAGCAGAGTCACCATAACAAAGTGCTCCAGAACTGGACTGAGCCAGGCCCAGGCCCCCTGGCGCTAAAGAACAAAAGAATCACTGTATAAAAGTAGGAGCCTGGCTCCTAAGAAATCGGAATCCTGTTTTACCACAAAGAACCTCTGCCCGACTAGAAGGAGAAGAAGACGCTGGAGGAGCTGGCCTGCTGCTTGCCTTGCTGAGAAAGGAGAGGAAGAGACTACTGAAAAGACTTTGCTACTTTGTCCTTTAAACATTCTCCAAGGGCTTGATCTGAGCTTGCCCCCTGAACTGAACCCCAGGACCAGTGGGTTCTCTGTGCTTTTGCTCGTCCTCCGATTCGAGCCGTGTGTGCATCCCGCTGGAAAGAGACTGCGCCCCTCATCGCCCCTCCTAGGGCCGTGACACTCAGGAGCTCGCCTGCCGCAACCCCGTGAGAGCCCCGCTCCGTCCGGAGCCGCTCTCTGTCCCCGGGCTAGGCCGCCTGCGCCCCTGTCACCGCCTGCCACTGGAGCGCGCTGAACGCGCTATCACCCCTCCCGCCGGAAACCGTCCGACGACTGTGATCTTCTCCGGGTCATCCAGCTGCACTGACCGTGCCCTGTGACCCCGCTTCTCTATCCCCGGACACCTCAGGCCGCGCCGCCCCCGCTGTGGAGACCCCCCTGCACCGCCGTGCTGAGGGTCGCTGGCCGCGCCTGCCTACCTGCCCACACCCGCTGAACGAGGACCCAAGACCACTTCCCAAGCTGAGAGTCGCACCGACCTGTGCCGGCTCTCCACGTCACGAAAGAAGTTCCAGTATCGGGCTCGGGGCCCGCAACGCCTTATTTCCCCGTTCGCAGGAGCCGATCTCTGTGAGTACTGGAACCACAAGTAACATTTGCAAGAGACTACAAAGTATCCATTTGAAGCTACGAACAAAGAACATTTGCCTGCTTTACAACCTAATGGCATAGCGAAAACGTTATTGGTCTTGTGATAAGTCTGCTGAGATATATATACCTATTTTTACATAAAGAAGCGTATTTTTTCTACATATCCAAGTCTGGTGTCCGTTTCTGGGGGGATTGATGTATTTACTGTATGTGCGATTGTAAGTGCTTAACCAACAACGCCTGAGGAATCGCCTTGGCTGCTCACGCCACGCACCTAGAGGGTGAGCAAGGGTCATTCGCAAGGGGTTATCCTGCGCCCTGACGTAGAGGAGAGGGTTCCTGCTTGACACAAGGGCAACCTTGCGCCAACCAGAGACCCCCGAGTCTAACAGTCATCAGCTTGTTCACTGGTACATATGCATGCCTCATAGCATGTCCCATGATAATTTCATGTGGACTCAAACCTGTTGTTCTGTCTGGACTAGACCTAATGGTCATCAAGACTAGAGGCAAGACATCGGGCCATTTAATTCCTGTGGCTAAGCACATTTTGCCAATTCTGTTTTTGATAGTACCATTCATCTGCTCAACGACCCCAGAAGCCTCTGGTCGGTAGGCACAATGCAACTTCTGCTGTACACTCAATGCTTCACAAATTAGACCCATGATTTCATTATAAAAATGTCCTCCTCTGTCTGATTCAATGGTTACTGGGAACCCGTACCTTGGGATGAACTCTCTTAACAGTAATTTGGCCACTGTTATCCCATCATTCCTTCTTGTTGGGTATGCCTCCACCCACCTTGAGAACAAACAGACCACCACCAGGACATACCTCAATCTGTTGACTGGGGGCATTTCAATGAAGTCTATCTGCATCCTTGTGAAGGGTCCTCCCTCCCTTCCTATTGTTCCTAGGCTCACCACTGTTTTCTTTCCAGGATTGAATTGCTGACATATCAGACATCTCTGGCAGAGACTTTCTGCTATCAGTCTAAACTTTGGACTGTACCAGGTATGCTTAAAGGCTCTTATCATAGCATCCCTCCCCAAGTGTCCTTGGCCATGATACATCCTTGCCATTGTTGACAACATGCTGTTTGGCATGACTGGTCTTCCATCCCTATAGACCCACACATGATCTTTTTCTCTAGGTGCACAACCTGCCTTCACCCAATCTCTCATTTCATCATCTTCTGCCTCATCCTGCAGCTGTTTTACTTCTTCCCATGACCCCACTTCATTAGTAAACATTAATGAACAAGAAGATATTTCCCGTTCTTTACTCCTGTTAATTGAGTGATTGTTTCTTGCACAATATTGTGCTATGTCATTGGCAAACTTGTTACCAACTGTTACAAAATCGTCACCATGACCATGAGCAGCACATTTTACAACTGCTAGTTCTTTAGGCAGCTGTGTCGCCTCTAGCAGTTTTCCAACCAGTTCAGCATTCTTTATGGGAGTTCCACTTGAGGTCAGGAAACCTCTTTGTAGCCATAGCTGGCCAAAATCATGGACAACTCCGAAGCCATACTGGCTGTCAGTCATCACAGTCACTCTCACACTTCTCCCAATCTTGCATGCTTTTGTCAGTGCCACCAATTCTGCCACTTGAGCGGATTTAACTCCTTTCAAGGGTGATGCTTCCACAACTTCCAAGACTTTGCACACAGCATATGCAGCACTCAACACTCCTTCCTCTGTTCTCAGACAAGATCCATCCACAAACAACACATGATCACTTTCAGGCAGTGGCAGATCTCTTATGTCTGGCCTTGGCTTTGTGCAGTAATCAAGTACATCCAGGCAATCATGATCAACATCATTTCTCACTCCCACACATTCAGCATCAGGCAACAGTGTCGCTGGATTCACATTCACACATCTCTCCAGACTTACATTGGTTGCACCAAGAATGACTTTCTCATATTTAGTCAGCCGACTATGAGACATGAACTGTGTCCGGCTCCTTGTTAAAAGGATTGCCACATCATGAGGTACGAATACCCGTACAGGGTATCCCATTATGATTCCCTCACTTTGTTCCAGACTTTTGCAGGTAGCAGCTACTGCTTTCAGGCAACCTGGCAAACCCACAGCTACTGGGTCAAGAGTTGCTGAAAAATAGGCAATTGGCCTCCTCAGACGTCCATGTTTCTGGATTAACACTGAAAGTGCACATCCATTTCTCTCACTACAGTACAGCTCAAATTCCTTTTCATAATCAGGCATTCCTAGGGCAGGATCTTCACAAAGTCTGTCTTTTAACTCTCTGAATGCAGCCATTTCTTCTGGGTTTAGTTCCAATGGGTCTTTCACCTCACTTTTGGTCAATTTAATCAATGGTTTGGCAATCAGGGAAAAATTACTTATCCACTGACGACAGTAACCTACCATTCCCAGGAACATTCTCACCTCTCTTTGTGTCATTGGGGCTCTCATTCCCCTAATGATTTTGATTCTGTCAATAGTCACTTTTCTCAGGCCTTTCTCAATATTGTGTCCCAGATACTAAACTTATTTCTTACAGAACTGCAATTTTGCTGGTGACACCTTTAATCCTCCATCTGCCAAGTGATTCAGTAATGCAATGGTGTCTATTTCACAAGCTTCTCGTGTTTTTAATGCCACAAGTAGGTCATCAATATATTGGACCAAAACTGAATTTTCAGGCATTGTCAGACTTTCCAGAGATTTCTTTAGCAATTGATTAAATATTGAGGGGCTCTCTGTATACCCCGTGGAATTCGGCACCATGCCAAAATCCGTTCTCCAAATCTAAAAGAAAATATCGGCTGGCTGTCATGATGCAATGGGATTGAAAAGAAAGCATGACACAAATCAATTACCGTGTACCATTCTGCATCATGGGGAATCTGATACAAAATCACTGATGGATTTGGCACATGGCACAACAATCTTGTTACTCTTTCTCAAATCCTGCACTATTCTGAATTTTCCATTTGGTTTCTTCAGTCCCATTATCGGTGAATTACATGGGCTGCTCAATATTTCTCTTAACACCCCTTGCTGGATCATCTTCTCAATTAAGGGTGTTATTCCTTCAATTATTTCAGGTGTCAATCTGTATTGCGGTATGTTTGGGTAAACCACTCCCTCTTTTACAGTAATCTTTACTGGATCTACATTTCTCATCAGACCCACATCTTCTCCAGTAAAACCCAAACTGCTGCTTTCACTGTCTGTTTCAACTCTGGGGGTAATGCATCAGGATTAAATATTGCATATGTTCCCAAAGCCTCACATTCTCTGTTATCCATGGTCATTCTGTATAGCACATCTTCATCAGGTGTCTCAAAGGTTATACCATCTGGAGTACAGAAAATAGTGCAATTCATCTTGCACAGCAGATCCCTGCCTAGCAAGTTCACAGGACTTGTGTCACACACCACGAATCGGTGCATATCTGAAAATGTCCCTATTCTAACCCTTACTGGTTCAGTAAGTAGTGTTTTGATCTGTGTGTTGGACACACCAACCACTTGGATCGTTTCGTCCGAGAGAGGAAGATTCTTTATATCAGCTGACCTGACAGTTGATCTCGTGGCCCCAGTGTCAACTAGGAAAGTGATACTTTCACCATTAATTTTCCCATCTACAAAAGGTCCTGCCTGGTCTATCTCTAGAGTTGCGCCAAGTACGCACTCCTCCTCCTCTCTTCGGCACCGTCAGAAGTCTCCCTCAGAGTCACTTCCCTCATTTTTCAGCCAGTACTGAGATACAGCGCTTGCGCGTTTTGGTTTGATTACCTGCTCTTCATCGTAGAACCCCGATTCTTGGCTGTACTTCTGGGATCCTTTTCTCTGTGGCAAGGGTGGTTTTGGCACCTGATTCTGCTGCTTATCAGCCTTCTGCTGTTGCCGATGCTGACCACACCCCTCACTCTGCACCTGCGAATTCAATGATGAATTATCATCGTTAGTAGACGGTGGATTCTTACACTCGGATTTCCAGTGCCCCAATTTTCCACAGTTGTGGCAGGGGAACTTTTTCTTTGCTTCTTCTATATTCCCTTTTCCTTTTCCTGGACCAAACCTAGGTTTATTTCCTGGGTTATTTGCCTGTTCAACCAGCTGAGCTTCCTGTCTTTCTGCAACTTTCACCTGTGCCCACATTGCCTTTTCTTTTAGTTTTCTCTGCTTTGCCTCAATCTCATCACTGAAGTATTTTGCATGTCTCAAAATTTCATCAACTTCTTACTCTGCCAATCCACGGTGTGCTGCCGTATCATTTCACTGATTTCAGGCCGCAAACCATATACAAATCTATACACAAAAGGATTCAGATCCTTGTCACCCAGGTGTTCATCTCCACTGAACTGCTTAAAAGCTAGTATCAGTCTTTCATAGTAAGCATGGACTGATTCTTTCAATTCCTGATGTGTTCGGTCTATTTTAACACAGTCTGTCTCCTTGGGGGGTACTTTATTTTTCAAAAAGGCCATAACCTGCTCGTACTTCTTCATTACCTCCGGGTCTGGAGCTCCTGTTTTTTGATCTCTCGGGTATTCCTTAGTGGGCCAGTCTATGACTATTTTACATTCTGCCCACAAGTCTGCTGGTACAATTATATCAAACAGACTATTTAGGTCAATCCACAGTACTTTTGACAGCTTCACGAATCTGTCGACTTGTCTGTACCACTCAACAGGCTTTTCCCTTAGTCGAGGGAAATCATTCGTAAATGATAAAATATCCTGTCTGGTCCATGGGACATGTACATACCCACCTCCTGGAATCTCTCTCATAGAGTAAGCTGTCACTGCCTTCTCTTTTTCTGTCAGGGGAAATGTCGAGTAAGTTCTATCTGCCCCATCCTCTCGCTTTCGATACCATCTGTCTTTCCAT
This sequence comes from Triturus cristatus, assembly GCF_964204655.1. Taxonomy (NCBI): domain Eukaryota; kingdom Metazoa; phylum Chordata; class Amphibia; order Caudata; family Salamandridae; genus Triturus; species Triturus cristatus. The sequence continues at coordinate 1,471,942,740 of NC_140590.1, forward strand.
CTTTCTACATCTCCCCATTTCTTCAACAAGGCAATCATTTCCTTAATCTGTCCTGTTCGGCCTGCATTGTTCAGATTCTCAATATCCTTGTCTGAAAAATCCACTCGGTATAACTTCTGTAAAGCTTTCACCTTATCCATGTCAATTCCCACTTCACTGGCTATTCCTTTCAACCTGTCGTGTATGTTCTTTGCTCTACATGTGATGCTTTTACACAGGAAGAGGATCTCCCCTTCCTGATAATTCTTCAGTATTTCTGTAGGTATGGTTCCTACTATCAATTCTTCCATTTCCATACGTAGCCTAGCTACATCAATTCCCTGTGACTCTTTCTCCTTTTTCTGTCATGTTTTCAGCCAATCATTCAAATCTTCAGCAGTTATCACAGATTTTTCCACACCCCCTGGTTCTGTCACCCTTTGCGGTTCCAAAATTGATCCTCTGTTCCCTTCCATACATCCAGAATTCAAACTTGAGTTAGTCTGCACACTCATTTCCCCTCCACATACAGTATGTCTCCACTGATTTTCTCCTGTTCTCCACTGTGTTTCTCCCGCTCTTATTTCTGCCTGTTCCGGACGTACAATCAATCTATTGCCCACATATGGCACCGTCAAACCACTTTCACCCGTCCTCTGCTTGTCAAAAATCGGCATAACCGGGCCTATTGTCACAGGCACTGTAACAGCCTCAAGATTCTTAGTCAGCTCCCTGATTTTCTCTGTTAGTTCAGATGTAGTTCTTGCTAGTTCTCTGGGCTTTTCATTTTCAAGTTCATTCTCTCTTTCTATCTCTCTTTCTCTCTCTCTTCCTCTCTCTCTCTCTTTCTCTCTCTCTTTCTCTATCTCTCTCTCTCTCTCTCTCTATCTCTCTCTATCTCTCTCTCTCTCTCTTTCTCTCTCTCTTTCTCTTTCCGCCAGAGAACAACTGCTTTTCAACTCAGGGGCTGTAGCCTCTGTCTTTATAATCCGCAGGGTGTTTCTCATTGGGGTAACTGCTGTTCCTACCTCCGGTTCTCGTCTATACGGGGGTGGTCTTTTGTAGAGCATGTCCTCTAAGACATCATCATCAGACTCATTTGCCCCATATCTTCTGGTCTCTACATTATGTTCTTTCTCTGTACACTTTCTCCCTCCTGATTCCTCTGCTGTTCTTACAGGATATAATCCCTCAGTCATACTGGCATCACGCCACCTTCTCATTCGGTCATGATAGGTTTCGCGATCATGCTTTCGCCCAAACATGTACCTATAGTTACCTCCACTTCTCTGCTTTTCTCGTTCATGCATTTCGTCTTCCCATTCAGTCAATGCCTCAAACTGCGTCGGCCTAGGCCGAGGCTCTAGATTCATCATTTGCTCCCTTAAGTTCCTCAGTATGGCCAGATTAAATGAACCATGTTCTGGGAACGCTAACACTCCGTCATCTTTAGTGTATTTTACCCAGTTATCTAACCAAATACAGGTATGATACCCATACTTAGCAACCATGAAGGATGCCGGGGTTCTTATCGGAGGTAATAACTGTCCTTCCCTTGTCACTATGTCTTTATCCTTGTCAAACCAGGTTTTGACCTTACTAAACAAGGATTTTTTCTTCTTTTCCTCAGCATGGTAATACATCTTTCTTATTTTCCACTAGCTGTTTACTCTTTCTACAGCTGTACGATCTTTTGTACAATTGCAGCGCGACTCACACCAACGCACCAATCCTGGAGCATCTACGTCACTGACTCAGTCCGCGAATCCCAGCGCGACTCACACTAACGCACCAATCCTGGAGCGTCTACGTCACCCTGTATGTCTCCCAATCCTAGCGCGGCGTACACTAACACACCAATCTCTGCGCTTCCTCCGTTCTAACCCACTGTCCAATCACAGCGCGGTCTCCCTGACGTCAGCAGCCGCTGCAGTCGCTTCTGCTCCTGTCTCCTGTCTCTTTCGTCTACCCCTCCTTTACAAGACTACTTGGTAGACTTTGTTTCAACTTCTACGAGTCTGTTAGTTACAACATACAAACATCTCCATTGTCTGCTTCGCTAGCCACAGAACAGCAAAAGACCTTTCCCACGAGAATTCTGCCTTTCCCGAGAACAGCGCTTACCTCTGCCCTACTACAGAATCGTTACTTCCGTTGATAAAGTAGCACATCCCTCTACTTTACCCTTCTAACAAGCACCAATTAACTGTTTCCCTCCGGAATGTTCCTAAGAATTTCACAATTAACCCGAATGCCTTACACGCTCTTACACACCAGAAAAATGTAGTACATTCACACAGAATTATGTCTTTCCGGAGAACAGCGAACAGTCTGTCCTACTACAGAATTATATCACACGTTAACAAAGCAGCGCTTACCTCTGCCCTGTCCTTCTAACAAGCTCCGAGAATACCCATTACTTCTCCAGCGGTAAGCTTTAACGGAATGCCTTACGGATCCCTGGGACTTAAGACCAGAGTTTCACAGATAACCTTCGCTATCATATACACTTCTCTCACACAGAAATATGTTTCTAATGGCAACACACGGCAATGCTACCTTATCGAACCCAGACAATGCGACGCGCAACTTCAATTGTCACACGTTTTCCCCTGTCTGCATACAGGGCCAACAATCCCGCCTTTTTCCGAGAGCAACACTCCCTCTGCTCTAGTACGGAACTGTCACCGACTCCTTACATCCCAGAAGCCGCTCATAATACATAGAACTCAACACGACTTGAACATATAGTGTTAGTACAGTGTTAGTACAAATATCAATCAATAATCAACAAGCCTATATACACGCAATTTCGCCAGATCAAGACAATAGCTAACCATCATTCTGCTACCAAGAAACTGGTGCAGATCAGAGCTTCCGAATCCCCTCTACTTCCACGGACGGAATGATTTCACAGTCACACACGCATACACACATTACACGCTGGTGGGGCCCATTACACCAACATTCACCCTAAATCACTCTATCCATGCCCTGTAAAGGAGAAACACCTTTTCATAAACTCTTTATCTAATCTGCCTGTACTTTGAGGTCAATGCGACCAGCTAGTTGCTTGTGGATCTAGCAAAATACATTTCCAAGAATACACAATAAATTCAATAAACATGACAAGAAATAATCACCCGAGACAGAAATTCAAACAGATTGTTCATTTATCTAAAATTTCAAGAAAAGCCAATTAAATGCAAATTTCATTTCTCTCATATTTACCTATTCTGTCTAAATGTCAGATCCTAAGTCAGAACCGGTCCTCTGTAGAAGAATTAGAGTCTTCTGTCGTCATGTAGAGTCATCGTCCTCTCCGTCAGCATAGGGACCTCGCATCATCAGCTCGGGAAGAAGTGGCGCTAGACCTCTCTAGTCTACTATTATTTATACTAAAATGTACATTCTATAAAGTAACATTTCTTTATTCAGAACGGATGAATGGCGGAAATAATGTCATCTTGGTACTTTTTCGATATTCTGCGAGATGTTCTCACGCATAGATTGTCCCAAATAATGAATAGCAGAATTGAACGTCCATGACTAATTCGTTACTTTTACGGATGTCTCTACTAGGTGAATTTGTTTCAATAGTGGGTTCACATTGAGTTCGTATCAACTTTTCTGTCTTCCAGGGGCTTTTGGCAGATGTCCCAGACTTGTCATCATGCTTATGGCTTTTCAGTTCATCGGAGGTGCAAGGTCACAGGCAGAGCGAAGCCTTTTTGTAAATTTCCATCTACTCGAGTGCAGGCTGTAGGTGGCAGCCATTTTCGGGTAGGCCACATTGGACAACTTAAGCAAAAATAAACATAAACAGAATTACTGGACGGAAATGATTATACAGTGTTATTCCCCTGCTAATACCCTTATGTGTGTGTGTATTTATCTAGCCATTTGCGACATCAAAAGCCATTAATGCATATTCCATACTTTAGTCTTTATTCGATTTAACAAAATCATGAAAGACACAAACATAAATCAAAACATTACATATAAAAATGCATAAAAATTTTTAAGTTCATCAATAAATAGGTTAAAAAGGTGTTTCTAAAAAAGCATTAAACTGATCGAACTAACAGCAAATTTGACAATACATAATTAATAGACCCCCATCAACTACAACGTTTTGTGAAATCATTTTGTTGAGTTTCACACTAGGCAACAGCGATATGGGTTGCGTGGAGGGGAATTATCTGTAATTTGGTGCAGGCTTTCGCCCTTAAAGTCCATCCAACCCAAAAATGTTGCTAATGGGATAGAAATGGTTGGGGAAGTGCTGGTGCATAAAATTCTTAGAGCAACAGCACTGCTCGTAGTACCCAAGTTCCTACACAATGGTGACAACCACACTCGCCTAGGAACAACTAGTGCTGGGCAGACAAACAGAAAATGGGCAATAGATTCTGCTTGTACCCCACAAGCAGGGCAGATTTCTTCACTAAGACTAGACCACCTGCCTGTAAAAGACTTAATTGGGAGAGAACCTGCTCTCAGCTGGAAGTACAGCTTCCTATCTCTGGGCTTTGTAATCAGGTCCCAGTAAGGTTCGAAGGCGGGCGTGTACTTCACCTCTAGGTAGCGACCAGCCATCCCGTTTGGGTTCACACGACTCCACACCTGGTGGTTGACTCGTTCCCAATAAATAGCTTTCATAACTTTCTTTGGGGGAAACTGCGCAGTTGTTGGATCACTCCATAGCCCCACCATGCCCATGACTGTTAGGGTCTGGCGGAGCTGCCTCAGCCATTCAATTTTGTGAAAGACATCTAGATCTATGACATCAGTAATCCCTTTAGCATACAGAGAGAGCTCGGGTGTAGTCCAGAGCCTTCGCCAGTATAAAACCCGGGCGAAGTCTAGCAATGTCTGCGATGGCATTCCTACCAAGCTCATACCTTACTGGGACCATCGGTGAACTCTGAGGGAGGCTTGTTATACTACGGAAGAAATAATTTTATGCTGTTGTTAGGGGAACCAGCCGATTAAACCCCCATAATTCTGCCCCATACAAAGCTGAACCCAGGGCCTTTGCCTCATAAACTTGGAGTACAGTTTTAATGGGCTTAGTGAAAGACTTTTTGTGTTCTCTTGTCAATGTTCCTGAGATTTGCCTAAGCTTCAGGGCAGCTACCTCAATGTGCTTATCCCACTTGCTGCTACTGGTTATATGTATTCCCAAATAAACAAAGTTGGAGACCATTTCTATTTGCTGCCCATCCAAAAAGAACTTACTCACTCTACGATTTGGATGCGGATTAAAGGCCATAAGTTTTGTCTTGGCCACGTTTACCTCCAAACCATGACCAAGGCAAAAGTCCTCAAAAACTATTAATGCTCTCTGCAGGCCACTTGGAGTTTTTGATATGATTAACGTATCATCCGCAAACATTAATATCGGGGTAGTAACTCCAGCAAGTTTTGGGGCATCAATAATGGCATTGAGCATAACTTGGGCAATCCCGTTAATATATAAGGAAAAAAGGGTTGAGGCCATGGTGCAACCTTGTCGCACACCCCGTTCGACCGGGAATTCTGGGGTGACTTCGCCTGCTCCTCCCCACTGGATTTTAGCAAAATTAGACTCATGGAGCCTCTTTATCATTGTCAAAATTTCTGCTGGGAGTCCTAATTTATTGAGGACTACCCATAACCGATGGCGAGGGACAAGGTCAAAGGCAGCTCATAGATCCACAAATGCTACATAGAGACTGCCTTTCCCCAGAGTAACCACTTTCCAATGGAGTTGCACAAAGCGAAAGACCTGATCCAGTGTGCTGGTTGACTTGCGGAAACCAGCTTGAAAAGGGGAGAGAATCATATTATCATCAGCCCACGTTAGCACCTGATTCAGTATCATCCTCCCAATGACCTTCTGAATTGTATCAATTAAACTGATTGGTCTGTAATTCCCGGGGAGGGTTCTGTCGCCCTTTTTAAACACGGGGATTATAACAGCCCCCCCCCCCGGATTTAGGAACTGGAGCACCAACAGCAATGGCATTTGCCAAGAGGGTAATGTATTCGTTCCAGGATTTTTTGTTACAGAGAAAAAGATCAGATGGAATCCCATCGAGTCCTGGAGCTCGTCCAGCTGCAACAGATCCCAAAGCCATTAGGGTATCTTTAGTTCTAAATGGGCCGCTAGAGAAAAAAACAAGGGATATTTCCCCTGCAGGGTTTATCTGAGGATCACATGCATATTGGGGCCTAAAATAATTTACCCAATCTTCTTGTGAGATATAATTTGATGGTCTATCTGGTGACCCTCCCCTGCCCCACTTGATGGTATTCCAAAATAATCGTGTGTCCCTGGCATCACTAGCATCTTTTAGGTCAGACCAGTATTGCTCGTCCCAGTTCTTTTTGGCCAAAGCTATACATTTCTTATATAATTGGCGAGCTTCCCTCACATGACCAATACTGTCACCGGAGAGGGCTGTAATAAGGTTGGTTCTGGCACTTTTGCAATCATTGTCATACCACCGTAAACGTTTAAGGGGAGGTCGACTACCTTTCCTAGTTGGTTTAAAAAAAAAACGGCGTAATTCCTCAAAAAAGGTTTTGTGGTGGCCAGAGGCTGCCAAAATACCTTGATTGGAGAGCCTGCAACTTTCAAGCTCCAGAACAACTTCGGACAACAAGATATTAATGCTATCAATTACCTTTTCGTTGGACTTAACCGCACTCCACTTGAGCCTACGCATGTCATTAGTGGGGAATACTTCAGGTGGCACAGATAACGCCTCTGTTGGTTCAGCATTACCACTTTTCCACCAACGGTGCGTTACACATAAAGGGTTATGGTCACTTTCTGGTCTAGGTACTACAACCATATCTTTTACAAATTGCCATAACCTCGTGCTACAGAGTACGTAGTCGATTCTACTCCTGTGTCGGCCATTATCAAAGGTGTAAGCCCCTTCCTTATCCCCTGGGGTTCTCCCATTCAAAGCCCTCAGACCTCTTTCATAACAGAGGGCATTGACCTGGACTGCTGCCTCGGACCAACATTTTATTGGGTCCATTTCGAGGCCAGGGATACCCCATAATTGATCTTCTTCAGGGTCAAGTCCCCAACAAGAGTCTGAACTTAAAAGTGGTTCAAAAGTTACATTCAGATCCCCTGCAGCAAGCACTCCCCTCTCACTTGAGTGCTGTGCAATAAGGGTATCCAGTGCAACCAGGGTCCTGGACTTCATCCCATTGGTCCCCCTCAGGTACAAATTATAGATGTCCACGTCGCCCAATGGGCCCGCAGATAGTCTGATTAATTGAATGTCAGAAGAGCCTGTGTTGATTTCATTGACCACCAGGAATGATTCTTGGCGAGCCCATATTGTTAACCCACCCATAGGACGCCCTTTGGGTCCCTTAGATGCGGGAACGTGGAAATTCAAAAAACCCGGTAGAAACTGCGGCTCGCAGGACCAAGTCTCCTGGAGGAGGCAAACTTCAAAATTACCTATAAATTGAACCCACTCCAGGGAATCCATTTTTGACTTTAGACCGGCAACATTCCACGAAATCATTGAGCCCACCCCTATTCCCGGCAAATTAGGCTGACAGGTGATATTAGGGCTACCATCATGATAATTTGGATACTCCGAATGAGTTTGCAAAAGGGAGTGCCTAGAAGAATTTAGTGTCCCGGGAAAAGGGAAATCAACTTCAACCCTATTATTCGGAGTGACAGCACTCACTACCATAGTTTCCCTTTGGGGCTGTGATTCTGGTCAATCAAAATGACCTAGATTGCAGTTAAAGTTAGGATTATAATAATCAGAATGGGGGATGATGGGCTCTGGGAGCGCTCTCGGCACTCCCCAATGATGGGAAAATCTTTCGGTGCGTTAGGTGGGTACATTATAAAAGTATCCAAGATCGCGCACCCCTATCCCCACCTGGCCCCCGGATAAATTATCATCACAGATGAGATGCACTATACGTCTGTCGTGAAAGTTTACAACAATGGCGTCACCCTCAACATCTTTAGGCCTTGTTCCAACCCAGTCGACCCTTCTGGCAAATAGGATCTTCCCATCCAAACCAGCGTGTATAGGTCTATTTTTATTTAGCCAGAAGGTCACTTTATTTTTAAGTTCGGGGTAAGATTCAGACTTGCCATCTTTTAATTACAGAACTCCAGTTAATACTGCTACATGAGGAAGAGAAGCTGGGGGAAGATGAAGGTGAACATTTGCAGGTTTAGCAGGATCTGTATGAGTAATGCTGCTGGGTCCTGCCTTCGAACCCCTATTTGTCCCATTAGAATTCTCCACGATGTCATTACCCCCATTTTTACTTCTAGAGGAACTTATCCGTCGCAAGGTATGGCTAGTGTTATCCGAAGCAATAGGTGGGTCAGTCCCTGGCCTATCTCTAGTAGTGACAGCAGAATTAACAACAGGGGTAGCTGTGGCGTTTGTAATAGGTACTGCCACAGGTATTTGATTGGTATTGGGATTAGCTCTCTCACTTGTAACAAGTTTGATAACATTTTTTAAGGAGCAGAAATTATCAAGCATCGTCTGCTCCAAGGACTCAACTTTGGTATTGATCACTTTAACCCTCTCAACCAAGGGGAGTAGTAGCGAGCGTACCATCTGTTCAATTTGGGTGATAAACTCATCAGATTGTGACTGGTCAGGAGAGTACTTTTTACCCACGCCATTAGTTTCGCAGACCCCCTCTGGTAAAGTGCAGGAAACAGTATTTGGGTTGGTAGTCTTTTTGGAAAGTTTTGGCTGCCTCCCCCCTTGAGTGTCGTCAGCTCTTTTTCTTTTGGGGTTAAACGTACTTTTGGATTTCTTGCTAGCCCGTGTCTGAGGATATTTAAGATTGAGTCTTGTGGAATTTTTAGCTGCTGGAACGTCCTCAGCAGGGGCCTCTAGAGTCCATATGCTACTCTGATTCAAAAAGGGACGTATCTCAAGATCCTCTGCCTGACAGGGGCTACCCACCTCAGGCCCGACTAATCTTAAAGGGGATTTAGCTAGTGCTAGGGTCCCAATAGATGAGCGTCTTAACAGCGCTGGTTCAGTGGAGAGCCGTCGCTCGGTTATGCCGATTTCATGCTCTAAGACTGAAACAGCACGCGTTATAAACTGATCCAGGGTGCCAGTAACTGTCCCGCCCCCCCCGTGCGTTTGCCCTTCCCTGCCATTACCCAACCTGTAGAAAGTAATAGGGATCAAAATACTACGTTAAAATGTTAGACTATGATGGAAAGAGAGGAAAAATAAAGTAAAAAAACTCTAAAACACATATATAATCATAACATTACATGTGTAGTAACACCCGTGTATAGGAGTATAGAATCCAAAATAATTCACAGAATGTACTCGGGGTTAGCAATTTAAAATAGCACAAGCATAAGTCCTCGAAGGGTATAATACACCAGTGGCACACTGTCCCAGAAGCACCACAAAATAGGGATCACAATCCCCGACTTAGCCACAGTACCTTAGGTGATGGAAAGTGGGTCTACGAGGGGTGGCCCAGCCCTGCCTCCTCCTGGCGATGACGGGCTAGGACAGGCCCGCCCTTAGCCCGGGCTTCGCCCGGGCGCTGCCCGCGCGCGTCCCGCGCTGCGTAGCTGTCAGGTGATTTAAATATCGCCCCGGCGCTGCCTGATGACACCTACGGCAGGCGCCGGGCGCTAAGTATGCTGGGAAATGTAGGCAGCCCAGCCGTTCCCCTCACGGCAATCGTATCGGCGCGGAGGTTCTAGTTCTGCCGGTTTTGGCCCCACAACAGTTGGCGTTTCCCTTAAGGTGAGTCCAGCTTTCAGCAACAATGTAGCCTGTGTCCTGGAGCGCGTCCCGCGCTGCGTAGCTGTCAGGTGATTTAAATATCGCCCCGGCGCTGCCTGATGACACCTACGGCAGGCGCCGGGCGCTAAGTATGCTGGGAAATGTAGGCAGCCCAGCCGTTCCCCTCACGGCAATCGTATCGGCGCGGAGGTTCTAATTCTGCCGGTTTTGGCCCCACAACAGTTGGCGTTTCCCTTAAGGTGAGTCCAGCTTTCAGCAACAATGTAGCCTGTGTCCTGGAGCGCGTCCCGCGCTGCGTAGCTGTCAGGTGATTTAAATATCGCCCCGGCGCTGCCTGATGACACCTACGGCAGGCGCCGGGCGCTAAGTATGCTGGGAAATGTAGGCAGCCCAGCCGTTCCCCTCACGGCAATCGTATCGGCGCGGAGGTTCTAGTTCTGCCGGTTTTGGCCCCACAACAGTTGGCGTTTCCCTTAAGGTGAGTCCAGCTTTCAGCAACAATGTAGCCTGTGTCCTGGAGCGCGTCCCGCCCTGCGTAGCTGTCAGGTGATTTAAATTTCCCCCCGGCGCTGCCTGATGACACCTACGGCAGGCGCCGGGCGCTAAGTATGCTGGGAAATGTAGGCAGCCCAGCCGTTCCCCTCACGGCAATCGTATCGGCGCGGAGGTTCTAGTTCTTCCGGTTTTGGCCCCACAACAGTTGGCGTTTCCCTTAAGGTGAGTCCAGCTTTCAGCAACAATGTAGCCTGTGTCCTGGAGCGCGTCCCGCGCTGCGTAGCTGTCAGGTGATTTAAATATCGCCCCGGCGCTGCCAGATGACACCTACGGCAGGCGCCGGGCGCTAAGTATGCTGGGAAATGTAGGCAGCCCAGCCGTTCCCCTCACGGCAATCGTATCGGCGCGGAGGTTCTAGTTCTGCCGGTTTTGGCCCCAATGCATATTAATTATAAGCGCAAACACAATAACATCACATAAGCAACATCGATTTCTGTCAGTTTGCTCACCAACTTAGTTCACTTATTATTGTAGCCATGCAGTAGCATTCCCACGTGTAATTCTCTTGTTAATAAGGTTGATTAGACAACATTCGACAAACTTTTAATCATTAATAATTAATCAGTAGTACTTTTAGTTAGAACATGCGAAAATGAAACAGGTATTCGGTTTTAAAGTAAAAACCCTGCTCCATCACAGACACTTGAGTTGTGACATAATTCATGTACCATGGTTAAGTCCTGTACTAAAGAGTTACTGGCCCACAATTTGGTTGGGTACCCTCAGTTCCTGTGACCTCCATGCAGACATATTTGGCCTTAGTCCTTCATGTGCCTGTAAATGACGCAAGCCTGTAGAGAAGGAGGATAAAAACCTCAAAAGCGGGACCATCAGGAAAGGACAGTGGGAATGGTGAACATGTTATCTTCCATAAAAATATTTTACGGAATGCCGGACCAGCTTTATGTTCATGATCATTTCAGTGGACCTCTTCTTCCAAAGGTCGCGACCTCTTCTTGATCTGATATTTCTGAGCTCTCCTCGATGCCTAGATGCAACAGTATGGTTGATTCTCTTCACTGACATCCATAATGTACCCACAGTCACACTGTAAGTATATTCACATTTTGCTATTTGTGCATTTTGGTGTTCTTCCCCTACCCAACACTTCCCCTCTACTTATGTTCATCTTTTGCAAACTTTTGAAGAATTACATATTGCTTATGATAGTTTTACAGTGATTCCAACATTGGGTTTATTGGCTTATAATTGAGACGTCTTTCCTTAAATGCTTTCACAATCCATTGTGTTTGGAAATGTGAAAATCTAAATAAAATGCTTAAAAAACACATGATGCACCGTCTACCAGCCAGTACGATTGGGAGCCCCGGACACTGCAGCAGTTGAAGCGGTGAAGACGGAACCAAATGTGGGGCTGTTGGGGTGAAACCCAGGGTTTCTGTATTTTAGTGTATGGGGGAAATGAGATGGGAGAATGCAGTGTAGTCAAAGAACTAGCCTTAGATGAGAGGGTTAGGGAGAGGGGCTAAATAAAACGTTGGTGTTGTTCACTCAAATTTTGGTTTGAAGCCCAAATAATTAAATTATTTTACTGGGGGAGGTGGTGCACCTGTGAAAGAGCAGCGTCCGGGACTGATCCTTGTTAATGATGGTGGTTTAAATGTTTTAGGGGTATAATATGAAACAGTATGGGAAGGTGCAAAAGAGGCCTGAAGTGAACCAGAAATTGTATGACTGAAACAACAGCATTGTCCTTATATGCAAAGTTGAAAGTGTCCAAGCCCCAGTATTAGGCTCTATATAAAAAGCGGGTTGTTTGTGTTTATAAAATATACTAGTGCAACCCAGGCCAAGATCATTATGACAGAAGCCAGCAGTGTCTAATGGGTTTTTAGGAACAGTAAGTTAATATGATTGGCTTGATTTCACTCCCCCTCGAAGACTCAAAACCACTTCCATACGTGCAGACACTTTGCAATTGTATAGACATTCTCAACACCGTTTAAAAGGAATAAAAGTTATAGAGCATTAACTTTGTAAACATTTTATATACATGTGTGTCTGTGTCAGATGGACGTGCAGATATCCAAGCCTACGTACATAGGCTTAAAAAGTAATAGGTGATCTGCTCAAATTAATTTTGGCCACCGGTAATTCCTTAGGCTGGCATGCAGTCTGTTCTCCCACTGTGGTACTATAGAGAGGAGCCAGCCATATGCAAAACAGGCTTTGTCCTCCTCCAATAGGAACAGTCCAACCAGAAGAGTCAGGCTGCTCCCCCTCCAGCTGAGACCACAAGCAACCCCAGAGCGCTTTTGCCCTTGTTGTGCCTCATCAGTGAAGTGTAGCTTTAGTCAGATGCAATGGAGTGACATAACATGAGGGCGCCCCCCTGCAAGGTACATGGAGGGGCCCGCTCCGGATTTAATGAAGAGCTCTCAGGCCACAGTACTGTGCTGAGGAAAGCCCCTGCAGCTCGCCCCCCCTCCCGCAACGCGGGGCTGCGGGGGCATGTGTTACACCACTGATGACACAGCAACAATAGAAATGTGTGTAGCTGGTAAACTGTTCTCAAAAATGGGCCAGGTTTGTATTGGACTGACCTCTTCCACTGTACCTGAAAATGGCAGGCGATTGCAAGCGACGCTTCTAAGCACAGCGAGAATGTACGCCTCTAGTTCATTCACTCATGCTTTGTTACCACAGCCAAGCTGTGTGCTTTAATTAAATATGCAGAGCATGAAGTATTGCGGTAACACTGCTGGATGATTTGTTTTATGCGAGGTGTTACAGTTCCTGCTATTACCCAGCTTAATGGTGCTCATTGTCACCAACATATGAGAGTTTATGTTTTGGGCTTCAGGAAGAGAAACCAGTGACCGCTCTGTCAACATTCAGAACTGAGAGGTGAGTACTTAAAGCCATTACCGAATAAAAGGCCCTTTGATCAGTTTACTGGTCAGTTATTTTTGTGTGTTTTGATGCACACAAACATCCCATAGTATGAACTCAAACGTTTCCTTCTGAGAGCCCTGGAGCAGGAAATGAGACACACATGCTGTCCACAGGATTTTTTGTAAGTCTTCAAGAACACACAGGTAGTCTGAACATATTCTTCTGGGAGTTTTGACACACTCATACACGCACTCACGCACCCACATATCCCAATGGTCTCCTTCTGTGACTTTTAATCACACTCACACACAGACACATACACAGCTCAAAAAAACTATTTCTGGGATTTTTAAATCTCACATAACCACAAACACACAGGTAGTCACCGAAAACCTCTGCTTACACACATGCATAAAGCCAATAATTATGCAACTGGGAGCCAAAACCACACCTACGCACTCACACACCCATCCAAACCTGGTACTCTCTCTCTCTCTCTGTCTCTCTCTCTCTCTCTCTCAAAGTTTTATTTCTGGGAGAAATTAAAGAACAAAAGCAAAGTCAGTGTCTTGTAGTCTTAAAAGTCACACACAAGTAGGCAAAAAGCCTGCTCCAAGAAGTTGTAAATCACTCACTGACAGACGTAGGACAGCATTATGTCTTTCTGTGAGTCTTGAAGATTCAAGGAAACCCAAGCAAAAGGCTTCATTGCATTAGTTAAGTCCTACACCACACACACACAGCCAGGGGGTCAGACTTTAACATTTCAGGACTGGACCTGAATATTCTGTGGTGACCAGCCCCGCATGCTGCTGCCACCCAAGGGTGTAAGAAAGGCCCCGGCAAGGTAGAGGAGCCCCTCAATTCAGGAGATCCCCTTTCAGCTGAAGGTCATTGCATATCTGTGCAATGTTGTAGTCACGTGGGCCCCTCACCACATTCTGCAGCAGGATGGCACCTTAATTTTGAGTTTATGTCACTGCTGCCAGGCTGCTGCCACACGAAGGGGTATAGCTTGGTCAGTAAAGTTGGGTTGGGGTGAGAACTTCAGATTTTCCAACAGTCACGCTGCCATATCATATTAAAATACATTATACACGAGTGGGGCGCACTTGAGGGGCTTAAGGGGCAGCGGAAAGGGAGAGGAATGTGGATTGATAGGAGTACTAAGTGAGAGAAAGCGCATTATTTTGTGAAATAACCACAATTTTTGAAGTGTTTCCAAACAGAGAGAGAGTGTGTGTTTTTTTCTGTGTGTGTAGAAATTCTGGGTGAAATCTGACAGACACCTCACCATACCGGACTGAAAGCAACTGTCCCTAACTATTTATCACAAAATACATGTATTAGGGAGTGTAACACCCCAAACACCCCCCTGAATCTTCGTCCCTGGTCTCACAGTACTCTTTCCTCCAAATTCCCATGCGCCAGTTGGACCCCGCCCCCTCAGCCCGAGACGCTGAACGATGTGGACAGATCATCATGTACATAATGATATTGTTTCATGGCTAATCTGCCGGCGTCTGAGACGAGCCGGGCCTGCTGCCGCCGCGCCCACCCTTTGCCGCATAGCAACGAGAGTAGAGAGTCAATTAATTACCTTCTCGTCGAAACCCAGGCCTCTCGTTCTCGGCTCAGCCAAGTGTGTAATAGGAAAAGGGATAGGAGCAGGCTGCATCTGGCCGAGAGGGAATTACATGACAAAAGTGAAGGATGACGAGACAAAGAGGGATGGAAGGAAAAACTGATGCCACGAGTTCATTAAATCAAAGCCACCGCGGTCCCAAAAACATGGCCGCATCTGCTTATTTCGAATGGGTGAACCGTTTATTCTAGAAATGGTAGAATTGTCATCAGTGGGTTATTAGGAAGCCCTCGTCCTGATTGGCTCTTGCAGGTTCATAGCACACGGGCCGCCGGGTTGTGTGAAAGTCGAGTCATTTGTGATCTTGTATATTTACATGCAGTTATAACAAAAGGACACGACATTATGTGGCATTCAGCGCTACATGTTAGGGTGAAATTCGCCTCTTGCCCATATTGGATGTAAGGCTGCATGCCGCACCAAATAAATAGCACAAAACCACAAGTGCTGCGAACAACAGCCAACAGCCAACAGCCACTCGCCCTCTGGTCATTGGAGTTCCTTCGGTGCTAACATTTCCCCACCACGTGTCGTCATGATGTCATTTAGGGGAACAATCTTAACACGAAATTCATGATATTATGCAAGTTTACGCTGACGTGACAGATTTTTTTTTCTCCCCAGACCTACACATACGTTTAAAAAAAGAGTAACACAAATGCAACCAAGCATCAAACACCATAATTCGTGTTTCTGAAGGATGCATGCAGGTGTTTTGATGCCACAGAAAGGCAAGCAACAAATGTCTCCCTCTTCTGTGCCTTCCAAATAAAATGCCCATTGTCACAAGGGATAATGCGATCAGCTACTCTTTATCTTTCGTTACTATCTGTGCCTTTGTTATGTTACTAGCAACTGTATTGTGCAAGTCTACATGTCCTTCCCCTGACTGCAGCCTCCTCACTCTCACACTGTCATTTTTGTTTTGTTCATCCTGTGCCATATGAAGACACGATCTCAGTTGTTAACATTTTGATTTTTGGCACTGCCTTGCCAGATCAATGTACTGCTGCTAACTTGAGTTCTATGGTGATGATATGGAAGGCGAGACATATGTATCCCTTACCTACCATATGTTTCCAATCCTTAACCTATTACTGAATTACAAATAATTCAGTAATAGGTTAAAATATGTCAGTTATGCCACCACAGTCAATGCATAGTCACATTTTATGTTCTGTTTTTTGCACAACTGCTCTGTACAGCAATCTGAAATCGGTTTGGGTGAAGTCTATATATATATATATATATATATATATATATATATATATATATATATACACACACACAACAATTAAAAAGTGTCAGGGACGCTATGCGCCGCTGCTTGCTTTGCCCTCACATCAGTGTTCCTGCTCTTTGTATATCCTCAAACACTACATGGCTTGATTTTGCTGTACCCAGATAACACACGTGTGTTGTTTTATTATATGAAAGGGTACACCTAAAAAATAATGTAGGGCATGCATAGTGATATCAGAAATTCTGTCTGCCCATTGTCCAATTGGACAGGCATGCAGGCACTCATGAAGAGACACACACAGACTTTGCATACGTGGAACTCAAAAAAGCGACCAAAGAAAGACTTGCAAAAATGTTGAGCTCACCACAGTCATGTCTTTGCTGAAACTGTCTTGTAGTTTATCTGTGGTTATTCTCCATGCACAAATCAAAGAAGGCTCTCCATTGATTCTTTTTATTCTGTTTTTGTTTATTAGTAAATAGTCAGTTGTTTTTATAAAGAGCCTATGTTAACCAAGGATGTTTCAAATCTCTTTGTGTAGGCACGAGGATGGCATAGTCATGAACACATTGATTTTTGCTCATCAAATACCCATAGATTGACATGATGCTCTGACAGAAGTTCCTTGCTTTGGGGCCTGTTGGACAAGACATGTTTTCAGGTCTTTTCTGAATATCACAGAGATGTAGGTGTAGGGATAAGCAGCATTACAGGGATAACTGTCGCGCCACGCTGCCGGTCTCAGTATCCAATACGGTGACCATGTATACGTATACCAGAGAGGAGCTCCTGGAAATATCTACTGTACTTCATAAATGCCATGGGCCAATTCTAGGAGGCAGAAATGATACCGGGGCACAGGTGTATCTGAGCTGCAAAATGATGCTCACTAATAAAAAAGCAAGATTTATTCAGGCGATAACCTAAGGAAGATCGATAGGGAGCATTCTCTAGGAACAAGGGAAGATCAATTCGATCCTAAGACTAAAAAACATACCTGAGAGTTGGCATGTGCTCTAAGAAATGCATGCTCTTTAATTAAACATAAACATGAATTTGGGCACTTTATTGACTCATTTGCCCTCGACCTAATCTTTGTCGTGGAAACCTGGGCTGATGAAACCTCAGGGCCTGATTTATAGATAGCTATTCCACCAGGTTTCGCAATAGCCAGGAAGGATCGTCTGCATAAAAAAGGAGGTGGTTGGGCAATAATCTATAGAGATTACTTAAAAGCATCATTTAAAGACATTCCCACTTACACAGAGTCTGAGGTGCTTTCCTTTAAGATAGTGGTCAATCATGTATACTCTCTCAACGGTCTATTAGTGTACTGCCCACTAGGACCCAGAACGAACTGTATGCAAACTATGGGCCAGGTCCTCGAACATAAGGTGAAAACCCAAGATTGCACTATTCTAGGTGATTTTAACTTTCACCTTGACAACTGTTCTGATAATGACTTCCTGGCCCTTATGGACCTGGTGACAAGTGCAGGCCTAGAGCAGATTGTGATAGGGCCCACTCATAGAGGTGGACACCTCCTGGACGCTGTCTTTACAGTCTGTCCTTTTTTTAAATATAATAATAACTTACCACTCCATTGGTCCGACCACTCAGCAGTGATGTTACCTCTCACCTTGCCCCCCTTAACAAGCCCTAAGCAATGCCTAGCTAGAAGCCAAAAATGATACATGTGGCAGCGCACTGATAAAACAGACTTCATTTCTCAACTAAGTCAGAATATACCCTATCTCTCCCAAGATTCAGAGGCGGCTGCACTAGAATATCACAATTGGATAACTGCAGCAGTACAAGCTACTATTCCACAGAGAGCAGGGAAAATTAGTTGGCGAGCATCCACCGAACCTTGGTTCTCAGAGGAACTAAGACTATCAAGAAGACTATGTCGCAGACAAGAAAGGTGCTGGCGACAACATTAAGATCCTGGGGAGAAAGAATTATACAAGATAAAACTGGCACAATATTAAGAACTGATTCAAAAAACTAAAATCAGCTACTTTTCAGAAAAAATAGGAGCTAAGAATAACTCCAAAGAGCTATTTGCGACAGTGCTGAAACTAAGTCATCCGCAGGAGACTACACAAAATACAATAGACCATGCTTTTTGTAATAGCCTATCGTCCTCTTTTTGCAATAAAGTGTCCGCCATTTACAAAACCTTTGCTTCAAGCTCTGCTAGCAAGCAGAGTTCACATGCACTGCCAGACGCTGTAAATTCATCTTCAGCAGTGCTCAACTCACCTAACTGCACAATAATGTCTTGTGAACAAGTTTCAAAACTTCTCTTAGCCACCAAATCTGGATCTCCGCTAGATACTTGTCCTCCTAGAGTAACCCATATGATAGTGGAGACAATCGTTCATCCATTCATGGAGGCACTTAATACTACTATTGAAACAGGGATCTTCCCCAAGATGTGGAAAAAAAACATCTATTCTACCTCTGTTAAAAAAGTCAAATTTGTAAAAAACAGACCCAGGAAACGATTGCCCTTTTTCCCGTCTACCTTTGCCGGCAAAAATCTTGGAGAAACATATGAACCAAGAATTAGCAAACTTCATTGAGAACAATCATGTTATGGACTCCACCCAATATGGTTTCAGCATCAGGCATAATATTGAACTGGCCTTAGTTACCGCAACAGAGGAAATTAGACATTTTGTTGACAACAGAGGCTCTGCAGACCTGATAGTGCTAGACTTGTCAGCTGCCTTCGATATGGTAGATCACGGCATTCTAATAAACCGGCTTCAAGAGGCAGGGATAGTAGGCCCAGCCCTTGCACTTCTCAGATCTTTTCTGTCAAACCGGGCACAATTTGTTGAAGTAGAAGGCTTTAAATATCAGTGCTTCAGGGTCCCATGAGGGGTGCCACAGGGCTCATCTTTGAGCCCCACCTTGTTTAATGTCTACGTTACACTTCTGGCCCGATTGATCAAAGCCCACAGCTTCGATTTGGTATCATATGCAGATGATACTCAGATTATTGTATCTATCTCGAGTAAAAATCACGACACAGCCCATCATTTCAAGGAGTGCATGAGATGTGTAAGTGAGTGGATGGCAGAGAATTGCCTCAAATTGAACTCAAATAAAACAGAGGTTCTACTCTTTGGCAGAGACACATCTTTCTGGTCCCCAGAATGGTGGCCAGCGGAGTTAGGGATTTCCCCTACCCCAGTCACCAAGGCCAAAAATCTTAGATTCATTATTGACACTACCCTATCCTTCTCCCATCATGTAAAGATGCTTACCTCATCACCCTGTTTTACCCTGAAGATTCTGAGAAAAGTTCTTCCATTTATTCCAGTAGAATTACAGAAAACAGTGGTGGCAGCTTTAGTTTTATCTAAACTTGATTATTGCAACAGGCTCTTGGTTGGAGTAAATAAGACGTTAGTGGCAAAATTGCAGGTATTCCAAAACTCTACAGCTCGGTTGGTCTTTGGCTTAGCCAAGTATTCTTCGGCCAAACATGCTCTTAACACCCTGCATTGGCTACCTGTAGAGAAGCAAATCAAATTCAAGGAACTTTGCATCGCCTTTAAGGTGCTGCATAATTTAGGTCCTGCCTTCTTGACAGACTGCTTCCAATGGCAAATCCCAGTATGTACACTTCGGGAGGCCTCTGTGAAGTTGGCGAAAGAAACAAAGTTCCGACTTTATAAATGGGGTGGAAAAAGTTTCACAAGTGTCACAACCAGATGGTGGAATAAGTTACCAATACAGCAAAAAAACCTCCCCTGATCTACTTTCCTTTAGGAAAGGACTTAAAACCTGGCTATACAGTTTATAACCCTCCCACAAGTAATAGAGGCGTAACATCTCTCTGGTGCCATGTGTGTTGAGCTGCAAGCACCTAGTCGCCCTCGGGTAATAGTGCGCTATATAAATATATTAATTAATTAATTAATTAAATAACTGGGGAAAGCATGTAACTTTACGGCTAGAGCCGTTGACCTCGAAGCTGGGGAACCGGGTTCGAGTCTCGGCAACGACGCTCAACATCCTGTGATTATGGGCAAATCGCGTAATCTCCCGTGCCTAACAAAAAAAATGAATGTGTTCATCTGTAACAAAACTGGTGCTCATGTAAAGCGCTCTGATACCTGATATCTTCAGGTCTAGTTTGCACTATATAAAGACTCTAAAAAAACAACAACAACAAAAAAAACTCTTGTTCACTTAGCACTCTACACCCACCCAATTAGTTTGTATCTCACCGGGTCGACAGAGAACCTAGGACAGAGGTCTTCAAACTTTTGGATGCCGAGACCCCCCTGTCAACATTTTCAGGTGTGAGGACCCCCTCCTAAAAAAAATTCTAAACCTGTAGGCAGGGCTACTGGAATTACGAGGTAGATGAGGACCAAATTACACGACAGGTTTGACTAAATTGTGTGGGAAGAAAATGTAAATAATATTATGTGATGCAGCGTATTTTGGGATAGCATTGCTTCATTATTTTGACATTTTTTACACACAGTAACACTGAGGAAAGATGTCACCAAATCAGTACCAGTTTATAACCAAAATACACCAATTAACATCAGAAAGATGTCTAGTCAACATTTGTGAAGGGCCTTCCACTCCGCAGAAATACGTGCTGCCACATTAGAAGCTCACCTGGCCCTGGCCATGAGCAGCAGGGTCCCTTAAAACCCTGGTGGTCTTGTGCAGAGTTAAGCAGTTTACCCATGCTGCTTTCCTCTCACCCCCTCCCTTCCATCCCTCTCTTCTCTCTCGTCTCCCAACCTAGGATCCCTCTCTCACTTTGCAGGCCATTTTCTTTCACCCCTTTTTACAACTTCTGAACTCTCCCCATGCAACCTCTCACTTCACCTTTAATCACCCCTTGCCTTTCTGTATTTTCACTGTCCTCATCTCTAACAGACTCCCGCATTTATCTCATCGCCTCTTTGGCCCCATCACCTCTCGTGCCCCTCAGCACTTCTCATTCACCTCAAGTCTCTCCATTCAAATTTGTGTCTATTTGTATCTTACAACTCTCCAGTCCCCCCATTAATCTTTCACATCTCCCCTTTGTTCTTCCACACCTTCTTGAACCAACGTCCCTCTCCCCTGTTACCTCAGCACCGGTGCCTAATTTGAGCAGGTGGTTTCTGGTGCTCTGCACTGGCACCTAACTGTGCGCACTGGCACTATGACAGACTTCCCCATGGTGGCTCTGTCTGTGTAATTTAGAGATGAGCAGAACAGCTGTTTATTCATTCAATACACATTAAAAACGATAAACTCCTGACACCCATGCCATTCTTATAGCTTTGGGGGCTTGAAATAGCCTGAGTAGGCACACTTGTACAAGTGTTATGGTTGGTAGTTGCACAGGTATGGTCATTGGCCACGCAGGCCAGGCAATGGGTGGGTGGTTAAAGTTGCAGTGACCTACTGGTGAGGGCCCTGGAACATGTTTTATTACAAATCAATCACTGCTCAGCACCCACCCCAGTACTCCCTCTCTTCCCCTATCGCTGCTGTCCCTCACCCCTGTCGCATCAAATTATCTTTTTAGGCCACAGATCATCTCTCAGTTTACTTCTCTCAAAGTTTGACAGTAGCCCTCCTCTGTGCCCTCACCTTTTGCTCACACTCACTTCTTGTGTGTCCGCACTTCCCTTCGGCACTTCACATTTCTCCTCATCCCTGACGTCTTCAATCGAATTCTCTCACTCCTTTGCCGTCCTCTCTCATCCTCTCATCTCTCCTCACGGAGCATACGGGTCGGACCGGTATGCTCCTCTCGGCCTGTACCACTCTGCTTATTGTTCCCTAATTCAGGAAGGCATGAATTGTCTGTCTCACTGTTTTGGTGCAGGCCGCGCAGTTATGGAACTTGTACCCTCCTTTGCTTCGCTCCACCAAGAATCTACATCTAAATCTGCATATTCATCAAACTCCAGCTCTGGTCCAGGCAGCACAACAAGTTTTGGTCCCGGAGCAGGAGGGGGCAAAACGCCTGGATTCTTGTCTCTGCCAATGCCGCAGGGTAACAAACGGTTCCTAAGCCTACATACTCAGGGGCAGATTTACAAGCCCCTTGCCTGACTTTTGCGCTGCAGTTGAGTCACTTTTTTGAAACAACAGTGACGCAAACAATGCGGCCTATTTACAACGTGACGCATCTAGGGAGATGCGTCACGTTGTAAAGCCCTGCGTCACATTATACCTGCGTCAGGTGTAATGTATGCAGGGTGGGTGTTCCCACGCAGGAAGGCCTCGTAAAAGTGGCTCAGTGAAATCTACAAGATTTCACTGCACCACTTTTAGGACTCCACTGCATCAAAACCTTACGCCTGCTTCAAGCAGGCGTAAGTAGTGACGCAGTGTAGTGAGAATAGGCCTCAGCACGAATTGCTGGAGTTGCATCGTGCTTGCGACACGACTCCATCAATGTATGACTTTTCCGCCAACAGATGCGTCAGAATTTCTGACGCATCTGTCAATCCTTGCGCCATAGTGCGCAGTATTGTAAATACGGCGCACTAAGGGTGGCGCAGGGAAAGTGACGCATCTGTACAGATGCATCGCTTTCTTGCTGAGATGCAATGGGACTTGTACATAATGTTTTTATAAGATAAATTATTCTTATAATAGAAATTGGCAAAAGTGGAAAACACTTTGTGTACAGAAAAAAACCTTTTAAGATATATGAAGCCCTGGGAATTAGATGAAAGGTGGAATATTGGTGCTTTACAAATGCACAGATAAATTGTTTCATTGAAGGACAACTTGCTTATGTGCTGTTTTCAGACAAGCAGTATCAATAGTGTTACTGCACACGATCCCTGCTAAAACGGCCCTCTCTTTAATGACCACAGATAAAGGAAAGTTTGTGCAATCCCTCTGTGATTTGCTCACGAGACTTGAAGTCTGTACGAACATTTAATCACTTATTTGTACAGCGCTATCCCACCCTTCTGTCACTTCTGAGCGCTAGAGCGTTAAACGATTTTTTGTTCTTGGTTAATTTCATTTGTTGTTGAACTGTGACATTCTTAAGTTCCTGGAGTTTTATTCACAGCTGAGATCCGTAGAACTGTTTAAATGTAAGGAATAGGCAGAGTGGGGGCCCAGGGGGTACTGGAACAAGAAAAAAAAAACTAAGCCTCAGTAAGCTGTTTGCAAAGGCATGTAAATATACCAATGGTCTTTAACGACCTGTCAAAAACTCGGGCGTTTCGGAGATAAGACTCCAGACACTGCCCAGCCGAGCCCACAGCTGCAGCAGCCCCGGCTGAGACACACGACGGGAGGAGGGGGGCTGAAGCCCTGTAGTTCCATGGGCCTGGGCAGAAGTGTGACTGGGAATGCACGACCCCCTTTGTATCACTTCACGGCCCCCTTGGGGGTCGCGCCCCACAGTTTGAAGACCCCTGACCTAGGGCCTTTCTGCAGAATATCATCAAGTTGGAAGGGTAAGAGGACTGATGACTATTAAGGACCCTTTACAATAGCCTTGGAATCTTGATTCAGCCCAAGGTTTGACTGGATGACAATGAAGTGATATGAATGCTGGTGCATATGGTCTTTAACCTCTTCAGTGCCCATGACGAGATGGTCTCGTCATGGAGCACGGTTGCGCTGTGCCCATGACGAGACTATCTCGTCATGAACCCCACCCACTAGTGCAACGCCCGGCACAGGAGGGGGAAAGGGCGTGGCACTGAAGGGGTTAAGGTGGACAACATGACTATGTGCTCCTTGGAGCTCACCGTTCACCTTGATATGTTCTCTCCCATTGATTCCATTGTAATAATAGATGCTGGAGAGGATCTCTGCTGAACAAATGTCTTCATTTGTGACGAGAGCAGCAATTGAAGAATTCAAGGTAGGCCTCAACGTGGAAAATGATCATGTCAGTGTTGTTTAACTGTGTAATCAGATATAGGTTTGCATCAGGAAATGATCAAGTTAGTAACATATTGAGAAGATGTCATGGACCCAGAGATAATGGCCAGTCAATTGGAAAAATGAAAGAATCACCAGAACCTAATATCTGAACCTCGGTCTTCGACTCACCCAGTCCGGATGCATTCAGTTTGATCTTTTTCAGAAAGTCCATAATTTGTTGTGAGTGCATAAGGTTTTAAGAGACTCCTATTTGAAAATGGGTATTGTATGCATATGTATACGTATGGTGATCTTTCATTTAAATTCTTAACGATATCTGCTAAGCACATTCTGTAGGTATTATAGTGCATGACACACCTATAGCCTTTGTAAAACACTTTAATGATGTTGGTAGAGGCAGATAAATAAGGGTTGGTTTAATGAAGTGGTATTGGTCAGACTGGAAGGAGGAAAATCATTTAAAGATTGTTTCAACAAGATTACAGGTCGCAAGGGCCTCTATTTTGGAGAATTTTGTGGACTACCACTGCAACCTCCACTAATAGATCAAGGAGGATCAGAACTAGGGATGTGTGTAATTATCATTACAGGTGTGTTAGTGGGAGAAAATGGAAAACTCAAGCCTATGGGCAGTAGCCTGAGTTTTTCAAACTTATCTTAATGCACATGTACAATCCTACCGTTTCTATTGCTATTATCTGCTTCAAGATTTCTTTGGGTCTGAAACAATGACTCATGCAATCCCAATATGAAGGCTGAGCCCTTTTGTGAACACCAGTAGGCACCAGCAAATGGTAAAAGGACCATGTTGGGAGGTATAAAGGGTGTGGTTGGGTGTGCAGGGCGTAGCTGTGCTATGTATCAAATAATTTATTGGCAGACGGGTAAGGCAACACTATGAGTGTTGTTAGGCGTACCCCTAATTATTTTAAGCTATGGATACCCAAACAATTTTGTGGGTTTGTGAGCTGTCATTCAACACAGCGTCACACACTTCTAATCAGTCTCTTTGCCTCATGCAGATGAAACTTTAACTGAATATCCTTAGATCAGTTATTTTGTTCTCAGTTGAGTAGACAATCAGGTGTTCATAGCTATCTCTAGAACATCAGTATGCACAGTAGGCCAGAAGTGGGACTCTACTAGTCTAGGGACGCAAGATCAGAGTTCATTTTGTTGAGATCTGGTATTAGAAATGCACGACTGGGCTGCATAGAGGCATCCCTTTGGGGATTGAGGCATCATTGAACTACATAATAGGGAGCTTGAGGGCAGAATCAATTTGCTTCATGACTTTGGCGTAGAAGGTTTCAGAGGGCGGTTTCATTGGGTTTAAGTCACTCATGAATACATCAGTCTTTTGAAGAGCAGTGAGTTCAAAGAGAGGTATGGGACAGAAGGCCACTCTATTGGTGCTTATGGACTAAGAGATAACAATTAACTCAATGCTGGCTCAAATAGTGACTACCTTTAAATAGACACGAATTACAATATTTTTTTGTTTGGTTGGGGTCAATTTGGATAATGCTGATGCAATGCATACAGTTTAATGATACGATTTCCTTTATATACTTTCTATACTTTATGTGCTTTTTCCTAGTGTAACAGAAGATGAAGCTCATCAGGGAGTCCCTTATTTTTCAGGGAGAACCTGGTTTTGCATTGCATTTGGTTTGTGATGCCACTTCTGGCAATCAGTAGTGACGCTCCTATCCATGTTCCATAGATTTAGGGCTTGACTGGTGTGTTAGTCGGAGTTGAATGGATTGATAATGGTGGTGCTGCTAGTGGCCACTTTAGGGCTAGAGATTTGGGTTTTAGTTTTTACTGCAGCCAAAGAAGTTGTGAGTTTAAAGAGGAGACACATTTTTGAGTCACCATGGAAGAAACAATGAAAGTTATCAGCACTAATGATTTCCAGGTATAAAAGATCATTTGACTTTCAAGATAACTTGTTGATAACCTAACAGGCTGCTCCTCGTTTCACTAAGAAGCTTGATCTTGAACTTTTCGTGGCGTTCATGGTGTGCAGTCTTAAAGAAAATGGGATCGGAGCGATAAGCAAGCTCAAAATGTTACAAATGTCTAGCTTCTTTTGTCAACTTGACATGAAAGAGAATTGTGTCTAGTTGTGAATAGGCCTGGGTGGAATTTTAATTAGGGCAGAGTAATTGGAGTAATTTCAGTAATTCTGCGTTACTATTTGACTCAGAATTGCCGATAATAATGTGATTACTTGATTAATTAAGAGGAATTTTGGGGGAGAATGCCTACCGGGAGATAACATTTAGCAAGCGTGAGAGGCTGCTCATGCTCTCTACTCATGCTCTGTTGCATATAGCACTATTTCTTAGTGCAAAATGTATCTTTGCATCCATTTTGGATACAAGGGTTTTTTTTACACTAAGAAAATGGCACTAAATGCCGGGAGTAAGTTGGGGAAACAATCCTAGCCCAAGAGCACATTTAATGAGGCACAAATGCCTGCTCACGCTCGCTATTCATGCTGTTACATATATCACTGTTTCTTAATGCAAATAGTATCCTTGCATCCATTTTGGATCCAAGGGGGCATTTTAGTGATAAGAAATAGCACTAAATGTATAATTACTCTTCTTGCGTAATTCCACATACTCTCACAGAATTGTTATACAATTCCCCATGATAATGCTACACAGAATTTCACGGGCTACGCCCACCACTAGTTGTGAGGTGCAGGAGAATATCCCAGAAGGCATGACCCTAAACTTTTCAGCCACATTATATACTAGCAGATGTTTGCGGCTTCAGAGACAAACAGTTATAATATTGTGTAATAGCCAGGACAGACTGTATATTGACAGCTTTCTTGATCTCAGAAATACTGCTTTGAGATGAAAAGGATAAAGCATCAAGTTTCAGAGAGAAGAACCTTGTACTTGTAAGCGACTTTACCCCCAAACCAAGTATATTTTACCGGGTGGAAAAACATTGTTTTGAGTGGTCAACATTTAGAGTTTGGTTGAACATTAATGTGTCATCAGATTGGTTGCGCGCAACAATGGAAGGCCTTGTGCACTAGGTGTATTAATACATTGATTGGCGAGGTACCAGTTGAGTATGTTTTCATCCCGGTAGGTAGAATCCTGTATGATCAATTGCTGCACTGGATCCCAGACATGATCATTGCTATTACACAGGACATTTTCTGCATTAGGAGTAGCAGCGGACGGACTCCAGAAAGGCACAAAGGTGGTCGATGCCAATCTTGATAATGTTATTCATCTGTGGTACCCGTGACTGGTTGCATTTGGAGAGACTGTATGCTCATTCCTGTGATACAAAATTAAAGAACATATTATGCTCATATTTGCTTCTATTTTCATTTTACATGTTCTCCATCCCAAACTGTTGAATGAAACATTTGGACTGTTCATATGTCGTTTGAAATTGCAGTGTAACCCTGGACATTCTCAGCTCATGAAAAGTTGTGTACAGAAGTTTTACAGCGTCTGCTCCAGCAGGGCGTGGTCCCTGCAGTAAAAAAATTTCAGGCTGATTTACAAAGACTTTTAGCGTGTACTTTCGAATTACAAATGCAAATGTCTTGATTTACGATTGCAACGCATTCATACAATGCGACCTTGTACTGGTGAATCCATTTACCCAAGCACATTATTACCCCAAGATGGAGTAATACTGCACATGAGTAAATCCCACTCTAAGGTATCAAGATGGTGTATTGGGGCAGTTAGGCTCTGGAAGGTTTCGGTAGAAAAGATAATAACACAATTGTTTGTGAATATTCATAAACTTCTTTGAGACTTCTTCTAAACCAGGAAATTGTTCAGAGGTTTCCTTCTGTTGAGGCAGGAGTAAATCATTTTGCAGGGGAGCAAAGGGAATGAAATACTTCAAAAATTGGAGGAGGTCCAACAGGGAATGTTTTATCCATAGGGAAAATATAGCAAAAATACAATCGTGCGAATTGGAAGGTACTTACCAAAGCATAATTGTACACTGTGAACAAAGATGCACAAGGAAATACCTATGCATGGTCTTAATTCGGTACTCACCATACTTTTCGAGGAGTAATTTTGAAAAACCGGCAAAAGCTACTAGACTTACTCTAGGACACCTTTGTGAATTTCATGAACTCGAAAATCTGAATCCATGATAGGACGTAAACTGCAGGTGAAGATTTTCATGTTATGTTTTTTATGCTAAATCGCGCCCTGTGTTTATACAGACCACAACCTGTGTTCGTACAGTGAGCTGTCACAGCCTGTTTGTTCCTGTGCGGAGCTATCCAAGTGCTGAAAGAGCTTTATTTATATGCTATGCTTCCGCTGGGAGCAGTTCATGTGCTGAAAGACGGCTTTTTACAGTATTCACTCACGCTGAGCAGTTTTCAAGTGCTGAAAACGGCTGCCGCCTCATAGGAGATGTAGAAGTGCTAAACAATCCTGCACCGCGATGGGAGCCGGCTAGGTGCTGAAAAAGCCTTGACCATTGATGCTAGCTGTCCAGATGCTTTAAAAGCCTGGACCGCGATGGAAGCTGTTAGGTGCTGAACAAGCCTTGACCATTGACGGGAGCTGTCCAGATGCTTAAAAAGCCTGGACTACTGACGGCAGCTGTCCAGGTGCTGAAAAAGCCGGAACCATTGAGGGGAGCTGTCTAGGGGCTGGAGAAGCCTGGACCATTGACAGGAGCTGTCCAGGTGCTGAAAAAGCCTGGACCATTGATATGAGCTGTCAAGGTGCTGAAAAAGCCTGGACCATTGATGGGAGCTGTCCTGGTGCTGAAAAAGCCCAGACCATTGCAGGGCGCTGTAAAGGTGCTGAAAATGCCCTCGCAGCGGGTTTCAAAGCCTCTGTCTATGAAGAATGCTGTCCAACTGCAGAGAACAGTGAAACACCTTAAAGGAGTAGGAGTGATTTACTCCAACACTACACCTGGCTTGCCCCTGGATGTCCAGAATAATGCTGGTTTAATTCTGGGATTTAGAATGACTGGTTTAATCCAGGAATTCAGAAGTAGGCCATAGGTACCATATAAGTAATTCATCTCAAAATCTTTGTGAATCAGGCCCACAATATCTGATGGTGCATAGTGTTGCTAGCCTCTGCAATAGCCCTCCAAGCGACTTTCAGAGACTGTGCCATAATGGCTGCTAATTTCTGATAGTTTATCATATGCCAAGTTCATAGTCTATGATCTTTCAGAGACTGCTCTAGCGCCTGAAATACATTTTGCTTCGATTCACAAAGACGTTGCTATGAGTAGGAGTGACGTATCCAAATCTGTCTCACTCCTGGATTCCAAAAATATTCCAGGCTTACTCCTGAAAATCTGGAGTAAACCCCAAGTACTAGAAAATTAAGCTAAAGCAAAATCATTGTGAATTGGGCCATCTATCTTGACAATTAACCTTTTCTCCTTCTGCAGTGAGCTGGCCACATGTCAGATAATATGTATGTGTAATAATAACAGCCAGTGATCTTGTAGGGTATACCTAGGGCTACTGGAGTTATGCTTCAAGAAAAGGTAAATTATTAGGCCCAGGCTTAATTTTGATTTCACCAGACTAATCAGAGTAATTTTAGAAACTCTGTGTTAATCTTTGACGTGGAATTACCGATAGTTACAAGATCCCTCCTTCTTGCATAATTTATGGGAAGAAAGTCCTAGCACAAGAGCACATTTAGCGAACTGCTGCTATGCTCGCTATTTGTATTCTGTGGCATTTAGCACTATTGCTTAGTGCAAAATTCAATCTCGCACCCATAACAAAATGGTGCTAAAGGACAGGAGTAAGTTGAGGGAAGATCCTACCACAAATGCATTGTAGCAAGTGCGAGTGGCTTCTCAGGCTCACTAAATGTAGTCGGTTGCATTTAGTGCTATTTCTTAGTGCAAAAATGCCCTTTAGCATCCAAAATTGATGAAAGGGGACATTTATGTACTGCGATATAGCGCTAAACGCAGAACTACTTGTCTTGCATAATCATAACTTGTCTTGCATAATCTTATGATTATGCTACACAGTAGGCAAGTTACACCCACCTCTACAAATTATGCGACATTATGAGGCATGATTTGGGATAGTATCACTTCATTATTTTGAAATGTATACACAAGGTAACACTGTGTGGGCAAAAAGTTCACCTCATTAGTACTAGTTTAATAGCCAAATATAGCAAAAAGCAACTGAAACAGGACTAATCTTTGCATAGGGCTTTCCACAATGGGGGAAATATGTCATCACGTTTTAGTAAATTCTGATCCGTTTGAGCTTCAAACTATTTTTTGTTTAAATCTACAGATTATACAGAAGATGTATTATGTGGTAAAGGCTACAAATCCACAGTTCTGCAGAAACCGCTGCAAAATTGCATAATTCTTGTGAATCTACCTACGTATTAAAAGCCTCCACAAAAAGAGAGCCATAGGTAGTGATATTGGGTAATAAGACAACAAAATAGGTCATTAAAACATGGCACTGCATCTAATGCCCTCTTACATCTCTGTGCTCATTGCATTGACTCAATACAACCTATGACCACCCATAACATGAATAATTCTTTCTTTCCTGACAGGGAAACAACCACAGAAAATATTTTATCTGCTACATTTCACAGCGTGTTCTCACAGCAGCAAGCAGAGGTCACACCATGTGATCTCAGTGGGAGCTGTTCATTTCCTGAAAGACCTCTCCGAGGATTTAGATAAGGTGGGGCACACATATCAAGGGTTTTGTGTCACCCTTAAGCCATGCAAGGGGGCACAGGGTGAAGCAAAACCTATATTGAGATTTATCAAGCAATGCAGGGCCATCTGTGTGGGTTGGTAAATCTGCAGTAATGCAAGGCAGGGCAAGTCGCTGCCTTGCATTACTCTGCCACACTGAGCCATTCCATTGATGGAGCATGGGTGTTCCCATGCATCGACCCAGGAATTCCTAGATCTACCAATACTGGTAGACCTGGGACTGCATCAGAATGCTACGTCTTCCCAGGGGAGTTGTAATAATCAGAAATATCTTTTTTTCTCCTAATTTTTCCCTCATTCTATGTGTGCTGCTGCAGCACACGTAGAAAGAGGAAAACATCTTGGAGGGTTCCCTGCACAAAAACAAATCTGCCGACAATGCGGACACCCTTACACCATGGTGCAAGGGTGCCTGCATTCGCGCTAGGCAGCAGCTGGTGTGCCAGCTCAGACAAAGAGCAGGAATACGCCATATCTTCATAGATATGGTGCATTCCTCCCTCTCTCTTTCACACAGCACAGTGCAGCAAGAGCAGACATCATGATAAATATGGCCCTGTGTTTACTTCGCACTTTCTGTTTGTGTTAGTTTAATTGGCTAGCATCTCGAATGGATCGCTGGGCAGGCAGCATCTCGAACAAACACATGGGATGTTTCAGTGCTATGTGAGGAGAGGGATAGTGAGACAGTGCAAGGAGCTAGGTTACATGAAGAGTGGCCTTTAGAGTGATAAGAAAAGCTGTGCATTATATCTTCCTTCATCTCTGTGTCCTTGGGTCTGCCACCTTAGAGCCTATGAAAGAATGTTTTGGTTGGAAGGACGGCTTTGCTGACCTGGACCAAGAGCTGTGCGACCTCATTACAGGTAGCCAGCAGGTGTGGGGGCCCTCTGGGGCTGAATGGGTTACCTGATTCCCGATCAATACTATCTCTTCCTGCCTAATGTGGGGGGAGCAAGGGGCCCATTTTCCTTGTTTGCATTTGGGCCCAGGTCCCCCTTCCTTCGTCTATGCCTCAATATGTAAATAGCTCGCAACAAATATTATTTGCCATTCATCTTGAAGACATATCTTCACTTCAACGCAGTGCATTATCTTTGCTGGGTAGGATGCAAGCAGAGATATTTGTTATGAAGCGTCACGAGCCACGGATACAAAGGAACGACCTATGCATATATTTGGCCATTTGCCAACTCTCGAGGCACCCCGAGCACGTGCTCTAGCTAAGAAGCTGCAGTGGGGTCCCCCCTAGCTGATCTGCGTGTATCCCAGCCCGCCTAATGCCAGCGATTATGTACAGGGCCTCAGCTCCTCTGCACAGGGAGAGAGCATCAGTCGGCGGCCCCATGTTCTCTGACCTGGAGCTGACTCCATTTGCTGCCTCTCTGGCTAACCGCTGAAGCAGAAAATGTGCACAACGCTTACAATTAACGACGACTGCCTGACAGACACTGGGGCCCCAGCGCGATGAGATCCCAGGTCCCACAGCTGCAGTTTTCATGACAGTCATAAATTCTCACAGCTGTGAGTCGATCGATTCATCTCCAGGGACCGACGTAAAGCGTTGCTTCGAGAGGAATGTTCTAGAGCGGAAAGGGGACGTGGCATGCCGAGAGTGTGGACCCTCGCCTTAATCGTCACATAAGGCATATATTGAAATTACATTCAGGCCAAAATACGCTGGTCTCCTAAATTAATATATTTTATATAGATTATAGATTGTTCTGCCTTTTTATATTTTAACTGGCTGACCTTTTTCAGATTTTTGGAATTATGGAAGTTCATTTGTTATCATTTCACAATTTTTTGTATAGAGGATTTTGAAAGATATATTTTACTTTTGAATGGGCAATAGCTCTGTGACATCATAGATTGTAATCCTACAGGCATCTCTGAATAATGTAAAATACAGCAACTTTACAACACCTAGGGCGTTATTACAAGTTTTATTTTCCATAGGACCACCAAACCCGTAGTGGCGGTCCAGCCACCGCCACACTGCCAGCCTGTCTGCAGTGCGGCGGTAGGACTGTCACAGGACCGCTGCGGCCACCGTGGATGAAGGATCCTGTGTCGGTCACGCAGCGGTCAGGAGCACTAATATGCTGGCAGTGCCGCTGCAGCACCGTCTGGCATATTAGGATTTACCTGTCCATTGCCCGTTTTATGGCGGTGAGTCTACCATGAAAAGCGTGGCAGAGTGGCAACAAAGGTGGCCCTAACAGTGCCCCCTGCAACTCCTGGGTCTGGGTGTGCAAGTGTGGCGGCACATGTAATGCCCCCCTGGTTTTGCACTCCCAGTTCCTGCACAGTGTGGCATGTATGCCACACTGTGCACAAAGGTGCAGTCGGCACTCTGAGAACTGCGGTCTGCATGTCAAGCTCTTCAATGAGCCTAAATGACCGCCACCTTCGACTGCCACAGCACTGTCCGCCAGTTCGGGATTTAACTCTTAATCTGACTGGCAGCATGACCATGGCTTTGGTAGTCCTACAGTGGACGATACATTTCACCGAAATTGTAATAAGGCCCTTAATACTGACGATTAACCGTTACACTTACTTTTTTACACAGGAGAAATAATGCATAGGGAAATAAACAATTTGTTAAGATGCACATAATTAGGTCAGCTGGTGAAGTCGAACATAAACGTCTATTGGTTCCACTGTACATTAAAAAAAATCATCCGATGCAGTGGTTGCACATTTGGAAAGTCACTGTTATTGATGGAATAAAAGTTGAATCAAATTCAGGCCCTTATGGAAGGAATATATATATATGATTTGACAAGGTATACTTTACTTATAATATTTGTAATTCTATAACATGTTTGATGTCAAGATACTGCTTGTGTGATAGCATTAAAGTCAAAGGTTGTTGTGGTACGTAAAAGAATATTTTTGCTAGATTATCAATTTACATAAATATTGTGTCCTAGAATTTCTTTTTTACAAATATGTCATTCAGCTAGGATTTATAATATAAAATCTGAACCCAGTGAGAGAATATTTTTAGAAAGGGATTTTTATACCAGACAATATTTCAGTATAAAATATTTTGATATACAATTGTGTACAATATAAAATGTCTTTAAGGAAGGGAAGGGATTGTCATGGGGTTGCATGTTTTCCACTGGAGGAAATGTGTAACCTATAAAGGGGCTTAATGGTGTATCCTGTTTTACAGGAAGAGCCTGAAGGGCCTAAATCCTGAATTACTTTTCTAGGGAATGAATCTTACCAGAGGAATATTCCCAAATCTGGAAAAATGTGAACTTTGTAAAATAGTTTATCATAAGACTCTTTCTCCTACAGTCTTCAATTTAGGAATAATCTCCTGGCAAATCCATGAGAGGTTAATAAAAACACCCTTTTACAACAAGTCTAAATCCACAGGGTCCGATTCACAGAACTAACTTAAGACAAAATCCTAAACTTACTACCATTTTGGTATTCACAGAAGGCACTTACTCATTTTGGTATTCATAGAAGGCACTTACTCATTTCGGTATTCACAGAAGTTAGGAGTCCTAACTTTAGGACTCCTAAATGCCTTCTGTGAATACCAAAAGTCTTACAGTTAGGAATTTTCTCAGTTTAGGAGTAGTAAAGTTAGGACTCCTAACTTTAGGACTCCTAAATGCCTTCTGTGAATACCGAAAGTCTTAAAGTTAGGATTTTTCTCAGTTTAGGAGTCCTAAAGTTAGGAGTCCTAACTTTACTACTCCTAAACGGAGAAAAATCCTAACTTTAAGACTTTCGGTATTAACAGAAGGCATTTAGGAGTCCTAAAGTTAGGAGTCCTAACTTTACTATTCCTAAACTGAGAAAAATCCTAACTTTAAGACTTTCGGTATTCACAGAAGGCATTTAGGAGTCCTAAAGTTAGGACTCCTAACTTCTGTGAATACCGAAAGGAGTAAGTGCCTTCTGAGAATACCAAAATGAGTAAGTGCCTTCTGTGAATACCAAAATGGTAGTAAGTTTAGGATTTCGCCTTAAGTCAGTTCTGTGAATCGGGCCCATAGTTATCAAAGGTTTAGAGTCATTTATTTCGCAGAATGTAGACTATTTCTTAAATGCCTAAGTTTGTTCTTGCCTGATATTTATTTATTTGCTCAAAATGTGTTTGTGGTTGTCACTGCAGCAGTACAATAGAATCAATAGAAAATTTCCAATTTGGGAAAATCAGAAAACTAAAACCAAATTTTTCCTCTGCCTCCTGACATAAGTACCCCATCCCCACACATTCAATAGGTCACTTACTCTATTCCATAGTAAAATAGCCTTCGTTTCTAAGCGACAGATAAATAGAGGTGAAATCAGAATAGACATGAATACATTGATCTTTCAAATATTTTCAGCCTCCTATTCAAATAGGGTCTTTGCCCTGAGCTATCAGTGCTATTGATCACTTCCCTGAAAAACATGTTCAAGACCTTCAAAACCTAAAGTGAATTGCAAATCCTAAAGCTTTAAGTACTGATGCCCTTGTGGTCCTAGATTTGTTTCACTAACCATTAACATTATCTGCTTGGCATTGCATGTCTAGGATTTGCTAACATTAAGAACACCATATGCAATGTTTTAGGCATCTTTGTGTCTAGGGTTGCAGCTACAACCAATAATAGTTTAAAACTTCAGCTGGACGCTAAAAGACTCTACTAAATGACTAAAGCCCAACAGCACATTTGCAAATCCTGTGGTTTCGCCCTGGAGCAATAGATCTCTTCAAATTTTCAATGTCTTTTATCGCCAGTCTGGCCAATGCAAACTTGACAATGTGACAAGGTATTAGGGGGGCATAAGATAGTTGAATAACTGAATGAAACAGAACTGAGCTTACGTACCTATAATAGAGTTTACTTCCTGTGGGAGAGAAAGGAACATACTTAAATGCCCTGGGATGGACCTGGATTGTGGAAAGAGTTTCTAATTAATAAGTGTTCTTATGAAAGACACTTTGCCATGCTAGAGATGGCACACTGCCTATAGATCTAAGGATTAATCAATAATATCCAAATCTAAAGGATTTCAGACCGTCAGCTGAATAGGAGGAAAATCCCCACCAAATAATGAGCGAATCTTTATGACATATGAAGAATTTCAGTACTGAGCATCTCTAAAATCAACTATATTGTATTTTAGGCATAAACCTGTCCTGAAGAAGGTGGTGTCATCCAACTCAAGTCCACCGAAACGCAGTGTCGACATTTGGTTTTAAATAATATGATAATTGTTTTAAATTATATTAGTTTTCCACTTGTGTGTTTCCTTTGATAGACAATTAGTTTGTATATTTAGATAAACACGTTCATGATGTGCTTCTTTGGCAATATATGCAAAATTACACAACATATAGATCAATCCAAACTATCAATGTGTAAGATGTGTACTCCAAAGTTGTTGGAACTAACTGCTACACCGGGATAAAAGGACTGTCAAGTGGAAGAAAAATTAATTATAAATAGGAAACATTGTTTTTTTAATGAATGGGATATTGAAATGTACTTATGAAGTGCTTTTATCAACAATTTGCATAATCTGTTTTGTAAAATAAAACAGGAGGTATAATTTTTACCAAAAACAAGGCATATTGGTTGTGTGTTTTAAATGTGTGAATGAGTAAGAGTTATTATTTGTATTGATAATTGAGGAAGAACCGCATAGGGAACACTCTTTTGTTAATAATATAAATTTGACACTCTCTTAATAATTGTACCTATTAATGCATATTAACATTATTTTAGAAAATCTTTAGATAAAAATAATGTGTGTGTGCCTGTGTGTGTGTGTGTGTGTGCTTGCAATACCTTACTAGTCCCAGAATGGATGTATATACATAAATACATGTATATAAGACATTAGAGCAATTGGAGTGCAATATCATATGGAGAAGCGTAAAGGGAGTTTAACGGATTACCCCTTCACATATAAAAGGAAAAGGAGAGTTCCATCCCAAGAAAAGAAAAATACAGTATTCATTAAAAAAAATAGAGATTACAAGAAAAACTAATGATGTGATTGAATATACATGTGTTTTTAGCTATATATGTATTAATAGATAGATACATACTACCACACAACACACACATACACAAAAACACATACAAAATAAAACCATAAAGGGATTTAATGAAAGAAATCTAAAATACAGCAAATTAAATTTAAAAAGCATTTTAAAAAATCTGTATAGTAAAAATGTTTTAAAAAAACGATTACAGATTCATTATTATCACTTCAATCCCATTTTCATCAAGAAAAGGACATACTCCCCTCCATTCCCAAACTCGACACCAAACTCATTGGGTAAACGATTTATTTTTGGGGAGATCAGATTGAATATTCCAACCCCAACCTAGCACTAATTAGATAACGTGTATTTATATTTGGGGAGTCCAAATTTCCTTGTCTAACTCCCTCCCCACACTTGCTGGGGAAAATGATTATTTTTGTGACTAGTGTAACTCCAACTCTGCACTAATTTCAGAACAAATATGCACATGTGGAGTAATTAGAGATATTATTCTAACTTCAATCCTGAAGCTGTTCGGTAGTGTATTTATTTTCATTTTGGGGACATCAGAATAAATATTCTAATTCCAACCCTGCTCTCAATGTAGAAAGTATATGTATTGGGGATATTATTTAGGGCATAAAATTGCGAGTTTGGTGGGCCGACCACCCGAACACCATGACCGTGGTCTCTAAAAGACCGCAGCGCCAGTGGCCTTCTGACTGTCGTATTACGAGTTTACTGCAGTGCCCGCAGTGTGGCTGCGGAGTTATTCCAGTCCATTTATATTGATGCTTGTATGAATATTTTGACTGCTTATGTGTCAAATGCACACATATGCATGATGCACATGTAAAAATACCACCTACCCATTGCCGAAGTCCAGCCCATTTGTGGGCAGTCCAGGCAATGGCTTTATGCTACAAAAAGGTCTTACCTGTAGATCACCGCAAACAAGGTCGTATTTTACCGGGTGAAGATGCTGCTGTGAAGATGGGACCTGGAGAAGTACTTGGCACCTGCAGTTGCCTATTCGTATTTATACGGGAGTCAATCCTGCCGTGATTTTATAGATTTCTGACGTTAGTCTTCAGAACGCAGATGGGGGTCCGCCTGAATCGAGACATTAGGCTGTTTCGATTCAGGCGGACCCCCATCTGACTCCCGTATAAATACGAATAGGCAACTGCAGGTGCCAAGTACTTCATGTGTAAATATCTCCATGATTTTAATCAAAGTTACGTGAGAACACTATTGAGACCTCGAAGAGTCTGTTTTATGCAATTATTGTCCTGAAGATGGTCTGACGGATTGACACCACCCAAGACCGAAACGTCGACTTTACCATCTAATTCCAGTTTAAATGTTATGTACAGTAGATTATATGCTCAAAAAGAGTTTGATCTCTGTTCAAACGAATCAGGAATAGATGTGTTTGTTAGATGAAATGAGGACTTAATTCCGTCCCTTGTTTTCTTGATATATTGCTCCAATTTATGTCTCTTTTGTACTCTTTTTACTTTGGATGAAAATATAAAAATCATTGTGCTTAAATCACAAAAAGAACCCCCGTGTGTGTTGTTGTCATTATATATATTTTAGATGTTCATATCAGTTGATTGATTTCACAGTGATGTTATTTCATCTTAACATGTTTATTGATTCAGATCATTGAAATTTATGATTAATAGATCACTCTAAAACAAAACCCCTTGTTGGCATCTTGTCAATAAGGCAAAGGAGTTAACGCCACCAGAACGTCAGAAAAAGTGACTTTCTGGTGGCGTCAACTCCCTGTCTAAATATGCCCCCATGTGTGTATCCTCTCCACTTTTCACGGAGACTCTGTTGTAGTTCAATTGTGAAACTGTTTAGCATGATTCTGGTAGTCAACAGTTGGATAATCTAAAATGAAGGTGCTGCTTTTTAAATATCTCCTGTGTGTGAGTTGTTAGCACCACACTCTGGTGTCACATTGTTGTACTTAAATACAGACGTTCAATGAGTAAGAGCCAGTGTCTTGTCCCCGAGCAATTTTAAAGCGTTGTACTTGCATGTTCGTTTATTACTTCTCCTCATCAATTGCAGTTGGCTCTTGTAATTTGTTGTGAACCTCAGAACTTGTGGATTAGGGGAACCTACACATGCAGTGATTCCCACACTAAGTTTGTGGCAGCAGTAATGCACTACAGCATACTTTCATTTAACTGGAAGACTCTTGCTGATTCACTTGAAAATGCAATGTCAGGGATGAATGTCAGACCGAGGCAACACATAATAGACTCTTTTTGTAGGTGGTCTACAACTCCCGCAACGTAGGGGCTAGTCCTGCAAAAAGAGCTGGGATATCCAGGAAACAACAAGCAAAGCATAACATGAATTTATAGGTGGCTTGGAAAAGTGAAAATATCTTGCTGGCTTATAGTAGATATTTATGTCCACTGGAAAAGATTGCCTTCACACTACATCTTTCTTGTAGAGTAGACGTCTTCACAGATGTTTCCATGTGGGTATCAAAGCTGGTTGAAGCATTCACTGGTGTCACAATGTACTGTTGGGTACACCAATAACCTACTCAGGTGTTCATGGCAGGTGATTTTTCACCTTGAAAAATGGCTTGGATTCTTGTGGTTGAAATATACGGAGACAGTTTTATGACAGAAATAGTCCTACCAGTGTGCCGATAATCACAATTAGTGCACAGCAAGGGTTAATTCCATTGCCTGGTCTGCATTGGATCATCCTTTTCATATCAGATTCAAATGTGTTTTCAAGTTATCCACAATGGCTTAATTAAGTCAAGTACCTATGCCCAAAATACATCTTTACGTTTTGGTACCAGGGATTTTGCCAAGCCCTGTGGCCAGCCCCCAGTTGGCAATAACACACTGCGGGTTGAGTGGACAGCTTAAATGCGACTTAAGCACATGGGCTGGCCTTTGTCCAAAAACTGCACTGAACCCATGTATGAACCTATCCCATTTGAAATGCTCTTTGACTGTGTACAGCAGGGATTGAGTGCAGTGCCTAGCCTTCCGTCCAACATTGTTCAGTTATCCCTATACCCCATGGTTGTCCATTAGCGACTAAGCATTTTAAAAATAACTAAATAAAATGATATACTACCCATTTTACTCACTGATATTTTAATTCTACTTAGCTGTAAACACTGACACCAGAGGTAACATCTGGCCCACAGACATAAGTCATTTTCCCAAACGGCTAAAAAGTTATGTGTATGCAACTGAATATTAGGATGCACTTGTTGGAACAGGAATGTCCCCTGCACGGTAAATAGGCATGTACCCCTGCCTGGTGTGGCCATCTGGTTATGAAACTGGTATCCTGACTTTTTACTTTGGCCCTGTGGTCACACTACTTTAGTGGGCATGCAGAGGTTTAACTCTATCTCAGGTAAGGCAATGTCCAGAATCAGGTCTGTAACCTGAGGGCTGCACTAAGCGTACTCTCATATTGGGCACTGGACTGCTGTCCATGCAATCAGTGTCTCACCTAAAGAGGTAATGGCAATGTAGCATGTTTTTTAATGTTTAGTGTGAAGAGACCATTTTCTATTTGTGAGAAAGAGTACAGACTACTGACCCCTCTCATATAAAGTTCACCTGTTTTGTGAAATTCAAACCATTGTGCTGATATTCTGTGTGTATGATGAGTGTGTGTGTAAAGTTAAGTTCTGTTAAGTTCTTCTCCACAGCAGCAAATCCTGTTCAGCGGTCCTTCACTAGAGGGGTAACCAAGCCCCTGGAAATGCCTTTGGCTACATCGTTCTGCTTCATCCCCCTGGAGATTTTCAACTTCCAAAAAAGAGACTAAGGTCCTGATTTACATGGGTGGGTTACTCCAAACAATATAATGAGATTCATATTTTGGTGGGTGGGATATTCACCACCATTGTGACAGAGTAACTGTCCACCACGATGTAAATCAGGCCCGAAGTCTGAACATAGAAATCTACAATGCAGCTTCGAGCAAAGGCTCACCAACAACGACACACCCTCCTCGGACGCCTCCTTCAGCCTTGCCCCACTTAGCTTTAACTTCTTAGAACAATTTTCTAAGAATTTCGCCTAAGTCCAAAGGTAAGTGCTGACTGAGCCCAATCCACTTGTATCCAAACTGCACTCCACCACTATATTTTGATACTTTGACCCAATCTTTCATGACTAGAGGTCCG
Organism: Triturus cristatus; assembly: GCF_964204655.1. Taxonomy (NCBI): domain Eukaryota; kingdom Metazoa; phylum Chordata; class Amphibia; order Caudata; family Salamandridae; genus Triturus; species Triturus cristatus. Next base: position 1,471,983,660 of record NC_140590.1, read on the forward strand.
TGGTTGTCGCTTTGATCTTTTAGGCACTAGTTTTTACTTAAAACTTTTAAAATGTATAACTCTGTCTCCACTAATTGATTTTTTTTGTAATTTTGGTGTCAAATTATTTATTAACATTCGCTCTATTTTTGTAAAGTGGCTGGGATATTTCTTGGGTTTTCACATTATTACTGTTTGTGTGTTGCATAAATACTTTACACGTTGCCTCTAAGTTAATCCTGACTGCTTTTTGTGCAAAGCTACCCAGGGTTAAGCACAGGCTAATTTAGTGACATTTTGTGGTTCACCCAGCAAGGGATTGTAGTTGTTGCTTGACCAGGGCTCACAACCCAGCCAACCAACAATCCAGTTTCTCACAATAATACTTTCTTTTTACCAAGACAATCAATGGGCTGGACAATACATTTGTTGTTTGACTTGAGTTCAGAGCTCTTGCCTCAATCTACCTACCAGACAAGAGCTTGGCTCCTGGACCTCGCGGTCCTGAGATTCGGGGGCGGGGAAAGGTCTACTTGACCCCTTCGCAAAGCCATTGTAGGATGGAGTCCAGGACATCAGTGGCAAACAACCTCAACCACCAGAGCTAAGGCCCAGTTGCCCCCTTCTGCCCTGTGGCATGCCAAACGTGGAGTGACAGCTACATCATGAATAACCCTACAAACAGGCTATGTGGAATTTTAATTTGTCTCAGGCAGTACCACCTGAGCGTCCAAGTTCTCTAAACTTTTGTGCAAGAAACTGCACGATGAAAAGTGGCACAACCAACAGTGGTGGTCAACTTTGTTGTGCAAACAAGTTTTACAGCACCAGAAAACAGCTTTCTGTCACGCAGTGCCAAAATGCTATAAAGGTACATAAAAGATTAATTGGAGCAGAGCAAAAACCCCTAAGACTCTCAAAGGCCAACTTTGCTTTGCGTTCTTTCCTAGTGACAGTTGAAAGCAGAAGCAAGCAATGGCGACATGAAAGTTGTGTGTTATTCAGCAAAAGTGCACTTATTATGTGATTTATTTACACAGGGTGATTGTCTGTTCACAGCCATTTGTACTGGAGAGTGTCCCGTGAGTATAAATCTTGCACACAATACTTCTCACTCTCCCATGTTCCGCTGCACAATGCAATACCTTTTTTGAGCAAGGGCCATTGTTGACATAGTCAGCGCGCAACTCTTTGTAAATGCAGCGCAGTCTAATTTTTCACCCTTAGCGTTGAGCAGCACAGTTGGTTTTAAAATAGCTACGCGTTTTGCGAATTTTAGTACATAAGCTGGCACATTATGATTTGCAATTACCAAATAGCGATTTTTATGGAATCGTCACTTGCAAATTGCAAATGCCTATGCATCTAGGAATTGCAATACATTTTGTGTCTCCCAAACATTATCTAATAGCGATTCGGTAATTGCGATTGCTATTAACTAATGTGCCTCCATTCATTCCCATGGGAATGCGAACTCAAGGGTGCCAGGGGGCCTAAGGCCCCCTGATGCATCCCCCCAAAAAGGTAAGTGTGCACATGTGCTGCACGCCACTTTGAAAAATGCACAAACGTGCATTTTTCAAAGCATGCGCAAATTACCATCAAATTGAAACTGATGGTAATTTGCGTTTCCTAAAGGCACAGTTGGCATTTAGGACGGCTACATGCATCACCATTGCATTTGCAATTTAGGTAATCGCAAAAAATTGTGATTACCTAATTTGCAAATGCAAAGCCTTTCATGCGTCTGTTTGTAGGGCAAAAATGCTTGATGCATGTGGCCCCTGGGACCTACTGGGGAAACGGCCACAACAACTCGGCCGTTTCCACGCATAACATTAACCGCGCATGCATTACAACGCATGCGTGGTTAACACGAATAGCCTTTACCACGCATACCTTTACTACGAGATATGTAGTAAAGGCATGTGTGGTAAAGGCTAAAATTAAAAAAGGGGGCTTGGGGGTACACCCCCCAAAAAATAAAAAATGCGTGCAAAAAGAAAAGGGGGCTTGGGGGGGTCTCCCCCCCCCAAAAAAAACCCTGAAAGAGTACCGATCATGGAGGCAACCGGGAGGCAATCGACGTCGTTAGAGGAAATGGAAAGACACTTCCGTTTCCTCTTTACGACGTGCAACGTCAACAAGGAAGATCATGGAGAAGAGACGATAGATGAGACGACGAGGAGAGGTAAGGTAAATTTTAGATTAAAAAAAACGCAGGGGTTCGATTATAGGGTTAAGGGCGGGGAGGGGTATTTGTAAGAAGGGTTTAGGGGTGGGGGAATAACCTTTACCAAGAGTATGCCCTTACCATGCATGAATTTACAACGAAAATCGTTGTAAAAATATGCGTGGTAAAGGAATATTCGTGGTAAAGGTTATGCGTGGTAAAGGCATGCGTTGCAACGGAATGCGTTGTAACATCATACAACCCACTACTTTAGACTGAAATCTCTCATGGGTCCAGCTAGCAGTCACGTTACAAAGTTGACACTGTATTGGCTTTTTTTTTATTTTCGAGGCAGAATGTTTTCTAAAGGATTTGCGTGTCGCGAAAGGCTTTCAAAAGTCAAATGCTGCTGCGTTGCATTCAGACTGAATGGCTTTTTATTTATCACGTTTATCACTCACTTTAAGTCATCGAAAAATGCTAAAAGCCCCCAGAGAGCTCTCTAGTGTGCTCCACGACAGGCGGAAAAGCTTTCCATTTGCGCCTTAATAAACTCAGCTAATGACGTTGATTGCTTGCAGTGCGCTGGAAGATTAAGTTAAATGGAATTTTTATTAGCACAGTGTAGGTGTTTACAAGAAATACAGGGGTCGCGTTGTTCAGTGAGCATTAGGCACAAGGCACTGACATCTTGGTTAATTTTAAGACCCTTTCGTGCTTACATGCTTTAACACTAGTATTGGTTTGTGGAGCCTTCAATTGTGTGGGAGGAGATCCAAAGATGAGACTATATTTTTACCCCACTTGAATCCAAATCTTATAATTTGTCTTGTAGGTTTGATGCATGGTGACCTAATAAATAAATGATCGAATTCCAAGCGTTGATTGCATTACAGTATTTCCTATTTACTAGCTAACTTCGTCCTTTGTTGATTTGGAGGGGTTGTTGGGTTAAATCAAGAAAGCCTTATTTTCGAGTTTTTCAAGTTATATATATTTTCTTTCTAGTGCACATTCTGGTGTTGGTAAGGCCACGGAGCACAAGCAACAACCCAGTGATTTTCCACCAGCATCTGGAATTAAAAACAGCTCTCAAAAATGTTCAAACGAGCTCTGTTATTTTTCTCCCCACTCTTTCACTCTCCTCTCTGGCCTTCTCATGCCACTGGGGCCATTAACTCGGGGGAGCTGGAGGTGGTAACAGAAACATAGACCCAAGACTTCATTCTTGTCTCCCAAAGCTCCAGCCTCCCTGGCGAAATGCCCGGTAAGAATAATGGCAGCCCAGCACTGCTTTGGACTGAAATGATGAGCCTCTTGGATACTTAAAAAAAAAGGTGCATTTTTCTGGGAGGGGTTCATTCTGAGTATGCCATTAACAGGCTGTAAAAACACTGGGCCATATATTGTTTCATTAATTCTTAGGTTGGTTTGCCACTTGAAATAAAGTTTCCGGTTTAGCAATGAAATAACAAATAATTTTACCTTTACTACAGCGCATAGAATCGGCACGTAATGTGAAATAGATGATCCAGGGCCCAGATTTACCATGATTTTTGTGTCGATGTTGAGTCACTTTTGTAGTGCAGCCCAACACTAAATCCTTTATAGGTTCTGCCTGCACAGCACATGCACTGAACTTGTGAAATCTCTTGTATTAAAAAAATAAATAAAGGGAGCTTAGACCCTGCGCATTACTTACCTTTCCTTACATTGGCTGGCCCCATGTTGCTTTCAAGTCACTTTACTTTATGGTAGCAAAATATGGGTACCACACATGTATTTTGCTAGATAATTGGGCAAAGTATACACAAGAAGATGGAGTTTTAGCATATCCAGAAAGTGGTTTGTTCAGTTTAGCTGTATTACGGAACCTAAGAGAAAGAATGATGAGGTTAGAACCGAGACCTAGACCTACTCAGTTTGAAGCTTGAACGGAATGGGAAGAAGAGATGTATGAAAGAGAACGGCAGCGTAGTGGCAGAAGGTATAATTACATGTTTGGTAGACCGTGTGGACAAGAAAGTCATGATGACCAAATGAGGAGATGGCAGAGTGCAAGCATGACTGATGGGATTTTTCCATTAAGAAACGCTGAAGAGACTAGTGGTAGGAAGTGTATAGAGAAGAGAAACAATACAGGGGTAGAAGTTTACAAGTATGGTGTGAATGAGTCGGAGGATGATGTGCTAGAAGACATGTTTTATAAAAATCCTCCCCCGTATCAACCAAACTCCAAATTGCTGACGCCAAGTGCGCCAGTAAAAGAAACACCGAGAAATAAAACTTTTGAGCAAACGTCACCTGATTTAGGGAAAAGTAATCCATTTAGAGACTCTGAAACAGCACAACCTGTCAGGATGGTAAATGAAAACTCAGCTGATCTGGCTAGAACTACCCTGGAATTAACTGAGAAAATTAGGGAGTTAACCAAAAATATGGAAGCCGTAACTGTACCTGTAACTATAGGACCAGTGATGCCTGTCTTTGATAAACAGAAGGATAGTGAGCATTGTTTAACAGTTCCTTACAATAGTAATAAACAAATTGAGATGGGAAAAAGAGCTTCAGGAGAAAATCCAAGTGGAAAATTAGTAGGAACCTCATGGTTAAGTACTCCTAAAAATCTGACAATGAATCAAAGTTCAGCAAGTAAGACTCTGATGACAACAGAATCGGCATCAGAGTCCCCAGAAAGAAGTATGGAGCGAATAAGAAATGAAACAATTCCTGTAGGTCCCACTTCTGATGAATTAAGCGATTGGTTAAGGAGTTTACAGCGAAAAGATACAGAACCTCAACCTTCAGATGTGGAAAATTAAAAATAACATTGGCGGAATTAATAGTAGGGACTATTCCAACTGAAAAATTAAAAGCATATTAGGATTAAGAGCTAATGTTTCTTTGTAAAAGTATAACTTGGAGAGCGAGGAGATTGCATGAGAAATTGGAAGAGACAGGAAGCGAAATGGGCATTGACTTTGAGAAAATAAGATCTCTACAGAGGCCATATAGAGTAGATTTCTCTGAAAAGGATATTGAAAAATTGAATACTGCAGGAAGATTAACTCAAATTAAAGAACTGATTGCCTTGCTAAGTAAATGGGGTGATGTAGATAGATGGAAAAGCAGGTGGTTTCGAAAACGAGATGATGCAACAGATCAGACCTTTTCAGCGTTCCCGGTAAGAGAAAAGGAGACAGTAGTAACAGAATGTCCGATGAGGGAGATCCCAGGAGGGGGTTATGTGCATGTTCCCTGGACTAGACAAGACATTTTATCATTCACAAGTGATTTCCCCAGGCTTAGAGAGAAGCCTGTGTAGTGGTACCGACAGGTAGAAAGGTTTGTTAAATTATCAAAAGTGTTGTGGATAGATTTGAACGGCCTTTTTGATGTAATTGTGCCAGCAGATCTGTGGGCAGAATGAAAAATTACAGTAGTTTGGCCCACTCAAGAGTATCCTAGGGATCCTTACACAGGTGCCCCTGATCCAGAAGTAATGAGAAAGCATGAACAGGAAATCACCTTTTTGAAAAATAAAGTGCCTCCAAAAGAAACTGATTGGGTAAAAATTGATAGAACTCACCAGGAAGTTAAAGAATCTGTCCATGCCTATTATGAAAGATTGTTGTTAGCTTTTAAGCAATACAGTGGTGATGAGAAATTGAGTGAAAAGGACTTAAGTCATTTTGTATATCGGTTTGTTTATGGGTTGAGACCTGAAGTAAGCGAAATGATTAAACAGCATACAGTAGATTGGCAAAATAAAAAGATAGATGAAGTGCTGAGACATGCCAAATATTTTAGTGACGGAATTGAAGCAAAACAACGCAAGCTGAAAGAGAAGGCCATGTGGGCACAGCTTAAAGTAGCGGAAAGGCAAGAAGCCCAGCTGATTGAACAAGCAAATGGCATGGGCCATGTGAGACCAAAACCTAATATTGGAAAAGGAAAGGGACAAATTAGTTTAGACGAAACAAAAAAGAAGCGCCATGTCATTATTGCGGAAAATTAGGGCATTGGAAATCCGAGTGTAAATTGCCCCCGAGTGCTAATGGCGATAATGCATTATTGAATCCACAGGTGCAGAATGAGGTGAGTTGTCAACTGCCGCGACAGCAGCAGGTTGTTGCCCAACAGTGTCATGTGCCAAAGCCACCTTTTCCACAGAGCGTAAACCCTCTGAGATACAGTAATGAGACAGGATTCTACACCGAGGAATAGGTAACAAAGCTACCGTGCGCTAGTGCTGTTTTGCAGTATTGGCTGCAGCGCGATGAGAGTGAGTTAGAAGAAAGTTATTGACGGTGCTGAGGAGAGGAAGAGGAGTGCGTACTTGGCGCAACTCTAGAGGTAGACCAGACAGGCCCTTTTGTGGATGGAAAGGTAAATGATGAAAATATTACTTTCCTAGTAGATACTGGTGCTACTCGTTCGACTGTTAGATCAGCTGACGTCAAAAATCTTCCTCTCTCGGATGACACAATCCAAGTAGTTGGAGTTTCAAATAGACAGATAAAAACGTATCTTACTGAACCTGTTAAAGTTAAGATAGGGACATTTACTGACATGCACCGATTTGTTGTGTGTGATACTAGCCCTGTAAATTTTTTAGGGAGGGATTTGTTGTGTAAAATGAACTGCACGATTTTATGTACTCCGGATGGCATAGCTTTTGAAACTCCAGATGATGATGTACTGTATAGAATAACCATGGCCAATCTGGAACCCAAAATTACTGAGGCATTTGTTGTATTTGACCCAGAGGAATTGCCTCAAGAATTGGAGAAAACAGTGAAACCCGAGGTATGGGATTTCACAGGAGAAGATATGGGATTGATGAAAAAGGTAGACCCTGTGAAGATAACTGTAAAAGAAGGAATAAGTTACCCGAATATTCCCCAATATAAATTGACACCAGAAATAATTGCAGGAGTGACACCTGTAATAGACAGAATGATTGAGCAGGGAATTATGAGAGAAATAATGAGCGGCCCATGTAATTCACCGATTATTGGTTTGAAGAAGCCTAACTGAACTTTCAGGATAGTGCAAGACTTGAGAAAAGTGAATACAATTGTTGTACCGTGTTGTCCCATTGTACCAAACCCTTCATTTATTCTATACCAGATTCCCCATGATGCAGAATGGTACATGGTCATTGACCTGTGTCATGCTTTCTTTTAAATCCCATTGCACCCTGACAGCCAACAGATTTTTGCGTTCCGGTTCGGCGAACGTACCTTGGCATGGTGCCGAATCCCACGGGGGTATACAGAAAGTCCATCGATATTTAATCAGATTCTAAAGAAATCCCTGGAAGATTTAAAAATGCCCGAAAGTTCAGTACTAGTGCAGTACATCAATGACCTACTGGTGGCATCGAGAACACAAGAAGCCTGTGTGGTAGATACAGTTGCTTTGCTGAATCATTTGGCGGATAGAGGACTTAAAGTATCCCCATTGAAATTACAATTTTGCAAAAAGGAGGTACAATATTTAGGTCATAAAATTGAGAAAGGTCTGAGAAAAGTAACTGCAGAAAGGATCAGAATAATAAAGGGAATGAGAGCACCAATGACTCAAAGAGAGGTGAGAATGTTTCTTGGAATGGTTGGATACTGTCATCAGTGGATCAGCAACGTTTCACTGATTGCAAAACCTCTGGTACGCTTGACGAAGAGTGATGTGAAAGATCCCCTTTAATTGAACAAAGCGGAAATGAAGGCTTTTAAACAATTGAGAGACAGCTTGTGTGAAGCACCGGCTCTTGGAATGCCTGACTATGAGAAAGAGTTTGAGCTCTATTGCAGCGAGAGAGATGGGTGTGCACTTTCTGTGTTGGTACAGAAGCATGGAAAATTAAGGCGACTATTGCATATTTCTCAGCCATACTAGATCCTGTAGCTGTAGCATTACCTGGTTGTTTGAAAGCAGTGGCTGCTACCTGTAAGAGTTTGGAACAGAGTGAAGGAATTGTGATGGGATACCCTGTGAGAGTGTTTGTACCCCATGACATTGCGATCCTTTTAACAAAGAGTCGCACTCAGTTTATAACGCATAGTCATCTAACTAAATATGAGAAAGTCATTTTGGGTGCTACAAATGTGAGCCTTGTGAGGTGTCTCAATGTAAACCCCTCAACATTGCTGCCTGATGCTGTAAATGCGGAAGTGAAGGATGACGTGGATCATGATTGTCTGGAAGTGCTTGACTTTTGCACCAAACCGCGTCCAGACATAAAAGATGCACCGCTGAAAGAAAGTGACTATGTGATGTTTGTGGATGGGTAATGTCTGAGAACTGAAGAAAGGGATTTTGAGTGCAGCGTACGCAGTATGTATTGCAGTGGCTGTATTAGAAGCGACTTGTCTGAAAGGAGTGAGATCAGCTCAGGTTGCTGAATAGTTTGCATTGACGAGAGTGTGTAAATTGGGAAAGAATCTATCTGAGAGTCACTTTGATTACTGATAGTCAGTTTGAATTTGGAGTTGTGCATGATTTTGGGCAGATTTGGTCCCAAAGAGGGTTCTTGATGTCAAGCGGAACTCCTATAAGAAATGCTGAAGTGGTTGGTAAGTTGCTTGAGGCGATACAGCTGCCTAAGCAATTGGCAGTAGTAAAATGCGCAGCCCACTCAAAAGGTGCTGACTACGTATCGGAGGGAAATGAATTCGCAAATGACATAGCGCAATATTGTGCGCGCAACCAGAATTCAGTCAATCGGAGTCGGGAAAAGGAAATGAACTCATGTCCCTTACTTTTTAGTAACACTGTGATTACTTGGGAGGAGGTGAGGCAGTTACAGGAAGAGGCAGGAGAAGAGGAAAAGAAACAGTAGATAAAATCTGGATGTGCACCACGAGAGGCAGACAGAGTTTGGGTTTATCGGGATGGAAGACCAGTTATGCCTGATAGCATGATCTCTACCATGGCACGGATGTATCATGGACAGGCACATGTGGGCAGAGACGCTATTATCAGACTTTTCAAACAGACATTGTATAATGCCAAGTTCCGGCTTGTAGCCGAGAGCCTTTGTCAAAGATGTCTCATATGTCAGCAATACAATCCAGGAAGAAAAACAGTGGTGAGCTTGGTAACAATAGGACGAGAGGGAGGTCCTTTCACTCGAATGCAGATTGATTTCATTGAAATGCCCCCATGTAATCGGCTAAGGTATGTTCTAGTAGTTGTTTGTCTGTTTTCATGCTGGGTGGAGGCGTACCCAACCAGGAGGGGTGATGGGGTTACTGTAGCGAAATTCCTATTGAGAGAGTTCATTCCTAGGTTTGGTTTCCCAGTGACGATTGAATCAGATAGAGGAAAGCACTTTGAGAATGAAATCAGAAAATTGATTTGTGAAGCATTGAATTTACAACAGAAACTACACTGTGCCTACCTTCCAGAGGCTTCTGGAGTAGTGGAACAGATGAATGGTACCATTAAGAACAGATTGGGAAAATGTGTTTGGCCACAGGTTTAAAATGGACTGATGTCTTGCCTCTAGTACTCACGACTATTAGATCCATTCCTGATAGGAATACTGGACTGAGTCCCCATGAAATTGTTATGGGTAGAGCGATGAGATATGTTTTCATTCCTGTCAACAAACTACTGCCTATATCTGATGACTCTGTGTTGGATTATTGCAAGGGGTTGGCTAATTCCATTCATTCTGTGTTTCATCAGGTTGGATCGGATGCAACCAACCTTGAAAAGAAGCCAGCTCATGATTTGAGTCCAGGAGACTGGGTGAGGATCAAAGTGCATAGAAGGAGAAATTGTCTGGTCCCACGTTGGGGAAAACCAAGTCAAGTGATTTTGACCACAACGACGGCTGTGAAATGTGCCAGAGTAAAGAATTGGATTCATGCGAGTCATACTCTCCGAATCCCTAGTCCTGCAAATAGACCTGAAGAAGAATATCTGGGAGAGTCGGATACCAGTTCTGAGTCTGAATCAGAAGATACCAGAACAAGACCAACTTTGAGAAAGGGAGAGTTGGAGCCGAGTCAAGTGGCAGAGCCTGAGAATTTGCCATTGAGGAGATGACTGGAAATTTCTGATACTAGCTCTGAATCAGATACTGAACAGGTGAGAGTACGAAAAAAGGTAATGGAAAATCTTGAGGAAACTGACAAAGAAATCCTTGACAAAGAAGCCCCACATGCAAGTACGAGAGAAATTCCACCTGCGGTCATAGAACTAGAAGGTGTGGAATTAGATACAGAGAGTGAGGGTAAGATTGTTGCGGAAGACCCCCGAGGAGGTGTAGGGAAACCACACATCCAGGTAGAAGAAGGGACAGTAAGTCAGCAGGAAGATTGCGTGGAAGAAACATGAGGAGGGACAAGTGTAGATAGGGAACAGGAGGTCGTGAAGGGAAAATCCAAGGAAGGTAAAGGTCAAACCGAGACCGAATCTGAAGAAAGCGAAGGAGAAGCACAAGAAGGACGAGTCTTGAGGAAGAGAGCTTGGAAAACTGAGCAAGGTGAGAAGGGAAATACGTTGAAAAGGCCATCAAAAGAGGAAATTTGGCCAAACAAAATAAAAAGACTGAGGTATCGATTGACTAGAGTGAAATTATCCAAAGCAGGTCAAGTGAATGAAGTGTCCAATCAAGAGAAATCGGAAGACACTGACCCGGCACACTTGAAGAAAGAAAAGCTGATTAAGAAACCCATTCAGAAATATATGTCACCGGAATGGACTTATGTGGCACTTCCTGATGTACAAGACGAAGCGGACAGCCAAGAAGTCTAGGTTTGACTGTACCGGAAGTGGTTGAAGAGGAAGAAGATTCGGAAATCCTGAGAGTTATCTTGTCTGATATCAGAGAAGAGAAATTCAAGATTGTGGAAACGAGGACAAAGAAGATCAAATGCCAGACTGAAGTGGCAAAAGAAGGTGCAGAGAGATTGAAATACTAGATAAGACATATAACCAAAATGACCAAGTAGGCACTTAGAGCCTTGGGTTTAGACAAAAGTTAGTTGTGAATAAAAGAGGCTAAGTCAAAAGACACTGATCATTTCCGATATGGCAAACACAGAAGGTAGAAAATCTACATGTGGGTTCCTTCGAAGATGGTGCAAAGTGTGTTGTTGTTGTACAGGATTACTAATGCTTCTATGGAGTATATTAGCTATAATAATTTCGTTTAGAGTAACTTTTGAGAAACTAGAAAATCACACTGAAAACAAGACTAATATAGAAAAGGTTGATGATGCTCATGCAACTAGATTGGTAGATAGCACTGACTTACATAAGGATAGGTCTATAACTGATTTTTCTAATAACGTTTTTTCATAGTTATTGTATGAATATGTAAAAACTATGGACGTTAGAGATTGTTATGTTTGCATGCAGTTACCTGCATCAGTGTGAAGAACCAGAACCCTTTTTGGGTCTGGCGGTGCAGGGTACGCCCAAGTCTCCGGAGTTCTCCTGCTCAGCTACACAGAGACACGGGACACTCTGTCAGCGTTAGAAGATCAGATTTATTTAGCTGCAGCTAGTACAGTTATCCTAGAAGTACACAAAGTAGGTTCTCAGGAGACTGCCACTTCACTCTGTGGCGCACAGGGTTTTATACTATACAAGGTTCAGAAACATTTACCAAAAGCACTCCCAGAACACACAAGAAAGAACCAATAAGGAGAGTTGGAAAACAGGATAGGACCAATAGGGGAGATTGGAAAACAAAAGTATCAGATGACTCGAAGAAACCGCTCCTCCAACCATGTTTGTCACCCCTCCCTCAAGCTAATTCATTAACAGATTCATAACTAACTTGCAGGTGGCAAGATACGTTTGTGTGTGTTGGAGGACAGTTGTGAAACGAGAGAATGCTAGCAGAAGGCAGTGAAGGCCAGGGGACAAGATAAAGTCAGAAAAGAATGGTGTGAATCAATAGATAGTTGAGACAGGGATTAGGAAAGCCAGACAGGGATTAGTGTACTCGGCCAGTCCTAACACCAGCTTTGTAAATAGAGGCAGAAAGCGTATTTCGATACCAGGTTGCAGAAAAAGCAGAATAGACTTTGCTCGCCGTGCTGCCTGATTGATGGCAACACAAAATGGCGGCGGAGCACAAAATGGCGGGTCGATTCGATCGCGATCAGAAATCGAAGTTCCTCAAGTGTCCGAGGGTGTTACTTACCATCACCTTCCTGTGACATATGGAATAACATGTAGTGTATTAGCAAGTTTGTTTTATAAAACAGGGAAATTAGAATATTATTATTCTTATGTAGATAATGTTTTCTCACAAGTACCTGTAGTTCCTGAACTAAATAAGATTAAACCTGGTAAAACTTTATGTGAATATTTCTTTGAAACTAGAGAATTAACTTTAGAAGAAGTGTTTAAAAATAATCATACTTGTAGTCTGAGGAAGGAAGAAAAGACCTTCTTGGACATGGTAGAAGAGAGGAGAATTAAGATGCAAAGAAAGGTACCTGAGGATAAGAGAGAGACAACAGTTTTGGATGTAGAGAAAGAAAACCTTTTAAAGGGAGGAATGAGTCCCGCAATGGCTTTGGATTGGCCTCAGAGAGGGAAATTGTGCATCAGAAGAAATAAAACAGTTTATGATAATTATTTTGTAGGTGCGAGTGAATGCCATGACATATATAGGGATTTAAAGGAGGAAACGATCCGGTATTCCCTGGATTATATTTTATCTGCACGAACAAGGCTTATTATCGGTTGCCTGACCATTGGTATGGCACATGTTACCTAGGCCTAATCTTCCCGAAAATATTTCATGTGGGAAGGGGAAAGGATGGTGGGCACGAGACAGGTAGGCAACTAACACGTAGAAGGAAGGAAAGTTGGTCAGAAATTGTAGGGGATATTTTTGGAGCACTGATACCAGCCGTTGGAATATCTTTGAATGCGTATAAAATTAGAAAATTGTCTACAGTAGTGGATCGCTTATCGACAAGCACTGCTGGAGGGTTCTTACTGGTAAATACCGAAATGGTTGCCATGAGAGCCATGGTGATGCAAAATCGACTTGCCCTTGATATTATTTTGGCAAAAGAGGGAGGAGTCTGCGGAATGCTGAAGGTGCTAATTAGAAAAATAGAGGAAACACCGGGCGCAGTGTCCTTAACATATAGACCACATGTCGACTCCAGACTCCACAAATGTTTGGTAACAATACAACAACAATAAATACATACATCAATAAAGAAAACAAATAAATTGTGAATTTCTTTAATATTCTTATATATTTTTTATGATACAAAAATAGATTTTTTAAATTTAATTAAATATATATAAATATACCGGATACTAACAATGACTAAATAATATTGGTATCCACATCTATTTTCTTCCTAGAGATCCATGATATAAATGTATACAGATGATAATGTCATCAACTACAATTCATTGAAATATACATTTGTTGGAGTACATAACTTGATTATACATTCTCTGGATTAAATAAGGGTAATGGATACTAGACAATTAAAAGAATACAACTTTTAAATAGCCAAATAATAATCTTTCAAAACAGTCGGTTTGTAGACACAACGCGTTTCGGCTAGGCCTTCATCAGGAACCCGCTCAAAGTTGTATACTCTTGAGTATCTAGATGTAAATGTCCTCTAGTAGATACGAATGCAGAGGACCTCAATCTGGGCTCAGGATTGACTTCTAAAGGTGTAATATCTGTTTAGTCACAGAGACCAAACAAAAATAAATGATTTTCTCTACGCTTCTCTGTGAAAGTGCTGATCAGGAATACAGCCGACTGTAGGTTCTGGCAATGTTTATTATGGCTTCTCGATTGTCAGTGAGTAGTACTTCATTTCTATAAGTCCCATTAATTTGACTATAGAAAATCCATGAGGATAAATTGCGATCATTGCGCCAATATGGCGTATAGTTTAAATACTGATTCCGAATTGATAATCATGGGTTACGTGTCCACATAGGTATGTACACTGTGGATATTTTAGTTACACGCTCAAATTGAAGTCGGCAACTCTGAAGGTGCAACATTGTTGTACTTACATTCCTGATGAGAGTCAAAATGTAAAGAAATCTATTAAGAATATAACAGATTTGCATGAGGAAATTGTTCCATTGGAGGTTGACAGTGTTTGGGGACGTAACCAAAAGTAAGAGAACTGAGAAATCATTTCCATAAAACAAAAATTTATGAAATTTAGTGAGATTTGTGGTGATATTAAAAATCTCCAAAGGGGGGATTGGTGGAGCAGGTAAAGAAAAATTTTGTATACCTTCTCTATTTGCATAACAAAATACTATTTACGTAATTATTCTAAATATTAACCTGTATTAACTGTTTGGAGTGTTACTACTAATCAATCTTTACACCTTAATAAACACAAGTTACACGTGGGACTAAATTGCTAATTGCATGGCTAATAATTCTAATGATTAACTGTGGTACGCATATTAACTGTAGGATGTGTTGAAATAGAAATTGCATGATTTATGTTGCTTTTGTAATGGTTTGCGTTCCTGGTATTGCGGAATGGTGAGTATTATTGCTTTAAATGTTGCTATAAGCTAGGAAAATACTAAACAATATTGGGATTAGTGTGGGTTTAAACATTAGAATCTTCATTTCCGTATATTAATTACTTTTTATGTTTGTTTTGCTTAAGTTGGCATTCGGGCCTACTAGGCCGTGGTATTCAAAATGTAGTTCGGAAGTGGCCACCGTCGTGTGAGTGCGATGTCTACTGCGCAGACTCGGATGGCTCTGAAGATCTCCAGGCGACCTCAAAATTGAACTCAGTGTTCCTTGTCAAGGATAGGAATGTGGAGGATTGCCAGGACTCAGCTAGTGTGAATGACAGAAAAGACAATGGTAACCTGTACCCAGAGGTCTACATGTTGTTACTTCGGAACTTTTCGCATGAGAACTGCACAAACAAAAAAGATGACATATTCGATTCCCTGAGAACCAAGAAAACCTGGGAACAGCGTCCAATAGCTCAAATTTTAGGAGCTTAGCCAATCAGGACATTTAGACTCTTAGAAAATGTTGCAGGTTATCCTAGAATTTACTATAAAAGGGGAACTTAGAAGAGGCTGTAGAGAGTAAGCGAGTGCATTCCAGAAGTGCGTTCCAAATTTTCTGTTGGTGACTGCTGATCGATTTGCTTGCACGATTGCTTGGTCCTTTGGATACCTTTGGGACTGTGTCGTGCCGAGCGAAAGAACTTTTACCGGACTCATTTGGGTCTTAGCCTGCATTTGAGTGGCCGATTTCACCTGAAGGGATCTTGATTTATGCAGGTCTGACAGGTTTCGGGGAAATGGTCACGATATCAGAATTTAGGTAAATATAATTGTCATGCTAATTTGTGCCAAATAATCATTTGAAAACTCTGTGTTGATTAAAATGCCGATTATGCAAATGAATGCGAACTAGTTAGATAAACTAAACATTTGATTAACAGAAAATGAGTTTGGGATTCTTTTAATGAGGTATTGATTAATCAGAAGTTCCAAAACTTTAAATGTGTTTTAGCTGGTTCTAAATCACCATCAACCAGTCAAACTAATTGGTCCGTCGACTAAGGGGTGGAGTGCCTTGATGTTAAAGTTAGGATTCTAAAGGTGCTGATGTATAAAATGTATGTAAGGTAAAATCATTTTCCTCCTATAGGTAATAAGGTACCCCCCACATGTCCAGCGCTTCTTTCCTCCTGTGTGCAGATTCGGAGTGAGACTTACGAGTGTTGGTGTAATGGGCCCCACCAATGAATGCGTGTATGAATGAGTTAGTGTGATGACGGGTCTGTGACGCAGTGAGGATATGTAAATATTGCCCTTTTCCGCTGGAGCAGTTTCCACTTGACTCACATTTCCTTGTTGGTCAGCGCCCCCTCCTCACCGCTGTCATCTTGCCTTGGAGCCTGGACCAAGTACTGCTTCTTGTAGCCAGTGACCTTCCATTGGCTAAGACTTCTGCAGGTACTCTTTTTGTTTTTACTTTTCTTTACCCTTGCCCATCCCCTTGCACTATTTATTGTCTTCCCACCCTCCTACTACGTCATTGTTTCACCCACCCTCCTCCTGTGCCTGGAGTCTCATTAACTTATGTTAATGCAGAACACATGGAAAACATTTGCACCTTTTGTAATCTGTGGTTTTATCGTGACCTCGCAAGGTATATTTGTTGTGCTTTATTGACCATCCTAATCATTTATGATATACAACTGTGTTCATTTTTATGTTTTCAGTTTTTAAAACCAAACGATTATTGCTGTCGAAACAAGCATCTCTCACCAATAAACTAACTTGGGTAGAGATGCCTTGGACAGCTTGTGTGTATCAGATGCTCTCATGAGGAGGATCCCCCACCCCCGATGGGGCGAACTGGAAGCAAACACTGCCCACAGCCTCTTGCCCAGGCAAGAACCCTGTTTGTTCCTTTATTTTCTGCATTTTGCACAGGTCTGAGGAGACTAGATGTGAACACACTCACACTCGGACTCTAATAGTGGGACAGCCCATCCTCCATTAGTGCTAACCCCACCCTCTCCTACACTCCGCATGCTCTCCTTGTTAATTGCTCCCTCCCTTCCTTCTCCCACCATTCGTTCTCTTGGACTACTGACCTCTCCTCATCTCTCCCTTGATTACCCCAGTCATAGAAAGAAAGCTGGAATAAAAATAAGCCTAGCAGGCAAGATCAAGGTTGGGAGATGCAGCTACTTCATCTCCACTCCCCACCCCTGCAATACACACCACTCCCAGCCCAGCCCAGTCCATGCAAACAATGGAGGCTATTCATGCTACCTGTGGCCCGGTGGGTGCCGTCTCACTGTCCCCACCCTTAAGAAATGTCATAGCAGATCACAATCACTCACAGTTCTTAACGCAAACCCTTCCTACCACTCCCTCATTCCTTTATTGTTTGCCCCATCCACCGACTCCTGCCGCAGCTTTACCCTTCGTTGCTTGCCTGCCCTTCTCCCCATTGTTTATTTTAAATCGCAGCACTCCCTATGTTCAGGCGAAGCACTCCATTTGTTTTCAACTGTAAGCATAATCCTTGTGTTTTGTGGTTTTCTATAGCGCTAATTCAACATGAAGGTATTGGAGTGCTTTATATGAACACCAGTTGCATTTCACAAGGACACTTACATTTTTACACAAGGGGGGATTAAGTGATTTGCCCAGAGTCACAGGATGGTGAGCCGATGCTGCGACTAGAACCCGTTTCCCCAGTTCCAAGGTTGGCAGCTCGGACTTCAACATGCATTTGTTGTGTTAATCCAACCCCCCGCCTGCCTGCACACTCAATCAATCAATCAAGCATTTGTATAGCGCGCTACTCACCTGGAAGGGTCTCAAGGCGCTGGGGGAGGGGGGTAAGTTACTGCACGAACAGCCAGGTCTTGAGTTGCTTCCTGAAGGAAAGATGGTCCTGGGTCAACCGAAGATGGATGGGGAGGGAGTTCCAAGTCTTGGCTGCCAGGTAGGAGAAGGATCTTCCTCCGGTGGTGGCTCTGCGGATGCGTGGTACGGCGGCGAGGGCGAGGCTGGTCGATCGTAGCTGGCGGGTGGGCGCGTAGAAGGTCAGGCAGTCGTTGAGGTACTTGGGGCCCAGGTCGTGGAGAGCCTTGTGTGCGTGGGTGAGGAACCTGAACGTGATCCTCTTGCTGACGGGGAGCCAGTGCAGGTCTCTCAGGTGGCCGGAGATGTGGCTGTGTCGGGGGATGTCCAGGACGAGTCGTGCGGAGGCGTTCTGGATGCGTTGGAGTCTTTTCTGCAGTTTGGCTGTGGTCCCGGCGTAGAGGGTGTTCCCGTAGTCCAGTCGGCTGGTGACGAGTGCCTGGGTGACGGTGTTCCTGGTCTCGGTGGGGATCCAATGGAAGATCTTACGGAGCATACGCAGGGTGTTGAAGCACGATGAGGAGACGGCGTTGACTTGTCTGGTCATCGAGAGGGAGGAGTCCAGGATGAAGCCCAGGTTGCGTGCGTGGTCCGTTGGCTTGGGAGTGGTGCCCAGGGCGGGGGGCCACCAAGAGTCGTCCCAGGCGGAGGGTGATGATCCCAGGATGAGGACTTCCATTTTGTCTGAGTTCAGTTTCAGGCGGCTGTTCTTCATCCACTCGGCGACGTCTTTCATCCCTTCGTGTAGGCTGGTTCTGGCGGTGGCGGGGTCGTTGGTGAGGGAGAGGATAAGCTGGGTATCGTCTGCGTAGGAGATGATGTTGAGGTTGTGTTGGCGTGCGATGGCTGCGAGGGGGCTCATGTAGACGTTGAAGAGGGTTGGGCTGAGTGATGATCCTTGTGGTACGCCGCAAATGACTTCGGTGGCCTCGGATCTGAACGGGGGGAGGCGGACTCTCTGGGTTCTTCCGGCGAGGAACGAGATGATCCACTCTAGTGCTTTCCCTTGGATTCCGATGTTGCTGAGGCGCTGTACTAGGGTGCGGTGGCAGACAGTGTCGAACGCTGCGGAGAGGTCCAGGAGGACGAGGGCTGCTGTTTCCCCGTTGTCGAGCAGGGATCTGATGTCATCGGTGGCTGCGATCAGGGCGGTCTCGGTGCTGTGGTTGGCTCGGAAGCCAGACTGCGAGGGGTCGAGGGATCCATTCGACTAGAGGAAGACGGCGAGCTGTCTGTTGACGGTCTTCTCAATGACTTTGGCAGGAAAAGGGAGGAGCGAGATGGGGCGGAAGTTCTTGAGGTCGGTGGGGTCCGCTGTTGGTTTCTTCAAGAGGGCGCTGAGCTCGGCGTGCTTCCAGCTCTCCGGAAAGGTGGCGGTGTGGAAGGAGGTGTTGATGATGTCCCGCAGTTGGGGTGCGATGATGGAGTCGGCCTTGTTGAAGACGTGGTGGGGGCAGGGGTCGGTGGGTGATCCGGAGTGGATAGTGTTCATCGTGCGGGTGGTATCTTCGGTGCTGACCGGGGTCCAGTTGCAGAGGGTGGTGGTAGGGGGCGTTGGTTCGGCAGTTGGGTGTGTGGTGGGTGTGCCAAAGCTGTTGTGTATGTCGGCGATCTTGCGGTGGAAGAACGAGGCGAAAGAATCGCAGAGGTCTTGCGAGGGTGTGATGTCGTTGTTTCCGGCGCTGGGGTTGGAGAGCTCTTTGACGATGCTGAAGAGTTCCTTGCTGTCGTGGGCGTTGTTGTCCAGTCGTTCTTTGAATGCTGTCTTCTTGGTGGTGCGGATCAGCTGGTGGTGCTTGCGGGTGGCGTGCTTGAGGGCGGTCATGTTGTCTGAGGTCTGATCGTGGCGCCAGGCTTTCTCGAGGGTGCGGCAGTTCTTCTTGGAGCCCTTGAGTTCGTTGGTGAACCAGGGGGCTTTCTTGCTTCTGGGCCTGCTGGGAGCGTTACTTAGTGGTGCAAGGTCGTCGGCGCAGTTGGTGAGCCACTGTGTGAGGTTGCTGGCTGCTTCGTTGGGGTCCGTTGTGCTGGCGGGGGGTTCTGGCGGAGGGAGGCGGTGAGCTGCTCGGTGGTGATCTTGCTCCAGCTCCAGCGAGGGATCTGTTGTGGGTGGTGGTGGGTCGTGTTTCTCCTGAAGCTGAAGTGGACGCAGCTGTGATCAGTCCAGTGAAGTCCGGTGGAGTGGCTGAAGGAGATGTGCATGCTGGCGGAGAAGACGGGGTCAAGCGTGTGGCCGGCGTAGTGGGTGGGGGTGTTCACCAGTTGCTTGAGTCCGAGGTTGGCGAGGTTGTCCAGCAGGGTGGTGGTGTTGCTGTCCTTGTTGTTCTCCAGGTGGAAGTTGAGGTCCCCTAGGAGGATGTAGTCGGAGGAGGCGAGGGCGTGCGGGCTGATGAAGTCTGCGATGTCTTCGCTGAATTGTGTGCGCGGTCCCGGGGGTCTGTAGATGAGGGTGCCTCTGAGGGTCGTCTTTGGGTCGGTGTGTATCTGGAAGTGGAGGTGTTCGGCGGTGGTGAGGGTGTCGTTGGAGTTGGTCGAGATGCGGATGGTGTTCTTGTGTACGATGGCGATGCCTCCTCCAGTCTGGTTGATGCGGTCCCTCTGGGTGATCTTGTATCCGTCCGGGATGGCTATGGCGATGTCGGGCGCTGAGGAGGCGTTCATCCAGGTTTCCGTGAGGAAGGCGACGTCTGGTGATGTTGTGTCGAGCAGGTTCCAAAGTTCCACGGCGTGTCTGTGGACTGAGCGGGTGTTGAGCAGGATGCACTTGAGGTGGTTGTTGCTGGTGCTCGGCTTGGCAGGTGCGGTGCAGGTCCGGAGGCAGGTGAACTTGCAGGCTTGGCAGGTGAAGGGTCCGTGGGTGCGTTTCGGGGTGGCTCGGTAGCAGGCGGGGTTCCATCCGGCGATGAGTGCGTTGAGGGTGGTGGTGTCGTAAGTCCGTCAAGTGGGATGGCGTCCTCGGGGGCCAGGGGTCCTGGCGCAGGGCGCGGTCCAGGCGCGGACGGGCGTAGACGGGCTTGCCTTTGGCGCGCCTTCGGCACACAATCGGCGCGCCCGCTGCGCCCGTCCGCTGCGCTTCCGTGCGGCGACCTCCATAAATGGCGAAGTGGGAGGGAGGAGCAGCTGGGAGGCGGGAGCGGGGTGGCCAATGGTGGGAACACAAAGAAAAGGGGGCGGGGCCGCAGGGGAGCAGCGGCGGGGAGGGGAAGAAGCGGCCGGAACAATCACGGGTGCACGGGGACGGCTAAATAATCAGGGGCACAGCAAAATACAGGAATGGCAAAACAGCAGTACAGAAGAGAAGGGAATGGTGAAAAAATGGGGGAACAAGCAGAGACAACACAATACTGGCACAAGTCACAGGAATCGTGCAACAAACACTGACACTCTGATTCACAACAGGTGGAGGATCCTATCAGTATTTCATACTCTATGGGACAGATGCATCAAAGGGTTTTGCCCTTTCTGTGTCTATGGGAAAATGTGTTCATGCATATGGCCCAATATCTATAAAACAGTAGTGTTTGCTCAGAAGGATCTCATTTTTTATTTTGCAGGTCGTTTGGAAACTAGCTTTGGTCTAGCACAAAGTGGATGTCCTGATGAAGGCGTTTTCCATCAAAACTTGCGTAAAATAACATTTTGTGAATAAACTTTAGTAGCCACTGAAGGAATACTCTTGTTCTACATCCATTAACGGAAATAGAGAATAAATCTTGTAGTTACTGAACGAATGTATATGATCCATAGCCATTGAAGGAAATAGTTACCAATTGGGAAAGAATATTGATATACCTATATAGTTCAATAACATTTGCTCTTGTTATATAAGAAATGTATAATAGATGCGTATGTTTTTATAAGAATGCAAGGATGCAGTGAATGGGAGTGATAGTGGGTGTGTAGAAAGAATGATAGTGAGTCCGGTGTACTGGTCTTAGGGAGGTATATATGTTGGCCTGTGATCTGCAGATAGTTTTTCACTACATATTGTAATAAGTTGGGAGATATATTGTGTAATATTTTATCACAAACTTATTATCTGAAGCAAATTGTGCAATATCTTTGATGTATCAAATGAATTTGAAAAGGAATACTAAATAAAATATGTAAAGAATGAGCCTTTGTGATAAAATACTTTTTCGACTTTAGTGCATGAGTATATTATGGGGAGACAGGTGTTTTTCTTTAATATGTTGTATTTTCCATACCTTGGTACCCTAGTGAAGCAGGGGGTCCTTTATTTATGATTACCATGGTACAAGGTGCCTGCGATAGTGCTAGGCAGCCTCAAGTGTGCCAGCGCAAGGAGAGAGCTGAAAAGCCCCATATCTTAATAGATATGGCACTGTTCAGTTATCTCCTGCTCATGCAACGCAGCATAGCAAACTTGCTTGCCATTTGAAACAAATTTTCCAGCTCAGAAAAGAAATAACAAAACATTTTACATTTACTACAGGGCTTAGAATGAGCCCGTACTGAGAAATACATTAAAATATATAGACAAAAGAGGAGATATCCACAGGTTGTGCAGGACTCATGCATATGTACGGTGACAGTCAGCAGGACTGTTTCATGTTGCCCTCACACCTTGGGCTTAGTGTCCCTGGGGACGTGTCTTTTTCTACATCCCTGGGGCACTGTAGTATTATAGAAGATGTTTGCGCGTCCCCAACCCTATTAGAGATAGCACTGGTACACATAGAGTGCTGGTGCTATCTTAAGATGGTTTCCCTTCTTTAGGATGAGGGCGTGACTCAAAGCTAAAGAGGGAAATATTTGGCCTCTGTGACTGAGCAGTACTACAGACATGGTCTCAGAGGCAAAGAGGCCAGCAGCAGCACAATAAACGTGGCACACAGTCAATGCGTCCCATGAGTGCAAGTCCTGCAACCAGCAAAGGGGTCTCATGGTCCCCCCAGACATCCCCCTGAAATAGGGTGCAGTCCCTCACTGAACCTGCCTACAGGGGGATCTATTTGCCCTCTTTAAAGTGCAGACGGGAAAAAGACGGAGCGGCTGATTCAAATAGCAGTTCTGTATTTCCCTAATGGACTACCCTCTGGGTGCATAAATTGTAATGGGATTCACTGGTGTGTTCGCACCCAACACACCTGTTTAAACAGGAACATTCCACCCATTACATAATACAAACCCAGGTAACGTATCCTTTCCACCTCCCAGTCCATATTAATGAGGTATATCCATGCAGAGATGTCTGTAGGCTAACAGAAAAGTGCACTGACCCGTTTGCCACAATAAAAAAAAAAATTCTGTAATAATATTTAATAGATTCATGCACCAAAACAGTAAAGCTCACAAAAGTTTGCCCAACCCTGCTGAAAAATAAGTTGGCACACACTAATAATTTTAAATATAGGAACAAAAGAAGGCACATATTTACTAACATTTGGCGTCACGATTGTGCCACGTTTTTGGATCAGCCATGGCGCAAAATGCTCGCTGAGATTTACAAAGCCACTCAAGGGCTGAATTACGTTGCCTTGTGTGACTTTTTTAAAACAAAAAGTAACACATTACAGTGCGTAGGGTAGACGTTATGTTAGTGGAGCATGGGTGTTCCCATGCATTCAACCATGTTTTTTGATGTAAATCCAGATTTATTGAAGGAAGTAAACCTGGGTTTGAGCCAAAATGGTTTGTTTATCTAAGAGAGGTGTAATGAGGAGCAATATATTCATTTTTCCTTCTTCTTTCCAACATGGAAAGCGGAAGATGCCTCTAAGGATTGTTTTTGGTCAGAGAGGTGTCCCTTCCGGCACAAAAACATTCCTGCCTGTGATGCAGGTACCCTTGCACGTTGGTGCAAAGCTGCCTGCATTAATGCTAGACTGCATGAAGTGCACTTGTACAATCAGAGAGCAGAAGTGTGCCAGATTTGAGTAGATATGGCACATATCTGCTCTCTACCTTTCATGCAAAACAGGGCAGCAAGTTGCCTGGCTGCGTTGCGTAAAAGGTCAGTAAAGCAGAGCCGTAATGTCATGCCCTACTTTTCCTGCATTTAAATACAAAAAAACGCTAGTAAATGTAAGTTTGAATCAAGAAAAATTAAATACTCAAATTTAACATTAGCACATGGTATTTCCTCAACGTAACCTAGCTATAATCATCAGAAGACAAGTTTGCTAAACGTTCACTCATCACAGGGCAGTAAGCAAAGTTGCTGGATTGCGCTGCATGAATGGGAGATAACTAAACAGCACCATATCTATTAAGAAATGGCTTTCTTCAGCTCTCTACCTGCACTGGTGCACTTCTACACTATTTCATGTGGGCCGCCAGACATACATGAAGGGGGTTCCAATAGATCGATAGATATTCACCATCTGTCATCTTCAACACTATCTTAAGATGGCCGCCATACGTGCGCAATAATCTTTCTGCCACATCCCCACTACCTTTGACCTCAACACCACTTTAAGATGGCTGCCAGACATGCACGAGAATACTTGAGACAGATATCAAATGTCTTCACTTTAACACCACTCCAAGATGGCCGCCAGACATGTGCAACACCATTCCAAGATGGCCACCAGACATGTGCAATATCACTCCAAGATGGCCGCCAGACATGTGCGATGATGCACTTCCGGTTTCATGTGGATTCGGGTTTAAGCCCGCCAGGTGTACTCCTTTAAAACAGGAACCACTGGCTCCCGCGTCCTCATTCGGGGGAAGCAGAGGACGAGGGTAGGTGAGACAACCAGATCGCATTCAGAAACCATGAGTACTAAATACCGGTCTCTGAACTGGTTGGTGCTGTTACAGCATATATGATCCTGCGGTTTGGAGCCTCCTTATTTATCTTACCTACTTACATCCAGTTTAGCAGGACTGAGCGCGGCACCTCTGCCGCACGCTAGGGAGTTCTTTTATCTCCAGTTGGAGGTAAGATTATGTGCCTCACAAAGTATAAGAGAGTAATGGAAACACAATCACTCTCCTGTTCTTAATAGTGTGACCATATTTAACACTGTGACCACTTATGAGATAGCAGCACACATTATGGTGATCTCTTTTGTGTGTATAAAACAGTTGACTGCTACACTGTCAATCTACCCTATTTGCACAGTGGCATCGTATTTATGAAAGCTTGTGCCACTTGCACAATGAAATTTTCTTTTCTCATACTGCGTGCTATGTCATATTGTGATCTGCGGCAATTTTGTTGTACAGGGGTACCAGGCTAGGATTCTTTAGGCTGGGAACTTCGCTGAAAGAATTTCTAAATGCGAGCTATTCTCATAGCTTGGCTCTTCACTCTACCTATTTTTATGTTGTGTGTGTCTCGTTTATGTCTTTATGTGACTGGACGCCACACCGGCACCAGACGAACATTTTGGTCCACAAAAATTGGACATCCTGGTCAATAAGATGCTCTTATGCCAGAAACATGATAATTCTGTCTCCTTTTTCTCTCCTGACAGGTTGGAAAGTCAATATCAAAAAGTAGGTACCACTCAAAGGGCACCACTTTTGACACATTTGTGGGGTAGGAAGATTCACCCACTATTCCTGTCCTGATGAAGCGCTACGGATCCTACTGACCACTAGGGGGCCGAAACATGTTGACTGACTAGAATTGGACCCTAAAGAGGGGACTCACATCAGACTACCAGGGTACTTTATGACCCCATTGGTAGCATTTACGTATAAAGGTTTTTAATCTGACAGGGCGGTCCAGTTATTAAAAGTAGTTGGTGGACTCCCTGACCAGTTTTAACCTACATCATCACACATGATATACCACCTCACCTAGACTGTACCATGCAGTCATCATACGGCATATCAATAAAAGATCTCTGTCAAAGTGACCCTTCAAGGGACCCGTTGGGCATTGTAGCGCCGGCCCAACGAGGAGTTGAACACAGCTGACTGGTTTTGGATGAATGTGACTCAGAATGAAAACTGTGCATCTTGCTGCCTCTCTTACCATTCTTTCTGATTATTTAACACAGAAAAAAGCAAAGAGTGTGATAAACAAGCATTAGCAATGCCAGTAGCTCTGACTTTTTCTTAGGGAATGTGTTTGCTAAGATTTGAGTCAGTGTGTGTATGTGTTGCAACTAGCTGTCCTAAAGAACACCCAATAGCAAAGCAACATTTTAGGCTAGGAATAAATAGAAGGTGGGAGTAGACACCATTTTCTGAACAGATTTCAACAGCATGGTTAAACTGCACCCTCAAAGGAGAGTGTTATAAAAAGGAGGAACAAAAATAAAGATTGGGTTGAACTCAAAAAAGATTGGCCAGCAAAATATTACCTAGCAGGTCCTTCTAAAACACATTAAAATAATAATGAAAACAGTATTTTAACCACTATATCAGTGAAAACAGTATTAGAAACTTCAATATAATTTACAGCGATATTAATTACCTCAAAAAATAATATTCTTGTTAAAAATATTTGTGCATCACAAAAATTGTGCGTAACAATATTAAATTTCGAATATGTTTTTTTCTACCGAAATTTTCAACTCTATCTTTTGTCCAAAAACATAGAAGAGTCTTGAAGGTTAGGGCTGATCAATTATAGGTCAGTCATAGGTGTATAAGTTCAATGGTGCAGCAAGCAGGAGGTTTGCTTATGTCAACGGAAGTTAGGCTGAAAAAGATCGGAAGTGAGTCTTTTTTCTAAAGTTCAGGAACAAATGCCCTGTGACTACCAGAATTAGCTTGGAATAGTTAAAAAATATATTAGGTTGATAATGTCTAAATCTAATAATAATGCGATAACAGATTTACTGATGTTAGATCATTTAATGCCAAAAATAAGAGCCATGGATTTAAAGATTACAGGATATTACTTGCTAGTACTGAGCACACTAAACTCCACAGAGGTCTAAAAATTTGCTAACAAGATTTTATGTGTTTCTTGACAAATATATCGTATTGGCACATTTTAGGTGTATTTTTACCACATACGCTATATTTTCAGTTTATTAATATTACTATATGCCAGGAATTGGATTTATAGTTGGTTTATTGATGCGCTAAAATACTTTGTGACAAGCAGGAGTGAGATAAATATATATACCTTGATGGCTGCAAAAAGGCAGAGCATTTTCTCACCAATTACATACCAAAGAGGCACTGGCCCTGGACTTTTATTATCCTTTGTTAGCTGTAAGCCTTTTTGAATGTTGCTTCTTTGTTTTTATAATAAAACATGATGGGATGCTGAATTAACAAGGTGTCAAGGAACACTTAGCGATCACATGATGGGATGTTAACACCTATTAAAAATAAACTGTGATATACTTGTCATTAAAAGTGATGTAAGTGCTGAATGCAGTTCAAACATGACTCTTGACCATCCAAAGCATATCCCTGTGTTTCTGAACCAGGGGATTTGTGATTCATGTGTCATCCACAGAAGAATTGCTCAATTTGTGCCAGTGGGTATACGTAGTGGGAACAGGTACTCATTTTTGGGGACCAGGATGTTTTTCTCATCACCAGACTTTGATCCAGACAGAGAAAAATACAAAAGCCTGAAAATGGAGGAAGAGAAAAACAGAAAAACAGTGACAAGCGGAGAAAACTGAGATGAAAAGGAACCTTAAAGATACAGCAGTGGTGAAAGAAAGAGGCATGAGGTAGAATCAAATCTTTTGAGCCTTGCTATTTAATTCTGCCAATCAGGATTACATGCAGCAGCTTTTAAGAAACATTATGGGTACTAAACTTTTTTTCTTTCAGATTAAGCACTGTAAAAAGTTCACTATGACCTGGGGAGTTTGAAGTGAGGCGGGCAGTGGTGGGTGTACTCTGAACAGGGTTTCATCCTCCTTTGGTCAAAGCAGGGGTTCGCTTGCACTGAACCCATTTGCATGCATACATGTTTTATATACATGCATGTAATTTATATAGCGCATTTCTTACAGAAAGCCAGTGGAGCATCGTACAGGGTGCAATACAGCAATCGTAAACACACTGAGAGGGGGGGACCAGGAGCAGGAGTTAAGAAGGAGGTCCTGTACCAGCGCTCCTAAGTTAGCTAAATACACAAAATGGTACCAGTTCCTATGGTGGGCAGTCCCAAAGTGGTGAACTGCTGAGGGGTTGGGAAAATAATGGTGATTGTGAAGGTTCGCGGTGATGTCTAACGTGTAGGCCAGATACTCCTGGGTGGATTTCCAAGTGCCCTCACACACCCTTGCGGGTGCAAAGCATCATCATCGGGCGTTGCTCCTCGTGGGGGTGGCGCTGCAGTCCCTCACGGGCCCTTCAGGAGGGCTCTCTGTCGGAGATCTTTTTACTGGAGTAGCCGTAGTTGTGCGTGCGGGTGTGTGGGGATGGTGGGTGGTGTGGTGAGGCTAAAAAGACCTGTAGGAACCCCAAACGGTTTATTAATGGGTCCTGCGGGTCTGGTTAAAATCTAACGGGGAGTGGTGCCTAAATAGCACTCTAAAAAGGTAGGGGAAAGGTAGATAGTTCTGTTACTCTCGACCCGTATGTGATAAAGTTAGAGTGAGAGTGAGAACGTGAGGTGGGTGGTCAACATGTTTCGCGCTTCCCAGCGGTCCCTAACGGATCCGTAGCGCTTCGTCAGGACCAAAAGGAAAGTGGTAACAAAATTTGATATAGGTCAGAATGTATCCTATATGTCCATAGTATAGGGATCACGTTTTATTCGAGTCCCTATGAGCGAACCCAATGTTTGATGGGTCCAGGCTATACCGGATCGCCGGCGATCCTGGAGGCACGTAGGTGTTCAGAGCAGAATACCCGGGGCGTGACTGGCGCCCTCCGCCCCAGCCGATCCTTATCCGGTATAGCCTGGACCCATCAAACATTGGGTTCGCTCATAGGGACTCGAATAAAACGTGATCCCTATACTATGGACATATAGGATACATTCTGACCTATATCAAATTTTGTTACCACTTTCCTTTTGGTCCTGACGAAGCGCTACGGATCCGTTAGGGACCGCTGGGAAGCGCGAAACATGTTGACCACCCACCTCACGTTCTCACTCTCACTCTAACTTTATCACATACGGGTCGAGAGTAACAGAACTATCTACCTTTCCCCTACCTTTTTAGAGTGCTATTTAGGCACCACTCCCCGTTAGATTTTAACCAGACCCGCAGGACCCATTAATAAACCGTTTGGGGTTCCTACAGGTCTTTTTAGCCTCACCACACCACCCACCATCCCCACACACCCGCACGCACAACTACGGCTACTCCAGTAAAAAGATCTCCGACAGAGAGCCCTCCTGAAGGGCCCGTGAGGGACTGCAGCGCCACCCCCACGAGGAGCAACGCCCGATGATGATGCTTTGCACCCGCAAGGGTGTGTGAGGGCACTTGGAAATCCACCCAGGAGTATCTGGCCTACACGTTAGACATCACCGCGAACCTTCACAATCACCATTATTTTCCCAACCCCTCAGCAGTTCACCACTTTGGGACTGCCCACCATAGGAACTGGTACCATTTTGTGTATTTTGCAATACAGCAACACAGAAAATGTGTGATTGGAGGGTTAACTCCACCGAGAAGGGAAGAAAAAAGCCCTTTTGGACCTCATCGAAGGAAGCTCCAGCATCTGCAAGATGTTCTTGTTTGTTTAGAATTTCACCTCGCCCTCAGCCACTGTCAACATATCTGCCTCCCAACAACTCTACAACAATCTATCCAACTTCTTCCACAGTAAAATTGAAAATATCTACAGCATCTCCACACACCATCCCATCCCCACAGAACCCATTGCTAACCTACCTACAACCAACTAAGACAACTCTCATCAGAAACAACCCAGCAGCACTCTTGTGGGCCATCCACTCAGGGGCCCCAGTGGACCCATACCCCACTACATCTACATTCTGGGAACATCACCAATCAGCACCACCATGACCCACATCATCACTACATCCATCACATCCACCGCTTTTCTGGATGAATGGAAACTCACAGAAATCAGTTCCCTCCACAAGAAGCCCACAGCCAGCCTGAAAAAACTGAGCAACTTCCGACCCATCTCACTGCTCCCCTATCCACCCAAAGTGATTGAGAAGGCCATCATCAAGCAACTCACAGCCCACTTCAAACTACACAATCTTCGGGACAACACTCACTCAGGATTCAGAAAGAATCACTGCACCAAACCAGCACTTATTGTGGACAATGACGATATTCGAATAATCCTGGGCCGAGGAGAAACAGTGACCCTCATCCTGCTCAACCTTTCCATGGCCTTCCACACTGTCTTCAATAACACCCTCATCTGAAGACTCCACGAGACTGACATACAAGGATCTTCTTTCAAATGAATCTCTACCTTTCTCACAGAAGGAATCCAAAGGGTCAGGTTGCCACCCTTTGCATTAGAGATCAAGAGATTAAAGATAAAGATATTCTTTCTGAGTTTGTTAAATTCTATGACAATCTTTATAACCCAGAACATACCCCGGAAACTACGGATCTTCTTTCATAGTTTCATTCGCTACCCTCCCCCCCGGTTTCTCACGTTGATTTTGCTGGCCTAGAACGGGACATTTCGCTTTCTGAAATCTCCCATGCTGTTTCTAAATTGCGTCACGGTAAATCTCCAGGCCCTGATGGTTTCACTATTGAATTTTATAGCCACTTCGCCTCTCTACTTCTTCCTAAGTTGTTACTATTATTCCAATCCTTCCTTGCAGTGGGTTCTTCTAGCGGCTCCTTCCAACAGGCTTTAATCTGTTTGATTCCCAAAGAGGATAAAGACCACTCGTTATGCAAAAATTTTAGACCGATTTCCCTGGTCAATACGGATTATAAAATTCTGACCAAAATCTTGGCATTGCGCATGGATCCCCTTTTACCCGATCTCATTAGTCCTGAACAATCTGGCTTTGTCAAGGGCCGTCTCTCTTCTGACAACTCCCGTGTTTTTCTTAATATACTTAGCAAGGCTTCCTCTCTGTCGCTTCCCTTCGCGGCTATTTCTCTAGACGCAGAGAAGGCCTTTGACAGGATTGGGTGGGATTTTATGTTTCAGGCCTTACGCTGGATTGGCTTTTCTTCCAAATTCATCTCTATTATTTCTTTACTCTATTCCAATCCCCAGGCTTCTATTCTTGTCAACGGGTTGACCTCGGATTATTTCTCGTTACACAGGGGAGTGCGACAAGGCTGTCCTCTATCCCCCCTACTTTTTGTCTTAGCCTTGGAGCCCTTTCTTACCAAAATTCGTCTGGACAAAAGTATTTCTGGCTTTAAATTTGGTTCGCATCAGGTTAAACTCTCGGTCTATGCTGATGACATTCTTTTTTACTGCTTTGATCCTGTTTCCTCTATTCCCTCTTTCCTCGAGCAGGTGTCTTCCTTCTCCGCGGTCTCTGGTTATCGCTTAAATGCGGATAAGTGCGAGATTCTACCTTTAAACCCTATTTGTCAAAAGCAGCTTTTTTCCCAAACGGGTTTCTCATGGCAGCCATCTAAGATCAAATATCTGGGTGTTTGGTTCGCTCCTCTCCTGTCTGATACGCTCAAGTTTAATTTTGATTATGTTTTCAAGAAGATGGACACGGCTATTCAACGTTGGAACCCGCTCTTTCTGTCCTGGTGGGGTCGGCTCAACTCTATAAAAATGATGTTATCCCCTCTTCTTCTTTATACCATTTCCATGCATCCAGTACACATCCCAGTTTCCTTCTTTAAAAGGATTGATTCCTTGTTGCTGAAATTCTTATGGAATGGCAAGCGGTCTCGGATAGCTTTGGCTACATTGCGCAAGGATAAGGCCCAGTCTGGTGTGCGCTTTCCGGACTTCAGAGAATATCATCGAGCTTTCTCTTTGAAACAATTGACCCGTTGGTTTTCTTCTGATCTTCCGCACTAGCCGCCCGTCTGGTTAAGTATGGAATCTTCCTTTCTATCCCCCTTTACCTTTCGCGAGTTCTTATCCTTTTCGTCTTCTTTAGTTCGGTTTCGTACGCCTGTTTTTTCTCATTCCCGTACTCTCCTTCTTCCTTACATACTATCATCTTATCCCTCTCTTCTTTCCACTCACGAACAACCGATATGGCACAACTCTCTTTTCAAAATTCGTAATCGCACCATCTTTTGGAAAACATGGCATTCTCGAGGATTGTGCTGGATCTCTCAATTACTTTCCCATGATACTCCTCTCTCATTCCAGGAGCGTCAATCCTCTTTCTCACTTCCCTCCTCTGCTCGATCGCAATATCAGGCCCTTCTCCCAGTCCTGATCTTATATCTTCGCTCCTTGGCACCATCTACCGATATTCCTTTGGACCGCAAAGCTACTTCTTTATTACTGGAGACGTCTCCCACAGCCTCTGCCATTTATAACTCTTTCCGTTACTCCACTGACAGACTAAAATCTAAAATCGAGAAGGCATGGGAATTGGATCTTTCTCAGGATTGGCCGATACCTTTTTGGGACAAAATCTGGGCTAAGCTTCATAAAGCCTCTAGAGCTGCTAACACTACTCAAACCTTATATTTTATTTATAACAGAACTTTATGTACTCCACATGCTTTATCCCGTTTCTCACCTGATACATCCCCTATTTGTTGGTCTTGTTCCTGTCCCGTTGCAGACCTCAAACACATGTTGTTTGAATGCCCTCCTATCTCCAAGTTCTGGCACCTAGTTTGGATGCAAATACAAAAGATATTCCAACTTCAAATTTCCTTCTCCCCTTCGCAAGTTTTTCTAGGTTCCCTATCATCGAAACTTCCGCAATCTCCTTCCCATTATCTATTACTTGACCTTCTAATTGCTGTGGCTTTCCATACCATTACTTCTAATTGGAAGCAGGCTGCAAACGTCTCCTACAACTCGTGGTGGAACGCAGTTTGCTTCCATCATCACCTAGATACTAATTACGTATCTCCCATTTCTCTAGCAATCAAACGCGACCTGATTTGGCTCCCTTTGGTATCCTATCTCTCCTCCTTTGCCCCAACACATGCCTCCCCAGACCCTGACACAATGGAGGTGCGTAAACCACCATCATTTTCTTGTTTTCTTTATTGCCTTTTTGCTATGATATTACGTTCTACTATATTATATGGTATTTTTCATTCCTATATGTAGGTTTTGTTCATGTTAACTTCATGCTTGTTATATTTGCTTTTTATGAGAGTTTTTATTGAACTGCTTATTCTCTGTATATCCTTATTATGCTGATTATACCCCGTCCCCCCTCCCTTCTCCTTCCCTTCTTTATTTCTTCAATAAACTCAAACAAAAAAAAAAAAAAAAGAGATCAAGAGATTGGTATGAGTTCCAAAGAGAGCGTCCCTCAGCCCCACCCTTTTCAACATATACACGACACCACTCGCCAATATCATCCAATTACAAGACATCACTCTTATCTCCTACGCCGCAGGCACAAAACTATTCTTCTCCCTGACGGACAAAACAACCACCACCAGGACCAACTACACCAACGGCATGACCATGGTAGCAGTCTGGATACGAACCAACTGCCTGCAGCTCAACTCCGACAAGACAGGAGTACTGGTCTTCAGCAATACGATCTCGCCATGGGACTCCATCTGGTGGCCATTGGAGCTAGGACCAACACCCACAGGCCAGGCAAGAAATGTAGGGATCATCCTACACGACAAGCTCAACATGGCGGCTCAAGTCAACACAGTGTACACCTCCTGTTTCCACATTCTGACATGCTATGAGAGATATTCAAATGGTTGCCTCAAAACACCAGAGGAATGCTCATGCAAGCATTCATCACCAGCAGGCTGGACTACGGCAACACTTTCTACACTGGAATCTCAAAACAATTCCTACACAGATTCCAGACCATCCAGAACACCACTGCAAGACTCACACTCAACCTCTCAGGCTGTACCCAGATCACGCCGCATGTCAAGAAGCTTCACTGGTTGCCCGTCAACAAGCGCAGCCAATTCAAACTTCCCACACATACATACAATGCCCCACACAACACTTTCTCCAACCCACTAGGCTCCTACGCCCTGCCTCACTCTGACTCACATACATTATCTGCATCTGCAAAAGTAGCACTGAAGGTCACTCATCCTCCTACATCGCACACAAGACATGGAGTGACCTCCATCAAAACATATGAGACTCATCCTCACTTCTTGAGTTCCACAAGATGCTGACTCCCCATAGAAGCACCTTGGGTACAATACATCTACACACTTGCCCAAGAACCTGGATACCCTCTTGTGTGATGAGAGCGCTATACAAATTTAATATAACATAACATAATTGGTTTCAAAGAGCGCAAATGGACTATTACTGCAACATAACATAGTGTTCTTTAAAGAGATGTGTCTTCAGCACTTTCCTAAACTGGAGCAGAGTTGGGGCAATCCCAATGGGTACTGGGACCCACAACCTGGGTGCATGATTGGAGATATTACCTCTTTTTACACTTTCTGCACTTCTTAATTTCAACTCTGAAGCTGTGCCGGCTATGATGTACCAAGAACCACAGGAGATGGTGGGCTTGTCAGCAAGAAAGGCACAGGTTGCAGTGACGATGAATGTGCAGATAAGGCAGCTGGTTTTTAATACAGTGTGGGCTGGCAAGGGCAGCCAGTGGAGTTCCATTGAGGTGGGAGGGATGTGGTCATACTTCAGACCCTTGATGAGACATACTACTGCACATAGGGTGCCCTTAGCGTGGAGTGTTGAAGGCCGTGGAGCAGGGCATTTTAACCATCCAGATGTGAGAATTAGTGGGCTTGAACTGCATTTCTAAAGGCACTTGTGGGGTGAATGGTTCCACTTTCTTTAGCATAGACAGTTGGTACCAGGTTGTCTTAGTTTTCTTGGTGACATATTCCTTGAGGGTGAAATGGGTGTCCAGGGTAGATCCAAGAGACCTGGCATTAGGTGAATGTTGGGGTTTGTTGGTATCTGTCCTTTTCATGTTGTAGAACTATGGTTGGACTATTTGTTGCTTGTTGTTCTTTGCAATGTGCAAGGATTCTGTTTTGGTCAAATTAGGCTTCATGTATTTGAGGTGTTGTATGTCTGGAGTAGAGGAGACCTTGAATAAATAATGAAAAATGGATTTGAAAAGTACGACTAATGCCAAATATATGGGTGTCCTGAGGCTAAGGAACTCAAAGGCTGCGGAGTCTTGTGAAACACTGAGCTATGGAGCTGAGAGGGTTTCTAGAGCCATGTTTTCCATACTTTGAAAAAACAGGCCTACTTTGAATTTTCTGTGTTCAACAAGAAGGTTATTCCAATGAGAAGCAGCTAGGACCATGACGGTTCATTCTCGTTCTTTTAAATATAGGTTCTATGGTGACGTTGGCATCCGAAGAGCAGGGGGGTGAGGTGGCACATAAGGCCAGATCATGTGTTGAATGTAAGTCAGGCCTCTTTTGGCTAAGGCCTTGAAAACAAAGTATAATTTTTTGAACAGGATACATTGCCTAATTGGCGGCCATTGTAGGTTCCTAAAGTAGGTGGAAACAGATAGCCCATGGAGGAAGCTGAGGAGTGTTTTGGCTACTGCATTTTGAAGTGGATTGAGAAGATATTTTAGTAGTCCAAGATGTGAAGAGCTTCCACATACTACTGTAGTCGTAATAGGAGAATGGCCTACTATCTTATGAGGTGAGAAGGACAAAAAATGTAAGATATTTCTCAAAAATCTTAATAGTGCAAAATATATTGAGGAAATGGAGAGAATCTAGGAGGTGAAAGAAAGATTGTGATCAAAGTGGATACCCAAATATCTAGCTGCTTCTGTTGATCGAGGGGCATTCCCTAAATTGGCTGGTCACAAGAGATGGGCCAGATGGAATTCTGACTACCAAGCAGCAGTATTTCCATGTTCCTCATTCAATTTAAGTCAGTTAGCCTTAATAGCATTGGCTATTTCATATAGGCAGACCATAATTCTTCCTCAAGTGAGCTGTTGGTTAATAAGGAGCCTAATTGTTGTAAAGCTGATTTACACATGTATGTTTAAAGAGTTGTTCTTTGTAAAAATGGTGGGTAACAGCATCATAAGCGGACAATAGATCCAATGCAACTAAGGCCGCTGAGCCACCTTGATCATGTAAAGCACAAATATGTTTTGAAACAGCCAATACAGCAGTTTTTGTGCTGTGTTCTGCCTGATTGAAAGCTATCTAATACATTTTGAGATTTTCTGATATCTTGTCTGTGAATGATAAAAAACAGATAGGTCACAAGCTAACCATATTCTCAAGAGCTAA
Source organism: Triturus cristatus (assembly GCF_964204655.1). Lineage (NCBI taxonomy): Eukaryota > Metazoa > Chordata > Amphibia > Caudata > Salamandridae > Triturus > Triturus cristatus. Next base: position 1,472,019,423 of record NC_140590.1, read on the forward strand.
GTATGTGTTTTAGAAGAAGAGTCCATACTAATGTTTAGGTCTCGTGCCTCTCGATGCAGTACGTAGCACTGCTCGCTCAGCGAGAGTCCTGTTGTCCGGGGTTAAAAAACGGAGCCAGGAATCGCACACCCTTGTGCGCGTGCTTTTCCTTTTGTGCCCCGCTATTGGCCTTTGCGCGTGTGTATTTTTCAATGGGAGCACACAATAGGCCAAAGGCGGGTGCATTGCTCCGCCCCTGGCCTATTGGTGTCTATTATGCGCACCAACGGCCATGTGATTTCAATTATCGTGCCCAGACATGGGCGCGATAATTGAAAACATATGGCTCGCTGTGGCGCGCGTGCGCACCACTAATGGGCATGTTTTTTTTTTGTACAATAGCGATCGGTGCCCGGCCCTATTTTTAAAATGTTCTCATTGAACTTTTGTTTTTTTCCTCGTCAATTTATGGCACGTGTTGCAGAGACATTTCAAGAGCTGTGCATAAGCAGGGTGCAGTAAAAGCTAATGTTAACTTGACCTTCTGCCTGCATTGGCCCAGCTCTGCTGAGGTGTGTAGGAACACGTTGGTTGTATACATCAACATCAAAAGGCATCAATAATGCCTTGCAGAGGATCAGACTGAGACGTGGGGCGCTGCAATCAGTTCCTACGAAAGACGTGTACAATCAAGCAGCGGGAGGTACTCAGAACTACTATAAGTCTCCCCCATCTTCTGCCCCCCCCCATCACCAGGATCAAAGTCTGGGAGCAGAGCAGGCAGTGAGGGTGACTGGCCGAGGTGATGGTTGCTGTCACCAGCTCAAGGTGCTCCCAGGGTCGGGAGACCAAGAAGTGCAATATTACTGCAAAGGGGAATTTCCATATCAAACATAGACATACAGCAAACTCAAGCATATTTTGATATAACAATGACTCAAGCTGATAAGGATTTAAATATCCTTATAGAGTTTCCACCCATTTTTGTAATTGTGAATTGCCCTTTTGATACAAATGCAATGTGTGTATTTGTGGCAAAGATATCTCCCTGGTTGCTCCATACTTTAGTAGCTTTTTCCATGTGGTGACTGCTGAAAAAGCACCTTGGTGATCAGTGGTGATCTATGGGCAATCAATGGAATATCTAATTCCATGGCATGCGGAATGTTCTGAGAAAACAACTCTCTTTGAATAAGAAAGCATACTTGGTGACCATCAGAGCAGAGACCAAGGACAGAATGAGCGTGCAGTTTCAGTTTTCTCTCTGCAAGGAAAGGGCCTTTTTGAAAGCCAGTTAGTACTTCTTGGAAATACAGTCTGTGAAGCAAGCACATTATAGGCCTGCCCATTTTCATTTTTGCATAATTGATCTATATGTACTACAATTGCACACTCTTAAAACGCAAGCCTAAGACAGCTGGATATACAAAAATAACGAACGGGTCTATCTTACAACAAAATCATCAGAAATGAGAACAAGCATTTGCAATACAATAGGTCTTGCAGTTGTGAGAGCTTGAGCTATTGGCATTGTAAATGGCAATGCCCTTTATTTACGTGCTGGATTTTAAAACATAAATAAAAGGCATTGCCATTTACATTGCCAATAGCTTAAAACTCTCTCAAATGCGAGACCTATTGCATTGTAAATGCTTGTTTTTTCATCTCTCTGGGAATTGCATGCTCAATAGACGAATTTATGAGTTGGACAAAAAAAAATGCCAGTTTATGATTGATACTTGGAGGACAAGGGTTGTAGGGGCAGCCTGATTTACAGGACTGAATCTTCCCCCCTATTTCTGCACCTTTTAAATTGAGTAAGAGAATTGAGGCAGAAGGTTCTTCCAAAAAAGGCAGTTTTTCTGAGGGTGTTTGTGGGTCGAAAGAGTTGTAGATTTTCTGAATATATTGCTAATTTATTGCATAGCTATTGAGATAGGATGACTTGTTCATGTGCAGAAGGTTGGAGGAAAGTTTTTACTGTAGAAAACATTTCCTCAGCAGAATATTTAGTTTTAAAATATTGAGCTTTTAATAGACTTTACGAGCAGCTCAATCAATTTGTGGTAGCTTTTAATTACTGCCCTGTATGTTTGTTTGGCTATGGAATCATAATTAATGCGCCACATATATTCCCTTTTATTGTATTTCAATTTGGATTCCCTGAAATGATCTGTATACCAAGAAGCTTCTATAGGGATATTTTCTATGAAGGGGCTCAATGACTGGATTGAGGATGGATACAAGATTCTGCGCTGAGACTTTGCCTCAGGTACATTAGTTTTTGGGCTGTAATGATTTCAAGGTGCTTGGGGAACTGGAAAAAAGAATATCCGTAAAAAAAAGTAATTAAGAGGTGATCTGTCCACGACAAAGGGCGAGGGGACTGGGTAATTAAATTACCGAGATTGGAAAACACTGGATCCAGTAAGCGCTCTTTCGGACATTATAATAAGACTGTATAGTTTTATGTTATGACATCTATATGAGCATTTTGGAGATATCTAAGGCCTCAACACACTCTCCCAAGGGGTGTTGGTGCTGTAGAGACTTAGGTCCACATTAGGGTGCCTATCAGGGGTCCAGTGCCAAGCGACATTTTAAGGACAACCAGTTATAGTATAATCAATTTCAATTTTGATCCCAATTTTGACTGTATGTAAATTTAACTCAAGTGATTAGCAAAGAAAAACTGGTATAGGACGGCCTCCCTGATTCCACTTTGTACAGCCAGGTCTAGGTAGATACAGTTCATAGACATGAATGGATTCTGGTTAGACATGCCATGGGGTGCACATTTAAAATCCTTAATGGAGGGCCAAGAACTGCTTTGCAATTTGTGTGGGCTGTTGGGTCCTCATCCATGAAGTAGAGGAATACACCTTTCCTGCATGCAGAAAGACGGACGTTGTTAGAAAAGCAGTTGAAAAACTGGCGCAAGGTGTGGAAGTGTGCAAAAATACTGCTAAATGTGCAGTAAGTAAATTGCTGTACATGAAACACGCTTGAATATTTTAAGTCATGCGGTACTGATGCCTAAAATTGCACTAATACCAAATTTTTGGGGGTTAATACCACATTACAGCATGGAAAGCCTTGTCCAGAAGCACCAGTAAAAATGTGGTGCTAAATCAAATGCAGAAAGGATACTTTCCATTTATGGGACCATATAGATCCTAGTGTTAGTGGTAAAATGGAGCAAAAATGCAATTGTACCGTTTAACACAACCGTCAATTTGGAGTGGTAATTATCCACATAAAAAAATGCATTTGAGGTTGTGCACGAATACAAATTGCACTTATTGTTCTCTATTGTTAGTCTAATACTCTAAATTGGGTGCAAAAGCACGAGGGGAAAATTTAGTTTCTGCTGGCATGCTTTTGTGCCTGATTTGAAAGAACGAGTCTGAATGACCCTATTAGAGACAATTTGGCGGCATTACAACACATACCAAAGTACGGTAATACAGTTACTAGTTTGTGTAATTATTATGAATTTGATTTAAAAAAAACCTCTAAGGGCCTCAAAGTGAGTCCCATTTATTTTGGAAGGCAAAACCACCCACGGTAAGTATAATTACCACAATGTGCATAGTTTACAGGGTGTAATACTACCTCCCCAGTCTACATTTTTCCTGCTCAGAATTTGACGTAACATGTAGAATTTCACATCAAATCAAAAACATTTGTAAAGCGCACGGCTACTCGATAGAGTATTCCCGTTCCAACAGGTCAATAAGGCGAAAGAATCTACAAGTGAGAGCTAAAACACTTCTTCAAAAAGCCAAGTCTTCAACTGAAGTCGAAAAGACTTTGTATCCTTAATGGGTCTGAGAGACAAGGGCCCAGAATTCCAGCCTCTGGTTGCCAAAGCAGAAAAATAAGAATCACCCCATCTTTTCTTCTTTGTGTTGGGCACTACTGTCAGTAAAGCCTCTGTAGGGCGCAATGTTCTTTGAGGCTGGTAGTGCAGTAGCCTCTTGGTCAAATAGCTAGGGCCCAGTCCTTAAAAAGCTTTGTGGGCTAATGTCAGTCCCTTAAAATTCACTCTTGCCTTGACCAGCAATAAATGCAAATCTTTAAGGTGGCACACACAGTGCTACTCCTAGGAATCTTAAGTAAAAGCCGAGCAGCAGCGTTCTACACCACCTACAATCTTTTTAACAAGTACTCTGGGAGACCCCAGCAAAGAGCATTCGCATAATCTAGTCGAGACCTTATCAAAGAATGGATCTCTAACCTTTGACAGGAACCGGGGAGCATATACAGAAACTTCCTCAACATCCTGAGAAGGGCAAAACATGTCCCAACCACATTTTGAACTTGAGATTTGAAGGTAAGATTATTATCAAATTTTACTCCTAGATTTCGCACTACAGTGGAAGGAGTTGGAGGAGAGGGGGATGAGTTAGGCCAGATCTCACGTCCCCACCATGGAGGGGGGTGAACCAAAAACCAACACCTCCGTCTTCATAGTGTTACATTGGAGATTGTTCTGAGACATCCAATTAAACACTGCAGAAAGAAAAGATTTGCATTTAACCTAGGCAGTTGAAACGTTGCCCTCCCACGTGAACATTAACTGCGTGTCATTGGCTTAGGAAATATTCTGCACCCCAAAAGACTCCACCAAAGCTGCAACTGGAGAAAGTAGATATTAAACAATATTGGGCTTAAAACCAAGCCCTGGGGAACTCCATACTTCAAGGGCTTGGGCTCAGAAGCAAATAGTGGCATTCCCACCAATTGAGAACTATCCGAAAGGATAGAACATAACCACCGCAAAGTGATTCCACCTATCCCGATTTCCTGCAAAGTTTGCAGCAGGATAGGGTTGGAAACTGTATCAAATGCCGCCGAAAGGTCCAGCAGCAATAAGGCCACCTTCTTTCCATTATCCACTGCAAGCCTAATAACAACAGAGAATTTAACTTAAGCCGATTCAGTGCTAAAACCTGGGTGAAATCCTGATTGGGAAGGATGAAGCAGCGGAATGGCCACCAGGTAGCTGGAGAGCTGAGAATTAACCAGTTTCTCAAGAATTTTTTAGAAAAGTCAGCAGCAAAGAGATCGGCCTATAATTAGCCAAGAGGGATTACATCGGTATCAATTTAGACCTCTTCCAGCACATTGAACAATAGACTGTCGTAGAGATTGATTTAATAATGATCTTACAGCTGGATTGATGGCCTTGGCATTAGTAGCTAGAATCTGAGGAGGGCAAGGATCCATGGGAGAACCCGATTTACAGGTTCTAAGGGCATGCATTGAGTCTTCTAAGGAGAAAGAGGAAAACTCCAGCAGCGAACTGTCAGGAATTGGACTTCTATTCCACTAGATGCTATATTGTTGTTGTCTGACCAATTTATTGGTTTCTTCTTTCTCTCAGTAACAACCTCCTGTCCTGGAGCACGGGTGGTTTTCTGAGCCCGAACCGCCCAATGACTCCACCATATTACAGATCTTATTCTAAAAAAAAAATCAGATAATTGAGAGCAGAGCTTAGGTTAAGCTTTTAATGTCAGAGAAAGAGCGGATGGATTTGTACATTTATTTGCAATTTTGAAAACATACCTATGATTGTTTTTGGACCTCAAACTTTTGTTGGCTAAATAATTTGCATCACTATTTTTAATCCTCTGTGATAAGAGGAAAGCTTTTTTTATAGCGCTTTTTATCCACTGATTGATAATCATTTCCCCAAGTTTTTTCTAGCTTTTTGCACGATTTACTCATGGCTTTAAGTTCATCCTTAAACCAGGGAGATGATGGTTTTCTCTGCCCGCTAGAGCCAACGCCATAGGGTGCTACTTGGTCGGCCATCTTGATGAGCCAGGTAATAAGTGCCAGAGCATCATCATCAACATGACTGGAGAACTCCAGAGGACTGTCCCTAAGGACCAGCGCTATTTCCTGCATCCTGGACTTGTGATAAGGGAGAGAGGGATTAATCCCTCCCTCACTACACCCTTGCTCCAACAGTCAGCAAAATACACAGTCGAGTGGTCAGACCACACACACATTTGACCGCGCCCACCTCACATTAATTTAAGTAAGTTGTATCCAGTGCTTGAAATGCAAAAATAGAAGTGCAGGGGCTCTGTACTAGAGTACCTGCTTGTTACTGAGAAGTGCCGGTGCTCACCAATTAAAAGTATTACATTTCTCTCCAGAAGTGCCGGTACTCTCCCTCTCAAAATGAAAAAGTGCTGGTACTCTGTACCGGACAGTACTGGTCCATTTAAAGCACTGGCAGGCGCGTAGCTAGGGGGGGGCGGTGGGGGCGGACCGCCCCAGGCGGCACTATATTTAGGGCGGCATCCGTTGCGGCTGCGGCGGCCTTTATCATTTGTTTAGGGACACAGTGTCACTAAATAAATCATGAAATCCGCCGCGGCCGCAACGGCGCGCGCGGCCGGGTGGCCCTGTTTAAAAACATGATCGAATGTGATTCCGTGCAACGAATGAGCCAAACCTTTAGAGCAGCCAATGTGGTGCAATGACTTATCTGCAAGACCCTGCTTTTGCCAATGGTACACTTGGTTAATTTTGAAGTGCATATTTCTAACTAAATGGGTAGAATGTAATTTATTGTGACATGGCAATTCATAGTGACTAAATTACAGACATGAGGTGCTGTATCATGAACACTTCAAAATAGCATTCTGTTTCGTATTTGTCAACTTCTTGACCCTTCTTGGTTCATTCGCTGATATAGGTTTTTTACTATAAGGTGGGATTGAATCATTTGTAGTTACACTCTGTAAGCCACTGCTCTAGACGCTGTTACAGACAGACAGACATTACTAGTCGATGACTCCTCCACAGATACCACACCAATGTCACCTTGAAGGAGGGAGAAGTTCCACCATCACGATTTTCAAGCGAGCACATCTGAGTCAGACATTCACAATTTAATATCAAACGCTTTATTACGGGACATTTGTATCATATTTTAAAAATATATTCTTGCCCCTCAACCACCAAGCAATGAATGCCTACTCACCCAGTGACCCTTGTCTGGGGAGTACACTTGTTTGCATTATTAAGAGCCACGTGTTGTAACTTGTTGGTCCCATCCCAGCCTGCTCCAGGGCCGTCAATCTTGGAGCGCGCACCAGCGCTACCAATGACGGCCCTGGGCTACATTTTTGCCCGGCCCTCGCGATGAGAACGTAGCGGTGACGCGTCACGCGCTTCACCACTACGCACGCACTCTCGTGAGGACCGATTGTGGCTTGGGGCAGTGAGTCAGTCTGCTGCGTGGATAATTCGTTTTATGCAGCGCAGGAGAAAAGAAGTTTGTTTATTCCTAACCACCTTTCCTGACCCCTGCAGCTGCTTATCACATCAGGCTGTGACACAAAGTTTAACTAATGGAGTAGTAGGTAAGAGAATGTGTGACTATTTATACTTCTTTCAAAAATATGCGCAGGCCCAGCAGGACACGTACTTCGTGTGCCCTTCATTTAAACAGTTTTTATCATTATCATGGCTGATGCAGAACAATCAGACAAACACAATAACAAATGTCCCAATAACGCTGGTGATTAATGATCCGCTGGAGAGAAATAATTTGTCTGTTAGTAGTTTTTAAATGCAGATGAACTGTATTTTGTTTGGAAACTCAGTGGGTTACTGCCTTTGTTACAGAGAACCTTGCGTTACTTGCAGTTCAGAGTTACAATCCTAACATAGGACAGTGACCAATGAACTGTCACCAAAGAGTGACATGAATGGTATAGTTTTTTTGTTTTGTGATATAGTTAGAACTTCCTCAGTCTTTCATCATTCTAATGTTGCTAAAATGAGTATGTTTGGGCAGAGATACATTTTTATCAGTAAAGCTGACCCCATGGAATACTCTTTTAAATCCTAAGGTTGTGTTTCCCCAGACCAAACCCTCTCAAAATATACTGCCCACCAGTATGGATGACGTGTGATTCCTACACCTTGTAATCCTCATTGGCTTATGTGACATTCTCTGTAGACTGATTTACATACTTGTATGATTCATTGTCTCTGTATAATGTGTTTGTGGTGTAAAGTGCTGACACACTACACTGATATGAGTAGCACTAAACAACAAATGCATATGAGAGAGGGGCTACGGAGCGATGAGGGGCACTGGCGGAGGGTGGCAGTGAGGGAATCTGAGGAGGAGGTAGTTGGAGGGGATGTGGAGCGATGAGGGGCACTGGTGGAGGGTGACTTCAGGGCTCGAGTCGGGGTACCAGGCGGGTGGATGGCGTCCCCTCACTTATTTTAATGAGAGCTCGATTACTGGAGCAAATGGAACCACACATTTACTCTTTGGCCTCTCTGGGGCGAGATCGGAGCTCATTCAGAACGCTGCTCACGCGCTGGCTTCTCTGATGCAATGGCATCTAAGGGGTGAGCGAGGGGAGGCAATGAGTCTGATGGTGCAAGCCACCTTTCGTGACATCACTTGCTGTTGTGACGTCAGCGTCCCCCCACTTCTTTTTTTAGGACTTGTGCCCTGGGTGACAGTGAGGGAATCCGAGGAAGAGGTCATGGTGTGGAGGGGGAGCTAGGGTGAGATGAGGAGCACTGGTGGAGGGTGGTAGTGAGGGAGTCTGAGGAGGAGGTCATGAGGGGGAGAAGCTACAGAGAGATAAGGGGCACTGGTGGATGGTGGCAGTGAGGGAGTCCAAGGAGGAGGTCATGAGAGGGGGAGGGGCTATGGGGAGATGAGGGGCACTTGTGGCGTGAGGCAATCTGAGGAGGAGGTCACTAGGGGGGCCATGGAGGGATGAGGGGCACTGTTGGAAGGTGGTAGTAAAGGTATTTACAGAGAAAGAGGTTATTAGTGTGGCGCCAAAAAATACTTTCGCATCAGCGCTAAAGCCGGCCCTGTCATGACCTTTCTGTTTTTGTTTATTTAATTAGCAGTCGGGTCATAAGGGCTACTGTGGAACATACTTTAAAGTGCATGCTAATTATATTTACTGCTATATTCAATGTTTTAAGTTTGAAGGTGATTTTACTAATGTTTTTACCGGGAAAAAGCAAAGTGGAGCCCGATGGTGCATGATATGGGGCTGGGGCCCAAGGTCAGCTGTGAGGTAAGGTGCACTGGAGAGAGGAGTAGTGGATAATCAAGCCTGTAAGGGAGAGCGTTGCCGAGTCCGGGGTCAGGTGGAGGTAGTAATGTAGAGGGATTCTCCCTGAAGGCTCGCACAGAGGGAGCCTGTAAGGGAGTGCGTTGCAGAGTCTGGGGTCAGGTGGATGTAGTAATGAAGAGGGATCCTCCATGAAGGCTCGAACAGATGGAGCCTGAGTAGTATCACTTGCCTGATACTCCCACCTCAGAAACCTCCTCTTCCCATCAAAGGAACATTACATGGAAAGTGATAATATTTAGAAAGAGATTTGGAAAAGAGTGAGTTTTACTGGTCCTATTTTTCTTGTTTCTTTTGAATATTCAAGGAGTGCAGCAGCGCCGGAACAGTTTGTCCCGGGTCTTGGATAGAGTTGAACAAGTTCCCATGGCCCCCACAACTGTGTTTAAGGATTGTGATCATAATGTGTCGCCCCTCCCTGTATTTTAGCTTTGGGCCCCCAGGCGGGCTGTGCACCATGTGTGTGCTGAGGAGATGCACTATTACAAGCTGGTTTTAGGTACCAAGAGCACATGTCTTTTCATTCCCAGGGAGTTGGTTGCTGCTGCTTGGAAGTAATGACAGGGAGCGACCCCTGGTTGTTGCCTTTGGGCCACCAGAGTGGGCTTTGTATCCGGTCTGTGTTAGCAAGGTGGAGCTGACTGACCTCTTTGTGCTGCGTTTAGTTTTAAGGACACACAGTGAGTCATTCCCTGTGAATAGTTAATTTGCTGTTTTTGAAAGATAAAGAATCACAGGCTTCGACACTGTTAAGTTGGTTTTGGGTCCACAGAGCACATCACGTTTGTGCAGGTCCCCACTGCTTTAATGGGGGGGACCATGATGTATGGTCATTTAATGTCAGCTGTAGATGGAGGTTACATGAACAGTGTAATGTATGTGCATGTTTGCATTGTGTTGAGGGGATTACCAGGTAATTGTTCACACAGCTCTCTGATGGATGTCACATGCGGTTTTTCTGAGTCCCCAGATAGATCATGCAGTCTGTGTGTTCTCTTTTGTACTGCCAGTCACCGGTGTATTCAACTGTGTAGCCTTGGACCGTGTCATGTATGTGCATGTAACTTGCATGATCAAGGTAACTATTAGCGGCGATACTACGTGTCTCTCGGACCTCTTTGAAGTGCATGCCCTCCCGGGGGGGGGGGGGGGGGGCAGCAATCTGAGGGATAGCCCCGGGCGCCACAAGCTCTAGCTACGCCACTGAGCACTGGTGTATCTGTCAATTACTTCACGAATTGCCTCTTTCCGGGCATTTCTCTAGACTTTATCCTAGCCAAATGTGAACAGAGAAAATTACTGCACCTGTGATTTATTTTTTGCAAAAATTGTAACCCTCCATCGTGTACAAACTTTTGTCTGTACCCAAATGGGACTCGGAATTGGCCCCTATATAGGGGGGGTCTGACTGATACATTTATTTCATGGTAAACAGGACATTTCATTGCAGAGACAACAACAAAACTAATTTAAATGTGAGAACGGATTAATCTCAATAAAGCAAATGCTAAAGAAAAGATGGAGAATGTGATTAGCCACCTAGCTAATGATTTGTCTCGTCCCGGTGACCCCGATGAAGAGAGGGCTGAGCTGTGACTTTATCTTTGTTTAGCGGCCGGTCCCTCGTGGGGCACTTGAATGTGATTACATTGTCCTCAGTGTCGGTGCTGATAGCGGAGTGACTGTGTGTGTGCGTCCCCAGAGGGACGGCCTCCCTCGCCAGCCGAGACCGCTAATCTAAAGCGACCGGCCCTGCGCGGCGCTGGCCTCTCGTCGCGGCTTCCCCCACTTGCTTCTGCTGCCGCGCATTAGCAGGCGGAATTAACATGGTAATCGACGCTTAACTATTTATCAATGTGGGAAAAACAATAATGCGCAGCCAGCGCGCTAAATCCAAGCTGCACCTCTGGGAAGGCGGCAGCCACCGAACAAGTGCCCGCCAAGGCCTCGTTTTTACTCACAAACACGTGAGCCTGTAGGTATTCACAACCTCGTCTCCGACCCTTTCTCGCATGAAAAGCAGCAGAGAATAACGTCATATTGTGAGAGGAAGTGGTCCGTCGGCTAGACTGATGACTTTGGTGTTGGAAATCAGGGTTCGAGCCTCGGGGTCGCGTCCACATCCTGTGATTCTGGGCAAATCACTTAATCTCCCCGTGCCCGAATATGTAATGTAAATACGGTGCTCATGTACAGCGCTCCAATACCTTCGGGTCGAGTTCGCGCTGTATAAAAGATGCCAAAAAAATTTAAAAAAGTAATGCCAGGCACAGGAGTCAAGCTCTTCCGAGAGACGCCCCAATAACGTTGTAGGGGTGTAGGAGAAAATGAGTTCACCTTCGGCGAAAAACTATAAAAATGATAGAGTTGAGCCATTGCACAAAAGTGGTGACATTTCAGTCATATATAAAATGCACCAACAGTAAAGCCAACGCAGGAATCCACAAAATGTTTCCTGAAGAGCTCATGAAAAGCTGCGACCCCCACAGCTTTCCGGGTGCACATCTGAAAAGTTTTGCGAACACCAGAATGTGGTATGTCTGCTCCCAAGAGAGGACGTTAAACCTCTGAGGACAGATTTGCAACTTTCTTTGTGAATCGGGCACATTCTAACATTCTGGGCATGCAATGACCAGGTGTCTTGAATCAGGGAAACTAACATGTTGCTTCTTGATTCTGAGAAAAGGATGGCATTATACCCAAGGACATTTTGAAAACATTTCCTAAAATAAAATATAAATGATAACTTTTTAAATCACATTAAAAATTGACTGTGAACTGGTTATTTTATGGGCACATATATAATGCACATTCTGATAATGGTGTAACCTTTTAGTGCTTTTGAGAGGAGACCTTTTATAGGGTTGTGGGATTACCATCTCAGTAAGAAGTCTATTTCAATTTGCAACGATATTCTCAGGTGCTGGAGTCTTATTTAATGAAGTGTTTGTGTATGTTTTTGGAGCTCTGTTACAGTAATGTTCCCAAAGCGTCACAGACATGTGTGCCTCTCGTTTGCATCCCCAGGGCACTTCCATATTGCAAAAGCGGGCGCAGATGCTTGTGTGGCTCCTTCTGCAGTACTGATCGCATGGGTGCACATTTTGCCCAAGTGACCTCAGATGGCTGTTCCCTCATCTGCATGGGGGCGTGGCCACTGTACTGTGCTATATTACTGATGAAGTCAATTGGGAAAACAAGCTCTTGGGAGGCCATGTGACTTTATGTCGCATAGGAGGAGGCGCACACTGAGTGTACACCTCTGCTATTGTAATGTTGGCTGCTCGTTCATTAATTTTATAAAACTGGAGATCATCTGAAATACCTTTGTTTGAGAAATGGTTTATGAATATTAAACGAATGAAGCAGTTCGAAGAAGCCTATGCTAAACGGGTGGGGGCAATTAAGACATTTTCGCGGGTTTGAGAGTATTTTGTTGAGTGTTAATTTGTTGATGGTTTTTTGGCTGATGCTATCGGTAATCAATGATTAATGAACAAAGATTTTGTATTCTGGTTTAAGTTTGAAGTATTTGTTAAGTGTAAATATTGGATCCTTCTTGATGGCTTTGCTCAATAAAACTAAATAAAAAAATAAAAATAAATAGAGTGTACACCCCTGAGGGCACCATTTGGGAGGGGGCATTGGGATCCCAGAGATCCTGAGGAATCCTCCCAGGTTCGAGCAGGCACACAAACGAGGCCTTCCAGATTCATCAAACAACAGAGCGGTGGTTTTGTCTTTCACTGATACGCTGTACTAAGTGCAGGTGGAAGTTTGCACCTGCACTGGGGAAGCACATTTTGTTTGGTGCTTGGTCTCCGTGTGCGCCAAGTTTATCTTGAGTACTGCAGGACCCTCTATAGCCAATATAAAATCTAAAATATGAACTCAGTGTTTTGAACTAAAAACGTAAGTTGCATTTCATGTTGCAGTAATGTGTGCTATGGAATATTGGTTGATATACTAGTCAGATTTTCCTACAAATGTTTCTAATGGCCTGATTGGGAGGTTCACTGCAATTGGGAAATTTTTCTCGCCATATTCTCTAGTTCTCATTTTGGAATGTTTTCTCTGTATATGGGCTATTTCCTCCATCTCTTCTTGACCCTTGTACCCAGGATTTGATTACATGATTTTGCAGGATTATGAACTGGCATCATGGCTACTGGTAAAAGACCCATTTTTCTCTGAATATCCATAAAGGACACCAAACTGTGTGTTTTTTAACCATCCCGTGATGCCAAAACCTTTTGCTAACAATTTCTGCTTTGGAAACTTCCCACGGTCTAGTTAGTCCTGTCCAACAGCAGAGACCTTCACTTCAGTATTTTTTCCATTATACTGAAAGAATTCCTGAATACTCTTATTCTATTCACCCAAGACACTTTGGCCCAGATAGCCAATGCTGGGTATCTGATTTTTTGTTTGTCACGGTGAGGCTTATCTTGGACTGCACCTCTTGTCTTCTCCTTGGATTGCTGCCTCTATATCTATGTTACGTTCTTGATAGTCTTTAAGAGAATTTATGAAAGCCCTGATTAGAATATTCCATGAGTTAGCCTTGGTTGACATTTAGCATGGCAAAGTGGATTCCCTATTCTATGTCAGCCAATTTAAACAGTTATTAATTAGGCAAATTGCATTAGAGTCCACTAAATAACACTGTACAAGTGGGCACTCAAACAGAAGATCTTAGATGTGTTGATATATTCCAACGGGTCTATCACAATCCCTGAATCCAATGATTTGTTGATGTTGATTGATAATACGTTGTTGGAAACAAAAATTAAAGGCAAAGAGCTTGTTATGCAGTCAATGTCTCTATTGTCTTGTATGACTGATACTGCTCCAAATGCCTCTATATCGACTACAGATGAACCGGTGCAGATTGACCTCTAAAACATCACTATTGTAAAACAGAAGATACAATGTTGAATTTTGTTTATTCTAAGCAGGTAGGTTGGATTTTCCCTGTAAAACCAGAAAAGGGATTATCAAATGACCGCACCTACCTTTCTTAGGCAAGAATGACTTAGTAAAAATAACTTCATCTAAACAGTTCATTCTGCACTAATAACTGCAACTCCTGTACTACTTTGTTCCTGTTCTAATAACTCAACGACTTGAAAGTAAAAGGGCCACATCTGTGTCTGTATTACTCAAAGGTTCTGCTTTGGGTATGTGCATGTGCATAACCTAAGTGTTGGACCTGGCCCTCTATGCAGAGTTACCCCCAAACATTTGGCCTTTTTCCCTCTTGTTTTCTGAACCTGTTTTGTCAGCTTTTTCGACTGCTAACCAGGGCTAAAGTGCATGTGCACTCCAATTCAAACATCGACAAAATTGGCTTTAACCCAATTGGCACCTTTAATTTACTTCTAAGTCCCTAGCAAATAGGTACTAAATATACCCAGGGCTGTAAATTAAATGCTGCTAGTGGGCCCTGGCAAATAATATTCCTCCAGGAAGCCGAGAGATCCTTGGTGCCGAATGGGCGTAGCTTAAGCATCCGCAAGCGCGGAGCGTCCTGCTCCCACCTAACTACGTGTGATGATTTGAATGGTCATAGACAGTTTTCTCCCCATTTGTCCAGCCCGGAATTCATTCACCATTAGACTCACCTTTGAACACTGAAAGGGAATTCATAAGTGTACTGCCACTTCGTGTTGTGGTCCTGAGGAGAACCCCACCAGCCAAACAAAACGGGGTTCGAAACGCGTAGACCTTCTTTCCGTTGTTATTCCAAACATTGGTGTAATTAGTTCGTTTTGGTGCATCTTTAGAATTTTCTTGTTTATTCTACTAAATGATTGTCTAATGAATAGATTATATGCACATCTAAACGGTCCTGATTATCAGTTTACCTTGTTTGGAGAGACCTTTGGTTTTTTCAAATTGAAGTCATTTGTAACCAAAGGCACACTGTGTGGAACGAGTGTGTGTTTTGATGAATGAGGAGTGGTGTTTGAATGTGTCTATAAATTAGTGTATCTGCCACATTGGCAGTTGAGTTATTGTACTTAATTGTGTGTCACAAGTGGGTTTTTTTGTGGTTTTTTTTTCTGTAAAAAGTTCTTGTATTCGGTGCTTAATTGGTCGTCTAATTGAAAAATATTTTCATACAAAATTCATTTGAATAACAAAAAAGATAAAGCTTGAATAAATACTATTAATTAGTACAGACGTGGATGTTTGACTTTTCTTCTGCGGTCTATTGATTTTGTGAAATAGTAATCAGCATTGGCATCCTCTTTAGTTTCTCATGTTTACCGGCTCAGCCTTGCTGATTTGAGCCACACCCATTTTCGTTCCTAGCTAGTGGGCCTACAGCACCTATTGTACCGCCAACTTAAGAAGCCCTTTAAAAACATGTCTCAGACTTGCCATTGCAGCCAGTGTGTGCAGTTTTAAACTTCCATTTCGACTAGGCAAAATAAACCTTTTGCCAGGACAAAACCTTCCTTTGTAATACATATGTCACCTCAATGGTAGGCCCTAAAAAGCCCACAGGTCAGGATGCATTGTATTTAAAATGTTGGACATCTACTTTAAAGTTTTACATTTCCTGGTAGTGAAAAATTATCAATTTCATTTTTTCCTATTGCAAGGCCTACCTCTCCCATAGGATAACATTTGGTTACCTTATTACATTTAGTAAGTGATAACTTTTTTGTGGGACTAATTAGGAATTTTATGTTTAATATCTAAGGACGTATAACTTAAAGCCATCTTTCATGGTAAAATCAGATTTTACGTCACAATTCTCAAAATGACACCTTTGCCAAGTTTCCATTCTCTTGCCCTAACCATTTGGTGCCTGCAGCCTGTTACCTGGGTCACATGAATGGGTGTAGCAGGCAGTTGGTTTTTGTATATTCCTCTCAGACAGTTTCACAATGGAGGGCCTGGGTGTTCGCCATCCTGACTTGATGGGGGGGGGGGGGTCAGAACTGTCACCTTTCCACTTGCACTTCAAAGACACTACCTCAGCTCACACACAAAGCACTTCACACTAGCCTTTTATGACTGCAAGCAGACTGGAACCAGGGCAGGGTGAAATAAAATTCCAGATCCCTCTTGAGGGAAATCTCCATAAGCTTATCCTATTTTAAAGCTAGCAACAATTATAAAAGTAGGGCCTTCAGAACCACCCTTCAAATCACTTTTGGACCTGTTGAAGATTCAGAAGAAGGACTGCTCTGCTGCCATGCTGCTGAAAGTACTGCCCTGCTAACCGTCTGCAAGAAGGACTGACCTAGTGCCTGAGGAAGGAAGACTGGATCTGCTCCTTGAACCCAGAACTACTAGAGTGACTCCAAGGACTAGCTGACTGGCCTCCTGTTCTGAGCTACAGGGACCTAACTAGCTCCAGAGACCTGTCCTGCGTCTGCCTAGCTGTACAGACTCAACTGGATCTGCCTGTGCCCTACTCGTGGCATCTGCTGGAGAAAATCTACCAACCTGATCGGTTCCCACTGGGCCGTTGACCCTTGGCTTGCATCAGAGTATACTCCTCCTGGTCCAACTATGGGTTCCATCAGATCCAACGCAACGTGACACAGCTCAATGCAGCACCTCACAGCCCATGCAGCAACTCATCAGAACTGATGCAGCACAGTACAACTCGACGCAGGACCATACATCATAGCCTCACAGCTCCTCATCGGAACTGACGAAACGCTCTGCAACAAGCACATATGGTACAATCCTCAGTTGTACTAACCTGGTAGGCCTGAACTTGAACTGTGTCCTGGCCTGGCGTGACCAGATAACCATAGTAGGGACTTTGTGCTTTTAGACAATATGCTTACGATACAACTTTGAAATTTCAAATCTCCCGTTCTATTGATTGGATTTTTGACATTTTGGTGTCAAATAATTTATTAAAGTTTACTCTATTTTTCTAAATTGGTGTGCCATTTGTCTTATAATGAATTTTCACTTTATTGCTGTTTGGGTGCTGCATAAATACTTTACACATTGCCTATGAGTTAAGTCTGAATACTTTTGTGTCAAGAGGGTTAAGCACATGTTAATTTAGTGACTGGCTATGATTCACCCCGAGAAGGACTGTGGTTGATGCTTGAGAAGGGATCACACCCACCGCAACCAACAACCCATTTACTCACACTAAGCATATACAGAGCACATTGTAAAGGGGCCAACGAGTAAGCAATATCACAGTACATCTTACACGCCCAACAGATATCATCAAACAATGCAATATTTTAGAAGACTTGTTTTGGGTCGCTGTTAGTGATGCAAGACTTGGCAAAAAGAACTGTGTTTTTTCTCTACACCAGAGGACTTCTTTAAGGTAACAAAGAAAGTACAGAAAATGAACAGAGAGTTGATTAAAGCAGGCCCAGTCAGGGAGCAAACAGGTATACTTTTGGTATCTTTTGATAGCAATGTGATATTCTACCATATGATTCATTCACTATCTTGGGGTCAGACTCTCTGACCAAATGTTCTGGAAGCCCCGAAGCCCCACCTAGCCAAGATGCTTTAGGGTCATAAACTTGTGACCGGAGCACTAGGGAAAGAACATCGTTCCTCACAAAGTAGAACAGTTTCTACGACGCTCACGGTTTATGATACCAGGGCAGTCAGCACTGCTCTTTACGGTGCCGAACTGTGGGGTTTTACAATGTTGAGGACATTTCCAGATCTGAACACAAGTTCTTAAGGAACCTGGTTATGCTCCCTTGCAGCACTCCTTTGACACCCTTAAAACGTGACTTGGGTAGACGGTCATTCAGTGACAGAGCAAAGTTACGTCCATTACTTTTTTTGGGCTCGTATTAGACGGACCCCAGAACTTTCCGCATATGCTGAAGGACTTACCGAGGTCATCCACCTAGATGTCAATTGTAAAACTAAATGGATCTCGGACATCAGGAATTCTTTGAAAGCACTAGGATTTCAGGGACATTGGGAAAGACCAGACCCACCAAGGAAAGAGGAATTTAAACTGTCATACTGGGACAGGGTTGCCAGCCAGGAAATTAGTACGACTAAAGTGGGCAGACTAACATGAGAATTCCTCCAGCATAATCAGATTAGAGGCCTTGCTCCTTACCTGGATTTAATCCAGGTACCCAGGGATAGGATGCTGTATATGCACTTTAGGTTTGGCACACTTCCCGTTCGAGCAGAAACTACAAAGTGGCACCCCTCGAAACAGACACCAGCAGATTGTCTTTGCTGTGGAGACCTATCAGAATATGTCCCTCATGTTATGTTTGTTTGCCCAGCATACAAAGTATCAAGGTCCAAATGGCTAAAACCCATTTGCCACCAACTGGTCACATTGGACCATCGGGCAGCTCTACGTGTCCCTTAGGTCGGACACAAGAGGTTTATTTGTGTGAGGCGTGGCCAAATTTCTTGGCCATGCCTGTGTGATTAGGCAAAAAGCACTGAAAAGGAAGGCCTAACCTGACTGGGTATGAGACAACGATGCAGTAAAGAAAACCCCCTAGCACACAACGATTGCCCGACCCATTAACAAGATCGCATTCTGCGCACTGACACTTTATAATAGCTCAACCAACACCTGTAACATGGTTTTTATTAGTTATCAATGTTCATGCTCCTTGGGGTATTATATCATGCTCTTTACAAGGATTGTATAAGCCAGGATTTTGATTTCATATCTTTTTTTAATGATTTTTAAAATGTTTGTCATGCAACCGTTTAATTTTTTTTATTCATGATCTTTTTACAAAAATCCTAAATTTTAATCTTGACAATCTCACTTTTCTTAATGGCGTATGTAAATACTCTTCTAAAATAACTGTTCATACCGTCTGTTTTATCATGTATTTTTAAGTCAAATCTGTTTTTTGTAAATATATGGTTAAACATCCTAAAAAGCTTTTATGACACAAGTTGCCGAAATAAAGCAATAAGCCAACATTCAGTTAATTTCTTTATTTAACAGAGTTCTGCAACTGGCAAACAAATATCCCATTACACATTTAAAATCAGTTTGATGGTTCAGACAAGAAAGGCACAAGTACATGCAATCAGTGTAAGAAAATGACTTGTGACTAATGTTTTCGTGTATCCAAAAATATATTTTAAAGGGGAGACCTGCTTGGTTATCAGAGTTACAATTGGGCACGGGATCCCGAAATGCAAAGCGTGTTTAACAACAGGTATTACCTACTGGGTGAACCCTTGCTCCAGAAAAGGGTCATGGTTCAATGGCTACACAATGGCGTAATACAGCCTGTGTTGAGTCGTCAGTCTCCTGGTGAATTGTAGATCATGGGCCAAACATAGATGTGAGCCACTCTAACCCACAGCAAAGACTGGCTCTTGTTCACTAAAGCAACACTCAGATCTCTTTTTGTGGCTTTGGGGGCATTTGTGATAATACCCTGGTTATTTCATCCCAGACTTAGGGCCTGATTCCGAGTTTGGCGGTCCATGGATCGCTAAACCAGGGTTGGCGCAGCGGTGGCAGTGCGCACCGGCTGTCCGACCGCCTTATTACAACTTTGGCGGTTGGACCGCCATGGGACCGCAGCAACCGCCAGGGATCCGTGATCCCTGCTGCTGGTGCGGTGGTCTTGATGCCACAATATGCGTTATTTAGACAAGAGCTGTAGGCAGCTGCTGCACCCAGGTTCTACTTGCCTCTAAAAGCAGCATGACGGGAGAGGCAAAACATTTCTACTCATCTGTTATGCCTTGCCCTCACACTGGTCCTAAAGATAGCCCCCACACAACACCACCTGCTTGATGTTGGTGGTAAATATGGGCGGATTTCGCCTGTTATTCCTCTTGGAAAGGAGAAAAACATGGCAGTAGCAGACCCAGTGTTTCCAGGTCCTCATAATACTTCCGGGGAAATAACTTGAAATCCCAGGATTTAGTAGAGGTGATTTCAAACAGAACTGGATATATCCTCCCTCCAGTATCCTTGTACCTAAACGCATAATGAGGAACCTAAGTGTCTGTATAAAGCTTTTTTTCAGTTAACATCTCAGTTACACCATTATATACAGGCTGTACTCTCCCTGCCTGTGCTGAAGTGTAACTTTAAATAGGTGTACAAGTCCTAGACTGGGATGGTGCACCCTATTGCAGTTAATGCACTGTCTCTTGTACAGCTGTAAACTCATTTTTGCACTAGATATCGCGCTAGGGCAAAGGCGGATCGGCTTTTTAAAGCCACAACCCAATGTTCAATGCGCAGGTCGCAAAGCTGCCTGTATTAAGAAGGGGCCTGAGATCCCCCTGCAGGAACGTACTGTGAGTGACTGCACCCTCTCTGCAGGCAGTTGTTTGGTCAGGTTCATGGGAACGCCTTTTGGTCCCTTTGAAGAGGTTCTTCCATAGGGCGCATTCGGTCAGTGCACCACTACACCTCCGAGCCAATGTCTTTAATACAGCCAGGGTGCACAGGCAAAGTGTCCAAGTATTTTCTCATTTAAATGTGACCACGCCCCCATGCAGTTGAGTGAATTGCCCCTTGAGACGTAACAAAAGACCCCGCAGTCCCCGCATTACAGGGGGGCCCCCCAAAGCTCCAGGGGCCCCCTTGGCCTGAGAGCTCCAGACTGGGTCTGGAGTGTAGGAGGGGGCTGCATATACTTTGAAAGGGGCCTCCCTCAAGTTTCGTTACACCACTGCCTTTAGATTGTACCTCTGCACATGAAGCACAGACACAACTGTATTACAGAAGTGGCTTCTGCAGCCCCTTTAGCAATACCAAAGTGCCACAGGGTCGCACACATCTGTAGCAACTCCTGAGCATTTAGTGTAACACAGACCCAAATTTTGCAGCTGGACACTCAGGGCGCGAGTCGGGGTACCACGTGGGTGGACGGCGTCCCCCCACTTATTTTACCGGGTGGACACCGTCCCCCCTGCTCAAAAGCTGGGTTTCTATGATGGCGTCACTTGCCCGCACGGCTGCTCCCAACAATAGGGCTGGCTTGCCTGGCTACCGCGTAGATTCTACACTACCGGCTACGGGACTTTAAGCCTGGTGGTAAGGTTATCCTCTCTCCCAGTACAGGGCACTCAGCTGCTCTCAGCACACATCCGGCTTCCTTCACACCCTTTCTCCGCAGATTCTTGTGTAGCGCACGAATGCGCTACCTATCAAAATTATGCTTTGCCCTTTGACCCTGCCCCCATCCCCTTGTAACCTTGCCGGGAGCCTACCAGTGGACGTTGTGACCTGCGACCAATCAGTGGCCATAGCAGTCGTCACTGGATTGGCGTGGGCGCAACTCAGCAGTCCTGCCCCCTGCTGCTATGCCCTTTATTTTTCAGGCTCCCGTACTCTGGCAGGGAGCTGATCATGAATGTTGTGTGAGCAACACCAGTGCCATATTTACGCAACCAGCAGGTCATGAATGTTATGCGAACAACGCTCAAGCTGTTTGCAATGGGGCTTAAGCTGTATGAGTAACGGTGTATACCAGCTAGTTTGGGGCGTACACCGCTACATGCGGTAAGTCTTTAATGTGGTAGGAGTATTAGCTGCATTTGTAAGCCAAGTGTTGACGTTAGTAAAACCAGTAGACAGTTCGGTGGAAAGAAGCCTAGGGAATTTGTCTAGCTCTGAGTTCCTGCTGTCGAGCGGGATTTTGTTCCACCGCCGTCTATTAAGATTGTGTGCGGGAACGTGCTTAGGGTGAGACGCAGGCACAGCACATTCACCATGCAAAGGCACACCATTCACCTGAAGCAGGCAAACAACATTTACCCAAAGCAGGCACACATTCACTGTGAGCAGGCACACACCATGCACCGTGGACATGCACATATCATTCACTGTGACCAGGCACAGATCATTCACTGTGACCAGGCACAGATCAATCACTGTGACCAGGCACACACCATTCACTGTGACCAGGCACACACCATTCACTGTGACCAGGCACAGATCATTCACTGTAACCAGGCACACACCATTCACTGTGAGCAGGCACAGGCCATTCACTGTGACCAGGTACACACCATTCACTGTGAGCAGGCACACAGCATTCAGTGATACCAGGCACTCAGCATTCACTGTGAGCAGGCACACGTTCACTGTGACTAGGCACAGATCATTCACTGTGAGCAGGCAGATCATTCTCTGTGAGCAGGCACTCACCATTCACTGTGACCAGGCACACACCATTCACTGTGACCAGGCACACACCATTCACTCTGACCAGGCACAGATCATTCACTGTGACCAGGCACACACCATTAACTGTGACCAGGCACTCACTATTCACTGTGAGCAGGCACAGGTCATTCACTGTTACCAGGCACACACCATTCACTGCGACCAGGCACACACCATTCACTGTGACTAGGCACAGGTCATTCACTGTGACCAGGCACACACCATTCACTGTGAGCAGGCACACAGCATTCAGTTTGACGAGGCACTCACCATTCACTGTGACTAGGCACAGGTCATTCACTGTGACCAGGCACACACCATTCACTGTGACCAGGCACACACCATTAACTGTGACCAGGCACTCACTATTCACTGTGAGCAGGCACAGGTCATTCACTGTTACCAGGCACACACCATTCACTGCGACCAGGCACACACCATTCACTGTGACTAGGCACAGGTCATTCACTGTGACCAGGCACACACCATTCACTGTGAGCAGGCACACAGCATTCAGTTTGACGAGGCACTCACCATTCACTGTGAGCAGGCACACATTCACTGTGACCAGGCACAGATCATTCACTGTGAGCAGGCACTCACCATTCACTGTGAGCAGGCACAGGTCATTCACTGTGACCAGGCACACACCATTCACTGTGAGCAGGCACACAGCATTCAGTGTGACCAGGCACACACCATTCACTGTGACCAGGCACACGCCATTCACTGTGACCAGGCACACACCATTCACTGTGAGCAGGCACACATTTACTGTGACCAGGACAGGGCACGAGTCAGGAGTAAACGCGGGTGGACGGCGTCCACCCACTTTTCTCACAGGGTGTACGCCATCCACCCTGCCAATAATTTGGGTCCAATGAATAATGTGCTGAACTTGTCCCGGTGTAATTTCCATACAACGGAACACTTTCAGCAGCGCTCGCAAGTTGTCTGCAACAAGCAACAACGTGCAGGCGGAGACGGGGCTTTCTTATTTTAGACTCCTGCTGGGCCCATAACAAAGGCCGAATCTGAGGGGTCATCAGGCCCCTTTTGTTCAAATCTCTAGGCTGGGAGCAGTCAGGACCCTCACACCTCATGCAAATAAAGAGGAGGGGAAACAAAGGCTCACACCTTGTTAGCACTTCACACTTACTTAAGAGAGGCAGCTTTTAACTTTGTTCAGTTCCTGTTTAGGAGATATGCATGTGCTGTAAGAATGTCAGATGTGTTGGTCTTTCCCAGTATTTACACAAAGCAAATTGCAGTTATATAGAGCTTTCTTGCCCTGAGGAGGCGTTGAAATAATTGAAGAACCACAATTTTTTCTTGTATACTCGTCCCAATACAGGGTGTCAGAGCACTTTACATCAACACGTGCATATTACATGTACAATAAATGATATAAGTTTGTTAATGAATGCATAGGATGTGTGACATAAAACTGGGGGATTGCAAGGTGTAGAAGTCACATATCATCTTCCATAGCTCACTGTGCTATTATCCTCGCAATGCGCTCAAAAGTACACATGATAGACCTGCTAAACATATATGTGAGGGCTTTAGATCTGATATCACTTCTTGTGATGCCACTTCCTGTACAGTCGTGACTTTTGATTACACTTTCTATGATGTCAATTCCTGTAATGCCGTGTGTGATGTCATGCGTCGTGATGTCATGTGCCGTGATGTTGCACGCCGTAATGTCACTTGCATATTGCCTAACTAGGTTAGTCCCCCCACTTCTCTTTTTTAGGACTTGTGCCCTGTGTAAACTACAACCTAGACTCGGTCAGGTGGGTGGACATAAATTGGAGAAAACTGAAAATAAATGCATTGATAATGGTTAAAAAAATAATTTTCAATGTATTGTACCCCAAAGCACTTCAGAAATCATACTTCAGCTCTTCATTTCTCATCACCGTTAACATTCCCCCGGGCTCGAGGCCCCGCCAAAATGTTACCTCCCTCACCACCACCCCACAGACTACGCGGGTCCGCAGCTGAGAAGTCTGTGGCATTTTGTAGTCATTAAAATTTCATTTTATTTTTAAATAGACACGCTGTTATTTCAAAGACTCCCCAGTGGGGGAGAGATTGGCAGCAGCTGGAGGAGGGAAAGGAGGGGCGCGAGGCAGGAGGAGCCGAGCGTACACAGCGCAGCTGAGAAGCTGTCAGCAAGAAGGCAAGATGGCGCCGCGCCAGGCGGTGATCGCGCCTCCTTCCTTCGTATAGACAGGCACATAATGACGCTAATTATCATCGCCCGATGCAGAGGTGGACTGGTCTTTTGGGAAATGGGGAGATTTCTTGACAGACGTGTGCACCTGAAAGGAGGACGGCAGTGTGGTAGCCTGGCTATCATGGGCCCTAATGCAACCCAGGAAAGCCTCCATATCCTCCTCACGTCGGAATAAAAATACACACATACTTCTTTTTCAGTGGGGCCTCACACCCCAGACAGCAGTGTCACTGCACCTGCTGCACCAATTAAAGTTGCGCCCTGCTTACGGATCTCCACGTTTCTCATTCTACATATCTTGTTGTCTTTCCTTTCCTTTGCTCTCACATCTCTTTCCCTTTCCTCTGTCTCTTACTTGTCCTTATCTCCTTCCTCCATTCTCTCCCTAACATCTGTATTTATGCACCTTTTTCTCTTCCTGTTTCCTTGCTCTTTGTGTGCCTCATTATCTCCTTTATTCACAGGTGTTACCACCTTGTTCCATTTAGTCACTGTTTTCACTACTCCTACACTTCCTTTCCCCCGTCTTATCCTCTCATCCCTAGTTTCATTTTCCTCTAGTACACAACTCCCCCCCCCCCCCCCCCCCCCCAACCTATCCACTACAATGAGTAAAGCGAGGCCCTAGACACGTTCCAAGTTAAAAAAAAAAAAACAGAAATCGTGCCCTGCAAAATAACTACAGTGCAGGCTCAGTCCTCTATTGATTTCAGGCCCTGCTGTCAGCCCACCACCCACAGTGAAGTCAGGAGCTTAATTTGAGCCTGTGTTTGCCGGTGCTATGCACAAGCACTTAATTCTCAACAACGGCACCTATGACAGTCAACCACACGGTAGCTCTGTTTGTCAATTATTGAGGTGAGCCCATCAACAAAGCATTTAATAATTTAAAATCAAATAAAAATTACTAACTACCATCCAGGTCACTTTTATAGCAAGCGGTGGCATAGAATAGACTGAATTGTCACTCTTGTAGTTTTGTGATGGTTGGCACTGGCATTGGCAGTTCTGGCAAGGGCAATGAATGGGGTATGCTGCAGTGGCCTTCTGAGCTGGGCCCTGGAACCTACTTTTTCACAAATTAAACACTACATACGTCCTGGATTACAGAGGCAAGACGGAGTTAGTCCAGTGCAAGGCATATGACTGATCCTACCCTTGCCCTGCTGGCTTTCAGAGCCTTTGTCCTGTCTTTCTATTGCTACGTTATGTTATGTAGATTGGTAGAGTGCACATCCCACCTGTGAGAGTATCCAGGCACTATAACAGATATGTAGGCTGGTCGGGAGTTCGGTGGGTATTGCGGGCAAGATGGGGATCTAGTTGAGCAGCCAGGTCTTCAGTTTAGTGCAGAAGTTGAGTAGGGATGGAGAGGTCCAGATGTGTTGGGGAAGGTAATACCAGGTTTTGCAGTGATGTAGGAGAACAAGCGGCTTCCTGTCCTGCTTCTATGAATGCGTGGTATCTGTGCGAGGGAGAGTGTGGCTGAGTTCAGTTATCTTGCTGGATGATAGAAGTGTAGACGGTGGTCGAGGTAGGCAGGTCCGGCGGTATGGAGAGTTTTGCAAGTGTGGATGAGCAGCTTTAATTAGTAGCATTTCTGGATGGGGAGCCAGTGTAGATCCCTGAGGTGAGGCGTGATGTGAGTACTGCGGGGGATGTTGAGGATGAGTCAACCACTAGTGTTCTGGGTGGTCTAGAGTCACTGTATGTTATCGTCGGTATACCGGCATAGAGTGCATTGCTGTAGCCCAGCCTGTTGATTAGGGCTTGGGTGACGCTGCGTGTGAGGTCGTATGCTTGTTGTTCAGTATGAGTCAGAGATTTCTGTTGCATTCTGCAGGGGTGGGAGTGGCCCCAGTTCAGCTGGACACCAGGAGGAGTCCCATGGAGAGCTATTGTCCCAGAGATCAGGACACTGACCCAAAGATCGCAATGCTGGACATGAAGGTGGTGAAGTTGGTCCTGGTGGTATTGGAGATCTCTTTGAGGGAGAGGATGAGCTGTGTGTCATCTGCATATGAGACAATGTTGATTCAGAGGAATATTATGATGTGAGCGAGCGGTGCCATGTGCATGTTGAAGAGGGTGAGGCTGAGTGATGATCCTTGTGGGAATCTGCAGATGAGGTTCTTGGTTTTGTTAGTGTATGGTGGTAGTCTGACTTAATGAGTTCTGTCGGGAGGAATTATGCTATCCATCTCAGGGCAGCTCCTTGTATTTCAGTGTGGTGCAGTCTTGAGACAAGGGTGCCATGGGAGATGTTGTCGAAAGCTGTGGAGATGTTGAGTAGGATAAGTGCTGTAGTCTCCCCACTGTCCATGATGGATCAGATGTCGTCTGTGGCTGTGATGAGGGCGGTTTTGGTGCTGTAGTTGCTACAGAATCCTGCTCGAGTGCTCTCCAGGAGATGGTGATGCTATAGATGGTTGGAGAGTTGTTTGATGATAGATTCTCCATGACTGGCTGAGAAGGGTTGAAGCGAGATAGGTAGGTATTTGCTGAGTTCTTCAGGGTTCGTCAAAGGTGTTATCAGGAGAGCTTTGACCTCTGCGTGTTTCCACTTGTCTGGGAAGGTTGTGCTTTGGATGGAAGTATTGATGATGATTGTGAGCTTAGAGCTGATCAGGGTTCCCCTAGATCGTGGATATAGTGGGGGCAGGGGTCAGTGGAGGCCCCTGAGTGGACTGAATTCATGATTTTGGTGGTGTCCTCCGTGGTGAGGGAGTTTCAGTCCATCAGGTGAAGGTCCTCTTTAGTATTGATAGGTAGTTGGCTGATAATACCTTCAGTAATGTGCTGAGGTCAAAGCTATTTTATATCTTCATGATTTTGTAGTGAAAAAAGTCAGAGAAGTTTCTGCAGGGTTTCTGTGATGCGGTGATGGTGTTCGTAGTGTCTGCGTGGTTGGGGAATTCTTTGACAATAAGAGTTATTTACAGATGTTGAAGCTAATTTCTAATGTCAGTGCCAGGGCTGCTTTCCTGGTATCTTTGATTTGGGTGTGGTATCTTCTTAGCATGCCTTTGTAGGTGTTTCTTGCGTTGGCATTCCAGGTGCATCTCCATTTTCTTTCCAGCTGTTTGCAATAGCGTTTGGAGTCTCTTCGGTCATAGTGTACTAGCTGGCTTGTGTGTTGGTTCTTCTCCATCTGACCTCCTTGGGGGGCTAAAGTGTCAGTACAGTCTGTGATTTAATCGTTAAAGACCCTTAGGTCATTCTGTCGGAATCCTGTGCGATCATGTTGGTTGGATCTGGGTGCGTTATTCCAGTCCGTCTCAGTTATTATGTTCAAGTGGAGTCTGTAGTTGCTGGCTGGCTTCAGGGTGGTGGGCTGGGTGAGTTGTTGTAGAAGTGTAAGATGAAGTGGTCTATCCATGTGAGCGGAGTGAGGTGGCTGGGTATGATCTTGTTGTTGGCTGTAATGATGGGGTCGAGGGTGTGTTCTGCGGTGTGAAAGGGTCTTGGACAAACTGGGTGATTCTGATGTTATTGAGAATCTCAAGTAGGGCAGTGGAGTTGGGGTCTGTGGGGTTGTCAAGATTAAATTGAGGATGCCAAATAGAATGAAGTAATTTGAGCTGAAAGCGATAGGAGCAATTAAGTTATTCAAGAGGTTGCTGAAGGAGGTGCATAGTCTGGGAGGGTCGGTATGTAAGGGTTCCTTTGATGGTACTTTTGGCAACTGATTTTGATCTGAAGTGCATGTGCTCCCTGAACTGCGTGTCTCCGCCGGTAGAGATGCTGCAGGTGACGGTGTCCTTGTGGATGATGACCACGCCTCCTCCTGGTTTGTGGTGCCTTTCCTGGCATGTGAGCCTGAAGCACAATGGGATGGCCGTGGTGATGGAGAGTGCGAATTCTGGGTTAAGCCAGGTTTCGGGGAGAAATAAAATGTCAGGGAAGTGTGCGTCGATGATGTCCCGGAACTCAGTGCTGTGTTTGCAGAAAGATCTGGTGTTGAGGAGCATGCATGTTAGGCAGTGTCAGGTGCGTGTGGTGGGTGGAGGAGGAGTGATGATGCAAGTGAAAAGGCAGTGTGCGCTTGAGAAAGGTCCTACAGTTGGGTAAGGTGTGGTGCGGAAACAGCAGTTGGGATGGTGTCCAGTAATGAGTATGAACAGGTCGGTGGCGGTGCAGCGGCTGTGTTCTGTTGGACCAGGGTTTGAAGCACTGGGTGCTGTCCAGGTGCAAATGAGCATTGACAGGGCTTAGGCGTGCCAGCAGCGCATTCAGAAAGCGGTAGCCATTAAGTAGGTCCTGGGGGAGGAGTGGGGGTGCAGTGGGTGGGGCCAGGGAGGGGTGGGAGGAAGATGCCCCACCGCCCTGCAGCACTCCCTCTGCGAGCCGCCACTGGATTTTACACCATCCATCACTGTGTTCCCAAAATTATTCATAAGGATGGAGACGTGGATTCTAAAAGAGTTTTTAATATGGTAGAATTAGGTTATGTCAGTCAGAACTCTTATCTTGTCTAGGTCAAAGCATGAGTAGTACACTCAGTTCTGCATTCTGTGAATTGTAGTACTGTTTACTCTCATCATAAATTCAAGACTACAAGTTCCAGCATGCCAACTGAAATCCTGCCCTGGATAACCTACTCACACATGGACCTAGGATACTGGAGAGCCCTGTGCAGTTATGCGGCAAGGTTCTTTTAGAAGGATAAAAAGGAATGTCCTCAATGAAGAAGAAATTAGAAAATGACTGAAGATGTTTTTGAAGTGCATTGGTTCTGGAATTCTAGAAGGCCATATTTTGCGTCTTTAAGGCACCTATTTTTTTGCTGATGATATGGTAAAGTGGAAATACATATGCAGATTGTCACTAACATTATTTACACTGTAAGCGCTAGGGTATTTCATGCTTTGAAATAGTTTAATTGATATAAGAGCTATATAGCACGAATTGATCTAAAAATAAAAGCCAGGGTACAGTAAAGAAAATATTTATTGTATTAATTTAATTATCTATTTATTTATTTTGTTTTCTAGAATCGTGTTGCATTTTGGTGACTAAAGTTCACATACAGTCCATGCCAGTTCCTGGGGAGAGGAAGAAAGTAGAAAAGGATGGGGTAAAAGTCAAAAGAAAGGGAGCCTAGGAGATGAAAAGCAGGACCGATTTCAACGCATGGACAAAGTTGTAATTGGGTTATTAGTTGAGTGAGGTGGGAGCCCCACTAAAATAATAAACACAATCCATATCATGGTGAACCACAAAAGTCACTAAATGAACCTG
This sequence comes from Triturus cristatus, assembly GCF_964204655.1. Classification (NCBI taxonomy): domain Eukaryota; kingdom Metazoa; phylum Chordata; class Amphibia; order Caudata; family Salamandridae; genus Triturus; species Triturus cristatus. The sequence continues at coordinate 1,472,049,175 of NC_140590.1, forward strand.
TGCATAACCCTTTGGTAGTTTGACACAAAGCAGTCAGGCTTAACTTTGAGGTGATGTGTTAATTATTTATGCAGTACTCAAACAGTAATTAAGGGGGAAAAAACACAAGAAAAATCCAAAACCAATTTTGAAAACTAGAGCACATTTTACTTTAGAAAATTACACCAAAATGACAAAAATCTAATAAGTAGAACCAGAGTTATGAAGTGTTAAACTTTTTAGTAAAAATATTGCATAGCGCAACGTGGCCAATTCAGTCGGCATGAGACTAGTCCAACTTAAAATATTGCACCGTGTCTATATGACCGGACCCTGTCTGCTGAGAATGGGGAGGGCTGAGAATAGCAACTGTAGGAGGGGCTGTGACAGTGACGGTACATTCCTCCATATCCTTTGGGAATGTCCACATATCCAGAAAATTTGGCAGAAAATAAACGGCACCATGAGTGTGGTCCTTGCACTCACTGTTCCCATGGAGGCCAGGCGGTGTCTCCTGAATGTGTGGGAGACAACAGATCTTATCAACAAAAGGATTGCATGGGTTACTTTGGGGTTGATGCTGGCAAAGCAGAATATTGCCCAGATGTGGGGTTCTAAACAGGTACCGGCAGTGTCAGTTTGGAAAAGGGACATGGATTGGTGTATGCCCCGGGAGAAGACAATGTACATGTCTAGGGGTTGTCATAAAAAGTGGTCCCACATTTGGTCTTATTGGAATGTATAGCGTAGTAATATCTGTACTCCCCCATGTCGACACCCCAGGAAGATCTCCCATCGCCATAATAATGTTACCAACCGAAACATCAGATTGTCATTGAAATGTAAGATCTGTATTGAATCTAAGAATGTCATGACGAATTGTGCCTTGCAACGTCGATTCTTTTGTTTAATAAAAAGTTTTAAAAAAAATATTGCATAAAAGAACAAAGCGCCATTTGTGGTTATTTGGTCCCACTGGCCCTGGGGAAAGTTAAAAGTTCAGGCTGACCATAATGAAGAGTGGGTCAAATGTAGGGACAAGGTTTGCCCCGGTGGGGAAAGTTTTACATCCTAACTTAGTACTGTTTTTATGCGAGAACCACTCGTTGGTGGAGTTTTTTGCGGCCTGGCTGCAGGCTGGATTTGGTAAGGGCTCATTGGGGGCAGATTGCTGAAGTCTAAGGCCTTGGTCTGTACTTCAATTTGGCAGTGTGGTCGTGATGGCAGTCTGATGCAGGTAATGGGTTGCCCTCGGTGAAGTTCATTCTTGTTTGCAAAGAGACCTAGGATGGTTCTTTTTGACTCAAAGTGCCCCATATCTCTGTTATTTCACCTGGAGTCTCATTTTTGCAGTTTATAGATTGGAGGAGTACACTCTAACATGAGCCAAGGGTCCAAGACCTAGGAGGAACCTTTTGGGATTCAAGACTTCATCAAGAAGAGGCCATCAGCAGGGCTCATGCCGGTCCAGTTGGTGTTGTGCAGCTGGGCAGTTGCAGGGAAGCTTGTTGTATCCCTGAAGCTCAAACAGGAGGTCAGCCAACTGACCACTGGAGCCACTTCTGGGACACCGTTCTCAAAACACCCATCTCCAGTTTTCCTTCTTCACACAACAGGGTAGTCCCTCTTCTGAATCTTCTCAGGTTCTGATCAAAGATTCTGAGGGTTCCACTTGTATGCCTAGTGTCAGCCGGTGTATGTGGGTTGCTCCCTTTGTCTACCACAGTTCCGGTCAGTTATTTTAATTTCCCTTGGTTTGGCTCCAATCTGTCTAAGTGGACAAAAGGCAATCAGGCCCAGGTGTGTGCTGCATTTGCCAGTGACAAGGCAGGCATCTTCCGAAGTCAGAAAGGGGGTGGGCAAAGCCTTCAGGCTATCGTTCGAAGCTCAGAAAGGGCTGAGTACAACACCCAGGCCATCCTGCTCAAGAGAGGAACACCTTTCTCAACAAAAGTCCAATTGGTCGCACACTGCTCCACCTACCAGCGTGTTGCCCCAAAGAATTGTGAGCCGGTGGATCTGACGAGCTCATGGTTACGCACCTGCGCGCTACGAGAGGTACTTTACCTGAAAACACTTATTTTAGCAGCCTACACAGTAACCCAACAAACTCACCTACTCCCTGCTGACGAGAGGCAACTACCTCGAAACACGTGTCCAGGGATGGCTAACGCTACACTTACTTGCACTCATGACTCGGGCATAGGCGTACCTGCCGACGCTGACTTCAGGGACAACAATTCTTTGGGGCAACACGCTGGTAGGTAGAGCAGTGTGCGACCAATTGGACTTTTGTTAATATTCAGGCTCCTTGAGCCGGTGGAGCTGACGAGCTCATGGTTACGCACCTGCGCGCTACAAGAGGTACTTTACCCGAGAACACTTATTTTAGCAGCCTACACAGTAACCCTACACACTCACCTACTCCCTGCTGACGAGAGGCAACTACCTCGAAACACGTGTCCAGGGATGGCTAACGCTACACTTACTTGCACTCATGACTCGGGCATAGGCGTACCCGCCGACGCTGACTTCAGGGACCACAATTCTTTGGGGCAACACGCTGGTAGGTAGAGCAGTGTGCGACCAATTGGACTTTTGTTAATATTCAGGCTCCTTGAGCCGGTGGAGCTGAAGAGCTCATGGTTACGCACCTGCGCGCTACGAGAGGTACTTTACCTGAGAACACTTATTTTAGCAGCCTACACAGTAACCCTACACACTCACCTACTCCCTGCTGACGAAAGGCAACTACCTCGAAACACGTGTCCAGGGATGGGTAACGCTACACTTACTTGCACTCATGACTCGGGCATAGGCGTACCCGCCGACGCTGACTTCAGGGACCACAATTTTTTGGGGCAACACGCTGGTAGGTAGAGCAGTGTGCGACCAATTGGACTTTTGTTAATATTCAGGCTCCTTGAGCCAGTGGAGCTGACGAGCTCATGGTTACGCACCTGCGCGCTACGAGAGGTACTTTACCTGAGAACACTTATTTTAGCAGCCTACACAGTAACCCTACACACTCACCTACTCCCTGCTGACGAGAGGCAACTACCTCGAAACACGTGTCCAGGGATGGCTAACGCTACACTTACTTGCACTCATGACTCGGGCATAGGCGTACCTGCCGACGCTGCCTTCAGGGACCACAATTCTTTGGGGCAACACGCTGGTAGGTAGAGCAGTGTGCGACCAATTGGACTTTTGGTAATATTCAGGCTCCTTGAGCCGGTGCATCTGACGAGCTCATGGTTACGCACCTGCGCGCTACGAGAGGTACTTTACCTGAGAACACTTATTTTAGCAGCCTACACAGTAACCCTACACACTCACCTACTCCCCGCTGACGAGAGGCAACTACCTCGAAACACGTGTCCAGGGATGGCTAACGCTACACTTACTTGCACTCATGACTCGGGCATAGGCGTACCCGCCGACGCTGACTTCAGGGACCACAATTCTTTGGTGCAACACGCTGGTAGGTAGAGCAGTGTGCGACCAATTGGACTTTTGTTAATATTCAAGCTCCTTGAGCCGGTGGAGCTGACGAGCTCATGGTTACGCACCTGCGCGCTACGAGAGGTACTTTACCTGAGAACACTTATTTTAGCAGCCTACACAGTAACCCTACACACTCACCTACTCCCCGCTGACGAGAGGCAACTACCTTGAAACACGTGTCCAGGGATGGCTAACGCTACACTTACTTGCACTCATGACTCGGGCATAGGCGTACCCGCCGACGCTGACTTCAGGGACCACAATTCTTTGGGGCAGCACGCTGGTAGGTAGAGCAGTGTGGGACCAATTGGACTTTTGTTGATATTCAGGCTCCTTGAGCCGGTGGAGCTGACGAGCTCATGGTTACGCACCTGCGCGCTACGAGAGGTACTTTACCTGAGAACACTTATTTTAGCAGCCTACACAGTAACCCTACACACTCACCTACTCCCTGCTGACGAGAGGCAACTACCTCGAAACACGTGTCCAGGGATGGCTAACGCTACACTTACTTGCACTCATGACTCGGGCATAGGCGTACCCGCCGACGCTGACTTCAGGGACCACAATTCTTTGGGGCAACACGCTGGTAGGTAGAGCAGTGTGCGACCAATTGGACTTTTGTTAATATTCAGGCTCCTTGAGCCGGTGGAGCTGACGAGCTCATGGTTACGCACCTGCGCGCTACGAGAGGTACTTTACCTGAGAACACTTATTTTAGCAGCCCACACAGTAACCCTACACACTCACCTACTCCCCGCTGACGAGAGGCAACTACCTCGAAACACGTGTCCAGGGATGGCTAACGCTACACTTACTTGCACTCATGACTCGGGCATAGGCGTACCCGCCGACGCTGACTTCAGGGACCACAATTCTTTGGTGCAACACGCTGGTAGGTAGAGCAGTGTGCGACCAATTGGACTTTTGTTAATATTCAAGCTCCTTGAGCCGGTGGAGCTGACGAGCTCATGGTTACGCACCTGCGCGCTACGAGAGGTACTTTACCTGAGAACACTTATTTTAGCAGCCTACACAGTAACCCTACACACTCACCTACTCCCCGCTGACGAGAGGCAACTACCTTGAAACACGTGTCCAGGGATGGCTAACGCTACACTTACTTGCACTCATGACTCGGGCATAGGCGTACCCGCCGACGCTGACTTCAGGGACCACAATTCTTTGGGGCAGCACGCTGGTAGGTAGAGCAGTGTGCGACCAATTGGACTTTTGTTGATATTCAGGCTCCTTGAGCCGGTGGAGCTGACGAGCTCATGGTTACGCACCTGCGCGCTACGAGAGGTACTTTACCTGAGAACACTTATTTTAGCAGCCTACACAGTAACCCTACACACTCACCTACTCCCTGCTGACGAGAGGCAACTACCTCGAAACACGTGTCCAGGGATGGCTAACGCTACACTTACTTGCACTCATGACTCGGGCATAGGCGTACCCGCCGACGCTGACTTCAGGGACCACAATTCTTTGGGGCAACACGCTGGTAGGTAGAGCAGTGTGCGACCAATTGGACTTTTGTTAATATTCAGGCTCCTTGAGCCAGTGGAGCTGACGAGCTCATGGTTACGCACCTGCGCGCTACGAGAGGTACTTTACCTGAGAACACTTATTTTAGCAGCCCACACAGTAACCCTACACACTCACCTACTCCCTGCTGACGAGAGGCAACTACCTCGAAACACGTGTCCAGGGATGGCTAACGCTACACTTACTTGCACTCATGACTCGGGCATAGGCGTACCCGCCGACGCTGACTTCAGGGACCACAATTCTTTGGGGCAACACGCTGGTAGGTAGAGCAGTGTGCGACCAATTGGACTTTTGTTAATATTCAGGCTCCTTGAGCCGGTGGAGCTGACGAGCTCATGGTTACGCACCTGCGCGCTACGAGAGGTACTTTACCTGAGAACACTTATTTTAGCAGCCTACACAGTAACCCTACACACTCACCTACTCCCTGCTGACGAGAGGCAACTACCTCGAAACACGTGTCCAGGGATGGCTAACGCTACACTTACTTGCACTCATGACTCGGGCATAGGCGTACCCGCCGACGCTGACTTCAGGGACCACAATTCTTTGGTGCAACACGCTGGTAGGTAGAGCAGTGTGCGACCAATTGGACTTTTGTTAATATTCAAGCTCCTTGAGCCGGTGGAGCTGACGAGCTCATGGTTACGCACCTGCGCGCTACGAGAGGTACTTTACCTGAGAACACTTATTTTAGCAGCCTACACAGTAACCCTACACACTCACCTACTCCCCGCTGACGAGAGGCAACTACCTTGAAACACGTGTCCAGGGATGGCTAACGCTACACTTACTTGCACTCATGACTCGGGCATAGGCGTACCCGCCGACGCTGACTTCAGGGACCACAATTCTTTGGGGCAGCACGCTGGTAGGTAGAGCAGTGTGCGACCAATTGGACTTTTGTTGATATTCAGGCTCCTTGAGCCGGTGGAGCTGACGAGCTCATGGTTACGCACCTGCGCGCTACGAGAGGTACTTTACCTGAGAACACTTATTTTAGCAGCCTACACAGTAACCCTACACACTCACCTACTCCCTGCTGACGAGAGGCAACTACCTCGAAACACGTGTCCAGGGATGGCTAACGCTACACTTACTTGCACTCATGACTCGGGCATAGGCGTACCCGCCGACGCTGACTTCAGGGACCACAATTCTTTGGGGCAACACGCTGGTAGGTAGAGCAGTGTGCGACCAATTGGACTTTTGTTAATATTCAGGCTCCTTGAGCCGGTGGAGCTGACGAGCTCATGGTTACGCACCTGCGCGCTACGAGAGGTACTTTACCTGAGAACACTTATTTTAGCAGCCCACACAGTAACCCTACACACTCACCTACTCCCCGCTGACGAGAGGCAACTACCTCGAAACACGTTTCCAGGGATGGCTAACGCTACACTTACTTGCACTCATGACTCGGGCATAGGCGTACCCGCCGACGCTGACTTCAGGGACCACAATTCTTTGGTGCAACACGCTGGTAGGTAGAGCAGTGTGCGACCAATTGGACTTTTGTTAATATTCAAGCTCCTTGAGCCGGTGGAGCTGACGAGCTCATGGTTACGCACCTGCGCGCTACGAGAGGTACTTTACCTGAGAACACTTATTTTAGCAGCCTACACAGTAACCCTACACACTCACCTACTCCCCGCTGACGAGAGGCAACTACCTTGAAACACGTGTCCAGGGATGGCTAACGCTACACTTACTTGCACTCATGACTCGGGCATAGGCGTACCCGCCGACGCTGACTTCAGGGACCACAATTCTTTGGGGCAGCACGCTGGTAGGTAGAGCAGTGTGCGACCAATTGGACTTTTGTTGATATTCAGGCTCCTTGAGCCGGTGGAGCTGACGAGCTCATGGTTACGCACCTGCGCGCTACGAGAGGTACTTTACCTGAGAACACTTATTTTAGCAGCCTACACAGTAACCCTACACACTCACCTACTCCCTGCTGACGAGAGGCAACTACCTCGAAACACGTGTCCAGGGATGGCTAACGCTACACTTACTTGCACTCATGACTCGGGCATAGGCGTACCCGCCGACGCTGACTTCAGGGACCACAATTCTTTGGGGCAACACGCTGGTAGGTAGAGCAGTGTGCGACCAATTGGACTTTTGTTAATATTCAGGCTCCTTGAGCCGGTGGAGCTGACGAGCTCATGGTTACGCACCTGCGCGCTACGAGAGGTACTTTACCTGAGAACACTTATTTTAGCAGCCCACACAGTAACCCTACACACTCACCTACTCCCTGCTGACGAGAGGCAACTACCTCGAAACACGTGTCCAGGGATGGCTAACGCTACACTTACTTGCACTCATGACTCGGGCATAGGCGTACCCGCGACGCTGACTTCAGGGACCACAATTCTTTGGGGCAACACGCTGGTAGGTAGAGCAGTGTGCGACCAATTGGACTTTTGTTAATATTCAGGCTCCTTGAGCCGGTGGAGCTGACGAGCTCATGGTTACGCACCTGCGCGCTACGAGAGGTACTTTACCTGAGAACACTTATTTTAGCAGCCTACACAGTAACCCTACACACTCACCTACTCCCTGCTGATGAGAGGCAACTACCTCGAAACACGTGTCCAGGGATGGCTAACGCTACACTTACTTGCACTCATGACTCGGGCATAGGCGTACCCGCCGACGCTGACTTCAGGGACCACAATTCTTTGGGGCAACACGCTGGTAGGTAGAGCAGTGTGTGACCAATTGGACTTTTGTTAATATTCAGGCTCCTTGAGCCGGTGGAGCTGACGAGCTCATGGTTATGCACCTGCGCGCTACGAGAGGTACTTTACCTGAGAACACTTATTTTAGCAGCCTACACAGTAACCCTGCACACTCACCTACTCCCTGCTGACGAGAGGCAACTACCTCGAAACACGTGTCCAGGGATGGCTAACGCTACACTTACTTGCACTCATGACTCGGGCATAGGCGTACCCGCCGACGCTGACTTCAGGGACCACAATTCTTTGGGGCAACACGCTGGTAGGTAGAGCAGTGTGCGACCAATTGGACTTTTGTTAATATTCAGGCTCCTTGAGCCGGTGGAGCTGACGAGCTCATGGTTACGCACCAGCGCGCTACGAGAGGTACTTTACCTGAGAACACTTATTTTAGCAGCCTACACAGTAACCCTACACACTCACCTACTCCCTGCTGACGAGAGGCAACTACCTCGAAACACGTGTCCAGGGATGGCTAACGCTACACTTACTTGCACTCATGACTCGGGCAGAGGCGTACCCGCCGACGCTGACTTCAGGGACCACAATTCTTTGGGGCAACACGCTGGTAGGTAGAGCAGTGTGCGACCAATTGGACTTTTGTTAATATTCAGGCTCCTTGAGCCGGTGGAGCTGACGAGCTCATGGTTACGCACCTGCGCGCTACGAGAGGTACTTTACCTGAGAACACTTATTTTAGCAGCCTACACAGTAACCCTACACACTCACCTACTCCCTGCTGACGAGAGGCAACTACCTCGAAACACGTGTCCAGGGATGGCTAACGCTACACTTACTTGCACTCATGACTCGGGCATAGGCGTACCCGCCGACGCTGACTTCAGGGACCACAATTCTTTGGGGCAACACGCTGGTAGGTAGAGCAGTGTGCGACCAATTGGACTTTTCTTAATATTCAGGCTCCTTGAGCCGGTGGAGCTGACGAGCTCATGGTTACGCACCTGCGCGCTACGAGAGGTACTTTACCTGAGAACACTTATTTTAGCAGCCTACACAGTAACCCTACACACTCACCTACTCCCTGCTGACGAGAGGCAACTACCTCGAAACACGTGTCCAGGGATGGCTAACGCTACACTTACTTGCACTCATGACTCGGGCATAGGCGTACCCGCCGACGCTGACTTCAGGGACCACAATTCTTTGGGGCAACACGCTAATAGTTAGAGCAGTGTGCGACCAATTGGACTTTTGTTAATATTCAGGCTCCTTGAGCCGGTGGAGCTGACGAGCTCATGGTTATGCACCTGCGCGCTACGAGAGGTACTTTACTTGAGAACACTTATTTTAGCAGCCTACACAGTAACCCTACACACTCACCTACTCCCTGCTGACGAGAGGCAACTACCTCGAAACACGTGTCCAGGGATGGCTAACGCTACACTTACTTGCACTCATGACTCGGGCATAGGCGTACCCGCCGACGCTGACTTCAGGGGCCACAATTCTTTGGGGCAACACGCTGGTAGGTAGAGCAGTGTGCGACCAATTGGACTTTTCTTAATATTCAGGCTCCTTGAGCCGGTGGAGCTGACGAGCTCATGGTTACGCACCTGCGCGCTACGAGAGGTACTTTACCTGAGAACACTTATTTTAGCAGCCTACACAGTAACCCTACACACTCACCTACTCCCTGCTGACGAGAGGCAACTACCTCGAAACACGTGTCCAGGGATGGCTAACGCTACACTTACTTGCACTCATGACTCGGGCATAGGCGTACCCGCCGACGCTGACTTCAGGGACCACAATTCTTTGGGGCAACACGCTGGTAGGTAGAGCAGTGTGCGACCAATTGGACTTTCACCTTTCTCAACACCCAAGGCCCGTTGTTCCCTGTCTGTAAGGAATACATATCACATCTCAGGGGAGCCATTAACAGTCATGTAACACTGGACACTGGCAGAAAGGTACATTTTGTTTAGGTAGGAAATGTACATTTTCTAAAAGTGGCATTTCCAAGATTGTAATCCATTAAAAAAGATTTAAAATTACAATTTAAATGAGCTAAATAAGTATTTCTGTTTCTGCTCCCAAACTGATGTTATCACGTATTCAGGTTAATATAGTAACCCAGAATTAGTCTAAGGGAGTGCTAGCCTTGCTACAATGAAAAGCGGCATAAGGAGATTTTCCCTGACAGGACATGTAAAACTTAAGTACACATTTTTAAATACCATGCACTCAGTCCTAGGAGCTTTCAGGCTCTACCTTAGGGACGACTTACAAGTATTAAAAAGAAAGGTTTAGGTCCAGCAAACGTTTATTTTGCCAGGTCAGAATGGCAGTTTAAAATGCACCACAGGCTGCAGTGGCAAGCCTGAGACACATTTTATAGTTCTTTTATAGTCCACTTTAGTGGATGGCATAAGGAGTGCTGCATCCCACTCGTAGCGTTTACTTTACAGGCAAAGTGTACATGTAGTACCATTAACTAGGTACTTATCGGTAAAGTAAATGTGCCAATTAGGTGTATACCAATGTTCCCGTGTTTAGAAGGGATACCACTGGTTAGCAGGAGTAAAGTGTGCAGAGTCCTAATGCCAACAAAAACGGGTTCAGCAAAAATAGGCTAGTGAATGCAAAAATATGGGTAATACTAGGCAAATTATGGTAATTTCCAAAACATTTCACAAACCCTATATGGTGGTGATAGGTATACCATATTCCAGAATATTTTGCATGGTGACTATGAAAACTCTTAATTAGTGGACGAAGTGGCCTGAGCTTCTGATTTTGGAGTTGGGGAACAAAATTTGGGTCCTGGCGTTTCCTCAACATCCTGTGATTCTGGTCAAAACACGTAATCTCCATGTGCCTTTTAAAAATGAATCTGACCTTGTGTAATATAATATGGTACTCGTGAAAAGGTGTCATGTCCCCTTAGACCAAGTTAGTGCCATGTAAAACTACTGCACAAAAAAGCATGTTGATTGTCAGAAGCTTCAAACCGTTCATGAACATAGCATGATGAAGGCATGCCCTGGGCATTCACAAGATTCACGGAAAAATAATTGTTTAATCAAATGAAAGTCTAATTTCCGAGCCCCAAAGGTGACAATTTCAAAAGTCATGAAATGCTCATTTAAGAACCCAAACTGAATAACACAACCTTGTTATGTTGTTGCCCTGTGTCCAGCAGCCCAGCATGAATATTTGCGGACCACAAGATTCTACTAAAAAGTAAATATTCTTGCGTGAAACGAAATGAATATGTGTTAGGAGCATGGACATCACAATTTGGTATCATGGTCCTAAAAAGACCAACTTGACAGAGAGCAAGTACTGCCAGAAGAACATAGAATAAACACAAAGGAACTTCAAATAAAAGGTTTTAAGAACCTTCCAAAAGGCATAATTATACCCTTCCATCAAAGATGAAATGGGAGAACATTCTACAGCTTGGAACCAAGAATTCTGAAGGCACAACCACCACAATGAGTCCTCCTGAAGGAGGCAGATTTCAGGAGAATATGCCAATTGATGCGATGGGACCTCTCAATGTGCAGTGGAGAAGGGGTGTTCTGCAGAAAAGTAGGGCCCATTTTGTTGTAGGCTCTGTGCCCCAGGAAGAGGGCTTTAGAGAGAATGCACTGATGCATGAGCAAATAGAGAGAAAGTCGTGGAAGGATAAAATTAGCAAGTTCAATGGACAAAATGATTAGCATAGTTTGGAATGTGCGGATACTTCACAGTAGTATACTCTGGTGGACCCAAATATATGGCACAGCTGTCATCTAGGTATTACTGAATGCAAGCAGACTGACATGAGGCACGTTTGTCTCTTGGCGTTAAATCAAAGTTTTTTTTACTAGCCCTCGATTGGTAGTAACAGGACAACTATATGGCCCAGGCTACATACACTATGGTCGCTCACACACAATCATATGATTAAAGAGGAAGCTCTTTTGGGTAAGGCACTCAAATTTTGTCTGTCAGAAAATCATAGCCAAAATATTGACTTTCGAAGATACCTCTTCGACAATATTGACTACCACTACACCATCAATTTAGGAGTACATGAAGAAATATAAACTGACAGCTCTTAACTCCACATCTACTTACCCTGATGATTCAGTGGTGGTCAAACTTGTAGCTGCAATATTTCTGGGGCTTGATATTTTGGCTGTGATATAATGATTCTCATCATTCTCAAGTACTACGAGCCGGATTTAAAAGTTGGTGGGAGGGAAACAGCATCAAAAGGTGACGGACATCCTGTCAGCCATATTTGAGTTCCATGGGCACCTGTAATACTGCGGAAAGGACATCTGCTACATTTCTGACAGAGTATACCATCCGGCAAACTCCACATAAGGCCCAGTGTGTTAATGGGTATTTTATAAAGTCCTTGATTGAGCTAGAGCAGTGATGCTCAGAGTACAGCCCGGGGGGGGGGGGGGGGGGGGGGGCATGCGGCCCTCCTGACCTTTGCATGCGGCCTCCTGGGCAGCAACAGCACTGGGCTGCTGTTTACTCAATTCCACATTAACATGAATAACAATGTTAAATATACAGCAAGCACTTCTTTAAAGGTTAATTTCAGTTAGGGGAAGGAAGTAACTAAGCCCTTAACTTTAGGAACACCTTCATTTTTAAAGACAGCAAATATGAAAAGATACCATATTCTTTTCAGCATTCAAAAAGTGTATTTCATTGACCTTTAGAACCATTTCACCTTAGAAAATCTAATTATTGCAGTGCATTTAGGATTCTTTTTCTTAAAGTGATAGTTTTCATAAATTTAGAAACGTTCATGCTTCCTCCACTACCCTGACAACAATGCCATTAGTGAGTACATCCAAGCACAGGAGATGGTTTTGAACAGCACGCATCGTGAAGTCATGCATTTAGAGTTATTCTTAAATGTGATAAAGAAGAAAGAGGTGGGAAATTGAAACAAAACTATTGCTCAGGGTCACACACATTAGGCAAGTGGAGAAGCTGGGATTCATCCTAGGTTTTCTGGTTTCACATTGCACAATTGAGTTCAGTCACTAAATAGACTTGCTTTGCTTCCCCTACACCGACTTGACATCCTCCCATCCACTCCCCACCCCCATCCACCCCCCGCATCAGGGCGGCCCTCGGTCACTCCAAAGACCAAACTTTGGTTGTGAGTATAGTAAGGGATGCACGAGGATGGATTTCTTTCACGACTGCTGTAACGCATTTGTCGTTCATTCGCCGAAAACGGAATCGGTTTTGGACCCTTGCCAAGGCCATTACTGCAGGAAGTGGAACATGACTCGCCGCTTGCTTATGACGAACGATGCAGCCCCTGGACGCATTGAACCTTCCAGCGACAGCACTTGCTCAAGAGGCGGTCCCCTGGGATTCCCTGCCGCTTACTGCAGGCCTTTAAAACTCATTCCAATCCGGTAGCTCCGGGCGGCAAGGAAAGCAGGCGACTGACCCGCTGCTACAGCTCTTCCATCATGTTGCTTGACTTCCTGCTTCTCCTTTAGGGAAAGAGCATTCCATGGGAACGTCTCTTCTCGCTTGACAGGCAACTGACTCCGACCAGCCTAACATACCTCTCACACGCACCTCCCTCTTGGGAAAACCGTGATTTATTTTTAAACCCAGTGCCAGCTGCCTTGGCTTTGGTATTCCACGCACTGCCCCTGAACAAGCCAGGACTCAAGGTCATAAAAGCGGAAGACGGAACAGAAAGCAGGCAGGGCTTCCCATAAAGCCACATGTGTGCCATTTTTTCTTGTACGCCATTTTTCTTTTCAATTTAATTTCAAACTAAATGTTTAACCTTGCTTTGATCCTCAATGTGTATGGTCCCAACACCAAAAATGCATTACGTTTACGTGTTATGTGTCAGTGGACTTACATTTAATTAATCCTGTCCTTTGCTGTTTGAAACCCAAAGAGCAGAAAGGGTCACTGAAGGCAGTCCTGAGGCGAGTTAGGCTAGCGAATTAAGCTGTTTAGAATCTGCTGTGCTTCCTGCTGTGAAAGTGACAGTGTCAAAGGTCAGTTACACTTCATAAGAGTGTCCTTATATACAGTAACACTCAAGAGTGGTCTTTTCATTTGTAATCTTTATTATATAATGATGCATCCACCAGTCTTAGACACTGCTACGTTCTATCTGCCTCTATGAATAAATAGAAATTATTATTTAAAACTTATAACCAGGGCCATAGAAATTATGCAGCAGGGAAAGACCAAATAATGTGGAAGGGTCTGGCTAAATTATGCAGTAAGAAAAGGGAAATTATGTGGCAAAATGTGGCCCATTTTGTGATAGCATTTCTCTGCTAATCTAACACCGAAATGTAGCAACTGAAAGATGGCTAGTCATAACCTTTGGGAAGGACCTTCCACTGTGCTGGAACACTTGTTGCACCGTTTTTTGTAACTTCGGAACCATTTGAGCGAGAAACAAAATGTTTTCTGTTCAAATCTGTATATTATGTAGCAGATGATAGATTATGAGGCGAATGGAGCAATTCCATAACTATGCGGAAACTGACATATTCTCAGATTTGTATACTTCCAGTGGCCCTGATTATACCAAACAATATTTGCTTAATGCTTTTACTAGGTTAGCTGCCTCCCACAAACAATTAAAGTAATTTATCACGGACATGGCTGTCATACAGTCCTTGTCAAGTGTCCTTTCAAATCCCAAAAAAGGAGAAGAAGTGATGAAGGGATTAATACACATCTTCGATAATCTATAATGAATATACAAAAGAATGTAACAAGCCAAAATTAACATGCCTGTTTGATTAGCATCGGTCCCATAAGTCACATAGGAAGAGAAACCCCCAACCAAGTTTGTTTTGCTTTATCATGTGGATCGATAGCTAGCTCTGGCAGCATCCTTATTTAGCACTGTCCTACTGTCATTTTCTTCTGATTGGGAGCACCCCGTTTGTAGTGAGGCCATAGTCATTTGGGCTGATTAACCCTATCTGCCTTTGTACCAGAAACAGACTGTGAGAAATTGCATTGTTGGTTGATTGGGGTGTGAGTCCTGGGCAAGCAGCAACCACGATACCTGTCAGGGTGAGGCACAAACCAACCCTAAGTTAACCTATGCTCAACCCTCTGGTAGTTTGGCACAGAACAGTCAGGCTTAACTTAGAGGCAATGTGTAAAGCATGTGTGCAACATTTCAAACAGTAAACAGGTGAAAACTCCACACAAACGGATGCCACACCAAGATATAAAATCAGAACTTTCTTTGATAAAGAAGGCAAGACCAAAACAGCAAAAATCCAATCTGTGGAACTGGAAAAATGCAATTTTAAAGATTTTATTGAAAATAACACCAAAAAGCAGAAAGTGCCAACTGTGGGTATCTGGTCATGCCGGACCAAGACAAAATCAGAAGTTTAGGCAGACCACGATGGAGCGCAGATCGGCCACACAGACCCAGTAAAGCCAGCTGAAAGCAGTACCTTGAATCCTGATTTGTAAAGCATTGCGAGGATCCGCATAAAAAATGTATCACGCAGCCGAAGCGGTCCGTTGGTTCCGAGATGCAGCGATGCTGCGATGGGAGGGCCTGCGTCATTATTGAGGATCCCATCGAAGGACTTGTGATGCGAAGTGCGGCATCGAGGTTGCAGTGTGCAGTCGGGGCGATGCGTCAGTTCCAAAGAGCTGCGAGTCTGTGATGTGGATTCTGGCAATGTCGTCAAGGCTGCCGTCAACAAGAGATGCGAGGGCCTACATCGGGGTGGTGCATCGGTTCCAAAGGGATGTGATGCGATGTGGGCATTTGCAACAGATCCAATCCTTGCAGCAGCAGCAATGCGTCGGTTCTGCTCAGGTTTGCACTGCGCAGCAGAGGAGATGCGTCTGGTCCGCTGGATCCACAGAGGTTGGCAGAGCACTTAGGCCCACTTCCAAGGGTCCAGAATTGGGGTCTTGGCACTTGGCAGGGTAGACTCACAGATGGCAGAATCCAGGTGCAGATGTAAGGTTGATGGAATCCTGTTAATCCCTGACGCTTCAGATCAAGAGGTTAGATAACTAGCCCTTGGTATCACTCTGGTTTCTGGTTTTAAGGGATGCAGGTCCAGTCCTTCTCACCAAGGCAAGAGGGCAGCAGGGCAGCACAGTAGGGTAGCAAGTTCCTACAGAGCAGCAGTCCAGCAGAGTGGCAGTCCTTTGAGCAGTTCAACAGTCTTTCTTCCTGGGGAAGTATCCACAGGTCGAGAAGTGTACTGAAGGGTTGGTGTACGAGGTCCATTATTTGTACCCAGTTGTGCCCTAGTAGTGGGGAGAAGCTTCTAGAGGCATTCCTTTGAAGTGCCTTCCTGGCCCTGGCTCCAGACTAACCACATGGGATATGCAGCCATTTGTGTGGAGACAGGAAACAGCCTATTCACGTGTAAGTAGAGCCCACCTCTTTACTTCCATCCTTCCAGTGATGGCCCATCCAGTCACACCTAAGCTCCCTGTTGTGTGCGGCTTTCTAGGAGGAATACACAAAGCACAAATGGCACTCACATCTAGTAATGTCTCCCATAGACAGGCTCCAGGCACCAAATGGCTAAAACAAGAAAATGCCAACTTTCTAAATGAGGCGTTTTCAGAATTGCCATTTAAAATCTGACTGCACCATAAGTTAGGATTTTAAATTGTGATTCCAGAGACACCAAACAGTAACTGGTTACCTGTTCACATTTGGAAATTACACTTATAAAATGTAATAAGGTAGCTCCAATATTATCCAATGGTAGAGGTAGGCCTTGAAGTAGTAAAAATTGAATTTAAGAGTCTTTCACTACCAGGACATGTTAAACTTAAAAGTACATGTCCTACTTTTTAAATACATTGCACTCTGCCCTCTGGACTGTCCAGGGCCTATCCTAGGGGTGATTTATTACATTAAAAAGTAAGGTTTATGTCATTTCAAGGGGGTGTTCCTAGGGTGGAGCTTTGGCACTACAGTACAAGCTCCTATAGATTTTTGATACAAGACTCAAATTACTAGCATAGTTTTGCATAAAAAGAAATACCTAATTGAATCAGGCATTAATTTGTGAAAATATTATAATTTCTGCTGCACTGAGCTAAAAATTAATCAATTAGTAAATCTACCCACAGTCTCTTACCTTCTTTTAACAGCATGATGTAAATACAATTTGATGTGTTACAGATAACACTGCAATATGTGCCGGAAAATTAATTCTTGTTTTTCAGAGGTCATTAAGGAATCCCCAAACTTGATTTTTAGCACTCCTCTTCTAATCTTGTTTTGCTCTGTAACCCAAACATGAAACAAAATTATCAATAACCCCATTTGACCAAGTAAAATACTTACTTAATATGTTTATTGTAACTAATGTTCAATGACGTCGGTGATAAGGCACCTCTTTGGCCTCATTATTGAAGGAACAATTTCATACATACAGTGATAAAAACTCTGATAATATTAATAAAATATAAATCTTTGACAGAAATAGCCAGCTTTAGTAAGTGTCTTAGCATCATCAAGCTCAAGCAGTTTTTTGTCAGACAATGGCTGATAGGCACAGAGTTCATGGACAGGTTGAGGTTCCAGCAATATTCAATTGGAGAGTCAGGCATATAGGCTGAGATATTTCAGCAGACATTGCATAGCAGAAAGCTTGGAGTAGATGGTCATATGCTACTACATATGGGCGGAGGAGCATCGCCCCCCCTGCACCCAGTACAGAGTGCAAAATAAAATGGTTAAAAAAAAGTCATTACTATTTTATTTTTTACTCTGCCAGCCGAGCATGAGTACGGAGCACGACCAATGGGCCATTGCTGCTGATAAGGCCGGGAGAAGTGGCCACTTCACTTTAAAGTGCACATGTTGGTTTGGCCGGGTGTCTTGCGACAGCCAGCTCAACAGCCGTATTTCAAACTTCTCCAATCTGAGCTGTCTCAGACAGCTGGCTGGAGAGCAGGAACAGGTCTCCAGTGCCTGTAGGAGTGCTGAGACAGCTCGCTCCAACCAATCCTGATGCTTCTCTCATGCTGCTTAATATTATTATCAGCATCATCTGTATTGGTAAAGGCATGAAGTTGGCTGTAGGACCTCGCAAAGGGGGAGCCACTGACTGGAGAACATCAAGGACGTGCAGCTGGTTACCAATGGGTAAGTAAACATTTATTTTTTCTTTATAAAAACGTAAGTTATGTATATAATGCACAGTCGTAGCCGGAATGACTCGTGGGTGGGGGGTGAGACGGGTTGTGCAGGGAGGGAAGGGGAGTTAATTTAATACAAATTAAAAAAAATTAACTTTCCATCTACTCCGGTCCCGCGTCGCGTCTCCTCTCTCCTCTCGCCTCTCCACACAGGAAGCAGGAAGCCTCCCTCCCCTCAAGCAATCACAATTCTGCAATGTTGTGATTGGCTAGGACGCCGACCCCACATGGGTCTATGGGGAGGCCATTTTCTCTATGTAGGCTGCATGCGGCCTACATAGAGAAAATAGAGAGTGCAGATGACTGGTTTGGTCGGCCCTGGGGCCGACCAAACAGTCAGCGCACTCAGAGTGGGCAAGCCACTCCTCCCCTGGACTCCTGCAGGACCGCCCACCCGCCCGCCCCCAACCAGGCATACCGTTCTGCTTTCTCGCAGTGCGAGAAGCAGAAACATAAAATGGTATTTAAAATACGATTTTATGTTTCTGCTTCTCTCACTGCGAGAAAGCAGTGGGGCGACGCTCCTCCGCCCACGTGGAGGAGCCGCCCCTGATAATGCATTTGTAATGTAACTGGTGCTCAATTAAGCTCTCCGATATCTTTGGTTCGAGTTTGCATGGCACGCTGTATAAAAATAAAAATTGCTTCTTTAGTGCATACTTTCAACGCTCATTGTCACACCATTTTAATATGTCACCAACCACCACTGATTAAAGTGCATTTATCAATAATGATTTTCCCAAAATACCTGAATGACCTTAAAACCTTTCTGCAAAATTGTCTCAAAATAGTAGCGAGTTTTTGCCTCTGTTGCTGGACCAATGCACATTAAAATACGCTATTACATCTAATTTTCAATAAAAAATAAAACACAGAGGAAAGTCGTTTTTAACTTGACTTTATGACCTCTGTGAATATATGCTTTAAAATACACTGCGATCTTTAGCAGCCCAACCAGATTCTCTACACACCCAATGGGAAAAAAAAGTTATTGCTGTGCCCCTGGAAGACACTTTGCAGCCCTCAGAGATTGGTGACACACAGAAAAGCACCCAGCGCACAATATGTCATTCCCTGTCAGCATGTCTGTTCTGATACGGGATTATAGAAAAAGTGTAGCAAATAGAACAAATTCATGGTTCTCCACAGGTGGTAGCCAAGTGTAGCTTTAGTGGTTTCACTGGCTTGCTTTGTAGTACCCTGTGTATGGCTCTTGCGGCGCGGTGCCACATGGGTAAACAAGGCCGCTCAGTTATAGCGGGTAAACAGGCCTCCCAGAGCCCTGTTCCCTTTCTGTAGTTTAGAATCCTTGCATTTCCTAGGTTCCTCGGCATCAAGTATGAAGCATCTTTCTGGAGGCTACAGCTGGCACAAATGGACAACCTTGTGATGTATTTGGAGGTCAAAGGAAGCGTGATCTCACTTCCGCTGCCACTGGCATTTTGGTGATTTGATGGCCATGAGTAAAACCCATGTGTCCCTTTTGATTATAATCTGGCTCTAAATCCCAAGAATGCATGGAGCCAAACCAATAATCAGTGAGGGTAGGAGGCTACTAAAATGTTTCTATTTCTGGTACAGGGTGTATAATAGATCGCTTTTTCCCTCCCTTTGTCGTTTTTTTTTCTCAAAGCACTGTGATGTGCTTCGAAATTTATATTTTCAACACGACAATCTTCTCAAAATTCATTGAGAGTGAAGTGGCTGCCTTGCGTCACGCAGTGCCGCCTCGACCCCCACCCCCTCCAATGTACTCCACAATCCACCCCCACAGAAATTATGCAAACGACGCCTTCTGGGTACCCGCGGGCAAGCTGTACCCTTTCGATTTGCATTTCTCAGTATTTGATTTAGAATTGAATGCAAATTGCTTTTCTGATAAATTAACAGACGCATTCTTTTTTTTCTGGCTCTTGCAGGAGCACTCCAGTAGAGCGCTTCTGCTGGCCTGAGAGCTGGCCCTTTGGGCTCTTCGGGCTAATCTTGTTAAAATGAAAAAAGGCCTGGAGGCTGCAGCATCACGACTCCTTCTGCATGTTATCAATCGTTAGGTAAGAAGTCCCCAAACATGCAGCCATTTTAACTCCTGTGATGGGATTTTTTAAAGAAACTGGTGTTAAGTCAGTAAGGTTGTACTAGAAGATAGGAATGATTGGTGTTCCATTGAAGACAATTTAGCAGCAGAAGTCCATGATGGCTATAGATAACCACTTTGCACCAATATTATATTGTTTTGTCATTTCTGTTTCTCCCTGATTATTTTAGAATACTCCGTCTAATATCTATGGATTGTTCTTTTAGCACTATTACTCGAGCCATTTTATCTTCCACCAAAGAATAAGCTCGCCTTTAAAAGTTCTACCCACGCTATGTGCCTGTAGCCTATAGCTAAGTGACAAGACCTTTAACTACTGGTATTGGCGGTACAGTGCAAGCAGGGTGACGTTCAGGGATGAGGTCACCAAGTTAGTAAGGCAGACCTGAGGGCTCAGGTAGCAGCCCCAAGGAGTAACCATCTGAGTTGTGTCCCTCCTTTATACTGGCCCACACCTTGATCTGTCAGAGCAGCCCATTGGGCATTGCCCGATTGCCCTATAGGCCAGTCCGACCCTGCTGCCTGCCTGGTGTCCCATAATGGTGAGGAGAAGGCCCATGAACCTTTAAGACAGAGAAGCAAGGTGGAATCAATCACACACAGCAGAAAACATGCATCTGCCTCAGTAGTATGCACCCAGAATCAAGAGCCCATCATAGGCACCCACTGACGCAACAGAGCAGATTTCCTCCTCACAGAGGCCTCCGGATCAACAGCGGCTCAAGTGCACAGCTTCAGAGATTGAAGCATCTAGATAAGGTACACAACCCAGTCCTGCTGCCACACACCACCTAATAGCTGAATTTGAGCACTGCACTAACCAGTGGCGGCTGGTGGACTTGGCAAATGGTGCGGCAAAAAAAAATGAGTGCCATGTTAGTGGGGGGGGGGGGGATCTTTGTTTATAGTGCAGATCTCAAGCTGGGAACACATGTCCCGACTGGGGAAAGCAGCACATGTCCTCCCAGAATAACTCACCGCTCTTTATAAATGCACATAGTCTGCTCTCATTATAAATACAAACATGGCGCCATGTCCGATGCACCACACACCTTACCTGCTATAATGCCGAAAACGTCACAAACACACACAGTTTGAAACTAAATGAATATTATCAAGAAATTTAGTATTTTCTCCTCGAGAATCCTTTCAAGACAGACACCCAGCACCAAAGACTTAAAAGTAACCTGCAGTGACAGCAGGTGAGTAAAAGGCCACCTTAGAACAACCATGACGAGCATCTTTTATGTAAGTACCCAAGCAGCATGAAGTCCCACAAAAAGAGGAGAGAGCCTCGGAATAAAAGAACATGGCATTTGAAAAGAAACAAACAATACCAATTAAGAATTGGGAAGGCACACAGCACTAGGCAGAAAGAAGTAAGCACACGTGTGGAAATTTAGCTTGCAAACTGAACATTATCTGCGCCATCTTGCCTCTCCCCAGCGCCACGCACAGCGAATGCACCGCCGCCATTTTAGGCACCCCACTCTCTCCCCGCTCATTCTCGATCACCAGCGCTTCCCCCTGGCACTGCGAACATCCCCCCGCGCGCCGGCCACCCCCGCTCTCTCATACACGGGCCATAAACCCTCTCCTTCAGCGCGACCCTGCTGCGGAACCACATCCGACCGACATCCCATACATGGTCATGCCGCACCTTTGATAACCCCCTTCCTCTGCGCCCCATTGTCCGAACTGGTCCCAGGCCATCACCTAGCCCTGCGGATGCAGTTTATTGCCCCTACTGTAAGGGAAACACCCCACATCAAAGGGATTACAGTGGATCAAAGCCCCTACCCCCTGAGACCCGGCCGGCCGCACACACCCCCGGGAATTGGCGGAATTCCCTGCTGCGCGATAGCCATCTCCCACTGCGGGTAGGGTGGGAACCTCTACTGTAACTATGTGTGGGATCGGATCTGAGCCGGGGCTTCAGGGGATGTTCTTTCATGCATCAAGAGAATCTCAAGAATGTACTATGTGTAATAAAGCAATAAACCGGTGTATAAGAGACCAGGTCTCAGAGATGCGGGTAGAGCACCTCGTGACGATACCTTGCTGTCTGATCTGATGTGTTCTGCTCCGACGGAATAAAACTTTGTTTCCTGCTTCCAGTCTCCGGCGCCTGCCTCTTTCATTGGTAAATTATCGAGTGGTATGAGAGGCGATTACCGCCGGGCAATACTTGAAAGGTTATCGACTGAAACTGCCGCTACCATTTAACAATTGGCGTCCCAAACGTGGGGCCCATCAGCGACACGTGGATCCAGTGGGAGAGGTCCCGACGACAGAGTGAACGACTGCAACGATCGGGAGAGCTCCTGCCCAATAGACCCTCGTCTGGCAGCCGATCATCCGAACTTCACTGGTTCCGAGCAGACCTCTCTCGAGTGATCTACGGTCCTGACTGGGAACCATCAGGAGTGCCGCGGCAATAACGGAGAGTAGAGGACGATCGGGCGCTGGAGGCGGAAGACGAGAAACTGTCCACGCGGTCCGGGTAAGGTCGTGATACACGACAAATTGCGAAATAATTGATTGATTGTCCGAAACTTTTTGAATACTAGTATTGCTCATTGATTGTGCTCATTGATTGTTCTCTTTGAGATATTCGCTGTCTACAAACGGGGAGGAGTAGAAATACTCTCTCTCTCTCCCTTTGCAGATAGTGAAGGGTAGGTAACGCAGACTTTTGTCCCCGTTGAAACCCGTCGTGCCTATCTTTATCTCCCCACTGATTGATTGTCCGAACATTGATTGTTTTGAAGAATAGTGCTCTTTGAGATATTCTCTGTTTGCAAATAACGTAGAATAGAAATATTCTGTCTAGTCTTTGCAAATAGTGAAGGGTAGGTAATGCTGACTTTTGTCCCCGTTGAAACCCGTCATGCCTATCTTTATCTCCCATTGATTGATTGATTGATTGATTGTCCGAACACTAGTTGTTCGATATTGGTTCTTTGGAGGTATTCTCTGCTTACAAATAACGAAGAATAGAGATATTCTGTCTAGTCTTTGCAAGCAGTGAAAAGATAGGTAGTGCTGACTTTTGTCCCCGTTGAAACCCGTCATGCCTATCTTCTCCCCACTGATTGGTAGTTGGTTCTGCCCGGACCGCTTATTAGAGGTGAACCATCCGGCTCCACTGGAGGGCACCCCTAATAAGGACATGTTCACTAAATATGGACTAGTCGCCGTAGCTTATACCAAGCTATGGCATAAATATACAAAGAAGGACCCCGAGAGTCAGTGGCCACTGATGGGATCCTTCGACGACCATAAGATAGAAGTGCTAGAAATAGCCCTGCGTAGCAATAAGACCACGCCTACTATGCTTGACAGTATTGGCATGTGGCGCAAAGAAGCAACGCAACGGAAAACGAGGGAAGAAGTAAAAGCAGAAAAGGAATTACGAAAGGCAGCTCACCTTGCCGCTAGAAAGTTAGAAGAAGAAATAAAGGAGAGAAGGGAAACTAAACTAAGACAGGAGCCTGAAACATCAGGACAGTACGCTGTTAGGACCCCTTCTTTGCTCTACCCTGAGTTGTCCTCCAAGCAGCGAACGAATGACGAATTACTGTTAGGTCCCCCGATCATTTACATGCCCCCTCCATATGCACCCTCCCAGTCAGTAGTGCAACACCCACAACCCCCGAACACGAGCGAAAGCAGTACAGGGGCCTCGGTCCTCACGGCCTCCGCGCCGGCCGAGCCTCCTGCGCTGAACACAACGTCGGCTATAACGTTAGACGACCCAGAGATGAGAAAGAAAGAGTCCACCAGAATGAATCGATTAACGAAGGATGAACGAGCAGGAATTGATAAGATAGTAGGGACACTGGTGGAGCGAAAGGAAAGTGAGGAGTATATAACAGACGTGTACAACTCGTATGCCGACAGCCGCAGACGACACTTTGTCGTACGGCTCTGTTATCACGCCCTGAATGCATATGAGGATAGATACCACGATAAAGGTCCCGAAGGCTTAGCGGCCCTATATAGGAAGGTAGACATCGGAGAAGAAAGAGAGGGCGACGTGACGAACCTCTTTACTCGTACACTCGATGTCTACCGACACCTTAGAGAACATAGGCAGACCACCAAAGCAGAAACCCCCATTGCGACTAAGCCCCAGGAAGGAAGGGCTGAGGCCATGATGCCCATCAAAGAAGCTGCCCCCTACTGGGTCCCCCCACGAGGTCAGGGAACGCATGACGACATCAACCACCAAGATGCGAAGGGGAGGGTTGTATATAACTGGGTCTACCAGCCGTGGGACCGGCAAGATATTTTGACCTTTAGAAAAACTCTACCCGACTTGAGAAAGAACCCGACTGCCTTCTACACTGAACTGGGTACAGCCTTAGGTTCTACGATTATGACTTTAGCAGATATCGACTTGTTCTTTGGGCTATGTCTGCCGGCTGATGTGTGGAAACAAATCCGGAAAGTTGACCACGCTGAGCCGTTCGGATATACCTGGGTACAACTCGATACCATAGATAAGCAGCGAGAACCAGGACAGAAACCCCCAAAAGCCATATTAGAGCTCCCAGACAAGATTGTACTAAAACTGAAGACTCTAATCCCAGAAAGAAAGGTAGACTGGTCGATAGTAACGGCTTGCCGCCAGAAACCCCAGGAGGATGTGTCTGAATACTTCTCCCGATTCGAGACTGTGTTTTCCGATTACAGTGGCCAAGACATGACCACCGCAACCGGACATCACCTCTTTGTCCAGAATTATGTGAAGGGTCTGTCACAAGAAATTTCCCAGAAACTACAGACCAGCGAGAGTAGTTGGGCAGCCTCCAAACCCGCAGCAATTCTCCAGATGGCCCAATACTACGAAAATCAGAAAAACGAGAACGATAGGGCATCAGAGAAGAAGAAAAAGGAACTGAAGGAGAGGGTAATGATAGCACAGTTGCAAGGGGTGACCATAGGAAGGGAACCCCCGAAAGAGAATTACCACCCAACCGCCCCTAGAAAGCTACCCCCTAGAGACCATACACCTTCACCCTACAACGGACGGAGAGACTTAGATGGGAACCAATGTGCGTTCTGTAGAGGGTTCGGACACTGGAAATCCCAGTGCCCGGTCCTTCTGGAACTAAACAAAAATAGGGATCCCAGAGACACAGCATATGACCCCAGAAACAGAGGACAGGGACGAGGGCACACGAACGACGCAACCAACGTCAGGCCAGGCAAACCAAACACCTTTGACCGCCCCCAACAAAACCAGTGTCAGCAGTCCGACTATGAAAGCACCCATGACTTCGCATAGGACCGCCAGGGGCAAGGGAGGGATCCAGTCGAACTCCGTGTTGACCAGCAAGGCCCTTACGTCACTGCTAAGGTCTTGGGCACAAAATCTCCATTCCTGGTAGACACTGGGGCGACACGTAGTGCGTTATACAAACGACTGATCCCTAGGGCACCCTTGTCTGGCTCACATGTAACCTCAATAGGCTTCGATGGAACGCCCTCCACTAACCCCTTATCAGCACCAATCTCCTTTGACTTAGAAGATAACACCACTGACACGACCTTTCTGCTCTCCTCCAACACCCCCGATGCTATTATGGGACTTGATTTGCTAAAACATTTTCGAGCTACCATCAGATGCTCCCCAGACGGAGTTCGAGTCATCCTACACGATAACCCAAATCTGTCCAGACCCTGTCACACACGGCGTATGCTCTCTATAACCGATGCTGACATGTCCCTACTCGACACATTACCTTCACATCTATGGGCTAAAACCGACTCAGATGTAGGGCGCATGGTGATTGACCCAGTACATATAACCGTCCGACCAGACGCAGTACTCCCAAAGCTTCCACAGTATCGGATATCACCCGAAGGCGAGAAGGCATTGGTGGAAATCATCGAGTCCCTAGTCGAGGCAGGAGTGGTAGAAGAAGTAGTCAGTAATGTTTGCAACAGCCCTATCCTACCCATTGTAAAGAAGCAAGGCGAGGGAGATGAGAAAGCCTACCGTTTCATTGTTGATTTACGAGAGGTTAACAAAGTAGTCGTACCCCAGTACCCCGTGGTCTCAGACATCACCACCATCCTCACCCTGATTCCATCCACTGCCACCACCTTTACTGTTATTGATCTCAAAAACGCCTTCTTCTCCATCCCCATCCACCCAGACAGCCGTTACCTCTTCGGCTTCACCCTAAAAGCTCGTTCATACAGATTCTGTAGGGCACCCCAAGGCTACACTGAGAGTCCCAGCATTTATAGCCAAGCCCTCAAGAGACAGCTAGATGCAGTCCAACTACCCGATGGAGTGGTGTTGATACAGTACGTCGATGACATTCTTTTGGCGGCCGACACCACTCCACTTGCCATCACAGCCACCATTCACCTCCTCCGCTTCCTTGCGGAGAACGGTCACAAGGTCTCCAGAAAGAAATTGCAATTCTGCCAGCCCCAAGTAACGTATCTAGGCCACCTACTATCCAGGGACGGGAGGAAACTTACCCCTGACCGAATTCAGACCATCCTAGAAACCCCTGTTCCCAAAACTCAGAAGCAAGTGCGGTCCCTAGTAGGCCTCACCTCCTTTTGTCGACAGTGGTTGCCAAACTTCAGTCTCATCGTAAAACCTCTGCTTTCCCTGCTGGCTAAAGATGTCCCCTTCCCCCTCCCCTGCACACCCGAATGTCAATCCTCCTTCAAAGAATTACGAGACGCCCTCTGTTCGGCCCCAGTCCTAGGAACCCCAGACTACACTAAACCTTTCTCCCTCTACACCCACGAAAGGGAGGGATGTGCGTTGTCTGTCCTAACCCAGTCCATAGGCCCTAAACAACGCCCTTGTGCCTACTTCTCTGCCACTCTTGACCCTGTAGCCAGAGCTTTGCCCGCATGCCTTCGAGCAGTAGCCGCCGCGGCTATCTCTATCCGGCAAAGCGAGGGGATCGTACTCTCAAACCCCCTCACGGTACTGGTACCCCATGCGGTTGACACCCTCCTGAACCAGACCAAGACTCAACACCTGACTAGCGCACGACTAACCGGTTACGAACTGACTCTGCTTGCCCCCCACATCACATTGAAACGATGCACCACTCTGAATCCAGCTACCCTACTACCTCTCCCTGACACTGATCCCAATGCGTCCCCTATACACGACTGTGTGACCCTCACCGACGAACAGACCAAGAGTAGGGTCGACCTCCGAGATACTGCCTTCCCGGACCCTGACGGAGAACTGTGGGTGGATGGCTCATGCATCAAGCTCCCCGATGGCACCACCTCAGCTGCCTATGCAGTCACCACAGCCCGAACAGTTGTTGAGACAGCCCGCATCACACAGCGATCCGCACAGGCGGCGGAACTAATCGCTCTCACACGAGCCTGCATCCTGGCAGCAGGGACAACCGCAAACATCTACACAGACAGTCAGTACGCCTTCGGGGTAGTTCACCACTTTGGGCTCTTATGGAAAGAGAGGGGATTCTTGACTTCTCATGGCACACCCATCCTGCATGGAGATCTAGTCTCTGCCCTGACCGAAGCGGTCCTCCTCCCCACACGGCTGGCTGTGATCAAATGCCAAGCACACAAGAAAGTGACAGACATTATAGGACAGGGAAATGCACTAGCTGACATTACTGCCCGAACCACAGCCGAGAATAGGTCCACGACCCGTATGTACGTGACCAGGTCACAAGCTGAGAAGTGGAAGGATGCTGGGGAAACGATTAGGGACATCCAATTAGCCAGTACACCACACGAGTTAGCTGAATGGGCACGGGTGGGATTGAAGGACGATGATGGTTGCTGGCGGACTAAGGACTCGAACAAATGGTTGCTACCAGACTCATACTTGATCCCCATGCTGACCATGGCACACTCCCCCGCACATATAGGGTCTGCCCCCATGATCGAACTCGTCTCCAAAGTCTGGCACAACGACAAGATCCCAGACTCGGCCAAACGTCTTGTCCAACAATGCCTAGTATGCCTCCAACACAACCCTGGGAAAGGAACTGCTGTACCCCGGGGAGGGTTCGGGGTCCCCAATCACCCTTTTGAAGTCCTACAAATGGACTATGTCCAGTTAGAAAGGTGCCAAGGTTTGAAGTACGTACTTGTCGTTGTGTGTGCCTTCAGCAAGTGGGTGGAAGCCTACCCAACCCACGACAACACCGCTATGACTACTGCAAAAGTACTACTGAAGGAATTCTTCCCCCGATACGGCCTTTGTCGAATTTTGTGGAGCGAAACGGCCCCCACTTCGTAGCCGAAGTTATCCAACTCATCTTAAAGGGGTTGGGTGTAAAACAGAAATTCCATGCGGTCTTCCATCCCCAATCTGCAGGCCTGGTTGAGCGACACAATGCCACATTGAAGCTTAAGATAGCAAAAATAGTCGCCACCACAGGACTAAGATGGCCAGACGCTCTCCCACTAGCATTGCTATCAATGCGTTCCACCCCCACCAAACACCACTTAACCCCCTACGAGGTCGTCTTTGGGCGGCCCATGAACCTTTGGACTGCACCAAAACCAACATCCATCCACGACGTCCCGGACGTCCTCATGTCTGACTATTTGTATAACCTAACTAAGACGTTGTCTGTTATCCATCAGCAGGTGCTGCACGCCATTCCCGATGTTTTCAGGGGCCCGGGACACGACATCCAACCCGGTGACTTCGTCTTAGTGCGTAACTTCCAGCGCACCAAGAGTCTGGAGCCCCGGTGGACGGGCCCCCTGCAAGTCCTGATCACCACCCGAACAGCTCTTCGAGTGGAGGGGAAACGCAATTGGCTGCATGCACACCACTGCAAGAAGGTGTCACCGACCCTGACAACTACGGACAACATCACCGCCCAAGAAGAACTTCGGGACAAAGACCGACCATCCCTGAGCCGCTGCCCAGATACAGAGACACTCGAGTTAGTAAGATATCCTGATCCCACCGTGCCATCCAAGGAAGGGTATAACTTGCGACGAAAGGAGAGAACTCCGGCTAAGCAGACCACAGGCTAAGTGGAAATCTCAGAGCGGTAGCCTAGTCACCTCAAAGGCCACCGGGAGAGAAACTAAGCGAAGTCTGTGGTTCTGCCCGCTACCGAGTCTCTTGAAGGTGATGGAAGCGCCCGGCATGAAGATGATGGAAGCAACCGGACGTCCGAAGATCCACTACAAAAACCCAAAGACTGACCGAATGCACAACTTCAAGACTATCGCACTTTTCATTACCCTTCTCTTTTGCCTTCTCCTCGTGGTCACCTTCTGGATCATGGAGGAGGGCACACCCGCTCATAAGATATTGCTGACCACCGTTCAACCTACCACCACGAAAGAACACCATCTGATCTCGCTTTCACCCCAGCTCCGAGAAAGGCGTAAGGAGTTCTGGAATAACTCTTTTGTGCAGTTGCTCCACCAACACAATCTTGCTGCCAACGCCACCAATTGCTGGATCTGTGGATTGCTGCCACATGCCACTGGACACTCTATCCCTTTCATCCCTTCACCTTTTTCTGCCCATGGTTCCTGCCTCGCCTGGCTAATCCTCCTGCAAGAAAGCTACAAGGACAATGCCACTTCCGGCAGAACCATGTCACACTTCTACCATGGGTTCTGGCTGAACAAAACTGGAAAAACTTCTGCCCTCTTCTGCCCTCTGAGATCGAACACTTCCTTTCACATGGACATCCCTGCCAAAGAACGAGTTGAAATGCAGGTGTTCAACAACCCAGCCAGACCCACCTTCTCTTACCTCCGGAAACGGACGGCCGCCACCCTAACAGTGGCCCTGTCCGTCATCAACATCACTGGATTTGTGTGCATCGAAGGCCTGGGGACGCAGCTGGTGGGCCACAGCTCCTGCCTCATCACCCAAACATTGGACTCAGTTGACACACCCTCCTTTGTTGCCTCCCCGAATATGTACTTCGTCTGTGGTACTAAGGCCTACACCTGGCTTCCGAAAGGTTGGGGAGGCACCTGCTACATCGCCTTTGTCCTTCCTCCGACATATGTGGCTCCAGCAAACCACCACCGACAGAAGCGGGCCAAAGACATTGTGCAAGCCGACTCCGCCGGGGCACAGTTCATGGACGCAGTGAAAGGCCTTGTTTCACTCTGGGGTCCAATGGCAAACAGCCGTGCCATCCGCCACTTAACCCAGGCAGTCGAGACAGCGATGAACATTACAGCTGGCGCCCTCGCCAACAACACCGCTGAGCTTCAGGCCGTCCGCCTGGTGGCTCTTCAGAACCGCCTCGTTCTAGATGTGGTTCTGGCTGATCGTGGAGGAGCATGCCGCATCATTGGGTCCAGCTGTTGTACCTACGTACCGGATAACTCACCCTCAGTCTACAAAGCAATTGAACACCTCCACAGACTGTCCACAGAGGTCCATCAAGAGCAAGAAGAATGGTCACTGGGGAGTTGGTTTTGGGACACTATTAAAGGTTGGGGATGGAGGCTGTTTTCATTTATCCTCATACCAATCGTGATACTATGTGGATGTTGCTTGGGGATTCAGTGTCTGCCACCTTTGTGTTCGCTTTTTATGAACTGCATCTGCCCTAAGACTTTGGACTTTGAAACAGAGCGAATGAAAGCTCTGAATGAGGTGGAGGTACGGGGTATTATGGGGATAGATCCAAACTAGGCAAGCTGGCGAGATATGTTAAAAGGGAGGACTGTGGAAATTTAGCTTGCAAACTGAACATTATCTGCGCCATCTTGCCTCTCCCCAGCGCCACGCACAGCGAATGCACGGCCGCCATTTTAGGCACCCCACTCTCTCCCCGCTCATTCTCGATCACCAGCGCTTTCCCCTGGCGCTGCGAACATCCCCCCGCGCGCCGGCCACCCCCGCTCTCTCATACACGGGCCATAAACCCTCTCCTTCAGCGCGACCCTGCTGCGGAACCACATCCGACCGACATCCCATACATGGTCATGCCGCACCTTTGATAACCCCCTTCCTCTGCGCCCCATTGTCCGAACTGGTCCCAGGCCATCACCTAGCCCTGCGGATGCAGTTTATTGCCCCTACTGTAAGGGAAACACCCCACATCAAAGGGATTACAGTGGATCAAAGCCCCTACCCCCTGAGACCCGGCCGGCCGCACACACCCCCGGGAATTTGCGGAATTCCCTGCTGCGCGATAGCCATCTCTCACTGCGGGTAGGGTGGGAACCTCTACTGTAACTATGTGTGGGATCGGATCTGAGCCGGGGCTTCAGGGGATGTTCTTTCATGCATCAAGAGAATCTCAAGAATGTACTATGTGTAATAAAGCAATAAACCGGTGTATAAGAGACCAGGTCTCAGAGATGCGGGTAGAGCACCTCGTGACGATACCTTGCTGTCTGATCTGATGTGTTCTGCTCCGACGGAATAAAACTTTGTTTCCTGCCTTCCAGTCTCCGGCGCCTGCCTCTTTCATTGGTAAATTATCGAGTGGTATGAGAGGCGATTACCGCCGGGCAATACTTGAAAGGTTATCGACTGAAACTGCCGCTACCATTTAACACACGATGCATTATAGTGCCCTCGTTTCAATAAATTCATTAAACATGCCCTCTCAGCAAAGCTGCTGGATGGAGCCAAGGCTTTGGTGTACCATGAAACAGACTGGCAAAATAGAAGTGTACACTTGTATGTCTCGAACTCCACCAGCAGCCACACTTAATAGAGGGTTAACACAGCATTTTCACCTCGAGGTTGCCAACCTTTACTCCAGTTCAATGTGCAACAAGTTTCTGTCCAAGAAGTCCCTCCTGGGCCTGTTTTAAGGGCATGGCACCGCGTGTAAAAATGCTGCAGTACAATGCAGGCCGGGGTCGTATTTTCACACAAAAACAGGATGTCAATTGACTGCACACAATTAAGTGTAAATGTAAATTGATACTTGTATAGCGCACTACTCACCCGCAAGGGTCTCAAGGCGCTTGTACGAATACCGCTGTGGAACCCATCCTGGCTTTCCCTGTGAGGCGTCCACTCCTGGGAACCCCCAAGGTGGAGGCCAGGCATCCTTAGCGTTGTGGGGGCCGTTGTGGAGATTAAGCAAGCTATTGCCCAGAGTTGCAGAGTGGGACTCCATGATTGGAATAGGCACCGAGGCAAGAATTATCAGGTCCGTGGAATTTTTGAGCCCAAGACCCGCCGAGGCGGGGAATCGAACCCTGGTCCCGGGCTAGACCTCTGCATCAGGGTCTGCCGCTCAATGCACAACCAAACTCATGTACATGTTTTTAGGCCTGTCTGCAATAATACATTCTGAAAATAACATGTCATTGTCAGTGTCACAATCATAGATTTGATGTAGTGACCACTGAGGAGATGGAGAGAACATACCATATGCAGCAAGGCGCTATTTTAGTGCGTGTATTAATACGAGTGTTGCTGAGTTCAAATGCAACAGGGGTGCTATAAGCAGGCAACGGGAGTGGGTCAATGAGAGGGGCAAATCCCACCCCGATGACAATTTCAAATAATCGGCAAGAAGGTGGAGCCACAGTTTTCAGATTTGCATCCTGCTAAAGGTAACTTACAGTACCGGTAATGGAGTTTAATGAGCTCACGCAGTGAGGTTTAAGAACGCTCTTGTTGTCATTACGGCAGTCGTAGAGTGGTCAGACTGCCATTGATTTTGGAGGAGATTCTCTGTCAATCCCTTGGGAGACCCGGTATGCAAGTACGTGTTCCCGCAGCTGCACCCGTGACTTTCTTTTATTTCCGGTTAGGATGTTTTTTGGTGACACATTCCCGAAAGGCTTGCAATGAGGCCGGAGTAGGGCAGCCTTTTTGATTAGTTTATATGAGGGAGAAGATAGATGCATACGGATGTGCGCGAGATTAAATGAAGTTATTGTATGGCAATTCCATTGTGATTCAAGCCAAAGTAATTCATAACATTATCTACACGATACATAAAACACAGCAATGAATAAAAGAAAACAGAGAAACAGATAAAAACCACAAACCTAAAATTAACATTTCGCATTTTTATTACTTGATATGCAAATGTGAACATGATAATGACTGCAATTTATGATAAAGCCATGACTCCCACCCCCAACACTCCTCCGGCGGAATTTAGGGCACATTAACTAAGCTTACACCTCAGCAAAGAAATCACCCATCGTGTGTTTGTTTAATTTTCAAAGTTGAACCACGCGGCTCGCAATACTCGCGCGCCCGCGTGGGGGTGGGTTTAAAAATAAAGTTTATAAAAAACTTCAACTTACCTGACCGGGCGGGTCCGCGCCGCCTCTGCTGTCTGCTCCTCGGTGGTGGTCTGGTGCGTTGGCGCCTTCTCAACATCTTCTGTGTGAGGGGCTGGCAACCCTTCTCACTTTCAGCCAATCCAGACGCTACTCCAGCAGTGCCAGGATTGGCTGGGGGTAGGGATACTCCCTGCCCATTAGGAGACTGGGGGATGCGCATGAAGCAACCCTCGATCTCTTTAGGGGAAGGCTAGTGCGCATGTTCGGGCTGATCGTAAAAATGATCAGCCCAAAAACGAACATGCTCACTATTGCACTGCCACTCAAAGTTGAGCCCACCCCCTTCAGCGTCCGTGTTCTGCTTCTGATGCTAATTCCAATCCTGATTGCTGCAATTAGCGTCAGAAGTAGAACGATTAGTGGGGCAACGCCCCCAATGGACGCCCCACCACTGGCACTAACTCTAATTTAAGGGCCATGGCATTTGATGGCCAAACCCTCAAACTTTACTCTCAATGCTAAAACAAAGAAAGACTGTCAAAGAAAGACGTCTGTCTGTAGTAGCATACTGCAAATTCCAGTCTGACCATCATTAGCAACGGGAAATACCATGCCCAAAAGCCGGAAGTGTGCAAATAAATCCTAGAAAATGCAATTAGCGAGGGAGGAACATCTTCCCAATTAAAAACCATCAACATCTTCATTACTCCACACTCAGACATTATGGATGACAATAAGCGAAATACTGCTTAGCAACAAGTGTAAGCAGCAGCACCTGCCTCCAACAGCCCAGGTCTCCCCACCCAAACAGCCATCAATGTAGACAACGTGGCATACAACATATTACTGTTCAGCAAATAACAGGCCCTGGCACAGTCATGCCTTGCTGTGCAATATGGATTAGCATGCTCCGCAACTACTTCTTGATGAGTCTTGTACGTGCTGCCGAGGGGGTCCTGAATCACTCATCCATGTACTGTTCTTGCGTCCATTTTACAAACAGTCTCACATTAAATGAATCGCCACCTTTGAGAAACCTGAGCATCAGAAAGGACCATGAGGCATTCAGAATACTGCAGACAGACTCAAGCCAGATTGTGGTATTCTGCCAGGCTAACTTCCTGATGGCAATGTAGATTAGGCACACGAAAAGTGTATAAAATAGCTTTTAATTTTATTTTTCCTGGATATCACTTCCATTTTGGTGCTATCTTGATGTCCTGCTGCTAATTTGGCGTTTGAGCTCTTTTAGAAGAGCCTCATCTTTTATATGTTCTTATTTCCAATGTCTCTAAAAGATGCAATTTTAAGGTTTTATAGAGGTGTTTCCTTCAAATGCTGCTACTTAAATGGATTAACAGATGAATATTTTAAGATCTCCTTTTTTATGTATCTAGTTTTATCTGTCTGTAAAGAGTATACGATGTATCATTTATATATGATTGTATGTGTCTTGTCTTGGGCAATACTTTTTTAGGTCTTAAGTGATCGAAATAAAGTTTTTCTGACTGGTCTGGCTGCCTCAACAACTACTTTGTCACAAGAAGAGTAGCATGCCCATGCATCAAAAGCTCACTACTACTACATTACACTGGCGAAGAGATATACAAACTGTTCCAAAAACTACCCAACACAGGTTCAGATAATGACAGAAACATTTCAACCCATAGCGCAATTCTGATTACGAACAATTTGTCCTCAGACAAGCAAAATATCTTGTAGGTGGATCCAAGGAAACTAGCAGGCATGTGCGAAGATGTTGATGGTGCGAAAGAAGTATTTGCACAAATCATTCAAAGCTACCGTTCGACAGGCCTCTGGCAAAAAATCCTGAGCAAGCTCAGGATAAGTCAAAAAGAATTCCTAATGATGGGAAGATCTCAGAAGCTCAGCAATGTCCACGCTACAATCATGGAAGATGCACTGGCAAAACCTGAAGTGCAAGACCAAGAACAATCACCTCAGCCAATCAGGTCAGTAGCTGCGGATGCAATACGCACCAAATTGACACCTCGACAAAAACTGAATGGGCCGAATACATGAACCTCACTCAGCTAACAAATGCCTGCGTGTGGATGCCAGAACCACTTCACAAAGGTATGGGGAGGTGGTTAAAGGACTCAGTATGGTAGAAGAGGTGCCCCCCGCAAATGTGAGAACTAAACACTCAAGTCTTGACACCAAGTCAAGTGTAGTACAGTCCAGGGAGGACAATGTGATCCAGCACAAACGTGGCCAGGATGAGGAATATGGTAAAGACATCTTCCACATAATGGCACTGGGGAGAAAACCCTCACCCACATGCAACATCACCATTATCATATCCAACGTTATTGCGCTCATAGTCACGTCTTTACGACGATGATAAGTCACAAAACTAATATGTTGAAAACTTATCGATGAGAGCATGAGCAAGCTCATCAGTCCCTTCAGGGTCAAAATATTAGCCTTATTTCATTTGCACAGTGTATTAATGCAGAAGAAGTGGACACCATTATCATCAAGTTTAGTGACCATTTTAAAGGACTTGTATGCTTGAGAACGAAACCAATCAAACTACACATACACAATACCGTTCAGCCAGTTTCTCTCCCTTGCCAGAAAGTTTCCATCCATCATTGAGACCAAGCAGAAGCTGAACACAAAAGACTAGAACGTTTGGGAGGAACTGAAAAGGTGGCAAGACACACTCTAAGAGTCCTAAATGGTGATGGTGGCAAAACGTGGACAATGCGATTAAGATATGCATTGACATGAGACTGCCAAATATGGCTATAATATGTGAAATGCATATCACTCCCACTCTAGATGACTTTCTAGCAGACCTGAACGTTGCAATATGGTTTTCCAAATTGGACTAAAATGCAGGATACCACCAGCTCATGTTCTAAAAAACACAGTCGCCATATAACCTCTTTGTCCCCCCATCTTGTACTTCGGTGGTACAGATGGCTGAACTTCGGAATATCCGTGGCTGCGAAAGTGTTTCAAATGCCATAAGGTTAATTTAAAATAGACGACTGAGAGTTATCAATCTGAGCGATGACATCCTCATTAGGGGGCCAGGCACTTGCCGAACAGAACACAAGATTTTGTTTCATGCTCCAATGACTAAGAGCAGCGGTGCTAAACTTACACTGAGAAAAATGTGAAATTCTAAATCAACACATATAATTCTTTGTGACTCTTAAAATGTCAAAGTCATTAAGAAAGCACCAGCATCCAAAATCCCCACAGAAGTGTACAGCATCTTAGGCACGATCCACTACTGTAGTCATTTGACTACCATATCTCAACTTGGCTACCATATCTGAACGACTATGAAATCTTATGAAATCGATGTCAGTTTGGTTCAGTTAGCAAGTACAACAGTGTTTTTTTAGACTATAAAGTCAGCCATCCCAGAAGATACGGTATTACAATACTTCAACACCCAAGTCATAACTGACCTCATTTTAGATGGTAGCCTTGTCGGCCTGTGGGGAGTGTTGTTCCAAGAACACAGGTGGGGGCAAATGGAACTAGATTACATTTATCTAAAGAGTGCTGATAACAGATCGCAAACCACTAATAATGCTTTTCAGAGGGACATCATCATGAATCAAGAAATAGGCACTACAATTACAAAGGTACATCTGTGAGACGAAATACAGGCTAGGGTTAGACAATCCTGCTGACTACCTCTTGAGATATCCTGCAAAGGACATCAGAGATGATCAGAATTTCGCTAACTTCAAAGAAGACTTTGTCCACCTTCTCTCACAAACATCCTGCCGAAGACACTTCAAATGCGAAAGCACTAGACAACTCACAATTGTGCAAACTCATCAAGGGTACCAACACATGGCCAAAACAAAAGTCCACATGAGAGAAAAGGTGTAGTTTCTCTAAATGGACAAAAGATTAATTCAATTCATTTATCAAACAATGCAATTATACAAAGTAAAGCCACTAACTTCCACAGTAGAAGTTTGGGTGACAAATACTTGTTACCTAGCCATCTTTAAAATAAAGAACAAACCAGACCAACATCCCAAAGAGTGTTATACCTTGCACCAGGGGGATTATTAATTCATATTTCCTTCATCACTCTACAGACTGATTGACTTCTTCGTATGGATAACTCGTCTACAAGAGAATGTCCATCTGTTATTGCAGACTTATAGCAATTCACTGTTCTATAACTCAACCTTTTCCATACGATTCAGCCCAAAAATTTGCAATCATAATCTCATCCGCCTCAACGGGATCCAAATCGTTTTCCATGCACCAGCGTCCCCAAATGTTCCATGCACTCTTATCTTCTCCTTGTTCCAAGTGCCCATTGACTCATACAACAATTCTGAAGCCTACTGATAACAGAGCAAATCATTCTGATCTCCTGAAATGTTCCAAACTAGAAGGCTGAGCACCCCTGACTCTATCAGAGGTGCTGCTCTCTCTCTACTCCCTGTAAAAGCCCTTTGTAATACTCTATCAATAGAGGATCATCTACTGCTAATTTCATCACTGGCGGATACCAAGCTTGCGTCACCTAAAAGGGTGTCACTAATGCCAATTTGCATTTCTGTCTCCTCACCTCCATCAAATCTCTCTGTATCATTCAAAATGGAGGGAACACAAAACCCCTCACGTCCTGCCAATTGAGAATGAATGCATCCACTGCCACAGCACCTGGGTCGGGCTTCCAACTCACATACCTTACAAGTTGATTCGTCAAACAAGATGCAAACAAATCTAACTCCCACAAACCCATTTTCGCCAGAGGTTCCTAAAATGCTCTCCGCATCAGCTTCCAATCACTGTAATCCTGAAAGTGTCGAGAATTCCAGTCTGCTACTAAATTCTCTTTTCCAGGGAAATACTGCGCTCTCATTTTCATCTTGAGCTCAATACAAAATTCCCCAAACTCTTTTGCTAATTCTGAAAGTCTCTTCGACCTGCGGCCTCCTAGCTTTTTAATATAAGTCACTGCAGAAATATTGTCCATTTTCAACAGAACAGTGCAACACTGAACTTGTTCCTGAAAACTGTGAATCGCAAACTCTCCTGCCCTCATCTCTAAACAATTTATATGATCTGTCTATCTTCCTCCTGCCACCTGTACATCTAATTTGGCCCTACAACCTATATTGCTTGCATCTGTCTCTAAAACATATTCTAGGGTAGCACCAAAGATCGCTCAGCCATTCCAAGACTGCAAATTTCCTAACCACCAATTCAATTCCTCCTGTGCCTCGAATGTCAGCTTCACCATTTCTCCGTATCACAACCCTCTGGTCAAGCCTGATTTCTTGAGACGTTGTAAGACCCTGCAATTCAGAGGCCTTGGAAATATTGCTTGAATTGATGATGACAGTAGTCCAATCAACCTCACTATCTCTTTCAAGCTCACTTTCCCCTTCTTCAATTACCCTCTCACTTCTCGTTTTATCAGAGTAATTATCCTCTCTGGTAACTGCAACTGAGCCTTCACTATGTCTACTACAAAACCTAAAAACTCCATCCGTTGCGATGGCTCTCAAATTGACTTTTCCTGATTTATCATGAACCCAACTTTTCCAACTGGGTCTGCGCCATAAGACTGTGTTCCTTCAATACCTCTATATCCTGATTCATAATCAAAATATCGTCCACAAGTAAATTGTCAGTCTCACTCCTCACTCCCTGAGGTAACCCACTACTGTTCTTAATACCTTCCAAAAACAACATGGTGCTGACGAAAGGCCAAATGGAAGACAAGTGAACTGGTATAACTGCCCATTCCATCTGAGTTGCAGATACCGCAGACTTACTTACGCAATAGGCAATGAAAAGTAAGCATCCTTCACATCTATCTTCACCATCCACACTTTGTCTACCAAAATATCTCTCAAGAGATGGATCCTCTCCATATTGAAAGGCCTGTAAACCACCAAAAAATTAAACTTTCCTAAATGTATTACTGGCCTCCATCGTTTGCCTTTGTCCTCAAATACAAAAAGAGTACTCACACACCCTTTCTGATCCATCTTTATCTTCACTATGGCCTCTTTTGCCATCATTCCATGAATCTCCTCTGCCACAATTTTCCGCACTTCTTCTTGGAAATAAATCTCCCTGGATTCCTTCCTCTGAATGGGATTTGCCGGAAATTGTAACACATAACCATTTATTGTTTCCAACACCCAAGAGTCATTTGTTATTGTCTCCCAAGCATGGAGGAAATGTTTCAACCCCCTCCTTTGTTTCTCTGGATAGAACTAAAAACACCCTTCATACTCACCTTGTCCTGAATATGATCCTGCCTGGGACCCATGAGGTCTCCCTGGGCTGATCTGTTCCTTCTACTTCTCCCTCTATGACGTTTAAAACTACCTGAGTTAGAGTTGCCTATGAACCCTCATCTAATTTGACCAAAGCCGCCTCCCTGACCATATGGGCTTCTAAAACATTTGTCCAAAAGTCTGACCCTGCCTTTCGGCCCTGCCATATAAATCTCCTTCTCCAAATACTTTTCTCATAGAAGTATGTGCCTTGCCTAAGGCCATGAAGGTCTGGACATGCTTTCCCAAAGACTTCACTAACCCTTCTCCAAACAGAAGTCCTTTGGACTCATCACTTGATTCTTTTTTGGCAAAGTCCCCTAACTTTGGACTAATCCTCAACAGAACATCCCTATGCCTCTCTGTAAAGAGTCCCACATTGGTATTGCCTAAAAACCAAATCTCCCTTTGGCTCCAGAGTCTCAACAGATTAACATCCAAATCTGTGCCATTCAAGTATTATTCATCCACCATGATAAAAATACTGGCCACTGGACCCAAAACATCAAGGAGTTTATCCTCATATTGTTTTAAGGATATTTCCAAGCCCTTCCTTGGATCACGACCCAGCTTAAATAAATGAGTTATTAGATCCACATCTAAATTATGGGTCATTGTTTTTATTCCTCTCCAATGGCCTCCTTATCCAGTGCTTGATATAATCAGTAGTATGCAGCAACAGTTGGTTCTGTGGGGGAGGTAATATTTATTTAACAGGAGAATTACTCCCTCACAAGCATTCTATTTGGCATGGCAGATCAATCGTGCCTAGGCAAGACAAAATAACATAGGACACCAATACGTTAAAGTTACAAAGTATATTATCATTCAGATACTGTAAAGTGATGTACAAAATGGCAGGTAATAAGGTCACAAAAGACTGTTGGGAGACATAGACAATATGAAAGAAAAACATGCAAAAACAGGGGTACATCAAATCGTTCACTTAGACATAGTTGACATATACACAGATACAATGATTACACAAAAGATTATTTTTGAGAGTATCCCAAAGAAACGGATAGCTGTACAACCAGAGGTCCTTTTTACATTAGAGATGGAAGAAGCTTGTTAGGTTAAGGAAGTACCAGTAGTTATAGTCGATGTTTCGACCCATCATGTGTGTAATTCATAAACATCACCCTGGGTCTTCATCAGGACTGGGTAAAGGAAAACAGCCTGTGATAATGGTGAGAACTCTCTACTGTAGATATTTTACAGAACAACCAATGCTATGGTTTTTCAGATGTGCAAACAGGACCCAATTGGTTCTGGCCTGAAGTGACTGGGAATTAATCACCAGAGATGTGTATTAAAGGAGCTCATGAATTGACTGACTGTTAAAAGGACCTCTGTTTGTACATTTATCCGTTTCTTTGGGATTTCTCCTACCTTCTTTCAATAATGTTTTTATGGTTTCCTGTACCATATTCCCAATTTCTTCATTTATTAACCTTCTAATGACCTCTTCCTGCACATACTGAGATGATATCATATTTTCCTCTCTATAAATAATTTCCTAACACTACACTTTATTTCCTATACATTATTTTAATAATTTTCAATTTTGTAGAAAATAATTTCCCCAAAAGGAAACTTGTTGTTTTCACTTCTTTGACTCTGCTTGATATTGCCGGCAACCGTCAGCTGTTTCAACCATCAGCTGAGTACAG
The DNA here is from genome assembly GCF_964204655.1 of Triturus cristatus. Classification (NCBI taxonomy): domain Eukaryota; kingdom Metazoa; phylum Chordata; class Amphibia; order Caudata; family Salamandridae; genus Triturus; species Triturus cristatus. The sequence goes on from NC_140590.1 coordinate 1,472,090,441, forward strand.
TTTGTATGCGTGTTGCCAAGCAAAATCCTCATCGCTAGGCAACATGTCAGCGTATACTATTAACTCCCTCAATATAGAGGTTGAGTCCATCCTGGTAGTAATTACCTACGCGGATGGAATAAAGGTCACCAGCGAGGAAGAATGCCACAAAAGTGTGAATGAGGTTTCCTTATCCATAATTTTTGTAACCTTTGGGTAATTCATGGTCTAACACAGTCACATGGATTAAGTTGCCACATTTTGTGTGATGTGTGTTATGCCTCAAATCTCCAGTTGCAGTTGGGAATAGAAGGTGTGGGTGATTTGCAACTGCATGGAAATAATGCTTCTAGACCAACTATGCCAGACAGTGAAGTATGTTTTTATAAGACTTTTTCTGCAGCATATAAAGACATTTTGTCAATGAGACCATTTTAGGGAGTGCAGCCCTTTCCAACAGTTGATATTGGGAATTTTCTCCAGTGTTCAACATCCGTCTTATAGTCCTCCAAGATCCTTTTCAAGTAATTATGCATTACAACTGTATGGCGCCTCGTAATATATACCCCTAGGTACATAAACTCAGTGTAGCTGACCCTCTCAAGCTGCTGGTGGCTGCCAGGGAGTTAGTGGAAATGCCACAGATTTATGCCAACTTATTCGGACCAACATATTTTCCTCACCTGCATATTCCCCAAATATTTGCACCATTCAAGTAGTCTAAGAATTGATCACTCTAAGTCGCCAAGTATATATAGGTCATCAGCATACATGGATATAATATCCTCCCAATTAGTGTCCAACTTAATACCCTGCAACTGAACATCACATCACACCCAGTTAGCAAAAGGATCCACTGCAAAGGCATACAACAAAGGGGAAATGAGAATCCCTGTCTTATTCCATGGCCCAAGTGGAACTCCCTTGAATTCACGTAATTTACTCATACTCTCGCCAGTGGGGCAGTGTATAGAGACTGGAACCAGGCCCTAAATTGTAGGTCAATTAGACCAGCAATAATGATCCCATGTGCTCTCTCAAGTCAACCGGACGACACACGACATATTGGTTTACATATCTTACCTGTTGTCGAAATCTCAGAAGTGCAGGAACAAAAACATCATAATGGGATTCTGACAGCAAAAAAAGAAGCAACATCGCCTGAAAACAGCAAAAAAAATGTATGGGTCGAGCACCAACGAACTAAGTTGTTACAAAAAATCAGAGGAAAAGGCAGCAAAAAGCTCACAACAAAAAGGTCATAGGCTCTAGGGAAACCAGCAGTATGGAGAATTTATTTACGATTTTTGCAAGGCTCCATTTGCAATCTGAGCGAATAGATAAAAAGCAAGCACCAAGCAATGCAACAGCAATTAATGCCCTATCAATAGATATTCAAGAATCTGAGACATAAAATAAAACATTAACACATCAGGAGAGGACAGTGGCACATAGTATTGGTATTAGTGGGAATTCCCATAAAGGAGAGGACATGCTCTACTTGCACATGCAAGCAAATAAGTCGTCACAAACGCACTGAGATGAAGGCTCCGTTATAAATGCTCCCAGACCAAACACAGCTAAAGTTGAGGAAAATACCTGTAGTCAAGTAAATAACTCCCCAAGATCAATCATAGAAAACAAAGCAAATTCAACTAACCTGCTATGCACCATGTGCAATTCACCCCCTCAGATTTTAAAGGACAAGCACACTACCCAGCTGTGCCCCCACAAACCACAGCAGTAGATGAAACCCTTGGAACTCTCCTGATATTGATAAAGGGGCATGGTCCAGGGCTCTCTCCAGCTCTAACAGTACATTGATCCAAGGCAGAGCAAAAAGTAGTTATCGCCACACCTTCTGCATAGACCAAAAATATGACAAGTGATGGGGTCCCTGTAACAAAACTCAGTCAAAAACCTCCACAAATTGGCCCACTGGAAGAGCAACAATATATGTATCGGGATGAGGGAGTAGTTGGTGATAAACTATTAATTCCACAGTATAGCTCACAGTTGTCCCTTTGAGGTAATGAATCGGGAAAACATACCGAGGTTATTAAAAGAAATTCTATCCCTAGAGTCATGGACAAGTTTAGATATTTAATCTGTAGCTTTTCTACCACCACAAGAAGCGTATGAAAGAGAAGCCACATTAGTCCCCTGAACAAATGAGAAAATAGCATGTGACGTGCTGAAAGAAAAGGCTCGTTTAGAAAAATGGAGAATTAAAATTAGATCCTACTGTCACCTCAAATATCCAACAATTCTACTACCAAAAACTCAATGGCCCCTTTCAGTGGGGAATCTACATAACGCATCCCATGGACTGAGAATAATGGAGATGGGCAGTCAAGCAGATCCCCAAAAAGTTCCCCCGTCAATCTTCAGGGGATCTAGCGGTCATACCTCGTCTTTACTGATCAATGAGATAGTCAACTCTAGTCCAAAGAGACTCCCTGAAGAAATTACTGGTTCAGGTTAGCAACAATACTACTACAAACATGGTAGCAATGACCCCTTACAAGAAAAGAAAGCAGTAATACCGGCCTGATTGAAATATGTTCATGGAACATTGGTGGTCTAGCTCCCAAATTCTTAGATCAGGACATCCTAAGTTATTGGGTATTGTTTCAAATAATGTTGTTTCAAGAAATATGGTCAACGTAACCAGTATTAATACCTCGATATATAGTATTTGATGAGCCTGCAGTGAAGGCCTCAGTTTTTGGATGACCAATGAGGGGTCTGACCATTTTTGTTTCTGCATCAATAAAGCGATCAGTCAAAGTAATCCCCATTGATCATTTAGTCCTATAGATTCTGGAAATAACTAATTGGATCTCTGGGACTAGGACTTCACTCATCCTAATAAATGTATACATGCATCCTACCTCGAAAACAAAGGTAGAAACAATAAAAATAATTCTGGACACAAGTCTAGGATTAATAAAAAGATCTCCGTAACCACAAATCCTTTTATCCGAAGACTTTAAGTCAAACTCAATTCATGCATCGGATCCTGATGAAGATATCATTGCACAAAACAGCATTTGGAATATTCCTGCCGTCACTATGCAATCAATGAATATTAAGCAGAGATATAAAATAGATGCCATGCTGGCAAAGAAGTTGGAGCAGTTAGGGTTAAGATCACTGAATGGTAGAGCCTCATTGGAAGCACCCCCTGAATGTACCCACCACACTTCTTCCAACCAATCAGCACTCCCGCCAAAGTTTGCCCTGAGTTAATCTCGCTCCACTCCATTGGACCAACATGCTGCTCTCCATTGGTGCGACTGGCAAAGAAGAAGCTTAACCAAGCACTAACAGTCATTGGAGGCAAGGAGGCCAATTTGCAACAGCTCGCACAGTTACGCAATATGAGGGAATCCTATAACAAATCCTGTGGGAAGACTTCAGATTACAACAAGATCTGTACTGGCAGAAACATATAGAGGCCTGTAAAAAAAGATAACTCAAAGATTTTCTAAAGCATGGTTAATAGTATTGGCAGTCTTTTGAAGCCACTCTGTATATCCTACATAAAGGAAACTGACTGGGTCAAACATTTAACAAAACATTTCAGAGGAAGGCATCTGGAGAAGGAAATTTGCAACAAGTCTTCCAGGTATAATTGTGGAAGTAAGTTAGCCCCATTACTGCAAAATAGATGTCTGCTGTCATAAGGTAAGGCCAACAAGACGGTGCACCTGGCCCAAATGAAATTCCACAAGCCCTATATAAGAATGACGTGGAGTTTTGGGCAATGAAACTGAGCATATTGTTCAATTACAGCTTGCAAGCGTAAACAATTCTGGAAACCTTTCGAGGCTCGATAATCAGCCCAATATTCAAGGGTAGGGATAGATCAGACCTGGGGAACTTTTGACTGATAGCGCTGTTAGATTTCGAAGTTAAACAGTTCACTGCAGTTCTCTTGAAACATCTTACCAGCTGGGCAGAGGAGAAAAAGCTAATTCCAATAAATCAGCCAGGCTTTGTACATGGTACTGGAATGGCTGTAAATCTCATGCTGCTTTCTCTCTCAATTGACAAAATAAGAGAAAAAAGCTAAATTTGCATCCCTGCTTTGTGGACCACAAGGCGTCATTTGATGCAGTAGACAGGACCATCCTCTGGGCCAGATTACATACGTTTGGCATACCGGATCCACTATTAAAAGCTACTCAGCTTCTCTATTCAAATACCTGGATCAGAATAAAACTGAGAGTGGGAGACAGAATATCAAGAAAAATTGCAACAATGTAGAGCTTAAAACAGGGCTGTATTCTGGCACCGTATTTGTTTATCCAGTATATGGCTAACCTCTTGCAAGTATTGGACAATGTCATCTCATACCCAGATTGTGTGTATTTCCAATCTACTCTGTGCGGAGGAAGTAGTTCTAGCTAACCAAACTAAGGGCCCCATTAGGATGGCGGGAGGACTTTAGTCCGCCCGTCACCCTAGCAGTGCTGGGACCGGCCGCAAGCCATGCGGCGGTCCCGCACCGCCAATTAGGATGCGACTGCCACCCTGGCGGTCGCATTTCGCATCTTTAACATTGCGGCGGGTGCTGCTTACAGCAGCACCCGCAGCAATGCCAAAGAGGCATGTTGTGCATTGCCATGAACAACGTGGCAGGCACCGCGCAGTGCCTGCCACCTTGTGCATGGCAATGAAGGGGGACTGCCATAGGTACCCCCCAAATGCAGCCCCCTACCCCCTGGGGGCCCGAAACGGGCCCCCAAAACAATTCCCGCCAGCCTTTCCACAGCGGGATCTCCGCCATGGATAGGCCTTTTCTGCCATGCATCATAATATGGATGGCGGTGCCTTCTAGGCACCGCCACCATATTATGCCCCAGTTCCGCCCAGCCGGCAATCGGAACAATTGCCGACCGGCGGCAAAGCGCCGGACGGACTTTCCGTCCGCCGCGGTACCCCCGGCCATGGTAATGTGGCAGGGGTAAATGTGGTTGTGATGGCGGGCGGATCGCCACCGCCGGCCGGGCGGTGGCAATCCGCCCGCCATCATAATCACCCCCTAAGATCGTCCTACAGAGGCTAATTAATGCCCTAAAACAGCGAGCAGGAGAACATAGGATGGAGAGAAACTGCACAAAGACAAAAACCCTGTCGATAAAAAGGAAAAAAATCAACTCCCAACTTATGATACTTACAGGATTACCCTTGGAAAATGTTACAAAATATAAGTACCTCGGTATCATGATAGATGCAAAAGGAACATTTGTGGAACAAAAACTGTTAAGTACAAAGAAAGGGGCAGCACTAATGTCGGCCTTCAGTGCTCTTTTTTAATGGCTTATGAGGCCCAAGTATATTACAATCTCGAAGGCGATATCTGCGAATGTTCTCCCAACACTGTTGTACGGTTCAGAGGCTCTTCCTGACAGTGATGCAATGGTTATTGAGCGAGGGATTCTAAGAAGTTATAGATATGTATTATCCCTCTGAAACTATGTATCACCAGCACAGAAACACCTGGTGTGTGGAATGCCAAAACAAGTATTTTCACTTACGTATTTTCTTACGTGTAGACCTGTCACAGACTTAAACTGGCCTGTAGTGGAACGCTAAGTGAAGTTTTATGAACTGCCATTAATAAGAACCTCTTACATCCAGCAAAAATAAACCTGGAGGAAGCTATAAGTAGATTCCTTCTGCTGGAGCTTTTGGATGGTTCATTCTCTCAGTCTGTTTTTAAAACAACCATTGAAAAAGCCAATAGGTCTCGGCAAAGCCCGAGCTATTGGCCTTGTAAATCTGAATGCCTTTTAGCCATGTTGTCTAGCATCACATCTGCAGTTCAGCATGCCTGAAAGTTACTGAAAGCCCAGAATCACAGGATGTTGACCCGATGTCGATTCTCTTCGCCCCCCCATGTTGAATGTATTGTCCTGCTCCTCACAACACAAAAAAGCACTATGACATGTTCTGCACTGATCGCATCATATCGCTTTTTTTACAGTGACTTTCAGCCATGCTGAACAGCAAATGTGCTGCTAAACAACATAACTAAAGGACATTCACATTGAGAAGGCCAATAGCTGGGGGCATTGTTGCGATCTATTGTCTTTTTGGCTTTACCAATTCTTGTTCGGTGTTGACAGAGTCTTGCTGAACAAATGAGGAAGTGATAATGAGAAACAGTTGAGGAGCTTTGAAGTGAAGCAAGGATGTGGCGTAATGACCAGAGCTGCCGACAGAGAACTGGAGAATCAGGTTCGAATTTTGGGGGTTGGCAAAACAATTAGTGATTCTGGGCAAATCCCTTACGCTTCCCCCTCTGCGACAATAAATGTGTCATTGTGTAATGTAACTGGTGAGCACTTAAAGCGTTCCAATACCATTAGCTGGTGTTAGCACTATGGAAAGATGATGGACGGAACGAGCGCTCAAATACCATTGTATCGTGCAAAAAAAAAACGGCAGAAAAGAGGGAGGTAGTGGGGGTACAGGTCAAGCAGGAGGGGATGGGGAGATGGGCAAACAACAATGGGGAAAAAAAGGTAATTGAAGCAGGATCAGCAACAAAAATGAATGGGTCATTGTGTAATGTAACTGGTGAGCACTTAATGCAGCCCAATACCATTGGTTTCTGTTCGTGCTTTGGCAAGAGGGACGACAGTCAGTCCTCAAATACCATCTGATCGTGCTAACAAATGATAGTCATGTGCTGTTCGTGTTCTTACAACTTTTTAAGAAATACAATTCATTTATGCATACGTGCATGCATTTTAGTGGTATGTGTGTATGTGTACAAGGGAAACAATGTGGAAACATATGTACCCCTTTGGAGTGCTTGATGGCAAAGAAAAAATTGTTCTGCAAACCGGGGGCAGTGTAAGAAGACATGCATGTGATCCATGCACTAAGAGAGGGCTAAATAAAAGAAGAGGGCATGACGCCCACATGCCATGACGAATGGCATCAAGGAAAATGAGAGGATGCTAGAGTTTACTAATGGTAGATGGTCAGCCGGTAAGCCCACATATAGAACACAACACGTCTCTTCGAGACAGCATGCGCTGTCTAGCCAAGACCTAAAAACAGTTAACTTGCAAGTTAAGACCTCTCGACTTTAAAATAAAGCCATGTTAACCAATAGGTTGCATGCTTGGATGATGATTGGTAACTACACGATGCTGACACCACAACATTATTTTGGGTAAATTTACACCCTTTACATAAAATTAAGGTACGTGAGATACAGATTTGGTATCTCATTATTAACACCGCCATCGTGGGAAATGTCAAAGGTTCTGGCTGTGTGCCGTTTATGTGGGGCAGCTAAAGAAGGCATAATGCACTTTATTTGTATCTGACCTGCACTAATGGAGGAGAGAAGAAAGTTCTTGAAAGTTCCATTCCTGCAACACAGTTTACGCTTCTGCAGGCAAGCCGTGATTGCTTGCTTTAAAGCAGAGGATACAGTGCTTTGCAGCAGATTTGTTAGGTTTCTCAAATCTGCTGAGTTCAAAATAAAAACCAGGGTGCTGCAGTTTAAAGCCAGTGAACCAAGAATGCTTCCACTCTAGCTTAAATGTACATCACAATGTAATTCCGTTGGCGGATATGGTTTAGGTTATTAGGAATTAGGAATTGCATCTCGACATTTATACCTGAGAAAATTTTCGATGTTACATATACTATTTTTTTTTTGTGTTACCTCCAGTAACCTCCAGTAACAATATGAATTTCTTTGACATTAGAAAAACATAGAACTGGAGATATGGCGTTTTTAGAATCTTGGTTTGAATTGTGAAGGTATTTGTTATGGTTTTAATAAATAAACACTCAAACCAATCATTCAATGTGGATCAATCCGCATTTAGCCCAGGACCGCCGTCCGATAGGTCCATTCCAGTGAGTTGCAAGCCTTCTTGGAGTCAAGTGCGAGCATTGTTGCTTATTCCTGCATATCCTCAACTCATGCCATGACCACTTACAGACATCTAAGGTTTTCTCAATTCAATCTATGGGGCATTAACCATGATCAGTCTGCATTTATGTTTATTAGTAACCTAATATAAGTGATTATCCAATATCTTGGCCAGAATCTTAGCCTCCACATTTGACATGATATGGGTTGATATGTGGAGCCATCTTCTGGTGGTTTGCCTTTTATAAGAATGAGAATTATGATGCTCATCCTAAGGGTTCCCAGGCAAGGCTCACTCTTTCCTTGCCTCATAGAACATCTGTGTGAGTGGTTCCCCCACCCTGCCATCCAGGCACTTAAAGAATTCTGTATGCAGCCCATTTGGACCCGGTGCCATCCCTGTGTGTATCTGCTTAATGGCCTGATGGGCCTCCTACAAATCTGCTTTCAGGTCCAGCAGGGCTGTGTCCTCTTTAGACAGGGGTGGAAAAATCTTTCACAAATGTCTCCACTTAAGTCAAGGAAAACTGTAGTTTGGACCAATATCTTAATGTGTGACAAAGGCTTGTGGAATATTGTTCCCCAATTCCTGCAAGTTACCATCATCAGTTACTTATTTGCAAATCCATCTGTAACCCTGCTTTCTATGTGCCAACCTGGAGCCGCATTATGCAATGCGACACATTTTCCATGTTAGCGTCGGGCGCACCTTTCAAAGGGTGCGTTCCGTGCTAACAAGGAGAGTGCGCCATATTAGATTGAATGTGCTGTCCTATGGGCAGCTGTGAACTCTTGCTGCCCTGAGAGTAGTGCAATCAAGTGAATTACGAAGCGGCTTTAAAGCAGCCACTTCGTGTTTCAACAGGTTTGCACTTACAAGGGGGGTTAGAGATCCCCTTTCATGTGGGTGCAGTGAGTGACTGCACCCGCCTGCAAGGGGATTTCTGAGGATCCATCTCCAGGGGAAAGCTATCAGGGGGTGCAGTGGCAGCTTCTTTGCCTCTGCACCCACATCTATAATACAGCACGGGTGCAGAGGCCATGCAAATGAGGGAACACCCTCTGGTGATATCTCTATATGTGTACCATATGTGCACCAGCGCTATCTTTCTTACAGAAAGGGCCGCACAAGCTTCTGCAGCTTTTTCTGTAATACCAAAGTGCCCTGGGGTGTGCAAAGTGGGCGCACGTGCCTGTTGCGCCCCCACGGCACTTTCCATAATACAGCCCCAAGCCAGTAGTTTTCCAGCATTGTTGCCCACCTCGATCCTTTGTGTTGCTTTGCTCGGTACAGCACGTTTCCTTCCTTCTCCACCACCTGTTTATATTCCTCGCTCATCAGGTCATTTTGATGATATAGTTCTGCTCTCTGGTCCTGTTTGTAGGCTACTTCCCACAGACCTGAAACAATGGCATGTGTCATGTGCTGCTTTTTGGAACAACCTGTAAAACCTATAGGGGCTTATTTATGAGAGACTTTCGCTACCGAAGCACCACTTTTTTTTACGCTCCAGCTGCGCAAGCCTCTCAATCATATCTATGAGGCCATGCAAAGCTACTTTGCATTGCTTTGTGCATGGCCTCCTAGATATGGAGTAAGACAAAGGAGCGCCATTTGCTACATTGCCTTACTCTGCGCCAGGGAGGCGTTCCATGGGTGTTGCGGTGGGTTACCGACGCAACAGCCATGGATTTTGATGCTGCCCCAGATTTACTTAATCACGTAAACCGGGGCAGTACCAAGACCTTTCACCTCCCCAGAGCAGGCGTAACGAGGAGAAATAACTTTATTTCTCCTTGCTTTCTCCTCTTTTCATGAGTGCCGCATTCTGCAGCACACATAAAAGTGGAAAACACCTCTCGGGATTGTTTTTGTGCAGGAAGGTGCTCCTGCACAAAATCAATCCTGCATGCACTCAGAAATTCTTGCACCATGGTGCAAGGGTGCTTGCGTTGGCGCTAGGCAGCAAATTGCGTGCCAGCACATGGGGAAAGGACAGGTTTTTAAAAAATAACGTGCATCCCTTCCCCACGGTGCCACACGTCTGATAACGTGCTCACAATGGGGTAGGAAATTCTGTATAAATACTACAATTCAATACGACATATGCTTTTTAATTGTGCTATAAAATGAGTTGTGTAAGCCCATGAATAAACAAATCTTGAGGTAACCCCCTCGCCCTGCCCAATGCTCAGACGTAGTAAAAGAATTGCGCACTGCGCCAAGCTTCCTCGTATTAATAATAAACATGTCAAATATATTTCCAAATCTCCACCCACTGCTTCACACCTTGAGTAACTGTGGCCGTTCCCCTAAGACACGTGCAGTTCTTAATTTGAGCCGGTAGTAAACGGTGAGCACCAGCGCTCGCTTTTGTGGCCCGCCACGCGCCACCTATCCTTTTCCAGCATCAGCCCTTCCTAGAAGAGAAACCAACCGTGGCGCGTGGAGCTGCATCAGTCCTGGAGTTACCCTCTACTCTACCTATAGAAACCTTGGCGCGCGCCGCGCCGCGCCGCGCCGCGCGCGTTGTACCCCTCAGGCTACAAGTCCCAGAACTGCTCCCTTGACACAGAATGCTTTTGATTTCACCTCTGTCTGATTTCACACGTGGCTGGTTTACGACAGAAGCAATAATAGGCGGCCGTGTCGAGGGCAGCCGGGCTATTCCTGTTTTGATGTTTGTTTTCTGGTAGGTGCGAGACAAAAAAATATTGTCAGCAAAAATACACCGAAGCTTCTCGAAGGGCATTCGGGGGGGAAATAGCCCGGTCCCGAGAGAGGAGATATAGCAGAGCATACTGGAGATGCTAATAAAATACAGAAAAACCGCACTCAATATTTTTAGCAGGTGCAGGAAATTGTATTAAATCACAAGCCAACATTTATTTTGGAAAGCATGACACACAAAATGTAACCGTTAATAAGCAGCGTTAAAACGCCCCCTTCCAGGGTAATTTACAGGCACATTGTTGCAGTACAGGGGTGCTTTGCTGCTGTTCGATCCACATGGGCGCGCGCCATTATAAGGGATTTGATAAACGGAGCCCCCTCGAGGGTCATTACTGGACCACCATCGTCGAAGGCGCACAAAGGGCATCCCCCCCCCCCCCCACACACAGGACTCACATTACATATTTGTTCTCTACATGACAGATACGACATACTACACCCCATACTATCTTTTTGGAGGGCATAAGCATGATTTGTGTAATGCTAACCTACCCTAATAATACATTTGAACTGGAGTTTGTTAACTTGGAGAAACACTAAGGTGGAGAAACTAGACAGACAACTCTCCATTTAATGAATACTGCATTTAATCAAATTCAATGTTCACAAAAGCACTCCTTCTACCTCTAGCTCGTTCTATTCAGAATGTTCCACTGGTCCCAGTTGTAAGATCCAGTATGAGCAGGAGACACCATCTTAAATTTAGCCTTACCGGGCACACCGACGATTGATGCCAATGAAGTGAATGTGCATTGCATGAGAAACAGTGATTGAGTCATTGACGATGACCGGGTTCTTTCTTGATATGGGTATCAAAGCTTGAACAAAGGTAATAGTAAATTGACTAGTGTAATTTTTGGACCTTTTAAAAAGGTATCACAAGAATTTTGCTGGATGTTTGTGTGTAGAGATTTGTAGGGTAACTCAGCACTGACTTCTGTCGCTACATCATTGAACATAATTTCTTCCAACTTGAAAAGAGCATGTGGCAATAGGTCAGTTCGCCGTTGTTACGAGTTGGAAGTATTTTCAAGCGCTGCTTCACGTACCTGTTGTGCTCCTTGATCCCTGGGGCAGCCTTCCCTGTTGGCCTCTGATTCTCCCTCCCGCCGTCGCCGGACAAACGTGACCGCCGTGTGGGGGGAGAGCATTGGAACTACATCTCCCAAGATCCTTGGCACCCCGGAAGCGCCGCATTTCGCGCCCGAAGGCGCTACAAAACTGGCTCCGCCCTCGGCAGAGCGGGGGCCGTTGTTACGTGTTGGAAGTATTTTCAAGCGCTGCTTCACGTACCTGTTGTGCTCCTTGATCCCTGGGGCAGCCTTCCCTGTTGGCCTCTGATTCTCCCTCCCGCCGTCGCTGGACAAACGCGACCGCCGTGTGGGGGAGAGCATTGGAACTACATCTCCCAAGATCCTTGGCACCCCGGAAGCGCCGCATTTCGCGCCCGAAGGCGCTACAAAACTGACTCCGCCCCCCGCGTCGCAGGACGCGCGCGGGCGGCGCCGGGCTAAGCCCGGGCAAAGGGCGGGCCGTTGTGTGGCCGTTAGGAGGCCGTAAGAGGTCGGGTCGGGCTACCCCTCTAAAATCTGAGGTTTCAACTTTGATTGTTATTAGGCTGATAATTGCGTTGTGAGTCGTATCAAGGGTTCTTTCCAGTTGAGTCTTTGTTTCACCTGGGTTGTTTACTCTTGATATTGTTGCTACACTTGGGAATCCAAGTGATTTCGGTAAATTTTCAACTTTATTTGAGCTCCATATCCGTATCTAGGGCCTTTTTTTTAGACAGTTATTCTTTCCCTAATTATTTTTATTAGAGGTTGATAAAACGTATTGTGGGTCAGAATGGCCAAAAATATTACCACCATGGATAATTATTTGGTCAAAATGGTGAGTAAGATAAATAATGACCGAAGAAAATCCTTAGGGAAGGAGTCTTCTCCTGATATCTCTTTTGATACTGATGCTGGTAGTAGTCTTACTGTGTTGGACTCACCTAATGTCGCAGCCCCTCCTTTGGAAAGTATAGTCACCACACCTTTAGACTTTGAAGATCCAATTTTAGTATCACAGGAGCCGCTTAGTGATTCAGTATCACTTCATTCTCCTCCCAAGAGAGCTGTCAGAAAATGCAGGAAAACCCAAACTAAGCGGGGGAATGTTTACTCTAAACCAATGTTGGACCAAGGACATAGAAGCAAGGTGGCCACTAGTGAGACCATAGCTAATAAGGGTGATGCGAACTGTGACCTCTTGGGTCACATCGCAAAGCTATTTGAGGCAAAATTAGATCTTGTGACCAAACCTCTTATGGACAAAATTGACTTGTTATCTATGGAAGTATCTAGGCTGGGTGGTCTTTTAGAAAAGTTGCAGAGGGATCAGACTATGATACTTTCTGAGTCAGTAATACACCCTAATCACTCTGTACAGGCGGCCGTAACAGAAAGGATAAGCCCATCCAAACCTAAATCTAAGGAACCTCAACAACTAGTAGGTGGTATCACTCAGCCAAAAGTAGCTCCACCTAATAGTGAGAGATAGACCGCTCCTATGAATAAACCAAATCATATTAATCTTCCGCCAGAATGTGAACCCTATGTCATAGTTCTTTCAAATGTTCCACCCTTAGACCCGACAGTACCAAATTCTCGAGATGAATCTCATGATTCTCTCAAACGGAAATCAATTGCTTGGTTAAATAAAAACTGCGGTTTCCCCCCATTTATTTCTGACCATATACTGTCTACTAGACGGGTTTCCTGGATCGGTAACGCGAGGAAAAAATGTAAGGGGGATTGTGTAATTATTAATTTTAGATACCCCCAACATGTTGCGACTGTTCTTTTAAAAGCAGCTTCCCTAGATGTAGGGGAATTTGATATGGGTGTCCACCCCTTGGGTTATTTTTATAGGCATTTAGCCAGGGCACCACAAGTGCCCAATAGACACAGTAATAGTAGAGGTATAAACATTAACATCCCAACCGAAAATAGATTCTCGGTACTGAGTTCATTAGATCAAAATGACTGACTTTCACGGCCAAGTGAACCTATTATAGAAATACGAGTAGATAACCAGCCATGGGAGCCTAATGAGTGCATAGAATATTTAGGTTCTAAACCCATAGTATCACTGAGTCCTAGCGATACTGTGATATATAAGTTGGATACTAGTAATGTATCACCTCATCTAACGATGAGAGAAGAAGTCAGTTTGGGTGTTATCGATAAGTGCCATAAAACGATTACGGAGGGGAAGGATTATATTAATGATGTTAATCAAGATAAAGAGAAAAAACCCTTAGCCACATCTGTGGCCGTCTTAAGGGAAGACAATACATTAATTGGACCGGTTTCCTCTTATGTAAAATAGGAACTAAGTATTAGATTAATATCCTGGAACATAGCTGGGCTATCCAAGAATCTAAAGGATGTGATGTGGTGTTCTTATATTGAGAACTACGATATCATATTCTTACAGGAAACTTGGATGGTGGAAACTCCCCATAGGTTGGGGTATAAGACATATTGTTCCAACGCAATACTATCAACCAGAGGTAGAGCATCAGGGGGACTGGTTATTTGGGTTAAAGTGTTTCTAGAAATCGATGTCACCCAGTTATCCATTACCCCTCCAGATCTACTAGCCCTCAAAATAGTTACTAAAGGGAAAGAAACCATATACTTAATAAATATATACAATAGACCATACCCATCTTATAAGGAATCAAAAGTGATAGAAACTTTGGATTCCTTTTTAGATACATAGGGAGAAAATGTAAAGGCATTAGTTGGCGGGGATTTTAATTGTAAATACAAACCTGTCTTTGGTATGGAAAAAATATTTGATGAACAAGATGCCGCTAATGATATCTTACCCTTAGATTCTGCAGGTTCAGTGAATAATACCGTAGCTGCCTTACAGATTTTACAGCTGACTGTGGCGCACGACCTAAGGGCATGTAATGGCCGCTTCTGTTCAGACAGACCAGCAGCTCCAACTTACTTTAAGGGAACTTGTAGATCCCACATAGACTTTGTAATGGTAACCCGGAATGTATGGAATTTGATATTAGATTTTAAGGTTGACCATAGGACAGAGAGTGATAATTTCCCTCTACAACTTTGGTTAGACCCTCATCCATTTATCACTAAACCAGATGGAGAGGCCTTATTAAACACATCGTCCGGGGAGTTAGTGATATCTAATAATAGGCGTGCTCTAAGATGGCCATATATCTTGGGAACAGAAAAAACGCTGATAAACATCTATAATGCATTCACTGAAACTGTGGGAACATCCCAGCCACCAATAGAGGGCACACAGGGTGTTCTTGAATTACATTATAAGTTGTTGGATGCACTAACTCCACTATTGAGTAAGATCTATAAAAAAGACGGTAATAGGAAAAGGAACCACCTTGAGTCAGTGAATCCATGGTATAATAAAGACTGTCGAACAGCTAAATTAAGGTTGATCCAGGCAGTAAAATCTGGAAATCGTCTAGATATAAAAAACGGAAGACTAATTTATAATAATACCATGGCCCAAGCAAAAAAAGCATGGGACGAAAATATATGGGAGGATCTCTTAAATGCAACTAAACTACGTGATCAAAGCACGTTCTGGAACCTAATCGCCAAGGGAAATAAGAAGGGTAGATCAACAAAAGATATTTATTTAGATGAAAATACATGGTGTGATCATTTCACTAAGCTTTATGCTAATAAAAAAGAGAGTTTGCCCTCTGGGGACTGTGAGATAAATTTAGAAATGAGTACTGCTCCCTTACATTTTAGCCTAGAAGAAACCATTCGGGCTTTGCAAGCTGTGAAAATGGGCAAAGCCCCAGGCCCTGATAAAATTCCCGGCGATTTATTAAAACACGATGTGGAAGTGTGGGGACCATATATAAATTTCTTGAGCAACTCAATTGTGGCAGGTACACCAATCCCCGATTCATGGAAAGGGGCAGAAATTATAACAATTTTTAAAAAAGGAAACCGCTATGATCCAAGCAATTACCGCCCAATAAGTTTAATAGACATTTTACAAAAGATCTTTGCCAGACATATTTTAAATAGGCTTTTAGATTGGATTGAAGAGACTAAAATATTAACTAAATACCAAGCCGGATTCAGATCCAAAATTAGTACTATTGACCAGGTATTCAGGTTTATGTGTATTTGCTGGAAGTATATAAATTTAAGGAAGGGCAGTCTCTATGTGGCGTTTGTGGATCTCAGGGCCGCCTTTGATCTTGTTCCGCGCAAAATGCTATGGTCTACATTAAAGAACATGGCGGTCCCAGGGGAATTACTCAAAGAACTCATCAGGCTCCACACAGGGAACTATGCCAAAATCAGATGGGGAAAGGATGGTGAAATTTCAAGGGCCATACCCGTAGATCGTGGTGTGCGCCAAGGTTGCGTACTAGCCCCAACACTTTTTTCCTTATATGTTAACGATATTCCAAGCTATCTAAGAAATTGTGTACATGACTCTCCCAAGTTAGGTGGTGAAGCGGTCACGGCATTATTATTTGCCGATGATACCATCCTTATCTCTCAGACTCCGAGAGGCTTACAAAATTTGGTTGATAGCTTTCAGAAATACTGTGTGGGGAAGGGGCTAGAGATAAATCCTAGTAAAACTAAGTACATGTCCATAAACCCTAAGAAATCCTCTAGGAGTACCCTGTTCTTAGAGAATAAAAAATTGGAACAGGTAGGGAGCTTTAACTATCTGGGGATAATGCTGGACAGTAACTTGTCCTGGAAAGGGCAGATGGACAAAAGCTCCTTAGCCCTTAAGCAAAATTCAATGCCCATTCTAAAAGTGCACGGAGCTAGCTATTCTAAAGCTGTCTCACCGGCACTTGAAGTATACAAAGCAAAGGCACAATCGGCTGCCCTTTATGGTGCTGAGATTTGGGGTTACTATTGCAACAATACCTTTGGAAAAGCGGAAAACCACTTTGTGCGTAGATTACTTAAAATACCAATTAGAACTCCTTTGGTTCCCGTATTCCTTGACATCAATCTCAAAAAAACAGATTATCAAGCAATATTAAGACCATTGCTGTATTGGGTCAGGTTATGGGTAACCCCGGAATTGAGTGCTTATAAAAGTGGATTGGTTGAATTAACCCAGATTGAGGGCCATTTGAATACTCCATGGCTAAAGTATGTTTCAAAGTGGTATAAGAGATTAGGGCTAACACATCTTTGGGAAGCCCCCCAGAATATGACCTTATCTTCCAGGAAATTTGTAAAGGATACATTTTGGTCGTATGTCAACGGAGAGCTATTGCATAGTTCAACGACTGGCATACTGACTTTGGAATTTTTGAATCTTAAAGATACACCTAGTTTAGAGCAATTTATGAATGAGATCGGCCCCCCTTTAGCAAAAACATTATATTTGCAGTTTAGGTATGGGGTTCTACAGATTAATGCATATACATGCAGCTGGGGAGGGGCAAAAGGCCCTGACTTGTGTACCCTCTGCTCTTTAGGGGCTAAAGAAGATGTTGCTCATTTACTCTTCTTTTGCCCGATATACAAGAAACCAAGGGCTTGCTGGATCAAACCCGTCTGCAACTATGTGGGGGTAAGATCCTATAAACAAGCAGAGCGTATATTCATGTCAAACACCTCACAATTAGTGGTGTTTGGCACGAGTAGATTTCTGTATAGTGTGCACTTTATCAGGAAACGTTTTGGTTATAAATTGTAAATATTTTTGATGTATGCCTTGCTTTCCCCTTCTTGTTTAGGTATACGACACATTGTTCTCTTCAGTCCATGTAATTCATTTTCTTCTGGCTTTTAATTAATTTAAATTGTTATTTATAGTTTTATATGCGGTATTGCTTATTCATGGAGATAATCACAAATCCCTTGCCAACTGTATGTAATAACTTTATATTAATAATCATGAATTGTATATATGTATATATCTTTTGCTTGACTTTTATGGCTTATTGCCGAAATAAAGTTTGAAATGAATGAAAAAGGTATCACAAGAATTTTGCTGGATGTTTGTGTGTAGAGATTTGTAGGGTAACTCAGCACTGACTTCTGTCGCTACATCATTGAACATAATTTCTTCCAACTTGAAAAGAGTTACCTTTTGGGCTTTCAGTCAGCCTCTTCATCAATTGGCTTATTATCGTATGATCCACATTTTCTGCCCACTACAGCATACAGCATGTGGCAATAGGTCAGTGCGCTTCAGCCATTGGCTGACTTCACTGTAGGTGATGGCATTCTGCTCTTTCAAAAGGAGCATGGCCACATACAAAGTACTTCTCTTAAGTGCCAGAAACTGCTCTGGCAATGTATACATTTTTTAGACCAAAAGTATTTTTGCTTTCAGTCGATGACAAAACAAAAGAGGCATTGACTTGGGCAAAATGCTGGCAGCAAATGCCAGACTTGCTGACTTTGCCAATGTTTGTTCCATGTGGTGCAATCAATAAGAAGTGTCTATTCAAGAGCATTAAGACAATAGGGTCACAGGGGGTACATCACAGAGCATTCTCATGTGGGGCACTAGTTGGGGAGAGGAGTTGGCCTAACGGCTAGGGCAGTCGACCTCAAATCTGGGGAACTGGGTTCGAGTCTGGGCAATGACACTGAACATCCTGTGATACTGGGCATATCACTTAATCTCCCCATGCTTAACAAAACAAGCATTTTCATAGCCAATAGGTCTCGCTTTTGGGACCTTATAAGTATATTTACTTTTGCTATAATCGCGGCACGTAAAGCACGGGTGCCACGATTATAGCAAAAGTAAAGAAATAGAAAAAAACATCTATTTCTTTACTTTTGCTATAATCGCGGCACCCGTGCTTTACGTGCCGCGATTATAGCAAAAGTAAACATACTAATAAGGTCCCAAAAGCGAGACCTATTGGCTATGCCAATGCTTGTTTACTTTTCGCGCAGGGGAGGAGGCCTGCGAGATTCCCTTGCGGGAGCGTGTGACCATATGGTGCCAACATATGGCGCCGCGCGCTCCCTCAAGGAAATCGCCAGACGTGCACGCGTTGCCATTGCAAGCAATGCAACGCGTGCACATTTTTGTCCCCATTTTAGCCGATGGCATTAGGTCTCTCTCCTTAGCAGCTCATGCGCGCTGCGTAGGCGAGACCTAAAAATGAATGTGTCCTTAGCAAAAAAATGAATGTGTCCTCATGTAATGCAACTGGTGCTATGTAAAGCACTCTGATACCCGATTCGGGTCAAGATTGCGCTATATAAAACTCTGTAAAATAAAAATAATAAAAAAGATGAATGTTATCTGATGGAATTTGTACTGATTCTTTTAGAATCTATAGAATGTGGGGAGGATATAAACATTGCACCTCCTTTAGTCATTTACTTTAACTATAGTGAAAGAACAGATCGATAACTTACACTGGATACAGAAGAAGATATCAAAATGATAAGGGCAATGCTGTGCATCTCAATCAGAGGCAACTCGCAATCACCAAGAATATTAGAAAATCCAACTAGAGTAAGTGGTTAGACCAGTCTGTGGATATTGTTTGGCTAGTGTATATGCTCACTCAGAGACAGCAGGGCTCGGATCAGCCACCCGCTGCCGTTCCTCCATTAGAGTAAAGGAGCGCCATTCCCCATTCTGCCAGTGCAGCACACATTAAAAATAACATGGTAATAAGATTACCAGTTTATTTTTCAGTGTGGCCAGGCCGAGTGTCAGGGCGGGCAGGGCCATTGCTATTGAGTGGCAGCAGGGAGTAGTGGTGGCTACTCGAGTTTAAAGTGTGCATGCCAGTTTGGCTGTCTGTCTTGCAATGACCAGCCTATCCTCTCCGCCCCAAGCTGTCATAGACAGCTGGGAGGAGAGCAGGCACAGGCTGCAGCGCCTGTAGGAGCGTTGAGCCAGGCCACCCCAGCCAATCCTGGCAATTTCTCATGTTGGGTAATATTATCAGCAGCATGAGAGCAGAGTCTGGATTGGTTAGGGGAGTTGGCTCTGAGACCCCTCACTTGTTTGAGGCCATGGACTATGGGAATTGAGAAGAGTAGGTAAGTATACTATTTCTTTTTTAGTTAAATGTGTTTTTACCCACTTACAGGCAGTGTGAGAAACTCGGGCTACCTTCAACCTCAACTCCAGACATTTTAATTGTGGCACATTATAAACACTGTTTTATATGGACCACAATTGAGACCTTCGGGGTTGCTGTTTTGTCACAGTGCCTGCAAGTGGGTCAAGATATTCGCTCCTCTACTTTCAAATATAAGTAGCCGCCACTATTAGGCTCAACACCTTGGCCCCCTACAGTCATATTTTACTGTGAAATGTACTTTCTTTTATTGTGTGGTTCCTGATATAGAAATCATCAACAGGATTTACACGGTATTAGTGAACTAATCATAATGAATGAATGTATACCTTTCCTTCTGTGCAAACCCATCCATAGTAGTATGGTGTAACAGTCTCTATTTAATTTGCAACACCCCCAGTGTAGCATAAAGAACAACACATTAAAGTGTTAGATTTGTTGTGTATGCATGGGTCTTGGACAACGCCTCATGTTGATACACAGAATTCTGTGGATTTTACTCAGGCAGCTGAAAAATGCCCTGTTTGTCACTCTAACAGGAGTTAGTTAATTTGATTTAACAGTTACTAACAGAAGATATCCACAGCTTATAATAGTTCATCCACACCATCAACATACTTCTAAGTACTATGTTGGACGAATGGAAATATTCTACCACGTCCAAAATGTTAAGACTATCTGGATAAAACAGAACAATAAATAATAAGACAAGAAAGTACTACTACATATGTAGACAGGTGGTGATGTAAAATATAAAGTTTACTTAAGGTTTCCGATTATCCTTTTTTACAGATTTGAGGACATAAATACAAACAGAAAGCTATCGGTTTCCCTGTCTGCATTTATTTTTAAAAGCGGAAAAATACAGAAATTTGATGTAATTTTGAATACTTGTGCTGGCTATTAATTAGGACAGGCAGGCCCAATATCTATACCTATTGACTGCATTGAAAGTTAAGCCAGTATTTGTTAAGCCAATAGGTCTAGGTTGTATGTGATAATAAATATAGCATAAACGCATGAAAGCTGGGCATGACAGGAAAGGCTGTCTACATTGCAGGCTCCTTTGACTTTGAGACAGACCTGTAGTTGTTTCTGCCAAATAAAGCTTGGATGGCAGTGGAGAGCCTTCACTATAGTCCTACTTTAGTTTCTATGGGATAAACAGTAAGGAAGGACTATAATGAAGGCTCTCTAGCCACATGTCAATTTTTCGAAATAGAAACAAATATATTGAGCCCAAAGGTGCCTTTAATGTGGACATCCTTTTATTTCTAAGAAAACAAATCCTGGCGACATTAATGAGAAGCATCTAGGATAGAAGAGGGATAGAGGCTTCACAAGAACTGGGTGGACTAGGTGAAAAAATTGCACACGGGAAAAAGAGTAGGGAAGGAGGGTGGACACATAGATGGCATGGCAGGTGGGGCAGAGTTGAGACCGCCCAGGGAAAAGATGGCGGCAGCAGGAGGGAGGGATAATGAGGAGAACACAGGAAAAAAAGTGATTGGCGGGACGGAGGGACTAAAGGGGTGGCTGATGGGTAGGGCAAGCAATGCGGAGAGCAGGACAAGAGAGGTCAAGAGACATGAGACATAAAGAGCAAGACATGCAGAAGGGGCTGGAGGGAGCCAGTAGGAGCTGAGAGTGAAGCATATAGATTTACATAGTACCTCATTTTGTTTTCATTGTGAAATGCCATTGGCTCTGTCCAGAGTATTGATTTTTAGGTCTCGCCTAGCTATTGCGTTTACGCAATCGCTATGCGAGACTCTAGTAAGAGGGGCATTTCAAAGTGCTCCCAAAAGTGGATTGCATGGTGAGCACGTGCACAATCACGTGCATCGTGCCGCCATGCAATCCGTTTGGGGAAGCGCTTTAGCCCACTGGCGCCCTCGGCATCATACTTCAAAGGGTCCGCTCCCCCGCCTGGAATGCGCTCCCCCGCCCCCGCCAAGCGCGCGCGCCACGCTCCGCCGCGTCTCGCCGTAATTGTAAACATATGACAAATTTGCTTTCACTTTCGCGCGGCGGGCGCTCGTGTCCGGACCACTTTAGAAACCGGGCTTGTCTTGTTTATTAACAACACAGGCACAATCTCAGAGTAAAGGAGCGCATCACGCCAGCTTCACTTTTAAGAACATCGGCCACGCCTTTAAAAAAAGATTTGTTATGCATGGCTCGTAAAACTTTTTCAAACGAACTGGCATGCCGCGTTTCAGCTGGATCAATGGCGGCCACTCACCTTTCTTATAACGCGGCTCGCCACATCATTTTTTATTGAAATGATACTTTGTTATGCAGCGGCACACCACACTTGATCTTCATGGCAGCAGTGCACATTACTTTTTTAGCTACACGATGTTCACTTTCTGAAATGTATAAAGCGCGTCACCTGAAGCTGGCGGCTCTTCTCAGCAGACTATTATGTATGCGATTTGGTGAGTGTGAAGAGTTTCATGGCGCTAATCCACACTTCCGGCCCATAAATCCTTTGTGGATGTTATATGCCCTGTTTTCCGGTCTGGGATCACCTAAGTTCCTCTTTGGCCTCTCTTATGAAACCTTGGCATTCCGTTTCTTTGTCTACGACTTCCTATTGTCTCTGCTTTGCATGGATTCTACGTGTTTTTGTTTCATAGACTCAACATACAACGACACGACAAGGCCATCAATGAAGTCTGTCACAGCTCCCCTCCCCCTTTCTCTGATCTAACCTTATGAAAACCCAGTACAGTGGAGATCCTTTTCACCATCAAATCTGATTTACTGACCGAAACAGAACAAATCTTGCATCCCCCCATCCAACTTGACACGCT
This sequence comes from Triturus cristatus, assembly GCF_964204655.1. NCBI lineage: Eukaryota > Metazoa > Chordata > Amphibia > Caudata > Salamandridae > Triturus > Triturus cristatus. The sequence continues at coordinate 1,472,112,988 of NC_140590.1, forward strand.
TGGACACTCTCCCTTCCTCCCACTTGTCTCCTGCTTCTAATAGACAACCGCCCCTGCCAATCTGTCTTTTGGGCCCTTTTTGACGAGCTTGTCCAAATTTGCAGCATGAACCTCCGGCCCCACCTCGCTATGCCCTTGTCAGCCATGCTGTACAAACACGCTGCCCTGCGACCCTGACGCACATTATCCCACCCAGCCATCAGCGAACGTTCTCCAGCGTGGTTTTTCTCTAACAGGAGCGCCAAAACAGGCGTGCAACGCCCTTTGGGCTGGAATAGTTTACCCTTCCCCCATCGTGCCGTGGGCAGGGGATGCTGCAGGCCATATTTCTGAGTAAAACACCTTGTTTGGGCCTTCACTATTCTCAAGTCCTTTTATATTTAAAAATGATCGCTTGCACTTAGAACATGTAATAGATACTTTTTAAACAAGCATCTGCAATGCAATAGGTCTCGCTTTACTGAAAGTCTGAGCTATTGGCGTGGCAAATGATAATGCAAAGCCATTAGCTCAAACTTTCAGTAATGCGAGACCTATTGCATTGCAGATGCTTGTTTTCCAGGTAGTTGAGAAATGAATTAGCGAGATAAGCTGAATTTCTCCAGAGGACAAATAAATGATTGCTGCTTGTACCTGTTTTAACCATTTAATAATTTATTCACGAGGTCCCTTCGCAAGTCTGTTCCTTTCTTGCAGAGACTTCATATGTACAAACAGTTTATCTGATTAAATAGCGTTTTTAGCTTCAGTACTTGTGCTACGCCCTATGAATCCAGTCATTATTATTTTTGCAGTGGTTTTAAATAATCAAGTGACGAACCCACTTTTTCAAAATTGCATTTGTGAGACGGAAAAGAGAAGAAACTGTGCTTTTAGAACTGAGTAGCAGTGTTATAATGGGTGTTATTATATATAATATATGTGGAAGTGTGTATATTTGCCAAATGCCCATAGTACTATCCATTGTGATGTGGTAGCTTCCTTAGTTGTTCTTTTTGTGAAATGGCACTCGTCATTGGGTTACTGAGGGTTGCGCCTGCTGAGGATGCTGGTCTAGACGACTGTCCAGGTATTAGTTGTGTGCTAGTGAATGAATGAGGGCATAGACAAGCAACTTAGGCTGCTAGTCTGGATGGTTGTGACTTCCAGAGAAAGTCTGCTTGGAACATTGGTGCAGTGAGAGGTTTGTGCAGCTGTGTATACCCAAGGCTGAACAGGAGTTAATAGGAGAGCTCCTGGGGGAGGGGGTAGTATATATATATTTAACAACAAGACAAGACTAAGCAGACTAAAGTGTCTGTTAAGCTAACAGCTTGCCTTCAATCGTCCTTTATTAGCACGCAGTCTTCGATGCAACACCCTCACCTTATTTATCTTTCTCATTCCCTATGGCATAATTTGTCAAACCTGCAAGGTACCTGGCAAAAAACTACAAAAATATCACCAGCCACAGGAGGATCCCTGTTTACACTATGCATTTCATAGGCCATTTCTTTTCTTCCCTCTTCGTGGTGGCCCCACCTGCTTCTGATAGTAAATGAGCTCTCCCTGCCTGATGGTCTGTTGAGTTGTCTGCCCTCATCAGGTCAACTGGTGAACTACAGTCAGACCCCTGCCTAAGGAGAGAGGTGGCTCCATTTTTGACAGGAACAATGATACAACAAAGTCATACTTTCTAGCTGCCTAGACCGCTACCAGCAAGCCGGCACCACGCTGACCCAAAAAATTATCTTCATGTAATGGAAGAGTGTGGCAAAATGTAGTTGCTTCTAGTGTGGAAAAATCATAGAACCCACCCTGGAGTAAGCTCCACCTTAGGGTGTATTTTCTCCCATCTTCCAGACCTATCCCATCCTCATCCAAAAGTTAGCAAGGAAGCTTCTATAGTCCTGATGGCAATGCCCCTTCAGTCAATAATAACCTCAAATGAGTGAAAGCCTGGTTTCTCACCCCTCACCTGTGAGACTACTTATGTTGAGCTATCAGCTTGAGAATTGTTCTTCAATGCTACCAGTGACCTGCAACCAGTGACCACAAGTACACCTGTAGGGGTCATTCCCTAAACAATATAATAATTGGTGAGCGCAGTGGCTAAGTCACTGTCATGGATGGTAAAAGGAGGGTGAATGCCCTGCTGGCATTTTCATGTTGCTCCCCTTCCACGCTGCCTAATGAGAGCAGGTTAAGTGCAATTTTTCACTGGCAATTGATGACAGATGGCTGATATGTGAAGGCGAAAAATGGACAGAATGCTGCACAATGACAAACACGCACCCCAATACAAAGATCTCGACCTAAATCAATTGTTTTCCTGCTCCCCATGCCATTCCAGTTCAGACAAAGCCATATGCAAATAAGTCTTGACCCTGTTCCCCAGGGGAACAGTCCAGCCCGAAATGCCCGGCCAGGTCCTCCCTGGACTGGAAACAAGCATCCTGGTACCGGTTTCTGGGTATCACCCCTCATCAGCCAGGATATCTTGAAGCTAGTGGCATGGAGAGCACAGGATCCACGTCTGGGTATACCCGTCCCCGGGGTGGCAAATGCAAAAAGAACAATTGATGGACAGAATGCTGCACAATGTCAAACATTCACCCAAGTACAGAGATCTGGGGCTAAATCTATAGTTTTTTTTTGCTCCTCATGCCATTCCAGTTCAGACCCAGCCATATGCAAATCAGTCTTGACCCTGTTCCCCATGGGAACAGTCCAGCCCGAACTACTAGGCCATGTCACACAAGCAACACAAGATTTCAGTGTGGACAGAATGACTGTGTGATTGGCCAGGGCGATTTGTAGGCGTGACCAAAGCCTGCAGGAGTCAGACTGTTGTAGGAGAGGGAATTTGGCGATGAGGGTGAGAATGGACAGCCAGGTATGCTCAAGGGAGTTTGGCGTTTTTCACATTCAGAGATCTTTCCCTACAGTGAACCCTGCCTTATAAGAGTCAATACAAAATAGACAGGACTCAGAAAGGAAGCCCAAACGGTGTATGGGTGAGCACCTGCTCCAGCCACCACAGCTGTTAATTACACAACTGGGGATTCTGGTCTTTACATCCCATGAAAGGACCAGGCGGTCTTTGATGCCTTGAAATCCAGGAGGACAGCAGGCCTTATTACGAGTGGCCTGGGAAATGGATTGTCATTTCACTGCCCGTGTAGTTAATGATACTAGAGTTACTAATAAGGCATTAAGGAAAAACCTGCCCATTTCAATCTTCACCCTGGGAGTCCACCAAATAATGAGGAGCGATTGAGGGCATTGTTGATTTTAAATGTAATTCCTCACTTTGCCAAGACTTTCAACCAGAGTTTTCAGCTGCTCCCAGCAATTGAAAACCATGGGTGAAAATAAACATGTAGTACTTGTGATGGGCCTGGGAACTGCTACCACTGCCCCCTTCAGATCTAAGAGGCTTGTCGTAACGAGGGCCTAATGGCAGCGTAGGTCAATTTAAGCCACCCAATTGTGTGTGTGGGTTTGGGCACTGGGCAGTTCAAAGCCTGTTCCTTGAATTCCGGCCTAGAAATCCCACAGGTCAATCTTATTATTGTGTCCACGATGGAAAGAGTGAGAGGGTCACTCCCTCAAGCCCTGACTTCTCCACTGGTAAGAATGCTCTCAATTTTATTTAGGCAAGCAATTCAATCAAGTGAAGAGAAGTTACAGGGATGAAGAGTGTGCAGCTTATAGAACCTGGTGTGAACAAGAACACACCGGATCCAGATGTACTGATCCAACCTTTCAATTACCATCTGCAAATATAGAAAACCAGTGAGGACTTGTATAAGTTCATCCATAGTGAGCAATAAATGTGGTGTGACATCAGTTTGAGTTTGGAGGGTCCTTATCCCGTTATTGCTATCCTTCATGTGAGAGGGATTATATATCTGCAGGGGCTTTCAGTCAGCCCTCGTCATCCATTGGTCTGTTATTGGAACATTCACAGATTTAGGAGTCGCCTATCATACGGCGCAAACTGTCTGTTTGCGAAAATACCTACTGTCAGCTTACAATGAGCTTAAAACCCGCCCATTCCTTAACATTGTGTCGATTTATTGTCAGTCTCATTCGCTTGCTTTTTATTCATTAACTTGTGTTGGCTTTCCTTCCTTTTCTTGTGTTTGTCACTCCCCTGGAACATACTCTGATTACTTGTGTCCTTCCACTGATCACTTTTCAGGCACTACTTTCTTCAGTTTAGTTGAGCACACCCAGAGAGTGCATGTGCTTTCCAGCTGTCTCCCATGTGTACTTCTCTTAGTTAATTTGGAAGAATACCAGACAACAAATTGCTGCTGAACTGCCTGCCTTAAAAGCACTATAGATTTACCTCCATTTCATTTTTTATTACCGATCCATCTCGGATAAGTAAATTGTTTTAAAAAGGCTCCCCATCATTTCATAGGCGCATATGCATAGAGAGCATGCATGTGCCTTCAAAATGACACAGCTATGATGCTGAGTCATCAGACTTTTTTTTACCTTTTCTCTATGCTGCACAGCACCTTGTCGATGTTCAACACCATTGCTAAATGCTATGTCAAAGCCAAAAGGTCCCAAAGGTGACCGGTATTGGCTTTGCCAATGCTTGTGTTTACTTAAATTGTTTTCTTTACTTAAATCAGCACTACGTTTTGACCCTGCTTCATTTAGTTTTGTCTTTATTTCCACTTGTTGCATAGAGAGCTTTAAACTTTCCTCATTTAGAGGGACACGGTGAGGGAAGTTTCCAATATGTTTGACACAAGGGATAGTGGGGCAACAGCTGGGGTGTGTTGAAGGCATGATGCAGTGTGCTGATGAAATCCTGATGCTAATAACTGAACATGTATTTTTCTCAGTCAATCTTCTCTTTCCTGTCAAGCAACCATTAACCAAAATATGCCAAACCGCATATTCTGGACAGCATTATTTTTATCCTATTAATCCAAAGGCTTGAAGGCAGATCTCCTGGTTAGCAGACAAGACAAGGATGGGAATAATAACAATTGGTTGTTTCACATTTATAAAATGGCTTACCCTACAATTGCCAATACTTTTAGCATTTTTAAAGAAATGTCATGACAGGCTGAACAATATTGAAAGATTATAAAGGAGACCCTCCACAAGATAACTAATATACCTTTAAAGAATGATTTTAGGTAATACACATTAGGGGGTTCAATACATGAAGAAATAACACTCATGGTAAATGTATTCCTATTGGGGTTTGCTGCACTGCATGGTTCTTTTCTAAGATGTGTAGCAATTATTGATTAACATAAGCGGTATTTACCCCTTCGGGTAAAAATGATAGGCACTGGAATAAATATTTTCCTGCATTTCCAGCAGCCAAGCAGACAGTACAAGAGCTACAGGTTCCATCAGTAGCATTCTTGCAACCCTTAAGATAAATAGAGCTGAGATTTGGTGGCTTAAGAACCCATTGAGACTTTCGTTTTATATGGAACAGATCATCTTCAAAGTTCATTTTTTTCCAGAGACCTTAGATGAAGTATTTGTGTCTTTCATGTCATATGACCGTAGACTCTACACAAAACTGCCCTTTTTCCAGAAGTCCAAATATGTTACCAAGCTGAGGCAGAGCACTTTGAAGTTTGATGGAAAATATGCTTCAAGGCAGAGGCTTCAGTCTTCATAGAAACAGGCAACAAGGAACGCCATTTTCAATTCCTTATACACTCTGCTTTGTCATAATTAATATTCTGCGTACCTTGTTCACATAGCAGAAAAGTGTATAAGCCTGTTCCAGTCGCCACAAAGAAACCACATTGAAGAATTGGTGCCCAAAGCAGAAATTTGTTGAACCAAACTGGGAAATTTTACCTGAGATACATTATGGTTACCCTGCTAAATGCCTTCTGTATACCTTGTGAAAATCAATAAAGCATTTTTGAAATAAAAAATAAAAAAGAACAGTCAGCCTCTACTGACCACCTAGGCTACTCAATTTTCATTTGTCCCTATTCTAAACCTGTATTTTCTTTTATATGCCACCCAAGTTTGTATATGTGCCACTACACTGCAACTAGCAAATTTCGTATTAAATACCAAAACAACTCTTGTAAATTGCATACCGAAAGTAGCTTACACAAAGAGAACATCCACACACAAACTAGTGCCCTGGAGCGCCTAGGGCTACTATGGCAACGTGTGCTTTAGAGACCAAAACATATTTTTGCAATTAGCAATTTCTTTTATATTAATTAGGGCATTGCAGCTACCCTCAACTCCAAAGTTATGCACAAAAAAAATGACAAAACAAGCATTAACAAAACCAAAAGGCCAGTAGCCAACACCAGACCTACTGGCTTTGCCAATGCTTGTTAACCTTGATTTCTGTTGGTTTCTTCCTGTTCACCTCTAATGCATTGGTGGCGGATTCCCAGTTCAAGATTTCACAGACTTTGTTCACAGAACACAACAATCCGACAAAGCAAAGGGCCATCATTGGGGCTGGTGCGGCGCAGACTGATGTTTGTCGATTAACCTTTCCTCGGTCTGCGCGCGCGGGGCTGATTAGCAGCTGACAAGCTTCCCCTGTGCTGGGAAAAGATAAGCGTCGTAGAGGACACAGCCTGGCTGCAGATAGCGGCGAGTCCCAGCGCGCGCCAGATAAGGCTGCTCTGAAGCCGCGAGATTTCAATGGCTTTTGGAGGTCGGAGAGATGGAAGGGTTCCTCCAGGCCACGTGCAAAACAGGGGCGGCGCACAAAACAAACTGGTAGGGAGGACGACCAGGTGGGGAGCTTGGAAGATTTCTTCATAGATTGGGGCTTAAGAGAGGCGAGATGGTTTGGGGATGAATCAGCAATTTATTTTTTCCTTTCAGTTTTGTATAGTGCGAACTCGACCCATAGGTATTGCGGCACTTCACATGAGCACCAGTTACATTACACGTTCATTTTCGGTAGGCAAGGGGAGATCAAATGATTTGCCTAGAATCACAGAATGCTGAGCGGACGCCGAGACTCGGACCTGGTTCCCCAGTTTCTAAGTCGGCAGCTCTGGCCATTAGCCATATCCTTGCACAAGACAAAACTCCTGTGTTAACTCAGCATCACGCACTCACTTATCGATCACCCTGCCACTCTGGGATCATCATTCAAGACAGAACTCGACCTACAAGGGCGAAGTCCTTTCTCTGTTTTCCTAAAGAAAGAACCCTCATGCTTGGCAGCGCCAATGCACATTTTCTTTGCTACACTTCTTTTTTACGCAGAGCAATAGTAAGCACGCTGTGCTGTCAACTTTTGCGCCAAACCACGCATCTCACCTAACAAATCACTTGTAGAACAAACTGAAAACAAAGGGGCTTATTTACAAGCCCTTTGCGCTGTCGGTGCGTCACTTTTAATTTAGGAAAAAGTGACGTACCAGTGGTGCAAGGGGCTTGTAAATAAGCCCTAATATTCTTACAATTATGCACTCCAAAAGGGTGCACAGGAACCGGATGCAAATCTGAGCGCCTCAGACCCTCATCATGTGTATTAAGCACTAAGAGGCATATTATCAAGAAACGGCGTTAAAATTATCGCCGCTTTAGCGGCAGAAAACTGCAGCTAAAGCGGCGATAATGGGCTTGATAATATGCCCTTGAGAATTCCCATAGAAACCCAGGTTCTGGCGCCAACATGGGCTTCTATTGGAATTCTCTGCGGCATATTAACAAGCCCATTATCGCCGCTTTAGCGGCAGTTTTCTGCCACTAAAGCGGCGATAATGTTAACACCGTGCTTGATAATATGCCTCTAAATCAATTAAATAATTCGACACCATAGAAAGTGCTTTAGCCCTTGCAAGAGATATGGGAAGTGCTTTATAAATACCAACACAATAAAACACCTCCCAAGGCTCCTTTGTGACACTGGTGAATTGCACACGCTAGGAATCTTTGGCTTCTTGTTCAGATGTCACCATGGGTATAGGTGTGTTAGATTTGTAGGTAAGTCAGTTAGTTAGATTAGTGGGTAAAGCAAACCCAGATTAGCATGTTTGCATAATATTCCACTGCAACAAACACATAGTGCCCTAGTAACGATTTTATCACAAAGCTATGGAGGCTACTATTTCTAACAGGCATTGGCAAAGCCAATAGGTCTCACCTATGCAAGAGTGATCGGCTTTGCTAATTACTTTTAGCCATGTTGTAGAGCAGTTCAATTGCTGTGCAGCTTGGCTAAAAATGAGAAAAAAGTGCCGGCTGCGTCATACTTCCATTTTTTTATGGGGTGCTGGTGGGTAATATAGTAATGGAAGAGAGGGTGGGAGGGAATGGGTGACACGGACAACAGGACAACAGGAAAGAGGGTGGGAGGCAACGAAAGGATAAAAAAAGTGCTATGACTCGTCCTGCACTGGCCGCGTCACTTAATTTTTTTTGTTATCGTGGATGTGGGGACAACACAGACAATGGGGTCGTGGGGGGTGAGTTGGATGAAGCAACACAGACACCAGGAGGGTGGCGGGTGGAGGTACAAAGCAACACTGATAACTGTAGGGGTGGGTGGGGAAGAAGCAACAAGGAAAAGGGGTGGGAGGGGAAGATGCAACACGGACGAGGGAGTTGAAATGGGAAGAAGCATCATGGACAAGAGGGCGGGTGGGAGTACCTCGATCACAACATGGGTGAGCAGAAGAACAGGAATCAAGATGAAGCAGTTAGTATCTGGCCCATGCTCCGTACGAAAGAAGAGAGAGGAAAGCTGGCACGCTCTGGCCAATTAGGAGGCTGCAAATAAGCATGACAAATAAGACAACGAATAGTAGGCAATGGGCGGGCTCCTAGCACTTTGTTGTATAAGGTCTCTTTTATGTGCTGTCTTAGGCAAGACCTAAAAACAAGATCAACTAACGGTCATGGATATGGGATAGCTTTCTAAAATCAACTCCCCGAGACAATCTGCTGTATAATGCCTTAATATCTGAAACCCCTTGGCAATTATGTTTTAACTTGACCATACCCAAGGAGGTAACCTCTGATAAATGTTGAATGGAAAGGAGAGCACTCTCATAAATCAGAAGAGTGCCAAGCCATCAGCAAGTGACACAGCAACCCAACTCCTAAAATGAGAATTGGGTTGGACATAGGCACTTACCAAATGGCATAACACTGAGCAAAGTGTAACTTGGGGAGACGTTGTGCCTTTATGGCTAGAGCTCCCGACTGTGGAGCTGGGGAACCAAGTTCAAGCCTCTGTGTTGGCTCAGCTTCCTGTGATTCTGGTAAATCACTTTAATCCCCCATGCCTAACAAAACATCCTTGTCCTTGTGTAACATCGTCTAATTTCTGCGAGGGGTTTCAGAGAAAGCAAGACGGTGGCGCTCAGGCAGGTTACCAGAATAGTGTATTTAAACAAAATGAAGAACTAATGCTTCACGGTGCAACCGGGGCAGAGGTGGACCCCAAACCTCTGGAAAAGTGATGAGCCAAAAGGCCCTCAACACTGAAAACATAAAACAAGTCCTGGGAACACGTAATGGATAAACAGTTGTTACAATAATGAAAATTATCTGGAGGTCGACACCGGTAGTTTCATTAGAGTTGTTTATGTAAGAGGTATTTGTGTAAAAGACAACAATGCCAGCCGACACGTGTTTCGTCAACAGGTCAATGCCCGTGACTCTTCAGGGCTGAATGAAGCGTTTATGCGAATATCGAAGAACCAGTGATATTTTCGACCCGGTTAACGGGTATGTAAGGGAGCCGCTGCTTGGTCTCTGACCTTGGAGCCAGACATGGCCTCATTCCAGTAGTTATGTCACATTGTGGTAACTGTTCCTCAGGAAGGAGACTCAGAGGCCAATTAGGTCGCTGAAATAAGATAAAGAGGACAAAGTCTCTAAAGGGAATGTCCCTTATCAGTGTGAGGTGGGGAATCTCTCCTTTTGATATTAGTGCCCTCACACACCCTTGCGAGTGTCATGCTTCATCATTGGGCATTGCTCCTTGTGGGGGTGGCGCTGCAGGCCCCCACGGGCCCCGCCAGAGGGCTCTTTGTTGGAGATCTTTTGTGGAGACGCCACAGTTGTGCGTGGGCCTAGAGAAAAGGGGTGTGTGTGTGTAGTGTTTTAAAATTACCCTCCGGTGCCGTGGGGATAACTTTATTCGTGGGTACGGGGGTAGGATTAAAAATGTATATATGTACAGGGGCAAAGGGCAATCCTCTATTAATAGATGGCATAGAGGACGGGGTATTACTCCGCTGCTCCTAGTTCCCGTGTGTGAAAGAATGTGCGCTGGTCACGGCACCGGAGGGTAATTTTAAGACTCCACACACCCCCCTTTTCTTGAAGCATGAAGCATGACACTCGCAAGGGTGTGTGAGGGCACTAATATCAAAAGGAGAGATTCCCCACCTCACACTGAAAAGGGACATTCCCTTTAGAGACTTTGTCCTCTTTATCTTATTTCAGCGACCTAATTGGCCTCTGAGTCTTTCTCCTTCCTGAGGAACAGTTACCACAATGTGATATAACAATATTTCTTGGGAGTATTGGTACTGGACCTAGCTTTTCCTAACCCACTCCCAGTCCCCCCCTCTCAGTTTCATTTACTCATTCCAGTAGTGCCTGGTTACCTTGTCTCTTCTTGTGACACTATACTTCCAGCAGGAACCCAGGCATTTCTAAATGCTTCTGCTGGCACAATGCAGGCCCTTCACTGCTGTTTTCTTACACTCTCAGCTATGGCTGATTTGACACTCTAAGCTATGGCTGATTTGGACGGAGAGGCCATGTAGGAAGCTGGCTCTGTAAATGCTATACCAAAGTGAGGTATAGTGGACACAGAGTCCAGTGGAACCCCCAAGGTAGGCAGAGGTAAAGTTAGATAGCACCTTACTCTCTTTGTGTGGCAGTGTGGTCGAGCAGTAAGGACAGTGTTAAGCATTTGTTGTACACAGTCAGCATATGATTACACATACTCAAAGACTGAACTTCAGACCAATTGTTTTGTATAAAAATATTATGTTAGTTATTTTATTTTCTAGAACCAAGCAAGCCTGACACAAGTAAGCAATAAATACTTGACAGTAGTAATGCAGTTTCTAAATAGTTTGAATTGAAATTGTAAATGCACTTTGTTTTGACTTACAGTATTGTCACTGAGAAATGCTATGCTTTGTAGAATACAGTACATATACTTTGAATGGACGTTTTAGGTAAATTACAGGTAAGTTACTTTTGAGATTACTTTTCTTACACAGTGTAGTATACCTGGATACTACACTGGGACATTTCTTAAAAACAGGTAAGTAAAATCGTTTTTGCTAGATCGTACAATTTTAAAGAATTTGTTTAGATTTCCCATCTCCACACTTTTAGAAACTTTTCATAGACAAACAGTTGATGGTATCCTATGGAGGAAAATAGTGTAACAGTTCAAAGGTAAGTACTTTGTTGTGGGAGTTGGTATTCTGGGGTTAGACTCAGGGGTCCCCCAGGGTCTAGGATGCACTCTTGTTACACCCTCAGTGGCACTAGGGCGGCCGGGTGCAGAGTGCTGAGGCCCAATGTTATCCGATGGCAGATAGGGGGCGTCCGGTTGGTGGCTGCTGACGAGCAGGCCACTGGGTTGTGGCGCTGGAGCGAGGTTTTCCCTAAGAATTGTATACCTCCTCCATTTTATCATTTAGAATTAAAATGAATAACTGAGTAATATTAATAGTATTAATGGTTTGCTGTGTGTTTAATTAATCAACATTACTAATTGGAAAATACACGTGGGAATCGCATTTGCATGGCCTGATTGATACGTAAACTAATTTCGTACACATACTAATGTCAGATATTTAGAATTTGCATGTTATATGTTGCTTTTGTGATGTGATTTGTGAATCGTGCTTTAAATTGTGAATATAAACCGCAATGCGTGTTGCTTTGCTAGATAAATACACACACATAGAGGGTTTAGTGAGGGAATAACATTTTAATAGTCATTTCAATGTATTAATTACGTTTTGTGCCTCTTTGCTTAAGTTGACCTTTCTGGAGTGGCCACAAAATGGCTGCCATCCCTATTTTGACGGACAGACGAGATACAGAAGTCACTGAGTGAAGTGCGCCTGCGCTAAAAGATGAGCAACAATAACCTCGTCCTGACCCCAGGCAGACTGTACTCGTGAAGGACGCACCGGGAGGAGTGCCAAGCCTCCAACAATGAACTTCCTTAAACCATGAACTGTTATAATTGATGACACCATGAGCACAAACCCGCATGGGAATAAACATGCCCTGGATGGACTAGAAACTGTTACATTTTTATTAATAATTTGAGAACTACATCTAATGCAACATTAAATGTATGGGAATCAGGAAGAATGATTCTGGTTCAACCAATCGAATTTGTTCTAAAACATGTATTGTAACATTTGTTGTCGAAATTTTACTATAAAAGTAGACTAGAGAGGGTAGGAATTTTTTTCACACACCTTCACTCTACCAGATTGCCCGACGTTATGCTGACGGAGAGGACGGTGACACTGCAGGACAGCTGCTTGCCAGAGACTCTGATGGACTGATCAGATGCCCAATTAACTTACGAACTGATTCTTTGATTTATGGGCATAGAGACGAAAGATCTGAATTTGACATAGAGGACGCTATTTAGCCAGATTAGGTAAATATGCGAACCAAAATATTGAATGCTATATGATTTCCTTATGCTTTAATTAGATAAACATATTATTTCATTTAAAGAACTGTGTCGGGTTATTATTTGAAGTGTTTTCATATATGTTGTTTAGAAGGATAAGATGTCGCTTTTTCCCAGCAACTAGCTGATCTGTGGCCAATAGCATGGGAGGAACTGTTAGGTTATAAAGGTAGTAAGACCCTAGTGAGGTAGGGAGGAATAGGTGAACTTGTTGTTACTCATCAGCTGATTGGTGTAATTTTCCTCCAATTTCCAGCGCATGGAATAGAGAAAGGATTCCCCTCTCTCGAGGACCATTGATCTGAAAGTAGAATGAATGATTGGTGTTATGGGCCCCACCAGTGAATGAGTGAATGAAATGTGGTCGTAGAAGAAGATCTGTGGTCTGTGATGTAGCGAGGGGATTTTTGGTATTCAGCGCTGGAGCAGTGGGAGCAAAGCTCCTGGACTTAATCTCAGGGCAAGTGGGGGTTCAAGAAAGCACCAAAGGTACACCCTCAGTGGCACCAGGACGGGCGGGTGTAGATTGCTGTTTTGGCATTGGATGTGATGTAGCGCTTAGAAGGTTGAAAATCGTAGGGGTGCGTTATATTCACTGTTAGTCGGCACCCGCATATAATCAAATGTGTACTCAGGTATTTTGTGTGCAATGTATTAAGAATTTTATAACCTATGTCGATTTCAATAGAAGTGTTAGCTATGTACAAGCATATTGTGTATATATTGAAGCAATGCATAGAGCTTAGTCCTTTTGAACAATGTGATGTTAAAACGTGTAGATTAGAATTCGTGTCTGTAGACTGTTTAGTTTGACCACACATGAAAGAAAGACGTAAATGTCAATACTGTGATTTAAACCTGCTTGTGTAACCGAAGTAGTGGCCAGAATTCGCATATATCGTTGAGGCGAAAGGCCTGGTATTTTCTTATGTTAGCCAAGGGCAATAGGCCAAAAAGGATTTATTCCAGTAGAGGTTTTAGGCTGTAGTAGATTGCAAGTTAAAAGATGTGAAGTATGTCTGCCTTGCATGATCTCACCCCAGGTGCAAGGACAGTTGCTCGTTAGTAGAGAAGCTCTTTGTTCACAAATTGACTTATGTAGTAAAAGCCAGACATGGGAGTGCATTGGAATGTGCCAATCGTAACTCCTAGTGCGGATGGCGTCTGGGACTCAAGGCCAAGCGATGGACGATGGAACTGGACAGCGCTCTGTGGAAAATTACTGAAAGTCGACCCCGCAGAAGAGGAGGCGCAAAGGGCGTGTTCTGAGATTTGGGGTTCTGTATTAGGGACAGCGCCCCGAGGGTGGAAGCAGATCAGAGCAGCCCAGGGCAGAGGAAGGCTAGACGAAGAGATAGAGGGGGCAACTTAGACCAAGCTCTCTAAGTGAAGACTTCTTAGGAAGTTTCACTCTGACACCTTTTATTCGATTGAGGGTCTCATGGGATTGCTAAGTAGGGATGTCATCTAGTGCAGAGTAGGGACAGAGATGGTATGGTTCAGTGTCCCTAGTATCGACATTTGCTTGGTGGTTTTCTACCTCATGCTTTTAGAGATTGTACTTTTAGTTATTTTTAGCCGTATGAGGATTCTTCGTAGAGTAGCATTTGTGTTAGTGCCTATGTACTTGTTGTGCCTCGTACTGAGGACTTTGTATCTCCAAATCTTTATGCTGATAATAAAAACCAGAGAGCCAAGAGATTAAGTCTCGAGTCCTTGACTATGGCAATTTGTGGACAGTAATTTTGATAATTGTGTTTATTCCCTCTACGCTATTGGGCAAGTAAAAAGTTCCATCCGACCAGAGTGGGTTCTAGTAGATAATTGCGAGATACTAAAATGGGCCGGAGCAGTTGGTAGCAGAAACGGATGGTTACTTCCGATAGCGAGGGACGATTAGATTAGATAAGGATAAGTGATCCTCGAGGCCCAAAAGACGATAAGTGATGCTGAATCATCAGATGGCGAGCAGCAGACGGCAGCGGATGAGCATCGACGGCGAGTAGCAGCGCGGCCGAAAGCAGCAGTTCCAGGAGTGAGTATGAAAATGATATGTTGTAGATTGCGGTGTTGATGTGTTGTGTGATGTCTTGCGGAGTTGATGTGTATGTTGTGTGATTGTGAGATCAGGCTGTGAGCGCGCGCAGCCCGGGAATTGTGGTGTAGAAGACACCTGAGATAGATTTTTGTTGACCACTCAAAGGAGATCGTGAGGTACCATCGATCACCTGGACCGAGATAGGGGGAGCGAACGTGTGTGTGTATGGCAACTTAACGCTGGTCGTGGGTTGTTGTGTGCGGATCGGAGTGTTAGTAACCTATCAGTGGCGATCTGTCTGGCCGGACGGGGGCAGACGGGCGCCAAACGAGGTCAACAAGGTCGAGAGACTGTGGACGAACAGTCAGAGGCTGTGGACGGACAGCCAGAGAAGTAACTTAATTGGTTATTCCAGTGTATGAATGGGACGAGAGCAAGCGTGAAACGTGTTTGGGGAAGGGAACTGCTGCGAACGGAGGAAGGTGACGTCAGAGGGTGTCGCGCTGTGATAGGCCGGTTGGTGTGAGTCGCGCTGTTATTGGAGGATTTAAGAATAAGAAGTAAACAGAGCGTGAGATCGAATTCGCGCATCATGAAGTGTCTCAGGGTTTTGCGAGAATTGTGTAGAGGCGATAAACATGTGGTCGTGCGAGAGGGAGAAGAAGCCCCTCCCGAGGACACCCCAGCACATTACATGGCAAAGAATGTGGGGTTACATACTATAGTTTGGATTGAGAATTGGCACAAGATTACACAAGGTGAAGGGGAATTAACTTTCCCGAGGTATGGCTCATTTAGACTAGCAGTGCTGTACCAACTGAAGACGGTGATGGGGTCCTTAAGACCCTTGCCAAGACCGGCGCAGTTCGAAGCATTACATGCGTGGATTAGAGCAGCGCATGATAAGGAAAAGGGAAGAAATCAGGAGAGGATGAGGAAGTCGATTAGAGCATTTCAGGATGCCAAGTGGGACGCAGCGGAGAAAAGATGGAGAGTGCAGACAATTGAGGAAGAGAAATTGTATCCCTTGCTGATAGACTCGACGGGGATAAGGCATGTGAAAGCACAGGAAGAGGAGAGTGACTCCGATGATGGGGTATTGCAAAGACTGTTAGACGAGAGACCACCTCCTTATAATCCAGATGAAGTGGATGATAGGTGGGGTGAGAGGGGAGAAACTAGAAGGGTAACAATCCAACCCGAGACCCGAGTAGAAGGGTTGGTTTCGTTTGAAACAGCGAGTTCACAGGGTCAGTCTGAGGCTAGTGGGAGGATTGAAAGAGAGATGAGGTTACCGGATGCATTGAGGGTACCGGTCACCATTGGACCGATTGTGTCGATATACAGTCCGGAATCAGAGGAAAGAGAGAGGTCAGAACGAGTGGCAGAAAGAACGAGGAGAGAAAGCGGGGAAAGTGGGTTGGAAGGGGCAACGGCCCGACCTCCAAGCCCTGTACAATGGAGTACACCATTAGCAGCAGTGTCAGATACATCTAGGGGCGAAGAGGACCAGAGATCGGAGAGGCCGAGGACTCTGATGGAGTCGAGATCAGATTTAAGGTCATGGGTACCGCCAGAGAGGCACCTGAGCTGGAATATGGGCCAAGCGGGGAAAGCTCAAGACGGCTTTAAGAGTTGTTCTGCTCCCATAGAAACACCAGAAGAGAGGAGAGAGAAGGAACCAGAATGCGAATATGATGAGGGACGTGGAGCAAGTTGTCAGGTGTTGAAAGGAGCCTTGAAGGCAGGGATGATAGACATAGTAAGGCTCAAGGCAGAGGTGGATGAAATTATATATGGAAGTCTACCTCTTGAGAGGATAGTATCTTACAATCCAGATGAGCTGTTTTTCGTGGCGAAAGATGTGACGCGGAAAGCACGAATGGCACACGAGAAATTGAGGGGATTGGCGAAGGAATATGATGTGGATCTATCCCGGACTAGGGTGTTGCAAGGAAGTCATAGGATGCATTATACTGAGCGAGAGTTGGAGGAGAAGAGGGTTGTTGGATTGAGGTCACATGCCAGAGAACTGGTCCTAGCCATGCGGCCATGGTTGACGCTGGATAAATGGGAAGAGAAATGGTCAAAGAAAAAGACCTCTAGGGGAGCGGAAGGAGGGACCCCGGCTGAAGGGTTGTTACTAGCAAAGACCTTTCCCCTGAGGGAAGTGGCGAATGGAGGGTATGTGCATGTACCATGGAGCAGGGGGGATTTGGCATCATTTACGAATGATTTTCCCAGGCTCAGGGAGAAGCCTGCAGAGTGGTACAAGCAAGTTGAGCGTTTTGTTAAGATTTCGAAGGTATTGTGGATAGACCTGAACACCTTATTTGATATTGTGGTTCCAGGAGACCTGTGGAACGCATGTAAAATTGCTGTTGATTGGCCGGACTATGAGCCTGAGAGGAATATGATTACAAATGGTCCGTCGCCTGCGGTGATGAGGCTGTATGAGAAAGTAATTACCTGGTTGAAATCGAAGGTTTCACCCCAAGACATTGATTGGGTGAAAATAGACAGGACGGTGCAGGAGCCTAAGGAGACAGTACATGAGTTTTATGAGAGACTTTTGAAGGCTTTTAAGCAGTACAGTGGCCTAGATGAGCTGGAAACGAAGGATATGGGACAGTTTGTGTCTAAGTTCGTGTTGGGTTTGAAGCCCGAGGTTAGTCTCATGATACAGCAGCACTTAATTTGTTGGCAGAATAAGCCCGTAGATGAAATCTTGCGGTACGCCAGGTACTGCACGGATGAGATTGAGTCGAAACACAAGAAGATGAAGGATAACCTATTGCTCATTCAGATGCAAGCTGCTCAGGGACCGCCGAATGGGGGTCCAGTGGTGAGGAGACAGGGAAACTACCAGACA
Organism: Triturus cristatus; assembly: GCF_964204655.1. Classification (NCBI taxonomy): domain Eukaryota; kingdom Metazoa; phylum Chordata; class Amphibia; order Caudata; family Salamandridae; genus Triturus; species Triturus cristatus. The sequence goes on from NC_140590.1 coordinate 1,472,130,559, forward strand.
GGGAATCAGAACGTGCAGGGTCAGGGAAGGCCGAGGCCCGTAGACCCTAGGACAGGCATAGATGTAGCAATACTGAAAAAGACGACAGCTTGTCACCAGTGTCACCAGGTGGGACACTGGAGGCGCGAGTGTCCCTTGAACCCCTATAATCAGCCACAGATGGAGGGAGGAATGGGTCAGGTCCCTGGGGCGGAACAGGTACAGACGGTGACTATACCGAGAATGATGCAAGGGGGGACCGGCATCTCGCAAGTGCAGGTTCCCCAGCCACCCAGAATACAGAACATACAGCAGGGAGCTCAAACTTATTTACAGATGCCCATGTTTGAAGTAAGCGAGGAGAAAGATGTGGATTTGCTGGCCCAGTTAAGTTTAGGCCAGGATGATGATTGCATACTTAGGGCCATTCTAGAGGTGGATCAGAGAGGACCCTTTGTGGAAGCAGAACTTGATGGACACCCTACTACCTTTTTGGTAGATACGGGGGCTACCAGGTCAACTATAAGATCAGCAGTAGTCCCGGGTGTAGCCCTTTCTGGAGAAAGCATACAAGTGGTTGGAGTAGCGAACAAAAGGCTAGTTAGCCCTTTGACAGAACCGATTCCAGTCAGGATAGGAAACTTTAGGGATCGACATCAGTTCGTGGTGTGCGATTCTAGTCCTGTTTGTTTGTTGGGGAGAGACTTATTGTGCAAGCTCAATTGCACGATTTACTGTACCCCGAAAGGAGTAGAGGTGCAGATAAGAGATGAGGATGCGACCTTTAAGGTTGCAAATCAGCGGGTGTGTGTGGAAGTGTACCCAGCTTTGACGGTGGAGGAGCTTCCACAGGATTTGAGGGAATCAGTATCGGCTGACGTGTGGGACCTAAGTGGAGAGGAGATAGGCTTAGTCAGGGGAGTGGAACCAGTGAAGATACAAGTTAAGCCAAACGTGGAATTCCCGAGAACACCTCAGTATAAATTATCCCCTGAAACGATTGCAGGGATTAAACCTGTGATCGAGTCCATGATTAGACAGGGAATACTGGTGGAGATCATGGGTAGTCCATGTAACTCGCCCATTATGGGACTGCAGAAACCAAGTGGAAAGTTCAGAATAGTACAAGACCTGCGAAAAATAAACGACATAGTTGTTCCATGTTGTCCAGTGGTACCGAATCCATCTGTGATACTGTTTCAGATCCCATGTGAAGCTGGATGGTTCACGGTGATTGACTTGTGTCAAGCATTTTTTTCGATTCCCCTACACGAAGAGAGCAGATTTCTTTTTGCATTTAGGCTAGAGAATCGTATATTAACGTGGTGTCGTATCCCACAGGGGTATACGGAGAGCCCATCGATTTTTAATCAGCTCTTAAAGAAGAATCTCGAAAGTCTTGTGTTGCCGCGAAATTCTGTTTTGGTGCAATACATTGACGACCTGCTTGTCGCGTCAGAGACAGAAGACGCTTGCAGGACTGATACCATTGCGTTGCTGAACTTCTTGGGAGAAAATGGTCACAAGGTGTCTCCAAGCAAGTTGCAATACTGTTTACCTGAGGTACAGTATTTGGGGCACAGAATCGAAAAGGGTAAAAGGAAGGTGTCTCCAGATCGCATTGATGCGATCCTAAGAATGCCAGTTCCCTCGACCCAGAGGGAAGTTAGAATGTTTTTGGGAATGGTGGGCTATTGCCGCCAGTGGATCCCAAACTTTTCCTTTGAAGCGAAGCCTTTACAGCGGCTGACGCGAAAGGATGTAAGTGATCCGGTACCATGGGACGACGACTGTTTGAAATCATTTCTGAGGCTGAGAGAAGCCTTATGTAGCGCTCCTGCGTTGGGAATGCCGGATTACAACAAGGCATTTGCATTGTTCTGCTGCGAAAGAGAAGGTTGCGCATTAGCAGTGTTAACTCAGAATCATGGAGGTGTCCGTAGACCAGTTGCCTATTTCTCAGCTACTTTAGATCCAGTAGCTTCTGCGTTGCCCGGATGTCTCAGATCCGTTGCGGCAACAGGTGTCAGCATCGAGAGATGCGAGAGCATTGTGATGGGTCATCCTCTTACTGTACATGTGCCACATTCTGTTGAATTGTTGATGACTAGGACTAAAACACAGCACCTCACGAATAATAGGCTGACTCGGTATGAGCAAGTTATCCTTGCAGCTGATAATGTGACATTGAAGAGGTGTGCTGTTTTAAATCCTGCTACACTGTTACCTGTTCCCAAAGTAGATGATAATGAAGATTGTGAGGACCATGATTGTCTCGACGTTACGGAACTATGCACCAAACCGAGACCTGACATTGTCGATGAACCACTCCCAGTTTCAGATGAGATTTTCTTTGTGGACGGTTCATGTTTAAGAGACAGTGTTGGTCGACTGAGAGCAGCGTTTGCTGTATGCACCATCACGGGTGTGGTTGAAGCCGCTTGTCTAGAAGGAGTACACTCCGCGCAGGTGGCCGAGCTCATTGCTTTGACTCGTGCCTGTTTGGCAGCTGAGAAGATCCGTGTAACGATTTACACGGACAGCCAGTATGGGTTTGGTGTGGTTCATGACTTCGGACAGCTATGGTCCCAGAGAGGGTTTATGACGTCGTCAGGTTCACCCATAAGAAATGGTGACCACGTACGAAAATTGCTTGAAGCATTGCAAGGCCCTGATGAAATTGCCGTTGTTAAATGTGCTGCACATACGAAGGGGAATGATTTTGTTTCATTGGGTAACAACTATGCTGATGAAGTAGCTCGGTTTTGTGCAGAGCAGGGATGCAATTTTACGGGGACTCACATTGAAGAAACTGAGAAGGAATTGGTGTATGATCAAATGTTAGCAATGGCAGACTCTTGGGAGGAACTGAAACAGCTTCAGGAAGGAGTTTCTGATCAGGAGCGAGACAGTTGGATACAAGCTGGATGTGAGAAAGGAGAGGTGGATATATGGGTTTCGAGTGATGGACGAGCAGTGTTGCCGGAGAGTTTGTTGAACCCCATGGCGAGGCTGATACATGGTGCTGTGCACCTTGGGAGAGACGCAATGATGAGAGTGTTTCGTCAGACTTGGTATAACCCGAAGTTTCGGTCAGTGGCTGAAACCGTGTGCCAGAGGTGTGTCACTTGCCAACAGATGAATGTAGGGAAGAGGACAGCTGTGACATTGAGTCACATAGGGAGGTCAGGGGGACCTTTCAATAGGATGCAGCTGGATTTTGTAGAAATGCCGAAGTGTAATGGGTTGAGGTACATATTAGTCATAGTATGTGTCTTTTCCAGGTGGGTGGAGGCATACCCTACACGTAGATGTGACACGCTCACAGTAGCAAAACTACTATTGAGAGAACTCATTCCAAGGTACGGGTTCCCGACGTCCTTTGAATCGGACAGAGGAACTCATTTCCACAGCGAAGTTATGAAGTTGCTTTGTGATGCCTTAAATATAGATCAGAGGTTACATTGTAGCTATAGGCCCGAAGCTTCAGGGATAGTGGAGCAGGTGAATGGAACTCTGAAGGCTCGAATGGCGAAAGTGTGTTCGTCTACGTCTTTGAAATGGCCTGATGCCTTACCCTTGGTCCTTATGAGCCTCCGAAGTGTGCCTGATAGAAGAACTGGGTTGTCACCCCATGAAATCCTCATGGGAAGAGCGATGCGTTTGCCTTCAATACCTGCTACTGCTCTGATAAATATCACTGATGATATGATCCTGGACTATTGTAAAGGCCTTGCTGACGTGGTCCGTTCTGTGTCTCAGCAGGTGCAGACAGCAACGGTTCCAGCTGCGAGTGACTTGTGCCACGACCTGTGTCCAGGTGACTGGGTCCTAGTCCGCAAGCACGTGAGGAAGAGTTGCTTGGATGCAAGGTGGCGCGGCCCATTTCAAGTGATCCTCATCACGAACACAGCAGTTAAGTGTGGAGGTTTACCGAACTGGGTGCATGCTTCCCATACCCGTAGAGTTCCAGCACCCTTAGAAGATACAGCCCCTCTCGAGATCGAAAGTTCAGCTGAGCCGATAGAATCACCTGAGAGGGCCAGTCAAGCTGTAAGGGGTGCTGAAGCGGCTGATGGTGCACTGAATCGAGTTGGGGGAGGACGTGAAAGAAGTACTGACCCAGAAACAGGCGAAGGAGCAGGAGGTGCAGTGGGCAGTACGGAATCGAGTTCTGCCGAAGAGGAGGAGATCAGTGCACAGGGTATCGAAGGGAAGACCGGAGGTGCCACCGAAGCAGAAAGGGTTTGGCCCGCAAGACAGAACCGGGTAAACCTGAGGTCGGTACCGGACACAGATCTTGCACCAGTTTCGGAGGAGCCAGAAGAAGAATCAGGCGACGAGGAGAATCCTCAAGGTGTGAGAAGATCAAGGAGAACAAGAGTGCCAAGTCGGAAGTACGCTTCACCAGAGTGGGCATATCAAGTGACTGATGCCAGGGTTACCGAGCACGGGAAGATTGTGGTCGATGACATTGGTCAACAGTGTCCCGCTCCAGAGAGTGGAAGTGTTGTTGAAAGTTCCGGGATTGGAGATCGAAGGAATTCTGACAATTCATATTCCGAGTCCACCCTTCCTGAGTGTCATTCGAGGTATGATCTTGGACAATTTGGAGTTCCCGACGTTCACGACTGTGCCAGACCCACAAGAACTGATCATTCTTAAGCTCGAAATATTGCAGGGAGTCCTGGAGCTGTTGGGACCAGCGGTTATGTTGGATTGATTTGAGAGGGTTGCAAGCAGAGAAGAAGATAACCTAGACCCGAGCGGAAGAAGAACAAATTTAGGGATTTTTCCGTTATAGAACGAAGAAAAGTTAGGGAGGTTTGCCTAAGTTCACGAAAGAGACATTAATGAGAAAGAGACTTACCTTTCCAGAGACTGTATTGGACACTGAGTATATTCCGAAGATGGCAGATCCTGCAAACCCACATCGTAGGGCTAAATTGATAATAGGCACATTGATAGGAGCTGTGATAGTCACCATATTTGCAGTAGTGATAAGTTCGTACATGGTGGCTCACAGGCAAGAGGGAAAGGTTCAGGGAGCACCCACACCTATTACCCCAGAACAGAGAGGTGTTAGCATCAGAGAGCAGGGAATATCGAAGTTGAGGGATGATCGCAGACTCCACATGGATTTGTCGAGGGGTGATTTTAAGCTTAACGCGTATGCAAAGCTGCTGTATGAGTATGTTGATGCGATGGATGTGAAGGATTGCTATGTGTGTATGCAGTTGCCTGCTTCAGTGGATGAAGGTATCAAATATCATCATCTCCCATTGACATATGGGATTTCTTGTAGTTTATTGCTCAGTCTATTTTATGACAGGAGGCAGTTCGAGTATTTCTTTTCAAATTTTGACACGGTACTTCCTGAAGTTCCAGCAATAAAGCATTTGAACAAATACGATTATTATAAGAAAGAGGACAGACTCCTGAAGTATTTTAGACCGACTGTGAAGTTGGATACGGCGCATGCTCACAGGAATAACCTGACATGTGCGTTATCTGAGACGGAGAAGAAATTCATTGATCAAGTAGAGGACAGGTATAGAAAGTTGACCCAGACACGACACACCGGAGATAGTCCAGTAGATTGGACAGAGGAGGAGAGGGCTCACAGGTCAAAAGGAAGTTATGGACCAATAGCGTTAGATGAAGTGCAAAGAGGGAATTTGTGCATTGGGCGGCCTCAATCGGCCACGGAGAAGGTCGCAGTAGGACATAGTACCTGTTCACAGACTTTCACTTTAGACGCTTCTGTTAAGGGCTTTATGCAAGGTCCAGTAGAAGTGATTCCGACAGTGTATTATGTCTGCGGGAAGAATGCTTATGTCAGGCTACCCGCGAATTGGTATGGTATATGCTATTTGGCTATCATATTCCCGAAGATTTATCACACGGAGGACTTGCAGTTGTTAGAGACGAAGCGACATTCTAGAAGACGGAGGGCTGCAAACGCAGGTGCAGTGATTGGGGACATATACGGAGCAATGATACCTAGTATGGGTGTGGTGTTGAATGACGTGAAGATCAGGAGGTTGGCGACTGTAGTTGATGAGTTGTCTATGAACACGGCAAGGTCGCTGTTGTTGGTGGCTGGAGAGATGTTGTCGATACGGAATATGGTTATGCAGAATCGCCTTGCGTTAGACGTGTTATTAGCCAAAGAAGGCGGAGTCTGCAAATTATTGAAGGTTCAGGAATGCTGCACATATATTCCAGACAACACGAAGGAGATAGGGAAGTACATAGATAACATCACAACTATTCACAAGGAGATTATGGACTTGATGGAGGAGAATGTATGGGAGAAGATTGGAAAAGGATTTGGAAGAGTGGGAACGTGGTTTGCGAATTTGGGAAGAGGATTTCTTGGATCAGTGCTGAAGCCAATTATCATTGCTGTAGTTTGTGTGATTTGTTTGTGGGGACGCGTGAAAGCATGGAAGTGGTATCAAGGAGGCAAGGTTGAGAGAGCTCTTAGGGCAAACGAGAAGAGGGTGGCGAAGCTCCAGGAGCAGCAATATGAGAGTCTTAAAAGAATGGAGGGAATTCGACATGGCGGAGCCATGACTAGTACGGTTTAAATCAATTCAGAAAGAGGGGATTGTAATGGTGTGATGACAGATGTCATCAAAGGGGGGAACTGATGTAGCGCTTAGAAGGTTGAAAATCGTAGGGGTGCGTTATATTCACTGTTAGTCGGCACCCGCATATAATCAAATGTGTACTCAGGTATTTTGTGTGCAATGTATTAAGAATTTTATAACCTATGTCGATTTCAATAGAAGTGTTAGCTATGTACAAGCATATTGTGTATATATTGAAGCAATGCATAGAGCTTAGTCCTTTTGAACAATGTGATGTTAAAACGTGTAGATTAGAATTCGTGTCTGTAGACTGTTTAGTTTGACCACACATGAAAGAAAGACGTAAATGTCAATACTGTGATTTAAACCTGCTTGTGTAACCGAAGTAGTGGCTAGAATTCGCATATATCGTTGAGGCGAAAGGCCTGGTATTTTCTTATGTTAGCCAAGGGCAATAGGCCAAAAAGGATTTATTCCAGTAGAGGTTTTAGGCTGTAGTAAATTGCAAGTTAAAAGATGTGAAGTATGTCTGCCTTGCATGATCTCACCCCAGGTGCAAGGACAGTTGCTCGTTAGTAGAGAAGCTCTTTGTTCACAAATTGACTTATGTAGTAAAAGCCAGACATGGGAGTGCATTGGAATGTGCCAATCGTAACTCCTAGTGCGGATGGCGTCTGGGACTCAAGGCCAAGCGATGGACGATGGAACTGGACAGCGCTCTGTGGAAAATTACTGAAAGTCGACCCCGCAGAAGAGGAGGCGCAAAGGGCGTGTTCTGAGATTTGGGGTTCTGTATTAGGGACAGCGCCCCGAGGGTGGAAGCAGATCAGAGCAGCCCAGGGCAGAGGAAGGCTAGGCGAAGAGATAGAGGGGGCAACTTAGACCAAGCTCTCTAAGTGAAGACTTCTTAGGAAGTTTCACTCTGACACCTTTTATTCGATTGAGGGTCTCATGGGATTGCTAAGTAGGGATGTCATCTAGTGCAGAGTAGGGACAGAGATGGTATGGTTCAGTGTCCCTAGTATCGACATTTGCTTGGTGGTTTTCTACCTCATGCTTTTAGAGATTGTACTTTTAGTTATTTTTAGCCGTATGCGGATTCTTCGTAGAGTAGCATTTGTGTTAGTGCCTATGTACTTGTTGTGCCTCGTACTGAGGACTTTGTATCTCCAAATCTTTATGCTGATAATAAAAACCAGAGAGCCAAGAGATTAAGTCTCGAGTCCTTGACTATGGCAATTTGTGGACAGTAATTTTTATAATTGTGTTTATTCCCTCTACGCTATTGGGCAAGTAAAAAGTTCCATCCGACCAGAGTGGGTTCTAGTAGATAATTGCGAGATACTAAAATGGGCCGGAGCAGATGCCATGTAGCTTTCAATGGGGAGTCTACAGGGGCATCACTGCTTTTCACCTTTGCACTGCTGCTGCACCTAGGCATAATTGTTTTGTCTGCTTTAAACCACTGCTGCATCAGGGCATCACTGTTTCTCAGCTTTAAACTGCTGCTTCACCACAGCATCACTGATTCTCACCTTTAAACCTCTGCTGCACCAGGGCATCACTGCTTCTCACCTTTAAACTACTGCTTCGACAGAGCATCAATGCTTCTCACCTTTAAGCTGCTGCTGCACCGGTGCATCACTGCTTCTCAACTTCACACCACTGCTGCACCAGGGCATCACTGCTTCTCACCAATATACTGCTGCTGCAGCAGGGCTTCACTGCTTTTCCCCTTTAAACCACCGCTGCAGCAGGGCATCACTGCTTCTCACCTTTAAACCACCGCTGCACCAGGGCATCACTGCTTCTTACTTTTACACCGCTGCTGAATCAGGGAATCACTGCTTCTGACGTTTAAACTGATGCTGCACCAGGGCTTCATTGCTATTCACCTTTAAACTGCTGCTGCTCCAGAGCATCACTACTTCTCATCTTTACACCGCAGCTGCACAAGGACATCTCTGCTTCTCAGCTGTATACCACTGCTGCACCAGAACATTACTCAGGACTGCCTCTCGCTCGATTACGTGCTAAAAATTCCATGGCTAAAATAAATTAAGGGCACCTTCACCACCTTAGGCAGAGAAGATATGCTCTCTAGATATGATAATGTGAAGTCACAGGATAAGGACATTATCAAAGAGTTGTTTTTTAAACACACAGCAACCCACCGAGAGGATAAGGAGCTCAGGAAACCCATGGTCAGTGCACCCATTCTAGTAAAGTCTGTACAAGGCATGTAGCCTTCTTTATCTTTTTTAACAAGTGCGCACAACAGATTTTTAATCACTCGTTTTAGACTGAACCAACATCACCATTTAATGGTGGTATCATGTGAATGTCCCGGAATTAAAGCTCGAAATGTAGCTTTTTATCTGGAACAGCAATTAGGCGCAGGGGAATTGGTATTTCCAGGTCTGATTTCATTGGGAAAGAGGGCTGTGGGAGGGGCAATGGTTCAAACTTTTGATGTGGTCAAGGGCAAAAGGTGTGCTGTGGCATGCCTGCTAGCTCTCGGGTTTTGATAAATCAACGTGGATGCTTGCCACCAAGTAGAAGCCCATTTCCATCTCCAGAGTATCTTACGCCAAATATGTTTTAGAGTACAGGTAATTTGTTTTATTTGTGTTCACAAAGGGCTAATAATTGAGCTTCATAGCTAATTATAGAAATAGATTTTGCCCTCTACGCCTAAATTAGGGATTGAACAGATTCCCTCAGGTAGCACCAAACCTGTATTGTCCATTTGAGTATGAATTAGCTTTCTTGATTTGATTAGCAGTGTGGTGTTACTGGGTGTCATAATCAGAAAAAATAATACTCAAATAACAGTGCCAATTGAATTTAAAGTATTTATCTACAGTGCTTAATTTGAGCCAGTTGTTGCCGGTGTGACTAGCCACTTATTTTTCCATATCAGATATTTACCGAGTGGAGGAGACAGAAAAAACACTCAGATCGGTAAAAAAAGAGGTAGAAAAAGACAGCAAAGCTGTCACAAACAGAAAGCAGAAATCTGGAAGAGCTGAAAAAAGTGGCAGGGAGTGTCTGATTAAAAATTACCGGCCTTGATATTGGGCACACTGACATTTGATTGCACCGCCCACCAGCTTCTGCAGTAGCGGCCGCTACTAAGCATGGGTGGTGAGGCGGGGGAGAGAGCGGAGGGAGGAATACAAAAAATAAATATAAACTGACTTACCAGGGTGACGCCGGGTCCAGCCACCTCTGCTCTGTCTTCTCTGCACCGCAACAGGAAGCTCCCAGCCTCCCAGAATCCCCTGCCCAATCCCAACGCTGCCTTATGCAGTATTGTGATTGGTCTGAGCACTGTGAATCGGTGTTCAGACAGCGGCTTTGCATGTTCCTTAACAGGCTGTGTAATGCAGCTTGGTGGGGAAGATGCAAAGTGTGCATGACAGTTGGACTGTCCCTCTTGGGCCGGCAAAACCGTCATGCCCACTTTAGAGTGAGCTCTACACTCCTCCCCCTGCACCGGCCAGCCCGGCTCACCCGCCCCACACCCGAGCAGGAAGGAAAACGAATACAATAATAACATTAGTTATTGTCGTTTTAGTTTTCCTTTTTACACTGCTCACATAGCAATGGGGTGACTCTCCTCCGCATTAGTGGAGGAGCAGCCACTGAGCTTCTGAGTGGAGCTTCAGGCACCAGCACTCTTTCTTTTATTTATTTATTTATTTATTCTTTATTTCGGTTAAAAATAACCATAAAAGATTTTGCAAAAATAGTACAATTATTTCCACAGTACATCATATGGGAAGTAAAATGCAATACAATGCTGCATATTTCATTATGAAGTCAACCTAAAATATTTAACCAACCAATTTAGCGATGTTCTAGCGGTATCGCGAGTTCCTTAAGTATTAGATTATTAAAAAATATTAATAAAAAAAACAGATTTTAGGAACAACTCTTTCAGGACATTCTAAAAAGACAGAATAAAATACATATGTGAATAAATTAAAAACCGGTAAAAACATTTCTTTAAAAAAGGATATTTTCATAAGACAGATTTATCACGTAATATACAAGTAAGTATATATTTTGTTTAGTTCTAGTAAAGTGCACGTGCCAAGCTCAAAGTAATTTACCATTCATTTCCTCAGCCTAGAGTTTCAGACCTTCCCTTTTCCTTATCAAGCTTACACCAAACAAATATCGACTAACTCTAAAAACCACAGTCTGCCTGGTATCAGAACGTAGTAGTCTTTCTGCTTCAAGGCATGATCTAGTACCAAGCAACCGGCAGATAGGTTTTATCCATTTATTCCTACAGCGCGCATAGGCCGGACAGAAGAACAGCAGATGTGTCTCGTTCTATATTGAACCTATATCACACGAAACGTATCTGTCCTCCTCGTCCTTGCCCAGCGCCCATTTTACTGTATTTACCTTTATTTGTAGGATACCATAGCGATATTTAAGGTATAAGGACTTAGCTAATTGTGGCTGTATTTCATCCATTAAGGGTTCAAAATTCCAAGCTATTTTCATTTGGAGGAACCGTGTGGTTAATGACCCAACTCTAGGAGAATGGGACACGGAGTCATGTATAAAAGACCAGTAGGTTTCCTTTAAAAGTTTTTTTGAGGCAAATGTCAAGTCAGACGGCTCATCCCAGTAATGCCTTAATCCCAATTTAAGAAACCAATTGTGAATGTGCTTTTACCAAGGCAAACCTACACCTTCATTTAGACTGAGAATTTCCACAAGGCCCTCCCTATAGTGAATAAGTTCCTCTGTACTCCATAAGCGAACCCAAAACAACAATGGTCTAAGGTTAGCCTGGTCATCCACACGATTAAAATTTAAATCCATCAATACAGGAGTCAATGGTGTTCGTGTGGGCAAACTTAATATTTTTCTAAGAAACTTGTTTTCACCCACCTTGAATGTTCCATTTACCACAGGACCCCACAGCTCTGCCCGTACAATGAAGCAGATTGTGATTTATATTTATACACTTCAAGAGCGGGTGAAATTGCTTTGGATGTACTACCTTCGATTTTCCTGATTAATGGGAATGTGTTCTGGAGGAGTATAATTCTACTTGCCTCCAGGTCAATTTTGAATCCAAAGTAATACCCAAATAATTAAAATCATGCACAAACCCGATTATTTGATTGTCCACAGTTACATTTTTCTTAAAAGTTTTGTGTGGGTTAATTGACATATATTTTGTTTTACTGGGATTTATTTCTAACCCCTCGGCTTTACAATATTTCCCAAATGAGTTTATTAAATTTTGGAGACCCTTTGGTGTTTGGGAAATTAAAATTGTGTCATCGGCAAAGAGGAGTGCCGGTACAGGCAGCCCTCCTTGCCTGGGGGAATCATGATCACATCCCAAGAGATAACCAGGGATGTCGTTGACGTATAAGGAAAATAAAGTCGGAGCTAGAACGCACCCCTGTCAACCCTAATTGGTTCCGTTAGTTCGCCTCGTGGACCCCATCTGACCTTTGCCCAGTTGTCTTCATGTAGTCTTATAATTTGTAAAAGAATTTCCCCCGGGACCCCTTGGTCCTTTAAGGACTTCCACAGGAGATTCCGAGGGACAAGATCAAACGCTGCTTTTAGGTCCACAAAGGCGATATACAGATGTCCCTTCCTGAATAATATATATTTCCAGGCTATGCAAAGGAATCTAAAAACCTGGTCTATCATGCCAGTCTTCACTCTAAAACCTGCCTGATACTGTATTAAAATGTTATGTTCCTCAATCCATTCAATCACTCTTTCTTTTACAAATTAAGCTCTGCCTACTCACATTGCATCCAATGCCCACATCGTCTCAGCTGGGTCTGATGCCTTTGTGAGTTAAACCATTCACTGCAGAGATCTGTGCTAAACTGCTTGGCCTTAGGATTAAATACCAAAAGTCCTCACTGCAAAATAACTCCCCCAAGGAAATGTGTGTAGACTAACACCTTCCCTGAGATAAATCAAAAGAGTAGGAACCCTGGGTGTGGAGCTCCTCCTACTTTTATCCCATCTCTCGGTTCCTAAAAGCCAAGAGAGCCTGAGGGTTAGTACTTTCTATACAGCTTCTCTCCCTCATTGGCCTTCCCTCGTTCTCTGAGGCTCGGGTAAATTGAAGGAAGCGTGGAGTGCTTGTCATGCGATCAGAGGAGGTGGCTCATTGTGGCATAGCAAATGCAGGGCTGTGACGAGGAACGTGGTAGCGGGGGCGTTATTTTCCAGAGGGCGTGCTTTTTCAGGGCCCAGCACACATGCTGCAACATGATATGATATTATATCATATTATAAACATATTTTCATTTATTTTGTAGCAAAACAGTTGATTAATGATGAGGCAGTAAAACTAACCACTAACACTACTAGATGGCAGCAGATACTGGAACTTCTGTTTATGTAAAACTTCGAACCAGGTGCTGGTAACATTTGGAACCTCTCAAAGTTTTCGACCAGGGCTCCACAAAAGCCTAAGGATGTCTGAAGCTATGTAAGAGCTCTCCACCTTACTGAAACAGCCTATGCCATATCAGGGATGTGGGGGCGAGCCAGAAGGTGAAAGATGACCTCTGATGAAATGAAGTAATGGCATCAGAAACCTAGAAATGATTTTAATGTTGGGTTAAGTTCCATGTTGATTTTCAGGGACATTGATATGGAGGGATTGCAGGCAATTATGAAATTGTGGTGTCAAGCAGTGGGGGCTCCTCCGCTAAGGCGGAGGAGTGTCGCCCCAATGCTCTGTGAGCAGTAGTTAAAGAACACTAAAATGATAATAACTAGTGTTAATATCATTTTAGTTTTCCTTTTGTGGTGCAGGGCTGGGCTCGACTGCCAGAGCAGGGCAGGAGAGGAGTGGTTTGTGCACTCCAAGGTGCACAATGAATTTTTTACCAGCCCTCTGGGGCCGACTATACCGTCATGGGCACTTTGCATTTTCTGCACCCAGATTGCATTACAGCCTGGGTGCACAACATGCCCCAGGCTCCCATTCCCTGCCTGAGCGCAGATCCACAGCGCTCAGACCAATCAGAGAGCAGCAGTGCAGCGTTGTGATTGCCTAGGGAAGTCAGGAGCCTGGGTGCTTCCTGTTCCAGGTTCCAGGAGCAACGGCGAGCGGACCGAGAGGCGGCGGGATGCCGCTTTTATTTTGGTGCTTGAGGCCTATTTTCTGTCCCAGACCTGCTCCTTGATAGAATCCTGACTGCTTGCACTCACTACCTCTCGAGAGTAAAGTGTACAATGGGATTAAGTGGTTACCCAATAGTTCCTGAGGCCTGAAACACCAGTTCTATTAACATTGCCCACCACAGATCCTGCACAGGATTAACTATCTGAAACAGGAGCCAGAGGAAAGGCCTAACACCCCCCATTGCTTTCTCCTTTGTCGTTCATACTATGGGGCTTATTTACAAGCCCATTGCGCCGCCGGTGTGTCACTTTTATTGACACACTGAAGGCACAATGGGCTTTCCCATATTCACAAGACCATGTAAAGTTACCCTGCATGACTTTTTATGGCCTTGTAAATATGTTTCCCTTTCACGCATAACTCTGTGTGAAAGGGGCACTCCATGGGTGTTGATGTGGATGTTCCCACTCAACATCCATGGAACTTGGCGCATTCCCAGATTTACAACATTTTGTAAACCTGGGAATGCGTCAGAATCCTATGCCTCTTCACGGGATGCGTAAGGAGGCGCAACGAGGAGAAATACTTTTTTTCCCCATGTTTTTTTCTTCTTCGTTCATGTGCTGCATTCTGCAGCATGCATAGAAAAAGGAAAATGCCTTTAATGATTGTTTTTGTACAGGAAAGTCCTGCCTGCACAAAAACAGTCATCCCCTCAGTGCAGGCACCCTTGCAAAATGATGCAAGGGTGTGCCTGCAAAATGACACAAGGGGTCTGCGCTAGCTCACTGATGTGTGTGTACAGGAGAGAAGGACGGGAATGCGCTCCATCTTGTAGATCCAGCGCATTTCTGCCCTTTTTGTTTTACACACGGCAGCATGGCAGGAAGGCTTGCTGCTCTGCCGTGTTTTAAAATATTGTAAGTCAGGCCCTATGTCTCAGAACCCTCTTTCTCCTTCTTCTCTATTTTGTTTATCTCAGACACTCTCACGTTTCCTCTTTCAGTTTCTCTCTGTCTCTCTTTCACCTTATCTAATACTCCAACTTTCATAATCTGCTGACCGTTGTCGACCCAATTCTCTATAGCTTTCCTTGCCTCGCACACTCACTCACCCTTTCCATCTGGAAAGCAAATGCACTCTCAGGGAGTGCTGATCTTTCTCTCTGTCTCTCTCCCCATATGTCCCCTGTTGGTCTCCTTCTCTGTATCCTAAAGTTTTCTTTTTCATTTTCTTATTTTCTGTCTCTTTATATTTGTCTCTTTTTCTCGTACCCTTCGCCTACTTGCCTCTCTCTCTCCTCCTATATTACCCTGCTTCCCCTTCTGACTCTACTCCTCGCTTACTCTGCCTTCCCCTCAGGGTGTGTTCTCTGCATCTTTCCTTCTATCTCACCCCTTCCTCCCTTTAATCCCCGTCGCTGCCTTCCCCCATCCTGTAGCCACAGTCTCACTTTGAGTAGTCAGCTGCCCTATAATCCTCATTATGAGCCTTGCTGTAATTTTCTCTAAAGTGGACCAATTTTCGTGCACTTTTCTGTATTTATCCTGCTTTGAATTTTAAAGAAGCCACGGAGGGCTGCCTGCAATTTCTTTCTTGATATCCAAGGTCTGGCAGGTAATGAAAACCCCTTAATTTCTTTCTCCCTAGGCCCCGCTCTTCATCAGAACGTAAACAGCTCTGGCTTTCTGTTCCAATCAGGCCCTGGTCAGGCAACCCTATTCATCCTTCCTTTGCCTTCTGATTCAGTTTCCTGTCATGTTTTGATGAGCTGTTTCTCTTTTCACATTCAGGCCCCATATTGTCCATATTCCATTCTCTTACAAATGTATACATTCTTTTTGAAATGGACATTGACCATAGTGTTCGCATCTATACGAAGGTGATTGTACTCTAGAATGTCACGAACAAGAATATCATAGCACACTAAATATAGTGGACAAATTATAGAGGGACAAAATATCAAAAGGCAAGTTCATAAATGGAAATATAAATGTACTATTCTAAAGTCCACATCTATGTACATTATATCTAGAACACAGAATTTAGAAAACCTTAGCAATTCACTAAATAGTAAGAGGTTACAGGGACGTTAAAGTTAGGTTCAGATTTTACACACAAAACCATAGAAATTCAGCAGTTATATTGATGGTTATCTCCAGGAACTATAACTCTTGCCCTAGGGTAACTATAACTTGCACCCCCGCCATGCACAGCCTTCTCATCAATAATTTTATAGCAAATGTTGAACTGATAATATCAATGATGTCATCGAAGATGTCATGAGTGATACAATATGTGACATAATTAGCAGCGCATGGCGAGGGTGCCATGCCTGTGGGAGGGTGGCCACAGGGCATGGCCTGCGACCAGCCCTGCTGCCCACCTTCCGCATGTAGCCATAACCCCAAAGGCAGCCAACCTGCAGGGCCTCTCCCCGGGCCAATTTTATCCTCAGGGACCCCATCTCCTCCCCGGGGCTGCTTTAGGCCCTGGGACCCCATCCCCCAGGGCCCATCATTATATTCATGGGGGAGTGGGACATTCAGCCCCTTTTCCCGGGTGAATTTCAGCCCCCAGGACCCCATTCCATTTTTTTAGGGGATGGGTTAAGTGGCCCGCATCCCTGGGACGTTTTCAGCCCTGGGGACAGCATTCCCTGGGGCCAACCACTATATTTATGGGGAAGGGGCATGTAGCCCACCTCCCCGGTCCAATTTCGGCCCAGGGGACACCACTTCCCCTGGCCCAGCCGTAATAAAATGTGGGAAGGTTCACATGGACCCCTCCCAGGCAGATTTCAACCCCATGGACCTCATCCCCGAGTCCTGGCCAAAGTTAGTAAGGGGGAGAGGGGCATGCAACCCCCCTTGCCGGGCGGACTTTGGCCACTGGGAACCTCATCACCGGGGGCCGGCCAACAAAGAGTGGGTGCCCTGGAGCCCACCCCAGGCATCCACCATATCTTTGTTGGGGGGTCGCAGGTGAGCGGCAAGGTCCCCACGGCCTCAGCCGGGTCCACACATCCAGCAAGAGATGGCATTACTCCCACCTATAAGGAGCAGCTAAAAATGCTGCTCCCTGCGGGCGGGAGCAATAATCAGATATGCTTTCCTGCCCACATCACTGCAGGCAGGGAAATAGATCTGAAGTCCACTCTCAGCTGGCAGGAACATATTCAAAGCTCCCGCTAGCTGGGAGAGGACTTAATGTTTGCTCTCGCTTTGCTGGAGCTTTGAAAATGCTCCTGCCAAGTGAGAGCAGACACAGATTTCCCTGCCCGCACCAGTCGGGACCATGCGACATGGTAGGAGTCGGTCCTGGGAATGGGGTCTCTAGGGCCATTAATGGCTAACCTATGTTATTGAGGCCGGGCTCCGGGGGATGGGGACCCACCTTTTCACCTCTGCCCAGGAATTGGGTCCCGAGGCCTATATTGGCCAGAGAGGAGGAAAGCATACCACATACCCCTTTTTTATAAGGCCGGGCCCCAGGTGATGGGTCTAAGGGGCCGAAATAGACCCAGGTAGGGGTCCGTGGGGCCCCCTCTCCCTATTCAATATTGGCCAGGCCCCAGAGGATAGAGTTCCCGGGGCTGAAATCAGCCTGGGGAGGAGGGCAACAGCACCCCCCTCCCCTATATGAACTAAACAAATTCCCCCAGGACCTGCACCACCTGGAGGACTAAAAAAAGCACATGCGGGAGACTGCAGATCCTCCACAATTTCATGCCAAACATAAAAAAACAAGTGTGGCCCCAGGAGTGCTCACTGTGGGACCCCACCACCAGGCCTACGGGTTTAGGGTGTTCCTGTGTTTTAAAAAAAAAAATTGGGGACTCAAGCCGAGTTCAGAGTTCCAAGATGGCTGTCACCACTTCCTGGTTGAGGTTAGTGGCAGCCAATCAGATCTCACCATGAAATCTGTTGGATCCGCAAACCCTCCACATCCCTAGATATATATATAAATCTGTTTTTATAATGACTTTACCCCTTCGGTGCCAAGGACGTAATGGTTATGTCCACTGCAATGGTGCTGCTGTGCCAAGGATGTAAACATTACGTCCTGACAATGGCCCACAGGTGAAGGAATGGCGCTCCCCCAGTTGGGCACCCACCCACATGACTCCACTGGAGATGGCAGCGGAAGCACTTCCGCTGCCCCCCGACTCCTCCCTTGGTGATCTGATGACGTGATCAAGTGCAGCCGGGCTCGTGCTGGAAGCCATTTGCTTCCAGTGCGTTAAGGGAGGGGACATGTATTGGTGAGTCCTTCTTCTGGGTTTTTATTTTTTATTTTTACAGGAGTACAGACGCAGGGGGAAGGACTTTCCCCCTGGGTCTATAGAGAGTGCATTCCTGAACCACTATGAATCTACACCACTAGACACCAGGGATTTCTTTATGTGATATTTGGGGGAGCGACCCCTTAGGCAAGGCTCACTCCCCTGGGGCATATGTAATCCTTGTTTTGCCCCCCCCCCCCCTTGGGGGCTGATTTGGACGTTCTTTCTGCCGATATGCCCCCCACGGATTCATTTAAAATATATTTATCAGGGAGTGAGCGACCCCTTGGGCAAAGGCTGCTGCCCTTGGGGGCAGCATGTTTTCCTGTGTTTTGGCCCCTCCCCTGCGGCTAGATCAGCCATTTTGTCAGCCGATCTAGGCCCCCGGAGGAATTAAAACCGAAGAGAAGCCAGGGATTTTGTGCATTATGTTTAGGGGGAGCGACCAATTGTGCAAGGGTTGCTCCCCTTTTGGGGCATTAATAATTTGGCCACTTCAGCCCCCTTGGGGGCAGATTGGCTCTATATTTTTAGGCCCATTTGCCCCCAAGTGGGGGCAGAAGCCACTAGACCACCAGGGAGTTTATTATATGTGGTACATAATGTGTTTGGAAGCAGCCCCTTGGCCAAGGGTCGCTCCCCTTTTTGGGGTGAATATTTTGGCCATTTCTGCCCTCATTGGGGGAAGATCAGCCATGTACCTTTAGGCCTATTAAGCCACTAGACCACCAGGGATTTTATTATATTTGGCACATAATGTTTTGGGGAGTGGCCCCTTGGCCAAAGTTCGCTCCCCTTTTTGGGGTGAATGATTTGGCTGTTTTCTCTCCCTGGGGGCAAGTCAGCCATATCTGTTGGCCCATTTGCCCCCAGGTGGGGCAGAAGCCACTAGACCACCAGAGACATTTGTGTGTGAAATGTGGTTTGACTGATGAGTGTTTTGGCATTTGGCTGGCTGTGTGTGGACTGATGCTTGGTTGGCGGTGTGTGTGACTGGCATTTGGATGGTGATGGGCAGACTTCACAGTGTTTGATAATGTTAACTTGTTTTTTAATCAGATTAACAACCAATACTTATTTTCAAGCAATTTCTTATTGCATCTGTATTTTTGAGGTTTTCACAAAATTATATAGTGAACAACTTCAGTGAGCAACAAGTAAATGTAATATCCATTCAATTTGATGGTACAATCCTTGTGCATATACAACATAAAGTCACATGTTTCATAGAATATATGAATGCAATCTCACAACAAAACCCAATGCATTTCGGGTAAAAAATCCTTTGTCAGGGGCACAACGTTTAACGTTCAGTAGCATTCGATCATATCATCATCAGTTGCCTCCTGCCGGAACAAAAATTAAATTGGAATCAAAATCTACAACAACAACTTCCAATGAGAATAGAAAAATCACTTTATGCATCCACTGTGAAATCCAGTTTTCACTATCCATCAGTGTCAACCTCTGTGTGTGTAAAGATGGAGCCATCCCTCAATGATAAATATGTGATGAGAAAAGGAACACAGAAAGAACAAGAAAAAGTGCCACAAGTGAATCGGTGACGCGTGCGTGTGCCCACAGAATCTGAAGTTAAGGCGTGCGAGTCAACTAAAAATAACAACCGAGTGCTGTTTAACGGGTAAATCAAACATGCATATCACTTTTAGAATGTAGCTCTTAACGGTGATGAATTTGTATGAACTTTTGGAACTACAAAGCAAACGTGAACAGCGGCCAATTAACTATGGTGAACAATGCGGCACACGCGTGCGCTAGTCACCCCATGTGAAACCCAAGTGGAAAACCTTACCCGAAAGATGTATGTCGAAGATAAGCCTGCAAGAAAGGCAATAGTACTGACATTTAGAATATGCTTAATGCCATGAACATGCATCAAAAGTGCCAAGCTGCTCATCTACACTCACCGACCTGTGACGAGTAAGCGTTCCGCATCACGTGACTCCGTGATAACGTTGAGACGCAAAAGCATCCAACGCGCTTTAAATATGGTCTACCTCTGTCGGGGGAATTTAAACGCGACCCAACTTTATGGATATTTAGTCATGAAGTGTACATGCGCTCGCAGAACAACGAAATTACGATCAAGAGGAACTATACAAGCGCCCAAAAAAAAAATATATATAAAAAATGAAAAATGATTGCAATCCCTGTTTGCTTGTCAGACGCATGATGGGAAAGTTACCGATCTATATAGAATGATGTGAGTGTGGAAATATGGAAGCAAGGTAGTCCCGGTTTGCTAGTGGAACACGCGATAGAAAGTGACCAATATTTTTTAAGATGATGTGAGTGTGGAAATATTAACAGTTGAAGCAGAGACAGATGCACAATAAATAGAACAATGCATGGGGATATCAATTAGTATCAATAGTTTAGAGAAAACATAACATTTCATAGTGGTCATAGAGACCTTTCGGGATGATTGTTCCAAGATATTTAATCCAGAATGTTTCCCTACGTGCTAGTAGAATGTGAAAATCCATACCTGTGGGTTTTAACTTTTATGTTGCATATATACAAGGATTGTACCATCAAATTGAATGGATATTACATTTACTTGTTGCTCATTGAAGTTGTTAAACATGTAATTTTGTGAAAACCTCACAAATACAGATACAATAAGAAATTGCTTGAAAAGGAGTATTGGTTATTAATGTGATTAATCTTTTGAATTGAGTTCACCTTAATATTTTGATTGAAACCTTCAGGACCTTTTGCAGTGCACTGTGAACAGGTTCGGAGATTCTCTGTGCCTTTGAATAATTGTTGAATTGTACGCAGGGTAGTAGGCTGAACAAATAATCACAGAAGCATGCACTGTTCATATACTAGTACAAGTTATAATTATTAAGTAAAATTGTTAAACTCAGGTGTGCAGCTTAATATTGATTAATTTACTCATAACTGTTATTTTTTGTCATCATTGGTGATTGCAATGTTTTTTCCCCTTTTTATTCTAGTGCAAAGCTTTTGTTTTCCTCTTGGTCACGGTTTCGTCACTGGTAGATCTAGTAGATCTGTAGTTTGTGTAGTTGCAAGTGTTTGGCAATAAGACGTTTTTAGACTGTCTACTCCACATTAGTATCAGTGACCTGCATGAACATGTTTTTTGGAAATGCTGTAATAATAGCAGCCTATTTAGCTTCTGTTTTAATGTATGTGAAATTGTCTTTGTATTTGCGCTCAATGTGTATTGTCTTTCCTTGTGTGTAATTTTCTTTTTTTTTCTTTTCTAGTGGGATTTTGTTGGTGCTTGCTGTGTCTGCGCAGAGTAGGTGCTGGTGAGTCCAGCTGTCTTTAGCAAGTGAGTGGTATTGTTTTACAGTATATATGTATTTGTGTGCTTTGTACTGATTGACTTTACCTTGCAATTGCTATATGCCACTAGTGTTACTTTTTGTTTTATAAATCCACACTTTGTTTGTTACTTATGTTACACAGTATTGGGTATTGTTGTCTTATTTGTCAAGTTACTTTTCTTGGTCAGGATTATGACTAGCCACAGAATGACCGCTCAGCAGGTTGTTGGTATGCTTTTTGAGTCTTCGTCTGACCATGATTATGAGACTAACTCTGCATCTTAGCCAGAGTAGGAGTGCCAGGATTCTGGCAGTGAATATTCTGTCCGAGAGGAATCATCTGATGATGACATCACTCTCAGTGCAGATGAGGTGCCGCTTTTAGAGGAAGACACTGTTGTGTCTATAGTGCAGCAAGAGGCATCTGGATTGCACCCTGAGTCTGCAAAGCTTCCCATTGGATGTGCTGGACTCTGGGTTGACCCAAACATGGTGCAGCTGGTGTTGCCTGCCTTTAGTGTACAGGGTGTAGAGTGAATTGTGAAAAATATTTGCCTATAAATGTCTTTCAGTTGTTTATGGACAATGTTTTTTTGGCTGAGATTGTTGAGCAGACTAATTTGTATGCTGAACAGTATTTGAGGAACAACCGTGCCAGACTTAAGCCCCACTCTATAGCTACCCGGTGGACTCCAGAAAATCTGGATGAGCTGAAGAAGTTCTTGGGTTTACATTTTTTGATGGGCCTGATAAGGAAGCCATCGGTGACTTCATATTACTCTACTAATCCCTTCATGGCATCGGCTTTATTTTTTGCAACCATGAGTCATAATCAGTATTTGCTTCTTCTTTGGATATTGCATTTTTTTGATAATGCTTTGGCATTGCCACAAGATCACCCTGAATGTGGCCATCTTTTTAAGGTTCGGCCTGTCCTTGATCACTTTGTAGATCGATTTTCAGAGATCTATGTGCCAGGAAAAGAATTAGCCGTGGATGAGTCTTTGGTCCTGTTCAAGGGCCGATTGGTTTGTAGGCAGGACATTCCTAGCAAGAGGGAACGTTATGGAATTAACATGTATATAGTGTCTGAGTGTAGTACTGGATATGTCTATAATTTCAGGGTCTACACTGGTGGGGATTCCAGTATTGAACCCCTCGGTTGTCAGTCCACTTTTGGAGTTATAGAGAAAATTGTGAGGGAACTTGGTAGAGGGCTTTTTAATAAAGGTCACCATTTATATGTTATGTTATGTTATGTTAAAAACACTTTTATAGCGCACTGCTGCCCCAGCCAAGGGGCGTCCCGGCGCTTAAAGCAGGTCCCAACACAACAAAGCTATACAGAGGCAGAAGCGCACAGATCAATATACTAAAGTGAGGAAGGAAACAAATGCGTTTTGATGGCCCTCCTAAACTTCAGAAGCTGATCCATTTCACGCATATGGGGTGGAAGAGAGTTCCACAACTTTGCAGCCAAAACCCGGAAGGCTCGGCCTCTGGCCCTGCATAGCCTAAACCGCGGGACCACCACCAGGTTTTGACCTAGAGATCTAAGAGAACGCGAGGGCACGTAGGGCACCAATAGATTGGCAAGAATCTGAGGAGAGGCCCGCTTGAGGATCTTGAAAGACAGACACAGGGTCTTGAAATGGATCCTCTGTGCCATAGGCAGCCAGTGCAAAGCACGGAGGGTACTTTCCGCAGAACAGAACCTCGGTAAGCCTACCAGGGCTCTTGCTGCGGCATTCTGGACACGTTGCATCCGGGCAATTTCAGCCTGGTTGGCCCTCAACAGGAGCAAACTGGCGTAATCAAGCCGCGAAAGTATGGATGCCTGTATGACCAGCTGTCTGGTAGAGGCATCAAAGAACCTCAAGATGTGTCGCAGCCCTCGCAAAATGCCAAAACAGGTAGCCGCCACTTTTTTAGTGTGGACACTGAAACTTAAGATAGAATCTAACCACACCCCCAGATTCTTTACCTCTGAAACTGGAACAGGAGTAACACCCAGTTCCGGAGGCCACCACCTATCACCCCAAAGATCCGTCCGCTTACCCACAATCATGACCTCGTTTTTTTTTGCATTTAATTGAAGGCAATTGGCATTCATCCAACTAGCCACCGCCAAGAGACCATTCCGGAATCTGGGGGCGTCAAGGTCAGAGTCCCCACTCAAGGCAACCGCCAGCTGCGTGTCGTCCGCATAGGAGACCATAGTCAAGCCCCAATGCTTGACGACATCCGCCAGCGGTCTCACATAGAGGTTGAATAATGTGGGACTCAACGACAAACCCTGAGGCACACCCATCTCCAGCGAATAGAATTTGGACTCAAAAGGCGGAGTAGCAACCTTGAAGGTCCGATCAGTAAGGAAAGAGCGGAACCAGTCGAGAGCAATGCCCATGACACCCGCCTCCCTGAGACGTTGGAGTAGAATCCTATGCGAGACCGTATCAAACGCGGCACTGAGATCAAGTAATATCAGTGCCGCAGTCTGACCAGAGTCAAGCACAGAGCGGAGATGTTCCGTCATAAAGAGCAAGGCAGTCTCGGTGCTGTGACCAGCACGGAAACCATTCTGGGAGGGGTCCAGAATACTTGCCCGTACAAGATGTTCGGTCAATACCTCGTTCACGTGAGACTCAACAACTTTTGCGGCCCAAGGGAGGAGAGAAAACGGGCGATAGCTCTCGAGTTTTAGGGGGTCCATTGTGGGCTTTTTCAAGATAGGTGTTACAACAGCCTGTTTCCATTTAATTGGAACAGCACCTGCGGCAAGGGAAAGATTTATAAGATGACGCAATGGAGGGAGGCAGATAGTGGCAGAGTCTATAAACAGAGCTGGCCTCATGGGATCAGCTGGCGAGCCAGATTTTATCTTATGGGCTAGTTTTAAGAATGTCTCCATCGATAAACTAGGAAATGATACTAATGCCTCACCTATAGTTGATGTGGGACTGGTGGGCTCATCTACCGGCTCAATGAAGGAGAAGGCCCGGTAGATAACTTGAACCTTTTCAAGGAAAAAAGAGGCCAGATCTTCACAATGGGCCACAGAACAAATTTCTGCCGCCGGAGCTCTTTTGACCATCAGATCCTTTAGGACCTTAAAAATGAGCTTGGACGGATTGAGACTTGTTCTGAATTCCTGTGAATAATAGGCGGCACGGGCTCTACACACAGCTCTATGATATTGTTTGACTTTAGAAAGATACAGAGATTTTTTCCCAGCCTCATAGGATTTCCGCCAGTCCCTTTCTGCCTGTTTACAGGCTTTTTTTAACAGCACCAGGGAACTGTCGTACCATGGCCTGGGTTTTCTGGGACGACATTTCGTCCAGGCCGCAGGGATCAATACATCCAAGGCCCGAGAAACCCAATCACAGAAAAGGTCATACCCAGAATCAACATTGAGAAAAGGACCTAACGGGTTCGCTTCCAGCAGATGGTAGAAATCCTCCAGTTTAAGTTTATTCCAATGGCGTTTGTACACTACTCTATCCAGGGGCTTAAATGGATGTTCATTGATCGGAAGAGAGATTTTAACTAAAAAGTGGTCAGACCAGGCAATAGGGCTAGGCATAGCCACCTTGGCCCCTGTCAAATTTGTAAACAAAGGGTCAAGTATGTGGCCCCCCCACATGAGTGGGGGAAGTGACCAACTGAATGAGCTGAAAAGCCTCCAAATCCGCCAAAGTGCTGCTAATGGAAGAGATATGAGGGCAATCAAAATGAAGGTTAAGGTCTCCAAGAATGGTAAAGTTAGCGCAGCCCAATGCCAGTGAGCTAACACATTCCGGGAGAGCCTTTCAAAAAGCCGTGTCACATCCAGGAGGACGATAAATAAGAAGGCCAGATAGCGCAAAATGATGACTAATAGAGATCTTGAAGAATGCACTCTCACATCCTACCAGATTCACTACCCTCCAATCACAAGGGTAGCAGGACTTGACAACCATAGCAATGCCACCACCCCTAGATACCCGATTATGAGTAAAGATGGAATAGTCTGAGGGGAGAGCAAGATTCACAACTGCCATGTCTACTTCCTGAAGCCACGTTTCCGTCATGAAGAACACGTCAGGTGTCTCCTCCCGTAAAAGATCAAATAGTTCTGAATGGTGCTTCGAAAGGGACCTAATGTTAAGATTCCAGATAGTGATATCACGTGAGGCAGATGGTCGACTGCAAGAGGGCTTACACGGAGGTGACTCCATCAGAGCAGAAATTAAAGAGGGGGCATGAAGCGACCAATTGCCACAGGCACACTTATACTGACCACATAGGGGACTGACAGGCTCATACGCACAGCGTGGAACCGCTTGTCCGAGATACAGCAACTCATCCCTGGAATATCCCGTCACCGCAGCCATTACCTCAATAAAAAGGGACCAACTGCGAGCAGCATATCCCCATGCCTCGCGCCTCCTTAGCGCTGACGGGCGCAGACGGGCAGGACTCTGACACGACTCAGACACGATAATGGCGCACACGCTGCGCGCTTGAGGACTGGTTTAAATAGAGTGTCCGCGTGTGGACACCACCACTAGACCGCTCAAGATGGCGCCCCAAAGCGTCACCACCACCACTCCAAGATGGCGGCCGATTCCCCCCAGTAGCGTAACCCACCAGGACCGGACCCGCTAAAGCAGTGGTGAAATGACAAATTACAGTGCAGGTAAGAGGGAGAATGCCCTAGTATAAAAACAGGGGAATACAAACTAACTAAACAGAAATACAAAACGGGTAGTTTAAAAACGAGCACTGCGCACCTTCACCACAGCACTTAAATGCGCGAGCCCACAAGCGCTCTGCAGAGATAGGGTACCTTTTTCCAATGATGTTCCATTGGTGAGGGAATTGTTCAAAGTGGACACTGCTGCTTGTAGCACAATCCGCTCTAACCGTAAACGTTACCCAAAAGAGCTGGTTTGTGAGAAACGTGAGAAGGGACAGTGCAGTGCCTTGCATAGTGATGAACTTCTAGCTCTGACATTTTTTGACAGGAGAAATGTCTATATGCTGACTACCATCAATGATGAAAGTACTTCACCTGTTACTGTTTGGGGTCAGGTTGCTGAAGTGCGCAAACCTGTGTGCATTTTAGACTACAATAAGTACATGGATGGTGTAGATCGAGTAGATCAGTGGTTGGAACCTTACACTGCTGTTCGTAAGGCGTACATTTGGTATAAGAAGTTGCTATCCATTTATTCCATTTAGCAAGCTATAATGCTTTTGTTTTATTTAAAGTTTGTTCTCCAGAGTGAAAGAAGATATTTGTTCAGTTTCAGCAGTCTCTGATAGGCAGCCTTGTTTTAGTGGAACACGCAGGAGCACCTAGAGAAGCAGTGATGGAGCATGTGGCTGGATTGAAAGATCGCCACTTTCCTGATCACCTTCCTCCACAGCCAAAAAAGACTTTCCCGATAAGAAATATAGAGTCTGTGCCCGAAGAGGTATGCGGAATGAGAGTCATATGTACTGCCCCTATTGTCCTTCTAATCCTGGGCTGTGTGTGCCAGCATGGTTTAAATTGTACCCCACGCAACAGAGTTTTTGTTGCAACCATGAGCATAAAGGTAAACTGACAGGGTCTGTATTGTTTTCTATTTTTTGTTCAGATTTCATGATTGTGGTGTTATGTTTGTTGTTATAATTTTGTATCTATTGCCAATTGGTTTGTGTTTTCTTTTTTCCATAAAAAATGTGATGATGGTGTACATGGACTCATGCTTGAATGGTGATGTATATGGACTGGCGATTGGCTAGCTAGCAGTGTCAATGGACTGGCGCTTGGCTGGTAGTGTGCATGGACTGGTGCTTGGCTAGCAGTTTGTGTGGACTGGTGCTTGGCTGGTGGTGTGTGTGGACTGATGCTTGGCTGGCTGTATGCATGGACTGGCACTTGGCTGGCAGTGTGTGGACTGACCCTTGGCTGGCAGTGTGCGTGGACTGCAGCTGGCAGTGTGTGAATAGTGACTTGTGTAGGAAGGTGGAATCTGACTACGTGATTGCCCCCACTTTTTTTCTGGTGTTTTTCCTGGTTTTCGACTTAGTTTGGCTGGGATCCTGCTATTCAGGACCCCAGCCTATCTGCTTTCTCCCTTAAATGGATTCCATGTACTTTAGGTACACTCCAGATTGGATTCTGGGGTACCCTTATCAGTCCCTAGTATATGGTACACTATGTACCCAGGGCATAGGTACCCCAGAGGCCTACCAGAGGCTGCAGCATGTATTATGCCACCCCTGGGAAGCCTTCCAAAATGACACCACAGGACTGCTACTGCAGCCTGGGTAAGGTGGTGCATGCACCCCTTACTGAGATATAGGTTCACTATATCTCTCCATATCACTGCACATTTAAACCTATCAGTCAGCCCTATGGCAGGCCTTACTAATCCTGAAGGCAGGGTGCTGGGTTTTATGTGAGAGGGTGCCCAAGCATGAGCAGAGCCCCTCTGCAGCCTTTGGAACCTTAATTCCGGGGTTGTTTGTGATGCAGCTAAACCATATTCTCTTAAGTGCATTATAACTAAACAGTAAATGCTAACTTTGGGATGGCTGCACGGAAACATGTTGTGTTTGGTGTCAAACACTTTGGAATCATAACCCCACACCAGAAACTGATGTGAGAGTATGATCCCACCCTTCTAGAGGGAGAGACATGACAGCACCGGTATACCCGGTACCAGCTTACAGAGCCCTGGCATCACAAAATGGATGCTGCCAGCCACAGACACGAGTCTGCCCTCCTGCTGCTGACTGAAACTCCAGCAGGGGAAGTCTGGACAATAGGTTTCCTGTCACAGGGAGGTGTCACCACCTCCGAGACAGGCTTTAGTGTATTGGAGCTGTGTAGGTGCACTCCAAGAGTGCTTTGAAGTTCAGCACTGGGGACACATTTGGTGTCCCTGTGCATAGTTCAGCTCAAACTGGTTGCAGGGGCTACCAGCCCCTGCTCTGGCGTGAAACTGGACAAAGGAAATGGGTGTAGCCACCCCTCTTTCTTGACTCTCCAATAGATGGGTCCCCAGAGTATGTCCAACCCCTACCTTGGGTATAAGAAAGGAACCCCTGGCAACAGGACTTTAGATTCCACCTGGACGAAACTCTGATACTGAATCCTGGAACTTCGACGATCTACACTGAACTAGATGACTGAAGAATCTCCCTTGGAGTAAAGGAGTTACTCCCCTGCAAGGCAGGCACCAAAGACACATCTGTCCAGTTTGCATCTCCGAAGCTCCCGCCGGACTCCAAAGAATTTTGCAACATAGGAGGTGGGTTTCTGAGGTTGATCTGTGCACTCAGCAATTCTGAGGCCTGTATCCCTCATGGAAGATTATGCAACCCGAACCCCTGGACACCGCGACCATTTGCAGAAGCATCAGTTTTCCAACGACTCCTACGGCTGAGCTTTGGGTTACTTGTAGCCCTTGACCCCGAGCACCATTTGCACTGAAGATTGCCCACTTACACTCCACGGGTGTTCCGTGAGCTGGCCCTTTGTGTTTTCTCTCAAGGTCCCTTCGCGATCCCTAGTCCGTCATCTGGTGGGTCCCTGTGAAGGCAACTTTAATTCTAATTGGGCTTACCTGGTTGCTCCAGATGTGTTCTGACTCTCCATTGCTTGGGGAGTCCCCAGGACTTTGCTGGTCCGCACCGAAGCATCTTTTCTCTTTTTGCGTGGGTTGCTGTTACCAAGGCTTGTTGGGTCCAATATGGGCACCGACACCGCAGCACTCGACATCCTTTGTGGGACAGCTCAAATCCAGCTCCTGGTTGTCCTCGACGCCTTCTGGTCCACGTGGATGCAGAGTCAAGCTTCACCTCTTCGCACCTGAAACACCCAACATCGGTGGGCATTCGTCTATCATGCCCCTGGTCACTGGCAAGTGACCCAGACTCTATCCCCTCTGCTTTCAGGTTCTTCTGATCTTTGATCCAGGCTTGGATCACACCGGACACTTCGCTCCTTCCCGGCATCAGCACTTTGGAGCAGATCGCCATTGAAATCAACGATGATTCCCGAAACCATTTGACACCTGTGCACCTGGCGTCCCTGGGTGAGGTAACTTCAGTACTATAGTGCTCCCGTGGGTGCTGGCCCTAGAAACCCCTAAGTCTAAAGGGGGTTGCTCAAAGTCTTCTCCTAAGTGTCCTTAACTTCGAAAATTTCAACCGCGACTTGCCCATAGAATAGTACGGGGCTCACGCCTGTGTTCTCACACTGCATGCGTCCCCCATGGGTCTCCTGTGTCACTACCTTGGGTGGTTCCTTGCGGTCCCAGCGATTCTACGTGCTCTAGGCACTGTGTCTAGTCAAGTCGTGGTTCTTATACCACTTTCTTAATAAATGGTTTGATCCGCCCCTAGGGCCTATTGTATATTGTGCTATTTACTGTCATTTTAGAACTGTATTATTGTGTGCCTTGCTCTCTAACTTCATAAAGAGGTTAGTAGAGAGTGTTTAGAAATAAATACATATCTTTTATATATATACCTTGTGTGGTTCTCCTTTCATTTAGTTATTCAAGATGTTATAATCTGGTAAACCAAGCTGCCTTACACTCCTTCAAGACTTAGCCTGAAGGCTGCTCTCCAAGGCTAACACTAGGATAGCTTTCAATAAAGGTTGTCTTTAAACCTATCATCAATAAGGGTTGTTTGGACTGGTGCAAGGTGCCCACTATAACTAGTGCACAACATATGCCAGGCCAACTTCTCACAACTTGCTGCTGGTCACTACACACACTGCTAGCCAAACACCAGTCCACACATTCTGTCAGCCAATGTGGTTGCTTTGTCAGGCATGTGGGTGTATGAAAGTGATGGGCCCTTGAATATCGCTGCTTATTGATGTGAGTGTTGTAAGGTGCTGGACCCGCAGCTGGCAGTGTGAATGGTCTTGTATGCGTCATGTATGAAAGGTGTGTGAATGGCCTGTAAAGAGGTTGGTGCATTGCCGTGGCTTTACAGCTCACGAGCTGTGATTCATTGGTTCAGGTTCTTAACATTTTAATTATCAACAGTACATTTTCTTTTTGTGAAATCTATTATTAATAAAATTTGATGCTTGAACCTTAACTCACCCTCGTGCCAAATCCAACCAGCATGTGTGTGTACTTGATGAATAGTTGGCAGTGAGGTAATATTTGTCTTTTCTGTCTTTCTCTGCAAAGGTGTACATTGTTTCTAGGGGAAATCTACCAATTCTAGGTATTTTCACAAACTGGAAACCCAGGGGAGTACAGGTTGGTGTCCCTCTCGTGTATCCCAGCATGTTTTCTTAACCAAAGTGCCCTGCAAGCCTCAAAATATGTATACCGTCACACATTTTCCTTACATTAGTGTGCCATATTCAGTGGCGGCTCCTCCTCTAAGGCGGAGGAGCGTTGCCCCACAGCCTTTAGCAGTGAAAGAAAGGAAAAATAAAATGATAACTCACGTTTTTATCATTTTATTTGTTCCTGCTGCAGTGTCTCGGTGGACGGATAGCTCTGTTCTGCTCTCAGAGCGGGGGGGGGGAGTGGTGGGCACTATGTAAGTGTGCATGAATGTTTGACTGACCATCTCGGACTGGCAAAACATTCATGCACATTTTGAAAGTTCTCCATCCAGGCTGCATTACAGCCTGCATGGAGAGCATGCCCAGGCTCCCATTCCCTGGCTGAGCAGCGAACCACAGCGCCCAGACCAATCGCAGTGCTGCAATGCAGAGTTGTGATTGGCTATGGGGATCCTGGGTGCCCAGGTGCTTTCTGTTTCAACAGAAGAATCCAGGAAGAGGACGGAGGAGAAGCGCCGGTGGCCGGCCGGACAGAAGGTAAGTGATTTTTTTTATTTTTCTTTAACTCTCCTTCCCCTCGCCCTCCCTCCCCGCACCACTGCTGCTTCCCGGGAGTAGGCACCACTGGCCATATTCTTCTATAATCAGAAATAAACCACAGATTACATGCCACCCAGTGTTCCCCAAGTTCCCCCGATAAAAATGGTACCTCACTAGGCAGTACATTCCTAGCAAGAGGGCACGTTATGGAGTTGAGATGTATATGCTGTCTGAGAGTAGTACTGAATATGTCTATAATTTCAGGGTCTGTGATGGAGCGGGTAAAATATTTTCTTTTTATATACCCAATCCATTTATATATGTTTATATTAAAACAAATAATATCTAATTCTAATGAATAATGGAGTGATGTGATGAAAATTAATCAACCTTATTAACCAAGAGAATACACGTGGGAAAGCATTTGCATGGCTAAAATAATAAGTGAACTAAGTTGGTACGCATATTAAAATGATAAGTGTTGCTTAGGCAATGTTATTGTAATTTGCGCCTAAATAAACCAGCATTAACGGCTTTAAATGTTGCATATGGCTAGATAAATGCATACACATAAGGGTATTAGTAAGGGAATAACACTGTTTTAATCATTTCTATGTATTAATTACGATTTTGTGTTTCTTTGCTTAAGTTGACTATTCTGGCCTACCAAAAGATGGCTGCCGATTGAATCCTAACTAAAGTACATGACTTCATAAATTGAGCAATGGAGAAAGGCGCCTGCACCGACTTCCTTGTGGCCTTTCCATGAACCATCGGACCAGGTCCATGAAGACTACCCTGGGCGAGGTGCCAATGTCCCTGAACATGAAGCAATTGTTGCCATTTGGGAACCAAAAGCCACCTATTTACAATAGACTGATACTTTCTTGACCTGGGAACAGCCTTTCCCATGCGCCTAGTTTATTCATCATCCCCATGTGAAATTTGGAGAATGTTTCTTAAATGTATTGGGATGTGGCTGAATTCAGCCAATCAGTGGCCTGGAAATAAAGAAAATGTTACTGTTATATGTAAATTTTAGTATAAATATTAGTAGTCTAGGGAGGGATATTAGCTCGTGACCCCCTAGCTGATCGATGCTACTCTATGCGACACTCTATGCTGCTCTTCGCTAGGAGATCCTTATGCTGACGGAAGAGGACGGGACTTTAGGATTCTGATGGACTTTCTGAGGACCGGTTCTGACTTAGAAAACGACAAATAGCCAGAATAGGTAAATATGACAAAAGATAATATGGTATTGTTAGGATTTAACCTGCAATTTAATTAGATAAAGAAAAAACATTATTTTAAGAACTGTATCGGGTGATTATTTCTTGAAATGATTATTGAATAATTTGAGAATTAAAGAGTCATCAAATTCTATTTCAACTAAATGATCTAGTCGACCTCCGGATGGAGGAACTAGTAGGGTAAGTCAATAGATGAGTTTTCCTCTATCCAAGTGAATAGCTGTAGTTCGAGATCAGATATCTCCCCTGTAAGGCACGGATAGTTTGAAGAGAATGAATGTTGGTGTTATGGGCCCCACCAGCGTGTGATGTATGTATGTGCGTGTGTCTGAGAAATCATTCTGTCCGTGGATGCAGGGGGAGATTTTGTGTTCTGAACTGCACCAGTATTTCTGGTAGCAAGATGATGGTTTTTATTGTTTTGGTTTGATGATTTTGGCATGTATATAGCTTATCGATTATTGATTGGTATTGATATATGTACTAACACTATATGTTGAAGTCGTATTGAGTTTTATGTTGTCTGTACAGCTTCTGGGAGGTAGGAAGTCGGGAATTGGTAACAGTTCCATAGCAGAGCAGAGGTAAGTGCTGCTCTGGGGAAAGACGGAATTGTGGTTGCCCGTAGGTAAACGGGAGAAACGTGTGACAATTGAAGTTACACGGCGCATTGTCTGGGTTCGATTCGGTAGCATTGCCGAGTGTTGCCATTAGTGATTTCCTGTGTGAAGAAAGGCGTGAATGATAGCAAAGGGTTACCTGTGAAATTTTGGTCTTAGGTACCAGCAAACCAATTGGTATGCCGATAACGCTTATCACTGAAAAGGTAGCGGTTGTTCTCTGAGCTTGTTAGAAGGACAAAGTAGAGGTAAGCGCTGCTTTGTTAAATGTATGTTATAATTCTGTAGTAGGGCAGAGGTAAGCGCTGCTCTCGGGAAGCAGAATTCTCGTGGGAAAGGTCTTTTGCTATTCTGTGGGTAGCGGAGCAGACAATGGAGATGCTTGTACGTTGTAACTAACAAGTGTTGTAAAATTGAAACAAAGTCTACCGAGTAGTTTTGTAAAGGAGGGGTAGACTGTAGACAGGAGTCAGGAGCAGGAGCTGCTGCAGCGACTGCTGACGTCAGGAGGACCGCGCTGGCATTGGACAGCTAGTCAGTGACGTAAACGCTCCAGGATTGGTGCGTTAGTGTGAGTCGCGCAGGGATTTGAGGTTGTGACAGTGACGTAGACGCTCCAGGATTGGTGCGTTAGTGTGAGTCGCGCAAGGATTGGAGATTGTGACAGTGACGTAGACGCGCTAGGATTGATGCGTGAGTAAGAGTCGCGTTGCTATTGGACTAAAGATCGTACCGTTGCAGGAAAGACTAAAGGGTTCACGAAAGAAAGGAAAATGTATTATCATTCACCTGAAAAGAAGAAAAAATCTTTATTTAGTAAAATGAGGAATTGGTTTGTGAAAGACAAAGAGATTGTGACTAGGGAAGGACAGTTACTTCCCCCAGCGAAAACTCCCGCATCCTTTATGGTTGCGAAATATGGGTACCATACTTGCATCTGGTTAGACAATTGGGCGAAGTATACAAAGGAAGACGGAGTTTTAGCGTTTCCAGAGGATGGGTCCTTTAATTTGGCAATATTGAGGAACTGACGGGAGAGGATGATGGGCTTAGATCCGCGACCTAGGCCTACGCAGTTTTAGGCATTGACAGAGTGGGAAGATGACATGCATGAGCGAGAGAAACAGAGAAATGGCAGTAGGTACATGTTTGGACGGCCAAATGATCGCGAAACTCATTGTGATCGAATGAGAAGGTGGCGAGATGCTAGTATGACTGAAGGACTGTTTCCCGTTAGAACTGCAGGAGAAAGTGAAGGAAGGAAATGCCTAGAAAAGAAAAATCATGTAGAAACCCGGAGGTATGGGGCCAACGAGACAGATGATGATGTCCTAGATGATATGTTTTCCAAAAGCCCACCTCCGTACAGGCAGGAACCAGAAACGCCAACTGCAGATACACCAGTGAGGGAGACTCTGAGAATCATTAAAACAGAAGTTGTGACTCCGGAAGTAAGAAGAAGAAATTCTCTTAAGGAACGGGGAAAAGAAAATAGGGCAGAGAGTGAAAATTCTAGGGAACTAGCAAAAACCACATTAGAACTGACAGAGAAGATAAGAGAATTGACGAAAAATCTAGAAGCAGTTACTGTCCCTGTGACCATCGGTCCTGTTATGCCTATTTTTGAGAAGCAGAAAGACAGTGAGCACGGACTAACAGTCCCGTATGTGAACAATAGACACGAAGAACAGCCCCTGATGAGAGCAAAAGAGAATTCCTGGGGACATACAATGAGTAAAAGTGAATTGCATGTGTCAAAGAACCCATTTTATTGTCCTGATACTGCTGAGAGAAGCAGAATGGTAGGAGGATCAATATTAGAACCACAGAGATTGACAGAACCAGGGAATGTAGAGAAATCAGTGAGCATAACTACTGAAGAATTGAATGAATGGCTGAAGGGCTTGCAGGATAAAGAAAAGGAATCTCATACCGTTGATGTGGCGAAATTACGGATGGTGTTAGAAGAATTGATTGTAGGGACCATCCCCACAGAAAAGCTGAAGAACTACCAAGATGAGGAATTACTGTTTTTGGTCAAAAGTGTCACTTGGAGAGCAAAGAATTTACATGACAGACTAGCCGAAATAGCAAGTGAAATGGGAATTGACATGGACAAGGTAAAAACTTTACAGAAGCCATACTGAGTGGATTTCACAGAAAAAGACATTGAGAATCTGAACGCTGCAGGACGAATAGGGCAGATTAGGGACATAATCACAGTATTGAGGAAATGGGGAGATGTGGACAAATGGAAGAGCAGGTGGTATAGGAAGCGGGATGATACCTCATACAGAACATTTCCAGCGTTTCCTGTGAGAGAAAAGGAGAAGGTGGTGACAGAGTTCCCTATGAGAGAGATTCCAGGAGGGGGATATGTGCATGTCCCATGGACCCGACAGGACATTTTGTCATTACGGGAAAAGCCGGTTGAGTGGTACAGACAGGTAGACAGATTTGTTAAATTGTCAAAAGTGCTGTGAATTGATCTGAATAGTCTGTTTGATATAATAGTGCCAGCAGACTTGTGGGCAGAATGCAAGATAGTCATAGATTGGCCAACCAAAGAATACCCGAGAGATCCCAAAACAGGAGCCCCAGACCCAGAGGAAATGAAGAAATATGAACAGGTCATGGTATTCTTGAAAAACAAAGTTCCTCCAAAAGAAGCAGACTGGGTTAAAATAGATCGAACACATCAGGAAGTGAAAGAGTCAGTCCACGCATACTATGAGAGCTAATTTTAGCTTTCAAACAGTTTAGTGGGGATGACAGTCTGGGAGAAAAAGACCTGAGTCATTTTGTGTACAGATTTGTGTATGGTCTGCGTCCAGAAATTGGGGACATGATTAAGCAGCGTGGACTGGCAGAGCAAGAAAATAGATGAGATCCTAAGGCATGCTAAATACTTTAGTGATGAGATTGAGGCAAAGCAGCGAAAACTAAAAGAAAAGGCAATGTGGGCTCAAGTGAAGGTTGCAGAGAGACAGGAAGCTCAACTGGGAGAACAAGCTAATAATCCAGGCATTAAATCAAGATTTGGCCCGGGAAAAGGGAAGGGTAATATAGAAGAAGCAAAGAAGAAGTTCCCATGTCACAATTGTGGAAGATTAGGGCACTGGAAATCCGAGTGTAAATATCCACCAGGTACTAATAATGAAAATCCGTCATTGAATCCACAGGTGCAGTGTGAGGGGAGTGGCCCACCGCCGCAACAGCAGAAGGCTGTTAATCCACAGAATCAGGTGCCAAAACCGCCCTTACCACAGAGCCGGAATACACAGAAATATAGTAAGGAGACGGGATTCTACAATGAAGAACAGGTAAACAAACCGCAACGCGCGAGCGCTGTGTCACAGTATTGGCTGCAAAATGACGAAAGTGAGCCAGAAGAGATTTATTGACGGTGCCGAAAAGAGGAAGCAGGGTGCGTACTTGGTGCATCTCTAGAAATAGATCAGACAGGACCATTTGTGGATGGGAAAGTTCATGATGAAAACATTACTTTTCTAGTAGACACTGGAGCTACACGATCCACTGTCAGATCAGCAGATGTGAAAAATCTTCCTCTTTCGGATGAAACAATCCAAGTAGTCGGTGTATCAAACACCCAGATTAAAACGTACCTTACTGAACCTGTAAAGGTCAGAATAGGAAAATTTTCAGACATGCATCGATTTGTGGTGTGTGACACCAGTCCTGTGAATTTACTAGGTAGGGATTTGTTGTGTAAAATGAATTGCTCCATATTCTGTACACCAGACGGAATAGCCTTTGAAACACCAGATGAAGATGTTCTGTATAAGATGACCATAGCTAACAGAGAGTGTGAGGTTGCTGGAACCTATGCAGTATTCAATCCAGATGAATTGCCCCCTAAATTGAAACAGACAGTGAAGGCAGCAGTCTGGGATTTCACTGGAGAAGATGTAGGCCTGATGAGAAACGTAGACCCAGTGAGAATCGCTGTAAAAGAAGGAGCAGTTTACCCAAACATTCCACAATACAGACTGACACCTGAAATAATAGCAGGAGTAACCCCTTTGATTGAGAAAATGATCCAGCAAGGAGTGTTAAGGGAGATAATGAGCAGTCCATGTAATTCGCCTATAATGGGACTGAAGAAGCCGAGTGGGAAGTTCAGGATTGTGCAAGATTTGAGAAAGATTAACAAGATTGTTGTCTCATGTTGTCCCATTGTTCCAAATCCCTCAGTAATATTGTATCAGATTCCTCATGATGCAGAATGGTACACAGTATTTGATTTGTGTCATGCTTTCTTTTCCATTTCGTTGCATCATGACAGCCAGCCGTTTTTTGCATTTCGGTTTGGAGAGCGTATTTTGGCATGGTGCCGAATCCCACAGGGGTACACAGAGAGCCCCTCCATTTTCAATCAGTTGCTAAAGAAATCCCTGCAAAGTCTTACCATGCCTGAGAATTCAGTTTTGGTCCAGTATATTGACGACCTATTGGTGGCGTCAAAGACACGTGAGGCCTGTGAAACAGACACCATAGCCTAGTTAAATCATTTGGCATATGGAGGACTGAAGGTATCTCCAACAAAATTACAATACTGTAAGAAGGAAGTAACATACTTGGGTCATACTATCGAAAAAGGGCTGAGAAAAGTAACCATAGACAGGATCGGAATCATTAGGGGAATGAGAGCTCCAATGACCCAAAGAGAGGTGAGAATGTTCCTAGGAATGGTTGGTTACTGTCGTCAGTGGATAGGTAATTTTTCCCTGATTGCCAAACCATTAGTGAAATTGACAAAAAGCGCGGTCAAAGACCCCCTTGAACTGAATAAAGAAGAATTGGCAGCATTTAAACAGCTGAAGAACAGTCTTTGTGAAGCCCCTGCTCTGGGCATGCCAGACTATGAGAAAGAGTTTGAGCTATACTGTAGTGAGCGAAACGGATGTGCACTCTCAGTGTTAATACAGAAACATGGAAGGCAAAGGAGACCAGTGGCATATTTCTCGTCAATGTTAGATCCAGTGGCGATACGTCTGCCAGGATGTCTGAAAGCAGTAGCGGCTACATGCCGAAGCCTAGAGCAGAGTGAGGGAATCGTGATGGGGTATCCAGTAAGAGTATTTGTACCTCATAATGTGGCCATCCTTTTGATAAGGAGTCGAACACAGTTCATGTCACATAGTCGGCTGACTAAGTATGAAAAGGTCATTCTAGGTGCAACCAATGTGAGTCTGGAAAGATGTGTGAATGTGAATCCAGCTACACTTTTACCTGATGCAGAGAGAGTGGAGATAAGAGAGGACGTTGATCATGATTGTCTGGATGTGCTTGACTACTGCACGAAACCTCGACCTGACATAAAAGATCTGCCACTGCCAGAAAGTGATTATGTGTTTTTTTGTGGATGGATCCAGTCTGAGAACAGATGAAGGAGTGTTGGGCGCAGCATATGCAGTATGCACAGTTTCAGCAGTTATAGAAGCATCAACCTTGAAAGGAGTTAAATCCGCTCAAGTAGCAGAAATAGTGGCATTGACAAAAGCATGCAAAATTGGGAGGAATGTGAGAGTGACTGTGATGACTGATAGCCAGTATGGCTTCGGAGTTGTCCACGACTTTGGCCAATTGTGGCTACAAAGAGGTTTCCTGACCTCAAGTGGAACTCCCATAAGGAATGCAGAAGTGGTTGGAAAATTGCTTGAGGCAATACAAATGCCCAAAGAATTGGCTGTGGTGAAATGTGCTGCTCATGGACAGGGTAGTGATTACAGGGAGTCGCTTTGCGAATGACATGGCTCAGTATTGTCCCGAAACCAATACTCAATTAATCGGTCAAAAGAAAAGGAAATGTCTTCTTGCACCATAATGTTTACTAACGTTGTGGGAACATGGGATGAAGTGAGGCAGTTGCAGGATGAGGCAGTTGATAAGGAAATGAGGCAGTGGGTAAAAGCAGGATGTGCACCCAGGGAAAAGGATCATGTATGGTTCTATCGGGATGGAAGACCAGTAATGCCTGATAGCATGATGTCAACAATGGCACGGATGTATCATGGCCAAGGACATCTGGGAAGGGATGCCATGATAAGGGCTTTTAAGCAGACCTGGTACAATCCAAAATTCAGGTTGATAGCAGAAAGTCTCTGTCAAAGATGCCTGACATGTCAGCAGTACAACCCTGGAAGGAAAACTGTGGTGAGTCTAGGCACCATAGGCCGGGAGGGAGGACCTTTCACCAGAATGCAAGTAGATTTCATTGAAATGCCCCCTTTTAACAAACTGAGGTATGTTTTGGTGGTAGTTTGTCTGTTTTCTAGGTGGGTGGAAGCATATCCGACCAGAAGAAATGATGGAATCACGGTGGCCAAGCTATTATTGAGGGAATTCATCCCAAGGTATGGGTTCCCAATAACCATAGAATCAGACAGAGGAGGACATTTCTACAATGAGATCATGAAATTGATTTGTGAAGCATTGGGTGTACAACAAAAACTGCATTGTGCCTACCGACCAGAGGCTTCTGGTGTGGTCAAGCAAATGAATGGTACTATTAAAAACAGAATAGGGAAAATGTGTTTAGCCACAGGTACGAAATGGCCTGATGTCTTGCCTCTGGTTTTGATGACCATCAGGTCTACTCCAGACAGAACTACAGGGTTGAGTCCACACGAGATCATCATGGGACGCGCCATGAGACATGTGTTTGTACCAGTCAACAAGCTGATGACTATTACTGATGACATGATTTTGGATTACTGTAAAGGCCTGGCTGACGCAGTTCATTCTGTGTTTCACCAGGTTGGAGCGGATGCCACCACACTTGAAAAGAAACCAGCCCATGATTTGAACCCAGGGGACTGGGTGAGGATAAAAGTCCACAGAAGAAGAAATTGCCTGGTTCCAAGGTAGGGAAGGCCAAGGCAAGTCATCTTGACCACAACAACTGCTGTGAAGTGTGCTGGACTGAAAAACTGGATACATGCAAGTCACACTTTGAGAGTTCCAAATCCAGCAGACGGCATTGGAAAAGAATACTTTGATGAATCAGAATCAAGTGATGAGTCAAGCAATGAGAATATAAAGTCAAAAGAAAATCCTTAAAGGGGGGAAAATGAGCCAAGACTAGTTCAGACTCCCAGAGAAGAAATTCTGAGGAAAAAATTGCAGATTTCGGATGGTTCAGATTCTGGAGATGAGCAAAACGCCAATGGTGAACACAGAAAGAAGAAAAGAAAAGAAAAGAATGTCCAGTCAGAAGTAACATTTACACCAAATGAGAGAGTAGAAGAAGTTCCACCTGAGAAAATATTGGAAGGAGAAGAAGGGACAGTCACAGAAAGAGAGGGACAGATTGCGGAAAAACCCCGAGGAGGTGTAGGGAACTGCAACACCCAGCCAGGTGAAGGGACAAGTAGTCAACAGGAAAATTGCGTGCCGGAGACCCGAGGAGGGACAGAAGTAGGGCCAACTCAAGAGGTGGAAAAAGAGATTACTGAAAAAGAAAAGTCAAACGAGACAGAATCTGAGGACAGTGAAACTGAAATACCAGAGGGTCGAGTTCTAAGAAAGAGAACTTGGATTGAGGAAAGAAACAGTAAAGACGGCAAAACAAGAAGAAATGCTAAAGGAGATCTTTGGCCAAACAAAATTAAGAAGCTGAGATATCGATTGACACGAGTCAAACCCTCAGAAGCTGAACAGGTGAATGAAATAACCAGTCAGCATCCAGAGAAAGAGGGAGAAACAGAAGTGTCTGAAGCAAACAAACGATCAAGAAAACCAAATCAGAAGTATAAGTCACCTGAATGGACGTACGTGGCACTGCCTGAACAAAGAGAAGAGGTAGATAGTCAAGGAAATCCAGAGGAGACTTTACTGAGATTGATAAAAGAAGAAGAAACAGGGGAAATCCTGAGAGTTATCTTATCCGACATCGGAGAAGAAGCGGAAGATCAGGAAATCCTGTATGTGGATGACGAGAAAGAAGTGAAAAACGACGAGAGGCCAAGCTGAGTAATTTCA
Source organism: Triturus cristatus (assembly GCF_964204655.1). Lineage (NCBI taxonomy): Eukaryota > Metazoa > Chordata > Amphibia > Caudata > Salamandridae > Triturus > Triturus cristatus. Next base: position 1,472,171,592 of record NC_140590.1, read on the forward strand.
AATCGGTCCTTGTAGGAACACACAGGATTGAATAAGAAATTGAAGTATTTTTGATCACCTGATAAGGTCTTAGCTCTTGTGGGAAAACTACAAGAGGCGGAGTAGAAGAGGCTAAGTCAAAAGAAAACGGTTAATTCTAACAAAATGGCTAACATAGATGATAACAAGAGTAGATGTACTTTCATGAGAAGATGGTGCAAGACATGTTGTTGTTGTACAGGACTATTAATGCTTCTCTGGAGCGTACTCACTCTTTTGATCTCTTTAAAAGTAACTTTAGATACACTAGCAGGACATACTGAGAATATGACTAACATAGTGAAAAGCTCGCAAAAAGTAATACCAGTTAGAACAAGCACTGAGCATATGCATCAAGATAGGTCAATAACTGATTTTTCTAGCAATGTTTTTTCAAAATTATTGTATGAATATGTAAAAACAATGGACGTAAGGGATTGCTACGTATGTATGCAATTACCTGCATCTGTTTCAGAAGGGGTGACTTATCATCACCTCCCAGCAACTTATGGAATAACATGTAGCGTTTTAACTAGTATATTTTATCAAGTAGGAAAATTAGAGTATAATTTGTCTAATATAGATAATATTCTTGGACGATTGCCCATGAATAAAGAATTAAATCCAGCTAAAGATGCTAATGTATTAGGAGAAATTTTTATAGAAACTAAAGGACTAACTCTAGAATATATTTTTAAGAACAATTTAACTTGTAGTTTGAAAACGGAAGAGAAAACATTTTTGGATATGGTTGAAGAGAGAAGACTAAAAATACACCAGAATGCAGAGGGACATAAAGAAGGGGAAAACATTTGGGAAATAGATGGGAAAAAGGAGACACAGGGTGGAGTTAGACCAACAATAGCTATAGACTCACCACAGAAAGGCAAATTATGCATTAGGAGGGAAAGGTCCCAATATGATTATATCTATATAGGGACAAGTGAGTGTCATGATACATATTTCATTGCATCCAGATGGGGATTTAGAGGTGGAGAAGATCCAGTTTTCCCTGGACTGTACTATATTTGTAGGAACAAGGCTTACTACAGGTTGCCCGATCATTGGTATGGCACATGTTATGTTGGCCTGGTCTTTCCAAAGATCTTTCACATAGATAGAGTAGAAAATAATGGACCAAATAACCTACTAATGCGTAGCAGAAGAGAAACCTGGTTAGAAATTGTAGGTGATATTTTTGGAGCCTTGATACCAGCAGTGGGAATATCTTGGAATGCAAATAATATTCGGAAATTGTCAACCATAGTGGATCGCTTGTCAACAAGCACCGCTGGAGGATTTCTTTTGGTAAACACTGAGCTGGTTGCCATGCGTGCTATGATTATGCAAAATCGACTTGCCCTTGATATCTTATTGGCAAAAGAGGGTGGAGTCTGTGGAATGCTGAAAGTTCAACATTGTTGCACTTACATTCCTGATGAAAGCAGAGATCTAAAAGTCTATATTAAGAATATTACAGAATTGCATGATGAAATAAAACCACTGGAGGTTGAAAGTGTCTGGACTAGAATTAGTAATAAAATGGTTGCTATTAAAGCTTTCTTAGGTAAATTAGGTAGTACTATAATAGGGAAAATATTATTCCCATTAATCTGTGTGATCTTTATATTATTAATACTTAGATTAGGATGTATGTGTTGTAGACATAGAAGAAATAAAAAGAAGGTTAAACGAGAAATTTACAAAAGAGGGAAAAGAAACCAGAAAAGATCTCAATGAAATAGAATTGGAAGAATGGAAGGAGAGTATGTATGACAAAACCAAAAGAGAAAATGAAAGGGAAACAGAATTTTAATTGAGCAAGAAAACATTTCAAATTTCTGTAAAAGGGGAAATAAATTGATATTTTGTGGGTTTTGTTTGTGGTGATAAAATCACCAAAGGGGGGATTGATGGAGCGGGTAAAATATATTCTTTTTATATACCCAATCCATTTATATATGTTTATATTAAAACGAATAATATCTAATTCTAATGAATAATGGAGTGATGTGATGAAAATTAATCAACCTTACTAACCAAGAGAATACACGTGGGAAAGCATTTGCATGGCTAAAATAATAAGTGAACTAAGATGGTACGCATATTAAAATGATAAGTGTTGATTAGGCAATGTTATTGTAATTTGCGCTTAAATAAACCAGCATTAACGGCTTTAAATGTTGCATATGGCTAGATAAATGCATACACATAAGGGTATTAGTAAGGGAATAACACTGTTTTAATCATTTCTATGTATTAATTACGATTTTCTGTTTCTTTGCTTAAGTTGACTATTCTGGCCTACCAAAAGATGGCTGCCGACTGACCCCTAACTAAAGTACATGACTTCATAAATTGAGCAATGGAGAAAGGCGCCTGCACCGACTTCGTTGTGGCCTTTCCATGAACCATCGGACCAGGTCCATGAAGACTACCCTGGGCGAGGTGCCAATGTCCCTGAACATGAAGCAATTGTTGCCATTTGGGAACCAAAAGCCACCTATTTACAATAGACTGATACTTTCTTGACCTGGGAACAGCCTTTCCCATGCGCCTAGTTTATTCATCATCCCCATGTGAAATTTGGAGAATGTTTCTTAAATGTATTGGGACGTGGCTGAATTCAGCCAATCAGTGGCCTGGAAATAAAGAAAATGTTACTGTTATATGTAAATTTTAGTATAAATATTAGTAGTCTAGGGAGGGAAATTAGCTCGTGACCCCCTAGCTGATCGATGCTACTCTATGCGACACTCTATGCTGCTCTTCGCTAGGAGATCCTTATGCTGACGGAAGAGGACGGGACTTTAGGATTCTGATGAACTTTCTGAGGACCGGTTCTGACTTAGAAAACGACAAATAGCCAGAATAGGTAAATATGACAAAAGATAATATGGTATTGTTAGGATTTAACCTGCAATTTAATTAGATAAAGAAAAAACATTATTTTAAGAACTGTGTCGGGTGATTATTTCTTGAAATGATTATTGAATAATTTGAGAATTAAAGAGTCATCAAATTCTATTTCAACTAAATGATCTAGTCGACCTCCGGATGGAGGAACTAGTAGGGTAAGTCAATAGATGAGTTTTCCTCTATCCAAGTGAATAGCTGTAGTTCGAGATCAGATATCTCCCCTGTAAGGCAAGGAGAGTTTGAAGAGAATGAATGTGGAGAGGTGTGGCTCACCGGTTAGAGGCGGCAGACCCGTAAGCAGAGGACGGCCCGGGACCAGGGTTCGATTCCCGACGCGGTAGGGTCGTGGACCAGGGTCAGCGGGCTCGATAATTCTCGCCTCGGTGCCTACTCCAGTCAGGGACCACACTCGGCAACTCTGGGCATTAGCTTGCCTCATCTTCACAACGGCCCCCCCAGACCGCCGGGGATGCTTGGTCGCACCTTAGAGATACCCATTAGGGACCATCTCTCAGGGTGAGCCAGGACGGGTTCCCCAGCGGTCGAAGCGCGGAGATACTCCTCCGGGAGTCGATTCTAGCGCTATATAAACCCACAATTAAATTAAATTAAATTAAATGTTGGTGTTATGGGCCCCACCAGCGTGTGATGTATGTATGTGCGTGTGTCTGAGAAATCATTCTGTCCGTGGAAGCAGGGCGAGATTTTGTGTTCTGAACTGCACCATCTGCACTAGTAGGTATTCCAGTATTGACCACCCTGGTTGTCAGTCCACTTTTGGAGTTACAGGAAAATTGTGTGGGTACTTGGTAGAGGATTTTTAACAAAAGTCACCATTAATGTAGATACCTTTTACACCTTGTGCCCACCACAGGGAAGGTCCAAAACATATTGTGGAGGCATCAAAAATTATCAAGCAGAAAACAACCTGGTTTTGCAAGGGGTCACCTGCGTTTGGTCCTGGGCTCGTCGGCCATGTAGAGAAACCTACCAAACCCAACATTTCTGAAAACTAGACACCCAGGGGAGTGCAAGGATGTGTGGCTTGCGTGGATACCCCAACATTTTCTTACCCAGAATCCCCTGTAAACCTCACATTTTGCTGAAAAATCACATTTTCTCACATTTCTGTGGGTGGAACATTGTGGGATCACCGGACTGACACACATTTTACAAACACAAAACAAGCATGGTGGGATATCATGCTTTTGAATCTATCAAATGACGCTCCCATTAGAGGGCAACAGGGGGCAATGAGAGGACTACTCCATCCAGGTACAATGCCATTTCTTGGCCGCCATCTTAGGTGTACAGCATATATATTCATCATATCTCTATAATGACTGCTTTATAAATATAAATCTACTTTATATGTCTATATATATATATTTATATATATATATATATGTGCAAAGGTGACAGACAAACAGTTGATGAGTTTGTGAGGAAAATTAACATCAATAACCCTAACTTAACCCCTTCCATGCTCATGACGGAACGATTCCGTCATGAGCATCGGTTGAGCTGTGCTCATGACGGAACCGTTCCGTCATGGCCACGCCCGCGCTCGAACCCTTCAGCACCGCGGGGGAATCCGCGCAGTGCTGAAGGGGTTAACATTCACTAGCCGTATCAGTGACTCCAGCATTGATTTCCTAGATGTAAGGTTGGAAGTAGTAGAATCGTACATCACATCCACAGTGTATAGGAAGGAGACAGAGGGTAACACTACCCTACACACTATAAGACCCCCCTCAGCATACCATACAGAGAGCTGCTGACAGTGAAACGAATTTGTAGCTCCAGTGAAGCCTTTGAATGCACTCAGAACAGTATGGTTACTAGATTGATTGAGCCAGAGGTTATAGTGTGGACACACTCAACAGAGCCAAAACCAGAGTAGCATCACAAAAATGAGAGGAACTCTTATTTAAACATCAGAAACAAAAACAGAAAGTAGACAGTGAGTGCAGATTCATCACCGCTTTCAATGAACAACATAACAAAGTTTGGCGAGCATTACAAAAACACTGGCATATTATCCAGCAAGATCCAGTGTTGGGCCAAGAAGTTAGCAAGAAGTTTAAAAAAAATATGATTACCTACAGGAAAGCACGCTCAATGAGAGATACTCTGATGCAGATCTACATATGTACTAGTAAGACCCAGTAGCTGAAACCCACTAGCGTGTAAAAATGTGGGAATGCAAAGCCTGCCTCCAAGGCAAAAACACCACTAAAATAGCAATAGACATAGGAGAGAAAATTCACATTAGACATGCATTAAACTGCAGAACAGAATATGCACTATATCTGTTGAAGTGTCCTTGCTCCAAGAAATATATTGGAAACTCTGAGTTACCAGTTTACAAAAGAATCTTGCAGCACCTGCGGGCAGTAAAGAATCAGGATGACACCTACCCACCAGCAAGGCACTTCAATCTTTTCACAACAGTGACACTGGCCCTATGACATACAGTGCAGTAGATTGTATCACAAAATCTCCGCACGGAGGTGATAGAGTAAAATCACTACGCCAACTTGAATATATATATATTCTTAGAAAGGACACTATGGAGCCCAATGGACTTAATACAGACAAAGAGATCTATACCCATCTGTAAATGCTTATTGATTGTCAAATATAGTAATTGCCCTAAGTGTTTTTCAATGTTTTTAGATATTTTAAGCAAATCAGAATGCGTAGTTGTCCCCTTCTGACTCATTGATTTGTGTGCTTATTTTTAGGTGAACATGCAGTATCTTGGATAGACAACATGTCGTTAGCAGCCAAAAATGCTAAATAGCTAATAAATCCAGATGGGAAAAGTGATCCTATTTCTTTTCAAAAATATTTGTTAGAAATTTTCTTGTGGAATGCTTGTTACCTACTTAAACAAAGGCTCACTGGGGCGTTCTTTATTGTATTCAGACAGATGAATACGTTGATTGGATTACACGCTCATGGAGCTGAATGCATGGTAGTGGACAACAGTTGTAGCTATTTGTCTGTAGCGCGAAATGAAGCTTAATGATTTGCATGCACAATGATAGCGATTTATTTTGAATAAATTATTTAGTAATAATAAAGCTTATTAATTTGCAACAGGTCACTATTGAGATTAGAAATGGTACTCTTATGTATATTTTTGACATTTAAATATGGCTGCTGGTTTTTAAATTAGTGTGTGTGTGTATATATATATATATATATATATATATATATATATATATATATATATATGATCAAACCCCCTTCAGGTAAGCAAGGAGAAGAGGCCACTTCGGGGAGATCAGGGAGTCCTTTATTAAAACAGCATGTGCATAATGCATTTCGGCTAAAATGGCCTTCCTCAGATGCGGCTGTTTCTTGGATGTTGCTCTGCCCCCACCTTTGAATGTCCTGCAACAACCACATTGGAGGAAAATTAATGACCCCTAGTCACCTGGTCACACTGCCACTGCAATCCATGGTGGACTCCATTACCCAGAAATCACTGTTTCTGGCTCAATGTTGCGAGGGGAAAGGCAGCAGGAAAAAGGTGCATTATGAAAGGACGGGACATCCAGCGCCGATGTTGTCAGGCTCCCTTGGGTCCCCTTGACGTTCCAGCCTTGGTTGCAGGAATTTTATCAGGCTCTGAGACGAGATGAAAGAACGCTCGAATCCTCGTGAAATCACGAACCACCATAGGTAGAAGCCTTTGCTCAGCCGGACCCCAGGGCGGACAGGAGTTGATCCGATACCTCGGAAAAGCAGTTCAAGCTGAAACAGCTGGTGCCAGCACTACTCCCGCCACATTCAGGAACGGTGCCTCTTAAAGCGCCACTGGCAGACGCGCAGAATTCATGATCAAACCCCCTTCAGGTAAGCAAGGAGAAGAGGCCACTTCGGGGAGATCAGGGAGTCCTTTATTAAAACAGCACGTGCATAATGCATTTCGGCTAAAATGGCCTTCCTCAGATGCGGCTGTTTCTTGGATGTTGCTCCGCCCCCACCTTTGAATGTCCTGCAACAACCTCATTGGAGGAAAATTAATGACCCCTAGTCACCTGGTCACACTGCCACTGCAATCCATGGTGGACTCCATTACCCAGAAATCACTGTTTCTGGCTCAATGTTGCGAGGGGAAAGGCAGCGGGAAAAAGGTGCATTATGAAAGGACGGGACATCCAGCGCCGATGTTGTCAGGCTCCCTTGGGTCCCCTTGACGTTCCAGCCTTTGGTGCAGGAATTTTATCAGGCTCTGAGACGAGATGAAAGAACGCTCGAATCCTCGTGAAATCACGAACCACCATAGGTAGAAGCCTTTGCTCAGCCGGACCCCAGGGCGGACAGGAGTTGATCCGATACCTCGGAAAAGCAGTTCAAGCTGAAACAGCTGGTGCCAGCACTACTCCCGCCACATTCAGGAACGGTGCCTCTTAAAGCGCCACTGGCAGACGCGCAGAATTCATGATCAAACCCCCTTCAGGTAAGCAAGGAGAAGAGGCCACTTCGGGGAGATCAGGGAGTCCTTTATTAAAACAGCATGTGCATAATGCATTTCGGCTAAAATGGCCTTCCTCAGATGCGGCTGTTTCTTGGATGTTGCTCCGCCCCCACCTTTGAATGTCCTGCAACAACCTCATTGGAGGAAAATTAATGACCCCTAGTCACCTGGTCACACTGCCACTGCAATCCATGGTGGACTCCATTACCCAGAAATCACTGTTTCTGGCTCAATGTTGCGAGGGGAAAGGCAGCAGGAAAAAGGTGCATTATGAAAGGACGGGACATCCAGCGCCGATGATGTCAGGCTCCCTTGGGTCCCCTTGACGTTCCAGCCTTGGGTGCAGGAATTTTATCAGGCTCTGAGACGAGATGAAAGAACGCTCGAATCCTCGTGAAATCACGAACCACCATAGGTAGAAGCCTTTGCTCAGCCAGACCCCAGGGCGGACAGGAGTTGATCCGATACCTCGGAAAAGCAGTTCAAGCTGAAACAGCTGGTGCCAGCACTACTCCCGCCACATTCAGGAACGGTGCCTCTTAAAGCGCCACTGGCAGACGCGCAGAATTCATGATCAAACCCCCTTCAGGTAAGCAAGGAGAAGAGGCCACTTCGGGGAGATCAGGGAGTCCTTTATTAAAACAGCATGTGCATAATGCATTTCGGCTAAAATGGCCTTCCTCAGATGCGGCTGTTTCTTGGATGTTGCTCCGCCCCCACCTTTGAATGTCCTGCAACAACCTCATTGGAGGAAAATTAATGACCCCTAGTCACCTGGTCACACTGCCACTGCAATCCATGGTGGACTCCATTACCCAGAAATCACTGTTTCTGGCTCAATGTTGCGAGGGGAAAGGCAGCAGGAAAAAGGTGCATTATGAAAGGACGGGACATCCAGCGCCGATGTTGTCAGGCTCCCTTGGGTCCCCTTGACGTTCCAGCCTTGGGTGCAGGAATTTTATCAGGCTCTGAGACGAGATGAAAGAACGCTCGAATCCTCGTGAAATCACGAACCACCATAGGTAGAAGCCTTTGCTCAGCCGGACCCCAGGGCGGACAGGAGTTGATCCGATACCTCGGAAAAGCAGTTCAAGCTGAAACAGCTGGTGCCAGCACTACTCCCGCCACATTCAGGAACGGTGCCTCTTAAAGCGCCACTGGCAGACGCGCAGAATTCATGATCAAACCCCCTTCAGGTAAGCAAGGAGAAGAGGCCACTTCGGGGAGATCAGGGAGTCCTTTATTAAAACAGCACGTGCATAATGCATTTCGGCTAAAATGGCCTTCCTCAGATGCGGCTGTTTCTTGGATGTTGCTCCGCCCCCACCTTTGAATGTCCTGCAACAACCTCATTGGAGGAAAATTAATGACCCCTAGTCACCTGGTCACACTGCCACTGCAATCCATGGTGGACTCCATTACCCAGAAATCACTGTTTCTGGCTCAATGTTGCGAGGGGAAAGGCAGCAGGAAAAAGGTGCATTATGAAAGGACGGGACATCCAGCGCCGATGTTGTCAGGCTCCCTTGGGTCCCCTTGACGTTCCAGCCTTGGGTGCAGGAATTTTATCAGGCTCTGAGACGAGATGAAAGAACGCTCGAATCCTCGTGAAATCACGAACCACCATAGGTAGAAGCCTTTGCTCAGCCGGACCCCAGGGCGGACAGGAGTTGATCCGATACCTCGGAAAAGCAGTTCAAGCTGAAACAGCTGGTGCCAGCACTACTCCCGCCACATTCAGGAACGGTGCCTCTTAAAGCGCCACTGGCAGACGCGCAGAATTCATGATCAAACCCCCTTCAGGTAAGCAAGGAGAAGAGGCCACTTCGGGGAGATCAGGGAGTCCTTTATTAAAACAGCATGTGCATAATGCATTTCGGCTAAAATGGCCTTCCTCAGATGCGGCTGTTTCTTGGATGTTGCTCCGCCCCCACCTTTGAATGTCCTGCAACAACCTCATTGGAGGAAAATTAATGACCCCTAGTCACCTGGTCACACTGCCACTGCAATCCATGGTGGACTCCATTACCCAGAAATCACTGTTTCTGGCTCAATGTTGCGAGGGGAAAGGCAGCAGGAAAAAGGTGCATTATGAAAGGACGGGACATCCAGCGCCGATGATGTCAGGCTCCCTTGGGTCCCCTTGACGTTCCAGCCTTGGGTGCAGGAATTTTATCAGGCTCTGAGACGAGATGAAAGAACGCTCGAATCCTCGTGAAATCACGAACCACCATAGGTAGAAGCCTTTGCTCAGCCGGACCCCAGGGCGGACAGTAGTTGATCCGATACCTCGGAAAAGCAGTTCAAGCTGAAACAGCTGGTGCCAGCACTACTCCCGCCACATTCAGGAACGGTGCCTCTTAAAGCGCCACTGGCAGACGCGCAGAATTCATGATCAAACCCCCTTCAGATAAGCAAGGAGAAGAGGCCACTTCGGGGAGATCAGGGAGTCCTTTATTAAAACAGCACGTGCATAATGCATTTCGGCTAAAATGGCCTTCCTCAGATGCGGCTGTTTCTTGGATGTTGCTCCGCCCCCACCTTTGAATGTCCTGCAACAACCTCATTGGAGGAAAATTAATGACCCCTAGTCACCTGGTCACACTGCCACTGCAATCCATGGTGGACTCCATTACCCAGAAATCACTGTTTCTGGCTCAATGTTGCGAGGGGAAAGGCAGCGGGAAAAAGGTGCATTATGAAAGGACGGGACATCCAGCGCCGATGTTGTCAGGCTCCCTTGGGTCCCCTTGACGTTCCAGCCTTTGGTGCAGGAATTTTATCAGGCTCTGAGACAAGATGAAAGAACGCTCGAATCCTCGTGAAATCACGAACCACCATAGGTAGAAGCCTTTGCTCAGCCGGACCCCAGGGCGGACAGGAGTTGATCCGATACCTCGGAAAAGCAGTTCAAGCTGAAACAGCTGGTGCCAGCACTACTCCCGCCACATTCAGGAACGGTGCCTCTTAAAGCGCCACTGGCAGACGCGCAGAATTCATGATCAAACCCCCTTCAGGTAAGCAAGGAGAAGAGGCCACTTCGGGGAGATCAGGGAGTCCTTTATTAAAACAGCATGTGCATAATGCATTTCGGCTAAAATGGCCTTCCTCAGATGCGGCTGTTTCTTGGATGTTGCTCCGCCCCCACCTTTGAATGTCCTGCAACAACCTCATTGGAGGAAAATTAATGACCCCTAGTCACCTGGTCACACTGCCACTGCAATCCATGGTGGACTCTATTACCCAGAAATCACTGTTTCTGGCTCAATGTTGCGAGGGGAAAGGCAGCAGGAAAAAGGTGCATTATGAAAGGACGGGACATCCAGCGCCGATGTTGTCAGGCTCCCTTGGGTCCCCTTGACGTTCCAGCCTTGGGTGCAGGAATTTTATCAGGCTCTGAGACGAGATGAAAGAACGCTCGAATCCTCGTGAAATCACGAACCGCCATAGGTAGAAGCCTTTGCTCAGCCGGACCCCAGGGCGGACAGGAGTTGATCCGATACCTCGGAAAAGCAGTTCAAGCTGAAACAGCTGGTGCCAGCACTACTCCCGCCACATTCAGGAACGGTGCCTCTTAAAGCGCCACTGGCAGACGCGCAGAATTCATGATCAAACCCCCTTCAGGTAAGCAAGGAGAAGAGGCCACTTCGGGGAGATCAGGGAGTCCTTTATTAAAACAGCATGTGCATAATGCATTTCGGCTAAAATGGCCTTCCTCAGATGCGGCTGTTTCTTGGATGTTGCTCCGCCCCCACCTTTGAATGTCCTGCAACAACCTCATTGGAGGAAAATTAATGACCCCTAGTCACCTGGTCACACTGCCACTGCAATCCATGGTGGACTCCATTACCCAGAAATCACTGTTTCTGGCTCAATGTTGCGAGGGGAAAGGCAGCAGGAAAAAGGTGCATTATGAAACGACGGGACATCCAGCGCCGATGTTGTCAGGCTCCCTTGGGTCTCCTTGACGTTCCAGCCTTGGGTGCAGGAATTTTATCAGGCTCTGAGACGAGATGAAAGAACGCTCGAATCCTCGTGAAATCACGAACCACCATAGGTAGAAGCCTTTGCTCAGCCGGACCCCAGGGCGGACAGGAGTTGATCCGATACCTCGGAAAAGCAGTTCAAGCTGAAACAGCTGGTGCCAGCACTACTCCCGCCACATTCAGGAACGGTGCCTCTTAAAGCGCCACTGGCAGACGCGCAGAATTCATGATCAAACCCCCTTCAGGTAAGCAAGGAGAAGAGGCCACTTCGGGGAGATCAGAGAGTCCTTTATTAAAACAGCATGTGCATAATGCATTTCGGCTAAAATGGCCTTCCTCAGATGCGGCTGTTTCTTGGATGTTGCTCCGCCCCCACCTTTGAATGTCCTGCAACAACCTCATTGGAGGAAAATTAATGACCCCTAGTCACCTGGTCACACTGCCACTGCAATCCATGGTGGACTCCATTACCCAGAAATCACTGTTTCTGGCTCAATGTTGCGAGGGGAAAGGCAGCAGGAAAAAGGTGCATTATGAAAGGACGGGACATCCAGCGCCGATGTTGTCAGGCTCCCTTGGGTCCCCTTGACGTTCCAGCCTTGGGTGCAGGAATTTTATCAGGCTCTGAGACGAGATGAAAGAATGCTCGAATCCTCGTGAAATCACGAACCGCCATAGGTAGAAGCCGTTGCTCAGCCGGACCCCAGGGCGGACAGGAGTTGATCCGATACCTCGGAAAAGCAGTTCAAGCTGAAACAGCTGGTGCCAGCACTACTCCCGCCACATTCAGGAACGGTGCCTCTTAAAGCGCCACTGGCAGACGCGCAGAATTCATGATCAAACCCCCTTCAGGTAAGCAAGGAGAAGAGGCCACTTCGGGGAGATCAGGGAGTCCTTTATTAAAACAGCATGTGCATAATGCATTTCGGCTAAAATGGCCTTCCTCAGATGCGGCTGTTTCTTGGATGTTGCTCCGCCTCCACCTTTGAATGTCCTGCAACAACCTCATTGGAGGAAAATTAATGACCCCTAGTCACCTGGTCACACTGCCACTGCAATCCATGGTGGACTCCATTACCCAGAAATCACTGTTTCTGGCTCAATGTTGCGAGGGGAAAGGCAGCAGGAAAAAGGTGCATTATGAAAGGACGGGACATCCAGCGCCGATGTTGTCAGGCTCCCTTGGGTCCCCTTGACGTTCCAGCCTTGGGTGCAGGAATTTTATCAGGCTCTGAGACGAGATGAAAGAACGCTCGAATCCTCGTGAAATCACGAACCACCATAGGTAGAAGCCTTTGCTCAGCCGGACCCCAGGGCGGACAGGAGTTGATCCGATACCTCGGAAAAGCAGTTCAAGCTGAAACAGCTGGTGCCAGCACTACTCCCGCCACATTCAGGAACGGTGCCTCTTAAAGCGCCACTGGCAGACGCGCAGAATTCATGATCAAACCCCCTTCAGGTAAGCAAGGAGGAGAGGCCACTTCGGGGAGATCAGGGAGTCCTTTATTAAAACAGCATGTGCATAATGCATTTCGGCTAAAATGGCCTTCCTCAGATGCGGCTGTTTCTTGGATGTTGCTCCGCCCCCACCTTTGAATGTCCTGCAACAACCTCATTGGAGGAAAATTAATGACCCCTAGTCACCTGGTCACACTGCCACTGCAATCCATGGTGGACTCCATTACCCAGAAATCACTGTTTCTGGCTCAATGTTGCGAGGGGAAAGGCAGCAGGAAAAAGGTGCATTATGAAACGACGGGACATCCAGCGCCGATGTTGTCAGGCTCCCTTGGGTCCACTTGACGTTCCAGCCTTGGGTGCAGGAATTTTATCAGGCTCTGAGACGAGATGAAAGAAAGCTCGAATCCTCGTGAAATCACGAACCACCATAGGTAGAAGCCTTTGCTCAGCCGGACCCCAGGGCGGACAGGAGTTGATCCGATACCTCGGAAAAGCAGTTCAAGCTGAAACAGCTGGTGCCAGCACTACTCCCGCCACATTCAGGAACGGTGCCTCTTAAAGCGCCACTGGCAGACGCGCAGAATTCATGATCAAACCCCCTTCAGGTAAGCAAGGAGAAGAGGCCACTTCGGGGAGATCAGAGAGTCCTTTATTAAAACAGCATGTGCATAATGCATTTCGGCTAAAATGGCCTTCCTCAGATGCGGCTGTTTCTTGGATGTTGCTCCGCCCCCACCTTTGAATGTCCTGCAACAACCTCATTGGAGGAAAATTAATGACCCCTAGTCACCTGGTCACACTGCCACTGCAATCCATGGTGGACTCCATTACCCAGAAATCACTGTTTCTGGCTCAATGTTGCGAGGGGAAAGGCAGCAGGAAAAAGGTGCATTATGAAAGGACGGGACATCCAGCGCCGATGTTGTCAGGCTCCCTTGGGTCCCCTTGACGTTCCAGCCTTGGGTGCAAGAATTTTATCAGGCTCTGAGACGAGATGAAAGAACGCTCGAATCCTCGTGAAATCACGAACCACCATAGGTAGAAGCCTTTGCTCAGCCGGACCCCAGGGCGGACAGGAGTTGATCCGATACCTCGGAAAAGCAGTTCAAGCTGAAACAGCTGGTGCCAGCACTACACCCGCCACATTCAGGAACGGTGCCTCTTAAAGCGCCACTGGCAGACGCGCAGAATTCATGATCAAACCCCCTTCAGGTAAGCAAGGAGAAGAGGCCACTTCGGGGAGATCAGGGAGTCCTTTATTAAAACAGCATGTGCATAATGCATTTCGGCTAAAATGGCCTTCCTCAGATGCGGCTGTTTCTTGGATGTTGCTCCGCCCCCACCTTTGAATGTCCTGCAACAACCTCATTGGAGGAAAATTAATGACCCCTAGTCACCTGGTCACACTGCCACTGCAATCCATGGTGGACTCCATTACCCAGAAATCACTGTTTCTGGCTCAATGTTGCGAGGGGAAAGGCAGCAGGAAAAAGGTGCATTATGAAACGACGGGACATCCAGCGCCGATGTTGTCAGGCTCCCTTGGGTCCCCTTGACGTTCCAGCCTTGGGTGCAGGAATTTTATCAGGCTCTGAGACGAGATGAAAGAACGCTCGAATCCTCGTGAAATCACGAACTACCATAGGTAGAAGCCTTTGCTCAGCCGGACCCCAGGGCGGACAGGAGTTGATCCGATACCTCGGAAAAGCAGTTCAAGCTGAAACAGCTGGTGCCAGCACTACTCCCGCCACATTCAGGAACGGTGCCTCTTAAAGCGCCACTGGCAGACGCGCAGAATTCATGATCAAACCCCCTTCAGGTAAGCAAGGAGAAGAGGCCACTTCGGGGAGATCAGGGAGTCCTTTATTAAAACAGCATGTGCATAATGCATTTCGGCTAAAATGGCCTTCCTCAGATGCGGCTGTTTCTTGGATGTTGCTCCGCCCCCACCTTTGAATGTCCTGCAACAACCTCATTGGAGGAAAATTAATGACCCCTAGTCACCTGGTCACACTGCCACTGCAATCCATGGTGGACTCCATTACCCAGAAATCACTGTTTCTGGCTCAATGTTGCGAGGGGAAAGGCAGCAGGAAAAAGGTGCATTATGAAAGGACGGGACATCCAGCGCCGATGTTGTCAGGCTCCCTTGGGTCCCCTTGACGTTCCAGGGGTTAATATATATATTAATCCCGGGCAGAGACCTCCGCTCCGCCCACAGATTGTGTGGAGATTTGCCTTCTCTGCGTTCCGCGGAGAAGGCAAATCTCTGCACACTCCGCAGCAGAGCAGAGTTGGCCAGCCCCAACCTCCACCCCCACTATTAACAAGTAAGTAAACATTAATTAATAATACATTTAAAACCTCTTACCTCTGTACTGCGGCATCCCCGAGCTGCAGTCCTCCTCTTCCTCGCCCTATCGGTAATCCTTGTGAAAATTATGCATGCACGCACACCCGCGCATGCCCATTTCTTGCAAGAAATGCGCGGGAGCGCGCGCATGCGTAGTTTTCACCAGAATGATCGATACAGAGAGGGAAAGGAGGACTGCATCCCAGGGATGCTGTAGTACTGAGGTAAGTGGTTTTAAATGTATTTTTAATTAATGTTTACTTACTTGTTAATAGGGGGGTGGAGGCGGGTGGTGTAGCGGAGCTCCACGGAGTTCCACGGTGTTTGTTTGCAACTCCATGGACCTCCGCGTAGCCCCGCTACGCCCACTAGACGGACGGACAGACAGACAGACAGACAGACAGACAGACAGACAGACAGACAGACAGACAGACAGACAGATAGATAGATAGATAGATAGATAGATAGATAGATAGATAGATAGATAGATAGATAGATAGATAGATAGATAGATAGATAGATAGATAGATAGATAGATAGATAGATAGATAGATAGATAGATAGATAGATAGATAGATAGATAGAATATACAAACATGTCTGTGTTATTATTAATAGAAAATATATACATGCGAACCATTTGATATTTTGCTCCTTGATATTCTGTTTTCGATACGGGGTCCCACACCATGCTGTAGCCAATATTCAGAATCCACACCTATGTAAGTGCCATCACTGCTTCTACACTGCTGCTGTTTACACTAGAAATAGTGACAGTATGGGCATGCAAAGTTCGGAATTAAAATGACTCATACATTTTTTTAAAACGTTTCATTCTTCATGAAGTACAACGTTTGCAGTGTGTAGAAGAACAAGCATTGACAAAGCCAATAGTAATGGGTTTAATGTGGTAATGGATGCAGTGTAAGCATATTAAAGCCAGATTTAAAAAATATGAAGCTGTCTGTTTAAAATGCTCCTTTGCCTTCGAATATTTCTGGTGTTCGTTGAATAAAGTCAAAAGGGAGGAGAACCTTCATCAAAGCCCATCACTAAAGAGATATTAAGCACTTTATTGAAAGACCTCTTTGCTATACAGATGGTCTGAACACGTAACTATTGAATGAAGTAGTTTTATTCAACTGCATAAATAACAACTCACGGTGAAGAGAGCAGCACTCAACTTCCTCAGCCAAGGTGGTGCAGCATCCAACTGATGCCCGACCAACACATGATCACATTCTCTTGCCTGCATTCTTTTAGAACCCTTCGCAAACATTCCCACCATTAGGCATAACATCACACTACAACATGTCCCCCCCCCCCCCCCCCCCGTTTTAAAATTCAGACTACAATAAAGTGTACAAACAAATGATAATAACATACACCTAAAATGATCTGTGTGTTTCTCACTAGTGAACTTACCTTGTAGTCAGAGAGATGTCTTTTAGACTTCAAGAGGTACAGATCTCTCCTGACTTCTCACTGTGTGGCTTTATGCTGTACATGATCTTTTGCTTACAGAAATTCTACAGATGTTCTGATGCAGTAACCTTTGATTGCTTCTGGATTAATAGGGTTTCCTTAACTCTTAGTTTCTTGTAGATATAGCTAGATGCTGCAATTCTTTTGCAAATATGGGGAGAAGGGTCGAAACCATTCGTCCACACATCAGACTTTGTTCTTAATCTTTTGCATTGCAATTATGGAAATATTGATTTGTTCTTTGCTGTTAAGGACCAATATTGTATGTCGATTTGGTCTTCCTTTAATAATTCTGTATATTTACAGTATGTTTTTGCATCTGATTTATATTACCTTGACTATGAGTTTATAGTAAATCAAGTTTCAAATTTTAGAAACGGACTCTGACTCTTAATGTGTGGTCACATTTGGTCACACAGTGTATGGATCTAAACTTTTCAGTAACCCTTTCTCTTCTCAGGCTCCAGCAAAGGTCCATTGACTTAAAGAAAATTGAAAGGTTGGCCCAGAGCTTCTTCGCTCCATAGGAAATGAAATAATTGTTTTTAAGGCAAAGTTTCTGTAACTAATTTGATTTTTGGTACTGAGGGCTAGAGATAGCTTTTTCCTAAGTTTGCTATCTTTTGCTATGGCTTTAAAAACCATAAAAAAATAGGGGTGGTGGCCAGCCATCATGGTCGCGAAGACGTGACTTTGCTCGGCTCCGCGAAAGAGCCCTGTGGGAAAGCAGTTTCCAGCGTCCAGGTCTGGGCCATTGGAGAATGTGGCACCTGGGCTGGACACCTACATGATAAAGACAGTAGGAGCGTCCCCCCTGTGGTGCAGAGTCACAGGCGAAGAGCTGAGCTGGCTGAGCTGGCTGAGGTTGAGCAGAGAAGTGGGCGGTCTGCCCGCTAGGTCACCCTGCACACCAGGGGAGGTGTGGAGCTCCAGGCCCCGTGTCTGGGCCTAAGATGGCACCCACGGATCTCCAAGCCAGGCTAGAGTAATACCAGCCTAGACAGCACCAACAGGTCCCACACATCATGGGTGCTGGGGGAGGTAACGCTCTGGTGGCCACCAAAGAACAGCGTAGTCCACCTGAAGGTGGGGGGTGTGCTCAGACCCTGGCACACCTGAAGAGCCAAGCAACGCCATTGCAGATATCTCAAGATAGCACCGCTCTCCTCCCTCTGACCCTGTGACTCGGGAGTGGAGGGTTGTGGGGTGCGACAGAAAGCTGCCCCTCTGCCACCCAAAAAAGGGCAGCCCAACAAGGTCTCCAGCTATTTTGGGGCGCCCAAAGCGGGAGAGGTGCAGGAGGAAGAGGGCACTCAGGGGACATACAAGTCTACAACATAACATAACATAGCATAAGGAATGGTGCTCACCAGGGATGACCTCCTTGCAACCTTGAACGAATTTAAAAGGGAGGTCAAAGAGAACATAAAGGTGGACATAGAAGCCTCCTTTGACTCCTTCAAATCAGAAACGGGCACCAAAATTATTGCACTTCAGGCGGACGTAGACTCAATTGAGGCACCCACCCTCGATCTGGAGGCGAAATGCCAGGACCTGGAGTGTCGAATCCAAACGTTAGAGGAGGGCACGGAATCCCTTTCTGCCCAGTTGAACTCTGCGCTGCTCAAATACGAACCGCTCCCGCAGGCCTAGAGGAAGGAAAAGAAGGGACAGACTTGGAGACGTACATGGTGGGCCTGTTCTCTAGTATTATAGGCGAGGGGGAGCACGATGTTCATTTGTAACATGTTCACCAAGTGGGCCCGGTGCTGCAAGGGGAAAACAAACGCCCGAGAGACATCCTGTGGCTAAGTGCACCTCCTTTAAAGCCAAGAAATTGGTGCTCCATAAAGCGCGACACAGAGAGATGGTAGACTACCAGGGAGCGACTTGCGATTTTTTCCAAGATGTTGCCCAAGCCACGCTGATGAGGCGCCAACAATTTCGGCTGATCACATCCACTTTGAGGGAGCGCCACATTAAATATGGGTGGACCTACCCATTCGGTCTTGCCTTTTCCCTCAATAACAAACAGCAGCACTTCACGGAGGTGGAGGGGGCGGCGGTCCTCCTTGGCCTGGGGAGAGCATCGCCACAAAGGGAGGCATCGCCGATAGAAGCAGTCACCGAACGAATGGCCCTCGGGCCGAGGAGCTCCAGGGCCCTGGCAAACGCCTAAAAAAGCAAACAAGAAGATGTTGTGACGAGAAGGCATGTGCATCTGAACTCGTATGCAGAAATGATTGCCCAAACAGATCGAGGGAACTATGGAGCCATCCCTGGGGTACATGGACACCCCTGGGAAGAGGTCAGGGGCGATGGAAAAATCTCCCCCTTTATTCTGTGTGCTTAATCCAGGACACTTCAGTTGACACTCGACGCTCAGTGGTCTGGAAGCGAGATGGGAACTTTCCAGAGATATGGTCTTTTTAGACCTTTCTCACGGGGCTCTGAGTGCGGGAGTGGTCTTGCCCCAATAGCCTTTCGAAGTTGAAGTCCGACAGGACTCAACGGATTCCTGGACAGTTCATGTTTTTGTTCATTTTACTGTGTTGAATCATGTTCTACCCAGGGTGCACAACTTGAAAGAAATGGGGGGTTTCGGGGGAGGGATGGGGGGATCCCTATACTGCGCACTTCAGGACGAAGGGGGAATGGGGTTTAAACTAATGTTGTGGAATGTTAGGGGCCACAACTCCCCTAACAAAAGGCAATGCTTTTGGACATTTTGGGGGGATCAGGGTCCACAAGTGGTGGCTGTACAGGGCACACATCTTAAAAATTGGGAGGAACTAAAGCTGAAGCATAGGCACTACCCTCTGATATTTCGAGCGGCCAGTCCCCGGAAACAAAACGGGGTTGCCCTGTTGTTTCACTCCTCCTCTCATTTCCACCTTGAGGCTTCTAAAAGCGACAAAGAGGGGAGATTCATCATGGTTAAGGGGTTGTTGCTGGGCCGGTCCTGCACAATAGCCGCTGTGTATGCACCTAATACAGGACAGGCTGATTGTATTTCTGCCTTTCTGACCGCCCTAGCGGGATTTGCTTATGGGGAAATTATTCTCATGGGAGATTTTAATCTCACCTGAAACCCACAGGTGGACACTACTCACCCACAGAGAACTGGGGAGGTGTTCAGCAAGACACTTAAACTATCCCTAAAACAATTGGGGCTGATAGACATTTGGAGGGCCCTTAATCTCAACATGCAGGACTATTCTTTCTTCTCCCATGCCCACAGGACGTCTTCGGCGATAGACCACATTTTTGTCAGTCAGTCACTCTTACATGCATGCACAACCTCCCTCTTCCTTCCCATAACTATCTCAGACCATGCTCCCTTGACTTGCCTGGTAAATCGGCCAGCCCTATGCTCCAAATTGACTAGATGGTATTTCCCAGAGTAGGTGTGCTGGGACAGATTACATAGAGACAATCTCCACAAAGCTATTAGGTATTTTGTCATAGATAACGATCCTGCAGACACACCTTTAGCAAACAACTGGGTTGCCTTCAAGGCATACATTAGGGACATTGCATTGTCCTGAGGAGACTCCAGACGAAGGAAAGGTTGGAATTAGGGCAAGAGCTACTCCAGGCGGAAAAAACGCCAGCCCTTAGCTAAGTCACGGCCTCAGGGGGATATTAAATGCCTTCTATACTAATAGAGCGGAAAGGACGATCCTGAGACTCCAGGCCCACTGTTATGAGGGGAAGGATAAAGTAAGCTATCTCTTGGCAAGGCAATTAAGGGTTAAACAGAAGAAGAACTATGTGAAGCAAATCATTGATAGGAATGGGGTCGTTCACACTAGCAAAGAGGGGAAGGCTGTAGCGTTCTACGACTTCTACGCAAAGCTATACCAGGCTGATCCACCCCTGGAGACAGACCAATTTCAATATCTAGATGCACTGGAGCTTCCTCAGATCCCGATGCCAGTTAATGAGGAGTTGGGCCACGCCATCTCTCAGGAAGAAGTTCAGGCAGCCATTGATTCCCTTAAGGGCCATAAAGCTGCAGGCCCTGATGGGCTTACAGCGAAGTTCTATCACACCTTTGCCACCGAACTGGCTCCACAGCTTAGTATACTATTCAGTGATATTGCAGCAGACGAAGTGGTGTCCACCTCCATGGGGGAAGCCCTGATCTCGATAATCCCAAAAGCGGGGAAGGACCCTCAAGAGTGTACTTCTTACAGACCTGTCGCTCTGTTAAATCTAGATGCAAAACTCTACTCCAAAATTTTGGCTACCAGATTAGAGAAAATCCTACCCACTCTTATTCACCCCGACCGGTCTGAGTTTATTAAAGGGCGCCAGACTCACGATAACCTCCTCAGAGTACTTCACCTCATAGATGAGGCTCAGAAGAAACGGATCCCTGCGGCCCGTCTATCGCTCGACGCGGAGAAAGCCTTCAACCGAGTAGATTGGGCTTTCCTACAGCTCTCTCTGCGGCGATTTGGGTTATGTGAGTCCTTTCTGGGGATGGTGAGGGCCAACTATAGTACCCCAAGATCCAGGGTATTAGTGAACGGGGTGGCCTCTGACTTTTTTAACTTGGCTATGGGTACCAGACAGGGTTGCCCCCTGTCCCCGATGCTCTTCACCCTTAGAATAGAACCTTTTGCAACAAGGGTGAGAGCAAACCCGAAGATTAGTGGGATTCGGTTTGGCACGAATGACCACAAACTTTCACTGTTTGCGGACGATGTCCTCCTGCCAATAACCAATCCGGTAGTCTCTTTGGCCGAAATACATCGAGAACTAGAGCAGTTTGAAAAGGTCTCAGGCTTCAAGGTTAACCTATCTAAATCTTTCATACTAAACTTAACGCTGCCCCCGGAGTTGCGGAGAACGGTGGAGGAGATGTCCTCCTTCCTATGGGCGCATAAGGCCATTACTTATTTAGGAGTTCAAATCACCCCCAAGTTGAGCGATCTTTCTAGGTCTAACTTCCCCCCGCTGCTTAGACAGCTTAAAACTGACTTAAAAAAATGGAGCGTCGCATACATCATCTCCTGCATCGGCCGAATTAATGTTATAAAGATGAACGTACTTCCCCGCCTTCTCTATCTTTTCCAGTGGCTATCTATCCAGCCTGAGAAGGGGTTATTTAAGGAGTTGAGATCCATGATTACCAATTTCATCTGGCAGGTCCAAAGAGCACGTCTTTCACATCGCCTCCTGCCGAGACCGCGACTCAAGGGGTGCCTTGATCTCCCGATTTCCTTTTATATTACAGAGAGGCTCAGCTGCGGGTCCTAGGTGAATGGTCATTGAGGGGATCGGAAAAACTGTGGCTCCACATAGACTGACAGGTTATGGGTAGAACTATCTGGGATTTACCGTGGAGACAAGGAGCTGACAGATTGGCCAACGCATATCTGAGCATACCCACAACAACTACCCTCCAGGTGTGGGACACGGTTAACAAAACTCTACCATTGACCACGTTTACACCCCCCTACACCCCCATACATTTTAGCACTGCCTTCCCTCCAGCGCTTAAAGAGTGGCCCTTTGATCACTGGAGGAAGGGAGGATGCCTTGTGATCTCGGATCTCTTCACCGGAGAGAGGATATGCTTCTTTGCTGACTGCGCAACCTGCTTTCAGCTTCCACAAACTGAAGGCTTCCATGATGCCTAGTTGGTGCATTGGGGCCAGCAGCCGCAGATGCGACAGGCGGCCACTAGGGAATTGCTCCCATTGGAAAAATGTGTCCAAACTGGCAACACGGGGAGTGGGTGCATATCCTTCCTCTCTACACTTTTGCTTACACTTAGCCCACAGCGATCACTGCGCCACAAAACATTTTGGGTGGGCATTCTCCTGACCCTGCCTCCAGAAAAGCATTTGGAGTCCCTATACAAAGAAATAGCGAAATAAAATCGCTCCATGTTCCTGAGGGAGGCCCACTATAAAACCCTATACGACTGGCATCTCTATCCTCAGAAACTAGACTCAATCTTCCCCACCACGTCGTATCCATGCTGGCGGGGTTGCGGCCTCCTGGGTGACTTTAAACATATATGGTGGGACTGCCCCGCTATACAGCCCTTTTGGAAGGAAATATTATCCCAGATCAAGATGATATTGGGGTATCCGATTGGGGAATCCATGGAACATGTACTCCTGGGAATGCGCAACCCGATTCTCAAGCATCAGACCCAAGGGGACCACTCCAATATGTGGCTGTGTCTGGCGGCAGCCTGGAAGAAACTGGAGGCTCCTTCACTCACACAATGGCACGCCCGTCTGTGGCGCACACTGGCCCTTGATCGAATGTCAGATATTGTTGAGGACTTGTGTAAGGGCTTCGATTATGTTTGGAGCCCGCTAGTGAGCTATCTATCGGATGGACTTCCCCTATTTTCATGCGGTCCAAGACTGAGGGCGTTACATTTCTTCCTGATATAGTGGGGAGCTCCTTTCTCCCAAGGTTGGGGCCCCAATACTTTTCCCCCCTCTTGCAGGGGCCCTCTTGCGCAGGTCACAGGGGGCACATTTCTCGACCCCTCCCCACACACTAGAATTTAAGCTTAGGTGTCTCCCTGGGTATGATTGGTTTTAACTGTTTTTTTTTAATTCAATCATTGGTTCTTGTTGTTTCACCAACGGTGGCATTCAAACACATTAGCACTCAGCATTGGGGACATGCGTTCCTCCTGTATATTGGTTAATATAACAAAATGATGAGTCTGCACACTTTCCTCAGATTTTTGCTCGCAGGGGCAATACGAAACTTGTCACTAAACTGTGCCTATACTATAGCTATCTAATGTACGGTTTTTACTCCTGTGAAGAAAGATTGAACGCACTATGGTTGCTGTAAATTGTTTGTAACCTTTGCATAAAACTCAATAAACAGATTTTAACAAAAAAATATAAGATAAAGAAATACCTTTGGAGAAAAAGTTCCTAATTATGCCCATAAAGAAAGTAGCTAAGAAAGAATATGAAAGACTGCCACATATGTATAGATGGAAATTGAAGAGGGAATACCAGAGAGGGTTAAAGGATGAATGGGCTAAAGAAAGAGATTATATCGGAATTAGAAGTAAATTGGATAGTATATGCTGTTAAATGGCAACCCGGATTGAGTGCCCAAAGCAGAGATCTGCAGGTCACAGGTGTAAAGCACAACCAGGCAAACAAATATTTTCAGTCTTTCTGAATACTTTTCTCTTGAGTAACAATTATATCTATTACTCACCAACAGTAATTTCAGTTTATCATGTATGTTATGTATCTGATCAAAATATAAAATATGTTCTTTATTCAGCCACCAATGAATGGACCACATCACTCAAATACTAATAGACCTGTATAGGCTACCTGTGGAAGCAGGGACTAATTTCAAAGCTGCATGCACTGTCTTCAAAGCACTACATGAAAAACAACTACAGTATCACCACAACTTACTAAAAATCTCTGACGTCCAGAGAAACCTATGGCGAAAAGACACGTTCACACTAGAAGAATCACAAAAATGCTCACACCACTGGGAATCAACCCACAATTCTCTAGGGCTGGCCAAGTCCTTTGCAATTTCCTAACAGAATTAACCAGATGTACCAAGAACGTGCTTTTATTTTCGAAAAAACAAAAAATACACCTTTTTCATCTTTCTGCTTAATTTCCCTTCTGTTCAACACTTTTTCAATTCCTCGCTCATTTTTTATTCTCGTTCTCCTCAGATTTTTTAGTTTAAAGTTTCCTTGTTCACTTTTCTTCTCTTCCTTGCTCCAACTCTTCCTCTCATTTTCACTTTCTGTAAATATTGACCTGCTTCTCCAGGAATTCAAATCACCACCCTCTCTGATTCACGCCCAGCATCTTTCATTAACTTTCATATTTCATAATTTCCACTACAAGCCTCCCATCTTCTCAGTGTCTTCTTGCTCCTTGAGCTTTTTCCTTTTCTCTCTTCCCCTCTTTTCATCAACTACAGCCCACAACCAGTAAGCCCTCCTAGACCAACCTTATTTTGCTGCCTTCCCCCGCCTGCTTCTCCGTTACTTCTTTTTTCAGTATTACTTCCTACTTTCACAGTACTTTTGGCATCTCTAAAAAATGCTCATATCCTTCCTTCAGTAAGAGTCGAAATGTAAATGTGTATGCTTGTATGCATGTATATGGTATGTATGTATATGGTATTTTTCTACAGCACAAACCTAGCCAAAAGTAGGTGGAACACTGTACATGGTCAAAGACTAGCATACCAATGAGGAGGATGAGATTGAGCTGGTTTGAGGATGGTTAATGCATTCTGATTTAGTGTTTTTTAAAGCAATGAGTCTACAACTCTTTCCTAAATTAAAGCAGCATTGGGGTGGCCCTGATGAATACGGGGAAGTTGTTCCAGATCCTGGGTGCATAGATAGAAAAGGCCTGCTGCCTTGTTTTTTCTTTTTTACACTTTTTAATCTGCAGTCTGATGATGTTCTAGCTGTGGGTGTGTCGAGATCCACAAGAGATCCTGAGCTTTTCTGCAAGATAAACGGGGTGCTCATAGTGACAGCTTTGTTGCAAAGTATGAAACTGGTTTTTATGATGGTGCGTGTCGGCAAGGGGAGCCAATGGAGTTCCGTCAAGATGGGGATCATGTAATCATATTTGTTAAGGCCATAGGCGTGAGGTACTTGAGCATGTAGGATGCCCTTAAGGGGTGCCAGTTTGGCATTGGGACATCATGGAGAAAGACATTTCCACCTTTCAGATGCGATAGTGTGAGGGCTTGAACAGCAGTTCTGAAGTTGCTTTTTGGAACACATTCCTTGACTTTCTTTAAGAGAGAGAGCTGGTACCAGAATATCTTTGTTTTTTTGACAATGTATTCCTTGAGACATGTTGTTTACCTCATACAGAGAGTGATTTTTATCAACATACTAGGTAACTGTGAAATGTCATGACACCACTTTGCTTATTATGCGCTCTATAAATGTTAAATTATTATATATTTTCTATATGAATAAAAAAAGATTTTAATGTGTGTTGTCCCCACTCACTGACTGTTATTTTCTTAGCTAACGAATAGTTTTGTACCAACAAATATTTCAAAGCTTAAATTCTGAATACACAAGGGGCGTTCGAGGACCGTTTTTGATAACATTTTCAAAAGGGATCCACATGAAACAAATCATCTTCAAAAGATTTCAAGGTGTGAAACACTCATCCCTTTGACTGGCCTCATACTTTAGAAAAGTAATTACTAGGGACAGGCAAAGGAAACTATGACAGGTATGGGGAAAGGGCATAAGTGGTGGATGAGTTAAGAAGGGGAATCCGGAGCTGAGTGCATATGGGTGAGAAGGTTGTCAGAGGGTTTTTCCAGGGAGGGATAGATGGATTGTGGAGCTCACCAGCCTGGGACTCTGCAAATGAATGGACAGTAGACATTTGCATAGTTGGTGTTGTGATGAGGAACCGCTTCCCTACCGTCTGCCATTCATAACCCTCATAACATAGCTGCAAAAGGTGTAGGAAGTTGTTTCAGTTTCAAGTCTGGCTTGACAGTGCTGCTGTGAACATACTTTTTGCTCACAATATAAAAAGAGTTGGTTTGGGGTTGCCCCCCTTCACCCCTTCAACCATTGTCCTATTTGGCCAGCCTCTCCCAGCCAATGGCTTGATTCTATGGCCCTAATTACAATATCGGTCGAACCGGCACCAAAGGCAGTTAGTGGCGGTCCGATCGACCAACCGACAGCCCTCCCGTCGGACTGCCGGATCACAATACAGGCGGTTGGACCCTAAAGGGTTGGTGGGAAGACAGCCGCCTCTGACAGGATCAGTGATCCTGTCAGGAGGCGGTCAGAATCACAATCCCCAATAGAGGCGGTGACGAGGCAGGCACCGCCATTGGGATTATGATAACCCTTTGCGACCACTTGGTGCATGGCACACGATTCATGGAGGTGCAGGAAGTGCTCCTTTAAATTGTGGCTTGTGCTGCGGCCCTTTTACTGAGCTGCAGCACAAGATGCAGTGTAAAGGAACACTTTGTGACCGTTGCATCATAATGGGGTGGTCGGACCGCTGACTTCTTGTCCGGTAGTCTCCTGACTGCCGCAATAGCAGTCAGTGTTCCAACCGACGGACATCATAATAAGCCCAGTTGTCAATCACATATCAGCTCAGGCTAGAGGAGCATCACTTTCTCACCTGATGTTATTGGCTAATAGGTTTTTTGTTTTGCCTCTAATGCAGTACTTGATTTGAAACGCGTAAAGGACAACTGATCTATATCACACTTTTGCACATGAATACACTTTTATTTATTAGAACAACAACTGACCACGTTATAGGCACAACACCAACACTCTCATGGTTCATTCTTTCCTATCCTATGGAGAATGCACTGCATCAACGCATTTTAGCGCAACCCCAGTACAATCTTAGCCTATAGATTAATTTTTGCCGACGGTCTAGCTGTTACTAAAAGAAAAATAGTTAATGCTCATACTTATTCAGAACACCCCACTACTGCACTCTCTATATTAGTGCACTACATATATCGATTATAATTGTATTATGAGAATACGTGAGGCCAAAAGTACACACATATATGTGACCTTATCAAGATAGAAGAGTGGAGAAAAATTATGCTACTTCAGAAAGCACAAAAACCTGAAAGAGTACTTTCGATTTCAAATTCCAGTTCAACATATTGACTTCAAAGGTTGCATACTCTAATAGTTTATTTTTTTTAAGCATGCATTTTATAGTAGTCAAAATAAGAAGATATTTGTATAAAAGCGTATTCAATAGATACAGTTTCTATTTCAGAGGCAGACAGTCATAAATGGGCATAATTGAAATTACGGTAGTGTAATATGTGTGATTTTGGGAATTCCAGAATCACAACACGATGAGTAATTATGCCACTGTTGGTGGCAATATGATAGCAAAGGAGCATGGAAACAACTCAAACAACCAGAATGTGAGCAGCTATTGTTAGCAGCAATAGTATTTTTAAGCAAATTTTTTAACTTGAAATGTATACTTGCATTAAAAATGTTTACCCAAGTACATATTTCACATTAAAATATAGTGCTAAAAATGGCAGATCTGCATATCCCATAATTGTGTGTAATAATGCCCAAATTTTTTTCAATTATGCAAAAACAAATTACATGAATTTCACACACCCATAGTCTTAAAGAGAGTGGTAAAGATCAAGTGGATTATTACAGACATTGGCACTTGTAAAATCAGATCTTGGAGTTTCATAATTAAAATTAAAGGATACAGCAGATTATCATTGTTCCAGTTCAGAAGTTATATAGCAGTGACTTTTGTGTGGGGTGATCTTCATAAACTCAACTTTATTTTATCCGCTGAGTCTGTGGTCTATATTGCGAGACTATCAAAAAATCAAAGAGGGAGTGAAGAGGTAGTGCTCAAAAGAGCATAAGAGGTGGATATGTCCTTTTCTAGTCAATAGCTATCAAACAAAGGGATCCACCCTTGTGGAAAAGAAAGGTAGTGTTCCTGGGACATTTATGCACCAATCTTTTCATAGCATACGGACCACAACAGGAAGTGAGGTTTAGAACGGTTACACTCCAGGGGATCGTTGTGTATCAATAGTGGTCCAGTGTCACGAAACAATTAGTGCAGGTTTGGCACGCTTAGCACCAATTAAACACAGCATAAAAGGGGACTCCTCATGCAGGATCAGTGTTCCACGGAGCCGCGAGGAGGCAGTAGCCAGGCGAGGAGGTAACCTTGATGACGTGAGTACGGCATAGCCGCATACCAGCAGAGAATCGCTGCTGAGACAGGATGTTAGAGTTCAAAACCAACGGCGGTTTTTCTTCTTTTTTTAGTGTCTGACTATAGGTGCTCCTTCCCTCTCGTTTTGCAGGCTCATGAGCCATTAAATGGGTTAATTAGAAGTACGTAAATAACCTATTGAACAGGTTTTCTTTTACATATTGTACTTGAAAGTGAATCTTGGATATATACAACAGAGACTCATAGAAATATACAGAGTGGACACGCTAACTACGCGGTCCCTCACTATAGAGTGTTTGATTTATGTTCATTGTTTGTTTCATGCCTTGTACTGTCTCATTTCGCCGGCATAACACAGCACCAGTTATAATACGTAACGGATAGAAATAAGAAAAATATATCACGCACAAAATATATCACTTTTCCTTACAGGTCACCACCACAAATGGTGCACTGTGTATGTGTTATGAAATTTTTAACCATGTTTTTGTTCTTCCAGAGACATACCAGCCTAAATACCTATTGGGGTATAGTATACAATGCATGTATAATTGTATGTGCGTCACATAGTATTTACCTTATAAGATTACACATTTTATTCTTGAAATTTTGAGTGTAGAAGGGATCTCTTTTAGGTCCTGATGAGAAGCCAGGGGAGGGCTGTGAAACATGTCGACACAGGAAGTACTGCCCATTAAAGCTTAGTACCTCTGACCTATTCCCTACTTTTAATAATATCAGCTCAAAGAAACATTACATTTTATGTTTCCGTAGAGCCAGGTATTTTTTAATTATACATTACTTTCACTCACTCTTGACCCTTCCACTCACACTCCTAACCCACACATAGTATTGTTATAAAATCAGTGCGCCCACGTAGTCGTAGGTTGTAGCACACCCCGTCCCGTAGCAGGACTGGAAGACCCCAATGGTGAAGCATGCCACCAAGGGCCCTTTTGGTGGGTGAGGGGATTTTAACAAAGTTGTGTGCCTTCCATCATTTTAGGAGACACACTAGGTCTGGAGGAACACTACCTTTCTTTTCCACAAGGGTGGATCCCTATATTACGAGACCACAGATTTTTCATGCCTAGCCGCAAGAGCAGGATTTTGTCTATAGTTCACAATCTTTTGGTGAGTCTGCAGACTGCTTTACATTTTAAAGGGCATTCTGAGCTTCTCCTTGGCTGAGACAGCAGGTATTCTTGCACCACACAAAAAAATGTCTTTGCAGTGTGAGTAGGATGTATATCCACCATTTTGTGAAGAGAAGAATACCTGAACAGCTGATAGTGTTGCTTACTGCGACATTGCAAACAACTATGGCAGAGAGAGGTGATGGAGAGATTCCTGGAGCATTATTTCCAGCTCCATAGATGGAAGAAGAAGAAGTGCAATTTCTTGGGAGAAATGGAGAAACACTTTGAAGTGTGGGAGTTACTCACACATTTACCATGGAAGAAAATGTTTAATGCACTCAATGCCACTTAGCAGGTTATGTGATCACACATTGAGCAGCAGGACGAGGATAGTCCTACTTCATTACCTCTACCATGCTTTAACATCTTTAGTAGAAACATGACAATGAGTACAGGAGGATTGTGCAAAAGAAAAAAGTTATTTCTATTTCCCCCGAAGAGACTCGGGGGCACATTAATGAGAGGCATACGCCATTGGAGCATCATTGTTTGTGATGCTTTGACAGCACAAGTCTCTCAATAATATCTCTGAGGTCACGCAAAGCCACTCTGCATAGCTTTTGCATGGCCTCATAGATATGGAGTAAGGCAAGACAGCGCAAGTTGCTACATTCCCTTACTCTACGCCAGGGAGGCGTTCCACAGGAGTTGTGGTGGGTTTTTCTACAAAACACCCATGGATTTTGACGCTGCCCCAGATTTATTTAATCATATATGTTATGGTTGTATTTGATTGTACACATTTAAAATGCTAATTAAATAAAAAATAAAAAAAAATCATATAAACCTGGAAAAATGCCATAACCATAAGCCTCCTTAGAGCAGGCATAATGAGGAGAAATGTTTTTATTTCTCCTCATTTTTCCTCCTTCATTGTGAGCTGCATGTCTGCAGCACACATAGAAAGCGGAAAATGCATCTCTGGATTATTTGTGTGGGAAGGTGCACCGTCCTGCACAAAAAGAATCCTACATGCAACACACACGCTCTTGCACCATGGTGCAAGGGTACCTGCGGTGGCAAGCTAGGCAGCAAATTGTGCACCAGTGTAGTGGGAAAGGATAGGAATGCACCGTATTTCATTAATATGGTGCAATCCTGCCCTTTAACATTAGTGTAGGGCAGTGCTGAAAGAATGGGGCCCTCTGTGTTAGTTACTGTGAAAGCATGTAGCTGTATCCAGAGGCTTTAATTAAAGAGATCTTATCATTGACAACCGGTAAAGTAGCGGAGTGATAACGCAGACTACATCGCGTCTTACGTCCAGAGATTTTGCGGCATTTGCCCCCACATGCCCACCTCAAGCTTCTGAGACAATATTGAAACTGGGGTCCTTTGAACTACAGAGGGGACTCATGGATGTCTTTATAACACCTTTCTAACAAACTTGGAGATTTTAAGGTCTTTTGGTAACAAGTATGTAACTCGACTTTAGGCGGCTGTCCTGATGAAGGCGTTTCCGCCGAAACACAAGCAAATATTTATAGCCACACAACAAATTATTATAAAAGTATCAAATGTGTACTGGTTAACAGTGATTGGAAATAATAGTCAAGTCATTTTCAATAGGTGTATTAAGGAGAGAAATTGGCAAAGTATTATTATTTTGATATTGTTTTTGTTTAATTCATTAACTAGGCTGATGTGTTTTTTGGATGTAAGAGTGCTTAGTAAAGGGCTTGTCACTTTGATTGTGATGATTGGAGTGTGTGGATTGATTGTAAGTGAGAATGTAGGTGTGTTTTTTAATGTATTATTCAGATCAGCAGCATTTGATTTAGCACATTTTTATTACAAAGTTTAAGAGTTATGATGTGTGCCTTTGTTAAAATGTGAAAATCTAAAAGTAATTTTTATGCGTCTATACAAACTGAATATGAAAATATCTTTGAAAAAAGAAAAAAGCTATTTGTAATAAAACATATGTAATATTAGTTGAACCTCATGAGCGTGTGATACATTGATTGTTAAGGTTTAAATGCAGGAGGGTTAGACTGGGGTGTCTTCTTTCATTTGTAATTTCCATGCCCACGTACCCTATTGATACAGAGGGTTCTTTATCTCTATTTGAAAAGGAGAAAAGAAACAGGAAACCAGGAATCAGACAAATTCTAGAATGTGCTACAAGAAGTGCTGCAGAAAGTGAAAGAAAATAATCCACACCTGAGTATCCTTGCAGTATACTTCATAGAGTACAAAAGGAACTCTGGTGCAGGCAGAAGAATCCCAGGATTGGAAATGAAAAGATGTAGAAACCTTAATGACAATTCAATCAACAAAGACAAAAAAAAAATAACAACTTATAAGCAGTCGTTTGAAAACAAAACTTCAAAACACTGTATAAAAGCAAAAATACAAACAAAACACAAAATAAAAAAAATCCTTTTTTTTATGAATCATCAAAACCAATTAGGTTTTGGCTGTAAATGACTTGGTTTTGCAAGACCACTCATAGTAGCCAGGCCTCAGGCTAGGCATGACGACCAACCTCAGGTGTCCACAGACAAAAGTCATGCGCTGCTGAGATTGGGTGCATGTATTAGGTTGTTTGCAGGGCCAGGAACTGTGGCCAAACCTTATCCTCCTCTTCCTCCTGTGCAACAGGAACCAGTGGTGTTTTTCATCATTAGAGGTGGATGTCAAGTAAAAAGAAAAAGTGAGAGAGCAGGAGAGAGACAAAGATAGACAAACTGTGACAAAGGGAGAAAGCATAAATGAAAGAGAACCTGCATGTCTGAGATAAAAAGACAGCAAGTGTAGGGTGGTGGAGTAAATAGACATAAGGGGGAATCAAGACCACGTAGCCCATGGCATCTAGCACCTCTGGCACTCAGCTGAGCCATAAAGGGCTCCTAAGGAAAACTCTAGGCCCCTGCTCTTATATTTGTTTAGAAATTAAGCATTGAGTTCAGGAAATGAATGTGTTTGCGGGTGCACATCGCAGTGTTCTATTTAAGGTTCTCATGAATGGAACAATCAGTGCTTAATTTGAGCAAGTGGTTTCTGGTGCTGGGCACTGGCACTTATGACAGTCTGCCATATGGTGGTGCTGCTTGTTTTATTTAGAGCTTTGCACAAGAACAGTTGCCTATTAATTCAATATACATTAAAATGTCAAATACCTGCCACTCAAGCCATTCTTTAAGCCTCATGACCACAGCCCTGGCACCAATAGCGGCAGGCATGGCTGAGGAACAGGAAGCAGGTAGCCAGGCTCCCTACCCTAAGTCATTCACAACGCTGCATGCAGCGTTGTGATTGGTCTGGAGTGCAAAGACACAGCGCTCCGCCAGGGGCTAGAAGGGTGTGCATGTTCTCCATGCAGGCTGCATGCATGGAGAAGGGCAAAGTGCACATGACTGGTTTGGGCGGCCTGAGAGGGCGACCAAACTATCTGTGCGCACTAAGGAGTGGGCAAACCACTCCTCACCTGCCCTGCTCGGAGAGCAGAGCAGCCCACCCACCTGCCCACCCGCAAAGCAAACATAAATATGGTAATAACTAAAAGTTATTACCATTTTGTTTTTTCGCACTGCAAGACAGCAGTAGGGCACCACTCCTCCACCATAGCGGAGAAGCCGCCCCTGCCTGGCACTTTTTTTTTTTTTTTTTTTTTTTTACAAATTAAGCACTGGGTACAATGATATTTCTAATTGGAACCGATGAAAAAAAAGCCAGACATTGAGCAGCAGGAGCTGCAGTAGAATAGAAAGGCAGGTCCAGTTCAACGCTGGAAAACAAGAGTGCAGCAGTACAGGAAGTAACATCCTAGACAGAGCAGTTATCATTTGCACTTAATTACCCCGGGCACGCGCTACGCAGGAGTTGGCGCACGCGATAAGGGTCGGAAAGCTGAAACCAAAATGAATGCGCCACAGAAGTGCCGTCGCTGAATAAACACACTCCGTCTTCGCGGAAATTGACTCTTTAACGGCACAAACCGCAGTCGATACTGAGCAAATATATTGACTTAAGGAGCAGAAAAGGTCTGCCGGTCCCTGCAGGCATCACGGTGAACGTTTCATAAATTAAATTTCTGTTTTCCATGAGCTGCCCGTGTTGAAAAGGTCACATTTTAAACAGAAAGAAAATGAAAATAACATTGGAGGTTAAACAAAAGAACGCAATTTTCAAGTGACATTATTGTTTCAGTCACCCTGCAGTCTGGGTTGTGTGGGGGAGTGGGGAGGGCGCGTGAAATGAATTAGGCAAGTCTTAACGCAATCCTCTGCTTTGCAGAGGTCTTACAGATGCATGCTGGTACCTACAGTTCACTTTCATCAGACCAAACTCAGCTTTGATTGAATGATGAGCCTCACACCACACATCGTAGTCACAACTGTCAAAGACAGGGGGGGAAATTAAGAAAAAATAACTATGGCTGCGTGGTGTAAAAAAACACATAAAAACATACCATCGATCTATTAATGACAACAAATTAAGTAGGCAAAGTTAATTTCTCAAAAGATCTTTTGAGGTCAACAAGTACTCTGTTAAAATATCCAGTTAATGCCCTAACTACAACCTCTGTGGAAGAGCTTTCACCTGTTTGATCTGTGTGGGGTATATCCACCGTCTGATTGTAGTAATGAAGTCAGGATCCAAGAGGTGGTTTTATGAAGATTTATTGAGGTTGGATACAAGATGTAGTTCAGATGAAGTAAACCAGTAATAAGCAGGTGAATAACCCCAATGTAGCCCCACCAGGAGCAGCCAGCTAGGCGCTCAGCCCATCTCCAACTGTAAGTTCCCACTCCCAACATTCCATCTTACATCATTCAGGCAGCATTCCACTGGCACATCATGAACCATAAGACCAGGATACTACACTGAGGTTCCCCATTGTTTACGTATGTTCATTGCTGTTTACATTAAAAAAAAAAGGAGAGGTGTTAGTTCCATGTCAGACAAGATTGCATGGTCAGTAGAGCTTGCTGGTTAAATCTGAGTTTCTCGGCCTATGACTAGAATTTGTGGATGAAAGTGGTTGAGCAAAGTTATTGTATAGCTTCAGGGACGAGCAACAGGAAACACCACAGTCCATCTGTGTGAAATAGGAGGAAATCATTAGCAGGACGCGAGTAGATTAAAACAGGAGTTTATTCGTAATCCTTCCACCCGACACACGGAGCGTCCAGTCGGGCAGCCGTCCGGATAATAACTGACAGCATTACCAGAACTCTGCACCGAACAACGCTCCATGCTAGAGCTCGGGACAAGATTCAAAAGAACACACATAGCAAATGTCATGGTAAAACAAGTGTCACACACTGGTCGCGCCGGGAACGCCACCAGTGCGTGATTTATACAACAACAGTGGGCATATATATAAAATAACAGCAGTCCAACTATTACTCTGCGGCTGCTGCACAAAGCAACCGTCTTTGATGAGAGAATATGCAATCCATCAAGGAAAGTTTAAGGAAGCTCTACACTGCTCTTAGATCAAAGGAGTAGCTAGGCCTTTTTTTCACCCCAGACTCGCATGAATCATCAGGAAGAAACATGTTGACGGTGTGAGTGGTGATGTGGTATTAGTTCCCCTTTTTCCCACATTGGGTTTTTAATACCAAGTGGTATTCCATTTAAATATAAAGGTCAGTCTAGTATATCACATTAGTTTTTAATTATTCTATGTCACAGGTCCATTCCTAGTTAGAAGGGCCTCCCTGACCTTCAGGTGAAAGCCCGCTCTTCATCAAACCAGGTTTTTGAAGAGTGTGGGTAGTCCTATGATGAAGGATGACAGCTGGTGGTGTGTGAGGACATCCCTTAACAGTTTTGTGTATGTCCAGAGATAGGCTGTAGTTAGGGGTAGCATTGATTGAAATAGGTTCTCGATGGCTTAGTTGTGTTTAAACGGTTGTGATTAGAGACCAGCTCACCCTTGAGGCCTCACAGCCTCTTGTTCCCAACCGTGGATAGAGTTCATGGTTATTGGTGTATTGATGCCTGCCTACAGTACGCACTAAGAAACCTAACATAGTCTTTTGTGACACTAGGGAGCCTTGGCAGGGGAAGGAAGGACATTTCCAGACCCAGATGTGGGGGAAGCCAAGAAGATTACCCCACTTCAAAGGTTGGCACCAGGTATAAATATTGAATCCTCAGAACAATTCTTCAGTACCCACCTGTACCTGTGGACACTACAGAAGAAGGACTGCCTTGTTCCCCAGAGGACTGCCATGCTGCTTGAGGTCTGCCTCTTTGTGCAGAGGACTGCCCTGCTGCTACCAGAAGACTTCTCTGCTGCTTGAAGAATGCCTTGTTCCCCGGAGGATTGCCCTTGTGCTTGAGGTCTGCCCTGATCTCTGAGAAGGAAGACTAGACCTCCTCCCATCATTGCAGGCTAACCCGAGTGACTCAAAGAGTCAGTTGGCTGACCTCTTGTTCTGAGCTCAAGGGAAACAACAATCTCCTGAGGCCTTCCTGCAACTGCCCAGCTGATCTGCTGCAACTGGACCTGCCTGTGCCCTGATGGCCTCTGCTAGAGTAAGCAGTCCGTGATCCCAAGAGGTGCCTCCCCTGGTCTTGGACATTTGGCTGGCATCAGTGTGCTTTCCTCTACAAGAAAAGGAGAAATACTGAAGTTTCAGACTCTTTGTGACTGTAACTTCAAAGACTGAAGCCCGTGATGACTGCCAAGTGGAAGCTACAGTGAATCCTACTCTATACTACAGCGACCAGCAGTGACAACGTGAGATCTGCACTTTGCACTACAGCAATGACAGCCCTCTGGACCGCCTACGCGAAGCACCAGCAACAACCGCCTGGGATGCCTGACAAGATCTTTGTGCTACAGCAATCACAGTCCACGATGCCAGACCTGCTCTTCACCCTACAGTGAAAACCATCTGCGACACTCTCTCTCCTCCTCCACCACGACCTGAACTCTTCGTACTGGACTTGAGAAAGTAGCTTTTTCAGCTGGACCAACCTGGATCCTCTATTCAGCCCATGCCTCATTGCCGTCAGTCTGGCCTTGTGACTTTACCCAGTCTAGAATGACCAGATGACTGTGATGGAGCAAGGTTTCGTATAAAAAGAAACTTGCTTGTATGCAATCTCTCGAATAACCAGTAACATTATAACCAACCTGTCTGTGAGTACTAATTGTGCACCACATTTTACATATCGTATCTAGGGGAAGCTTTTCTATGTGTTTTTCTAATGAATAACCCGAGTGTCCTAAAATGGCCGCCAAAACGCGGAAACTCTTCTGCGCATGCGTCTACTACATCTACGTAGTATGACGCCTTCTGTCGCTTGGGGGGAAATCTCTGCAGCTGCGCAATAGCTTTAAATATGGCTGCTCGAAACCCTCGCACTAATGCACATGCCATGCTGAAACTAACCTATGCACATTTTACTAAGCCATTAATGCAAAAGATTTATTCAGTTAATGGGGTTAGAGTAGAAGTAAGTGGTATACAGTGAATTCATTTAATTTTGTATTCTAACATGTTCTTCTCTGATTTTATTAATAGTTTGTATTTGGGCCTTGGAGGGTGACTGATGTCCCTACTCTTTGTGACAACAACGCATGTGTGAAAAAACCTTCTCGTTCTGAGACCAATTAAGTCATTGGGTGGCTGCCAATCCATGTGCCCAGCAAGGGCATGGGAAGATCAACTCCTGACCCTACGAGAGGAAGGACCCGAAACATTGTGTTACAGATTTATCAATCCGCATATGAAATGCTTTTGGGAATAAAGCTTGTGGGTATTAAAATTAAGGGGCGGGGAATTAGACAATAGAACTAAAGAAAATTATTACACTTAGTATGGTGTGATGTCCTCACCCCACTGCTTGGCCCAATCAAATTGCGGGTGAACATGGAATTGAAACATTTGGGGGTGGATCATACATTTGAATTGGTATAACAGAGGTAAGTTCTAGATAGTTAGACACACTTGACCTACGAGATGCCGATGCTATGCTGAGATGCTGCCCGATTTTGCTGAAATCTGACTGAAGAATTCAAAACTAGGGAAGATTCGCGGAACATCAGAGGCGGCACATCTAGGAAGGGGTCCTGACGAGCCCGAGCCGGAGAGAATAGCACCAGAGAGGGGTGTAACGCTGGCGTTACACTAGAAGAGGCCACTTTCCCTGTCCTGAACCTGTCCTGAATCCTTGATACTCTGATGTCTAGGTCCTCACATCATTCTAGGTAAATATAGTTCTGTGGGTTGTGTTTCGTATTTGCTCTCTGTTCTTTCTCTCCTCAGGTACTGTCATGATATGAGATCAATTAATGTGAATTGAATTATAAACTAATTGAACTTCTATTCCTGATGGAGAATCTTGATGTGTCTATGTGTATTCTGATTTGACTCACAAAATTATTAATTCAAATAAACTTTTGAACTTCCTTCTGAGCCTGTGGTTCTTTAAATAAAGATAAATGTATTATATTATTTCCTCCCTATTCTAATCTACTACTAGACCTTTCGAACATGCATTTTACTCAGGGAACAGGAATGGTAAGAATACTGGTGTAAAGGTTTCTTAGGGTAAAACCAAATTGATGGCCAGTGGATATTTGCTAGCTCATTGAGTATATGAATGGATATGGGCCTAAATGAGTGTTGTGTGTATGAATGTGTTGAGCTGGTACACTCCACTGCACCAACTGTGAGTGGCGCTGTGTGCTTTTTAGCGTTATACTTACCTAAAACTTTAAAATTGCCTATCTCTAGTGCTACCGATTAGATTTTTGTCATTTTGGTCTCATTTTATGTATTACAATTTATCCTATTTTTCTAAATTGGTTAAGTATTTTTATAGTGTTGGGTTTTAACTTTATTACTGTGTGTGTGCCTGCATAAATACTTTACGCATTGCCTCTAAGTTAAGCCTGACTGTTTTGTGCCATGCTACCACAGGGTTAAGCACAGGTTAATTTAGTGACTTTTTGTGTTCACCCTGATAAGGATTATGGTTGTTGCTTGAGTAGGATTTTCATGTCACTCAAGCAATAGCCCAATTCCTTACATCAACTAAATAGATTCTTTTGGAAAAATAAATGATAGCAATGGTGGCCTACATACCAGATTGTCATCATAAAATATTGTACGTTTTGGGAATGGATTAAACACTTCATAACAATAGACGATTGAAATCCTTATTCTCCCCATTATGATTTGCTACAGATTCTAGAGAGATAGGGCGATTACATGTCCAAGGGTGTTAAAGTGATTACAAATTATACCTTCATGATGCAGGTGTGAACGTCCTTCAGTTGTCTTTATCATGTATTGCTAATAAAGCCTTCAAACTGGTTTTCTCCACGTTTTGTGGAATTATATTATTTGTAAGTATTAAGAATTCACTTAAGCTTGCTGTACATAATTCTCTTTTGTAAAAGTCAAAATATATGTAAAGTACTTTTTGTGTTTGTGTCTCACCATCGTCTAATATTAAAGGGGTTATTACAATAGCAGTTGGTCTGACCACCATCCCCTATAGAAGCAGTCATGAGACTGCTTGACAAGCATGCGGCGGTCCGACCACCACGTTTGGATAAGATGGCCGTGCTGGCGGTCGGAAAGTGCTCCTTTTTATGGCAGCTTGTTCTGCACGAAAGGGAAAGGGACGCAGCACAAGTCATCGGGCAAAGGGGCTCTTCCTGCACTTCCATGCACTGTATGCCATGCACCATGTGGTGCATGGCACACAGTGCATGGACTTGTGTGGAGGCACTTAATGTGCCCCCTGGGCCACTTTACAGTAGCCCACGATGGTTGGGGCCCAACTTGGGGCCCCCAAAGTCCGTTTCTAACAGCCTTTCCACGTCGGTCTTTCCGACATGAAAAGGCTGTTGGAAACGGGAAATGTAATCTCGACTGTAGTGCCTGCTTGAGCACTGCCTCCATTCAGGATTGCGGTTACGACGGCCACTAGTTCGGGATCAGATGATCCTGTGGAGGCGGCGGTCTTTCCCCCGACTGCTGCGTTCCAACCGCCTGCATCGCAATGCACCGGTCGGACCAATGGCCGGTCGGTCAGTGGGGCCGCCACCGATGGCCTGTTGGTGGCAGTCCGACCAACATCAAAATCAGACCCTAAGTCTTATATTTGTAACCACCCTAAAGGCAAGTGTGCTTATGTGCCATCTGGAACAATATACAGCATTTCTCTAAGAGAAAGGCTCCCAAATATCTGTAACTAGATACAGATACAAATAAAATTATCACCAAGTATTTAACTTTATTCATTAAGATGATTCAAAGTGTTATTCCCTTTAACTTCTTTCATTGACTCTCTCCACCAGGTTTAGTCTGAATGTCTTTTGAACCAAGGACTGGTAAGAACTACTTTCACTTTAACACATCCAGGATGCAGATCCCTAACTTCCCGGAATCAGAGTCATTTGTTACACCTTTAGCTATTCCTGCCCTTTGGTCATCTCCTCTTGCTCCTCTTGCTTGAAAACTAGACTTTCTTTTCAACTCCTCTGCCTCATTTTAATACATTACTGTGGCAACTGGTACCTGTCATTTTCAGCTCTCTAATACAAATATTCTATCAGTTCCTCACCTTTTCCTTACGAGTTTACAGCTTTATATGTTGCGGTCTTCGACTCAACATGGGCCTTCCTCACTTTATCTTTGAAAATATGTCCATTACACTTTGGTTTGTATTCTCTTTGACCTTTTTTTACTCACCATATTCTTAATCTTACATATGCGTGTGCAATTGGTTCCAGTATATTTACGTTTTCTGCAGCACTTTCAATGAATTTTAGCTGAATTCATTAATGTCCTTGTTCTTCAGTGCCAATTTACTTTGATCTCATTATACAACCTTCCTGTGGAACTTCCTTCTTCATCTTTATGATGTTTAGTGGCACCTCTAACCCTATGTGCTCAAGACCAGACTTTGGCGTCTGAACCCTAAACTGTGAAATTCACTTCATCCAACAGTAAATTGAACTTCAACATTTTGTTTCTCTCAGTATTGTCACAAAGCTGGAGCTCCCAACTCCTTCCATGGCATCACTATAAGATACTGCTTTTGCATCCAAAAAGGTTAGCTTCACTTTAATTTGTGCTGTTTTTTCAACTATGCGCTATAAGAGTAAAATAATGCCAATAAACTCAAAACAAGAGCATGTTGTGTATCACTAAATACAAAATGTATCACATTTGTTGTTGCTTTCAAATATTCATCTTATCTCAGTTTATCAGTCCTAATGTATTCATCATGCATTGCCCTTTCTCCCTAGTTGATACAAAGATTGACAGCTAAGGTGAGGAAATAGGGCGAAGGACCTGTAAACATCTTTTTCTGGCATTACACACATCACTTTCTCATACTGTCTCATAACCACGTAGAAAAGCACATCACCTCACTTTCCCTCTCTCGTGTACTCT
Organism: Triturus cristatus; assembly: GCF_964204655.1. Taxonomy (NCBI): domain Eukaryota; kingdom Metazoa; phylum Chordata; class Amphibia; order Caudata; family Salamandridae; genus Triturus; species Triturus cristatus. Next base: position 1,472,212,626 of record NC_140590.1, read on the forward strand.
CTCTCCAAACCCTCTGTCTCTCTGTCGGTCCCTCCATCTGCTTCACTTTCTGCCCCCAAGACACATCCTGTTCCCTTACATCTGTGATCATGCCATGAACCTGATTTCAGGGGACATCCCTGCGGATCAGTGTCCTTCACGCTTCTGATTATTTTAATGAGTATGGAAGGTCTGGGCGCTGCTTCCCTTCTATGGAAGGTCTGGGCGCTGCTTCCCTTCCCGGGGTGCGCTGAGTCATTGCTTGCTATTCCTAGCCTCGGCGCCAGAATGTTGTACGTTTCCTCCCAGGGCCTCTGCATGTGGTTCTCGGCTGTGGGCCGTCATGATTCACACAGGAACAGGAAGACCAGGAAAGGAGAATTTAGATGGTTCAATAGAGCTTTGTTAAATGAGAGTCAGGGAGAAGATCATGTGCATGAGGGGAATTCTGGGACAGAGTGCATCATGTCCTGGCTGTCAGGGGTCAGGAAGTCATGGGGAGGGGACCACGTGAAGACAAGGGGGCACAAAGTCACAGGTACAGGAAACACAGGGAAAAAGACATTCTAGCTCAAAGTAATATTGTGCCAGGAAGCACCAGGCACAAGGTAAAAAAATCACCAGGTTTTGAAAATAACTGATACAGGACAGTAAAGGTTCTGATCTGCCCCAAATACTGGGGATATTGAAACAAGAGGCCTGGACAAAATTATCCATTTTAAGGAAGTTCAGTTGAAATAAACTCCACAGTGCTTTTATTTTGCTGAAGTTTGTCATAGGTGCCCATCATTGGTGCTGACAAGAGCTTCGGTTGCTGAATAGCTGCTGCCTAGTTTTGTCTGAACCTCTTTCTTTGGACACTTTAATCTTAGTACAAGTAGTGAAATGCCCAATAAAGATCATTCTCGTGAATATTTACTTTAGTAGCAATGAGGCCCCCAGACACAGTGACATGAAAACGCTAGTGGATACCCTTGAGGAATTACTGAGCAGTCAATCAAATTGTGGGATTGTAATAGCTGGAGATTTTAATACGAAAAACCTCGGAATGAAACCAGATGAAGCTTGGCCCTCAGATAAAGCAGGAACGTTGATGAATACATTCTTAAATATACACAGACTAAAATCAATAAAAACATGCTATGGTCTTAAATCGGCCTCTAACAAAGACACACAGGGGCTATCTAAATCAACAATTGATTATATCTTCACGTGTGGTAGCCTCTATGGGCAAGTGACCGAATTTCAAAAGCTTCCTATCCCATCTAGTGATCATCTCCCACTTGCCATATCTATCACCCTATATGCGGCCCGCCTTCAGACTATTATCTCCGTGGGTAATACCAATAGAGAAGAAATCTATGCTTTGCCAAGGAAACTAAAGTGGACAAATATAGACACAGCAGCCTTAACACGGTGGAAAAATAAGTGGCCTGGTACTGCCGAAGATTTCACGACAGGTAATATTAATGAGAACTGGATTAAATTAACTACCATGGTATACCAACTTCTGAAAGGTAAAGAACACTCACCAGTTACTGTAGAAACTTTGTGTCGCCAATTTCAACCACGATGGGAAAAAGTGGAGCAAAGTAAGAGGTTGCTCAGAACAGCCACACGGATCCATAAGCATAACGGAAAATACAAAACATATCAAAACCAACTCCTAGCAAAGAAAATCCATAGGAAAAACATGTGGGACAGTAAAAGAAAACAACAAGACTCGGAGTGGCTACATGTCTTTTCCTTGCTAAATCCAAATAAACAGGCTGAATTCTGGCATATATTAACAAGCTTTCCAGTCATGGCCAAGACAGGTGCAGTGTGGTTGCTGGCGACATATGGATAACCTACGTAACTACATTATATTGTGACGCACAAAATTTGATATCAGCACGCAACCAAGCGCTCTTTACCAGCACTGCTCTGCCAGAAACCTCACTAGTAGCCACAGAAGACAAACCTGGATCGGCAGTGGTAAGGAACCCATTAAATATGGAGATACCCCCAGAAGCCCCCGCCGTAGGGAAACGCGTGACAACAATTTAAAAAAACATTAGAAAGGATGGGGCACCAGGCCCTAATGGGTTACCAGGACAATTGTTTAAAGAAGACCGCGATTTCTGGAGTAGCATACTCACACCGCTCTACCAGCATTGTCTGGCAAATTCAACAATTCCAGAGACTTGGAAAGGATCCTTACTACAAACTATCCATAAAAAGGGCAATACCGGGGACCCCTCAAACTACAGGTTGATAGCCCTTTTAGACATTGAAGCGAAAGGCTATGCTAGCCTTCTTCTACAAGACCTGCAGATCTGGGCTGATTTAAATGAAATCCTACCAAGTTGCCAAAATGGCTTTAGGCCAGGAGCGTCCACAATGGATAATATTTTAGCCCTTGCATACATGATAGAACAGACTACACAGAAAAAGTCGCTTCCTCTATTTGCATGTTTTGTGGACTACTCGGCGGCCTTCAACTGAGTCAATCGGAGTCTGCTGTGGCGGAAACTACAAGGTTGGGGGATACCAGAGATTCTTTTAAAGGCAATAATTAGTCTTTACACTGGAACTTGGGTACGGTTGAAAACTTCAATGAATTCAGCTACTAAAAAGATCCCAACAGACAGTGGTTTAAAACAAGGTTGTGTATTGACACCTTTGTTTTTTAACTTATATACGGCAGACCCAGGGCCGGACTGGGAACTGAAAGCAGCCCTGGCAAATTTTGCCAGACCAGCCCCCATCCGGCGCGTCGCGAGCGCGCCCGACCGCCACTAGGGGGGGTGGGGGGGGGGGGGTGGGGGGGCATGGTCTCCAAGAAAATTTGGGAAAACGACAGACCAAAATGGTGAATTTTACAGCACATTTTTCATTACATATTCAAATTGTATCAACTTTCAAAGCACTGTAAATAGTAGATGATGACCTTAAAGAACATCAGGACAAGGGAGGGAGAGAGAGGGGGCGAGAGTGACAGAGCGATAGGGGGACAGGTATAGAGAGAGAGATTGAGAGGGATAAATAGAGAGCGCGTGATGGAGCCAGAGAGAGCGCGAGAGAGAGAGGGCGCGAGAGCGATCACACTGTTCCCTTATCTGTCCGCATTTGTCTTTTCTTCTTACTTTCATCTCTCTTCCACCTTGATTTTCGCTTTTTGTTTCACTCTCGGTCCCTTCTCTTTGTCTCTGACCCTTTTGTACTTGCCTTTTTGTGGTTTCTTCCCCTGAATGTAGATGAAACTTGCAATCAAAATAAACCGATGATGAGATCTTTTCATGCTGTCCAGGGACAGTGCTACGAAAAATAAGAGGTGGGCCTTCCAAAACATAGTTCTTTTTTGTGTGTTAGGTTTTCAATATTTCAGGAACGCCGGCATTAAAAATGCATTCATATGAAAAGGAAATATAAAGCTACTATAAAAACGAATAAGGCGCTCTAGACCATACAGATGTTTTATACACTGGAATCGGCACATCCGTGGGCTCACAAACTCCAGCTAGTGCGTTATTGTGCGATGGGTGTATCCGGTGGGGCCTCCCATAAGCTTGGAGCCACCTTTTATAAGATATGTAATGCACCTGTGATAATAGGAAATTGAGGTCACGTCTGCGTCACAGAGAAGTCCTGGTTGAACACAACGGCGAGCACACGCACCAAGCCCAGATCTTGCGTTACTACTCTTGCGAGAGGCGTTTTGGAGATTAATTAGTGGCAATGTGGTAATAGCTGGAACCCCCCTCCTTTTTAAGGAGATTTGCTTATACCTGCTGGGTTTACAGTCAGGCGGCCACTCTCTAAAAAGGTACATTTAAAAGGAGGGCTGCTCACAATGCAAGAAAAAAAAATACAAGCCATTTATTTTAGTTTGTCGGAATTGCCAAAGCGATCACAGTTTGACTTGTGTGCCTCGTGGGATCAGAGTGAATTGGCAAAAACGGGCTCACCCCTGCAGTAAGGACAGGGCACGCTGGGGTGTTCGTTATATGCACGAGGTTCCATCAGATATGCGGCGGGGAGAGAGTGCCCCCCCCCCTCCTCCCATGCCACAATTACAGACATCGAAAGGTGGATGGGTCAGTCAGATCTTGCGCAGGCTGGAGGTGCGGTATTTCAAGCCATCTTCTGTAGTGAGCAGAGTCCCTGGCACGGGGATTTGTACTGGCAGGCGCGAGAGTGCTTGTGTACAGTTTACACCTTTGAATGCGTCCGCAGTACCGTGTGCCCAACCGATGCGCATGACAGCAGACCTTCCAGCCTGCAGCAGGGCATGGCCCCTGCGTTTCTATAGATGTAGAAGGCAGTGCGAATGAGCTCCCCCTCCACCCACTCCCCCAGTGTGCTCTTTCACCAGGAGTTTGGTTGGGCGGCGTTCTCAGCAAAAAAAGCACTTGCAGCAGGTAGAAGTTAGAATGTGTAGGCGCTAGAATTGCTGGGAAGGCAGTTCTCTCTCCCATATGCCTGCCAGTCAGTAACATTTTGTGGTTTCTCTGATAGAAACGGGTACCCACAGCAAACAAGACATGTCACAAAGACTATACATGGGCAATCACATGCATGGCCACTCTGTTATGGCATAGTTGTTCTAGAAGGAAGGATAAGTACATATGTTCAGCTGCTTTGAAGTGACAACTCATGACTGCATGTTTGGGGGCATGTCTGTCTGCTAAACGTTTTCATATCAAAATAGTGAACACTGCATGCAGTCTCATGGAGTGCATCATGTTAGTAAACATTCTCTGGTCGCTTTCACTCCTGCAGTGTGTGCATTGTCTAGTGGCACGACCTCCCAGGAAGACCCACACACATACACTTCACATTTGGGGACTGTGGCTGTCGAAGCGTTTCATGTAACCGTGTGTAACTATAAAAACACTGCTTGTAGGTTCATGTGCTGCACTATTTTAAGGGTATGGCCACACTTTTCAATACCACTTTAGGCAGAATGTGGAAGGTGACATATAAGGGTATTTACAGAGGTAAACTAACCCCCTAGCCAAAGAACGAAAAAAAATCAATTCGTATTTCTCTCTGTTTCTCCCTCTCACACACAGTCTCCCCTTAATCTTCTCTCTCACACCCACACTCTCGCTTGCACGCACACACCCCCATTGTGTATGCGTGTTTCTGCTTCCCACTCAAACATACGAACAGAAACAATATGGCTTTTACACACATGTAAATACATACATACTTTGTCTCGCTGTCACACACAAACACAGATTAGCACCTCTGTCTCGCTCTCACACACTAACAAAAACACATTACCTCCCAATCTCTCATTCCCCACCCCTTCTACGCAGTGAAACACCTGTATGTCTAAGCCAGGCCTGCCATTATTACAGCCACCGTACGGTATCTGGTCGCACAAGCATCTTTCTTCCCCACTAGCTGAACTACTGAGGCAAATCACGTTTATGTGGCTTCTGAGTTTAATTTGCGACCACAACACAGCAGCCATTTCTGCATTTTTAATACAACCATTCCGATTTGAGAGGAGTAATCTAAACATCTAAACATTTTTTAATTGGGCCTGTGATTTACTTTCGGTGCCCCCCCCCCATCCCCCTGCAGTCCCGAGAGGCTGAGGCAGCAATCACAGTAGCCTTCTCATTCTCTGCATGATCGGCTCTCCAAACGAAGTCACTGCTACCCACACTCAAGTAGGCTCTCCACCCCGACTGGCTCCACTTCAGCCACCTATGGGGCAACATGCATGCTAGACAGAGCACGTCCCAATATTGACAGCAGGCAACACTTAACCGAAAAGGTCCATAGTCATAGAGACGTTTTAAGGTTATGGACATGAGATAAATGCACATCCACCGAGTCTGAAATGAAACGCATTACACAGTCTGTGCTTATCCTAACACCAGCCAAGGATCCAGCCTTCCTGGACCAAACTTGGACCCCTCCGAGTCAGCATTTCAAAACTTGTTGTAAACTGCAGCAGATCCAAAGTAACAGACAACTTTTTTTACATCACATTTGTCAGCCTCACTTTCCTTTGCTCCTCAAAGTGCAAAACAAATGTGTGATCATACGATTACCTCCGGTTTTTAGTCAAAAATAAGTAGATTTCACTGTTAGGAGTTATCACTAAGGCCCATGATTGATATGGCAATTTCAATGGACACCATGGGGTCAGGTTTACAGGATGCACCGCTGGGTACAGTTGTACTACAATGATGGCCTAGGGTCAAGAAACCATGCCGACTGGTCATCATGACCTGTGTTTTAAATGGGCCGGTACTCGTCGTTATGGAATTCCAGCATTTATCAGTTTTCTCTCCTGGAGGACTGGAGCTTCTCCTTAGACAGGGAGAATACCGGTGCTCACAGGGTTCCAGCAGCAGTGCACGCGCTCCTCCTGGGCCTTGATTATACAGTAGGTCACCTGTTTGGCAAACAGAGAGCAAGCTCTGGTGCGCGATCACACTCTGCCAACCTTACCAATCAGTTAATTTATTGTGTGCGGCCAGCGAGTTCCCTGTTCAATTGTAAACGAGATAGGGAAATGTATGACTTGACATACCGCTCAAAAGAGGGAGAGAAGACATTGCAAAAGTATTGTGATGGCACAGAAACACGATTTTATTCATTGTATTCGTGTAAAAACAGAAACAAATAGCTACGAAATTCCGAGACACCAGTCGCCAATGAGATGGAAGGAAGGTAGAGTGATGCAGAAGCAGGAGGCAGTGAGAGGTAAAGATGGGGAAAAGAGACGAAAGAACCCCCGGTAAATTCAAGAGGAAGAGAATTAAGAAACGCAACTGAGCGTAGGTAGAGAGAGAAAAAGGAAGAGACTGAATAGGGGAGAGTAAGACAGACTTGGCAAAGGAGAGAAAGGGAGACGAAAATATGAAGAGATACAAACAGGTGTAAGTTTTGAGGGACAGAAAGGAGGAGTTGACATGGGAAGGTTAGACATGGGGTATGGATCGAAGGAAAGCAGTGAGATTAAATGCCCATGAAAAAGGTTTCATGCGTAGCTCTGCCAGTGATTTACCACATTAAAGTGTGTCTGCATCTCACTGAATAGTTTCTCAAACTAAGAGCAAAAATAGCTCGGTGCAGCCTACAGATTTCATGCCCAATCCCTCAAAGTTACAGCAACTGCTGATCACTAATATTAATCAAACCCATGCCTAGGCCGTGATTAAAGTAGGAGAACGAAAAAAGCAGCCAGCTAGCCTGTTGCATTAGCTTAGTTAAATTCTCCTACTTTAATCGCGGCCTGCCCGCCCGCACCATGCGCGCCACCAAATCAAAAATTGTAATCATGATGATGATTGATTCATCATCATAATTACACATTTTGATTTATTGCCTGCACCCGCGAAGGTCCCGTGAGAAGCTGAGCGCACAACTCAGGCTGAGCCTGAGTTGTGCGCTCAGCTCAGGAATGGGTAGCTCAGTGAAGGTTAAACAAGGCGCTAGCAGGCGAGAGGCCTCAGCATGTACACAGAGGACAGAGCTGTGCATACTCGGTAATGGAATCTCGAGACCACCACCCGTCACCACCACTGCACGAGGCGCGACGCCCGCCAACTGTTTGTGCCACCCACCATGATGAATCAATGTCATATTAATTAATTTGGTGCCAGAAAAACGTTACGTACTCACCTGCTGTTGGTGGCAGTCTGTAGACACAGGGGGGCTACGTCGGCGGGCTAGCCTAGGATAAAATAATTAAATTATGGCCGCCCAAGATCAAGAAGTGCGCACCTCTGCTCGTCGTCACTCCCGATGCTGCAGGCAGGCGCGCAGTTTAAATAGCGCGAGGCCCAATGCGCATGCGGGGATGACATCAGCCGCACCCTAGAGAGGCGCACAGACGCGGCGGAGGAGGAGTCAGTGCATCGTTCTGCGCGCTGCGCAGAGGCACCTCCTCCTCCTGAAAGTTCGGTTCCACTTGCACACTGCACGGGTCAATCAGGCTTGCTGCTGTTTTCCCTGCAGCTGCACTCAAGAGCGGACTCGGTCGGAGTAGTAGTCTTGCTTTTGCTGGGAACTTGGAAGTCTGACTGACTTCAGTCTGTCGGACTGAGAGTCAGACAGTCTCACGGTCCCACGACGGTCGGACTGAAAATCGGCCCCCCAGCCACAAAACCGGCCCCCTATTGGAAAACCAGCCCCCACCCCATCCAGCCTACCGGGGGATTGCCCGGTGCCCGAAAGCACCAGTCCGGGCCTGGGCAGACCTCGCTAAAACTATTCTTAATGCAAATCTTCTATCTCCGGAAATTGGCTCAAACAGATTATTTTTAATACAGTATGCAGATGATATGGTGCTATTAGATCACACAAAAGTAGGCATGCAAAGATTATTGGATGCATTAAATCTTTACTACAACAAGAATGACCTAAGAGCAAATGCAGGAAAAACAAAGGTAATTATATTCGGAAAGTATGCCAACAAATTCGGACAACATTGGAGGTTGGGCAACTTGAAGATAACAACAGTGACCAAATACAATTACTTAGGGGTTTGGCTGATGAGTAATGGGAAATCAACAGCTTACCGTGCTTCAGCCGAAACAAAGGCCAAGGCAGTGACATTCGCCTTGTGCAAGCTTAATGCTAAACTAAATAGCCCAAAAACAAAATCCATTAGAAGAGTTATAAGGGCCAAGCTGCTTCCCTCAATTACATATCGCCAGTTAGCATTTCCTGCGGCTTTTGTTAATAGCCTCGAACATATCAACTGCCGTGCCTACAAGCACATTTTCCAGATCCCAGCACACACACGAAACATCCTGGTGCGACTGGAATTTGGGTTGAACAAACAAAACTACGAGCACTGGGCAACGTTTGTGCGGTATTACCCGAGGGGTTTGTGCGGCCCCTCCGAATACAATGAAGTCAACACTGAAAATTATCTTTATGAAAGCCAATAATTCATGGAGCAACGGCCTGAAAACTGCCTGCACTGCATTACAGCTTGACATGACCAAACTGCAGGATCTGACCTATCAGCCTGGCACACTAAAGTTGTTGCAGGGATTCTGCTCATGCACAGAACTATGCACAGGAAACCAGGACCTCGGCGAATTGCGGTGTACCAAAAACTCACCTCAGTACCAAGAACCCCTATCTGACTAGCATCAGTGTCTCATTCGCTCTCCGTATCATCTCGAAGCTACCAATGATTAGACAACCCAGAACATGCGACTTAGAGTACTCTCAGGAATGGTGGGAATCAGACATACCTGTTCGTTATTATTCTCATATCAGTCCACAACAAGAGTAATCAGAGACACATTAAAGTTTAAAATGTTTATTTTATAAACTACGTGTCCTCAGATGCAGTACTTTGGCTAACATAAGCAGACAAATGATTAAGAATAAAACCATCAGCATTGTTACAATACCATAGAAAATGAAGGGAGAAATCATGTTACAAATGATAGTGAAATACACCCACCCTCCCTTCACTAGTAAGCTAGTATTATTAAACTAATAGAAGGTCTCTAGGTTTCAATGGGGAACCCCATACCGTAAATATCAGCTTAGGTGAATCACATCACAGGATCAGCTTTGCTCTGTGTCTGGAAAATCTTCTCCAAAAGTGATCGTCTCATGCATGCAAACTGCAATATTAAAGGCGCTCGAATTTCAGATATTTGCAGCTGTGTGCGTGTTATGGCTAGAACATGGGCCGATCAACCTGAATTCAAAAGCATACATTGTTTATTGACCCTGACTGTGTCTGCACGCAATGTTCAGACCAAGGTCGCGGTGCACATCTAGGGATGTGAACAACAGACTGTTCCCATGTGAAGAAAAGGCAAGCAAGCAGTTTTCATATAATAACATCTATCTGCAGTGTCGTGTGCAAAAGCAGCAAAAGTGGCAAGATGGCGTTTTAACTTCTAAGACACTTATGCTAACCAAGCAATCTGTGTACCTGGACCTCTGTCTCCACTACACCCCCCCTTGATCGGACCACGAACAAATAGGGAAACAATTTAGGAACGCAGAGTTCAAGTTCGACAGTGACAGAACCAAGTGCATGTACTGTAAAACCATATAAATGGCAGTGAAAGTACGAAAAATCAGCGTAAAAAAGAAAAAAGGAAAAAAGAAAAAACGTGTGATGTAATATCTCGCAAAGGCTCAGCACAGCCTAAATAGCAAGTCAAAAAAAGAGAAAGTAAAAGAGAAGAAGAAAAAACCCCTCAAAAAGTGCAGTTTAAATGACGGAAGTGGGTCGACTTCCAAGTTAATCCATCAACGTGTAAGCACAATAAGTAGCGACAGCCTCCAAAAGGAAGTCATTATAATGTTCGGTAAAAGTGTCCGCCATCCAGTCTAACAAAGTAAATGAACATACATGTTCTTCGATAACTGGAGCCTCTAGCACAATCAGAGGGTAACTTGCGTGTTCTTCAATGTAACTTCTTGCCAAGAAGTCATACGCTGCCGTATAGATGTCCCAATTCCCTAGGACTCCATGTGCCACTCCACAGGCCATAATCCTGATACCAGAACAGTCCAACTCATGAGCCACTAAGGGACTCATCAGTCGATCATAATCCGGGGCAGGAGACACCGAGTTCGACAGGCACAAATCCAGAACCCATTCGAAGGGACAATCTAGGCAATGAAAAACAGGTTGCTCGCAAGTAAAGTAAGAAAACCGGAAGGACAATCCATAGGCTATGCTTAAGGTGGCCAGTGGCAACGTTCCATAATATTCAAGCATCCGGTTACGGAGATGGAGCAGCCGGGGCAGGCTGTTGTGTGACACATATTGTGCAGCCATTGCGCAGCAAGCAGACCAACAGGAGCACACCAGCCGTGAGGGTAAGAATCAACGGGAGCCCGTCGAAGATGCTGGAAAAAATAGAATGAAAAAATGCCGGTATCACACCAGCCGGAGCCCACAACTTTGAAAAAATGCGCCAAGCCAGTTGTTGACGAGGCATTGAATATAGTGTTAATCCGAGCACCGAAATGAAGTGGGAGATCAGTATTTAAAGCGCATGCACCTCGGTGCGGGTGTTAGCTACGTGAAGGACAAATGTTTCACTGGAGGAAGTCAGAGCGTCTTCTTTTTGAGACAATAGAGCCCTTATTCTGCTCATTTTGTTGAACTCTGCTTTCAAGGTTGGGATGGAAGGCCAGATGGATACATCCAGCCTCCCATGCAGGGGCGGGAAAAGGACATTTTTACAGCAGACTACTCGTTGTGAGACAGTCACAATGTAGGAAATTCCCACTAGCATCCCACAGCAAGCCTCATTATTTAAAAGCAAATAACTACCGTTAGTTAACAATGTAAAAGTGGGCGTAATAGCTGGCACTGCAATCCCTTTCAGAACGCAAGCCAAATTCGGTGCCTGAACGTTGCATGCACCATGCAATTGGATGTGCCTACAGACTGCTGAGTGATCAGGTGTGGAAGTACATTCCTCACCTTTCAAATAAACCTCTTTACCGTCTCTCATGCATCTAAATGTAAATGGGAGTGACCATACTTCAGGCAGAAAAGCAGTACCCAATGGTTCATATCTGCCTAGGGCATAATGTTTCATACAGGAACTGAACTTAAACAAAGGAAATGGCAAGGTGATTAACCCGTGGATAAGCCACACAGCGGAGTTCAATTTGGCCACAGAGAAAGGCAAAGGTTCCAACTTTTCAATATGCCGTAAGGAGTATATTGCATCTTTCATGGACATGAACTGTTGTTTTGCAGTCAGATTAAACGGCAGGAATAAAGAAGATGTATTCATGTAGTCCCAGGGAACTTTCCCAGTCTTCAACGTCTGCAAAGTCCATGCAAACTGCATTATCAAACGCAATTGATTTTGGCCATGATATAAAACAGACATATCATCCTGTACAATATCCACAACAGATGAAACAATATTATCTAATGTGTAAATTCTGGAAGAAAGGGTGTTAATTCTATTATCGATAACAGCTAGCACTTTTTCCAAATTTGCTTGATCAATAGCTCTCAATCTGGAGGCCGCTTCAATTTGCGATAATTTCCAAACTTCGTTATAAATAGCATATACCCATCTTTTGGACCTGCAACCCACAGGACCCGTAACAAAATCATTCAAATCTATTTTGTCATGCAATTTTGATAAATGAAGTTTAACAGATGCCAAGGTGGAATGTTGCAGCCAGTTCTGACATAACTTCCCTACAGAATAGGTAGTAACCGAATGGGAAGATTCAAAGCGTGGGTCCACTCTAACCTGTGTATATCCAGGGTATAGACCCAGAAAGCGATGTTGACAGGAATCTGAGCTCTTCTGCCATATCAACCATCCTTCACGATTAAAATTGGAAATGTTGAAGGATCTGTTAGTAATATATGACTGGAACGCCTCAAGGGACAGATCTGTGTGATTATCCCATTTTGGGTAAGCACCCAGATCAGCAATAGAGGGGGAATTAATTAATCTTTTTAGAAGTAGCCAATCCAAAGCAGGTGGTTTGAAAAATGGTAGAATTCAAAAATAACATGTGGTTTGGGATAAGGCAAGCACGATGCAGAGCCTCCGTTCCTTGTACCTGCCATGGTTTAGAACCCCAAAGTGATTTAAGATCAATGGTATCTTTCCACAGCTCATAACCCCTATAGTTAACTCATCCATAAAGGATTTGGAATATAACAACTTAGTCGAAGTCAGTCTAACTTTAGATGCTGGCTCCGCAGATAATTTAAAATAAAATGCTTCAGGGTCAGATACACTGAAGTCCGTAAAATATGTAAATTTGTTCACTAAAGATTTAGAGCTGCCTTCAATTGGCGCCGGACAATGTTCCCATTGCGTATAGTTAACAACATTTCTAAATGTATTGGCTTTATGTAGGAAGTGATTACCATAGTGTTGGTAGCAAAATAGCTCCCCATAATTAGCTGTGTCTAAATACAAATCTTCAGCATCAAAGGCAGCATAATATTTCAAATCAGAAAACAGTGCATTTATGGCCTGAACGTCCCAATCATCTGAGTGGATGTTTTGTTTCACGACATCTTCCATAGAAACACGAAGTACATTTGGGACATTAATCACCTCAGTGGGACCATGAATTTGAAATTTAACAGCATCCCACACAATTCCATCCAACACAGGCCAGGCAGTAATGTTTACAAAAGTCTCATCCCTTTTCATGATGTGCGATGAGGAGTGTGGGGCCAAAGTTCCATCAATTAGTCTAATTGCAGATCTTTCGGTGAGATAGTGTCCATTTACAAGACGAAAAAATACCACCACAAATAAAATGGACATAAACAAAAAGATACTTATGAGCATCAGCCAAATGTAAGTCCAGGGCAGAATTAAAAAATGTCTCTTTAACCAAGCAGCAAAAAAAGAAACTTTTGATGGGGGATTGGAAGTCATAGAGTTAGTATCAAATGAAAATCGTGACTGGTCAACTGCAGTTGATTGTAAACCAGGCAACGATACGTCTGTGGGATAAGCATACTCAGTATCTTCAGATCGACCACCAGGCGGTGGAGGCAAGAAAGGATTAGTAACTGTATGCATCTCGATGGTAATGCAAGACCTGTTGGTATTCGTCGGAGCCAAAACAGAATTTCTCAGCATCGCTGGACAAGAGACCGCTGGAGTCATACTAAGAAGAGTCGGCCACTCGCTGTAGTTTGACATTGTCAATGGAGATGTACCTGTTATCCTTGCGACCAGGAAGTGGAGGTAAAATGACTGTTCTTGTACCCTGCACGCCAAGCACTGGTACTGGTGCGTGATAAGAGGGGCCGAACTCCTTCATGTTCTCCACCTTCTCACGGACCAGGTCACCAACTCGAGGTAGCCAGCCGACTACCGGAATCTGAAGCGCAGCATCAGTTGTGGAGGGCAAGTGTTCCTTTGCAAGACTGTCTCTGGTCTCTTGTAGATTCTGTAATACAACACAGTGATCATCTACGTCAAAGGGTGCGGCTGACGCCGCCATGTCTAGACCATCAAGGTCCGGGACAAACATCTTTATGCCAAAGAGCATTTCGTATGGGGTCCGCCCAACCAGAGACCTTCTACGGAGATTATTTAGTGCACGTTGTACGTTACACAGATGAGCTAACCAGTTCCTGCCAGTACCTAAAACCCTAGCTGTCAGGGATTGCTTTAAGTCACGGCTCATCCGTTCCACAACACTATTGCCCTCAGGCCGGTATGGAGTCGAAAATTTGACTTGGACCCCCAAAGATCTCATGGCTTCTTTGTACGCCTTAGAGGCGAACGCAGGACCTTGGTCAGAATGAAGGGTTCCACATGCAAAGATTCCCACAAAGACACGCAAATCCCTGATGACAGTTTGAGCATCAGCACTCCTTTGTGGCCATACCCAAAGAAAACGTGTGCATGAATCTACTGCAACTAAGATGTACTTATATGCAGTATCAGAGGAAAAAGGACCGCAGTGATCTAAATAAACACACCCAAGTGGTTTATTAGATATGTACAACTGCGTTTGTGGTGGGCGCGTAGCAGTCGAAGGTTTAATCTGCTGGCAAGTGTCACAATTAAGAACATAAGCACGAGTTTGTTTATACAATCCGTGCCACCAGTAACGCTGTTGTAAAAGAGTAACAGTCGCTGAAACGCCGGCATGGGCATAGGCCATACCTTCGTGAGCCGCTGTTATCAAGGAAAGTCTGCAGTCCACATTGGGAATCAATCTGTCACCAACGTCATTAATTCTCACATAGGGAACTTTATCAGGACTTAAATGATAAGAGTACCGAGAAGGGAAACCTCCAGGGTAATTACTTCCCTTCTCCGTTGCAGCAATAGCTGCCAAGATGTCATCATCAATCTTACTTATGGATCTTGTAACTGCTGCTACTAGATATGTTACTACTGCTGATTTCGCTGCCTCGTCAGCTAAGCTGTTCCCAACAGCGTGGACACCAACTCGCTGGTGCCCAAGAGTGTGAATCACGTTCACGAGAGGCAGATTCTGTTTAAGTTCTGCCACTCAAACCCAAAGCATTTTATGCTTAATTGTGCTACCCTTGGAATCACGATATTCATTTTGAGACCAAAAGAATAAATTATCATTAAAAGATTGAACACAGTAAAACGAGTCACTCACTATAAGAGTGGTAACCCATGGATCAGCAAACTCCAATGCAAGCACAAGAGCACGTAGCTCTGCCAACTGCGCGGTACAATCACCCAATGACTGTGTATGCACGACATCCGACCTGAATTTACCATTCACGAAAGTACCAGCCACAATTGCGCAGGCCGCTGAATAAGCATGCTTTGATTCCGTAGCCGGTTGAGCAGAACTGTCTGTGTATATGACACAATGGTAATCCTCAAGTGGGCGCAAAGACAGAGGAGCCGGATGAACGAATTGATACTGCAAGTACTCCTGAGTCTGCAATGAGGCATCAAAGATGTATGTGACATCCGGTGATGTCAATGAAGTGGCCCATTGTATCCAACGGGGATGCAAAGCTTTAGAATTAGGTACACTGGCTTTCGTCACTGCCTCAAGAGCAGGAAACGGTGTGACAACCAACATGCGTTTCCCTTGCGAAAGCGCTCTCTCTTTTAGAATCGCCATCTGCAGCACAGTCAAAACTTTTTCGACCGTGGAAAAGCGCATTTGAGCCGAAGTGTACAGGTGTGATTTGTAAGCAATGGGGACTGTATGGCCCTCATTGAACGTTAAGTACGTAAAACCTACTGTGCCAAGCACAATTGTTATTACCAGGTTAGTGTGGTTATCACGTGTCAGTAAGTATTTCGAAGCAAGAAGATCAGCCTGCAAAGATTGCAAGATAGCTGAATGCTCTGACAGCCAGCTCGATTTGGAAAAATTAGGTTGTACCAAGGCGTTTAGAGGCTTGATACCCTGGGCATAATCGGGAATGTAAGTACGCCCGAAATTCAGAAAACCCAGCAGAGATTGTGGTTTCTTCAGCGTTGTCGGAGCACACAAACATGCGCACTTCTCCAGGAAGTGAGGGGCTAATCCTCGACCTTCATTATTGAGCTCGTAGCCCAAAAACAACACTGTATACTCTGCAATGTGAGACTTCGCAAAGTTGAATTTATAACCGAAGTCCGCAAACATAACAATGATGTGGTCAACACGACACAGATGCGGCCATAATTTGTCATCTGTGAGATAGATATCATCAACATACGAGTACGCATCAGGGTCAATGCTCTTTAACAGAGAGACTACACGTGCGGCAAAGACGCCAGGGCTGTTTTTATAGCCCATGGCCAATCTCCTAAACTGTTTTTATTTGCCGCCAGAAGTAAAGGCTGTCCACTGACTACTAATAGAGGACAGATTATGGCTGAAAAAGCCATTAGATATGTCAAGTGTGGTCTTAAACCTTTTTCGCACAAGACTATCAACGAGGGCAGAACTGTGGGTATTCTGTAAGCACAAGTCCGACAATGAGAGTTTAAATGCCGGTAATCTAAAACTAGGCGGTACGACCCATCAGGTTTAGTTACAGTGAATAGAGGATTATTCATCGGTGACACACAGGTTTCAATAACACCTTGATATTCCAATTATTCAAGGATTTCCGCGACGTGAGATCTAGCTTCGCGGTGCATGGGATATTGGGGTTGCGGCTGGGGCAGAGACCGTAAAGGAATCCCATGGCTTGACGATAACTTATCCCACCCAACCTGAGGACGGTACAATGCCGAAGCAAGCACCTGGGCCCACTCTTCAGCAAATTTCTGAGCATGATCCTTTGGCACAGTGTGTGCGAAAGAAGGGAGGATTACCTCCTCCCCTCTAGGAGCAGCCAAAACGAAAGCTGGGGGCTAGTCCGTCTCCGCCAATAGAATATCATATGTAGAGGTCAGATTATCCTAAAAAATCCCATGTATTGTACGTTGTATGTCACCCTCAATTAAAAGGACGATGTCATATAGTCTGTCAGGGGGAGCCACTCTAGTATCCGCAGTTTCTACAGTAATGAACGTGTCAGGTGCTGTCACCTCCAGATATGGACGCAGTGCTTGCCGCACTACTGTAACCTCCGCTGCGCTGTCGAGCAGCGTTAGTGCCCATGTCAGGTTCCGAAGCTGTGTTCTCACTATTTGTGGCATACCTCGCTGTTAATGCAGCAACCTTCTTCTTCTGAAACGGGGGACGTTGACGTGCAAACTCGTCCTGCTTGCCTTTACCGTCAGGCTGACGGGGTTGCTCACGTCCTTGTTGGGCACCCCGACCCTTGCCACGTTCTCCGCCACCGGACTGCGAGGCCGATGTTTCCTGTGAAGAACGAAGAGAACGTTGTTCAGTAACATGAAATCTATCAGGTGACCTTATTCTAGTGCGATCGCGCAAATCATATGTGCGTTCACTAGACGCCTGTACCGGTGACGCAGGGCGAGATCCCTGTTTCTGTTGCTGCTTTCCTTGTTTCCTACTCCGCCAACTTTGTTTAGGAAAAGCTGGATGATCGTCTTTGACAGATGAACCCGCCTTAGTTTGCTGTTGCACATCTGCAATAATATTAGGCTTAATCCCCAAACTACTGCGACCTATAGTTCTATAAGCCTCTGCAATAATTTTAGGCAACTCTCGGGGTTTATCGACGTCGGCTACGAGGGCTAAACCATTCGCCACTTGAAAGTATACCGCATCTCCCTTGAGGTTACCAAGGATGGGAGAGGCAACTACGTCGAACACACCGACAAGTCTCATTCCAAACTCGACCACTGCCTCCGGACCGTGTTGATCCTGAACACGTTTGATCACGAAAGGAAGTACGGCCATAGAAGGGGTGCCGAAGCACTTCGAGTAGACCGCTGCAAAAACGTTACCCCAGTTGTCACAATCGGCCACTTCTGGAACTAAGTCTTTCTGCAAACTAATGGTGAGTAGCCTGTGTTTCTCCACAGGAGTAGAGTGCGGAAATACTGCTTCCAGCTGGTCAAATTTCTCAGCAAGCCAATAAGGCAAATCGTCCTTATTCTGGGGGCGCTTGCCCATTACCGAATTAACCATGACGGGACTAATAACAATCCCGGCCGGGCCAGCTGGCTGCCCCGCAACAACAGGTGCCCCCACCTGCACATTGCATGAAACGTAATGCACTAAAGCCCAATGTACTGTAATCAGGGCTGTATGGAGTACACATAACTCATCCACCGTAGCGTTTAAATAACGAGGTTGAGGTGTAAATCCGGCCGGTACCGGCCAAGTGGCCCCTGGAATGCACAAAGGGCCCAAACGAACCGGTGTAACCGTGTGGGGAAGGACGCCATTAAAACAAATACGATGCTGCTAAGCCGAAATAGGAATCTCCTGCGTCCTATATGGCGTATAATTCGCTGGGACTTGCGTGGGAGTATAAGAGTGAAACGTACTATCGTCCGCATTCACCGGCGGCATAGTAACCCAAGAGTAAAACAACTCGTAGGGATATGACACATCGGCACTCACCACAAAGATAATCGCCATCCCATCGTCTGGCACCCCGAACTGCGTCAAATGACGCCGAAGAGGTGCTCGACTATGCACCGCAATAGGCACCGCAGCCGTAAGGACACAACGAAGAAAAACAATCTATTGTAAGAGTAGCACACAAAGGGTTCAAAATATAAAAACCTTTTTAATTGACAAGCTTGATTGAACCTATAGAATAAACATTAGGTAGGTTAAAACCGTCACTCCCGCTATCCGGAAACAAGAGTGAGGGTGTTGTGGACTAATATAAGCACTACTAAGGCATCTCAAATCATAAGACCAAACGTTAGGTGCGCCATGTTGCAGGGATTCTGCTCATGCACAGAACTATGCACAGGAAACCAGGACCTCGGCGAATTGCGGTGTACCAAAAACTCACCTCAGTACTCAGAAACCCTATACGACTAGCATCAGTGTCTCATTCGCTCTCCGTATCATCTCGAAGCTACCAATGATTAGACAACCCAGAAAATGCGACTTAGAGTACTCTCAGGAATGGTGGGAATCAGAAATACCTGTTCGTTATTATTCTCATATCAGTCCACAACAAGAGTAATCAGAGACACATTAAAGCTTAAAATGTTTATTTTATAAACTACGTGTCCTCAGATGCAGTACTTTGGCTAACATAAGCAGACAAATGATTAAGAATAAAACCATCAGCATTGTTACAATACCATAGAAAATGAAGGGAGAAATCATGTCACAAATGATAGTGGAATACAACCACCCTCCCTTCACTAGTAAGCTAGTATTATTAAACTAATAGAAGGTCTCTAGGTTTGAATGGGGAACCCCATACTGTAAATATCAGCTTAGGTGTGTACCTGGACCTCTGTTTCCACTACAAAATCTATACTAGAAAACAAGTTAGAGCATTATCCAGGGAAGAAGACATGAAGGAGTTGAATCGTTCCAAAAGCAACATTGGGATACTTGTAAGCTCCTATGAAGATCGGTTATGGCAACCATACCTCGACGCTGCATTAAACAAGATAATTTTAAAGCAAATCTTAACAGTGAGGCTTATGGCATTGACGATAAAAGATATCAACAAGCGCTGGAAATCCCTAGAGGCGATTACCACCTGCAGACTATGTTTTTAAAATATGGGACACTTAATTACAAGGATGCCATGAAACTCTTGTTTAGCCTGGAGACACCGATGGAATTGGCTAGGTTTGCCAAATTTGCACACGAAGTTAAAGAATGTTTAAGTAACGCACCTTGCACTTTAGAACTTCAAGACTGCACTTTGGGCATGCCCAGATTTTGATTTGTATGCTGTGACAAGATGTATCTATTTTGCACTTTATTGGAATCTCTTTTCCAAAATAGGTCCTTGAATGCCTTGAATTCATAACTGATATATGGGTTTTAGTGTTTTTATTATCTATGATCTGTATTTTTAGGATTTGTTTTACTGGATGTAGCGCATCCAAATTTGTAGTAGTTAATGATGACTACTGTAGTAAGAAAGTTTTGTGGATATTTTATAGGACACTTTTTGTAACAATTTTTGTTAAGTGATACAATAAAATATATTCATTCATTCATTCACTCTAATCTTCCTGTCTCTTTATCACACTATTGTAGGCTCTTTTTAGTCCTTGCTTTTTCTCCATGTCACTTGTATCCTATCTTCCACTTCCTCATCCTTTTTTCCCCTATCTGCCTTTTTCTCTTGATCTGGGTCAAAGTCTAATAATGAAAAATAAATCCCGGGCCCCAGATTGTTGGAGCCCACCACCTGTAACCACCAGCACAAATTATCACTGACTCTAGCCAAGGCACAGAAGAATTGCAAACACTGCACTTTTAAGACTCTGAAATGCAACTCAATTAGGTCATTTGGAAGAGTACAAACTCTATTGTGCCACAACAATCCCAATGTTTGACACAAGAAATGCCAAAATCCCCTCTGCATCCCCAACCCTTAAGCACTGCTTACATAAACCCTGGCACTGTCCCGGGACCATGTGGGAGAGAGAGGGGGTAGGAACACGGAGGTTTCCTAACTACGGAATCGACACAATAATTTAGTGCTCTCCCACACTGGTCTCGACATGACTACAGACTAATGAGGGTTGTGATATAAAACCACTGGTACCACACATTTTTAGGGTGCTGTACGTGTGGTCACCACTGATACCTCCCCGAGGTTGTGACCACCACCAAAAAAGTGTAGGTAGTTAACATCCTGGTCCTGAAGAATTGCCAATTAATAAATAAACAGGCAAGAAACATGTTGACTTTTTTAGCACATAAACTCATACACTTAAAGGTGAGATTGTGCGTTTCACTTTGGTTTTAATCAGGGTAGTGACCACGTTTCATTAAAATAGTTTTGAGTGGATCACTTACTCCTATTTTATTTCACCCACCTTACACACCACTTGCACCTACACTAGTTATTATAAGGAACCTCACACGCACTTCACCCATCGGCATTGGGAAATAAAGATCTCCGCTATGAAGGCCCCATCTGGGTGCCTGATCGGGTATTGCACCGCCGACCCGATATGGAGCAAGACCCGATGATGAAGCAAGATATCCGATTGTTGGGTGTGTGAGGGTCTCCTTTCCATAAGGAGTGTATCCTTCTCCCGCTTGCCCCCTGACTTTCACCTTGGCACCTCTTGTTTTTTAATCATACCCTGCGACACCACTAGGAACTGCATACCAATTCTGTTTCACTGTCCCGGGACCAGACAGACAACCAGTGGCGGCTCCTCCGTTATGGCAGAATTGCGCCGCCCCACTGCTTTTAAGCAGTGCGAAGAAGAAACATACAATGATAATAACTTTGAGCTATTATCATTTTATGCTTCGTGCTGCTTTATGGGCGGGCGAGTGGCGGGGCTGCTTTGCTCTCGGAGAAGGGCAAGGGAGGAGTGGTTTGCCCACTCTTAAGTGCGCAATGACTGTTTGGTTGGCCCTCTCGAGCCACCCAAAACAGTCGTGCACATGTTCCCTGTTCTGCATGCAGGCTGCATTACAGCCTGCATGGAGAACATGCCCAGGCCCCCATTCCCTGGCTGAGCATCCAACCAGGCCGCCAAGACCAATCAAAAGGCTGCACTGTGATTGGTCAGGGTAGCCTGAGTGCTTACCAATCACAACACTGCATTGCAGTATTGTGATTGGTCAGTGGGGCCTCCTTCCTGTACCTCAAGTTCGACGAGGAGAGCAGGAGCACAGACGCAGGAACCAGCGGCAGGGTAAGATAATTTTTTTAAAATGTTTTTTATATGCCGCCACTGCAGCCAACCTGCTCATGACTGAGAACCAGACACAACAAGCATAACCCAGTCCCATAACCTTAGATACCACATAAAGGATTGCACATATTTTCTAAGCAGTCACTCATACATTTTTGCCTTGAAAAAGCTCCAGGGAATGCATACGCCTGAGAGAAACATGTATCAGCTAATGAAATAGGTCTCGTAAATAGCAACAAATTGACTCCCTTTATAGGCAACTTTACTTTTTGGAAATTGATTCATAAGTAACAATTCAAAAAATTCTTAAGTCTCAGCAGCCACAGTTTATCACCATACAGCTATAATACATGACATAACTCTGAATCACGCAGATTAGATAGGAGGGTTGCAAGATCTGTGCAATCACCAAGAAATACCACTGTGCGGAAAACTATTGTGTTACAAACTACATCACCCACAGGCCAGGGAAGGTTGAATCTCCCTACTTCCCAGCATACAGACCACAAACCCACACTGAGACATGTCTGCCTATCAGAAGCAAAATATTCGAAGAGCCCAAAAACATTGGTGATAGTTGTGCTACACAAAATGAACATACCATAACAAAACAGAATTGTCTCTACACCTCTCTTTCAATAGTGATTGTCTTAACCTTCAATTGAGACAATGTCAGCCTACCTCTCTGGTGGGTCAATCGTTAATTCCAAGACTGATTCTCTGTCATGTCGCTGCAAATAAGCTGCCAGCTACCTAAAACATTTCTTGCCCCTCTAGGACTAGGAGTTGGTAAAGCATCACTGTAGGATCCACCGATAGCCCCGAAGTGTGACTTCACAGTCAATGGTTGTCACCAACTTTCTGAAAATTTGCAACCATTTCTCACCCAAAAGGAGTCCTTATTTGAGAGCGGGCTGGGGGGTTGAGTAGGTACGACTGGGCGCTGTGGTTCATTTGAAGAGCCAGGTCTTGAGATCCTTCCTGAATTGCGTCAGGCACGGGGAGAACCTGAGGTGAAGAGGCATGACGTTCCAGGATTTGACGGTGAGGTAGATGGATCTTCCTCCGGTCCTGTTCTTGTGGATCCAAGGGACGGTGGCAAGGCCAGTTGAGCAGAGCGGAGGTGTCTGGTGGGTGCGTGGAATGAGAGGCGGTGAATCAGGTATGCTGGTAAGGCATTGTGAAGGGCTTTGTAGGCATGTGTGAGGAGCAAGAAGGTGACTCTTTTGTTGACTGGGAGCCAGTGTAGTTCTCGTAGGTGTTGAGAATTGTGGCTGCAGCGGAGGAGGTTGTGGACCAATCTGGTCCACATATATAACAATTGGACTCAAATATTTTCATCCAACTTTGAGCATTGACAGGATTCCCTGACAAGCTGCCACCGTTGAGGACATTGTCATCGCTGGCGACGACTCACCTGTTGACACCTAAGACATAACAAGCCATGACAAAAATGTGGGCATTTGTGGTTAGTAAGGATGCATTCACTCTGAAGATCTTTACTTTCAAATGCATGAACAATTTCTCTTACCTCAGTAACCTATATCACATTTGAAGAAAATGTACAATTCTTTTGTTTTGTATTACAAATGCACTTTTTGTTTATTGTGCAGGAGGCCTTTGCAGTTATCCGGACTATCAGACCTCAAGTCCTGGGTGTAGGTGTTACCATTGTTGTGCTTCTAGTTGCCTCTTTTGTAAACCTGTCTCTGCCTAGTTGAAGTCTTTTTAAAGGTTGCATGTGGCTGCTTTCGACGCATTCTTTAAGGCTCTCATTGCCACTAAAGAGCTACGCACTGACATAGAGTATGCTGATCACAGGGTGCTTGTTAGTCACCTGACTTCCAAGAGAAGGTAAGTTAGTGGAAGTTAAACTGGACTTCCAGAATTTCAAGAAGTATTTATGGAAATATGCTGAGAACACATCATTTGTATAACTCCTGCTGCTAAATCCCACTGGCGTTTTGTGCTTTGCGATTGATTGTGTCAGTAAACATTTTATTCACATTTTATTCACATCGGAAACACACTTTTTAAAAAGCTGCTTGGAAGCATAAAAAGGTGAGTCAGGCCTTTCCAGATTGAAAGCTACTTGAGGTTTCTCACAGACGTCTGCAGCGAGTACATGAACCCACAGAGCTATCTGAAAGCCATTTAAAATACATTGGCTAGAACCCAATCAGTCATCACGTTGACTCAGCCAATCTGCCCCTTTACATTTCTTTCCTCTGTACACACGTGACCTCTGCCAATCACTCTTCGAGCTAGTTTGTGATTGTCCAGCACAGCCTTTCTCTTTATGTATCGCCTGCAATTCAGCAGCCTGTGTATCTAGCGCACATTTCCCACAGAAACCTTTTTAATCTTACATTTATCCTGCTTTTCTGTGTCTTTTACATTTAGTATCACCCATACGGTGGCGTTGCCAAATGCCAATTTAATGGCATTTCTGTTCATTTTGCTATGGGACTCGGAATAAATTAGAACATTGATTTCTACGGAGTTACGAGAAATGTTTAAACAAGTAAAATGATGATGTTGTGGGGCGATCCCGCGAACCCAGAACGGATGTGCTCTTGGGAGGCATCCCTTTGTGAATACTAGGAAATCTAAGAATAGCACCTGGCACATGGGATTCTTAAATGGGTGAAATTACAAGCTTTTTTCCGATTTCCAAGCTAATTTTTGCCTTTTATCTCAGCATGAGTGGCTCCTCATTCCAGCACCAAAATTGCCCTGAATTACAGCCGTTGCCATGGTATTTTTGCAGACGAGACATGTAATTCGCCTAGGCCTTGTTGGAAGCTAAAGAGATCTGCAGGGGACTACGGCAGTCGCGCGCCCAGGGACAGACGTGTTTTTTTTACGGCTCTTCCTGACGCCTCGATTGAGGGCTCCATGTTGGAACCCTCACTAACATTTGCTCCTGAGTGCCTTTCGACGTCCTCGTCGGATATCCGACAGCCCAGAAAGTCCTTGGAGCGAGTGACCCTTTCCCAGCTGCAACCCGGTACACCATACTCCTTCAATAGAGTCCCTGAGGCATTTTGGTGCCCAGGGCGGCGGCATAATGATAACATAAAATGAAAGGTTGCCCTTCAGAATGTGAAGGGTACACTGAGTATCTCACATAAGTTAATTTGCCTTGGGTGGAATGAGCCCTCCCATGATGGATTGGGGGACCCTGAAGGGCTAAAGGCTCCCCTATGCTGCAGGCGCCTGTGGTACGCCCCTGGACTAGGGCAACGTATTTGTATATCCCCAAGCCTAGAAATGGCACTGTATTTGATGCTTTCAAGAGCTGTCCAGCCGCCTCAATATAGCACCAGCCCTGTGCTGCAGCTAAGACCAGCGTGCAACCAACCAACGTGCACTCACTGTCCTATGCACTTTGGTGGCGCTTGTGAGAGACAGATCTAATTTCG
Organism: Triturus cristatus; assembly: GCF_964204655.1. Taxonomy (NCBI): domain Eukaryota; kingdom Metazoa; phylum Chordata; class Amphibia; order Caudata; family Salamandridae; genus Triturus; species Triturus cristatus. Next base: position 1,472,237,704 of record NC_140590.1, read on the forward strand.
TCTAAAACCAGTTGTGTGGCGAAACCAGCAACTCTAGGTTATTTACTTGTAGGTAGTGCCCCTATCAAAGTAGGATACAACCAGTTGTAATACCATACACAATCACAGCAGTACAGGATACCACAGACGATGCTTGGTATTTACAATGCTTTTCATGTTGATAGTTTAATTGGCCACATAATGTTAATAATACCAGATTGTATATAACTAAACACGATTTAGCGATGAGCTGTGGTGCAAAGGCAAGCGAGCAGTGTCTTACGTGGGATTTGTACTAGAGGTGCACCTGAAATTGTAAATTTTTTTCAAGCAGTTGACAGCCCAGACAGCATCCGTTTAATATGAAACTATCTCGAACATTACATGTATTACACGTGGAAATTTCCTTCTGCAAATTGATTGAATCGATTTTCGTTTGGCACTAGTATTTCATGGGAAGTCACGTAACACTACAGTAACTGACTTTAGGTGACCTGTCATTGTGTGGATCTCTTAGGGTATTTATTCCTAACCCTGTACACCCCCTTTGCATACCCCACAATGGGTTAGTGGTAGGCTTTTTGTGTGCAGTGGTAGGGGTTTTTTGTGCAGTTTGGTGTTGTACCTGTATTAATCTGATACACAAAAGTCAATTAGCAGACAAAGTTCACCAACGCTATAGACATGAGAACCTTACTGTAAAGTCCATGCCATGCAGGAAATGCGAGTGAAGAAAACCACCTGCATGCACTCTGTGCACCGAGGCACCAGAGGGCCTTGTAGGGCCCCCTTAGTTTCCACAACGCCACCCTTTTCATGGCGGGCTCACCACCATGAAAAGGAGGGCTGTGAAGAAAGTCATAACATGCTTGGCAGTGCAGCATATTATGGCCTCAGACCGCTGTGAGACCGCCACCCTGGTGGTAGCAGCGGAACTATGGCGGTCCGCCCGCCAAAGTCATAATATAGTGGTCAAACTGCTGGTGCGGTGGTTGCTGCACCACCTCTGTGGGTTTGGCGGTCCATTGGACCACCAAACTCATAATCAGGCACTAAGTCTTCTGACATTGCTATTGTAAAAGTCTCCCTGGAAAGATTTGCAGTGTTGATGAGCAAATTCTTTCTGACAAGGGAGCCATCTAAAATGGATTTTCTCCTTCTCTCCACTTGTGAGTCACCACCTCCAATCCAAAAATGACTCGTAAATCTCAATGGACTGACATCTTACCCACTTCTGGCTTACACCAAATCCTTGGGATATAACATCCGAGATGTTACCCCATCTCCACACTCACTAAAACTACCTCATTCCAACTTTGCCCACTCAGAAAAGTAAGGATCACATGTACATTTTTCTGGTCAGAAAAGGCAGATCAGGCTGTTTCCAACAGCAAAAATGCTTTTACATATGTACAAAACACAAATTGCGATTTGGTAGCAAGTTACCGAATCGCAATTTGTGTTTGCCATTGGGTATTTGGAATGGTCGTGTGTAGGGCGTCCCTTCCAAATACCAAATCTGAATGGGATGTATTAAAGTTTTGAGACCGAGTTACTGTTGCAAAACATTCATAATTTACCGACTCCTGGAAGGAGTTGATAACCAATTCACAAATGGCTCCTCTTCCCCTTTGAGAATGGAGAACAAATATTTTATAAGAACAAGCAGTCGTCTCACGGACCACTGCCTACTCTTCAAAAATGAAATGGCAAACTTTCATTTTTTCTTTTTAAACACATCCTTTTTCCTTGAAGGAAAATGGTCTGCATTTTTAAAAAATGATTGCTTTATTAAAAAGCAATCACAGACATGGTGATCTGCTGACCTCAGGTAGCCACCATCTCCGTGATGGCTGCAATTCCTAATGGGTGGCAAATTGTGACCTGTCTCATTAATATGCATGAGGTAGGTCTATTCGCAACCCACTAGGAATCGCTGATGAAACTCACAAGAGTTTCATACATTTGGAATACCGGTTTCTTAATTGCAATTTGGAGGGAATAGCATCTGGCCCTAAAACCCTCCTTCCCTCTTTCCACTTGTCAGGCCTTGGTTCTCTTACACTTAGGCATGATTAAGAATTGAGCAGAGACAAAATCAATTACCATATGGAATTCTGCTTCCCTCAATCATGAGTGGGCCATATTTACTGCATCCAGATTTACTGGGTGCTGGACAACGGACTAGATTTTATCCTGGGAAATTCTAAGCAGGAAAAACGCATTGGAAAATGTTGCCTTACAAGTACCCAGATCCATTCCCAGACCCATCCAGGACTCTTAGACAAGGAGATGAAGGAGCATTTACTGCTGCCCCCTGACAGCCAACCTTATTGACTTCCCTTACCTGCCTTCCCAACACCCTCCATGAATATTTGCTTTTAACTAACTCTGCTGTACCCACTTACCATTGCTCGTTGTGCTTTAAACCTCATGAAAAAAGTAATCCTGTGCAGGACACGGCCTGATAAATCCACAATTGCACTGTTATTCTTCATTTTGGCCTGATTATGACTTAGAAGTAAATATGTATAGTGACTCTGAGTGGCTGAAATTTCCATTTCTGACCAGTATTTCTGCATCTGTTTACTCCTATTGTGAATGAAAAGCTACAGAATGGGCAATAGCTATGCAGATCCAGCTTTATCAAGTGATATTACTTGTGGTATTCCCTTTTTACGGTTTTCAATACACACATTTTTCATCAGCCCTGGAAGGTTGGTAAATGTATGTGGGGATGGGCTGAGGTAAGGGGAGTGGAGGCAAAGCAGTAGGGGAGAAAGTTGTCTGGTGGGGGGGGCATTGCACGCTCCCCCCATGCCTTACCTGAAGGTCAAATGGGCGGTAGGGAACAAGGCAATACAACCCTTTTCCAAGATAATGTTTACAGCAAGGATTTATAGTAGATAAAATCAGGTTTGTTGTTTCACAACTGGAAATCTGTGTGAAGAACAATGGGCACGAATTTCACACAGGAACTCCACTCAACTCATAATCCAGACCCCTGTGAAAATTAGCTAATAATAAGAGAAAATATGTGCAGACATGCCAGTCAGAAACATTAATTCTGGCTACCCGTAATGTCTGCATATATTTACTATTAACTCCAAATCAGAGACTCAGAGGGCAGAAATACAATAATTGTCAGCCTTTCTAATAGTGGGGCTTATCTACAAGGCGGCGATATAAAATTATCGCCGCTTTTGCGGTCGTTTTCGGCCGAAAAGCGGCGATAATTTTAGTGATATATCAGCAAGGTCACGCTATCGTGTGAAACCTTGCCTTAGCGCCTCAATTCCTAACGCCCATCTTTGCATCTCTAATGAGATGCAAAGTGGGCGTTCCTCCCCAGGATAACGGGAGAAATGCCGCTAAGCGACATTTCTCTTATTATTAAGCCTCACGCAACGCAGCATAGCGACAAGAAAAGTAGCGATAACCTCTGTTATCGCTACTTTCTTTACGCCTGCTTTGAAACTGACTTAGCCATGATATCCTATGTAAGGTGGATATCATGGCTAAGTATGTGAGGCCCTATCAGCAAGCTATCGCCAAACTTTGGGAAACCCAGCGATAATCTCATGTTTGGCAGTTAGCGCTAGGATTTTTATCGCTTTTGAGCTAAGCGTTGCTAATAGCACTCTATCTCAGCAATAAAAATCCACGCTAGCCGGCGATAATTATCCTAGCGCTAAGTGCGCTTAGCGATAATTATCGCCGGTTGTTGCTGATATGCCCCAGTGTGCTGGCTCTCTTGCAGCCATCCTATATGCTTCAGCCAACTTGTCAAAGATGATAGGAATTCAAAAGATAGAGCAACATAGAGTTAAAAAAAATACACAGTCTCCTTCTTGTGTAGACATTCTCCCCAACAGTAGCTATCTCCCTTAGAGATAGATGAATAGTGGTGTGGCCACTCAACCAAGCACCTGGATAGAGAACCCATCCTCTGTGCTATCCCTCTACGCTTTCAACCCCAGGCATGAGCATAAAATACACTACAATTAAAAGCCAAAAGAGATATAAAAGGCATCTTAACAGAATTGAAATGTTGTGGGAAGTTTAGGACCTTGTCCTTATACAATGAAGAACCTGTAGTTAAAGTCAAAAGCTCTTACATGTTTGTGCTGGATTGCATAAATTTAAGTAAGCTTTCTCAAAGTCTTGTAATGCAAAATGCATATAGTACTGGACTAATGGGTAACCTGGTCCAGATAATAAAAAAACATATCATGAGTAAAAAAACATATCATGAGATAGTGAAAGTATTTTTTCGGCGAAGGGTGGCATGTGAATCCTGCATTTTCCTATGCCGGTACACAGTACACCATACTCATTTATTCCATGGCTATATTTATAGTATACAGGAGTATTTGCCTCTAGAATTATTGATCTTGTTCAAGATGATCTAAATGCATTAATACCATCTGTGGATGATATTGCCCGTACAGATAATGCCTTAGAAGAACACCTTGCACAAGCTGACAAGATCATAAAAAAATCCAAGCCCAAACAGGATCCAAAATTAACTTCCGAAAATCATAATTGTCTTTCCTGGTGTTATTTTCTTTGCAAATGAACTATCTTTTGAGGGCTTTACAAGTTACTAACCCTTATGGAATTCCAAAATTTTGGAAATGCATGCTTGCCCCCTTATGCAAAGAGGATTATACGTCTTCATGAAACTGAAAAGCCCCATTTTGTGTCTCGGCTCGACCGCGCTTGCCCTGTCTTTTCAAAACATATTGTATATTCTTTGTGGGCTTTAGCCTGCCCGTAGACTTCCCATTTGCTGGCTCCATCAGCACTCTCCTATTCTTTGTCCCCATTTATCCATGGCATGCATTTGTCATGCCTCTTCCTGTGTTTGGCTGTCCCCGAGAGCAGGGACCAAGTACTATATCAATCCACTGGTCACCATTTTAGCATCTGCTAAGAACAACTTTTTTCTTTCTTGAAAGGCAAATCACATGATCAGTCCTGTTTTCACCCGCTTCCAGTTCTGCTCCATTTTGTAAACATGCCTGTAAATCTTGTTCTTATCTTGGCACATTTACTGAGCATTCAAAGATCAAATGTCAGACGCTGTTTTCTGAGGGCGCCTGTTTACTTAAAGTCCCGGTGTTGCTTGTTTTCTTGCTTTTTTTCTACATCCGTTTCTGTTACTCTTACAGAGCATTCTTCTTATCCTCCTGCATCACCGTCTCCATGTTTTTAGCCCCCAACCTTTCACCCCTCCCTGCTATTTGTCATTGTTGTGCAATTTCTGTGTTGCTCGTATATCTGTTCTGTCTTTACGTTTCCTATTCGGTCTCTGCTTCTGTTTCATTTTGTGTGTATGCAGTGTCTATTTCAGCTAGTCCTCTAACCAAGTCAGTGTCGCTGTTTCTGTATACGGAGGATTGTGCTTAGACATCTTGTCTGGTCTGCATATAAGTACAATTGCATGTGCAATATAAATTTGTTCAGTTGAAAATTTTGTTCATTTCACCTCTGCCTCTATTTGCTGCTCTGTGATTGATGCCTGTGAAATAAGAAGCGCGCTCTGATTGATCCTGTCGGCTGCCTAGCTCCAGGTTTGTAAAGAGGCCTGGAAGGCAGTTAGCACTTCAGGCAATACAGTCATGTTTTCTTTTTTATGTTTCAAGTCTGGGACACAGTTGCTGAGTCCTTCTAGACCCATATATTTAGCAGGTTACTATTTTACACATTACCACATGGAGAATTTCACAGAGGAAAGTGAGTATGTTAGGAAAAATTACCACTAGAATAAAAACATAGGTCTAGCTGTCATTACCAGATGACTCAATTTTAACAGAGAGACACACGGCTTTATCACCTTGTGTTTATTTCACAACGTCATGCATGTTGGGAGTTGTAGTCATTGTTCTCTTCCTGGAACCAAGTAGACTAAACCAGGACCATATTACAATGGTTAATAAAGGGATACCCCAGGATTGTAATGCCTGCGTCTCTAGAGGCATGAAGGGGCAGATTTACAAGCCCCTTGCGCCACTTTTGCGTCACTTTTCCCATGTTAAAAGTGACGCAAAAGTGGCGCAAGGGGCTTGTAAATCTTCCCCGAAGTATTTTTTATCGCTATACTTTCACAGAGACCAGGTACAGGGAATCAAGTCTCAAGGGCACAATGCAGGGCGGCAGGGAGATATACTCTGAGAATGGAGAACACGAGAGTTGTTCCCAATCACTGATCCTGAGGTGCAACAGGCACTCAAAGTATGCGCAGCTCTCAGCGCCAAAAGGACCAGACTATGGCAGACTTCATACCCTGCAAACAAACCCTAACATAGGGCAGCTTCACTACACACGTCCAACTGTCAGCACGCAAAGGGCGCAGCGATGGCAGCCTTCACATTAAACAAACACATCGTAACATAATGCAGCCTAATTTCTTTCCACACCCTGACTCCAGGATGCAAGAAAGACCAGTGCCGGCCATAAATGCACTGGACAGACAGCCAACAGCACAATGAGTTAACATGACATTTTTACTATAAAAGGAAGATGAAAGGCAGAGAAAGCATGTTTGCCCTTCTCACCCTATTATTTGGTGCTCTAATTCCACCCTCGGTAAGTACCAATACCTCAGGTGTGGTATTTGCCAGCTTTGGTATTTCCTGACATTTCTGCACCTCAGGATCTGGGATAGTGTGGGAATACGTAATAACGCATGCATTTCCCTTAATGTGACTTGGCTAAATTTCTGCAGGAGCAAAAACAATTGCCGTATTTTTACAAAACTAATTGTGCAAAGTTGTCACAGGAATCCAGTTATGGACCCCAAATCCATTCTGCAATGGATGACTTTACTTGTCATTTCGTATTCGATCGCTGCTTTGTGGATGAAATGAAATGGCTAGAATGGGTCCTGCCTGCTTTTGGTTTTACCACTGGTTACTTAATTTGTTGCGTGGTGTTAGCACGCTATGTTCCTGGCAGCTGCCTTTTCATTTCAGACACAACAGGTTGTGGAATGCAAGGTCATTTCTTCAAGGATACCGGGAAGGTTGCATTTTGCAGAGTACTCGACACCTTGCGGAATGCGCACAAATCACTCCTATTTACCTGCATCTGTGGTCCAGTGCTCTTAACTCACTGGAAGACTCGTCCTACTATCACAGACCTGCCAATTAACATGGTAACATCATGTTTCACACAATTTCAGAACATTTTTTTAACACGTTCGGCCGGTGAAACCCCAATGCATAGAGTGAGCTGGAATACATAGAGTAGGTTTCCATTTTGTGTGAAGGAAACTCTGTACCCTCATCCATTCAGGATTTTGCATTCTGCCCAAACTTTAGAGGCGGGTTCAGATCTGTCGTTTGTAGGTCAAAGTCTACCAAACAGCACAGCTAAAGGTTTCCTGGGTGGGGATGTTCTGAAAGCTGATCTGAGAATACATTAAAACCCTTTGCTTACCATTGGCTTTGTCTTTTTTTACTCACATGTGCTTGCTCCTATTTGCTGGTTTATTTGTTTTAGGGTGCACAGCATGTCTTTTCCCCTCCTGTGGAGCATAGCCTGTTCACTGTATTCTTCCACAAGGGCTTGCTTTCTGTAAACAGGCCTTTACATGTTGTTCTTATCTTGTCACATTTGCTGGGGATTCAAAAACAGAGGTCAATTGTCAGGCTCTATATTCCATGTTGCTTGGTGTTTACTTTTCTTCTCTGACTTCAAAGTGAGAGGATTTGCACTTTATCTGACAATCTGGGAGTGTGAAAGGAAAGGTTTCTCTCTAACACACAACAACATTTAAATGTCTATATTCAGATTATATCCGAATATTTCAGAATATATCCAAATTAGGACAGCACAAATGAAGCAAATTTTATTGTAATTCTGAAGAGTGCCGAGAGCAATTATTTTAATACAATACGTTTATCCATGCTGAACAGCAGCCTTGCTGGTGTACAACATGGCTCAAACACATTGGCAAAGCCTATAGCTGTTGCACAGGCAAGACCAATTGGCTTTGCCAATGTCTGTTCTGATAAGGAGTGGCCAAGAGAGCAGTCTACTCTCTTGTAAAGTTTACTAGCTGACATGCTGGATTCAAAGTATTAAACCCCTTCCCTGCTCATGACAGAACCACTCCGTCATGAGCCACGGTCGCGCTGTGCTCATGACGGAGTGGTTCCGTCATGCCGCGGCCGTTGGCTGCCGCTCCGCCCACGCGGGGCGTTTTCCCCGCCTGTGCGGGCGTCCAAAGTAAGTGGGCGGCGCCGTGACGGAACCACTCCGTCATGAGCACAGCTCGCCCGTGACTCATGATGGCGTGGTTCCGTCATGAGCATGGCGGCGCCGCGCTCACCGCAAAACCCCCCAGCGCCGCGGCAGAATTCGTGCCGCGGCGAAGGGGTTAAAGACTAGGGACAACAAAGAGAGCATGGTTATTAGGGTACTCCCCAGTGCTTTGGGACGTATGTATGTCCTATACAATCCAGCATGTATTTATCTTTCAAGGCAGTAGGAACTAGGAAGAATGTCCACATTATCACAACATCCCCCAAGGGGCATCCCTTGCAAAGTTCAGTCATCTTCCGCTAATATAAAATTAAATGCTTTTTATAAATGCTTCCAGAACACTGATTTGATTATACGTGGCATGTGTCCTTCATTTTGGTAGCTCGCTGCATACATTTGATCAGGTCCTCAAGTTCTAATCGAGCTTCCTAATCAGAATGTACTCAGTGGTTGGAGTCAAGAAGCTCCTAGAGATTGGTTTTAAAATCTTGAAGAGCTACCATTCAAGTCCCATTCAGTAGTAGCATGCACCCTTTTCTAAGGTTTTTTAGGGTTTCTTAGGCCCTGATTAAAGTTACATTGATTTTACTGTGCGGATATGAGGTGCTGAAATCTCTAATTCTGGAGGAGATCCCGCACCAAAATCCAGCTATTATGAGCACCAACGCCATAATGGGGAACAACTATGCAGACCCAGCTTTACTTTTAAAATCTGCAGTTTTTCCCAATGCTGTGAGATTTAGGTTCCCAGTTACCACCTGTTCAGTGAAGGAGGTAAAAGGGATTTGGAGGGCTCGGCCAGTCAGGGTTTGTGACAGCTCCAGCGTTTGTGGTTGCCGTCATCTGGAGGGGTGCTCCATGACCTGTGAGGAGCATCAGGTAGGAAGGGCCGTGGCATAACTGCAAAGTTGTGTGTTGAACTTGGGTTTCTTCCTGTATGCTCGGTTGGTGCCATCTGTTAGAAGAGAGAGGTGTGGTCAAGCCCTATTAAATGTCCTTTCCATGATGGTGGTCAGTCTAGAGATTTCTGCCTGAGGTTTAGAATACAAGATGAGGTCTTATCTTGTGATATCAGTTCCTTTTTGACACATATGTAAGAGACATTCACAAGTGATTGAATCATCACAATGCTTTTGTTTCCTTGTTTTTTGTCTTTTCGTTGCCCACTTGCTATTATTTTTGTTCTTGAGGTTTGCTCCTTCAGCCTGAATTATCTATGGAAAAACAACAGTTGATGGACAGAATGCAGAACAATGTCATACATTCACCCCAGTACAGAGATCTGGGCCTAAATCCATCGTTATTTTGCTCACCATGCCATTCCAGTTTGAACCTAGCCATATGCAAATCAGTCTTGACCCTGTGCCTCATGGCAACAGTCCAGCCCGAACTGCCAAGCCAGGTCCTCCCTGGACTGGAAATAAGCATCATAGGACCGGTTTCGGGGTTTCAACCATCTTCAGCCAGGATAGCTTGATTCCAGTGGCATGGAGAGCACGGGACTCACGTCTGAGCATACCCGTCCCACTCGGGGTGACAAATGCAAAAACAACAGTTGATGAACAGAATGCAGAACAATGTCATACATTCACCCCAGTACAGAGATCTGGGCCTAAATCCATCGTTGTTCTTGCTCACCATGCCATTCCCGTTTGAACCCACTCATATGCAAATCAGTCTTGACCCTGTGCCTCATGGGAACAGTCCAGCCCGAACTGCCAAACCAGGTCCTCCCTGGACTGGAAACAAGCATCCTAGGACCGGTTTCGGGGTTTCACCCCTCTTCAGCCAGGATAGCTTGATTCCAGTGGCATGGAGAGCATGGGACCCACGTCTGGGCATACCCGTCCCACTCGGGGTGACAAATGCAAAAACAACAGTTGATGGACAGAATGCAGAACAATGTCATACATTCACCCCAGTACAGAGATCTGGGCCTAAATCCATTGTTTTTTTGCTCACCATGCCATTCCAGTTTGAACCCAGCCATATGCAAATCAGTCTTGACCCTGTGCCTCATAGGAACATTTCAGCCCGAACTGCCAAGCCAGGTCCTCCCTGGACTGAAAACAAGCATCCTAGGACCGGTTTCGGGGTTTCACCCCTCTTCAGCCAGGATAGCTTGATTCCAGTGGAACGGAGAGCACGGGACTCACGTCTGAGCATACCCGTCCTACTCGGGGTGACAAATGCAAAAACAACAGTTGATGGACAGAATGCAGAACAATGTCATACATTCACCCCAGTACATAGATCTGGGCCTAAATCCATCGTTTTTTACTCACCATGCCATTCCGTCCATTAATTGGGTGTATTTTGCTTTCTCACAGGGTATGCCTAGAAGCAGGTCCCGGGCTCACTGTGCCACTGGAATCAAGCTATCCTGGCTGAAGAGGGGTGAAACCAGAACCGAAACCGGTCCTAGGATGCTTGTTTCCAGTCCGGGGAGGACCTGGCTTGGAAGTTCGGGCTGGACTGTTCCCATGAGGCACAGGGTCAAGACTGATTTGCATATGGCCAGGTCTAAACTGGGATGGCATGGTGAGGAAAATAATGATGGATTTAACCCAGATCTCTTGACTGGGGGAGAATGTTTTGATTTGTTCTGCATTCCGTCCATCAATTGTGTGTCTTTTGCTTTCTCGCCCTAAGTGCGCCGGGTATGCCTAGAAGCAGGTCCCGGGCTCACTGTGCCACTGGAATCAAGCTATCCTTGCTAAAGAGGGGTGAATCCCTGAAACCGGTCCTAGGATGCTTGTTTCTGGTCCAGGGAGGACCTGGCTTGGCAGTCCGGGCTGGACTGTTCCCATGAGGCACAGGGTCAAGACTGATTTGCATATGGCCAGGTCTAAACTGGGGTGGCATGGTGAGCAAAAGAATGATGGATTTAACCCAGACCTCTTGACTGGGGGAGAATGTTTTGATTTGTTCTGCATTCCGTCAATCAATTGTGTGTCTTTTGAATTATCTATGGATCATCTTCTGGGTGTCTTTGCTTGACTCTTTCCTTTTCCCTGATGTCAGGGAGAGTTCACTGACCTGCTTATGTATGTCGTTACAAAAGGGGGTGGTGATGGACGGAGCATCAGAACCAATCAAACACTCACACCCAGTCAGCAGATCTGGGTTTGATCCATCACCGTTCTTTGGCCCACTCTGCCACCCCAGTTCAGACATGGTCATATGCAAATCAGTCTGACCCTGTGCCTCATGGGAACAGTCCAGCCCGAACTGCCAAGCCATGCCTTCCCTGGACCGGAAACAAGCTTCCTAGGACCGGTTTCTGCTTATGTATGTCTGCATAATCTTTATCTCCAACCAATATCTACAAGTGTGCTAATGAGAATGTTTGGCCCTTGTAGCTTTCTTCTTCTAACTGAGCCCCTCTTAAATAGCAATTGGCACTTTTCACTTGCATTATTAAGTGCAGGGTGGAACAATGGCTATTGGGAGAAGTCACCATTTCCTTCTACAATCAAGAAAGAACCTTGACAGACCTTCACAGCTTTCAGGCCTTGACAGGCACAGGAGACCAAGGCTAGTCCAAAGGGAGCTTTGCCTGCTCCACTTTCCAGGTGTTGGAGTGAGTTGGGGCCCTTTCAGGCCTTGACTTCAACCTCTGGCTGTGCATTCTGCTGCGGCTGAATGCAAATTTGTACCCACAGCTAGTCTTTCTACTTGTGTGGCAGGACTCTGGGCCAAGGAGCAGGGGAATTAATGGGCATGTTTGTAGTGAGCATTGAAAGCTGCAGTGGTATTATGGTCCAGAGGAACTCTTAACCATATCCTCAACTATGTTCTTGGACTATGGTGGCTTCACCTCTCAGCCCCTGACTCTGCCTATGACCCAGTGCTGCAGCTACTTTGGGGAAAGAATGCAGGTGGTGGGTGCAGAGCCCTGGGGGAGACACCAGCCCAGCAACGTTTTACCAGGTGCAGAATCATATATGGTCAATTTGGTTCTAGTATTTCTGGCCCAGAAATTGCTGAGGCCCATATTGTAGACCTGGAGTCATATTACTCAGACGGCAGTGCACCTTTCAAAAGGCACCTGCGGCCCCTTCTTAATATCATTGTGCCCCTGGGACGCACAAAGCAAGCACTCAAGCCCTTTGAGCCCCCGAAGCACAATGTATATTACTTCCCCTGGTCATTTTTGGTCCAAAAATACCAGCCCACTTGGAATAAGGCAAAGTGGTACCTCTCAAGGAGATCCTGATAAGCCTGACTCCGACTAAGATCTCTCGTTGCTATTACTCCCTCTTCTTTGTTTCTTGAAGTGTGCCTTTTGATCGAAGGCACTTCTGCCTCTCTTCCAGCTGGGGTCTGAGTCCAGTGGTGAGGACTGTCCTTTCAGAGAGCTTTGTAATATATTGCTAGTTTTTGTGGTATTCATCCCAGTGACTCCTTCTTTATTCACATTATCTCTCAGCAAATGTGTTATGCCCTGTCTCCTATGGATTTTCCAGAATACCACTCATCAGAATGCTGAAATCACTTCTTTGGTTTTAAAATCCCACAGTCCCACCCTTGCCACTTCCCCCCACAGAGTATTTCCCAGATACAAATCATGGATCTTCTTTTGGAAGATCCAGTGCATGATTTAGAGGATTATTTTGTGTCTTTTGTTTTCTCCTGACCCTTCTCTCTAGGAGTTTACTCTACTTCAGCTATTGGCTTCACTTTATAGAAGGATGACTACAAATGCTACCCCTTCCCATGAGCACATACATCTGCGATATTATTTTAGGCAGCTCTGCTTCTCTTTGCACCCACAGTACGATTTTGGCTCAGACCAAGCAAGCCACCTCACCCTTAATATTACGTAAGGTACAGTTGCAACGATCTCAGCTAAATTCATCCCTAAATCTACCACATGCTTGTTTTGTGTCTGTGTTAATACTGCAGATAATTACCTTGTGTAGTTGTGCATATGTTTGCAAACATTTTTTCCACATAGCTCACTCTTGTGGACTAGGAGCCATTTCCATAGGAAGACACATTCTCATTATCCAGGTTTCCCTTCAGGGTTATTTTGGTTAAAAGGCATCTAGGTGTTGTATTCAGCAAATAATCCAAAAGGGTATCTCATCACATTTAACATGAATCTTTCCCATTTCTCCCTTTATTGCCTGTGGGTTAATGAAATGGATTTTATTTTAAGAGGATTTTGATGTGGGCTGCTATCCATTGTTTGAGGCACATGTTCTCTATATAGATCTATCAGTTATTTTAGTATTACCCTTGTGTGTCCAATATATGTTTGGTTCTACAGAGAATGAGTATCAGTCCAGTTCTATCGCTATAACATCAGTGGTCCTATCGCAAAAAGTTCCATTAGATGTGGTAAGCAGACTTGAATGCACTCTAGATCTTTGAGGTAAGTCGATATTTCATTTAACGCTTAAGGACTATATAAGGCATGATGATAATTTGCTATAAACTATGTAAAACTCCTTGTACTAGCATCTACTGTGTCAAATAGGAAGTGCTCAGGAAGGTATTCATAATGCTACTGACCAACACCATGCAAACGGTCAAGCAGGCTCTCATCACCAGCAGATTCAACTACCGCAACTCACTCTGCATAGGAATAACAACCCAACTCACGAAGAAGTTCCAAACAATCCAGAACACAGCTGCCAGGCTCATCCTCAACCTCACAAGACAGACGCATATAACCCCTCTGTAAAGATGATATCTTGTACAGTTTAGTTCATGTAGGATCTTTATTCAGTAAGAGAACAGGTAAAACACCTTCAGCTTCACAGCTTTAACCACCCTTCAAATTTAAAGCATAACATTCCACCCATGCAGATTGTTTTACATTCCATTATAAAGTGAAAACATCTCTACACATCTTCCCCCTTATACACAAAGGGAAACAATTAAAATAACAATAAAAAACATATTTCAATGTACAACACTACATAGAAAGAATAACGTTCAAAAAATGAAAAATAATCACATCAAGTTATCCATCAATCACAGAGAACAGATTGAGGAGCATTAGATTTACAAACATTTCCTGTGCTCCAAGCAGAGCCATCAGCCAAACAAGAATAAACCAAATAGATTTACATGAAGAATCTAGACATATCACGTCTTTTGTAACAACGCTGGGGGCATTTTGTTACTGTAGGATGCCTTTTGGATTAGCATCTGCCTCAGCGGTGTTACAAAAGACGTGAGATGTCTAGATTCTTCATGTAAATCTAGTTGGTGATAAGGAGCTGACATATCGATCACGCTAAAAACACTACCTCCTCACATTGCAGTCAACATCTCAGAAATGTTAGGTAATGGCTGTCTATCGACCCAAATATTTTTATTCAGGTCACGTAAGTCCACACATAAGCGGATCTTTCCTCCTTCTTTAGGTGCTACCACAATGGGTTCCAACCATTCAGAGGCCTCAATGGGTTCTATTAACTTTTGCGCTAGGAGGTTTTTAAGTTCCTCATGAAGAGGTTCCCCCATGAGTTGAGGTACACTCCTCACCTTGTGAACCACTGGCTTATAATTATTTTTTAAATGACTCTGTGAGAAAAATTTCTAAGTTTTCCTAGTTGATCAGAAAACACCTTGGAATACTTCTCCATCACATTCACACCATACGTATCAATATTGTGCTCAGCCGAATTAGTAACAGGTTCAGTGGCGTTTGAATTTAAAATGATGTTGAGATCTTTTTGATGACGCCACCCCAAAAGGTCAGACCCCTGTTTAGTCAAGTACACCCGTCCAAAAACGTTGTTACCATTAAAGGAAATTACCATCCATCTCATCCCATTCTCGTCGCCAATGTAAAGATGATATCTTGTAGAGTTTAGTTCATGTAGGATCTTTATTCAGTAAGAGAACAGGTAAAACACCCCCAGCTTGCACTTCAGCTTCAGCGTCACAGCTTTAACCACCCTTCACATTTAAAGCATAACATTCCACCCATGCAGATTGTTCTACATTCCATTATAAAGTGAAAACATCTCTACACATCTTCCCCCTTATACACAAAGGGAAACAATTAAAATAACAATAAAAAACATATTTCAATGTACAACACTACATAAAAAGAATAACTTTCAAAAAATGAAAAAGAATCACATCAAGTTATCCATCAATCACAGAGAACAGATTGAGGAGCATTAGATTTACAAACATTCCCTGTGCTCCAAGCAGAGCCATCAGCCAAACAAGAATAAACCAAATAGATTTACATGAAGAATCTAGACATATCACGTCGTTTGTAACAATGCTGGAGCCATTTCTTTACTGTAGGATGCCTTTTGGATTAGCATCTGCCTCAGCGGTGTTACAAAAGACGTGAGATAACTACATTCTTCATGTAAATCTAGTCGGTGATAAGCAGCTGACATATCGATCACGCTAAAAACACTACCTCCACACATTGCAGTAAACATCTCAGAAATGTTAGGTAATGGCTGTCTATCGACCCAAATATTTTTATTCAGGTCGCGTAAGTCCACACATAAGCGGATCTTTCCTCCTTCTTTAGGTGCTATCACAATGGGTTCCAACCATTCAGAGGCCTCAATGGGTTCTATTAACTTTTGTGCTAGGAGTTTTTTAAGTTCCTCATGAAGAGGTTCCCCCATGAGGTGAGGTACACTCCTCACCTTGTGAACCACTGGCTTATAATTATTTTTGAAATGATTCTGTGAGAAAAATGTCAAAGTTTTCCTAGTTGATCAGAAAACACCTTGGAATACTTCTCCATCACATTCACACCATACGTATCAATATTGTGCTCAGCCGAATTAGTAACAGGTTCAGTGGCGTTTGAATTTAAAATGATGTTGAGATCTTTTTGATGACGCCACCCCAAAAGGTCAGACCGCTGTTTAGTCACGTACACCCGTCCAAAAACTTTGTCACCATTAAAGGAAATTACCATCCATCTCATCCCATTCTTGTCGCCAATGTAAAGATGATATCTTGTAGAGTTTAGTTAATGTAGGATCTTTATTCAGTAAGAGAACAGGTAAAACACAGCTTGCACTTCAGCTTCACAACTTTAACCACCCTTCACATTTAAAGCATAACATTCCACCCATGCAGATGGTTCTACATTCCATTATAAAATGAATACATCTCTACACACTCACCTCAGGAAACTCCACTGGCTACCAGACATGAAGAGATGCCAGCACAAACTACTCACCCAAGCATACAAGGCATTACACAATGAAGGACCTGCGTACCTCAACCAACGCATGACCTTTTACCAACTCAGATCTAGATCCCTCGCCCTAGCTGCCACCAGTCATATCTGCAAGAAAAACAGTGGAGGCTGCCCCTTCTCACATCTAGCAGACAAGACCTGGAAAGACATCCTCCTGCATCTCAGAGCCTCACTATCGCTCCAGCAATTCAGGAAGGACCTCAAGACATGGATGTTCAACCAATAGGAGAACAGGCAGTTTATTGGACGGTGCCTCTAGACCCTTACGGGTGATGGAGCTGCCCTCTACAAATCCTGATTAATTGATTGATTGAAATACCACCCAAGAGCAGGACATATTATGAGCCTTTAGCAGTCTAATAGAACAATTAACACAATTTGTACCCTGTATTCTGAACACCCTGTCTTTTTTGTATGGTTTGTGAGTACTGGAGCACATTTGTAGCAATAACTATGGCAGACATTGCTAAACAGATTCAGTGATAGCCAATTAGATGAGGTTTCCTTTCAAACAATTAAGCTTACAAGCTTTTGTAGGAATAGGGGATAGTTTTTCTGTACATCTCTGTTTTGATATGATGTATGATTTTTCCAGGGTTTAGGGCCATTGTGGACCTAAGCAGTGGCGGCTGGCAGGGAATGCTGACGGTTAGAAAACAAAAAGAATTACCTGCTCGTCGCCAATAGCCAGTCGCCACCTCACCTCCATTCTCTGCTCTTCCTTGATCCCAGCAGCACCCAGGCTTCCAGAATCTCCTAAGCCAATCTCGATGATGCTGTCACCAGTACAGCAGTGTTATGATTGGTCTTCGGCACTTGGACAGGGAGTAGGAGCCTATATATGTTCTCCACCCAGGCTGAATTACAGCCTGGTGGAAATCATGCTAAGCGCGCTTGATGGTTTTGCCGGCTGAAGATGGCCGGCCAAACCGTTATGTGCACTTAGGCACACCATCCACTCCTCCCTTGAAAGGAGCCCAGCCCCGCCGCACCCCACCCTAACCTTGCTCCAGTCCATTATAGTAAAAAAGAGAATAATAATAACATTCAGTTATTATTATTTTATGTTTCCTTTACACTGCTCATAGAGCAGTGGGGCAACGCTCCTCCGCCTTAGCGGAGGGGACGCAGCTGGAACTTAGTTACCTTAAGGCCCACTGTTATACCTCCTGGTTCAAAAAGACAAATGTCCCATGAGCCCAACCTCTGATAGTAATAGAGAGAATACCCGGACAGGAACTTAGAATCGGATCTGCCAGAGCTTTTTACACCACATCAATCAATCAGGGGATTCTAAGCGCAATACTCACCCATGAGGGTCTCAAGGCGCTGGGTGGGGGGGGGGGTGTAGGTGTGATCTCCTCAATCTGCCACCACCCAGCCCCATTGCAGCACAACACTCTCACTGAATTATGCTGATTTTAAATATGTATCATACACCATTCAAGTAGCGAACAGGAGCTGCAAGATAATAGTAATGAACATCAATATCTTGTCAAATGATGTACATTACAAATCTATAGTTTATGAACAATGCAGACCATAGTGAAAGGGTGTCTCTGTGAGTCTAGGATAGGTTTTGTACTGGAAGTAACCCTTCCACTACAAAATACTATGCACAGACTCACTTTAACCATTTTCCCACTTTGTATGTGTGCTGTAAAGTGCAACACACAGGAAAAGTCGGAAAAGGAAGGAGAAATTAAAGCACTTCTCCTTCCTTGCGCCTATTCGAAAAGAGCGCAGTTTTCTCACGCTACACCCAATCTACTTTACTTTAGTAAATTGGGTTTAGCATGCGAAATCTTGGGTGGTTGCATTGGAATGCCCATGCACCACCCTTGGCGCGTCCCCATGGCCCAATGCAATGCGAAGCAGCGCTGCTTAGCAATACTTTTCCGTTATTTCCAGCACTAGCGCTGGAAAGTAAATTGGGAAAAAATATTTTGCGCTGATTTTGCGTCAAACACAGCGCAAAACCTTAGTCAATCTCCCCCATAATGCGAGAGGCTGTTTGTTTCACAAGCAATTTGGTACTATGTTTTTGTATGAAATGCCAGCGGAAGGTGTTCCACCGGCATTCCACTTAAAAAAGTTTTGTTTCACATAACTTTTTCACATTTTGCGTAATTTACCTTATTTAAAAAAAACACTTGTTTAGCTGGGTTTAAATCAAATCCATACTGAAATCTTACTTCATCTGACAAATAATCACACCTTCAAATGTATAAATCAATAAAATCAATAAATTGCGCCACCGGAACGTTAAAAAAGAGTGACGTTCCAGTGGCGCAAAAGTGCCAGTAGGGCCATGAGGCCCTTGGTCTTTTGAGCAAAGAAATAATCATGCCAGGATACAGACAGGAAGCGGGCCTAAAATAAAAAGCAGTTCCAAAACGGTAAGAATCTTGTGTTGTAAAAAAATCGGGGGGGGGGGGGGTCCAAGAAAAGAAAACAACCCAAATAAATTCAGACTTGTTTAAATTTACAATCTGCTGCCCTTTTGCACCACCGGAACATTCCTTTTTTGATGTTCAAGAAGCACAATGTGCCACGGGCATGTTTATAAGGCCACGTTAAGTGGCATTTCATGGTCTTATAAATATGTGCCCCTTTCGCACAAAACACTGCGTGAAAGGGCCATTCCATGGGTGTTGCTGGGGGCGTTCCCTGCAACATCCATGGCTTTTTGACATGGCCCTGGATTTACGAGAAATCGTAAGTCTGAGGCAACGCCAAAAAGGTATGCCACCCCGGGGAGGCGTAAGGGAGGCACAACGAGGAGAAATATCTTTATTTCTCCTCGTTTTTCCTCTATGTGTGCTGCATTCCGCAGCACACATAGAAAGAGGAAAAATCCTCTTGTGATTGTTTTTGTGCAGGAAGGTTATAATCATCCCTGCAATGCAGGCACCCTTGCACAATGGTGCAAAGGTGCCTGCATTGGCGCCCAGCAGCCCATTGAGCACCAGCACGGGGAAAAGGACATACCTAATAGATACGCCACATTCCGCCACATTCCTGCCCATTTCTTTTGCCGTAATGCAGCACAGCAGCAAGGTCCCTATGGCAAAAAACCCATAAATGAGGCCCTAGGTAATTTATAACTTTAAGTGTAATATTTGAAATTATTTTAGAAAAGCACATTGCAAAATTTGCGAATCAATTAATAGAAAATATGGGCTTGGAATGCTTGGAATGCTTTTTTCATTAAGCCACGGAAGAAAGCCCATGTTATTCCGACCACTTGTGCTGCGCTATCTCATTTGGTGACAATCTTCTAATTAAATCATTGTCTCTCTCATCAACGTGGACGCTAGAAAGTGGCAATGAGTTTTTGATCACGCTTTTCAAATTTTTGCATCCAGGGTAAGTTTTACAACAATGCCAGAGTCAAGCGATGTAGTCATTTTGGCCACTTATTTGATCCAATAATATCTTGAAAACAACTGAGGCACAAAACCAAATAGTATATCATTAAGAAACATATCAGTGGTATTGCACCTTGGATTAAATATATCAGTATCATGTTCACACAGAAGGTGCACAAACCCACTGGACTGTCTTCCTGGTTTTCATTGAATCATGTACAATTAACCCATAAATATGCCTGTGGGGCTTCACTCTCACTTCTGAATGGTGACTTAGCTCTTTTCTGTTTCTTTTCTTATATGAAAATGTACACCTTCTTCAGTGATAGAGTTTTAGTAGCAGACAAATTCCCATTACCAAACATCACTAAAATGTTGTTTTTGCTTTTCCAGGCAAAGGTATTAACCATCCTAGACCTGGTTTCTAACAATCAACAGATTAAACTTTAGATTAAAGAATTGTCTATGAGAAAATTACTTATATAAACCCTCAAATTTGGGTTGTGACCTGCTACTAGGGATGCCGTCTGATGTCTTACCGATTTTGCTGCTCATTTGGGACTAAGCCGATTT
Organism: Triturus cristatus; assembly: GCF_964204655.1. Classification (NCBI taxonomy): domain Eukaryota; kingdom Metazoa; phylum Chordata; class Amphibia; order Caudata; family Salamandridae; genus Triturus; species Triturus cristatus. The sequence continues at coordinate 1,472,258,101 of NC_140590.1, forward strand.
TTGATTTTGCCTGTTATTCTGTGTAGGAAGCTGGCTCTTTAGATGGACCAAAATGAGGTTCACTGTGTAAAGAGACATGCAAACCCCAATTGGTTTACAGAGGCACAAATAATAACTAAAATGTTGTTTTTTGTGGTAGTGTGGGAGAGCAGTTAGACTTATCAGAGGGAGGTGCGAAGCATTTGTTGCACACATAAAGGCAGTAGGTGGGACACACACTAAATAAGGAAACCCGGAGGAGCCTAGCGCGGGACCAAGATGGCTGCATGAGCACAGAGCTCCCGAGACCCTCGTGCCCTCCGGCAAATATCCTGAAAAGAATCCTGTGTCAAATATCCGGAATATTGGAGACGAACCATTGCTGAGGCGAACGTCGTTGTCCGGACTGAAATCGTTCACCGGGGACCGAAGTTGGGACAAGTGGAAGTTCGCGGCCTACCCCCGGGAGATGCACGGGTCTTTTGTTGGCATGGGCCCGGACACTAATTGAACAACAGCGGCCGTGTGTGGTGCAGACCATCGGATGAGTGTTGTCTTCACTTTCGTTTTCTCTACAACTGCGCGCCTTGGCCCGAGAGTGCCTTGGGCAATAGTCGCCTGTAGCTCGACCTGCACATGCCTGGACCTAAATCGGGCGTTTAGGATCCAGCGGACCTCGTATCAATTGGATGGCTGAGTGGTTTGTCTTTGACGCTGACTGTTCCGGAGTTGAGGATGTCGGCCAAATCGGAAGCCGAAAAACAGAAGCCCAAGATTACCAGGCGAGGGGGCTACACTCAAACGAACAATATGGATCGCTATGCCCAGCAAAAGGGATCGCCAAGTGGACCGGGAAGGCCACAGGACGTACCGAGAGATGGTTCGCTCCCCGAACCGGAATTGACACTGCAAGACATCATGGGCGCCATTGAGGGGATGAAGTCCTCTATTGGGCAACAGTTCGAGGCCCTGGCACTCAAAGTGGATACTTATCAGTGGATGTTAACTTGCTTCGTGCAGACTTGGGGAAAACCAATGAGAGAGTTAAATCATTGGACCTAAAAACCTCTAGCCTCGCGGGGGACGTCTCTGATCTGCAAATAGAGGTCCGCACGCTGAGGACCGCTAATGACCTCTTTGCCCGAAAGATGGAGGATTTTGAAGGCCGGGCACGGCGCAATAATGTGCGCATTGTTGGTGTTCCGGAAAAATCGGAGGGGCAATCTGCGGATTTGTTTGTTGAGGACTTGGTGGTTAATCATCTGGCGCCTAAGGGCCTCAGCAAGTTCTTTGCGGTCGAGCGGGCCCACAGAGTCCCAGGCGGGAGGCCCAAGGTGGGGGCCCCCCCGAGACTGATTGTCGCCAGGATCTTCAATTTCAGGGACCGCGACGCCATTCTACAAGCGTCACGAGTGTCCGGACCAGTCACCTTCCAGAACACTGCAGTGAGTTTTTATCCTGACTTCACCCAGGCGGTGCAGAAGCAACGGCAGAGTTTCCTGGGGGTTAAGAGGAGGCTACGTGAGATGGGTCTGAAGTATGCCATGCTCTTCCCAGCCAAGTTGCGCGTCGAGTACGAAGAGCGAACCTTTTTCTTTGACTTGCCGGATATGGTCGGTGAATGGCTAGACACGTTGCCTCAGCGGCGGACTAGTGGGGATCATGCTGGCGGAGCAGTAGGTGGTCATGACGAACAAGAGTGAGGATTCCGGTGATTGAATATTCTGACTATGCCCAGGACAGTGGTTCGCTGATTTTCGTTCTCTTTGATGGCTATTTTCCGGGGGCGGCGGGGGTACAATGGGAACTCTTTCCTCCTACGGGGTTTCTTCTTGTAGATTAGTTTTTGCTAGGGCGACAGGCACACTGCAAGTTGGGGGGGCTTTCCAGGCTTACGCAGGGGTGCAGGGTGGGGGGTGGTATGGGTCTGTTGGGGTGGTTGTTGTTGTTTTTTTCTTTGCAAGGTATCGCAATGCAAGTCTTTTTCGCTCGAGTGATGCTCTCTGGGGGGGGTGGGGGTCTCTTTCCATTTCGTGATGGGGGGGTAGGGGTTTGAATATACTTAGTTGGAATGTTAACGGCTTGGGGGATCGTATTAAGCGTGGGATTGTATTGCAATTTCTGAAGCGGTGCTCTCCTGACGTAGTCTTGCTGCAGGAGACGCACCCGATAGGCAATATGTGTCATGCACTCAATAGAAAGGGCTACAAATTTGTTGCGCACTCGGGGTTTTCCTCGGGATCACGGGGGCTGGAATACTTGTTAGGACCTCGCTGCCGTTTGAGATTGATTCTACTACTGTCGATGAGTTGGGGCGCTTTGTGGCTGTTGCTGGGAGGTTGGAGGGCAGGACACTGGTTTTGGTTTCTGTTTATGTCCCTCCTGGCCTGCAGACCGCCACATTTGCTGACTTGGGGAGGGCTATGCTGGATCTCCCCGAGGGCGTGTTGTTGGTGGGTGGTGACTTTAATGCAGTTGGTTCCGGACTACTAGACAGACATCCGCCAAGAGACCCCGAGGGGGCGCAGAGATGGCTCCCAGACCTTCTTGATACACTAGGCCTGGTTGACTGCTGGAGGCTGCTGCATCCCACTCAGCGGCAGTACACTTTTCACTCTGGGGCACACGGTAGCCTCTCTAGAATAGATTATGTTCTCACTTTGGCTGCCCAGGCTTCATTGGTGTCCGAGGCTAGGCACATGGCTAGGAGCATCTCCGATCACTCGCCGGTGTGGATTTGATATGGATTTTGGCCGGGGAGCGGCAGGTAGGGTGGCTCCGATTAACCCCTGGTATTTCCGTGACCCTAGGACTCGTAGCGCGTTGCTGAAAGCGGTCGATCTCTACTTCCTGGAAAATCTTGGTTCGGTTACATCCGCGGTGTCTTTGTGGGAAGCGTTTAAAACGGTACTGAGAGGGGAGGCTCTCTCCTTGATAGTGGATGTCAAACGTCGGAGAGATGCGGAGGTGGGGCAGATTGAGTCTGAGATAGCGGTATTAGAGGCAGTTCTGGAAGATGAGGTTACGGCGGACACACTGCATAAGCTGAGATTAAAACAGTCTGAATATAAAGCACTGGTGACAAACGCGGCCAAGGTTATTAGCAGGGAACAACAAGGGCGATTGTACGACGTAGGGGACAAGGCTGGGAAATTAATAGCGTGGTTAGACAAAAAAGAACGAGTGAATAGAGTTGTGCCAGAAATAGTGACAGTTGGCGGGGATATTGTCACCGAACCCGATGGGATAGTCCAGTGTTTCGCGGACCACTTCCACACGGTTTATGCTTCCGTGTCGGACAGGCTGGAGGAAGACTCGCATGAACTGCTGCGTGATATCGCCTTGCCTTGTCTCTCGGACATAGACAGGGAAGACCTTGATGGTAACATTACAGCGGATGAGGTTGCAGTTGCTATCCGCTCGCTACGCCCGGGCAAGGCCTCGGGCCCGAATGGCTTACAGATCGAGTTGTATAAACTCAGGCCGGATAAGATTGCCCCGCATTTGCGAGATATGTTTGTAGAGGCGCGGGAGAACGGGTGTCTCCCATTCGATCAACGTCTGGCGACAATAGTGGTTATACACAAAGATGGCAAGCCCAGGAACAGATGTGGCTCGTATAGGCCGATTTCACTACTCAACGCTGAGCCAAAAATCCTTGCCAAATTGTTGGCTAACCGTTTGATTAGGGTCATTGGGGACTTGATCCACCCGGATCAATCCGGTTTTATCCCACACCGCAACACCGCGTTGAACCTCAGGCGACTCCATGGCGTGCTCGCGAGGGTTGGGACGCTGCGGGAGTCGGCCATCTTGGCGTCACTTGATACCACGATGGCTTTCGACACTGTGGAGTGGCCGTATCTGTGGGCAGCACTGACAAAATTTGGCTTCGGACCGGGTTTTATAGGCTGGATTAGGCTACTCTATGAGGAACCTTTTGCTAAAGTCGCTGTAAACGGTAGGGCGTCATATCCGTTTGAGCTTGGGAGAGGCACCCGGCAGGGTTGTCCTCTGTCGCCACTATTGTTTGCCCTCGCCCTTGAACCACTGGCGGACTGGATTAGATGGCAGCCAGACATAAAAGGGATCAGATGGTCGCCAGACCACGAGGACCGCTTTTCTTTGTATGCAGACGATATTTTGTTATACCTGACTTCACCTAGGAAATCCCTCATAGTAGTCTGTGACGTCTTGAATTCTTTTGGTAGAAACTCGGGTCTCGCCATTAACTGGGGGAAAGTCGCATCTATATGTTCTAAGTGGAGACACCCCTATTGTCCCGTGGAATTGCTCCATCCAGATCGCCCAGCAGGGTTTTCTGTACTTAGGGATATATATTTCCACCGATCCATCTGTCCGATATGAGAAGAACCTACTTCCTCCGTTGTTACATTTGAGACGGGACGTTGCGGGTTGGAGGCGGCTGCCGCTCTCCCTCCTAGGCCGCGCCGCATTGTTTAAAATGATGTCTCTTCCCCGATTTCTCTATGCCCTACAGAATACCCTAGAGTTAGTTCCGGCCTGTTATTTTCGTGAGGTGGAGAGTCTCCAGCGCTCGCTGTTGTGGGATGGTCGACAGCTTATAGCTATTGCAAAGTTGACCCTTCCATGGTATGAAGGGGGGATTGCACTCCCTGACATCAGAAGATATTATTGGGCTACCCAGTTGGGAGCGATTAACCATGGTGTTTATGGTACGGCGTTGAACCCTGGCTTTGCTATGGATCGATGGTTGTTGCGAGGGGGTAATTATCTTAGGGCGCTGTATTCCAAATCGCTGGATGGGTCCCTCACAGGGCCAACCAAGACGGCGGTGCATGTGTGGAAGGCGGTTACAAATTCGTTGGGTTGGAAGGACAGGCTTACCCAGGCTACTCCGCTTTCGAATCCGATAAATTGGGGAATTATGGCACACAAAAGGGTTCGAGAAGTGGGACCTAATTGGGATTTCTAGAGTTGGGGATCTGCTTGCTAAGGGTAAGGTGAAATCGTTTGAGACGCTGCAGACAGAGTACGAATTAGGGGGTACTGAATACTTTCGATATGCCCAGGTGCGTCATGCTCTGCTATCTGTCTTTGCCGAGGGGGAGGTCGTGCCTGAGTCCTCTCCTTTGGAGGATAGGATTCTGGATGGCCATATGCCGGAGAGTACAATCTCCTTGATCTACAAGAAGCTTGTTAATGTTCGGACCGATCTCCTCCTCGATGTGCGCGAACAATGGACTAGGGATGGTCTCGAACTGGACGATGAGGACTGGCAGTATGCCATCTCCTCTCCGAAGGAGGTTGCGATCCCGGCGAGACTGAGGCTGGTGCAGCTTAAGATACTTCACAGGGTTTACGTCACGGGGCCCCGCCTGATCCACATGGGTTTCTCTGAAGATGGCCTATGCAAGAGAGGCTGTGCGATGTTGGGCACCTTTCTACACATTATTTGGGAATGTGGGGAGATCACAGAGTTCTGGAAACAAATTCATGCTGTGATGGAAGAGGTCACGGGTATCGCACTGCTACCGGAGGCAAGACGTTGCCTATTGAATGTCTGGGGTCCCACCGATTATGATGCCGCTCAGACCCAATGGGTGACCCTGGGGAATATGGCGGTGAAGCGAGATATTGCGCAGCTGTGGGGATCCCAGAGACCTCCCACCTTGGTAACATGGATGGAAAATATGGACTGGGGCATGTTCCGAGAGAAAACGGTGTACAGTGCCCGAGGTAGCCCTAAGAAATGGCATAAGATATGGGGGCGATGGAACCAATATAGGGGTGATATTTGTGTGTCCCCGGTTACTGAGACATTAGATGTGCAACTTTCCCCCTAGCTCTATTTCCAACTTTGGACGTAAAACTGACTATAACTTAGAGTCCATACCTCTGCTTTCCCCTCACTTCATTAGCGTGTTGTACTGATCTGCTGATGGGAGTGGGACCTCGCCCCAACTGAGAACTAGCGCATGTTTATTATATGCTCTGCCTTGCTTTTGTTTTTCATTTTCGGTTTAATTTAAAACTAAACCTTTGTTACTCCTGTTCTAGAGCTATGGACCCTCTCACGTGTTGTTCTTATCATGCTGCCGGACCTCCGGGATGTCGGCTGAATAGCTGTGATCCATGTTGGCATAAATAAAGGTTAAAAAAAAAAATAAAAAAAAAAATAAGGAAACCCAACACCAATTTGTAAAGACTACAGCCTTTTACATGAATTTAGATACCAAGATCATATGAATCAGGTAATTACTTTTCAAGTTACGAATTTTCACAGGTTTAAAAAGTTCACACTTAGTGCAATTTCTGGAGCAGTAATGTTATCCTATGGGGGAAAAAACATATGCTGTATTCGGGCACACATCAGTGCCTTACACGACCCTTCTCCTGGACTTAAGATCCAAGGCCACACCAACAGGTCACCTGGGGTGGCACTGGGGTGGCCAGGTGCAGAGGTGTGTTTCAGAATCGGGTGTCCCGTTCAGTAAAATGAGAAACTGTCCGATCGAAACGAGGCTGCAAGTTCGCACTGGGGTGACAGTCAGGGCGAACCCACAAGGGGGCTCAGTCCTTGAGAAGCTCAAGCAAGTAGGGACATTGCTGGTCCACTTCTGCTAGGGCTGTAGTGCTCGGGTGCAATGGTGTCTTTAGTTTCGGGTCTGTGCTGCAGGAGACACCAGCGGTTGAGGGGATATGCACAAAGAGGCTGCAGGCAGTGACTGGGCACCCAGTCTAGGCAAACCCAAGGGTGGGCTCAGCCTTTGAGGGTCTCAGGACGCCGTTGGCACTGTCACCTTTAAGGTGTCAATTGGCAGAGGTCGGAGGCACACTCTTTTTCATTGGTTCAGCAGAAAGGGGCAAACAGGTCAGCTGGGCCACTCTCAGTTTGGATCTCACTCACTGTTCCTGAAGTCCCTCAACATGCAGGTCAGTTTCATTCCGCGTTGGTGTCTGGGCTAGACACAACAAGTCTTGGTTGCTGCAAGCAGGTCCGGTATTAGTGCTGTGCTGCTCCAGTCAGTCCTGTCGTCCCCACACGTGGAGGGAGGATGGATCTGACCATTGGAGGCACAGCGACCTCTTCCTGGGTAGCTGCTGCATTGGTAGTCCCTGTAAGCCGCAGGTCGTTGAACCAGATCTTGCTTCTTTGGGGCCTGCGGATGCAGGGGAGTAGCTCCTCTACTCCAAGAGAGTTCTCTGGCAATTTGTGAAGCACTGGCATCCAGCCTCCATGGTTTCTTGGACTCTGTACAGCAGCAGGACGAGTCAGTTTCTCCATGAGGGTCGGGGACAGTAGTCAGGCTGACAGAGTTAGCGCCAAGTTAGTCGTTGATCCTCTGTTCTTGGGTGAGCAATCTTTTATGTCCTCTTCTTTGTGCCTGTCGAATCTGTAGTCCTGGCATCAGGGGTACCACCAAAATACTGTATTTTGGGGTGTTACAGGAAGTGTCAGGTAGTAGCCAACGAGCTACCTACCTTTAGAGTGACTACACCCTCTGTATGACCACTTCCTGTGGGAAGTGGGCACAACCCTCACCCAGAAGACCTAATTCCATCAAAAACCAAGATGGTGGAATCTTCCTAAACGTGTTCACTTCAGGTAGCCCACCTTAGGGGTGGTAGTACCCTTAGGGTGAACACGCATCCTGATTAGCTAATTTTCCCACCTGTCCTGTTGCCCAATGGGCCCAGCATATGGGTAGCATTTTCCCTATCTGCGGGAAACTAGGGTCGCATATCAAAACAGGTGGAGGCATTTGAACCCTCCTGCCTTGATATGCTGACTTAATAGCCATTCTGCTTGGAGGAGGTGATGACACCTTCTGCCGGAGCAGGCATTGTTTCCAACCTCATAGAGCATGGGCTCTCACCTCCAGGGAGTAGGTGTGGGGTTGCAGCTTGGACAGGATCAGTCAGCCAATACACTAGAGGTCAGTAGGGTTTCAATGGATACCGCTAAGGTACCCTCTGGGTGCATTCATTCATAAATCCATCACTGGAATCAAGGTGGGTTTGATTAATATGAGGTGTTTGAAACCAAACACCATAGGTTTCAGTGAAGACATTATGTAGCTGGGAAACTCGTGTTTACCAGTGCCCAGTACATATCTTAAGATGGCTTCATTTTTTACTTGTACTGTCAGTAATGGAACTGGCCAGTACAGGGGCATATCTGCTCATGCAGATATGTCCACACATGTAATATAATGCACCCTGACTTAGGGGTATAAGGACAGCTGTAGGGGTGGCTCACAAATATTACATTCAGTGTTAGGGGCATGGCACACAGGGTGTGTACCATGTTGTGTTTTCACTTTTTAGAGAACCTTGTCACACAGTCTGCAGTGGCAGTCTGCATGAGTTTGGTGCTGGGTCCCTTAGAATGGCACAAGATAAGCTGCAGCTTTTAGGGACCCTCTTCAGTACCTATGCACGAGGTACCAGGGTTACCACTTACTAGGGACTTACAGAGGTGCTAAAGGCCTGGTCAATTGGGTATCAATCAACACTGGCACTGGAGACCTGGTTAGCAGGAACTCTGTGCACTCCAGTCAAAGTTGCATCAAATACCAGGATAAAAGTGGGGGGACAACTGCATAAAAAAACAGTTTCCTACATTCTGTATTATCCTATTTCTGAGAATCTTTATGACAATGACTTTCTGCATCTACACTTAAATTTTTTTTTTTAATGTTTTTATTTGCATTGTGCTCAAAACAAAAAACAAAAGAAAGCTGAGTTCCTTTGGCTACAGTCTTACAAAGGCATACATATACAGTCTTCATCACAACTAATCCCACATCCTCATCCCTTCGGGCATCTGAAGCTTGAATAGCCTACCCCCACTGCAGCGTGCCTTGACTCTTCCCATTCTGGAATGTTCGGGGACAAGTGGGTCAACACCCACCCCCAGAGGGAATGTAAGGACCCCTGGAAGGCCTGCTAATCATCACCCAATCCTCCATCCAGCCCACAGTACGCCCTCCATTTCCCCCATACCCTACGGAACATTCTCAGGCAGCCCCTCGCCTTATATGTGACCCTCTCCGCCGCCATGTACAGATCCATTCCCATCTTCCATTCTCTGAGCTGAGGTGGGGCTGTCGCTCCACGCGTTCGAGCTACGTCCCGTTTTGCCACCACCAGGGCTAACATGGCGAAAATGAGCTGCGGGCGGCCTAAGTCTACATCTCCGGGGATGCCCAGCAGTGTGAATTTAGGGTCCAATGGTAGTGTCACACCTAGAACCTTACTCAGCTCCCCCAAAACCGCTCCCCCGTAGACCTGTACGACGGGGCAGCCCCAAATGGTATGGTAAAAGTTTCCCTGTGTTTGTCCGCATCGCAGGCAGTTCGGGTCACTGGCATGGCCCATGTGGTGGAGCCGGGCCCTATTGTAGTAAATCCTATGCAGGATCTTGTATTGAATGAGACGGAGATGGGATTTGATGGCCACCTCGCGGTGGTGCATCAAGGCCTCCTACCAGTTTATATTTTCAAGTGTGCCCAGGTTAAATTCCCAGGGCTCCCTCAGTCTCCCCAACCTGTCTGGCGCATTATTATTCAAGGTCCGATATGTTAGCAAGACTGCCTTACTAAGTACGTGTTCTTGTAGTAGGCGGCCCTCCAATGGTGCATACCCCGGCAGCAAGGAGGATAAGGAACCCTCCGCCTGCCAGAGATGTCAGAGTTGTGCATATGTGAGAAATTGGGAGGCGTGCAACCCGAATTCCGTCTGCAACGCATGGAATGTTTTGAGTTTGCCCTTAGCTAGAACGTCACCTATGGTAGAAATGCCAATAGCATCCCATCCCTCGAAACCCCTCAGTTTGTGCATCTCTTTTAACCAGGGACAATGCCACAGAGGCGTTTGCTTTGTAGGTTTGCGATCCCACCCCAATGCTTTCGATGCCCTGTCCCAGACCTCTAGCGTAACTTGCGTGGCTGGGAGAAGTCTTCCTTTGCTCCTTCCCCCGTAGAGATAATACATGTATGTGCGGTTTGCCATTGTTTCTCTTTCCAACCTGTAGGTGGGGGGATCTGCAGAGGCGTGGAGCCATGCTTTCACCGAAGTTAGATGTTCCGCCCAGTAGTAGGCCTCTATATCGGGTAGTGAAATCCCGTCATTTTATTGGTTGCGGCGTAGCGTGGACAATGCAATCCTCTGCTGCTTTCCGAGCCATAAAAGGGAGCGTAGCCGGGAGAGGGGGAAATACTCGTTCTGAAGAAAGCGGGGCAGGGTAATCATTTTAAACATAGCTGCCCGCCCTAGGATTGTGAGGTGGAGGGATTTCCATCTCTGTGCATCTGAAGCGAAATTGGTTATGACCCGCTGGAAATTTTTCTGGTATGAAAGACTCCTGTCTGTGGTAATTAAATCCCTAGATAGGTAAATCCAGTATGTGCTATCTGCAAGGTCCCAGGGAGAGCAGGCCAGGCGGCCACGGCTCGTGGGCTGTAGATGACCGATTTGTGCCAGTTTATGGCATAACGGGAGGATGCCCTGTAGGAATCCATGACTTCAAACAGAGCGGGGATTGTGTTAGTCGGTGAGTGATGTAAAGCAGGATGTCATCCGCGTAAAGCAAAATCTTTTCTTCCACAGCATCCATTGGGGTGATGTGGAAACCTCGAATCTCCGAGCTCTGCCTAACCACACAGGCCACAATCTCTATCGTAAGGGCGAAAAGTATTTGGGAGAGTGGACATCCCTGTTGGGTGCCCCTTCTGATAGGGAAATCACCGGAGGTCTGGCCATTGACCTTCACCCTCGCCCGGGGATCCCTGTATAAAAATCCTATCTATTGCCGTAACTTAAGGCCTATAAAAAATTTGACCAGGGTAGCCTCGAGGAAGGGCCAGTGTACCGCGTCAAATGCCTTTTCCACGTCTAGGGACAGTAGGAAGTACGGGTCGTCTCAGTCCTGAATCGCCGTGAGCCAGTTGTGGGTCCTTCGTAGGTTCAGCCGGGTTGCCCGAATGGGCAAAACACCCGTTTGGTCTTGGTGTACTAGGTCAGTGATAACCTGACGGAGTCAAAGGGCCAGAGTGGTCGCTAATATTTTCACCTCCATGTTAAGGAGGGAGATGGGTCGATAGGACGCACAGTCTGTGGGGGGGTTACCCTGCTTGTGGATAGGTATAATCGAGGCCATTCCCAGATCCAGGGGTAGGATTCCCTCTTGAGAAGCATCCTGGAAAACCTGCAGGAGGTGTGTACCTATGAGATCAGCGCTTTTCTTATAGAATTCGGCAGGGAGGCCGTTTGGGCCCGGGGTCTTCCCAGGACGTAGCCTAGTTATAGCCATTTTGATTTAGTCTACGGTTGTATCCGAGTCTAGACCCTCCCTGTCAGCGTCATCCAATGATGGGGTTTGAATGCCCAGCAGATAGTCGGCTATGGCCGCAGGCTCCCTCAAGTCACGGGCTTCGTAGAAGCGCTGATAATAGGACGCAATTGTCTGTACTATCAGTGTATCTTGTGTCTGTGTAATTCCTTGAGAGTCTACCACGCTCTCCACCCAACGTGCTTCCATCTTTTTGCGGCTAAGCCATGCCAGGAGCTTACCTGATTTGTCGCGCACTTCGTACAGCCTATGCAAGGTCGCTTGGGCCTGTGCCTTGGCCTCTTGCATAGCAAGAGCTCTATATTGGTGTTGTTCGTCTGTTAACTGCCTCAACACCTGCCGGTCCCTATGTGTGAGGTGCTGCTGTTCTAGGGTAAGAATTTGGGCTTCCAATGTGACGAATTCCTCCTGAGCCTTCCTATTTTCCCAGGCTATCCGTTTCTGGACCCTGTCTCATAGCACTGTTTTATAGGCTTCCCATATCGTGACCCCTGACTGCACTGAACCCACGTTTTTGGCAAAGAAAACCTTAGTGTCCGCACGGAGACCCTGGAGCACCTCCACATCTGCACTTTAATTATCCTGTACTGTGCCCTTTTAATTTTTGTAATATATCTTTATACATTTTCTAATTCTGCCCTAGAGCTCACTTATTGAGTTAGTACTTTCTTGCTTAACTGTGATTCTTGATGTGCTGATTTTGTAACTTGTCTCTGGGGCACATTACCCCATGAAATTGAGGTACAACACTGTCCCTGATACACCCACCCCATGGCATACCATTGAGGCGTCTTTAGTGGTGTAAGATTTTAGGGGTACACTGTGCCCACACAATTGTGCTAGAAGAGGATGGTTAGAGAGATAAGGGGTGGTTTAGAGATTTCTTTCTGTCCTGTCCCTAGACTGACCTTCTGTCTGCATTTGTGAGTCCATGTCTATAATATTTCATGATCTGACGTCGCTGATGGGTTGATCCCCAGTTTTCAAAATGTGTTATAGGTTCTCCCCTAATATCAGTAGTTACCTTGAATGTGCCAGGGCACAGCATTTTATTATGGGCAACCCCCATATGCCATTGGTGCCCCTAACACAATGAATTACTTACAATAACCTGGAACAGATAGTAATATGCTATTCCAAAATGTCTCCATCCATTCCATCAATGTACCATGGGTGAGTAATGTCATATTCTCACTTACTCACATGCTCACTGTCTCATTCACATGATCACAGTGGTACTCTCATTCTCTCATTGTCACTTATTGTCACTCTCACTCACTCTGATTTACCCACACTCATTCTTACTCCATCTCTCACACACACTCTCCTGGAAACAAACATTTAAATTAAGAGCATTCAACCTTACCCTCAGTTGATTGCACGGTTCCTGCTGCAGCAGCTCAGTTACCCGTGCTCCATTTAGAGTTCTCGCCTCAAGCACTCAACCTGGAAGCCGAAACAATAAACCAGCCTAGAGCGTCACCGAGAACCCTGTGTCACATGGCCCATAATGATGCACTGCACAGGTGCCAGATTTCAGCCTTTTGCTGTTTTATTCCATCCTTTCCTTACCCTTTGATGAGTTAGGAAGGTGGGGTGACAGGCTGATTGGCGTGTTGCTGTGGGAACTGCAGAGCTGAAGTGTAAAGCACCCACAAGTACCTTACCAGTGACACTGCAGAATGTCACAAATGGAGAGGCACCAGGGCCGGACTGGCCGTAGCGGGCACCATAGTTTCCCCGGTGGGCCAGAGGCATGGTTGCCGGTTTTGTACCTGAGGGGACAGTTTTGCAACGGGGGCAGTTTTATATGCAATATCAACCCCCAGTAACAAAAGCAGGAGCGGTGCTTCTCACTAGCACCCTCCACCCCCCCAGTCTCTCGGTGCCGGTCGAGCAGCAATCTGCCAGGGCTGGTTGCTGTTCCTAGTCCGGCCGTGCGAGGCACAAAGGAGTGGCAAATCCTGAGGCCACGGCTAAGACTTTGCTTCCATCACGTAAGCCAGCTACCCTGAGAGATCACAGCCAGCCTCAGACCTCTGCTTGACTCTGATGACATTTTCTTCTACTATAGTAACATCGAAAAATAAGTTATTATTCACGAATAGTATGTAGAACAAGCATTTGCAGTGCAATAGGTCTCGCATTTATGCGAGTTTGAGCTATTGACATTTCAAATGACAATGCCTTTTATTTATGTTTTAAAAACGAAAACAAAAATAAAAGGCATTGTCATTTGCAATATCAATAGCTTAAACTTGCGTAAATGCAAGACCTATTGCACTGCAAATGCTTATCTTTGTCATTCCCAGATCTCCCTTCCATGCTCACTCTCAAGGCCCCTTCCGTCTCTCTCGTCCCTTAAGGCTGTCGTCACTCAAATGCCTCCCTGCACCGCTCTGAAGCTGCAACAGGCACAGAAACATGCTCACCGTGCATGGCAGTGTGTTTCAGTCCCGTACTGCTATGGCTGATGCTCATTATAAATCTAATATAGGTCAACTTATTTGTGTAAATGAAATTGTGTTACATATAAATGGCATTTAAAATAAGAAAAATCTTCTAAGCACTGTGTGCTTTGGAGGTAGGTGAAAGCCCCTTTAAATATATACTCTTTAGTGCAATGTTTTCTTTCTCAGTTTGCCTTCTTTCCTCTCAGTAAAAAGCCACCACCCTCTGTGCTCGAGAACACTGTTCACCTAATAACCCTGTCTTTTGCCTTATGGCTTTAACGCTTCAGTTGTCGCTCTTATGTCACCTGACTGAGCACAATATCCATGTGACTCCAAAATAAGCTAGCCAACTGTCCGGTTGTGTGCATGGTCCATCCCGGTTCCCGCACTGAGCTGTGCAAAACTCTTTTTGCTGCTGACAACTATCTGTGTGATGGGACCCCTCAAACTACTTGTTAGAGTGGCCGCCTCTATTTCAGCTGTCTACTAGATGTGAAAGAGGTGTCTTCCTGTGGCAGGGAGGGGAAGCTGAAGATCAAACGGGCTTATGTACAATGCGGCTTCAAGGATGCCATCACCCGCAGAGATACTAAAAGAGAATGTGGCGACCCACAGTTAAACAATCCTGAATGTGTGAATGAAAACTATGCAAGGGGCATGTGCTGGTAATAAACTCTTGCTGGTTATTTCTTCCATGAAGCCTCCTTCACTGCATGCACATTTTGACAGATCAAGGGACTGATACATACGGAGAGTATGATTTACCCAAGATCGAACAATTTAATAAATTTGGAGGCCCGGGATTTTAATAATGTATTACTCTTTCCAAAGACTTTTACCGCCACATTACATTTGAGTAAATAGACTATGATGGTGGGGTTCTAAAGTAATATCTAGTCAAGATTATTTTTAACTGGCAGCTTACTGTTTTTAGATGGAGTCTATATACTTCCAATCTTGGACAAAAAATGAGGGCAAAGGAATATGTTAAAAATGTGCTGGCCCAGGACCACTCAATTTAGCCAGATGGGAAATCCCGGATTAAAACCATGTCTTCTGGTTCCATAGTGTTCATCTAAACCCTGAGGTCACATCTGGGGTAGCAGAGATTCCATGGAAAGACTAAGGGGCATATTATCAAGAAATGGTGTTAAAATTATCGCTGCTTTAGGGGCAGAAAACTGCCGCTAAAGCGGCGATAATGGGCTTGATAATATGCCGCAGAGAATTCCCATAGAAGCCCATGTTCTGGTGTCAACATGGGCTTCTATTGGAATTCTCTCCTGCATATTATCAAGTCCATTATCGCCGCTTTAGCGGCAGTTTTCAGCCGCTATAGCGGCGATAATTTTAACACCGTGCTTGATAATATGCCCCCAAGAGAGTAACCTTCAGGAACCTCCAATGTATTGTAGGCCATGGCTATTCAGAAAAAAAGTTGATCATGACGCTGCCTGGTACTCCCCTAAACTTAGGGAGTTGAAACAACTTTGTAAACGCCAAGAAAGAACCTGGAGAAAGGACTTCTCATGCACGGAGAAACGGAAATATAGAGATGCCATTAGAGCTTACAAAGCTGAAATCAGATCTGCCCAATCTAATTATTTTACAAATAACATTTTATTAGCGGCTAACTCACCCCGTGAAACTTTTAAAATTACTAAATCTCTTATGCAACTTCCTGAGTCCTCTTTGCCCCCTGAAAAGGCTACAGGTCGTTGCAACGAATTGACTCTTTTTTTCCAGAAGAAGATTCAGGATATTTACTCGGCCTTTTCTCCTTTTTCGGTTTTAGGAGATGGGGCGATTCCCCCTTTGACTAGAGATGAACCCCTTCCCTCAAAACCTTTTATTGACTCCATTCCATTGATGCACTTGGGAAATTTAAAACTGCAATTGGAGCGCCTTAAATCTGGTTCCCCTAGTGACGCAGCACCCGCCCGCATCCTTAATCAGGTATTTGAGTCAAGTGCTCCTGTTATTCTTGAGCTAATAAATAGCTCTTTTTCCACTGGGATTGTCCCTTCTCTTTGGGAACAGGCTAGGGTGAGAGCCCTTTTGAAGAAGCCCACCTTAGATCCCAGAGTGCTTGCCAACTATCGCCCTATTTCGTTACTTTCTGGGATTGCCAAAATATGCAAAAGGCATGTTAACTCTAGTCTTTCCGCTTTTTTGGAAAGCAACCATTGCCTTCATTCCTCTCAAACAGGCTTTAGGCCCCAGCAGGGCACTGAAACTGCCTAGTGGTAGTAGAGGAGTCGAGGAAAATCTTGGATGCCGGAGGCTCCGCTGCGATTATTCTACTTGATCTCAGCATGGCCTTCGACACGGCAAATCACTAACTGTTATTGGCGAGACTTGAGGAAAGTGGGGTGACTGGCATTTTACACAAATGGCTTGCGTCCTTTCTCTCGGATCGATCTTTTCTAGTATTTGAGAATAATGCTACCTCTAACTGGCTGCCATTGCAGTGTGGGGTCCCTCAGGGCTCTTCTCTTAGCCCCACACTTTTTAATGTGTATATGCGTCATCTGGCTGATATGGACTCTTCTTTCCTTAAGCTGAATGCGGCAAAAACAGAACTTATGTTTCTGGGAAAAACGATTAGCCTGGAGAGTGGTACTCTCTGGCCTAAACGTATGGGAGACATGCAGACGCGTAAAGACCAAGTAAAGAGCTTGGGAGTCTGGTTTGATCACAACCTGAGTTGACTGTAAAAAAGCTTCAAACAGTCCAAAATTGTGCCGCACGACTTCTTATGCAGGTTCATAATAGAGAATCCGCAAAACCGTACATCAGGGGACTCCATTGGCTGCCAGTTGATAAAAGAATTCAATTCAAGGCTTTGTGTATTGCTCACAAATCTTTGGTGGCTAGCTCGCCTCCGATCCTTCAATCAATTATTTCAATGTATGTCCCCAGAAGACCTCTTCGATCTGGGTGGAAACATCTTGCTACTGTCCCTAGATTCCAGCGAGCCCGGTGCGGGGGCCGTCTTTTTTCTGTCATGGTTGCTAAAAGTTGGAATCAGTTGCCTGATGCTATTCGTCTTGAGGCCAACCATCTTTCGCAAGCATCTCAAAACCTTTTTGTTCTCTTGAGCAGCTAGATTTGCAGTTTTAGGTGTTTCTTTCTTAGCGCTGGGAGCCCTTTGGTAGCCATGTGCTTTACAAGTGTCCTATTCATTCATTCATTCTTATTTGTAATTCATTGTTCATTTTCAATATATTTGGAAATGAGATAAAGCGAGGATTAGATGCCAAGGCAAGTGGTGGTGTCTGCCCAACCCTGTCATTGACCCACTTTGTTAGGGGTTCTGTTAAGATGTTTTTTTAATAGCAGTCTCTGAATGTACTGTACCAATTTCTTAGCCCCACTCATGAAAAATGTCATGTATTTTGGGAACAAGGTAAATGTAGATTGTGGGTCCTTTTCTTTAGGTCCGGTGCCAGCAGCCGTGGTCCTTGCAGGTTCAGCGGTGGGGCTGAGTCACGGGGAATTTCGAGGGAGGATGCCGAGCGAAAATTAAATAAATAATTAATTTTCCCTCTGGATCATCCCTTGAAATCCCCCCCCCCCCCCCCTTAACATGGTCGCACCTCCCCACCACTGTTACCTGCACGGACCGCGGCTGTGTGGCAGTAGGTGGTTACCGGGCAGTAATCATGGTGGATACTGTAGTTTACTATTGGTATTTAAGACTGCTTAATTAAACTTGGATGAAGGAGTTATTCATTTTATAAACTTGTCTCTTCAGTGGTGCCAATAACGAGTTGTTCATGCTTTTTCTAGGAGGTGGAAAAGGATTAGAAGCCACATACAATATAACTCAGTAATCAGAATTGATGATCTGGCCGAACAATATATATTTTAAAGAGGTCTGATTTAGAAGAGGAGTTATGGAATGAAACCCCAGAAATGTGCTTCGCAACTCAAAATCCTTCCTTCTCTCCAGCAAATGATTCCTGACGTGTCAAAATGCACGCAAAGAGTCTCTGTGCGCGCGAAGTGTCTCCACGCAACAAAGTGTGCTGCGAAGTGATAATGGAAAGTTGGACACCTTACTCTAACCTGGACACCGGGTTGAGCTTTGAGTCTGAAGTGGGACAGGAAAGTGGGACAGTATTTTTTTTTATTCAATAAAATCGTTTTGGTGTTGGCAGCTTTTGATTTAACACAGATGTTTACGTAACTTAAAGGAAATGGGAAAAATCGGACAAATATAATGTTTATTTTTGCGCTCGTGGCCAACAGTCAGTCCTGTTCATAACCATTGGTACTGCTACCCGTCTGTGGGAGCCACTCTGAGAAAACTGTTTTGTTTGTGGTAAAACCACCATCTGAATATGTAATGTAAATACGGTGCTCATGTACAGCGCTCCAATACCTTCGGTTTGAGTTCACGTAATATAAAAGATGCAAAAAAAATAATAATTCGGTAACTGTTACCACGAGCAGTATAATTAATGCGTCGAAGGTTCCGGCAAATGCTTCAAGTAATTACTCCTGTTCAGGAACTCTATAAGCATTCTCTGAACTGTTTGTCAATACCAGAAATAATGTAGCTACTGACACATATGATGAGAAAACGTTTTGCTGTAGGATCGCTGATTATATGTCAAATGCCATATAGATTTTTTCGTTTGCACAGAACAATTGTGAGGGGGCGCGGCCAGGCCAGATTCCTTCCAGCACACTTTTGATTGTATTTTAACAACTCTCGACATTTCAATGCCTTTCTTCTGCAGCATCCAGTGGACTTGCAACATTTAGTTGTCATACAAAGAGCACTGTAGGAACCGTAAACCCCAGCCCTCAAATATCACAAAGTAATCGAGAGCAACCGAGCAAGACGATGACGTCGTAGGCCAAACCCTTTGAACTTGATGACCTTTCACAACTCAGCAATTTATTGTGACAAAATATTGCCGAACATTTTCCCGTTTCAGAAACAATTTGGCTCGTAGATATGATTTTATCCGGTGGCTTAACGGAACTTGAAGGGGTCGGGTCCCATGCAAGATACATGCAAGACCCTCCCCACTCAATAGGGAGTTCTGAGACCAGGGTACTTTGCTGAGGGAGCCCCGTGGAGCTCCCCCCAGTGCCGCGGGGGCCGCTGTGGCCGGTGTTACCTACGCCAGTGATTTTGCCCCCTAACTTCACTGATCAGGAACGACATTTAACACCGAAGTCCCGCACGTGCACAAGCTGTCGCACCCTCGTGGTCAGGGCTGTGTATGGCTTTAATTATCTGTAAGGTCAAGAGGAGTGAAAATTCGAATGAATTTCTGAGTTGATGAAGCCAGTCTGCCCGGCTTTACGACAACGATAAGTTATCCCCGCTCGATATAAGGTGAATCTTCGCATCTGAGAATTGTGAGACAGCGTGATGTGTGCGCGCGCTTCCATCCGTACGCGGTATCCAGAGGAAAATCTCCGCCACCCCCGGGGCTCAAAGATAGTTTATGCGGGGGGGCTCGCGGCCCCCCCGCAGCCCTGGGGACCGCCACCCCCGGGGCTTTTTCAACATGGGTGGGGGGTCTCAGCCCCCCCGGCCCCGGGGACCGCCACCCCCGGGGCTTGAAATAATTTGGGGTGGAGGGGCTCTCAGGCCCCCCCAGCCCCGGGGACCGCCACCCCCTGGGGCAACTTGTCAATGTGGGAGGAGGGCCATGTGGCCCCCCTCCTGGAGCCTTGTATAGGCCATAGGGACCGCCACCCCCCAGGGCCCACCCCGGGACACAGTAGTTTGCAATGACAGGGCGGGAGCCTCGCGGCTCCCGCCCTTTCATTGTAAACTGCTTTGCTTCATTGAAGCAAAGCTGATTGCTTTTCCACATGGGGAGCAGCATGTTAGCCGCTCCCCATGTGGAAAAGCAATGCCGGCTCCCGCAGGACGCGGGGAGCCGGCTGGGACCGTGAGGGGATTGGGGACCCCCCCACGGCCCCCAATGGAGGCCAGGCCCCGTGGGATGGGATCCCCGGGGCCATAAGTGGCCTGGGAGGGGGGCCACGCAGCCCCCCTCCACCATTAAAAAAAAAAAAAAACAATGGCGGGTCCCGGGGGATGGGGTCCCCGGGGCCTTAAAGTGGCCAGAGGAGGGGGGCTACGCAGCCCCCCTCCATAAAGAATTTAATTATTTTTTTTCCAAAAAGCCCATGCTCTGGGGGATGGGGTCCCCGGGGCAAATTATGGCCTCGGGAGGGGGCCACGCAGCCCCCTTCCCGATTTTTTTTTTTAATAAATAAAAATTGGGGGCAGGCCCTGGGGGATGGGGTCCCCAGGGCCAAACAAAATAGAAAAAGAAGGGGGGCTAAGCAGCCCCCTTCTAAAAAAAAAGAAGAAAAAAAAACAGGATTGGGCCGGAGGCCACGCCCCCTCCTTACACCACTCTGCAAACGCGCCCCCTGGCGCGTTTGCAGAGGGGGAACTAATTCCCCTTGAATACTGGGGGTCCCTCAGGGCCAACTAGCCCACCAAGAACCTCCAGTATGCGCCAGGGGGCTGCGTTGCAGAGAGGTGTAATGATGCCACGCCCCTTTTTACACCTCTCTGCAATGCAGCTCCGTGGCGCTTACTGGAGGTACCTGGTGGCCTAGTTGGCTGCCAGGGGACCTCAGGATTCAAGGGGACTTAATTCCCCAACTTAAAATGTGCCACGGGGTGCGTTTGCACAGTGGTGAAGGTAGGGTGCGGGGCCTGAGGTGATACTGTGCAAACACGCCCTTTGGCGCATTTTAAGTTGGGGAATTCATCACTCTTCAATCCAGAGGTCCCCTATGGGCCAACTAGCCCACCAGGTACCTCCATTAAGTGCCACGGAGCTGCGTTGCAGAGTGTTGTAAAAAGGGGCATGGCCTCTGAACACCTCTCTGCAACACAGCTCCCTGGCGCATACTGGAGGTACCTGGTGGGCTATTTGTCCACCAGGGGACCTCAGGATTCAAGGGGACTCAATCCCCCAACTTAAAACACGCCATGGGGCGCGTTTGCACTGTGGTGAAGGTGATCAGTGATGCCATTTGAGATGTCATCAGTGATGTCACTGACCATGTCATGAATGATGTAATATGTGACATCATCAGCAGTGGATAGCGGGCACGCGTGATGTAGTTAATCAAACTAACTATATCGGAGGAATTTCAATGGTTTTGTTCGAGTGAAATATCCATCTAACTATAACACCCCTAAAACCTATAGTTTTTTCAGTGAATTTCTAAGGTTTTTTATATGCTAATTCCTAACTATATCAGGCCTGAAACCTATGGTTTTTTAAATGCTAATTCCTAACTATATCAGGCCTGAAACCTATGGTTTTTTCAGTGAATATATATATATACACATACATAGTCACTGAAAAAAACAAAGTTTAAAGTGACTTTATAGTTAGTTATGGGATTGATATCTTACTTTGCATTAAAAAAACTTAGAAATTCCCTGAAAAAGCAAAAGGTTAAAGGTGATTTATAGTTAAGTGAATATGTCCATTAAAACATACCGTTTTAAACAAACAAAACCACTGACATTCACCAGATATAGGTATCTCAAGTAACAGTATCTCATATCCTGCCATGCAAAGTGTTGTCGTCAATTATGTACTTTCAGATATTGTAATCATGTTATCAACGATCCCATATAACATGGCATGACTGATGGAATATGTGAAATTATTTCCAGAACAAGGTTTTTTAAATGAAAATTAAGATACTATAACCATACCTAACTATGACATCACTGAACCTTTGTTTTTACAATGAATTTCTAGAGGTTTTTTTTATGTAGAGTAATATTTTATTACCATAGGTAACCATTCATATTCCAGCTCCATGCCACACACACCATTTGGCCCTGCCCGATGTGGGGTTGGCTGCAGGACCTGGCTAATGCCCCATGGTCAGCCAACCCCACATAGATGTCATAGAACAAATCTTGAGTGATGTAATATGTGAGTTAATTAGCAGTGCATGGAGTGCCCCCTATATGTTTTTTCCTAGGTCAGGGTACTCAGTCCCTGAGTCCTAAGATGGCTTCCGCCGGATCTTTCTTGATGATGTGGCAATCAATCAGAACTTTTCTAGAGCTATAGGGAGCTGACCACTTAGATTATTGGTGGGTGCCCCAGTGACCATCTGGAGCACCCACAATGTCTCCATTCGTTGGGGGCTGCAGGAGGGGCCCCAAGGGCACTGCGGCCTCAGTCACTGCTCCATTATTTTTCTCCTGCCAGTGTGTCGCACTAAGTGGGACAGGTATGCCCAGACGTGGATCCCATGCACACTGTGTCACTGGAATCAAGCTATACCTGGCTGAAGAACTGTAAATAGGATGAAAACTGTACTGGATTGCTTGTATTCTGGTTCAGAGAGGACCTAGCCTGGTAGTTCCGGCAGGACTATTCCCAATGGAGCAGTGTCAATATTTATTTGCACATCGATGGGTCCAAACTGAGGTGGCAATGTGTGCAAAATACTGATGGACTGAGATGCAGCCTGAGTAATTACCAGTGGCTGAGATTAATTAATGTATTCCATCCATTAATTTTTTGTATACTTTAGCCCACCTGACCGGAACATCTTTTTCTCTGCGCCCGCGGGAGCAAAGTTGTGTTCTCTGCCTGAGAGAGTGCAGGCAGGATATGCCCACATTCTCCCCAGAAGGAAACCACAGTTTTCCTGGGGATGGGGTCACCGGAACACCACTTGAGCATGCTCCAGTGGATAATATTATGCTAGTGCCAAAGTTTACCCTTCATTCTATCAATGTACCATGGGTGAGCAATGTCATATTCTCACTTACTCACCTGCTCACTGTCTCTTTCACATGATCTTAATGGTACACTCACTCTCTCACTGACTGTCACTTGCTGTCACTCTGCCTCACTCTAATTCACCCACACACATTCTCACTCTCTCTCTCTCACACACACACTCACTCACTCTCTTGAAAACAAACATTTAAATTAAGAGCACTGTTACATGCCCTCAGTTGCTTGCATGAGTCCTGCTTCAGCACCAGTTACCCGTGCTCCATTTAGAGTTCCCGCCTCATGTACTCAAGCTGGAAGCTGAAATTTTAAACCTGCTAAGTGCATCACCAAAGACCCTGTGTCACATGGCCCATGCTGCTCAAACACCCCCCTCCGAACAATCATATGGCCCCTGGGCCCTACTGTGGCTTGGGGAGGAGAGCTGCATGCCCCCTCCCCTTAATTTTAAATATGGCCCCTGGGGGATAATGTCCCAGGAGTCTTTTGGAGGCTCAGGGAAGTGTTCCTTATGCACCCTCCCTTTCAAAAACAGTTGAGCCTGGGAGATAGGGTCCCCGAAGCCTTCAACAGGCTCGGGGAAGGAGGCAACATGCCCAGCCTTCCCTACATTTTAAATACGGCACCGGGGGATGGGGTCCTTGGTGCCTCTAACAAGCTTGCATGGATAAACAGGTGCCTCATCCACTAGTGTGCCTTAATTCTTTTTTTTAATTCTTATCCAAAAATTATCAGTCAAGATATCTTTATTTTTTATACCTTTCAGGCTCTTCCAAAAAATATATTTAGTCACTAATTTCTTGAAACCTACTGAATGTACTTGTACCAAACCAAGTACTAGGACTTCCTTCAGTAAAGTTCTACTTTCATGCTACGTTTGGCATAATTCCATTGAAACTTTCATTCTGATTCACAGATCAAACAATCCTATGGGAGTTAAAATCAGAAATGTCACATTTTTAGTCTCCCCTACACCATTTTTGGCCTCTGCTGAACAGATCTGCATGAAACTTGCCATACCTAACCCAAATTAGATGGACATTTTTATTGGAAACTGTTGTGCAGATTCATTGAACGGCGCAAAGTTTTTTGAGAAAAAAATGCATTTCAAGAGATGTCTCATGGTCATCCTGTGGTTACTGGTCTCCTTTTAGATTATGTTTAGTAGCAAACCGTTCAGTCTACTGCACCCTCACCAACAACCATCTCACAACCCTACCCACATCTCTTCTGCACCTCATGGGCTTCCCGCCCTATCGTTTGCCTAAGACTGTCAGGCAGGGCTTTAAGTGGACCGGGTCCTGATGGTGCTCAGCACCAGCAGTTCTAAAAAGCAGGTGCTGAGACGGGTCCCTATTGGGCTTTCCATTTTTACCCTAACCCTCAAGCTGAAGATAAAATATTAACTTTGTAGAAGTGCCATCCTTTACTGCCTTTGATGTAACTTCGTTATAGTATTTTCAATATTCTATAAAAAGAAGCCGCAGTTGTTGCTTATTCATGTTTTGCAACTAACACCCATTGACAAAACCAATAGGCCTGGCTTGTTGTAAGTGTAATGGTACATGTTGTGCTATATAGATGTGGATGTAATGACAGAAGTAGCAAAATACCAGTCGGGCAGCACACTAAGCTAAGTATAGGTTTTCAGTTTAGCTGCCTTAAGCCACGCCCTTAATTACATTGGTCACGCCCCTTTGAGAGACCCCCAGATTTTTCATCCCACTTAAAGCCCAGCTCTCAGGACAAGTTTACCTTGACTAAGCACCCAAACGGTGTTTCAGTAGGCCTAGGCTGCTGGAGTACGCCTGTGGGTAGACTGAAAAATAAGGCTCCAATATGACATGGCATACATGTTTATAGCATGCTTCTTTGGTCCAACCTGCCCTTTTGTCATAAGAGTATTTGATGTTGCAATTTTTGTTATAGTTTATGATTTGCTTTCTTTTATTTTCGCAGAAGTATTGCTCATATTATAGTGTACTGTCAGGATTGCACACAGCTCTCTTATTGCGTGCGGTGTCAGCTTCATAAGCAATCATCTTCCCCCATAGTTTCTGTCACCACCCCTCCACCCCATGTGAGACACACTAACCCAACATGCGTCCAACATCAGAGTGATGACCCTTGTACCCAGGGCTTTAAGTGGGCCGGGTCTCACCAGTGCTGAGCACCAGTAGTTTTTTAAAGGGGGCCTCGAAACGGGTCTGTATCCAGCTCTGTTTTTTGCGCTGGCACAGGTGGTCTGTTATTTTCCGGACTGCAGTGACAGCAGGGGCATTGATGTGCGTGTGCTCACACTGCTCACTTCTCACTAGTGTGCATGTGCTCACACTGCTCACTTCTCACTAGTGGAGAAGTTACGACATGACGTCATGCCAGGTGAGCGTTGTAGGGTAAAGGAAATCCTTTAAAGAGAGTCATTTTCTCTCTGGATTTCCCTTCTCTCTTTGAAACATTGTCGTGGCGTCACCAGGGTTTTAAGTGGAAACTTTTTCAATATTATATACAAGCCATAGTTGCTGCTTATTTATCTTATGCAACTAACAACCATTGACAAAGCCAATAGTCCTGACTTGTTGTATGATGTTACTTGTATCATATATCTGGATGCAATGACAGAAACAGCAACATACAAGTCAGGTCGCACACTATGCTAAGCACAGATTTTTAGCTTACATGTTTTTAAGCCACGCCCTTAATTACATTGCCCACGCCCCTTTGGGAGACCCCCCAGCTTTTTCATCCCACTTAAAGCCCTGCTTGTACCTACCCTCCGTGGATACTTATTGTCACCATATACACTCGCATATGCACAGCTCAGGTCGCCTTGACCTCAAAGGGCTTATCTGTTCCGACAACAAAGCCGAAGCAGAAAACCAGTTTCCTAACTACTTTCCTAGCGAGCACCAAACTCTCACAACCAGTTTAATAGTGTCATTGTGACTGAGGCTGTAATCGATCCTTGGTTACCATGTTTCCATGGTTCCTTTCTTTTTTGGTTGATATTGTGCCTAAGTAATATGGTCCTCAATAAGCCACGCCTCTGAAAGAAAGCTTACTGAAGGCCTGAGTTTGTTGAAACCTACCTGCAGAAAAGGGGGCAGATCCTGGGCTGGATGGAGAATTAAAAGATCGCAAAGGAAACGTTTTTATACCGGACCCTTATTACACAGGGCAAATAGCCTAACAAACAAGCCTAGCCTTCTTCACGAGGCTTCGGGGTCCCGCCCCATGAAAGCATCAAAATAATCAGGCAGAATTTGTCTCCATATCGTTCAAGTTGTCAAATAGATAGGCTAAAAAGTATAGGGTTTACCAGCAGTTCTGAAACAAAACGCCGAAAATGATGTGTGCCTATAAGGGAACTTTGTGAGATCATAACTAGATGGGCTGAGATCCCTCAGCTAGTATTTAATTTGTCTGGACCGGCATGGACTTTTTCCAACAGGACTTATTTGCCATTATCAGACTTTGGAGTATATTTACAAGCCCCTGTCGCCAACACAACGTCACTTTCAGTGATGTTGTGATGGCGATAGGAGCTTTGTCTTATTTACAAGGCAGCACTAAGCCACTTAACGTGGCTTAACGCTGCTTGGTAAATAAGGCCCCCTTTCACGCTATACTTAGCAAGAAAGGGGAGGGCAATGGGTGTTGCGGTGGGCGTTCCACCGCAACACCCATTGATTTTTGATGCTGCCCCCTATTTACAAGAGCAGCGTAAATAAGAGGCAGCACCAAAACTAAGACCAGGGAAAACCTGGTCTTAAACAGGCGAAACTTCTCGTTTTTGCTGTTTCCATGTGTGCTGCGTTGTGCAGCACACATTGAAACTGCAAAACGCCAATGATTGTTTATGTGCAGGAAGGTACCCCTTCCTGCACATTAACAATTATTTTAAAAAATTGCGTTTTGCAACTTCTATGTGTGCTACATTAAGCAGCACACATAGAAGTTACAAAACGACATTTAAAGATTGTCTATGTGCAGGAAGGGGGACCCTAATGTACATGAACAATTTTGCCCTCATCTCAGACACCCTTGCACTATGGTGCAAGTGTGCCTGCTTTAGCGCCAGACAGCTAAATTTAGCACCAGCGCAGGGGGAAGCACAGGGCTACACCATATTCTAGTAAATATGGTGCAGCCCTGCGTTTCTAAAGTGACAAAGAGGGTTGTTAGACTTCTTGACTTAAGGACACGCTTCGCCACCTTCTTGTGAATATGCGCCTATGACCCAGAGCATGAGAGAAAAAGGCAGAAAAGGGAAATAGGAGGAGGGATACAACGATCACAGAACAAAGACAATGGGTAAGGACAGGAATGGGAATGAAATACCAAGAGTGAGATAAAGAGCTAGGAAGTGGACTGTGCTTGAAGAAAGAGTCATGAGTTGGAATCAAGACTGGGCAGCCCTGGTATTCAGCATTCCCTGCCACTCAGTGGAGGGATTCAAAGACAAACAATGGGCACCTGTACTTATATTTTTTACAATTTCACCACTGCTCACAACCTTTCCAGGCATGAATCCATCCCCTTGTTGCTGGTTGACTGCGGTAGTCCAGGGCTTGCATACCACAGGCGAAGCCTAAGCAGATGCAATGGATGGGCAGAAGTAGCACAGCGCCAGCCTTAGGGGCACGAGCCTCCAGTTCCTCCTTCGCATAGGCTCCATCCAGTACGTCTGTGAACACCCACAGCAGCCCAAAGAAGATGGGGTTACTGCTCAAAAATGCAAATCATTTCCAACCTAAGAGGATCAACGACCAGGAATAAATGTCGATTTGCATTGATGCCAAAATCAGAGGAAGCATTTTTTACGTGTCGTTGCTTTTTTAGGAAGCCATTGCTGTGGGTCTGTCTGGGTTGCTAAGCAACCGGGGTCTGCACACGACAGATAACACTAAAGGCATCATTTGCCCGCCTGGCTGCTCTGGATGCGGACAAAGGCCGGGCTAATGAAGCTTTCAGAAGCTGTTGGCTCTCTCCTTGATGGCCCATCATGCGCTCTGCTCGCTGTATCTGCGCGTGTGTCAGTTTTGTGTTTGTGCGACAGCAACGGGAGCATCTCGACATCCCCTCCAACCATCGTCAGACCGAGGGAACTGAATATGAAATGACAAGCAAACAAGAGCAGCAAAAAGGGTGACAAAATGTCTGACAGTAGGGACAGTTTTCAAAATGGAGGACGAAAGGAGGGAAGAAATAGCAAAGAAGGATGATTGTACATGCATGCGCCACAGGCCTCCCTTAAATCTCAACAAACCATCAGTTGGAGGATAGACCACGGCCTGAGAGAGATGTAAAACCTTTTCAGACATTTTTTCTTTATCCACTAAGATGACTGATCTATCCATGCACTAACACCATACATTACAGGCAGCGTCACCGGAATAATGCTACAAGAAAAGGCAAATTGTGTGTCGTAATGTGGAACATTTTGTGATATTATTATTTCACCAATTTGTCATTTTACATGTTTACTCCATCTGAGTAATGGTTTCACCTGATTAGTACTACTCTAACACCCAAATACAGCAACATATAATACAACAAACCTTTATAGAGGGCCTTCCACTGCGTCACAACGTGTCACAGTATTTTTGCTACGTTTTGATCCGTATGATCTATAAACCCATTTTATTATACTTGAAACCTTCAGATTATGCAGCAGCTGAAGGAATATGTGGCAACTGTGGCAAATTCTGAATTGTGTGAAAAAATATCCACAGCGTAAAAATCTCATAATTCCAGTGGCTCCGGTTACAGCATTGTAGAGAAACAATTAGAAAGAGGTAATGAGTAAGTTATCCAAACAATTATGCAAAAAAGGTCCAACAGTGCGCTTTTTAAGCACTTGTTCATCATGTTGTCACAACAGAATACATTTTCCAGAAATAACTGTAAAAACATTTTGAGGTTCCACCCCTAAAGAATTTCCAAATAAAACAAAAGAAACAGAGGCAATGTATTTTTAAAGAACTTCTCGTCCCTTTATTCTTTAAAAACAGGACGGATAGGGCAGCAGTATTCAGTCTAGTAGTAAAAACACCCATAAATATAGCTACATTGATCTACTGATTGGACTTCTTCTTTGAGAAGTGCTCATGCCTCATTTTATCGTTTTCATCCCTTTTTTTAGGTGTGTCGTTTGATGGCGGTTTCACCCTTAATGGTGAACACAATTTATTCTTTACAGGAACGGGTGGGAGCACACTGTTTCACCTCCCAGCACAGTTCGTCCCTTAGCATTATGGTAAATGCAGGTCTAAGTACATGTTTACTGAGATTTTACTGGAGTGTTCCACCAAATTTGGTGCAGGTTAGTGCTGTACATCTCAAGACACGTGTTTTTGGATTTCATCCGTCATCAGTAGAGATAAAAACTAATTTTATATGGGGTTGCTGAGAAGGCTGCCACAATCCTTACAGGTCTCAGTACCTCTCACAGGCACACAGGTGCATCTCCACAAGCTCGTCAGCTCAATGGCTCAAGGGAGCCTTTTCAAAACAGGAAGGGGTGGGAGCACACTGCTTCACCTCCCACCACAGTTCGCCCCTTAGCATTATGGTAAATGCAGTTCTTAGTACATGCTTACTTGAGATTTTACTGGAGTGTTCCACCAAAGTTGGTGCAGGTTAGTGCTGTACATCTCTAGACACGTGTTTTTGGATTTCATCCGTCATCAGTAGAGATAAAAACTAATTTATATGGGGTTGCTGAGCAGGATGCCACAATCCTTACAGGTCTCAGTACCTCTCACAGGCACACAGGTGCATCTCCACAAGCTCGTCAGCTCAATGGCTCAAGGGATTCTTTTCAAAACAGGAAGGGGTTGGAGCACACTGTTTCACCTACCAACACAGTTCGCCCCATAGCATTATGGTAAATGCAGTTCTTAGTACATGCTTACTTGAGATTTTACTGGAGTGTTCCTGGGATGTGAGGCAGTGTGCTCCAATCCCCCTTTTGTTTTAAAAGGCTCCCTAGAACCACTGAGCTGCCGAGCTTTTGGTGATGCACCTGTGGGCCAGAAAGAGGTACTGAGACCTGAGAGACTGTGGCAGCCTTTCCAGCAACCCCAGAAGGAATTTTCGTTTTTTATCTCCACTGATGACGGATAATATCCAGAAACACATGTGCCTAGAGATTTACAGCACTAACCTGCACCAACTTTGGTGGACCACTATGGCTAAAATTCAAGTAAGAAATCACTGTGAACTGCATTTACCACAATGCTAAGGGGCGAACTGTGCTGGGAGGTGAGGCAGTGTGCCCCATCCCCCTACAAATTATTCTTTACATATAGTAAGGGGCTTTGGTTTAGATACTGTCAGTCACTTCTGACTTCAATGGAATACACAAGGGACAATTTGACAATTCAAAAGTACACTCTGTCATCACACATTACATTTTTTGTCTCATCCATGCATAGGACACACAAAGCAATACTTTTTCTTTAATGTTTTGCATTGTAGCTGGCCTTTTGTATTGCTTTTGTCAGTGCTTGAGTACAAGTGTACAAGTGTCAAACCTTTTGCCTGTACCAATGTTTGTCCATTAAGGAAGACGATTCATGGCTGTGATCATAAACATGCATCCTGTTGAGTGCATTCCAATGACAAGTTTAGGCAGCTCCAGCATTTTCCAATCACAGTACTCTCAGTAAAACAAACAATGACATCCACAAACCTAACTAATCGCCACAAGCCGGTAGTAATCCATATGTTTTATACTAGTCCCCATGATCCTGAACTTTATCATGGCCAAATGTCTTTAATAATTTTTTTGTCTCCCTCTTAGTGATCTGGAAATCCATCAACTTCCTGATGATCAGTTTTAGACTCTTTTTTTGTCCAAGCTGATATTGCCAGATAGGCCAGCTTGAGAGGTCAAGTGTATCTGCCATTTTTTAGTTCCGTGGTCAGTGACAAGATGAAAAATAAGCAGCCTACATGCTGACTCTTCCAAGTTGGCCTACCTGGAACAGCCAGACTTCCCAAAGAGCCAATATAACACTACTGATGGTTGTGTACCTATTTACATTGGTGCACCCTTTCAATGATGAGCAGACGAACCTAATACCAAAGCAGAATGAGGCCAGTTGATAGTAACCTAATATACACTACCAAGAGCTTTCACATAACGTAGAAACAAATTGAGAAGGACCCCTTGTGGGAACTTTTTCAAGAGTTACAAGGCAGTTAGGGGTTACTGGGCTCAGACTTAGTGACTGTGCCTTTTAGCACTAGTGTCCTGAGGCTGTTGAACCCAAAATTGAACACCAATTTCAAACATTTAGGAGTTGACAATGTAGACAAGTTGGGCTAGCCAAGGTTTACTCAGAGGTGGTGTGGAATTAGAGACTCATATCTCATTAAGACAACCAATGCAAGGCACGAAGTCAATCGTATAACTCAGTAAGACAACTAATACAAGGCAATAACTCAATGTCCAGCCAATTTGTATTTATTTATTTTATTTTACGGAGTTTTATATAGCGCGAACTTGACCTGTATTGGGTATCAGAGCGCTTTACATAGCACCTAGTTGCGTTACATGAGGACACCATGATTGGCATTTTGAAAATGAAATTGTATTTTACTCTAATTACACACAATGAAATGCTGATAAAGTTACAGAAACAACAAAGTATACCTGGAAGTACTAATACCCTTCAGTAATTATTGCTTGCAGCTCAACACATCTTCAGACGTGGGTTCTAACTCACTCCCAAACACAAAACCCAACACGAAAAGCAAGCTAGGTGACCATTTCAATGACCTTGGTTAGTTCTGGATGGAAGAGGCTGTCAATTAATGTGGATCTTTTCCAATACTCTGAAATTTGTAGTTAGGTCTTCTTGAGCTCTGCATGGCTTCTTGGTGCTTAGTGCTGCGACAAAACTCAGCTAGCACCCTCCATCCACAGGGATCCACTGTTCCACTCACACTGCAGGATTACTTCAGAATCCATAGGCACCACTCTCTTGGAGCGGTAGGTCCTTCCCTGACGTTACACTTGCCAACTTCAGCGTGTCCCACCTCAGCTCCTTCACAGGTCTCTCCTTCTAAACAGCATCACACCACTACAACACATCCATTACAATGATGGACCACTACAATGTATTTACAACTTGTAGGGTAGTAAGGGGTTTTAAAGTTCCAGGTTGGATAGTGTAAATGCGTAGAAATGTGTTTTTAGTGGGTTCAGGCATAGGGTTCAGGCATGGGTAGTGCATAGGGGTAGTACGTCTTTTTACGGTTTGGGGTGGATAGTTTTTAGTGTTCATGAATGTGTACTATATAGGTTTGTAAGTTGGTTTTATGGTACAAGAATGGATAGTCCATAGTGATAGACATGGGTACTGTTGAGGGGTCCTAAGGATGTTTTTCTGTTTAGGGAAGAGTAGTGTTGTGGGGTATTAAGGATATTTTCATGCTTCGGGATGTGTAGTATTCAGGGGTAATGTTTTTTTTTTTTTAATGTGTATTTGTGTCTTCTGTAGGATCTATTTCTAAAGGTTTGTAAGTGTTGGTATCCATTAGCTGTCTTATTCCCTCCTTAATATAAGCCAGGTACAACCCGTCCAAACATCAGACACAGATATTGACTTATCTGTTGGGCTCCTCCCACCAAGTGAAATAAAACTCTTTCGCAAAGGCCTTTATTTCTGTTCTGTACCTATGAACCACAATACTGCCAACATGATAAGAGACAAAAAAAAATTTTGAGAGAAGATGCGAACTGGCAGAATACTTTAACAACAGTTCTGTTGTTGATCTTCCAATCTACATTCTAAATCTATTTAGAAAGCTCCACCATCCCAAATCAAGGATTCCCCAATGTTAAAAAAAATCATGTTCTTGATTCATACAAATTTTGTATGGAATGCAGAAAGTAGAAAATCAGAAGACTTTACAGCTTATATCAACAGTGTCCAACCTACCATTAAATTCATTAGCAGCAATACTAAACAGAAACACCATCTCCCTTTTCTGGCTAAGCTAATCACTGTTTATGAACAGAAAATGGTAACTGATCTCTACCACAAGCCTACAGATGGTCATTTGTATCTAAACTGGATTTCATGTCACCCACATCACACTAAACTCAGCATCATCTGCAGCCAAGCACTCAGAATGAGACGCTTCTGCAGAAGTGAGAACACTTGTAACGAACATCTACAGGAGCTTTCTAGATTATTTAAAAATGCGAGGCTATCCTCTGCATATCATGCAGTAACAAACTAAGAGGTCTTTGCAGTTACCCATGGAAGCACTTATTTGGAATACCAACAGTAGAAACAAAAGAGACAGAATCCCATTTGTGGTTGACAATCATCCAACAGCTCCTAACTACAAACACATATTGCCAAAAAATATTTCCGTAATTCTCCACTAGTGAAAAAGTGCAAACGTTTTTTCCCAAAACCGCTAGCCATTGCTTATTGCAGAGCTCAAAATGTACAAGCTGCTATTGTGAGAGCTGAATTCAAGCAAGCTGTAACATATGCAGGGGGTTCACTGCGGTGAATTTAAAAGGTGCATCACATGTGAATACCTTTTACAAACATCAATAACAATTTCTGTTACAAGAGGAATCTATGGCATAAAACAGCATCTTACATGTCGATCAACATGCATTATTTATGTGACTCAGTGACAACGTCAAAGCTGTAACAAACAACATGTAGGCCAAACAGTGAATGGCCTCCATTCATGATTCAGAATTCTCAAATCATCAATATTTAATAAGAACATTAACTAGCCTGGAGCCAATCATTTTAACCTTGTGGAGTATCTGCTATCAGATTTGAAGATTTTCCATTTGGAGCATGTTTTAAAGAAAGAAATATTGGACTCCAGAGAAAACTTATGAATGTACTGTTTAAAATCATTGCACCCACATGGACAGAACATCACTGACAATTCCTCCTGATTACTGTATATCTCAAAAGATCTAGGGACTGCATCGATTCCACATTCCAAATGGAATCTTCATTCATGATGCTTTTTGAAAATCCAGAAGTGTCAGCTGTGCAGCAACTGAGCAAACAATCGTGAGATACCTGACAAAGGCAGAAGCCAAAATGTTGTAGTGAATATATATTGTTGTTCTTCTGTGAGGGCATCTGTTTGAGTCACTTCTTTCTTTGATATTTCATTCTTTTGTGACTCCTTGGGGATCTGGGGTTGGCACTGTCTGGATGCCATTTGAGATGTCATCAGTGATGTCATCAGTAATGTCACTGACCATGTCATGAGTGATGTAATATGTGACATCATCAGCAGTGCACTACGGGCGCGCGAGTTAGAGTTAGCTGAACTAACTATAGCGGGGGAATTTCTCTGGTTTTGTACGAGTGAAATGTCCAGCTAACTATAACACCCCTGAAACCTATGGTTTTTTCTGTGAATTTCTAAGGTTTTTTAAATGCTAATTCCTAACTATAACGTGCGTGAAACCTATTGTTTTTTAAGTGAATTTCAAAGGTATTTTAAATGCTAATTTCTAACTATGCCTACAGAGATAGGACATGTGAAGAAAGAAGAAAAAACACACAGAAAGAAGAAAAAGAAATGCAGAAAGAAGCTACAGAAGTCCTCAAAGTCAAAGAAAAGTGCAGGAAGAAGGAAGACGTGCAGAAAGAACAGACAGAGGAGGAGAAAGAGTCTTTGTTACAAAATCATCCTGTACCCTCAACTTTATTCAGATGGGTACTGGTGGTAACTGACTCTGACTAACCAGTCCTAGAGCCAGTGCTATGCTAAAAGACACTTAGAATACAGTTAAAAGACCTACATACACTAGGGAACACAATGCTTTGGGGTATCCCTGTTATTAGCATGACCTCCTCTGTAAGCCCCTAGTATATAATAGGGCAGGGGTATTAAAACTACCTCTTAAAACGCGCCACAGGGTGCGTTTGCACACTGGTGAAGGGAGGGGGGGGGCTGAGCTGACGTGTGCAAACACGCCCTATGGCCGATATAATTTGGGGGAGAAAGTCCCCTTGAATCCTGAGTGTCCCTTGGGTACAACTAGCCCATCAGGTATCTCTAGTTAGCACCACAGAGCTGCCTTGCAGAGAAAATGGGCACGGCCTGGACCACCTCTCTGCAACGTAGCACAGTGGAGCTTACTGGAAGCAACTGGAGGACTAGTTGGCCCTCATGGGCCCTCAGGATTGAAGGGGAATTATTTCCCCAACTTAAAACGCACCACAGGGCGTGTTTGCGCACATATCACCTCAGGCCCCGCCCCCTCCCTTCACCACAGTGCAAACGCGCCCGTGACGCATTTTAAGTTGGGGGATTACCCCCCCTTGAATCCTGAGGGTCCCTGGGGTGCAACTACCCCACCAGCTACCTCCATTAAGCACCACAGAGCTGCGTTGCAGAGAGGTGTAAAAAGGGGCGTGGCCTCAGAACACCTCTCTGCAACACAGCCCCCTGGCGCATACTGGAGGTTCCTGGTGGGCTAGTTGGCCCCCAGGGACCCCCAGTATTCAAGGGGAATTCGTTCCCCATCAGCAAACGCGCCAGGGGGCGTGTTTGCAGAGTGCTGAAACGAGGGGGCGTGGCCTCCGGCGCGATGCCGGTATTTCTTTTCCTTTTTTTTTAAAGGGGGGCTGCGTAGTCCCCCTTCTTTTTCTTATTTTTTGGCCCTGGGGACCCCATCCCCCAGGGCCTACCCCCTAATTTTTTATAATAAAATTAAAATTTTGGGAAGTGGGCCGCGTGGCCCCCCTCCCGAGGCCTTAATCTGCCCCAGGGACCCCATCCCCCGGGGCATGGCCTTTTTTATTTTCTTTATTTGGAGGGGGGCTGTGTTGCCCCCCTCCTCTGGCCACTAAAGGCCCACAGGGGCCCCCCAGCCGTGGAGACCACCACTCCCGGGGCTATTAAAACATATTGGCGGGGGGATCAGAGCCCCCCCTGCCCCGGGGACTGCCCCCCCGGGCTTAATAATTATGTGTGGGGGGCTCAAAGGCCCCCCAAGCCCCAGGGACCACTCCACCCCCGGGGCTTATCTAAAATATTTGCAGGGGGCTCACGCCCCCCCCCAGCCCTAGGGACCGCCACCCCCCGGGTCTTGTTTTTTTTTTCTTAGCAAAAAAAACTGTGTGGGGGGCTTGAGCTCCCCCACACGCCCCTGGGACCGCCACCTCTCCGGGGCTCTAAATATTTAAATTAGGGGGTCTGTGATGGACCCCCAAAGCCCCGGGGACCACCACCCCCTGGGGCTTTGTAGATGTTGGGAGGGGGACCGCGCGGCCCCCCTCATGGAGCCTGTGATGGCCCTGGGGACCGCCACCCCCCAGGGCCGGCTCCTGCAGTGTCCCGGGGTGCCCACACCAGGACACTGCAGTTTGCTATGGCAGGGTGGGAACCTCGCGGCTCCCGCCCTGCCATAGCAAACTCTGCTTTGGTATTTGGAAGAGGGAGCAGGAAACCTGCTCTCTCTTCCAAATACCAAAGCAGATTGCTTTTCCACACGGGGAGCTGCATCTTAGCAGTTCCCCATGTGGAAAAGCAATGCCGGATCCCGCAGGAGGCGGGGAGCCGGCTGGGACCGTGGGGGCATTGGGGCTCCCCGCACGGTCCCCAACAAGAAAGCCAGGCCCCGGGGGATGGGGTCCCTGGGGCCAGAAGTGGCCAGGGAAGGGGGCCACGTGGCCTCCCTCCCGAATAATAATTATTGAGAAAACAAAATGTAAACGCAAAAAAGGTCCCTGGGGGATGTGGTCCCCGGGGCCCGAAATTGGGCATGGGAGGAGGCCCACGCGGCCCCCTTCCCGTTAATAATGTTTTTTTTTTAACATTGGGGGTCAGGCCCTGGGGAATGAGGTCCCCAGGGCCCCAAAAAAGTAAAAAGAAGGGGGGCTACACAGCCCCCCTTCCAATTTTTTTTTAAAAAGAATACACGATCGTGCATAGGCCCCGCCCCCTCATGAAACCACT
Source organism: Triturus cristatus (assembly GCF_964204655.1). Classification (NCBI taxonomy): domain Eukaryota; kingdom Metazoa; phylum Chordata; class Amphibia; order Caudata; family Salamandridae; genus Triturus; species Triturus cristatus. The sequence continues at coordinate 1,472,294,610 of NC_140590.1, forward strand.
CTGCAAACGCACCATGTGGCGCGTTTTAAATTGGAGAATTAAATCTCATTAAATACTGGGGGTCCCTGGGGGCCAATTAGCCCACCAGGAATCTCCAGTATGCGCCACGGAGCTGCATTGCAGAGAGGTGTTCTGAGGCCATGCCCTTTTTACACCTCTCTGCAACGCAGATCTGTGGCACTTAATGGAGGTACCTGGTTGGTTAGTTGCAACCCAGGGACCCTCAGGATTCAAGGGGAGTTAATCCCCCAACTTAAAACGCGCCACGGGGCGCGTTTGCACAGTGGTGAAGGGAGGGGGCGGGGCCTGAGGTGATATGTGTGCAAACACACCCTGTGGCACATTTTAGGTTTGGGGAATTAATCCCTCTTCAATCCTGAGGGTCCCTGGGGGCCAACTAGCCCATCAGGTACCTCCAGTAAGCGCCAGGGAGCTGCGTTGCTGTGTGTTGTAAAATGGGGCATGGCCTCTGAACACCTGTCTGCAACGCAGCTCCCTGGCGCATACTGGAGGTACCTGGTGGGCTAGATGGCCCCCAGGGACCCTCAGGATTGAAGAGGAATTAATTCCCCAAAGTAAAAAGTGCCACAGGGCGTGTTTGCACACATGTCACCTCAGGCCCCACCCCCTTCCTTCACCATTGTGCAAACGTGCCCCGTGGCGAGTTGTAAGTTGGGGAATTAATTCTCTTTCAATACTGAGGGTCCCTGAGGGCCAACTAGCCCACCAGGTATCTCCAGTATGCGCCAGGGAGCTGCGTTACAGACAGGTGCTCAGAGGCCACGCACCTTTTTACAACACTCTGCAATGCAGCTCCGTGGTGCTTACTGGAGGTACCTAGTGGGCTAGTTTGACCCTAGGGACCCTTAGGATTCAAGGGGACCTAATCTCCCAACTTAGAACCGCCACAGGGCATGTTTACACAGTGGTGAAGGGAGGGGACGGGGCCTAAGATGACGTGTGCAAACACGCCCTGTGGCGTGTTTTAAGTTGGGGAATTAATTCCCCTTCAATCCTCAGGGCCCCTGGGGGCCAACTAGCCCACCAGGTGCTTCCAGTAAGTGACACTGCACTGCGTTGCAGAGAGGTGGTGCAGGCCGTGCCCCTTTTTACACCTCTCTGCAACACAGCTCTGTGGTGCTTACTGGAGGTACATAGTGGGCTAGTTGGACACCAGGGACCCTCAGGATTCAAGGGGACTTTATCCCCCAACTTAAAAGGCCCACAGGGTGTATTTGCACACATGTCACCTCAAGCTCTCTCCCTCCCTTCACCAGTGTGCAAACGCACCCCATGGCGCGTTTTAAAAGGTAGTTTTAATCCCCCTGCCCTATTATATACTAGGGGCTTACAGAGGAGGTCATGCTAATAAAAGGGATACCCCAAAGCATTGTGTTCCCTAGTGTATGTTTATTTATTTATTTATTTATTTTTGCTATTTTTAAAGCGCGCAAATACCTATGCAGGTGTCTCGGCGCTGGCGTTCAAAGAACTCCTTACTCTTTAAGGGGATTTAAACGGAGGAGAAAAGCCACGTCTTGAGGCTCTTTCGGAACTTAATGAGGGTGGGGGCAGTTTTTATATGCAAAGGGAGGGTGTTCCATAATTTAGCAGTGGCTGTAGTGAAACACCTATCTCCCCAAGTGGCTTTTTTTGTCCGAGGGACTGACAGCAGAAAGGTTGTAGAGGATCGAAGTGTTCTGCTATGCTCTAGTGGATGGAGAGCCATTTTTAGAAACTTAGGCCCTGGATAGTTCAGGGTCTTGTAGGCTATGCAAAGAGCCTTGAATTTTATTCGGCTCCTGATGGGTAGCCAGTGAAGCTCTTTGATGTGATGGGATACTGATGCGAATTTGGGGATAGAAAGTAAGATTCTTGCGGCCGCATTTTGAACAGTTTGGAATTTATTGAGGACTCCTTCTTGCGCATTAAGAAGCAAAGAGTTACAGTAGTCCGTTTTTGAAAACACTAAAGTACTGATAAGTGTTTTACCGGCTGACTGTGGTAGATATGGAAGAAGTTTCTTGATCTTTTTAAGTGTATGAAATGAAGATGATAAGACGGTATTTGCGTGATGGTGGAAGGTCAGTTTGTTGTCGAATATGACTCCCAGGTTGCGGACCTTAGTCACCGGTTGGGGGGGGAGTCCCAGCTCCGGTGGCCACCATTTTGGGGACCATGCTGGTTTCAAGCTCCCGAATGTCATCACCTCCGTTTTGTCGGAGTTAAGCTTGAGGCAGTTTGATGACATCCAGGAGCCTATTGCCTTCATGCCCTCCTGGAAGTTGGCTGACACGCTAGCTCCGTTATTGTACACCGACAGCACTAGTTGCGTGTCATCGGCGTATGTTGTCAGGGCAATGCCATAGGATTTTATCACCCTCGCCAAGTCCGATACATAGATATTAAAAAGCGTCGGACTTAGCGAGGAGCCCTGTGGAACGCCACAGGGGAGAGAGAAGGTCCGGGAGGTGTAATTGCCCATTTTGACAGTCTGCGGCCGATTGGCGAGGAACGAAGCAATCAGGTCTTTAGCTGTTCCTCCTATTCCCAGAGCTGCGACACGGTCGATCAAGGTAATATGATCGACCGTGTCAAATGCAGCGGAGAGATCTAGGAGTATCAAGACAGCTGCTCCTCCCTTGTCCATGGTTATTCTGATTTCGTCCGCGGCTTTCAGTAGTGCCGTCTCTGTCCCATGTCCCTGCCTAAAGCCAAACTGTGTATCATCTAGCAAGTTGTTGTCATTGATGTATTTTGACAGCTGCAAGTTCATGGACTTTTCAAAAATCTTTGCTGGAAATGGGAGACAAGCGATAGGTCTGTAGCTTGCTGGGAGAAGAGGGTCTAACGTTGGTTTTTTCAGTAGTGGCCTTATGATCGCTTCTTTCCAGACTGAAGGATATATTCCTGTTGCGAACATTGCATTGCATATGGTGGATAGTGAAGGGGAAATTGCTTCCGGTATGCGGTTAAGAATAGAAGGGGGGCATGGGTCAAGGGGAGAGCCGGATTTAGTACTGGCTACTAGACATTGAATATAGTCTTTATCTACGGGGTTAAAAAACAATAGAGTTGATGGAATGCTAGTAGTAGGAAGAATCGCAGAAGGTAGGGGGGTAGTTCGTGAAAAAGTCTGGAAGATGGAACTAACTTTTTCCTCAAAGAACCTGGCCAAGGCATCAGTCAGTGGTTGAGAAGCCTCTAAGTGCGGCGTCGGGGGGTTGGATAGGGTGGTGACTACCCTGAATAGTTCTCCTGACGAGTTTTTTGCCTGATTGATCTGAGTGATGAAGTGATGGCTTTTCTCGGTGGTTATCGCTCTTTTGTAAATAGTAAGGGCATTTTTGTAGTTGGATTTGTCTACCGGGTTATAGTTGCGACGCCATTGTCTTTCAAGGTTCCTGCAGTATTGTTTGTGCATACGTAGAGCTTCAGTGAACCATGGGGCTGAAGGTGTAGGTCTATTTCGATGTGATGATTTAGGTGGGGCTAATTTGTTACAGGCCATGTTTATGTTGGTCAAGTAATTAGAGGATGCTTTGATAGGATCAAGCTCAGTGGGGTCAAATTTATCCTGTATCATCTCTGCTAATTGTAATAAATCAGTGTTTTTCCAGTCTCTGAATGTTGAACGAGCTGGTACAACGGAATTAGATTTAATGTAATTTGTTTGTACTGTGAAGCAAATAGCAGAATGGTCTGTCCAGATCAAAGGGATTATCTGGGTGATATTTATATGAGGGCTATTTGTAAATATTCCATCTAATGTGTGACCAGCTCGATGGGTAGGAGAATTAATAAGTTGTCTTAGGCCTACAGCTTCAAGGTCTGTAATAAGTTGCGTGGAATCATGATTGTTTGAAGTCTCGAGATGAAAATTGAAATCGCCTAGTAGCGTGAAATGAGGGGCATCAGCGACTATTTCGATTAGATTCCCTATGTTAGCTAAGAACTTAGCTCTTGAGCCTGGCGGGCGGTAAGTCAACATTCCCTTGAAGGATGATTTTGCCGATAAGCCTAGGGTAAATGTGAGAGACTCATATTCTGAACATAAGTGTGGTTTAGTCGTAAGTTTGAGGTGGCTTTTATAGATTATGGCAATGCCGCCACCTCTTTTTATTGGTCTGTCAAGTCTACAAACATTGTAGTTGCTGGGAGTGGCTTCTGCAAAATCGGGTCCTGAGGCCTCATCGCCCCATGTCTCGGTGATAAACAGTAGGTCAAGTTTTTGCGCATCGATCAGGTCGGCGATTTCTATTTTATGTTTGGGAAGGGATCTGGCGTTTATTAATGCTGCTTGTATTAAAGGTAAATTGATTAATGAAGGTTTGCCTGGACATTTGGTACAAGTTGGACAAGATAGTGGGCCTACGATATGATTGGAGAATCTTACATGAGGGAGTTTATGCGGTTGATCCGCTAGGTATCTCAGTTGTCGTAGTTCGTCGGTGGAGTACGTTAATCTTACCGTAGGTGTAGGAGGCCGAGGTGCTGGAGTTGCAGGGGGGGTGGCCGTTGGCCCGTCCTCGGCGCGGACGAGCGCAGACGAGCTTGCCTTATGCGCGCCTTCGGCGCGCATTCGTCGCGCCCGCTGCGCTCGTCCGCTGCGCTTCCGGATGCAGCACATATTGATGATTGTCAGGCTGGCCTAGGGGGTGGGCGTGGTCACGTGATTGGTCACGTGAGTGGGTGGGCGTGTCCGCTGCTGTGAGGCGGCGTTGCCCTAGCAACAGGATGCTGTGTCAGCCCTGAATCGGCTGGACGGTCTTAGTCCGGTGCGCTGCAAACAGGAGGGATTAGCAGTTTTAAAAGCAGTGAACATACAGTTTTAAAATATAGACGTGCTAACTCCCGGCTTCCGCCTCAGGAGTGGAGTTCTAGTGAACGCGCGATCTAAGTCAGCGCGCGCTCATATAGAGCTGGTGGGCGTGGTCGCGTGATTGGTCACGTGAGTGGGTGGGCGTGTCCGCTGCTGTGAGGCGGCGTTGCCCTAGCAACAGGATGCCGTGTCAGCCCTGAATCGGCTGGACGGTCTTAGTCCGGTGCGCTGCAAACAGGAGGGATTAGCAGTTTTAAAAGCAGTGAACATACAGTTTTAAAATATAGACGTGCTAACTCCCGGCTTCCGCCTCAGGAGTGGAGTTCTAGTGAACGCGCGATCTAAGTCAGCGCGCGCTCATATAGAGCTGGTGGGCGTGGTCGCGTGATTGGTCACGTGAGTGGGTGGGCGTGTCCGCTGCTGTGAGGCGGCGTTGCCCTAGCAACAGGATGCCGTGTCAGCCCTGAATCGGCTGGACGGTCTTAGTCCGGTGCGCTGCAAACAGGAGGGATTAGCAGTTTTAAAAGCAGTGAACATACAGTTTTAAAATATAGACGTGCTAACTCCCGGCTTCCGCCTCAGGAGTGGAGTTCTAGTGAACGCGCGATCTAAGTCAGCGCGCGCTCATATAGAGCTGGTGGGCGTGGTCGCGTGATTGGTCACGTGAGTGGGTGGGCGTGTCCGCTGCTGTGAGGCGGCGTTGCCCTAGCAACAGGATGCCGTGTCAGCCCTGAATCGGCTGGACGGTCTTAGTCCGGTGCGCTGCAAACAGGAGGGATTAGCAGTTTTAAAAGCAGTGAACATACAGTTTTAAAATATAGACGTGCTAACTCCCGGCTTCCGCCTCAGGAGTGGAGTTCTAGTTGGTGTTTTAACTGTATTCTAAGTGTCTTTCAGCATAGCACTGGCTCTAGGACTGGTTAGTCAGAGTCAGTTACCACCAGTACCCATCTGAAAAAGTTGAGGGTACAGAATGATTTTGCAACAAGGCTTCTTTCTGCTCCTCTGTTGGTTCTTCCTGCATGTCTTGCTTCTTCCTGCACTTTTCTTCGTCTTTGTGGACTTCTGTTGTTTCTTTCTGCATTTCTTTTGCTTATTTCTGTGCGTTTTTTCTTCTTTCTTCACATGTCCTACATCTGTATGCATAGTTAGAAACTAGCATTTAAAATACCTTTGAAATTCACTGAAAAAACCATACGTTTCAGGCACGTTATAGTTAGAAATTAGCATTTAAAAAACCTTGGAAATTCACTGAAAAAACCATAGGTTTCAGGCACGTTATAGTTAGGAATTAGCATTTAAAAAACCTTAGAAATTCACTGAAAAAACCATAGGTTTCAGGGGCGTTATAGTTAGCTGGACATTTCACTTGTACAAAACCATTCAAATTCCCCCGTTATAGTTAGTTCAGCTAACTATAACTTGCGCGCCCACAATGCACTGCTGATGACGTCACATATTACATCACTCATGACATGGTCAGTGACATCACTCATGACATCACTGATGACATCTCGAATGACATCACTGATGAAATCATCCTTGTGATAGAGTGGCAGACCTCCTCTCACCCTAATATAACCTTTCAAAAGAATGGACATACCAATACCAGTAACAACAACCTATTCAGTAATTCCAAGATCTATATACACATCCACTCATTCACCAACAGTCCTATATAGTCACTCATACATGTACTCACTCATCATATGTACTCATACACATATACATCCTGTTACACACCGCCACTCATTCATAGAGTTACTCACACACATAGTCACTCATGCTAATAAAGAATCAAACATCCATTTACTTGCATATACAGTTATATACACACCACCACACTTACTTCTACAGGAACTTACACATACTTACTCTCTTAAGCAATCACTTATAGAAACACATACTCATTTAAAAAAAGAACTCTTCCAATCTCTCACTGTCACATATACTCACTTATATACACCAAGTCTCACATATACTAGTTTACAATATATGTAGTTACTCATAAAGACACTATTGAGACAGTGATTTACTCTTTAACACACCCATACACATACTCATCCACCCATACAGTCCTGCACACATGCTGTCTTCAACACATACAAACAGTGAGTCACTCATTCATGCATCTATGCACTACATAATACCCCCCCACCAAACCATACAGACACTCAGACACTCATACTGATACTCGAAAAACCTAACCCATATAGACACTCATGTAGCTACTCACCAACCCATGCAGTCACTTATACACAAAGTGAGAGACTGATACAGATATTTACATATTTAAACATTACTCAATAACACATGTATTCACTACGATACACTTAATCAGTCAGTTATACATTTCATTAAAAAAATCATCCATTTAGACACTTATATACCCACGTATTCTTCCATCGACCTTGAGATATACATATATAAACATATTTAATTTTCAGAAAAACACACATTCACTGGATGATGTTATCAATTATGTCATCAGTGATGTCATTTGAGATGTCATCAGTGATGTCATGAGTGATGTAATATGTGACGTCATCAGCAGTGCATTGCGGGCGCGCGAGTTATAGTTAGCTGAACTAACTATAACGGGGGAATTTCAATGGTTTTGTACGAGTGAAATGTCCAGCTAAATATAACGCCCCTGAAACCTATGGTTTTTTCAGTAAATTTCTAAGGTTTTTTAAATGCTAATTCCTAACTATAACGTGCCTGAAACCTATGTTTTTTTCAGTGAATTTCCAAGGTTTTTTAAATGCTAATTTCTAACTATAACGTGTATGAAACCTGTGGTTTTTTCAGTGAATATATATAGACACACACACTGTTTTAGCACAATGGCGGATTCGTTCATTCTTTTCACTGTCCTTATATTGCTAATCACTTTTGTCTTCTTCTGGCTAATAATTATTGCAAAAGACACACAATTGATGGACAGAATGCAGAACAAATCAAAACATTCACCCCCAGTCAAGAGATCTGGGTTAAATCCATCATTCTTTTGCTCACCATGCCACCCCAGTTTAGACCTGGCCATATGCAAATCAGTCTTGACCCTGTGCCTCATGGGAACAGTCCAGCCCGAACTGCAGTTCGGGCTGGACTGTTCCCATGGGGCACAGGGTCAAGACTGATTTGCATATGGCTGGGTCCCAACTGGAATGTCATGGTGAGCAAAAAAAACATGGATTTAGGCCCAGATCTCTGTACTGGGGTGAATGTATGACATTGTTCTGCATTCTGTCCATCAACTATTCTTTTTGCATTTGTCACCCCGAGTGGGACGGGTATGCTCAGACGTGAATCCCGTGCTCTCCATGCCACTGGAATCAAGCTATCCTGGCTGAAGAGGGGTCAAACCCCAAAACCAGTCCTAGGATGCTTGTTTCCAGTCCAGGGACGACCTGGCCTGGCAGTTCGGGCTGGACTGTTCCCATGGGACACAGGGTCAAGAATGATTTGCATATGGCTGGGTCCAAACTGGAATGGCATGGAGAGAAAAAAACGATGCATTTAGGCCCAGATCTCTTTACTGGGGTGAATATATGACATTGTTCTGCATTCTGTCCATTAACTGTTCTTTTTGCATTTGTCACCCCGAGTGGGACGGGTATGCTCAGACGTGCTCTCCATGCCACTGGAATCAAGCTATCCTGGCTGAAGAGGGGTGAAACCCCGAAACCGGACCTAGGATGCTTGTTTCCAGTCCAGGGACGACCTGGCCTAGCAGTTCGGGCTGGACTCTTCCCATGGGGCACAGGGTCAAGACTGATTTGCATATGGCTGGGTCCAAACTGGAATGGCATGGTGAGCAAAAAAACTTGGATTTAGGCCCAGATCTCTGTACTGCGGTGAATGTATGACATTGTTCTGCATTGTGTCCATCAACTATTCTTTTTGCATTAATAATTATTGCGGCGCATACAATTTTATACAAGAATCGCGATGGTTCAATTAACATTGAAAACGCCTCTGAGTATTTCTTGTATATCTCTCTGAGAGAGCATGAGTGACTGATTGAAAGGATTCTAGATCTGTTACCATGATTCCTTTGGGTCAGAGTTGTCATGTTCGGAGGTTGCCCAAACCTTATTAGGTTTAGAAGTACTTATGGTGGCACAGTGAGCTAGCAGGACTGTAGGCCAACATATCCTGAGGGGGTGCATGGAATCATTTGGCGCTATCCAAATGTTTAGAAACAAATAGCTCCTACTGAAAAGTGGAAACCGTGCGACAGGACTGTTTCAACAAGGGCTTTGTTATAAGTCCCAATAGGAAGTCGAAGGGGAGCTGGGAGCCTTCAGGCAGGATGAACCAAAATCAAAGCTACAAAATAAATTGAGACCGCCCTATTTACCTACCTGTTAACCTGTGATGGGTGGCCCTTCCATAGACCAATTGCAGGGGAAACTTTATAGCTTCGCAGGTTCCCACGATCTCCTCTCTGCCACACCCAAAGCCCTGATCCACTACAAAGAATCCTGAAATGACGTGGAAGAGCACTGCATTTAACTAACCTATGCTGTCTGCTCTCACTCCAGCTTTCCATCATGGGTACCACTTGGATGTAACAAATACAAAATGGATCCCAGTGAATTTGGCCACATGTATCACATACGCTCCACACTTGCTTCCTCGTCACACCCAGAAAGGTGAAGACATACATTATCCATGTTCAATATGGCTGAGCGAATGCCCCGGTTGCAGGAGTACTGGCAGATCAATTTTACAAAAAGCCTTGTCTGAGAATGGGAAAATAAAAAGGCTACCTTGCCCATATAAATAATATCATGGCCACCACTGTCAGTGCTACCAGCCAGGCGAGCTGCCGGTAGTCACATAGTAAACCACAGACCACCACCCTGGGTCACAATTTGCGACACAAATATGCCCCCATTGGACATGTATGTTCATTATGTGTGCTGAGGTGGGTCAAAAAGTCACAGCGGCCTAGATGGAGGGGGCCACACCCCTCAGCGTCATGCAGAGGGCCTATCTTCAACCCAACACACTAAAAACACACCATCCAGATTTAAATGAGTGCTGGCCCAAGTCAATGTGCTATTTCTAAGGTGAAAAGAGCTAGGACTAAAAGTTAAGATTGTTGGCATCCGGTTCACCTTGCTACCATGGATCCAGCACTATGTGTCTGGGTTTCCTGAATGCACTGAAAGGTCTACCAGCGAAGGGCCAGGCTGGCCTTGTGTTCAAAGCTACGTCAGAGGTATTGACCTCATGTCAATTCTGCGCTCCCCTGGGATATATTAACATATCACACCTCCACACCTGTCGCTGGTCTGTTTTTAGTAGAATTTCGTGAGCCTTCTTTGGTGTTTTACTCCTTTTGGAAGAATTGCAAGTAACTACGGTAAAAAGACAGTCCTACAAAACCAAAATTATTATATTTCAAACGAGCTGTCAGTTCGCCAAATTTTTGTCGTTTTCCTACCGCTTAAGCCAGGCCTTAAAAAGTGTAATCGAGGGAGACAGTCTTCGGGAAGACAAGACAAATTAAATCACTCATTCCCAGAGAGACAGCAAGATCTGCCCAGTGCGGTAACAAATGGACAATCAGCTTCTGCTGCAGAGTAGACGAATGTCATAACAGTCGTCATTCCCTAATTGTGCTCTCGAAATCCGACAAAAGGGGCTTCTCCCGGCATCCGTAGAGACTCGCAGTCACTGGGGCACCCTCGCGCGCTCTCTAAATATCTGCCTGCGTTCGCCGCCCCACGCGCCCCCTTCTCCCTCACTCATGCAGCATTGTCTATTTGCTCTGTTCCTCGGCTGATGGAGCCGCTGCTGGCAGTGAAAGGGCTGCTGGGGCAGTCGGACTGCTTAATTACAGCAATTTTCCCTTAAATACAGGCAGCTGGGAATACAGGCAGCTGGGTGTTAAAACGGAGCTCCAATTATTCATCATTCACGAAGACTATTCTCTCCCACTCCCCTGCCCAACCTTACACGCGACCTCCCCCTACTCGCATATACTACGATTGGGTTAATGAAGATTGCGGATAATTAGAGAAAACTAGAGGGTACCCTGTGGGCTGCATGGGCGAGCAGCATTTAAAAGGGTATGTGTGGTGTGAGGTGGAAAATGTCCTTTCTGAGGTCTATGTTCACGTCATCAACTATGGATAAAAAGTAGAAAAAAATGTCAGTCATCCTAATGAACCTTCGTTAGGGGCTCAAGTACTTTTAGTTCTTTCTGGTTGAGGAAGTGTATGGTGGAAGGAATTGAGCTTAGCCATTTGAGCTCCACTGCAGCAGAGTGATTCCGGCCACAGCACCTGAGACCAAGATTCTACTAAAAGAAAGGCATCATCATCACGGGAAGGGATGTAAAAACCCAGGGCTTTAAGTGGGCCGGGTCCTACCGGCAGTTCTAAAAAGAAGACGGATCCCTATCGGACTCTCCATTTTCGCCCTCACCCTTGGGGTGGAAAAAAAAAACCGTCTTAAACTCTGCAGCAGCATCACCCTTCCCTGCCATTAATGTAGCTGCAACGAGACTCGTTATAGTTCTTGCAGAGTCTCACCATGTCAGAACTGTTTTCAGTATAATATACGTCGAAACCGTAGCTGTTGCTTATTTATCTTATGCAACTAACAACCATTGACGAAACCAACAGTCCTCACTTGTAGGTGTGATGTTACTTGTTGCCTTATATATCTGGAGGCAATGACAGAAGCACAAAAATACCAGTCGGGCGGCACACTCGCTAAGCACAGATTTCTAGTTTAAGTGTTATTAAGCTACGCCCTTAATTACATTGGACACGCACCTTTGAGAGCCCCCACCAGCTTTTTCATCCCATTTAAAGCCCCGTGTAAAGCTCTTTATGTCCTTAGGCTCTAAGGGGCAAATTTACAAGCCCTTTACGCCAGATTTGCGCCGCTGTTGCATCACTTTTGTGACGGAGCGGCAGCGCAAAGCCAGCACCATCCTGCGGCCTATTCACAACGTGATGCATCTAGGGAGATGCGTCACGTTGTAAAGCCGTGCACCACATGTGGGCGTTCCTGCACGGGGGGAGTGTTTCTGCGCAGGAACGCCTCCGAAAATGGCTGAGTGATATCTACAAGATTTCAATCAGTTACTTTTATGGAAATGCTACATCAAAACCCTGCGCCTGCTTGAAGCAAGCGTAAGGATTGACGCAGCATGTTAGGAATAGGGGCACCCGAGCCTTGCTGTAGCTGCGTTGCGCTTGCGACGCAACTCCAGCAATGCGCCGCCTTTCCGCAGGGGGGATGCGACACGCATCTGCCCATCTGTGCGCCACGGTGCGCCGCATTGTAAATGTGGCGCATCAGTGGTGGCGCACGGGTGGGCAGATGCATCGCAACTCCTCTGGCGCATCCCTGCTGATTAGCAGAAATGCGCCAGAAGTAGTAAATCTGCCCCTCAGTGCTAAGGATCAGGACACAAAAGTCTAGGTTAAAGTAGAAATGTTTTTAAAACCCTTCTCAAAGCAGCAGCTCTTTAGCAGCCGCGGTCCCTGCAGGTAACAGCGGTGGGGCCGAGTAAAAGGGGATTTCGAGAGACGATGCCTAGGGAAAATTAATTATTTATTTAATTTTCCCTCTGCATCATCCCTAGAAATCCCCCTTCACTCGGCCCCAGCGCTGTTACCTGCTCTGACCACGGCTGCTCTTTAGCGAGCCTTAGTTTCTCTGGGTGTGCTACCCACAAACAGCTAGCTTTTGCTAGAAGGGCATGGCCTCCCACCCAGGGCTTTAAGTGGGCTGGGTCCTGCCGTGCTCAGCACCGGCGGTTCTAGAAGGCAGGTGATGAGATGGGTCCCTATCGTGCTCTGCACTTTTGCCCTCACCTGCAGGTTGTAAAAAAAAAATCTTCACTGTGCAGCAGTACCACTCTTCACTGCCTTTGATGTAACTTCAAAGAGCCTCGTTATAGTTTTTTCTTAGTCTCATCATTTCAGAACAGAAGCATTTTAAATTTTATATACAACGAAGCCATAACTGGTGCTTATTTATAAAATGCAACTAGAAACCATTGAAAAGCCAAGAGTCCTTGCATGTTGTAGGTGTGATGTTAATTGTTATATTATATATCCGGATGCAATGACAGAATCAGCAAAATACCAGTCAGGCAGCACCTATGCTAAGCACAGATTTTTAGCTTATGGGTGTTTAAGCCACGCCCTTAATTACATCGACCACTTCCCTTTGAGAGACCCCCCAGTTTTTTCATTCCACTTACAGCCCTGCTCCTACCCTTATGCGTTGTGTTTTGGGTGGTAGTATGTATCCTATGTTACTTGGCCTAAATGTCCTGCCAGAATTGTGAATTAACAATCTGTTTAAGGTAGTTAGAGGAGAACCATTCAGTGATTTTTGTATAAGGCTGAATCTTAAATTTCATTTAGCTTTGTAATGGTAACCAATGCATTTTCCTCCTTATTAAAGTGATACAAGTCTGGGGTCAGACCGCACCTCTTATATCTTCTTTCTATTCGAATTCTGCTGATAGCCATCATTCCTTACAAATTATCCTTTGCTCTATGCAAACATTCCTCAATTGCATAAGCTGCAGCTTCTCAGTGGCCCGGACATCGAACTAAGGCTAACTTCAGGCCTTGAATCCTTACTTACTGCCTAGTATGCCAACTGGCATGTAGGGTAGCAACAAAAAACCTCCACTTTTGTCTTGCGCACAATTCTGTACTGTAGTGAGGGCTGCAATTTATATACGTACATTGCTAAGTTAGCATAACCGCGTTCGATGTTAGAAAGCCATCTTGCCACTTTTGCTGCTTTTGCACACGACACTGCAGTTACATGTTATTATTTGAGAAATGCTTTCTCGCCTTTTCTTCACATGAGAACTGTCTGTTGTTCACATCCCTAGCCGTGAGCTGCGACCTTGGTCTGAACATTGTGTAAAGAAACAGTCTGGGTCGCTAGACGGTGCATGTTTTTGGGTTCAGGTTGATCGGCCCACTATTTAGCCATAACACGCACACAGCTGCAAATACCTGAGAGTCGAGCGCTTTTAATATTGCAGGCTGCTTGCTTGATTCAGGCATTCGGAAGAAGAGCTTTCCCAGGAGCAGAGTATACCTGATCCTGTGATGTGATTCCACTAAGCTGATCTTTATGGTATGGGGTTCCCCATTCAAGCCTAGAGACCTTCTATTAGTCTAATAATACTATTAGTTTACTAGCGAAAGGAAGGTGGCTGTATTCCACTGTCATTTTATTATGATGTCTCCTTTCATTTTCTATGGTATTGTAACTATGCTGATGGTCATTTGTCTGCTTATGTTAGCCAAAGTACTGCATCTTAGGACACAAGGTTTATAAATAAACTCTTTAAACTTTACCGTGTCTCTGTTTACTCTTGTTGTGGACTGATATGAGAATAATAACGAACAGGTATTTCTGATTCCCACCATTCCTGAGAATACACTAAGTCGCTTGTTCAGGGTTGTCTATACATTGGGACCGCCGAGATAAATACGGATAACGAATTGGACACTGATGCTGGTCGGATAGGGGTTCTGGGTTCTGAGGTGAGTTTTTGGTACACCACAATTCACTGAGGTCCTGGTTTCCTGCGAATAGTTCTGTGCATGAGCAGAATCCCTGAAACATGGCGCACCTAATGTTTGGTCTATTGATTTGAAACGCCTTAGTAGTGCTTATATTAGTCCACGACTCCCTCACTCTTGTTTCCGGAGAACGGGAGTGATGGATTTAGACCTACCTGTTACTCGCCTAATAGGTTCTTTCAAGCTTGATCATTAAAAAGGTTTCTTCTATATCTGAACCCTAGTGCTACTGATTAAACTCGTTGTTGATCTTTAGTGTGTCCTTATGGGGGTTGAAATTGCTGCACATAGCCGTACACCTCTGCGACGTCATTTGACGACGTAAGGGGTGCCGGACAATGGAATGGCTGTTATTTTTGTGGTGAGCGCTGATGCGTCATTTCCTTACGAGTTGTCTTAATTGAAGGTGACATACAACGTACAATTCAGGGGATTTTTTGGGATAATCTGACCTCTTCGTACGATATTCTATTGGCAGAGGAAGACTGGCCCCCGGCTTTCATTTTAGATGCTCCTAGAGCGGAGGAGGTGATCCTCCCGTCCTTTGCGCACACAGTGCCAAAGGACCAAGTTAAGAAGTTCGCTGAGGAGTGGGCTCTGGTGCTAGCACCGGCTTTGTATCGTACTCAGGTAGGCTGGGATAAATTGTCCCCCAGCCATGAGATTCCGTTGCGGTCTATGCCCCAGCCACAACCCCAATATCCCATGCATCGCGAAGCAAGACCTCACGTCGCGGCAATCCTTGAACAATTGGAATATCAAGGTGTTATTGAAACATGTGTGTCGCTAATAAATAATCCTTTATTCACTGTGACGAAGCCTGATGGCTCGTACCGCCTAGTTTTAGATTACCGGCATTTAAAGTCTCATTGCCGGACATGTGCAGTACAGAATACCCACAGTTCTGCTCTCGTCGATAGTCTCGTGAGAAAACGGTTTAAGACCACACTTGACATTTCCAATGGCTTTTACAGCCATAACCTGTCCTCTCTTAGTAGTCAGTGGACAGCGTTTACTTCGGGCAGCAAACAAAAACATTTTAAAAGATTAGCCATGGGCTATAAAAACAGCCCTGGCGTCTTTGCCGCTCGTGTAGTCTCTCTGTTAGAGAGCATTGACCCTGATGCGTACTCGTATGTGGATGATATTTATCTCACAGATGACGAGTTGTGGCCGCATCTGTGTCGCGTTGATCGCATTATTGTTATGTTTGCAGACTTCGGTTACAAATTCAACTTTGCAAAGTCTCACATTGCAGAGTATACAGTGTTGTTTTTGGGATACAAACTCAACAATGAGGGTGGAGGATTGGCTCTTCACTTCCTGGAGAAGTGCGCATGCCTGCGTGCTCCTACAACACTGAAAAAATTACAGTCTTTGCTGGGCTTTCTGAATTTCGGTCGTACGTACATTCCTGATTATGCCCAGTGTTTCAAGTCGCTTTATGCCTTGGTACAACCTACTTTTTCCAAATCATGCTGGCTGCCGGAGCATTCAGCTATTTTGCAATCTTTGCAAGCTGATCTTCTTGCTTCAAAATACTTACTGACGCGTGATAACGGCACTAACCTGGTAATAAGAAATGTGCCAGGCGCAGTGGGTTTCACGTACTTAACGTTCAATGAGGGCGACACCGTCCCCATTGACTACAAATCGCACCTGTACACTTCGGCTGAACTGCGCTTTTCCTCTGTCGAGAAAGTTTTGACGGCAGTACAGATGGCGATTCTTAAAGAACGAGTGCTGTCGCAAGGAAAACGCATGTTGGTGGTCACACCATATCCTGCCCTTGAGGCAGTGACCAATGCGAGTGTACCAAATTTTAAAGCTTTGCATCCCCGGTGGATACAATGGGCCACTTCCTTGACATCGCCCGACGTCACCTATATCTATGACGCCTCATTACAGACTCAGGAGTACTTACAGTATGAATTTGTTCATCCGGCTCCCCTGTCTTTGCGCCCGCTCGAGGATTACCATTGTGTCATTTACACTGACGGTTCTGCGCAACCGGCGACTGGATCGAAGCATGCCTATTCAGCGGCCTGCGCAATTGTGGTGGGTACTTTCGTGAATGGTGAATTCCAATCTGATGTCGTGCATACGCAGTCATTGGGTGATTGTACCGCACAGTTGGCAGAGCTCCGTGCTCTGGTGCTCGCACTAGAGTTTGCTGATTCTCGGGTCACTACTCTTATAGTGAGTGACTCGCTTTATTGTGTTCAATCTTACAACGACAATCTACATTTTTGGTCTCAAAATGAATACAGTGATTCCAAAGGTAGCACAATTAAGCATAAAATGCTTTAGGTTTGAGTGGCAGAACTAAAAGAACATCTGCCTCTCGTGAATGTTATTCACACTCTCGGTCACCAATGAGTTGGTGTCCATGCTGTCGGCAACAGCTTAGCTGACGAGGCAGCAAAAACAGCAGTGGCGACATACTTAGTGGCAGCAGTTACAAGATCCAAAAGTAAGATCGATGAGGACATCTTGGCAGCTATTGCTGCTACAGAGAAGGGAACTAATTACCCGAGAGGTTTCCCTTCTTGTTACCATTATTACTTAAGTCCTGATAACGTCCCGTTAGTGAGGATTAACGACGTTGGTGACAGATTGAATCTCAACGCGGACTGCAGACCATATTTGATATTAGCGGCTCACGAGGGTATGGCCACTGCCCACGCCGGCGTTGCAGCTACTGTATCTCTGTTACAACAACGCTACTGGTGGTGCGGTTTATATAAACAAGCTCGCGCTTATGTTCTTGATTGTGACATTTGCCAGCAGATTAAACCTTCAGCTGCTGCGCGCCCACCACAAACTCAGTTGTACATATCTAATAAACCACTAGGGTGTGTTTATCTAGATCACTGCGGTCCATTCACCTCTGATACTGCGTACAAGTACATCTTGGTTGCAGTGGATTCGTGCACACGTTTTCTGTGGGTATGGCCACTAAGGAGTTCTGATGCCCGTACTGTCATGAGGGATTTGCGGGTCTTTGTGGGAAGTTTTGCGTGGGGCACCTTTCATTCTGATCAGGGCCCTGCGTTCGCCTCTAAGGCGTACAAAGAAGCCATGAGAAATTTGGGGGTCCAAGTCAAATTTTCGTCTCCCTACCGACCTGAGGGTAATAGTGTGGTGGAGCGAATGAACCGTGACTTAAAGCAATCTTTGACAGCTAGGGTTAAAGGCACTGGCCGGAACTGGCTAGCCCATTTGTATAATGTCCAACGTGCACTTAATAATCTCCCTAGAAGGTTTCTGGGTGGGCGGACCCCATATCTGATGCTCTTTGGCATACGAATGTTTGTCCCGGACCTTGATGGTCTAGACATGGCGGCGTCAGCCGCACCCTTTGACGTAGAGGATCACTATGCTGTATTGCAGACTCTACAAGAAGCCAGAGACAGTCTAGCGAAGGAACACGTGCCATCCACATCTGGTGCTGCGCTTCAGATTCCGGTAGTCGGCTGGCTACCTCGAGTTGGTGATCTGGTCCGTGAGAAGGTGGAGAACAAGAAGGAGTTCAGCCCCTCTTATCGTGCACTGGTTCCAGTGCTTGGCATGCAGGGTACACAAACAGTCATTTTACCTCCACTTCCTGGTCGCAAGGATAACAGGTACATCTCTATTGACAATGTCAAGCTACAGCGAGTGGTCGATTCTTCTTAGTATGACTCCAGCGGTTTCTTGCCCTGCGATACTGAAAAATTCTGATTTGGCTCCAGCTTCTACCACCTTGCCTGATGTTGTCATCGAGATGCATACAGTTACTGGTCCTTTGTTGCCACCAACAGCTGGTGGTCTACCTGAAGATACTGAGTATGCTTATCCTGCAGATGTCCTGTTGCCTGTTTTACAATCCACCGCAGTTAACCAGTCACGCTTCTCCTTTGACACTAACTCAATGACTTCCAATGCCCCATCAAAAGTTTCAATCTTTGCTGTCTGGTTTAAAAGACATTTTTTAATTCCCCCTTGGACTTACATTTGGCTGGTGCTCATATCTATTTTTTTGTTCATGTCCATTGGATTTGTGGTGGTGTTTTTTTGTCTTGTGAATGGACACTACCTAAGAGAAAGATCTACAATTAGACTAATTGATGGAACTTTGGCCCCCCACTCCTCATCACATATGAAAAGGGACCAGACTTTTGTGAATATTACTGCCTGGCCTGTGTTGGATGGGATTGCGTGGGATGCTGTTAAATTTCAAATTCATGGTTCCACTGAAGTAATCAATGTGCCAAATGTCTTTCGTGTTTCTATGGGTGATGTAGTTAAGCAAAGCATCCGCTCAGATGATTGGGATGTTCAAGCCATAGAAGCACTGTTTTCTGATTTGAAATATTATGCTGTGTTTGATGCTGAGGATTTGTGTTTAGATACTGCTAATTATGATGAGCAGTTTTTCTATCAACATTATGGCAATCATTTCCTTCACAAAGCCAATACGTTTAGAAATGTTGTAAATTATACGCAATGGGAACACTGTCCAGCGCCTAGGCTGGGCAGCTCCACCACGTTAGTGAACAAATTCACATATTTTTCTGATTTCAGTGTGTCAAATCCTGCCTCCTTTTACTTTAAAGTGGCAGCTGAGTCTGCCTCGAAAGCCAGGCTGACACACGCGAAATTGTATTCCAAATCCTTTATGGATGATTTGGCAATCAGAGGTTATGATCTGTGGAAAGCAACTATGGATCTTAAATCGGTTTGGGGTTCTAAACCGTGGCAGGTACAGGGAACAGAAGCGTTGCATCGTGCCTGCCTCATCCCGAACCACATGTTATTTTTGAATTCGTCAATTTTTCAGACTACCTGTTTTGGATTGGCTACTTCTAAAAAATGTAATTCTCCCTCTACTCCGGATCTGGGTGCTTATCCTAATTGGGATAATCATACGGATCTGTCCCTTGCTGCGTTGCAGTCATACATTTCTAACACATCCTTAAATATTTCCAAATTAAATCCGGAAGGATGGTTAATATGGCAAACGAGCTCAGGTTCTTGTCAACATCGGTTTCTGGATTTAAATCCGGGGTATACGCAAGTTCGTGTGGACTCCCGTTTTGAATCCTCTCATACTGTAACTACCTACTCAGTAGAGAAGTTATGTCAATTTTGGCTGCAACATTCCACCTTAACATCTGTTAAACTTCATTTATCACAATTACACGACAAAATAGATTTGAATGATTTTGTTAAGGGTCCTGCGGTTGGCAGGTCCAAAAGATGGGTATATGCTGTTTATAACGACGTTTGGAAGCTATCACAAATTGAAGCTGCATCCAGATTACGGGCTATTGATCAAGCCAATATGGAAAAGGTATTGGCTGTTATAGATAATAGCATTAACACCCTGTCTTCCAGAATTTATACGTTAGATAATATCGTTTCATCTGTTGTTGACATTGTGCAGGATGATGTGTCGATTTTATATCATGGTCAAAATCAATTGCGTTCTATAATGCAGTTTGAATGGACATTGCAAACTTTAAAGGCTGGGAAAGTCCCTTGGGACTACATGAATACTTCATCTTTGTTCCTTCCTTTTAATTTAACTGCAAAACAACAGTTCATGTTCATGAAAGATGCAACATACTCATTGCTGCACATTGAAAAGTTAGAACCTTTGCCTTTCTCTGTTGCCGAATTAAACTCCGCTGTGTGGCTTATCCACGGGTTGATCACATTACCTTTTCCCCGGTTTAAGTTCAGTTCCTGCATGAAACATTATGCGCTAGGCAGATATGAACAACTAGGTACTGCCTTCCTGCATGAAGTTTGGTCACTCCTATTCACGTACAGGTGCGTGAGGGACGGTAAAGAGGTTTACTTAAAAGGTGAAGAATGCACATCCACTCCGGATCACTCTGTGGTGTGTCGGCACATTCAATTGCATGGTGCATGTAATGTGCATGCTCCTAATTTAGCTTGCGTCCTGAAAGGGATTCTAGTGCCAGTCATAACACCGTCATTTACGCTGCTGGCTAACGGTAGTTATTTGCTATTAAAGAATGAAGCTTGCTGTGGGATGTTAGTGGGTATTCCCTACATAGTGACTGTATCACAGAGAGTGGTCTGCTGTAACAACGTCCTTTTCCCACCCCCACATGGACGGCTCCATGTATCCATCTGGCCTTCCATTCCAACCTTGAAAGCAGAGTTCAACAAGATGAGCAGAATAAAGGGCTCTATTGTCTCAAAAAGAAGTCGCGTTGACTTCGTCCCGGGAAACATTTGTCCTTCACGTAGCAAACACGCACACAGAGGGGCAAGCGCTTTTGAATACTGATCTCCCACTTCATTTTGGTGCCCTGATTCAGACTATCTTTAATACCTCATCAACAAGTGGCCTAGCACATTTTTTCAAAATTGTGGGCTCCGGCCTCCTGACCTTCTTCCAAACTATTTTTGGTGTGATCCCGGCATTTTTTCATTCTATTTTTTCCAGCGTCTTTGGAGGTCTCCAGTTGATTCTCGCCCTCGTGGCTGGGGTGCTGTTGTTGGTCTGCTTACTACGCAATGGATGCACAATTTGTGTCACACGACAGCCTGTCCCGGCTGCTCCATCTTCGTAACCGGATGCTTGAATACTATGGAACACTACCACTGGCAACCATGAGCTTAGCTTATGGATTGTCCTTCTGGTTTCCCTACTTTACATGCTTGCAACCTGTCTTTCATTGCCTAGAGTGTCCGTTCCAATGGGCTCTGGATTTGTGCTTGTCAAACTCGGTGTCTCCCGCCCCGGATTATGATCGACTAATGAGCCCCTTAGTGGCTCATGAGTTGGACTGTTCTGGTGTCAGGATTATGGCCTGTGGATCAGCACATGGAGTCCTAGGGAATTGGAACATCGGTACGGCTGCAGATGACTTCCTGGCAAGAAGTTATCTTGAAGAACACGCCAGTTGTCCTCTGATGGTACTAGAGGCTCCAGTTGTCGAAGAACATGTGTGTTCATTCCCCTTGCTGAACTGGATGGCAGATCATTTTGCAGGACGTTCCAATAATTTCCTCTTGGAAGCCGTTGCTACTTACTGTGCTTATACATTGATGGATTAACTTGGATGTCATCCAACATTCCTTTGGAAGAACTTTTGCCTTTTCGTTCGACATCCATCGATAATATATTTTTTTCCTTTAAATGTTTTTTTTTTCTCTTTCTTCTCTTCGAACCTTCACTGCCCTTATATGGAGTTCCAATTTGTGCCCTTAGTTCCGTTCTATCGAACTTGAACTCTGCGTTCCTTAAATTGTACCCCTATTGGTTAGTGGTCCGATCAAGGGGGGGTGTAGTGAGGGCTGCAATTTATATACGTACATTGCTAAGTTAGCATAACCGCGTTAGATGTTAGAAAGCCATCTTGCCACCTTTGCTACTTTTGCACACAACACTGGTTACATGTTATTATTTCAGAAATGCTTACTCGCCTTTTCTCCACATGAGAACTGTCTGTTGTTCACATCCCTAGCCGTGAGCTGCGACCTTGGTCTGAACATTGTGTAAAGAAACAGTCTGGGTCGCTAGACGGTGCATGTTTTTGGGTTCAGGTTGATCGGCCCACTATTTAGCCATAACACGCACACATCTGCAAATGCCTGAGAGTCAAGCGCTTTTAATATTGCAGGCTGCTTGCTTGATTCAGGCATTCAGAAGAAGAGCTTTCCCAGGAGCAGAGTATACCTGGTCCTGTGATGTGATTCCACTAAGCTGATCTTTACGGTATGGGGTTCCTCATTCAAGCCTAGAGACCTTCTATTAGTCTAATAATAATATTAGTTTACTAGCGAAAGGAAGGTGGCTGTATTCCACTGTCATTTTATTATGATTTCTCCTTTCATTTTCTATGGTATTGTAACTATGCTGATGGTTTTGATTTTAAGCATTTGTCTGCTTATGTTAGCCAAAGTACTGCATCTTAGGACACGAGGTTTATAAATAAACTCTTTAAACTTTACCGTGTCTCTGTTTACTCTTGTTGTGGGCTGATATGAGAATAATAACGAACAGGTATTTCTGATTCCCACCATTCCTGAGAATACACTAAGTCGCTTGTTCTGGGTTGTCTATACATTGGGACCGCCAAGATAAATACAGATAACGAATGGGACACTGATGCTGGTTGGATAGGGGTTCTGGGTTCTGAGGTGAGTTTTTGGTACACCACAATTCACCGAGGTCCTGGTTTCCTGCGCATAGTTCTGTGCATGAGCAGAATCCCTGCAACAGTACGGTGCCCCAGCTGTGGTTCAAGGTCTACATTTCTGAATCCACAATTACCGTCCCGATGTTCCTTGACCTGCCTCTCTTTCATTTCCCATCTGGGGAACAGTGGATAGCTGTTTTTGTGATGGAGTCTTCTTCTCTTCTAATGGTGTATCCTATTTATCCGGATAATATGCAAAATTCTTGTGAGGTTACTGGTGTGAATGGTTGACAGTTAGGTGATGGTGCTTTTTATATTTTTGTCATCCACCAGCATTCTGATCCATACAAGAGTGTAAACAGAACTCAGCTGTAGGAACTGGCACTTTCTTATTGGCTGAAGTGGTACCTTAGCCAGGCAGACCCTACCACTCCCATCAGGGGATCAGTGATTACACTCACTGTATAACCTGTGCTCACCCTTCGATAGCTTGGCACTGAGCAGCACGCTTATCACAGTGGCAATGTGTTAAGCATTGGCACAGCAATCTCACACAATAAGTACACTGAGCGTCACAAGAGACTTCACACGTGGTGTGGTAAATAAAGTTTGTATTAAACACACACACATTAATTAACACAACATGAACATCATGTATTTCCGGGTATAAATCAGATTTGGAAATATTACTACCAATACTAGGCCCAACCGTGATAAAATGACATTTTTTGTCAGTAGTATGCACACTTGTGAAAGATCGTACTTTACCCCCCATGGACCTTTTTTTTTTTTTTTAATAGTCCTCATAATTGACAAAGGGAAAGGTGCAAGATCTAGCCGAAGGTGTAAATAATCTGGGCACCACGCACCTTCTGAGATCTATGCAAACCTGAAGCCAGCTTTTTCCCACTCACAATTGATGAGAGGTCTAATGGCAAAACCACCACTAATCTCGTCAATTTATTGAGCATTGTCTTAATCCTTGGACTTGGTAGAAATAATCCGAAGGCCAGACAGAGTGTAGTTTCACCACCCCCTGAAGCAAACAAAGGGGGCAATGCTGTAATGTTCTGGCAGTAGTATCGGGAATCACATGATATAAAGGGGGCCCACATTCTCTTCTTATAAGAGCCCATTTGGCAGTCAAGTCTAGGTATGTGTCTTGAATAGTTTAACCATCCCGCGCTGATAGGGGGGAGTTCAGAGGCCGTTTTTAAACAAATGTCCCTGCGTGCAGTAGCTATTAAGATAAAAATCAAAGACAGAACGTTTTTCCCCAAAACTGTTTTGTCTACTTCCCATACTCCGAATATAACTAAGGAAAGGCTTACCTCAATGTGCTGACCCAAAACTTAATTCAATACATTACCCACTTCTTGCCAGAAGGACTGGATAGCTGGACACTGCCAAAATAGATGCACATCATCCGCTTTTTACAGTTGACATTTTGGACAGCATCTTCTTTTACTTCCTCCCATCTTAGCAAGTTTCTTAGGCGACCAATAGGCCCTGTGTATGGTAAACAAATGATTCCTCCTGAGTGGTGCTGAGGTCACTGAGGTCCATAGTGTAGCCAAAGATACTTGCCATATATTTTGGATGTCATAGCCTGGCATGTCCAGCTTCCAGATTTATTCGATCAGGGGCCTGCCACTATCATATCCTTGTACTAAAGCCCAGTACCACTTTGAGACTTCCTTCCCATAGGTCTGAGTCTTCGCTAAATCCCTCTCGACTTCCGACTCCGCCCCAAGGTTTAGCTGGGATCATGATCAGCTGGTCAGCTGGTAGTATTTGAATCTCGATATGTTGAAGTCTGTGTTTAGACTAAGAGTGTCCTACGTTAATAACCTGACTTCCTCCAGAAGTTGACCCCATCTTAGTAAACCAGTATTCACCAGTGGAGAGGCTAGACTACCCTTCAAACATATAGGTGTTCCTGGAGAGTTCCAAATTGGGGCCATGCAGCTATAGTATGGCATTTCTAAGATTTTTTAACCTGAATCCAAATTCTGCATGCAGCGATTAAGGTCTTAAATTAAATTTTTTAAAGAATTTAGTGTGGCCAAATTTGAATAAAAAGCCTCTGCCTTCAAGTTACATATTAGAGCTCTATATCTCCTCTGCATGTCCTGAGGGTCTAACAGCAATCGCCTAGAAGTTTTTTGTGAAAAAAAAGCCCAGTAATATAGTTGAAAGTCTGGGAGAACTACTCCCCCCTCCAGTTTTTTCTTCCTAAGTTTTCTCCTAGAAATTCTCACATTCTTATCCCTCCATATAAAACTACTAAGTTGCCCCTGAACTTTATTGAACCAAACCGGCTTAAAAAACAAAGGGAGAGTATTAAAAATAAACATAAACTTAGGGAGAATTGTCATTTTAATTAGGTTAGCCATCCCTAAGATGGAAATCGGGAGTGCCGCCCAACTTTGCAAAAGCCTTTTACTCTCTTGCATGAGTCTTGCAAAGTTTATTTCCGCCATTTTGTCCAAATGTTTTGTTACTCTTACTCCTAAGTATCTAATCTCCATCTTGTCCAAGTGTTTAAGGTGTTTAGGTACGAGGTTGTTCCATGACATGGTTTCAGTCTTGTCCTCATTTACTAAGTAGCCCGAAATTCGCCCAAAGTTGTTCGCTAATTCCAAGACTACTGGTAAGGATGCCTCCAAATTAGCTGTATATACTACCAAGTCATCAGCATACAGAGCCTCTTTCCTATACCAGTCTCCATATTGAAAACGGAGGATCCTTTGGTCTTCTCTTATTGTTCTTGCAAAAGGCTCCTAATAGAGATTAAACAGCAATGGTGAAAGTAGACATCTCTGCCGGGTTCCCCTATTTATCTTAAGGCTAGTAGTTAGTGAGCCATTGATCAATATCTTTGCTGTAGGAGTGGCATATATACCTTGGATAGCATGGAGGAAGTTACCACCAAGACCGTTTTGCTCTGCCACTTTGTACAGATAAGGCCAACTAACTCTATCAAAAGTCTTGGAGGCGTCCACTAAAATAACCAACAAGGGAGTCTCCGTCACCAAAGCTACATCTATCGCTCCAACCAGCTCTTGTGTAAGGTCAGAAAGCTGCCTCTCCTTTATAAAACCCTTCTGATTTATACCTATTAGGTCTCATAGGACCTTATCCAATCGTTTGGCCAGAACTTGTGAATACATTTTGTAATCTGCATTTAGCAGAGAGATTGGCCGATAAGATTCAAATTTTTTGGGGTCATCATCAGGTTTAAGTATTAACATGATCACGCTTCACCCATTGTTGGGGGGAGGGGTGCTTGCTGTATATAAATAGCGTTCAGCATCTCTACCAGGTGGGGGGTAATTTCCTCTTTCAGGATTTTGTATATCTCATTAGGGAGGCTATCAGGCCCGAGCCTTCCTATTCTTAAAATTTTTGATAATGCTGTCTATTTCTGCCGTAGAAATCTCTTGGTTGAGCGCTGCCCGCTGAATGCTATTTAGGCAGGGAAGTTTATCCTGATTTAGCCAATCTCTTATCTCCAGATTTGTCACCTTCACATCATCAGTATATAACTCCTGGAAGAAGCTCGCAAAAGCTTCCCCAATTGTTTTTTCTTCCATACACTTACTCCCTGTTTTATTATTTATCACTTCCTTAATATCGTTTCTAGTCAGGTCTTATCTTGCTTTCCATGCTCGCATCTTACCGCATCCTTCCCCATATCCATGGTTCGCCAACCTACTAGCTTCCCATCTCTGTTTCACTAGTCCCTCCAGATGATCAGGCAGTATCCCTTTTGCTTCTAACAATTTACTTTGTAGTTCCTCTTTAACCGAGGCTTAGGCAGACTCTCTCTTTGTTAATTTCCCCTGAAGCTCATCAATTGCTTGTTCATAATCCCTTACTTTTTTCTTCCCCACCTTGTTTTTATAAGCAGCTATATTTATAATTTTCCCCTGGAGAAACGCTTTGTAAGCATCCCAGACAATATGTGGTTGGGCGGTACGGGTGTTTTGTTTAAAAAAGAAAGCTGTTTCCTCTCTTAACAATCTTACCACTTTAAATTCAGGAAAATTTGGTCCCCGTGGTTAAAGTACTACAAGCTCGATTTAGATGTGGAACAGGGAGCCCTTACACTATCTCATGCGAAGGCTGGTCCTGGCTCAGAAGAATCGCTTTCCCGCCCTGTGTTTGCGAATAGTCCTTTTGGCAGAATGGTCCTATGTATTAGTCAGATTGTCACTGCTGATATATATGAACGATTTCTCTTGAGTAACCCTGCTGCGAGATTCACCAACCAGTGCCGTACCTCCATGCCTAAGGTTGATCATACACCTTGTACTGATGACTTCTTATCCCATCTGTCAGTAGTATTGTTATTGAATTGTATAAAAATAAAAAATAAAGTTTAGAGAAAAAAAAAACAATCTTACCACTTCAGCATCCCCTAATAGGGTTCTGTCTAAAGTCCACCTTATCTGTGTTGACATTGTTTTAACCTGTATCTCTAATTTAACCGCTGCATGGTTCGATAAATGTAACGGTTGATGGGTTACCTTAAGAATGCTGTTGTTTAATTTCTAGTCAGTCAAAAAGAAGTCAATTCTGGACGAATGGGCTAACTTTTTGTTTTGAAAAGTATACCCTCTCTCCTGTCCTGCTTTCATTCTCCAAATATCCACCAAGGCTAGATTTTTTATCATGTGGTGCACAAAGTCCCTCATTTTAGGCGCATTTACTGCTGGCCCGATGGTAGATTTATCTAAGACTGCATTCAACAATGTATTAAAATCCCCACCCAAAATAATATGATATTTTGTAACAAGAAGCTCTTGGTATAATTCTCTAAGTGGGGAGGGGTCATCAATATTTGGGCCGTAATAGGTCACAAAAGCATACCCTATACCGGATCTTCACATAGCTTATTGCCCATCTACCCCATGTCTGACGGGCCCTGGAGCCCTCCAACCTCGCCTGAGACGATTTTTTGTATAGGACTGCCACTCCCTTAACATTACAGGATTGATTTGTGCACACAAGATGAGAAATCCATTTATTCCCTTTTATAACCTCTAGCCATTCTTCTCGCTGCAAATGGGTTTCCTGTAATAAGATAATATCACTCTCAGAAAGTCTTAGTAACGCCAGAATCTTTCTTCATCTAGAATTTACCCTTAGACCATTGACATTCCATGAAATTATTTTAAGATTACTCATCATTTCTTCCTGTCCTTTTAAAACGATAATCTTCAGCTTTCTCTCTCCCTTCCAGAGCCCTATCTCTATGCGTCAAGGTGGACCGTATTTTTTTTATTTTTTTCCCTAAATGCTCCCCACCCTGTGCTCAAATAAACTAAAAATTGTGAAGATAACTGTATAGCTTCCCCCCTCACACCCTGGGGAACCCTCCCTGTATCCTGCCTGGGTATTCCATCATACCCTATTTAAGCTCCATGTCTCCGCCCTATAGGAAAACTTCAAACTTTTTTAGGGAACTTTATAAGACTTAATCTTGACAATTAGGTTTTCCACCTTTGATATCTCTTTCATGTTGTACATTTTGTTGTTCCACATTGCTCTAAGGGTCGCCGGGAATTCCAGCTGTGCTGTTGCCCCTAAAGCTTTCAGGTCCTGGATATATTTTCCTAATTCCCACTGACGTGTTTGAGTAGCCTTGGAAATATCTGATCAAATTGTTAAGGACCAGTCCTGTTTTTTAAGCTCTTTCCCTCTAAGAGCCACGGAGAGGATTAATTCCTTAATCGTATATGTGCGGAAGTTTATCAGAATTTTACTGGGCTTTCCTTTGCCTGGGGATTTCCTAAAAGGATCTCGGTGTACCCTCTGGATGTCATTTTCTAAATCAAATTTTGCTGCTTCTGGAAAGAATTCTGTCAACAAATCCACCACAAATCTCTTTATATTTCCTCCCTCACTGCCTTCCGGAATGCCCAGGACCCTTTAATTATTCCTTCTTGAGTTATTTTCCAATACTTCCAATTTGTCCCTCAGCTCTTTCTCTCCTGCTTTTAACACCGTTATCTCCTTCTGGTTGCTTTTAACCTCCTCCTGTAATGATCCCAGTGAGGCTTCCATAACAAGAAGTATTTCCGTAATATCGAACAGTTTCTCCTCTAAACCCTCCATGCTATTTGAATTTTAGCCTGATTCTGCTCCGAAATGGCAAATCTTTCTTTAATATCACTCAATAAGGAGAGGAGAATCTGTGAAACATCCATCCCAGGCACATTTTGTTCTTGTCCCTTCCCTGAAATGCATAGAACCTCTCCTTACTCCCCTCCAAATGTTTAATATTTGTAAGAGCCTGATCTACTCGTATCTGGGGGGATGGTGCTGAGATATCCACAGTGGGACCACTAGACAGTTCATCATTCAGTAAAGGAGAAAAGCGATTTGCTGAAAGTAGCATGGGGTCCACTTTGGGTACAAGCGGAGGGGGTTCCATTTGGCAAGTTCTGGTCTGATTAAACTGGTTAGACTAAGACCCTTCGCTATTCTTAATCTTGAAGAAAGATCTCAATGAGGGGGTGATTTTGATTCTCTCTCCTGAGCTACTAACAGCTGGTGTCTTGGGCTTTGTGCTTTTTTTAGTGGCTTTACGAGAGAGTACTTGTCTGGGTATTTGTGTTTGCACTCCCCCAGAACTGTCCTCCAAAGCTGTTGTTGTACTGCCAGGAGTCACTCTGCTCACCTGTAGCTACCCCCTCACAAATGTTGCCTTCCTCAGCGCGTACCTATTTTTTCCTGTACTGCTAGAGGTGGCTGAGGTGAAAGGATCAAGTAAATGTTCCTCTATAGCTGCTAACGTCTCCCATTTTTTCGGTGGGTAAAATGATTGTTCAGTAACTTTTTTAGGGCCTGAACGTTTTAGTTTTCTGGCGGTACGAGGAATCAGACTCTTGTTGTGGGTCATAGATGAAGTAACTGACCTTGTTGCTGCCGCTTCACACTTCTGAACAGCTGGAGAAGCATACATTGTTGGGGGCAGGTGCTGACTCTTCCCCCTATGCACTGGAGGCAGATTTGAGCTATGTGCGTCTATCGTGTCAGAGCTCTACAGTGGCATGGAAACACTATGAGCCCGTGTCTAGGCTCTTTTTCCCCCTGCAGCACTGCCGAGGGAGGGTAGAAGCGAAGAAAAAACGGTTCCGCTTCATTGCTGGCAAGAGGAGCGGCGACGTAAAGATTCCGCGTTCGGAAAGCCGTGGAAAGCCTTGGAAAGCCGAGAAGGACTGCTCAGCCCATGCAGTAAGGAATCCTCATTGCGGCGGAGACTGCGTAGCTCGCGGCCAGTGCGTTAACAGGCCGCCATGTTCTCCTACAGAGCTTCGTTCCAATTTTGTTGCCTACAAAAAGCCCATGGGCATTATGCGGTGTGAAATGTCAGAACTAGGGCCACCCTGGCAATTATTACAGTTCAATATCACACAGTTATAGGGTGCACCCCACTTCACAAAGATATCAGAAATGTGTATGCACAGATAATTACAACACTTTAAAAAATTCCCCGTGGTCCAAGGCTGCATGGGTAAAAACCAATGTCAAATGTAATATTCTTTTGGAAAGGAATCAACGTGTAAAATAACATTGCTGTGTGATGTAAATAATAACAGGTGGTCCTCATGCAGTCACTCTCATTACTCACTCAGCACCGCTACAAAGTGCAACGGTATCAGGCAGGTCTGTATGGAACGCACTCGCACACACACGAACACAGCACCGTAATGTGGTGCCACTGATATCCGGCAGGTCAACTGATAATTCTAATGCTGACTCCGTGGCCCAAGCCCTCCTCCTCTACCTTTCAGATAACCCTGACTACCCTACACCCACAGGTTGGAATTAAAAGGAAACTCCCCCTGATACTAGGTCGATTGCAGCCGGAGTCACACTTTAGTCAGGGTCCCAGAGAAGAAGGTTGTAGTAGGTAGCTGGGCTAATTAGGCAGCAGCCGACAAATGGGGGTTTGGCCACCACTCAGGAAGTTCAACCACGGTATGCCGAGCAGATTTGGGCTGAGGGCAATTAGTCGTTCAATCAAAGGATTCCACAATTTGCCTTCCGGCACCAGTCCAGTTCTGGGAAGCACAAGAGGGGTCACACAGTTCCTTGACCCACTTCCGATCGCTCTCGGAAACATTCCTCAGTCCAGTCAATTACACACACCACCCAGTCCCAATCCGGGCAATACTGCCTGGCAACACACAGATTTGTTGGGGCAGGTGAGGAGAGGGCAGTTGATCCGCTGCACTGAGGGCACAAAAGGAACAATCAATGAATGGGGGGTGAAGCAAGGGAGCCTCCCGAAAGAAGGAGGCACCCCATCAGACATAAGTTGATCAAAGTAGCACCCAGGCAATCAGGGCACAATGGAACACAAATCTGCTCCTTTACTTCACCCTGGGAATGAGGCACAACGTCTGGTGAGTGTTGAACCGAGTTTCACCAGGCAGTTCCAATCACACACAAAGAAGAGTTGCAAACTCAGTACCTCCCTAAAAATTAGGCACACAGTCTAGTGCGCATTGATCTGAGTTGCACCAGGGAATTCCAGTCACACACAATGAAGAGTTGTTAATTCTGTACCTCCCTGGTAATGAGGCACAACATCAGGTGTAAGTTCATACATGTCTTACACAAGGTCTAGTGCGCGTTGATCCGAGTTGCAGGAGACAGTACCGGTCACACACAATGAAGATTTGCTAATTTTGTATCTCCCTGGAAATGAGGCACAACGTCCAGTGCGAGTTCATATGGGTCGCAGCAGACAATACCGATCTCACACAACAAAGAGTTGCAAATTCCGTATACCTGCCTGGAAATGAAGCACCACATCTGGTGCGCATTGATACAGGTCGTACCAGACACAACCGGTCACTTACAATGAAGAGTTGCAAATTTTGTACATCTCTGGAAATGAGGCACAACATCTGGTGCACGTTGATACGGGCCGCAACAGACAGTTACGGTCACACACAGGGTCAGGTTTTGCAGTACCGCACGAGGTAGAATGAGGCACTACTACTGGTATGCCCCCCCTCTGACAGTTGCAACTTGTTGGTCAGACACCGGACGCAATAAGCATGGAGTCGGTGTAAAGCGATACCAAAGGGGATGATGGACGGAGCACTTGAGCTAATCAAACACTCACCCCCAGTCAACTGATCTGGGTTTAATCCATCATCATTCTTTAGCTCACTCCACCACCCCAGTTCAGACATGGCCATATGCAAATCAGTCTGACCCTGTGCCTCATGGGAACAGTCCAGCCCGAACTGCCAAGCCATGTCTTCCCTGGACCGGAAACAAGCATCCTGGGACCGGTTTCGGGTTCATAACCCTCTTCAGCCAGGCTATCTTGAATCCAGTGGCATAGTGAGCAAGGGACCCACGTCTGGGCATATCCTGTCAACTTAGGGCGAACATAGCGATACCAAAGGGGAGGATGGACGGAGCGCTTGAGCTAATCAAACACTCACCCCCAGTCAACTGATCTGGGTTTAATCCATCATCATTCTTTAGCTCACTCCCCCACCCCAGTTCAGACATGGCCATATGCAAATCAGTCTGACCCTGTGCCTCATGGGAATAGTCCAGCCCGACCTGCCAAGCCATGTCTTCCCTGGACCAGAAACAAGCATCCTGGGACTGGTTTCGGGTTCATAACCCTCTTCAGCCAGGCTATCTTGAATCCAGTGGCAAAGTGAGCAAGGGACCCACGTCTGGGCATACCCTGCCAACTTAGGGCGAACAAAGCGATACCAAAGGAGATGATGGACGGAGCGCTTGAGCTAATCAAACACTCACCCCCAGTCAACTGAGCTGGGTTTAATCCATCATCATTCTTTAGCATACTCCACCACCCCAGTTCAGACATGGCCATATGCAAATCAGTCTGACCCTGTGCCTCATGGGAACAGTCCAGCCCGAACTGCCAAGCCATGTCTTCCCTGGACCGGAAACAAGCATCCTGGGACCGGTTTCGGGATCATAACCCTCTTCAGCCAGGCTATCTTGAATCCAGTGGCAAAGTGAGCAAGGGACCCACATCTGGGCATACCCTGCCAACTTAGGGCGAACAAAGCGATACCAAAGGGGATGATGGACGGAGCGCTTGAGCTAATCAAACACTCACCCCCAGTCAACTGATCTGGGTTTAATCCATCATCATTCTTTAGCTCACTCCACCACCCCAGTTCAGACATGGCCATATGCAAATCAGTCTGACCCTGTGCCTCATGGGAACAGTCCAGCCCGAACTGCCAAGCCATCTCTTCCCTGGACCGGAAACAAGCATCCTGGGACTGGTTTTGGGTTCATAACCCTCTTCAGCCAGGCTATCTTTAATCCAGTCTCAAAGTGAGCAAGGGACCCACGTCTGGGCATACCCTGCCAACTTAGGGCGAACAAAGCAATACCAAAGGGGATGATGGACGGAGCGCTTGAGCTAATCAACCACTGTCCATCAATTGTTGTTTTTGCATTTGTCACCCCGAGTGGGACGGGTATGCTCAGACGTGAGTCTCGTGCTCTCCATGCCACTGGAATCAAGCTATCCTGGCTGAAGAGGGGTGAAACCCTGAAACCGGTCCTAGGATGCGTGTTTCCAGTCCAGGGAGGACCTGGCTTGGCAGTTCAGGCTGGGCTGTTCCCATGAGGCACAGGGTCAAGACTGATTTGCATATGGCTGGGTTCAAACTGGAATGGCATGGTGAGCAAAAAAACAATGGATTTAGTCCCAGATCTCTGTACTGGGGTGAATGTATGACATTGTTCTGCATTCTGTCCATCAATTGTTGTTTTTGCATTTGTCACCCCGAGTGGGACGGGTATGCTCAGACGTGAGTCCCGTGCTCTCTATGCCACTGGAATCAAGCTATCCTGGCTGAAGAGGGGTGAAACCCCGAAACCGGTCCTAGGATGCTTGTTTCCAGTCCAGGGAGGACCTGGCTTGGCAGTTCGGGCTAGACTGTTCCCATGAGGCACAGGGTCAAGACTGATTTGCATATGGCTGGGTTCAAACTGGAATGGCATGGTGAGCAAAAAAACGATGGATTTAGGCCCAGATCTCTGCACTGGTGTGAATGTATGACATTGTTCTGCATTCTGTCCATCAAGTGTTGTTTTTGCATGGAGTCGGTATGTCACACAATAGATGCAGCTCAATCAGTGAAGTGGGCCACGCTGGACCCCGCAACTGGTGAATCCGTTCACCACTAACAAGATCCTTATGAGTGTTGAGGCTCCCACAATGCAGCAGCCAAACTCCTTAGAGGCGGTCTATAATTTTGGGGCTTCGCACAAGGCAATCCGGTCTCCAGGCACAATAGTTCCACGCTCATGCTGCGCTACCAGTTGGGATCCAGCATCCAATGTGGGCACTTAGGACGACACTACTCTCCAGGTGTCACATGTAGACATTGTGGGTCCCTCACAGGAGGACTTTGATGTCCCGGAGACCTCCACAAGAGAAGAGGGTGCAAGCCAACAATGCCTTGGAGAGCACACTTCAGGGTGCCACACAGCAGCAGGTATTAAGTGAAGGCCAGCCATGATTCAGGGAGGGTGCATGGTCCCTTCCAATGGCAATAATCCTCCTTGTACACAACAGATTCCTCTGGCAGTGTGCACCAAGCAGTTCCAGGATGTCCGGTCTCATGTCCCCACAAGCAAAAGTGTATCTCTGTCCTGCTGAAGTATGACATCAGTAGTTAAACTGTAGTGTGCCTTTGAGGTAAGGGGTGGTTCAGAGGGCTTCCTTTGTACTACACATGCTTTAGTCCTGTCTGCCATGAGGCCGTGGAATGTAAATCTTAATCTTTAGTGGGGCCATGATCTTGCTTTCCAGAGGCCAAGTGTCAAAACCTCTCCCTCCAATCTAGCCAGCTAGGCCCTCAAATGGCAGAGGTTTGTTGTTCCAGTAGCATGGCCATTGTTTATGGCTGTCGCTGGTGAGTGCACAGATGTGCTCCCCAGCCTCCAGTGTGAACTGGAGTTTAACTAAAAGGCACATAAACAGTTTTAGAGCAGAGGAATACCCATTTTCTATAAGTGTAATTTCTAAGCTACTAATGGCAAATCCACCTAACCACAGAAGAGAGTTTGTCACTATGAATCCAATGATAGGAAACATTATGAGGCTGCTCCACTGCAAGCCACTGTTGCAGCTTGAAGTAATTTCAACAATTCCCCCATGTTAACCTATGGGAAGAGCAAACCTAGTTAGCTAGTGAAAACATACATGGGTATTCTTTACTACCTGGGCAGGGAACACACATGTGTACCTATCCTGCCTCTCACCTATCACTTGCTTCACCCCTCAAGACTTACGCTAGGGGTGCTCTAGTCATAGTGAAGAGTCCCTTCAGGAAAGGCCAGAGGTTTAGAAAGGCCAACCTGAGCAAAAGTGCACACAAACAGGCCTGCAATGGCAGGCTTGAGCAACATGTTTAAAAACATCATTGGGGCCTGGTCTAGATGGCGGACAGTCGAAATATGCTGCTGGGTCTCCCCATCCTGCCACTGATTTATCCTGTACTACAGCCCGCACACCGTGAATTTCTCCCCAGATTAATGCTTTCCGGCCTGATGACCAGAGAGGCACCAACGGAGCAGCATTTCCACTGGCTCGCCATGCCGCTCTTGTCAAGGGCCGGCGCTGAGGGAGGGACAAGATCATGGCATACTGGCCTGACCTCACCTGAACAGGCTGCTGGTGGACCCTGGCCTCAATTTATGCCGGCGCTGGGGAGCTCTAGACAAACCCTCACTGAGTGGCAGCTCTGGAGCGTGGTGTGCTGCAGAAGCACCTGGCAGCCCTGGCCTGACAGATACGGTGGACCTCCAGCTTTGCTGGCCCTTTACTGGTCAGAGGTGGGGGCCCGTAGACAGAGCTCACCTCTGGAGGAGTGGCATACATGGGCACAGAGCAGCGGCGGTGAATTCCCCCCCATTTTCAGCACCTGGTACGAGCCCGGCAGACCTTCCGGCAGTGACCCTACTGCCCAGAGACGATCTTGCATCGGTGGCAGCATGTAGAGGCCCTGCTCTTGCCCTCTTCCAGCGATTAGGCTTGGAGGCCGCCTGACCCCAGACTGCAGCCAGAGCCCAGATAAGTTGCCGCCATTGCCTCGCTTCGCTTGGGACCATCAAGGGCTCCCGCTGGGAATTAGACCTGCAACGGGTACTGGGGCCTTGCTCCCCTTCCCCCCTCTTCATGTTGGTATGCTGCTGGGCTGGGCTGAGCTGAGCATGTTCCCTGGACTCTCTCTATCAAGCTCTTGTGCTGGACAGTGCCTGCTAGGCTCCAAGGCTACCACTGTGGTGTTCACCTGTCTTCCACTTGGAGGGATTACCACACCCCCGGCTTGGTCCCAGTGCATCGTTGAGCTTCTGGGAGATCCTGAGTACACCCTGGGTAGTGGGGCTGGTAATATCGTCGTAAGGGATCCCCATTCTATGGTCTCTGTAGGACTGATTCCCTTCCTCACATCATTCCACTGCAATACCCCCATTACATATTGCCAGTTGGCTAACACCTTCCATATTAGGCAATATTTGCTGAACTTCACACCGCTGCCACCTGCATGTGCACTGGGAAGGTCCCTAGCAGTTATTCAGCTTGAACATTAATGTAGCTTGTAAATTCGCCACGCCAGTGGCTCTCCCTCTGTGCCTTTTTTGCCTGCCCTGGATTTCTTGCCTGGGGTAGACCTCCTCGGATTGTGAAACAGAGGGCCCTCCTTACACCTTCTGCTGGAGCAGTATATCTGGCCACAGAGACCATGGCTATTGGATGGGGGAAAAAAGACCATACCCTGAAGGACATGCTCACCAAACCCCCGGCCCCCAGTCAGATGGAGCTTCATCCTCCTTGGGACCAGACACCACGCTATGGTGGGGCAGATGCCCCAGTTACTCGCCTGTTGCTGGATGCTCTGTTTGCTTCCTTGCAAGACGATCTACAGACCATCAAAAAAGATTTCTCCAACAATCTTAAGGCAGTACCCCAGGATATAGATAGCTTGTGTGACAGAGTCTCGTCAATTGAGGATAATGAAATGAGCTGTGATGAAGAAATTGAGCAGCTCTGGCAGGAGGTCCTCTGGCTTCTTGATCAACACCTGGACCTACAAGCACACACCGAGGATTTGGAAAACCGATCACAGCGCAACAAAATTTGCATCAAAGGTGTTCCCTCCAGTGCCGAAGGGTCTGACGTCACTCTGTTTGTTACTAAACACTTGTTACAAAACTCTTTTGATGAATTCTGGAGGTTTCCCCAGAGACTTTAATCAAACTTGATACAACCCACAGCATGGGCCCCAAGAGACCCAATTTGGCATATCTAGTAGACATTTTGACAGGTGTGCATGAGTTTCCACTAAAGAAGCATATCCTTCGTGCAGCCCAGGATGGACACTCACTACAATTCCAGGGATTCAAACTAATGTTCTACCAAGAGCTTGCTGCCTCTACCCTTTAGAAATGGAGAGCCTTTTGACTTGTTACTGCTCCGCAGGTATATCATATTTGTGAGGTCACCCCTTGAGAATTGTCTTTCGACTAGATGGAAAGCTGCATCAGTTTCAATCGCTGGAGGAGGCCTGTCAACTATTGGGCATCAAAGACACTCCTGAGCTGTCTCAAACTAACCGATGCTAGCGAGGTACTCGCAGGGAAGGCAGAAGGAAGAGCATCAGAGCATCTCCCACAGAGCTCCCCCCAGAACCACAGCCTATGGCTAAGGAACGCCATGCAGTATTTGAGGCGCTCACCAGGGACTCGGCTGGCGCTGCTGTGTCATGAATCTGGCTATGCATTTTCCTTATTTCGCTCTCTCACTTTAGATGGGTGACTCAGGTGGGAGGTTGGGAACTTTAGGCCACTACACACTCTCCTTCTCTCTCTATCAGTTGGGTCTTGCACCCTGTACATTGACACTACTCAAAAATGCTATTATGGTTGTTTGTTTTGCTTTCTTTGTTCTTTCTTTTAACTCCTTCGGTGCTCATGACGGCTCCCGGCCGTCTTGAGCACACGCCCACTGTGATTTATGACGGCCGGGAGCCGTCATGAGTACCTGAGCACCACGCCCAACCCCGCCCCCCTCGCTCTGCGGCAAAATTCGCGCCGCGGCGAAGGGGTTAAGTTTCTGGGAACCTATGGATAACGGTCTCATTTTAGGATTTTATCACAACCCTCATTGGCCTTTTTGCATTATTTATCGCAAGCTCTACATCCAGACCCAAGCCTATCTTCGAGACAGCCTCATAGCATCCTACTTTATTCAATCCGATGCAAAATAATTTTTTGATTCTCACCCTTAATGCAAGGGCCTTAATAACCCTACCAAGCGACGCGATATACGTTTCTACCTTGAACACTCATGCACCCACATCTGTCTCCTCCAAGAAACGCACCGGCTCACGAGCTATTGGCATAGGCTACACTCAAGAGCTTTTCCTCATCAATATTTTTCATCCAATTCCACAAAAACGGCAAGGGTAGCGATCCTGGTTTCTAGTTTCTTCCGAGGGAAAATAGGCCCCAAACAAGCTGAAATTAGGGGTAGAATGCTTGCCTACTCAGTAACTCTAGGCGATCATACGTTTACATTGCGGACTACCTATAGCCCAAACGAGGTTCAGGAACTCTTTATCCGTCATGCTGTGACTGATGTGCTGAACACTCAGGACCGATCAGTCCTTTTGAGGGGGGACGACTTAAACCTGATCTCCGACAACAACCTTGACAGATTTGCCTAACGTCATGGTCACGTGGGGGCCCTCTCTCGGGAGGGAGCGCTCTGGCTAAAGGACATAGGTCTATATGACATTTGGCCGCCCCTACACCCACAAACAGAAGACTATACATTTTACTCCCATGCACATAAAACATATGCCCATATAGATTACATTTTAGGGTCCTCTGGGATCAGCTCCATGATATCAGTTTCCGAGAAAGGACCTCACTGCTTATCTGACCATGCTGCGGCGGTGTTGCTTACACTAACCTTCCCCCAGATGTAGCCTCCCCCTAGAACCTGGCAACTGAGAGAAACTCTACAATAACACTCTGAGGATATTAAGCAAATTACCAAGTCATTAGGGGACTTCTTAGCAATCAATGATACAGCAAATGTTTCCATCTTTACGCTATAGGAAACATTAAAGGCGGTAAACAGGGGTGAGCTGACAGCGATCTCTGCGGCAGACAATAAAATCCGGAAGTACAAGATGGACTACCTATCCCGTCATGGCCAGGAAGTTGAGCCCATCCATAAGCGCACAGGCACCCCTCAGATCTGACAGCATATCGAGGTGGCCCATACTCAGTTGGCTGGTATCGATTTGTATAAAGCAGAATATGCTGAACTCCAACTCCGCCACTCAAACTATGTTGGTGGAGTTAAATGCGGTCGTCTTCTGGCTAATAGATTATGGGTGCAGGCGGCGGGTGTCCTGGCAGTGTTGGATTCTGATGGCCTGGAACATACGGATGATCGCTATATTGCAGCTACTTTTCAAGAGTTCTTTAAAGAGCTACATGTGGAGCAGAACCTGCCCACAGATAGGTTGTATGCATAGCTCTGGGATGCCCATAAGCCGAAATTAACACCACAACAAGTGGCTGATTTAAACTGCCCTATTGGGGTGGAGGAGTTTGTTTCGATTATAGCTAGGCAGAAGCTTCTTAAATCAGTGGACCAGATGGTTTTCCACCACTTTTTTACAAGACTTTCTGGACGATTCTAGCTCCACTTCGAACTAGACAGTTCAATGCAATTAAAGATCTCAATTTGATTCCGCCTTCTATGCTGGCAGCTTCTATTGTCGTTATTCCAAAATCCGGCAAGGATAAGAGCTACTGTGAGCTATACTGGCCGATATCCCTTTTGAATGTTGATCTTAAACTTTTTCATTGGCATTTTGGCAGCACACCTGGGACCCTAACTACTGGGCCATAATTTCTCCCAAACAGGCAGGTTTCGTGCCCCATCGTCTGTGTAGCAGCAACACAAAGCAGATTCTACACCTCAATGATAAGGCCCAACGCTCAAGTCGTAATCTAATGCTCTTGGTAGTAGACGCTGAAAAGGCCTTTGATCGGGTCCACTTGCCACCTTTAAGCACTTTTAACTTTGTGTACGATTCTGTTCATGGGTCCTCATTAATTGTCAATCTGGTTACAACGGTTTTGGTGAACGGATACTCATCTACACTGTTCTCTATCATTAGGGGCACACCAGGGGTGCCCTGTTGTTTGCATTAAGTAGGGAACCCCTGGCTCAGAGAATCAGTCATAATTCTACTATTAAGGGGATCTTTTTTAGTGGAGAGGAACATACCATTAGTTTTTATGCTGACAATGTATTGTTAGCACTAGAAAAAACATCCACCTCACTCCCAGCCTTCCTTATCAAGCTGGAGGCTTTTGGACAGACTGTCGGTTTTCGAGTTAATATACATGAATTCCCGGGCCTTAATCTATCTCCTACACCAGACACACAGAAGGCCCTCACTTGTAGCTACCCGATACAATGGGCAAAAACTTCTATTCCATACATGGGGAAACAAGTGACCTTTACCAGCCAGGCAATTGCCTTCCTCAACTATAAGATTTTGACTCAACAGATCAAAACAGATTTTAAATAGATGGAGGCCTTATCGCCTCTCCTGATTCAGTCATGTGGCGGCCCTGAAATTTTTTATCCTACCCAAGATCTTATTCCTCTTCCAGGCGCTACCTGTAAAACCTCCCCTTTTGGACAGTTCAGACACTACAGCAAGATTTAAATCGCTTTGTGTGGACCGATGTTCGCCGCTGCATATGAGGTAGCTAAGCTACAGACCCCCGGCTGAGGGTGACCTAGACATCCCAAACCTTTTACGCTATTATCAGGCAGTCCAACTCAGGTTTCTACTGGAGTGGTCCCGTAAGGAGTTTGAAAAGTATTGTCTTTTTATGGACAGAGCAGTGGTAGAAATGCTCTTTGGAAGATCCCCTTCCTACATAGAATGCACGTCCCAAGAGCCTCTATCTCTATCCTGTTACCAAAATTTA
Source organism: Triturus cristatus (assembly GCF_964204655.1). NCBI lineage: Eukaryota > Metazoa > Chordata > Amphibia > Caudata > Salamandridae > Triturus > Triturus cristatus. The sequence goes on from NC_140590.1 coordinate 1,472,335,247, forward strand.
TTAAGATGTTTGGGACCGATTAGCTGAGCAAGATGATCTGATCCCATTCCCGTCCCACCTGACACCAATCATTGGTAACCCAGACTTCACTTTGGGACTAAACTATGTGGCTTTCCAACATTGGCACTGAGCTGGGTGCCAGTCCATAGGCCATTTTTGATAAAGAAGGCCCGTTATCCTTCAAACGTCCCCGCTCTGAATACGCTCTACCTGAAACGGAGCGACTGCACTACCTCCAAGTACGACACTGGGATGCACCCCTCAGTTCGCTCTGAGGCACAGCGCTTCCTTACCTCTTTTGAAAAATGGCTAATTACCAAAACGTCCAACACACGCCTCATTACTGAGGGGGAATGGGGAGATATATACTACCATGGATATATACTACCATGCCAGACACACGGCCTGTCATACTGTCAGTATTGAAACGGCTACAAAGATAGCCACATATGGGTATATTACACCTATCCGCTTAGACAGAGGAAACCTCACTCACAAACCTGAATGCTGGCACAACAATGGCCCTCCTGGCTCCCTACTATATTTACTACATTTATTATGGGAATGCCCGACGCTCACATCCAATTGGAAACAATTGCTAGATGATATTGATTCCCACTTTAACACTCAGATCCCCCGCTTTCCAGCTTATGTAATTTTGGGGTTGCCCAATGCACTCAATTTCCTGCTCAAATCTTGATGAGGATGGAAAATTGGTCTGGCCTCGGGGGCGGCACTGCTGAATGTCTTGTCACGCTAAGGCACTGGACAGTGATCCATCAAGCAGGGTTGGTTACATCACCTTTGGTACATTTTGGGGATGCAGTAACTGATCCTCTCTCCCTCGGTACAGAGCACCTCATATCCTGAGGTCTGGCATTTCTTTATAGCATCATTATCCTCAGAATTTTATGCACTCACCTGTCTCAGATATCTTTGTCTTCTCTGCTTAACTGAGGCTCCCATTAATCCCACGTGCGGGAGCACTGATTGAACTGACACACTTGAATCTGCAGAAATAATATTCACCAGTACCATGGTTCCCTGAGGGGAGAGGTGAGTTTGAGGATTGTTAAGTTTATTCATATCTGTATCACAGATGGTGGGCTATTTGCTCATGAAATTGCTAATTTTTCTGCTTTTGAAAACAATAAAGAGATTGGAATTATGAAAACATCGTAGGTGCAAGTGTACACACACAAGCCTGCAATGGCAGGCTTGAGACATGTTTAAAAATATCAGATAAGCACTACTTCCTAACATGTGTAGGAAGGGTGTGCACACTTACACACTGCATTTACAGTGAGAAAGTGACCCAGAGACCTTAGGCCACTAAAAAAGAATCAGCAACACGGGGGATGTGTCATGGAAAGAGTCAACCACCTAGGAAGGGAAAAACACATGGGGGTTCTTCACTACCTGGGCATGGAACACCCATGTGTACCTGCCCTGCTTTTTGCCTACCACTTGCTCCGCCCCTCAAAAATTCCCCCAGGCCCCCAGAGGCCTCTAGTGGTAGTGGAAAGCCCACTCAGGGTTGGCTAATGAGTTAGAAATGAAAACCTGAGCATAAGCAAAAATGTGCACCCTCAGGCCTGCAATGGCAGGCTTAATACATGTTTGAAAGGCTATTCTGGTGGGTGGCACAATCAGTGCTGTGTCCCACTTATTAGTCAGTGCAGTACATGCCCTGGGTATGTGACGTACCATTTTACAGGGTACTCCAAGGTACAATTCCTAAATCAATCAAGAAAGCACCACTTTCTACCATGTGTAGGAAGGGTGTGTGCGCTTTCACACTGCATTACAGCGGAAAAGTGCCCAGAGTACTAAGGCCACGAAAAGAGAATCAGCAAAACCAGGAGGAAAAAAAGCAAAACATTTTAGGGAAATCCCCTATAAAGGGCCATGTCCAACATGCTCTGGTAAAGCCTCAACTTAGCGTTGGTGCTGTACTGAGATGCCCTTCACACATAGTTCACCACCCTGAAGTCACCCCTGTCCTTGTTCAGTGTGCTCTTGATGTCACTGACTACCCCTCTATCATATCTATTATTACTGCCTAGGTAGGTGAGCCCTTCTATCATGGCTAGGTCCTCTCCATCCACCTTGATTGAGGAAGGGTTTGAGAAGCTCAGTGACACTACTTCTGATTTCTTAGTGTTGATCTTCGGCCCGCTTGCTGTGTATAGATGATGAAGCAAGACATTTTTTCTTGCATAGACTCATGTGTGAGAGAGCAAGGATACGTCACCCTCATAGTAAAGATCCTTCAGTGTACAGACTAAGGTCCATCTCATGCCTCTGGCTTGGTCTTCTGTTGTAGGTCGCATGCCCCAGTTGATAACTAGGTTGAAGAGCAATGCTGACATCACACATTCCTGTCTCACACTGGTCTTGACTTTGAAGCTATACTCACCATCTCCCAACTTGCAGGTAAAAATGATCATAGAAACTCTTGATGAGAAGAACTATCTGCTACGGTGTCCCATAGGCTCTCAGTATACGCCAGAGGCTGTCACAGTGGATGCTGTCAAAGGCTTACTCAAAATCAATGAAGTTGATATATTATTGTCGCTACCGTTCCATGCACTGCTCTATGATGTTGCCTAGAGTAAAGATGTCATCAACACATCTACTGCTGTATGCACTTTATTTTGACTTCAAGTCATAAAAGTTTGTTTGGTATTTAAAATGGAACAATAAGGTGCAGATCTTAAACCAGGCCTATTTAGGACATACAAGTGCAACAATGATGAAGTCCGTTCTGCCATTGATGGATTATCTCCTAGCGGTCATACAGGCTAAAAACATTTTTTTTTTAATACATCAACCTTGCAGCACATGGGAAAATGGATAGCAGCAATACTAAGTTAAAATATATTTCATGAGATAAAGTAATTACAGTTGGATGTGATCAATAGTGTTATTAAACGAACAATAATTATCCACATCAATTCCTTTGTTCCAATGACGATCAGTAGTAAACTATGTAAAAAACAAACCTAATAAATACTTTAAAAAAAACAACACTGTAATAAAAATGTCATAAAAACGAAGAGCAATGCTGACATCACACATTTGAGTCTCACACTGGTCTTGACTTTGAAGCTATACTCACCATCTCCCAACTTGCAGGTAAAATGATCATAGAAACTCTTTGTTGTGATCTATGAAGATAGACACCTGGAGCCAGGAGGTATCATTAAGTCTTCTTTATTCAGTCTCCACTACAGGTCACATTAGTCTTGACTCCAGCCAGCCTAGTGTGGTACCAGCCCCACCAGGAGCAGCCTGTCTAGCTGCTCAGCCCATCTCTAACTGCCAACACTCATCCACTCAGACACCCAGGCATTCCACGCATCACAGGCACACCAACATTCCATGACCATCTCACGCTCTGGCTGAGCAGCTAGAGGCAGCAGGGCTGGAGTACATGTTATACAATTAAGTAAGTTATAACACTCTTGATGAGGAGAACTATCTGCTACGGTGCCCCTATAGGCTCTCAGTATACGCCAGAGGCTGTCACAGTGAATGCTGTCAAAGGCTTTCTCAATATCAATGAAGTTGATATATCATTGTCGCTACCATTCCATGCACTGCTCTATGATGTTGCCTAGAGTAAGGATGTCATCAACACAGTTCCTGCCCTTGTGGAACCTATCCTGCTTTTAACTGCTTATCTCCTGTAACAGAAAAGTGGTATATAATTATTTTTGACAGATTTTACCCAGCATTGACAGATGGGGGATTCCACACCAGTTGTTACAGTTGGTTAATGATCCCTTCTTTGAATTCTTGAAGATGATGGCTTGGTTCAAGTCATCTGGTACTTTCTTTCACTCCCAAATCAAAATAAACACTGTTTAGAAAATCTTTGCTGAAGTATCAGGGTCTACCTTGAACATTTCTGCTTTCAGGTTGCTTTGGCCAGAAGTTTTTCCATTTTTCCATTTTTCCGTTTTTCCATTCTTGAGAGATCAGGTGGCAATGACGATTTCTTCTGTTTGTGGTGGGGCAGTTTTTACATCCAAGTCTGTTTATGCTTCTTGAATGTCTGCTTCACTTGACAGTACTGGTCTGATCAAGACTTATTTGAAGTGCTGGGCCCAGTGTGCTTCCTGTTCTTTCTCTGTTGCTAGCAGTCTGCCTTGCTTTGCCATGAAATGAGTGTTGTATGCTGCATGCTATTTAACACTGACTATCCTTGTGATCTTGAAGACCTTCCTCTGTTCTCTACTGGTGCCTCATCAACTTGGCTGGCATGGTTATTTATGTACACCCACTTGTCTGCTCGCCATTCACTGCTCTGCTTGCTTCTATGTATGGTTGCTTGTACTTCTTCTGCAGCCTCTTAGATTTGGCCTCAATGAGTTTCTTTTTTGCTGCTCCACTGTCTTCAATAGCTTTCAATGTGTCTTGTATTATTCATTCGTTCCTCTTCCTTGGCTTGATCCCCAGGCACGTTTTATTGCTCTTCACATATATTGAAGAGATCTGTTTCCATTTATTATTGACTGGGTCTGCAGCTGGCTTAGACTGATCTTCCTTGTCTACCAGGAGTTGGCACCGGTTTATGATTTTTAAGACAAATGCCTTCTTGGACCTGAAGTCCTGTAATTTTGTCACATCGAAATGCTGTCATCCATTTTGAGTTCTGTTTTTATGAGCATCAGCATCACAAGAGCAGTCACTAGATGGTGATCACCGACGAGTCCACTCCCCTCATTGGAAGCTGGCAGTATTCACCATCTAGTGAATACAGAAAACCTTAAAAAAAATGACATTCTCTGACATGCCGGTGGCAGTGGAATCCACAATGCCAACAAACATCCCAAATGGCTGGTTTTGATGCTCATTCTGTCCCTGAATAATCAGACTCCCCTTTCCCAAAATGCAGCACAGTTAGCAGCAAAATGTGACAAAGTACTCATCACCCCTTCCCCCCCGCTAAGTCACTTTTTTCACTATCTTTTTCATGAAGAGCCCCGACACACTGCCTTGAAACGCAGGCCTATTCCTTATGGAATACCCATTGGCAGAGTCTGCAAGTATAAGGTGATGCACATAGGATCTACATGCAAAGTGTAAGGCTAGTCTGATGCCAGTGAAAACAACTATAACTTTGTAGATCCTAAAACTGCAAGCACTAAGGGAGCACTAAGAGAGCCAATAACCTCTTAGCAGATATAGACTACAAAGTCTGAAATTGAACACCTGGTTGCACAAGAACATCCTTACATGAGCCTAGACATCAAGCACTTTAGTATAGAATGCTTCAAAGCAACGTTTATTGACAGAAATAACCTAACGTGTTGACATCAAGCTGATTGGAGGCAGGGTGGTATCCTGTTACTTTGAAAGAGATAGTTGGGAATCTTGTATATGCATAAACTAGAGAGAGTATTAATGTGCCACTAGGGCATCATCACTGGGAGTTTAGAGCTGCCTCCCCACACTCTTATAGCACCAGCAGGACTATAAGAGAATATGTCTGTCCCCAGTCTGGCCAGCAATTTCCTGGCTTCCCTGGCCATTAGAGCACCAGTTCTTAATATGAGGCCCACAATGCCTTCTCAAGAGGTCTGTTATTGTTTATAAAGTTAAATAATATTAGCAGATTAACAGGATATCTTTTTACATACATGCTTCAGCACAATGTAAAACAGAACTTTTAAAAATGCTCTGTAAATGTGAAGGAATTTGAAATTGGAGGCTAAATGTTAAGTTGGCATCCTTAGCTTGCTTCAAAGGAGCAGAGTAAGTACAGCAACCAGAATCCAGTATCTACGATTGGTATACTCAACTGATGCACTAGTATACACCAACAAAAAAAAGCATGCATTAAGAGCAAAAAAGTCAAAGCGGTATGCTTGTGTCCAGAATATTGATTTGTCTTTTAAATATATAAACCAAATTTTGACAAGCCAAAACCTTCCCATTCAAATAAAAATTTATATTCTTGTACATATTTTTGTATGTGAATTAACTAAACATTTCAGCATTTGTGTATTCGTTTGACTTAAATTTGTTTCTGTATTTTGCTGTATTGGTTTGAGGTTCAAATTGCAAAACACTTTAGGCCAGAATCCCCAGTTTCCAACAAAGATTCAGAGATGGACAACTGAAGTCAAACGGTTAAGAACCGCTGCTTAAGAGCTCCAAGGTTCATTGTTTTGTTATACTTTACAATAAACAAACATGACAATGTCATGTCTTTCAATCTGGCTGAAAAGACGTCTTGAATGCTCATCTGAGTATGCTGTTCTTCATAAAACGTACCAGGTTTTTGACAAAGGGGAGTTTGTTCTCTCTAAAAATAATGGGAAAATATATCATCTCACTATACAGAAAAAGTCAAAGAGGTTATCTAATAAAAATCACTATTAAAATCCCTTTCAAAGGAAAAAAGAATGACTTTTATATTTAAAAGAATTCCTACAAAATGTTTAAACACCACCAGCCAATGCTGTAGAAAAACTCAAAGTGAAAAATTAGAAGTGAATGAGTAACTGAGGACACGGATCTCCAAGGTGTCAAGCTGGGTGCTACTTTCAGCCTTGTAGGTGCAGGGCCCCTGAAACATCTTTATATGGGATCCTGCTTCATTTTAAAGTGTTTTGTTCTTTTACCCTAATCTGCCCAGCAACTATAGGCCTATCTTCTTGCTGCATGCAGTCTCCAGGATCCTGGAGAAATCAGTCAACAGGCAGCTTTCTTGTTACCTGGAGATGAATAATCTTCATTTCAGTCAGTCGGGCTTTAGGGAGAACTTAAGCACTGAGATGGCCTTAATAGATGTGGCTGAGGAAATCAAAGGCACGCTGGCTGTCAAGGGCAAGGCGGTGCTCATATTTTTAGATCTGTCTGCCGCCTTTGATATGGTCCGCCACTCCTTTCTGCTAGACTGGCTCTCAAGGATTGGAATGAAGAGTTTAGCCCTTAGCTGGCTGACCTCCTTTTTAGACAGTAGAGAACAGGAGGTCCGGCTGCCTCCGTTTGCCTCTGGCAATAGAGCAATCTCAGTCGGGGTCCCGCAGGGCTCTGCCCATAGCCCTACGTGGTTTAATGATAATCTCACACCGCTCAGTGAGTCATTTGGTGCTAAGATCATATCCTATTCAGATGGCACGCAGATTCTCTTCTCCTTTAAAGATGGGGAGGATCTGGCTTTTGACTCCATTAAATCATGCCATACTGCAGTGTTTGTCTGGTTACATCAGAAACAATTGATGTGTAACACTGACAAAACCAAAATTCTCTATTTTGGCACTTTGGCACACACTGTCTGGTTGGCATGCCGGCTAGATGGTTCTGTTCCGCCTGCATCTTACACGGACACAGCAAGGAACTTGGGGGTTGAGTTTGACAAGTGGCTGTCCTTCCAAACCCAGATCAGTGCATTGAGTGGCATGTGCTTTGATATTTTAAGGGCTCTGAAAAAGTTTCTGGTTCTTTTGTCCTTGCCGGCCAGAAAAACAGTCATCCAGGTTCTGATAACATCTCTCCTGGACTATGCTAATGCCTTGTATATTTGCCTTTCGGAATATGCCAACCATAGACTTCAAGTGGTGCAAAATGCTGCAGCGCAACTTTTACTGAATCTGCCATGGAGAGCTAGGATCTCGAGTCACCTTTTTTCCTTGTAATGACTCCCAGTAAGGAAGAGAATCTTGTTCAAAACCTTGGTGTCAATTTTTTGTCCTCTCCACAATATTGGTCCATGCATCAGGCTTCTCGTATTCATTTTTACTATCCTACGAGAAGCTCCCGGTCCACACATTTGGGTTTGGCTAGAATGCCGAGAGTGAGATTGGAAAGGATCGGTGGACGGCCCTTTTCCTTTCTAGGGACGTCTGTATGGAGCTCTCTTCTGGTGCACCTCAGGCACTAAAGTTCAGAACTTGCATTCAGGAAGGGGTTAAAAAAAACTTGGCTATTCAGTCTGCAACTCTGCTAGCTGCAGGATTAGCACCAGGACACTCCTAGGAGCCTCTGTGTCCTTTATGAATCTGTTTTCATCATCATCTTCATTTAATTATTTTGATCGATTGTTCCAAAATTCTCCTAATGCGCAGGCAGAATTTGAGAGTTTAGCATTATAAACTACATCTCATAATGGAAAAAGATTTCAAGGGATCGCCCAATCTGGTCAAGTGGACAAGCTTGGATTTGAGAATTTGCCCTGGTTTCCTAGTTGGTAAACAAAAACTGTAACAGCCTCCCACCTCATTTCCTCCAACGCATAGTGTAAAACAAACATTGCAGAAATAACATCGGAGTCAGGCATAATTAATTATATAATCCTTGCACACCTCTATCTCCATGACTATGTATGGCGGAAGTCATTGATAAATGTAAAGAGTGGTGGAAAGGTTTTCTGTTGGTATAAGAAGGTATCCCAAGATAGGTAGAGCCCCACTGTAAAGGTGGTCCTTAATTGACATTGTAATCACATGACCTTCATCCCTGGTCTCCCAAGTTAATAAAGCATCAGAAATTCCCTTAAATCCACGTTAATAGTTTCTATTTTCTTATTTGTAGCCAATCAGGTCTGCTAAGACTAAATCCCAATTCTGGGATGGAAAATTAAATACATTTCCTTGTTCCATGTCATGCCACTGAAGGTATGGAGCAGACAGTCACTATGCAGAGGGATTAGGACTCACAATCTAACTCAGTGCTTCTGTGCCCTTCATGATGAAGAAAGCAAAGACGTGTATTTAGATCTTTCATGTAAATCTGTTTAGGTATTTTTAAGACTTCACAGCAGTCTAACAAAATGAAAAAAAAATGGTAATTTGTTTAGGAATCTTATAACATGCATATTTCGAAATGATTGTCTCTATGCCAAGATGTAATGTGAAGTGCTTGCGGATTACGCTGTTTCTCTGTAGCCAACGAGAAGTATTCTTCTTAACGTTTTATGAATACTGAGGTTCAAGATGCGCACAGGCTTGAGCAAGCGACATAAACAGAAAAGTGAAATGACACAGCAAGCAAGTGCAGCAAGGGAACATGAGTAAACAAGTGAGAACAAGGTTAAAAAAAATGCATCAGATGAAAAGAGGAAGGCGCTACTGTAGTTCATGAGTTGGTCCCACAATCAGTAGCAACAGTGTTGACGATTCCCCCAAAAATCGAGAAATGGGTGAGGTCTTCCTCAGGACGGGCAAGCAATAACAGCTACAAAATGTTTCCGACTTGAAAGCAGAAGATTAAATCATCTCAGAATTAAATTGGAGCATCAATTAAGAATCCACCCCACAACCTCTTTAAAACACTTGAGAGCTTTATATTGTGGGACCTATCAAGGCGCATTCAGCCAGGAGATAGAGTGCAGATGACAACGTGAATGTGAATCCGGGCACTCTCCAGTGATGGTTGTACAGATCCTGAACTTTTAGGCTAATGGGGGCCCACTCACATTTTGCAGGGTACAAATGGTTCCCAAATTGTTCAGAATTGAATTGAAAATCTAATTAACCCCTTCGCCGCGGCACGAATTCTGCCGCGGTGCTGGGGGGGTTTGGGGTCAGCGCGGCGCCGCCATGCTCGTGACGGAACCACTCCGTCATGAGCCACGGGCGCGCTGTGCTCATGACGGAGTGGTTCCGTCACGACTCCGCCCACTTGCATTGTTTGCCCGCACAGGTGGGGAATCAGTGCCGCGTGGGAGGAGCGGCCGCCAACGGCCGCAGCATGACGGAACCACTCCGTCATGAGCACACGGCGCCCGTGGCTCATGACGGAGTGGTTCCGTCATGAGCAGGCAAGGGGTTAAAGAGATTTGCATAGCTCTTTTTATTAAGCCTTGAAATCTGGGGCCAGATGTATGTAGATAGCATTTTGCGATTCCCCAATTGCAAATCACAAGGATTCGCAATTAGGAAATCGCAAAATGCAATGTATGAAGGTGTATAGTACACCTTTGGCGATTCCTAGGGGGTCGTAAATGACCTACCTCATGAATGTTAATGAGGTAGGTCACAATTTGCGATCCCCTAGGAATTGCAAAAATCACGGGGATGGTGGCCTGCTGAGATCAGCAGACCACCATGTCTGTGATTGCTTTTCAATAAAGCATTCTTTTTTTGTAAAGCAGCCTGCTTTCCTTAAAGGAAAATGAGATGCTTTACAAAACAAAAAATGAAAAGTTTTCTTTTAATTTTTTGAGAGCACGCAGTGGTCCGTGAGACCACTGCCTGCTCCTAAAAATAGTTTTACAAACATTTACAAAGGGGAAGGGTTCCCTTGGGGACCCCTTCCCATTTGCGACTGGGTTGCCACCTACTTGAAGTAGGTTGTAAAATGCGAATGTTTTGCAACCGCAATTTCGATCACAAAACATTTATAAATACCGGTCCACCCGGTATTTGGAAGTGACCCCCTAAACACGCCCCTTCCTAATACCGAATCGCAAACCCATTTTGCGATTCGGTAACAGGTTACCAAATTGTAAAATTAGGTTTGTTGCATCGGAAAAGCTATTTCTGTGAATCTGCCCGTTTGCAAACGCAAAAATGCTTGATACGTCTGGCCCTTGGATCTGTAATTCCAATGCAGACTAAAGATATTTTAGAGACGTGTCCAGTGCTGTGAGAGTTTTACCCTGTTCTTTTTACCTTTGAATCTGGCCTTTGAGATTAGAATTGCATTCCTGAACCAGAGGATGTGGTTGTAAAGTAGAGCACCATGTTCTATAGGCAATATGACAATTCTTCCTTCAAAGCCATTGTAGATGGCCCATGGCATATCATTTTATATTAACTTGGAGATGATAATCGCCCTGTAAATTCTTGTGCATTATTGTCTTATTACTGGTGCTTTTAAGTACCAGAACCTGCCAGTAGTAACAAAGGCTTGCCTTCACTTTCTTGTAAAAACCTTATAAGCAAATAATGGCATCAAAGTCCTACCTACTAGAACTGCATAGGTATGGGACGACAGTGCCCCTTGGAAGACATCCTTTGGGTTGGCCAACCAGAGTAACAGAGCTGACTATCTTCTCTTTGGAGCACAGTCCTCATGAGACTGCCTCGGTAGCTGCGAAACAAAGCTCGCGAGCTGGGAGTGGGATTCTGTGGTCCAATAAACGGCCTGAGACTGTGCGTGGCTTTTCACTGCAAGGGGTAGAGTGGCCTGTCACTCTCACCTGAGTGCAAGGAGGCAGTCTGTCGCACGCAGTGAGAACTTTTGTTTCTGAATAACCATTCATTATATAAATCTTTATTTGGTTATAAATACAACCATAAAAGAGAAATATCCTTCATTAATTCTCTTTTCATCTAGATTCTTTTAGACCTTGACATTCCTAATTTCTTTTGACTGTGCTATGTGTAGACGAGTGCCCACACAAAAAGTACGCAATTTTCCCTGGAGCATAACTTTTCTGCTCAGAGCATGTTACCTAAGGTGAGTATAAGGTATTCCTGATGATTACACCTCATTTCCCGCAGACATAACTGTGTCAAATAGCTCAAGAGGAAAGTTTCTGACACTCAGTATGAGCAACAGTAGCACAACACCCAATAGCATCACCAGTCTATATTCTTCCACACACTCAAAACAAACATCAATAGGCACCACCCTAGGGAAAGACCAGGGAACCAGGTAATAGACGTTTGGTGTGGATTGCACTACCAAGTCCAATGGTAGAGAACCATTGGTAGCTCACTTTAAAATGGCCTCCTAAACAACTCAAGCTAGTCATTTAAAACCCAATCTAGATCACACGCAATTGAAAGAGAATTGCCATGAAGGTAATCAGATGGTGGAAGGCACCACTGGCCTCAAGGCACCACAGATAGAGAACCATGTAGCATGAAATGGGCGGCTGTGGAAGACAAGACAACCATCTGGCAGCCTGCAGCGCCTCCAGCTATCTTGGCTAGGTTTCAAATTATGTCAGACGTGTCAGATGCTACAAAAACTCATGCAGTTTTCCTGTAAGCTCTACCTGTCTCCTGAGAATGTGTAAATGAACACATTATAAATAGCCAACGACTGCATGGATCCTGTGTCATGATGCTTGTGAAAGTGGAATATAGTGTTTGGGGGTCTGATATGGCAGCATGGCGGAAGATGGATCCTGTGTCATGATGCTTGTGGAAGTGGAAAATAGTATTTGGGGGTCTGATACGGCAGCATGGTATGAGATAGGGGAGGGATAAGTGCTTATAATGAGAAAGCCTGAGAGGAAAAGGGTGCAGAGAGAGAAAGAGCTGTGGGTTGGAGGATATGTTGAAAAGGAAGGACTCAAGGCAGAAAAGGTATCACCCACACAATAGAACAGGGAGCACCCCCTGGTACTGAACCTTTCCCTTGTACCAATCTGTTAAACAGTGTAATTTTACTGCGTGCACCAAAAAAAAGCACCTACCGCTTCCAAGGTGGGACCAGAGGGTCCGAAAAATTCAAAACACAAAAATGGTGGTGCATAGCAAAGTTAGAGCCCATTCATATACAAGTGCAAACCAAGTTGCACATAATACAATACACCTTTTTTTTTCTTATTAATTGGTGATATCAAAAGACAGCAACACGTTTTGTTTACCACACGTGAAATTCGTCAGGGTATTTAGAGTTGCACATCAGTCAAGTATGGTATTTAGATTCTTAATGTCACCCGTTGTAAACCAGATCCCTTAATTGCATTAGATCCTCATATCTCCTGCTGATGTGAATAATTCAGCCAGGGTCGCCTATTAGGACTCCATCTTTGATACCTTGATTTGTGTCTTACATCATTCACATCTCGTGGCGCAACTCCGCATGTCTTGCTGGTGAAGCTTAAAACCTTTGAGATTTACAGACAAGACGTGCGGAGGTACCCCAAAAAATGTGCATGGCCTAAGACACAAATCAAGGTGTCAAAGATGGAAATTAAGAAACTGAATACTATACTTGACTGATGTACAACTCTAAGTGCAACACAAAGGGGCCGATTCCGATCTCGCTCGGAAGGGCTCCGAACGTGATCCGGCCAGAAAAAGTACGAGCCGTACGTGTGTTTTCTGTCCGACTTGTACAGCTGTACGAGCGAGCAAGTACGACGCGAGCAACGCAAAATTTGCCGACCAAATCGTTTCCGGGTCCGAACCGCTCCGTATGTCTCGTCCGTAAGCAAACCGTGCAGTGCAATGGAGGTGATTTACGACCGAGCTAGTACGATGCACGATTCGGACAGCCAGATCGAGTCGGAGCCTCCTACACGTAAACGCTCCGGGAAGTGGTCTTCGGGGGTCCGTGCCAGACCCCCCCTTCACCCGTAGCCTTACAAGTCAATCACAGGGAGGGACCCAAGGGACCCCCTACACGTGCATGTACAGTGTGGGTGGCACAGATGCGTCTCCACTACGGGGGGAACCTTTGTGCGCAACATACCTTTTTCATCAATGGGAGTCTATGTATGCATTGTACAACAGGCTCCCATTGACTTCAATGGGGCTCCGAATGACCCGTGTCCGTCAGCGCTTGTTTGCATCGTACTCGGGCGCTCGGAGCCCCAGAGCATGAGTCGGTTGGAAAACCCTCCAGATCCGAGTCGGACGGAGCCTTTTCCCAGCGAGATCGAAATCAGCCTCTTAGTGGTGTGTTTTGGATCAAGGCAGAAAAGGCTTCTCAAGCTGAGGCGGAAGTGGAGAGGAAGTACTCAAGAGAAGGATGGGGAGTGGTAGCGACGAGGAGAGACATAGGATTGGAGAGAAGGGGCTGATGGAGAGGAAGGGCTGGGGGTTGGAGGATGCTGTTCAAAGTACTGAAGACAGAAACCTGGCAAGGATACGAGTGAGGTGGGAGTGGTGAGGAAAGAGGATGGTGCAAGTAGCTGTAGTGGAGGGAGTGAGAGTAAGTTCGAGGAGAGCAAATGCTGAGGGGTCTAGATCACATGGTTAATGCACTGTCTGAGGAATAAATGGGCATGAAGAAAATAAGGAGTGAGAAAGGGCTGTGTAGTAGAGGAAAGTGATACAGAGCAGTCTGTTCGATGGAGGATGATGTGTGGTAAATACAAAGAGCGATAGAGTGACACAGATCTATAAAGAATAGAAGAAATGTTACCTTTAAATGTTTGTTCTAAAAGAACTTTAACTGTTGTTCTGAGAAGATGTCCTGTTAGTTATTTGTATACTGTTTTATACCATCATTAGGTCATGTACATTTGTTTTGGAGTGTGGGTAGAGTAATCTGAAAAGATGGGAAAGTGATATGAGGACAGAGGAACGAAGGGGACTGGTAGAATGACATATATATAAAATCGCAGATCTATGGGTAGTCAGCCAAAGGCTTCTGACTGGCAGTCAGACAGGGAGGGATGGAAGAACAGACAGGACTCACATCCTCCCGAGCCAAGCAAAAGGCAGCACCTCTCCACACCACCCGATGTTGGCCAAAATGACTCCACTTGAGCCTTTTTCAGTGAGGGGAGCGCTCCAGCCTGAAAATTGCTCATACCCGACTGCCTGAAGAACTGAGAATACTTGCACTGTTCCTGGGGGCAGGAAGAATATTCTGGATAGCACGTTAGAGAAGAAGTTATGGGTGAAGATAGTGTTGGGGGAATGATGATCTAGGGACTTCCCTCAAGAGAAGAGTGAGTGGAGGACTTCTGGAAGAGTGGACACCATCAGGTACGTTTCCCAGAGGAATCGCCATCACTAAGGATGCAATACTCCAGTCACATGCTTTTATTTTACAACTATTTTTGCTCAAGTTGTTTAGTTCAGTTGGATCAACTGGAATATCTAGACTACCAACCCCAGAAGACATTAGGTTGTTAAAAAAAAAAACAAGACTGGAGCACCACGTCCTTTGTGGTATACAGTCATCTAGTAATCACCGTGGTTTTAGCTTGTGCTGCAGGATAGGGCTAGGCTATCAGAGGCTTAATTGCGCAGATCAGAAAATAAAAAGGCCTAGATTCAATTTTCTTCTGCGCTTGTAGAATGTTAAGTGATATGTTGAGACAGAAGGCAACAATAATGGGAGAAGGAATTAACTTGCTGGTGTTGAACTGTTTTAGCACTAAAAGTTGATACAAGGACAGCGCCAAAAATGCTTTGCATTGTGAAGAGCCAACTCCCTTTTATTGTTTGCAAAGAGTGTACAATGGGTGGCAACAGAGGGAAAAAAAACAGGATTTGATACAAAATTCAGACCAACTAAGCTAACAGGTGTCATTTAGGGGTCACCAGGGGTTGCAGGTGCAACCCCTGGATTGCTCAGTGTTACCTAGCAGTGTCTTTAAGACCCCTGGGGCTCAAACCTTGCAAAACCAATACCAAGAAGACAGGTGAAGATTCGCCCTCCTTGTTTCAGCTCATTTTTAATTACAGTAAATAATTGTATATTACTCAATATTAGAGTGAAAAAATCTGGAGCATTAGGTAAATACAACATTTTTTTAAATATATGTTCGGTGAGAGTGTGTGTGAGAGGGAGTGTTCATGTGTAAGAGTGTGTGTATGTGAGCATGTGTGTGTGTGTGGGAGTGGCAATACATTAGATTAAATATCAGCGAGTCAGGGTGAGTGGGAATGATGGAGTGTGGGCAAGAGTGAGCGCAAGTCAGTGTGAGCGAGTAGCTGTGAGCTAATCAGTCTAAGATTGAGTGTCAGTGAGTGTAAGAGAACAAGAACAAATGAGTGGAAGTGAGAGAGAATGGTGTAGTAGGAGTGAGTACGTGAGAATGAGTGTGATTAAGGAATATAAATTAGCATGAGTTAGAATGTAGTATGCTTGCGGGTCTGCTTTTGGCCCTTGCAAAATACTGATGCTGGCATATTGGAGGCAAATATTAACAGACAGACCTCACATACCAGAGATAATACTTGATATATGGGACATCAATGGCAAAAGACCGACACAGGCATACTAAAGGTCATTCTTGGTATGAGACACCCATCGCAAAATGCTCACACTAGCACGTTAGATGTGATTCTTGACAGCAATCCTCTGCTGATGACGTCAGATATTACATCACTGTATTTAGACACTTATTTACCCATGTCTTCTTACATTAATTTTTAGCTATACATAGATTACAAATATTTTTTTTCAGAAAGACACATATGTCATCAGTGATGTAATATCGGACGTCATCAGCAGAGGATTGCGGTCGAGTGAGTTATAGTCGCCTGCACTAACTATAACGGGGGAAATGAAATGTCCAGCTAACTATAACATGTGAACAAGTGAATTTGCAAGGTTTTTTAAATGCTAATTCCTAACTATAACGTGTGCGCCCACTTTACGCAGTTCGCGGAATTTTTCCGTTTCTACCGTACGCGCACGCTACGCGTACTCCGTGATTTTTCGCCAAAAAATTCAAGGACATTTTGGCCCTTGGGGATCCTTCTGGGACCCCCTGACAAAGGCTAGGGGGTCAGGAACTGTCCACCCTGCCCCCTTTTCACGTTCTCCACCTTTGTTTTTCACCCCCTCAGACTGCGAGAGACAAAATGGCGGCCGACACTTCCTGGTTTCGACCGATTCGAATGTTTACTAAGATCTAACAACCAATCAGAATTGCGTAAGTTTTACCGTACGCGCACGGTGCGCGCTTACAGATATATATATTGATTTAAATGCTTTTTTCTCAGGAAATACTGAACAGATTTACACCAGACCTGCAAAAGGCACATCCCTGACCCGAGGACTACCTCTCTGCCAAATTTCAAGTAATTCTGTTCAGCCGTTCGGGCTGTAGCTTGGACTAAAGGTCCTATGGAAGAATGCATGGGGAAAACGCGTTTTGGGACCCCCCTTTTTCTCAGCCCCCGCTTGACGAATCCCCCCGAGACTTTCAGGGAAGGAGCGGAGCGCCCCACCTATTTTGAAAATTTCGCGAGGATTCGTCAATCGGCGCCAAAGTTATTCCAAATAGAATGTTGCGGATTTCCTATGGAAACACGGTCCTAACTATAACTATCTACTGGCGACCGCCAGTAGATAATATATATATATAGGCTTTTGTCAACCCACTTCACCCATTGGTCTGTTTTATTGTTATTCACTCTTTTATTTCTGCCCAACATACAGCATGGGGCAGTGAGCCAGTCCACTTCAGCGATCAGCTGTGAGTGAGACATTTAGGGACAGATTTACACGAAAGTGACGCATCTGTGGAGATGCGTCACTTTCCCTGCGCCACCCTGAGAAACCCTTGCGCCAACATGGATGTGCCGTATTTACAATACGGTGCACCAAGGAGCAAGGATTGACAGATGCGTCAGAAATTCTGACATCTGTTGGCGCAAAAGTCAGGCATTGCTAGAGTTGTGTCGCAAGCACGACGCAACTCCAGCAATGCATGGGGATGTCTATTCTCATTGTGCTGCGTCACTCCGTACGCCTGCTCCAAGCAGGCATAAGGCTTTGACGCAGTGGCGTCCTAGAAGTGGCACAGTGAAATCTACAAGATTTCACTGCGTCACTTCTACGAGGCTTTTTTGTATGGGAATGCCCACCCTGCATACATTATACCTGATGCAGGTATAAGTGACGCAGGGCTTTTCAACGTGACGCACCTCCCTTGATGCGTCACATTGTAAATGGGCTGCATTTTACACCGCCACTGCGTCACAAAAACTGATGCAATGGCGGCTCAAAATGACTCAATGGGCTTGTAAATCTGCCCCTTAGTTTGTGAACAATGTGTACGTTCTCAATAAATGTTGTGTACATCAGATCCTGGGTTACTATTTATTGTTATAAACTTTATTTGTTTTTGCCTTTTATGAAGGCCTGACAGCTCCTCAGAGACTGCTATGGGACCAATCACTGCTGTCTTCGAAAAGAATAATGCTGGGGCAGATTTACAAAAAAGTGACTCCGTGCGGAACAGAAGCCATTTTGCTGCGCCGCACTGAGTCACTTTCAAAGCACAGGGATGCAACATATTTACAACAATATGTCGCATCTCTGTGCTTCCCCCTGCACTGGCGCACAAACTGCTACCATGCACCGGCGCAGGCACCCTTGCACAATGGTGCAAGGATGTTTGCGTCGTGGGGAGATTGTTTTTGTTCAGGAAGGGTTCCCTTCCTGCATAGAAACAATCTGAAATGCCGTTTTTCAACTTCTATGTGTGCTGCATTAGCACACATAGAAGTTGAAAAACGTCACTGTTTCAATGATTGCTCTATTAAAACGCATTATTGCACTGCTTCCCAAGCAGGGCTGGGCGCCTTGTGTGTTGCACTCGAGGAATACAATAAAAATGCCATTCTTACAAACAAATGTGTTTGCTTCTTACATTTCCTTGTCAGAATGGTATTTTGAGGCACGGGGAGATGAAGTGATTTGCCTAGACCAATGCACATGATAGCTAACCCCACTTAGCCACACATCAGATACGAATTTCACGTGGGAGAACCTAGCTCAGTCGGGCCATGGAAACAGAACATAAAAACAACAATTCCACTATGATCCAACTTGGAAAAAATGTTGATTTGCTAAGATAAAGGACTTCGAGCAAGTCTGCTTCATTGCTCTGACTTTTGTAAAATGTACATGCATCCATCTAATCTTTATTGAGACAACAGACAATATTTCGTTACAACAAAGAGGTTTTATATGGCTATGTAAAAACCATAGGTTTATTTTTTTTTACTTTTTCCGCATGTTTTTCCGTTCCGTTTTCTGTTTTATGACTCAGTATCTCCTCTATTTCCTTCCCTTTTTGCATTTTGTGTTCCTTTGTGCTTCTTTTCCTGCACAACTCTGCTTTGTATTGGTACAGCCCTGCGGTTTATTTGCTGTACTCTGTTGTTTTGATAAAGCAATGCAGCTATTGTGATAGTCTTCTGCGTATATTACTTCATTTTTTATTTTATTTGTTACCATGGGAACATGCATACTACATTTTAACCATATCCGTTCACTTCCTACTGATCCAGTGCCCTGATGCAGGCCCCTGCAACCCTTGTGGGTCCACAGAAACCTTCATGGTGGCCCCATTCCATCCAAAGCCAATGAATGACTGACATATGGGAAACGTAGGGCATTTCTTCACATTCTGCAGGAAGCCTCATCATTGTACGTTACGCCACTCCACTCATCAGTTATTAAACCTCTCTGTGGTGTTGCAGTATACTGCACTACTGCACCAATGTCCCCTTTCAGATGCTAGGGTGTTTATAAGTTGCACACATGACTTTCTTTTCCCTCTTCTTTTCTACTGACTTGAGGCCTCACTCTTCCTTTCCCTGATGTGGCCTGCACTGCAAGTCCTTTTTCCTGAATGAGGGTAATGTTCCTGCCACTCATTTTCCCAGGTTGCAGTATATCTGGCTTTTTAAAAAGTTTTTCCCCAAAGGAACATACCTTTCTAATTGTTGTTTTTGAAAAATGATCCTTAGGTCATTTTTTATGAAGAGTTGAATCATAGTGTTCACCTAATACCTGCAAAGCATGCATTGCAAAGTACTGGCCAAGTCAACTGGCAATTGTGCCATGTGGCTGTGACCTTCTTCTTTTTAAGGAATTGTTATCTTTCCTGTATATCCCAACTCTGCAGAAGGTTAGAAGTTTCCACAGTAGTCTTCGGCACCAATATATTCACGAGAAAAACAGGCCTATGTACTACCTTTCCACTTTTACAACCCACTGCTTATGTTTACCAAAATAAATCTTGTCAAGGCCAGACATATTGGCTTTGCTAATGCTTGTTTCTTTCCGTCTCAGTCTCAAGCGCGCCCCACTCGTCCTTTCTCTTCTTATATAACACGTCCTCCCGGGACATCCAGGTAAAGGGTGAAAAGGCTTGTGTTGGGGAATGAAATGGGACTTAGGTCATACAATTTGCCTCTTATCTTTCCTTTAAGTTTTCGCTGCCTTCCTCATTAACCCAAATATATTCATTTGACATATTTCACGAATCATGCAAACACTAATGGTTGCGTCATCAACCCTTCTAGGAGGAACACACAAACACTTTACTAAGGTGTCAATGAATCTCTTGGTGTTGCACATTCACCACAGTAGGTGTTTGAGGTAGTCATCGTGTCCTCCATTCTTTGCATCTGGGGGGAATTCGTGTCAGGTGGTTTGCTTTCCCTACCTTATTAGTATAGGTGTCTATCGTGTTATTCACCAGCTCATCATGACCCATGTTTTCATCAGTATATGTTGATTAGCTCATATAACAATGTGTGCAATATCTATTCGGATAGTGTTTTTCTAGTTCATATATTCATGTAATGTGCCATATTTAGAGAGAGGCCTAGTGGCATTAAAGTGGCTTTGTAAGACAATTCCCATGGTTTTCTTGCCACCTTACATCATGCATTACAAGGATTCTGTTTATAATAAAAAATAAGCAAAATGTTGTAAAATGAGACCTTGAAGTGTTCTCAGGGAGAGCAGAACTTCATATTCCAAAGAAGTCTATCTGCTCAATGTAACTGCACAAGGTCATTACCTGATTTAAAAAAATGTGGTTGCCATCTGGCTTTGCCCTGAACGCGAAGTTTGGACTGCAAAATATAAATGAAGTTCACATAACAAACAACATCTAAATACTGAACTATGTATTATGAAGATTTTTGGTGCTAATATGCGGATTGGCTTGGACTAGATATGAATGGAATTCCCACAATGTATCATGTTGCCTTTCGTTTTTTTGACAATCTGTTTGTACCTAATTGCTACTGTTTTTGTTATTTCTGCAATGATATATAATGTACACTAAAATTAGCTTCAAATAACCCCTTTAATAGAGAAGGGTCTGAATTTCTTGTGTTTTTACCCTCTGGGAAAGGTGTGCTAATAAATCAAATTCATTTTTAGCCTAGACAGGTTTGTTTTGTCCCCAACACAGATTCTCTCCAGGTAAGTTTGAGAGCGATGTGTGGGGCTCAACTTGTTTTCCACACTCAAACTTCGAAGTTGGTCTCCCTGTACTACCTAAGTGCCAAAGTTACATTTACTGGGCCATGATTAGGAATAACACTGAAAATGGAACAATAGACACACTTATGTGGCATTTGAGGTATTCCTGGAGTCTCACTTACACCATCTTGGGGTACATAATGGACCCATTACTGAGTGATCTGTGGATTCCTTGGGTTCCATATTACCCACTTCTGGGTGGCACTCATTTGACCCTCTATAGAGACATCTCAGAATTCACTTGGCATTTGCTTTTGGAGCCATAGACCCTTTTCTGAGGTTCCTTTAGTCCTCCCTTCTACATATCTGGATGGTTACATAGACCCACTACAGTGGCTCTTATGGCATTTTTTGGCCTTGTCGCTACCATTTTTTGGGGGACTCCAGAGTTGGAATGTTATTTTTAAAAGTTGGCCATTAGCCCACAACCTCTAGTTGTTGTGACTTCCACTTGTGTTTGCTGTTTTTCTAGATACTTCCTGGCCCCACAAGCCAGATTTTGGCCTTGGGCTTCTTAATAGCTATAAAGCTATGTAGACTTTAATTTGCTGCCTTCACATCATCAGACATTCCAGTGCTACTCACTGGGGGAACACACTACACAGCAGGAGCAGGCAAGGAAGAGATAGTGTCACGGGTGGCACAGAAGATGGAGAGGAGAAACAACACAGGATGTTACGGGGGCTCCCAATCTCCCCACATTACTAAAAATATATAAAAAGGCAAATCTGAAGGCAGGCTGTCTAGCAGAAACGGCATCACTTCCTGGTCACAGCCTGTCCTGAATTAAACCGCTTCCCAAAAAGAACTCTGGGAAGGCCAACACAGATATAAACAGTCACGTAGTTGGCGAGGAAGGGAAAATGCATAAATATGCAGTGAAATCACTATGGGGCAATCACCAGAGGGATGCATGCTTTGGTGGCTTTTCCACAGGGAAAAGTCTTAGAGCACCCTGTAAAAGATGCATGCCTATGCTTTGTCACCATCATTCATGGATAGCCTCTACAGGGAATTTACCACGGCTACAGGCCTGTGGATTACACTTCCAGGATCGGAATCTTTATACCATCTACGAGGCCTGGCTGTATCCAGTGCATGGTTGTTGTACTCTTTGCTACTGGCGCAAGACCTAAGAAATATAGCGGGGGAGGGGCACTGATTAGTATATGGAATTTTCATTGACCTCGCTGGAAGTGATGTCACAAAAAGAGATACAGTATTAGGATTTGAATCTATACTTTGGTTTTCTACATTACATAGGCCTGCCATTTTGAACATTTCGACATGTTCTACTTTAAATAGCATGTACCCTGGTTTGTGGGCCACAAGACCCACCTTACATATATTTAAAAGGTAGGTTTTGACATGCGAAATTTCAGTTTTCTACACTGCTACAGTAGAACTACACTGGTAAGACTGAAGCCATGTTTTCTATTGTTACTGTAGTGGATGGCACACTCACAAGCTGTAGCCACTGGTGACATTTAACTTACAGGCACTTTGTACCACATACTAGGGACTTATAGATAAGTTACAAATGCCAATTAGGACAATACCAATTCCACCATGTTGAAAGGGAAAGAACAGGCACTTTACCTCTGTTTAGCAGGGGTAAAGTGCACAGAGTACTAAACCCAGGGAAAATATAGTGCTCAGCAAAATATGGAAACGTTGGTGTTACCAAGCACAAATGGCAGAAGTCTGACACAGGTACATTACTAGAAAACTATTGGTTCTAACAGAATGCCTTACATGATGAAGTCCACTGCCCCTCCCCCTAAATGGAGAAGCATTTAGAGGTATGGGTCCCTATCCAACCGGCAGTAGATTCCCTAAATTCATGGCCAGGTGCATTTCTTCCACTGG
This sequence comes from Triturus cristatus, assembly GCF_964204655.1. Classification (NCBI taxonomy): domain Eukaryota; kingdom Metazoa; phylum Chordata; class Amphibia; order Caudata; family Salamandridae; genus Triturus; species Triturus cristatus. The sequence continues at coordinate 1,472,358,011 of NC_140590.1, forward strand.
TGTCAAAGAGACTGGGCCTTTAACTGATATACACTTCTAACATCTTTTCTGATGTCAAGGTTACAGAGGGATTCTTCTACCCCGGTGATGTAAGGCCACAGAAACATACTGGGGAGATTAATTTTCTCTAAGATAGTGAAGACCAAGAGTACTTTGTCAATGAACAGGAGATGATTTATAGCTTATAAAACAAACTATGTCACACACAGTCAGTGTTTGCTGTACAGATGGCACAGAAAGGACATTTGTGTTTCCCATGTAATTAATTTGATCCCTTGATTTTCACTGTAATAAATGGGCGGGGGGGGGGGACATGAGTGATATTCAAAACAAGTTGTAACTCATAAAGGAACCCAACACAATGTTCCGAATACATAGAAAGTGTAGCAGAATGAGTGTAGGTGCCCATGGAATTCAACATCGGCTTTCATTCTTATCCAAGAACAGCCTGTATAGCAAGAATCAGCTTCATGGGTAAGGCACTGAAAAATGGGCGAGAGAGAGAAGAGCAGGTAAATATAAATCATAACTTTAAATGAAGTTTAACTTTGCATTTCCAGTTTAAAAAACTTGACAGTCTAGCGAGTTTCATTCAAATGTACAAATTGCAACTGCCTAATGAAACACACAAGGAGTACTTTGAGTACCCTCGTGGTACAAGTAAGTGTGCCACATGTATTCTTGGCCTTGCGGCCATATACCTTACGTTTCTTGTACTATCTTCAAGAATGAAGATTTTTGACACGTTAAAAATAGACAAGAATGGCTGTAAACGTACATTCAAGAACTGACTACTGACAGGAACACCCAAATGAATGCTTCATTATGGACAGATTGAGTAGAAAAGGTGACTTAACTACTATTGACCCCTGGCCAGTCTGCAGATCTCCTACTGCATTGCGACAGCACCAAATTCCTTGATGTTAAAGGTCGCCCATTTGAGGAGATGCAGAAATAGCCACAGGAAATCATCTTCACTCATAACGTTTTAATGTCACATCTTACTCCCGCACTTCCATTTACAACTCAATGATTCATATACTCATTACTGAATCCCTCAAGGTTCATTTTCAGCCAATAATTAAATAAGAAATTAAGAGACAGTTGGGAATATAAATTTGGTGATGCCACACACAGGGGATAACGACTAACTTTCTGGCTGACCAACCATGTGCCTAAAGTTTCCTCCTCCATCCTGTAGAGTGTCAAAGATCCCCTGAAGAACAAGTTGTTTAAAGCAGGACATGTTTTTTTCTAGACTTGCTGAGTGGCTTGGCCTTTTGGTTGATACTAGGAGAAGGAAGACCAGAATAACTAAAGAGAAATATCTGGGGTCTCAACTCACGTGCTCAGTAAGACCATAAGAGAATACCTTTAACTACACCAGATTTATGAAATATACGCAGTTTTTATCAACAGTTATCAATCTCTACTGATTGGTCACATTAACTCTGACAAACAGAATGCTAGTATTATTTACCTTTTCCTACATTCATTCTGAGTCATGTGAGAATATGCAGCAAGGGCATGAAACACACAAGAGCGTTTGACCTGTTAAAGGGTCGGTGCCAACACCATTAATGGCTACGTCATTGGGTAGTAGGTCAATTGGCCGATGCTTAATTATGATCTATCACCTTCACCGTGGGCCCACAATTGTGGAATGGGCTGATAACAGTGGACAACCCGCTCAAAAGATATCATTAACTGCTATTAAGTCATAAGGATGTTTTCTTATATCCAATTACTACTAATAAAACCTCAGGCAACCCTTTATTAGCTCTGGGTTTTGACAGTGCTGCTGTGAAACAGCCATGTTACATGCAATATATAGAGCAGGCACGAAGCCCGCCACTGTCAGGCACTGGATTTCTTCAACCAGCCTCTTTCAGACACTGGCTTGACATTCTGATGATCATTTCTTGACTCAGCTCAGTGGAGCATTCATCCCTAAATAAATGTTGTGGGCTGCTTGGGTGTACCCTTCCACCTCCACACCAATGTTTGAATTGAACAGCTCCAGGGATTACTTTACAAGTATATCCCTCTCTGTCCACAGCTGTTGTCTTTAATGTGGTCTTTAATTAACATATTAAATCCAGCTATGTTGGCTTTCCTAATCCCGATCACCTCTTTCGGTAAAAATACACAATAATACAACCAGAGTTACAGAAGCTAGAAACAAGTAAAATTATACAAGATATATACTTTGATGAGACATGCTCATCTCTCTTCACATTCAAAAACATACAAAATTCCACGCGTTACTGCAGGAAGGTATTTGCTTCCATTTTATAAATTGTTTTGTAACAGGCTGAGCAGTAATACCAACAGTGCTGTCACCAAACCTGGTTACAGCCATGGTCCTATAAAGGAGTTGCATATTTCACATTAGTGGGTGTTCATCTCATTTCTATGCCATCAGGTCCAGCTAAAACAGGAATGGGGAAACAGTGTTCATCATTGGCAACGCATTTTCAGGGACCTGTGACACTTTAGTGGTAGTTACCCTATATACATGGTATTTTTGTGTTTTTTTTTTTAGAATGGACGCATATAATTTGCTTAATGTTTCTGTATGTAGGTCCTGAAGAGCTTCCCCCGTTAGGCTTCCTCCGAGCTGTTCATCTTGTCTTCGTTTTTATGGCGCTGTCATAAGGACCCAGTCTCCAGGTCTTTTTTGAAGCATCACAGACACGAGTGGGCCAGCTTTCTACTTCTTCCTCCTCAGAGTACAGGTAATCCAGAAGGCACTGGGTGGTTTACCATGTTGATCTACACAGGCAAATATGATAACACATTATATCACTGATGCCAACCTCAAGGGCAATGTAGCCCATCAAGCAATGGGGCATGCATAAGATCAAACTAATGCATTACTGAAATCCTCGCAGACCCTGACAATGTACAGGTTAAATTCCACAGGGCATATCATAACCTGTAATCTAATGTCAAGTTGGGCTGCTTATTTGGGCACGAGAAGCAGCTGCCTGAAGCTTGTTTCAGAAGTCCATGGTGATGAGTTTATTTCCTTCTTGACTCTGGGACATCACAATCTTTGGGTTCTTCTGCGATTCCCTTGGCTGTCACTTAGAAACACAGTTTTGAATCTTTTAATGTCCTTCCTGGTCAGTCTTCGTCTAGAACACAGGCGGCAGAGGGGTGCTCTGCCTTATTATCCATTCTCCACTGGGATTGATATGATACAAGTCCAAGAGATAAGTATCTGGATCCAAGCACCGCTCACCTGTTAGACAAAATATCGCAGTTATTAAAAGAAAACAGGAGATTGACTGTTCCCACCACTCCTAACACACCATCCGCTTTTCTCACCCTGCTTGTCTGTGTATCGAACGCGCTCTTCATATGTTGTGCCTCTAATAATGCTCACTCTGACCACATGCTAACGTCTTACTTGTTCAGTGTAGTCTATGGGCAAGATGCTGTTTACAGATTAATACAGTCTTTGATACGTTTCCTTACTTAACAGGCCGTATAGGGAAAGCATACAAATGAGACATTAATGCATTGCGGCCCTTATCATAAGTAGAGGACTAAATTCCATTCCTTGTGCAAACAGAAGTTTTGATAAGGATCAGAATTAAAAGTGGTGTGACAAATATCACAACCTCGCATTTGTCCGCTGATAAACTCTTGTAGATCAAACGTGCCAACATTTATCAGGGGAAAACATGAATATGTTGTGTTCAATGCCAATTCTGTGTGCTGTGCTAAAAATGTCGAATAGGAGGCATTTACTGCAAGTGGTAAATTATCTCACCCTCAGGAATAGTGTGCGTACCACGAGCAGTAAACGCCACACCGTATTCTGCCCAGCTTGTAATGAAGGCCCCTGTCTTGAATATGAGCTTCTTGACTAGCCTAGCTATATAAAGTAAGCATAACTTAAGGTGAGCTAAAGATTAAAGAGTTTTCAAGAAAGTAACAGAAGAAAAAAAAATGCACAGTTAGAAAGAGTATTATTTCACATGGACAACGACAGGGATTCAGGTGTGGGACACATTAATGGTTATTCTTATTGATATTTTTATCATTACGGTTGTTATAATAATTATTGTAACAGTCGCTGAGTTATGGTTATTATAAGAATTATTGTTGTTGTTATTATTCCTTTCAATTACATGTTTTCAGGTGAGGTGGAAGGGAAGAAAAGAGGACTGCAGTGGCAGGCTTCCCTCCTGTCGAGGAGTTTAAGCCACAAGGCTCCCTTGCAGCACTTGCCACATTGTCTTCCAAGCCCAACCCACAGCAGCCATGTCCCTGACACTTCCCCAATAACGTCCTTCCACAGAAACCAGCTTCTTTGGGTATCTCCTGATTTCAGCGGGAAGTAGGTCTGTGACCAAGGCTGTCACCAGATCATAAATAACATTAGTGCAGTAGGTACAGTGGCACCGTGGCCGAAGAGTGTGTAGGAGCCATTGCCATCCCAATGATGTTGGTTTTTTTACATCGCAGCTAGAGAGTAAAGGCTCATTGCCTTGTTTGCCTTACGGCCCATGGCACGGTACTGACGCCATTACGCTTCTATTACATATAAAGGCAACTACAAAACAATACCACAACAAGAATGTGATGTATGCCTTCCAAGTGATCACAGGTCTAGTGAGACACGTCTCTGCAGATTCCTTTATAATGGGGTAAGCTGGGGCAGTCATTAAAAAGAAAGGCACTCCTTTCATGCCACGAGCCCTGGGCGAACTGTACTATGAGCTCATCTATAGACCAGACCATGAATTATATTATGTCCTCATAGAAGACAACAGAACACAACCTTTATTTCTATGTAAGATAGCTCAGTGGATTAAGCACTCGCTGTATAAATCCTTATGCAGGGTCACTAGAATTATGCAGGAGTGGAGGACCAAATTATGCAGCAGGCACAGCTAAAATATGCGACAAGAAAAAAAGACAAGTTATGTGGCCCAATGCTCCACATTTTGTGTTACTATTACCTTGCTAATTTGGCATTTTACCCGGTAATACTATCTGGGCAAAGGTTTCACCACATTTGTACCACTTTGACACGCATGTACAGAAATAAGCAACAGAAAGGCGATGGGTTAAGGGGCCGCTCACTGTGCTGACTTACATATTGCTAACTTTTTATCCTTTTGATCTACAAACTTTTTTTTGTTGTTGCTGAAATTATGACGGATTATGTGGTAAATTAAGCAAATCCATAATTTTGCGGAAAATACTGCAAATTTGCATAATTCCAGCGGCCTTTATGTGTTCAACTTACATTCCCCAGGAGGGAATCCCCGGACGACAGCTCAGAGACTTCATGTGTCAGCAGTCAAGGACAGCATGCCATGAGAATGGCACAAATTTGAGTTCCAGAAGCAACAATCAAGCCTTTCATCTTTCCAAGGTTTTGGAAAAACGAACATAATTTAGTTGGTTAATTGTAACATCTATCATAACTCTGAGAGGTGCAGCTACACAGTTTATTAATCAATTATCAGCATTTAACATGAACGCCACCAAAAGCTAAATTGTAAATCAACTACAGGGCAAGGCAGTCACAGCCCCAACCTCTCCGAACCCAAAGGAGTCACTCTTCTTACTTGCATTTTCTGATGTTGGTTGTGGTTTGAGAGCTTCCTGAAAATACATTTACAGTAAACATTCATGAAGCTCTGGACTGCCCCTACGCTGGCTTTTTGACTCAAATCAACCCGTTACGTAGTCTGAAGTCCAGAAACAATTTTGAAAGTGGATCCAGGAAATCTTACTTCCTTCTAATCCAAGAGTCTCAACTGGGCAAAGTTATGTGAATTGGAAGGCTCCCATTTTCTACCTGTGCCTCAGATCAATTTTTCTACCAGCACAGGGAACGCCTATATTAAAGCTAGATGCATGTATTATTGCTAAATAATTGAACACTCACAAATGTATGAAAACTATTGAAAATGAAAAATACCTTCTGTGACTTTTTTTCTTTCCTCAGTTAAGCTTCTCTAGCTATTTTTCTATGACAAAACCCTTAGGGCCACATGGATCAATATTTGAAACAGTGATTACCTAATTGCGATTTACTGCGAATCGCAATTAGGTAATCAATATTACTAATGCGTGAAACTCTACGAGTTTCATTTGGCTATTCCTAGTAGGTCGCAAATCGACCTACCTCGTGAATACTAATGAGGTAGGTCTCAATTTGCGACCCATTTGGAATCTCTAAAATCAAGGGATGGTGGCCTGCTGGAGTCAGCAGACCACCATGTCTATGAATGCCTTTAAATAAAACAATCATTTTTTTTAAAAAAAAATGCAGCTCGTCTTCCTTAAAGAAAAATAGGTTGTATTTAAAAAAGAAAAATGAGAGGTTTTCTTATATTTTTAAAGAGCAGACTGTCTGCTCTGAACAAACGATTTTGCTACCATCCTAAAGGTGAATGAGTCCCTTGGGTAACCCCTTCCTATTTGTTAATTCGTTGCCACCTACTAGAAGTAAGTGGTAAAATTCGAAGGTTTTGTGACCACATTTCAGTCACAAAACATTCTTGCATACTGCTGTGATTCGGTATTAGGAAGGGGCGCCCTAAACACGCCCCTTCCTAATACCGAATCAGTATGTATTCGCAATTCCAAATTGTGATTCTGCAATGTAACCGAATCACAAATTGGAATTTATACATACCAAAAAGCATTTTACAGGTCACAAATGGCCCGATTCCTGATCAGTAAAACGCAGGATACATGTGGCCCTTACTGTCCTCCGCCGTGCCTGCCCCTGGCAACTGGATCCAAATATAAGTCAAGGACTTGGTAGGGCACTTTAGTGGGAAACATGAAATGGTATCAACAAATGGCAACACTAAACATTGGTGTTTCCATTTGTACTGGTACTGTTAACAAGGTGCATTTAGAGGTCATTAGGAGTACGTTTCCCTGCTGTTAATCACGACAACTAGCCTAACAGATGTTCTGTCTGACAGCATAAAAGGTTTAAAAACAATACAACGTGCTTAATGTACTAACAAGCTATAGATATCCACATTTGCTGCTACTACAGTGCTGTAGTTTTCGAATGAGTGTATGCTGGTATTACATGGCCAATTATAAAACTAACATCTAATGCACATTGAAGCCCAGGTATACATTTACTATAATAAGTACAAGTGGAGCTAGACTAGTTGCAACTTTTCACAGAACGAAAATTAAAGTAGGATAAAAACCAATAAAATGAGCAAAAAAATAAATATGGATAAAAATAGTTGGAATTTCCCAAAAAGAAAAGAAAATACCATAAAACCTAAGGTGCTATTCCCAAGCATCTAGAACAGAGAAAAAACACACTAAAACTTTATCCTTAAGTAAGAAAATACCACGTAGAGCTTCGTTCATTTCAAAGAGCAGACAACACTCAAACACAGTGCACCCTTTTCTCTGTCATTAACATTTAGGCAGTGTTTGTCTACTTACTTATATTTCCACCAACTTCATACAGGAGAAGGTTAGAAGAATCAATGGAGCTAGGAGAAAATGAGAAAACAGTCATTAGACGTTCAGCAAATTACTTGTAGCAAAATGGAGGTGAGGGGGGAAAACAATGAGCGAGGAGAGTCAGATGTGGGCGGAAAAAAGGAAGAGCGGAGGAGAGAGTGAAGAGTACCTAGAGATCAATGCATTGAAAGAAAGCAATGATTAAAATGAATGAAAGACTAGAGTAGACAGAGTTGTGTAGAGATACATGCGAAGAAAGAAAGTAGTTTAACTCACATTTTGGAGTAGGTTGGCTAGAAACAGAGACCTGCATGAGTGTAGAGTTGAGACAGATATGTATATAAAGTCAGATACAAAAAGTGTTAGGTAAATGACAGACCAATAGAGAGGGTGCATGCTGGAAGAAATTCACATTGGAAGAATATAATAAAGAAGAGAATTGCATGGAAACAAAGGAATATTCTGCAGTGGCCTGAAATGCTCAATTTCTACACATTACCGCAGCACAAAAATCAGTCACCTACATTGCCAACCTGAACACCCGAGTATTATGACCAACTACCACACTGCCAGGGGCAATGACATGCCACATTGAATTCTCTTTCTCTGCACTATTTACAGTCAACGGAACTTGGGCCTTTGACAAGTAGAGACAGGGCCTTTGCGTCTGTATCGCCCATTTTATGGAACAGGTGAACCATCCAGTCAACTAGAATGGTGTCTGAAGTGTACACATTTGGCCTAAAACAATAATGTAGTATAGTGCTCTCTCAAGCACTCAAGAGTTCCTAAGAAAGTGGCTCTTGCTTACATGGCAAATTGTTTTGCCTACTCTGAAGCGGTCATCTAGTGTAGCCAAAACTGAGGATTACCTGCTGAGAATCACCATATGAGCAGAACATGTAGCTGAAAGAGGCTGTGGGGCCACCCTGATCCTCACGCACGCCTGAAGCAATGTCAATTTAGGACCTGGGTCTTCCAGAGCACCAGGCATCCTCCGGATCTCCGGTACCAAGCCTCCAGTGCTTGCGCAACTAATTACTTGGAGGGCTCGGCAGCAAGACATTAAAGCCCCCCTTGATTGCTGGCCACTGCCAAGCACCTAAACGAAGGGCATGTCGGTGTCAGAAGCGGAGTCAGCAATCTCCACAATACTTCAACAATCCTCTTCCCACAGCAAAAAAGGTTACAGACACTTCGGAGTTTAGAATTCCAGCATTTTATTTGTGTGCTACCATGACAAATTTCGGCTGCCCTACAGCCTTGATCACACAGAGAGCAGCGCCATCTTTGCTACTTGTATATAAAATGCAAATGCATGTTGTTAAGAACCTAAACTGAATTTTATTGCTTCATTTGTTTATTCTTCTAAATAGAACTTGCTCACTTGTACCCAATCGCCTTTTTTGCTAGCTTCCTCTATACACCTATGGGAATGCACACCTTTCCTGAAATCTTTCAGACAACTTTACTAGTGTTCTGGTTCCTATTGTCTATTATAATTTCTTCTTACTCGGAGGCTAAATTCAGCACTTTTAAATTGAAACAAATTGGCGCAATAAAACTGTGTCAAAAGATATGTAGGAACATGCCTTTTTAAGGATTATTTAATAATTATGGGAAGGTTTTTTATTGTGACCAAAATAAAGGAGCTTTAGGAATTCGGAGATGAGCTGTTGGGTTTGTCAAACGTAATAACTGAAGAAGAGGTGATTACGAATATAGATAGGCCTTACGAATCTAGGCCTTGATGTATACGTAGATGTTTCAACTGACTTTACACACTGTTCCAAATTAATAGCAACAATGCCCAAGGATGCTCTTGATATATTTAACGAACTAATAACCCAGTAGCTGAAAAGTCTGCATGTACAAATAGGAAAGAAACAACAAAATAACAATGGTAAACAAAGAGAATATTATAAATTAAGGAATAAACTTCGAAATACAAAAGACTTCATTATTAGAAACTCAGATAAGGGTGGTAATCTTGTCCTGAGGCCAATGAATAATTATTTGGATGAAGCATATTAAACATGCTATGTATTGAATATAATAATTAAATATTAGACTAGTGTAACCATGGTCTTTTAAGTATGGAGGAAAACCCATTTTAGCACACAGTTACTTGCTTTTTATTTATTTCCAAAGATTCATAAAGATAAAGTCAATCCATCAGGTCACCCAATAGTTTCTGGGTTTCGGAGTGTGTTTAAGAATACATCGAAGTATGTGGATAATTTTTTAAGAGATTTTGTTAAAAGCCTACCTTTATTCATACAATGTACAGGAGATTTCTAACAAAAGATCCTTGATATCCCCTGGAATAGTGAGTACCTGAGATTCGGGTCTATCAGAGGCCTACAATGTTTTCCATTAGGACCGGTTTCCCCCCTCAGATCCTGCTACCTTATGTTTTCTTTTTCAAGTATTACCTTCCCCTTACCAGACGATACCTTTTGCAGAAATACAAATTGAGCAAATGCAGAGTGGTCCTAATTGCTTTGCAACAGCTGGAATGCTCTGATATTTGTAAATGAGTCTGAAGTTTCTTGAAAAGTGCACTTTATTTGCGTAAAGCTCTGCTGTTTTCAGTCTTGACACTTGCCTTGCCTCTGTGTATTTTATAACTTATTGCGAGCCTGTCTTTCATGCTCGTATGAATGCCCCTCTTTCATTTATGCCATGTTATGGCATACATAGGTGGCTTTTTTCCTGCCCGCCTAGTTTTAAATCAACTGCTAGGTTTATTGGTTCTCTTTTTTATTCTCTTCTAATAGAAGTATTATGACATTTGTGTATCTTGATTTTAACAATTTTAATTTTTGGGATTGTATTTTCTTAATCTTGCAACTCATGGTTTTATTGTGATTATTCATTGTGCTATTCTATTGTAAACTTTATGATCTTCTATTGTAAAATCAAATAAAGAACTTTGGTTTGAGTACTCGTTAATGACCATAGAAGTAGTAACACTATATATGAGTATTAAACATGAAGATGGGTTAAGAGGAGTCAAACATTATTTAAGCTCTATATCACTTGAATTGTGCAAACACACAAATGTTGCTCACCATGATTCGAGGATGTTTGGAGAACAACTTTCTTTTTAATAATGAGCTTTTCAGTTAGATCAGGTGTGCAGCGATGGGCACCTGCTTTGCCCCAGCTATGTTAATTTGCATACTTGCTGGTTGGAGGAGCAGGTGAGGCAGAACCAATATCAGACTAAATGGATGGAATGTGTGGTATTTTGGTGCAGATTTATTGATGATCTGTTTGTGATTTGATGGGGTCAATCAGAGTGTGAGGTCATTTGTAGTAAAGATCAATAAAAATGCACTAAATCTACAATTTACATGTGCAATCAGTGATAAAGAAGTTCACTCTTAGTTTTAACTGTATGTTAAAAACAATTGGAGATTAAATTGTTTAGGAAGGCAACAGCTGAAAATGCACTACTATATACAGCTAGTTTCTATCCCCAAAATCTAATAAGAGGGGAAAGCCTTTGGACAAGAAGAAATTGTAGTGAACAACAGGAAACAGATAGAGCACTAGTATAATTATCTGAAAGATTTCATGAAAGGGGGCATTCCCATAAGTCTATAGAGGAAGCAAGTAAAAAAGTGAGATTGAGTACAAAAGAGCAAGTGCAACTTAGAAGAAAAAAGTAAAAAGTAGTAATAAAACTCAGTTTAAGTTGATACCAACATTCAATAAGCAAGAAGGAGTGATAAGCAAAATAATACAGAAATATTGGTATTTGATAAATAATGACCCAGTAATTGATGAATTACCGCCTATCAAGCCAGGATTGACTTTTAATAGAACAAAGTCAATGAGGGATGCTTTAGTAAAGAGCAGCCCGGAATGTGTGAGAAAAGAAAAGTGGTATTAAGAAATTAAGAGGGTCAAAAAAATTCAGTAAGTGCAAGGTTTACAATATAGGGTCAATACCAAAGAGTATGAATAACTGCCTCTTAATACCAAAAAAGAAAATACGAGGACATAACTGCAAGACTGAATATGCAGTGTACATTATAAAACACCCCAGCAAACTTATGCATGTTGGTAGTACGATCTTAGCAGTACATAAAATAATTTTGCAGCATAAAAGGTCAATCAAGAATAAACATAGGAATTATCTGGTAGCCCACCGTTTTGAAGAAAAGCATAAGAGTAATGGTAAGGAGTTAACATATTTTGTGGTTGATTCAGTAACTAAGAATAATAGAGGAGGCAATGGAGAAAAAATTGAGACAACAGGAGTCCTGATATCATTGAACGCAATACAAAACCTCATAGGGGATTAAATATGGAGGAGGATCTTTTCACACACCTCAAATTGACTGGTTGTTTATTTTAGCCATGGAGGGGTACAAAAACACTTTTTTAAAGTTAAGGTTTAACATTTTTAACATTCTTTTTGGCACTTTGGTTTTTAGCACAAAGACACTTTAGGTTAGGGAGTATGGATGCGTAACAACAGGAAAGGATTAATCCTTTAGATCTCATTAGGTTAAAAATATGCAGAATGATATTTAAATTTAAGAAACTGTAACAAAGTAATAAGGGTTGCCCACTGGGGCTTAACTTCGCGATATTTAGCACTTTATTACTTTAATAAATTGGCAGAATACAACTTTGTTAGAAAACATTAGTCGCACTATATTCAGCACTTTTCTTTTTATACAAATATAACTATGTCAGAAAATAAATAGGAACATGCCTTTTTAAGGATTATTTAATAAGTAATTATTGGAAGATGTTTAATGTGACAAAAATTGGATTAATGTATACATGATATGGAAAAGAAATCTGTCAGAAAGTAATTTTGGTATAGAAGTTAATAAGTTTGTCATATGGTATAAGAAATGAGAATATTTCTGATAGAATAAGTGGTTGTTGAGCCCTAAAAGTTATTTATTGCACCAATTTTTAGTATAATTGTGTTATGTGAACTATGATTAATAGTATAAGCAGTTTTTGAAGTATGCGGTCTATGCCCATTACGATGTAATACATTTGCACTTTATATACAAAGCAAAGATGGCGCCTCTCTATGTGCTGTAGGCTGCAGGTCAGCAGAAACGCATCAAGGTAGCACTTGAATAAAATGCAAGAATTCTAATCTTCAAACATTGAGTCTAGATTCCTTTAAAAGCACATGGTCCATTCAAAAAGTTGTAAGAGATGCTCGCCCGTGAACATGGATTTATGGAGAGGCTAAAACGCATTGGGACAGAGTGTTCTGCCAGCATACCTAGTCTGTCAATAACGCACCTGTAATTCTTTCAAATGGGGAGTCGGCTGCTTCTAATGGAAGTGTGTCTTTGAGATATATATATATATATATATATATATATATATAGATATATATATATATATATATATATACACATATATACATACATACACACACACAAAGGCATGCCTGGTAAAGGCATATGTGTGGTAAAGATTTGCATTGCAAAGGCTGCTTGGGAAAGGCACTGAGTGGTTAAAACATCATTGTTAATGATGTTTCCCCACATGAGCCTTATCTGGTGCCCTGTAGTGACAGTGCAAAGCTTTCTGCATCCAGTCTGCACCTAGGAGCTATTTCCAAAGATGAAGAATCTTGGGAGGAAATAATCCATTAGAAACACATCATTGCATTTCTTCTGTTGAATTGTGCCACTGTGTATGAAGAAAAAACCTAGTAAGTAAAGCATTGATCAATGTTGATCAATATTATAGCTTACTGTTTTTGAAAATAGTGTTTTTAAAAGGATGAGAATTCAATAATGAAGGCAGATTGCACCACTGATTAAGATCACCGAAAACAGAGACTGTATCAAAAGGAACCAAATTATGCTATAGTAAATGTCCCAACTGCCAGGTAGGGTACTGGGCAGAAGATATTTCAAAATAAATCCCAAACTGCCCTTTTCAAAGATGTAGTGGGTAACTCAAAGATTAACTGTTCCTAAATACGAAATACATTACATCAATGTAATTCAAAATGTTCCGTAAAGTTCAGACAACTCCGTCACCTATTTTGGAGGTGTATTCTTGGCCTTTGCTCAGGCTAACTACATTCTTCTTCATTCCCCCTTCGCCAGCATTTTCTCATCTTTCGTCTTGCTAATCTGGTTTTTAAAGAGGATGGTTCAGCTGAACTACATGAACCCTCCACACATAGGCAAGCCTCATTTTGTGATTCAAGCAATTGAGCCATCCGCCTCAACCTTAAATCTCTGGAAAGAATGACCATGTGGCACCAATCCCTGGAAATACTGACCTCAGTTCAAAGTATAAAGACGTTCACAAATGGATCTTCCCCAAATATAGATATCTGGCCTTAGCAGTTCTATGGATTAGCAAAACTGTAGTTTTACAACAGTCCCTATCGAACTTTCACATTGACCCTATATGTCAAGCACTTTAAATGAATTGGCCCTAGACCTTCGGACTTTTACGGGTTATGAGAGCTTGGCTACTTAAAGTACACGAGTTAAAAATATTCTTTTAACAACTAAGCAACCTGGGAAGGTTTTTTCATGGTGGGTGGTACTTTCAGTTGAGCCTGACACAAGGCATATATTTATCAAAAGGAGATCCAACTTAGTCTTAGATAGAGAGCTTGGTAGTTACCATTTGATAAGCCCGACCATGTTTACCAGGTTACAGCCCCTCTGACACAGGTGTTTCTGAAACAAGCTCAGAACATCAGCAGCACGCGTCCCGTTGTTCAAGTGCACTTCTAGTGAGTCTTTCAGGAAAACAGATGCCTGGATCTTCACCATCTTGCAAGGCTAATTCACAAACCATGATGTAAATAAGAAAAAGAGACAGACTATTAAAAGCCGTAACTTGAAACAGTAACACACAAATTGTATATGCATCCATAAATATACAAAAGCTTCTAAATTAAAATCTTTAAATAAGGGGGTGAGCTATGAAATCAGATTTCAATAAGACACAGCTGACCAGAAGACAATGTCAGTATATTGAGTTTTGACACATGGACTGTGAATGCAAAGTCCCTATCTATATTCTGAAGTATCTTTCTAGAATACAATTATTTGACCCTACCTGCATAAGATACTGGGACCCGTTTGTCAGATTACTTTAAGATTTGTGATCAATGATGTTTCACTGAGGTTTGACACCTTAAGTGCTAGTGACACAAATATGATTTCGGTATTTCTTGGTATAAAGGCCACAGAGGATGTTTGTCTTTTTATTTTTTTACTGGCAATGACTACCGACGCTATGTGGGGATCCCTATAGGCCCCTAGGGTACAGTTGATTCTGATTATTAGCACAGGCAATCTGTACAATGACTCACTGTGCATGATCAGACAACCTTCCTGGTGTCTGTAGAGGTAGGTAGATCTGGGAAAATAAAACCACATTTGGGAGCAATGTGGAGGAACTTTCAATGTGCTGTAAAGATCAGCGTGTGAGTATCAGGCAAACACTGTTTCAGAAGTCTCAATGGTGGAGGAGCGCCCATGCATCAATTAATCTTCATGCAGTGAAGAGTGCAGTGAGGCTAGTTTTGTTAATGCAAGAGGCGGCAGTTAGTGTGAGGATGAAAAATCAAAAAATATTTGAGGGTGACCTGAGCACCAAAGTTGGTGAAGGGAAAAGGGAAACGGATTGTCTCCATGCGAAGTCTTACATGGAGTGGTACTGCTTGAGGCATGTTTTCCTTTCAGTCTATCCTCTGAATAGCATCCTGAAAGCAAGTGATATCATTTTTTAGTTTGCTGCTTTCAATAGTTTTTGGTATCCATTCATTTAATAGTGTTTGTTTCCCAAAGTTTAGCAGATATGCTAAAAATAGTTTTGACCTATTTTTACAGGTGGATCATGAAGCTCAGGAGATTGGTCTTTTGATATAATAATTGAAAGTGTAGTGGAATTGTGTCAACTGATAAAAGATTGAAAGATATGAGATGGAGGGTTAAGGTGAACTCGTTTTGACACTGTAGAAATGGAGAGAAAAAGAAAACCTTAGTTTTAAAGGGGTATGTATTCGGACATCTGTGGTCTTCCAGTAACAGATGATAGGGAAGCAGTAGGTCTAGGACACCTGGAGCCAATGATATCTACGCTAAACATGAAAATCATGTGAATAAGCGAAGTACGCTAGGACATATAGTACAGCTAGTTTGAAATAGTGAACAACAATTGAAATGTACTGCCATTAATCCTTCCCTCGCACATGGTTACCAAGATTAAGTTGTGTTTAACTGTATTAAAGGCAGCAACGATGATGTCAAAGAGGAGGATTAGGATAGGCAGTTATAGTGGGCAATAGTTATGTAGTCTGAAGCAATGACAGAGCTTGAATATATGGACATTCAGCATTTTTAGATCTCGCCTGGGTCAGCTTTCACTAGCTGCCAGTCTCATGAATTGAAAAAAATCATAAATAAAAGCAACATAGATTCACATAAATGGGGAGGGGGCGGATTTAGGGTCAGCCCTTTTTACACACTGGTTCAAGAGTTATTCACATTTTGCTTCCGGCTACAAAAAGCACAGGTCAGTGGGTCTCATCCTTTCCAGCCCTTGGCTGTGTTTCATTTGAATGATGATATGTTGCCAGTTTACATGTACATGTCTACCTGAAAAAAAAATGTTCTTCGGTGTCAGGACTTTTGGGTCAAGCTAGTGAGTTAAGCTCTGCAATGGTTCATTGTTCACTTATTCTTACTTTGAAACCATATGCCCACCACCTTTAATCAGTCGCAGTTTTGCTTTTTATACTTTTGATATTTTAATTATCTACATGCTTCCAGATAAGTAAACAAATAGAACAACTGCAAGCTTACCAAGGTTAGGTCTATTGGCTTTGCCAAAGCTTGTGTTATCTGGCAACACTGTTATGAATTAAACTTCAGCTCTATGTACTAAGCATGTCCCAGTTAGAGCAGTTCTAAAACATGCAAGACTGTATTATTCACTATCCAATGAGAATAGGTCTGTTACATCAGGCTTATGATGCTGTATGACTTTTTTTATTGTCTCCATTTTCATTAGTGCTCAGTTGTACTCTGTGTTTTTGCTTTTTATGTATCTTGTTTTAGTTTTATATTGGGCATGTTTTCTCTATACAAATCAAATATATAAACACATCAGAGCAGTCTTTCAGTATTTGGAGTGCATTCTATGCAAACTAAATTTCAGGGGGTGTGGCAATGATTGCACAGCTTAAAGACTAGCCTACTAAAGGTTTTGGAGAAAAAAAGGAGCTAGAATATGAGACTATAGTTCAGGGTGGACGAAGGTAAGCCAAAAGCTTTTTCAAGTCTTAGTATAACGATACCAGGTTTCAAGAAGGGAAAGTTGGAGCCAGTTGAAAATACGTTTTTTTAAATGAAAAATTTGAGAGGGGGCTAGTTGGGACAGTGATGTGATGATATTCAGGATAAAATGATGGAAACATCTGGTTGGCAAAGTAGATGTCCGTTACCTCCCCCTGAGTATTTTCCGTCCGGTCTTTATCCGGGTGAATCTTCCGGAGTAGGTTCTTGATCCGTCGGTCATAGAATTGGTATCGACGGGCACTGTTCTCATTCAGTTTCCTCACTTGAGCCACCAGAAATGAGGAGACCTGGATTAAACAACAATGGGAATAGATTACATTATTGTAATAAATATCTCAAAGGGAATGGTTATTGTAGGTATGTCCAATAGGTGTAAAAAACGCATAAAAGGAATAAAATCTACTTTATCAAGTGGTCAGCAATGGCTAAATGATTCTAAAACCATTCAGTATGGCGTAAGCCTGAAATACAATAAACAATATCATACACAACAGATGAAGTTTAGTGTTAAATATACAAATAGTAGTAGAAATTAGAGCAGGAAATCAACTTGCAATGAAAGACTATTTGTCTGAAAATGTTATGTTTCGGTGTAAATTTGAGGGTTCTTCACACTAAGAGGACAAATAGAACTAAAGATAAATATTATGGGTTGCTGAAATTAAATTATATTAAATATAAAATGTTATATGGGAATCAAGTAATGTGAGCCTGTCAAAATAAGTAATGTAATTGTGCTCGAACAGCATTTTAACATTGCTTGTACTGGTGAAAATCACTATGAATTACTGATATCAAAACTATAATTCTAAAATTTCTTGGTGTTTTTAAAGCGGTGTGAGTTTTTCCGTACAGTCACGGGTTTGATTTTTTTTCAATGGCATCGAAGCAGTTACTAAGCTACCCATCATTTAAAGGATACATGCATGCAACAATGCATTACTGCAACACCCATGAAAGTGAGAGGAGAAATTCTTATCAATGACAAAGGAAAAATCTACTATTATTTTTTTGTATGGCACCAGAAAATTGTGCCCTAAATATCTTCTGTCAAAATATCATGTCCGAACTATCCTTTACATAAATAGCGCACTACTAAAGTTAATATTAGCAAATCTATTCCCAGCTGTGAGATATTTTAGTAAAATATATTTAGTAAAATATATTCAGGCACTTTTAGGCAATGTTAGTAAAATATATTTAGGCACAATATTTATATCTGACAACAACTTTGTTAAAGATATTTAAGCTTAACCTTTGCCAGATCCCTACATGCTGGAATTGTAATGCACATGTTGGTGTTCTAGCTCACATGCTCTTCCAATGCCCCATCCTACAAACATATTGGGACAAAACATACAAGCGTATAAACAAAACATTCAACATCGAACCCCCAGGGAATTCTTCCATATCCTTCTGGGATTTCTAGACCCAATGCTACCGGATGAGAACAACCGCTGTTAGATCTAATGCTTACACTTGCCTGCAATATTGTACTTAATAAATGGAAGAACTCCAAAGAAGTCTCCTTCAGAATGTGGCAAGAATGGTTATCCTTTCTCAGAGGGGCTGATAATCTCTCTCTACACTCTTCACCCTGGCGCCCGCCACATAGGAAGTTATGGAGGTCCCTTGATGCCTTTTCCTTTAAATATAAATATGACCCTCCGTGAAAATCATAAGTCCCAACAAACTAACGCATACTCTGTACTGAACCTCTTGATGACTACCATTGCACAGACACTCTCCCTATGGATCTCGACCACGAACATGAGTCCTCTCGCCTATCCCTCCACATAAGGATCTTTCCACATAGGAATTGCCTCAGGCTGCCCCATTATGTCTTTATATTATACAGTTGGATTCAATTTTGGCAGATATATGAGAGTTTCTTGTTAATTGATGTTTTGTCACTAGGTTTGCACTTAGGAAATGGGAATGTGATTACTATACTACTGTATTTGATGTTCTAACATGTTATCCTTATAGTGCATCGTATACAAAACATTGATGTCCTCAATGGTATGCCTGCAACATAACTTTATCATAGACCGACTGAAGAATGTGATATATATAAATATATATATATATATACACACACACTACCTGTATCTCTAACATAACCGCTATCACTTAATTTTTAACCTCTTGGCATTTTCTTCTTCTTTTGTAGCTCTCCCTTGCTTTCTAGTTCGTTATAATTGTCAGTATAATTGTTATTATTATGATTGTTATTATCATTTATAATGTTCTTTTCCTTGAAAACTCAATAAAAATAATTTGGGAGAAGAAAAAAAAAAGATATTCTAGCACACAACCGTTTGCAATACAAACATTTTTCCTAAACATTTCAACATAGGTGTACTATACAATATATAGGCTGCTAATTAGAAATGCTAATATTAAATACAGGATTTGAATAGCTCCCATTGTTCTATATTTTTTCATTAGAAGGGCGGTCTAAAGCCAGAACTTTCTTGTGATAGGAAAATAAGATCACTAGTCGACTCAATAACTTATTACTGTGACCAGTGATGTCACAATAGACCCAGCGCAGCAGGCGCACGACCGTGCACACACAAACACACACACTTCGAGCCAAGGGATACACTAGGCTGCACAAATAACAGAGGAAAGGCAGTGATGCTGGATGTTGGGGACTCTGTGCATCCCAATTATGGGTGCATTTTATCAGCAAACTGTGACAAAGGATGGAACTTTCTTTCATTAGAACTCCCAACTCCCTTGCTCAAATCTGCAACAGTAGTCACCAGAAAACCAACAAACTGTCCTATACCACTTTGTAAAAATAACAAAAACAGCAGAAAGGCAAACAAAAATACATGCATAAAAAAAGAGAGCATGGAAAGAGATTGCCCCTCTAAGAGTCTTGTAGTCTGAGTCTAAGACGCAGGGCATCAGTGGGTTTGAGCTCTCCAGAGCGCAGGTATTGTAGAGATAAAAGCGCAATCTATTTTTCCTGGATAGTAGGGTTATAAGGATGATGAAAGGAACACCACTGGTGTCACCCACTGTATCACTTAGCCCTTTCTAAACAAGGTCACCCCCAAAGATTTTGCCTTCAACCCTCCAGCTTTCTAAAATCTTTTTTTTTTTTTTGCCTCAGTACTTTGTGCATGTTACCACTGCTAACCAGTGCTAAAGCGCCTGTGCTCTGTCCATGAAACTTGGCAAAATTGGCTTACCCCTGAATGGCACATTTAATTTATTTATAAGTCCCTACTATATGGTACTACATGTACTCAGGGTCTGTAAAGTAAATGCTACTAGTGGGCCTGCAGCACTCGTTTTGGCACCCCCTAAATTAGCCTTTTAAAACATGTCTCAGGCCTCCCATTGCAGCCTGTAGCACAGTATTAAACCGCCAATTCGACCTGGCAAAATACATCTTTTGACAGGCCGAAAGCTTCCTTTTAAACACATATGTTACCCCTAGGGTAGGTCCTAAATAGGCCAAAGGGCAAGGAGTACTGTATTTAAAAATTAGTACATGTGGTTTTACGTTTTCATGTCCTGGTAGTGAAAAACTCCTAAATAAGTTTTTCACTACAGTTAAGGCCTACCCCTCCCATAGGATAACATTAGGTTACCTTATAACAATAAATAAATGCTAACATTTATTTGGGAACAGATAGAAATGCTATGTTCTGATGCAAAAGAATTGTAATCTAAAAATCTTTAATAGGAAAGTTGAATTTTAAGTCACAATTCTGAAAATTCCACTTTTAAAAGGTTGGCATTTTCTTGTCCTAACCATTTGTTGCTTGCAGACTGTGTCCTGGGTCATATGACTGAACAACTTTGCAATTGGCCTTTGTAAATACCTTCTTGACAGTGAGACAAAGGGTGACTAGATGTCAGCAGGATGGGTGGGGCGGAATTGTTCCCTGCCCCATTTACATTGCAAAGGGCTACCCCCAACACACACATAAAGGTACCAGACACTAAACTATTGTATCAACTGACTACTAGGAACCTTGGCAGGGGAGGGGAAGAACTTTCCAGAACCATATGTGGGGTTAGACAGGATGGCACCCCCACTTCAAAAGCTGGCACCCGTTATAAATACTAGATCACCTGAGCCACTTTTCAGTACACTCCTGGACATGTGGACATTACAGAGGAAAGAGTGCCTTGTTTGCCAGAGGACTGCCCTGCTTCTTGAGGGTTTCCTTGTTCCACAGAGGACTGCCCTCCTGCTTGAGACTTGCCTTGTTCCCAGAAAATTGCCCTGTTGCTTGAGGCCTGCCTTGTTTTTCAGAGGAATGCTCTGCTGCTTGAGACATGCCTTGTTCCCCAGAGAACTGCTCTGTGCTGGAGCCTGCCTTTTTTCCAGAGGATTGTTCTGCTGCTTAAGGCTTGCCTTGTTCCCCAGAGGACTTACTTGCTGCTTGAGGCCTGCCCTGTTCTCTGGCAAGGAAGATTTGACCAGCTGGCTTCATCCCAGGCTAAACGGAATCACTCCAAGAGTCAGCTGGCTGACCTCTTATTCTGAGCTACAGGGACACAACTAATACCAGAGGTCTCCCTCTGCCTGCCCAGCTGACCTGTTGAAACTGCATCTGCCTGGACCTGCAGGAGTCCTGCTGACCTCTACCAGAGGGAGTCCCTGATCCCCAAGAGGTTCCTCTCCTGATCCTAGACCCTTGGCTAGCATCAGAGTGTACTATACTACAAGAAAAGGAGAATTCCTGATGTTCTGGATCCTTCGCGGCGGACTCTGAGTAAGTATCTGTTTCAGCGGAAATAACCCTGGCCCTGTATCCGGCCCACTCTCCATAGCGGTTGGCCTCACTTTTCTCTGACTTTGCACAACCTGATGACCAAGAGTGGCGCTATGTGTTTTTAGGCACTATAGCTACCTAAAACTTTGAAATTGCATATCGCCGGTTGTATGGATTGGATTTTTGTTGTTCTGGTATCCTTTT
The DNA here is from genome assembly GCF_964204655.1 of Triturus cristatus. Taxonomy (NCBI): domain Eukaryota; kingdom Metazoa; phylum Chordata; class Amphibia; order Caudata; family Salamandridae; genus Triturus; species Triturus cristatus. Next base: position 1,472,379,759 of record NC_140590.1, read on the forward strand.
ATTTATTGAAATTTGCTATATTTTACTAAATTGGTTTAGAATTTTTCTTGTGTTTTCACTTTATTACTGTTTGAGTGTTGCATAAATACTTTACACATTGCCTCAAAGTTAAGCCTGACTGCTTTAGTGCTAATCTACCAGAGGGTTAAGCACAGATTCATTTTTGTGGTTCACCCAGACAGGGACTGTTGTTGGTGCCTGAGAAGGGAGTTCATCCCCTCAATCAAATACCCAGTTTCCAACACCCACCCTTTATATTCCCAAGAGAAAAACGTGCACATCTATATTTCTCTTTAGGGTCCACCATTTCAAGGGCCCGAGCCTCTTTATACTTTTATTTTCTGTTAAAAAAAACACAACAAGTTTCATACTGTGATCCTCCATGATATCCAGCCTGATGTATACTAATAAAGATGAACATTTTATTACGAGACCACCTTCATTTTAATTGCCCGGGCCCTATATATCAATAACATCTGTTAATGCTCAGATTTTGATGTCAGTTTAGAAATGGCAGCATAACACTAAAATTTGTGAGAACATGACACTAGATATTTAGGGTGTACAATATGCCAGTAGACGTTACAGCAGGGCAGAGGTGCTAGAGACCACACACAACAGTCAGTACGCAATATAAGCAATAAAGTACACCCAACTCTATGTTATGAGGACACCTGAAGTCACCTTGGAGATCCACAACCTGATAAAGGCAAAAGCTCCTTGGCAAGGTGCAAAGTCTCCATCATGTACATTTAGGGATAATTTATACCACAAACATACTTTCTCCTTGTGCACACTTGATGATCAATGTTTTAGGAACAGAATTTGAGGTATTACATTTTGTGCCACATAAGGACTGCCAGACAGATCCAATATAGCACTTCTAATTTCCTTTTCTTTATGCAATTAAATTGACTTCGCTCTAGATACTCTCTTTCACTAATCTTGCATTTGTGTTTATTATAGACATTCATCATTTTTTTCCTACTTTTCTGCAGCGCTTCTACTCCATACCATTCCTTTGAAACTAAATTATAAATGTTCTTCTGAGGTTAGAAGTGATCAATCGGATTATGGGAAGACAGAGTGTGTTGCAGTAGACAGCTATGACCAGGCACTGAACTCTAAAAACCATCTCTGTCTATCCCTACTTGTTTCAAACCTAACAACAAAGTTCACCCGCCTTTTGGGAGTTCAACAGACTGCCCTTAGTGCATTAAATATACAGCAATAACTACAATATTAAATGCGGCTAAAAAAACAATTTGTGCATATTCAGTATATGGGTTGATTTTGGTTGGATTTGATTTTAATGAAGACTGAGTTGGAGTCTGAGTCATCCTGGTTTTATGCACACTGATTTCCTGGTGGTCTAGTGTGCTTAATAAGAATGCACTAATATACAAGAGCCAGACAGTATTGAGAGATTCAAATTAAAAGTTGGAGAGAATGACACAGCGAAAAAGCAAAGAATACTGGGGAGAAAATGTAGGTTTCGCTTGCGCTGTGCTAGTGAAATCTATTGTATTCAATACATCTTAAAGGGGACTTACCTCCGGCCTTATTATCGTATTGGTCGTTGTGCTTGCCACTTTACTTTTCCTCCGTTTTATTGGTTGTAGCCTTTTCTCCCTTCTGTTTTCTCATATCAGTTTTCCGAAGCCCAAGTACACAATCCCATCCACGTTATAGAGTTAGAGGCTGGAACCTATTTTTTTTTGGTTAAGGCTGCACAGTTTTACTGTTTACATTTTGTTATTTTTCCCTGGCTGCATGCATTTAGAGCAAGTTTGTGTTTTGTTGTTTCTCTCATCTTGTCTGCACACATTTCGAATCAGCTTGTTACCATCTTGGCCTCCGTTATCTTGCAAATAATTATGTCATCATTTTTTGGACCATGCATTTATGCCTTAAAACTACTTTTCGACCACTCAATCGGTGAAATTTTATGCGCGTTTGCGGACTGTAGATTCTGGTTTATTTAATTTTGCCTTCTAAGGCCTTTGGATTAATTAGCTTGTTCTTTGTAACATGCATTCTGTAAAATATTTTCGTGGTGGCAGCAGCACGCATTTTATGCCAGTTTGCTGCCTGCATGTCTTTTGCTTTAACTTTGGGCCGTTTGTTAATTTAATAAATGTGTGCCTCCGACATCTTTCAAATAATGATCTCATTTTTGGGAACGTTCATTTTGTGAAATATTGTCATGGCAGGAGCACGCCTTTTAAGTGTGTTTGACGTCGGCATGTTTTTGCTTGGTCTTTGGCCTTTTCTTTATTACATTACTGAATTTTAAAACATCATCTCGTTTTTGGCACCATGCAATTTGTGAAGTATTCTTGTCATAGCCGTTTACATTTTATGCATGTTTGCGGCAGGTGAAGTCCATATTTAAAAGGGCTATTTGGGCTAACCTGCAGTGTGGCCTAATAATTTCTCAGTGCATCCCAATTCCCCTGCCTACATTGAAATTAATAATAATACAGTGCATTTACACTGTAAGGAGCCAGGTGCCTCAGCAGTGATAGTCAGTGTGTAGGGAAAAGCCCCCCAAAAAACCACAGTTACCCGCAGAGCTGTCTGTTTTCTAAATAAAGCAAACTTCAGAGGATACCATTGTTTTCTTTTATTCCAGACCTTTGGTTTTGTTAATTTGCTGCTGTTGTGTTTGTAATCAAACAAGTAACAACACAATATATCACCTTTCTTTAAAAAAACAATTCCTAAAACTTCAACACGGTTTCAGTAACGCATATTGCATAACTATTCACCAAATCACAACTTACAACAAAAACAACTTATTATTGATCACATAGGTGAAACCCAATGCATTTACCAATGTTTGTTACATATGTGATTGGGCCTGCCTGTTGATGTAAGAGGTTTAAGTCAGGTGAAGAGTGTCAAAAACCGATCAATTATCTCAATGACAAGGTTAGTAGAAAGGACCGATTTTTTTCAAGTTAAACCCTGTTGCTAGCATTTTCGAAAAAGTGATATGGAAATCTTATTAGACATTCCACTGCTTCTCTTTGCAGTGAACACCTATAGACATTTGTATTACATGTCACTTGCGATTGTCAATGGATCCAGCATTAAACTGGAGAGCACCATTTGAGACTCCATTGTATCTCCCCAATTTACAAAAGACACACATTGCTCCTGAAAGTGCACCAAAGCGCAGAAAAGCTATTTTAAAGTTTCATGCTCGGTGAACTCTACCCCTTCCAGGTCCACTGTTGTGTAATTTCTAGATAAGATGCCTATCGGCCATAATGTTTTTGTCGCAGTCTGCTGCTGATGTTGGATGATTCAGCACCATGTTCTTCAAACCGTTTCTTCAGTTGCGACAAAATAAGGTGCATGCAACAGGCGTAATACTTGGACAGAGGGAGCTTAAATATTTCATGAATCTAATCAAGAGAGCTTTTCACTCCCTACTTCTAGCCTTATGAGGGCCTAAAGTAAGCCTATGTCTACTTTATGCAAAAAGAAGGAAAGAATGGCAAATCGGATTTGGAATCCCTAATTTGGCGGGAACTGTGTGTGTAGTTGTCTGGGAAGCAAATCACAAGGAGGATTATAATTTGTGAATAAGTTGCGATGGGGAAGAAGGTGAAAAAACAGCAGAGATGCTCTACCCCAGAGAGTACCACAATGATTCAAACAAATGAGCCGATGCCCCAACATTCAAATCACCCACAGCTACAAGTTAAGTATCCACACAAACCGTGCTAGCAAATTCACAAAGTGCCTTCTTACTCGTAGCGGAGGCCCTGTGGTTGTGGGGGAGTCTCTGCACTCGGGATGGAATCTCCGCAATGAGAATTCTTATTTCTGAGAATCCACCCCGAGAGCGGAGACTCCCCCACGACTGTGGAGGCCCTTTGTGATTCAGGCCCCATGTTTCTAGATTTCAAGCACATCATTCTCCTGTCACTGCCCCTAGTCTGCACAAGCATGCACATTCAAGCAAATCTGTATACAATTATACATATATAACTGCACTCACAATATTCGATCTGTCTCACTCCTTTCACCCAGTGTGTACATATTTATATAGTTGTGCTCCCCTCAAGGTTACGGTTATTCAAACCATGCTTTCTGACGCTGTTGCAGGTGGTTTTAAAGCAGGCACAAACGTCCATGTGAAGCTTCATCTGTGAGCGTAGGTTATGATACCATTCAAATTGTACCCCGACATTTCTTCCGCTTAGGGATCATTCTGATAGGTTACCCGTGTTCAGGGCACAATATGAAAACTGCAACATTTCTTTACTTGTTGTCGTCTTCTAGATGCTCATCTACAGTGCCCCCAAGTTACTGTAGCTTAATGTGCAACTTTGATGGGTGCATCAATTTTTAGCTGCCGCATTGCCAACCAATTATCCATTCTTAATGAGGGGTCATCATTTCGATACTCAAATTACTTTCATATTTCACTATACTAATTCAACACTAATCCTTTATGAGTTCAGGAGTAGCGTGCTACGTGCTGAAAAAGTGCTTTGATGCCTCGTCAGGGGTAGTAAGCACTATATAAATGCAATTACAATACAATACACCTGGCTTTGCAACACTATTAGAAATGGGATTTCTGGTTGGCTAAGGCTTGCGCCAACGCCAGGCAGAAACCATCACTCTAGTCAGGGCAAGGGAGTTCCATGCCGAAGATAACCCCTGCTCACCCTCTTGGTAGCTTGGCACGAGCAGTCAGGCTTATCCGGAGGCAATGTGTAAAGCGCTTACGCAACACACACAGCAACAACACACAAGGCACACCACAAAAGGAACTCCACACAAGGTTATATCAAAAATAGCCTTTGCATGATCATAAAACACATTAGAATAGCAATCACGCAATATACACTGTGCCCCCTGGCACTAGGCAATATTTACAGGGGATTATATACACATGACAGGGCCACTTGGACCACTGTCAGAACCATCACAAAGTGAAAATAGTAAATGTAGAACTTCTAATAAACATAGAGCACAACCAGTAATTACTGGCAAACACTGTACTCGGCATTATCCTGCAACATAAACCATATTATGCACAGTATCACATCAGGCGCAAAATACATTATACGCCAACATCATAAGCCTAAACATATTAGACCCTAACCTCCAAATCATAACTCACATTAGGCATAAATCACAGTGGAGAATAACCTCCCAAGCATAAACCACAATATGCAAAACCTCATAACATAAACCACAGTAGAGGCGTAAATCATGGTGCATAAAACACAGTACATGAATCACATTTCCTAGCACCACATAAATCACAGTAGGGTCTGGCACCCTATCACCCTAACAGTCCTCCTGGCGAACTGGCCTTCTCAGAGGGCTCAAATGCCTATGTCCAAATGTCAGGGCGGCTGCCGATGCAGCAGAATCCGCAAGTGCGCAATTGCGCTGGGGCACAGGAGTGTACTTCACTCTAGCGTCCTATCAACCTAACAGTCCCCCTGGCCAACTGGCCTTCTCAGAGGGCTCGAATGCCTTATGTCCAAATGTCAGGGCGGCTACCAATGCAGCAGAATCCACAAGTGCGCAACTGCGCTGGGGCACAGGAGTGTACTTCACTCCTGTCTCGCTAAAAATGCCCTCAAAGAACTAATGGCCTAAATGTTGCAGCTGCCGCTAATTGCCGTGCAGCTGCAATGCAAAGAAGGCCTGGCACTCACTGTGCCCTCTGAATAAATATGCAAAAACGTTGCAGCTGCCCACGCTGGTGCGGCGCAGCTGAGAACAATCTAAATGGGCCCTGGCACGACTGTGCCCTCGGGGCCCCACTGGGGCTCTATCAAAAATGCCCCCATCGTTGCAGCTGCCCTCCAGCAGGTGGGGCAGCTGGGAACGCCACACGGGCGCTTACTGGGCCCTCAGAGTGGCCACGGAGTGTGAGCACCGACAATGTGCTCCGATGTTCCCCTCTCATCAGGGCCTCTCAGAAAGAATTGCCCCCATCGTTGCAGCTGTCCGTCATGGCGGTACCGCTGTGGATACTCAAAGAGGCTCTGGCACCTCTATGCCACAGTGAGCAACTACGGGGGTAGGCACGGATAGCGTGCCATGACACACACACCCTACCCACCAGGCTCCACTCACCGGACTCTCTGCTCTACTCCCTCGATGGGGAGGCTTCGTCTAGTATCCTGCTGCACTCTGCAGCTCCCGCGTAGGCGGGGTGGGCTCCCGCCTGCCTTCCTCCTCTTTTGTTGGCGCCGGGGTTCCCAACAGCACACGGGAGCCCCGCTCGGGCTGGCCACTTGTGCCCTTCACTTCTGGCTCGTCTGTGGACGCAGGCCGGGCTTCCCTCACTGATGCGGAAGTCCCGCTCCAAGTCAGGCACCCCGTTGCCTGACTTCCGGGTCTGATCAGGCCACGGCAGCAATTCTCAGCAATACGGGGTAGGCTCCCGTTTTAAACAACGACAATGGCGGCGTGGGCACCCGCCACAACCAGCACACAAGCGGGGTGGGCACCCGCCAAAACTACGATCATAAAGCGGGATAGGCTCCCGCTCGAAGTCAGCATCAATGCGGGGTGGGTACCCGCTCCTAAAGTGGCATCACGGGGGAAACCCTCACGTCGGGATTCCCTCTAAAAGGACGGGCAGCACAGCGCTGCACAGCCCACGCTCTCCTTCAGGATGATTAAAATAAAAAGCGCTCCCAGGGCGCAAGAGGTCCACAAAAGTCCTTAGAGATGAAGAGGGCCATGCTGGGCCCAGGGAGGCAAGCCCTCATGGGGGTTCCTCCTGGGCCCCAGCAGCAGCACGCCCCCACAGGTTCAGCAACATGCACAGACAGAACATGCTCATGGGGTCACAGCCCCTACATTTATACTAAGCATTCCTTTGTCTGCAGTGCAGGGCATGGGTGAACCAGATGCAACTGGTTCAGGGGGGAATTGGAGCACTTTGTTTTCCAAGCTCCTCTTCCCCTTTGTCAAGTGGGGGCTAGGTGATCAGACACACCACAGGGGGTGGAACCAGCATTGTACAGGCTGGGCATAGTCCTATTCAGGGTTAGGGATTACTCCTCCCACTACTTCCAATGCAGATGTCCAATTCAGCTTAGCGCTGACTCACCCTGCCCCTCCTGGAGCCACACACACACCTCCCAGCCCCTGTCACTCATAAGCCAGACATGCAATTCACATCAGGCAGGCAGACACATAGCACACAGAAATGCCAACTTCTAAAAGTGACATTTCTAAAATAACCACAATAAATCTGCGCACCCAATTGCGCAGCATTTATTATTACCATTCCAAATATACTAAACTTGACCACGCTGCGCCTCTCATATCAGGAATTACCACTGACGCACTGATCAGGGCATCCCCAATGCATTCCTATGGGAGGGCAGGCCAATCTTACCAAATGTACACAGAGAGTGCACACACTTTACACTGGACCACAGTGCTAAAGTGCCCAGAGGCCTAAAACCACCAACACCATGTCAGAAATAAGGTGGGGAGAAAGGCAAAAAGTTTAGGGATAAACCTGCCAAAAGGGCCAAGTCCAACAAACACTATGATGGATATTGGTATACTTTATAAATTAGAATAACTTGGCTTCAAGGTTCTTTGAAACATACCCTGCTGTTCAAAAGTGTCCAGATCTACCAACTTCTCTATGCTAAAAGCACTCGGAAGGGGTACCCCTTATTAACGCAACCACACAGGTAAGCAAAAAGACCCCCATGGTGCAATATTTATTGGGAGTTTACGTCATCATTCCTAGTTCTGCGCCTTTATAACGGTTTGGTTTCCTCCATCCAGTAGGAGGTGTGCAAAATTCAAAATGTGCAGTATTTGCTCACACGAATACTGCCGGGACTACCCGAGTGAAAAGTATGCTGCAAACCCCTGTAAGCAGCAACTACTGCAATGTTTGTGACTGACTGAGGATAAGAGGTACTTGTGGAATAAGGCATCAGTGTTACTCAGTGTGCATTTCCATCTAACACACACACACCGCAAACATCTCAATCAATATACTCAATTGAAAGACATTTGCATTGTAGATGCACTGAAGGTTGATATTTTTGATACAGGGAATTGCTTTAGCAGAAATAAGTCATTGCCAGGCGTATTTGTTTACTGTTGCAGAAAAGAACCTGGCGCTGCACTTGATTTTAATACGGCAGTCATTAGTTTGATTTCAGCTGTTGGCAGTTCGTATATAAAAGAGACACTTGGCTCTATCTCACTGAAGATGGATGGTTTTGAACTCATTCATGCAAGATGAACCCTTCACAGTCATCAATTTGAATAGATAAATGAGACATTAAACAAGCAATATTAAAAGCTGAGATCTTCAAACAAGATGGCAGGAAATGACTGTCAACCAATATGGCCAGTTGGCAACGAGAATCCTAGACCAACCAAAAATTAACACATGGAAACACGAGATCTCCGTCAAGTAAGTTGGGAAGCTAAAAACGTTGTGTATCATTCAACCAGGCTAGAAACACTTAATAATTTCTTCACGTTTGGCCACTGTGTCTTTCATACATTGATAAGAACTTGGCATCCTTTTTTTGCTGCTATGTGTGTAAATGATATTTGAAGGAATGTGACAAATTTGCGTAATTTGCTTGCATATAATTACGAAGAATTTCTGCAAAGTTATTGAAAACTACACGTAATTACACGAAATGCCAATCTGTAATTTGGCGCTTTCTTTTAGCACAAAATGTGTCCTCGTGTCAAACTTAAACACAAGGACGCATTTAAACTGCGAACAGCAGCAGCTCATGTTCTGAATTCCTGTGAGTTTGCGGTAACTTTTTACCGTGCATGGCAGTAAATGTTTTACATTCACCAGCACATGATTATGCGAAGTCAGAAAATGGCTTAGTGTTAGGAATTTCACCTAACAAACATAGAAACGAATTACAGGCCCCCCAATGTTCATTGCTATGGCGGATTGCTTATATTGCATTATGAAAGTTACTGTATAACAATGTATTGGTATGGTTTTGTACATTTGTTTTCCAATATGATAGTGTGCACTTTGTTCATATATTCGTGGAAGAGTTTTTTCATAAACATATATTCTCATGTAAAACTAAGAATTCTCACAAGATTATTCCCACACTGTCAGATTTAAAGGGAAACCCATTTTCACAGTCGTCTTTCGAAACAGTACAAATAAGACGCCTTTAGCTCTCTTGAGTTGAGAGAGGCACACATGCTTGCATCTAGCGAGCTAATTCTCCAAAGACATTGGCTGATAACCCGTTTGGGCTCTCTCAGAAAAAGTCGAGCGTCGTAGGCAGATAGCGGAGTGTTCTTACCAAACAGTTATGCAGTGATGTATACCTTCTCTGATCGGGCAGCCATTTTAGGCATTACTTATTAGAAGAGATTCAGTAGGAAGGGGAGTAATCAAACTTAAGATGGTATCTCTATCCGTGATTTTTCTGTTCTGCCAATTCTCTATTGCCACTCTGTGATATCTGCCACCATAATTCTGCATATGTCATGCACAGGTTCGGCTTCCAATGAAAGCCTCTAAAAATACTAGCCCAAGCGTCTCGTGAGTATGCTGTATAGGCGTATAGAGCAAAGGATGAGTTGAAACCAGGAAAATTAATCTGGTGTCTCTGGCAGGTTAGTCTGTTCCTAAAATGCATTAGTTTCCATCTAGGATTAGGGGAGGTCCGTGGGACACCTGCCTGATTTCTCTGCGCAGATGGAAGTTGGTACATCTGCACTGCCAGTGTGTCAAGGAAAATCTAACGGGTGACCAAGATCAGCTTGGAAATACAAAAATCTTCTTTAAGATCCCTCAGGAAGATGGGGCAGGTACCTCCATTATGCAGGATGTCATTCAGGCATGGAAACCTGCAGCATTTTCTTAAATGGATTATGTCATTCCAATTAATCCACAGTAGATGATGCCTTTAGAAGGAATCATTCACATTGGAATATCAATAATAAGATGAGTTCGCATAAGCAATTAGAAAAAACGTTTGCACATTTGTCAGTTGGTCATTTTTGTTGAAATAAAGGAAAGGCTTGGACTAGGGCTAGTATTAGGTTTTGAGTTTTTGTAAATGTGACATGCATAACTAGATTGATGTGAGGGACAGAAAAAGTGTTATAGGTAGGGAGATAACTAAGGTTAGGGGCTATGAACACTGACAAAGGGCTGGGTTAGGACATGTGTTATGGTTAATGAAAGGCAAAGAGTTAGTGGCTAGGACGCAGTTAAAATAGAGCTTAGTTTTAGGTTTAGTGTTAATGGATGCAGAACACCATTTTAGGTGTGGGAGGTGTCATGGTGGCAGCATAGTTATGGTCGTCAAGGAAATGTTAGTTAAATCCCAGGCTCTTGGGCAAAGCGATCATAAGTGAATCGGAAGCCTTGACACCGTTCCACACCGGACATGAGTGACCCACTGACTTCTATCATGACAAAGTTGTACTACTCAATTATGGATCCTGGAGAGGTGAATCCTCATTTTCCTTGAGGCTTAGCAACATCACTGCTCAGTCATGGAAATTTGCGACATTCTTTGTCACATCTTACCAAGATGGAAAGATGGGAAACAAATCAAACTCTCTGGACCTGCCATCAGCAAATGTAAGCTTTTGACTTCTTTGAAGCAAGCCGGAAACCTTGTGCTAAATATCTTCTAAAGTTCAGCCATCAACTATTGACTTACAGTCCACAGCAGATCTTGATAGTGAATCATCAGTCGGACAACATCAGCTGCTCCCTCAGCCAGTTGCTTCTCCTTCCCTTCAGGGATTTTACTGGACATCCCTAGATGCATGAATAGATTTGGGGCCATGACAGTGGAAACATTCCAAAGGTTCATCTTGTTCTTTTTCTCATGAACAACTACTTTCCGAAGAAATTCTAGCAAAGCCTGAAGAAAAAAAGAGGGAGAAAAAGGGGAGATATTAAAAATCAGATAAAAATCATATAAAGGATGCTTTGATAGTTAACCGAGGAGGCCACTGTGCAGGACATCTTTCAATAAAATAGTGATTTCAACTGCAATTCTTCTTTAGATATTTTGTTAAGTTTTAGGTCTGCAAAGCAGACTAGACGCAGTTTGTTACAAAACACTAGGTTTCAATATTGAAGGATATTTTTACAAGTAGGTAGGATAACATCAGAGCAGTAACAATGTTAATTCAACTTAACCTAAGGATCTTACCTTTAAAAACAAAGATTCGGTGCAAAAAATGCCAGTGACTTAAAAAATGCGTGACGACTAATAATGGTTGTATAAACCTCCTTTAGGTAACAATGGCAATTCTAGTATCTTAAATTGTTTGGGAGATACAAAGCCAGACAGCATCACTCAAACCAGAATAGAATACATATAGGGTCACTTATATCCAGCAGCATTGATAAACAGGTTGCAAATCTAGTTTTTGCAGTAATGCTGATTTAAAGTTTAAAACAAGTTGTGTGCAGTACAGTGTTTGTATTAACACATACCCTCAGGTCTGACCTTCTGGTATTGACTATTGTAAACCGGAGCCAGAAGTGTAAAAACATGTTCAAAACTTGTGCAAATAATATTCACACATGTTTTCAACCACCTCTAGTAATAAGGTACAAAAAATAAATCACACACAATACTCAATGTGTGGATCTTAATGATCCCAGAAGACAACATCCATACAGCTAATCTTTCAACCGGAGTGATAAGCCACATGGGAAGGTCATTCATTTGAAAACAAAAAAAACCTCAATAAAAACAAAAATCGAAAAATAAAAATTATTTGGATAAACTCTGAACAGTTTTATTGCACTGTTTGAAATGAATTACATAATGCCTGTGCTGCAGATTACTCTGATTCTAATTAAGAAACAACAAAACAAAAGGCAATATCATGTAGCTAACCTAAAATAGTGAAGAATAACACAAATATAATGAAAAAGCTAAGTTATATGCCTCAAGTCCTTCATCTGAACTAACTTACATTGAGAGCACTGCCCATCTCACTGCTGGAGAACCAGCACCGAAGCCTGGGTTCAGATTTACTTATAACCTTTTTTATAACTGAATTGCAAAATGATAATGTCCTTACCTTCAGAGTGTTTCTATTGGACTCTGGAAGAATCAGTATGAGCAAGTTGAGGGCTTGTAATCTTTGCTTCAGGTCTGGAATATCTGCAAAGAGAAGAAAAATGAGAATTCAATTAATAAAATGAATATTCGCCTCTGAACCGGGAATCCTCAATTCAGCACCACAGGAAAACCGACGATGGCAAGAAATATACACAGGTTGGAATCTATGGTGTCCAGGAGATTGAAATATCTACCAGACACAACGAACCTTTGTGGAAGGTAAAATATATTCACAAAGCTATCTTAATCATTAAACAAAACTGGATTAGGTGGACCTCCCCAGATCTTGGCCAATGTCAGCACTCATCCCAAAAACTATGATAAGAAAATATAAACAAATGCCATATGGACAGTTTCTCAACAGGAGTTAGGATTATGGAAGTGGTTGAGTTGCAGCACATGACATATCTACTGAGGATCTAGGAACATGGCTGTACATGAGGTACAGAAAAATGCTTTTGTGAGGATCTAGGATCATGGAGGAAAAACATACTACCTTTCGTGAAGCTCTAATATCTGGGAGGTACATAAAATATCACACACTACTTCTGGTGAGGACCTAGGATCGTGGAGATACATGTGGGAGTTACACCCCACTATGTCAAATGAGGATTTAGGACTATATAAGGTACGAAAAAGGATAGGGCAGAATGGGGTAATCTAAAAATGTTGTGGATGTACTGTAAGGGTCAAGAACAAAACAACAACACAGTACATCTATAACAATAGTGATATTCATATAACATTTAAACTATTGTAAAATGCCCTAACTGTTAAAAGTGGGATAGATGTAATCTGTCTGTTTATAGGCAAATATTCTATTGGGCCGTAGAAGGAAGTTGATGTGTATAGGTAATTTGTCGTCTCTAACATAGTGCAATCCACACTATTTTATTGCTTCATTTTACGGCTTAAAATGCAGAAATGAGGTCTATACTATTCAGATCTCGCAATCAAGCCTTTCTAAACGTTTCCCTCTGACTTTTGCCCACCTCCCCCCTACTCATCCCAAATTTGCTCCTGCTGCTGGAATTTCCAAATTAACTCTTTCTAGACCCTTCCCTCTTTTATTTCTCCACTATCCTTTTCAATCCACTAACAGACTAACATGTCCACTGCTCAAATTAATTTCATATTTCCCAATACTAATTCCCCACAAATACTGTTTGGATCTGGAGTAGCGTGCTACTCCTCAAAAAGCACATTTGTTGCTCCATCCGGAGTACCAAGCGCTTTATAAATACAAACTCCTTCCTCTTCTATCCCTCCTCCATCCTTTTCAACCCATATAACAGACTCACATGTCCACCGCTCAAATTAATTCCATATTTCCCTATATTAATACACCACTAATCCTTTCTGTTCCGGAGTCGTGTGCTTCTCGCCGAAAAGTGCTTCGACGCCTCATCAGGGGTAGTAAGGACTATATAAATGCAATTACAATTTCAACAATTTATTCTATGTACCTATGGATGACCTGAAGAAACTAACTCACACTTGGAGTCAGATTACTGGACTCACACATACTTCTCCCCCTCTGGAATAACGTGTTGGAATTTACAACAAACTAATTGAAATAACCTTTTCTTAACGTGTCAACTTTTCTACATATACTCCAAGCTATTTTTATAAGGTTCTCTGAAGGGGTGCTGGACCTGTTCTGAAAACCTGCTGTCAGGAACAAATCGATTAGAAAGTGAATGAGGTGCTCTCACAGTGAATTGCCAGCATTTCTTCTAACAAAAACATCGGAGGACATCTGTTCCAAGTGGTTATTATCTACTAGTTTTGTATGGCAGCAAAAACTATATAACAGTCAAGCATGCTACAATATTTCTAAAGAGGGCATACTTTGTACTGCTGCAAAGGCAGAGATATATTCAGCAGTCAGCAATGGAGTCGGGAACTCTCGGATGAATTTCTTCAACAGCCCAGATGCGTCATTCTGATGGACATCATCCCAGCTGAAGTGGCTGCCATAAAGGTCGACATAAAAGTCACTTTCGAGCTTCTGTTGCAGGCACTGGAGGGGGAAAAAGAAGAAAGACTGATCATATTAATTCATCATAAAGCTCAACAGAAGAGGCAGCCACCCCAATGAGCAAAAAGAGAATAATAATGACCAATCATTTTGATTTTACCAGATTAAGTACATATATTAATCCTGTCACACTGCTTGTGCAGATTTACATAGCGGCAGGGGCATTTGTAACCGAAACACAATATCTTTGTGGTGCAAATTACTAGTTTACTAATGGCCCAATTCACAAAAGTACATTTAGACCTGAAGTCTAAGTTTAGACCTGAAGTTCAAGGGCCCGATTCATAAAGGTAAACTTAATGTCTCAGTTTACCTTTATCAATCGGGCCCCCATTGTTTTATGGTCAAGCATCTTCAGAAAATTGTTTTTACTATGCAAGACAATCCCTTCCTATACACAGTTGCCTTGCCTGAACAATTGTTTGTGCTTATCTAGCAGTATCTTATCAATTTCCTACGAGCATTCATGTGATTTGTTGGTGTTGGCAGGTGTTGAGACAGGAATCTGAATGGGTGTATGTATACCCCTGTCCTGAGTGCCCCACTACATGTGAATCTAGTATCCTGACTTTCTTTTAACCCTACCATTCCGCTATCTCGAAAGCAGAGATATAAGACTGTCTCTAACAATGTGAAATCCAGAACCTGTCTTGTGAACTGGTGAGGGAAACCCAGTGTACTCTCACTGAAGGTACCGATCACTGTCCATGTTATGACTGCATTAAGCAAAGTGGTAGTGGTAGCTTACTGTGTTTCATGATTATAGTGTGATCAGCACTTATATTTTTGGGTATCAGAGAGAGAGAGAGAGTGGCCTACTAACCGCTTTTATGTAAAGGTCCGCTGTTAGGTGAAGTCCCATTGACTTGTACTAACATCTCATGTACATTTATTTGTACCATGATTGTGTTACCTGCATGGTAGCAGGAAAGAGTTAGAGAAAGAGACAAACAGCGTGAGTGGGTAAAGCCAGGAGCGACTGGTGAGGAGTGGGTCTCACAGTCTGTCTGCACAGAGTTGCATGAGGACATCCCCAAAAACTTCACCAAATCATGTGTGGTTGCGTCCCATACAGCTGCTGCAGGCCGTGAGCTATTGTTGTTGACACCCAACTGTAAGAATTTACATTGCGGCTAAGTAGAAATCTGTTGGTATGTGAGAATGCAACTACACAGTACTACTGAGTGTATTGCAATTATACTTGGAGGCCAGAACTGCTAAATAAAAAACACGTAATTACATCCAGACTCCCAGTGCTATTTTTGTCCATCAATGTTGGTGCCAAGGAGAGCGTGCTGCAAACATGGAAGCGTTGGGCTGTGCCCGCTATATCACCAGATCCATGCTTGTAGTGGTACAGAGAGACATCACCTGTGAGAGGAGCAAAGGACTGAGACATGCTCAGACAAAATTGAGCGCATAGACAGGAGACGTTTTGCCCACACTAAACCTTGGGTAAGAACTACTGAACTGAGTTGCACTTCTACATCTATAGAGGTAAGTGTGACATAAGCTGCACCTATGCCTAATTCATGCGTCTGCCAAAGAATACTGGGGACTGTAACTAATAGGGTCACTTGGGTGGGGAGAGAATAATGTAACCATGGAAGAGAGTATACTCACTGTGATTGCAACCAGGGGTACAAAATCGTTTCCACTAATCTAACTGGATTGTTTAGTAGTTAGCTTTACTATGTGATTAAAGTACTTGCTTTTATTAAAATGTATGTAGTAGTACGGATATTAAGGAGCCGATTTAGAGTTTAGAGGATAGGCCCAAATGCGACAGATATCCCATCTGTCATGTTACATATACATTATATCCTACAGTTCTTCTAATACAGTGAATAGAATATCTGCCACTTCTGTGACGAAGCCCCCTACCTGCCAACCTTAAATCAGGCCCAACTTACAGTGTCTGTTGGTTGACTGATCGAGCACAGAACTCTCGTCTCAGGCTGCCTCCTGGACAAGCCAGTGAGTGCTCACCCTCATTACCCCGAGAGTGCAGTGCAAAAATAACTATACTTGGTACAGTTTGTAGACCCGGAGCAGGATGGACCCCAGGACACAAGTGGCATATGACCTAAACCACCACTGTTGTGGCCCAGTACCCTCTGTTTGCCCTGAGGCCCAATGAACATCCTCTGACACCAAGCTTAGGACACTGAAGAATATTAACGAATATCTGCATCCGGAATCTAACAGTATTATGCAGTCATGTTTTCCAGAAAGAATATACAATTTGATTAATGCTATAAGCTTCCTACTCCCACACTCCCTTGCTTATAAGTAGTATCACCTAGCTCCTTCTTATGGCCAATCCCCTCTTCACTCAGTGCCACCTTCTACCACTCGTGGTGTCTCTTCCTGAGTATGTGCTCCTAGTAAACACTATTGCTCCAAATCTCATCCCACTGCCTACAGATTTTGTTCACTGTGACCTCTCACTCGTGAGACCCTCGCTGTTGAGTGCAGTATCTGCTTACATTTCGCAGCTCCACCTTTCCTTAGAGTTGCCTCTTCCCAAGCAATTTGCTCTCACGTAAGTGTGGTCTCTCCTATTCCTGGCTGCTCCCTCTGACCTCACTATCACAAAATCTCCCCAGCCATCTGCTAACTATCCCATTTGAGTAAATTTCTTTCCCCGTCTTGTAGCTCCAGCACTCCTCAATTTTCCTCCTACCACTCTTAGCAGCTTTCCTTCGCCTCACTGTAACATATGCACACATGGCTACTCTTTCTCTTCAGACAATTGCCTTCTGCAGTTCTCAACACAATATTTTCTACTCAGTGTTGCCTTTTCCCACTCTTGCCACTGGAAAGTCAAAGTTCATACAGTCCAGTACTTCTGAGTCAAAAATATGTTCTTCTCCTGCCTGCAGTTAGTAAACTGCAACTTTTCTCGTGGGATATTCATTTTCTAGATGCCTCTAATTTTACAAACTCATTCTGTGAAGGAAAATATAGTTCAGTATTATGTGTAGATCCACTAGAAATTAAATAGGTGTACCTTTATCCTAGTCTGGGAACCTGAAATTCTTAGAATACCTTCCGTCTCAAGCCCTTTCTTTTCCAAACAAGACAGCAGCTAAAAGGGAAGAAGGAGAGAACAAACATCTTAGCTTCATGAACATGGTAAGCAAAAGTGTAAAGCATGTATACCGTATTTGAAAGTCCTGTTTGCTAAGATCCAGTAACACGAGTCAAATTCACTACATGTCAGATTCAATTCAAGGCTCCTCAACTTGATGCTAATCACTGGTCAAAACTTATCTCCCACTTTCTAAGGACACTAGAAGTAGATGGACCTCCTGTGACAAAAGACAGAGCTGCAGATCATATCCTCCCCACCCAGTATACATTGCTCAGAGAAGCTATGCAGACTGCAACACCATCCCATTAAAGAATTCCAAGGATCTGCACAGGACATATAGCTTACAAAACAATAATGCCACCCATCTACCAGACAAACGGCAAAAGCAATAAAGATTGCAGTGTTTGAGTTTTTCTTCTTCTTTTAAAGTAATTAATTATTCATTTTATCTTGTTATGTCATGAAAGGGGTACCAACATACACCGGTGTGCTGTAGATCTGTATACAAATTTAGAATGCTAATACAACATAGCAGCAAAAAAGAACCAAATATTAAACAATACATTAAACCATTAAAGTTATAAAGGCAGTGAAATGTTTCAAGTTACAGTGACAGGTGTGCCCATCCACCCATAGAGATCAGGAATGTGCCATGGCTTGATAAGTTGAGAAAGCCCTTGAAATCTTATCTTTTGTAAATTAAAAGCTACACAATTATAGGCTGCTGTATCAGGAACCATTTGTGGACTAGGATTTGCAATCTGCACATCAAATGGTTAGTAAATGCAACCTATGTACGAATAGGTTTCACTGCAAATTGCATATTCACAGGGTGGGTGGAGGGGGCAAAAAAGGGCTGCCTAATGAATAACAATTAGGGAGGCTACAATATGTGACTCCCTGTGAATGGCTGCAAATGCGGGGATGGTGGCCTGCAAGGGACAGCAGACCATCATACTTGCTTCAGCTTGACCAAATAGGAAATACTTTTTTTAGCAATCCAGATCATTTAAAGGGACAGGGAGCTGCTTTACAAAATGATTGGGAACAAATCAAGTGGAGCATGCAGTGGTAACCTAGTCTGACATATTTATAGTGCATACATCTCTATACACTCCAAATAGGCACGTACTGAACAGGGCCCATTGGGAGCACAAATCCATTCTTCATCAAGTGATCAGCACTTGCTAATCGCTTCTCCCAGAAGTGAGGCTGGTGAATTTAAATTGGGAAGATGAGGTTTCAAAGATGCCATCAGCTCCTCAATGGGTGATTACTCGAAGGGTACTAATCCTGAAAAGCTATTCAACTGGTTAACTTCATGCATCTATTGAAGATACCTTGGATAAGACCTACCGCTTGAAGAATCAGTGGCACTTGGGTGCTGGGAATGAGTTTTTGATCGTTTTCCAGTAAGTTGCTTAGAGGAACACCAAAAAGATGATTCTCTGTATACAGAAGAAAAAAAATATATTTTACCCTCAAAAAGTTTTGTTCTAATAGTTTCAAAAATCTAGTCCTGGAAACAAGCGGGTCATAAGACCTCAGACCCCCATCCACCTCCACCAAATGTATCCACCTGCCCACAGCCCCCTTCTTTATACAATAATAGTAGGCATGCAAGAGCTGACCTCCCCTTTTATGTTCACTGGACCACTGATCTTGGGCTTCACTCATAGTCCAAATTCTTCAGTCAGCTCTGCAACCCACCATCCCATGTGTTTCATGAATTCATGAAATAACATCATATTCTTGCCAGAGATGGTTTTCCTCTGATCATCCAGTTTACTCCCCTCCCTGCTTCAAATGGCATATGGGATAGGATATACTGAAACATTTACCCATCACATAGAATCTTTCACCACTCTATGATCGCTGATTATTTTCAACAAGGACGGACCACTATGGGCCTGATTAAGAGTCTGGCGATCTGAGGACCGCCATACTTGCGTGGGGGCAGCAGTGGCGGTCTCCAGAGAACCTGATTATGGCTTAGGTGGTGGGACAGCTGCCGCCGCCAAGGAACTGCCATTCCCTGGAGGTGGTGCGGTGTTCCCAAGGCCGCAATATGCTTTGCGGCACCACCGTGGTCCCACCAAGCATATTACAAGTTTCCACTCCATCAGGGTTTACTTGGTGGTTCCTTCTCCAAGTAAACCTTGGCGGAGAGGAAACAAAGGGGGCACTACAGGTCCCCATTGTGCCTCACACTGTGAGAATGCACACGGGGGCACAACCTGTACCCCCCACTGTGTGCATGCACATTAGTTCCTGCACACCATGGACTCTTGAGTCCATGCCTAGCATGAACTGTTTTTGAAATTCCCATTGAGGTGCCTGTTCTTAAAGGCACCGCCCCCCAAAAAAACCTGCCAGGCATGAGAAAACTCGTAATCTGGCGGGCGGCTTCACCGTGGGTTTGGCAGTGCGGCGGGACCGTCGAAGCACCGCCAAACTCGTAATTGGGCCTTAAGTGTCAATTGCAGTATCAGGTCACGTCAAATTATCCATTCCGGAAATAAGTGCTTTCTTCATGCATCATGCTCAGTTGCACAATACTGTATCCATTAGAGAGAATTTTAACCTTAAATATAAATGTCATCGAGCATAACACACCACAAAGATACAGCAGCTAAACAAGATAGCGAATGGGTCACAAAGTTCATTGCCCTGAGATTCTCTCTGGTAGCTAACATGGAGATTTCTTACAAAATCATATAGCTCAGAAACATATATGTTTTAGAAATCTGCTATATGGTCAAGGAGCTGCTTCGCCATTGGACTCAAAGTTCAACGCACTTAACTGACTTAATCAAAAACCTCATTTTGGCACTTGCGGTGATTGGTACATAGAAAAGTCCATGGCTCCCAATGTTTGTTAAAACCAATCTGAGCTAAAGAAACTTCCATCTCTCAAAAACCTTGTGTCAAGTGGTGACAGCATACCTGCTTACACCCTTGTTTGTAGTTGTTTATACATGGATTACATGCACAGATACACATGCAGAAACATATTCAGAGCAAGGTTTTCACCACATGAAGTTGAAATTGTTGCATCTCCGTACCAGAGGTTTTCCGCTTCACAGGTTTGTTGCGCTTCAAGTCCAAGTCGAGGATGTCACAAAGGGCCGTCAGTTCAATCAAAGCCAGGGTGGGGATCTTCTTCATATCCAGAGTAGACAAGTCACCAATGCGGGTTACTCCAAGCCTCCCCTTGGGGATTTCAAACTTCTGAAGAGACAACAGAGAAAGGGAGTTGCACAAATTTCTGAATGCAGAACCACAGTTAAATGGTAATAGCCTTGGATGTTCTGAATATTAATTGAAGTGTGTGGAAGAAACACTCACTGGTAAGGATCCCTCAGGTGTTATCTTCATGGACTTCACCTGCCCTGTGGCCTTCAAAAGTGCTGCTTGTTCAGAGTAGGCCACATCCATGCAAAATTCCTCCTCTGTCCCGGATCCCTTTAGTGCACTAGGGTAGACTGTGAATCCTATGGCATCTGTTACCCATGAGAACAACAATTAAACTGAATAGCTCTTACATAATACAGGTGAGAAACATACATCATTTTGATCGACTACAACTATGAAATAGAGAAACCACTCTTCACGGCACAGAAGTGCACTAACACATTACAAGTGATGGTCGTGCACGGAGATTTTCATTTAATAGATTTCACATCTATGAACAAGGAAGAAGCGGATCAATTTCATACAAAGCGCTTTGACATTGAGGGAATTATTCAGTTGATTAGATCCACGCCACTAGTATTTATGTCCCAAACAAAAGGATAAACAACCTAATAAAAATGTGATGGCTTCATATTGAAACTATCACCTCCATCATTTAAAGAAAGAATTGGCTGTGAACATTACCATATCCCCTTTAATATTATGCTGAACTTCTTCAGAAGAAATGAATGTGTCCTACAACGGTAGGAATGCAATGAGTCCGTGTCAAACTTCCAACAAATATCGTGAAAAATAAAATATGACTGCTTGGAGATCATTCATTTTGTGGTATTTCCCGAGACACGTAAATTATAAAACCAACAGCCTCCAAAACATATGACATTCATTTGTAACTTGGTAACCACAAGACTTTATCAAAGTTAGAATTAAAAAAGAAAGATACTGAAAGTCAACATGTAGAGTATCTTATATGTTAAATGACATAACTCCTGTGGACTAGCTATCACATTTGACTGAGTTTTTCTCTTGGTATATCTATACAAATTTACTGAGAAGTAACTTTATATTATTCAGAATGAGGTTCCAAGTACTCGGATGCAGTGTAACAGGATTCTAACAACTGAAGCCAAATCTGCTGTGACCAATGCTTATATAATTAATTTCATATATTTTTGAAGTCAGAATTGCTATCTATGTCTACTGCTCTGGAGTTTGAAGCCAAATAAGAGAGGAATGACCTCTAAGTAAATATATTGCAAATTTCTATGTGGCTCTCTGTGAATTGATTGAACTGTTGTGTCAATAGGACAATCAGGGTGTTCATGACAGAATTTAATGTATAAGACTACCAACCTTATTATTCGTTGTTTGGAGACAGATCCCTCCAAAACTGAATAAGTAATCACACAGTTCTCTTACGTTTTCAAGATGCCTGTACTCTAGCTATATTTGCCTATCACACCACCTATATATTCATTAATAAATTTAACAAAGTGTCATGTATTCTCCTATAGGTAACTTCAAAGAGCTAGACTGTATTGGGGGGTAATTTTGGTTTTGGGGGCGTAAGTCCATATCTTTTTACAGGCTACTTCGTTTAACATTGGGTGGCTGGGATTAGGAGGTATTTCTAGCTATTTGTTTTGTCTTTCATTTGTGATTTTGTTGTTGATATTGGCGGAGTTTAAAATCTTATATGATGAGGCAGCTGACTGGGGACCGGTAAATAGTTTTGAGAGTAAGGGGATAAGGTCTGATTTGTATGGTGTAAACCTCTTTGCTGTGACCTTCAATTTAAGTAAATTGTAGAAGTCGATATTATTTAAATTGTGGGAGTTCTGTAACTCTGCAAATGTCTAGGAATTTGCAATTGAGCCTAGATCGTTGAGGTATAAGAGGTTATTTAATGACCAGGGTGTCCATGAAGGGAAATACCATCGATTTTTATTTTAGAGTTGTTCCACAAGGAAGCATATTCTGATTGTTGGCTTTTGCTTGTGAGTTTTTTTGTCAAGTGTTTTGAGGGCAGCGATGGCGTCTCTGAGGATTGTATGGGAATGTTGTAACATAATCCGTTTCATAGTTAGCATTGAGATTAAGGATTAAGGTTTAGTGACAAATTCTTCAATATAAACACAAAGGGTTGTCTTTTGGTGTGAGTATTGATCCACCAGGTATCTTGTTTGATTAGAAAGGCAAGCAAGTATTTATGAAAGTTGGGGATAATTAGGACTCCATAGCATTTATTTTGTTTTAATTTTTTTAGAGCAATTCTACCTTTTTTCCCTTTCCAAAGGAACTCAAAGATTGTGGAGTCGATATTGTTAAAAATAAAAAAAGTTAAGACAGCTGTAGGGATAACATGAAGGTCATAAAATCTATTTGTGGGACAATCATCATCTTGATCCATTCCGTGTGGCCCCACCATGACATAAATTTAGCCGACCAAGCTGATAGTAAGGTATGTCAGCTAGTCTCGTCATATTGGTAGAGCTTGCGCAGTGACAGCGGTTTGAGCTCTCTCATGGCTATATGTGATGTAAATGCAAAATGTAGAAGCAGTTGATTATTATAGTTTAGAATAAAGAATACATTGCCTGCATACATAAAAGCTTCTAGGAGAGTGGGACAGTCAACCTTGCTAGATTGGAAGAGAGTAACAACAATTCCTGTGCAGTAATAAGTGAGATACCAATGGTACAGAATCCAATTTAGGATAGTTTTAGGATATTCTCCCTGGGAGTCTG
This sequence comes from Triturus cristatus, assembly GCF_964204655.1. Lineage (NCBI taxonomy): Eukaryota > Metazoa > Chordata > Amphibia > Caudata > Salamandridae > Triturus > Triturus cristatus. Next base: position 1,472,402,955 of record NC_140590.1, read on the forward strand.
GGAGAGGACACTAAGACACTGTGCCCTAGAAGTGAAGTACAGTGCACTAAACTGAGTGACCTAAAACTGAAGCACATGATATCAAACTAGAAGATGACAAGGTGTTTTATTGATGAAGGCACTCATTGTATGAAAACAAGATTTGTCTAAAACGCAATACACACACACATACATATTATACACTGACGGGACTACTTAACTATCTATTGTGTGGATGTGCACACTGTGCAAGAGCAGAATATCAGCACTCACAGTCAGGTAAACCAATGGCTGAAGTGAGATGATGCATGCTATAAGCTATGGTGGGCGGAAGCACAATGTGAATGAAACTAGAGCAGACCAATCTTGGGTACTGCAAGACTTAAAAGTGTGCTCTCTCATAAGTCCATTGACCGATGGTCTTGTTTTTGATAACAGTGGCTCTTGGATTCACTACACAAACTGTGGTTGGCATACTCTGAGTTTTAAATGTTAATTAATACTGCAATACATAGCACCCATTACAGAAAATAAAAACAATAACATTACTGAGAGGAGTAAACTCTAAACAGCAATTCACCCTGAAATATGGCATGCATAACAGACTGCAGCTGTTTAAAGAATAAGTGATTAATTTGTAAAACAAAAGTAAGTTAAGAACAAAGATTTTTTAGGAGCCCCCCCCCCCCCCCCCCCGCCCGCACTGCTGAATGTCACGGCTGGTGAACACCAAGGCTGACTAGCTCCCTCACCCTTACCCTCTGCTTACCTTACCCTGTACTCCATCCCTCTTTATCTCATTCTAACAGGTTGATTTTCATTTCTGGTCCTCGCTTTGTCAGTTTTCCTATTTTTCATCTTCTACTTTCTCACTTTTATGCCTTTCTCTCTCGTGCTCTGTGTCAAAGTCTGATGAAAAAAAATATGTCCTGTTTCCCAAAACTAAGTACCAGTGCCGACCAACTGAACCACCGGCACAAATCAAGTACTGGCCACGATTGTTATTAAACCATGCTATTTGTTTGCAGATGGAAAATACGTCCGATAAATGTTTTCCGACAAGTGTTATTTCAGGGGCAGTAATCCAAACCCCAGCATTTATCCGTTATACAACTCCCACTAGGACTACGCACTGGCGTGACCTCATCTTTGTAGCATAGCAATTTCTAACCTACTCTATACTGGACAGATTGTGGACTCTGAACGGCCCAATGACAGAACTAAGTTGGAAATTCATAAACAAACCGAGAGGGACAATCCAATCTGTGCTAGTGATTTCAAAGCTGAAGAAATATTCACAAAACTGGCCTCTAAGCAAAGCATGCACCTTTCTCCTCACAGCACCAATACCAGCTGTTCACCTGGGCGGAGGCAAGCTCACATTAACCCAAGCCTCAGATCACTGGCCCTGAAGGTGCATTGGAATATGGCCCTAACACTGCAATTGTTTCGAGACTGATGAAGACCACCTTACCTGGATGAGAGTCACTCCCTAAGCTGTGGTGTGTGGGGTCCAGGGTGGGCTCCACCGCTTCTTCCAGACCCTGTGGCATAAAAGAAGGAAAGTGACTCAAACATGGGGTTACACTCTACGTGAGAGGTTGGGCAGTGCGGCGCCACAACAAAGCATCACGAGTAGAACAACGAAATACCAACCATAAGTTTAACTACAAAGACAGTACATAATAATGGTGAGAAAGCACATTTTGGAACCATTATGGCATTCAACAAAGATGGTTCTTCGTAAAATCAGCCAGGTGCTTCTACAATCCAAATTCTGGACTATTACACATACTTTTTAACTGTCATACAAATACCAAGAATATCGTGTAGGTAATTATTAAGTCACTTATTAAATACCATTGATTTTGTGCCCATAACTTAAAAGGATTTTGGATAACCATGTAAAGGGAGATGTGTTTGCTAGGAAATAAGAGTCAATAACTAATAAACCAAGGAAGTCTGGTGGTCTGCACATTCATGGAATTGTGCTCCCAAATGTTTTCACCCTTAAGTTGATTATGTGCCAGGGGTGATTTTGCAACACAGGTTGCTGATAACCAGATGTGAGATCATGCTGGTGTCTACCTGATAACCTCTCACTACTGCGTTCTCTCTGTTATGAGTAAAAACCCACAGCTGCATCTTCTAGAATGCAAAAGGGGGCATTGATGTAGGAGGTACAGAAAGCGGCAGGTTTGACAAGGACATGGCAGAAACAGTCTCTGAGCACGTCTGCGTTAGCGTTTGTTAACACGTTAAAGTAACCACCTTTTAAAGTTTCCAGTGCCTTTGTTTATATTGCCCTAAGCGGTTCCTTGTTGACTCTTATTTCCTTGAAAACAATTAGGGAGGGTCCAAGGGACTATTTAAAGACCAAACAACAGACTCAATCCCCTATTCAATAACTAATAAACCAAGGAAGTCTGGTGGTCTGCACATTCAAGAGAGACAAATAGAAAACATGCAAAAGGCAGGAAAGAAGCTTTAAAGTGCTGTTCGACTATGAAGGATTTCCATCAACAACCAGTGATTGGTCAGTATCATCATCTGGATATCCATCCTTCCCACCACTATAAACCTCTCCAATAAGGGGTGTTCCATGTGGTGTAGGTGTCAACCAGATCACCTGAATGTAACCCGGGAAGGGGAAAAAAAGAAGACAGCAAAGATCACTGGTTTAGTCAAAAAATGTATCAGAAATGATATATGAAAGGTGCAGTGCAGAAACGTGAAAATTTAAAAAAAGGATTTAGAGGAAAAAAGGGGAATTTTATTCAAGATATTCCTACTAATCCTTTGAATACAAATTGGTGCAAAAACAGCTTTTAACAAATAGGCTGTGTGTCAATACGGTCGACATGTTTCAGCCTTCTTGACCCAATGGTCAAATGGCTTTCTTCAGGACCTTATAACATACTTGTATTGCTACTGCAACAATAAATGTGACAAAAAAGAAGTGCATAAAATACAACCTTCGTGGTGTATAACTCTTCGTGCGATCAGTATATATGAATTACCTGTACACAAAGGTTAACCTGAGTCAGCACCGGGTGAGGTGAGGCTTACTCCTCGTGCTAATCAGGTAAGCGCTTGGAGATATGTTATTGGTCTTGTCCAATATACACTATCAAATCAAGAGAGTGAATGATTAAACTTGCAGTTGTGTTTCCTTTTTGTGTACAGGTAATTCATATATACTGATCGCACGAAGAGTTATACACCACGAAGGTTGTATTTTATGCACTTATTTTTTGTCACATTTATTGTTGCAGTAGTAATACAAGTATGTTATAAGGTCCTGAAGAAAGCCATTTGACCATTGGGTCAAGAAGTCTGAAACATGTCGACCGTATTGACACAGCCTATTTGTTAAAAGCTGTTCTTGCACCAATTTTTATTCAAAGGATTAGTAGGAATATCTTGAATAAAATTCCCCTTTTTTCCTCTAAATCCTTTTTTTAAATTTTCACGTTTCTGCACTGCACCTTTCATATATCATTTCTGATACATTTTTTGACTAAACCAGTGATCTTTGCGGTCTTCTTTTTTTCCCCTTCCCGGCTTACATTCAGGTGATCTGGTTGACACCTACACCACATGGAACACCTCTTATTGGAGAGGTTTATAGTGGTGGGAAGGATGGATATCCAGATGATGATACTGACCAATCACTGGTTGTAGATGGAAATCCTTCATAGTCGAACAGCACTTTAAAGCTTCTTTCCTGCCTTTTGCATGTTTTCTATTTGTCTCTCTTGAATGTGCAGACCACCAGACTTCCTTGGTTTATTAGTTATTGAATAGGGGATTGAGTCTGTTGTTTGGTCTTTAAATAGTCCCTTGGACCCTCCCTAATTGTTTTCAAGGAAATAAGAGTCAACAAGGAACCGCTTAGGGCAATATAAACAAAGGCACTGGAAACTTTAAAAGGTGGTTACTTTAACGTGCTAACAAAGGCTAACACAGACATGCTCAGAGACTGTTTCTGCCATGTCCTTGTCAAACCTGCCGCTTTCTGTACCTCCTACATCAATGCCCCCTTTTGCATTCTAGAAGATGCAGCTGTGGGTTTTTACTCATAACCGAGAGAACGCAGTAGTGAGAGGTTATCAGGTAGACACCAGCATGATCTCACATCTGGTTATCAGCAACCTGTGTTGCAAAACCACCACTGGCACATAATCAACTTAAGGGTGAAAACATTTGGGAGCACAATTCCATATAGGCGAACAAAAATAGACTTTTGGGTGAAAAACCAATGACAGGAGCAAAATCTCAGTTGGTGCCATGTGAGGAGGACTAAGGCGGTATCAAATGACAATTGTCAATGACAATTTCTTCCACCAATAGCAGAAGGACGGACCCAAACAAACCAAAGGCTGAGGAAGGTTATTGGAAAGCCCCTCTCTGTGAATGTATTTGGTGTTGCTGGCAAAAACTGTGGTAAAATATGGAGTATGGAAATGGTTTTAAGAGCCCTAACCACTATGGTAGGAATAACGCATTGACAGGCAAAGTCTCCCTTTGTGCAAAATCAACAGGAATGTGAAAACACTTGCAGGAGCAAAAAACACACTAAGATGCAAAAACAACGTCGAAGAGGCCTTTTCTTGGCAGTGGCGAACATACACAAGTAGCAACAGATACATTCTGCAGACACATCTTAAGGATTTTGGGATCACTGGGCCAAATTTAATTTGGGGTCCCCTGTTTGGAACAGCTTTAAATATTTGATCCAATTACATCTCTTTCATTCCCTCTTTGGCCATGTCACGGACAGTGCGCAGGCACACTGCCCCAATTTTTAAAATCAGTTTCCATCTTATATTCAGGAACTGTAATGAGGGTTTTAAATAGTGTAATTCAGCAGTAGCTCACTAATGTTAATGCAAATAATCTCTGTGATGCTTTAAATGGGCCGGTACTGAGTACCGGCACTTTTTTTATTTTGATAGGGAGAGTACCGGCACCTCAAGGGAAATGTAATACTTTTATTTGGAGAGTAACGACACTTCTCAGAAACAAGCAGGTACTCTGTTACAGAGTACCTGCACTTCTATTTTTCCATTTCAAGCACTGGTGATGCCCCTCCCATTTCTCATATGTGAGGTCCTGTTTCGATCTAAAAGAAACTTTTTATGGGTGCTGCATGTTGGTGAAACACTCACACAACATTTCCCTGCAAAACGGCAGTAATAAACTCCCACAGATTACATGCATTAAAAATACATTAAAGGAAAACGGTATTTATAACTATCTTCGTTTAAGAATCGTTCTAGGGCATCTGCGGTTTTGGAACATAGTCTTTGTTCAAGGGCCACAATCACAACTGCTGAGACAGGTGAAAGAAAGCTACGCAAGGGCTGTGAAAAGTAAGCATCGGTTTAAGCCACCATTGTTTCCATGTCAGACAGAGTGCTTTGTGATTATATGACACATTTTTGAAAATGTGTCCTTTCTACAGAGTCACCCGAGATGTTTGCCCGCTGTTGCTGAACCGGATGTTGTTGGCCATATAACTATGTGCATCTACCTCTGAGAAGCACAGATAAAGGGCTTGTGCTCTCCCTTTTAAACATGAGGGATTGGCATACACATGATCAGCACCTTTAATGTACTTATAAGTCCCTAATATATAGCACTATAGGTACCCAGGGCCTCAAGGGCATTATGAACCCCATTTGGCAGCTACAGCGGGGGTGGGGTTCTTTTATGGGCTTCTTCTGTCTGCAGCTCAGCAGACAAAGGCTCATCATTAATGCTGGAATACAGTGTCCATAGAAGAACAAGCAGGAGCAAATGCAATCCACAGCTTAGTAAAATAGAACAGGTTAAAAAAGAAGGAATATTTGAAGCAAGGGTGAAAAGATGGAAGTATGGATGAATGAGTGGGTGGATGAATGAGTATGTGGATGAATGAGTGGGTGAAAGGATGAGTGATAGGTGATGGACAGGTGAAAGGATGGCAAAGTAAAGGGATAGGTGGATGGATGAGTAAGTGAATGGAGAGGTGGATGGACAGGTGAAAGGATGGTAGAGTAAAGGGATGGATAGGAGGATGGCCAGGTGAAAGGATTGGAGAGTAAAGGGATGGGAAGGTAAAAGGATGACAGAGTAAAGGGATGGATGGATGAGTGGGTGAAAAGATGAGTGGATGGATGGCAAAGTGGATGGACGGATGGATGGTTGGAAGGGTGGACGGATGCCAGAGTGGATGGATAGCTCAATGGCAGAGTGGATGGGTGGCAGAGTTGATGAGTGGATGGGTGGCAGAGTTGATAAATGGATGAAGGCAGAGTGGATGGATGGCAGAGTAAATGCATTGATGGATGAATGCCTGAATGGAAGGATGGTAGAGTGGATATGCGGATGGATGGCAGAGTGGATTGATCAATGGGTGGCAGAGGGAGGGAGGGATGGATGGCAGAGTGAATGGATGGACAAATGGCAGATTGGATGGATAGATGGGTGAATAGATGGATGGAATGGGGAAGATTGAATGATAATGTAAAAATAAAAAACAGTTGATAGCAGGTAGATTGAAGGGTGAAAGAATGAATGGATATATACATGGATGGAAGAGACAAAGAATGTTGTTCTAGGGAGGGTCTGGCTTGCTTGCTTAGTTTAGTTGCATTAGTGTTTAGTTCAAGGTGTGGGCTAATTTAATTTTCTGGCTACTCCCTTGCAGGGTCTGTAAAATAAATGTTACCACTGGGCAGTAGCGCTACTAGGCCAACCACCAACGTAGCACCGTACAAAATGCTGCAGGCCAGCCATTGGAGATTAAGAGTGCAGTTTAAAACTGCCATTACGACCTGGCAAAAAAAACCTTGTTAATCCTAAACCTTCATTTTTAATACCTTCACGTCATGCCTAACAGAGGCTTCTAAAGGCTCATAGGGCAGGGTACATGATATTTAAAAAGTAGGACATGTGTATTTAATTTTTTTTGTGCCCTGGCAGTGAAAAATCTCCTAAATTGTTTTCCACTGTGACAAGGCTGGCCTCCCGTAGACTAACACTGGTTTACCCTATTACATTTAATAAGTGTTACATTCAGTTTGGGAGTAGCAAGAGAAATAGTTCAAGGACTCTTTTTAATAGTAATTCAAACCCCAATTTATTGGTAAAGTTGGATATTATATTACTATTTTGGAAATTACAGTTTTAGAAAGTTGTTACTTTCCTACCTAACCTAAAAGGTTTTAATGCCAGTCTCACCTGGCCCTTAATGGCCCTTCTGGGTTGCATGTGTATTGCTTCCACACAGTGGACAAAGGATCTTGGATGTGGGTGGTTTTTCCATTCCTTTGGCAGGATGGCCTGGGGGCTCTGCCTATGATGTGATTAAATCTCTTCTGTAACAAGCAGATGCAGTTAACACCTAGGCCCACCACTTGTTTGTCCATCTAGCCAGTCAGGGTCCCTTCACAGTGGGCCCCTTTTTCACATTATAGTGACAAGTAGGCTGGTGGTTTCCATATAATACTCGGGACACACTTCAAAGGACGAGAACAGCATACCTAAACAGCTTTTGTATATTCACTGACTGGCTACTGAAATGCCGGCTTTTGCTCTTGTACAAGAACTGCTACAAACCGGATTTAGGTTTTAATTCTGGGAGGACACTAGGATTATCGTAATACTATTTACACAACCCAAGCCCTCAGAGCCACATTTAGAGTTAGCAAATATGTCTGCCATCTTGAAAATTCCCAAAGAGGTTAGGGTTAGCCTTGGCAACCTCTGCCTCCAGTGGTTAGGAAGTATGTAGGGGTCCTTGCCACTCACTAGTTTGTACCAGGCATAAATGTGGCACCTCCAGGCACCGACTTCTGAACATGCTCTGTACCTGAGAAGAACAGGAGTGCTGACCTTCTGTCTGTAACCTGAACAGAGCCCTGAAAACTGGACATGCTCTCCCTCTTGTATCCAGGGCAAAGAAGTGGACTCACGGGTCATAAGGCTGGCCTCCTGTTAAGCTACAGGGACACAACTAGCTGCAAGAGGCCTTTTCCTGCACCTGCCCAGGTGACCAGTGACAACAGATCCTTGAGTGTGGCCTCTATCTGATATCCTGTGAGTCTCTAAGTGCCATCTTGAGGTCCTGGTTGCTTTAGATGTGTACTCCTGTGTTGGATGATTGAGACTTAAGTGACTAAAGTCAAAAAGTAAAATTTGACCAGGACAAACCTGGTTAGTGTATCTGAATTTCAATCCCTCGCGGTCACCATCAAATTGTGTCTGGGCCCTGTTTTATCACCACCAGTGACTATCATTTGACCTTTGTACTTTGTGGTGCTATTTTTACTTTAACCTTTAAAAATGCATTACTCTGGTTCCTCTTAAGGAATTTTTGTAATTTTGGTGTCATTTTATAAAATTTTACTGTATTTTTGTAATCCATTTTGGGATTTTTATTGCTTTGCATTTCATTACAGTTTTAGTACTGCATAAATACTTTACACATTAGTTCTAAATGAAGCTATCAGAAAGTCAAGCACAGGTTTATTTAGTGACTTATTAGTGACTTTTAAGGTTCACTCTGGCAAGGACAATGATTATTATTTGAGGTAGGTCCTCAACCCCCTTAATATTCCGAATGTCCCACACACATTTTCATTTGTACCTGCCATGCACCTACAATCATTGGTCGGTTATTTATGGCTATAATGCTGGTTGCTTTTGCTACATTATTATGATCAAATAGAACAGTAAGTTGCCTTTGTTTTATGTATTACGATAGTGAGCTTTTATTTCATATATTCATATAATACATGGGATTCTACAATCCCTGTATAAATGCCGTCTCTTATTTCTTTATAAATCGGTGAATAGTGACACACTGTCGTTAATTATAAATAAAAGACATCAGAACTCGACTTTTATAACTTATTAAGTTGAGTTCTGATGTCACAATGTCTGCTGCCAGATCCAGCAGCGAGGTAAAAGGCAGGTCAGGTAAAAGAGCATAAGTTAAGCAGCTGTTTAAAGCAATGAAAACAGAAAGTTGCGTTTCTTTCTTCTGCCCTGTTTTAATATCTTACAACGACAAGCCGAGAGAATATGTTTATTTTTTGCACTCCTTAGATCAAGAAAAGCTAGAATCTTTCTACATGTTTCTACATATTCCGAGATACTGCAGCTTTTTATTTTAAAAACTGGCTTCAGCTGAACTGTTTCTAATATCCAACAAGTTTTTGTTGTGTTTAATTTTGCACTAGAGGTTTAATTTGTATTCTTCATGCAAATATGCTCGCTCTTTCATATGAAAGAGCTACACAACATAGTTTTAAGTGGTTTGTGTGAAAGGAAATGGTGTGGCCATGTATTATACGGGATAAAGTACCCCTGAGCATACAGGATAAGGATATTGCAAGTCACCTTGGAGTTCCATAACTTTATAAAGGAACTCAGCCTTCAGCCTCGTTCCTCTATATGGTTAAGGAACTCCTCAGCGACTTGCATTATCCTTATAATGTACAGTAAGGGTATTTTATCATTTATATAATGCATAGAGTCCTAACTTAGGCATTTTGGCTTCCTGCATGGATCTTTATAGAAAGGGCTAAGATTTTCCATTCTTTCACACACTACTTGACTAATCACTAGACAATGCCCTAATATAGCCTGGCATTGAAGTACAAATACATGGTCTTCACGTCCCTCAGGCAGAGAGGTGCATTTTGAATTCCACTGCGATGAACACTGGCCCATAGCAAGTTGGGCTCTTTCAGAGACAGACTGGCCTGTGGGCACGGTGCACGCTCTTGTCTGAACAGGTATGCAATAACGTATTGGACCTCTAGCGATGGTAGACTTTTAGGTTCTAATTTTATTTAGGAAAGACTCAGTAGGAAGATAAATTATACAAAACACATGCTGCCTCTGTACATATGTTTGTTATCATCACAGTTATTGTTATTTTTGCTATTATATGTTTGTAAATATACTGAACTAGTCTGGCTTCTAATAAAAACGTCTAACAATCCTAGTCCAGTTCTCTTGTGAGGAGGGCCCAATAAATCATATGTGATCTCAGGCAGCTAATGCTGGTTGCTCATGTGCATCCCTTCCAGGTATTTTTGAGAGGTTTATGGGTCACCTCTCAGTATTCTCTGGTCTAAATGGCAAATTGGCATACTTGCACTGCCTGGGGGCTAAGGGATCTCTGCGGGGTGTGACTAGAAGTGGCCTGGTATGCAACAAGAGAGCAGTGAAAAAAGTTCTTCTCTTTTTTCATCCCAAAAGTCTCAGAACTCACAGGTTTATCATGTATATACGTGTGGCACGACTACGGAAGCTTTCAATAGACTGTGGCCCCTAGTCTGCAAGCCCATGTGGGATGTACCAATATTGTCTCTTGGTCTGTCTTACAACTTCAGTATTGCTAGAAGCCATTGTGGGTATGGGTGTGCCCATGGTATGCCGAGTAGTGTGGCCCTCTATGGCAAGGACTTGGCTCTCTGGGAATCAAAAGTATAGGCCAGCCCTTTTCCTTATCTCAGCTGGTTTAAAAGATGCAAAATATGACAACAAAATAAAAGCAGCTGTAGGCATCAGATTTACTTCAGCATACCGAGAAATATGGCCTTGACACAGTCAACCGTCCCATGGAAATGTAATGGAAAAAAGCAGAAACGCTCTTACCATACAGGCATCCCTTCCAAACACATCCCGGACGTCGCGCACGGGCTGCTTGATCTTCTTCCGCATGGAGCGCGAGTACGTGTCCAGCCTGCGCTGTACGGCCGCCGCCTGGGTCTTGGTCAGCGTAGACAGCAGAAGGTAGTTTTCAGCGTCTGCGGTGTGATCCGTGAGCAAGATGGACAAGCCGGCATCTTGGAGCCAATCCTCCTCGATCTCTCCCTCTGGAGTACAAAGTCAAAAAGGACGTTAAGGACAGAGGGAAGACGTATCAGCGACAAAATGCAAGCAAGAAGATCAAGCATTGGCAACCCCAAAATGTCTCCTCTTTATGACCTAGAGGCTTTGTCAATGCATTCAGGTGATGATCTACAGTGGTGTGCTTTTTATTCAACGTTGTACAATATCAGCAAAAAATAAACGTGAAGAAAAAAGGTGACGCAATGACTAGACAGTGCTGACAGTCATGTCAGAATGCATGCACATGCCAGCAGAATGACGCAGGCACCGTTGGATTAATTTCTTTTTTACCGTTCTAAGATGGGGTGCACCAATTGGATCAATAAATAAAAGTAGTATGATTTTTTTAGTACAAAAAGGCTAAAAAAAAAAATGCAAAGGGATTTCAGGGCTAAGGGAATAAGGGGAGAGAGAATGGAGGAGTGGGTGAAGGGGAGGAGGGAAAAAGCATCGCACAAGGGAGAGAGCAATACCGGGCACACGTGGAGAGAACATCGAGTGTGGTGGACAAAAGAACATGGGGTGGGATGCAAATGAAGGTAACAGCAACATGGAGAGTGTGAGAAAAGCAGAGGAGGGTGAGGAACAAACAGAACGTGAGAGGGGTGAGAGTTGAGTAAAAGAGAGACCATCACAGAGCGCAGGGTGGGCCTATGGGACACGCACACTGGAGAGACAGAGCTGGAAAACAAATGTAATCTCATGGCTTGCTTAGCTGAAAAAGAAAAAACGGTTTCTTAAAAGTGAGCAGTGAAAGATAGAAATCAGCCATTTGGAGAGATAGTAAGGGGATTACATTACGTTCCTTGGGAGGGATAAGCACATGATGGACAGGGAAAGCCATTGAATAAGAAGCATGCAAACGAAAGACAAAGCCAAGCAATGGCAATCACCGGGTGGGCAGTAAACCCCTGCGAGTTCTCGGTAACCCCACAACATGGATTTTGCACTCAGTTTGTGCAGTTTGGTAGGGCAGATCTAATAACCAATAGACTAGCACATTACTTTGCAACCCAGAAAACCCTAGCTAGCTTACACACGGATATACCCACCACTCTGCATCTATGGTAGGCTGCCCTATGGTAATAAATTGCTTATGGCCAAAGGTTAGTGTGGTCAGTAAGGTTTGTGCTTTTACTTTGTATTCAGCATATACAGGGACTGATTTAGAGTGACTCCGTTCGCCAGGGTGGCAGAGGACACTATGCCTGCCACCCTGGCAGACGCCAAATTTAGAGATCACCTTGGGTCAGCAGCGATCCTTGTACCTTGATAGGTATGACTGTCATTGAGGTTCCTGTCAAGCAGTGCTTAATTGTCAACACCGGTGTTAGTGACTGTCCACCACATGGTGGTGCTGTCTGAGATGTGAACAAGAACCATGTTTATTAAGTCAAATGGCATTGGAAATTAATAATACCAGCCTCTCACGCCGTTATTATAGCTGTGTGTGGCCACAAATAGTCGGAGTTGTCACAGCTGTAGGAGTGCGACGGTTAGGTGTTGGTACTATCACGGCAGTGCTGGCACGGTCAATGTATGGTGCAAGCTGCAGTCACCTTCCGAGAAGGGCCGCAACACTTAATTTTTTACAAATTAAGCACTGCTGTCAAGGTACAAAAAGTTCGGAGGGTGACCATCATAGATTTTGACAGCCATTCCCTAAACTTTTTTTAAAACTTTTCTGTCTTTCAAAAACAAACGCCCAAAGTGGGAGCTTGCTGTTGAAAAACAAAAGCAAATGGATCCCACACCCTGAGAGTTTACTACTAGGATGTGGGGGTCCTAAATTCTAGGTTTTCCTCAGCGGTGACAGATGGGAAAAAACATCAGACCGTCCACTGTAAACAGAGGGAGCGGTGTGATGGCTTTACTCTGACAGCCAGTACTCCATCAGAGGTAGCTTTCCATCACTGGAGCCAACAGGGGATCAGTCGACGGAAATCCGATGGTTTACCAGTTTCTAAATGAGGTAGGTGAACCTTCACTTTGGTGGTCTGGATACTTTGTCATTTTTGGGATAGAGTACCCTTTCAGTCACACGTTGAACAGCAGCGGCTCCTGGGGGGAGTGCTGCTGGGTGGTGACGCAGGGCGGGGGGTAGTAAACTCCGGAATACGGCTTAACGGAGGTAAGTAAACAAACAAAATGAATCTTGTTGCGCACGCTGCTTCGCATTTGGCGTCAGTAAACAGTACATAATGTCTTGTACTCCAGACCTAGACTCTCGCCACACTTGCAAACATTTTGAATTTGTCAAGACAGGCTTAATTCAGGACCCAGTTCCTCATATTTTTCCATATTTTCACTGTATTTTGAAGAATTCCTCATCGAATGATTTTGTCTTAGTTCGAGGGTCTAGAAAGAAAATTCACGGGTAACAAATGTTTTCCTGGTGGAAGTGAGACCTATCCATCTCCCACCCGAGAGACGCTCGTTTGTTTCACGCAAGTTGAACGCAGTCGAAGTAAGCTGGAATTTAGGAAGAACTTTCGTGGCTGGTTAGCAGAGGAATCCTTAACAGATAAACAGAGAGGCAGACGGAGAAGTAAAGAGGAATTTCTTTTGAGGGGAAAACAGGAGAGATTGTGCCAGGTTGACCCTGTGCTGATAGATGGAATTTCCAAGCTTCTGTGTGACACTACTATTCCTTTCCAAATCACGGGTACAAACAAAGAAACTGCGCTTGGGTTTCAATTTGTCTCAGCTGGAATTGACCCAGTGGTAAAAATCAGAGTTGTGCAGAGCAGCGTTGAACCCCCAGGCCAGATCCTTAGTTAGAAATGCATTAGAAATCCACATTTCGTCTTGTACTGCCTCCCTTCCCAACTAGAACCGCCTACAACAGCAGTGTTGCCACAACAGGAACTACCGCCATTTGGATGTACTGTACATCTATATTTAGGGGCACCACTAGTGTGCTGTGTTGTGCTCCTCTTACTGGTATGATTGGTCCATAAATGTATCTGCTGCTGTAGAAGAAAGGGGCGTCTGGAATCTGTGCAGACCTTAGGGCGTTATTGAATTATTTCCTGAATTGGACTTCAGTGATCTCTCTAAACACTATACACGTTTTTTTCCATGTAATCGGCCACTTCGGTGTGAAAAGGTCCTCTCACTTGCATCGCGGAGCAGGCATACGTGCTTCTACTTGCAATTCTAACCTTCGGCTACTATTTGGAAGGCAACAATGGCGGACGACGCTATCTGCACGGGTTGTTGCAGAGAAAGCTCGATTTCCAGGCGCTGTTGGAAATTAAGGAGAGTAGACGTAAAAGCAACAAAGACGGGTGATCGTTCTACTTCTAAGATCTCTGTGAGAGTTCCCTTTTCCCTTGGATCGTGCGAATTAGATTAGCCGGAGAATGCTGCCACCTTGTGGTGTAAACTGGTAATATTAATTTCCATTAAGTACAGGCATCAAAGGGAAAGAAAGGCTCTCATTGAGGTTGGGAGAGTCCGTTTCTCTTGGGTGGCTGGGGTTAGAGATCTATCACATTTATTGAGGTACTGAAGCACATTTAGAAAAAAAAAAACTTTATAAAGTGAAAAGGCGGCAGTAAGACGATGTGGTTGATTCGATGGAAACGTTATGAGGTCATGACTAGGGAACGGTGGGGTAAGGGCAATGTGGTCCCACTGCAGAATAGGATGAGGGACCCGCGAGTCTCCTATCTCACAGATTTTCATTTACCTTGGCCTGGATGGGAGCCGTCTGAAGCGTCGAGGGGCCCCTGAAGCAACGAAGCCCCACAACGCCACAGGGACGTGTGTTGCTCCCCTGGGTAAGTTAGAACAAAGATGGATATTTCATAACAAATTATTCAACTATACATCACTGAGCCAAAATAGACATTAATGGCTTGATTACTAGGTCGGTCTGTAAGCCTCCAAAAGCTCGGAGACTTACCGACCGATATAGTAGGTTTACATTCCGTCCGTCGAATCATAATGTTGACGGTAGTCGTGTAAACCAGACCGACTGGGTTTCGACGTGCTCAAAGAGCGCATCCGCCAGTCAGAAGCCACACATAATCCCCTAAGGATGGCGTTTCTGCCATCGGGATTATGATGTTGGTTTCCGACAGCCTTCCCATGTTGGCCTTTCTGACATGGAAAGGCTGTTGAGGAGCGACTTTGGGGGGCCCTAGTAGTACCCCATTCTCCCCTGGCCCTCTTAGGCCCTGGGGGACATCTAGGGTGCCCCCCTTCACATCCCTGCACCATGTGGCAGGAACCTTGGCACCATGAGGTGCCTGCCACACGGTGCAGGGATGTGCAAAAACTTCCATTTCACAATGAGAGCTTGTGCTGCGGCTGGTTTTGGACCGCTGCACAAGCTCCTATTGTAAAATGGAAGTTTGCGACCACACCATGTGCGGTCACATCCTGATTCGGTATGTAGAACCACTGACCTATGGTTGGGCGGTTACCTCACCATAATGGTGTCGGACATCGTAATGAGGGCCTAAGTGTTACAAGATACAAACACACGAGGAGGAGGTGGTGGTGAGGCAGTGCACGCGCGTGGGTTCATGAAATGAGCTTGAATGTGATCTTGGTCTACCTTGGTCCACAAAATGGAGTAGTTTTGCTGGAGCTTGATTGAAAGACATGGGTGTACATCTGGTGAGATGAAAGAGTTCAGATGCAAAGTCTTTTACCTTGTCCAATGAGGAGAAAGTGTAATGCTGGATGCCAAGCAGGATGCTACTACAACAATCAACATTATCAAATATAGTCCTCGCCAGAGTGTTAATGAATGAGGGATTTGGCTCTATGAAAGAGGAGTGGGGAGTTCGTTGAATCCATCTGATATATATATAGCTTGGTGTCTAACTGCAGTCGCAAATACAGAAATCCCCCTACAGCACAAGGCAATCAAACCAGAGAAGTTTTAAAGCATGGGCAATGTGTGCAATTGCCCAGGGTCCGCGCATTCGAAAGGCATCCCCGGGAACCAACTTGAACTCTCTTGCTTGCCTGCCTTTCTGTACCTCAGACTGGCTCCTTCTCTCTTCCCACCTCTCACTCCGATTATGTCTCGCTTTACTCAGTAAAAGACACACAATTGATGGACGGAACGCAGAACAAATCAAAACATTCACCCCCAGTCAAGCGATCTGGGTTAAATCCATCATTCTTTTGCTCACCATGCCACCCCAGTTTAGACCTGGCCATATGCATATCAGTCTTGACCCTGTGCCTCATGGGAACAGTCCAGCCCGAACTGCCAAGTCAGGTCCTCCCCGGTTTCGGGGTGATGACATTGTTCTGCATTCTGTCCATCAAAAGATCTTTTTGCATTTGTCACCCCGAGTGGGACGGGTATGCTCAGACGTGAGTCATGTGCTCTCCATGCCGCTGGAATCAAGCTATCCTGGCTGAAGAGGGGTGAAACCCCGAAACCGGTCCTAGGATGCTTGTTTCCAGTCCAGGGAGGACCTGGCCTGGCAGTTCGGGCTGGACTGTTCCCACTGGGCACAGGGTCAAGACTGATTTGCATATGGCTGGGTCCAAACTGGAATGGCATGGTGAGCAAAAAAACGATGGATTTAGGCCCAGATCTCTGTAATGGGGTGAATGTATGACATTGTTCTGCATTCTGTCCATCAATAGTTCTTTTCTCTTCACTCAGTGTCATTTTAAGGCATGACGGGCCCTTCGAGAGACACATTTCAATTGTTTCTGTGTAAACCAGTTTCTGTAACTTTGGTACCATTCGGGTCTGAAATAGTAGAAAATGGCTAATAAAATTCAGTTATTCCAAACAGTGGCCCCCAAAGCATGGCTTGATTGGGCCGCAAATAATCCACAGATGACGGAATTATCAGACAGTCACTGAGGCACCTAATGGATGGAATTGTACTTCTAACAGAAACCAGAAGGAGGCTTCTAGTCTAATGGTACAGAACAAGCAGAGAGAATATGGTCTCAATTTCAGAGGAGTGGACCACGAGGGAGAGTGAAGAACCCTCCACTCATACTGCTAATACAACAGTCTGTAAAATTCCAACCTGCAAATAGGTTAAAAAGAGGTCGAAGAGAACAAAATCGTGCCCGTCACCCACACAGAAGTGGGTTGGAAATCAGAGGAGATAATGTTAACAAGGGGTACCATAAGCATGGAGTGGATCAAGGATGAACCTTTGGGGACGCCTAAGATGCAAGTGGTGAGAGCAGGTTTTGGCAAGAGAGAGTGAAGGAGAAATTTCACAGGTGTAAAGAAAACTAACCCGGCTCTCAGCTGGGGGGTGATTAAGGGGGATCTGCAAGCCTGTGTCAAGAGGGCCGACTGTGTCAAATTAAGAGGAGAAAGAGGATGAAGTTAGAGTGGCGATTGCTATGGTGGTAAGAGGTGAGGACATTCAATATATGGGCTATGAAAGTCTCCAGGGAATGGAGTGCACAAAGTCCAAAGAGAAGAGAGTTCCTTTAGTTGGTGATAGTCAAATTGAGATATCCAGACGGGAGACTGGACAATATTTGAAGGGAGAGCATGGCTCTGCAGTGGCTTCTAAGCAGTGGTTTGACAACAGACAGTCTTAAGTATTGGGGATTGTGGACCCATAGGAGAAGGACAGAGTTGTTGAAAAGAGCAGCGAAAGAGGACAGGACTCTAGAGGAGATGTTAGAGATTTGGTGATTTGGTAACAAACTGAGAGAACACAGGAGGGATTGGCTGCCCACAGCATCATGACCAATTCAGAGGAATTATAGGAGTGTCGGTAGCGTGTTTTGCAGAATTCAAAGGGAGGCAGCCTACAATAGTGGGGTGGGTAGAATGAGGAATCAGTGATTAATGTGTGCTAGAGGGGGCAGGTGGTGTGCACCAGCCAAATTTATTATTATTGACCTTCAGATTGTGACCCAGACCAAGAGATTGAAAGGAAGACAAGAGGGAAACTGGATAAGGAGAAACATAAGAACACAGTGACACACACAATGTGTGTATGAAAAAGGCCTGCAAAGATGAGCTAAACTGTAAGTGTAGGGTGGTGGACGAAAGGGCCAGGCGGTGGTATCAAGAAAGGCCCTCTAGGTATTCAAAACCACGGCATTCAACTGCTCTGGTGTTAGGCTCTCAAGAATATGAGTGGGCCTCTAAAATAATGTATTGTTATTTATTATCATCATTATTTATTACAGATTAAGCAATGGTGTCTATAGGGTGGATAATGAAGAAAAGCCACTTGAAGGGCAGAGAGGGCTGAAGATGGTGAGATGTCTGGGAGGCATTTCAAAGCTAAAATTCTCAGGCTGAATTTTGCCTTTTTTTTTTTTTTTTAGACATTATTCCCCGTCAGTGAGAAAAGAGGTAGCCTGACAACCGAATACTGAAAAATGTATTCTTGCAATAATCTTTTTAATCAAACGACTCAAGGATCGTCAATACAAAGAAATTAATACTCACAGGAGTTAAGCAAAAAAAGGCCATTTGAAAGTGGCAAACTCTTACTGCAACTATAAAAGTACAATAAATTTAAAGTAACCTTACACTGATTCGGCAATCTATTCTTCAGAATCAATAAGTGAAAGATTGGTAACAAACTGATAAATTAACAAGTCAAACTTCCATGCCTGGTTCCTTCTGAATAGAGGAGAGGCATGCATTTTCAATAGCTCAGGACCCTATTAGTTGACAATAGGAACCAACTTTAGCTAGAGCATATGGGTTAACAGTATCTACAGTTCTAGGCTACACTGCAGGAGTGAATTTATATAGGCACTGCAACCCCATGCTCTGATAACAATGTAGCAAATATGGGGTCTATCGCACAAAGACCCTGATCGTAGCTCTATGGTTTGTAGTGCGCCACAAACAGCCTCGCGCCTTGTGCTTCGAGGACTCTTCAAATCCCTCGCACTTCAATGAGACTTTTCTCAATATGTCCCACCCCGCCCATCTCATTAATATTAATAAAACAGGAATCAACTAATGAAGCACTATTAAAATAAGAAAATTTAAGGATCGAGGACTACATCTAAAAATGTGCACAATGTGCATCCATTGTGGCACCTGTCCATTAAACAGACAGGGGTAATAACTATCTCAAACAGTGGCTTATTATGAATCTGGAATTGGGGCGTGCAAGAAGTAGTCTGTGTGACTGTCCAAATCAACCTATCTACCTACCTATCTACCTAGCTATCAACTTAAAATCATATAAATTATGTTGTGAGCAAAAGAGGTATTATTCTGTGTAATATCTGTATAGATAGATAGATAGATTCACTAAAAAACCAAAGGCTACAGGGACGTTATAGTTGGGTTCAGATTTTACACACAAAACGACACAAATTCAGCAGTTATAATTATCTCATGTAATTATAACTCGTGCCCTAAAGTAACTATAACTCGCACTCCCGCAATTCACAGTATTCTCATCAGTAATATCACTGCAAATGTTGCAGTGATATTATCAATGATGGAATAAAGATGTAATGAGTGATGTAATATGTGGGGTAATTACCAATCCATGATGAGGTGGCAAGTTATAGTTACCTCAGGGCACGAGTTATAGTTACTTACTGCTGAGTTTCTATGGTTTTGTGTGTGTAAAATCTGAACCCAACTATAACAAGCCTGTAACCTTTGTTTTTTGTGACTTTCTAAGGTTTTGTAAAGTCTATTTCCTACCTTTAAAGCCTCTGTAAAGTGTTTTTTTTCAGTGAATGTCTTCATTTTTGTAAAACTGTGACCTGGGAGTGAGTGGTTGTGTGTGTGTGTGTGTGTGTGTGTGTGTGTGTGTGTGTAAGTGGGTGTGTGAGTGTGTGATGGGTGTATCAGTGCCTGTGTGGGTCTGTGAGTGGCTGTATGGGTGTGTGAGTGGCTGTATGGGTGTGTGAGTGCATGTACGACTGGCTGTGTGGGTCTGTGAGTGGGTGTGTCAGTAGCTTTATGGGTCTCTGAGTGGGTGTGTGAGTGGCTGTCGATTTTTGAGTGGGTATGGATGTGGGTGTGGGTCTGTGAGTGCCTGTATGGGTGTGTGAGTGGATGTGTGAGTGGTTCCCTGGGTGGTTGTATGAGTGTCTGTATGGTATGTGGGTGGTTGTGTGGGTGTGAGAGTGAGTCTAGGAGTGGATATATTTTTTTATTGAGATCTAGATCCGTGCATCCTTACGCATGCAAAAAAAACATTTCTCCACAACTTCTTCCCCACAAGGGGGCCTTCACAGTCCCCACTATCAGTCCTATGGGGCAGGATACCCCTATCCTGACCCATTATATCCTATTTACAACTTTATCCGCCCCCCCACCCACCAAGAACCACGTCTCGATTGACAAAATGGTGGCTGCAACTTTTCCCCGAGATTACGGCCAGCCAATCACAGCATTGCTGTTAACATGTGGATCTGCAGATCCTCCAAGGTGGATCCGCATTTCTAGATATACATAGATCTTTTTTTCTTTATTAACTCCAATAGTACGGAAAAGATTTACACCAAGTTACCAAAAAGGACTCTTTCTGGACCAAAATCTAGGTTTCTGTCAACTTTTGTGTCATTCCGTTCAGCAGTTCAGGCTGTAGTCGTGTCTAAAATCCCTATTGGAAATTGCATGAGGAAAATGTGTTTTGGAACATCCCACTTTTTCCTCAAGCCCTGCTTGACCAATCACTCTGGCACTTCCCAGGCAGCAACTGAAGTAAGTGGCACACTAGTTTTGAAAATTTCATGAAGATCCGTCAAAAAGCGCCAAAGTTATTAGCAAAACAAAAAACGCTTTTCCTATGGAAACTAGGTCACATCTATAACTACCTACTGACAACTACCAGTAGGTTTTATATATATGCTCAGAGCAGAAAACAGCGTTTATAACGCTCTCATTACATCGCAAGACT
This sequence comes from Triturus cristatus, assembly GCF_964204655.1. Lineage (NCBI taxonomy): Eukaryota > Metazoa > Chordata > Amphibia > Caudata > Salamandridae > Triturus > Triturus cristatus. Next base: position 1,472,423,672 of record NC_140590.1, read on the forward strand.
ATTTCAATGCGGTAGTTACAAACACCGCGCTGTTAGCACGCGATGCATTTACATTGCAAGTCATTACAATGACTTGCTGTAGGGGGCGCTGAGGTATTGGAAATGAATTCCAACAGCTTCCCTACTGTTGGGCAAACTGGAGTAGGAATAGTAAATAATACTATTCCTAAGTCCAGTGCCCCCCCTACAGCAAGTCGTTCCAATGACTTGCAATGTAAATGCATCGCGTACTAACATGTACATAGAAAAAAGAAGCAGCCGGGTCACAGAAGACTGCACCACCAAAGTCAGTCACTAGTAGTATGGAATATTGCCCACCTCAAACGTTCTGTTGCCTGTAGAACGTGAATAAATACTTGAAAACAAATTGGATGAGAGGCAATATAATAGCACAAATAGCTCAAATACAACACAGAACAGATCAAAAAAAGAGATGTATTATATCTTCCGTCTTTTATTGTTCTTGTTGTACTTCGTACAAAACAGTCAGCCAACGCGTTTCGCCCAAACACGGGCTTCTTCAGGGCAAAATTATTATGAGTGTAGGATATTTCTTTTGACGATCAGCAAACAGAAAAACGTCAAATCCGTCAAGCTGTATTAGATAGAGAAGCCTTTCCTTAATGAGTAACCAGTACTAAAATGCCAAGAAAGTAACGGATTGTAAAACCAATATAAGCAAGAAAAACATACCCAATGTGTAACGACAATGAGACACAACGACCTCAGAGACCCAAGAGTAAGCGATCTTTGTATGAGGTCTTAATCGAACGGTGGTATTAGCCACGTCCAAAATAGAGTATCCGGCACCGTCTCCGTACGTCGCGTCCCGTACCAAGACTGACAAGTAGTAAAAAAAAAAATAAAAAAAAATCGCGTACTAACAACGCAGTCGTAATGACCGTGTTGTGAAAGCACGCGATGTAATATATCGCATTGTAATGTATTCGTTCAGAGCAAAGAGTTATTCTTTGCAATTCACAATAATTTATGCCAGTCAGTCTGTGACCAAAAACACACTATTTTTTTATATTTTTTTTTATTGTTTATATGAAGTGACGATAATATGGACATTTAGTAAGAAATGTTCCATGTTCATAGCGAGGTCTAGTGTGCCATATAAGATGTTGGATAGCACATTTGTGAAAGGACAATTTAGAAAAAAATCTGCACGAAAACAAAATATCAGTGCAGGTTCACTGCCGTTTTTCAGAAGACAGATGTGCAGATGACTGCATCCAACAGCACTTGCTCATCAATAACCTAGATAAACCCCATTGCAAAACCAGAAGTAAAAGTAGCAGAAAAATCAATTCAGACCAAAATGGCATAAGAAGATGAGAGATCAGAGGTGAAGCCACAAATAAATAAGGGGCATTTTTGTTGTATTATTTTTACTACTGTTTGTGTGTATATGCCGTTATTTTTGTAATGCTGTGAAGTCACTTCCTCTCTGGAAAGCATTAGGAGCTGTGGCCTGGTTGTTCATATATGTCATCCTAGCCAGACAGCTGAGTGTGTACAAAGGCCTTTGAGTATGACCACAGGTGGCTGGGAATCTCAAGAAAAATGTCTAAACCACAAAAATGCTTCAAACCCAGAACCTGACCACACAGCTGTGAACTGGGATTCTAAAACCACAAAGACTCACCTTCTGGTTAACTATGAGTACCAGTAAACTGTTGGTTGGTAAATGCTGAATTTGTGCGTTTTAATGGTCAGATGCTATACCCGCTTAATATACGGATGGAAGATAATATATTTATTGTTGGAGAGGCAGGTAGTTGTCAAGTCCTTTCTATTTGTCACACATACTGTGAGCTCTGATCTGAGAGGTATATATAGATGTAACATCTGTGTTAAGTGTAGATGTTCACTCACCTACAGCCCTACCTCGGTGAGTATCAGCATGTGAGGGGGTGTTGACAGATCTCACTTCCTGTCCAGATAACTGTGTAAGCTCTAGTTGGCAAGTGCTATACAAACGTTAATTCATTTACACACAGAGCAGAGTCTGTTCTGGTCTATTAGAGATGTGTAACTGGAAATTCCTCCCCAAACAGCCCAGTGAAAACTCTGATTTGTGCGAGGTGTGTAAATACCACACCCTCCAATGAAAACACAGTCTGAGCTCTTGTCTGTGAGAGATGTGTAAATGGAACATTCTTTTCAGATAGCAGTCTATGGTCTGAACGGTTTGGTAATGGGACAAGTGTCAGTTTCTGTTCAGATATCAGCACGTGCTCTGATCTGTGAGGGATAGGTAAACATTACTTCCTCTAAGATATTGCAGAGCACCTGTGGTCAGGGACATAGCAATCAATTTGGTTCTCAAGCAACACGTTGCATTAAGGGTTTGACGAAGGCATGGAGTAAATGCTGGATTGTGGAGCAAAACAAACGGCAAGGTTTATACCTTTCAGAAAACTGGAAGTGGCAATGACTTACATCATCAGAATTACAGGCTATAAACATTCACAGAACGTCCAACTAGTAAGAGAATACAACCAAACAGCACAAGATGCAACTTTCCTCAAAGCCCACCTTCAGGAGTTTTAGGTTCCAGGGAGCTGCCATCCTCGGGGTCGGAGTCGCTGCTCTGGTTGATGTTCTCCACCTCGGTCCAGAAGTCGTCCATGGATAATGTGTCAAGAGGATCAGCACAAGAGCTCGAGCAGTCCGACGAAGGAGATTCCAGGGAGTTCCTACGAAGAGGCTGGTTCATTTTGCAAGGACAACGTCTGGGACAACAGGAGAGAGAAGACAAAGGGCGTCAAAGGAGACTTATTCAGCATCGCATTACCTGGCATTGGCAGGTCTCATATATATTGGTGTAATATTAGTAAAATAGAAGAAATTGTAAAATAGAAAATTGTGAAACAGACAAATGTACAAACCTCAATAGCAAATACTAAATCTTGAACAGATTCTGCCAAAAAAATTTCCTCTACCACACGGCTAGTACGGTGGAGGAAATTTAGCCAGTGGATTAGCTGCCACCATTAACATTTCCTCCAGAAATTGGTGGATTTTCCAATACCACAACACTCTACATCAGACAGCGGTTCTAAAACATTATTAAAAAGTGCTGTGATGGTGGTCATTTGGATAACAACCTCTTTCCACTTATTTCTGGTTTTGCTAATAAATATTCCTCAGCCAATGGAAGCGGTAAAAACTTTTAAAAAAATAAAATAAAAAAATTGCCTAACCAATTGCTGGCGCACACCAAAAAAAAAAAAAACACCAAAGTGAATTTTTTCAACAGGGCTATGTTATTTGTCATCCTCAAAACAGCAATATGGAAATAGTTCCCATTTGTAAAGATTATCAACTCTATGGAGCATACTCTTTAGCTAGACTACTTCCCTTCCTATCTAGGTCTTCTTAGGGAGCCTTTTTCTAAACCTTTTTTGGCCGTAAACCTACATTTATGGCTGAAAATAACTTCATTTACACTTGTCAGAGTAGTAAACTTCATGAGAGCGAGAAGTTTAAGGTGTGTTGAGAGTTTGTGAAGGTCACAAACTTGCATTTTTGTGGATATTGACAAACTCCTCTCAGACCCTTTCCCAAACTGGAAACAATTAGAAATTTGCTCCAGCAGATTGCTGGAGTGAACCCCCATTCTAGGGAGGGATGAGGAACAAAGCATACCCCAAATTCATGAATGTCCAGCGGAATGGATTTCCTACGAGGAAAAATGTTTTGCTCGTACAAAAATCAAAAAAATGAGGGATTGCACAGCAGAGCTCCCATTGCCAATTGTAGCGTACCCATAATCCCACACTGGGGAAATAGCAACTCATAAAAATGTCACAACATTGCCGAAAGCATGCATGGAAACCTGCTATGGGTGCAGCTGTCCAAGTGTACCACCGGCAATGTTTGTGAATTTCAAGAAGTTGTAAATCTACACATGTTTACAGTTATACTCTTACATCTGCAGATATAGTACTTTCGAGTAAATTGACTCCCCTAACTTCGGACCGTCGTTAGAAGAGCATTAAGTACCCAGACCATTTGAAGAAGTTTCGCAATTAAAAGTAGTGCACAATGCTTCTGTTTCGCATGCCTAATGTTACTGTTGCATTAAAGTCACCACTTGTCCAAGTGGGACCTTCTTCCACATCAATGCTACAGAGGTGCAATGAAAGAATAGACTTCGAGATCAATTTGAGCATGGTTCCAGTAATAAGCAAAGTTCACACTCACAAGAAAACACTCACGACTCACCGGCACAATGTGGTTTCTGAGTACTCCTGAGAAAAAGTTAAGCAAGTTATCGACTTAAACTGTGTAAATTCTCACGAGTTACCAGCACCAACTTACACTCTCATAGTAAGCTATGTAACTGCATAAGATTGACCCTCTAAACACTTCTATCGCCTGCAACTTTCAGCTGGCTGCTATACTCAAAGTCAATAGTGGTGACACTTCTCTGGGCTGCTAGTAGAATGGTAATGTGACAGCACTGCTACTTCTCTTTGGGACTACCAAGCTTTTAACGGGACATTTGAAGCATTTCAATAGAGAGCTGTAATTCTCATTATGGGTTGGGTCAGCACAAATATTTTTTCAGTGGGCTGAGCTTTAGCGTCTTAGGAACATCTAAAAGCATTAAAACTCTAAATATAACATGTCACAAATTACTGTATATAGTAACATATGAGACCAGATGACGTTTGGTATGCAGTTAGCTTGTTTTAAAAGAGCATTTTATTATAGTTTGTATTGGAACTATTTCGAAAATATTTGTTGAACCGCAACTACATTTTTGTCATTACACACTCACTCAAAATACTTTAATACAATCGAAATAAAAAAAGAAATGTATCCCATCAAATCACCCAGGCAGACATCACTTACACTCCTGAGTTAAGACTCCAATAGAGTCACACAATGTTGGGTGTCAGTGGTGATAATCATGTGTGAATGGAGAGAACTTGTATCCAACGTGACAAATTGCCTTGGTGCTTAACACTGCCTAAGCCAGATGTTTTCAAATTAGGGGGTGGGCACCCCCCGTGGATGCAGGTCCTGATTTGATCACGAGGGAGGGCAGGCACAGGCTATGTGGAGCATCATACTGAAGACAGTGCTGTGTTTTTAGAGAATCAAAAAGATTGCCTGTGAGTAACTCTATATTGTGCCATCATCACATCTTTTGTCACTCAAGTCCTGACTGGGAGTAGTTGTTGAAGGGACTGATGGGAGGTCCAAATAACCTTCAAACCCGCTTCACATCATTTGTGAAAGAGACTCACTCTTTGGATACTTTAACACTTTAGGGAGCACAGTTTTCTGAGCATAAATCCAATAATTGAACTATTAAGTGTGTTTAGAGATGCGAAATGTATGGACTAATTGAGGAAAAATGTGTTTGTCATTATGGGGACCCGAATCTTTTTTTTTTTTTTTTTTTTTACACGAGAATGGAGTGCAGCATTAAAAAGTTTGAAGACCACTAGCCTAAGGTGTCACTTGGCCACTAACCACTGATCCAGAACTGATACAGAGGAGTAGACCGAAACAACGGCAATCAACCCTTCTCGCGCCCAAACCAGTCATAATGAGCCCTGCCAGAGCAGTGCAAGGTGGGACTGGGAGAAAGGAAGACTGGTCTGCATTACTCGCAAACCTGTGAGATATGTTCACGCCTAGCACCACTGGTACATGCGGAGTGCTGGTATATCTTGGAAATGGGGAGCATTCCTGGCTGCAAGTGCAATCCATGTGCAGTGGTGGCACAAATCCAGGGTTCATGTTGGATCACTGAACCTTGGGCCCAGACAGTGCTCCGATCCCCGTGTACGGTGCCAGAACTAACCACCGCACATTTACACACATGCATGAAACGCTGAACGGTTTAAAAAACGTAACTCTCAAACTTTCCCCCGTCTTAAAATTCAAGATTATGGATGGGAACATTGGTGTTCCAGTGCGAAAGACAGTAGGTGGCATTTGGGAAGGTAGCTATGAATGTTTACAAATCTTCCCAATATATACATTTAATTAAATCGGTTAAAAAATACAACTCGGCAAACTGAGTATTAAAAAAAACAAAATTTCCCCACTAAATATGAGTGCTTAAGGGAGGGAATTTCCTCTCCAGTACAATCACTCTCCAGGTAGGAAAAAAACATTTGTTTGAAGTGCAACCTCACATTTCTGTCATACTTAATCCTGTGGATCGTTCATTTTAAGGCAATCCGCCGTTTACAGTAGCAGAATTTAGTATGAAAATCTGCAACTTACAAACATTTCAGATTTCATGGTTCTTTGTGAATGGGCCTCTCTCAGGTCTTAAGAAATGGTAAACTCAAGATACTTCTTTCGTGCACTGACTTTTAATACCTCATTTGCAACTAATTACTCTTGACATGGTGTATGTACTCTTAATTAATGACTGCCTAATACCCCCATTTTTTCCCTCCAGTTTTTGAATCAGTCAGTGCCTACTTTTTCCACTTTCATTAGAGTATCAGCCCTTAACACAACTATGGTACCTTTGCACATCGTATCTTTTTAGCTCTCTGGCTCCATATTTTCTAAAGAATGGCCTCCATTTACAAGCACTACAGGGCCTTAATTTGAGCAGGTTTTTGTCAGAACTCAGCACCGGAACTCATTTTAAAGAACTCAGTTGAGGTGCTTTCATTCATTACTATGCCCACTAGGCAGTGGCTAAAGAGTTCTACTTTTGTTGAAAAGGAAGCACTACTAACTGAAAGTGACCGGCCACCCTCCATTGTTAGGTTTCACCTTCATGAAATCTTTTGTAATGAAAACAAAAATCTTAAAAAGGGACTTACAGCCTGCCCTTACTTCCCATTTGTTCGTATGCTCGTCACTCTGCTTTCCTTACTTGCTGTTGGTTACAGCATGCTATATCCTGTTGCATTCGTCTTTCTCTTTGTGTGTTTTCTTATCAGTGGGGCTTGGACCATGTACTCCCTTTGAACTTTTCCTCTGCCTTTCATTGTTCTGCTTTGTTTGTGATTAAGTGGGTTTGGCATTTGTATGTAATTTGTGTAGCTCTGCCTTTTACAGTATGTATCTGTTCTTTTGGAATACTTTACATATTTTTAGGTCTCGCCTACTCAGCGCGCATGCGCTGCATAGGAGAGAGACCTAATGCCATCGGCACAGCTTTGGGGGCAAAAACGTGCACGCGTTGCATTGCTTGCAATGGCAACGCGTGCATGTCTGACGATTTCCTTGCGGGAGCACGCTGCGCCATATGGTGACACCATATGGTCGCACGCTCCCGCAAGAGAATCTCGCAGGCCCCCTCCCCTGCGCGATTATAGCAAAAGTAAACAAGCATTGGCATAGCCAATAGGTCTCGCTTTTGGGACCTTATAAGTATGTTTACTTTTGCTATAATCGCGGCACGTAAAGCGCAGGTGCCGCGATTTCTAGCAAAAGTAAAGAAATAGATGTTTTTTTCTATTTCTTTACTTTTGCTATAATCGCAGCACCCGCGCTTTACATGCCGCGATTCTAGCAAAAGTAAATATACTTATAAGGTTCCAAAAGCTAGACCTATTGGCTATGCCAATGCTTGCTTTTATTTAATACACACACTCCACACGATTGTATGTTCTGATCTTCCACTGCCCATGTTGAACCTCCGACGAGACTCGAACCCGGTTCCACAGCATCAAGGTAGGTAACTGGAGCCCTTACACCACATCCTCTCCCCTTGAGATTAGCATATAAAAAGTCTGGCACCCCTTTGGAATGCACAATTATAATTCATTCCCTTTATGCGTCCCAACACAACACCGGCCATCCTGTTTTTGTACGACGCTTGCATTGTTCACAATTGACATAATTTGGCAGTATATATTTTATACAAACACTACCTTTAGCACCTTCAGAGTGCTTAACAGACAGTCTTATCGACATCTTAAAAAACAGAGGATTAGCAGATTTCAAAGCGTGAAGTGGTCTTCATTCTGCGACAAACAGCCTTTTTTGTTTAATAAAGTAAGGGTGCACTTTAGACCAGTTCTCACAAGCCGTCTACTAAATTATATTATAACACACAGAAAGGAGTAGGAAAGTATATATTGTAGGTGGGATGTGCTCAGTGAGAAAAAAAAGAACTGCCCTCACTCACAAAATTGTGACATGCTTCATCACTGGGTTACTAACTGATACCCCAGAGCAGACCAATGCCTGGGGTGGAGCAAAAGGGAAGGGGAAACAATACAAATAATAAGATGTTGGGATCACCAAAGAAAAGTTCAACCAGTGACGGTTAAAACTAGCTCAGATGAGTCCCCACTCAAATTTTTTATTCCTGGGCCATACGGCTGGTTTAAAAACGTGAAGGATGGAGGTGATGGGAGAAGATTAGGATTCCTACACCCCTCCTTACTGCAAAGGTGTCAACATGTTTCTGCCTCTTTAATCGTGCCCACACTGTGGGGTCACTCCGGCATTCATCAGGACCCTCAGGATCCCAAAACGTAATACTCTCCGATCCTGACTTAGGTATCTGTGGAATATGTTCTTTCCAACATTGGTTTTACCTACTTCACACCCTCTTCATAATCGAGTTTCACAGAGTGAATCGCTAGAATTAGCGAGGTATTGGGAGCGACCCCCCGTAGTCAAACTTTTTTTTTTTTAAATTCTGTTTATTATTTTAAGTCAACTTACATCAGACAGTCATCCAACATTAGTATTGCAGTCGATAACCAGTGCCCCAACAAATCATGTGAGTGTACAGTCAGGTCAATTGCACATCATGAAACATTAGTGCAGCACAGAAATTGCCGCCAGTACACAACAGGAATATGCCTCAGCGTCCATAACACTTTATGCACTTCACCTCCCCCTGCCAATCATACTGTCCCCCATAACTAGAGGATCATGTGTGCCAGCAGCAGTTCATGAGGCGGCCACGGTCCTGTCAAGGTCACAAAAAGCCTATCTGTTGGAGAGGACACGATGCCTCCGACTCAACCGTGAGAGCACAACATCCCCCCACTCCTCCCGATGGTAGCAAAAACCACCCTCACTGCGGAGCAAGCATGGCCTCACCTTTCTCCATTCAAAGTCTACACCAGCAGATCCCCCCGGACCCACAGAACTCTGGCGTCCTAATATAAATTAAGTATTCCCTATGGGGGTTGCCCAGGTCCTACCATCGCTAGAAGGGTTATCATTGCATAGCCACAGTGGGGGCCGCTTCATGTGGATGGGACAGCAGGTAACATGTCAATATGGCCCATATGTCCCTAGGCCTAGATGTCACAGGGAGCAGCTCAGCGTATGTAGTTAGTCGTTCCTGGCAAAGCACTAAGTCATCAATCCAGTCCTTAAACTTGGGCGCACGCCCCCTGCCCCAGCAACAAGCCACCTGCCTCTTAGCCATGAGGAGGGCAAGAGCGACGTACCTCCGATGCACCGCCGGCACAGGCTTGACATATCCCAGCAGCGTCATCAATGGTGTGGGTTCCAGCTGTTCATTTGTCATCGAAGCCAATGCTGCAAAAACTTGCCCCCAAAACTCATACACTGCCGGGCAGTTCCATGCCAGATGGAGAAAATCCGCCCCTGGATCCCTATATCTATCACATCTGTCCGAGTCTCGTAAGTGATATCGATGCATTTTGGCTGGTGTATAATATAATCTGTGTAGGTATTTATAATGGAGGATACGAAGCCTACAGCTAGCCAAGACCCTCTCGGTTTGCAAACTACAGTATTCTCACTGGTCATCCGTCAAAACGAAGCCCAATTCGTCGCCCCAGCGTCCCCGAGATGGCGGTGCCGGAGATAAACTCTGCGTATGTACCGCCCGATAAATTATGGAGACCAGCCGCTTACTTCCCTGTAGTCAAACTTTCGTCAAGGTAGGTACACTGCCTGGAAAATCTCCAACTCTTGCTCAATTATATTCACTGGGGTTTTGATGAAACAAAATCTTCTATTGGGATTAGAAAGAATGGAGACTGCATTACACAAAGGCATTTCAAAGGATTTCCTTGCTCTACAGGCTCTCATCAGTTTATCTGTATCTGGTCCTTAAACACAGTAAAAAATGCTGCTTTACATTGAAACAGAAGCTGGCAGTTCTAACAGTGTCTTTGTACAGGTAGATTTCAAACCTGGAGTCAGACAGGCCATGAAGCTAAATGGCAAAAATCCATGCTATAAAAGCAGGAGTCTCACCGTCACAGAGCAATATCTGTTGAAATAACTTGAAATTGTTAAGTTGGGCTTATGTTTGCCCTATCCATGCTACAGGCACATTAACCCACTGAGCGGTCTCACATCCAGCTTTCTTCTACCTATCTGAGTGGAAACTGCGAAGAATCCAAGCAATGACGAGTAACAAAACAGGTTTGGAATGTGAAACAAGTAGCTTTGGCAAGGGGGTGTGTTATAAGCGGCAGCGTGCACTGTGAGAGCAGTTTTTGCTCATCAACAAACCTGTAGTTTTCCCCATGCAGAACAGTCCTGTGTTTGAGTTTGTGCTTCAGAAAGAATCTGAAAACAGACTTTCTATCTTGTCTAAAACTGAAGTCTATTCTCTTAGGGGCTGTGATAAAGAATATCAGAATGGGGCTTACGCTTCATTAACTGGATGTTGCGTTACGGCCAGAGCTGATGACTTTGGAGTGGGGAACTGGCTCGAGTCTTTGCTTTGACTCAACATCCTGTAATTATAGGCAAATCACTTAATATCCCCATGTCTACTGAAAAAGAATGTGTCTAAGTATATTGTAACTGGTTCTCGTGTAAATAAAGCACTCCAATACCTTTGGGTCAAGTTCCCGCAAAATAAAACTGCAAAAAAAAAAAAAATCTACTTCTCTCCATTCCTGATATTAAATTAGCAGGGCCACACAAGAGTACCTTGGAAAACTCCTTAAAAAATACATAAATAAAAATAGACCCCAAACTATGACTGGATTCAATAACAAGCATTGGGACAATCTATTGGTTATGTCAATGTTTTTTTAAGACGTTGCACAGAGACTCTGCCTGCTGTACAATATGGCTTAAAGTGTTTTTTGGGAGAAAGAGCTATGATGTGGGTATCATTGGAGCATTATAGTCATTTTTTAAAAACGTCTAAATATGCTGCGTAACATGTCAAAAAAACATTAACAGAATCAATAGATTTCGTAGAGGCATAAACCTATTGGCTTTGCCAGTGCTTGTTTTATGGTATGAATGCAGCTGCTGCCATAGCACAGAGAACAGTGCTGCATGATCCCCGCCATGTCCAAAAGCAGTAGGAGTCACCAAGACCGTGTCCTGCCTCCTCCGCAACACCTACTGATTAATTTAGTGATGAAGGACCCACTGCCTGCCCCAGCATTGACAGGGTGGACATATTTAGAAACCAACCCAAAGGAAATATGAGTAATCAAGTTGACACATGGTTATTGTGTAAATTATTCTGCCATGTTTTTATTTTACTATTATAAAAAATTTTAATTCTAGTACTTGAAGTTTGTTTTCTATTACAAATCGAAAATACAAGACCCAACAGCATGGGACAATCTGCTCATACAAGACAAGGAAGCACTCTGGATCAGTCCATTTCTGTATAAAATAAAGATGCCGCTCATGTGAAACAAACTGCAAAAAGTAATTTAGCGATGGCATTTTTATAGTGTTGTTGAAAAGGATTGGTGGATCAATGTAGCAACAGTACAGTGCTCTAGGGCTCAGATAAGAACAATGTCAGGTAAATGGAAAATACGAGAAGGGGGGGGGGGGCAGTGGACACAACCAGCAGCAGGCGGAGTGCAGCACCTCCTACAAAATTGTCTGGATCCTCTCACTTTTTTACATTTACAATTTAAGCAATGAACACTCCTCGCCACCTGTCAGACAGATCGTTTCTGGCTGACCTTCAAATCAACCATAAAGACTCTGCCGCTCAACAGGTTTATCAGTCTTACTTAAGATAGCTAAAGGCATCACACAAGACCGCAGCTCGCCTCCGACCCATGTCTCTGGTCAGCTGGTCAAAAACTCAATTTGGAAAAACTACATTAGGGTACTTAATAGATCTTTGTGGGAAAGCCAATTCATCTAACAAAATTACTAATACAGGGTCTTGCGAAACCACACTACCTTGGAACTCACAACTCTTTCTTTTAGTTTAAAGGAGTTTGAGGAGCGGAGAACGGCCGACTTTAGAGCTGGGGAAACAGGTTCGAGCCTCGGCGTCGGCCAACATCCTGAGATTCGGGGCAAATCACTTAGGGGCATATTAACAAGCCAGGGGATAAAATTATCGCCGCTTTAGCGGCAGAAAACTGCCGCTAAAACGGCGATAATGGGCTTGATAATATGCTCTATGGACTTCCAATTGAAGCCCATGTTAGATGTGAAGGGCATCTAACATGGGCTTCAATTGGAATTCCATAGAGCATATTATCAAGCCCATTATCGCCGTTTTAGCCATGCCTGCCAAATATGAATGTGTCCTTGTGTAACGTAACCGGTGCTCATGTAAAGCGCTCCAATACCTTCGGGTCGGTTCGCGCTATAAAAATCTGCAAAGATAAATAAATATCTGACCTTGTGAAATATTCCATTACTTTCAACATAACTGATGGGAGTGGAAATGGCGTATACTTGGCAACCTTCAGTCTTGTCCTACTTTTGTTTTTAAAGTGGGTGGACATCTATATTTTCTTTCCACCGAGTGGCAAGGGTGAGGACATCATGGACAAATATTTTCCATAGTGGCGGGTGTCTCCTACCTATCTATGCCTTGTAGCAGTACAAAGAAAACCTAAATCCCACCCTAAATAGAATATATGTGGGGCACACATGAACTGTCAGAATGGCACCTTCCAGTGTTAGCATTAACAGGCAAGTGCTTTATATGTGCGGGTGGGTACCTGCATTCATTTTTCGGGAACGGTACTTATGTATCGTCATCAAACTTTGATCCAGGGCAAGACAGAGAAAAAGACAGAGGAATAGAAGGACAAACTTAGGACAGCAGTGACAGGTGAAACAGCAGGAATGAGACGGAACATGCAAGCAAAAGAGCCCGGAAGTGCAGGGGGCGGAAGAAAGAGGCATTAGGTGGAATCAAGAATAGAATGCGGAGGAGAGGAGCTACCTGCCCCCTCCATTTATTAATTTGACTTTTTAGGAAATGCTGCTAGCATGTTAACTATTAGAGTCACAACTTCCAGTGCCAACATACGGCGTGCACATGAGCTATCGTCATCCTTCTGCGGCGCCAGCTTGGGGAGTCCAAGGGGAATACCGAAATCTATATTTTCAGGGCTAATATGCTGCGTACACTGTAAATACCAACATCATATACTAGAACACCGGCAGAGAGTATGTGCAAGAGCTTTGGAAGCGAAATAATAAAATGTTTACATGTGACATACATGGTAATTGTCAGAGTCCTGTATTACATCGCTGACATGTTGAAACTCGAAAAAGTTATTAAAATTACCAAAATGCTGAAGACAAAGGAACAATCGAAATGATATCTTACAGCGCCACCGCGTGACGAGCTCAAGAACTGCAACTATGTTTCCTGACGGTGCCAGCACAGGGCACACAGAGCGACAAACAAGAGAGACACCAATAGCATGCGAAAAGTACCATCGTGTTTACAGGTAGGCAGGGGCACTGTAATTATGCGGCAGAGGACGACCCACTTTTTTAGCAGCGTAAACTACACTATAACAAGAAAAGGCAAATTATGCTGTGTAATGCGGCACATTCTGTGATAATATTACTCAATTGTTGCCAACTTTACACATAGTTATACTATCTGGGGAAACATTTAACATCATTAGTACGAATTTAACACCGAAATACAACGCAATAATCAACTGAAAGATGCCCAGGCAACCTTTGCGAAGGGTCTTCCAGTGCACAGGTAAATGTCTCACCGTTTGGGCAGGAGAATTTGTACTGGAGCAGGGACAAGACTGACTTGAATGAGGCTGATCCCTACCTTGGGGGACAAAGTGAGCTAAAAATGATGGACTGGAATGAAGCCCAAGTGACAGTCACTGGTCGAAATTTCAGCAAGGATTCCACCTATACCCATTGTTACAACCTAGTCAGTGTGTGCTTGAGTGGCACACTGAAACACTGTAATTCTAATAAGTTGAAGTAACTTTGGGACAATAACACTGTATATGCAGTTGTTTTTAGACATATGTCTGATTTATTTTAAACATACAAAGCATTTTACTGGGGATGTAATCATTATCTTTACCAACATAGTCATCCTGGCAGGATTACAACACGGGCTAAAAACTCAACTGTAAATGTCCTGAGATTGGGAGGTAGGAACAAATAGAGAACATTAGCAATTATAATAATTAAAGTTCTGATACAAGATGAAACTCCACAAACACACAATCATTGTGAATACTGTCCCCTGTCTCTCAGAAATACAAACAAAATATTAACCAAAATCTTGTCCTTTTGGATGAATAAGAATGCCCATAATCTGCGCAGTGTCTTTACTCCTCCGCCTGCTACAGTCGCCGTTTAACGCAGCAGATGTCTTCCTGGATGCTACTAAAGCCTTTGATTCACTGAGTGGAGCTATCCGTTAGTGACTCGTGTACGAATGGGCATGGGCAATCGTTTCTTTGGCTGGATTAATCCTCTGCGCAAGCTGTCCACCACTTGTGTCAAATCAATAGCACCTATTCTGCATCCGGTCCAAACAACAGGGGTTCTAGGAGGGGCTGCCCACTTCTACCTATTTTAGTTGCCATTCCTCTTGAGTGACTGGGGTGCACTCTTTGCCAATACCACTCAAAATGTGGTTAGATTTCAGATCACACTCACATCATCAAGCTCTGTCTCACTGGCCATGAATCATCTATCAGATTTGGTTTTCTAGTAGGCATTTTAATAACCTGGGGCAAAATCGGTCATATTCCCATTGACTCTGGGCACCAAAAAATGCAACCTTGACTTCCCTCTGGAGAGGGTGGGAGGGGACATTGGTTGAGTACCTGGAGATTTTGATTAGCTGCGATTCAAAGGTAGTCCTCAAACGTCAGTATGAGTGACACACGGTAAAATAGAGTAACAGGCGAACCGATGGAGCTGTCCTTGTCAAGCTGCATTTATACTCGTTTCTGAACATTCTGGTCATTCGAACTAAGCAGTTCTTCATTGAATTGTGGGCACTCATGATCAGTCAGGCAAGCGACTGAAAACAGTCCAGAAGTGGGTGGGTTACCCTCACACTACCTTATGGAGAGACTGGATACTCCACACCTGGCTTCAAACTATGTTATCTCTGTGCCCAGGCGCACTTGCACTTTCTGGTTCTATCCTCTCTGCTTTCATCAGACCCTTAACCACTTCTAAATATTAAGGCCCTAATACCGCATTTATATATCACACATGATAAAAAAACAATACCGTGGAGTTTGTTATTTATCGAGTGTGCTAAGTAACACCAATAAATAGTTTTTGGGGAACAAAATATGTATTTTTGTGCTACCTGCACCAAAATCTGCTTGGTGTGATAAATACCACACACTTTCCCCCTTTTAAATTCTGACAGGTATGACCTGCCGAAATTTAATGAAGGGTGAAATATTTAATGTGCCCCGTAATTACCAGATGCATTCCATAATATCCAACTCTAAATTCTGATCCTTGCTCAAACAGGAGTTTAGGCAGGGACCGGAACATTCTGACCACCTTGTAATCAGGGCCTAAAAATGTTGCTTTACACGGTGAAGGCTAGGCAATGATTTCCTTACTATACAGTTCCATTGAGGAGGAAGAGGTGCAGGATAATCTGAGGGCCAGAGAGTGATGGAGGAGGACTGAGGAAGAACTTTTACAGATAAGTAGTGTACTTTCTGTTGCACCAAAACTAGGCTGCGTCCTACCACGGCTGAATAGTGTCATGAGTACTTCAAGGATATCACCGTCATGTAGCCGCACCACTCCATCTCACTCCCTTGATGGCCCTTCTGGGATACATCAGAGATGTAACATGAAAGGTCTTTAGTTAACAGCAACTGCACCGCTTCGGGCAAGGAGGTGAGGTCTATGTGCTGGAAGCGAGACGCAGCAAGGCAACCCAGGAGTAGTTAAAGGATCTCACATCCTGTGATAACACAATGGATATCCATGTGTCAACACTACCACAGGCAGTCAGGCCAAGAGGCATATGGGCCCCTAAGCACACTTTTGGTTAAGTCAAGACAGAGGCCTGGAGCGGTTCTCAAATGCAAAAGGACAATAGTTATCCCATAAGTGATGGGTGTAGGACTTCAGAAATCTCATGTCTGTATTTGTCTCAGTCTTGATCCTAAAAGCTGCTTCTGATTAGAGGGCCGAGTCAGATAGAGGGGCGGATGAACAATGTAAAAGGTGTCAGACATTGTAAACCTAATCACCTTAAAGTCACATTAGAGTTCATAACTCGGCCTATTTGAGAATCTTAGCCATTATTACGTACTATGCACCTTGTATAACTGCATTCTGTTTTTCTAAAGTGTGTACACTTTATTCCACTTTCTTTTCACAATAAAAGTGAATATTTTTTGACTGACATTAGATCTAATAAATGGTATCTATTGTTAACAAACTGAGGAGTAGAAAGGTGGTAGTTGTTATTGAATTAAAAGTTAGCACCTAAACTTTCTTACTGATTTATCGCTGCAGTTACTATTTTTTTTCCCAAAATGTAGTTAAACATAAGGGCTAAAATATTAACAGCAATAGGTGCCAAATGACTTTCGTATTTGCATTTTTTTGCAAAATAAAACCCAGCTTCAAAAGGCACTGGGGACAACAGTAAATCACCACATATCAGGTAGAAACCAAATAGTTTCTACTTCTGGTTCCTTAGTCCTGGAGAAAGGCATACCGATCCATCAAACAGGCCGAAACGTAGTCAATATTTTAAATTGTAGGTCAGAAAAAAGGGCAATTTCACAAACAGTTAAGGGTTTAGTACAATTATGTTAAGCAGTCTGCTCAAAGCACTAAAGGCTTGGTAGTCATCACTTGCGTTTGACTTAAATACATGTAATAGTACGCTTAAATAAACATGTGTTTCTACAGTAATCCGATTACACAGGTGACTTCACCTCTGCTATTTCGAACAAAAGGACGCTGGTCCAAACATAATTGTCATGCTGTGGTTAACACCCAATCTAAAAATAATAATCTTTTACAAAGGAAGACCACAAAACGTCTGACGGAAAATGCTTACGTTGATTTTATCATTAAAACTTTGTGAATATGATTTTACAACTTTAAGGGGTGGATCGTGCTCTTACAGACACCTAGAATGATAAATAATGCTGGGTAGGATTTCTTTTGACTTCGGATGATAGAAATCTGTTCAATATAGTGTGGTACACCAGGTGGGCGTGTTGGATTTAGTTCGACTTTGAACTAAGCTGGGTCAATTTCATTCAAAAGGTCTCAAACCCTTACTAGATGCTACGGTAGGAGAAACGTTGCGGCATATGGAACCTACCCAGGTAAATGAAATGAAATAATATTTATAGAGCTCGTGGTTACCCAGAGGCATCCCAGCGCTAGCAGGCACTCAGTGAGGAACAAAGAATTACTGAAAAAGAAAGGTTTTCACCAATTTTCTGAACGTAAGATGATCTGGTTCAGAGCGTAAATGTAGTGGAATACGGTTCCACAATTTGGCCCCATTATATGAAAACATTCGGCCTCCACTGCGAGCACGTTTGATCTTAGGTACAGCAATTAAGCCTTTGCTCCCTGACCTAAGATTACGATTAGGGACATATCGCCGATTCCAAGAGCGGATCAGGGGCGGGCCCCTTCCTGCCAAGGTTTTATGGATAATACAGAGCGCTTTAAATTGTTCTCTTTGCTGGACAGGAAGCCAGTGGAGAATATCGAGGGCCGGCTTAGCCGAGGTCCATTTAGGGATGTTCATCAGCATGCGAGCTGCCCAATTCTGTACAATTTGAAGTCTATTAATTGTAGCCTGGGGGGCTCCAAGGTAAATTGCGTTAGCGTAATCCAGCCGCGACAATACAATGGCTTGTACAAGTAAACGTCTTGCTAGAAATGGCAACAATGGCAGTACCTTTCTAGTCTCCAGAGCAGTCCATAACAGTTCGCTGCTACTTTACATGATTGTACCTTAAAATCTAAGTTACAATCCATCCAAACTCCTAGACTCTTAATGCAGCTCTTTGGGACTGGGGGGGAACCCAAGCAGCTGGGCCACAGATGGTGAATATCAGAGGGAGCCGATTTCCCAAAGAGCATGAGCTCAGTTTTAGACCCATTAAGCTTCAAGAAAGAGCTGCTCATCCAATCAAAAACCACCTGAAGGCAAGCTGCCAGATCAGGGTCTGAGTGATTTGGCTGCTTCAAGGAGACAATCAATTGAGTATCGTCGGCATAAGAAACCACCTGTATCCCAAAAGGGAGGATGGCTTCTGCTAGCGAACTCATATACACATTAAACATCGTGGGGCTCAGGGAAGATCCCAAGGGACTGAGTACCATTAACAACCCTTCCTTTGGGGATAGAAAAGCTCTTGGGTGGATCCAAGCAAAGACTGCTCTTTGCAGACTGAAAACTAACTGACTAACTGAAAACTCACTGCACTCCAGCATTGACAGCAGAGATGTAAACCAATCACTGTTGACCAGTGCGTAGGATGAGGACCATACCAAGTGCTTCAAAGGACCAGTCGACACCCTATCTGGCCGGCTCAGGATCTCACTTCACTTCAAGTAAGAGTATATCAAGTTGAAATACCTCATTACGTCATTTTCGTGCCACTCCCCCTAAACAGATATTTGATTTAGGCATATTTCCTGTTAAGCTCATACTAAATCATTTTGTTAGTAAAAGGATTTGTTAAAGGCAGTGCTTAATTTGTACCAGCGGTTAGGCCCATTTTTGAAGACCAGGTTTTATTTTCCATCATCAGTCTGACTGAATCAGCAGAGATACAAAGGCAGCAACAGGAGAAAAAGAAGGGAGAATATAAAAAAATAGCAAAACAACGAAAGGGAGAAAATGAGGAGGAAAAGAATCTACAAGAGTGGGATAAAGGGATTGGACGTGTGGAGTGGTGGAATAAAGAGGCATGAAGTAGAATAAAGATGAGGCAACCCTGGTCTCTGGCAATGTTAGCATTTGGCAGTATCGGCCCCTAAGAAAGCCTGTCTATTAACACACTTTATTATTATTATTTTTTTAGTAAATTGAATACTGCATAAACTGATATTCTGAAATAAACGCTATTTCATCAGATCAAATCTAAAGGGATAGAGTGTATTATTCGTTATTATGGATATGAAAAATGAAAACATTCCAGGCAGTTGAGGGGGCAAGAAAGAGAGCAAGACTTTTCAATCAGAAGATATCATTTTGTTGTGTAACACACAATTAAAATGGGCACCGGTTCGTTAAGCAGCATTCCTTTTCTTAACTAGCTATACAATACAATTGTTCTATTGCACCTAATCAGTCATAAACCTCCCCTGTCCTTCGTAATAGCTGCTACCACCTCAGATCAAGGGCTGGTCTGTGCATGGTCACTTGCTAAATTCGACGGAGGCCCAGCAATTACGAACGTGATGTGCAGAACTACTAATGTTTGTGTGTTGATCAGTTCGATTGGGCATCTAATTGGCCTCTCACTTCTCTGACTAAGTGGAGTGGTGTGGCTCACTGGTTAGAGGCAGCAGACCCGGAAGCAGAGGACGGCCCGGGACCAGGGTTCAATTCCCGACGCGGCAGGGTCGTGGACCAGAGCCAGCGGCCTTGATAATTCTCACCTCGGTGCCTACTCTAACCAGGGATCACACTCGGCAACTCTGGGCATTAGCTTGCCTCATCTCCACAACGGCCTCCCACATTCGCCGGGGATGCCTGGTTTCACCTTGGAGATACCCAGGAGGGACCATCTCACAGGGATAGCCAGGACAGGTTCCCCAGCGGTCTACAGCGCCAGGACGCCTCAGGGCAGCAGTGCGCTTTACAAGACGCATACATTTACATTTACTAATATTTATTTTTGTAGGTTAAGGGCCGCCATGAGTTTCTTGCCATGATAGGCCAACCTGTACAACACTTTAGGATTTTTACTTTATCAGTAGGTAAGAAAATAGTGCAGAATAATTATCTTTAGAAAGTGACTATTGGCTATTCATTTTTTGGAAAGGAGGACCTGATGCGGAGACAGAACAGAAGCTGTATTTGATTACTTATATACAGAGATATTTTAAGGCATGGGCAAAGTGGGCTCTGGCCCAGAGCCCCAGCCTTTCAGGCCCCCCCCGATAGAGCCAGCTCTGTCCCGCAGAGAATCTTTCCCTAATGACCTAGCATAATCGTTTGTTTTAAATACCATTTTCTGTTAATTTACTTTTAATGTGGGTGATGAGTGAGAATCTATAACAGACATTTTGCAATTTTCTCTGGATATTTGGTGTAAACACATTAAGAATTTAGACAAGTATGCCAGTGCACTATCAGTGACTACACCAAAGAGGGAATGAAAGAGCTGAAACTGGATCGTAAATTGAAATCTGTTCCAAACAGGGGCCCCCAAAATATGTTTGGCACAGGGCCCCCAAAATCCTGAAGATATCCCCGCTTGTATTTGTAATTATAGCTCAGTTTGGGGATGAATAGTGCCTTTACTTATTATATGTAATAACTAGACCTACTAAAATGCATAATTAAGTATTGTATTTCTAAATATGCTGCAGTAGGTAGGTTAGAGTTGTATAAATGGCAAACTTGAGTTAAAAAATAGGGACTTTTTAATAAAGGCCTAATTCAGCGAAACAACAAAATAAAGAAAACTGTTTTAATTTAAATGGAGGTTAATCTCCATTCAATGGGTGGGTGCCGACTTCAGAAAGAGTTCTTGAATCAATCTGCATTAATTTCACACGTGGGGTGACGCACGGAAATACTCTGCATGCCTTTACCACGCATATGCTTTTACCACGTATGCCCTTTTCACCTGGGAATGTTTGCGTTCGAATTCGAATTAAATCCTTCTATTCGCACTGAAAAGGCTTATTTTGCAAAAACATTATTGCTTGCTTCAGTAGATAGCTGTCAGCTGGCCACATTCACAAGGATGAGTTTCTGCTCCTCCTGGTTTTTGACCTAAAAACACTAAGCACACTGGGAACAGTAGTTTCCCTTTCCCCAGTACGCATACGGGCTGCACGCCCAGCATGCTTAGTGTGGTTGGTTGAAAACTCAAGCGTGGCTGAAGGATACCCTCGTGACGTGGCCAGGTAACGGCGGTGCAGTAGTTGCAGTTTATTTATATCTGTTTTCAGTTCCGTTGTTGCCTTATGAATCCCCAGGAGTCAATGTTCTCACTCTGTCTTGTGTGTAGAACGCCCATTTATTTCCTTGTCAATCTAATGCATTCTGGGCATTGTAGTGTTGATTTGCTTCCATTCAATGAAGTCTAGAACACACCTGGTAGAAAAGTTTGTAGGTGCCGGGTCTAAAACGGGAAACCATGTCTCTCGTTAAATGGAGCTCTGTGGTCACGCCAAGAAACAGCCTTTTCAACGAGGTTCTTACCATGTTGTACCTCTACCACGCATGCTTTTATAACGCAGATCCTTTTACAACATATGCCTTTACCACGCATTTAAAGTAAGTTCAGGGGTGTGGGGGGTCTTCCCCACCCATACTTTGTTTATATATAAAGATATATATACACATAAACAATGTGTGGTAAAGACATACGTTGTAAAAGCATATGCTTTCTAAAAAATAAAATGTGGGGTAAAAAGATGCGTGGTAAAGACATGCAGAGTATTTCCCTGCGTTGTTCCGCCATACAGTCAGTCCTAATTTAGTGATCTAAGCATTTGCTGATGCCATCACGTGTTCGCTCCATCTGAATGATGTGAAGGCGGTCAGGGCCAGCTTGTAATTTCATGCTTCTAGGTCAATAAACTGGATAACGATAACTCCTAACATTTCAGAGCTTGGGCACAGCGGACTCTGCAGGGTCAAGCAATATGCAAAGGAGCAACTCATGCCTGACACAGAATAACTTGAGCGCTGTGGACTGAAGTCCGTGCAATCAAGCCTTCTTGTTACAGTCCCACGTGGTAGAGAAGAGGAATGTTAAACACGGGGCCCCAAACTCGGTTTTGGCATCGCTTAAAAACTAGTTCTTCTGGTTTTAATGTGGACAATTATGGGTCTGAGTCAGGCTGCAGATGAGCTACCGTGAAAATAAAGGAATGATCGCTGATGGGCCAGACGGTTACATCAACTCACTAGGCAGACAGAGAAGGGAGACAATTCAGAGAAACTCACTCAGTGAAGGGGTCGCCACCGCTCTATACAAGAAGTGCAGATAAGTATCGAATCCAGACATATCGTGTGTCCTGCACTGCCTGTTTACAGGCCTTTTACAACAGTGAGAGGCAGTATAAACAATGCAGGTGGTGCTGTTTTCTTTGGACCCGTCCATATGGGTGGGTGGGGGCGGTAATGGGGGGGTTCCAGAACAATATTCTCAATTTTACATCTCATAGGAAACTTTGCTCTCATTTCCAGAAAAAAAATAACCCATTGAATAGAATGGGAAGAAATGGACACGAAATTGGGAGTTATATTCCTATGAATGCCATTGATTGGATTGGTGTAAATCCATTCTGCAGCTTTTGAGATATTTATGTCACAATACGATGTTGGGTAGCTTTCAAAGAGTGAATTATAGGACTGTCTTGATATCGGTTTATACCTTTACCAGAGTTTCTCAAATATGCACATATTTTAAACATTAACACAGAAGTTCAGGTACTCTGTATTCAGAGTTCTTACTTGCTCCTGAGAAGGGCTGGTACTCTCCCATTAACTGTTTTCCAGCAGTCCTGAAAAGGGCAGATACTCTCTCTTTCAGATTAAATAAATGCAAGTTGCCCCCCCCCCACCCCACCCCCAACAGGATATTGCGGCATGGATTAGGAAATCTTGCGGCATTAAAATGGAAATCTTGCAGCAGACCATTACATTATTGCATCATTTTTGCAGCACCTTATTGTAGTGCCATTTCATAGTTATGTCCTAATAAAATGAGAATATGCATGAAAAAACGTGGTGTAAGCCCTCCTAATCACACAACATGTCTGTCACCTACGATCTAATCTCCTCCTGCAAGATTTAATGAAAATGTATTAACCTTGGATGTTATAAATAGATACCCAGCTGCTCGCTGCACTGAATTGCACAGCGAGAAACTGCAAAAATAAAATCAGGGTTCAATCCTGGTTTCCTCTTTGACCAAACTGTGTGCTCTAAGGTAATGCTTTATTTCACTGAGCTTTTTTTGTTTTTATTACCAGATATGAGAGCACCTTCAAATATGTGTGTTAAGGATGTGAGCTGCACACAAAAATCTCTTGTGTTTGCTGTAATAATCTATAATACTGCTCCAGCTTCCTGCTCGACCAAATTGTGTGATCTTACGCAAATACTTTTTCACTAAACCTCATTAATATTTATTACAGATATGAGAGCATCTTCAATGATATGAGCTGAGCATGTGCACTCTACCGAAACCTCTCTTGCATATGGTTTGATTGATTATAATGTGGTCTTATCTATAATAGCAATATAGATCACATGTAGTGGGCATGTGACAACTGACTAGTCTCTTGGGGTCAGATGTACGTCCCTCGGAGCTTGCGAATTGCAATTTGTATTTTTTTGCGACTTGCAAACAGTGACGTACAACAGTGTCTGAGACACTGTTTGCGATTCCCAAATGGGTCGCAAAGGACCTGCCCCATTAATATTCATGAGGCAGGTTGCATTTTGCGACCCATTGGGAATGGCCAGTACTCACAGGGATGGTGACCTGCTAGGGTGTATGCATATATATATATATATATTTTGTTTAATGTCAACTGCACTCTCCATTACAATGGTATATTTCCTTGTTTGATCTGTCTATAACTTTACCCCCCCTCCATGGATGGATCTGCACCAATTTTGGCAATCACAAGAAGAGTCGGCTAAGTCAGGCATGCCAATTTTCAATTCTTCGCCGCATTTTCGATGACGTTTACATATGCGTGCTATCAGGGTGGATCATATCGCTCAGGCTGCACACAAGAAAAGTTTAAATCCATGAAATTACCAGCACAAAGCAAAGATTTGGAGAATTAAAAATGGTGTGCACTGTACCACGTTTTTAGGTCTCGCCTGAGCCAGCGCTTTAGCGCTGCTCTGGCAAAACTTATAGTAAGCGAGTTTTGGAAGTGCAAACAGTGGCTTTTCAGGCCTCCAAATACAGTGCATGTGCGCCGTCCGGGCGCGCGCACCATTTGGAGGCCTGAAAGCACTCGTTTGCTTTCACTTTCGCCGTGATGTGATCGCGATCGCGATCACTTTCAGCGCACCATTTGGCAGCCTGCGTGCCCGCCCCCACTCCCCCCTCCCACGCCCTCTTCATCAGCTTCAGTGCGCGCTTGTTTTGCATTACGCCACTGTTCTCTGCACAGTACAGCAAACATGACTCTGGAGCAGCAACCGCAGTCCAACAGGCTGTTAGGGACTTGGCTTTATTATATCGTAACAAAGCGTTTTTACGACTCTCCTAATACAATATGCACCTCCCATCACTTCCTCCATAGGAGGATAATTCGAGGTCTACTCCCAGTGTCCCACATACGAAGATTAACATCAGTAGCGCACCATTTGGCAGCCTGCGTGCCCGCCCCCACTACCCCCTCCCACTCCCTCTTCGTCAGCTTCAGTGCGCGCTTGTTTTGCATTACGCCACTGTTCTCTGCACAGTACAGCAAACATGACTCTGGAGCAGCAACCGCAGTCCAACAGGCTGTTAGGGACTTGCCTTTATTATATCATAACAAAGCGTTTTTACGACTCTCCTAATACAGTATGCACCTCCCATCACTTCCTCCATAGGAGGATAATTCGATGTCTACTCCCGGTGTCCCACATACGAGAATTAACATCAGTATGTGCATTTCGCTACATCAGGGGACCAAGTTGCCACATCTGACATCTGACACCTTGATGGATGGTTCTTCTGTTTTTAGAAAAAAAAAAAAATTTGCAGTTTTATATCGCACAAACTCGACCCCAAAGTATTGTAGGGCTTTACATGAGCAGCAGTTACGTTACACAATGACTCATTAATTGTTTTGTTAGAGCCCATGCCCAGACTCGAACTTGGTTCCCTCCCTCTGAAGACGGCAGCTCTGGACATTACGCCAGAAAAGCTCCACAAATGCCCCTCTCCTGACTCCGGGGCTTTATCTCGCCGGGCTGGACACCGCCCTGGGAGGGCAGTCTGCGGAGCTCATATCCTACAGCAGGCATGGTTTATCAGAAGACCCTGATAATTGGCAGTAATACACTCACTCGGCGACGAGCTGCCACCCGCAGCTTCTCTACCCCGTAGTCCCCTTTGAACTCCCAGATTTACATATTGAAGGTCTCATTAGCATCGGTTCACAGGACATTAGCAGGCAAATCTTCGCTTCACCCGCTGGGGGAACACTTGAGTTTCTTAATCAAGGCTAGATTACATCTCCTCTGCCCCAGACTTTCAAACTACGGCCACACAGCTCTGAGGCGAAGAGGTGGGAGGGACTACGAGGAAGAGTAAACATTTACTTTATCAAGACCTTAGGTACTACCTTCGCTTTACAGTTCGCTACATTATATAAAAGAGCAGTATGTAGGAGGCCTGTATGTTGGCTTCGGCGATATTTGTTTTCTGAAATACGTTCTTTCGAGATCGCTTCAAAATGTATGCCTTGGTACTTTGCAGAAGAGGTAATTGAAATATCTGCCACGTAGCAAACTTACTGACACATCTACATTGAGAGAAGGAGGTTGTGAGAATTATTTTCCATTGTAAAACGAAAACATTGACTGGAAAAAATGAAACCTTTCTGCGAAACTTCCTGGCTGCATTTTTGAAAAACAAGCATTGGCATAGCTAATAGGTCTTGCCTTTGGGACCTTATGAGTGTTAAGCAGGGCTTTAAGTGGGATGAAAAAACTGGGGGTCTCTCAAAGGGGAGTAGCCAATGTAATTAAGGGCGTGGCTTAAAACACTTAAGATAACAAGCATGTGCAATGCAATAGGTCTCGCAGTTACACGAGTTAAAGCTATTGGCATTGTAAACGACAATGCCAATAGGCATTGTTATTTGCAATGTCAATAACTCAAACTCGCGTAAATGCGAGACCTAATGCATTGCAAATGCTTGTTGTGTTTGCAATTTGACTACCCTACCTACAAGCTGCAACCACAGGATTAGTAGTAAAACAGATGAAATGGACACAAGCGCACACGTAAGATGTTACATCCTGGTAATGGACATCAAGGAACTTTAATAGATGTATTTTGGATTACAGACATACAAACATATAGTGATATAAAATCTTTCATATAAATTATTTCATTCATTTTATTTTGTAATTTTGTATTATATATGCAGAATATCTTTATGCGGGTCAATAAGAATAGTAACATTCAAGTATCAGCATTGTATATAACATCAGTGGGCAGGGCGGGGCATTGTGATATACTTGCTGGGGTAGAGTCCTCGATTTAAGTTTGGGTCAGCGTAATCACCAATATAAGCTATAACAGTGGGATTGCATTGATATGATGGCTGTAGCAGTGTATTATGGGAAGGGTAGTTATTTAGGACGGGTATTGAAATAGTTGGGTTGAGGGTATTGGTTCAGTGAGAGGGGTGGAGTCACGTCATACCAATTAAAATAGGGGGGATGTTCGAGCAATGGTTTGAACGCTCTTTTACCAGTGGAGATCATGTTGGGAAGTTGATTACATTCGAAGAAGTCAAAAAGGTATGAAAGTTGGTCTATGTCGGTTTGCGTTCAGATATCGCGCACTAAGAAGGATGTGTTAGAGAGAAAACGAGGGAGAAAACCTAGGTGGTTGCACTGAACAATAGGAAATCTTAATGATATAGGTCGTTGTAGTACGATAGAGGCTCTTTCAGGTAAAATTGTTGCAGCGTGTATTTACGCTTTTAGAGGGAAAACGCTGTGCAGGGTCAGCTAGAAAACATGGCATGGGTGTTTTGTATTTTGTATAATGTTACATATTGTCTGTATTTTAAGATATAGATATTTGAGTTTACAAATCTAATAACAATGTTCTTTTACTTGTAGTGAACCCCTAAAGAAGGGCCATTGACGGCCCAAAATGCATTGGGTAGAATAAGATTGACTGAGGAGGTTTCGTGTATTCTTGCGTGCCCAGAAAAAGGCCTGGATGGCCATATCTGTTGCATGAGAAACTTTTTTGAACACACCAGCATCTTAAGTGTGAAATAATGAGGACAATAAATACATTTACGAAATGTACTGGAGTAATTGGAATAATCATTTTCAAACTTGGATAAATGGAAGATATATTTGTGTGAGAATCATTAAGTACGTTGTGCACCTGTATAGGGAGTGAATCTTCGCCCCATTTTCGATGTTGTATGCCAATTTTCATGCCATTCCATGCAGGGAAAAAAATTAAAATGCTAGAGGGAAGGGTGGATGGAGTTAAGAGATGAGTTTTCCCAAGGTAAAATTTTCTTGCGGCCACAGGAAAAACAGTAAACAGATTTATCACACACTTAGAATGAATGTAGCTTGACTCAAAGTCTCTTTACATTGGAATGGGGTAAATCTGTTAAGTGGTTTGCAGATATAAACAATCAAAAAAAGGTAGCAGTTAGGCTTTATGGGGTTAACACTCTTGTATATCTCTGACTTTTAAAACTCCAATTCAGAGAATCAGAATTAATGTCCCATACCTATTGATTTTTTTGTCAAATATGATTGATTCCTAAAGAGTATTTTTTTTTATGCCATCTAAGTGTGATTTATGCAAATCACGATTTTCACACTGCAGAAAAGGTTTCACATCAATGCTGGTGCCCTTTGAGAGGTGCCCAACAGCAAGGGGTGGCTGGGGTCACTCAGAGGCATGGCAAATAGTGAAGAAATGTATAAGAAAATGTTATCCCTAATTGACACAGCTGCTATTTGTGACCAGCAAAATTGTAGAAAATTGAGATTTCCATGAAAATCGTAACTCCTTACAAGAAAAATGGGATGTCATCAGTGATGTCACTGACCATGTCACGAATGATGTAATATGCGACGTCATCAGCAGTGCATTGCGGGGCGCGAGTTAAAGTTAGCTCAACTAACTATAACTGCCGAATTTCTCTGGTTTTGTACAAATTAAATGTCCAACTAACTAGAAAGTCCCTGAAACCTGTGTTTTTTTCAGTGAATTTCTAAGGTTTCTAAATGCTAATTTCTAACTATGCCTACAGAGGTAGGACATGTACAGAAAAGCAAGAGCAATGCAGAAAGAGGCAACAGAAGTCCAGAAAGACGAAGAAAAGTGCAGAAAGAAGCAAGAGATATGCAGAAAGAACCAACAGAGGTGCAGAAACAGGCCTTGTTGCAAAGTCATCCTGTGCCCCCAACTTTTTGCTGATTGGTACTGGTGGTAACGGACTCTGACTAACCAGGCCCGGAGCCAGTGCTATGCTGAAAGACACTTAGAACACAGTGAAAACACCTACATACACTAGGGTACACTATGGGTTGGGGTACCCCTGTGATTGGCATGACCTACCCTGTAAGGCCTTAGTACATAATAGGGCAGGGGGATTAAAACTACCTCTAACTCAGAGGTGCAGAAAGAGGCAAGAGAAGTGCAGAAAGAAGCAAGAGGTACAGAAAGAGGCAAGAGTGGTGCAGAAAGAGGCAAGAGTGGTGCAGAAAGAGGAAAGAGGGGGCAGAAAGAAGCAACAGAGGTGCCAAAAGAGGCAAGTGAAGTGCAGAAAGAAGCAAGTGAAGTGCAGAAAGATGCAAGAGAGGTTCAGAAGCAAGCAAGAGAAGTGCAGAAATGGCAAGAGAATTGCTGAAAGAAGCAACAGAGCTTTAGAAAGAACCAAGAGAAGTACAAAAAGAGGCAAGTGGTGTGCAGAAAGAAGCAAGAGCAGTGTAGAAAGATGCAAGAGAGGTTCAGAAGCAAGCAAGAGAAGTGCAGAAATGGCAAGAGAATTGCTGAAAGAAGCAACAGAGGTTTAGAAAGAACCAAGAGAAGTGCAAAAAGAGGCAAGAGGGGTGCAGAAAGATATAGGAGAGGTGCACAAAGAAGCAAGAGGGTTACAGAAACAGGCAGTCGGTGCAGAAAGAAGCAAGTGAGGTGCAGAAAGGCTAGAGAAGTGCAGGAAGAGGCAAGAGAATTGTTGAAAGAAGCAACAGAGGTGTAGAAAGAAGCAAGAAAAGTGCAGAAAGAAGCATGCGAGATGCAGAAACAGGCAAGAAAGGTACAGGAAGAGGGAAGACGAGTGCAGAAAGAGACAACAGGGGTGCAGAAAGAAGCAAGACCGGTGCAGAAAGAAGCATGGAAAGTGCAGAACGAAGCAACAGGGGTGCAGAAAGAGGCAAGAGAAGTGCAGAAAGAAGCAAGAGTTGTAGAAACAGGCAAAAGAGGTACAGAAAGCGGGAACAGAGATGCAGACAGAGGCAAGAGAGGTGCAAAAACAGGTAAAAGGGGTGCAGAAAAACAAGAGGGGTGCAGAAATTTGCAAGGGAGGTGCAGAAAGAAGCAAGAGCAGTGCAAAAGAACCAACAGAGGTTCATAAAGAGGCAAGTGAGGTGCAGACTGAGGCAAGAGAGGTGCAAAAAGAGGGAATAGGGGTGCAGAAAAAGGCAAGAGAGATGCAGATATTTGGAACAGTGGTGCAGGAAGAAGCCAGAGCAGTGCAGAAAGAACCAACAGAGGTGCAGAAAGAGGCAAGAGGTGTACAGAAAGAGGCAAGTAAAGTGCAGAATGAAGTAAAAGATGTGCAGAAAGAACCAGAGGTGGGAAAAGAGGCAAGAGGGGTGCAGAAAGGGGTAGGAGAGGTGCACAAAGAGACAAAAGGAGTACATAAAGAGGCAGAAGTGGTGCATAAAGAAGCAACAGAGGTGCTGAAAGAGGCACAAAGGGTGCAGAAAGAGACAAGACAGGTGAAGAAAGAAGGAACAGAAAGAGGCAAGAGTGGTGCAGAAAGGAAAGAGTTGCACAAAGAGGGAAGAGAAACAGGCAAAAGGGGTGCAAAAAGAAGCAAGTGAGGTGCAGAAAGAGGCGGGAGAGGTGCAGAAAGAGGCAAGAGAAGTGCAGAAAGAGGCAAGAGAAGTGCAGAAAGAGGCAAGAGAAGTGCAGAAAGAGGCAATAGAGGTGCAGAAAGAGGCAATAGAGGTGCAGAAAGAGGCAATAGAGGTGCAGAAAGAGGCAATAGAGGTGCAGAAAGAGGCAAGATAAATGCAGAAAGAAGCAACAGAAGTGCAGAAAGAAGCAACAGAAGTGCAGAAAGAGGGAACAGGGGTGGAGAGAGAAGCAAGAGGGGTGCAGAAAGAGGCAAGTAAAGTTGAGAACGAAGCAAAAGAGGTGTAGAAGGAACCAACAGAGGTGGAAAAAGAGGCAAGAGGGGTGCAGAAAGGGGTAGGAGAGGTGCACAAAGAGGCAAGAGTGGTGCAGAAAGAGGAAAGAGGTGTAGACAGAGATAAGAGAGTTGCACAAAGAGGGAAGAGGGGTGCAGAAAGAGGCAAAAGGGGTGACGAAAGAAGCAAGTGAGGTGCAGAAAGAGGCGGGAGAGGTGCAGAAAGAGGCAAGAGAGGTACAGAAAGAGGCAAGAGAGGTACAGAAAGAGGCAAGAGAGGTACAGAAAGAAGTAAGCAGAGTGCAGAAGGAGGCAAGAGAACTGCAGAAAAATGCAATAGAGGTGCAGAAAGAGGCAAGTGAGGGGCTGTAACACTTGCTGCTGCATTTTTGGTAATGTTTGAGCCATTTGAGCTAGAAACAAGGCTTTTTTTGTTCAAATATGCAGATTAGGGAGCAGATGATGAATTCTGTGGCTACAGCAGGAAATATATAATTGTGCGAAAATCGGTGCAGCCAAACAGTCGCATAATTCCAGTGGCCCTGGTCATACCTCTGTCTAGGTCCACAAGTGCTCCTCAGTAATTACTTCTTTTTTGTCTCACTGAGTTCATAGTTGAGCTTCTATGGAAACGAAGAAGACTAAACCTTCCAAACAATTGAATCGATGTCATGAGTTACCACTCCACAACGCAGACTACTATACCACATAATTACTCTCCATAACACATAATCCCACGCTACGTAATTCCTATACACTAAATACCACATACTTTCTATTGACATAATTTCACTGCACAACATACCACATAATTCCACTACATACAACGTACATCCACTCAACTCTAAAAAACATTAGTAAAAAACTTTTACATTTACAACGCCAATAGCCCTAATTCTCGCAAATGCGAAACCTATTACATTGCAAACCCTTCTTTAACTTCTAGTGCTCAGGAATTCTGCTGCATAGGACTTACAGGAGGTTACAGGAGAGCTTCTTGACCCCCAAAGTCCCTCACGAGTAATTTGGACTTCATCCCCCATCCCGTAATCTGCCAGGAGGTGCGTTTGCATAGTGGTGGAGAAAGGGGGGCATGGCCTCCGAAGACGTCTTAGCAATTCCACTGTGTGGGACTTACTGGGGGTAACAAGAGGGTTAGTTGGCCCCAAAGGACATCCTTGGGGGCCAACTACCCCTCCTATTACCTCCAGTAAGTCCCACACAGCAGAATTGCTAAATTCTAATAGAAGGCTACGTCCCCTTTGCCCACCGCTCCCTGGCACGCTCTTAGATGGAGATTGAAGTCCCCTTCGTTGCTGGGGGTCCTTTAGGGGCCAACTAGCCTACCTCTTACCTACAGTAAGCCCCACACAGTGGGATTGCTGAGAGGTGGACAAAGGCCACGCCCCCTTTCCCCACCACTCTGCAAACGTGCCTCCTTGCGCGTTCTAAGTTGGGGTATTAAGTCCCCATCATTCCTGAGGGTCCCTGGGGGCCAACTAGTCCACCCGGTACCTCCAGTAAGCGCCACACAGCTGGATTGCTGTGAGTGGTCCGACACCACGCCCCTGTTTCACACCACTCTGCAAACACCGCTCCTGGTGCACTGCTGCTTGGGGGATGAAGTCCACTTGAGTCATGAGGGGGCTAGGTGTCAGCTTTTTTTCAAATATATTTTGAGAAAGGGGGCTGTGTGGCCCCCCTTCTTTTAGTATTTTTGGGGGCCTGACCCTTTTTAAGAAAAATAAAAAGGGAAGGGGGCCGTGCAGCCCCGCTCCCGAGGCCGATTTCGGCCCCGGGGACCCCATCCCCCTTGGCATGGCCTCCTTTTTTTAAAATATATTTATAGGGAAGGGGGGCTGCGTGGCCCCCTTCCCTGGGCCAATTTTGGCCCCAGGTACCCCATTCCCTGGGGCTTGGCCATTATTTTTATAGTGAGGAGGGGGGGGGCGCACGGCCCCCTCCCCAAGCTGATTTCGGCCCCAGGGACCCATCCCCTGGGTCCCAGCCATTCTTTTTCTTTTTTTATCAAAGGGAGGGGGGCCACATGGCCCCCCTCACGGGCCACTTCTGGTCCCGGGGACCCCATCCCCCGAGGCTGGCCCTTAGCGTTGGGGACCGGGTGGACCCCTGGGACCCTGCCAAGCGCAAATTCGGCAGTGGTTCTTCCCTGCCCCCTTTTCTTGTTCTTCATCTTTTTTTCACCCTTTTTCTTGTGACTCGGCAACTTCCTGCTTTGGATTGTTGACAGCCAATCAGAGTGAAGCTCGTGCCCGGGCGGGTTCGCAAATACCTCCTCGGTGCTCTGATATCGATATTTTAATTTGTCAGAGAACCACTGAACGGATTTATACAATTTTTTTAAAAAGCACGCTTTCTAGACCAAGACCTACCTTTTTGCCAAATTTGGTGTAATTCCGTTCAGCAGTTCGAGCTGTAGCCTGTTTCAAAATTCCTATATAAATTAACATGGAGAAAACGTGTTTTGGGACCCCCCCCCTTTTTTCTCTGCCCCCGCTTAACGAATCACCCTGAAACTTTCAAGACAGGAGCTGACCGGAGCGGCCCATTAGTTTTGAAAATTTCGAGAAGATTCGTCAACCGGCGCCAAAGATATTGGCAAATCAAAAAACGCTTTGCTACGGAAACTAGTTCCAAACTAAAACGATAGATCGATAGATAGATATGTATTATATTTAACAGTTAATAGTGTAATATGGTCCAATATTTCCAATAACGCCATGGCGGGGCTCATAAACCAAGAGGCCGATGTCAGAGTGGTTTGGAAATGCCACCAGAGCCCCGAGACTGTTCCACATTACACATTCAGGCACTCAGACGGATTTAGTAGGACCGTCCAGTTCCACACACCGTGCACAAACAATTTTCGAAATCTTGAGCACTCAGCTTATGTGAATTGATTACAATTTGGTTTTGCGTTAATATGATACCCAGGCACTTAGCCATGAGTACAAAATACAACTGCCTATCAATATACATAGATACTGTGACAAACGATTGAATATTGCCCAAACAAGGTACCCATCATATTACCATAATGAACCACTATGATGGCGCTGGACTCCAAACCAGACGTATGAGACAAATACTGGCATAGGGATTAATAATAGTACTATACACTGAAAATTGATATTGCCCGGCACCACAATATTAACATCTGTAAAGTCATGCATGAATTGTTTTTAAATTACTTGTATGAATTTAACTCTCAGAATGCCTAGGCAGGACGGGCATTTTTATATACATCAAAACTGAAAAAAGACTCATTGACCGTGAGCAAAACTCATTGGAGTTGAAACGCATTGATGTTTGCTAAATCTTCATTAACTGTGTGTATTACTGAAAGACTGGTGTGCAGCAGTATCCTTTCGTTTTTGAGTGAAAATCAACTGGGGATCTGGTATACCCCCACTGCTCGCACCAACAGTGGAGTGCGCCGCTGTATCACTTTGACCTCTTTGTATCCTTAATATTATATATATATTTTTTTTTTTTTTTAGAGAGACAGATGTATATGGATACGTATTCTATTTAACAGTTAATTGTGTAATATGGTCCAGTATTTCCAATATTGCCATGGAAGGGCTCATAAACCAAGAGGCAGAAGTCAGAGTGGTTTGCAAATGCCACCAGAGCCCCGAGAATGATCCACGTTACATATTACTCGTTGTGTATTCTTTTATATTACATATTTATTTTGGGTAGATACCTTAAAAAACCTATTTTTTTCAAAGAGCAGCTAACTTTGTGCATGGACTGGAATTATTTTGTTTAAGCTTTATCTTGCTTGATAAATGGGTTGATAAATCAAAAGGAAATCGCGAATGTCAGTGGATTTACGCAGTTCTGTGGCTTCACTGTTTAGCTAGCATATAATTATTGATTTAATGTATTTGCAATATGTGACACATACTAATTGTTGTTTCTAGTTCAAAAAGATGAAAATAATATTGCCTGAGCCTGCACCACATAATTCAGGTAACACTGCTTTATATTTTAGTCCTTTCTACAACGTAACTTAGCTCTAGTAGTCCTGACAATGTTCAAGCTATACCAATTTGATTAGGGGCGGTCATTATAATAAACAAATTCATATTTCACAGGCAACTGTGAAATATTTCCCATATTTCATTGTTCTAGTGGTAGATGGGTTTAATAGTACTGCATTTATTGCAATAAAAGCATCAAAACATGTAATATTACACAGTGGTGGTCACCACTGTATAGATATAGTTAGGCCAGAGTTTCCATGGGAAGAGCATTTTTTATTTATTAACTTTGGAATCATTTTACGGATCTTCATGAAGCTTTCCAAAAAAGAAGTTCATCCACCTCAGCTTCTTACTGGAAAGTTTTCCACTGATTCAACAAGTGGAGCGGGGGTGCATGGGGTGTTGCAAAACGTTGATTTCCATGTTGATTTCCACAGGAAACTTTGTTGTTTGTGTTTGTTAGATCTTTACTCTGTTGCAGCTGCTGTTATAGGACTTGATTCCCGTGTTCTGAAAATGTTTTACAAATAAAACATAAGGGGCAAGGGTAGGTACACCCTAATCCCTTGGAACCTGTGGTAGATATCGGGCCTATATTTATTTTTTATTTTTGGCACACGAGTACTGCGGTACTCCTACGGGTCCCACCACAGGTACTACCATGATGGACCGCAGAGATACCGCTCAAGCTTCAGCCCTATGGTACCTCTGTACTGTTATAGGACGACTATGGTAGGTAAAGCTGGAGTGCCAGTACTGCATGAGTACCGCGGTACCCACAAAAACAAATGTCCGTTGAATGTCTGTGGAGGGAAGGTGCAAGACCTCTCCAGAGCCTTGGCCTTGAGGAAAACCTCCCACCGCGCATTGCAGAAGGCCGTGCTGAGTGTAGGGTTGGCAGCAGGGTGGCTCAGGGCCTGGCCAGGAGCCAGTCATTTGTCCAACAACCGCTTCGCACAGCCAAGGGTCGTGCGTATCAGGGGCATGTCCATTGACCAGGCACTGTGTTCAATCCTTCACGGCGTACAGCCAAAAGGCCATGCACAGCGGTGGGGTTGGCTTAATATGATAAAAAAACAGAAATTCACATAATAAAACAAAAAAGGTTACATTAAAGTTATAAGATAAAAAAAAAAAATAGTGTTTAAAAAACAAAAATAAAAACTATATATTCACCAGTTGTATGTTACTCAGCTAATTAGAACTTGGGCACTCACCATGCACTGCTTATGATCTCACATATTACATCGCTCTTGACATTTTAAATGACATCATCTGTGACATAACTGATGACATCTTAAAATACAACACTAATGACATCTCTGGCAGCACCATAGTTAAATAGAGCATAAAGTTGGTCCTTTGCCAAAAGCCACGTGTTGGAGTGGCTGCCAGCAGGGGAGGGGCCATGGCCTGGCTTTTGGCCACTTGTGGCACGCATGCTAGGTTGTGCATCTATGCACAGTACGGTGGATTACCTGCGGCCAGCCCACACTGTGTATGAAGGGGCTGGTCTATGCAGCAGGTGTTGGCGGCAAACTGTAGGTTGGGTGCAGAACCTGGCAACAGATCACAAGTAAAGCCCTTACTCAATGAGGTTTGGC
The DNA here is from genome assembly GCF_964204655.1 of Triturus cristatus. Taxonomy (NCBI): domain Eukaryota; kingdom Metazoa; phylum Chordata; class Amphibia; order Caudata; family Salamandridae; genus Triturus; species Triturus cristatus. The sequence goes on from NC_140590.1 coordinate 1,472,459,751, forward strand.
ACACACAAGACGTCGGATGCAGGGAACTATTGCCTGTGCTTGAAGTTTGGAAATCGTGTCTAGCTAGTTTGTAGACTACAAATGATTTGGCACAACAGTAAAGATGGTATTGTTTCATTTATTGAATTAAACGGTTCATGAGTTATGCTTGAATGCCACCAAAAATTAGTTCATGAACCACTGAGTTTTGATTCATGAGGTACGTTTGTTTCAGGCATGTGTTTTGCCTCTGTTTGTGAAATATTTTAGACTCCCTAATTCGCCATTTGCCCAGATCTATTAACCAATCTTGCGCTTCTCGAAAGCTTGGTCTAGTCACTATGATCTAGTGGAATGTGTGCATGTTCCTTCCCCACACCTCTGTGCAGTGGTGGCTGGCCAACTCTGAAAGTAGTGGGGCATTAATACTCACACGAATGTGAATGAGCAAGAGAGTGCTGAGGGTGAGGGGCGGGAACACACCTTAGCATCCTTATGAGTGCATTGCTCCCCCACACCGATGGAGTCAATATGTGACCAACTTGTACCTACATTTGATATTTAAATAGTTTTACAGGGTGTGATTCATGGGCCCGGGTGTGAGGGCCATGAAATATAAGACAATCCCACCAATTCCTAGTGCAAACACATGGGAGTTACTGAATTTCCATTGTAAATCTGCTGTCCAAAAGTCTTCGCAGCTGCTCAAATTAACTTCCTCTCTAAACCAAGATTTGCAAATAGGTAAGAGATCCTCGTGGTGCCTGTATACAATCCTTAGAAGCCCGGATTATTGCGTTTTAGTCAAAAGCATCTGAAAAGTTTCTGAACACATTTTCAATGAAAGGGCGAAAAACGAATCTGGCACCAGTTCCATTCCACGTTTGTGTTAAGACTGCCCAGTTTTCTGACTTTAGCAGAAAGCAGAACTGACCATCAGATTTTGTAGAAAGAAAGATGGCTTCCTTAACATTTGAATCACACAACCCATGTTTGCCAAATATTCGAAAGCCAAACGAGATTCAGTAGAATCAGAAATGACAGCTATACACACACAGAGACCTAGACTTCGCCAAAGGGATATTGTATGTTGGCTAACATCCTTTGCATATACACTTTATAAATTAAATCTTTGTATGTCACGGCCTTCCGATGAAATGCAGAGCTGCTCCATTTCTCTATGCTGGTCGGGCAACAGAAAGAAAGCGCACTGACTTCCCACGACGTATAATTACAGCACTCCCCTGCCTTGTTCACGTAATGTACTCAAACCTGTTTATTCGTGGAACTCTTCAATATTCTATAAATAGTACACAGTACTATACTCCTTCAGTGCATATTTAAATACCTTTGTATGCATATACTACCTCCGCAGAATGGAATAGGACTCAGCGCTTAACTTGTAAAGCAATAAAGTCTGGCTCAGAAACCCAAAGCCAGGGCGACGAATACCAGGGGTGCTGAGCACCAGGGGTACCTAATCCTGATTTCACCTCATGACTCTTTCTTCCCCCGAAAACCACACACTTCCTGCAATTTTATCTCAATGTTGCAGGCTCGTTTGCATCCCTTCTTTCCCCCAGTTTTTCGGTCTATCTACCTCTTTTTGTGTTTTTCTCTCTCTTGCGCCAGGTGAAAAGTGCCGGTCTCCAAAAATGGTTGGTGGTGTGCTCCACCTGGAACCACCGGCTCAAATTAAGCACGGAGATAGGTTCTTCCATAAGTAAAGTCTGAACTTCAATATGTAACAAAGAGAAGTAGGGCTATCCCCACCCTCGAATAAGTAATAATTACTCCTCAGAATATCCTCACGCCGTCCTTGCATAGCGCTTCTTGGATCTGCGGCTATAAATAAACATACATACAAATCCATTTACGTAATCAGGGAGAACAAGTGCGGCATTACAGTGAGACATTCAAATCCCATTATTCTATCCCAGCGTAGTCTGAATAGAGGACCTTGGGATGGTACAGTAAATCTACATTTTGAGTTGGCCACTCACAAGTCAGGGCAGTACTTTACAAAACTCGTTCGAGAGAATGTGGTGCCCACTTTGGAACTGGGGAACCAGTCCGGACAAAACACCCAATCTCCCCGTGCCTAAAAATGAATGTGATCTTGTGTGATGTAACGGGTGCTCCTGTGAAACTCTCCAATACCTGTAGGTCGAAGTTCGCGCAATGTAAAACTGCAACAACACAAAAACTTGCACCTGTCCAGGATCCACAACTGGCGAATGAGAATCACTGCGTGTTGTTTACAGAGACTACTTGTGTAGATTTTTACACCCAATTTTAGCTGCGTACACAAACTGCATTCATCCTTTAATAAGACGGTGTGGTTCAGACAACAGAAACATCTTTGCGGCCCGAGTGACACGATATTCCAGCATATGTACGCAGTTCAGCTATCTGAGTAATCAAAACATATGGTGAGAAAACGACTGATGACCCCTGTTCATGGGGCCGCCTCGAGAGGCAGGCCTCATCTACAAAAATGTAACTTACACTCTGAAGGCAGGTTTGTGCTCCAGTTTTCTCCGCTCCATGTTCATGGCGTAGATGCGCTATTCTTCCCACCAAAAGTTTCTCGAACCCGAGCCCAGGCTGCCTCGCTCCTGCCTTCCACGGCTCACTTCCACATTCGGAGGCCGGGAGCCGGGCGCGCGGGGCTTCCCGGTCCGGCCTGGTCGGTTACAGGTTGGCTCCTCCCACCAGGAGACAAGTATCTGTGGCAGTCTCCAGGGCCCCCACTGCGCGTGCGAGGCTCCCTGCGGGCGGTCTAAGGCGCTCGCGTGCACCGACTGACTTCCTCTTACAGTGCTTGGGGTAAGCTGTCGAGGCCGCTTTCGGAAGGAACCGAATGAGGCTGTGCTACACACAGTTCACCTCCGAGCCTCAGCCAGACTCAAATCCCAGGCCCGTCTTTGCTCAAATAGCGCTCCTTCTTAGCCACCCTCCCTAGATTAACCACCACCACCTGCACACTTCTGCCTTTTTAAAACGCAGTATATAATGGCCATCACTAAGACACAGCTTAATAGTACTGCTCCTGTGCTATGGTTTCTGTCTGAAAGGAGAAAAGCTTACCCTGCTGCCTGGCGCCGTTGCGTGCCGTACACATTATTGCCTAGCGCCAGGACACACTCCTGTGCTTTACAAATATTCCTGGGTATAATACTCCTCGTTGCTGCTGCTTTAGCTGGGACCACTAATTTTATCTGCCAATTCCTACCTAGCCAGGGATGTCGTGGGGTGAGCCCTGGGGAGAAAGGGGTTGGCTGGGCTGTTAATCAGAGGGCCATTGACTTTCTTTTCCCCTAATCTTCCACCTTGCTTCTGCTGATTTTAGTGGGGTGGTGGGGGAGGTTCTGGGAGGGGGTATGGGGTGCTTCTGTGTTTACATATCAGGTCGGGCTGATGAAATCAGCAGTGACTGGCTTTTTAACACAAATGTATCTTCTCCCTTCACTTGCAACACCTATTCGTATGCTAAGTGAAAATAGTCGTGGGGGAGGGGGCAAAGCAAGATGTAGGGACACTGAAGAGAATTAATATTTATAGAGAAAATGAATAGGCATGAGCGGCCTGGAAAAAAAAAAACACCAAAAAACAGTTACCTAGGCCAGGTCGCACGCCCTAAATCACATCATTAACATCGCCCACAAAAGCACACTTATAATAACCGATTTCCAATCAAACGTTGTTCTGGAATACGGCCAGGAACCCGATGTGAATGGAGCTCTTAGCACATTCGCCTCGGTGTGAAGCGCTACATAACATCTAGAATACAATGCATTCGATGGCACTATAGTGAGTGCACCAGAGAAGCCTGTTTTCGTTTCTGCACCACTTTTGCCGGGACTACAAGGTCCAGACTGCCAGGGGTTCAGCTGACGCCCACGCATTCGCCAGCGCCTGGAGGCGCTTTAAGAACTGCCGCAGGAAGCACGCGAACGTGCCCAGGCTGTGCCCGGGCCAAGTGCGGGCCCATCTGTGCCCATCCGTGACTGGACGAGACTGGGCTGGGCCTATACCCTTGGTTTTGCCACTGGACATCCGTCACCACCTAACTTGGATACCGTTGTGCCCGGATTTAACGACCCAGAGCATCTTACAGCCTGTTCCTCAGCGATACTTGCAGTGGACAAGGACAAGGTAGGAAGGCAGGTTGCCTCATCTGTACTGTACAGATCTCAGTATCAAGCACACGCTGTGTCTGTCAGCTGGGGGTTTCGGCACCTTGATTCCGCAAAGATACCTTTTTAACTCATATAAGCCAATTAAGTCAATAAACTGTCTGCTGCTGTTTCTGGGTTGGAGGTCTTGTGCTGTCGTGTCGAGCTGGTCAGGGGCCGGGCTTGGCTCTGCCCCCCACATCGAACGCCAAAAACACCCACCTGGGATCCCTCCGTTACCTGCCTTTGACGGCCGGGCTTTGCTCCGCTGAACTTCATCCCCCAAGAGCCTCAGGGGCAGGACGCCTCACACCAACGCGCCAGGAGGCGCTTAAAGGCGGTCCCTGTGCTGAGCCCCTCGGTCTGCTGCTGTTTGTGGGTTGGAGGTCTTGTGCTGTCGTGTCGAGCTGGTCGGGGGCCGGGCTTGGCTCCGCCCCCCACATCGAACGCCAAAAACACCCACCTGGGATCCCTCCGTTACCTGCCTTTGACGGCCGGGCTTTGCTCCGCCGAACTTCATCCCCCAAGAGCCTCAGGGGCAGGACGCCTCACACCAACGCGCCAGGAGGCGCATAAAGACGGTCCCTGTGCTGAGCCCCTCGGTCTGCTGCTGTTTCTGGGTTGGAGGTCTTGTGCTGTCGTGTCGAGCTGGTCGGGGACCGGGCTTGGCTCCGCCCCCCACATCGAATGCCAAAAACACCCACCTGGGATCCCTCCATTACCTGCCTTTGACGGCCGGGCTTTGCTCCGCCAAACTTCATCCCCCAAGAGCCTCAGGGGCAGGACGCCTCACACCAACGCGCCAGGAGGCGCTTAAAGGCGGTCCCTGTCCCTCGCTCCGCGAGGACGCGCGCGGGACGTGCCGGGAGAAGACCGGGACAAGGGCGGGACCATCTGTGGCCGTCCAGGGCTGACCAAGGCTGGGCTGGGCCACCCCCCTGATAAGTTATCTGTGGCTGTATGTCCACTTAGTGACTATTTGGTTTGTTGTCTTTCTGTTAGGAAGTTCGTACTATAGGCTTATTCCACACATACTGTATAGAGTGGTCAAGTTAATGTCTACCCGTTCGGGCAAGAGTTTGAGAGGGAGTGGTGGGGGAGGCCCTGGTTGTGTAACGGGTACCATGGACCAGTTTATTACCCGCGTTGTCACAGTTATCGAGAAGGAAATCGCCATGACAGAGCGGCGTCTTTCTCGGGGACATCTTGCTGACAAACGGTCATTGCTGGGGCCGTTGGCTTTAGCGCCATCCCCAGTACGTCCACTTGATTCCTTGGTGGCTGCTTCACCCCCTTTAGATCACCCACGGGTAGCAGCTCTAAGGGCCAGTTTGGACAGGCTGGAGAATTTAACAGCCATAGTACAGCTTAACGATAATGCTGTACCAGTCCCACTTCTTAGTGAGCCCCCAGTTCCCATGCTCCCTTTTGTTACTCCTTCCAGCAATGGGGTCTCCCTTCCTCAGCCAGTATTGGCTACGCTGGCAGTAAACAATCCAGCCCTTAACAAAAGAAAAAGAACTGCTAGCCCACGCAAAGGAAGCCATGCTAAATTCTATAAGAAGCTCAGGAGGTCAGGTGCTAGGGGGCGCGGGACCCAGAGAGTGGGGCAGGGCGTTGGCTGCCCCCAGGGGCAGAAGGGGGAGGTATCCCAAGGTATCATAGCAGAGAACACCTGTGTCGACCTGACGGCTGGTTCTGTTGAGGCTCCATCCTACGAATCTCTCTTAGAGAAAATGATAAATTCACTATTGATTCCGGTTCTGGAGAGTGTTAAGGGGCTCTCAGAGTGGCTGGATAGGTTTGAACAGGTAACCCTGGACAATTTTTTTCTCTATAAAATCCCTTATTAAATTACATTCAAGAACTAGGGAAGATGATCTAGGGGGGGAATTTGTACCCCGGGTGACACCTATATCCTTACAGGGCCCCACCACTGTAGCTGTATCAGCACCCGGGGTGGTCGTGGAAAATGTTCCCGTTGTACACCCTGTGGCTTCCTCCGGGGCCTCCTGGAAGTCAGGGTTGGACAAAACAGATGGCATAGTGCGACCCAAGGCACCTAAGGCTAGTACCATCCCAACAAAAAGGACTGCTCGGACAAAGGATGCTGGTAGTAGTTGTCCAGCGAACTCAAAGAGTTCTAGAAATAGCAATGGCCCTGAGACGATTAACGCTAGTATAGATGATATGATGACAATCCCCACCCCACAGCCAGGAATGCATTCGGACGCAGGGCCGGTCCCTACTGTTAATTTACCCCCTGACTGCCAGCCTTATGTGGCAGTTCTTACCGGGGTCCCAGTCCTTAAACCAGGCAAATATGAGACTTATGCCGAACTTAGGAACAAAACACTATTCTGGCTAAAGGACAATAGACCTTTGCCTAGCGCAATGGGTGGACGGGTCATCCACGTAAGAAGGGTCAGCTGGATAGGCACTAGGCCGAAAGATATAAGGGGGGACTGCGTTATAATTAATTTTGATGACCCTAGGGTTGCCAGCTATGTGTTTAGTCTCTCCACTAGAGAGGGCAGCCTAACTGGAGGTAGTGGAGGTATTGGTATGTATGACCTTAGCTACTTTAATCCCCGAAAAACCCCTGTTAGGCCAGCCAGATTCCCCATTTGGGAGGGATGGGTTGGTAGACAAGCCCACCAAAACCGGTCACAATTTAGCCTGTTTTGTAATGATCCATGTCCACCGCCCAACTGGTCATGCTATGGCTACTGACACACTGTCTGCCAACCCACAGCGAAGCTATTTGCAGTGCTTGGGGAGGACGATTGCGGTAGTCTAGCCACAAGATTGGAAGAAGTGAGGCCACCTCCATACTACCCTTCACCTTCTGTTATTAATGTCGGCCTTTCAGGACGGGAGTGTACTGAGCAACCTGAGCCTGCTACCCCCATCTTGGTGGCCCCTAGTGGGGAGGGCCTAGTTAAAGGTGTGACATCTCATTCTGACCCTAAGGATAGCTCTTTTTCAAATAGGTCTTCACCGGGGCAGGCTGCAGATGGAACAGGACTTTGAAGGTTGTCAGCTGGAACATAGCTGGTCTGGCACGTAACATAGACATTCCCGAATGGAACTCATTTATTGAATCATTCGGGATATGGATGTTCCAGGAAACTTGGTGCTTGGAGCCCCGGCATAAAGTGGGCTATACTAGTTATTTTGTACCAGCTATCCCATCGCCCGGAGGGAGAGGTCGCCCTTCCGGCGGCCTACTAATCTGGGTTAACATCTCCTTGGGTTATTCTATTCGGTGCATATACACTAAGTCCCTCGACCTACAGAGACTAATAGTTAGAGGGCCACGTGGGGGGAGGGCGTTTGAGATTCTTAACATTTATGTTAGAGGTTCTAGGGGTGGTACGTCGACATTGTCCCTTACGGGCGTCGATGACGAGCTTAGTTCTTGTGGTGCTGATTCATTCGTCTAGCTCGCTGGGGACTTTAATTGTACTTTCGAACCCCTAGCAGCGGAAGATACACTGGGTATCCAGGAGGATGACGCTAGGAGAGGCATCCCCCCATCTCTCAGTACCACCGATTAAGAGATGGTCTCAAAGTGCCATTGATCTTAATGCTCTCTCCTTGGAACACGGTGTAAGGGCTGTAAATGGCAGGACAAAGTCAGATTCTTGTGGGGCACACACATTCAACAGGGTTGGCCAATCCTCCAGAATTGATTATATCCTGTTGAACTATAAACTTTGGGGTCACTTGATGGATATGGTGGTTCTTCCTTCTACTGATAGCGACCACAATCCCCTGTCCTTGTCTTTGTCCCCTTTGTGGACTGTAGGGTCTAATGAACAAACTCCACATGATTGGAAGTCAACTCGTGAAGTATGTCCTTCAAATTGTGGGAGGCGGCTAAGATGGAGGAATATTGTTGGCAATGAGGATAAGATGCTGGAAGCAAGATCAATCATGGCAAATGTCTTGTCCAGCTTGGATCTTGCCACAATTAGTGCCCATGAGATCTCTACACTGTTTGTCCAAACCACTAAAGCCTTCGGGCGACCTTTTTTTAGTTCGTAATGCAAGCACTAGGGCCAATAATAGATGTCGCCCAAAGGGCAATCCTGGCTGGTATTCGCCTGCTTGCGTAACGCCAAAAGGGACCTAATCATTGCAGTCAAACTCAAGGACGGTGGTCTGATTTGCACTGCTAGGAAAAGCTATAGAGGTGCCATCTCTAGGGCAAAGCTAGAGTGGGAGAACCAGTTTTGGTGTGATCTGAAACTGGCAAGCTCCGCTAGGGACTCGAAGGGCTTTTGGGAACTGATTAGAGCCAGAGATAAACCTGTGGACTCGCTTATAACATGTAATATCCCTGAGGCCTCGTGGTTCGACCACTTCTCCCATTTATATAATGTAGTAACGGACAATGGGGAAGTTTCCATTGATGCCCCTCTACTAGATCTCCGTGAGCTGAGCTTAGAATCTATGTTTACGGCCAAGGAAGTGGTGGACGCAATTAAGTGTCTTGTCCCTAACAAAGCTGCGGGGCCCGATGGCCTACCAGGGGACCTGTTACGCATCAACCCGATAGAATGGGGGAAACTTATTGCCTCATTATTAAATGCTAGTTTTTCAGATGCAGCTTTCCCAGAATCCTGGAGGGGCGCTGAGGTCATCCCGATCTTCAAGAAAGGGTGTCGGGATGACCCAGCAAATTATCGCCCCATAAGCTTATTAGACTCCACGCAGAAGGTGGCAGGAAAGGTGGTCCTGGGGAGGGTTTTACAGTGGGCAGAGGAGAAGGGTATCCTGTCCGATTTTCAGGCAGGTTTTAGAACAGGTACTGGGACTATTGAGCAAACATTCCGGTTGTTGATGCTCTTCTGAAAAGTGGTTGTTCTGGGCAAAAGCAGTGTGTACCTGGCATTTATAGATCTGCGGACTGCCTTTGACCTGGTCCCTCATAGCCATCTCTGGAGGGTGCTATCTGGGCTGGGTTTGCCCCCATATTTATTGTCCCTGTTAATTAAGTTGCACGCAGAAAATTATGCGCAGATCAGGTGGGGAAACCAGGGTCAAAAGACATCACGAATACCTGTAAACAGAGGTGTCCATCAGGGATGCGTTCTAGCCCCCACTCTGTTTTCATTGTATGTTAACGGAGTGGTGGACCACCTTTTACAAATCCCTTCAGATGCCCCATCATTGGCAGGCAGGAGGGTACCTACCCTTCTGTTTGCAGGCGATACCCTACTGATTTCTAAGACCCCGGTAGGGCTACAGAACCTTTTAACTAGTTTCCAGTCTTTCTGTGATTTGAGGGGGTTGGAAATTAATACTGGTAAGACCAAGTATCTGGTCTTGAATCCCCCAAAGAAGATTGGTAGGCCACCCACACTAAAATCAGTTTTCCTAGAAAGGGTCAAAGAATTTGACTATTTAGAAATTCGCCTCTGTGACACCATGAGATGGAATTGCCACCTCCACAAGATGTTGTTGAACCACAAGAGGGTGGCAGGGGCATTACTCAAAGAACAACGGGCCTCCTCCCTCAAGCCAGTTGCCCCGGTACTTGATATATATAGGGCAAGAGGCGTGAATGCGGCGCTCTATGGGGCGGAACTTTGGGGAGTGCAAAATGTGGATCAGCTGTCCTGCTCTGAAAATAAATTTCTCAAGGACCTAATGGGGCTCCCATACAGCACCCCAACCTTACCATTATTGCTTGACATGGGTAGTTGTCCCATTAGTGATCAGGCAAGGATGCGTCCTCTTCTTCTTTGGGCTTGCATTTGGAGAGTCCCCGAACTAGCCAGCTACGCAGACGGTTTAAAAGAGATTTTATCGATGCCTGGCTGGCCCAAAATTAGTTGGCTGAGGGAAGTTAAGCGACTGCTGGTAGAATTGGGTCTAGAAGAAGCTTGGCAGTCAAGAACTGCTCCCCCTAAGTCTGTCTTGAAGAAACTGTATTGGAGATGGGTGTTAGACGGGCGAAACACTAATCCCAAGCAATGCAGGTCTACTGCAGAATTCCTATTAGTGAAGGAGATCCCATTCCGCGAGCCCTATCTCGATATTATATCAAAACCTAGAGATAGGGCATTGTATTTTAAATTTAGAGTAGGAATACTTCCTGTGGGTGAACTAACTGCTAGATGGAAGGCCCCAGCCCAGACTACTCCTTTGTGTCCGCATTGTATGTCAAGGATAGAGTCAGTTCCCCACTTCCTATTCGAATGCCCCGCTTATGAAGCTCCACGTCGCAGGTGGTTGAAACCTCTTTGTAGAGAGTTAGGCACCAGACACCATTGGGAGGCCTTGCGAATTTTGAAAACGGACTCGCGGCCCCTTTTTGCCTGTGGCCTGGCGAAGTTTCTAAGCTGGGCATGGTCGATTAGATCAAATAGGCTTTTGTACCTTGTTTAATTCTGGTTTTACAATATATTCTTTTTATGTAATTTATTGGCGCCTTCGTATTATGATTTGTATGCATCTTTTTATATGAATTGGCTCCTTTTTATCGTTTTTAAAAATGTGTGTGTATATGTATTGCTTTTTAAGACATGGTTTTTGTCGAAATAAAGCCTTTCAAATTCGGAATTCGAGTGCACCATGGACCTCAAAGCAAGCTAGGAAAGGTGGTCCCCACACTCAGACTGCGTTGTAAATAATTGTTTTACATGGGGACTCAAAGACCCAGTCCCTGCTGTCACCACCCTTGGACTAATGATAGCCCCACCCTTGAATCCACTCACGCTTTAAGTAGTAACCCCAGCCAGAGGAGACGAGTGTGTGACCCCCCCACCCCCGACCGCCCGCTCCTCCCCACCCCAGTTAAGATCTGAGGCAGATGGGAGGCCAGTGAAATAGAATTGTGATACTTTACCCACTACCCCTTAAAGGTTACAGAATAAGAAAAGCGATTTAAAACCGTTGCATTCAATACCCCATGCACTTTCTTCACTCCCACTGGCAGTTTTATGGGGTTTCTTTTGTGACCAGCACAAAGTCACATTCAAAAGCAGCTGTTCACAGATGGATGGCGTAATCCACTCTGTGCGTGCTGTGACGGGGAAGTGGAGGCGGGGAGAAGAGCAAAAACAATATTCAGCTTCCCGTTCTAATTTTATTGCTTACGGGGAAACCCCAAAGAGCTGTCTTCAGTGAGCTTAATGATAGTATTTAGCGGGGAATTTACCCTCAAGAGGCGGGGCTAACAGGTCACCACGACAGACAGCTGATAGGCTGCCTAGGTGAAGACAGGTATTGCAGCAACTTATGTCACCACTCTCGTTGTACTGCTACTGCTTCACATCCCACGGGCACATTCACTTGCAAATGGCCGACTATGCTGTAATGTTGGGCACTAGGCCCTCATGCTGCGTGGAATGACTCGCACAGGACACATAGTTAGTGTAGTGGGAATGGCCACGAGCACGTGCGCTCGGCCCTTTTATTAACCGCGTCACCTGACCCAGTGACGTCGGTGGTGGGTGGGTGTATAGTGTATTGCATGGGGATAGAACACTAGAACGTGTCCATGCACGGACACTACATATGCGTTTAAAGTGCCAAAGGATCACAGAGAGTGAGATAAATACACAGGTGCTCGCATTTAATGATGCTGCTGAGGAGATTTCCCGCATAGTTATGGTTTTATAGCACCTGCTGCTACGTAACATAATCCACCCACTGCTGGAGATTAACAAAAAACATGATATCTGAAATATATCAAACGTTAATAATAAAAAGCAACTCCGCAGCAAACCATTGACAACGGTTAACTGGTCACCTTTCCATGCGGATTGATTTATTCGGGGTTAAGTTGGTTCTAATGAGGCAAAATGTTTATCCAGGATGTAGTAACGTGTGAAATAAAAAATCATCACAAAAAAATTGACAGAATATGCCACATAATTCTACGTTATTTACCTTTTCGTGCTTTATAACTTAATCAACGCTGCTGCATAATTTGATGCTCCACTGCCACATATTTCCAATGGCACTGTGCCAGAACTACTTTCAGAAGGCCAAGGGGCAAGCATGAGATTAAAAAAAAACAATATATCTAACAAACAACTGTGAGGGTTGAGGCCTTTTACTAATGTCCCAGGGCCCGACCTACTATGGGTCCTGAGTTACTGGGTTAAGTGCTACCCCTTTCAGCGCTTGACTCGTGGTGGTAAAGCGGGCTGAGGAGCCAAGTCTCTTCGAGGGGTAGGTGGGTGTCAGGCATACACAGGCTCAAGACTCAAAGTACACACAGTAACAATAATTTGTTATCCAGCCACATACTTGTTTTTAAGGTTGGGGCTAGCTTAAATAATATAAAATCAGGAGTCGGCGTATGACTGGTGCAGCATTTATCTTTGCTGTCCACGAGCAGGAAAAGGAAGGACTTCCTACTTGTGGAACGTAACTCCAACCAATCCTGGAGCTGCTCTATTGCTGAGAAAGCACCTCCAGGATTGGTGGGAGCAGGCTCACCAAGCACTCATTTTGAGGCTCGGGGCTGGTGCCAGCAATCCCCAGACTGGTTCACAGCCTTTAGAGTGCTGAGTCTACAGTGCGCATGTCAGGCTGGCCCTCGTAAGACGGCCGGCCAATATAACTTGCACACTGTAGACCAGTGCTGTCATGCTGCCTTTGCAGGACTCAGCCCTGCCCCCACCTTCGCGCTGTACACAGCTCAAGCCAGTGCGGTGGCAAATAAATAAAACGGCATTGACATTTCAGTCTATTGATTTGTGTTTGCCTGCTTCCACCGCAGAAGGCAGGGCGACGCTCCTCCCCTCCTGAGATGGAGCTACCCTTGCTATTTTAATGTGATCACACATAGCATAGAATGGACACAAAATATTCCCCACAGCCTCTTAATTTCTGTGTGCTAGAGCTGTCCCAGGGTGAACTCCTGAATCCCGTAGTCCTATCTGTTAGGGATGGTTATTCCCTGTGCTGGAAGTGGAAAAGATTCACTACGGTACCCCTTAAATTGGGGGTCAAGGTATTGCAGAGGAAAGGGGGTACAGTCAAGTGGGGCGGAACTTGAAAATCAGAGTCTGACAGTCAGTTTAGGCATATATTTTTAAAAATTCTGCTCAAAGAAATTGGCAACAAGTACAAATGTGATAGTTAGTCTTTTCTAGTTTACTTAATTGGTCAGAAAGAGGCTGCTTTTTAAAATATCTTGCAGAGTTATACACCTGCTGCCGAAAAGCTCTGTTTGCCCACCAATTTGAAGGGAATTATAAGGTCTACAATTATGGATGATATGTGATTCCTATTCCATAGACCATTCACTGTGTTATGTAACATTTCCTGTACATTTAATTTCACATTTGTATGACTTATTTGGTCCCTATAGTTGATCTAAAGCATTCTGACACCCTACACACACAAAAATAAACTAGAAGATGCCATTTAAATAATTATTTGTGTAATTACTCGTTCACACCAGTATATCTTTTATACTTACAGTTCATGCACATTTCTTAAATGCAGCGTTGAACTAAGTAAAAAAAATAAAAATACAGCCTTCAAGTCATAGTTTCTCTAAAATACTTGTAAACTGATAAGCTGTGTGCCTTGGATTCCTTCTATTGCATTGTTATCTAGGTTTTAGGACACTGATGGCTTCCGCCCAGTGATGGGCGAAAATACAAAGGCTGAAGACCCTTTAATTGAGGCGATTGTTCTGAGCACTAGAAGTGGAAACAGAAAGACCCTCCCTGAATTTTGTTCAGGGCCAAGATTTATCAAGGGCTTGCAATGCCCTTGAGTCACAGAAGGCAAAGCAAGGCAACGCAAGCCCTCAAGTAAGATTTACTATGCCACACAGATCCACCTTGCGTGGCTCTGTGTGGCAGAGTAAACCTGGAGTAACGCAAGGCAGCACAAGCCATTGTCTTGCATTATTCTGCATGGGAAAGGCATCCCATGGGTGGAGGGTGGGTGTTCTGACACACCCACCCATGGTTTTTGGTGCATTCCCAGATTTACTAAGACTAGTAAACCAGGGAATGTGTCAAAGTGCTACACTATCCCAGGTGAGGCATAAAGAGGAGAAATATGCTTATTTCTCCTCATTATTTCATCTTTCTATGTGTGTTGCATTCTGCAGCACACGTAAAAAGAGGAAAATGCACCCCCGCTCCCAGCAGCTGTCTCTTCCTGCACAAAAATCAATCCTGGCTGCAACGCAGGCACCCTTGCACCATAGCACAATGTTGCCTGTGCTTGTGCTTGGCAATAACACAAGTGCGCCAGCGTAGAGGGAGAGCAGGAATGCACCATATGTTAGTAATTATGGCACATTCCTGCTCTCTACACTTGACACAGTGCAGCAAGTTGTCTTTCCACATTGCACTGCTTCAATGGTTAGTAAATCAGGGCTCCAGTTTCGGGAAATGACACCAAGACAAATTCAGCATATTTCCCTGGGCCCAGAAATATCTGCCAGAACCGGGATCCAGAGGTATCCCCCTACTTTCTAGCACTGGGTATTCCTCATTCTATCCTGGAGGTGACTCCCAGATGTGGGCCATGCTAGTCCCCGCACAGCAAAGTCTATGTCTTGCCTAAAGAGTAAAAGTTAGCAATTTTTATGTACCAAGTTCCTGCAAGCCCCCAGCAGGCCTGACAGCCTGGAACAGTCTTACCTAACCCAGTGTCAGCTGGCAATCCTGGGAGGTCCGGGCAGAACCTCATAAGCTCCAGTCTCTCAACAATGAGGGCCCACGACATCTTGTGGTCTTTCCTTGTTAACGCGTCGCACTCCTCAGTCATCAGACGGTCCATGTCGGACATCCTCCCCCAGCTCCTGTGGCGATCGGTAATTCTTACTCCTGGCTTTCTTGGCACAATGAAGCAGGGCAAAGGCCCTAACTAATAGTGCCCCCTGGTCACATGAGGGGTCTATGCCCTCTGCCCCACACATGGGCAATGGCTTAATCTTCATGGTGGCCCCTTCTTGGTGACACAGGGTCACTGACTTTGGTACCTACGTGGGCTACGGCCTGCACTTCATCATGGCACCCTTCCTGATCACACGGCGGTCGCCAACTTTGGCACACACAAGTGCTAGAGCCCGCACTACACAGAGGCCCCCTTCTTGGTGATACAGGGATAGCGGACTCTGGCAAGATTGTACAGGCAGCCCACACTCCTGAAGTGGTCCCGATCAGGTGTCTCACACTTAACTCACTGCGGACTACTCACCAGGATCCCTCGCCTTACTCTCTCCAGGGGCTCTCCTCCTCCTTCTCACAGGGTCTTCTGGTCTTGGCAGGCAGGCAGAAGGCTGGTGTTTCAGGTTCAGGGCAAGTGGTATTGACTTCCTGGGTGATGGCCCTCACCCAGCAGAAAGACTAGTAGATCTTGGTCTCTAATCCTAGTTCCAGCAGCTATTGGCCTTTTCCACTCTTAAAATTTTAAACAGGTACTCAGTACCGGCTACTTTCCATTAAAATGGAAATAAGCATCCATTTCCCCCCTCCTTAAGAAGCCAAGTCTGGACGTTTCAAACGTTAACAACTACTGCCCTAGTTCCCACATCCCATTCCCAGAAAATAATATTGAGAAAGCTATTAATTCTCAACTGACAGCATTCGTCGAGGAACATGACCATTTGGACACATTTCAGTTCCGCTTTAGAAGCCCCCACAGTACCGAACTTGTCCTAATCACGGCATCTGAGCAAATTTGTCAGACCATTGATGCAGGAGGAAACGCTGCCTTGATCCTATTAGAACTTTTGGCGTCGTTTGACAACATCAGTCATGATATCCTCCTCAGCCATCTTTCCTCTATCGGTATCAAGCTCTTGCCCTGTTGAAATCATTTCTTTCTGACAGAAAGCAATTTGTCTCTCTATGTAAAGGGGTGTGATCCAGTAAGGCCAACTCTTTGGGGAGGGATCAATATCGTAATGTAACATTTATGAAAACCCCATATGGCCATCAATACATATCCTTTTAAATAACACAGCGTACACTTGAATCTAGTATTTATCTTGTTTCTTGTTTTATGTGCTTCTTTTCATCTAAATATTTCATTTTACGTCAATCTCTTTGTCTTCGGTACAAATAATGATACAGATATATACAGAAAACAACGCAATTAACATTTTTTGTATATTGCCATGTAAAGCGTGTCCAAGTAGTATAGCCAAAAACAGTATTTAAAAATATCACATAAATGTTTATTGTTAATATGATTCTCACAGAATCACGGGCAAAATCAATAAAAAAAGCAATTCAACAATGCATTTATACATAATATAGACATTCAATGTATTAATGTTCATTAAACAACAGTTAAAAGTAGAAACAAATCTGTGGCCATATGATCATCTTCTACGCGCGTTTCGGCGAAAAGTACGCCTTCGTCAGGAAATGCCACAATTCCTGTTGGTTGGAGAAAATGTATTTAAAAAAATGATATTACATGAATAATTTTATGTTTTTATATCTTTTACATAAAATTGGCTATAAACTATACAAGGACACTTCACATACAGCGAGAATCTGTTATTCTCACCCAAGGATAGAGAGAAAATGATAAATATCTCTCTAATAGGTGCACCTATTAGAGAGATATTTATCATTTTCACGTACAATCATCTTAAATGTTAATATCATTCTTCTCTCTATCCTTGGGTGAGAATAACAGATTCTCGCTGTATGTGAAGTGTCCTTGTATAGTTTATAGCCAATTTTATGTAAAAGATATAAAAACATAAAATTATTCATGTAATATCATTTTTTTAAATACATTTTCTCCAACCAACAGGAATTGTGGCATTTCCTGACGAAGGCGTACTTTTCGCCGAAACGCGCGTAGAAGATGATCATATGGCCACAGATTTGTTTCTACTTTTAACTGTTGTTTAATGAACATTAATACATTGAATGTCTATATTATGTATAAATGCATTGTTGAATTGCTTTTTTTTATTGATTTTGCCCGTGATTCTGTGAGAATCATATTAACAATAAACATTTATGTGATATTTTTAAATACTGTTTTTGGCTATACTACTTGGACACGCTTTACATAGCAATATACAAAAAATGTTAATTGCCTAGGAAGTTATTTTTGCACTGTGTTATACCCTGTCCTAGGAATTACATTCCATTTCCTCATGTTCAGGGGGTCCCTGTTATCCACATAAAAATATACAGAAAACAAAACAAATGACAAAAAGATCATCACAAATACCAACAATACACGGACAAGATAAAATATGTAGTTATTAAAACAGTTTTTTAATGGAATCCAGAGCTTCTTTAAGTCAGTGAGTTTATACAAAGTCCAAAATTTAACTCACAAGTCAATGTATTACCCCTTTGGGGGTGAAGGTACATTTCTATAGTCCCTTCTCTACCTGGACCTGACAAATTATTTGTGTTTAGATCCTATTTAAGGTTCTCAAATATCATCACAAGATAAACTTGATTATACATACAGACGGTTCGCGATATTCTTCCACAAGGTAAGTGCCAATGCGTTTCTACCTCTATAGTTCCAGGGGGATGCATACATGTTTTTTATGAGGTCATCATCAGGGCGCTACATTAGTAATTCAATCAGAATAGCAGGGTAGCTCACACCTATGATATATGAGGCTTTATTTTGTTCATTTAGATATGTGAGGCAGACTCCTTAATGGTGGATTCCAGTTTTTGAAACCGTCAAGAAATTGGGGTAGCCTTCCAGGTTCAAGACAAAATACAGGGCTAATATTGTGTGTGGTCCCGTTTATTAATCGCCAAACCTTTCCTCATTTTCGAAAGCAATTTGTAGCACTTGAAGAGTTTAATACTACCCTCCTTTCTCCTTGCCTTGCGGTGTTCCTCAGGGCTCACCCCTAAGCCACACCCTTTTTAACATTTATGCGGCGCTGTTGGCCAAGCTGATCAGATCATACGTGGAGGACACCCAAATCGTGGTGTCTGTGGTTAGTGACCCAGTAGAAATGGCTTCATGCTTCCTGTTAGAGGGGGAATGCCTGGTTGGCTGAGGTAGGTACCTTAGGTCAAGTAGGGACCCGCGTTCCAACATCAGGGAAAGGAAGGTCACCTTTTTAGATAGACTCGCTCACCCCCTCAATAGCCCGGCACGAGCAGCCAGGCTCATCTTCAAGGCAAATGTGTAAAGTATTCGCAACCACGCTCACAATAATCTAATGATGACACAACAAATAGACTCCACACGAGTTTTGTAAAAACGAGTATAAACGTTATGTAAAAAGATATACGATAAGACCACACAATATAAAACCAACATATGAGGTTGTGTAATATTTCTCCTGGCAGGTTGTTAGGCCTGCCAGCCCTTGTAAGTTCTGGCGATGTCAATAAACACTTCTAAACATTCTACTGTACTCTCAATCACATGTCATACAGTTCGTAATGCTAGAATCAGGTACTTTTGCAATGTAAAAATACTGTAATGCGTAATGAAGCAATCAGACACTCTGCAATGAAAAGAATGCAATGCGTAATGCAACAATCAGGCACTTTGCAAGGTAAAACAATCCAATGCGTAATCCAACCACCAGATACGTCGTTCTGCAATAATAGGGCAATGCGTATACACTTAATCAGATAATTCGTTATGCAGGAATAATGCAATGAGCAATACGCTAATCAGGTAGTATGTTATGTAGGAACAAGGCAATGCGGCATACGGCAATCAAGCAGTTTGTTATAGAGAAATGTTGCAATGTGTAATACGTCAGTCAAGTACTCCGCTCTCAGAAATGGAATACTACGTAGTACACTCAGACCCCGATCACCGGGTCTCAGGCAGTCTCTCTGCCTCCTCTTCTGACCTTCAGTCAGCTTCTCACAGTTGCCCCCAACACAGTATGATGTTATTCCAAAGTGCAGCTTCGCACTCTGGTACTGGTACTGCCACTCCCTTTGGCAATACGGGCCACAATATGAGCCGAAGCAGAGGCTCGCGCTGCCAACACGAGAGAGAGGCCGAGAGCGTCTCACTCCAAGCCCGTGCCCTGCCCCAGATGTCGACACATGTTACCTGGGGGGCGTGAATCCACTCGCCTCTCCTCGTCCAGCAGCTGGGCCTCCAAGCAGCTTTGTGGAATGGCAACGGCGTCTCGGGCCGGCACTCAGCTCCTCCGGGACTACAGGTCCGGGCCTCTCCACTTTACGAAGATCTCAGGCTGCCACAAAGCACACGCACACAGCATCGCTGAATTTTCCTTCACTCCGAGTGCATGTTCACTGGGCACTCCACACACAAGTCTCTGCCTGCACAAAGATCACACGCACAGCATCGCTGAGACTCACTTTACTACGGTGCACACAATAGCACGGCAAATCCTCACAAAAGTATCCGATGCACAATGCACCCGCACACAACGGCGTTGAGACTCACTTGGCTTCCGGTGCACACGATGACAAGGCCATTCCTCACGAAGGTCTCACGGTGCCCAACGCACCCGCACACAACGGATTAGAGACTAACTTAGATTCTGGTGCACATGATAACAAGGCGACTTTCAAGGGTCTTAGGCTAGACAGAGCACACCCACACAGCGTCTCTGTGACACACTAGGACTCCAGGCGCCACGATCACAGGGCACGCCTTACGAAGATCTCAGGCTAGACAGAGCACACGCACACAGCGTCTCTGAGAGTCTTCCTTGGAAACGTTTGTGTTTCTGTTTCCAAACAGGGAGCCAGCTCACCTCAGGCCCTTGGGTATAGTTACTTCAGGACACAGCACACCACAAAGTCCTTCAAGCAGGGGGACACAGCAAAATCCCTTTAGCCTTTCCTTGGTTGAAACAGCAAGCTGCAGGCCAGCCCCAGATCGCACAGTTAGAGCAGTCGTATCCATCAGTCTCTCCAGTTGTTTCATCCTTGGCAAAGGTGCTCTTGACCACGAAGTAGCTCCAGTCTTGTTCACACTTGATCAAGACATTCTCCAAAGTTCAGGGGCTTCAGTTCTCTTAGTTATATCCCTCAATGGCTTTGAAGTCTTTGTGCTTCAGGGGGCACTGACCCCTGCTCAAACCAGTTCTGGGTGCCTCCTTGCCAGTGACACCTCTCTTCCTTTGATTAGCGGTGGTCTGGATTCTCAATCACTCAGCAGGCGATTGGACAATTGTTTTATAGCAGAAGCCCAGGCCTCTTCACCTTTAGAGGCTTCTCCTTCCCCCCACACTCCAGATGCAGGTCAGCCTGTTGCTGTCTCACCTCCTCCCCTGGGTCAAGACGTTCCCTAGATCCTATCGCTTTCAAATCCAGACAGTCAATCCACAGCCAGGCAGAGACACACAGAAATGTTGGAGCACAAAAACGCAGCCACTTCTAAAAGAGTAGCTTCTAAACACACAATGCAAAACCCACCTTCATAAAAAGATGTGTTATTACATTGTGAGTTCAGTCATACTAAACTTCACCTTTCCATCTTAAGCCTTTGGGAGGACAGGCTGGAAAACATATTACACAGCCCTCCCATTCTGTCCTATGGGCAAGATGGCCTTCCAACAGTAAAAAACGAAATGGAAATTAATTCACTGTCAGGACATGACACACACCTTAGTACATGTCCTACCTTTCACATGCACTACACCCTGTCCAGGGGAGACCCTAGACCTAACATAGGGGTGTCTTAGGTGCACAGAAACGGAAGGGTAAGGTCTGGCAAATGAGTGCACTTGACAGAACAACATGGCAGTTTCACAAACTGCGCGCAGGCCCTGCAATGACCGACCCGAGTTCCTTTTTTAAGGCTACTTGTGTGGGTGGCACAATTAGTGCTGCTGGTCCACTAGTAGCATTTGCATTACCAGCCCTGGCACACATAGTGCACTTTACTAGGGACTTTACTAGCAAGGCAAATACACCAATCATGGACAACCAATTACCATTACTTTATACAGGGAACACTTACACTTTGACACTGTTTAGCAGTGGCAAAGTGTCCAAAGCATCTAAGTTGGCAACACTTTGTCCGAAAAAGGTCTAGGAGGAAAGCAAACAGTTTAGGGACATTAGCCAAAAAGGGCCAAGTCCTACACTTCCACAATTGCATGCTTCAGGTCAGAAACTGGAAGACCCTCAATTGCTTAATGCTCAATTCCAGAAACACGGAGGTTCTACTTTTCAGCAGAAACTCCTCTCTGTAGGCCCCTTTACGGTGGCCGCCAGAACTTAGCACACGTCTCATTACTTCTTCTAAAGTCAAGGACCTAGGAGTGATCTTTGATAGAAAACTTTCATTTGAGGGCAATGTAAACTCCATCACCTCGGCCACACTCTTCACCAGTAAACATCTCAGGAAAATCTTCCCTTTCATCCCTAAAGACCTGCAGAAAACAGTGACCAACTCTCTTGTTTTCACAAGAATAGATTATTGTAATGTTCTATTTGTCAAACTTCAGAAAAAACTTTGAACAAAATTTAAATACTACAAAATGTAGCAGCCCACTTCTCTGGGGATTCCCAAACGTCAATCGGTTTCCTTAGCACTCAAGCATCTACACTGGCTTCCTGTCACAAAAGGATAGATTTTAAGGCTCTCTGCATTGCCTTTAGGGCAGTACATGGCCGGGGCCGCAAATTCTTCAGGAATAGTCTTGATCCTTTGAAATGCGGGTTGTATGTGCCAGCTCCTTTGAAGTGCTCTCAACTCTGCACTGCCCTTTGTCAAACGGACAATCTACCACAGCAAGAGTGGCACCAGTTCTGACTGACCCACAACACAGGTCAATGAGTAACCAGGGATCATACCCGGAAGTCCGCCTCCACTGAAATATGCCTCATACAATTTCAAGGAATAAGTCCTCCATTCTATCAAGATTCCCTGGTCCAAGGTGCCAACCTTAGCACTCCCAACATATCACTGACATCTTTCTTACAATGAACCCAGGCCTCACTGACCAGAAACTCTTCCTGGAATCAACAACACCTTTGATGTGCACAAATGCTCCGTCTCCCTTCCCTTCACTATGCGCTCGGACCCCAACACTAAGTACTGTCAGCAATATACATCTGCGGTCGAGGGGTTGAAGAAGTAACCTCTCCTAACTTCCACAGGCACTGTGCTTCCAAAATGGAACCCACAGGCCTCCATGGCAAGGAAACATACACAGGCACAAACACATCCTAGCACATACACCAGGTATCACAAGCTGTTTGGCGCTGCACACAATACATGCATGTCAAGGGGGAAATAAGTGCTACCACCGCTGTACTCATGTCACTTAACTCTTGGTAAGGGCAGTAAATGGACAGAGCTTGGTGAGCACCTTCTGGATAACAAGACAGTATGAGACATGGCACACACATGTGATCCGTGTCCACATACGACCACAAATCATTTTTCAGGGGTCCATATATCAATGTAGCTGGGGCACTCCGGGCATGTGTGTATCTTTATCACTATGCAGGGACCGCCTCACCCCTAAACACCCTCTGTATTACTAATGGGAAAAAACAGTGCTACTCTGCTAGTTGGTGCACTTTAATGCGGACTGTACAGACATTTGTCTGCAAGATAATGGTACTGTGTCTGGGGTAATTTGAAAACTCTGGATTAAAAGGACAGTTAAATTATTTTTCTGCAGATCTGATATGCTTTTATTAGGACAGTTACAGCAGACTATAAATGGTACCATACTGGAATGTTCCTACACTTATCAGATATTTAAGAAGTAAGACAGTGGAGTCCAACATAGACGCAGTGTGACTAAATCTATGACAGATTTTGAGGATATCCACAGTTGATAAATTCACGATAAATGACTCAAACCGCAACACGTTTACCCAGTGAATGATTATCTTGAAAACCTTACATAGATCCGGCTCTCAGAGACCTCCTTAAGAAACCCTTGAACTAGGTCACTGCATTCTTCTACCAATGAGTGGTGGACCGTACCTGCCCACTTAGAGTACTGAGTACCTGTTGTGTCCTGCGAGACACGTTCTAGTGTTTCGACAGACACTGAGATAGTAGCCATTCCCCTATAGGAGTGGGCACACTGGCACCCCCACATTCATCCCTCACAGGCGTCACGAGTGACGTGAGCCTGCTAATAAAAGGGCCCGTGTGCACGTGCTCAGTGCCAGTTGAATGATCAGACCCAGCGTGTTTGTGTCAGTCCTTCATTAGCATGTGGGCCTAGGGCCCACAACAGTACCCGCACTTATTTAATTTGAAAAGGAGACTACCCGCACTTCTCAGTTCTGCCACAATACATTTAATGGGAGAGTACCAGCACTTCTCAGGAGCAAACAGGTTCTGTAAAGAGCAAATACCTGCACTTTTTAATTTTTATTTAAAGCAGTCCCTTCAATCATTCAAGGATACTGGATGTCACATACCAAAGGATGAGTACAAATGGCAAGTATTATATATAGACATGCCTATATTTAAACCTAAACTGTTATTTGTAAGCTGACAAGGTTTTATGTAAGAATTGATTAAGATCCCCCCCACAAACAAAGGTTAAATACTCAGATGTTTTCCAAAAGCAATGATATACAACTGAAGGAATAGCTTTATATTTACTAAAACATTTAAAATATTCAAGATTAGTTTATCACTCTCCTACGTCTACACCTAATACAATTTAAAAATTTGCAAACAGCGAAGCAGATTTCCATTTTTTATGGTTCTAGCGACCAATTTATTAAAGTGTCTCCAGTTTGATCTACCAAGGAATAGAAAATACTGACAAAAAAATAAAAAGTGAGAGAAAGATTCTACAGATCCCATAACTACCTCAAATCGTTGCTCATCTGGCACAAAGACCGATGCTTCTTCAGCAGAAAATGAAACAATTTTAATTGATGTGATTGGCTAAGAGGCTCAGATAGATAACATTGTGGTGTACCCACTAACTTATGACTCATAAATGTCCCAGCATGTTTTTCCTTTATGCAAATTCCCGTTAAACTGTATTTGCTCTGACGCTGTGATGAAAAGTAGGCTTGTATTGTCCTCGTCTGCCTGCTGTTCCTGCACACTTCATATGAAGGCAGAGTCGGGCTGAGCAATAGGTAGGGCCACTGTAATAATGCGATTGAGTGGCTGCTGCGTTTTTTTATATAATTATAGCTTTGTTGCATTTACCACAAAACCATCAGCTGTTGCATTATGCAGATTTGAACAACAAAAAAAACTCTAGCCCAAACGATTCAAAAGTTACCAAAAATGCAGAAACACACGTTGCAGTGCAGTGGAAGGCCCTTTGCAAAGGTGGACTGGTCGCCCTTCTTTTCCTTATTTCTATATTTGGTTGTTAAACTGGTACTAATGAAGTACAACCAATGCCCAGACAATGTAAAATGACAAATTAATGAGGTAATGCAATCACAAAATGTGGCACATTATGCAGCATAATTTGCCTTTCTTGCTGCATAATTTACCGAACCTTGCCACACAATTTGGTCCTCCCCTGCTCCCTAATTCCAGTGGTCCTGCCTACAAGTGAATCAGGCAGTGCCCAATGGCGTCATCTGACAGGTCAGTAAGTGGGCTATTTTTGGGGCAGTTTAGGGGCCTGTTTTAAGGCCAGGTAGCCGGTTTTACTGTTGATTTCCCTAATATTACCACAAAGATTGCCTGCAGCAAACACACATTCATGCAGTACTTGCAAAATACCCATACAGGTTCAAAACTGGCCTGACTTGGAAATGTGGGCCACTTCTCAAACTATCTAGTTCACTAATGGGGGACATTGTTCTTTTGGCGCCCAGGCCTAGTTTTGGTCACAGTCTAACCCTGTGTGAAGGCACTTCCTCCTCACATACAAAAACGAGGACTGCACGCCCATGGCATGTGTCTTCACTCAGATGGCTTGTGTGTTTAGTGCTTTAGCATGCTGAAAAAAGTGAGAGGGGCCTTAGAGACAAGTGACTTAAGAAACAGAAATAAGAACCTTTTATAAGTTCCATGGCCTCTGTAACTAAGGTTGTATCCCAATATAGGTGTCCTCCTGTTCACACCCTGTTCCTGGACATTTTCCTCCACCTAGCAATCTTCCTTGACTGGCTCCTTAGTCCCGGCTATGTTCCTGGTCCTTCGGTCTTTCCTGGCCCTCTCTACCATGATCCTGGTTCTCCTGGTGCTGGTACTTATGATCCTGGACCTGGTTCTCATGGTTCTGGTTCTCATAGGTTTGCTGTATTAGCTGGTAGTCATAGTCATCCTTACGGTTGTACAGGTCCTCCTCCTGGTCTTTCAATTGATCATAGGAACACACAGTGTTTCTGGTTGCCCTCGACATGATCACCCTTGTGGTCCTGATCTTTCAGGTGATCATGGTCTTTCTCCTGATCCTATTACTGGTTCTCCTTGTCCTAGTCCCGTGCTCATGCTTTCACTCCTTTCACGGTCCCAATTGTCCGCAACGTGATCTTCCTTGTTGTCCTGGTCCTCTTAGTGGTGCTCCTCATGCTCCTTTTGATTTTCCTTATGTCCCACTAGTCCCCCTCCCGAAAGTCAGCCAGGTAGTGTTACCACCTCCAAGCAAGTCAATTAGTATTTTTAATACCATTTTTTTATTTTGATGTAGGGATGGGGAGGATGTGGCTGTAAAGAAACCCATTTCAACATGTTTTTTGTTTTTGCGTTCATGGCGCAAGTCACCACCTGGACCTGCCCCACTCATGATGCTGGGTGTATGGTTAAAAAATGTTTAATTTGAAGCTTGACGAGGATCCATCATTTTGTGTTTCAGAGGGAAGTTGATGACAATCATCACACCACACACTAGTTACTTACAATCATTGTGAATGCATGTGCATACCTTGCTAGAACTTGCCAAAGTCAGTCCCCTTTCAAATGCCTTCTGGGGCAGAGAATGTCACGGTGTGGTTATGGTGTGTTCAGACACCATGCCGGCCATGGTCAGCATTCTGCAATGTAATTGTTGTGATGGTTAATAAAAAGTAGACCCCAATACCTTGTATTTAGCAAGGATGAGCAACTAGGGGAGCAGGAGTGTACCACACAGCCGCCTTATCAGGAAAGAGGTGGGAAAAGAGGGTTTTACCAATAAATATTCACACAACCCCCCCATCACGGAGTTATTTGTTATTGTGTTGACAATTATGTAGTGCTTTCTACCCTAGACAACGCATAGAAGTTATTACGAATGAGTAGCATGCTACACCGTGAGATACTTAAAAAATATATATTTTATTATGGGTAATTGGTACAATTTGTCACACAGTTGATGCAGTGTGTAGTGGGTAACAATGACTATTCCCTTAACACACCCGTATATTTATCAGGGGTTTTTTTAATGGGGAATTTTGGATTACCCATAGCCACCCTTTTGTTGTGATCTAAGAATATACATAGGGCACTTCTACCAGTAGTATTGATCACCAGGGCTGTAAGTGAGGGTGAGTACTTACCATTCCAACCGTGCAAACACTCACACTTCACATCTGTCACTCAAACCTGTGGGGGTACTGCATGGACAGTGCAGCACCTACATTAAAGCCTTGAAAGCCCAAATGGTAAATGAGGACGCAAAAGTCATTTGATGGCTGTGTGTGAATGTATAGAAAATTTGAAGGAATATGAAATTTGGTTGCAGTTATTCAAATTAGATCATGGCATTAATAGGGCCGAAGCAAAAACAAAAAAAATACATTGTGCATCATACAATTTGATATTTATTTCATCCTTTTATTTGTCACGCTTACTACCTCTGTCTGAATTGAACCCATTCGGTAGTACCGGACCATTTTGTGCCTATTTGATATATATATTTATAACGAAGAACAAAAATTCAGCCCACATAGAGCACCATGGCTTCCCATTCGTAATCATCTCAACAGTAAGATGCAAATCGCATCAAATGAAAGGCGACCGCCTAGGCATTTGTCAGGAGTAATACACAGTAAAGGCATCATGAGCCCAAGCTGTTGTCTTTTCCAGCAAACCTTGCAGCTTACGAGTCAAGGTTGAGCAACGCATTTGATGGAATTGGAGACTCGTCTGAAGAGAAGGCAGCATGGCGTTGTTTCAAGTGGGGCTTGGAGGGTCTGAAGTTGAAGGTGGATTAGACTAGTGGCTAATCTGTTAATGTTGCTACTGCCATTTGTATGCTGTGTATCTGCTACAGATGTGGCCCTTGTAGAGCTGTGAGATGTTTGGAGTATATTTTTCGCATGGTACTAGGACTGCCACATACTATGGTAGCCCATGCGTTAAGTGGTTGAGTATTGTCAACTGTACTCTTTGTTGCAGCCCATGAGTGTGTATTGAATGCATGGTGCTGATTAAATCATAGAACATTTCCATGGTATGGTGGAAAACAACTGGTGACTGTTCTTTCCTGGCATGCTTGTAATATTGTATTCCTTTGAAGATTGTGTGTTAGGGAAAAGCTAGAGGGCTTTATTGTTTTAGATATGGAGTTGAGGCAAGTTAGGCTGAGGATGGTGTGGTTGGTATAGAGTAGTAGTATGTTGTTTTCTCTTAAAGGTTGTGTGGTAGTGTGTGAATTGTATTCTGTTCCTGTGTGGTGCTGGAGACGAGTGAGATGTCATTTTTATGGCCTTTGTTGTGGTGGTTATGTGAGAAGATGCTTTTGGCTTTTTTGACATATCTCCTTTTGCTGGTTAGATGGGCGTTCTAAAACTTTGAGTGTATGAGTGTGCTAAGTCAAATTGCTTTTTACCTTGTAAAATATGTGAATTCTGGCCTAAAAATAAACATGCGAAGTTCATATAGTTTGGCAGTTGGCACTAGGGGAGCGTCCAAGTGAAACTCACGGCTTTAACAAGCACTTGTTTCGAATCACTTAAGTGGAAAAACCTGAGCAAGGTATGCATATGCATACAAAATGATCGTAAGAAACTAGGGCGACATGATTTCAAATGACCCACATGAAAAAACGTAGCAAGAAATGCACATGAATAGAAAATTATTGCGGGTCACAAAGGACCAAATTATACTCAAGCGAGAACTAATTAAGTGTGTAGAAAAAAGCTGCAAGATACTGGAACACCAATAATCAGGTAAACTTCAAACAGCCATATTTGAGTCTTGTATTCTAAATTGTGTAGAGTGATGGATTGTGTTTCAATGCGTTAAGACCAACCCCTTGCCAGTATAATAAAACTGCATTATATCGCCACATCGCCTAACCACATCATCTTTTCTACACCATTATTGTACTTGTAATACACCATAAGACATTCCATCATTTCAAGTGACTTAGTTTGGGGCTATTTAATTACAAAACACGGTAAACAGGAAAATACTCCTAAAAGAAAATAGTATGGCGTGAGACGAATTTCATAGGCATGCTGTGACGTGGCAAAAAGTAATGTCACAGTTCCTCGCTTTAAAGGAAACAGACCAAGTTTTCACTCAAAGCAGAGATACACTGTTTACTATACAGATATCGAAGTCAAAATGCATGCATGCATGATTTGTATAAAAATCACACATACGTTCACATGTAGTCTTTGAATTAAAAGTTGTGAATATTTTGCCAAACTTACAGCACAAGAATAAGGAATGGAATTTACACATGCATTCATTTACAAAATATGAAATACAAAATAGATGCAATGCAAATAACAAATTAACCAGTGCAGAGTTTGCTTATCAACCCGTCTATTCTTAAAGCATTGTTAATTTAAATCTCTAGAATGTAATTCTACAGAAAGGTACTTCATTTGCAATAAACAATACAACATCTTGAGACAGAATAGCCATATTTAAATTCATGCAAACCCTGAGGTTCAAACATGTTTTTAACTGTAGTAGATAAGGAAACATCAAAGCCAGAAGAGATATTGAGTAAATTTACGCATAAAAGCACGTTTCACACACCTATCAGTCACAAAGCGCAAGACACATTTGAGACATATTGTATGGTATTCATTCCATCAAACATTTCAAAACGAAAGCTCATAGAAACAGGACTCAGAAAGAACTGGGAATTTTAGGTAAACTGGCTGAGGATTCACAGTAACTCTTAAACTAGCAGACAAAGGGGGAGCACTGGCTGTTCATGGAAGGTAAATGTTACCATGAGAATGTGAATAGTCATGTCCAAAATGCATATATGGAATTGGAGTCAGACCCCACCAAAGAGTTTAAGATATTGGCTATTATTGTAACCAGGAAAAAACACTGGTATAGTCACAGAGAAGGAAAAGAGACATTTCATCAAAAACCAGCCCAGAGTATCAAAAATAAAAATGCTGCCAAAAATACACAATCAGATGACAAAACAGCCCTTCAGACGAATGATGTTGGGAGTGGGTTCTAGTCATCAATCAGTGGCTAAATATCTCAATCACTATTTACAACCTAGTGTACAAGCCAGTCTGTCTTACAATAGGGCCCAATGGACCTGAAGAACTACCGGCCCATCTCTCTCCTTCCCTTCGCAGCCAAAGTCACCGAGAGATTCATCAACGCCCAGCTGACCACCTTCACCGAAGAGAACACCATCCTCGACTCCTTCCAGTCAGGATTTCGCAGGAACCACAGCACCGAGACCACCCTCCTCGCCGCCACGGATGACATCCGCATGCTACTCGACCAGGGCCACACTGCGGCCCTCATCCTACTAGATCTTTCCGCAGCCTTCGACACCGTCTCACACCGCACTCTCGCAGCCAGACTCCATGACGCCGGAATACGAGGAACCGCCCTTGACTGGATCCACTCCTTTCCCTCCGGCAGAACCCAAAGGATCAGACTCCCTACCTTCCTCTCTGAACCTACAGAGATCTTCTGTGGAGTACCCCAAGGATCCTCGCTCGGCCACAAGCTTTTCAACATCTACATGCCCCCCCTTGCCGCTATCGTCAGACAGCGTGGGTTCAGCAAAGTATCTTACGCCAACAACACCCAGCTCATCCTCTCCCTTACAAACCCCAAAGACACCAGACTCAGCTTCCAAGAAGGAATGAAAGACGTCGCAGCCTGGATGAGCGACAGCTGCCTGAAGCTGAACTCGGAGAAGAGCGAGGTCCTCGTCCTTGGACACTCCCCCATGGCGTGGGACAGCTCCTGGTGGCCCCCTGCTCTCGGAAACCCACCCATGCCGACCGGCCACGCCCGGAACCTCGGCATCATCCTAGACTCCTCCCTCACCATGACCCGCCAGATCAATGCCGTCACCTCAACCTGCTTCAACTCCCTCCGCATCCTCCGAAAGACCTTTAAGTGGAATGCAGAAAGACCGTCACCCACGCACTCGTAACAAGCAGACTGGACTACGGTAACGCCCTCTTCGCCAGAATGAACAAAATCTTGCCACATAAGCTCCAAACCATCCATAACACCGCAGCCAGACTCATCCTCGGAACCCCACGACACAAGCACATGACCCCTCACCTTCGAGACCTCCACTGGCTCCCCATCGAGAAGAGAGTAACCTTCAAGCTACTCACCCACACCTACAAATCCCTCCACAACATCGGACCCAAATACCTCAACGAAAGAGTCTTCTTCCACGTATCCAAGAGGAACCTCTGCTCCACCGACCTCGCCCTGGCAGAGACCCCACGCAACCGCAGAACCAGAGCATGCAGAAGAGCCTTCTCCTACATCGCAGCAAAGACCAGGGATGAGCTCCCAGTCAACTTCAGATTGATTGATCTGATTTTTTTTTTTTTTTAACAGAAGTTCCAGAACATAACTTTTGGATTACACTGCACTTTGCTTATGCACCATAGATGTCAGAGCTCTGCATACATCTAAACCACACAAGCTGGGATTTAAGGCAACAGTAGGGCACTTGTAGCTGAACAAATATACGAAGACCAAAAGGTGTTCATTCTAAAACCTCTGAATTTTCAACTTTACCACAGTTAATTTGAGCAGAAACATGAACAGTTTCTACAACTCAATGGTACTTCCGTGAGTCATTGTTCTGCTTCCAGGTATGTGAATATTTTTATAAAGGAATTTGAAGATAACATCTTTACCAAAGTCAAAAGAACGGAAAGCGTAGTCGCATACTATGGATTCATAGATTATATATTTCGGATTTGGGTGGGTGAAAAAGAGAAGGCATCGATATAAAACAAAGAACTGCTGCATAGAGAATGTTTTGGATTAAGAAATGTGTAAATTTAGCACCTAAAGGGCTAAATGATCCGATTGAATATTTGTGTTTTTACGAGAGGATTTACAGTTCCTCGGTAATGAGATCAGAGGGTTGCTGCTGTGAATAAAAGGACTGACAGATTTTTAAACAAGATCATACTGTTTCCATTAGCAATTGAGTTAGGATTTCACTGTATTACAGTTGTGCATGATATAACACTAGCATTTTTTGTTCTGTGTAGGGCTACACATGCAAGTTTATTTTTTGTTTTCACATAAAATCTATTCATCGAGTTAACATGTGAGACGCTTCCTCATTAGGAGTGCACATAGTGATTCCATTAAATAACTGGGTCTACTAGCACCAATATTAATTGTTCACATTCACACCACATCTTGTATAAGAGATGTACATTAATCATGATTTATAGAGACTGACATGCTATAGATCTATGAGCACTCTTTTCCAGAATTTTTTTTTTTTTATAAGGATGGTGACCATAGAAATAAAATGCCCATTTTAGCGAGGATACCTTATTTACCATACTATAACAATTATTTAACAAGCAACAACCGCCTAAATGTGAGAAAGCTGATCACAGTATTCAGAAACGAGAAGATAACAATTGTTACGGGGAAGTAGTGTACAACTTTGTTTACTTTGTAGACAAAGACCTTTACAAGATCTCAACTGCAGTAGGTTCACACGTCAGTGTCCACAAAGTAACATGAGCAAGGTGTTTTCCGATTTTTTATTAGGTGGGCTAGATCTGGAGGAAATATGCAGGGATACCGATGAGAGAAGCACAGATCAGTTAGCTGGCATAGAAATACAAGATTCTAGAGGTGAGTGGTGACATTTTCTGCAATGGCACAGATATATTACCTGTCAGCATACATTGATTAATGACTGTTGCTGATTAATTGTGTAGGCAAAGCAGCTTTGGACTAGCAACAAAATGGGCGGACGTTCATGTCAAGTTCGGACATTACGCACAGTGGTATTTTTGTCACATTCAGGTCAAACATATGCTTACTCAAGTGCCAACCATTTAAAAATGAGTCGTTTGTCTTTATTGATTACATATGTACATACTGGAAGCAAAAGACAGTTCCAATGGGAAAACAAAAAACCTATCTGTGTATCATTAAAATGGCGACTGCAATAACTGTGAGATAGGAGTCAGGTATAGGAGCATAAAACAGAATGTAGTTCCAATCCGTCAACCTCTCAAGTTCTTTAACATCACTTTAAATATAAGGATGCATTATGGACATTAATTAAATAATTGGTAGAAATAAATCAGAGATTGTGCGGTTGTTTTGTATACCTCTGCACAGCATTCAATATGGTGGAGGGGGAAATTATGAGATAAACTTTGTACTTGGAAGGTCCAGAGGGACTTGTTGTCATTGATTCAGGCATTGCATACTACAAATTGTATATAGGTGATAAGGGGCGGAAAGATTAACAAAACAAAAAAAAATAGAAACGGCCTTCAACAAGGCTGTGTGTGTTAGCCCCAATCCACCTCATACGCAAGTACAAAACCAATTCTTTCCCCCCACAATGGGAGCAATCCATATTCTCTGGTTGATGTACAAGATACCCTCGTTATTTTGGACTAAAACTCAAGAGGTCTCCAGAAAAAACTGGACACACTAACAGAATATTGTGCATTAAACCATCCCAGAATTACCTTGGATAAGACAAAGGTTTTAGTTTTTGGGGAAAAGTACACCATTTTAATTGGTATATTAACAACATGAAAATAGAGGAAGTTACAACTTAAAAATATCTGTCGTTGTCCTTTAATGCTAAGCTGAAATGGAATGAACTATTGCAGGATAGAAGATGGAAAGCATTGTTAATGGCAGCTCCCAAGGGAAGTTTAATAACATATATAGGGGTCTGTCATTTTTACCACTTTTAAAGGCCTTTTTGCACAAGATCCATCTTTAGCTTTGTGCGGGTCTGAAATATTATGTATAAATGAAGGGGATATTTTAGATCCTCTGGAAAATGTATATATAAAGCAAGTTTTAAATCTCCCAAAGAGGTCCATGATACGGAGTATTAGATGTAAAATAAAGTTGTCCGCATAGGCCTATATGACAAAAATAGGTTTTTTAAATGTTCTAAATAACGTCACTCCATTGGACAGTCCTCAATAGCCCCAGTATGTTGGACTTAAGTACAGCTGAGTGAGTCAAAATGGGCTCTGGGCTCAAGAGGTAAGTACTCAATCTTAAAGATATGTTATCTACAGAGGTTTTTGCCAGCTGGGAGCCCTTCCCACATAAGAAGTTACAGTGGGTAGCTGCTTGGATTCTACCTCACCAGAAAGCTAAGGGGTGTTTGTCTCAGGGATCCTCAATTCAAATGACAGTGTCTTACATGGACAACCCTGATATATACCCTTATCGTTATCACTTGTTGCAGCCCTCACTTGATATAGAAATTTAAAAAAATTAAAATAGGCCTTACTCGGCTCATGCCCATTGCGTTCCTGGGTGACAAATAAGGAATATTATATTTGCACTTTACAAAGAAAATGTACTATTATTTATGTATTAATTGACTGTGCACTTTATCGATGCAACGTAAATTTTTAAGACCTTTATTTTAAAAATATGATGCAATGCGTCACCCTCTTGCAATTGATGTTCTTCTGAGTATGCACATCCTTGATGTAACTGTGGGGTGTTTTTTACAGTCCTTGAGGACATTGGACTGTCATGAATTGTGGCTTTAATTTATGTTTTATGCTGTACTGTTGACTTTTGATTCTTAGAATGTTTTATGCACTATGGACAATTATGGATTAATTTTAACAAAGGTTTTTGGGTTAATCAACTGTAGATGATGGGAAAAGTGGCTTTGTGTTGTATTTGTCTGAAGGACAAATGTCCAAAAAAACGAAAACATTTAAACTAACCTTGTAGTTCGAGTGCACCGGTTATAGCTGCTGTTCACATTTTCTGGCTAATGTCTTGTAACTGAAAAGGTGCCTTGTTTGCTTGAATTTTAACTGCCATCTTATTTTCTTCCTCTTACATAAAAAGCCTGGCTACTTCAGTACTAAACAACAAAGTTCTTTTAAGGGGGGTGTGGTGGGGAGGGGTGAATTGCCACACTATGTCTCTACATCCTCCACTCTAATGGAAGGAAACAGGGTTTCCTGGTGTATCCTTTTCCTGCCTCTATTTCAGGCGTTTATTGTGATCATTTGGGTCTGTCTGGCTGGGACCCACACAGGACACTTGAGCCCTCTCTGAAACACAGCAATGTATGGATCACAGCTCTAAACTAGCCGCTGCACTCCGTGAAGTCTGCAAAAAGCGGAGTCAGATGGTTTGGTTTTCACTGGGTTGAATCTGTGACAATAGGGGTTTTGCAGAACGGTACAGGTTATAAAAACAGAAAAAATATTGAATAACATTAAACATGGGAGAAATATCAGACCCACCATCCTGCAAATTATCCACTCACAGTTTTTAACGCTCCACAAGTGGTTGTAAACCCATATTTTTAAGCTACTGTAATCAAAGATTACGCTGTAAAATGAGCTCGTAGGCCATGTAGTTGTGAAACATATTGTTGATGTTGGTTAGTTTGTTGGGAGGGGGGGGTAGGGTTTGTTTTTGGGGTGTTGGTTCGTTACTTGTTGAGGTGTTGGTTGTTGTCAGGCTTTCAGGATGTTTTTTGGGACAGATGTATAGAGGTGTTGTTATAAATATTACACATAATAAAGGCACCGGGCTAGTTTGAATGTTTACCAACTGACACTGCGAGGTTCACAATTAATAATTTTATTAGCTGGTGCATTTCCTTGCCTTTTCTTCTAGGTGTGTCGCTTTTGCTTAAACCAGTATCAAGCAATGCTATTCTGCAGACTATACTAACAGCACAGATTGACTATTTGGCCAGCACAAGAATTATCCCGAATGATACATAAAAAATAGAATTAGCTCACTCTCACCTCAAAACATTAGCTGAAACCCAAATTGTTAAGGCCAACCGATATGGTGAAACCCCTCACTGAGATGGAAACGCTGAAATACTCTCCTGCTTTCTAAGGGCAGTCTCAGAACTACTACTTGCCTTTTTAGGTCTTGACTACCAGGCAGTGTAAACAGTTTGACAGAAATACTTATTGTCAGCTTACAGCAGGCTTAGAATCCACACATTGCTTACCACTGGTTGGCTTTACTATTACTCTCGTAGGATTGATTTTCATTTGATAGATTAACGGGGCTTCACTTCCTCTTCTTGAGTTTGTCCCTCCACTGGAGCATGGATGCATTACTTGTGTCATTCCACTGCTTGCTTTTCAAGCACCATTGGGTTAATGTTGCATTCCCCTAACCCTTGGGTTAAGCTGTCTCCCTCGTATATGTCCCTTTCCCACGACAGCACTTGTCACCCATGTGCTTCTCCCCGCACACTTGTTTCTTTTGTCACCCGCATGCTTCTGCCCTTAATGATCCACATTGCTCTGTCTCACCCATTGCTACTATCAGCAAACCCGCCCTCCGTGTTGCTTATGCTCCCCACCCTCAGTATTGCTTTCCCCCCACCAGCTCACTCCATGATGCTTCCCCCATACAGGCACCCTCTATGTTGATTCTCCCACCTGTGTCCTCAGTGTTGCTTTCCCCTCACATGTCCTTTGTAATGCTTTCCCCGCCCGCTACCTCCACATTGCTCTCCCCCACGCACACCCTCCACATTGCACACCCACCCACATCCTCCGTGTTGCTACCCCACCAACGCCCTACGAGCATGAACTATTGGCTACGACAATGGTTGTGTGAATAGTACCCACGGGTCCTTGGGAATGTTATATCTCCTCACTTTTCCCCTGTCCCGTTGTTATAGTGTCTGCGGTTTCAGGTTATTATTTTTATACTGTCCCTTATGACCCAGGGTCAAAGGTCAGCGAAGAGATTTAATGCAGCCTATTCATTCTTTGGGTGTTTGGGAAGTGATCTGAAACATACTGTCATACACATAATCAAATGCAGATATTTGTTAATGGAGAGCACTTTATTTAGGTCATGGTAACTAAGTATTTAACAAGTTTGGGAGTTCTAAATGAAAATATACTTTTATTAATAATCTGAGCGCACGTTGTATCAGGGCTTCCTCTGTTACAGTTCCCTACAATGGCAGATCTTCTCCCCATATTCCGGTGCCTACAGATCGATTGTCCATGTGGTGATGCTCATGATTTAGAAGGACAGTCTCCCACAAAGTCTCCTTGTTCACAAGGATTGGCAAATCCAATGGAAAAATCCCTCATTTTTGCCTTTGTCAATACTCATTGCTGATACTGAAATGAATCAGCAAAAAGGAAAAACATGGTTGTTGCCAATGCTGAACAGTTTTTTTGCTTTGCCAATAAAGTCTAAATGGCCAGCCCCAGCAAGATTACATTTGCCACCAATCATCCACACGTATTCATTATCATGCCGCAGTGGTAGTTTTTTTTCTTTTAATTTACCTTTCTATGTTGGCAGATGCCCATCTTGGAGCAATAAATAAAAAAAATATTTTAAAGAGTGCAAGAGTACATTTAAGAGAAAGGAGCTTCCAGGCCCTCTGGATAAATAAAGAAAAACAAGCATTGGCATAGCCAATAGGTCTCGCTTTTGGGACCTTATAAGTATTTAGTTATGCGGCACAATATCCTTGGTGCAAAAACAACTGTTGCATGGCTAAACACTTATAAGGAGAGACCTATTGGCTATGCCAATGCTTGTTTTTTAAAAGTCGTTCGGAACTGGAAGAGTTCTTATCAAGAGCCAGAATCAATTGGGTATCGTCAGCATAAGACATAGTGGGGATCCCAAAAACTTTAATAAAACCCATCAGGGGTGGCATATACACATTGCATAAAGAGAGACACCATCTTCGAGGGAATTCTCCTTTGATCTAAAATGCCCCAACACTGCAGGTTTAGTGACGTCAGCTTTCTACTGCCTTTTACTGTAACAAGTCTTCAATGCCTTCTCACATTCTTCCCCTGAGAGGAGCCAGGAATCTGCTCGTTGGCTGCGGACAAGAGCTTTGCATAAGATCACGTGTCCTAGACTCTGCTTTCTGCATTATAGAAAATTTATAAAAGATGTGCAATTTTATTTATGTGAATTTAGCATTATATGCTCCAACGGCTCGGACAGCGAAGCGCTGGTCCATTGCTTTGGGCATTCGCACTTAGAATAGTTTTACTGCTTGGTGGATTTTTGCCATTGAATATGTATTAGACTTCAGCCGGCCTCTCAAAAGTGTTATTTTTTCTCCCACACGAGTAATAGAAACATGTGACACAACGAGTCTCAGATTGCAAAGTGCTACTTTCAGAAAAGCACAGACTGGATGAAGGTGTCTCATCTGTATGGTAAGCAGATGTAAAGGCAAAGTCCAGGAATGGAAAGGTGGTGTGCTGGTGGCTTGGAGCCATCTCACCCCCCTGCATACATGCCATGGAACTATTTGGTAGTAATGTGCAAATGTGTTTTTTTCAGCCCAAAACATAACCTTTGGTATTTTTGAATAGTTGCATGTTTAGCAATGCCCAGGAGAAATAAAACACTGTGGTAACCACAAGTGATGGGACACAATTTTGAACAAATGGAGATTAAAATCCATTACGGGTTTTCAAACAGACACACATCTGTGCACTATGGTAAATGATTGTCACTCAGGACGCTCATGCGAAAAGGACTGGTGGTAACTTTTTTTTATGTGAGCATGCTGGTAAGGAGAATGTACTAAAAAATGTACGTAGTGAAACGAAAGAAAATGCTGAACGGTAAAAAATATATCGAATTTCCCAGGTCAATGAGCGAGTGGCTTATCTAGTCCAGGATTTTTATCTGCACAATGGGACAAACTATAGACCCAAGAATCTAAAGAAACAAGCGCGCGGGCCTCGCGCAAGTAGGGGGTGGGGAGAGCGGCCGAGAGCAGGCAGCATTTCCCTTGCGGGAGCGAGCGTGATAATTGCTACCAGATGGCACCGCTCGCTCCCGCAAGGAAATCGCCAAATG
Organism: Triturus cristatus; assembly: GCF_964204655.1. Classification (NCBI taxonomy): domain Eukaryota; kingdom Metazoa; phylum Chordata; class Amphibia; order Caudata; family Salamandridae; genus Triturus; species Triturus cristatus. The sequence continues at coordinate 1,472,498,006 of NC_140590.1, forward strand.
TGCACACGTTGCCATTCAAAGCAATGCAACGTGTGCACGTTTTTGCCTGCAAAACCGGACCGATTTCTAAAGGTCTCTTCCTATGCAACGCATGTGCGCTGCGTAGGCGAGACCTAAAAAGGAGTAAAACCGGGTCCGGGAGAGGTGGGGGAGCACCGGAAGATTTGGGGGAGGGAGCAAGAAAACACATGCACTCTGACGAAGCTGCTAACATTACAATGAAAAAGTAGCTCTCTGTTGTCAGCCATGGAAGGGTACAAGTCATTGAATCAAAACGAACCTATTCTATGCTCCAGGTAAGGGACAAACACAAGAAGAAAAAAGAAGGAAATATGATTAATAAGAAGCAAGCAGATGTGATTGAAAAGAGAGTCAATCACTGATAAGCAATCTGCCAACCAAGAGTCCATTCTAAGTATTGGTAATGTACACAACAGAGCTTGCAAAAACAGAGCTAAACCTATGTCTAAAAAGCATCAATAGTCAATAGGTCCTGCCTTTGAGACCTGCTGGCTTTTCCAATGTATTTTAAAATACTGCACAGCAGCCTGATGCTATGCAGCATGGCTAAAGATTAAACAAAAAAGCACTATGTCCAACTTCCTCATTCTGTGGATGTGTACAACTCACATGCACAAGCCTACAAGATTACACATGCACTTTTTGTCTTTTTTATTAACTAATGCCAGTTGGACTTGTTAATTACATTTTTTTTATAAACTAGCGGTAAACTTTTTTTAACGCGTGGGTGGGGGTAAGCAACATGGAGGGTCGATGTGAGGGAAGGCAAAGAGGAGGCGCTGGAGTCATTGGAGCAGAAGGAAGCAATAGGGGGGGGGGTCGAAGCAACATGGGGCAGCAGAAGCATCACAGAGAAGGGGGCATAACCAATACTGAGGTCACAGCTCGGGGAAGCAATATGGAGGGTGGGGGAAAGCAATACAGAGGGTGAGTGGAAGTAATATGGAAGGCACAGGAAGCGAAACGGATGAGAGAGAGGAACGTGGAGCACATGGGGAAGAGAAGCACACATGCTAGATGTAGGAAGATTCAGTTGTTCGGGGCATAAACACATAGGTAACAAAGTGACACTGTTGAGAAGCACAGGCAAGGACCGGATTGTGGAGAGCACACAGGCAAGTGCAACACAGAGCACGTGGAAAAGCAGTACATAAAAGCGGCAACTATATAGCACAAACTCTTTCAGTGCTTAGCCAAAAAAAAGAAAGTAGTGCTTCAAAAGTGAGCAGTGGAACAACACAAGCAATGCATTCATCCTCTAGGGAAGGAAGAAATACAATAAGAGAAGTCCCACCCACACCAGCAGATGATTGAAAAGCAAGCAAATTAGAGAGTCCTTTTTCAGCGGTTCCCTGCCAGCCAACAATCCACCTTGAGCTGCCGGTCTGGGGTGGGACTATGTCTCCCAGACATCCTCTCCACCAAGATGGGGCCAGGCACAGACGAGGTGACATGCTTTGAAAAGCGCTCACCGGGTCTGCAGCACGGGCTTCTTTCAGCGGCTCCCGGCACGCCAGCAATCCACTTTCAGCTGCCGGTCTATTTATTTATTTATTTGAAAAGTTTTATAAAGCGTGAACATGACCCTTGCGGGTATCAGTGCGCTGTACACAGGGGCAGAAGCATGCATGAACTTAGAACAGTTGAAGTCAATATTGTAAAACAATCAAAGTCAGATACCGGGTAGAAGGCCCCACTAGTTCAGTTCAGTTTCTCATATAGTGCAAAATATTTTGGGTCTAGGGTGGGACTATGTCCCCAAGACTTCCTCTCCACCAAGACAGGGCCGGGAGCAGAGGAGGCAACATGCTTTGAAAAGCGCTCACCCGGTGCCGCAGCGTGGGACACATGCAGGTCAAGCACGGGCATGCGCCCGGGCCAAGAGACAAGTGTAGCAATTGTTGGAATTTGTTGGCACATGCACAGATTTTTGGGCATCGAGTCGTATTTTTTCAGAATCATACTTTTACCCAGCGTAAGAAAGAGAATGTCAGAAAAGGAAGAAAGAAGGAGGAAGAGAAAGATAGGAATACAGTGGAGAATGTAGTAAGCAGGATGTACAAACATTGGCAAAGTCAACAGGTCTGGCTTAAATGTAGAGTGACAAGCAAATGCATGCACAAAGGCTGTATAGCACATTATGGCATTGCTAGTACCTCAAAAAAAAGTTCGAAAAAAGTTTGTTTTATGTATAGAATGGACATAGGAGATAAAGAAATCAATATAAAGAACAGTGTGATGATTGAGTGTAATTTTCGTACGTCAATTAGTCCCTCATTCCTTCCATTAAAAGCACTTCTAGAAGGCAAAATTATCCACCAAACAGCAAAAGGCATTAGGTGAGAGAGCTACAGGACCCAAAGTCCACTCTATGTATGTTTTAAGAAATTGGTAACAATAGGTCTAGCAGACAGCTGTGCTCTGACACCAGACCTAAAAAAACATGCAAGAATGTGATAAAGAGACAGGAAGCGTTAGTGCTTGAAGAAAGTTGAACTGACTAGAGATAAGACTTGCCAATCATCAGCGGTGGGCTGTCCAATCAAAGTTATTCTTTCAAACAGGTTTGCTAGCAGGAATGTGACAAGCCTGTATTCTGGACTTTGGAAATGCAGTGGAGCTGGATTCCGAAACCAGCAGCCAATCCAAAGTTTTTTCATATAGATTATACCCAGAAATCCAGGCGGGTTTTGCAGAATCCTGCAATCTCCATTATAACTCAGGCAAGGTACTTGCAGTACAAAAAGTGAACGGCAACTGTAATGACAACTTTAAACTATGTGCCAGAGGGTGAGCGGGACAGTGCCCAACGGTACTATGCAACTGACTTCACAAAGTACATTTTACAAGAAAACTAGAGGCCTGGTTTGGAGTTAGGAGGTAACAACAATTCTCCAAATTCGAGGAAGAACTCCCACAGATAGAAAACAATCTAACAGGAGCATTTCCTCCATCAGAAGTATAAGACTGAAAGAGGAATTTCAGCTAGTAGATTCTAATCAAAAAGCATTTCATCCAAAATTTGGAGGATATTCAATTGTTATTCAGTTTGAAAAAACGCCCTAAATCAATGACATAAGCCAAGGGCAGATTTAGATCACCTAGGATCTCCCAAGGCATCATTACCAATCTCATAATAGAAATGATTGGTTATGTAACGGTGTCAGTGAATCAGCGGCAGTTCCTCCATTAGTGGGGAGGAGCGTCGTCCCACTGCTGAGAGCCAGCACATGCAAACATGAAAAATACAATGATAATAAAATAATTTTAATATTCATCACAGAGCAGAGCCTTGGGGGCGGGGCCATCCTGACGACATCAGTAAGAATGGAGGACACGTGGTGAGCACTCCAAGTGTGCATGTTCGTTTGGCCGGCTGTCTTAGATTTCTCCAAAACGAGCAGTGTTGCACAGCTGGGTCAGGGGCGTAACACAGGCCCCTGCAGCCCCCACAGTGCGGGGGCCCTCAAGCTCCAGGGGGCCCCTCAGCACAGCACTTCGGCCAGATAGCTCCTGACAGATCCAGAGGGGGCCCCTTCGCGTACCTTGCAGGGGGGCCCCCTCAATTATTGTTACGCCACTGAGCCGGGTGGAAATTAACTGCAATTAATAAGTACTGAATGCAAGCTATAATCACTTCTGGATGTACCAGTGAGATCTGTGATGTACAGAAACGTACAAAGAAAGAATCATGACTCAGCGGAGAGCTGACGCAGGGCCTTTCAACATAAGTCCCGCACACTGTGTCACTTTGTTCGGTTCCATCTTTGGAGGGATTTGGCTGCCCCAGCAAGGTTACCTGTAGTCGTGTCGTTTTTGTTTTGTAGAATGTAAACGGCAAATTAAGCTACAAATTCAATTTTTTCCCCTTTAATTTCTACATCGAAGCACAACAGAACAAGCATTTGCAATGCAATAGGTCTCGCATTTACGCGAGTTTGAGCTATTGACATTGCAAATGACAATGCCTTTTATTTTTGTTTTTTTAACATAAATAAAAGGAATTGTCATTTAGAATGCCAATAGCTTAAACTCGTGTAAATGCGAGACCTATTGCATTGCAAATGCTTGTTCCATGTAGTGTTTCTGTGGGAGTATCAGGGGACAGCCCGGGTCATGGTCGAGCAAAGTTCATGCAGGAGAAGGAAACATTTTCTTTAAGGCGTTATTTCCCAGATGTCGATGGTCCGAAGCTGTCCCTTTCTGCGCTCCAGAAATACTTGCTTCTGGCCAGGCATGACGAATGTGTGCAGGTTTTACAACGAGAACGGCCATTTATCCGATTAAAATACTGTTCAACAAGATTCAACCTCACCAAAACTATAAACAAACATGAAGCGTAGAAATGATAAAAATATGATATTTCCAGTTTCCAGTCATTTGGATGTATGAGGTTCTGCAAAATGTAAAGGCTGTGAAGGGAGGTTAGTGTGTATTAAAATCCCACATAAGGGATAAAGTACCCCATAACTTTACATTAATGAGGGTTTTCCCGTCACCCCAGAATTCCATCACCGTATGTAGGCTCTCGACCTCTACATGATCATGGAGATCCTCTGGCTTGAAATATGTTTATGAAGTGCAGTATGGAGTACATGATCTCATATGCTGCATATTGCTAATACATACAGCAAGACAGTGATATACATGCATACACGTACCACAGAAAGTACGCATTTCCTTTTACTGTTTCTTCACCATTTGCATAAATACACTAGGTTACACCCTGCGAAGCAGTGTTAGATACACACCGAGCAGCAGTGTGCGGCTATCTGTGATTAAATCAAGAGTGCGTCAGGATGTATGCTTGGCCGAGCGCCGCACGGTACAGCACCAGTCTCATTTCACAGTGGAGAGAAGCAAATTGATTCTCTTTTCATGTGAATCTTTAAGAATCCTTTCGCGCCCCCTTGTGTTCCAGGTCGTTGGAATGTATACACACATATACACAGCTCAGCAAGTGAAAATAAAAGATAGAAACTAGATAGAGCCAGGTGAGGTTGATTTTGATATGCAGCAACATACCTGACAACTCACACGGTGCTACCATGTGACTCACGATAGCTGCTCCCAACACACGGTCTCCTGATGAGGAGCGATATCACATGGTGACAGGGAGAATGAGCTGAAAACCTCTGCAAATAGTGGTTTTCCAGCTGGTTTTACGAGGCTGTGAACTGTCGACGTCCATTATGGTGTGTGAAAACACCCGAGGACATGGCACCAGACTCAGCTAGTTTTTTGTTTTTTTTAGAGGAGGGGGCTTGGGTCGTGGTGGGGTTCAAAAAACGCCATGAGGATCCTGCTATGTGTCGTAGCTGAGGTTTCAAGGTGCCCTTATTTCTATCTAGGCTGGCACCCGTGAGGAAAGTGTAATAAATCTAAGAAGGGCAGATAAAATGGCGCCGTGACCTTGGCATTTAATTACCCGCATTATATCTTTTTTGTAATGCGATAGCACGTCTCGAGGCCGGCGAAGGTTAGAAAACGGGGGAGCAGCCCTGAGAACCAGCAAGGTCTTTTCAACTTAAACTGTCTGGATGTATTTCTTCATGTTAAGAGGCAATCAGAGGAAGCACCAAACACCCGATTCTATGTCAATCATTATGAAAGCGCATTTAGCTCATTTTCATGAATCCCACGTTTCTGTTCCGTGCAGCTTTCGTTTCTACTCCCTTGGAATATCTTAAATATGCATTATGAAACGTGTTGGGGGCATTTTATCCAAATATAGATGTCGAATCCTGAACTTGTAGCACACTTTCCATGGCATCAGGGCACCAGTCTTAAAACAAGCTCTCCAGTGAAAGTGAAATCGAATGCGCTGACACGATAATAAACAAGCCCAGCGGAGCGCGGCGCGCGCGCTTGGCGGGGGAGCGCATTCCAGGCGGGGGAGCGGACCCTTTGAAGTGCGATGCCAAAGCGGATTGTATGGTGACACGATGCGCGTGATTGTGCGCGTGCTAGCCATGCAATCCGCTTTTGGGAGCACTTTGAAGTGCCCCTTTACAATAGTCTCGCTTGCGATCGCTTACGCGATAGCAAGGCGAGACCTAAAAATGGCAACATTTTGCAGATTTGAGTGGCTGGTCAGAGTGCTTGAGGGAAGGGGAACAAACTGCGCAAACACCGTGAGATTCCATTTAAATGTGGGCGATCACATCAATGGTGTAAATTGATGAAAAGATGGTGACATCATTCTACAAAAAGACATGTTCGAATGTAAATTCCACTTTTTCGGTGAAATGTTTCACTCACCACTACTTACATGGACAGTGTGTTCTGGTTTCTTCCATCCCCAAAGCGTCCGGAGGCAAAGGCACAGTTAGCACCACAGTCAGAACGAATCCGGAGACAGGCAAGAAAAGCATGAGAATTACAGCGTAAGGGAGAGCTAATCTGATGAGGGAGTATGTTGAAGAGAAGATGGAAGGACAATCGTCAACCCTGTGCAGGAGATACGGAGGAATCAGAAATATAGTAGGGATCCTTCCTAAGAGTGAGGACAATGTGCATCATTGTCAGTCTGTGGTGCGGTGCTGAAGAAAAAGAGCCAAAAAAGAGGTAAATGATGGAATAAAGTGCATTTTTGTGAGTTCGAGTGCAGTCTGTACTGGAAGCATCTGCATTAGGAATTGTCTATAGGGCCTCAAATACCACTGGAAAAAGCAAGTTACCCCTTTTTTACCCTTTTCCCTCCACAGGAAGCTAGGTGGATGAATCACGGACTAATTCGGGAGGAGGTGCATGGTATATAATTGGTGTTTATAATTTGCGCCAGTGGTAGAGGGTAGTGGGCACTGGCATTCACTTTGGGGAGCGGGGCTTAAGACTCATCATCAGACTTTGACCCAGATGAGGGAAAGGGGAGATAGAAGGAGGAAAATAGGAAAAATTAAGGAGAAAGGGAAAAAGCAAGCATGACAAAGAACTTGCAGGAGTGAGATAAATGTAGGGTGGTGGAAGGAAGAAGACAACGAATAAAGACTAGGCCGCCTTGGCCCAACGCTCTCCTGCTTTACTAATTAGGCCTTGTCCTGAAACAGCATGCCATCATAGAAACACACAATCTCCATAAAAACACAATCTCCAACGCCAGGTCACACTAATATCTTTTGAATGTGGTTAGTCTTAATTTATAGAAAGTAAAAGCGTTGATAACAACTGGCTTGCCTATTGGCAGGCCTGTTACTGCTCCTACTATCCTTGGCTTTAAAGGTCACAAAGGCAGCAGCAGGCAGGATACTGCACACAGGATACTGCACACAGGATACTGCACACAGGATACTGCACAAAGGATACTCCACACATGATACTGCACACAGGATACTGCACACAGAATACTCCACACAGGATACTCCACACAGGGTACTCCACACAAGATACTCCACACAGGATACTCCACACATGATACTGTCCTATATTTTCAACTCCTTTCCCTACAGCAGTAAATAGAGGTTGTTGGTGGGAAAATGGGGACACCAGGAGGTACATTTGGGGTCCCAATTGTGCCTTATGTCACCTCCTCTACCACTAGCAGTTCGGTGATTCAAAGTCCATCAGGAAAAGTAGAAAAATTATAATGAAGATTATAAAAAAAACTGCATTTTCTGGCTCTTTCCGTGGCCGAGGTACAAACCAATTATCTTTATACCTCTTACAAAGTAAGGTGTTAGATTTCTTATAAAATCAGCATCTATGGAAAATGTTGTGTGGCAGGTTAATGAGTTCTCGGCCCTCATAAACATTTGAGTTTCAGTCCTCTTCCTGTGGCTTTATTTACAGATCCCAGTCAATGGAGCAAAGGTGCAAGTGAAAACCTACATAAAATATAACAAATATGCAATGACGCTTCTACACTTTGTCCTAGTTTCTCAGCGGGCCTGGAGTCCGAAAGCGCCAACTGACTGGGTTTCAGGCCATTGAGGATAAAGACCCACCACCCAAACAGGCACCACTATCCCCACGCACAGGAAAGCATCGGCTTAAGGTGCTAAATAACTGGTTCAAAAGTCTAAGTTTCAGTCAAATTAATTGGGCCACGGGGCGTCGGTTTAAGCAGTAAGTAGGGTTACTGGACACATGTTAATGGGCGACCAGCTCCTGCTGAATGTGCAAAGAAGTCCAAGAACAAATGGACACAGAACTGACAATACAATACCCTTCAATGCCACAATTGTGGTGATTGATATTCTCATGTTATGATGAATGACATGTTATGTGGTGCAAAAGTATTTAGTGAGTGAATTTTTCATTACAAAGAATGCCAAATTACAGAACAATAGCACAGAAACTACTACAGTGAGTAGACAAAAAGTCAGCACAACACGTTATTACTATTGTGGTTAGTGGAAAAATGGGAAAGATAAGGATTCATAAAAATGAAATGCAGCCCAGAGAAATTACCAAAGACTGAGATTAATTCAAGCATTCATTTTTTTTATCTGCAGGGGATTCGAAGTCCAAAGCAAAGCGTGTTAATGGAAAACTCAAATAGATGTGAATATTGGTTCTCTGGTGTGGTACTTCTATTGTCCTAAATCTTTATTTCATGGCATATATCCAACAAGCATTTACAATGCAACGGTCTCGGCATTGTTAAAGTTAGAGCTATTGGCATTGCTCATGACATTATTTTTGTTTATGTTTTTGTTTTTAAAACATTTAAAGAAACGGCATTGTTATTTACAATGTCAATAGCTTAATCACTCTCAAAAGCGAGATGTATTATGCGAGCATTATTTGGGAAGTTTGGCAAATCCATAATTATGAGGAAAACGCTGCAGCATCGCAAAATGCCAGTGGCCCAGACTAATATGCATGATTAGTATTTGGATTCCATGCCCATTCCTTCTTTGTCCTCTCTGCTGAAACTGCTGTCTGAAGTGTCAAATTTTATTAATACTAAACAAAAATCGCACTACCGTGCCAGGGCCAGACTTGGCGTTGATAATGATTGTTTGAAAAGGGAACTTTGAAAGTATAGGAACTTGACCAATTCTGGTTTCAAAATATAAGAGAACACTGTAGAGGCATGCGTCTACCGACTGTTATATATAATTTGGGATATATTTCTTAATCTGTCGAGTTCAGCCACTGCATGAATATATTGTTGTCTCTTTTTGAAACTCAGGAGCAGTAACATTGTCGTGGTGTCACTAGGGCTTCAAGTGGATGCTTTTTCAATATTATATACAAGCCACAGTTACTGCTAATTTATCTTATGCAACTAACAACGATTGACAAAGCCAATAGTCCTAACTTGTTGTAGGTATCATGTTACTTGTTGTATCATTATGCCTGGATGCAATGACAAAAGAGACAGCAAAATACAAGTCGTATAGACCCCGCGCAACACCGCCCCCCACCCCCACCCATTTTTTTTATCCCACTTAAAGCCCTGGGTAGGATACTCAACAACAAGGCCGAACTGGAACCCCAAAGTAGGCCTGGCAATTATGTCGGACCAGCTGGAGGGTCATTGGGGAGGTTAACTGTGAAGCACTTTTGCTACAGGAAATGCCCGATGCCCGGGCAAGCCAGCCCGGCCCTGCTCAACAACCCCGTTCTCTCCCGCATTTACCTGTGATCAGGCGCGCAACACGCATTGAACTCAAAGGGCTTCAGCCCCCCCCCCCCCGTCGTGTGTGGCAGCCCGGGATGAGACCGCTTCCCGGGCAGACACAAAGCCGCGCCCGAGCACTTCACAGGTCTTTAAAAAGACCATTTGCATGTTAATGAGGCCTCGCTGTTGGTTCACCCCTTCTAAGAACCCCCGCAGCTCTACTCTGCCTAGATTCAGCCCCCCCACCCCCGAAATCAGCGCCACTCTGCCTACTGTTTAAAGATTCAGCCCCCCCCCCCGAAATTTTTGCTTAGCCCCCCCCGAACGTTAACTAGCAAGTGATTTCGCTGGTCGCTTTTTCACAAGCTCTGAACTTTGGCAGTGATGTTTCCCCTTGATAGAGAAGTTTCAGTTTCTGTATTTGCATTCCATGCCCATTCCTTCTTTGTCCTCTCTGCTGAAACTGCTGTCTGAAGTGTCAAATTGTATTAATACTAAACAAAAATCGCACTACCGTGCCAGGGCCAGACTTGGCGTTGATAATGATTGTTTGAAAAGGGAACTTTGAAAGGATACGAACTTGACCAATTCTGGTTTCAAAATATAAGAGAACACTGTAGAGGCATGAGTCTACCGACTGTTATATATAATTTGGGATATATACCGCCACTCAGTGCCTTGCTGCAACAGAGAATCTTCGGTACCTCAGTACTTGCAGCGTTTTGTAAAAAGCATATTTCCAAGCAGTCATCGAACACCGCTGCCTTTCTCCGAGGCAGAGCAGAAATGCCTCGGAGAAACGCAGGTCGTTTTCGGATTCGGGGGCGTGTTTTGCTGTTATCTCCTCCAGCCATTGGCTGGAGGAGATAATTAGACTTTCTGCAAAAAACACGCCCCCCGATCCGAAAAGGACGGGGCCTGATCGGAGTGACGGGACCTCTTCTCCAATGGCTGGCCAGCATTGAAGAGGCCAGCCAATGGAGAACAGGGGAGAAGAGGGGCGGGTTCAAGCCCCTCTTCTCCAAGTCATTAAATCTCCAACTTCCGGTTCTGCCTTCGGCAGACCGGCGGTCCTCGACCTAAAAAGGGATATTTATGGTGGCTGATAGAATCTTTTAGGCTTCCAGTTCTGTTATTAACAGTGAGGGGGCCAGAGAGATCATTTGAAAGCTACCGATAGGCAGGATCCCCAGACCATTTTCAAGATCTTCCACAGGGCAATATTAATTCAAAGGAAGAGCATGGCTGTTTTGTACTAATGCATTCATAAACCAGACTCTCTAAGGTAGCATGCTTCTGGAATTGTCTTTACTAGCTTTGTTTTTCTAGTATAATGATTACTTGAATCAAGAATTTGTAAAGCTCAGGCCCTTGAGAAGGATAGTGTTCTTGGCCAAAGCAGACAGCGTTGCCCTTGCACCTGTTGGGCTTTGCATCTTGGTAATTTTAGGCTGCGTGGCTTTCAGTGTCGGTGATACTTAATGCCTAATCTTGGTGCAAAAGAGCCAGGTTTGATCAATGCACTAGGCAGTATATCCAAACCTCAGGGGGGGGCACGAGGGAGTACACCCACTAGGGAGTGCACTCGTTAGTGTGGTGTTTCATATGATATATATATATATTTTGCTGGGTCTGAGGAGGCTTATCTAATAAAAGGCCTTATCCCAAATAGCCCTCGTGTGTGTGCTCCTTTCCGAAGTGGAGCATTCCACACATACATGCACACACGCACTTCTAAAGTTAGAATTAGGTGTGTTTAAACGTTTAAAGATTAACTTATCTGCAAATTAAAAGCCAGTGAAGAAGTCTTAAAACGTAATTTCGATGTAATGACTCTGAATACGACTCCTGTGATGTAATGATTACAACTTCCAAACCAAATTGACATACCATTCAATAACACTTTATAAGATATCCCTTGATAACGTGCACTGATAACCTGACCCAGTGCAAAACTTGCTCAGATGAACAGTCGCACAGAAGAACTCTGGAAATGTTAATTTGACTTCCGAGGGCATGGTGCACAGGTCGGACCCATTATGTGTCAAGAGATTGTGAACTATACAGAATAAAATAGTTATGAAACATAAACTGGTATTTGTCCTACTAATAATACAACTAATAGGTATGCTGGACCTTAAAGATATGAGCTCCTGTCTCTGGATTAGAAGGTACCCATAAACAGGAAAGAACTCAAAGAAAATAGCAGGGGAATCAAAATGAGTGGTACTTCCATATGAGGGACTAAGGCCTCCAAAAACACAACATTTACGCAAACATTGATGACTTTTGTGGTTGTCCTCAGCTACGGCTGTAGCCCTGGTTGTGCGTGTGGCAAGGTGTGTTTGCTCGCTTGAAGAATTTCCCCAATTGTGACCGTGGTTAATCACAATAGCGGGAATTCACCGATTACTGGCAGCTCCGACACTCCCTGTTCAATTTAATTGGGGCTAAAAGTGTGTTTATTTAGTTGGATACTTGAGCTGGACACTGTGCCAAACAGGTTCTGGCAGGTGATTTTGCTTGCCACAAGGGATGGTTTATGGGTATGATTCATTTGAAAGAAATTTGCAAAATGTAGGTTATGCGCGAGCTAATCTGGAAGTCTTCACTAAGAGATAGACCGCTGAGAATGTTTCTGGAATGTATGCATGACATAAAATTGTTGGGTGTAAAGGCAAAGATTCAGCTCAGCAACCGATACTTAACATGACGTGACAAAAGTTAATGTGCTCCTCAAGGCCGGACTGGGAAGCCAAAGCAGCCCTGGCAATTTTCTCGGACCAGCCCCTGGGGAAGCACTGCCAGACCCCGGGAGCCTGGAAATGATTGCTTGTTGCTTTTGTTACTGCTGCAAAACCGGCCCCCTCCCTTCCAGCCTCCCAGGGAAACGCCCGATGCCCGGTACTGCCAGTCCGGCCCTGGTGCTCCTCCACGAAGTATAGACCTGCCAACTCAAACGATGCTACCATGTGTCGTCACGCGATATCGGCTCCTTTCACAGTCACCTTGAGAAGAGGTGATACAAAAAGGTGGCAGGGAAAGCAAGTTGGAATTCCCTGCAATAAGTGGGTTTCCAGCTTGTCTTGGTCGCGCTAAGCAGCTGATGTTTGTTAAGGGGTGTGGAAAACGTCAGCAACAGGTTTCATGGAAGGGGTTGGTGGGGATAGAGGGCAGAACTGCCTCTCAAACCCACCCTTCCTCACACAGTGACATTTCTTGGGATGTTTGCAGGTCTGAGGATACATAGTTCTCAATAGGCTAGGGTGACAAGTACTCGGTACTTAACATGCAACTTAATTTGCAGTGCGAGCTACAAAAGAAAAATAAATAAATAGGCGAGACATGCCAACTGCAGATATAGTGGGTCAGAAGATCTTCCAAGATTACTGATTCACTATTCCAATTTCATAATATACTTCCTTTTATTATGTACCGCTCCTGGGACTTATGATTACAAACTGAAGTAATCCCTTTTGGATTTAGCTGCAAGACTGATGGGATGCAGAAGAGTATGAAGAAAGAGAAATGACTCAAAAAAAGCACAATGCTCTTACAACATTGTGCCTGTGACGCTACTCTGTGCCATCAGGTGATTACCAGCACCAGTCATGTTGACTGTACGTCTTCACCTCAAGTCTCGCGTTGCGAAACACAGTTGGAGGCAGAGCTTTAAATGGAAAAAATTAAGTGCAGGTACTCATAAATTTAATAGAAGGGGCAGGGCTAATGTGGTGGTTAGGAAACATGCATTTAATTTGAGATTTTCTTTGTGTGAAACTACGCACAATAGTGCAGTAAGAGTTCTGCCATTTGCAGAGTATTCTTTTTGTCTATGTATGTGTTGTTAAATGCATATAATTGCACAAATATTGTTATGCACGCATATTTTAATGCCCACTGATACATTTGACAAACCATGGTAATTTTTCTTTATTGAAATATTTAACCTGAACTCTAAGGTGGAAATGTCCCTGATTAGATCAAAAAGGCGCACAATCCCACGCTCCAGACATTCAGAAGGTGGTATGCAAGCAAAATAAACACACAGAGATAAAACCAGATACTCACATGCAATGATAGTGGTACACATAATCACAATGTTTCCACACAAGCCAGTACAGAAAAAGATACAATAATTGTATTTGCCCAGCATGTGTCAGAGGCACAGCTATCAATGGGGCAGCAGGGGCAGTGGCACCAGCTGCACCAATGATGGCTACGCACGGTTCTAGCCTTGCTTACCTGAAGGCTTCCTTCTTGTGGTCTCCCATCTTCCACAGCTGTGTAGGGTTCTGACTCGAAAGACCAATCATTAGAACAGAACATACACAGGGCAGTCCATAGGTCTGCTGTCATGCCACCTAGCAGTGTCGGGATCTGAAAGATTTGTTTGTTTTCTTTGCAGTTTAGTATAGAGCAAACTCGACCCGAAGGTATTGGAGGGCCTTATATATTCAGTTACATTACACAAGGGCAGAATCATTTTTTGTAGGCACGGGGAGATTAGGTGATTAGCCCAGAATCACAGGATGTTGACCCGACGACGTGACTCCAACCCTGTTCCACATATTGATTGGGGGTTTCTCTGTAAGTGAAGTGCAGAGGCCACTTCAGTTGCCCCCTGGCTGATCTCTAGGCAGGCTGAGGAAGCAACATGGGTATGTCTGTGAAAGAATGGGCCCATGTAACACCCTTCTTCTTCAGATCTGTCAAGAAGGCCCGTGTAGTCTATGAGACTGCAGCGGTCAGTGGGTCGAAGCCCCAGCCAGCAGGGCTGTGGCTGCCAGAGTGCACCCAGGACAGACAAACGGCCTGCTCCAACTCATAGGCAGGATACCAGGACGGGCAGGCGGATTGTGCATGCAACAGCATGAGTAACAAAATCAGCCAATGGAAAGCAGTGTTTGTGGGCACGATGGCCATACAATCCATGATTAATGTGCACACACTCCTCGATCATAGAAGTAAAGAAACTGCTCTCTGTTTGCGGATTGCAGTGTAGCTGTGCTGCTCGATCACACGCTGTGGACAGCCAATCAGATGAGCTATGGATCATTCGGAGAGCGTAAGGCGCCAACACCTGCATTGCTGCTGCTGGGCCCCTGTGAGTCCCGGTGCTCTCCTGGTCTGGGGAGAGGTTCCGGTACTCAAGGGAAGAAAATTGAAAAGTGCCGGTACTTAGTTCCGGTGAGTAACGGCCTATTTAAAGCACTGGTTCGAGGTGAAAAAGTAAAGCTGGACTGCAAGAAGAATGTCCAGGCAGGAACTGAAATGAAAATAGACATGTCAATTTAATACAGACCATCAACACAGGAGAGAAAGTTGAAAATCTCCAGTGGAGCAGAAGCAACCACAGGAACTCCCCGTATTCACAAAGCACAAGGCTTTAAGTGGGTTAAAAAACGAGTTCACCATGGTAGGCCCCGTGGCCACATTCTAACCGCGACCAACTTCCTCTCCTGATTCAAAGCAGTGCCCTTTTACAACTCGCATGTTTATCTGGGCAGGAAAAAAGAAACCTGTAAAACTGTGTTTGAGCACATCCGCGGAAAAGGTACAAGCAGTAGTGACCTGAGAAGGTGTGAAGAGAAGGTTGTCTGGTATCTCTCGCTTCTCTAACGAAGCGTGGGTCAGTGAGCAATTTAATACAGCAATCACATGAATAATGACCCATCTTTAGGCACTGTCCATCCAATTGTGTTACTGAGCAAACAAGGTCTTTCACTGGTTCATTTCTTAGTGATCAGCCAGTGCCTGATCATGAAGATATCTGTGAATTGAGGAATGGTATCTGAACTTAAATCATAAGCTAAGTGTGTCTTGCTTGCCCCTCAGTCACCAATTCCCAGACCTAGGCAGATACAAAGGTCTGCAGCTTAGGCTGCTTGCAAATTGGCAAACCCAATTTTATAAATGCCCCTGAAAAGGGGATTTGCATAGTCCAGTCGGTAGTTGACTGCCGAGCTTGCCACAATATGGGGTACATGACTGGAGTTCAAAGGAACAACTGATTTTAATTAGGAGAAAGAATATTTATTCTTACTATATCTACCTGGGTATCATGGAGAGGGTCTTATCCAGACATGCCACTCATATTTGAGCTGCAAACATTCATTTAATGTGTGCATTATTAAGAGGAAGGGTGAGCTCATGGAAGATAGCTGTTATATCCTTTCATGAGCTCTTACTATTATCACCACTTTTTGATTTGTACTAACTTGTAACTAACTCCTAAGCTGTTCAATTTTTCATTTCCTCAAGACCGGTCAAAAAAGTTATGTATTGGGCCTCATGTCTATCTTAATGCAAAAGAAGGTTGAACGTTGGAGAGGGTAGTTTGTTACCAATGTTGTTTGCAGTAAAATGGCAGCTTTATCAAACAGTAAAATGTAGTGTTTGGCACTACCATTGTGTTCTCATACCTGTGAAACATGGATTCTGAATGATAATGATGCAGTTATTGTCTGGACGATATGGATTCCGGCTTGATGCCAATCTTGTAATAAGCTAGGCAATATTGATGTTTGCATACAATAAATGTTTCATTTACTGGGGCAATTTTAATCATAGCATGACAGTGTCGCGGTTAATATCGGTGAATGCAATGTCAATGTACACCATGAAATGTGCAGGCCCAACACGGCAATACCAGTAAATGCAATGTCGAAATACATCAAACTGTGCACGCATAACAATGTCAGAACTAGTAATATCAATATTGATGTACACTATGACAACTGTACACATAATAATGAGAATGTCTGTAAATATATAAATGACCACCATGTTCTATGCACATACAACAACAAGCTTATATCATTCATGTCCAATTCACCCAAGATGACCTCTCCACTAACCCCGAGTCAGAGATACGTGGTCAGACAGGCCCAGCGACCCAGGCCTACCAATTGATAGGTCACAGGTGACTCAGCCCGAAGACAAAACGGCAACCACGTAAAACCTTGATCGAGCCTACAGATAGGCAACAATACCACAAACAGGCCAGAGAAAACTGGCCGCAATAAAACACTTTTGGCAAAAAGCTTACATTCCCAAAATACCACAAAGTTAGATGCCAAATGTAGTTAGTAACACTTAGCCAATCAGGACACAGTATGCACACTACACGTAGTGATCCCGTGCTCCTCTTGCTGGACATCTGGACACATACACACTGACCCACACTAGCTCTCCCCGAGGTCGAGAGCTACCTATGTCCCCGTTATCAGATGGTTCTACTTATAATTTATGACTAGGCCCGGACCCACATGCTCTCTAAAGAATGTGAAATTGGTTTATTGTACCTCGCGAACTGTATATATAATCGACCAAAACTTCTGTACAAGGAGACTGTCTTTAGACACTACTCTGTCGATGCTTTCCCAGCCACTGCGCTTAATTAATCCAACTTGTTCCTGTTGCCAAACGCCTCTTGTCTTTTAATTTTTTCAAGGCAAATTCATATCCAAGCAACACTGTATATACCAGAGCAGCACTGTGTCTGATTATGGGGAAATATAGAAGTAATCGCAATATATGTTTTCCTTACTGACATAATGCATAAAATGGCATGAGGACTGTATAGTTAATTCATTAGATAATGAATGCCTAAGCGTTTATCATTTATTTATTTAGAAGGATTATAGTACTACATGTGACCTTTTGATTACTTCAGTGCGTAAAATAAGATAGGGACTATTTCCAGTCTCATGGAAGAGCAAATTAAGGTGAGAACGCGTCGAATTAGGTAGGTGGGAGCCCATAACTACTGTTCTGTGACCACAGCCCCACTGAGTATGGATGGTCCATTTAGAAAGCTAATCTGAGTAGTTTAGCTTTTAGACGTTTCCTAAGGCGAATGGGGTTGAGTACTGATCTCATGTAGAAGCTGAGGGTATTCCAAAGTCTTCGGCCTGAGATACCCATAAATTTGCCTCTTCGCTTTATCCATTATGCGACTATTGTCAGATAAAGTTAGCAGTTGATGACTGGAGGCTTCTGGCTGTAAAGTAGTGTTTGCTAATTGTTTCATACGTTTGGGGCCTTTTCCCAGTAGGTTTTGTGGACAATGCAAAAAAAAACACCTTGAATTTAATCATTGCTTTGACTGGTACCCTTTGGAGTGCTTTCAGATTAGGTCTGACGTGGGCCTAGGTCAAGGTACAATCGGTATGCCTGGCTTTGTAGCCCAACAATGAGAGTTTGGGAAATGCCAGTGTAAATGAGGTTGCAGTGGACCATGCAGGACATGACAAGTGCTCGGATTAGTTCCACCCTACGTTTAGTATGGGATTTGTTTTTGTTTGCGCGGAGGGATAACTTAAGAGGTTGATACCTCCAATCACTGCTTTGACATGTGGAACAAATGAAAGATTGGAGTCTAAGAGTATCCCAAGGAGGCCGGAGAGAAACATGTACTGGTTCTAACACCGAGACCTCTGCCGGTCCTAACAGTAGCCCCCTGAGTAAGTGAGAGTGTTCTGTCACAATGAACAGTACTAATCATTTTCAGAATCTATGCTCACCGCTGTTCAGTTGTTTTTGTGAAACATTCTTCCATACCTGAGTGCAACCACATTAGCAGCAAAGAAAGTTTTAACATACGTAGTAACACATGAACAAATAAGTGTGTTATGTCTTAACATAGGATTTAAAATCAGCCTATGTTTTTTTATCAACAAGAATTCAGGGGACATATGGTAACATGTAGGCACTGCATCTTCCGTGGCAGAAATATTTGCAGGTTGTTCATTACGTTTTTTAATGAACCATTTTTGGAGTCTATGGCAGTAAAAATAAATAAAAATAAAAATAAAACTCAGTGGAGAGGTTGTGGAGTAACAGAGGAGCTGATGGGGAGGATGATGGGCAGCAAGTCAATGCCAATGAACAGCAGAAGGTCTAGGGATTCAATGAAGGAGCATGGAGTGAAAGAGAAAAAAAGGATAGACGGAAAGATGGATTTGAAGCGCAAAAGAGCTGAAGAGAGGTGGTAGCAATAAGGAGATTGCAGGGTAAGGGATTTAAAGGGGAAAGCAGCAAAAGGAAAAGAGCAAGAAAACACATGCACTTTCATGGAGTGCTGAAAGAAAATGAAAAAATAGTTCCAAGCAGGGGCAGGCCGCAAGTCATCCAATCAAAAGTATGGTTAAGAAGCTGTGCTCCAGGGAAGAGAGACACACAATGAGGAAGGAAAGTTATTAAATAAGTAAGAAAACGAGACAGAAAAGAAAGTCGACCAAAGACAAGCAATGGGCTGGCCCAAAGCCGCCTGAAAGCATTGACATTGTACACAATAAGTCTTCAATAGCAGACAGCTAAAAACTGCATGTAGGCTAGATCTACAAAAGAGGTACGTATAAACAAGTGACTCCTATTACAGCCCCCATTACATAAGAAACGCATCAACAGATCGTTGTTTACTTATAAGAAGTAAGGCTCTTGTTTTAGAGAACGGCAGTACATTTTCTGTAATGCCTTTAATCAGTAAGTATTTTACCACACCTGTTTACTGGAGTATTACTGTAAATTACCTTTAAATCGATTAGTACATTGGAGTGAACGTTTCTCTACTTTTTTCCACTTTCATAAGTGAGACACTAGTACTTAAAGTAATATAGAAGGGGGGAAATTCCATGTGGAAATATTTTTTTGAAAGGAATATACGTTTAAATATATTATGGCAAATTGATAACACTAAACTTGAAAATCTGCTAGAAATTTCATTACAATAATTCTCTTCTCTGTATAAACTGTAATATAAGAAGATTCACTTGGCAGATTTGGATGAGTGCCATCAGACCTCCTTCCAGGAAGGATCTGCTTGGATCTTCTGATAAAATCTCTTCTTCCTGGTTGGTCACTGTGACATGCACACCGGATTACCATTGGCAAGACCGGTCTCGTTAAGCATTGACTGTCTGATGTCACACACACTTGGACTAGAATGCGGAAATGGCCAGAGAATGACTCACCTCTGGGGAAATGCTTGATTTTTCAAGCAGGCAGTTGTGTCAAAAGACTGAGAGGACTAATGAGGAGTCAGTCATAAGTTAGGCATGCCCAACGTAATTACCACTTACTCAGCAATGTCTGACTTTCAGAGGCATCAATGTGTGTGGATAAATCTCAAACTATTTCAATAGGCGTGTCCACCTCTGGATATTTGTCATGCTATTCTAAGTCTTTGTGCATGACATCAGTCAGTTAATGTTTGATAATGTGGTAAACTGAGAAAGCAGACCCGCCAGTGGCTCGTACCTGAATAATACGAAATCAAGGGAATCATTTGAAGATACATAAATGGCAAAATTAAAGTCTGTTTAGGATGTCCTTTCGTGGCATCGTAACATAAATTAGGAATATTTGCATGAAAAAAGTAAAAAAATCTTTACAAAAATCACACATACAGGAATATATAGTTATCAAATGCAACAAATTGTTTTAAATGAAAGCAAAATAGATTCTGGGGTTCAATGAAAATGAAACCACACCATTCATTGACAATGTGTTATCCAATGAAAGTTTACACTCTTTATACTGTTCCATTTGGGAATCTACCAAAAGCCAACTCTCTATTAAGAACATATGAATGTCCATCTAGCATTATGTGAAAGTTGATAAATTGTCCAATGGAGAGATGGGCTACTTGCCAACGATTCGGTCTGAAACGGTGTCAGTCCACGAGACCACCTTCTGGACCACAGCAATTAATGAAGATACATGAAAGACCCCACTCTTCATATGAGAAAACGTTGTCTGAAGAACCAGTTCATCATGTGCAACCATGTGGCTATTTGAAACGCGCTCCAACAGCGTTAACATGGCCAATTGAAGAAGACCAAGACAGAAGCCGGCCAAGAAATTTCAATAATTAAGTCCGATAACTTGGAGCTCAATCGTCAACAATTTACTGTATGAACTGCTCGTCGCGTCGGGATTAGTTACAAGCTAGCTAGGATTGAGAGAAGCCTGATAAAAGTGAATTGTTGCTGCTCGAGCGCCAACCTTGGTGAGGCCAGACCTAGATTTAGAACTGCAGCCAACACTGGAAAGCTCACTTTAATCCATGACTGGCAAATACCCGATCTAGGAAGGTTTTCCTAATTGATTTGGTACGTGCAGGTTATTTTGCATCACAGAAGCTGGACTAGTAATATCAAGATACAAAGAAACCCCATATGGAAGAAATCAGGACCAATTCACCTGTGCATCAATGTGGAACGCTTTTTAACAGAAGCAAATAAAAAAATGTAAGGTTGTTTTGGACATTCTATGGTGTGCTACAAATCAATGGAGTGCTGTATATCACAAGATGGCTGCCACTGAAAAACCTCTGAGAAATGGCCCTTAAAAAATTATTTTCTGGCAAATAGTTGGGCACAGGTGCTTTAAGTCGGGTATGGTTGAGGTGTCTATCGGGTTTCAATAAATTTTTTTAGATCGACAGAGACAAAAACACTACCCTCTCGCCCTCTCTCTGTTTTGAAAGTCTTCAAAAACATAATTTAGTTTAAAACATATAGTGTTTTCCCTCACTTAGTAACCCTATCAATCCGCATTCCTCTCCCTTTCCACTTCACACCTGATGATAGGGCTAGCAGCAGCAGTGGGCAGTACCAGAAGCTACCTCTTAAGAAAATCTTTTGGCACGAGCACTTAGAATTTAGACCAATTAAGTGCTGGTATTCTAAAACACAATAAGCGTTCTCAGATTCAACAAAAGTCAAGAAACAATGATCACAGGAAGAACTTGACACTGGAATTTGAGTGTAGTTCCTTTATAAGGATATTCTTCAGGGAGTGTAACAGCCATGAAACATACATGAAGCAAACCGTCTGCTTTATAGTGAAGATTATATACGAGACACAGAGTGAAAACAATTGCTGGTTCTGCTGTTCTACTAGGACAAGAAACTGAGCAACAGGGCTAGACTGGTCATACATCCAGCAGGCTGAAGACAAAGGGACATCTTTTAGATTGGACAGATGGAGGGACCAGCAGCTGCCCAGCCTCGCAAACAACTCTCTGGGGCATGATCTCAAATGGCACTGTTTCCTATTTCTGCAAAACTGTACGCTAGGTAATATTCAGACATTTAACTATGAGACCTCCTGGATTTCCAGGGTGATATTCTGCGACTGTATGCATGAAGAGTGTACATGAGGATCATCACTGAGTGGCATAAAATACTCACACCATGTGTGTACCATTCAAAATAATCAATAGGATAGCTCCAAGGGCTTGTGTTGGTCCTGACAAAAGCCAGATGATCCCATGAGAAGAGCAGAACTGGATGAAACATGGTAAGCAGTAGATGGAGAGGTATAGAAGGCCCCAAATAACTCATGTTTTGTTTCTTAATTTCCAATGGTGCTTTAAGATTAAGGCCAACATGGGGGAATCACCTTTAAGCGTTTTTACCCCAGTAAGGTGTTATCATATTCACATCAAACTGTCCCCTCCAAAAGTGGGGCTGAGCCCGCCCAGTAAATCTAGAGCTACTGGGCAGCGACTCAATGATGAAGCATGCCACACAGAATTGTGGGTAAGAGAAACTTTAAAGGCAATGTTTATTGCCTCTCGCCAGTCTGGAAATAGGACTAACAAGAGACCCCATATGGGAGGAGTCCGCTAAGTAGTAGTACATGTTCCAGGAGAAGATGAGGTGACCTTCCAAAACCTTAGCCCTACCTTGTTTTGTATCGGTGTTTAGGGACGGACATTCAAATACAAATACCCGCTCACAAAATAGCAAGCTCACTGCTTTTCACAAACTGAACTTCTAAAATGACTGCAGTTAAAAGGGCCAAGGACAGTTGTAAATGTACGTCCAGCACCATACATGACACTCAGAGGTACTTCGACACACTGCCACAGAAAAAAATGGAAGCAGGGACTAAAAATAATACCCCAATAATGTTAAATAATATGTCTTTTCAAATTTAAAATTACATACGGATATATTTTTTAAATATTAAAAGTTATAGCCTGTTTAAAACAGTTTTAATTAATTATTTAAATGTTTCATTTTGTTTTTAATTAAAAGGGTAAAAGCTTTATTTATTTTTATCCTAATTGGATTTAATAAGATGTACAACATATATATAAAAATGAGTGAGGGTGGGATTTTTTAAAACATATTTTAAATAAAATATATTAATTTAATTTATGATTATTAGGTATTTAATGATTTAATTACTTTTTTGAACATCTTTGGATTGAGGTTTATCATTACAAAACTGATAAATACAGAAAAACCTGTGTCGGGGGAATGTCCATCTTTTGATACAGCAAAACAGGAGAATGACACAACAGTGCTATAATAAGAAAAGTCAGACTATCGGTGAATCCACCCCACCCCAACAGTCCAACCGTCATGGGATGGTCAAAGATGCGAGCCATGGTCTCCAAATCTTGACATATTTCTTGCTGACTCCCCTGTTTTTTATGCACCAGTTCCTCCATTTTGGCACAGCAGTCTATGCCTCGCATCCACTCAGCTATGGTGGCGGAAGCACTCTCACCCCGATGTCGGGCTATATCACATTTAGCGACTACGTACCCCAGTGCAACCAGGGAGCAGGCACTGCGTGCGCCGCCAAAAACGTCCATGAGGCTAAACAGGATGACTCTCTGGTCTAAGTCTAAGGGCCTAGTCACCTCTCCCCAACCCTTTCAGCACCCTGTTAATAGAGCACCAGTACCGCTGGGTCACCGTGCATTCCCATACTACGTGATAGCATATGCCAGGCGATTGCACACCTCAGACATGCGGGACCTGCCAATCTATCAATGTGCCACAACCCCTCTGGATCATAATAGTATCTATGAAGATAATTGAATTGAATGAGTCTGAGGCTCATAGAGATCGCCAGCATGGTAGGCGCCACCACGGCCTCAGTCCAGTCAGTGCCCCTAGCACCCCCAGTTCCTGCTCACATACAGCTTGAAGTTGGTAAAACAGGGTCTGGCAGGTTATTTACTATGCTCCTGTAGAGTTGCGAAATGCCCCCCCTTCCTAGTTTGCCCAGTGTCACACATGTTTCTAGAGGGCTGTTGTCTGGCAGTCTGGAAAAGTGCTCCCCTTAAGCGGACAGAAGGTCTCTCACCTGTAAATATCTGTAGAACTGGGTTTTGTGGATTTGGAATTCGAATGCCAGATTAGCGAAAGTCCTCAACAGTTTAAGAAGTCTGGGTGCCTCAATTGACTTCACCTCCAACACATAAGTAGGGTCATGCCTGTTGCACTGCAACCAGTCATTGATCTGCACCAAATTAGAGGCCCAGTAGCATAACCTTACATCTGCCCATCAAGCCCCGCCTTGTACTGCGACTGACGGTACTTCCTGTAGGACACCCGGAGCATCTTACCCACCCAAAAAAAAAGTACTGATAATGGACTGAAGATCACTGAAGGAGGAGATTGGGAGCACATAATAGTAATGCTGCAGGACATACAGGAAGCGAGGGAACGAAATAATTTTGAAGTATGTATTTCATGATTTATTAAACAATTCAATTGATGAGTTAATATGCTCTATCATTTTTTCAATTCAATATTAGTAATAATTACATTTTTTATTTTAGATTAAAATATTGAACTTTTTTGTTTTTAATAACGATTAAACTTTATTATTTTTCCCTATTATCTACTATAGCAAGAGCCCCATCCCACTGGTGGTCACCTCTGCCTACGTGTGAAAAATGACGTAGTAGTAACTTTGCACCTATAGATCCAGTCTAGCAGGGTCTGTGCAAAGATTTTATGTGCTGGAAATATGAAATTCTGCACCAGTTAGTAAATTTACACTCTGAAATAGTGAACAGCAAAAATGAGTAAAGTTTCTACTAGGAGCTATAGTACATGTACATGCGCAAATGTACCTTTGGGAATAGGCCCCACTTTTCACTTCCCTTTGAATACGCTGAGACACCATTCAAATATGGAACGCTAATATATAACATAGCCCTGCACCAACACACTGCCCTTTTCTCTTCCTCAAGAACACTTTAGGATTCTGTACAAATACAGGAATCTTGGATATAACAAGCACATGAGTCGAGAAATGTTGCTTTTTTAGGTCTTGCGCCTAGCGTTGCAGTGTGTAGCACTGCTCGCGCAGCGCAAGACCTCATGTAGGGGGTTCTGAAAGTTGACCACATGCTCGTGTGTGGGGTTTTGCTTTTGCCGGCTGCAATTGGCTTTAGCGTGTTTTTTTTAAATAAGGCACGCAATTGGGCAAAGGCGGGCGCATGTCCCGCCTCTGCTCCACCCATTCCCATCAATGTCTATTACGCACAGCAGCGCGCGTTCGCCTCGCTGCCGCGCTCCCTCGCCCCCGCTCCTCTGTGGTGCTAATACACGCCCCCCTGCACCCCTCGCTCGACCTCCGCCTCCCTGTCTTGCGCTCCACCCACCCGTCCACCAGCTGCAGTTAAAGCTCCTTTTTAATGCGCAGTTTCAGCAATACACGTTCTACGACCATTCACTTGCAAATGCACTTCCTTTCATCGCTGCGTTCTCGCCTGGATTTCAGGTTCTCAATCAGACTCGCACAGAAATACATTGTGTATTGTATTATATTTTATGTAGCACTTCTCATGCCCCGTGCAAGCCTTAAAGCACTGTATTTTATTAAGGCCTGGTTCCCGATGCAAAACTAATTTATTTCATGAGATGCCACATAATGGGCGCGGACCTAAGTGTAGGAGTAAACTGGAAGAAGCAGTGGGTGAACTCAGATTGGAGTAAGTACCAGGGGCATTTGACTTCTGAATGTAATAAACCTTGAAGGATCTGCATTTATTTTTGAGATGCAGCTTTAACTATAGCCTCTCTATCAGGCCTGTCATTCTCAGGGGCATCTAACATGTTTTTTTTCCTCCGGGAGTTTTATATAGCGCGAACTCGACCCCAAGAAGGTATCAGTGTGCTTTACATGAGCACCAGTTGCATTACAGACGAACATCATTTTGTTAGGCAGAGGAGATTAAGTGATTTGCCCAGAATCACAGGATGCTGAGTGCCCCTGCCGGGACTCAAAGCCGGTTCCCCACCTTCGAGGTGGACTGCTCTAGCTATTAGGCTACACAGGATGGCATATTTACATGGGCCAGCCCACAGGCATAGGAGTCGCTAATCTCCATGAGGCAGCTCACCTTGTTGTGTAACAACATAACGCGCAGTCCCAGCTTGTATTAAGGGCTAGTGAAAGGTGGCCTCAGAAGATACAGTGGCCGGGTCTGGTAAGTGCCCAGCACGAGATATTTTCCTGTTGATCTTCACGTTCCACCTGGCGGTAGTGCGGCCCCCGGTCTGGTGAAGTTCTTTGTCCTAGGGTACAGTGCTGCCTCTCAACACTCCTGTTTGCACCCGGCAGCAGTTCCCAACCATGGTGCGTACCTCCAAGGACTCAGTACTTTCCTTACCTCCAACTTCAGTGACATGCACAGCAGCTGAAGTCCCCGGCCAAGCTCCGCCCTTTACTGGCAAGTAGGCCACGCCCTCTCAATGAGTGTACACAAAAACAATTTCCTACATTGGTGACAGGCAGTGATGACAGACCACGAAAAAGAAGGCACTTCTTTGCCGCTGCTGGGAAGGAGCACTGGAAAGAGCCTGTCAGTTCAGTCGTGCACACCCTCACCGCAAACTGCACCTTCATCTCTTTACACCTTTTTCCTCTAATCTGGGTCAGACTGGGACAGAAAAAAGATGCGGGCACCAAGTTAAGTGTGGCCACCATTAGCGGATGAAATAGCTAAACAAGCATTGGCATAGCCAATAGGTCTCGTTTCCTTTTGCTTTTAGCACTTCATTTGAGTTTGTGTGTTTTTTGGCTCTCTCTAGTGTATGAGGAATGGCTCTTAAACACCCCTGCCCTCCTGGTGACTCATTCCCAGTACCTGGACCTCATGGTATGAGCCAGAGGCCCCTGGGCCCTCTTCAGTAACCTGCTGGGGCACACAGCCCCCTGCACCCTTCATCCCCCCGGTGCACCCCGTATTCAACCTGGGATTCCGCTCACTATTCCCGAATAAAGCGTGCACAACTCGCTCCATGTGTGATCTTGTGTCATTGCATTGGTGATATTTACCGGACAATGGCAGGCACTTCTTTGAAGTGAAATAGGTCTCGCATTTACAAGAGTTTGAGCTATTGCCATTGTAAATGACAATAGCTTAAACTCTCGTAAATGCGAGACCTATTGCATCACAAATGCTTGTTATTCAAGGCAGGAGCTGCATATTCAGATTCAAGCTCAAGAGATTTAGTTAGGATAGCATCATAATCCATCTGACTGTCAGTCAGGAGGAGGACATCTATCAAAAAGATTTAACAATCATACATTCATTCACTCTTTTTGCCATCACATGGTTGGAGAGAAATGAAATAGGAGGGAAAAAAATATAAAACTTCTTTGATAAAAATATGAGAATTCCATCCTTTATATTGTACCACCCACAACATCAGGACCCTCCAGGACCATAGCATCCCTCATCCTCCTGAACCTGTCAGCCGCCTTCAACACAGTCTCCCATCACATCTTGATCAACAGACTTGACCATATTGAAATCCAGGGGGATGCCCTCAAATGGATAACCACATACCTCACCGAAAAACCCCAGAGAATCTGTCTTCCACTGTTCACCTCTGAACCCAAAAAGATAACCTGCGGCATCTCCCAAGGATCGCCCCTCAGTCCCACCTTCTTAAACCCCTTCATGAGCCCCATTCCATGGCCAATGCCAGATTGCACAGACTCTCACTCAGCTCAGCCTCTTGCTGTCAAAACAACCCTCCAACAGTAGAGCAAACATCCACAGAAGTACAATGAACGTTGCTGACTGGATGAAGGACAACGGTTTCAAGCTCAGCATGAACAAGACAGAAGTCCTCAACTTTGGGAATAACTCGCTATCGAACAAGGCATGGTGGCCTTCAGGACTCAGCCTAACCCCGTCCCGACAGACCACGCTCACAACCTCAGCATTATCTTGGACAGCAAGCTATCTATGAAGAAAGACGTAAACACAGTTTTATCTACCTGCTTCTATACCATACGCCTGCTCTGCAGGACTTTAAGGTGGCTCCCAGTCGACACCAGAAGGACCGACATGCCGACCGTCGTCTCTAGCAGACTGGACTACGGGAGCACATTCTACGCAAGACTCACTGCACGCCTCCTGAAGTGACAATAGACAATACAAAACTGAGGGGCACAATTCATCCTCAACCTCTCCAGATGGACATACACATCACACCCCACCTTAACAAGCTACAAGGGCTCCTGATCCAGAAGAGATGCCAGTTCAAGATGCTGAGCCATGCATACAAAGCCCTGCACAATGAAGGACCAGCATACATCAACAAATGCATGACCTGCCAGCAACTGACCAGACAGCTACGATCCTCCTCCCTCTTCCTTGCAGAAACCCTCTGGATCAGCCAAGCCAACAGCGGAGGACGCTCTTTCTCACACCGGGGGGACAAAGCTTGGAACAACCTTCCCCTGAACCTCAGGACCACCAGCTCACTCCAGCAATTCAGGGAGGACCAAGACCACGCTGTTCGAACTAAGAGACCACCACGCAGCAGCTAGCAATTCCAGTGCCTTGAGACCCTAGCAGGTGGGCAACTAGAGCCAAATTTGGGGGGGGGGGGGGGCTGACAAATATTTCGGGGGGGGGGGGGGCTAATTCTTCCGGCCATAGGCAGAGTGGCTCAAAAACACAACAAAAGCCTCATTAACAAGTAAATGGTCTTTTAAAGACCTGTGAAGTACTCGGTGTGGCTGCAATTAGACAGTCGTCAGCCTGGGAAGCTGTATCAGTCCGGGCTGACACACACGGGGGCTGAAGCCCGGTGACCTCAATGGGTGTTGCGCGCCTGGACCCTAGCAAGTGATTTGCAGTGTTTTATAAATGACTGATTGAGATGGAGTTTGTCTGGTGATATAGCCTTTATGTAGATTTGCTGAGCCGTAAAATGTTTTTTATTACAATTGAGAAGTGTTCGCGCAGGAACTTGACTCATGAGTGGCAAAAGTAAGAAAGGACTGATTAAGTCCAATGACCCTAAGAAATTGGTCAAAATTACTGTTAGAATGAAATTGAAGTTTGAAATTTGTCCCATCGTGATCAAAGATTTAATGGATGAATTGCTACAAACGCAACATGTAGTATTCACAAATGGTGAGTTCCATATGATATTTGTAACTATTTTGGACAGCTAATTGTTTTGAGTATTTTGTTTTCTAATAGTTTAGCCACCTCTTTTGGAGACGAGCACTGCGTTTTTTTACAACATCGCCTTTTTACTTCACCATTAACTGCTTGTGAACTAGTCCTGAATACGAATGAAATATTAGAATCTTCCACGCATCGGTTCAATCTTATTTCGATTCAGTGGCTTACCTGTGATTATAATTTATGCTTCATTTGAGAAATTCATACATTGGCCTTGCCTGGCACTTTTTGATATTACCTCAAGTACTTAGTCATTTATTTATTTAGTCATTCCCCCCCCCCATCCCCCCCCCCCTAAATGAACCAGAATTTAGACCCTCATGACTGACAAAACCACGATGCGCCAAGCATAGCCGCACAATGGTTATAAGTTACATTATAGTCGGTTGATAAACATACGTGCATTTGGTGCATCCACCCTTTTCATATGCAGAAGTTAGGGGAAAAAATCCAAGTTCATTGAACAAGTCTAGGGAAAAAGACCATTGTTATTTTACTTTTGAAGTGATAGTGCCACAGACAATGGAAAATGCTGCACCTTAGTACGATAAATGAGCATGAGCTTAGCGCTGTGGCAATTGAAGTGTGAATCTGTGGTTATTACTACACTCGCTCCAAATACCATGCTATATTGTGTCACATGTATTTTTAACTGGCATGTCAAAGCTTACACGTCATTGAATGGCACACCCACACACAATCACATATGCAGTGGCTTGAAACCCTTCATATAAACAGAAATTTGCATGAAAATTCAAGAAATAGTTTCTTTCAGCATATAATCAGCGCTTTGCATTATCAAAGCAAGCACCAAAGAAGGCTGACGATTAGTTAAATATTGTACAGGAAGCAATAGTCAACAGAAAACGGTCCTGAATAGGTCACAAACACCCCAAAGGGCATGATAGTCATAAGGGTACTGGAACTGCAGATATGAACATTAACAAATGTACAGCATAACAAAACCATCATTGTACTCAATAATTCATCCTGAAACCTCAGTTGCAAAGTGTATTTCGATTCACTGTCCGCACTGGCTGAAAATAAATTGGGGTCCATTTTATTTGGAACCTATTTCATAAGGGCCTCCCCATCCACCGAAAACCCTAACATAGACAGTACAGCATTCAGCAGTATAAGTTCTATAAGCAAAACTAAAAACATAATGCAATAGGCATGAAAACCCGATAACAGCGAAGGGCGACATACAAAACATAATAACAATAGGGCAAAGCATACTCTGCCTGCTGCCAGCCTGTCTGACAGAGGAAATCAGGATTCAAGCGCTTTATATGAGGGGGAGGAGGGGGGCAGGTTTTTAGTGGATGCCCATTCAATTTAAAGAAATTAAATGCACTGATCTGATGCCGGTCTGAGACACTCTTGGTTTTAATAAAGGAGAGTTTTGAGGGGGCGATACAACGCTTTGGACAGGATCCCACAAATGGCACAGAAATTGCTAAACAGATTATCCAGCATAAGAACGTTTATCTCGTTATAGCGCATACGAAAACGGAGTCAACTGACCATAACTTCTCCCTCTTCCAACTCCTCCCCTCCACCTGTAAATCCCCTGCCCCCATTGCTGATTGTCCAGGTGCGCTGTACCTGTGGTGGAGAGTGGTGGGCGCGTGCCCGTGACTCCTGGCTGGCCTCAGCAGGAGCTGCGGACGGGGGATTCGCGTCGTCACAAAGTACGCGGCGGGGTACTCCATGCTTTTCATGATCGTGTACAGACGCCTCTCAGTGCACACCTGACAGTCCTCGCACCGCGCTCCCCGCTTCCAGCTGTAGCGCCACACCTTCTCTTGCAAGGCGCTGGAATGAAAGCGACTCAGCGGCAGATTCCAAGGTTTGTAGCTGTGCTAGTTCGACTGGCTCTGCATCCAAAGCAGCTCAGGAACATTCCCCACCGAGAGCGTGATGGAAAAGCCCCGCCCTCTGTCACTTAGGAGTTAGAGCTGTGCCGTAGGAACAGGCAGTGCACGCCGCGCTCATTCAAATGGGGGCTCGAGGGCAGCCTCGCGCCACCTGAAAGAAGAGTGACAGAAACACGCAGCACAAGCCCAGCACGAGGACCTCTGACACATTTGTCCCAAGTCACAGAGCATGGCCCTGCGCACATCCAAGGCACAGCCTGGGCGGATCATCCATAAAGTGGCATTACAGTCACCGCCTAGAAAATGTTTCGTAAGATCGGATATCTGCGTATTTAGGCCAGCTGGGACACAAAACACATTACATAATAACAAACCAGTCAGAGAGAGTCAAATATTCTTGGAACCGGGAGTACTTTCGATGTCACACGTTCAAAATAAATTAAAAAAGCTAGCTAATAAAACAAGCATTGGCAAAGCCAATAGGTCTAACCAATGCAAAAGCTATTGGCTTTGCCAGTGTGTTTTTTTATCCATGCTGCACACCAGCATGGCGAAGAGGATATTAGCGTGGAGTGTCGTAGTCTCCTACAGTAGAATGACAGAGATGAATAAAGCGTCATAGAGTTGAGTGGGATAGTGTCATGCAGGGCTTTAAGTGGGAAAAAAAACTGGGGGGTGCTCTAAAAGGGGCGTGGCACATTTCTTAAAGGGGTGTGGCCTATCTGAGTAGGGGCGTGGTCTAAATCAAGATAACTAGCATTGTGTTCTTAAAGTCATGAAGTTGCATAAAGCAAAGGATAATAAAATAGGCAAAAAGGTATATTTATTAAGTATAAGCCATAAAATACCAAACGCTTTTTAATGCTTCAGGGATTTTTTTTCCACCAAAATCTTTGAAATGCTCACTTGGATAATGTTCCCTTAAACCTGGTGAATAATGAAATTGACTGAGCCCTTCGGCTTGGAGGACTCCTGCTCCTAGCGTGTGGAACGTTATTTCAAAACTAATGTGACTGAGATGTTTTTAAAAAATGCCCCAGCTGCACTCGTGGAGTCAGAGAATCACCCAAAGTAGCATTTTCCCATATATCACAAATGTAAAACACCTTCTTATTACACTATAGCGGATTAGTTGGGGCAACTAATGTGTAATTAGAGATTGGCTAATGTGTAGGCGATAAGAAATTTTGTATATTTCCCTTCACATAAATGCGATGAAAATGCAATTAACTGTAAGCTGTAAAACAACATCGTCATTTGCGTACATGACTGCTATACTACGAATGTATCGTATTGTTTACTATTAAAATGCAAAATAAAGTAAAAAAAAAAAGTAGCGTTTTACCAATCACAAAAATAGCGCTTTCTCAAATCACAAAAATAGCACTTTCTCAAATCACCCCGTGATTGCCATGGTCAAGTCACCAAGCTTTAATCACCCCTGTGGCGGCCCGCCGGTAGCGCGTGTGATCACAATCTCCCCCATGCAAACTCCGGTCACGTGTTGGAGCCGGTTACCTTAGGATGTGAGGGGAGCTTTGCGGTCCGCGCTGATCTCCGGTGAAGCCCCTTTCGCCGGTGGGACGGGCCTCGGTCTCCGGTTCAGCTCCTTTCCTCGATGACGAGCGTGAGGGAACCCCGGTTGCTAGGGGACGCCTCGCACCTCTCCAGACTCAATGTAGCTCCGCCTGATGAACCTCCGCGTTGCTGAGGGAAACCCTCGTTGCTGTGACCAATCCGAGCACAGCTCGGAAATGACGATCCCGGGTCGGCTGTGGTGAATATTGGCAGAGTGTTTTCAAGGCTTCTTCTCAGAGCAGCGAACCCGGCCTCGGGCACACAACACAGCTGGAGGGGCGGCGGTGGAGTCAATGCACACACAGCGGTCGGGGGCAAAGCATGTGCTCCAAAGTTCCTCAGCGGTGCGTTAATCCACACAGAGCGCGAGGGACACGATCCTGGGGCAGATCACGCTTGAGGCAGAGTAAGGGGGACACAGCACACAGCAGACAGTCCCTTGGTCCTCTTCCTCAGCAATCAAAGCAACTGTAGGTCAGCTCCCAGACACTCGGCAATGGCAGCACTTTTCCTCAGTCTTCCTGGCTGTTCTTCTTTTGGCAGGGATTCCTTCTTGATCACGAAGTTTCCTAATCTAATTTTACTGGGGCTCAAGTCCTACTTTTATACCCCAAAAGTCTTTGTTCTTCTTGCGTGAGGGGTCCTGGACCCAGTCTAAACCAGTTCTGGGTGGACTCTGCCAGTGCACCTCTTCTTCATTTGTGAGTGTGGGCCAGGGACATCAGACGCACCGCAGGAGGTGGACCCAGCATTGTGGCAGGCAGGCACAGCCCTATTGAGACCCAGGTGCTTCTTCTCCCCACCACTCTACATGTAGATGAGGCTATTCAGCCTAGTGCTGACTCACCCAGCCTCCTGGAGCCACCCCCAGCCCCTGCCACTCACAAACCAGACAGTCAATACACAACCAGGCAGAGGCACACAGAAAGGTTGAACAGGAAAATAGCCACTTTCTAAAAGTGCTATTTCCAAACTTAGAATTTAAAAACTATCTTCACTAAAGGATGTGTTATTAAATTCTGAGTTCAGGGATACCAGGTTCCATATGTCTATCTTGCCGTTATGGGAAGATATGCAGGTAAACATGTTACCCTACCTTTGACCTTGGAGGCCCGAAAATAAGAGCCCCCTAGAGACCTCTTTCGAGGCCCCCCCCAAAAAACTGGGGGGGCTCAGACCCCCACAGACCCCCCCACTTAAAGCCCTGGTGTCATGTATTGGAGTGGCTTAGCGTGGAGTCACATACAGTGGAGTGGTGTAGAGTAGTGTGGATTGGTATAGAGTGCATTGGCGTAGAGTGTTGCAGAATATAGTCGTGTAGAGTGCAGTGGCAAAGAGTGCAGCAGCATAGAATTTTGTGGCGTACAATGTAGTGTTGCATAGTAGAGTGAAGAGGCATAGAGTGCAGTGGCGCAGAGTGCAGTGGTGCACAGAAGAGTGTGTAGAGTGGTGCAGAGTATAGTTAGTGCTGTAGAGTGCTGTGGTGAAGAGTGCAGTCGCGAAGATTAGAGTGCTGCAGTGGAGACTGGCGTAGGATGCAGTGGCATACAGTGCAGTGGCATAGAATACAGTAGTGCTGAGTAGAGTGGCATAGAGTTCAGTGGCCAGTGGCGTAGAGTGCAAAGCAGAGTGTCATAGAGTGATGTGGTGTAGAGTGCATTGGTATAGAGTAGAGTGGTGTAGAGTGCAGTGGCATTGGAATAGTGAAGCAGAGTAGAATGTAGTGGTGTAGAGTGCAGTGGCGTAGAGTACAGTGACACAGTACAGTGGTGCAGAGTAGAGTGCAGGGCCATAGAATGGTGTACAGTCAAGTGCAGCGGAGTGGCGTTGAGTAGAGTAGACTGGTGTAGAGTACAGTGGTGTAGAGTACAGTGGTATAGAGTGCAGCGGAATAGATTTCAACAGCAAACCGTGCATCTTCGTAGAATACAGTGGCGTGCCTTATGCTACATAGTACAGTGTAGAGTGGACTGGTGTAGGGTGCAGTGACGTGGAGTGTAGCAGCATAGAATTCAGAGGCATAAAGTGCAGTGTCGTAGAAATAGTGGCGTGCATTCAAGTGGTGCATAGTAGAGTGCAGTGGCGCTGAGTGGCATGGAGCGGAGGCGTGGCGCAGAGTGTAGTGGTGCAGAGTAGAGTGGGGTAGAGTAGAGTGGCATAGACACGAGTGGCGTAGAGTGCAATGACATAGAGTGGGGTGCTGCAGAGTGCCATGATATAGAATGCAGTAGTGCAGAGTAGAGTGGCATACAGTTCAGTGGCACAGAGTGCAGTGTTGCAAATTAGAGTGTCATAGAGTGCAATGGTGTAGGGAGACGTAGAGAGCAGTGGTGTAGACTTTGACATTCCACTCTATTTTGCACCACTGTAGTTGTTGTCACTGCTCACTATTTCACTATACTTTGTCACTCTACACCACTGCACTCTATGCCACTCCACTCAACTTTACACCATTACTCTATGCCACTCTATTCTATGCTACTGCACTCTACCTTGCTCTACCCCACTCTATGCCACCACTCTACTCTGACACAATCTACTCCCCTCCACTGCAGTCTATGCCACTGCACTCTTCACCACTCTATGCCACTACACTCTACACCACTCTACTCTATGCCACTGCACTCAACGCAACTGCACTCTATAGGGGTGATGCAACTGCACTCTACTTCACTGCACTCTATGCCACCTCAGTCTACTCCAGACCATTGTAGAGTGCAGTGGTGTAGAGTGCAGTTGCATCTAGTGTAGTGGTGTAGAGAGCAGTGGCGCAGAGTGCAGTGGTGCAGAGTGGAGTAGCGTAGAGTAGAGTGGCGTAAAGTACAGTGGCATAGAGTGGTGCAGAGTAGAGTAGAGTACAGTGGAGTGGTGTAGAATACAGTGATGTTGAGTATTGCAGATTGTCATTGTATATAGTGCAGTAGTGCAGAGCAGAGTGGCGTAGAGTTTAGTGGCACAGAGTGCAGCGTTGCAAATTAGAGCGTTGTAGAGTGCAGTGGTGTAGAGTGGCGTGGAGTAGAGTGGCATAGAGAGCAGTGGCATAAACTATGCCATTCCACTCTACTCTGCACCACTGTCGTTTATGCTACTGCTCACTATGCTACTCTTTGTGCCACTCAACACTACTGCACTCTACACCACTTTACCCCATCATTCTAAGCCACTCTATTATATGCCACTGCACTCTACCCTGCTCCACTCAACTCTACCCTACACCACTCCACGCCACGACTCTTCTCTGAAACAATCTACTCCACTCTGTGCCACTCCACTCTATGCCACTGCACTCGATGCAACAGCACTCTACATCACTGCACTCTACAGTGGCAACACAACTGCACTCTACGTCACTGCACTCTACACCATTGCATTTTACTCTGCACCACTGTAGAGTGCAGTGACATAAGAGTGCAGTTGCGTCAAGTGCAGTGGCATAGAGTGTAGTGGTGTAGTGTGCAGTGGCGCAGTGGAGTCGAGTGGCATAGAGTGCAGTAAAGTAGATTAGATTGCTTCAGAGTAGAGTTGTGGCGTACAGTTGAGTGGTGTGTGGTAGAGTGAAGTGAAGTGGTGTAGAGTAAAGTGAAGTAGAGTAGGATAGAGTGCAGTGGCATAGAGTAGAGTGGTGTAGAGTAATGTGTAAACTGGTTAGAATGCAGAGCCGTAGAGTGGAATGGTACAGAGTGGAGTGCATTGGCGTAGAGTGTATTGTCACAGAATGCAGAGCCGTAGAGTGGAATGGTACAGAGTGGAGTGCATTGGCGTAGAGTGTATTGTCATAGAGTGGAGTGGCATAGCAAAGTTGAGTGGAGTGGCCTAGCCTAGAGTGGTGTAGAGTGCAGTAGCGAAGAGTGCAGTGGTGTAGAGTTGAGTGGCGTAGAGTGTATTGGCTTAGAGTTGAGTGGTGTAGAGTGCATTGGCATAGAGTTGAGTGGTGCAGAGTGGAGTAGAGAGGAGTGGATTGGCATAGAGTGCAGGGGCCTGGAGTGGTGCAGAGTAGAATAGAGTGCAGTGGCACAGAGTGCAGTAGCGTGGTGCAGAGTAGAATGCAGTGGCATGGAGTCGTGTAGAGTGGAGTGGCCTAGAGTGGAATATGCAGGGTGTGGTAGGACACTGTCATTACAGACAACCTATTTTCAATTCAAATGACTATACATTTGCACATACATACAAGTTTACTATTAGAACTATACAGCACACAAACAAAAATGTGTGGAAATACCATCACCTAGCTATTGATTTGTTTTGATCACATTAAAGTATTTGTTTCCAACACACTTCAGAATTAACAAAAATGTGCTTCGTTTGTGTTTTGCTAATTCTGATATATTCAGAAATGCTTGTACAGTTCATTTAAATGTTATGTGCTAGAAAAAAATCAATTTTCTGTACCCCTCGTATCGAGGAAGATTGTCACATAAATCCCCTCACTTTGAAGTCAGAAAAAGAAAAGTAAACACCAAGCTCCCTATGAAAACAGAGCCTGACATTTGACCTCTGATTTTGAATGTACAGCAAATATGACAAAATAAGAACACGATTTACAGGCCTGTTTACAGAAAAAAACCTTGTGGAAGAATACAAGGAGAAGTAGTGTGAAAAGTCTTTGCTTCTTGGGAGGGACAAACTGAACCTGGACAGCCTAAAACAAATGAAGCCAGCAAATAGAAAGCCAGAAATTGTGAGGTACAAACCACAAAGCCAATAGTAATTAACAGTCGGAAGGCATTTCCAGGGAAGCTTTCTGAATGTCCCCAAGATGTCTTTAGCAAACCAGATAGCAGCAATCTCAGGCAAGTGATCATGAAATAGAGTAAAGGGCACAATAAAGGACACACAGCAAAACAATCTTATTAATACAAAAATAGAAAAATCATTTTAATCCTATAAATAACAATGTTCAACCAGCCCAGCCTGAACTGCTAAGCCATGTCTCTTCTGAGCCAAAACACAAGCAACCCAACGCCATTTTTGGTCGCATTGGACCTCGTCAGTTGGGTATAGCTTTGTTCCAGTGGCAGTTTCTTCTATATATCAGTGCTACAATGATCACAGTGCCACTGGAACCAAGCTGCACCAGACTGAAGGCCTGGCAGTTCAGCTGCACTGTTCCTACTGAAGCAGGGTCAAGAATGATTGGCATATGGCTGGGTCCAAACTGAGGTGGCATTATGTGCAAAATAACCGTGGACTGGATTACGGATCAGAGTAATTATCTGTGGCTGAGATTAATTTAAGCATTGCACCCATCATTTTTAGGTTTCGCCTGCACAGTACTTGTGCTGTGCTTGCGAAATCTCTTGTATTTTCAAAAAAAGATCTTAAGAGGGGTTTGGAGCCCGCCCATTACTTACCTTTACTTATCATTGGCAGGCTCCAATGTGGCTCCCACTTCACTTTACTTACCCATAACCTGGCTCCCACGTTACTTTACTTACAATTGGTTGGCTCCCACGTGAGTCTTGTTTCCTTAATTCCTATTGGTCACTAACTCTTCCTCACCTCCGTCTTCCACTTGGGCTTGGAGTCTTCGTTGTGCCATGGAGCCCAGACCAAGCACTGCTTCCAGTGGTCAGTGTCCTTCTGCTGCAGGCTCATGCAGGTACTCTTTTTTTTGTTTTCTTTTTCAACCTAAGCCCTCCCTCCTCACCCCTTTGCCCCCTCCCTGCGGTCCAGGGTCCATCCCCATTCATTCTGCACTAGAGGATTCTACTTTGAAAGTTGCTCAAACTGCGATTGTGCAATTTGTTGCTTTTTTTTTGCACAAGATTACAGTGTCTCCTCCCCGAAGCGTCGTTGCAGTA
This sequence comes from Triturus cristatus, assembly GCF_964204655.1. NCBI lineage: Eukaryota > Metazoa > Chordata > Amphibia > Caudata > Salamandridae > Triturus > Triturus cristatus. Next base: position 1,472,536,109 of record NC_140590.1, read on the forward strand.
AAATTCTACTGTATGCATTCATACACATGTGCAATCATTACTGATCTGTTGAGCCATTTTTATAAAACTCTTTTTATTAAACAGGCTTATGAGGTAGATCATGACAAAAGATGATTACATGCATTCCATCGGTTGAATATGTGGTATCAAATTACATTATGTCAAGGCAAACAAACAATGGTCACTGTAGTTCAAGCAATGCGGGTTACATCACAAATAGGCCGCACTCAAGTATGTCGACATATCTGGCTTGGCTTTTCTCACTCATGAACAGCAGGTGGACACGCCAGTCTGGGGCCCATCAATTCCTCCCATGTAGTTCTGTATTTATCCCAGGGGGACCATATTTTTCCCCATTTTTTCCTACAGTCCCTTCTGTCGTATATCCCCTTTTCCACTTTTTGGCACCAATCAAGGTTGGCTTCCCATTCTGTCACTGATGGGGGGATGTGCGTCCCCCACCTGCGTGCTATGTTGCACTTTGCTACTCCGTCCGCCAGGGCCAGCCAGAGTCTATTATATCTGGGCCAGTCTTCCTCCCCTTTGATCATCAATAAGAGCAACTTGGCATCTATGGGCACCCCCACTCCCACCACCTTCGACATTACTGTTTTCACCCTGTCCCAGAATAAATTGATGACTGGGCCTTCCCACAGAGTATGGAAAAAGGCGCTTTCTGCCCAGCAGCCTCTTATACATTGGGATGATTGCGCTTTTCCCCATTTGTGAAGTAGCGTGCAGGGGTAATATGAGCGGTGCAAGACCCTGAGTTGTATCAGCCTGAATTGTGTCCTGATCGCTATCTCTCTCGTGCCTGTATCGCTTCTATCCATTCGTCATCTTCAGTACTGCTCAGATCGTCGGCCCAGGTGTTCCTGAGAGAGGTTAGAGGGTCAGCTGTGTTATTTATTATTTTTTGTATATCGTGGATGCCCCTTTGTCAAGTATGGGGTCTACCAATAGTCTGTCTACTAGGGGGGAATGGTTGGGGATGGTCTCTCCCCGTTTTATGTGTTTATTTAGTGCATGCATGTGCTGTGGGTAGGGGAAGATCTGGGAAGGTGCTAATTCGAATTCCTGCTTTAGATCCTCAAAGGACAGGGGCGCTCCACCCCTCCACACATCTCCTAGGTGCTCAATACCTATATTCCACCACCCCGAGAAACCTGCCAGGGTGGTCACTTTCTTCAACTGGTTCCCCACCCACAATAGCTTTATTGCTGTCAAGCGGTCTTGCCAGCCCAAATACTTATTTGCTTCGTTCCAGAATTTGACCACTGTTGCAGTGTGCGCTGGCCATCGCTGATGGGACCTGCGGGCATATATGAAAGGTTTGTGTTTGCCGTTCGGCATTACTTGCCTGTCCATTTTATAAGCAGGCTTGTCCCTCCTCACATAAACCCAATCGTTTATTACTACCAACTGGGAGGCCCCGTAGTACAGTCTAACGCCCGGGACTGCTAATCCGCCATCGTAGACACCCCTCTGTAATTTATTTAGGGCTATTCGGGGTGCCCCTCCCTGCTATATCAGGGTGCAGAGTTCTTGGGCTATCTGCTTGAAAAAGGAGGCATGAACCAGGTAGGGAGTGTTTTGTAGCACATATAGGAAAATCGGCAGAGTCATCATTTTATATAGAGCGGCTCTGCCCATCAGGGACAGTGGGAGAGTGCGCCAATGCACTATGTCTGCGCGGAATCGCTGCAGCTTGGGGGAAGAGGTTTCTTTGTGGAAATGTCTGAGGGCTCCGCGTTACATATATGCCCAGGGACTTGAATCCTTCCTCTATTAATGGAGCTACACAGTTTGCCCGTAGTCTCTGAGCAGGACCAGACAGGGGCAGCACGACTGATTTAGTCCAATTTATAGTATAGCCAGAGTAGCTTCAAACAGCTAAAAAAATGTGGAGGACTCAAGCTATAGAGTAATAGGGCCTTGACAAGTACAGGAGTTAATCATCGGCATAGAGTGAGATGCGTTCCTCCCATCCACCTGGTGCTGGAATACCCCATATCATTGAGTTTCTTCTAATCCAGTGCGCCTGGGGCTCCAGTGCCAGAGCAAACAATAGCGGTGACAGGGGGCAGCCCTGCCTGGTTCCCCTGGTTCCCCTGCCCAGCGCAAAGTGCCACGACAGTGCCCCGTTAACGGGCAGCCTTCATGTGTAAAACTCTGTACAGTCTCCGCAAGTTGTGATGAGTGCTTCTGCATAAAACCCGACTGATCTATATGGATAATGGTCGTGAGGACGTCGGTCATTCTATTCACTAGGGCTTTGGCCAACGCCTTTGTTTCAACATTTAATAAGGAAATTGGCCTGTACGACCTGCAGCTTTCTTGGGGTTTACCCGCCTTATGTATCACCACTATCGAGGCCGTGCGGTCTACAGGGAGTGAGCCAAATTCCCTGGCTTCCTCAAACATATCGAGCATTGGCCGTGTAATTTTGGCAGCCAGTCCCTTAAACAGTCCGACTGGCAGTCCATTCGGGCCTACCGCCTTCCCTGACCTTAGGGATCCCGTAGCCATAGACAGTTCCTCTTCCTTAGGGTCAGCCTCAAGGGTCTCACGCATCTCCACAGTTAGTGTCGGGAGCCAGAAATCAGATAGGAATTCCTCGCAGTCTAGTGATCTTAAGCTCGCTGGGGCATATAGGTTTTCGTAATAGGACGCAAATGTCTCTGCGATTTGGGCACTGGTAGTGTGAAGGATGCCCCCTCCATCCCTGACTCCGGTGACCCACGATCTTTCTTTATCTCGCTTGTCTAGCCAAGCCAGTGGCTTAGAGGCTTTGTCTCCAATGTCATACAGCCGGCGCTGCGTGGCCAGTGCATGTGCCTGTGCTGCATTGTCGGCCAGTGCACGTAGATCCTCCTGTCGCAGAGTTAGTCTATGTCGCAGGTCTGTCCTCCCGCCCTCAACAACCTCCCGTTCCAGTGCCACTATTTCGTTCTCCAGAGTCTGGATTTTAGATGCCTCTTCTTTCTTCTTCCCCACAATGAGTGCCTGCCCATGCAATACAGTCTTGAGCGCTTCCCATAGAGTTTGGTGAGATGCCATCCCCTCATTCTCCCTGAAATACATATCCACTCCCTCATCTAGTTTCTCTCGTAGCTCAGTGTCTCAGAGGTATCCGGGTTCTATCTTGGAGAATCCCGCCCTATTAATAGCCACCCCCCTGAAAGAAACACCCACAGGCAACTGATCCGAGATACTCCTTGTCAAGTGTGTCAGGTTTTCAAAGCTCCCAACCTGGTCCTGGTGTGTGAGTAGGTAGTTGATCCTTGAAAATGACCCATGGCGTGCCGAGCAGTATGTGAATTGCTTTGGGTTATGGGCCCTCCATATGTCCACTAGTCCCATTGCTGTCAGGAAGTCCAGGAGAGCCCGCCAGCCAGCGTGCCCTCTACCGCACTCAATCGATCCAGTTCTAGGTCCATTACTGCGTTAACGTCACCTCCCGCTAGGAGAGTGCCTGGGGCCAGCTCCAGCAGTAGGGCATCAATTTTCAGGAGTATGGCTGCGAGCAGCTTGGGCGGTATTTATATGGAGCATAGGGCAAGAGGGCGACCCTCCCAACCGACTGCCAGGACCACCCTACATCCCATGTTGTCGCGCAAGATCCCATGAATTGTAAGGGGCAGGGAGTTACGCACCAGGATGCCCACACCCCGGGACCCCTCCCCCCGAGTACCCAGAGTGAGCGTCCTGCTTGTAGCCAAAGGGGTCTAGGGCGTTATAGTGGCTACCCTTCAGGTGGTTCTCCTGGAGTAACACCACGTCTGGACTGTGGCATTTAAAGTGTTGGAGGACCTGTGTGCGCTTGACCTTGTTCCCAAGGCCATTTACCTTCCAGGACCACACCTGGACGTTGGCTATTCCTCCCTTTGTGTCAGACATACCGGATTCCCTTTGTGATCTTGGTCAATCCTGCAGTAATCCTGGTGTGTTCATGTGTCGGCTATAGTGGTCATTGGCAGCAAAGAACATCAAAACATAACAGTCAAACAATTATCTTAACTCCCCCTCCCTGCATCCCTGCTTGGTGAGTTACAAACCCCCCATATCCCCAACATGCAGAGTGCCTGTCGCAAAAAGTCTTCATAACAGTGAAAAGGGGGGGCAGCAAGTGTGCCGCCGGTGTCGTAGGCATCAAAATTTGGGGTGGATGTGTCAATATCCCCAATGCTGCATAGGGGAACGTCTATTAGAGGCCACCCTTTAGCGTGGAACTATTTGCAGACAGAGTCTCTAATTCCAGACAGAGGCCCAATAACCGAATACCCAGGGTTCCCACCCCCGGTCACGGCCCCATCCCGTCTCGTATCCCTAGAGCCCGAAAACCATAGTTGCTTTGAAATGTCATATCGACCCCTAGTGTCATTTACCTGGATCCCGTTGGCTGGATCTGCCAGGTGGGGAGGCCAAGGTCTGATTCTTCTGTGGCTGATCTTTCTTGACGGGCGATTGCTTTCGGTCTCTGCCCCGCCCGACGGTCCTCCAGCTCTCTAGCCATTCCCACTCCGCTTCCGGAGTTGTGAAGAAGTACGATTTTCCATCTGCCAATACCTTGAGTTTGACAGGAAATAGTATCATGTATTTTAGATTTCTGTCCCTCAGGGTCTTTTTCACCGAATCAGTCTTTTCTCTGTCACTGCACCCGGAGTGCAAGATCTGGAAAGAAACAGATAGTGGCATTCTTATATTGGAGCCGTATTCGAGCCGCCTAAAGGATGGCATCTCTGTCTCCAAAGTTAAGGATGTGGGCCACAATCATGCATGGGGGCGCCCCCGGTCGGGGACATGAACCCAGCGCACGGTGTGCCCGCTTCACAGAGAAGAAGGTGGACAATCTTGTTGACTTGAGGGTGCGGAGGTTCAAATCTTCCAGGAAGAGGTCCACTGACTGCCCTTCAGCCCCCTCCGGCACACCCACCACCCGGATGTTATTACGGCTTCGTCAGGACAGTGAACTGCTCTTCTAGGAGTTTGGTCTTAGCTTGGAGGCCCCCTATATTAGCATCGGCAGTAGTCGTTTTTTCGGCCAGCTTCTTTGAGTACACCCTGAGGAGGTTCACTTCCTCCATTACGGAGTCCAGTTTTGGTTCAATGGTGCTTCGTAGGTCTGTTATCGCCCTCATGATGTCCTTCAGCGGGGGGTCTGGCCCTTCTTCCTCCGTTTCATGCAGTGGTGGGTTCCCACCGCACCCCCATCACGGCTGTGTATTTGTCAATGTGGTTGGCCTGGCTCAGGCCCTTATTACGCACCATCGCGATGTTGATCTCTCATTCGGACAGGACCTATACTTTCGCAATGGGCCGAGGGGTCTCTCAGCGAAGTGGAGTTTATGGTTGTGTCTCCACTCCTTATATTCCGCCCGTCTCCCTCAAGCGCGCAGTGCCTCCCGGGGGAACTCCCCCTCTACGACTAAGGGTGGGGAGAAGACCTCAATCCCGCACCCCTCACTACTGCCTTCGTATCAGGGGCACCCTCTCTGAGTGTCTGGCGTCTTCTTGGGGCCCGGGGCGACCCACCCGGTTCACGGTGTTCTAATGGCCATATGCAAGTCCCTCAGGTATCTCTCATAAGAGGGATTCTGATGAGCGCTGTCACAATCTGGCCTTTGGCCAGTCTCCCAGACTCCTGTCTCACTTACTTGGTTTACTCCCTTGCTGTTATGTGGTAGCCACCGCCGCCCTTCGCTTCACGGGTGCCGCTACCACTCAGATCGCCTCACATCCGGAGACCGTGTGCAGGGCTCGGATTGCCTTCTTGCGTGGTGGAGCCCAGTGTGCACCGCCACGGCTCAGTCCTAGGCCGGTGTGCCAACCGTCAGCCTCACATGTCTATTTGCTCGCCGGCTGGGATTTCCAATGCCGGTGTCAGACCAGGGCTAGCGCCCTAAAGGCACAGAAGCAGAGCGACGTCAGGTCCCAATGCCCAACTACAGTTTTCCAGCCACCCATGATATGTCAAGCAGGTGAATATCTGAGGAACTCACAGGAGGGAAAGGGGAATGGGACAGAGAAGAGACAGCCACACTTCTTCACTCTGGTTCCTCTTTTGGAATTCTGCTATCTCCTTTTCTTGCAAGATTGCGTCATCAACATTGGAACTGCAACAAATGATTTATTACAACTAATACTTTATTTCTCTAAATCTTATCACACTTTAATCTTATCTCTTTATTTATTAACTGACTCAATTACACCTACCTGAGTTTCTGGTAACCAATGCCTTTCTTCTTTCATAATTCTTTCGTACCCTTTTTCTGTAACTGTAATTACAATGCAATTGTTCTTAATTAGTACACTACTAAGTTGTTCTATGTTTTAATTATTCCTTTCTCTCTTTCAGACTCTCACCTCTTCCTGTACAGATGGTACCTTAAAATTAAGTTCTTTGCATATCTGGTAAGTATCTCTTCTTTCTTTTCCTTTGATAAGGTTTACGGTATTATTGTATATTTACACCTTTTTGCTGTTGAGAAACTATCTAAAAAAAATGCTATTCTCTTTAATGTTGTGAAATGAACGATTCAGGAATGCTGTCCCAACTAAGCTTTTCTATTGCGATTGTATCGTAAGGGAAAACACTCTCTGCAACTGATATTTCACTGACTAGGGAGCCTGCGATACTAGTGCTGACTCTGCCCAGTCCTTAATCGGATTGTAGTGAACATTTTGAGTACTTTACTGTTTTACGAGCATGCACTCTCTTCGTGGCAACCTCTCTACGTTTATCCTCACAGAACACCTTTGAAACCAATATATACAATATTTACACTTATGCTGACTCTACCTACTGTTGAACACTGCTCTCCCAAAGACAGAGAAGTAATGACCTCGGTGAAAACATGCGCAGAGTCGCCTACCCGACTACTTCCTCTTGTACACTGTAGCCTCCCACCAGACTAAACCAAAACTAAGGCTTACTGACTTGCGCGCTCTGAAAACGCTACTCCGCTAGACGGATACTTGGATACACGACGGGAGAAACGACGAGAGGAGACGCAACGAGTATTTTTCCTGACTGACTCGCGCGCCGAATATCCTGAGATCCTTCCTACTCGAACTCCTCAAGTGAAGTGCGCACTTCAGCGAGTGCTTCCCTGGACATTCTAAATTGCCAACAGAAACTGGAACACTAACCTGCTGAGCCAATAGTAGCTCCTTGACAGCCATCTTGGATTCCCTCTGATCTCTCATTTTATGTAAGTAGTATTCCTTGCTGAATTTTGTGGGACCTCTCAACCCTATGACACTAATAGTGTAACCTTTTTGATTAGAGGGCAAGGTGGTTCTGACAGTTGGCCAGGTCGTCAGGTGCCGCCTCAGGTGTATCGCTAGGCACATGGGTCCATGGCCGCTACGTCAAGAAGGCCGTCTGTGAGCTCATCTACGATGGGCGTGCCCGCAGCCTGAGTCAGCCGTGGAGCACGGCTGGTGCCATGTTGCTACGTGGCCGTGGCACTTCCCTTCCTCACAGGCACTGCTCTTCTTCAGATTGCCACAGGTCTCTTTCTTGGACTGCACTGCTTCGTCCTTAGCCTCGACACCTCGGCTTCCTCTAACTAGATGGCTGATGGCGAATTTAGCAGGGATTTTCACAGATGGCTAGCGCAGCACACTCAGTGTGCGGCTATCTTCGCCGGGCTCAAGCCACGCCCCTCTGTTGTGCCATTTTGTAATACATGCAACTCATTTTGTTGCTATTCTGCATTCATTCAGAGGATCCCCATTTGCAATTCTCTACCTAAATGCATGCCATTCTAATAAGTTACCACATGAACGGTAAGGGGGCATGCATGGTTAACTTTGCCACTACTCCGACTCCCTTCCCCTCGCCCTAAGCCCTAAATTATGACCCCCCTACCTGCTCTCCCCCTCCATGAGGCCCAAAACCTGCCCTGAAAACTACCCCATTCCCTCCCCCTGCCCTGAGGCCTAAAACCCTGCCCCTTAACACAGGCTAACCCGACCCTAGCCCCCCCTTGTGCTGTCACTAAAACAACCCCAATCCCTTTCACGGCCCTGAGGCCTAAAAAGCTGCCCCCGATTAAACAACCACCCGACTTACCTGCCCTGAGTCTCAAAACTGCCCCATTCCTAAAACAAATCTCCCCAAACCCAGCCCTTAAAAACTACACTAACTCCCTGCCCTGCCCTGAGTCCCAAAAACCTGCCCCCTTCTTAAAAGTACCCAACCCCCTCCCGGAGCGCTAAACACCAGCCCCCTTCCCAAAAGTACACTGCCCCCCCCTGGAAGCAAGCGCCAGACCCGGCCCCACCCCCACCTACCCTTCCGTAGCTTCCTGTTCCGAGGCTTCTCCCCGAGTCCCTGCCCACCCTGAACACTATAGCTCTATCTGCCTTAACCACTCGTATGGGTGGTTAAGGCAGATGCAGTGTTGGGGCAAGTGGTTGTTATGCTTGCAGTGTTCCGGGACGCATGGCTCTGCCTCCATTGTTCAGACATTTCCCAGAAAATATATTTCCTCAGAGATAACTGCTTTGCCTTTGCTGCCTGCCTTTTTGGGGGATTTCCATTCCCCTTCCCACTCTAAAAGCAGATTTACTCTTCACATTGACAGGACTAAATCTCCAATTGTTTTTGTGTTCAAAATAGTTTTATTGACATTTAGTATATTTAACATGGCATACAGCAACATTTTTACCCAAGACGTAATAACAATGTATATGATCCGGCCATACTCTGGGTGAGAAAATGCCGCAAGAGGCTTATGAATATCCACAAACTTGCCAATTTGTTAGTGGTCATCCTCTTTTTTAAGTGTCCATGCCCCGGAGAACTCACAATGCAACCCTTATCAGCCTATTTACGTACACTGAAAATGTCCATCATCCTAAATTAAACTGGGCGAGACTCCGGGCGGCCATTAAATTGGAAGATTCAAGGTCATTTTGGAGCCTTGTTAATAAATTCCCTCGAGGTAAAAAAAAATCGTAATACCGTACCAAAACAGTGGACAGAATACATTCAACAGTTATATAAAATGGACAGCAAGGTCAATACCATCACCAAGTGGGGGAGAGAAAGCATTGTCAGATAAACCCTTAGAGTGGAGAGAGAAGAACAGATACATTAAAGGGTGCTCCAAAATTACTGGATTGCGTGGCCCATGAGAATCCGCCATTTACATCAGAAAGGGAGGAGCCTCCCGTAAGAGATGAACCATATCCCAAAGCAAGCAGCCAGTGGACCAGGAAAAAATATGTCGACAAGGTGCTAAGTAAACTAAGAATAGCTGGCACCCTGGGTCCAAATAGAGTGCCCATAGCTCTTTATAAATCAGATAACTCCTTGTGGGGACCAATTTTAACGTTGGTTTATGCTGACTGCTATCGTACAAGCTCAGTTCCTGACAGCTAGCATGGGTTTATTCTGGTACCAGTCCATAAGAAGGGGAGCACACAATCACGGAGTAATTACCGTTTGATAGCATCATTGGACGTGAAAAAGATATGCCTGATTACTTAATAAAGGAGTTAATAGCTTGGGCTTCTGCTAAACAATTTAGCCCATGGTTTCAATCTGGAGTTCAAAGAAACTGTCACATTGAGCATAATTTGCCCATCTCGCTTGTTTAATGGAGGTTGCTGTTCCACACAAATCGTTGCCACTCTACGTGGCATTTATTGATTTCACTAAAGCTTTTGATAACGTCCCAAGAGACTTTGGGCAAAGTTAACCAGCTGGGGGATCGCCCCTGATTATTGAAACCAATTGAGTAGCTGTACAGTGAGACATGGGTAATAATCAAACTGACACCAAATTGGTCCACTTCAGAGAAAATCTTTTGAGATAAAGGTCTTAAACAAGGATGTGTCCTTGCGCCCCTCTTATTTAAACTGTACATGGCAGATTTGGATAGCAACCGAGTCAGCTCTAGATCATGCCCACTGCGCTTGATTGGTCGGAATGTTCAAATACTGCAGTATGCTGACAATATGGCCATCCTAGATTGAAATCAAGTAGGCTTACAGAGATCTCTCTAAACCTTCACTCGCTACTGTAAAGACAATACCACAAAGATCAATTTAAATAAAACGATAACAGTGATATTTGGCTGGAAGCATTAAAAAAAGATATTTGCATGATGAGTGTTCATACTGGGAGAGAGTGAATAGCTTTAAATACCTGGGGGTGCAACTGGATGAAGGGGGGGGGGGGGTAAAGGGCACAAGAAGAAGCCTTAAACATTTCGGGTAAGCATTCACTGTACACAATGGGACATCTAAAAAGAACTTGGCCAGCCCAAACCTGCAAGCTCTTCTAACAGTTGTGTCCTGGAAAGTGAAGCCTGCTCTCTCATATGGAGCCATAACGTTTAAAGATCAAATATAAGAATTCTTGGACAAACAGCAATGCACACAATAAAGATGACTATTTGCTCTTCTGGGTTATACCAGCCAAGCACAAATTAGGACGGAATGTAACCTCTCCAAGCAAAACCTGGTGTTGTGTGCCAAATGGATATCATATTACTTAAAACTAAAAACAGTGAGTGCCGGTATATTGAAACAACTGCTATGGAGGAAAATTCAGGAGCCAAATTCTGAATGCGGATCTTTCTTAAGGAAGTCCATCCAAATGAGGAATGCGGAAAACCTTGTCATCACAAATTACTCTACAAAGGCTATAGCAAAATTATTAATGAAGAATGCAAAAGCACTATTGGCGTCCAAGACCTAAGGGACTAAGGTGCAGGGCATTTGGGCTACTGACCTCTATACTCTGGACTCCCTCCCAGATTACTGAGCCTGCCTCTTTGCAACAAGGCAAAAAATAAACTCATGAGGCTGAGGTTTGGTTTGATACCTCTGAGATACTACTGGTATGGATGCGGAAATGGGGAAATGAGCAAGGAATGTAGACTAGTGAGTAAATCGGAGGAATTATTGCTGTACTTGATTTGCATCTGCGAGAGCCTAAAACCCTTGAGGCAGTTTTGGCTCCGACCAATGTTTTGTGCCCTTAACATTCGATCATGTGGGGACGCGGTCCTTTGCAGCCTAAGAGGTAAATTGTGTCAGCTGTCAGGGCGCTTCCTCGATACATGAAAGCAGTGGCAGACCTACAGCAAAAGGCAGTTACCACAGAAATTTGATCAAGACGAAGAAAACATGAACAGCTTGACCAAAATCCTGATACAGTCTATAACCTTTGATGCATTCATTTTTTAGTGGTGGTAGAATTTTTTTCTTTTATCCGATAGGCAGTAGAAGGAAGGGTTGGGGGTAGGAATGGAAAATGTGCAATCTTACCAAAGGAAAATTCGGGGATTTTAGATATTTTTAAATCACTTTTAGTAGAGTACCTTTATAGGCTGGGCTGTAGGCAATTAGGGGTTCTGTGCAACTTTCGTATTGAAGGATACCTAGGTACTATACGGGTTTTGTGCAATAATGGGAATTGTACAATTTCTATTGAAGGCTAAGCAGGGCTCGGATTTTATTAGGCAGGCTTGTGTGCAATAATGGTTTAATGGGAATTGTGCAATGTCTACGGAAGGATATCTAGGTCAAGGATATCATTCGGTGGACTTGTGTGCAATAATGGGAAGAGGGCAATTTCTAGTATGGATTGTAGGTCCCTGATTTAGCTTCTTATTGGGCAAGAACCCAAAAGGGAATTGGGCAATTTTGATTGAAGGTTGTATGGAGCACTCTGTTAGGGTGGGCTGTGTGCAATTAGGGGAACTATGCAATTTTTACTGAAGGATAACTAGTGCACGGGAAAGATTTTGAAAAGATAGGAATTATCTGAATTTGTCCCATAAAGAGAATGTGTAAATACATATTTTAAAATTACGTAAGGAGGGTTTTTAAGGTTGTTGGGTAGGCGTGGAGGATGCATATATTTGCTGTAACGATTTTAATTAATCGAACAGTTTAATTAATCGAACAGTTGAATAAACTCTCTAAACTCGTAATGGTGGTTATTTGCATACCAAACCTACACGTTGCTGTTCTGCTAGTTTAGTCTTTTGAGTCCTTCTTGGAAAAGCATGTGGGCAGTGAAACCAATTCATATTAAGATTGCAACTCCAAACCTACAAGCACAATATACTAGTGGGCTCAAATGAAGAGACTATGGTATATCAAGCAGGCACAAAATATTAAACAGGCATGAAGTAACAAGCAAGACTTGTGAAATAAGCTGCCCCTGCCTGGTGCAACAATCCCGTTAAGGTCAGAGCGTGCACACTAGAAGCAAATCAGAATAATACAATACTCTAAACTACAAACAGCAACATGAATGTGTAAGGAAGGGCTTAAGTAGGACCATAAATATAAGCATGTGCTTTATACATGCACAAAATAGAAGGCTTGTTGGGTAAAGATAAGCTTGCGTAACAAAATAGAAGGAACCTGCTGAATGATGTAATATTACCTGAGATTTGCAAACTTAAGGAAGTTAATCACCAAGAGAACGGGGTACAGAGGTAAATAAAAGTATAAGTAACAATGCGCAACAAAAGCAAAGGAGAAATGATGGTGTTTACAAAAAGACACGTTACGTTTGTAAATGTGAAGGCACATGTTGCACTGCAAATAGGATCAACAAAAATAAATCTCAATAAAATGCTAAGAGTTTCCGGTTATGATATTTCTGTCATCAAAGAAGCTCCTACCTCTGCTTCATGCTCATCATCAGCGCGGGACACCGACAACCGAAACCGGCTTTACGTCAGATGCATGGATTACTCCCCTGGACTCTTTCTCTGAGCACCAAAAGCAAAATGCTTTGAAGTCGACCCCCTCCAAAACTTTATGACAAGGCTTGAGGGAGTGGGAGTGACTGAGTGCAGGGGACAGAGTTTATGGATCATTTCAGGGATACTTTTTCTGTAGCTCATAATCCCCCAAAAAATGCAAGACATAAAAGGGCAAACTCATCAAACAAAATCTGAAACTGACCAAAAAACTCTGCCACAGAGAATTTGAGTGCTGTGACCCTCTCGCACTCTTGGGCCCCAATGCAGCTGCACTAAGCATGGGTGTGGCATTGTGTAGGAGACTTATCTCCCGTGCCCTCTTTAACCTCTACCACACCATGCCTGATCATCACTCTAATCTTGAAACAGGCTCTCTTTTGTCTCTTTGTTTTTTTTTTGTTTAGTTTTTTGTTTAGCCTTACATAGCGCTGACTCAGCCTAAGGGTTTTGGGGCACTTTACATAAGTACCTATTACATTTCACAATGTCAAATTCACTTTTTTTTTTTGAGGCATGGGGAGATTAAGTGGTTTGCCCAGAATCACAGCATGCTGAGCAGACAGCAGGGCTTGAACATAGTTTCCCAGTTCCAATGTCAGCAGCCCTGGCCCTTAGCTAACATTTCTCCTAACATTTCTCCCTTCTGAATGAAGAAGCACCCAGGTGAGGGGGGCTGGGGGTTCTTGGTGGAGAACACTGCTGCTGCGCTTTTGCTACTGGGTCCCAAGTTTGCAGTACTGCTACAAAACCGGGCCCAAGTAACAAAAACGCCTCCCACCGATCCAAAAACGACCCCCACCCTTCCAGCCCACCGGGAAAATGCCCGGTGCCCACTACGGCCAATTTTAGGAAAACAGTGATACCTGAAAGGTTATGGCTGACCTTAAGAAACTTCTTTCTGAAGGTAAAGGGTGAGGGATTGGAAGGGGGGGAAACCTCCTGAAAGTAAATGCGTACAATTCGTTAATTACCAAACATAATGGCTGCTTGGGAGCTAGAATAGGCTTGAACTGATGGAATCACTTGGAGTTTCATATGACAAAGATTAAAGGCCTAATTATGAGTTTGGCTGTCCCACTGCGGATGGTGCAACACGCCGCCACTGTGAGACCGCCACACCCGTTGTTTAGCTGCCCGCCAGATCAGGAGTTTTTTTCTGGTCTGCTGGCTAATCCTGCGGAGGTCTGAGAGCGGCGGTTTGTCAGGCTCATAAAAGAGCCTAGCAGGCAGACCGCTGCTCTCAGAGTGCCAACTGCACTTTCCTGCATGGTGTGGCATACATGCACACTGTCCTGGAAGGAGCGGTGCAAATTCAGGGGGGCACTACATTTGCCCCGCCTGCATGCACCCTCAGGCCCAAAACCGGCAGGGGGCCCTCTAAGGGCCTCCTTTGTGGCCATTCTGCAACGCTTTTCATGGTGGATTAATCACCAAGCAAACTCTGAATATGCTCAGTGGTGCCGGCTGTGGCACCACCAGCATATTCCTTCCATTGGAAGACCACTGGCCCAGCGGGATCCTTGATCTTGGTGGTGCCTGCGATCTCCTGGCAGTCCAACCCCCTGCAATCATTATACTGCGGGCGGTCCTGCAGTGTGGCATACGTTGGACCTCCACCAAGGATATGGGGATCCTATGGACTGCTGTACTTGTAATTAGGGTCTTATTCTTTGTAATGCATGGTTGTTACCTGCTGAATTCAGGAGTGCATTCTATTAACTGACATTTATAAAAATGTTTCTAGGTAAAGTCTGACTACTTAGTACTCTAAGATATAAATAATGATTTACATACGCACAGTGCTTTTTACCACAGGCAGGGGGACCTCTTACCACTATAAATACACAAATCACTATTCCCCACTGCGCCAACCATTCTGTTACTCTACAGACACACACCGATATCTGCACTGATTCCATTAGCTAACTGAGGTTTCATTATGTAAAAGAGTGCATTTCCCACCCATTAGTTGAACTTATATTTACTTTTTATTTAAGGTGTGTGCGCAATTTTTTATATGCAGTTTCCTGAAGGTGAAAAAAAAAATAGCTACCAAGACATTGTTGTTTTTAGCCATATATTTGAGCCCACCCAAGAGCGCTCAAGGTCAGTGTCATATGGACTTCAACCTCTGCATGTAAATGAAGATAGTCTGGAAATGTGCAAAATACGCAAGATCGAACTTCCAGGCCATCTTCATTTACAAATACTTGCAAACCCATGTGCACCCCCTTGGGAATGCAGCCAGGGACCCCCTTCCCCGCACACACTTTGTAAACCTCTCTGTAAAACTCCCTGTTGATGTGATCATTTCACAAACAGACTAACAGTGCCACCATGTGGTAGACTGTCATAGATGCTGGCGCAGAGCACTGGGAAACACTGCCTGAAGTTAAACACTGCTTTTTTCCCATTCCCTAGATATGGAACGTACCACGTTTCAATCATGCAAGCAAGATCCTTTCTGCAACTTTGCACAGTTTTCACTTCCGTTTTCACAGTTATTTTTCATCGCTCATCATCTTCCATCAAGGGTGCTTCCATCGCAATGGTCCAACTGAAAGACTTGCATATCATGTTACAGATCACCTACATCAGCTGAATGAAATACTTGCCCATCATAGACCTTTATGACCTGGCACAGTTGTTCCACTTTAGAAAAATCGAGAAAAAGACCTTGACTCACGTCTGAAGTCCAGACCAGTGGGTGGTTGGGTATAGTGAACTCCAGAACGATATACACCATATTGAAATGAGCCCTAATCTGTCTCCAATAGGAACAATCCAGCCTGTAACTTCCAGGCCATGTCCTCTATAGACGCAAACACAAGCAACTCCAGACCAGTGAGCAAATAAAATCGAGGCACTGAAATGCAGCCCAAATATTTGACTCTGGTATGATTAATTCAAGCATTCCACCCTTTACATTTCGTGTTTCTCTGAGAGACACACGAAGTGCTTAATGTGAAGGGTATGTCCCAGAATGTGGTCCTGTGTTCTAGGCAGTGGCACTACGAAAGTGGGGGGTGATAGGGGGGAGCCGGGGGGGGGGGGGGGGGGGCGAATTGAGGGTAAAAATATTATATATATAAAAAAACTTACCTCTCGCTGCCCGACGCAGATGGCCGCTGCTTCACTCCCAGCAGTCTCTGGAAAGGCACAGGCTCCCCATCCAATCGCTGCTCTCATACTATGACAGCAGTGCAAGGATTGGTCTGAGCGGCCTGGTTTGTCCCTAAGACACTGCCTGGGAGCCAGAGGCTTTTTGAACAGAGCTGGGTTGGAGAAATAGAACTGAGTATGTCTGTTTGACTGGCCTAAGATGACCGGCCAAACTTACATGCACACTTTTAAGTTCCCATCATTCCTGACTGACAGGGCCCGACCAATTATATTATTGTTTTAATATCATTTTATTTTTCTGTGATTAACTCTGACCAGTGGGGCCACACTCCTCCGCCATTATGGAGGTGCCGCCCCTGTTTCTATGAGGCTATGGACTCCAGATGCACTTCACAATGAAGGCCAACAAGGCTAAAATAGGTCTAGGTTTGCTCGTTTTCCCACCTGGAGGGGACCTGGCATGGCAGTCCTGGATAGTGTTGCTTGCGGAGACAGACCAAAGAAAATTTGCATATGGCTGGTCTCTGCCTGGAGTATGCCAGCAGGCTAAAAAGTGAAAGACAAACAGTGTAACTTAGAAGAGGCAAATTAGAATCACCATATCTACAATAAACAGTCAGTTGCAACAACGTTTCATACCAATTTGGAACAAGCACTGGAAAGCCAATTGGTTTGGCATTACCTTTAGAATTTGTCAGTATTTGTTTTGTCATTGTTTTTCAAACTTTAATGTTGAGGAAAGTGGTAACCATCAAACAGTAAAACAACTTTTGCTAAATAACAAAAATCGTTTTTTCCCTAAAAGCACACATTTCCACTTTAATCCCTTGCACAGAAGGGAACTAATTTATGCATGGATGTGCTCCTTGTGAAAGGGCAGTATACCATCACTCGCTATAAAGTTAGTAAATGACTGAGGTGGATTGGACCACTGCCCCATGCTGTACGTTGTGAAAGAAAAAATGCCATACGAACAGACCACTGGACGAAGGACTGGCTGAAAACCCCTATATGTTGATTACACACATCATTTTAGTAAAATCAAAAGGTTTTGGCCAAGGCTAGACCTAAAAATGAAAAATGAAGTTCTCTTCTGTGCTGCAGCACTTATGTTGCCTGAACGACAAATTGTTGCTCACACTATTTCACATTTTCCACATCTCTCACCGTGCAGTAGGCTTGCTTTGCTTAACCGGCTTAAATTTTACAAGTTGCCATAGGTAAAGCTAAAAATAACACACACTATGCTGCGGGGAATGTGGAGTGAGAGAAAGAATGTGGATGGAAGTAGAGCAGAAGCCAGAAAGCTTTCTGTGATGGTAGCACCTGGATTGCAGGGCAGATCCGGAAGAGAGGATTACCACCGTAGGCACAGAGCCATGGGAGGTTGGTTTTGATTGGCTTCCATCACCTAATGTGTACAGATAATATTGTGGCTGCTCCACCTTCAGGCCATTGTTTATATATAGTCAACGTAGTCTTAAGCAGCCAATGTTCTCATACTACCATGACTCAGAATGTCTCAGGTTTCCGTAGGTAAATGATTATTAGGAAGCCGCCCAACAGCTATTCGCGTGTTACACAACTCCAGAACTAAACAAATCCAGCTGGATGATTATATGTATTTGGGTAATATTTATTTACATATTCAAGATGTTTTGATAGCGCGCCCTAGCCCTCAGGCAACAGACGGCGTTTAAAGTTTAACAAGAGGACCATAGAGGGAGTGGGTTATTTGCTAACAGTTAATCACAGTGCAAGGAGGATAGGATTGTGACCTGAAGACAGAAAACAGGTATTTGAATTGGAGGTAAAAAAACAACGTTTTTAAGTAGAATTAATTAGGCCTGGGCGAAGCACTACGCTACGCTCGCGTAGTTTGCGAAGTTCGCGCTACTTCGCGCTACGCGAACTGCACGTAGCACAGTGCGAACACGCGTAGCGTAGTGTTGCGTAGTGCTGCGGTCATTTTTTGCTTGCTCGCGGTCCTCAACGTCAAGTTGGCGACCGCGAGCAAGTAAAATGACATCCTGGCGAGACTTTTTCCTTGTTCGCGATCGCGAGCATGGAAAATAAACCTCCCGGCGAGATTCCCAACGCGAGAAGGTCAGGTTTCTCATTGCGAGGGGTCGCGTATGCTCGCGACCGCTCGCGATGAGAAACTACCAGTTCGCGTTGAGAAAGCTGCAGCTCGAGTAAAAATCTACTCGAGCAGCAGAAAACTACAGCTCGCACTGTGCAAGATGCCATTTTCAATGATTGCACAGTGCCGGTTGCTTGTCCGCACTGTGCAATCATTGAAAACAACATCTTGCACAGTGCGAACATGTTACTTCGCAGTTCGCGAAGTGCTTCGCGTAGTGCGAACTTCACTTTGCGTAGCTTCGCGAAGTGCTACTTCGCAAACTACGCCCACCCTTAGAATTAATTAGAGTTCTATACATTCAATCGTGATTGATCAGGGATGTATTTGACTTTTAAACTTTTCTGCTAGAATTCTCCGGATTGTCACGCTGAGATTAATGTACAATTAAGAAATAAACTTCCTTGTTAATATCACGTTTTTATAATGCAGTGGTTGTTGTGCTTACTTGACGCCAGCGAGCAAAGGTTCACTTCCCTGCTGGATTACCATCCATTCTAAAGATTCTTCTTCACTATGGGCCTCATGTAGGTAGCCCAATACCGGTCGGTAACGGCCGATTTTCGGTAATTATACCGTTACCGACCGGTATTTAGGCTTTTGCAATGTAGGGGGCACATTACAGGATTCGGTAATTTACCAAATCGGTAAAATTACCGAATCGGTAATTTTACCGATTCGGTAAATACCGAATCCTGTAATGATATGTAGGGGGAGTGTGTGGGTGTCGTGTGGAGTCGGTATTTACCACCAACTAATAGTTGGTGGTAAATGAAGAATGGCTCTGCAAATGCATTTTCAAGCGCTTAGAAGTGTGCAATGTGGCAGACATACATGCCCTTAGGGCATGTATGTGTGCCACATGTGCACACATGCAGGAATCAGGGGTGCAACAGGGTGTCAATGTGACACCCTGCCACCCTTGATTGTGCTCCCCCCATTACCGAATCGGTATTTACCGATTCGGTAATGAGGCATACCTTCCCATTGATTCAATCAATGGGAAGGTATGCCTTACCGATTCGGTAATTACCGAATTTCTACGATTCGGTAATTTTTACCGAATGAATACCTACATAGCATTTACCACTTCATAAATACCGAATCGGTATGATTCGGTATTTATGAAGTGGTAAATGCCAGGCCACCTACATAAGGCCCTATATCTCTAAAAAAGATCACTCACGGTATCATGGCGCACACTTAACGTGTCAAGATAATTGCTCTCTGGTAGTATCAGGGAGTGCAAAACGTACATATTAAGGCTAACACAACCCTCCAAAGGGGACTCCATTGCAGATGTAAGTATGTGGACCCCATAACACTACACAGAATCCTGGAACACATCTCTATATACATACTGAGATCCCTAGTTCTCAACACAAGATCATGGACCACACCCAGGCATGGTGTGGACCACGGATCTCACTGCATGCACATGGAGCACAGCTGTATATATTTAAGCCCATAGAACTCACTGTATGATCAAGGGCCACAACCTTCCATTTTGATGTCTGTGGATTTCATTACATGGTCTGTACGTATCTCAGTCCATAGATCTTACTGCAGGATCAAGGTCCGCATCCACGCTTACTGAGCCCCACATATTTGACTGCATGATAATGGAGATCTTCTGTACATATTAAAGCTCATAGATATTACAGCAAGATGATGGGCCACAACCGTGCATATTGAGGTCCACATCTTTTTGAAGATTCCTGGAGCATAGCAGTAACTATTAATGCACAAAGATATGAATACAGGATCATGGACCATAGCCATGCACAATGAGCCCCACAGATATCACTTTTCGGTCCCAGAGCTGAGATGTGCATATTACAACCCACAGATCTTCTGAAAGAAAGATGTGGGACCACACCCATGGTTACGGAGGCCCACAGTCCAGTGCACAGTAATGGAGCGCATACGTGTGAATCAAATCCCATAGATCTTTCTACAGGATGATGGCCCCCACCCATGCATACTGAGGTCCACACATCTTTCTGCACCATCTCGGAGCATAGCAGTACCTATTAATGCTCACAGGTGTTAATGCGTGATCGCAGACCACATCCATCTATAGTGTGCCCCACAGATCTCGAGGTTCGTCATGGAGCACAGCTGTGCATACTAAAGCCAACAAATACTACTGCAGGATAATGAACTACACTCATAAATATCGAGGCTCCCAGATCTCAATGCATGAAGCACAGCAGTATGCATTAAAGTCCACAGATATTACTGCAGAATCATGGACAACACCCGTGCATATTTAAGCCACAAATGTCCGAACCATCTTGGAGGACAGGTGTATATCTAAATCCACATACGTCCTGATGTAAGAACACAGACCACAGCCCACAGCCATAACTGTTGAGAAACTGTTGTCAACACAGTATCTTGGAGCACAGCCATAACTAGGGAGAGCATCATTTCTCACTGTAGGATCAACACACACACACACATTGAGAGGCAGATTTATTTGCACAGTCATGGATCACAGGTGTAGAAGATGAGGCCCATAGATCTCTTAACAGGAGACGACATATTGGTATATAAGATCACAGACATCTGTACTGGGTTGTCTGACTTTACCATGCAGGCCTTTACCACTCAATATAAGGAAATTTATTGTATACATAATATATATTTTTTAACTGAGGAAACCAAAGGTTGAGTAGAGGTCATAGTTAATGAATATGTCAGTGACAACATAACGTTTTGAACTAAAAAAACACAGAAATTCACCAGTTATAGTTAGTAGAGCTATCTATAACTTGTCCCCTGCCATGGATTGCTTATGACCGCACATATTACATCACCTATGACATGCCCGATGACAACACTGATGACATCTCACATTACATCATTGATCGCTTAAAAATGTACTTTTTTTTAGACCTCTTTGGGGATCTCACTGGGTTTCCCCATGGGGTCTAGGCAGGCAGGGTATCCCTACCCTGCCTCCTTATATCATTTAAAAAAATTCATTTAAAAAAAATTCAGGACAGGAGACTACGTCCACGAGTCCTTTAATGGGTGCCGGCAACATTTTTATCATGTTGCTGGCAGCCAATCAGAGCGCTCGCGCCGAGGGGAGTCTGACTTGTGTGGGAGCAAGATGGCTAAAGAGGAAAAAAGCTCCCTGGGCAATAAGAAAGCTCGATTTTGAATTGGTGCTCCCACGAGCCTCGAGAGAGACTCTCGTGGACCCAACAGTCCATATGTACAAATATTGTTTACCCTTAATTTCTCAAAAATTACTGGACGGATTTACACCAATCTACAAACAAGAGCTAGCGGCCTGCCAAATTTAGTGCAATTCAGTTCAGCACTTTTTGCTGTAGCCCTGCCTAAAGAAGTCTATGGAAAATGCTTGGGGAATTTTTTTTGGGACCCCCCCCAACCCTTTTCTCATCCCCCTCTTGATGGATCACCCCAAAACTGCCTATTTGTCCGAGGAGGGGGGAAGCGGCCCTCCTACTCTTTTTTTAATTTTATTTTATATATTAGGCCCGGGTTGGGGTCCTCAGGCCTTTTAAGGCTTGGGGATGGGTGGATGCAGTCCCTTCCCTTTTTTATTGGAATTTTGCCCGGGAGATGAGTCCCTGAGGCTCATGTAGGCTTGGGGAGGGGGCTGCATGCCCCTCCCCATAATATGTATGTTTTGGTCCTGGGGGATGGGATCCATGGGGCCAGAAGGACAACTTTATGCCATGCACACCAAAAGGCTGTGCGCAGCATGGGGTTGGCAGCCTGCTGGGGGTTTGGGTACAGGGCCTGGCAGCAGGCCAAACCCTGTGGCCAACCCCTGCTGCGCACCACCAAAAAGTGTGTGCAGCGTGGGATTGGCTGCCTGCGGCCAACTCCACACCACACACGACCAAAGGCTATGTGCAGTGTGGGTTCGCTCTCTGTAGAGAGTTGGACGTAGGTCCTGGGTGCAATCCAGGTCCTACACAACCCCACACCACGCAAGACCAAAGGCTTTGTGCAGCGTAGGGTTGGCTGCTTTTGGGTGGCTGCCTGTGGATAGCCAGGCCCTACTGTCAACTCATCACCACACATGACAAAAGACCATGCACAGCATGGGGTTGCCTGTCTGTTGAGGGTGTTGGCTGCCTCTGGGTGGGTTGGCCACAGGACTGGCCCCCTTCCCTTATTGAATACAGCCCCAGGATGGGCTCTTAAGGATTTATAATAAATGAATGCAGCCCAGGTGCCATTGTTTGGGGGGGGGGGGGGTATTCCAGGGGATCCCTGCATTTTTGTTTTGTTTTTGGACTCGGTAAAGGGGTGGTCCCTCTGGCACCCCCCTCTCCCAATGGTCCTAGGAGTCCCTACCCTGACCCCCTTTTTCTACTTTTTATTTTATACTTCAGGAAAGGGGACAGGTCCTCAATTCATGTAATGGCTGTCAGCAACGTTGCTGGCAGCTAGTCAGACGGCTGACTCCTGCAGGAGCGAGATGGTCCAAGGGGAAAAAGCTCCGTGGGACAATCAGAATGTTCTAAATTTAAATTGGCGCATATGCGTGGTAAAGGCATTGCATGGTGAAGCATTAAAGGCTGTTTCCCCTGTACTGTTATTAAGCACACTGTATGTTTGTAAAGTCAAGGAGGCAAAGGGTTAATGTTACTCTACTTCTGATGAATTTGCGTTGCCCTCTAAGTAGACCTTTTAAAGGCCATAACAATGAGCAACAGCAAATAATTGACAGGCCTACCTGCCTGAAAGCACCAATCAAACGTAACATCATCCTGTGTACACCTCTCTTATTTACTGACCACTTACTTCGGACTCTGCAGACTGACCTCTACAGATTTGACAATATGACTACTTGCGAAGCAGCCAGAGAACTGCACACCTGGCCTCTTTCAACATATGGAACCATAGTTTGATGGGAAATTGTCGGTCTAAGTAGTTATAGCACTTGGAGCTGGGACAGTTGCAGCCGCTTTGAAGCACACACTTTAAAAAGAATTGCTAATGAAAAGAGCAGAAGAGTAAAGAAAAAGAGGCTGGATGGCTGATGTTATTATCCATTAACATAGGAAAAAGTCACATCTTTGAGTTGATACTTTGTGAACACCACAGCTCACCCTATTGAAAGGCGTCACTAAAAACATAAGAAGCCAAGAGAATTCAGCACTTTAAGCACCTATGAGATTTTTGGAAATAATCAAGTTTTCAAACTTTTCCTAAACTTCAGGAGGAAATATTCCCTGCAAAATGTGTTCCATTATGAAGCTACTGAAATATAAAGTGTTCTACCCCATAACCTAAGCCGCCTAAAAGATGGAACTTGCACATAATGCAGTGTTAGTTCGCGGCTTGGTCTATACCACCTAATCGATTGGTTAGTTGTGATTTTAAGTATAGCACTTTGTGAAACAGGCATAGTGACTGAAATGTGCTATGTTAATTCACTGGCAACCACTACAGTGGTTTTAGAGCTAGTGCGATGTGTTGTCAATGAGGGAGTCACCACTGGAGTCTAGCTATCACATTTTGGACCAACTGCAACTGGTATCTCATCAGTAGTTTCCTCCCATGGCTGCCAATGGCTGTAATATGGACAGGGTAGGCCCGGTTCATAAAGGTAAAGTGAGACCAAAAGTCTTACTTTACTACTTTTAGGTATTCACAAAGGTAAGTTACTACTAGTAAGTTTACTAGCAGTAAGTTTACTAGTAGTAAGTTTACTAGTAGTTAAGTTATTAGTAATAACTTACGTTTGTAAATACTGCAAAGTAGTAAAGTTACACTTTTGGTCCAAGTTAGACTTATGGTAATTAGTTGAGGTACTGTATCTTCTACTCCTGTGTTCCTTCTTCTTCTCCGTGTTGCTACCCCCACCCCCGGTCATTGCTGCTTGCCCTGTCAGACATGCTCTTTATGTTTATTTCCAATCCCAGCACTGGCTACAGCCATGCTTGTGCTTATCTCTCTGTGGGTTGTTTTTCACTTTACATTTTGCACATATTTCTTGAAGTACGAAATACATTTCTCTTGGGTCTTCCAGTAAAACACATTCAGCAACAGCCACACCTGGGAGCGCTGAAGTGTTGATGGTGTGAGAAGCGCGCTTCCCAGTGCTGAGATCTTTTCTAATCTAATTGTTCATTAATGGAAAGGTGAGTGGGTTTAAGCCTCTCATCTCTCAGCTGATCATCCAGTTTTGGTGCTTTGGTGCTCATCCAGGAATGTTCCCGTAAAACCTTTTGGGCGCATTTTATACAAACGTGCCGCTTTCCAGCTTTTCCCAAGACTTCGATGCTCCTCAAGCAATTGTTTTTCTTGAAGGTATGAGTTTTGGTTCATTGAGAGCATTCTGGGGCGCAGGAGTCTGGAAGTATGAGAAGAGTCTGGTGCTGGGATGGAAAATGCGATCATAACTATCTCAGAAGGAACAGTAAAGTCAGCGGCAGCTCCTCCGCTAAGGTGGAGGCATGTCGATCCACTGCTTAGCAGTGCAAAAAAGGACAAATAAAATGTTAATAACACAATGTTATCATTTTATTGTTCCCTACTGAGGCACACTAAGCATGTTCTAGACCGGGCTGTAGGGCACAGCCTGGGTGGTGAACATGCCTAGACTCCCAATCCCTGTCAGAGCACCGAACCACGGCGCTCAGACCAATCACAACGCTGGTGTCAAGCTAGTGACAGCAGCATCGTGATTGGCTTAGGGGAGCCAGGGTGCTTCCGGCTTCCGTTCCGGGACTCGTATGAAATACAAGTGGAGAGTCGGAGGAGGACGGACGCTGCCATGAAGAGGTAAGTGTATCTTTTTTTCATTCACCCCCACCCCCTCGATCCCCGCTAGTTTTAATATTTATTCCACTGCAAACAATCGAGCAGCCCGTGCAAATATTTATTAATCCTAGTGGCATAACCAGACTCTTTCCAAGAAACTAACTCTTAGCCTTTTGATCAGATATTCAGTTACGCACAGTGCAATCTTTTAATGTTAATCCCAGTGCCAGGATACCCGTTGGGTGGCAGCCGCGCTATAGAAGTGCTTCATACAATACAATACAATAACAGAACTTGAGGGTGGCCCCCTGCAAAGTTCCAGGAGGGCCCCCCCCTACATGCTCCGGACACATTTGGGATCTCTCGGGCCAGAGCCTGTTGCCCATGCTCAGTGCTGGAGGTGGCCCCTTGAAGTTTGCCCCCCCCCCCCCCCCCCACATTGCAGCAATTGCCGGGGCCTAATGCTACGCCACCATTTAATACTTTTTTCATCTTTGAATCATTTGGGCATTTTTTCAGACAATGTGCTTAATTTATCACCTGCTCAGTGACCAGGCAAGGTAAATTGCAAGGCATGTAATCGTACGTAACAGGCTTCATTCAGTGCAAGACAACTGCCTTCATACAAATGGTGTGAAAACAAAATAGCATGAGCTGTTTTGTAACGTTTAGCTGTTTTTTTGCTGTCAGATAAACCAAACAGGGTCAAATTCAGCACATAGTGCCCAAAGTATTACTCTACTGATAACATGGTGCAAACTGAGTTTGAAGCAAAATCAATTTACACAGATTTTTGTGAAAGCAGCAAAAAGACTACAAAATCAATGCACTTGTAAAGATTTTCAAGGTTTACGACTTTCTTTGTTGAAAGCTAGTTTACAAACGTAACAGTATTTGTTAAGCAAAGTATGTAATTGTTTGCAGTTTTTTAACAATGTGTTCCTCTACCTTGCAAATAAGCTTATGTAATGTGGACAGAAGCAAAATCTTTGTGTTGAATTTTTCTATAAATTAAGCACTGAAGACAATACGAAAGACCTTGTTATTGTATTCTAGTGTTCAGGACCCTACGATTCCACTT
Source organism: Triturus cristatus (assembly GCF_964204655.1). Lineage (NCBI taxonomy): Eukaryota > Metazoa > Chordata > Amphibia > Caudata > Salamandridae > Triturus > Triturus cristatus. The sequence goes on from NC_140590.1 coordinate 1,472,561,958, forward strand.
ACATGTTGTGTGATCGTTCGCAAACGATTGCACATCTCCTATACACAAGGTTCGGATGTAAAAACAAAAAACCCTGGAAAATGACTTTGATTGACATCCCGAGGGCCAGATATTTTGATAGTTTAGTTATTGACCCTCAATGAAATTGCAGGATATCTTTCAATTGACAGACTCTGCTGCTGCAAATCCTGAGATCAGAAACGTTTGCGGAACCATAAAGATGACCTGTATAGAGGAAAATGTAATCTAAAAGACGTAACCCTGTAATTCCCTGCAGTTGATGTTCTGCAGCCTTAAACATCTGGGCAAGTGCCACTGCAGCTTGCACCACCCATCACCCATGTCATTGCTGCCAAAACAACTACTAACCATCTCTCTCCCCTGTAAGTGCCACAGTTCAGATTATTCCAGGTCCCCAAAGCTAATGGAATGGCTGGACTGACAGGTGTTAGTAATTTTTAATGTATATTGTATTCATAAACAACTGTCGTTCTGCTCATCTCTAAATTAGATGAGCAGCGCCACCACGTGGCAGACTGTCCTAAGTGCAGTGTTGACAATTAAGTGCGGGTGCTGAGCACCGGAAACCTCCGGCTCAAATTAAGTACTGTTCTGGGCCCACAGTATAAAATGGTTTATGGTTCTGGAGAACAAAGATAATTACTAACAACACTGATGTTGGTGTGCTTCTTCCTGCATTAAGCTATACATTACACAATTGCTTTTATTTTGAGAAAGGGCAGATTGCCACATTTGGAATGGAAAACAAACTCTTCATAGATTGTTTGGAAAATTCCTGCGGCATCTACGTCATCCAAATGAGCGATGTAACAGGCTACGATGTGTGCAGTGTATATGCAGATGCAGAGAGCGTAATATGCTTTTTACTTTGAGACTACCAGGTATCTCAAGCTGTCTAGTTGCAAAAACCCTAAGAACCTACAGAGTTTATAGCCAGCCCATTGCTTATTGTTGGTTGTTTTCAATTATTATTATTTTTATTTTTTTTGCAGTTTTATATAGCGCAAACTCAACTCCAAGGTTTTGGAGACCTTTACATGAGCATCAGTTACATTACAAAAGGACACACTCCTTTTTTTGTAGGCAGTGGGAGATTTGCTCAGAATCAGAGGATGTTGAGCAGGCTGCGAGTCTCAAATCTGGTTCTACAAAGTCAGCAGCTCTGGCCATTACACCACAACCTCTCCCCATTGTTCCTCTCTTTTGCTTCTTGCATTCTTATTCAATGGCTTTCCTAGTCCCAGCTTGTTCATCTTGCAGCTGACCCTCTCCTAGAGCATGGCCTGTTTGCCATCCTTCTATCTGGCTGACTTCTATCTTTTCACTACTCACTTTTAGGGATCTTTTTTTTTCCCTTTTTGGTTGAGAGCGCTTGTGATTTCAAGGTCTCCCCTTCTCTGTCCATCTCCTTCCATCAAATGATCATCCCCCTAGTCTTTGTATTCATCACTCATGTACTCCGCCACCCCCGACATCCTCATGCTCCATGTTGTTCTTGCCTGCAGATGCATCTCCCTGCTCCCCGACTTCCTGTCACTTTTCTGTGCTTCTCACTCTTGTGTGCTTTTACCCTGAGCTTGGTGGCGTTCTCTCCCCTGCGCCCCTAGCTCTGCATTCTTCTTTCCATGTGTGTTTATACCCCGTCCCTGGATTGCCACTAGAAACAGTTGCGTCATTGTGAGTTTATTTTTATAAATATTTTTTTTATGATGCTGTACAGTGTCAAGAAAAAGCCTGCCATAGTAAGCCATTGCCAAAAGGCATTGGCAAAGCCAATAGGTCACTAAGGAGAGACCTATTGGCTGTGACTATGCTTGGGTCATCCGGTACCTCGATGCAGGCAGTCTTAAAATATACATTGCCTCAGTCAAATTCCCAGCTTCAGAAGTTTAAGAAGCCTTGACACTAATGAGGGAAGAAATCAATTATTAGGCAGCACAAATACTTGTATTGTATTGTATGTATTGTATGTATATAGCATTTATAAAGCGCAACAAACACCCTACGGGTACCCTGGCGCTTAAGATATGTGAACACAGACCAATGTAAAGCATGGAGAACAGAACCTAAAATGGGCAGTACTCAGACACGACAGGATCAATTTCTGGGGAACAGCCACGTCTCGATCCTTTTCCTAAACAAGGACAAGGTACTGCATTGTCTGATTTCAAGTGACAGTTCATTCCATAGTTTGGCGGTGGCAATACTAAAAGTTCTTTCTCTCCTACTTGCGGAAGCAGTTCAATGAGTCAAACTTTTCCCCCCATCTTGCCCAAGATGACTTACTGTCTGCTCAAATAAACTTTTGTTCAGTGACAACTGGGTTCTCACTTCCATGCAGATTTATTTGATGCCTTTAGGAATAATGGTTGCCCCAAAGTCGGACATATACAACTGTACGTATATTCTATTGCAACTTTATTATAATGTGAAGTAAAAGTTTTCCCTTTGGACTTTCTCACATCAATAATAGAGGCACTACTCAGGTGTCATGTCAAAGAGGGATATAGTTTAAGAAAATTTCTACCAAAGCCAAACCAGTGGCCATATGAAGTACAGAACTCCCTAACAGTATACACAATAAAAGCCAATGAGTGAGTGAAAATCAATCTTTCCGATAGAGTGTCGCAAGGGTGATCCAATACACAGCAATGTAATTAAACAAAGGGCATACATAAAGGAAATTTAATTAGTCAATACATGTTTTATTAAAACAAATTTCAAAATAAGGAGGAAGCGCGCATCATAGATACATACAGAATAAATCAATACATAAAAAGTTCTATTTATAAAAACCAATTTCTTCATAAAAATGTATACACAGATTTTCTTAAAAAAACAGCAATATACCTCACAAATCTAAATCACACAAATTAGGTGGAAGGACACATTTTGTGATAAAAGCACCCCAATTGTGCTTCAATATTGTTGGTTTGTGTTCCCTTAGGACCAGTACCACTAAGCTCACTAAACCCTAATATTTGGTAATTGGTCCCAGGACAAATACAACTCGGGTATCAGGCGAAATTTTCTTAAACTATATCCCTCTTTGACATGACACCTGAGTAGTGCCTCTATTATTGATGTGAGAAAGTCCAAAGGGAAAACTTTTACTTCACAGTATATTTTGGTGCTCTGTTCCTTTGGACGTTATTGAGCCCCTCTCCTTGTTTTTACGAACTTTATTATAAGACAAAGAATGGTATGTCACATGTTTTTATGCACTGCCACAAATTTTGCAATGTCTGCACTACAGACTGAAAACGGAATAAAAAAAATTGTGAAAAACTTTGTAATAATCTCTTCTGTCTTCTGCAATATCTTTGCAAGAGAAGACAACTCATATGCACATGAATGTGATCACATTCCAAAATGGACGCCAAGCCTGTTTTGTTAGGCCACGTCTCTTCCCTATGTACAGAAACAACCCTATGCACATTTCCTCCTCCTGACTTTATCTGTGAGGATAGGTGTAGCTTAAATAAAACTATAATGAGATATTGTTATTATCATTTCGTTGCTCAGCTGGTTAGGGCGGGACAGGGCTGTGTCAGAGGAGCAGGGGGAGGAGCGGTGAGCACTTTTAAGTGTGCATGACGGTTTGGCCGGCGGTCTTGGGCTGGCCAAACCGTCATGCGCACTTGGCATGTTCTGCAATAGGCTGCAATGCACAGCCTGGGTGGAGAACATGCCCAGGCTCCCAGTCCACATCTAAGCCCTGAACCACAGCGCTCAGACCAATCACAATGCAGCTAGCAGCAGCATCATGATTGGTTAGGAGAGTCTGGAAGCCTGGGTGCTTCCTGTTCCTGCTTCCTCCCAGGAGTCCTGGAAGTAGGCGGAGAGGACTGAGAGGTGGCAGCTGGCAGGCAGGCAAGTGATTTTTTTTACACCCCACCCCTCCCGGGACCCACCAACCGTTAAGTAGCAACTGCCACTGCTCAGAAGACTCAAGGGAGATGGTCCATCGGTGAAACATGAATATATTTAGATATGGCTCTAACTTGATCCTGAGTGGCATTACGCAATCAATATAAAAGACAGCACTTTGCATGTACTCTACCCACTTCACCAATGCAATTAAGATGTGGGAGTCAAAGCCATTTAGTTTTTGCAACATAAGAAAGTGGGTGGCCGGGATTCGTAAAAGTGAACAAAAACAAGCTCACCAACAATGGCGGCTCCTCCGCTAAGGTGGAGGAGTGTCACCCCACTGCTGCAATGCATTGGAAGGAAGAACAGGTTATTATCATTGTATTTGTTCCTGCTACGCAGCTTTGCGGGACGGGCGGGGCTGCTCTGTTCTCATAGCAGGGGAGTAGTGGTTTGCCTACACCAAGTGCGCAATGACAGTTTGACCGGCACGACAATGACAGTTTGGCCGGCCCTCTCGGGCAGGTCAAACAGTAATGGGCCCTTCAGATGATCTCTATGCAGGCTGCCTTACAGCCTGTGTGGAGAACATGCCCAGGCCCCCATTCCCTGGCTGAGCGCCGATTCACAGAGCTCAGGCCAATCACAACGCTGCACTGCAGTTTTGTGATTGGGATAGGGGAGAGAGCCTGGCTGCTTCTTGTTCTGGCCCCTGGGAGAGAGCTAGAGAGCAGCAAGAAGGTACTTTTTTTTTTTTACTTTTTTTTTTTTACATCTGCCAATCCCACCCCTTCTCCCCAGGCCCGCCCCGCCATCCCCGATCCGTGCCGGCTGCTACTGCTCACCAAGACCCCCATTGTCACCACAGCCTTCGAAAAGTTTGTGAAAACTTTCATACGACGAGGTGACTTCAGCAGTGTGTATACGAGGAGCGGGACGGAGGGTGGGTGTCGTGTGGAGGATCGGAGATTGAATTACCCTGGTAATAAGACACTTAACTCTCCTTTTTCCACCCCTGCAGTAATGCTAAATTTATGCCAGAGGTTGCAGGCGATCGGCACCTGTATTCATTGTCAGGGACCAGGCTTATTTTTCATCATCGGACTTTAATGTTAGAAAAGGGAGAAATAAGGAGGAAGAGAAAAGACAGGAGACAGAAACAAAAGGAGAAAGAAGGGATGGAAAAGAGCCAGCAAAAATTAGATAAAGAAACCAGAAGCATGGAGCAAAAAGGTATGAGCACTAGTGGCAGGTCCTAAGAAAAACCTTGGACTCTTACAAGTAGATATTTTTAAATATTAAAGCACTGTCCTGCAACCCACTCCTGAACACATCAATGAAAAAGCATAAGCGTGTAATGTCAAGAATGTAAACTGATAGTTGACGTTTTAAAGTAAACCTTTGTCTTAAAAAATATATATATTTACTCAAATTTCACTCTTAAACCTTTGAAACAGGAGCGTGTGCTATAGGCATTAAAGTTATTTCCTCAAGTATTACTTTATTAACAAATATAGGTGTATAATTTTCCTCTGTGCCCTGAAAATGTTTTTTCTGCTTTACATTTTTCTACTTCAATTGGCCTCAAAATTCTTTCACTTGGCGGACAACATTCCTTCCGCTTCATTTTGCAGGCATACAATAAGGCTACAGTTGAATGCACTTACGGCTGGTTAAAGTCACGCAATAGTCTTGTGTGTTGTTTGTCCCTTCCACTGAAGCTCGATGAGCCCACAGCCGTGGTTTGGCACCGTGTCTTTCTTTATTGTGGTTTTCCTGGTATTTCTATGGTAAGTGGTTGGCAGTCGTGGGAAAGTCATCCAGTAAGTAGTCGTCTGCACAAAGCAGAACTAAGTCCTTAAAATACTTGTGTTTGCGGGCGATGACGGGCGCAGTGAGTCAGAAATCTTTCTCTCTTTGCAGCCACAGCCATTGTGCTGCTACTTGTGTCCAGTCCAAGGCCTTTGTGAACTTGACGCCTGAATTTGTTAGAGTGTTTGAGATTTCTGTGGCTTTATATTTTTTGCATTACTCATGAAATCCCTCTAGCCGAAAATGCGTGTTATCTGCTCACTCACACTTGTTTGACACAGTCATGGGTAAAAAGGCTGTGAAGCGCATGTTGTATGTTACGGAGGGGAGAAGGGAGAGTGCTAAGATCACCACAGAGCGCTACAGATCTGCAGACCTGCTGCCACCATGTGTCACGGTATTGTCATAATTACTTACTGGTAATTGCAACACTGTTATTTTCTCATTTGCGGCCATTGACATGTGAGGCCTTCAGTCTCTCCAGACACCAATCTCACTTAATCCAAAAAAAAACAACCTATAAAAGAGCCTCCCACCCACCACACCTCCTGTTAGTAACAACCTCCAATCAACAATAGTTTCAACACAAAAAGTCCTGGCACACTGTAGCATAACTTTATTATTGTTCTGGACTAGGTAGAGGAAGTGTGCTTTATCACAAACCTCCCTTATATTATATTATATGGAGACAACCCATCCAGAATGCTACAAAATTAAAAGTTGAGTGGGTAAGAAAAGTCAGAATGAAAGAGAATGTGAAGTCAGTCCACAAAAAGATACACTCTACAGAAACCCTCGATGCTGAAGAGGTGAAAAAATGTGTAGAGAGAGAGAGAGTACCTCACGTGCGCACCACCAGAGGAGCTACTGGTTGGTTCTCACCAGCTTGCCCACGTTTATTTCATCATCGGCAACTCTCTCTCAAGAAAAAAGTGTGCAGTGTCCAGTGAAAAAAAACATAACACAAGACGGTGTTTGTGGCGACATAGGCGAAATAGACAACAGATTGGCTGTGAAGGAGGCCCGCTGGATCTACACAGAGAAGGGGGATACCATTGGTCTTAATGATCAAATTGAGTGGAACAAAGTGAGCAGATAGGTGGTCATTAACAAGCTGAGTACAACACCATGGAATTATGACCTCACTACCCGCACTAATCCTTGATGTTCTGTTTTTGGCACAATAAGTGTAGTCTTACCCATGAAAGGTCAAGCTGCATGATCCGAAATGATCTACTTGGGGTATATCTGCTCTCCAATGTGGTCATTTGGTGGCTTACGGGTCGTGTCTCTGTCTCTCTCTTTTTTATTGTTGAGGGCGCCGTGTGTAATATGTTTATGGTGCACACATTCACGCATGTGTGCTCTACTTTGCAGTCTGGAGGTTTCCTAATTTCATTAATCCCGAACTGGTTTCCTCCTTCTATATCTATCTTTGGTAAGATGGCTGCCGCGTTGTTCATCTTTTAGTAGAGATCCGTTTTACCACCTGATGGTTGCTGGTTGTGAGCAGGAACATGTCCTCTACATATGGGGTGCTAGCCCGCTGGATTCGGGCTTATGGTTTAAATCATATGGCACACTCTATAACCGCTCTGTGATTGGGAATGATTGTTCCAGCGAGTTCTGAATTACTTGAAACCGGGACCCTAGACCACTTTAAGATGGCCGCTGCATTCCCCTCAGCATATCGAGACAATCCGGGTAACCGCGTAGTCTCGCGAGATGGCGCAAGAGCCGTCTTTTGAAAACAGACACAGTCGCGCTGGTAGTTGTTCCAGTGTTGAGGTACCGCCTGGGTGTACAGTTACAGGGTAAGCTGGGGGTATATGAGCTACTGAGAAACGGCTGTCTGCACCCTCGGATGTTGCGTGGATGTTGCGGTATGTAAAAACCAAGGTTATTTTTAAGCGTGGCACGCATAGGAGGGGTGTCATCTTTGAAGCCAGCTCAGCTGTGTAAAAATATTTGATAACGAGTTGTGCTGACGTGAGGCATCAGAAATGAACGGGTGAATCGCTGAAAGGGCACATGGTTGAGTAGAACTATCAACCTGTTAGGTGAATGATCTATGAGAGATCGAGGAACAGTAAATATACAGAGACTGTGCCGTATTAGATTAGGTATATATGGTCTATATACTTTTTCTACAGGTGCAGGCACCAACTACGGTCGTGCTTTGCAGAGCAGGAAGGCGATAGTAAAGAGTTTAGAACGCCCCTGCGACTGGTTGGTGGCTGGTATGTGGGCCCATAGCCCCAACTAGGTAATGGATTTAAGCTCATTACCATAACCATTTTTTGGATGGACAGTGAATACATCCCTCGCCGAACTGATTAAGCTGTATGTTTGTCTATTTGTGTTTGTCAGTCCTTTTTAAAGGTGTGTGTCCAGAGAAGGTGATCCTTGACCCCTTCTTGCCCTGATGAATTTGCCACAAATTTTATTGGCAATGAAACATGTTGGCCGTCATTACTAAGGTATGCAACATGCTGTGTTTTTAAGTAGTGGGATAGACTCCTAACCAGAATAAAACAATTATTTGAGAGTCTATATACCCTCACCATTTTTTACTGTCTTTATCTGCACAGTTTATGTGTTTTTCTGTTTTTACACTACACCGTCTTGTGTTATGTGTTTTTTCACTGGACACTGCACACTTTTTTCTTGAGAGAGAGTTGCCGATGATGAAATAAACGTGGGCAAGCTGGTGAGAACCAACCAGTAGCTCCTCTGGTGGTGCGCACGTGAGGTACTCTCTCTCTCTCTACACATTTTTTCACCTCTTCAGCATCGAGGGTTTCTGTAGAGTGTATCTTTTTGTGGACTGACTTCACATTCTCTTTCATTCTGACTTTTCTTACCCACTCAACTTTTAATTTTGTAGCATTCTGGATGGGTTGTCTCCATATAATATAATATAAGGGAGGTTTGTGATAAAGCACACTTCCTCTACCTAGTCCAGAACAATAATAAAGTTATGCTACAGTGTGCCAGGACTTTTTGTGTTGAAACTATTGTTGATTGGAGGGCGTTCTGGCACGTTTTCCCTCTCTAGCTCCTTTGTGATTGAGTAACAACCTCCAACCAAAAAAAGTCAGTTGACCCGTAGTGCGGGTGGGAGGACCATGGCTGCAAGCGAGGGAATAGGACTCAGAGTTATGCAATTACCGGTAATCTTGACATTAGCTCCTCGTCCATTCTCTCGCTTGGAGCCATTAACATGTGAGACATAACAAGCAAAAAATTCAGAACGGACAAAGTCTGCTGAGCACACATTTATTTAGACTCATGACAGCAGGACTCCATCTATTGAGCCATAGACAAAAGCACTCAATGACCAAACACATCAGAGATACATTGAACCTCAGCAAGTCAGTAATGCTCAGTGAATGTAGAAGAACCAGCACAGGTTGCAGACCGGTAAATTTCCCAAATGGATGCGCCCTGGTGCTATGCTACCATAGATGCCATACTCCTGGTACACCTACCCTGAATAGAGAAAGAAGTAACCAGAACTTGAACATCGTATGCCATCAAAACCATTAACCTGACCCATCTGCTCAAAGTAGCTGAACTCGCTGCAAATATACTAGAACAGCCCTCCTGGCATCTAGACAATGTAGACTCTGGAAGAATAACCTCCTGCTGCAAATGAAAGGAAGACGTGATCTTCAGGGTAAAATCCGGAACTGGCACCAACAGAACTCTATCAGGAAACACTTTGCTAAAAGGAAACTTAGAAGACAAGGCCCCTAATTGCCTCAAACACCAAAAACAGTGTTCAGTGTCAGGAATTGGAAATCAACCTCCTTCAATGACTCAAATGGAGAAAACATCAAGGACTCCAAAACCACTGACAAGTCACAAGAGAGAATGGACTTAATCGACCTCAGATCAGAATTATACAGACCCTTCAGACGACGAGCCACCAAGCTGTCATCATCCAACAAATTCTCCTCCGACACTGAATGCCTTGATAACCCCCCTCTGCACTCTCAAAGTGGCTACTGATAGCCCAAATTTAGAACTATCCTGTAAGAATTCCATCACCAGCAGCAAACTCACATAAGTCGGATCAAGACCCTTGACCCCACAACATCTGGAAAATGATTGCCAATGCCGGTTTTAAGAGCAATGAGTAGACCACTTTCTGGGTGTCTGTAAAGGAGCCAGCAAAGACTCTGAAACACCCTGTTCTTTCAATCCTCTCCTCTCAACCTCCGAGCCATCAAATAGAGCTTCCGTAGACTCTCTAGCGTCAGAATGGGGAACTCCAGGGGGGGCAAAGAACTAATTGGAGAGGCCACTCCGGGGCCCTCAACATCTTCAACAACAGGGGAAAACAACTAGCATGCAGCCACTGGGGAGCCACCGGAATCACGTCAGCACCCAGTCTCCATACTCTCACCAAAAATGGCTGGAGAAGAGGAAACGAAGGAAAGGCATACATCAGGCCATCCGGCCACCTACATGACAGAGCGTTGATCGCCCAAGGTTGAACCTCCCTCTCCTTGGCACAAAACCTTCTAACTTTTGCGTTGCCCTGGGAAACAAACATATCTATTACTGGAAGACCCCACTGGAGAGTCAGGCGGGAAAGCACCCACTGACCAGAGAAAAGTCCATCAAAGAGGGAATCGGCCATCACATTGGCTGACCGCTGAATGTGAATGGCCCGAAGAGAGCAGAGACTCTTGAGCCCAGGAAAACAATTGCCAAGTAATCTTTCTCAGACTGCTGGAGTGGGTCTTCCCCATCTGTTCACATAGGCTTTTGCGGTGACATTGTCAGTCCAGACCGGCCCTGCGCTCCCCTGTAACTGGACGCTGCACACAAAAGAGCCTTTCTTATGGCCTCTAGCTCTCTCCAATTCGAGTAATGATTAGTCTCCGTGCGAGTCCAACAACCATGCGCCTGCAAAGCATCCCCGGAAGTACCCCAGCTTGACAAACGGACGTCTGTGGTAAGAAAAACAGGTTTGGAATGATCTAGCTCTACGCTGTGCAACAGGGTTACAGAATCTAGCCACCACGCCATATCCCTCCTCACCCGTTGACACATCGGAATTGAACTCACCAAGTCCTGCGGCACTGGATCCCAACTGCCCAGAATCCAAGCTACCAACTTGTGAAGATGGAATCGAGCTCACAGGACCAGAAAGATTATAGCCACCATTTCTTTCTGGACTCTGAACCAGGATTCCACCCTCAGACTGTCGCGTGCCAACAGACTTCTGACATGGCCTTGCAGCTTGACCTATACGAGCTCCTGGTAAACAAACCCGAACCTATGGAGTCTCAAAGCAAGTCCCAATAAACTCCAAATCCTGGGACGGATGTAAGGAAGACTTCTTCCAATTGACGAGGCACCCATGAGAACACAGGATCGCCAGTACTCTTGCAGTATGGAACAAAACTGCTCTGTTGAGGGAGCCTGCACCAACAAGTTCTAGGTACAGGTGCACAAAGACACCTTCTGCAAGTAAAATTGCCACCAAAGGAGCCAGTACTTTGGTGAACTTCCTCGGAGACAACTTGAGCCCGAAAGAAAGGACTTGAAACTGATAATGGAAACCGTCCATGGCAATGCTCAGAAATTGTTGATGAGAGGGCTTGACGCGAACATGGAGATACACATCCTCAAAGTCTATGGATGCCAACCAATCTCCTGGCCTTACCAGAAGAATAATTGACTGCAGTGTCACCATCCGAAAATGAGAGTCTGGATCCAAGCCCACTTTAAATCCAGCACGCCTGTATGCACCTGAAACGTTTTGTACAAGGCCTTTCTCCACCGGAGGAACCTGAATAATCACCTTGGCTGATACTTCTGCTTGCAGGTAGAGTACCCCTTAAAGTCCTTACTAAGTGAAGACTTGGAGCTCTTATCCCAGATCCTTTTGTATTTTTTGAATGAACGAAAAAGTTTATTTGCATAAGTTAACTAAAATCATTGCAATACAAAATAAAAAAATCGGTCGTTTTCTTACACAATGTATAAAGATAAAACGGTTCAAAGATACGGTTCTTAAGTGCCCGTAATTGCCTCAGGTTTTGTTTTCAAGTTTGAGTTTGACCGTGGCACTGTGGCCCATACCGTGGGAGATTATCGACACCCAGGTGGTTTGGGGCTCTGGGGCTGCTTTTATTGCTGTTCCTCTCGTATTGAGCTATTTAGGTGCTAGTGCTTTGCTAATTCATGGCCTGTTGTGCCAGATTTGTGTCAGATTATGTGCAACTGTTGTGAGCCATCTGAGACACAGAGCCATGGTCTCAAACTTTCTTTTGTCCGATGTCTGCGCACATGCCCCAGAGGAGGGCGCCCGTCTCTTTCTTTTGTTTGCCTCGAAACCTTCCGGAACCTAGAACAGCAGGGTGTTTTCTGTCATTAAAAACTTTGGAAATCATGGAATTCAGCTAATCCCTAAACAACATATTCCCTTGAAAAGGAATATTCATGAAATCAGACTTCTCCACTGCTTCTGTCTTCTGATTCCCTCATCCAGAGGTGGTGTCATGCTGCCACCAAAACCCTTGAGGACATTGCAGTAGCCTTGACTATATGGAGGAAATGTATGCCAATAAGTGGGACTTTTGCTCCATACCAGATAACAGGTCAGAACACTTCGAACCCTTCTGGATTGCCACTGCCTACTGATAGAAATTTTTAATGACAGACTATGCTGTATATGCTGCAAATAAGCTGGCTTTCAGAGCAAGATTCTCAGCCGCAAATGATTACTTCAGCCCCACATCTTCTTGTCTGAAGGATAATTTGGGGTACACTTTGACATTATGAGGAAGAACTTCCTCACAAGTTTCTAAAGGAACCTCAGAACTGAAATGTTAGCTACCTCCTTCCATTCAGACATCACCATGTCCTTGAATACGCTGTGGAACGGCATCGCCATGGTACAGGGTTAGGACTATTGAGGGAATAAGGCCTGCTCCTCATTATCCATATGAAAAAGAGAAAATCCCAGATTCTCACTGTTAGAAATGGGGGCCTCTAGTTGGCAAGGGCTTGCACCTTTGTCCAAATAGGCACCCTTCTTCCTAGTCAGTATAAGGGAGTTACACCCCTAAAATAACCCCTGCTCACCCCCTTGGTAGCTTGGCACCAGCAGTCAGGCTTATCTTAGAGGCAGTGGGTAAAGCATATGCACATAACCAGAGATGAAAGCGGTGCTCGTCACGTTGCTGGCAGGTCACGCTGCAAGCAGCGGCGGCGGCGTTGCTGAAGCGCTGTCGTCGGCTAACGAACTGAAGTCGATGGCACCGGCAGGCCAAGGCTGCGGTGCAGGATGAGGGTGGTGCGTCGTGTAACTTTATGAGCAGTGCTCCCAAACCACGGTGCAAGCAGCGGCGTTGAGTCCGACGTGGAGCGACATAGTCGGGTATACCAAGGCATCGTTGTGAAGCGAGGCGGTGCGGAGTGCGGTGCCCACAGGTCGCGGTGCAAGCAGCGGCTCGGTGGCGGCGTCGGATGGCGTCGTCGGTGAGACCAGGGTGAGATGAAGGCGGTGCTCATCACGGTGCTGGCAGGTCACGGTGCAAGCAGCAGCGGCATCGTTGCTGAAGCGCTGTCGTCGGCTGACGAACTGAAGTCGATGGCACCGGCAGGCCAAGGCTGCGGTGTGGGGTGATGGTGGTGCGTCGTGTAACTTTACGAGCAGTGCTCCCAAACTACGGTGCAAGTAGCAGCGTCGAGTCTGACATGGAGCGATGTCGTTGGGGATACCAAGGCATCGTTGTGAAGCAAGGCGGCGCGCAGTGCGGTGCCCACAGGTCGCGGTGCAAGCAGCGGCTCGGTGGCAGCATCAGCAGGCGTCGTCGGTGAGACCAGGGTCACGGTGTGGCGTTGCAGCGGTGCCCTCTGTGGTGCCTTCAGGACACGGAGTCAGCAGCGGCGTCGTACACGGCGTCGAGCTTGTAGTCTTTGCTGTTCCTGAACTTCTTGAACAGGGGGCAAGCTCTACCTCAAGCCCTTGGAGAAACTCACAAAAGTAGGTTGCAGAAAGTTCAGTCCAGTCGTTTCACTGCCCAAGACAGAAGCAGCCACTGCAGGCCAACACAGCAAAGCACACAGCAAAGTGGTAGTTCCTTCTCACAGCTTCTCCCGCTCTTCTTCTTGCCAGTCTTCTTGATCCCAAAAGAGTTCTAAAGTGTTGGGGTTTGGGCCCCAATATTTATACTAGCAAATCCTTTATCCTCTGAAGGCAGAGGGTCCTGTACCTAGTTCAAACCAGTTCTGGGTACATGCTGCCAGTGTGCACCTTCTTCCTTTGTCAGTGTGGGCCAGGGTTCTCAGACACACCACAGGAGGTGGAGCCAGCATTGTGGAAGGCAGGCACAGCCCTATTCGTCTCGGCAAAATAGACGGAGATAGCGAGTTGCTGTGGACGAATGGAGCTAGAATCCAGGGTCTTATCATAGTGCCCTGTTCTTCAGATTCCATAACTCGATTGAGAACGCAAATGAATACGTTAGTTGCTATTTGGTCTTACTTTAGTGCCCTATTTCTTGGATCTCATTATTCCTTTGGTAATATGACCAAGACTCATTTCTGCCGAACGTTGTTAATACAGGATCAATAAAGATTGGAGTTGATTTTATATATAAGAAAAGCGTAAAGCAACGTCACTAAAAAACATTTGTGTTGAACGTACATACGTTTTAATAGATATTCGGGAGGACAATATCTTCTAAGACTAGATAAAGAAGAAAGGATCCCAAAGAGACGTCAGAACTGATCATTTGGACTGAAGAGGATTCATGTGTATGCGACCTTGAGCCAATAAAATTTCTGGCCCCCGTTCGAGCATCATTTAAGCCTCGAGAAAGTCACGGTGGTGACGAAACACGCGTTGGCTGTTTTCGATACTCCACACAGCAAGGACTGGACACCATATACATCATAGATAATTAATTTATGAATGTATCAACAAACGATTTAGTGCCAGTCTGTGTATTATTGGGACTATCAGAAAATAAATTGTTTCGATGAATGATCAAATGATTTTCTTCTCGAAGTTTCCTGTAATAGGAGGTATCTCTTCCTATCATTGTGTTTCTTTGCTTTAGGGACAACTATACATAATTGTATATACAAATATTTGGAGTGCCGGGGTTTTCTTCTTTGAATACATTGTACAATTCACTTAGTGTTTTGTGTTATTGATACTCTGGGTAGTGGGGTATCTTACCCTGAGTGGCACCATTTAACTTTACAAATTGCTAAATACAATTGATTGCAATATCACTGTGTCTGACGGTGTTTGTTGAAGTGCAACTTTGTAGCCACCACTACCTTGTATGACTTTTTACAGCCCTATTCAGACCCAGGTGCTACTCCTCCCACCCATCTACATGCAGATAGGTCTATTCAGCCCTGTGCTGACTCACCCCGTCTCCTGGAGTCTCCCCAGCCCCTGTCACTCACAAACCAGACAATACACAAGCTAGCAGAGTCAGGCTGGATGGTTAGGTAAGAAAATACCTACTTTCTAAAAGTGGTATTTTCAAACACAGAATGTTAAAACCAACTTCAGTAAAAGATGCAGTTTCTGGCATACTTAAACTTGAATTTCTACCATGTTCCCTGGGTCAGTTAGGATTATAAAATGGTATTATCAAACTGCCCATTCTGGCCTACGGGGATAGGTAGCCTTGCAACAGTGAAAAACGAAATAGGCTGTAATTCACTATTAGGCCATGCCACACACACCAGGGCATGTCCTACGTTTCACATACAATGCACCCTGCCCATGGGGATACCTTGGGCCTACCTTAGGGGTGACTAACATGTAGAAAAGGGAAGGTTTAGGGACTGGCAAGAGTGTGCACTTGCCAGGTTGACATGGCAGCCTCAGGCTGCACACAGGCTCTGCTATGGCAGGCCAGAGTTACACTTTACGGGCTGTTTGCATGGGTGGCACAATCCAGTGCTGCAGCCCACCAACAGAATTTGATTTATGGGCCCTGGCACTCGCAGTGCACTTTACTAGGGACTGATAAATAAATCAAATAGGCCAATCATGGAAACACCAATCTATAACACATTTTACTACAGGAGCACTTGCACTTTACCACTGATCAGCAGTGAGAAAAGTTCGCAGAATCATTGCACCAGCAAAAACAGAGTCAAAACCGTGAGGTCAGAAAGCAAAGACTCAGGGGAAACACGTTAAAAGATGCCAAGTCTAACACTCACACACCCGAGACAAAGTATCCCTCTCATCGCCGATATTTGCCTGAAGATGTAGCGGGCTGCTCTGAATTTTAAGATGAAGACTCCTGTGACGCATGAGCCAGAGATGATCAGGCCCCCTTCTTCTTATTGAAAGCCTCCAATGCCTTGGCTGCTGCAGTCACAATCCTATCTTGTACCTTGGACTGTGACAGTAAAGGAGGTAAAGGATCAGCTGAGATGCCACTCCGACACAGCACCCTCGCTGGAATCTGGTTCTCCTCATCTGAGCAAGATAAATAATAAATAACATGCTTCCTCTTCACAGTACGCTTGCCAGACATTCTTCTGCAATTAGTTTTAGAAACAGAAAACTCATCAGACAGAATCTTTAAATAGGGGCAGTTCACAATATTCACTCAATAAAAGATACTGTATTGAGTAAACCAATAAAGGCCCCAGAAACTGTAAACATTTACCTCCAATTAAAAAATGCCAATAATCCTCAGTAGTCCATAAAATATGGCACAACCAAGACCTTACCAACTTTGGCAAGGAAGCACCGTTCCCCCTCTGCCGTCCATAATGGCAGCACTTCCCCCCGACTGAAGGAATAGAGGACTCCTCCCTCCAGTCCCGGAAGTAGTGCTACAGTGGCACTGGGACTGCCTGACTTCAAGGCGCCTAAAGCAGACACAAGTCTCCCTTGCCCCACAGCAGAATTCACTCAAGCGGAGCAGCTCCAAACATCCGCAGTGCTGATGAGGTTCTGTTAAGCGCCGTAATGGGCGAGCTCCCAAACTTCGTCCACTCTTTGCACATAATCCTGCCCGCTCTCCTTTGGAGAGCTGCTTCCTGAAACCTTGCCCACACAGAACCTCAGCCTGGAATTCATCCTAACAACTCCACATGACGGTCCGCGAAGCACCTTCATCGTTGACAGAGATCATCGTATGGAGACACAAGAAAAACAGGAAGTGTGGTGTGGGGGTCTTTTGTACATATTGTTGTGTTTTCTATTAAGTGGGATTGGTGTCTGGAGAGGTGGGAGGTCTCACATGATAATGGCTGCAAGCGAGGGAATGGACGAGGAGGTAATGGCTCTCTTCGCACAGTCTCCTGGTAAAGCACCAAGATCACACTGTGTGCACATGGTGAGCTGTAAACCCATGCACAGAAAGGTTTACATCTCATAGGTTGAGTCTCCACAGGCATCAAGGGTTTTGAACTCTCCTTGACACACTTGAATCAAAAGCCAGTAAGTGAGTTTTGGGGGAAGGGCACTGGGGCTCTGCTCAATAGTCAGTGCTGTGTTCTAAGCCCGTCCCCCTCTTGTTAGCCCCGTCTTCTCCATGATTGGCCAGATAGTAATTGAAATGAAGCCCCGTCCCCTCAGCAGACTCCACCTTCTAAAAGGCCCTTCTCCTTCTGGCAGGCCTGCAACTGTAGTTTCACGTCCATAAAATTGTGACTGTTGTTGTTGATTGGTTAACGGAATTCTGAACAATGCAAACATTCACCCCCACTCACAAGGATCTGGGTATAATCTATCGCTCTTTTGCTCACCACACCATCCCAGTTTGGACCCAGCTATATGAAAATCAGCCCGAACTGCGGAAACAAGCATCCTGGAACCAGTTTCAGGGCATCACCCCTCCTCAGTCATGCTAGCTTGAATCCAATCCAGTCACAAGGATCTGGTTTTAATTCATCGTTCTTTTGCTCACCACGCCACCCCAGTTTGGACCTAGCCATATGCAAATCAGTCTGGACCCTTTTCCTCATGGGAACAGTCCAGCCAAGCTGTTAAGCCGGCAAAGCTCTTAGAAATAAAGTTAACTTGTCACATAGACCCACAGGTTTTGTGTTAGTAGATGAAAGGGCAAATTCCTAAAGCAGATTCACATTATATTAAAAGGTTATGCTCTCATAAATGAGATCTGTTCCCAATAATATTACAGCAATATCTTATGATTTCAATCAGAACTAATGTTCTTCCAAGGGATGACTTATAGGCGTTGTTGAGTGCGTCCATGTATAAAAGCTAGTGAACACCCACAAATTGCATACTTCTGGATATTCACCAAACCTTTGAAACCAGTTTCCGCGATAACCCCGCCCCCTCAATAGCCATGTATGAGAAGGGAATGCTCCTTGGGAATAATATATTCCATGAGGAAAAGAAAAAAGTTTCAAGAACAAATGTGTGCACGTGGTACATTTTTGATTGCGAAAACATACACCTGGTACATTTTCATATACCTGGACACGTTTGAGTAATCATGGACAGCTATGGCGTGCAGAGAAAGCGGGACATACTTGTGGAATTCTTTCTGAATCCCACCCAAGAAAAATAGGGTTAGAGTTAAAGGAGTAATTTCTTGACTTTTTCTATGGAAAATATGAGAAGCGGACATAGATTTAGCAAATACTAAGAAAAAACATTCAATTAGGAAACTGCCCGCTGTTTGCGGATTGAACCCATGAGTAAAATCCATTATGTGGATTCGGACATTCTCCTAGCCCTTGTTCCACATGCAAGAACAAAATCACATGATGTGTCTCGCTCTGTACAATGCACATGTTGCACAAAGGCAAGATTTAGGATTTTAGAGACAGTACACGTTTACATTTCCACAATAAAAATACAGTAATAAAAGCAGAAGGACAACCGTGAATGTAGCAACAAAAATACAATAAGAAAAAACTGAAGACACCAAAGGAATGTAACTAATAAAAAGTGTAATTATAGCAGCATAAAGTTATAGAAATCACATTAGAGTAAAACACCGAAATAGCCCTTGACACAATATGAGGCAATAAAGAACGACGACAGCATGCCCACTAGAGATAGGAGGAGGGTGATAAAGCACTGAGACCCATATTGACATTCAGGATCTAGAATGAACCATAGTGTAGTCAGATCGAAAGACCTCTATGGTGTAGGATCCGATGAGCAAAGCTGTGGTTCAAAGCGAGTAAAAACCTTTACTAAATTAAATACAGACACCCACCTGCAGCTCTCCTCAAAAACAACACAAGGGAGAAGGATGACCCATTAAAAAAATTCAAATTTCTTTTTTTCCCTCCAATTATGTTCAGCAACGTGCTCTTTTTTTACCTGGGCTTGAGGGTGAAGTACAAGCAGAAAAATCTTACCCATCTACACTGAAAAGTAGGTCTTCTTTTTCCATCGTTTCAAAAGAAATTCCACTGGGCTTGAATTCGGACAGAGTAACTCCAGAGCTGCCGGTAAGGTCCTTTGCATGCATGAGTCCCCTCCTATTTGCGTCCTCATGTACGTCACTCCACTTTGTCTGGGGTGCCCGCGTAACTCTCCGCGGTCCACCGCCAGAACTTGGTGCGCTGTGTCTGCTGGTGCCATTCAGAGCAAGGCAGACCTTTTCATGAGGATCAAATGTCTGATACGCGTCATAGAGCGTCATGTTGCTCACAGTGTTTGGCCAAGGCTAATAGTCTTATCGCTAGTGATAAAAGAAGCAGCTACCGTACAGCGTGAGTTGCGCCAGACTTCCTTTCAAAGACCTGTGTTGTGATGTAAATTATAGGCTTTGCTTTTGTTAACATACTGCCCCCGTGCCCATCCTGTAGTATGTACTATAATTGGTAAGTGTATCTCTTTAAATGCATGTGTGACTCTTTAATGCATTGTAGCTTTTTGAATGTGTTTTTCATTCTATGTTCTATCTTGGAGTTGTAATGGAATGTAGTAGGCACTGCAGCGGGTCAGTTTCTCCTGACAGCTGATCTTGTAAGACGTGCTCGTTTATATGGAATAAACTTACTTCTCCAGATTAATTCTGAATCGAGTCAGTTTCTCCTGACAGCTGATCTTGTTAGACGTGCTCGTTTATATGGAATAAACGTACTTCTCCAGATTAATTCTGAATCGAGTCAGTTTCTCCTGACAGCTGATCTTGTTAGACGTGCTCGTTTATATGGAATAAACTTACTTCTCCAGATGAATTCTGAATTCCTTCATTGAAGATTACTACACATCCTTAACTATCTATGTCATAGCTTGCCTTTGGGGGTATTGTGATGTCATGCGCGAATGCTGAAGAAAGGTGTTTGAGGGAGCTAGGGATAGGAGCCTGTTCCTGCTCTCTGTGTACTGCTGGAGCACTTATTTGGCATAAAAGTTTATAAGGAATTTCATCGTGTGAGCAGTAGAATTAATACCACCAAGGAATTACTGCTCAGCCTAAGTGACCGGATCCCTGACCATTTGTCGATGGTCCTTGGCAGGGCCGGACTGGGAACCAAAACCGGCCCCGGCAAAGAGCTATGGTGCAAAAACGTCCCTGTAACAAAAAAACTGCCCCCAGGGGCCCAAAACTGGCCCCCACCCGTGCGGCGCACCGGGGGATTGCCCGGTGCCCGCTACGGCCAGTCCGGCCCTGGTCCTTGGTGCCCTTTCCAAGAAAGTCACAGGTTTTCAGCGTGGACGTCACCTTCGGCACAGAGGTTTCCTTCATCTATTGATTTAACAGCACTACAAAGAAAGCCTTTTGCCTCGCTCAAGTCCTCTTAGCGATCCTCCTGCTGCCACGCATGCAGTAGAGGAGCAGATTACAGTGGTAGCTGTGTTCCACAATAGAAAGTACCTGCCCTGCCCACACAACCATTTCCAACCATGTTTTTACCAAATCTACACTGCTTACCTGAGTCCTATTCAGCGTAAACTGTTTTTGACATATTTCTGTCGCTACGAAATCCTTAAATTGGGGGTCCAAACTTCAAAAAGTTCTGCCAAACCCTAAAGGCCTTCAGGAGAATGCCACAGGCTGAAGCTGTGCACACAGGCCACTCAGTCACCAACCCCAATCCATTTAACATACTTCAGTTGAGCCGTTACCTTGTGGAGTCACCTGGCTGGAGTTTATTTACACCTATCTTATCACCTACCAAAAGCAGGCAGGAAGTCATTAACCAAAGCATATATCATAGTGACACTTTAAGGCCATTATTCCTATTGGTATCCTTTATTTCCTGTTGCTCTTAAGGGCTGCATTTGATTCAAGTGGGACCCTGCATATTTCATTACAAGACCAGAGGCTACCTTTATGCAATAACCTTTTATTGGTGCCCCAACATGCAGCCCTTTAAAGAATAGTAACACATCATAAAGCATTTAGAATGTTCATGAAAGCATATAAATATCCAGGGCATGAAGACATGCTCCTCTTATTAGCTGCTCCGCAACAAGATAAGTACATGACTTCTGCTAAGTTTTACTACTCAAGATACTAGGTATTTATTGTGCTTTGATAATTGTATAGCTATATATAAGGCTTGTTTAATATTATATCATTTAAGGTATTGGGATTTATTGTGCTTTTTAAATGTATGCCCATCCAATTTGCAGTCGGGCTAGGTGAGTTTTACCTAAAACTATGGATTGATTGGGAATTGCCATGATTTTTGAAAATCAAGGAAGAATTCATATTCGTTACCAGTGCCTGGGATAGTTGTTGCCAATGTTTTTTATAATGAATTACTGTTCCTGAAAGATGACCTAAAGGAACATGAAAATAAAACGAATGACGGTGGCGCGACCGCGTTACCTCTGTGTCTCACCCTCCGTCTATATTAAAGGCCCTTAAAGGGATTGCCAGAAAAAAAAGAAAAGACGGAACTTCTTTTGTGGGTTTCCAGGCAACGCTTGAGTTGCCTGGAAACAAACAAACAATATCTTATAGGCTGGCGGCATCGCGTTCTTTAACGCATTGCCGCGCTACGCTCTAGCTGAGTGGACGCCTGTAAGGGAATGAGACGGCCTCAGAACCCGTCCTTCCTTTATGTTACTGCTTTTTAAGCCACGTAAACATGGAAACAGCTTACTGCCCAAGAGCAGCAGCGGTTACACTGCATCAGGTTGAAGGCACCGACAGGCATCATCTGTCCTTCGGATTTACGATCCCAAGAGCTCTACTTCCTGCTAGTGGTGAAATGTGGCATTCATCAGAAGACATTATTCTGTTTATTTGGTTGGGAGAAAGTTTTAACAAACTGTTGAGCCAGAATTTACTATTTAGTTTTCCCACACACAAACTGTGAGTAAACATTTTGGGCATCCTTGTTACCTAAGATTTGTATTTTCTTGTTTGGTTATATATCATACAAGTGGCGGCCGGTACAGCCGTGGGGTTGGGAGGCGGGTGGAGGGAGAGGGTTGTCAAAAATAATTTTTAAAAAGTACCTCTTATCCGCATCTCTCTGTTGTTGTCGCCTCTCCTCTATCTTCCCGTCTCTCCTCTGTCTTCCCAGCCAGGAATAGGAGGCACATCCAGGCTCCCCTGACCAATAAAAACGCAGCAATGCAGCACTGTGATTGGTCTGAGAGCCATGATTCAGTGCTGAGCCAGGGAATGGGAGCCTGGGCATGTTCTTCACCCAAGCTGTAATGCAGCCTGGGTGGAGAACATGCAAAATACGCATGACTGTTTGGCCCTCCCTCAGTCATTGGGAACTTACAGTATGTCCACCACTCCTCTCCCCTCCTCTGAGAGCAGAGCAGCCCTGTCCCGCAAAGACACCCGCAGCAGGAATTAAAAAAATCATAACAACAACGAGTTATTATAATTATGTTTGTCCTTCATTTCCACTGCTGAAAGCAGTGGGGCTGTGCTCCTCCGCCTTAGCGGAGCAGCCGCCACTGTATCATACCAATTATTGAGGGCATTAACCTCCAGACCCATGCAGTGTCTGAACTCCTGGGAGAATCTATTAAAAGATTTTTAGAGGAGGAACTTAGGTCCTCTGTGAGATAGGTAGTAGACACCGCATTGACTAAGAGGAAGAGGGAGACCGTTGCAGAGAAGAATTATTTGTCCCTCTCATATGGAGACTCACCTTCTGCCTCTGAACCACAGAGCGGGGGCAAGGTTTCCCATAAAAGGAAACATATTGAGAAGGCGTTTAAGCACGCCTATGGCACTGGTAGCCTCTGCACTACAATAGAGAGTGGTGCTCCTAGCTGCACAAAAGAAAGAGGCCACCTTGATGGGGCACAGAGAAAGTTGTCCCTAGCAGCATTATTGGAAGGAGAGATCTTCATGGCACAAAAGATTTTTGGTGCAGTATAAACTCCTCGGCAGAGAATATTGATTATGATGATGTGGAGATGTATGAATTTATTTTCCACAGGACAGCTATGAGCTCTTGGGGGATTTGTTGAAGATCTGGATCAAGCCTATACATCCCACGAGGTTAAGGGCCCCTTTGGGGGTGAGATGTTTAACCCACAGCAAATAAACATCCATGCAGTGAGGAATTGTGGCCAATAGACAACATGGCAAAGTACCTTACTCATTGGGTCAGAAAGTCACTTGACACGGAAACACACAATTTACTTCAGACTTAAAGCCCTAGGCTCTCTGCAGAGGATAAAGTGTGTAAAACACCCAATCTGAACCCAGAAGTGATTACTGTTAGAAATGGGATTTCTGGTTGGCTAGGGAAAGCGCCTAAGCCAGGCAGAAACCACCACTCTAGTCAGGGCAAGGGAGTTACACGCTGAAGATAGCCCCTGCTCACCCCTTGGTAGCTTGGCACGAGCAGTCAGGCTTATCCCAGAGGGAATGTGTAAAGCATTTGCTCAACACACACACACACACATAGCAGCGACACACTAGGCACACCACAAAAGAAACTCCACACAAGGTCATATAAAAAATAGCCTTTGTATTATCCATAAAACACATCAGAGCATAATTACATATATACCCTGTGCCACCTGGCACTAGGTATCACTTTACAGGGGATTATATACACTTCACAAGGCCAATCGGGCTACTGTCAGAACCATCAGAATGCAAGCAGTGAATATGAAACCCGTAACTACTGCCATTAACACTTAGGCATAACTATCATATCACAACACTTAGCATATGCAGAACATATTAGGCATAAATCATACTATGCATCACATTAGGCATAAACACATTATGCATCACATTAGGGCCTTGCGCCCTTCCCGCACCTCAGGTGTCACAGGCCCACTGGTCTTCATCGGGGGCCCAGCTGGGACTTCCCCGCAATGCCCTCCGTCCATCAAAAGTCGGGGCTCTACTCCCCTGCAGCAGGGTGTAGGCCAAACAGGCCGGCGCCAGAAATGGGGGCCCGTGGGTGTAACTCACCCTGGTCTCTCTTGAGACCCAAAATAATGCCCCCTCAACATTGCAGCTGCCCACAATCAGGCGGTGCAGCTGTGTAACAAGTAGGCCCCAACTGAGTGCCTCTAGCTGCCTCTGCAGCGAAGAAAGCGTGCGCAATGCACTGAGGGGCGTGGGAGCATCGCACCTCTTCTTCTTCATAGAAATAAAGAACTGCCCGCCGTCGTTGCAGCAGCCTGCAATCTGGCTGTGAGGCTGTACAAATGGTCACCGGCACCAACAATGCCTGGGGAGCCCCTTACACCTGGGCTCCTCCTTGTGCAACTGATGCTCCCAAATCGCGCCCAAAGTGCCCAGCACAGGCTCCAGTCACAGGGGGCCTTCCAGACTCTTTCCGGTCTCTTGCGATCTCCAGTGGTGCGGCCGGACCGGACATCTCCCTTTGCAGTGCGGTCCTTCGGTCGCGTCTGCCTCTCTCTCGGGGACCGTCGCACGAGCCCGCGAGGTGCCGGCTCTTTCCTGCTGCCAGGCCCGCCTGCAACCAGACTTCCTCCTCATTCTTCTGCCGGCCTCAAGGCAACACGCAGGGCTTCCCTTTCCTCCCGGGAGCCCCGCCCACAGACAGGAGCAGCCTTGCCTGTCTTCCTGGCCGCAGGGAGCGAAGTCTCCAGTGGTTCCACACTCCTCATTTGGTAACACACGACACAGCAATGCGGGGTGGGCTGCCGCCAGAAGGTAGGCAAGAGTACGGAGCACAGCCTCTGTTGTCTTCTCTGGGCACCGCGCGGGGTTCCCACGGGCAACACAGGAGCCCTACCCACTTCCAGGCACAAACTCGCCTGACTTCCTGTTTCGCCAATCTCGGCGAAGTCTCTGCCAATTTTGCGGGCTCAGGAACAATAGAGCCAAAAATGCCAACCACACGCTCCTAGCACACAGGCACAGAGCTCACCATGCGCCAACAAGCAAGAGCCCACTTCTAGGATTCAAAGGGCCAGTAAGACAAAGCGCTCACCACGCGCTTGATGCAGATGACCCCCTAAGGTCTAGAAGGGCAGAGCTGGGCCCAGGCAGGCCAGCTCACAGGGCCCTCCAGCCGAGGGGCAATCCCTCGAGGCGGTTCCTCCTGGGGCCCAGCAGTCCAAGCAGGCACACTGCTCCAAGTAAGCACCAAAGCACACAGACATGGGGTCACAGCCCCAATATTTATACCATGCTTGCCTTTGTTCTGCCCTAGTTCTGGGGGGTACCGAAGCACTTTCTATACAGTGCTCACACCCTCCTTTGTCAGGTTAGGCTCTGGCCCCAGACACCCCACAGGGGGGCGGAGCCAGCATTGATCAAGCTAGCCTGGCTGATGAAGGGTAATACCCAGAAACTGGTCCCAGGATGCTTGTTTCTGGTCCAGGAAGGACCTGGCTTGGCAGCTCAGTCTGGACTGTTCCCATGAGGCACAGGGTCAAGACTGGTTGCATATGGCTGGGTCTGAACTGGGCTGGCATGGTGAGCAAAAGAATGATGGATCAAGACTGATTTGCATATGGCTGGGTCTATACTGGATTGGCATGGTGAGCAAAAGAACAATGGATTTAACCCAGATCTCTTGACTGGGGGTGAATGTATGTTTTATTCAGCATTCCTTCCATCATTTGTTTGAGTAGCAATTTTCGTCCTAAGAGGGATGGGTATGCCCAGACGTGGGTCCCTTCCTCACTGTACCACTGGACTCAAGCTAGCCTGGCTGCTGAAGGGTAATACCCAGAAACCGGTCCCAGGATGCTTGTTTTCGGTCCAGGGAGGACCTGGCTTGGCAGTCCGGTCTGGACTGTTCCTATGAGGCACAGGGTCAAGACTGATTGCATATGGCTGGGTCTAAACTGGGCTGGCATGGTGAGCAAAAGAACGATGGATTTAACCCAGATCTCTTGACTGGGGGTGAATGTATGTTTTACTCAGCATTCCGTCCATCATTTGGTTGCGTAGCATTGAACAAAGCAGGCACAGACCTATTCAGGGTCAGGGACTACTCCTCCCACTACTCCAAATGCAGATCTGCCTATTCAGCCTAGCGCTGACTCACCCTGCCCCTTTGGAGCCACATACCTCACCAGCCCCTGTCCCTCCAGAGCCAGGCAAGCACACCAGGCAGGCAAAGACACATAGCACACAGAAATGCCAACTTCTAAAAGTGCCATTTCTAAAATAGTGATAATAAATCTGCGCACACCATTATGCAGCATTTATTATCACTATTCCAAACATACCAAACTTGACCATGATGCTCCTCTCATATCAGGAATTACCACTGAAATACTTATCAGGGAATCCCCAATGCATTCCTATGAGAGGGCAGCCTCACAGCAGTGAGAAACCAAAATGGCTGTTTGTCACTACCAGGACATGTCACACATGTAAGGGACATGTCCTACCTTTTACCTACATTGCACCCTGCCCATAGGGCTAGCTAGGGCCAACCTTAGGGGTGACCGACATAGAGTAAAAGGGGGGGAGGGTCACAGACGTGGCAACCACTTTGTGTGCCATGTCACAGCTGCAGTAAAATGTGCGCACAGGCCCTGCAATGGCAGAGGCCTGAGACAGGTTAAAAGGCTACTTTTGGGGGTGGCGCAAGCAGCGCTGCAAGCCCACCAGTAGCATTAAATTTATTGGCCGTTGATATCTGAGATACCACTTTACAAGGAACTGACAGGTAAATTGAATACGCCAAACAGGTGTAGACCAATCTTACCCTGTTTACCACAGAGAGCACACACACTACACTGGACAGCAGTGGTAAAGTGCACAGAGTCCTAAAACCACCAACACCAGGTCAGAAAAAAAGACTAGGAGGAAGGAAAAAAATTCAGGGATGACCCTGCAAAAAGGGCCAAGTCCAGTAAGGGCTCCAGCCTTTATGGCATGCCCTTCCTGATGGGCCTTCGCACTAAGTACCAACAAGCATTGGCAAATGCATTAGGTTTCGCCTATCTGATTAATAATAAGCTGTTTTTCAGCGTAATTTGTAGCTTGGTGAGCAGTTGTGCAATATAAGTTACTTAAACTCTGTTAAAGTGTTCTGACTTTTTTTATGTAGATGGGCAGTATATTGTGCTGTACGCAAGGTGTCTAAACTGCCAACATTTTGGCAGGGGCAAAACATGCCCTCTCCCATGAGGAATAGGATACTACTTACTAACCTTCTTACCACTGTAAGATAATAAAAATACAAGCAGTAGAAAGACCACCCACCTTTATCTAAAAAAAGGAAAAGTTGGGAGGAGCACTGTAATCACACCACCCTGATATGTAATTTACCTACTGACGTCCGTCAACAAAGACCACAGACATGTTATAATATCGTCAATTAGCTTTTCAAATATGTATCTATCTATATAGGAAAAAGGTGAGTATAAGGTGGAAATTAGAACATGTTATTGCCATCTCCTAGAACTCATAACAGATCAAACCAAAGCCCACCAAAGAAAAAAGAAAATAGGAACAACTTACTACAGGCAATCACATAAATTGTCCTTAAGATACTAAGAAACACTTGTAGGAAGGTGGAGTAAGACAGCGCTCCACCACAACGTACAAAGCAATTAAAATCACTAAAAAAACGTGCACGCACCCCCTTGATAGAGGGTGATCACTAAAGACACAAACACAAATGAGGAAATGTATGTTGAAACTATCATAATAAACCAGTACAGACAGAAAAGGCCCTATTCATCGCTAGGGACAGGCAAGTGTCCCCCAACATCTCGAGAAATGGTAAAGCACACAAGAATGTCATAAATAGCAGAGAATCACAAATGAATGTTAGATAGGGTAAGCAGAATGGATAGGAATACCTGATGAAAACTGCCTCAAAACTGAAGCATCATCTAATAGCAGCTAGATAAGCATGCCTGACAATGGTTGTCTGGCAAGTAATGCGTTCTCTCAGGAAGGAAACAGTATCATCCGCGATGGAAGGTGGCAGTTGGTAAACGCAATAGGTTTCTCCCATGTGATTAATAATAAGCTGTTTTTTGTTGTAAGTTGTGGCTTGGTATTGGTGCTGCAGAAAAACTGCAAAATAGATTTGCCCGTTTTTTTGTCCTTGGTGAACAATCCACCCCTGCTAGAGGGTTCTCTGGAGGAGAACCAATTACCCCAATGCACACAATCAAATAGCGCCAAGTATCAGTTTGATGGTGTTACATTTCAACACTGAACTTCTTTTTGAATTCTTATTTTTTAAGCAGCTATTACATTAGTTTATTCAATTGTCTGTGTCATTTCAATTTGGAAAATATTAAATTGAGGCAATAATAAATTGTCTTAGAAGGTTGGGCATTACATTTATCTTCTTGTTACTTAAAAAGCTGTGCAGTAAAAATTGCGCTTCCAGTTATGTTTGGGACAGGAGCAGTCACTATGATGTAAGAAAATCGTGTAAATGCTAATATTTATTTAATTGAAAGGTATTATACGTCGCATGGCACAAACGCACATTGACTTTCTGTGCACAATGTAAACTTATGGAGTCTGTTACTGCTAAAAGGAGGAGCTAGAGCCATACATTATCAATGGTAAAAAGTACTTATTTGTGTTTAAAATATAATGCGAAGAAACAAACCAAATCAATAGAGATACAGGGAAAAAATCAAGAAGATCAATGAGAGTGAAATTGAGAACGTTCAAATCGAGAGGAAGATTAAAAAAAAAAATCACAAAAGTGAAAAAAAACGACATAAGTAATATTAAGAGGAAAAGGAGCGACACACAGAAAGAACTGAACATGGAGTTGTGGTTGCAAGACAAGGGAAATATTGATTTTTGGGTAGCCAGAATTGTAATGTGAGCAAGAACAGGAAAACAGGCAGAAAACAAAAAAATTGAGAACAGCCTAAAGATAAAGAAGAGGGCAGCATAAGGAATACAGAGAGGAAACTATTCTTACTGAGGAAAACGTTTTTGAAAAACACAATGATTACAAAATAATTAAAACCGGTATTTAAATGTAATTCAACCGCAATTAAATACATTAAATCTAAAAAGGCAAGATAGTTGTTCGGACGAAAGTGAAATAAAGATGAAGGAACATAGAAAGAAGAAAAGAAAGAGAAATGATGAACAGAAATACAAACAGTAAAGACAATATCGAGTGGCAGTCGCGGAGCATCCGGATGATATTTTAGTCTTCGAAACAGCTCTTATTCGTCTAGAATAAATAAAATGATTCCCACCAACATCAAACCCCTTTTAGTAATCGCGACCTTATCAATCTAGTGAATTATCTAAAGATGAGGTTACAAGAATGGGATTTCTTTTCTGCAAAATTTCGGCTTGCACAGCCGCAGCTTCTCTTCAGCACATGTGTATGAAAGGCATCACTGACTTTAATTTTAGAAAATAACATTTATAGCTAAACATTTCTAGTAAATGCGAAATGCACAACATTTATTTTAGGGAGGTGGTCTGTACAAAAGGTCCAAACAGCAGATTTTGAGGTGTCATGGGAGAATTGTGAGAAATACTAAAACCGAGGTGGTTGTTTGTTTCTAAATACAATTACAAATAAATTGAATGCCCTGCGTTATATAAACAAATCTTAACAATGTGTCCCACAGATCAGAACGTCTGTACCTTGTGGGGCAGTGAGCCCACCCAGCTTGTGTGTATACATTAATTACAAGTTGCACATAGAACGCATATTAATAATTTAAATTCTGGTGTACAACATTACACTTGGCTGTTTTATATACATGTATATATGTACGTAAATATTTATATTTAAAATTAATAAAAACTCACAACGCACCACACAGATGCTCGGGGGCTTAAAGGCATCCACCCCAATGCCCAAGAGAAGGCCCCTGGCATGGGGTTCAGAAGGAGGCACATTTCCCCAGCAGTGGTTTGAGAGACACCACAGCTCTCAGAGTGGTACGGTGCCCCTGGAAGTGCTTGAAGAGGGCTCCAGATGTGCAGGGCCAGAGTACTGGGTACCAGTCCGTGTTCTGATATGAGCCGTGGTGCTGGAGGCAGATAGTCTACTCTTTTTAGTTTTTCTGGCAGCTGTATGGAGAACAAGAAGGGCCAGTCTTACAAACATTTCCAAACTCGCAGTGACTTGTCCTTACGTGGTTCCGGTTCTGCTTATGTAACAGTTTCTGGTAACATAAATGAGTGATAAAACACTTGCCATATGTACTATGCAGTATGGGTACTGTACTGTACAGCTGCCACGTTCTGTTTTTACTTCCCAGTGCATGTACTATGCTACACATGTGGAGATCCGTTTGTATGTTACATCATATATGTCCTTACGTATGCAGACGATGTAATTACTGTAAATGAACTGCATGTTGACTACACTGTACTGACGCCATTGTATTTTGCACTGTAGTGTTTTGTTGCACTGGACCATAAACAAGTAAAACAAGCATGATAGAAACAAAAAATGGCCGGCGCTGCTTTTGAATGCATAATGATAATGTATTTTAATTGTGTTCCAAAGAAGCAACAGCCATGTTATAAGCTGATCTTCTCAATTCACCAGAGAATGCAGCATAAGGGCCTGAGCGCCAACCTTGAAGCTGGGGAACAGGGTTTCAGTGTCGGTGGGAGGCTCAAAAGCCCCTTTTAAACTGGTGCTCGTGTGAAGCACTCCAAAAGTTCAGGCGAGTTAAATTGATAAAATATAAGAAGGAACAGCGGAGGGGGTTGGGAAACAAATACACGTTTGCTCACAGATAAAGTAGGTCACAAGTTACCAAAGTTGTTTGTATTATGTTTTTCCAATCGTTGCTTGAGACGATTTAATGAAGTTCCACCAAAGCGAATGGAGACAGTTCTTTGCCGATGGGAAACTGAAGAAAAACCCACATGAAAGAACAGGAAACAGAATTCATACAACCAATAGAAATGAGGAAAAGTAAAGTGACAAGCACAAGGACCAATAAGAAGTGAAGGTGAGATGTAAGTCCATTTTAAGATATATTTAATAGAATAGATTTCACAAGCGCAGTTCAAGCGAAACGTAAAAAGAGTTAAACTTCTACTAACCGACCAGGTACCCAAAAAAGGCCACTCTAAACAAAGCATCTCTCCCTGGAAGACAAGACCTGAGCACTGCAACGTTAAATCCCAGCAAATCTAAGGCTCATCTTTCTCAAATTCCACCTCCTGCCCCATATCTTATCTCTTCCGAACGAGTCCACATGAGTTTTGAGAAGCGTTAACACAGCATCTATTCAACTCTATGTACAGATTTTACACACCTTAGGATCCTCACAATTTCTCTCTTCTCACTTCCAGTAAAATTGCTTTGAATGATCTTTTCAGTAGCACTTTGTGCTACACAAATAACACATTCAAATTGGAGAATAAGGAATAACTCCTAATTCAAAGCATGAACTCCATTTCAACGTACGTTTTCCATCATAATCATCCACTCATCACACAGGAATGGGGAAGAGTGAGAGGTGAAGATTCCTGCAACAAAGTGATCAGATCAAAAGCCATAGAAGGAAAGTGTATTCATTGAGGTTTCAAGTTGTGCCATGTGAGGGAGGGAATCTTTTAGTTTCCTTTGCATTCTAGTACTTAGTGTTGCATTTTTGTTAATAAATAAAGGGCAACAGAGGATGCGTATCAACCACAATGAAACAAGAAAACCTTCCATGAAAAAAAATTGTAAACCTAAAAAAACAATCATGGGCCCAATTTGCGAATGAAAGGTCCTACTACTATCCAAGAAGGATACAATAACTTAAAAATGTTAAGCTCACAAAATGCCCAGACACCCTCTAACGCACCTTTTTTTAAAGGAGCAGAACATAACATGCATAAACATTTCTGCAATGCTAGTGGAAATAAATGGGGTCCAATGATACATGTTATTTGGAGCAAGTATAGTAATAAACAGATTCAGATATTTATCACTGCACTGCAGAGATCAAATCCCATGTTATTACCATAGTCAAGCTCGATCTTCTGGGCTATCTAGATCTTCACTATTTACACTATGGGCCCAAGCAATGATATTGTCCCCTAGGTCTGCTTACCCTTCTGTTTTATATGGAGTGCGCTTGAAAAAAAACCCAATGTGGAATGATTCACATGTGCAGATGTGCAGAGAGTACTATGCTATTTACTATCATCGTTGGTCAAGGAGAGCAGCAGCATGACTATTTATATATACGTATATATCTATTGCCCAGTGGCAGTCGCCATTGGGTAGTTCTAGTTAGGAACACGCTTCCATAGGAAATTTATTTTTGGGTTTGTGAAATCAGTAAACATGCCAGAGAATTCCGACAAGCCTCTGAAACGAGATTTACATAATTTCAACATTTTAACTTGCACATTGCACTTTAATATAGGATGATTAACACACAGCTGGTACCTTGGAGAAGAACTCCTGGCTGAACAACAACATGTAACATGAAGACCAAGTGGGGGATAAGGCATTATGCTGAGGAGGTGAGGGCATGCCTTGGTACTCTGAATGAGACAGACATTTGCAGTGTCTCTAGAACTAGCTCGACAGCCATATAATCAGATAGAGGGCATCAGACAAACCAGTGTGCTGTGACAGCTTATCTTGTTTGCCCTAAATTGAATGGGTTGGATAGGTGGTATGGAGTGGGAGTCCGATCTGCTCCATCCACCATGGGGTGTAGTGTAGCTTCCTATGGTTAAACTTAAACGTGTCTATCAAGAAAGTTAGTAGGCCTACCCTTCTACAAACATGGCAGCTTTATGAGATGTGTGTTAATTTAGCAACTTTTACCTCAGTGCTTCTTTGAATCTCTCCTGGTCAATGGCGGGTGTGATCTCCTATTTCCACTTGATTGTTACGCACTTGTAAGTGGCAACAAAAAGCTTTCTAAGTAGGTTCTTCTCTTGGTTAGTTAATTAAAAAAATTTGGGGGTCGAAACAGGTAGCAAAATGGCCCTGTAGAATTTTACTTATAAATTCAAATTAATAAATTCAAAGACTACTTATTTAAGCATTGCTCGGACCATTTTGGAGGACTATAAGATGTGCTAATATAATCCACCAGCCACCAAACCTTCAACAACGCCCTCTGCTCCATTCCAATGCTTTACTTGGGCTGGGACTCGGAAGAAGCACCGCACTCCTTTTGACTGGGTTTCCCGCAAGGAAGAGAAGTACCTGCTCTCATGTACGGATTAGACTACCTGATTCCAGTCTTCATCACCAATTAGTTTAATCGTCTCACCCTCTCACTTCCTCCTAACACTGCTAAAGGGCACTGGCTTTCATGTTTAGAAGCACCATTTAGTAATATTGAGGTACCGCCTTTTATGCCTCTTTGCCTAGCCCTTATCCTCCACCTAAGTTGTTCTGCTCAGCTCAGCCACTTTTTAGCAATTTACAGAGGGAGCTCCTTCCACTCATTTCACAGACAACATGTACTTCTACTTACAAGTAAAGGTGACAGAAGCAATATTATCAGCTTGCATCTTTGCCACTGGATATTTGATTGTATTTGGAGAGTATGAAAAAAACATTCTTACTGAAAAATATTTACTATTTGATTTAATTTGGGAGAAATTACACAAACAATGATGTATGATTCCCTTATCACTTCTTAATCAACAGTTAAGAGCAAGGGCGGGAGGTGAAATTGGTGGAATCTAAACTCACAGCTGAGATTAAGCAGCTGGCCCGCCAGGACAAGACGACCCCATCCCGAGGAACCAAAAGGCAACTAGCCTTGCTGCATGGCCAACTGCGCGCCCACCGCACAGGCAAAGCAGAGTATACCCTTCTGTCTCTATGTCAGAGATACTATGAGGGTGCCGATAAAGTAGGCAAGTTCTTAGCCCATGAGCTACTGCACCTGCACGCTAGGTCACACATTGCCAAACTACAAGTAGGGCACAGAGGCTGGGCGACTGCAGAGAGGGACAAGCTAGAGGCTTTCCGGAACCATCATCAGCAACTGTACACTTGTGAAGATCCCTCCCCAACAAGGCTTCATTCTTTCCTCTCTGAATGTGATTGGGAGCCTTTACCCCACACCATGCTACCCTCCTTGACAACCCCATCACAGCAGAAGAGCTGCGTGATGCAGCTCGGGACCTCCCCTTAGGAAAAGCTCCTGGACCAGACGAACTTCCCATGCTCTTTTACTGACTATTTCTTCCCCAGCTGCAAAACCACCTCCTACGCCTGTTTAACTATCTCTCCCAAGACACTGGTCTTACCCCCTCAATGGCAACGGCGGAGATCTCTCTTATACCTAAAGTTGTAAAGGATCTGGCACAATGCTTTTATTACCACCCAATATCCCTTCTCAATACAGATGCCAAGCTTTTTACTAAAATACTAGCTACCCGCCTTGACCCCTGTCTCCCTGGCCTCATTAATCCCGACCAGGTGGGTTTTATTCGCCAACGACAAGGGGGCGATAATGTCCGGCGTATAGCCAACTTTGTAGAAAAAAAGACCCAAATTGATATCCCCGCCTGTCTTCTCTCGCTTGAAGTGGAGAAGTCATTTGACAGGGTAGACCGGACATAACTCCAAGCAGTACTACAAAAAAATAGGCCTTGGGCGGCACTTCATCCCCAAGGTCATGACATCATACATAGCCCGACAGCTTACATTCGAGTGAACGGGAGGACCACAAGTTTGATATCTCTGCACCGAGGCACACGGCAGGATGCCCACTCTCACCCCTGCTATTTGTGCTAGCAGTAGAACCCTTCGCTATCCGAGTACAGGATTCAGATGGGATTAAAGGCATACCCTTTGGCGGCCAGATGCATAAGATCAATTTGTTCCCAGATGACCTCCTCTTTACTCTAACCCAGCCCGACATCTCGCTCCCTAGTGTTGTAGAAACCTTGCAGACATTTGAGGCTGTTTCTGGCTTCAAGATCAACATGACTAAGTCGTTCGTCCTTAACCTCAACATCCCGACCCCAGAGGTAAAAGCATTACAGAGCTCAATCCCCTTTCAGTGGTCGTCAGACTCCATCAGGTACTTAGGCCTCCATATCACCCCCACCCTTACCTCGTGGTACCGGGTCAATTGGTCCTCTCTTCGTCGCTCGATCCTAGCGGACCTTCAAAGATGTAAACCTCTCTAAATCTCCTGGCTAGGACATGTTAGCGCCAATAAAATTAACATCCTTCCGCGGGTTCTGTATATATTCCAGACATAGCCCACATCGATCCCACAAGAGGATACTCAACACCTCCAGAGGGACCTGCGTACCTTTATATAGAATGGGAAACAACCTCACATAGCTCACTCGCTACTGATGCGACTGCGCAACAGGGGGGGGTCTAGCGTGCCCAAATCTGCTGGAATATTATTGGGCGGCGCATTTCAGATATATCTCCGAGTGGGTAGTATGTGAAAGTGAAAAGCACTGGTTTACACATGGACCAGGCAGTAGCGTGCTGCCCTCTGTGGGATCTTGCTTGGCTGCCTAAACAAGCCAACCCGCGCAGCACCTACATCGCAACGCCGACCAGGACGGTATTGGAAATCTTGGATAGAATAACCCTGAAGAGGGGGCTCACCACATTCCCATCCCCTAATACCACCATAGCGCGCAACCCTGTCTTCCTCCCAGGCTTGTCGACACATGCATTTCGCAACTGGACAGACGGGGACTGCCGGACGCTAGGGGGCCTTTTTGTGGGAGACACCTTGAAGTCTTTTGAAGACTGTAAGACCGAATTCACACTTCCCGCGACCGCACTGCTCCAATACCTCCAGCCGCGACATTGGGCATTACACCCAGAGGTACATGCGGCAGCTGTTCGCCCGTTCACCCTCTTAGAGAAGCTGGTACGTGCTTTTGATGGCACCAGAGAGCTGATCAGGTATTACAACATTCGGCCCCAAGCCGCACCCATAACTATAAAACCGTCTGACACAACGCTACTCCCGGGGGTATTACCACCAAACAATGGGAAACACTATGGCGTGACATCCCCGTAACCTACCGCAGTCTCGCCTCCTGTAAGACTGCGTATAAACTGATAATCCAGTGGTACCATATGCCTGCCCGCCTAGCTGCCATCTATTGAACTGTCCCTAATCTGTGCTGGCACTGTGGAAAGGAAGAGGGAACCCTATGCCATATATTGTGGTCGAGCAAAGTGATTGTTACATATTGGAAGGAGGTCCTGGGACATATCAAGGGCATCATAGGCTTCCCGCTTCTACACCTGCATCACACAATTGTCCTAGGCATACGCCCCCCTGACATCACTGCAATGACAAATGCTGACTGGGACCTTGTAAACCATTTACTACTGGCTGCGCAACAGCTCATAGCAGGTGCCTGGAAGCAAACGTTGCCCCCCTCTGTGGCACAGTGGTTTTCTAGGGTGTGGCACCTCCTGGCGATGGAACACCTGTCTCACAGCTTAGCCAACACAGACAAGAAGTTCCAGCGTATATGGCAGCCAATGATATGCTACCTTATGCGCATAGAATTTACATGCTTCAGCCCCCCAAAACTCAGAGCTCTCCAGCTTTTTGACTCCGAGTGATACATAACTTTTCTCAGTCGTCACGGTGTTCACCGCACACCACAGGTACCCAGCCATCCCCGCACATTGCGCAATATTGCACCCCTTTTGCGCCTCACCATTTGGGACCTTTACGACCTGCATAGACCTTGTTTGTTTGATGTTTTTAGTTTACAAACAACGATGCTCTCCTGGTTCTAGATGCCAGCAAGCTTTTGGCTGTTTTGTTATCACCATAAAACCCAATAACAACCCCATGGGCAGGTGATGGATAGGGAGACACCTAATATGGTTACTGTAAAGCTTGGACCTATTTCTTAAAGCTATGTAACTCTTTTCAAGAGTAGTGATTTACATGGGATTTGTGCTGTGTTTATCAAGAAGATGAACTACCATGTGTATTATGCATACAGATCTCTTCCTGTCGACCACCATTGACATCGGAACTCGCAAAATGAACGCGGCCGGCCCGATGAGGTTGTAGGCGACTTGCTGTGTATCTGTGTATGCACTGCTTTTGCTCCATTTTGCGTAGATGCACAGCCAGCCCAATCTGGGTTGTAGGCGACACGTTTTGTTTCAGAAGGATTGTTTTGATGATAACAATAAAACTTTAAAAAAAGAAAAAAAATCAAGTTAAGGGGTGGTTCCAGGCTCAAAACTAGACTTTACTTTGTTATTTTTTTCAGGCATGGCTGGAGAAACCCAGAGAAAAAGTAGTATAAAGAGAGGGCCGTGGGCTCTGCTTAGCGATGAATCTGCCTTATTATGGCTGCACAGCACATGAGCGGCTAGCAGTAATGCTAGTCTGACTAAAGAGTGCTTACATTTACACAGACGGTAGGAGTAGAGCACCAAACTGCTGGAGACTGCAACAGGGGAACAGCATAGACTGCAAGAGCACTGCGGAACACAGACTGTAGGTGAACACAGTGCTGGAGCACATCCGAGACTGCAGGAGGACAGCACTCAGTATTAGGAGCATAGACTGCTTGAGCGACCAAAGTACAGAATGCTGAAGCGCAACAGAGATTGCAGGAGCACAGCAGAGATTGCAGGAGCACTGCACAGATAGTAGTGCACAGTAAAGGCAGCAGGAGCACAGCAGAGATTGCAGGAGCACAGCAGAGATTACAGGAGCACTGCACAGATAGTAGTGCACAGTAAAGGCAGCAGGAGCACAGTCGAGATTGCAGGATGATGGCTGGTGGCAGAGACATCTGGAGCTCATAGCAGACTGAAGATTGCAGAAAAGACAAGAGGAGCAAATAATGAAAGAGCACAGCAGATACTAGAAGTGCAAGAGATGCTGCAGGACTACAGCAGAAACTGCAGAAGCAAAGATGGTGGTAGAACGGCACAGACTGCAGCAGCAGAGCACAGGCTGCAGGAAAAGAAGACAGATGGTAAAAAACATCAATGACTGTATTGGCACAGTAAAGTATGCAAGAGCATTGCACAGCCTGTATGAGCACCGCACACACTGCAAGAGCCGAGCATTAATTGCAGGAGCTGAGCACAAACTGCAAGTGCACTGAAGAGATTTTAGGGGCATAGAAGCCGAATACAGAATACGTCAACTTCCGCAAGTCATTGAAGACGTGGCTTTTTAACAAATACCTACTTGCCTCTCCATCTGAGTCTATGATCTGCCCCTGCGCCGGGAAACCCTTTTTGGGTAGCTGCTGCGCATTATAAGTTTAAATAATAAATAAATAAATAAATAGAAGTGACTGCATAAGCACTGAAGAGCACAGAAGAGACTGCAAGATTACAGCAGAAAAGCTGGAGCATAGATTTCTGGAACAGAGCAGAGACAGTAGGGGCAAAGCAGAGAACGCAGGTGAATGGAAGACACTGTACTAGCATAGCAGAGACTGCAGAAGCAGAACATAAATTGCTGGAGCACCGCAGAGACTGCAGGAGCAAGTACAGCGAAGACAGCAGGAGCACAACAAACCCAGCAGCAGAGACTTCTAGAGCCCAATAGAAACTGTAAGGGTACAACAAATAAGGTGGGAACGCTGCAGACTGTTAAAGCAAATGAAAGCCTTCACAAACAAAATGGCAGAAGCAGAGTCTGCAGGAGCACAGAGGAGACTGCGGAGCACAGCAAAGAATGAGCCCAGCAAAGACTGTAGGAGCACAAAGGAGACTGCAGGAACACAGCAAAGAATGAGCACCGCAAAGACTGTAAGAGCACAGAGGAGACTACAGGAGCACAGCAAAGAATGATCCCAGCAAAGATTGTAAGAGCACAGAGTAGACTGCAGGATCATAGGAAAGAATGAGCCCAGCAACGTCTGTAGGAGCACAGGGGAGACTGCAGGAGCACAACAAAGAATGAGCCCAGCAAAGATTGTAAAAGCACAGAGGAGACTGCAGGATCACAGCAAATAATTAGCCCAGCAAAGTCTGTAGGAGCACA
Organism: Triturus cristatus; assembly: GCF_964204655.1. NCBI lineage: Eukaryota > Metazoa > Chordata > Amphibia > Caudata > Salamandridae > Triturus > Triturus cristatus. The sequence goes on from NC_140590.1 coordinate 1,472,600,935, forward strand.
GAGGAGACTGCAGGAGCACAGCAAAGACTGAGCCCAGCAAGATATTGGAGAAGCACAGTGTAAACTATAAGACTACAGCATAGAGTGCTAGAGCACAGCAATGACTACAGGTGCAAAGCATACCCTAGAATTACAAGTTAACCTTCAGAAGCACAGCACAGCCTGAAGAAGCACAACACAGGCTACAGGAGCACAGCACAAGCTCCAGAAGAACAGCAACTCAAGAGACTTCAGGATGAGCTCAACACAGAAGACTACAGAAGACTTCAGGAGCACAACAGTAAAGAAAGAAATGGTAAGAGGCAGAAGACAACAGAAACAGCATCTCTTTGCTAAGCACAGTATCTTTAACACCTAACCATGTCCTTTGCACAATTGTCACCTTTTTTTTCTTCCCTATCTTCCCTATATATTCTCTTTCTCCCACATCAACCTCTCTGTCCTATCTTTACTGACTATTTGCTCATTTTGTTTTCAAATCTGTTTGAGATCTGGCGAGCGACAACTGTAGCTGTCTGCCCGAGCTCATCTCACCCCAGAAAAACAAGCAAAGCCAAAAGGTCTAGCTTATAAATGAAACTGCCCAGATGTTTTCAACCATGCAATCACCTATCTGTCCTTGTGCTCAACCCCGCATCACCCATCAATTCAGTTTCTCATACTCCCTCTCAATCACATATTGATACACCCATTGACTCATTGTTGCATTCAGCCATACCACACACACACATTCCACAACAAATGAGGAAGTGGGATCAGTTACAAGCCACACCTATTGGCTTGGCCAATGATTGCTTCTTATACTTCTTGCAAGGAGAGGAATATGTAATTTGCTCTAGGCGTAAAGTACTTCTATTGCGGTGGGGTGCTCAATGGAGCATACTGTGTAGCATGAATTTTCTAAATTCCAATCAGCGATCCACTTGGTGCCATTGGTGGTACCAAGGTATTAGGATAGGTGTAAAATGTAAGCAGTTATTGAGGGTGACACGGATTAGAGGCCTTGGATTTTCATGACTATATGCAAGGCCCCTGGAATTATGCGGCAGGAGAGCACCAAATTATGCGGTAGAGTTGATTGACTTATGTAGCAAGGAAAGGCAAATTATGTGGCATAATGCTGCACATTTCTGATAGTATTACTTCATTATTTATTAAGTTTTCCTACATAGTAACACTGTTTGGGTAAAGATTTCAACTCACTAGTAACAGTTTAACATCCAAATACAGAATTAAGCAACTAAAAGATAATCAGTTAACCTTTGCAGAGGGCTTTCCAATGCATGCGAACAATTTGCAACATTTTTAGTAACTTTTGATTAGTTTGAGCTAGAAAAAACATTGTTTTTGATAAAATCTGCAGATTGTGCAGCAGATGATGGATTACAAGGCAAATGCGGCAAATCCATATTTATGCAAAAAAAAAGCTGCACAATCACATAATTCCAGTGGCCCTGACTGAATGTGCTTTCAGCAAGTGCCGCAGTACACCTATTTACTACCTAAGGCCTCCAAGTAGGGTGTGAGGCCAAACAAATTGCCTGGTGTGAGAAAAAGGGGACGGGGAACACTCGAATGCAAACTATAAATCTACATCACTTTACTTTAAAAACAGGCAGTGCCTGCTCTGCTATACATACTTTCACGCAACCAAGATTTTTAGCACTCAAAAAATTGCCTTTACCAGTTTAAGCATACCCTCACAGCAAAAGCCCCCCCAATTTTGGAAGAAAGAATGTGCCATTGGAAGAGCCATCAATTAAGATGGTTCTTGACTCTCTAAACCAAGAAGGAAGCCTCTAAACTCCAGACGAACACAGCTGTTGGATATTATTGTCTTCACCAGCTGCAGCACAGTCAAGAGTCACTGGTACAGGTGCATCCCCCTGTGTACTCCAGTGATTTCCATACAGATGTGTTTTACATCCGCCTTATGGTCGGCATTGTTCGAGCTTACCTTGGCCAAGAGAACCAGCTCCATCCCCTATGTGTTTGTTTATACACCCTATCTCGCCTGCCACCAAAGGATGTCCTTTCAAGGACATTTCGTCAGCATCAGCTGGAGAAAAGAAACCCGTCACCGAAGTCACCTTTTGTTTCTAATCAATTTCTAAAAGATAAAAGTTCACATGCAAACCACAGCTGCGTTATTTAAGTTTTCCTAGGCACTCAGTCTTCACAACATCAGAAGCTGGCTGTACAAGCTTGGGGTGATTGACAAAGCCACTAGATTTTACAAGAAGTGGGAGCCAGCACAAGAAATAAAACAGGCAGCATTTCTGTTATTTGTTTTTAAATCGAAGATATAGTATATGCATGCGATTGACTGTGATACAACATTAAAAGTCTCCGGCTTATGGCATTATTCTATATGCCGTGGCATGTTTTCCCCGTTCCAAGCTACAAACGTATGATGTGGTTTATACAGGTAGATAAGTGGTATGCACAGGATGCTGTATGTATTTGCAATAAGCATTGTTTCTCTGATGAAGGGTCGCACTTGATTGTTTATGACATGTTCACTGATGTTTATGTCAACAATAACAGTAATCAGCAAAGTTATCATAAGGAAAAATAATTCACGTTCCACACAATGAGCAACAAGCCATCGTGCCATCCAAAACTGTTTGCTGTCCATTAGGACCTGCCTCGTTGTACCATCTCTAAGGCCTTGTGAAGTGCTGGCCTCTGGGTCGTCCCCAACAGGCTTTGATAACATGGCCTCTTTCTCCTCAACCATTGGAGCTTTCAATCTTTGCAGAAGTTGGAAGTTGTATTGAGCCTCACCGGCTGCTCCAGCGGCCGGGCCACCACTTCAGGTATCGACAGCTCCTTAAGCGCAACCTCGATGCGTTCACTTGGGCTGCTGCGCCCATAGCTGAGATCAGACTCTCTTTACTCTAGTTCTGGTGAGTGAAATTGTATTTTATGTATTTTAGGCTCTGCTTTCTAACACCTGGTTGGTCTCTGCCTTTTCGTGCTTCTTTGCGTTATTGACTTCAGATCGCAGCACTATTTTGCACTTTACTGTTGCTGTTTGTTGCTCGTTCTGTACCTGGTTATCACTGCCTTTAGCATTATTGTACTGTATGACTGATGGCTCTCTGTTAGGGTGTGGCATTGCAATTCTTATCCCATAGTATTAGCAACTTTCTGACCTACGATAAATTAAACTTTCTGTGAGGCCTTCGCTGTCTTCGAAAGGCTCGTACTGGCTGGAATTGCATTCTGACTCCACATACGCCAACAGTCGGTTCTTCAGTTCGACTGAGGTGCATATGGCATGCACTAGCAGCTTCATGGACCTCTGCAGACTCTCTGGGAGAGCACTCTCAGCTCTTTGGACTGAGGGGTTTACGTATCCCGTAGGTCGTCACTAGACTACAGATTCTGATTTTCTTTCCACATTTTTTAAAATTATACTCGTAACATGCACCGTTTACATCAAGATTTTGCAGTACTGTTGGGCGGGCCAGTCTGGCTAGACTACAGAGTCCATTAGGGACCTTAGGGGTCCCGTACTCTACAATACACAAGACACTACATAGACCAAAGGCATATTGTTCAATGAGCCATATGTTTCCAAATAAAGGGATTTCAAATTTGCTTAGAACACCTCCAGCTTCACATTTATAGGTTGGGTATTGTGAAATGTGTTTTTTATTGTTTTATATAGCTTGAACCATGGCCATAGGCCATTGCAGTACTACACGGAGTAGCAATGGAACAGGAGTGATGTAGCAGCAAGATAAAAAACAAGCAGCATTTGGGTAAATTACATAATAGCAACAACAAAATTCAAAGTAGAAATACAGTTCAAGCCGACACCAATAGAAATTTTACAGCATAACAAAACTGCAAAACAATTTTGACTAGTATAAAGTAGATCAAACATAATGAGTAAGAGAGCATATTTTTCGAATTGCATTAAAGGCTAATAATAAAGGAGCCATTTTTCATAGCTTAAATGAGACAGGAATAATTAAAGTCCTTTATCAGTTTTGTACCAGGTGATCAGTAGGCAACAATATAAAATTGGTTCCAAATCTTGGGAACACTAACAAAGAAGGATTGAACCATTGTGTTTTGTTTCTTCATGGCAGGTCCTCCAAAACATGAGTGAATAAACATAAGGGAGAATAAACTCCTTCTGAGATAGTTACTTTCTGTGCGAAATAGCTGAGGCCATCAGAATGAATGGCTTGGCAAGCTACATCGTCTATTTTCTAAATATCTCTGGCTTCAATTGGAAGCCATTGGAGAGTGAGGAAGATTGGAGTGGTATGGAAATAGATCGCTCCCAGTTGCTCACCTTGCACCTGCATGTACGTTAAGCTAGCTCCATTTTATATATTGCTCCAAGTGAGAAAGTTCCATAGACAAGTCAAGATAGGACCACAGACTCTGCCTCTATTATCAAATCCCATTAGATTTTATCACATGCAGGAGTCGGAGGTGGTACTGCATGGACATTTATGGCAAGAGTATTTATAGAAACATCGAAACCACGTCCGGTCAAAGGTGACACCTAATGAACTGTGAGCTCTATGTATGGAATGCAATCAGGAAGAATACTCAATATGAAATAAAAATATTTATCTGGGGGGAGGAGCAAAAACTATTTTACATGGATTAAGTTTAAGATATTGAGGATTCATCCATGTCTGGATGATCTCAATAGTTGATGCTAAATAAGTGATGTCATCAGGAAGGGAAACTTCCAAACTAAGGGCCAGGTGTAGGTAAATCTGAAATACCGATTTCTCAATAGCGAATTTTACCAAAACCGGTATTTCCTATGTAGGTAAAGATTCAGTAAAAAATACCGAATCCTTAATATTCCTTATTACCGAATCGGTAATTGAGATTCGGTAATAAGGAATACCTATCCATTCATTTCTACGGGCTTGGAGGCCCATAGGAATGAATGTGAGGACATTCACTATTAGCGATTCGGTATTATCGAATCGCTAATAGCGGGAGCACTTTCAAGGGTGCCAGGGTGTCAAAAGGACACCCTGTTGCACCCTGAAATGTGCATTTCTGCACATGTGGCGCACATACATGCCCTAACGTCATGAATGTGTGCCACATGGCACTTAACAAAAAACAAAAAAGTGATTTTCTAAAGGAAATCGGTAATTACCACCAACTTAAAGTTGGTGGTAATTACCGATTTCTTAAGGCTCAAAAGCACTCTTTAATGTGCTTCTTACATTGCATTTAAGGAATCGGTATTACTGATTCCTTAAATGCAAGAGCAATAAGGAATCGGTATTTAACGATTCCTTATCTACCGATTCCTTACCTACATTAGGAATGGCTAAATACCGGTCGGTAACGATGAAATTTACAGAATTTCGGCGTTACCGACCGGTATTTAGCCACCTACATCTGGCCCTAAGTTGTGTTTTATCAGCAAATAGACAGTATGAGACACCGAGCTGCTAAGGAGCGGCCAAAGTGGATCAAGGTACAGGGTACAAAGAGGTGTACTGAAAACGGAACCTTGAGGGATGCTTGGAGGAGGGGTCCAGGAACCGAAAGCAAGTTGCCTCCTTTTAACTGGTGTAAGCGAATAGCCAAATAAAAAGCAAACAAGTTGAGAGCAAGATCATCTTTTGGGCATTCAGGTTAAGTACTGTCAGCCTATCAAAGGCATTCAATAAAGCTGAGAGTCAATATGCAGGAGTCTTTGAAAGGTGACTAGCGTACAGCATCAAGTACTTTCAACATAAATGTCTCTGCATTGCTACATGATCTAAAGCCTGACTGAAGCACATACATTAGCTTATTTTGAAGAACAAAATTGTTAGGTTGAGTAGCCAAACAGCTCTTTAGAGCTTTCACCTGGAATTGTAGATAAGTCACAGGGCTGATGTATTGCATTCTGCAGGATCTGTACATGTTTTTAGTAGAGGTAAGATCTCACCAATTTTAAGAAAATCAGGGATTATATCTAGAATTTGGAAACCGTTTATCAAGTTTGTCTAATAAATGGCAGGATTGTGCTATGTTTCTGTGTGAATCACAGCCACAGCTGTGAGCAGGAAGACAATTCAACTCCACTCCAGTGAAACTTCATTTAAATATGATTGCCAAATAAACTCCATTCCAATATGGCCAACAAAGATCAACGTCATTTTAGTATGACTACCACTTTCTGTCAGATGATTCCTATTCTGGCTCCAGGCTCTTACCTATACCTGGTCTTACACCGACCACTTCCTATAATGTGGTTCCTGTACTGAAGTCAGCCCATTCCAGTCAGGTGGGTCCAATTTTACCCATATAGAAAGGACCTCTGCTCAGGATCCCAGAGCATTTCAACTTTTTTGGTTTGTTAATGCTGTTGGATTCTTTGTTCCTCCTCCATTTATACTCAGTCGCCACCGCCTCCGCAGGTTAAGGTCCATCCAGCCCTGCCAATTGTGGGCCTGATTCAGCACTACCAGCTCTCTTAGAACCAGGTTCAGCTGTGGTCCAGCTTTGCCAGCTCCAGCTCTGCTCCAACCTGGACATATTCATCTCTACTCAAGCACTGCCATATCCAGCTCTGTTCCAGCCCTGTCAGGTCTAGCAATGCATTCGTTATGGTCTTACCCAGATGCAAAACCTAAACCTTACATGAACTATCCTGCAATTTGGAGGGTTTTTTTTGCTTTTGGTACAGACATTATGTCTCAGAAAGCAATCATCCTTTCATGAGAGTGTCTAAAACAGTGCTTATGTACTGTCCCACTCAATCCAGCCTTTGGCAGATTGAGACTAATTTCATTAATCAAGACTTCAGACTAGGCTCAGCGACGTGATTGGAAGGAATCAAGTTGCCATTCAACTTCCTCGCAAAACTGAGATCACCTTGGAATTTATGATCAGGTAAGTGATTTTCTAGGTGGTTTTCAGCTGATTTAGGGAAAGTGGAATATTTCTGACTGTAACATTTTACTCCTGTTTGAGGACGACAAAACATTTTAGGGGTGTTTTATTAGTGGTAATATGTTCTATGCTTGACTTCAAATATGCGTTTCTTATAAACATTGTAATTCAAGCATAGGTTTGCTATATTGGAAGTAGAGGGATCTTGGTCACATTTTATGTACCACAGCCCTGAGTAAATTGAATACTGATATATACAAAAGTTCATATATTAGGTCATTTGTTCAGGAAGCACACCTTTTTCAAGAGGTTCTATATGTTATAAAGGTAAAAGGTACCTCTGTGAGAATCTTGAGCACTTGTTTAAGAACTGGTGTTACTGGATCTGAAATAAAGAAAATGTAGTATGTTCACCTTTGGTGAGACCCAACATTTTCCAGGTTTTTAGTGGAGTGTAGCAAGTCCATGGCACATTACATTTGAGCCATCTTGCTCCTGGAACATTGGTTCCAAATGGCCTGGCATATTTTTCTGATAGAGAGTCCCATGAGAGGTACTTCACGGTGTAGTTGACATTATTTCCCAGCGATGAGTTGGGGTTCACACAATATATATCTCCTTTAACAAGAGAGGTAGCCACCCCCTTACTACTCCATGTCTTGATTGGCTGTTGGTGGCTGCTAATTTCAGTCATCTTTCCTGAAGTCATGGAGGGGGAGGCTATCCAATGTCCGTCACTGGTAAAATCCACACAGTCCTTCATGACTGAGATATATCAATGCCCAAAGTGCCAGATGGATGTGTTAAGAGAATGGGAGTGTGTGTTTTATGTGAGCATGTTTAACCCACATTGCGAGGGCTGGCCCAGTCTTCAGAGGAGTTGTGGTATCCACATGTACATACTTCCCATGATAGAATTTAGCATGGAAGGCAGTTGTAGACCTTGGATGTTAATCGTTCTCTTTTGATACCCTGCAAATACCTCCACGATTCCCAGTTTCAACACCATAGTACACACTTGGAAGTAATGTTTAATGTTCCTGTCTATCGAGCTCTCGCCGTACCATGTTGTCATTCCACTGTTACATAACAAACACAGTTATACTATTAAAGTGTTCACCAGCACTATTGTGGAAAAATTAAGGCCTATCACATCTCCATTGCATTTTACAATTCATTTTATTCTTCCATTATACATTACAAGAGTAACACAACATGCTACCTCAATCTCTTAAAGCATGGATGGTCGTGAGGACATCCCAAAAGCCAAATACATAGAAACCTTCAATATTTACATTAAACATAAGGTGATGAAGGATTACATGGATACAAAATATTATAGTGTAAAACAAGGTGGAGCCCATGGAACGCAGCAAAGGATTTCCCAGGCAGTTATGTAAGTTGCTGGGTTATGAAATACAACATTTTAAAATGCAGTCATGGGTATCTGGAATTGAACTCCACATGCTATGAAATTAGTTAAGAACACTAGGTAGGGAAATTTCCTAGAACATTACTTTTCAACTCTTCCAGTCTGCAGAATTAAATTAATAAAGCATACATGTGGATGCAAAAGTGCCACTAACCCAGAGACTTAAAAAGATACTGCCTGGATTCACGGCTGGATCCAGAGAGGGTTGGGACTGGTATTGGCAACTTTGAGTTGCATGCCCAGGCTCTCCGGAGTATCCTTGCGTAACTAGTTATTGGAAGGGGCTTGCTTTGCCTCTGTTGTGCATCCGAGTAGTGTGAACCCTGACATACGGTTGCTACCATTGCTGGTGGTTGCACATTGTGCAGGACACAACTTCAGATGATATAATTGATGAAATATCAGGTAGACATGTTGTCCTGTGATCAGTCCCATGGCCATGAAATTTTACTCTCGAATGTTGTCCAAAATATGATGGCGGTTAAATCAACCTACTCAGAGTTACCTAGACCATAATTCCTCTCAAACCAGACTTTCCTTCACAAGGCATAAAGTGCATTGCAGTACATGCTTTGGTTCTAGGGCACTGTTATTGTGACCAGCTGGTACCTTGGACCACCGAACACGGAATTGATTCATATTTAAAGTAATTTCCCAGCATGGCTTAATCACCTGCATGTATTTTATCAAATAAGCAGAGAGTGGAAATATTAGGTTGTTTAAAAAAACTAAGCTGTAGAAATATGAATTGCAAACCTGCTGGTGATAGAGCTACAGAGAACTAACAAGAGGACATTTTCAGAATAGTCAGTAATGCCAAAACAACGTGTGATCAGGCCTGTAGAGATAAGAAACAATATGTAGGATCCATTTCACAAGTAGGAAGATGTGAAAATTAGGAAGCCAGTTTGCAATGTTACCATAGGATTGGCTGGTAATGCATTCAGAATGTTATTAGTCAAGTCTTTGATCTTGCTCACATTTGTTGATAGATCACTGAAGAAAAAAATGTTAGCACAAAGTGACCCTACTTGGGGGCATATTATCATGGTCCGGCGTTAAAATTATCGCTGCTTTATCGGCAGAAAACTGTCGCTAAAGCGTCGATAATGGGCTTAATAATATGCCCTTGAGAATTCCAATAGAAGCCCATGTTGACACCAGAACATGGGCTTCTATGGGAATTCTCTACGGCATATTATCAAGCCCATTATCGATGCTTTAGCGGCAGTTTTCTGCAGATAAAGCGCCGATAATTTTAACGCCGGACCTTGATAATATGCCCCTTAGTGAGGATATGCTCAGGAAATTAGCTTTAGCATACAATTTGATATAAGCATTGATAAACCAATATGTTTGGCTTTCAGACAGTCGAAGCACTCAGAGGGGCAAAACATACATAAACACAAGCAGACCAAGCATGATAATTCCTGGCGAGTATACATATAGACGGGCCAGCACACATAAAATGCATCTATGTCATAAGGCATAACACAGTTACCTTTACACACTGCAATACATGCAGGGCCGGACTGGGAACCACAACCGGCCCTGGCAAAGTGTTCGGCCGGCCCCCTCTGGGGGAGGGGGGGGAGGGGAGGGGTGCCACCGAGCTCTTTGCCAGGGCCGGTTTTCGACCGATTTTGTTACAGGGCCGATCGGCCCCCAGGTGCCCAAAACCGTCCCCCACCCGTGCGGCGGACCGGGGGATTTCCTGGTGCCCGCTATGGCCAGTCCGGCCCTGAACACATGGGGTGCACAAACTGTACCAGTTAACTCAAATACATGCACACCTGCACAGCTGCTAATCGTGCCAAAAAATATGCCTGGCAACTTTAGTCAGTCAAAGGAATTCAGTCCCTTTGGCATGCTGGAATTTTTAGGCCCACCCTCATAAGGGTAGCATAAAAACTATCATTCTCAGTAACATGCTGAGTAAAAAAAAACACAAGTCGCTGAAGGTGTTAGACCTGAAACAGGTCGAGTGGCCCCTTTGTATATGTGGACATGAACACAAGAAAGGGTTGATAGGAACTAAAAAGAGCAATATTTACTGTTCATAATAGCCTATTAACCAAACCACCACTACTGATGATCATACTCATATAATTAGGAAAAAGTCTACAGCTGGAATAAAGTCATTGAGACTGGACACGAAGGTATACAAACTCTGACAGTGCTGTGAGGCCATACTAATAGTAGTACAGCGCTATACACATTTCTATAACATTAACGTGATGTAGACTTGTAATACCTATTTGTTTTGTTTCGCTTCACTTCCTAGAAAGGATTTAATGTTTTATGTATTGACATTTTGCTAAAATTTTGTTTGAACAGTTCCACAAGGTCCAAGTTTCCAAATATAACATTCCGTTTCGGATTTATGATGTTGATCATTTGATCTATTTTTTCCAAGAATTACATGTATTTTGACTTCCTTTAAAGAAAATAAACGTGATGAACTCATTCTTTACATACTTTTCTCTCTGCAACATTACCAACTTTTTTAGCCCGAATTTTAATTTCCAAGCAGACAATGGGTCATTTGGAATAAATCTTTTAATGGGGTATGAAGGGTTGATATGTCACATGCAGCAGGGCATATGATTCTGCCTCTTAACCACTCACAGGCTGTTGCAACAAATGACTGAGTCAGAGTAGATACAAGTGGGTTCTTTCTAACAGTACAATGCATGAAAGCCAGCAGAGATTCACCATTATTGTGGTGGAGTGTCCAAGTCCATTCCTTATGGATGGCACCTACAAAGATCTCGCATACACTTGCGAGACCAACACTTTCACAACCTGCAGCTATTAATTGGTTATGCAGAACATTGAATTCTTGGAGGCTCAACTTAGCTTGAAAGGCTGGGAGGAATGTGAAAATGTTCACATTGGTGTTGGTTATCCACCTACACATGGCCAGCCTTGCCTGATACCCCTGAAACAGTCGGGCTTTGTTAAAGTCCGTCATGCGCTGGACAACTATCTTGGGGTGGCCCTGATGGCGGTGGTGGAGGGAATGAGACAGCCAATGATTAGTCTTTGGCTTGATGTGCAGATGGCCTTTCACAGGGTAGACTGGCCATACATTGTTAATCTCACTGACAAAACACCCTTGGGCCCAAAAATGGAAAATGTAATACTAGCTAATAACAAGCATTGGCAAAGCCACTAGGTCTCGCCTATGCACAAGCTATTGGCTTTACAAATGTGTTACAGCCATGTTGTACACAAGCATAGCTGCTGTTTACAATGGCTAAAAGTTAGTGGCATTGAGTGGAGTGGAGTGGAGTAGAGTGGAGTAAATGGAGTACAGTGGAGAAGAGTGGAGTATGCCTGGTGTGGTAGGACACTGCCATTACAGACAACACCCTTTCAATTGAAATTTCCATTAAAGTTGCACAGATATAAAAGTATATAAGTGCAAAACAATGTGTGGAAATCTGCTTCACCTAGTATTTAGATTTTTTTTATTCTATTTAAAAATGTTTCAACCACACATCAGCATTACAAAAAAAGAATCCTTTGTGCTTTCCTAATTCGGATATATTTATTTACTGTCATTTGAATTTTGTTGTGTGCTAGAAATAAATAACATCCCAGAACCTTTCTTTTCAACCCCCAGTACCCAGCAAGATTGTCACATACATCCTCTCACTTTGTAGTCAGAGAAAGAGAAGTAAACACCAACCTACTTTGGAAGATCCTCCTAACATTTAACCTCTGTCTGCATTGCAAATGTGACAAGATAAAAATAAAATATAAAGGCCTCTTTATTGCTCATTTACTTCTGAAATCCAGCATGGTTATTTTATCGGTGATTCAGCATGCCCCACTTCCCTACTTCCAGCACCTATTTCATGGGTGTGAAATTGAGGAAGAGGATTGTTTGTTATGCTATTAGTAAAGAGCATGTTTACAGTGAGACAATTGAAACCACATTTACTCCTGTGGAGTGCCTCACAAAAAAGAAAAAGAAAGAGTTCCTAGAGCTCTCTCCATCTAGCCCCATCAATACAGGAATGAGATAAGGCTGCCACTTGTCACCTCTGATTTTTGCTGTAACAATTTTAACCCCTGATTCACGGAATTAAAAAAAAACCCACTTCTAACAAGACAACGTGTACACGACTATGGGCCCGATTCCGATCTCGCTAGGAAAGCCCTCCATACGACTCGGATCCGCAGGGCTTTCCTAGCGAATCGCGCTCCAGGAGTCCGTGCGACCGATTTGGATGCATCCGTATAGTGACGGACTAGGTTTGCTCGGACTGCCATTGAACTCTATGAGAAACTGTATACCAAACTCGTACACAGGCTCTCATAGCAAAAAGGGGTGGGTGGGGAAAAGCCTGCAACCTGGGGCGGGCACCCCATGGTGCCCGCCACACTGTGCATGCATGGAAAGGGGGGACCCCTGGGTACCCCCACGGGACAGATTCTGAAAGTCCCGGGTAAAGGGGGGCCTGCTACAATCCCCAGAAGTATGATTCCCATAGCCGTTTCATCTCGGCAAAACCGAGTCGATACGGCTGTCCAAATCGTGTATCGCACTCACTCGTTCGTAAGCGGCTCTATCGTGCGGCACGATTGGGCTGCGAACGAGTTGGACTGAAAGGATCGGGTTTCGGAAACCATAAAGTTGACGTGAACGAGATCTTCGCATCATACTTGGTCGTTCGCACTGGGGGACGATTCGGTCAGAAACATGGGCTCCGATTCGGATTTGCACTTTCCAGAACCTGTCTGGAGGGCTTCCTAGCAAGATCGGAATCGGCCCCTATGAATTCAAATCTGCACTGTATGTAGTTGATGTCCTATGCTTCCTAACTGAAACCTCTATTTCAGCCTTAAAAGATGGATCGTCTCATTTTTGCTTCCATCTCTGGTTTTAAAATCATACAAAAGCAGATGGCAGTGGCAGGGGGGCAGCGAGTGGCATATAAGGCCTTATGGGCTACTGGGTTTGCGTGTATGTCGGGTCTTATATGCTACCTGGGTGTCAACCTGATGCCTAAGGCATCTCAACTTTATCAAAGCAACATCCCACCACTTTCCCAAACGTTCTATAAGGACCTGTATCTCCTGGGGAAGCTGCAGATTCCATGGGTCAAGAGGGTAACATAAATAAAAAATGAATTTACTTCTTCACTGTTGTATGTGGCACAGACACTCCCACTACGGTTTCCAGCACAGGTCCTAACCCAGATTTCGAAGAGGCTGATGTCTTGTTTTGAAGGAACAATCACCAAGAATCTAAAAAGCAACAATGCTGAGTAGCAAATATTGAGGTAATGGATTTTTATATTTTTAATTTTACAGAGTTTTATATAGCGCAAACTTGACCCGAATCGGGTATCAGAGCGCTTTACATGTGGATATTCTTAATATTAGTATTTACATTCACATGGCCCAGATCCAACTTGCAATCAATTGGAATCACAACCCCGTGGCAAGGGATGGGTCATGTTAGAGCAAAACGCCTATGAAGCTCTTAGTGACACTCTTGGAATACTGCCAGCTCACAAAGAGGGTTGGATCCACGTCGTTCCCCTACCCATAAAGCCAGGCTCCATCTGGTGCATTATTGACCCGAGCTTTAAAAATTGAAACAATAATCACCCTCCACTTTTGGGAGACCTTTTCTCTGATGGGGACCTAGACTCTCAGGAAGTAATCTGAGAGAATTTGGGTTTGGAGCAGGGGAATGGTTTTAGGATGCACAACTCCTACTTAGGGTGGGATGCAGAGGGATGTCAGAAATGACAAGGAGGGAGAAAACTCCACCCAATAAAAAAAAAGTTATATGACAAACAGACCAGGAAATGGATAATATTGCTCCAGGTGCATATCGCTGACCTACCCTCTAAATCCAGGAACATGTTTACTTCTCAATAGGAGGACGACCAAGGGATGAAGATATCAGAGGATGCCTGGGGTAAGATGTCCCTTATCAATCTCTGTGCAGCATAAAGAAAATGTATAAAAACTGCAAAATTGTTGGTACCTATCGCTCATCAGACAGTACAAGAAGTTTGGAAGCTCTAAGCTCCGCTGGAAGAACTATGGTGAGAGGGGGACATTTTTTGATATGCTGTGGTCATGTAGCCATGCTCAAGTATACTGGTCTGACATTAAAGTGTTCATAAAAAATATAACAGGGATCTTACTGCCCATGTGGCCTCTTATAGTGCTACCCTGGGGAGGGCAATATTTATCCTCTGACGACCCCCACTCGGAAAATTGATATCCCATTAACGGCTGGTGGCTAGGCTTCCCTTGGCTCAAATTTGGAAGCAGCAAATCGTTCCTCCAATGCATGTATGGTGGGGTGGGATGAGATCTGAAAAATGTATGCTACGGAGAAGTTGTCAGCTATATTGCATCATCGAGTCTATAACTCTGATAAAGTATAGCAGCCATTTCAGGTCAAATAAAGCGAGATCACACTTCCAAAAGGGGCTGGGGACTGCTAACCATGCCTGATACATTGCGAAAGTCACGGCTATGCGCGATGACGTCTTCTTAATCTAGGTCATTGTAGGGGGAAAAGTGAGCAATCTTTGACTTGCTTGTGATTAGTTTGGCCCTTGGATAGCTTGTGTTTTAAATACATGTTGAACTGCCATTTCCGACTCACTTTCTGTACCCTAATTAAGTGTATACATATATTAAAAAGGATAATGTTGTTCTTTTGAGAAAGAATATAAGATAAAGGTGGGGAGGGATTTGTCACAATATCACCTGTCTCCTGCAACTGTTAATAAAGTGATATGAAATGCCAATAAAGTTCTTTTTAAAAAAAGTGTATGCATATGTTGCGATTGTACCTGTGCCAGTGATGAAAAGTTATGAAGTATTTTTAAAAAATGAGTGATGGCGATCTTGTACTAAAGACAATGTCTGAAATAAAGTTGTTTGGAGACAGCAGCAGGGTTACATGAAATAACAGACTAAGGGAGGGAGTCTAATGCATCAGACGCGTTAAACAGGAGTCCATGTATTACATATGTGAGTGACAAGAGCACACCATAGATGAGCAATGCAGTTTGGAAAGAAGACATTAGGAGGAAAAGTAAACACCTTTAGCTCCTCTGGAATGAAAAACGTTCAAATAATTTTATGCTGATTTTGTCAGTTTTCATGATGCGATTCAAGAAAAGCAGCGCTTTAAGGAAATACAATCTGGTGATCTACGTTACCACATGATACTGAAGACACTAAGCGCTTTCCAAATAGGGTCATGAGGTACAAACTACTAGGAAGAGCCTCTCAAAAAGAAAGGAAGCAAGCAGGGATAGCAAAGCCGTGCAGATTGAGGCCCCTGGGGGAAGTGAGGTCGGCAGGCCAGTCTTCCCCCGGGGTTTTCGCTCGATAGTGAGGACAGGGTGTTAGGAAGTTTAGGGGCTGGGTTTAGGGGTGGGGTTAAGGTAGGGTTTATAGGGAGCAGGAAAGGAAGTTCATCCTCTTCCTGTACCCAGCACCGTTAGGGAAGGGTTAGAAAAGTTTTGACCACCCTACATGTTTTTAGGAGTAGGAAAGGGTAGTTGCCCTGAATAGCGTGCCAGTTTAGGACGGGTTGAGGTTGGTGCTAGCAGTACTTGGGAGGGGTGGGGAGTCTATGACGGGCATACTCACCCTTCCGGGGAGGGGAATACAGGTGCATGATGGGGGTGTGGCGTGCAGAAGTGCGATGGCTGGAGATGCTGGAGGAGGTTGAAAGATAAGTGAGGAAGCGAATGGTATAAGGGAAGCGGTCGCTGAGTGAATCGGGAGTGAGTAACTGGAGTGTGGGAGTGGATGATGGATGAAAGACCTGAGGTTGGGGATTGTTAGATGTTTATTGATGTTATGTTTAAACATGGTTGTCAACCCTGTCCTAATAAAATGGCCTTTTACGCTAACTTACAGAGTGGAGTGGTTATTGCGTGAACGCTCAGTAAGAGAAATGATCCGACAATTCTTCAGTTTGATCTTAGAGTACTCACAGTTGCGAAGAGCACCAGGAAGTGCCTGGTAGGAATGATTGCAGCAGTGGCCTCAGTTCACAAAAGTCAGAGACATAGCAACAGTGACATAGCATGTCCGTTACTCTCCCGGTGACCGAGGATAGGACATCTTAACCTCTGAACTACATGACGACCCAATTCAGGTCTTTTTTTAAACAATGCTTTCTGAGAGATAAGAAATCCAGTACAATCTAATTTGCATTGTCTCTTTTGAAAGTAAATTGTCAGGGTTGAATGGCAGCTCCCAGGCTTAGCAAAAAACAGACAGCAACTACTACCCTCTTACGTATGTCAAGTCACTGTAGGTAGAGTCCGTGTTCTCACCCACTGAATTGCCCATTTGCTAATCATCCACTTACCAGAATATCTAATCTTCACAATAAGTGAATGCTCGAGTAACATCCATTGGCAAAGACAAACGGTCTGGCATTGGCTGCAGACCTCTTCATAATTCATTAAATTGAGAGGCACTATAGTGGTTTAAAAGCAACATCTGTGATTTGCAGTGCTACAAAGCAACAACACATAGATGACAAGCGCTTGTGTTTTAGCACAAGTTATTATTTTGTCTTCTTGTTGAAATTTCCATGCATCACACTGCCTTTTTAGAAATAAATACATAAATAAATGTTAAAAAAGGGAGTACTGCCACTGGCGCAGCAAACAGCACTATGAAAATGAGGAAAACAAGTAAGTACACTGGTACTTCGGATTTCAGAATTATGTTTAGTTTTAGAGTATCTGGAAAAAGTCTTGTTGGTCACGCGTCATGCTTTGGATACTTATGTCTATTCCGTTTCGATGTTTGCGTGGAACAGGACGCCCTGTCCAGAAGGAGCTCTTACCTTGCCTGTAGTTTGACACACACTGAAGTCATTCTTTTGGGAGTGCCTAAAGAACATCGTTTACTGGAGGTGTTCCCAAAACAAGATGGGAAGAACACGTAATAACTGTTGTTGTGGGCGATGGAATGAGTTTATGTCAATACAGGGAGCGTGCAATCTGCCTCTTCCCACACAAAGGCCCAACTGACTTCCCTTGCAAATAACTGTGTGTGTAAGCACTGCCGTCCTCCTAGTCTCTGCTCATGTCAGTATTTAACGAGATGTGAACAATAGTGTTCCAAATATAAACACACTTTGCTCACTTATCAAAAACAAATTCAAGAACAGAGGAAGACAGTATGGGAAAGGGAAATCCGTACTACTATAGGTGGAATCCAAAATATTTAGGGAGGGTTCATACTAAGAAGTAAATGTGATACATGAGGATTCTGTGTTTTCTTTTAACACCAAAGCATTCTGGATTAGTTGTAGGAATGGCATTGTTGGTGTTTTTTGGTGGCAGAAGTCTTCTGCAAATGGTGAAGTTGAAAACTGTATGCATGCTCTGTAGATACTCATTTAATTTCTTCCTTCCACTTGGCCCATGTTGGTGTGTTTCCACAATTTGTGATCTGATTCGTATGAGTGAAAAAAGCTGGGAAGGACTGAATGGTCAAGCAACATTCTGCTGAACCGGTGGAAGATACGACAGGGTTGTCCCTAGATGTTCCATTCCCTATGATGTGTTGTTTACAAACCTGCATGCTTTGGATAGTCCAACAGTGACAGCCGACTAGATGCATGCTCCTTGTGACATTCCTCTGAACCGGAAAACAGTGAGTCACGGAGAAGTAGTGTTATAGAGGTCAAGAGACAGAGCTAGAGACTGAGGTCGTGAGAGTCTGAGAGAGAGAAAGAGAGAAAGAGATGGCATGTTTGGGTGAGTGTGTTCGGAATAACTGTTCTGACGGTAGTTCCCGTGAAAGGATCTTTGCCTGTAAGAGCTACTGTCTATCTGGAATGTCCCTTATACTTATCTTTTTCTTTACTATCTTCACAGTTTCATCTACTCCTTCTCTTTACCACAGCCTTTGCACATCTATACGTAAGCTCAGATTTGCTAATAATAGAACTGACTTCCTGCAAACTAGACTCACCATGAACCCACAACCTATCTTTCAAATTCGGATTATTAGAATGCATAATAACCCGGTCCCTCACTAACGCATCTTCTAGCCTCTCAAACTTATAAGTTATGTCTAATTTCCTTAATGCTGCTATGTAATCTTCGATTTTCTCACTTGTAACGTGCATCCTATGATAGAAATTGTAATGGTCTATTGCTTTACACACAGTAGGTGCAAAATAAGCATCCAAGTCTGCCAAGGCTTGTGTGAAAGCATCTCCTTCATCCCCTGAGCAGGGCATCTTTTCCATGCGGTTATAGACCTTCAAACCTATGGGACCTAAGCAATATAGAAGAATGCTCTTCTTTCTTTCTGGTGTTACCTCCTCAAAAGTGTCAATGTACTCAATAAAATAGCCCTTCCATTCTTCCCACTTCAATCTGTTAGCACCATCCTCCCTTATCATGAATGGTTGTGGTGCCAGAAGATTCACGGTTGCCATAATGTTGAAAGTACCCCCACACTGCTCAAGAATTATTTGTTAAATACCCCGACTAAATCTTTAAGCAAGGAAAAAATGAGGACACCTTACCAAAAGAACAGCTGAAATAATAAATTAGAGATAAAAAACTAAAAAACTAAACAAAGCGCTGATTGTGATCAAACTACGTACAGTAAGGTGTGCCTGTCACCAAACACAGGCTTGAGGAATAAAGTATTGTCACGCAAATTACGCACCAGCACATGTGCCAGTCATCGTACACAGTCCGAAGAGTTCTCAAAATATCTCATACTGCTTCTAGTTAACAACTCACGAAGTAAGTAGGTGTGCCTATCACTGTGTTTAGGCACAAGCACATGCTATATTAGAAGGGCAATGTGTGCTCATCACACTGAGCAATGCTGTGTAGGCAAATGCAAGAGGAAACTCCCAACTACCGGTGTGCCTATCACCGAGTGCAGGCACTGGCCTATCCAAGATGGCAGCTAAGACGCGAGCGTAGATGCTCACGTAACATCCCGGGGCCATCCCAGCACATGGCTATGCTCCCAATTACATCATAGGAGTCAATCATGCCGCATCTTCGAACATGAAGTGTGGAATTCCCTCATAATGCAGGACTCACTATTCCGTGTTGCTCTCGAGCCTGAGAGCACAGTCGCGGGTGCAGAAGACCATTGGTAAGCTTGTGCACGTAAGTGGTAGCGTTGAGCTATGGAATTCACCAAAATGGGGGAAATACATTAATTAGAAAAATGATAACCCTGCGGATACCGGTGCGGTTCCGCTAAGATGAATCTTCACTGCGTTGTGCCACTCATACACAGTCTTACTTGAAAATGGCCGAAATGGGTCCATAGATGGTCCTGAGCGATCATTGCCAATATTCTTGTGTAACAAACTATCTGACAAATTCTGTACTTTCTTTGGAGCTTATTTCGGCTCAAGAACCTCATACAGCAATGAGAAGAATTACTTCAATGTCCATCCCTAGCATTCCACCCTACGCCTACACAGTCCAACAGGTGAGGAAAGTAATGAAGACAGTTCTAGAGTGTGATGGAACAAGTTGAATCCTCAGATTGGATGGCTCCTTTGGTCGTAGCACGTAGGGCAAATGGTCATATTCGCCTTTGTGTTGACTTAAGAGAACTCAACAAGAATATTTTTGTAGATATGGTTCTCTTACCCTTAATAGAAGAATTGTTGATGGCAACCAAAGGAATGCAGAGGTTTTCCACCATAGATCTCACATCCGTGTAGCACCAGGTACCTCTGCACCACAGTAGCAGACACCTTACTGCATTCATAACTCCCATTGGTTGCTTCCAATTCAGGAGGGCCCTTTAGGATTAGCTTCAGCGGCTGCCATGTTTCAGCGTTTGATGTACAAATTGCTCAAGGGCAAGAGTAAAGTAATTTTTTTCCAGGATGACATCCTCATCATGGGAAGGGATAAGAAGGAGCATGATACAGAATTGTATGAGGTACTTAGAACTCTAGAGAAGTTTGCGTTGAAAGCAGAAGACTCTAAATGTAGGTTTGCAGAAAATAGTGCTACTTACCTAGGGCATGAGATCAGTTTGAATGGCATTAGTCCCAAGTCAGCATTGTTCAAAGCTTTAAGGAAGGCACCTGTGCCGCAAAACAAGGATTAGGTATCTTCTTTTTTAGGGTGAGCAGATTTTTACTCCAAGTTTGTAAGGAATTTTTCAGAGAAGATGTATGACATAAGGCAAATGTTAAAAAAAGGTAATAAATTCTGTTGGTAGGATGTGTGCTAAACTAGTTTTGAAAGCATCAAAGAAGATATTTGCACAGCCCCAGCGCTCCAAGGTTTTGATCCCCTGTGTAAAAGGTTTATCATCACAGATGCGAGGGAAAGGTTTAGGGGCGGTCTTGCCACAACTGCAGGATAATGGATGTGAATGGATAGCGGAATTCGTATTGTGAATCCTCACTCCTACAGAGGAGAAGTACTCTGTTATCGAACAGGAAACATTGGCACATGTCTTGGGCTGAACCACTTCAGACAGTTTATTTGAGGCACTAAAGTGGTAGTAAGAAGTGACCATATGCCACTTTCTAAGGTACTCTCTTCTCAAGGTTTAAGTAATGTCTCTCCAAGGATCAGTAGGTTTTCCATGCAATTGTTGGACTTTGTGTATGAGGCAGAGTATGTTCCTGGTGCAACAAACAGAATTGCTGATTTTTTGAGTGGCTTTCCCTTACCCAATAAAGATGCAGATACTAATGAATGGCATGTGTATAGTGTAGCCCTGGTAGCCATGGAGGATTTTCAGAGCATAGTTCATGTAGTTCATGAGGGGTGGGCGACATCATTCCTACAGGATAAATGTTTAAGGGTCATCAAAGAAAATGTCATAAGAGAATGGGTGGAGAAACAGTGCTTACAAAATGATTGTGTTCCTTTTTGGGAAGTAAGAGTTGACTCATCTGTGGAGCAAGATTTTTTGATGAGAGGTGGCAAACTGGTTCCTCCCATGATATTAAGAGAAACCATGGTTAAATTGTGTCACAAAGGACATTTTGGGCTCACTGTGCCACTAGATTCAAGCTAGCCTGGCTGATGAGAGGTGATACCCTGAAACCGGTCCCAGGATATTTGTTCCTGGTCCAGGGCGGACCTAGCTTGGCAGTTTGGGCTGGACTTTTCCCATGAGAAGCAGGGTCAAGACTGATTTGCATATAGCTGGGTCTAAACTGGTGAGCAAAAACCGATGGATTACATTTTTGTAATTTTTTTTTAGGGTTTTATATAGCGCGAACTTGACCCGAAGATATCGGGTATCAGAGCGCTTTACATAGCACCAGGTTCGTTACACAAGGATACGTTCATTTTTGTTAGGCAGGGGGAGATTAAGTGATTTGCCCAGAATCACAGGATGTTGAGCATCGCTGCCGAGACTCGAATCCGGTCCCCCAGCTTTGACGCCGACCGCTCAAGCTGTAAGGCTGCATCCTCTCCCCAATTTAACCCAGATATCTTGACTGGGGGTGAATGTTTGATTTGTTCTGCGTGCCGTCTATCATTTGTATGTCTTCTGACCTACGAGAAACGCAGCACACACATGCATGCCTCACTAGCACGCCTTGTAAGCAATAAGACCGACCACAATGAAGATCTCAGAGACATGCTGGGGGTCCAATGCTGAGGTCTCGCTGAATCAAGAAGGGCTCCCAGTTTGTTTCTCTGCAGACCTCTTCATCATGCAGCCCATAAGGGAACCTGAAGAGTGAGGTATGAACAGAGTTGCCTGTCTACAAAGACTAATTAGAAACTTTACCCTTAATGGTGAGACTGTTGGGCTTCATAGCCTCCTGCATTATTCTTGCGACAAATGCCAGTTGGCTTATGAGGGCCCTAAAGTGAGACCTGAATTTTCAGTAGGCACAGCATCAGGCGAATCGCTCCAACTTGGTCCAGATCTCTTTTCCTCTGCTGAAACCATTGTAAAATGCATCACACTTGTGGTGAAACAGATTAGTGTGTATTCTTTCTAAATGACTACAAAGATTATAAATTGCTTTTTTCCCCATAAGAAAAGAGTGCAGAAATAACAAAAGGCTGACTATTACTTCCCAAGGGTATTTTAGCTTAGGGAGAATCAGAATGTGGTGTTGCTAAGCAGTTAGACTGGACCTAACATCACATACACATTTCCTAAGATACCAGTCACACCAAATAACCAAGTGCAATTGTGAGTAATCAGCTGGCATCCCATCTATTTCCTAGCTGTTGCACCAAGCACAAATTGGGGGTGGTATGTTCTTTTTAGATACGTATAGAAGCGGATGTGAAACTTATAAACAATTATCTTTTTCCAAGCCTTCTTATTAATCTGACCAACAAATGTGAAGGTGATGCTGCCTTTATGCTGATGCATACCCTAACTGAAGCAAGATAATGAAAGATAAAACAAATATAGTCATCAAAGATCTGCTAAATTGGAGCCATTGAGGGTAATATTTCTCTACTCGCACATTGGTCTACAGGATTACAAATATCTATCTATATGCATAGACTAATATGATTCTTTTAAAGTCTCAAAATGTTTCTGTCATTTTACAGACCACTAGATTTCAGGAATTAGCCAGGCCACACACACAGCAGCTAGGCCCATATCCAATTCACAGACAGGTGAAAATCAGAGTGATCTCACTACCCTCACTCCTCCTGAGCACAGGCAGAAATCTGTCTGGTTCCCACATTTTCCCACAACATCAATGTGAGTACATTAAAATGAAGACACTAAGTACATTTATGCACTTTGCACAAATGCTCACATTCACCATTTACTTAAAGTGGCGTACTATGGGAGTGAAGCAATCACATCCAGCTCACACTCTCTAGAATCTATCACATAAAGTTTTTCCCAGTGATGAAACTAAAGTGAATAGACAAAAAATGGTTCAGTTGTGTGGGTACTAGTAATGGGTACACTTTGGGTTTTTACTGTTTTCAGAGTTGTGTCTCTTTTAACAGGTGCCTCTGAACGTCAAGGAATTTGCTACTCTAGGACAGATCCTGGTAAGTACCTGAAGCCTCGCCTCCAGCCCTAGATAATTTAACTCTGCAAGAAGCCTATGCCTTAAACTCCTGAACAGAAATGCACAGGAATTTCTCAACATGTAAATGTCCCAGAAAATAGCTCAATTTCCATGAGAATGCTTCAATCTTTGCAACACCACATAGAAGTATGTATGATGTACATGAGCAAATACATATTTTGCTACTCTCAAAAATAGTTTTGTATTCATAAGAGGATTGGGTCCAACAAATATTTTCATACAAGTAAATATACGAGCAATGCAGGGTAGGTAGAGAGTGAGCATCATAGTGTTGGAATGCCACCTACATTTGTCAATAAGGATATGTACATTCTGTGGGTATACACAAACATACCTGACCCATTCACAACTTGAAAATGGTTAGAGATTTCCTCATGTCAAGGTCAGGATTAATCTCATTCCAGGGTGGGGAGAGAGTACCCCTAATCCCCGCCCAAAAAAAATAGAAAAATAATTAGCAGTACATTTGTACTTGCTTGTTTTGTTTGTCAAAATGTAGAAGTGTATACCCTTACATGTTAAAAAAGGAATTTGATAAAATCTTCCAGGTGTATATCTAGAACCCTGCTACTGTCTCAGTTTCAAGGTGTTACCTGGAAAATGTTTGTGAATTCTATAAAGTTGGGAATGTGCACCAAATTGAGGTCCGATTTTTTTTTTTTGCACTGATCATATGCCACATGCTAAAGACTACATACTCCAATCCAGAGTATGACACGGTAAATCCCTAACCCCTTAAGCATTGTTAACAAATTAAGGCTAACAAAAACAATAATCTCTCGAGGAGCCCAGGAACCAGTACCCGTCCAAAGAAAATTCGTATTCACCAGAATGGAATGGAGAAGCTCCAATATAGCCCTTACCAAAACCAGTATTAATTTCAACCCAATGATAATTGTGCATCACTCAAACAGAGCTAATGAACAGCAACGAGGGCAGCCTATATTGAATCTGGAAATCTTAGCCACCCAACAAGATGTGTTCACCAGTCAAAAGGAAACTTTAATTGCATATTTTCCAATACCGTAAGTGCAATTTACAATTGGAAATTGGATGTGGAGTGACTTAAAATGGCATTTTATTTCAGATCTAAGGGTTTTGTCAGTGTGCAAAAATCTTTTGAATTCAGCTTATAGGATCAATGTACCATACCATGAGAGGAAACAACCCTTTACAGTGCAATGCATTGACCAGATTAATATTCAGCTGATCATGTATACAGAGAATATAACACTCAGATAGTTACACCTCCACAGTAGTGACTTCTGATGCTCAAGCAGTCTTCAAATCCTTCTTAGAACTACCGTAACAGTACTAATCTCTTAGATGAAGTAAATACGACATGAGACCTATTCTGAACCTTGACATATATTCTTCTTGTACCCGGTAAGTCACAGACTCAATTAAGGTTTATTGAGCAGGCAATATTTCGATCCCTTGTTCTATTAGTTTAGAGAAAGTGAGATGTGCTGGACATCTGAAAAAGCAGAGTCCTTGGATTGGAAAGATTAAAGATATCCGGACATAGCAGAAAAAAGAGGAGGTCTAAAACGTGAATGTTCTCATAAAGCTACACCATAACATGTTATATATCATGGAGCTACTAGCACCCCTGCAATTGATAGAAAAACAACTACAGCATTCAGCTCAGAGATTCTATCCTATCCATCAGTGGCAGCTGGTGACGTGTGAAAGTGGTGAGGCGTAAACTTATTGTGGTACTGCACTGCGGCGAGCCAGCGTAGCGAGTGTGCCCAAAGAACCTACAGGGGGTTTGGAGGAGTTCTCCCCCCTAGAAAATTTTGAAAAAAGAGTGGACAAATGGTGCATTTTCAAGCAAATTTGTCGAAGGAGGAAGGTTAATAAAGCAATACAATTGAATTATTTATCATTTGAGAAATTGCCAATTTTTATGAGCTAAGGAGGACAATCATTGCGGATGGTGATGTAATCATTTGCCCATATTAAGTTTTAAACACACTGATACACTTGCTCATGCAATGCAAGCAAAAACACTCGTAGGAAGCATGGAAGCTTATGCCCAGACCCAAACTCTTATGCACACACAGTCACACTTTCAACTTTGGAGTGGCATTGCACCTTTCTGCACAGTGGAGTCTGGAGCAGAGAGAGGGCTTCTTTGGGATAGGCGCCGCTCCTTTGTCTATAATACACACTCAGTCCCTCGAGGAGAGAAAGAGCTCCCTTTTGCACATACATTGACACCTTAGATGAAAAATATCGCTCTTTTGCATGCTGAGACTCTGTCAAAAAGATAGATTTATCTTGTGACAAATTCACTGACATCATGGATAAGAAGGAACTGCTTCCTTGTGCATACCAATAACACCCGGGAGGAGTGGCAAAAATGTTCTGTGCACCCAGGAGGAGAGCTAGAATTCCTCCTGTGGATACTCTGCCCGAGGCCCATTTTTTAAGCTTACACAAATATTACACCTCCGAATAAACTCTGTGGTCACACTTCACATGCACCCAACGAACATTGTCAGCATGATACCCAAACCCAGCCACTGTAGTGGCAAAACGTAAAGGCCAAGAACTGTAAAAACGACTTTGTACAAACAGCTCGTTCGAAACAGGGCACAAGAACACTGTGAAACACAGTAAGCACTTAACATCGCCCTGTTCTATAAGAACTAATTGTGCACGCATTAAAGCCATCTCTACCTAGTCTTAAGTTAGGCACCCCGCAAATGCAACATACAGACACGCTACCTACAATAACTTTGTCTTATCACTGGGCACGTATAGCAGCAAGCATTGTATGATGCACACAATTGTACACTGTAAATTGTAAATATATTTATATAGCACGCACGACCCCTGCCGAGGCTAATTCAGGCTTTTTAGGCGAGTAGCTCACTATTCCGGAACACCAATCCCGCAAGTGCACACGGTACGTCGCAGACAAGCTACGAACCAACAATTAAATATGCAGACGGTAGATGTGCGTCACTCACAGACAGACGGACTCAGAAAAACACACAAAAGTGTGCTCACACTCAATGAAGGTAAGCAACACAAGTGCACATGCAAAGCACATAATGTATACATTGCAAGCAAGCACATTACGGAAGTAATGAAGACATATGAGGGGCCTAAAATGTTTAAAAATATAAAGCAAAATCCCCAAGCAGGACAGAATGAATAACGGGTTCTCTGTGGCCGGGATGAAAAACGATACCGACAACCTGACCGCCACCTGGGAACACGGAGACCAATCATGTTCCAAGTGAAAAAGGAGTTATCAGGCAGCAGAACTTGATAATTTAGTGAGGAGACAGAACATTGTGTGGGGATCAACTGTAATGTATTTGAGACAACACATCTGTAACATTTATTGAGGCATGGAAGAGAGAACGAGGTAATTTTCAGATATACAACAGTCAACAGACCACGTTGGAAAATCCCTGGTATTGTACTTCAGCCATCTTGTTGCTGTATGTGCAGTTATCAAAGAAGTAGCTGGGATTGTCTACCTTACAGTAAAATAATCTGTTTCTGTTATCTGCTGAACAAATTGACAGCTAGTGACTTTTACTCCACCCTGACTTCGCTATTAGAACAATAGAATGTTGGTAGCTCGGCTGTCCCCAGAAGGGTGGTGCAGGAAGGGAACTATTGTGCTAGATAGGTTATGTTTACCTCAGATATCTATGAATACATACAACTTTCCTTAAAAAAAAGTCTTGTTTGCGCTATAAAAAACTAAAAAACAAAACAACAAAAAAATATATAACTTTAAAAAATGCCCGCCAGGGCCTTACCTGGGCTGGTGAACTGCCAACTCCTGAGTTTACTTTATATTATTTATTTATATGCTCTTTCTAATAACCTTTAACCTCAGAATAAAACAACACCCCAGCTGTCCAATCTTTTACAGCTTTTGTTCAAACTTTATTTAGCACTTTCAATAGTAGTGCATCTACTCCATGGGTAGGTAGATGACCATTTTATTATTCTCACAAACACTTTGGCATACCCGTGTATTTGCCAAATGTTAATAAAACATTGGCAGCCCCTGCTCCCTCTTTTACATCCCACCCCTCATTCTTATTGATATAAACTGCAGCCTTTTTGGCGTTCAGTTCATTGGGACCTGTGGAAGGGTCATGTGAGCCAATGAAAGACTACATAGCCATCTGTAACATCGATGCACACTCCTTGCGTTGGTGCAATAAAAGCGACAACTTCTGCAGGGTACACTAATGTTACCAGGCGACAACAACATGCTTCATTAAAAGAGCATAGATGTAATGTAGGATTACAAATGGCAGCGCCAAAACAAACCTTTCCTCGCAATACTGGGTTACTCACACAAAAAAATGTACCAGCCATGAAAAATGAGGCTTGTTAGTGTAGCAAATGGATGTCTCTAGGACCTAATTTGGACAAAAACATGATGTTCCGGCTCCTTAATGAAATACATCTTTTCTCTTTACATGTAGCGTGGGTGGGGTGAGAAGCCCTCCACTCTCTGATTGACATGGAGGGTTAGCGATACCAGGCTTGTTATTTAAACGCCCGGGGCTAACTTTGCCTCCACGCCATCAGGGGGTGGAAACTGGGCCCTGAAGCTAGGTCTTTGCCGAGCTGATGACATCACAGCCTTCAGGGATGTGAGGTAGTCAGCCCGGCAAACAGTTAGGCTTCTTTGGGACCGCCCGGGGAGCATGCAAGGAGAGTCAGTCACAACACGTGACATGCATCCAGACCCCGCAAAGGCCACTGTCACGGCAGTGGTATTGTAGTGTAGTTTCTATATCCCTGATAGGCTCTGCACATTGGAATAACATACACTATAGATTTGACATAGTACTAAGGTCAGTATGTCTCTATCGAGTATATTAAACTTAATTACTTGTCTGTGCCAGCTAACTCAGAGGTCACTAGAAACTTCTCGAATATACAAGAAGGGATTAGTCTCCGACAACCGCATAA
Organism: Triturus cristatus; assembly: GCF_964204655.1. Taxonomy (NCBI): domain Eukaryota; kingdom Metazoa; phylum Chordata; class Amphibia; order Caudata; family Salamandridae; genus Triturus; species Triturus cristatus. The sequence continues at coordinate 1,472,629,266 of NC_140590.1, forward strand.
ACATGACAACTTTGTTTCCTTTTAGAATCGGAACAGTCTCAGAATCGTGGAAACAATAGATAACAGCTTCACTCAGTCAATCGTGCATGCTTCGTTTCTACAGAGTTGCACAGAAATAGAGAGACGGGCGTTTCAATAAAAGGGTTTATTGAACAGTCTTATTTCTCATGCAATAGATATGAACTGCTACAATCGTAAGACAGACTGCGAAGTACAATATGTACAAAGTTAGCAGTAAGATGAAATAACATTGCAATGGCATGGTTTATAGCTATGACATATATTATTCAAAATACATACATAAATAACATAAGCTAAAATGTGATACTCATCTGATGCTTCTAAATTGTTCTACCCCAGTGTACCTAACCTAAGTGCAGTGCGAGGTTTGAAGTAGGTGCCATTTCTAAAGTATAGCTAGCTATATCTTAGTTTAGCCAAGAGTTGCCAAAGGTTTCTCTAAGTTCTAGTCAGCTCCATACCTTAGAATGAGAGAGGTTGGAATCTCTTTTCTGGACTCGATAGTCTAACCCCGCTGCAAGGGAAGTCAGAGAGCACTGGAGCTGGATTCTCTGCGCGGAGGATGGCAGCGTCAGGTCAGTGCATCAGTCTGGAACTCGATCTCCTTCCAAACTTGCCGTGGCGAACCGCGTAGTCTGGGTTGGATCGAATCCTCCGGGAACCACAATTTACCGTGAAGGTGTCTAGGAATGTTAGTATTGATGTAAAAGTTGGACAGAAGAACGTCATGAATGAACCCCTAAGGAATAGATGTTCATGCATACTTAATGAGTTCTTGGAGAAATCAATATTCAAGCTGAGGGAAATTCCTAAAGGCTTAAGGGTCTGGTTTTCCAAGAATTCGTTGTGACATGGATGGACGGATGTAGGTGGCCATGCCTGTATTTGGTTTGTACTGACAATGTCTAAGGGCCGGATTTCTATGTCCAAATAAGGGCAATGTGAATTGTACCTATATAAGTGCATAAATCGGGAAACCTACATACGGAATCTGAATCTGCACACAACAGTATTGGTGAGTGGGCAGACAGTGCCCTGTGTTCACTACTGGCAGTGTATATATTATTTGGAAGACTGCCAAAAAAACGGGTATTTTTTTGTGATATAAAAAATGAGCATTGAGCACTTTTGTTGAATGTAATGGGGGTGGAGCCCCGACGCCCTCGGAGAGAAACCGCCACTGCTATTCAGACAAAGAAAACCATTCCATGGATCTGCAATATGGTGTGAGCAAAATCCCACCGATAGATGCTAAAAAGGTCTTGAGTTGCCAGAAAGGAACGTAAAGGAAACAGGTTAATAGCCAAATCAGTGTCATCTCAAAGTCCAAACCAATGTTGCAACAAATGGGACAAAGAAACTTCTTACCCCAAGACCCAATCACATTGTTGCCAGGATAATGGTTCGACTTTGCACATTTCTTTATCAAGAACATTCACAAAATGAAACTAGACTGATCCCATTCTGATACATTATACACTGCCATGACACTCGAGCCCAAATCATTGTGGTGAGTTGGCAGGAATTCTCCACAATACATAGCTGATTGGATTGCTGTCTTCGTGATTAATGGAAACTTTTGTAACACTAGTATCTTGCGGGTTCCAACTTCCTAATATTTTCCTTGATCTACCCGTATTTACTAATGACCTTAAAATAGATTAGATTTTAAAAGTACAAGAAAAACCTTCAGTTAATCCTTCTGACCTGAACAGCTTCCACCAAAGGAAATGATGGACGGAGTGTTGAACATTGCAAGCACTCACCCCCAGTCAACTGATCTGGGTTTAATCCATCACTGTTCTTTAGCCCACTCTGCCACCCCAGTTCAGACATGGCCATATGCAAATTAGTCTGACCCTGTGAGCCATGGGAACAATCCAGCCCGAACTGCCAAGCCATGTCTTCCCTGGACCGGAAACAAGCTTCCTAGGACCGGTTTCTGGCATTTCAGCCGTCTTCAGCCAGGCTTGCTTGAATCCAGTGGCAAAGTGAGCAAGGGACTCACGTCTGAGCATACCCTGCCAACTTATGGCGAACAAAGCAAAAACCAAAGGAAATGATGGACAGAGTGTTGAACATTGCAAGCACTCACCCCCAGTTAACTGATCTGGGTTTAATCCATCACTGTTCTTTAGCCCACTCTGCCACCCCAGTTCAGACATGGCCATATGCAAATCAGTCTGACCCTGTGCCTCATGGGAACAATCCAGCCCGAACTGCCAAGCCATGTCTTCCCTGGACCGGAAACAAGCTTCCTAGGACCGGTTTCTGGCATTTCAGCCACCTTCAGCCAGGCTTGCTTGAATCCAGTGGCAAAGTGAGCAAGGGACTCACGTCTGAGCATACCCTGCCAACTTATGGCGAACAAAGCAAAAACCAAAGGAAATGATGGACGGAGTGTTGAACATTGCAAGCACTCACTCCCAGTCAACTGATCTGGGTTTAATCCATCACTGTTCTTTAGCCCACTCTGCCACCCCAGTTCAGACATGGCCATATGCAAATCAGTCTGACCCTGTGCCTCATGGGAACAATCCAGCCCGAACTGCCAAGCCATGTCTTCCCTGGACCGGAAACAAGCTTCCTAGGACCGGTTTCTGGCATTTCAGCCGTCTACAGCCAGGCTTGCTTGAATCCAGTGGCAAAGTGAGCAAGGGACTCACGTCTGAGCATACCCTGCCAACTTATGGCGAACAAAGCAAAAACCAAAGGAAATGATAGACGGAGTGTTGAACATTGCAAGCACTCACCCCCAGTCAACTGATCTGGGTTTAATCCATCACTGTTCTTTAGCCCACTCTGCCACCCCAGTTCAGACATGGCCATATGCAAATCAGTCTGACCCTGTGCCTCATGGGAACAATCCAGCCCAAACTGCCAAGCCATGTCTTCCCTGGACCGGAAACAAGCTTCCTAGGACCGGTTTCTGGCATTTCAGCCGTCTTCGGCCAGGCTTGCTTGAATCCAGTGGCAAAGTGAGTAAGGGACTCACGTCTGAGCATAACCTGCCAACTTATGGCGAACAAAGCAAAAACCAAAGGAAATGATGGACGGAGTGTTGAACAGCTTCCTCTACATCACAGGCAAAAAGTCAGTAAGCTACAGATTACAATGCAACTGAAGACTTATCTTTAGAAATTATTTGTTTGAGTCAGGTACAGAGCCGTTCTGCACATTTTATCTTAGTAGGCTGACAATGTTCTGCTGTACATCACAAATGCCATTGAGTGGTGTTTTCCACCTTCCAGACCAGATAAAGGAGTTTGGAATCCAGGTCATTATGGAAAAAAAGGGGAAAAACAGTTCTTTACTCATAGTCATATAGATGGTCATTCGAAATTACCCATTGGCTGCATTCAATACAGTGAATCACCAAATGAGGTTTTGGGGGTGGGCAGAATGCTCTCCTCCCTCAGTCTCTTTGAGGTGGTGGTAGGGTCCGTTAGCAAAGGGCATCAGGATTGGCCTGGGGGCGCAGGGGCAGGTTACATGGGTTCTTAGGGACATGACATTTAGGTTTGGATGCCATATTAGATTTGGGACAGTCCAGCTGACAGGGACAGTTGTTGATTTACCTGGTTAATATCTTTAGTGGCTTTACAAGGTTTAGTCTTGACATGCTGTGGTTTCACAATGGCCCTCAAGCATAGTGTGAGACAGGCCCTGCAAATATTGAAGAATGCAGGCAGGATGGATTTATTAGCCCACAGAACCCTGCAGCAGGCAGGTGGTCCACGGGTAGAGTGCCTGAACAGGAGGATGTCAGGCAGTGTGGCAGCTGCCGTCATGGCTTGCTCATCACTGGCCCGCAAAAGTCATCATAGTGGGATGAGTGAGGGGCAAGGATTTGGCAGTATGGCAGGCTGGCCGTCTGAGGCCGTAATGCTCTGCTGTGCTACATGGAGCGGTAGGTGGCAGAATGTGGCCTGTGGGTCTCGAGGCGTTACCAGAGCCTATGTGTCTGCTTTGCGATGGGGGTGCTTCTGGGAGGGGAACAGGAAGAGGAACTGTGGATGCGGCAGCTGTATGCACTACTGGCATTTGGCAAGAGGGAATGCGTAATGCAGTGGCGTGAGCCCTTTCAAGAGGCCTTCACATTTTTTGGGAGGGATCCTGGGGGATGTCAGGCGGTTGGCGACTGGGGAGGTAGTGGCTCCACCGTACGCGGTGTCCATGCTGCAGCAGCAGCGGCCAGAGACTGCGGTGCCACCTCTCTGCCACATGGGGGCCCGAGTCACGTGATTGTGGGAGGTGCAGTGAATGATTCTCAGGGCCTGCCACTGGACTTGTCTAGTCAATGGAGGTAGGCCGTCCTTGTTTAGCAGGAAGGGGATGGGGAGAGTAAGGAGGGAGGAGGAAAGTATTTCGTCTAACAGCAGCTGCGCATCAAGCATTTGTGGAGGCAGGATGGAGGGGAGAAGAGGCTCAAGGCATGTTTGAAGATAGGAATGTCCAGAGGCAGAATCAATTGGTGACACCTGGAGTCAAAGGCAATTTGGGTAATGTTGTTTATAGTGGCAGAATACAGCTATTCAGTCGATGAATTCAATTGGCCAGGGAGCTTTGACGGGGAAATGCGATGTAAAGTTAGCTTTCTATTTATTGCCAGTTCATCCTGAGGATTATGAGTTGTTGGGCGTACAGTTTGGAGGCACGTTTTTTGTGAACAAGGCTTTGCCTATGGGCTGTTCTGTTTCATGTTCGTTCTTTGAGACTTTTAGTACCTTCTTGCAGAAGATTTTTACACACCTGGCAGGTAAGGAGGTCATGACCCACTATCTGGAAAATTTCATCATGGTTGGAGCACCCCAGTCAAAAGAATGTCAGGAGAGCTTTTTGCTGTTCCAGGAGTTGATGAAGGCTGTGGGTGTTCCTTTGGCACTGGATAAAACAGTGGGACCAGTGCAGGTTGTGACGTTTTTGTGCATCGAGTTGGATTCGGGCATGATGAAAATGAGGCTGCCTGAGGAAATGAAGCAGCGTTGTACAGAGCTGCTAGATAAGATGACGGTCAAAGCCAAGGTTAAAATGAGGGACATACAGGTTTTGCTTGGTCATTTTGATTTTGTGTGCAGGGCTGTCTGAGCTGGTAGGATGTTTTATAGGAGGCTGGGTTGGGCCCTGGCTGGCACATCCCCCCACACCACTGGGTGAGCCTAAAAGTGGGAACGTAGGAGGATTTGCACATTTGGAGAACATTCCTCTGTGAATGAAGTAGTATTCCCATGGCAGAAGTAGGGATACAGATGAAGTGGTCAGTCAAGCTGTTTACAGACACAGAAGGCGGCCATAGTTTCGGAATATTCTGGCAGGGATGGTGGTGTGCGGAGGAATGGTCAAAACCATAGAAGAAAGGAGAGTGGGGGGGTATTGCTTTCCTGGAGGTTTTTTCCGCTGGTGGTTGCAGTTTGTCTATGGGGGTGCCGATTTGCAAACACAACAGTCCTTTTCAAAGTGGACAACATGGCCGTAGTGAGCACTGTTAACCGCCAATCTGCACAGGATCCAAGGGTTTGGAAATTCTTGTGTTTCTGTTTTGGAGTGTTTGCATACAAATGTCACTTACAAGGCGTAACATATTACTGGAGTCAACAATATTGCTGACTCACTCATTTTCAGTGGACAAGGTTACGTGGACTTGCACCATGGGCTGCTGAGACTAAGACGGTGATACCGGCTATTTATGGTCAGTGGGTGTCAGCGCATAATGCAGCTGATATTCGGGTTGCCGTCTACTGTTAAAGCACATGGGCTGGCTCGGGCGAGTTTGTGCAGTCAGGGTTATGGAGGTTGTCAGTTCAAAGATTCAAATGGGGATTCGTTGGCAAGACGTCAGGACACTTGCGGTGCAAGCATGAATCCCGAAATCAAAAACTGACCATTTGGGCAGGGGCAGCTGCGTGACAATGAAAGCATATGCGGATGCGGAGGTCTGTCCTCAGGAATGGTTAGTGGCAATTTGCAGGCAGGGTAGGGGATGTGCCAAGGTTTTTTCGGCATGAGGATGGGAGGTGTTTCCTAGCATTGCAAGTCCTGGGGGTTATGCGGAGATCGTTGGTTGGTTTGGGTTATCGTCCACAGGATTTTGGGACCCACTCATTTAGGATTGGGATGGTGATGGAGGCAGACCACAGGGGTTGGACTGTGGCTGAGATTAGGCATGTGGGCCTCTGGTGATCCAACTGTTATCAGTGCTATTTGCGGTTGGGCTACGTTTTTCATGATTTGCACAAACAGGATACCTTTTCTCCTAGGTTACATTGCGGTCCTGAGAGAGGACATATTGAGGCGTGGTTCTTTGGGCACTCCTTCGTGAAGTAGGCAGCGAGGCATGCCGATGCCAGGAGAGGAGATCATCATTTGGGACTGCCTGATACATGGTACAACTGAAAGGGTTTGGTACAAGGGCATGAGGAGGCAAAAACTGTTACCCAAGCTACATTACCTAGTGAAGGGCTGCCCTTGCACCTGGGAGAAAATGATCTTGTTAAGTTAAAAGGTTTGACACTAGTGAAGAGCATGAAACAGGATATGTTGAATATCAAGGGGTCATGGTCTGGTACAACGGTTATTTTGACTGAGTTAATGCCGAGAAGAGTTTGGTGGGGTGCTAAGAAACCTGGGGCACTCAACATGACACGTACGAAATGCAACAGAGATCTGCTGAAGTTTTGCAGTGGGGAAGGTCTGATGTTTGTAGAGCACTCAGATATCCAATATGAGTCAAAGGAGTATTTTTGTGAGGATGAGGTACATCTGTCCATATTTAGGGTAGAGCTCTATTTGATGCAAGTATGGAGCATTTTGGCAGACATACTGCATTTACCAGTGTGAATGTAAGTTTCCTTGTTGGGGGCGACGTACAAAAGAACTCAGGAGGTTTTCTGGTGGCGGTCTAGTACACAACTTTAAAAGTTATTCAAGAAAACGTTGAGACCCAGTCGAAGTTTCGGGGGAGGTGGGAGTTTATGAATGGAATGAGATGGAAACAGTGCTGTATGCATGAGGGTGGATGCGGGGAGTTTTGAGTGAGGAGAGCTGTGATTGGATTTTGGTTGGTTTCGTTGGGAAGGGTTGCTTAGGGGAGGGGGGAGGAGGATATGGATAGTTATTAAGATGTATGGTTAGGCCAGGTTGATTTAGTATGTAAGGCCTAGAGATAAGGTTTGGGTATTAAAGTGTGTGCACCTGTTTCATTAAAGCAGCCTTTTCCACACTATTACATAATCAGTCGTTTTTGAAAACGCAATCCTGCCTGATTCCTGTGAACACTACAAATGTATGCTTAGGAATTAAAAGCACTACTTTGTTTACATCTTTCCCTTTGGACTGTGCCCAGCTATAAAAATGAAGGACTGGGGGCCATTAACATTTCCTACACAGTAGTCGATCTTCCAAGGATCGATTACTCTCACTACAGTTTAAATAAGACCTTTAGACATAAATACACAGATGTTCAGGATCCGCACTAGAGGTTTCGCTGCCTTACGTGGAAATTCCTTAGTAGTCCACACCTTGAAGATAAACAACCTGGTGGTATGGCAGATGTCTTTGAAAAAGGCAAACCTTACCCCAGCAATCTGGCAACTCTGTTACGACTGCTAGACTGAAATATACATTTTTTCAATGTTAAATCTGATGCCAAAGTGTTTGTACTTACTTAACTTATAGAAGTTAGCTAAGTAAAATGAAATAAGGTCTAATGTTTATGTTTTTTTAAAGAAGCACTTTAATTGGACAATTTCCAAGCCCGTCATTAAAAAAACATTATGGAAAGTACATACCCACTGCTCCTTACCACCAGAAAATATAATTTAATTGGCATTTTAGAATACTCAATTTCTGCGCTGAACTAACATGGTTATACATTGCGTGGTACAAGTGGCAAATTTCATAGTTGTGCCAATTAATAGAATGTCTTTTGCCGTCATACCTCTTCATTTTTACTATTTCCTATTCACCAAATAGACTGGTATAGCAATGAAATGTGTTCTTTAATGAAAGAGTGCAGTTAAATAAATCATAAAAATGTTACTGCACTTACCCCTACTCATTTTCCTCCAATATTCAAAATAAATGGCTTGAAACCTATTAAAAAAACAGACAATAGAGGAGATTAAAGGTGAATGCACACATCCAGTCAGCAAATAGGAATTTGCACATATCCACACTTGGCTATAAAGATGCGCCACTTATTTATAAATATGGGGAAATTAACAATTTTTCTTTACTCAAAAAGTTATTTGCGCTAGTAGGCCACTTCTGTCTGTAAAAAAACCTAACTCATATTCTCAAACTGGGTATGTACATATTTCAGTACTCCCACTACCAGCACCGTACACCTTTGAATAGCAGAATTTTGTAGCATTAAGCGTCTGGCACATAAAAACAATACCTCACCGATGTAATCTAAAGAGGAAGAATAAAAACTCTGGGTGTTACAGGTAAACCTCCACATAATAGCACTTACATCCAAAAAAATGTTGATAGACACTCAATACAGACGAAGACAAAAAGAAACAAGCATTTGCAATGCAATAGGTCTCGCATTTACGCAAGTTTATGCTATTGGCATTGTAAATGACATTGCCTTTTATTTATGTTGTAAAAACCAAAACATAAATAAAAGGCATTGTCATTTACAATGCCAATAGCTCAAACTTGCGTAAATGCGAGACCTATTGCATTGCAAATGCTTGTTCCTAATTATCACATCTGAGAGCACTGACAGATATGTACGTCCAGGGTAGGGGGTAAGCTGCACAAAAACCCTTCTGTTTTATTTATTAGCCCACAATTCTGCACCACCTACAATAGGAAGGAACATAGGCTACATTTAGGGTGTATATGACAACTGACTTGCCTATTGGTTAACTAAGGGCATTGTCATCGATTCAGTGCTGGTGAAGACATTTTCTAAATTCATATTTAAAAACTATCACTTTCAATAAGTACTCTTCAATGCGCTTTTATGATCTGTTGAAAAAAATGTGCTAAATAAATTTGAGTGTTGAAGAGACTTTGGAATTTTTTTAGATGACTTTTTTGCACGTTGTACATGGCAAATATTTTCACGAACTCGGCTCGTGCACAGCTCTTGGGCTGAAGCTGCGCTTGGCTCGGCTCGGGCTTGGCTCTCTCAGTTAATTTGCCGACTCGGGCACATCTAGTTTTAGCCTTATCCCAGATACAGGTACCGAGGTTCCTACTCACAAACTGAGTGCAACAAAACTATGAATAAATTATAAAAACAATGAAAGCCACCCCACTGCCTCACCCCTTACCGGACACTTCACTGAAGAAAGATTTCCACAGTGGTGACACGTGTACCCACGGCGACGCTGCAAAGTTCGGCTGCTTTGAAGACTTTCGTCCAGTGTGAAGGTTTTTTATAGGTTCACAGCCGTAAAGAAGTCTAGGGCTGTGTCTGCTGAATGCTGGCGGTACTGACCCAGCCTGAATCGCCCGGGGACGCGTGTAGGTTTCCAAGGAATTTTTGTTTACTGCTGCGCTGTGAAAGGCGTTAATGGAAGGGGTTGTGTGGTGCCCGAGGAGGATTCTTAGATCTTAATCAGAAAAGCCTCACGCACGCACACCCAGACAGACTTAGATAGAGTGGCACAGACATCCATGCCCATGCACTTTCAAAGAAATACACAAACCCGCACACTCAGCTAGAAGGGAATTCACACACAGAGGCGGCCAAAAAGATCACATTATGGACTTGGCCCATTTAGAGGTGCTGGCAATGGTAAAATCGACCGAAAATTATGTTTTCACTAAATGTAAACGCAGGTACGTAGCTTCAGATGGGCTGTATGGGGCGGGACACCCCCTTATGATTTCTCAGTCCGGTCATGCTGCTGAAAATAAAGATACACAATACCATCACAAAACACATGCCAGCAGGGGATGGGGAGGCGGTCAGGCCGGGGGCACCCACCTTCCTGTGCAACCGCAGCTGGCCGGTAAGGATCGCCAGCAGGGGAGGGTCAGGCTCGTTACACTCACGCACACATGCCAGCACGGGGTGTCAGGCCGATCACGCGCACATGCCAGCAGGGGGTGTCAGGCTCGTTCACACTCACGCACATGCCAGTTGGGGGCGTCAGGCTCGTTCACACTCACGCACATGCCACAGGAGGGTGTCAGGCTCGTTAACACTCACGCACACATGCCAGCTGGGGGGGGCGTGTCAGGCTCGTTCACACTCACACAAGCTAGCAGGGGTCTGCCGGGCTCGTTCACACTCACTCACATATGCCAGCAGGGGGGTGTCAGGCTTGTTCACACTCACTCCCACATGCCAGCAGGGGGGTGCCAGACTTGTTCACACTCACTCACTCACGCCAGCAGGGGGGTGCCAGGCTTGTTCACACTCACTCACACAAGCCAGCAGGGGTGTGCCAGGCTCGTTCACACTCACTCACACATGCCAGCAGGGGGTGTCAGGCTTGTTCACACTCACTCCCACATGCCAGCAGGGGGGTGTCAGGCTCGTTCACACTTACTCACACATGCCAGCACGGGGTGTCAGGTTGAACACACGCACATGCCAGCAGGGGGTGTCAGGCCGATCACTCTCACATGCCAGCAGGGGGCGAGGAGGGTGTCTGCCGGGGGCACCCACCTTCCTGCGCAGCCGAGGCTGGCCGGCAAGGATCGCCAGCAGGAGCATTTTGAGCAGCAGAGCCGTGTGTGCTCCATCCTTGTGGCTGTGCGAGGGCTGCTCTCTGCTGAGGGTCACCAAGCAGTGCGGGGCTACGCGGGGAAGATGCACAAGGTAGTCAAAGGGGGGAGGAAGGTGACTTAAAGGGCAGGGAGGAAGACAAGAGGGGGTCGAAGAGGAGGCAGGGAGAGAGCTGTGAGGGAGGAAGAGAGGGGGCCACAGTGGGCGGGAGAACCTGAGCGCGGGCTGAAACGTCAGAGGGAGGGAAAGCGAAAGCACGCCATTCGCGCGTTGAGGGAGACGAGTACGCGTGCACTGGCTGGGGGCGGCTGGTGTGTGTGTGTTTGTTGGCGCAGGACGCGTAGAACTCAGCGAGGCAGGCGCTGCTGGAGTTCAGCAGGTGAGAGCAGGCCGAGTCGGAGTCCAAGATGACCAGCGGGTCTTCCCAGCAGTACATGCCGGCCCAGCGACTGCGAAATGTTCGTCGTTGCTTTGAATTGCGCTTGCGTTAGTGGTTTGCCAACCAGGCACTAGGACCGGGGGCTCATGTCGATGTGTTTAGCTGCCCGGGGGCTGCCCCCAGGGTAGCCAGCAATGTGGGTGGCTGGCCCACTTTGGATCACACTCAGGCAGGACTGCCCCTGAGTTTTCTCCCCTCGCTTTCCCCTTCAGCCAGACCGGGTTTCCCGACGGCAGGAATCACAGATCCTTTATCCTGTTCCTGGGGAGGGGGGGGGGGGGTGATAGCACGACGGCCTAGGGGTGCAAGGCACACTGCACGCGTTGTGTAGAGCAACACAGCAGAATGGCTAGAGCGTGGGACTTTGAAGCTGGGGAACCCAGTTTGAGTCTCGGCACCGACCCTCAAACATCTGGTGATTCTGAGCAAATCGCCTAGCTCCCTGCGCATAAAAAGGAATTACGCTTGAATGAAGAAGGCAGTATAGGGCGCCCCAAGCACCAACCCTCCCGTTCACTTGGCACTATTAGCGGATGTAGCGCGGCATGTAGTATAGCGGAGCGCACATAAGGCTCGCACCTGTTTAAATGTACACATTGAAATGGCGCGAGGGGCGCAAGCACTGCAGTTCGAGTGCTAGGTAATTACCGCAGCATGTGGGTACCAAGGTACGGGTGGCGTGGGTCCATCGTACCTCTCTGGTTTGGTTCTCGTATTTTTACCGCTGCGCCATAGCCATAGTTCAGCAATTGAGAGCGGGCCGAGTCGGAGTTCAAGATGCCCAGCGGGTCTTCCCGGGAGTACATGCCGGCCCAGCCGGGGGCCCACAGGAGCCACAGCACGCGCATCTTGGCCATCATTCTACTGGGACCAGCGCTGCAGGGCCGGTCGAAGAGTTCACACAGAGAAGGCTGAGCGTGAGCTGAAACGCCGGAGGGAGGGAAAGCGAAAGCACGCCATGCGCGTGTTTAGGGACATGAGGCTGGTGAGGACTGAAGGGGGACAGGAGATGTGCACATCGTGCGTGTTCACGTGCGCGTACACAGGCTCCAATCCGCCGAGAGCCTGCGCGTGCCCATCTCCTGTCCCACTTCCGAGGCAAGTCAGCAACAATAGATCTCGCTGGCGACAGCGCTTCGCGCTGCGTTCGCCAGGCGGGACCTAAAAAAATCTGCAGTATGAACCTCGTCAACATTCACTGAATAATAGATACACCACGAATTCAAGTACCATTTTAATCTAAATAGCTTACATTTGGATCCCAGATATTTTTGAAACATGTATTTGTTGATTTAAAGTAATTTAGTTAATTCAAACACTTTTCTAATAAAACTAACCCTTTCTTGAACGGTGACTAAACATAGAAGGCTCTTTCAAGTTAACAGTAATACATTCTAAAGTTTTAGCTAATAATAAAATACATTTAAAAAGTATTTTAGTTACTAGTAAGTTAAGATCATTTGAATATGTCACTTAAAGATAATAGTCTGATTTATACAACACATCGTGCTGCATAGCCAGAATATCATAAATAATCAGTCATAATTTAGTCCGAAAGTAACAAACTTGACTTGACTTACATAACATGTGCACAAGAGATTCGTCTCAAAATTGCAGAGATAATAAACCGATTCAGTCAAAGTCAAATTATTCATCTTTAAAAGAGTCCAAATACATCTGTGAACAATGAAAGCACCTAAAGGAAGTTCCTTCCCATAGTATCTCCCAGTAGGCAGAGGTTATTTTCTTATTCAAATCCACAGACCAGCTTCTCCAAAAATGAATAAACTGGCTGACTGTGCGGCATAATGGTTTAATATATTCTTGACTCTATATGACCACATTTTCGTTTTTTGTCAGTTTTAACTGAATATCTTTGAAATTTAGTCCAGAGAGACCAGCTGTGGTATTCTATAAGGGTCAATGTTATCCCCAGTCCTACACACAAGGCCACCTTTCTTCTTTCTTTGGGAGTCCAATGTTACCTATACGCAGATGACACCCGACTAATCTGTGGGTTATCTTTTAACTGATTATTCTAGTAAACAGCCTCTCCATTCACTAAGCGCCTGTTTACTACAAAAAAACAACTCAATATGGGAGAGGGTGGTTCAGCCTGAGACCACAGGTCCATCACTTCCTTACACAAAGGTGGTTTGCAGCTCGGGCCTCTGGACGGATGCAGATATCCGCTTCGAAATGCAGGCCCTTATTGTTTGCAATACATTCCTCCTGCTACTAAAGATGTTAAAGAATCAAATACCTTATAATGAGCTACAGCCTAGGTATCAGCTATGCATGCCCTGGTCCAATAATTGGAATGCTGTTTGTCTGGCAGGCCAAGTTAAAAGTTTACATCACCTACAGCTAGTTCAAAATAACATGACTAGGCTCTTCCTAGGCGCGTTGGGGCAACTCCAGGTTTCTCATGGATTGCCAGCTCTATATTTGCTTCCCACCCACAGAAAGGCCATCATGAAAGCAATGACTATTGCACATAGGGCATTTCACACTCATACCCCACATTTTGGTTGAAAACGTTTAAGCCATGGATGGGGAGGAAACTTCAAAATACGTGCAGAATAGGAATATAGAAGTGAGACCATGAACAGAACAAATTAGTGGGTTTAAGGCAGGAGCAAGAGGGGATTAAAGTCCATATGATGAATGAGGAAGTTTCTCTCCCAATTTTCTGGCAGTACATGCCCCTCACTACTTACTCCATCTCTTTCTCGTCACCTACCTGAACCCACCCATCGGGTCCTGTATGGAGTCTATTCTCAGTATCTTCCCCACATCTGCTGTGGCCATATGCCACCAAACGGTCCCTGGGCCTGAACTGCATCATAATCTCATCTCCTCTTGGCACTCCTTTGTCCCTCAGTCTTGAGCACAGACTTCTTGTCCTGGCCTTGAGCCGCCAAATTGGTGGCAATATTTCCTCATCCCTTCCTCTGCAATCCATCCCCCCTTGCCCACTGCTGGGCTCTCCTCTTTCCCTAATGTTCAGTATTAATGGGATATGCACTGGTGAGTGGGGAACCCCAAGACCAGAGTGCATCACTTGGCCTTCCGTTACGCCCTCACTGACTCACTATTGGGATTCAGATTTCATCTGTGCTGCTGATACATGTTAAGAGAGATGGGTGCACTGCTTGAATTATTCTCAGCCACGGGTTGTTACTGTGGGACGTATATCAGCCTACCATTTGTTTGCCCACTGTGCCAATATAATAGGCAAGCCTGAACGGCCAGACCACATCTCCTCTGAACTGGAACACAACAACCCCATATTGCTTTCAGTTTTTGGGCCTCCTCAAAGAAGTACTGCTCGACTCCTATGGCCCGGTGAGCTATGGTACCTACATCTGAGCATACCAATTGCTCTTAGGGCATAACACAGAGCAGGGCATAATTTGTGCCAATGGTTGCAGGTGGGGACCACCGGCACGGATTTTAGGGGACTGACACTTATTTTTCTTTATTAAACTTTCACCCAGAGGAAGAGAGAGAGAAAATATAATAGTATGAAAGAAAGACAAAGAGAAAGACCTAACAACTGTGCAAAGCTGGAAAGCAGGGATGAAAAAGATCTTGCAAGATTGAGAGAAAGTGGCAGAGATCATCTGGTGATGGATGAAGGAGGCGTGAGGTGGAATAAACAGTAGATAGCCTTCATTTTTTACAATCCCATTATTCGTAGTAATCGTCACAGGTTTCTGAGCAAACGTCTTAGCCCCTGCTCCTATTGCTTTACAACTTAAGAACTGACCAAGACAAAACAAAAAGGGGATGCTTGAAATGCTTAAATTAATCTCACCCACTACTAATTACTCTGGTCCGCAATACAGTCCACTTTTTCTTCCCACTGTGCCATTGTGATCAACAGTGACCCTGTTATGCCTGGGTCCTAGGGGACAGGGGAGATTGCACTGCGGCTACCATGGTGAATATGTTTCGTCAAGGAAGGAAAGTCTGCACTATTGTTGTAGCCCCATTTGAAACTTTTCTGGGAGGGGCAGGAGCTTGTGAATAATGCCTTTTCTGCAATGGAGAAAAGTTTGCACTGATGCTGCCCTGTTGCATGAGAAAAAGTGTGCTGCACTGATGCGGTCTGGTAAACATAGTCCGAACCGAAGGAGGTCTGCCCCAGTTACAGGAAACCTTTACTGCTCCTCCACTCACCCAGCTTTGGGCAGCTCCTAAATGGACATTGTGCTGCTCTTGTCCTAAACATTATGCTGCTTGTCTGTCCCCATTACCCCTTTTCAACCCTGTGCTGCTATTCTGTCCCTAAACTGCTTCCTGCCCGGCTGACCCTATGCCACACCCAACCACTTGATCTCACACAGCTCCTGCCCTCTGAGCCCATAAATTATGTCACTTCTTTGGCTCTGTGCTGCCACTATGCCCTTTGGACCCTGCATCCATGTGCTCTTCTTACAACCTGCACTCCTCTCCAGACCATGCTTTGCACACTTGACTTTTGCTCTGACTGGCCTTCAGACCCTTGGCTCTGCATTGCTCAAGTGTTTCCTTCGCCCTCATACCTTCCACACCAATCTCTGATAGTGTCATTGCATTTGCAGAGTGAAATGTTGCATACCAAGTTACATTCACATATGCAGCAGGAGCAGTAGTGCAAGCTTCACTAGATGTGAGACAAGAGATAGGCTAATGCTACTCTTCTGTGTGTTACTGAAGCATGCAAATATATATTTGTTTTGTTTTCGATCGCCATGTCCGGCACTGCTGCCTTTATTTTCTTATTCAGGGTGCTTAACGTTCATATTTTATGCACTAGATTTGGGTTTAAGAAATAAGCACTTTAAAGTTTTATCCCTTGTCTTTCAGTGCTATTTTTAGTGTGTTATTTATTTAAGAAAGAGCTGTGTACCTGAACTCATTTAGAGAGACTAATCTTGACCAGAAATCACCACTGGCATCATATGGCTTAGTGGGTTGTGTACAGATTGTAGTCCAACTGGATTTTTAATATAGACTTATAGCCCGCCATATCGGGCTATACCAGCCATTAAAGGCCGACTCCATGTTAAAGGCCCGAGCCAAAGACAATTGAGCCTTGTGACTGAAGACATTACTAAAACACCCTTGTGGAAGGAGTCCTGCCTGCTTGTTAGCCTCATATGGACATCTTTCCTTCCTGTGCTCAGTATCTCTGGTGCGGTAAACACAACGCTTCTGGAGTTGTGTGGGGGAGGTGAATCTTTCTGTATTATGCTGCCATTTTTAAGTAACACTGAGCCCTGCCTAAGATTCTCTTCTAATGTGTTACTCTACTATTTTTTGTTTCTTTCCTGGTAAGATTACCAAATGTTTCAGATCAATTTATATATTTATGTCAAAACGATGGCTCAGGAGAAGTACAAGTAACACTCTGATCTGTGAATGAAAGGGCCTCATCTCCTATAATAGACACTTCTCAGGCCCTAAGCAGCACATGGTTGAGAAATGTGTAAACAGGAAGTGAGCTGGCGTGGGCGACGGCTGACAAAAATACCAGGGCCCATTGTTCTTCTGAAGGCTAACGTGCTTTTCTGCTTTGCGTTTTCTTTACGATTGTAAAGGTGCTAATTCTTCAGCTCTGAACAGAATGCAAACTACTCAAAGGTAGGCCGGACCACTCCTAAAGAACACTTAAATGCTGCGGTTCCCCTCTTTTTCAAGGATATGCAGCTCTTCTAGAATGAATCGCGTTATTTAGACACAAAAGTGGGTGGGTGTTATAAAAGAATCTTTGTCTAACGCAGAGGAATTTAAAACTGATAGGCTTCAGTACTTGGAGCCACTTATGAGAGGGCCATATTCGCAATACTGATGGAATCTCTTTCACTTAAGTAGCATTGTAGCTACAGAGTTCTGGGCGTTTCATGGCCGTGAGACTTCATGAGAAGGCCCAAATGAATGACATTCATACAGTCAAGCCAATAAGGAACATACACAAGTACTGATGGGGATGTTTTTCATCGAGGGGTTACCATTGACATGAAACAGACAAGAGGGAAGCTAGAGTTGTCCATGAGGTCACTAAAAACCCTCAAGTGTAAAGCAAGCTCTTTACTCAAAGCTGCCCATCTTTAATTTTACCATCTACATAGGTTCCAAATCCGTCTACTATGTGGAACACGTTTTTTGGGTAGTGGTATTTTAAACATAAAATATAGGTGGACTGAAGGAGTCCGTCTGCATCTCTGTTGGGACACAGTTTAAAAGTCTTGAGTTTTGGACAATTGGCATTTTTACTTTACAAGAGGGCAAGGCCTTTGCAACAGTGGCCTGCGGATGGAGGTTGATGGCCTACAACAGTAAAATTAAAGCTCCAATGTTGATGTTGGCCCAGGGTGAATATTTTCCAAGTTTCGCTTCCCCAGACAGTGGGGTGTATTGTTTGCCCTCCCAAGCTACAGAATACAGCCTAAAACAATAAGTGGGTGATAGAGACAGTTCTGCCTCCTTAGTCATTCAATGGTGACCAGTTAGCAAGGGTCTGATAATCTCTTCATGAGCACTGTCACTTAGGTTGATATTGAGGTAAGAGAGGTGACTCAGCAGATTCTGTTGTTGGGGAGCGGGCATCATCTAGACAGGGGTTACCCACTGGTTCTCTCTCCCGAAGTTAAACCCAAAAGGCTGATGACAGCTAGGTGCCGAGTCTTCGCACGTCACTGTGCTTATGTTTTAGGTGCTCAGTTGGAGCCAGCATCTTCACTACCTACTGTGAGAGCCATCACCTCTAATGAAAAATGTGTCTATTGAACAGAAGGAAAAAGAATTATGAAAAGAAACCTTTTCAAACTGGTTCCTGGTTATTAACAGTTAACAGTGGGATTAACATCCCCCATGTGGAAAATGTGTATAAAAACAGAACCCAAATTATCTTACTTAGTTCCAATTTCAAATTCTTCACTGACCAAAGGAGGGAGAACTTTGCAGATCAATTAAGTTCTGCTGTGATCCAGTGCTGTTATCTTTGAGAGCCAGCCTCCCAGAGGTGAGATGATTGGCCTGATGTCTGCTCATCTTGCTGGAGAACCCTTGTTCTACCTGATGCCTGGCCTGCTAAGCAAGGGGAGGAGCAATTGACTCTGCAGGAAGAGACTGTCCGAGAAGGAGAAGCCCAAAGTCTGGGGCAGCCCACAAGAAGTGAACTGAACTAGGAAGTGTAACCAGTAACAACCTAAGCATGGAGAGGGTCTTGAGGCCTTCTCACGAGTTTCCACAACAAGCCAAATGAACCAAATTTTCTCAAGACGCCAGTGCATGTCTGAAAACATAACGGCGACATGCCTGTCCGCCAGAGGCTGGAGAACTGGTGCCACAACATTGTGACAGGGCACGTGAAAATATTTTCTGTTTTTATTGTGTGCTTGCCTGCAGACTCCTATTTCTTTCAATTAGAATGTGTGAAGCTTAGAAACATGCAGGAGTGTTAGCATCATGTCCACCTCTGATCTAGACTGACATATTTTCGTTGCGGCTGTTATGGGTGCTGCCGTGTTACAATGGATGCTTTCAGCGGAGGCTAAAATGTCTACATGTGAATTTAGAGGACCTATTTGTTGCCATCCTTATTTTGTCTTTTTGGGACTTTAGGGTCACCAAACTTATAAATATAAGAATGGGTGGTGAGTTGCTATAAATACCCCTATATTTGGCCATGTTTCGAAAGGCTCCATGACAGACCTTTCAGGTTAGAGATTTGTTGCAAACCAGCCCCAGTCAGGAGTTGCTCTGGGGCTCCAGGAGCAGGACAGAGAAGTGACCTTCAGCCACACACTGCTTAGCATTCCCAGGCAAGGGTTGTGATAGAAGATAGCTCAACAGCAATTTCTTAATGAGAAAAGGTATGCTGTGCGAGGCATCTTAAGAAACTCGCGTTATAGGCTGAATATTTTGTGCATCCTCTAAATTCGAGCATAGCGCTTAGAAGTAGAGATAAGGTGTTAGGAAGCTAGGAACCTCATAAACATGTTAGGAATGTTCATGTAGTTTTCGCTGGCCATGTTATGCATTGCTGCATTTGTTTTTCATTCTGTGTGGTTACAAGTCATATTTTATGCACTAGACTTGGGTTTTTGAACTAAACATTTTAAAGCTTCATCACCTGTCTCTTGGTGATATTTTGAGTGTGCAATTCATTTACAAACGTGGGTATGGAGTTATGTCGTGTTCCTTAACTCATCTATAGGGACTAATCTGGACTAGAAAACACCACCCACACAGCACAGCCTAGTGGGTTGTGTATGGGTCACAACCCAACTGGATTTCTAATTCATTTTGGAGCATTGAACTAAGTCCTTGCACCACGGGGTCAGAAATCTAATGACAGCGGCTCAAGGTGAGTGGGCGTGGTAACCCTAAATCGTAACAATTGAACCCTGAAGACCCCAGAACACCCTGGTTTATGGAGTTCTTTCATTGGAAAGCCTTGAGGTACTGTCGGACCTGCGGGTGTATCCAGGTGGCAGTAGATATTGCTGTGTTCAGGGCTGATGTGATTCTTAAGTGGTAGGATCGTTATCCCCGGAGAATACACTTTTACCAAGATTTCCATTCTGACAGCTATGGGTCCCCAGGAGTTCTTATGCCTCCAATCCTTCTCTTTCGTTTCCATGTCTTTGATTGACTTAGTGGTGAACGTCTTGTCTTTCATTTTCTTGACCCGCTTTGAGGCTGCACAGGCTCCAGTATCAGAAGCAAGTTTCATCAGTACAGCGGTGCTGAAGCATTTTCTTTTTCTTTACGCTCCCAGACTGCTTAAGGTTCTGAGAGATTGTCCCTTCCTGGTGCGTGGGTTGTTCTTTCCTATAGTCTTCCTCGTCACATTGAGCCAGATCCCAGAGCTGGTCCAGGTATGGTACTACATGACAATTTTCCCATGGCTTTCAATCATCCCTTCCATTTCCTTTGGATACTCTACTGGATGGTTGCTCTCTCACTGTTTTGATCCCTTGTGTTGCGTGGTGGGGAGACTATGAGGGTGGTGTGGCATTTGTGGCTCTTGCAGATAACGTTTCCTTGATCCTGGGCTCTGTTTAACCCCTCATCCACATCATGACATCTCCCTCTGCTCTTCAGGGCCCTACAAGTCTCTTCTGTACTGATCTGCAATTTCCTTCACTCATGGTAGCCGTTAGCTGTGGTACACGGATTGGTACACTAGGTCCCCTCTTGAGTAGAGAAGTCTTTAATATAATTTTTTATTTAAACACATTCATCCTCTACATATATCCAGGACCGTATTATTGTCCTCAATGTTGTTTTCCTTTCCAGATGTATATGTGCTGGTAAATCAAATATGTTGATTTTCACGCACCAGCTGAGGAGGAGGAAGAAGCCAGGAATAAACTGGATGTCAGAACGGTTCTTCTGATTCTGTAAACAAGACTAAGGCGTATAGAGATGTTGGGCATTTTGTTTGAGACAATGGACCAACTACAGTAGGTTTGCGGTGTCTTTAATGGGCAGTAGATATGTCCTTTCCTTGTTGTATCCTATTCCTTAAGTATGCAATGCTGCCATTTAGGTTAGGTTTGAGGCACCAGTTTGATGGTGGCTACTTGGAATCCTGCAGTGTACTCCACCTCAATCTGAGTAGGCTGCTTCACACTTATGTCCCCCGTGAAAGGCAACTCTCGAGTACAGGTGCAGTTAGCCATAAATAAGGACAAAGCACAATCAGATACAGTCGATGTCACTGCTTTCTATTGGATGGGGGAATATGGCAGCCTTTTCTGTAGGATCTGCCGAGAGGTGGGGTGCAGTTAATGGGTGTGCCAATGTGTGCACTCAATGGCACCTTCCCGTATGGGTGCATCTGTGTGCAAAGACAACCTTCCTCAAAATTGTAGCAACACCATCTTCTGCAAAGGTGCCTGTGCAGCATATGAATTAGAGCAAAATTGTTGCTCATTGTATTTAAGAAAGTGCCTTTCACCAAAATGTTTCTAAAAACATTATCCATAGAACAAACCTAACCCCTTCCTCTTGTTGGATCCAGAAACACATTCACTCTGGGTTCCAAGGCATCAATAGAGAGGAGGTTGATTGTTTTCCTTGTTTGCGTTAGGGCCCATGAGAATCTTGCTACACCTTTGTTAGGGTCAGCTGGGTACCATCCACATAAATAGCCCAGAGCTCAGCGGTAATAATTAAAGAGAAGTGGGCTGATACCTGAGCCTTGTGTGAAACCCCAGTCTGGATGCCTCACATGAATACAATGGGAATATTTTCAAATAAATAGCAGATCCATTTGACGGTGGGGTCTCGAATCACTTTTTCAGGAGATGAAGAAACACAAGTGAGTGACCAATAATGTCACAAATAGCCAACAGCACCAAAGCGACTAATGGGCCCCTAGAATCTGTGGCCCTGGGGCCCTTCAGTACTAGGGAGCTCGGACACACTAGGCTAGGCATGCTTTGCCTAAGAGCTGCACACACATGGCATTGCTGGCCTCACCGCTAACCCCTTAATGCAGCCAGAACCTCCAAGTCTCACAGGTGCCGATTAGATTGGAGGTCCACATCGTTTGAGGGCGATGTCAGTCCTCAGGAAGGTCTCCTGGAGAAAGCGGCATATTAGAGTATATGAGAGTGTTTTCACAACTAACTCCTGTGAATGGGACAGTAGGACAGCCTCATCACCTTGGTCCACTGCATTGGGCAGTAGGATAGCCTTGACATCTTGTTCTAGTGCATGAGGCAGTAGGATAGCCTTGACACCTTGCTCCAAGACATGGGGCAGTAGGATAGCCTCAACACCTTGCTCCAGTGCATAGGTTAGCGGGATAGCCAAGATACCTTGTCTTGGTGCATGGTGGAGTATGATAGCTTTCACAGCTCGCTCCTGTGCATGTGGCATTAGGATGGCCTCCACAACTTGATCTTGTGCATGGGACAAGAGTAACGCTTTCACAGCTCGCGCCAATGCTTGTGGCAGTGAGATAGCCTTGACACCTTGCTCCAGTGCATTGGGCATTAGGATAGCCTTGTCACCTTGCTCCAGTGCATGGGGCAGCGGAATACCCTCAACACCTTGCTCCAGTGGATAGGGCAGTAGAAGAGCCTTGACTCCCTGCTCCAGTGCATGGGACAGTGGGATAGCCTCAACACCTTGCTCCAGTGCATGGGGCAATAGGAGAGCTTTGACACCTAGCTCCAGTGCAAATGGCAGTGGGATAGCCTCAACACCTTGCTCCAGTGCATATGGCAGTGGGATAGCCTCGACACCTTGCTCCGGTGCACTTGACAGTGAGATAGCCTCGACACCTTGCTCCAGTGACTATGGTAGAAGGATAGCCTTGACTCCTTGTTTCCATACATGGGGCAGTAAGATAGCCTCAACTCCTTGCTCCAGTGTGTGGGGCAGTGGGATAGCCTAAACACCTTGCTCCAGTGCATGGGGCAGTAGGAGAGCTTTGGCTCTTTGTTCCAGTGTAAAGGACAGTGGGATAGCCTCAACACCCTGCTGCAGTGCACGGGGCAGTAGGATACCCTTGACACCTTGCTGCAGTGCATATGGCAGTGGAATAGCCTCAACACCTTGATCCAGTGCAAATGGCAATGGGATAGCCTCAACACCTTACTCCAGTGCATATGGCAGTGGGATAGCTTCGAAAACTTGCTCCGGTGCACTTGGCAGTGGGATAGCCTCGACACATTGCTCCAGTGACTGTGGTAGCAGGATAGCCTTGACTCCTTGTTTCAATACATGGGGCAGTAGGATACCCTCGACACCTTGCTCCAGTGCATATGGCAGCGGGATAGCCTCAACACCTTGCTCCAGTGCATATGGCAGTTGGATAGCCTCGACAACTTGCTCCAATGAACTTGGCAGTGGGATAGCCTCGACACCTTATTCCAATGCCTGTTTGTGGATGGATAGCCTTGACTCCTTGTTTCAATTCATAAGGCAGTAAGATAGCTTCGACTCTTTGCTCCAGTGCATGGGGCAGTGGGATAGTCTCAGCACCTTGCTGCAGTGCATAGGGCAGTAGGATAGCCTCAACACCTTGCTCCAGTGCATATGGCAGTGGGATAGCCTCGACAGCTTGCTACAGTGCATATGGCAGTGGGATAGCCTCAACACCTTGCTCCGGTGACTGTGGTAGAAGGATAGCCTTGACTCCTTGTTTCAGTACATGGGGCAGTAAGATAGCCTTGACGCTTGCTCCAGTGCATGGGGCAGAGGGATAGCCTGAACACCTTGCTGCAGTGCAAGGGGTAGTAGAATAGCCTTTAAACCTTGCTCCAGTGCATATGGCAGTGGGATAGCCTCGACACCTTGCTGCAGTGCATATGACAGTGGAATAGCCTTGACAGTTTGCTCCAGTGCATCTGGCAGTTGGACAGCCTGGACACCTTGCTCCAGTGCACATGGCAGTGGGATAGCATGAACACCTTGCTCCAGTGACTGTGGTAGAAGGATAGCCTTGACTCCTTGTTTCAATACATTGGGCAGTAAGATAGCCTTGCCTCTTTGCTCCAGTGAATGGGAGAGTAAGAAAGACTCCACAGCTCACACCCTTGCACGCAGATTATGATTACTGCTATAACTCTCTCTAGTGCATGGAGAGTAGAATAGCCTCAACAGCTCACTCTTATGTAAGGAACAGGATACCCGCCACTGCTCTCTCTTGTCCTGCATGGGAGAGCAGGCTAGCGTCCATAGCTCAACCTAATGCATGTAGAGTAGGATAGCCTCCACTGCTCCCTCGTGTACTGCTTGGGAGAGTAGGCTATCCTCCACAGCTCAGTCTAATGTATGAAGAGTAGGCTATCCTCCACAGCTCAGTCTAATGTATGAAGAGTAGGCTAGCCTTCACAGCTCAGTCTAATGTATGTAGAGCTGAATACCCTCCAGAGCTCACTATAATGAAAGGAAGGTGAGAAAGATAGCCTCCACTGCCCTCTATTGCACTGCATGGGAGAGTAGGCTAGCCCCCACAACTCAGTCTAATGTATGGAGAGTAGAATAGCCTCCTCAGCCCATTCTAATGTAATGAGAGTAGGACAGCCTCGTACGCTTCCTCTTGTACTGCATTGGAGAGTAGGCTAGTCTCCACGGGTCAGTCTAATGTGTGGGATAGCCTCCACTGCTCTCTCTTGTACTACTGAATAGAGAAGGGAAGCTTTAACAGCTCATTCTGATGTATGGAGAGTAGTATAGCCTCCACAGCTCACTCTAGTGTATAGAAAGTAGGATAGCCTCCACAGCTCACTCTAGTGTATGGAAAGTAGGATAGCCTCCACTGCCCTCTCTTGTACTGCATGGGAGAGTAGGCTAGTCTCCACAGATCAGTCCTATGTATGGAGAGTAGGATATCCTCCACTGCTCTCTTCTACGGTTTGATAGATTAGAGTACCCACCACAGCTCTGTCTAGAGTATGGCGAGTAGGCTAGCCTCCACATCTCAGTCTATTGCATGGAGAGTCGTACAGCCTCCACAGCTCACTCTAGTGTATGGAGAGGTGGGTAGCCTCCACTGATCTGTCTTGTATGGGATAGTAAGATAGTTTCCCCTGCCCTCTCTTGAGCAAAAAGTAGGCAGGCTACGGCATCTGTCTCCTGGGTTTATAGTGTCAGATTGCTCTTGCGTGTGTTCTGAGAGGGGAGATTAGTGTAGCTCCCATTTGCTCCTCAGTAGAGAGTAGGGATGCTGGCACTACTTTGTGCTGGTTAGGTGCGTTCCTGTGAAGGGCAGAGTGGCTTCCAAAACACTGTGTTGGGTAGGAAGAGGAGTAGCCTGGTACATATGAATGTCTACGATGATGAGAGGAGTGTGCTTCAACCCAACTGAGAGCGGGCTCCTGTGGTCTTTCGGTGCCCCAACTGCACCTACACTTAGGTTTTGATGCGCGCTTTGTTGAAGATGGCACTTACAGCATCTCAGGGCACACTTCCCACTAACCTGCTCTCGGTGCGTATCACGTGCAAACTGTGTGAAATGAACGGGTAGAACAAATGCCTATGTAGTGCCAAGTTTGTTCAAGTAGTTTGCTTGTTCAGAAAGTCCACGAAATTGACCACCTCTCTAGGTAGACAGATGCCTAACCTTTCAACCAAAGCTTTTTGCGTGTCACTGGACTGTCACCAGTACAGTTCCCGTCGACTGGACTACTGAAGTCAGTATTGTGAAAATCTATATACAGAAGCCCCGCATGGGTCTGATGGGTGCTTTCTGAACATTTGAGCTGTGTGTAGCTTGTTTCCCTGCAGATGGTTCCAGGCTGGCAACCTATTGTCACATCCAGTGCCTAGAGCTTACCTAGCAGGCACTTCGAGCTGTCATCGTGGCAGAGCAGTGCGACTCTGTTGAGCTATACCTGGTTCCTGCTACCAAGTGAAACAGAACTTAGCACTGATTGTGAAATAATGGGAAAGTATAACAAAAAAGAAACAAACAAACAAAAGACATGTCATTCCCCCCCCGCAATTCTTTTAAAATAAAAATACATAAAAGAATTAGCTGTATGTACAGCAACACTTGAAAGTCGGCATTTCTAACTATTTACCCATACATGTACATATGGGACTATATTTAATACAACTTTATATCTCTTTATTATTTTCCATATACAAGAATACCTTCCTATATAGTTTTGTATCTATATATTTATTATTTTATTCCTACTCTCTACAATTCACTACTCTATCTCATCCTATACCTCTTTCAATATATCCTCTACCTCCACTCTCAACCTATCCCAAACCTCATTGTACTACTATGACCACCCTAATAAACTGTTCTAGACTCTCCCTCCTTTGACTCATCTCAAACCAATTTTCCAAATAACACTTTCTAGACTCTTACCGCCTCTATCCTATTCAATCCAACTAACAGACTCACATGTCCACTGTTCTAGTTAACAACTTATATTTCTCTATATTAATCCAGCACTAATCCACTTTGGGTTCCAGAGTAGTGTGCTACTTACCGAAAAGCACTTCAACGTCTCGTCGGGGGTAGTAAGCGCCATTAAATACAATTACAATGTCACCTCCACCCAATGGTACCTAAGACGAAATACCGAAAAAAGCTCTGCCTGCCCTGAAGGCTACTGGAAATAGGTCCAGGGTGGTGTGGTTTTCTATGCAATGTGCTCTCCGCCAATTCTGTGAGGGCTGTACAGAGAGGAGCCAAAATTCGTCCAGTCTCTGGGTCCACAGTTTCACAACAACGGATTTAAATTTTGCAGATACATGGCTTGCGTTTCATGTACAGGTAGTCAGGTTTCATAAGGCTGGTATAACACGTTTCAGCCAATTTGCTCAACTTTTTTAGTGCTCAAAATACATGATGTTGTGCACAGGCAAAATGTGCAGGCAGTCATGCATGACAGGAAATCAAAAATCCCTCAAACAAAAGTGTTAGATCTTGTGTTACTTGGAACATAAACTAAACCTCAAAGGCTAAGAAAACAACCGTTTATATTTCCATAAAAGGGAAAAAAGAGAAAAGGTCATATAAAGGTGACTTTCAAATGCCACTAGTGTGTTTTTTTTTCAGTGTGTGTCAATATCAGTAACCTTAAGGGAATAAATGCAGCAAGAGGCAAATATGCTTAAGTAAACGATTCAATCGAGATATCAAGATCTAGGCTCCATGAAAAAGGAAGGTAGGGTCCAGTGCGGTGGAAATAATGTGTAAAACGTGTATTCGTGAAGAGAAAGGATGGGAGAAACATAACTTTTGACTTAATGAAAATGAGCATGTAAGATCGTGGAGAACACACTAAGAGAATTAACACTTAACATGAATACGAACAGTTGAAGCAGGGTACCGCTACACCACTTGGCGCTCCTCATCAGCAAGGATCCCAAGCGGCCAGGGGCGTAACACAGGCCCCCGCATCCCTCCGCAGTGCGGGGGGGGGGGGGGGGGGAAGCTCCAGGGGGCCCCCTCAGCACTGCACTTCGCCCGGAAAGCTCCTGAACTGGAGGTCAAATTATACTGCATAACGTGGCACATTTCGTTATAGTCCTCACATCATTAGTACCAGTTTGACACACAATACGCACCAGAAAGGTGCCCAACCTTTGCGAAGGACCTTCCAATGCACTGTAACACACATCACCGTGTTTTTAGAAATCTTTGATCCGTTTGAGCTAGAAATGTTTTGGTTCAAATCTGCATCTTATGTAGTAGATGGTGCATTATGTGGTAAATGCATCAAATTCATAATTATAGGTAAAATGTTGCGGTCGCGAAATTACATAATTCCAGTGACCCGAGCTTTAATGCATAAACCCAAAGGAGTACAATTCTCATTACTGTTTGTGCACTCTGAATATCTTAAAACTCTAAACCACTCACACTTTCTTTGCCTGCAGTGTATGAGATAAAGCGAAAAAGAAATACATATTAATTTGAGGTCCCAATCTTAGAAATAGGCCCAGATGTCTGTAGCATGTTCAAAAACTGAATAATACGATATTGTGAGCCTCACAGAAGTAGCTGTGGAGACATTTTGAGTGACAGATCAATATTCCAATGGGAAGATCCTGTGGATGTATCCAAGTAAACTTCAGATAACTTTCCAAGCAACATACACTTGAAATAGACAGGTCACTTATACATGTAGAGACCAGAAGGTTTTTCCATTGGTGTGGAATGCTCTATTACTTACTTACTTCATTACTCCTGGTCCCGTTGTCCTCGTCCCATTCATTACAAAGTGGATATAACCATCTTCCGACAGAAAAAACACAAGAGGAATGCTGGGACCCTAATACTGTCCCTCCCACCGGGAGTACATAAGCAGTACTTACCCAGCATCCCGCCTGTACAACCAAGCCCAGCCCGGAAGGCCGGCCATCCGGGGGGGGGGAGGGGCATATGAATGGGACGAGGACAACGGGACCAGGAGTAATGAAGATTACCGGTAAGTAATAGAGCATTATCCCAAGGTCCCTTATGTCTTTGTCCCATTCATTACAAAGTGGAGAATACCAAAGCAGAAAACCGGCCTTCCGAACCCACAAGCTCACCCAGGAAACCACAACAAAAGCAGCAACCCAAGGGAGCACCGAGAAGGAGGGAAAGGGGGACCGCAGGAAGCAACCGGCCCGCAACCCAGAACAGGACAGCAGGGACCAAACAAGGACCGGAGACAACCAAGAAAAAAACAGAAGGCCAGGGCCCCACAAGGAGGCGGACAACCAGAGAAACCGGAGACAGGGCAACCAGGACCAAGATCCAAAGGACACGGCCAAGGAACCCATTGGGCAAGGCCGCCCAGCCCAGAACACTAGGAAGGCACACAGGACCCGGCAGCCTCACAGACACAGAGCAAACCGTGACCGCCCTGAAGAAGGTCAAATAAAGAAGCCAAGACCGGCCAACAGAGCGCAGGCACAAGCACTCAGACCAACCTGGAAGGAGGAAAGCACAAGCCAGAAACCGGCCCACCCCACCAAACCGAACGACTCGGACCCAGAGAGCCCAGAGGAGAAAGCCAACCAAACCCCGCCGAGGAGGCCCAGGAACCAGGAAAGAAAAACCAGCACCCCCAGGGCCACCAAATGACAACCACCAAGCACCCAGCCCAGAGGGCGGAGCCGCAGCAAGAGCCCAGGGGCCGAACAGGAGCGAGACTCCAACCAAACCGAAAAGGACAGGGAAGGAGACAGAGACCCAAAACCCAAGGAGGCCAAAAGTCCCACAGGGAAGGAGGCCGCAAACCAAACCAGGAAGACTTCCAAACCCAGAACAGAAAAGGGAAAAGCCCGCCAACCCAAAGACCAGAGGCCCCCAGAAAGAACCAGCCGAAAGCCGACCAACAACAGGGAGGCCAACAAAAAACGGAAACCAACAACGAACAAGCCCAGCAAGGGCGGGGACAGGGCCACCAGCCACAACCCCCAAAAACCCCCAACCCCAAAAGGGAGGGAAAAAACAAGACAGGACGGGAGTCCAGGGCAACCGGGAACCCCCTGTAGCCACCAAATCAGGAAACAACCAGGCATGAACCCACCGAACCACAGAGCCAGGACCGGAGCCAAGCAAACCGCTGAAGCAGGAGGACCCGCAGGCCCAACCAACTCCTGGAAGGAGCCCACGTAGCGCCCAGGCCAAAGAAAAAGGCAGGGAGGAACAGAGATTCCCCCGCACACCACAGCCGCACCACACAGAAGGCCAGAAAAAGAAACCGAGGAAACCACCAAAGCAGAAACCGGAGGAAGCAGAGAAGCCAGAGGGCCAAGCAGCAGCAAAACCCCAGACAACCCGCAGCCAGGAGGGTGGACCCCACAGAGGAAAGAGGAACACCACAGAACCGCACCCCAACCAGAAAAGCAAGCCAAGGAGGCACAGCCCGAGGCCACCCCAAACCAGCAAGAAGCCGTCAGACCCAGAGCAACAGGAGGCAACCCAGAACATGCCAACCCAGAAGCACCGAACACCAGGACCCCACCCAGGCCTAAACAGGGGAACCGCAACCCAGGAGGAAGCCAACAAAGAAGGAGGATCGGGGCAAAGGGGAAAACCCGTAGCCAAACAGCAACCAGCGGAAACCCCAGGACCAGGGAGAAAAACGGACCCCCAACCACAGGCGAACCAAGCCCGGGAAGACAACCGCTGGCAGGAGCCGGCCCAGAAGGACCCACTAGGACACGGCTACAAACCCACTCAGCGCCCCGCCAGGACATACAAACAGAGAATAAGCAAGGATGCATAGCCAAAAAAGGCGACCAACAGGCGCTAAAAAACCTGCGGGAAAGCCCCAGCAGACACCCAGCCAGGCATCCACGACGGGAACCAGACGAGACCAGGACCCCCCAGGGAGCAAACGCACCCAGACTCCAGACGGACCCCCAGCTGGGAGAACCGCAGAACAGAAGAGGGGAAACAGGCACCAAGCCAAGGACACGGCAGCAGCGTAAGACAGCCAGGCCCAAACAGCAGCGTCACGAACCCCAGGGACCAAAGGCGAACCGCCACCAGAAACACAACCCAGGGGGATGCAAAGGAAAGGAAGAGCAGGAGCCCAACCACAGCAGCCGGAGAAGCCCACACCAGGCACCCCCAGGCGGCCCGACCAGAAACAAACCAGGCCCAACCAAGTGGAACCCCAAAGACCAGACGAGAGCAGGAACGGCGGCAGAACCAGGAGGGGTGGCCAGGAACACCGAAGCAAGCCAAAGGCAAGCACAGAGAGCGCCAGGGCAGGAGCAACCAAAGACAGAAGCACCCAGCAAGGACGAGGCAAGCAGGTGGAGACAGCACCAACGAGCTAGACCCCCCCAAGCAACCCAAGCACACAGAAGGCACCAGGACAAACACCCGAAGCCCCAGGCCGGAGCAAAGGAGAACAGAACAGTCGCACATGAGGCAGCATGAGCAACCCTGGAACCCAGAGAGGCCAACCCACAGAACGGGACGAAAGCCGGAAAAACAAAAACACCAACCCAGACCCGCAGGCTGAGAGGGCAGAGCGTCGCAGAGAGCACCAGGTACGACCCCAGGAAGCCCCAAGGGGAACCAGGCACAGCCCAAGGGACGGGAGGATCAAAGCCAGGAACCAGGAGCCTCCGTGCACCAACCCCGACCAACCACGCAGAAGCCAGGAAGCGGAGGTGAACACCCAGCACACCCAAGTGGGGCAGAAGCCGCAACCAAACAGGCTGCCCGCATCGGAGGCAAGGCCCCCTGAGAAAGGGCGGGCAGACAGACTGACCCAGCCCACCCAAGGCCAGGCCACAACACCCCCACCAGCGACCCCCGAGAAGCAGGGATGCACAGAGGCAGCAAAGAAAAACGGGGCAGCAAAGAAAGTAGGGCTGACCCCCGGCAGGCCAACAGGAACCCAGGGGAGCCAACAGGACCCCCCACGCAGCCACCAAAGGAGCAGAAACACCGTACCACCACCAGCCGGGGGCAGGGAGCCGCGGAGGAGCCCGGAGCAGGGAGGACCAGAAGCGCACCCCAACAGGCCGCAACCGAGGATGCGAGAGGCGACCCCGACCCGCAGAGCAGCCGGGGGCAGAACGCAAGGAAGCAGGCAAGAGGCCCCAGGACAATACCGGCACCCTCACGAGCCACAGCCACCAAAGAGAGCAGCAGAGTCCACATCACCAGGACCCCTGCACAGCGCACAGCCCCCGGAGCACCCCAAAAAGAAAGCACCTACAAGGCCTGAGAGCCGAGTGCGATATAGACGGCAAAACCAACCCCCCCCCCCCTTGCAGGAAACAAGGGAGGACTGGACAGCGGAGCAGGACCCCAACAGCACAGAAAGCGTTGCACCCCGCTCCGCCACGGAGCGCCACAACCAGGGAAACCCGACATCGCTGACAAAAGAGCGACGGAAGGCACCAGAGCCAGCACACCAAAGGGACAAAACCCCACAGCAGGAGGGAACATTGCCAGACTGCCCGCACCAACAGGGGCCCATCAGACGGGCCACAGGAACCCCAAAGAAGACTGCCAGAGGACACGCCCAAGGAGAGAACCAACGGCGAGCCACCGCACCGAGGCACTCGAGAATCGAACCGGGCACCCCAGAACCAAAGACAGACGCCCCAGCCCCCCGCAGCACAACCAAGCACCCCTACGGAAAGAGGCGTAGCAGAAGCGGGTATGCTGCACAGTGGTAGACAGACAGAAATAAAGAACAGGTGGGATGCTGGGTAAGTACTGCTTATGTACTCGCGGTGGGAGGGGCAGTATTAGAGTCACAGCATTCCTATTATGTTTTTTCTGTCGGGAGATGGTTATCTCCACTTTGTAATGAATGGGACGAGGACATATGGGACCTGGGGGTAATCGACAGCACTATTCAAGAGTCTCTCAAGCAGAGAAATACAGGAAGTTGCTGATCAGATAGGATCACTTTGTTGAGAATTCAAATTTGAGTAGTTGATGTTCGGGGATGATGTTTCAAGACAGATTGCAGAAACAGAATTTAGGAGAGGAGGAGGTGCACTGAGGCAAGCACTCGACCAATGTGGACGAGAGGTCTTATTGAGGTTATATTATCAGTGGAGAAGCCTGCACCTCTAGTGTGAGGAGTAAGGAAGGTGTGTTTGATCTTAAGAGAAAAAATAAATAAATCAAGCAGTCAGTTTAAGTCCATGGCACTGAGATACTAGAGTTTATTTTGCTTAAGCGAGGGGTTTGCGCTTGAGGGAGGAGTGATGGAGTGATCACGGTTCTGCCAACGGAAAGGTCAGTGATCAAGCATCTTACATTAGGGGTTATTGGAAAATAAGATCCCTTCTTGTGTAACGCAGAGTAGCAATTATGATTCCCAAGGGAGTAAGATAAGAAGCAGGTGGGGCAGGGTTTCTGAGTGAATGCAAGCAGTAAGACCCTATGCATTAAGGCTCCTGCATTGAAGCCTCCCTCTTCAGAAGTTCACTGTGCGTGGAATCGAGGTGCAGCAGCTTGGATACACCACAGAGGGATCAGAGTAGAGACAGGGAGCTGAGCAGAGAGGGTATTTAGCTTTGCCTACATTGCTTGAATAAGGTCTTTGTGGCATCAATTCTCTTGTCCGAATGAGGCTTTCCTGGTCATGTAACTATTAAAGATAGAGTTCTTTACATTACAGGCAAGAGTTTTTGTTCATTCTTAAGGTGCAACCTAAGAAGAATTTAAAGAGGGTCTGCTTTTTAATTTAAGGTGGAAATTTCCAGGCACTGTTCTCGCTTGTTCCATAGCACTCGGATGCCTCCTGACGTTATAAATGTGTCTGCCAGGTATCTTAAGGTCATATATCGGACAGCTTTGTATGTGAGTAGGAAGTTTTGAGGATGCAACATACAGTCTAGTGAGATGACAACTAGGGAGATTTAGTAGAAATGCCCCCTGCCTGATATCAGACTCACTGTATGTGGACATCTCTCAATACTCCGAGACAAATTTTACGGACAGCCATCATAGGTGCTATCAATAGTTAAACCTGGAGAGGGCTATTGCCCTTCAATGAACTTAACACTGTGCTGCTTCACCTCTTCTCCTCATGCGAGTCTCATCCAGGAAGTGCTCTCCTAAAGTTAACACAGTACACATCTGTTTCCTCAATCCAGGAAATGCTTTGTGCTTCAGTGAGATTATGGGAAACACTGGTGGAGACAGAAGACTTTCTCACTTCCAGTCGTGTGTATCTTAAAATCGGATAGAAGCAAGGAATACCCATTCATTAACTGTGCAAAGTATTGAAAACTGGGGTTTGTACATAACCTCAACCATGATATGGCCATTTGTGTTCTTAAGCTATCCATACACCACAGCACGCAAATGATTCTTCAAAATCTGTACAGTCATATTTTTTCACTGTACATAATGACTGTCTTCTGCTGTACTTGGGGAATCTTCGTATGTCCATAGACTGTACACACAGATCATAAACAAACTATATTAGAAACAAATACACATGTGGTGTATGCAGGTGCACCACAAAATTCTTGCCTTACTGCACAATGCATACATACTTACTCTCATTCATTTAAAAAAAGTGAAAAAAACACTTTTAGTCGAACGGAGGGTGACAATCGGTGTTAAAGAAAAAAAAATTGCTTCTCAAAAATAATGAAGGGTGTGTGTTAAGGTGCCTTTTTTAAGTGCTCAAAACTCATGTAATGATGATATAGAAGGCGCCAAACAATGAATCTGAAGTGAAGAAATGGCTACATCATAGCCCTCGACAAAAACTAATCGCAAGTAAAGACAAGCAACCTTAATTCTAAGTCAGGACCGGAGGCTCAGATTATGCCTTCTTCCTTCACTTTATTTTCACAGCAGCATATTTTCAAATACTTATAACAACTACATTTCCCATGAAAAATAGGGAAAGTAAAAGTCTCAAACAGGAGTCCTTCCTCTCTGTCCGCACTCCAGTCAGCCAGCATAGTCCTTCCACGCTGTTTGCTCTTCCTCTTTCTTCGCTGCTCAGAAGCAGATAAGTCGATTATCTTTTGCTTCTCCTGTTCTGGGGGTGTTATTTGGCGGTGTTTGACTAGTGGTTGTGTCATTTTCTGTTTTCTACAGATTCCCTTTAGTCACGGGACATTTTAAATGTACCTTAAGTGACTGTTTCCCTACGAGGTGCGGTGTGGTCTTCCCGCCACCAGGGGGCACAGTGCACTCTCTATGGGCAGCATGAGTCAGGCACTGGCATTAGAGTCCTGATGAGTGCTGCCCGGTCAGAGCTCAGCCTTGCCTCCTGCCACCTGGTTTAAGTCCTGTGAGGTCTGTATCTTCCCTATTTACCTGTGAACGCCCCATTGAGGGTCGGTATTGCTTTTTCTGAACACCCTCCGGGCTCGCAATTGCACAGTGTATTGTGGTGCCTGTGGGACACTGTCCTGGGTGGCTGCCCTGTGACCAGAGGGCTGGTGTGTCCCTAGAGCTCTGCCCGTTAATTGTGTGCCATTGGCCACCCCTGATTTGTCTGGGCTACCTCCCAGTTTGAAAATAGAGCGCCTATAGTGCCTTTAAATTAGTGCTTTCAGCACCAAGCTGCCTGTTCTCTTAATACTTACCTATACTGTACCTGTGCTTACCTAAGTCATGCAGTCAGAGCAAGATCAGTACCAGGAGGAGGATCTCTTAGCGTACCTCCCCTGAGATGATGACTTTTACCAGGCCGTGGATGACTCCATCTATAGGGCTGTCAACCAGGCCATGGAGCCTTTGGAGCAACGCCTGTCTGCGCAGATAGTGAAGGAATGTGCCAAGTTGGCTGCTCCCGCATAAACTACCCCTAAGCCCCACCCTACGCCTCAACTTACTGGTTCCCCCGCTAAGAAACCATGTCCTCAAGCGGTAGATGTGGATGACTTTGCCTGCCTGAAGCAGGTGTTTTTTGGCGCAGGTGCCCCCGCAGCCTGACCCGGCGACCCCCGCGGACTGCACCTCAACGCCTCCGCGTACCGCTTCTCCGGATTCCTTTGATAATGGTGACTCCTCCGGGGACACGGATGAGGAAAGGGGCTCCTCTAGGTCTTGGCTCCCGACACCCACTCCTGCCCCAGTGGGGGCTTCTGATATGTTGGATCCGGACAACATTGTCCACCCCAGGTCTTCGGATTGGGTTACTGGGGATAAAGTAGCCCAGTATGTGGCGAGCCATCTGCGCAAGCCTATGGACAAGGACGCTCGCAATCGCCTACAGGCAGAGTGCCCCCGCCCTAGTTTGGAGGGAAAGGTTGCATTAACACCGAGATTGACCCCAAGATGGCAACCTTCCTAGCGAAATTCGTACGGGATCCTAAGAAGGGTATTGATCGCTCCTGGCGTATGTGTCAGGATCAACTGCTAGATGCAGTGGGGCCTGTCACCAAAATTCTAGACATGGCCGAAGAGGCCAAGGTGTCAGGTGCCCTTATTTCGCCTGAGGTTCTCTCCATCGGGCGCAGCGCGCAATTGTGTTTATTGGTAATGCGAATTGCGCACCCTCCACAGGGAGGAGGCGGTCCATTTTAATTAAGGTTGAACACCAAGTTAGG
The DNA here is from genome assembly GCF_964204655.1 of Triturus cristatus. Taxonomy (NCBI): domain Eukaryota; kingdom Metazoa; phylum Chordata; class Amphibia; order Caudata; family Salamandridae; genus Triturus; species Triturus cristatus. Next base: position 1,472,664,893 of record NC_140590.1, read on the forward strand.
CGACCTGGCTTCCTCGGAGGCAGGCGCTGTGGCCCAGGGGGGCTTATTTGGTGACCCGTTCATCAAGGAGTTGGGAAAGTTTGTGGCGACTTTCACCTCTCTGGACAGGACCCAGTCAAACATCAGAAAGGTCGTTACCCCCGGGTTTTCCAAGGGGCCGGTCGTGGTAGGGGCCACACGACCGGCCGCTTCTCCAACTCTGACAGGGGGCAAGGCTCCATACGAAGGCAATATCAAGACAATGCCCGCTTCAACAATTTCTACCCCACCAGAGGTCAGAAGTGGCCGTGGAGACCATAGAGGCCAGCAACAGGGTGCTGGAAGAGGTGAGTGTAATACCCTCAGCGAGCTTGCAAGTGGGGGGGCGCTTGGCGCAGTTTCTCCCGGCTTGGGTTTCCCTCACAAGTGACGCTTGGGTGCTGCAGATGGTCCAGGGCTTCCATGGCGTTTCATGGCCGTCCTCGTCAGCTAACCCGTCACCATCCCATCTCCTTCTCGCAGCGCGATACCGAGCTTGTGCGCGAAGAGGTGTCTGCCCTCCTCCAACAAGGGGCAATTTGCCGCGCATCAGAGCACCCCGGTGGGTTCCTCAGCAATCTTTTCTTAGTCAACAAGGTCGACGGCGGCTGGCGCTCGGTTAACAACTTGAAAAGTTTCAACAAGTGAGTGGGTTACCGCCACTTCAAAATGGAGGGGATCCATCTCCTAAGCGATGTGCTGAGACCACTCACCTGGATGGTCCCCGGCTCGACCTGAAGGATGTGTGCCTGACTGTCCTTATCTTTCCCCCTCATCCCCGTTTTCTGCAATTCAGGTGGGAAGATCAGGTTTTCGAATTCACCACGCTACCTTTCGGGCTATCCTCCGCTCCGTGGTGTTTCATAATGGTTCTCAGACCGGCAGTGGAGTTCCTGCAAACGCAGAGAGTTCGAATGATCGTCTACCTGTACGACATGCTCTTCCAGGATCAGTGCCCCATAAGGCTATCCATGCAGTTGAGGACTGCGCTCGACCTCCTCCAGGGACTGGGGTTTGTCATAAATGAGAAGAAGTCCCTGTTGGTTCTGGTCCAGTGTGCAACCTTTTTAGGCTTCAATGTGGACTCCGTGTCTTCCACTCTGAGTCTGCCCGCCAGGAAGATGGCGAAGATCAGACACGAATTGCGCCAGACCTTGGCGAAGACACAGATTTCCTTGCGCCAACTGGCGCATATCGTAGGTCTTCTCTCGTCCTCGATACAGGCCATTTTTCCTGGGCCTTTGCACTACCGGGCCTTGCAGCGCCTGAAGGCGCATCACTTCAGGAAGGGTTTGACGTACTCCCAGTCGACACCTCTGATGGACGATGTGAAGGACGAGATGGAATGGTTGCTCACCCACATGGAGCCATGGAATGGTTGGGCCATATTCGGTTCAGCGCCGCATATTGTCATTGAATCTGACGCCAGCCATCCCGGTTGGGGAGCAAGGTGCAGAGAGTTCTCCACGGGTGGAGCCTGGTCCACTCAAGAACAGTCATTGCACAGCAACTGCCATGGAACTGCTGGCAGGGTCGTTTGCGGTGCAACGCTGGACAAAGGACAGGGTACAATCCTGCATCCTTCTCAGGATGGACAACATCTCTGTGGTCCGGTACATCAACCACCTAGGTGGCACCAGATCAAGGATGTTGGCGAACCTAGCCAAGGATTTTTGGCACTTCTGCCTATTCAACCAGATCTCTGTAACGGCAGAGTACCTTCCGGGGCAGGAGAACGATGTGGCCGACTGGCACTCTCGTCATCTCCTGGATGCCAGCGTGTGGAAGTTGGACCCTCAGGTCTTCTCTCGTTGTCAGAGAAATGGGGCTCCTTCTCTGTAGATCTTTTTGCGTCACGGCTAGATCATCAGGTACCAAGGTACTTCAGTTGGCGGCCAGATCCTCAGGCGGAGGAGACGAATGCGTTACTCCAGTATTGGCAGCGGGAGCACGGCTATGCCTTTCCCCTGTTCTCCATGATCACGCTGGTGTCCGCGTTGCTCCACCGCCAGCAGGCGGAGGTGGTGTTGATCACACCCTGGTGGAGGTCTCACGTCTGGTTTCCAGTTCTTCTGGAACTTTCTTGGGATTTTCCAATCCGACTCCCCCACTTTCCTCACATTCTCCTCAATCCCGATCTCATTCCCCATTGGCTGGTTTAACGGACAGACGTTGAGGATGATGGCTTGGCGGATATCCAGCATCGCTGGTCGCTCCGAGGCTTTTCGGGAAAGGCTGAGGACTTGCACACCAAGGCATGGGTGTACAGCACGACTAAGAAATACCGGTCAGCCTGGCACAGATGGCGTCGTTGGTGTGTGCGACGGAATGTCAGTCCCATGGAGGCAGATGTAGTCCACATCCTTAACTTTCTGGCGAGTCTGGTGGAGGAAGGTCTGGCCTATAGGTCAATCAATTCCTTCCGCTACGTGATTTCGGCTGGTTATATTATGGTACAGGGCTTTCCAGTGGGTGAAAATCAGTTGGTTTGCTGGCTTCTCAGAGGGATTCGCCTCTCCCTCCTGCCGGAGCCTCGGTACTCCGTCCTGTGGGACGTGAACCGGGTGCTGAATCTTTTTCTTTCTTGGCAAACGAACAGATTTCTGTCCCGTAAAGAGTTAACAGCCAAATTGGCTATGCTGTTATGCTTGGTCTTGTGCAGACGTGTCTCTGACGTGAAGGCCTTGGACATCTCAGCCAGAGTGTTTTCCCCGGATGGGGTATCGTTCACGGTAAGTAGAAGGACCAAGACTAATACTAAGGTCATTTCGTACCCAGCGTTTCCAGATTCCCCTAAACTGTGTATAGTGCAGTGCCTCTGTGCTTACGAAGAACTAACTGAGGAAACTCGCCCTCCGGGTGAGAAGCAGCTGCTCATTGCTCTACATCAGGGGTCTCCAACGAGTAGCTCGGGAGCTACTGATAGCTCTCCAGCACCCTCAAAGTAGCTCTCAGAGGTGAAGCAAAGCCCAGTGTCTCAATTAGAGAGTCTTTGCATATTAATAAAGGCAGGACTTCTCATCTCAAAACCCTTAGTATGGCAACCAGCCAAATCAATGGTAGGGACTCATGGTAACATCAATCACACATTGTTTCAGCCTACACTACAGGGTCTGCAAATGACCATCTATCTCCACTCTCAATATAGTTGAGTCACAAGGAGGTTGGCCTTGTTGTAGGCCCTGCCCCATCAGTCACACCATGTGTGTGTATAGTGGGCCATGAAAGAAGAGATGCAGCAGTAGCCTGAGCAATACCCAGTGCTGCTGCTCCCACCCACAAAATGATGGACCGCAGAAGCCGGAGTGTAAATGTACCAGTTGGGTGCATGATCTGCCTGAGAGCTGAGGAGAGCAGAATATGGGTCCAAAGCTGAATCAACTAAGAGCCTCATGTGTATTTATCTGTGTGAGTGTATGTATGTGTGTGTATTTGTGTGTGAGACTTTGTATTCGTCCATAATAAGCAGTGTCACTCTCTGAAAACTATGCGTGGTGTGAAAGACCACCAAAAGTATATGCTAACCCCCATCATATGGTGTTTATCTCTGACACAAATGTGTCCATTCATTGCCAAGTGATAGTAATAGCAAATTAACAACCATTTTAGACATATTTTTATTTCTTTTTGAAAACCTTTTTATTGGCATTTTCTGTATTTACGTACATTACAGCAGTAATGATGGCATTGTTATACACAATAAAAAATCTCGCATACTCTACATATTGGCATGAGTTCAGGTAACATCATGGTCTACATAGGGTGATAACATTTGCTAGTAGCTCGGGTGGACTTTCCTTGAGCAAATGTAGATCTCACTACAGAAAAGGTTGGAGACCCCTGCTCTACATAAACCGTACAGAGCAGTCTCGTCCCCAACTATCGCAAGATGGGTGCGTTGGGTTATGCAGGAGGCGGGCATTGATACTAAGCAGTTTGGCACTCATTCGGCGAGAGGAGCGATGGCCTCTAAAGCTTTTCCCTAGGTGCACATTTGGAAGATCTGATGCGTGCAGCCGATTGGTCCTCTGACTCCACCTTTAAGAGGTTTTATTTCAAACCAATTCTGGAGGTGGCAAGGCTAGTAGTCAACAAGCTTTGAACTGGCATAATCTGAGCCTCCGGTCCTGACATAGAATGAGAATTTGCCTAGCTGTAGTGCTGGTAAATTCCAATTCTATTAAGGACCCGGAGGTGAGGATTATCCCGCCCAATGGCCCATCCCCATTCTAATGTAAGTAAGGCATTCATGGGTCTTTCAAACTGTGGTAATGAGTTTTAAATGTCACTCATGTGTTATTGTTGCTTTGCTATACTGCAATTGGTTCCAGCTTAGTCCCTGACACTGCCTGTTTTGCAGGAAATTATGGTTCCAAACAAGAAGGGGGGCTTGGGGGGCTGCCGAGCCCGCGAGGTCTGCCACCCGGGCAGTTTGGGAGGGGGAGGGGCAGCCGGCAGCGGCCATTTTTTGGTAAATTTTTGGGCTCCGTGGGTATAGCCCAAATGTAGCCCAAGTGAGGTCATAGCCCAAAGGCTATATGGGGTTAACCCTCCCTCTCCCAGCCACCATTTTAGGTTTGGTGACCTGTTGGCTGGAAGGGTAGCTGCAGCTAGAATTTTTTCTGTAGGGAACATTTTGCGGGTTGCGGGGAGGGAGAACAGGGGGCTCCGGATTTTGGAGTGGGTTGGGAGTTCGGGGAGGGGGGAGGAGGACTCAGGGGCACACCGGCAGGGCTTCCTTTCTCCTAGAGAGCTCACCAAGTGGAGGGGAACAGGGGGGCCTTAGGGGGCTGAGTTTGGGAGGGGTCGATGGGGGTGTGCAGCTGGGCAACAGGCAAGAGGCAGCAACAGGGAGGCAGGACGCACTGGAGGGGAGACTTGTTGGGGAGGGACGGGGGTTTCTTGGGTACGGTGGGGCGGTCACTGGGGGAGGGGGGCATGGTCATGGAAGAGGAGGATGTCCCGGAGGTGGGGCGGGATTGGGAGGGCCTGGACTTATTTACCGTTGGGCATGAGGAGGTATGGGGCTTGTCGAGGAGGGAACAGATTGATGCCTATATAGCGCACGGGGGGTCACTGGGTCTGGAGGCGAGGCGCAGGGATCAGGCGGGCGAAGAGTCGAGCGGAAAGGGGGGCTCAGTGGGGGCATGGGCCTCGGCGCGTCGGGACGGGCGTTCGTGGGAGTTAGGGGATGTGGGAAGGGAGTGAAGATGAGGAGGGGGATGGGTCTGGGGGGGTTGCGATTGATCTCGGTAGGGTAGGGCGGCATTGGGCGGCGGGTACTCTGGGGGTGGGCAGGACAGGGATTTGGGTGGGGAAAACTAAGGAATTTAGGCCCAGCACACCAGACCAGACTTTTTGGTTGCAGGCGACGACACAGTGGTGGGGACCTGACTTGGCAGAGCTGGGAGCGGCTCATAGGCGCCGAGGTGAAGGGAGGGTGGAGCCTCGCGCGGCGTACCCGGTACCGGCGAGGGAGCCCGTCGCGGCCAGCATAAGTAGGCCCCGCACGGTCTCGCTGGCCCCAACACCTGAAGGCCCTCATCGGGGCACGGGACATCGAGGATGCAGGACCAGGCATGACGGTTTTATCAGGGATGTGCGGAGCAGGCAGTCTGCACCCCCTGTAGTCAGGAGTTGGGGGCAGTTGGAGCTCGAGGAGTTAGGCTATGATGGGGATAGTCTTGAGGAGGGTGAATTGAGGGAAAGCAACGCGGGTGTGGAGGGGACGACTAATGATGTGTGTAGTACATTGTAGATGTCACGACGCCAGGCGAGGCCCACAGGTCGGGCAGCTGGGTTGGCGGCAGCAACGGCACCTGCGGAGAAGCAGGCTGCAGCGCGAAGGGCGCCCTCCGTGGAGCCAGGTAAAACAGACAAAGGACGAGTGCATACGGGGATGGTTTTGGTTGGGATCGGAGGGGGGGAAAGGGTGGGGGAGGATAGGGGGAGGTTATACAGGGGAAAATATGTTTTGGATGTAGGAGTAGGAACAGAGGACGCAGACACGACAGTCGGAGGAGTAGGGGACAACTCAGAAACAAAGACGGCAAGTGAAGCTGGGGCAGCAGTGATAGTAGAGACCGGTGTAAAGTTGGAGAGCAGGAAGCTAAACATCAAGAAGCTACCCTACATGGGAGTGACAAAGCCATTGGCAAAAGAGGGTTCGAAGGAGAAAGAATATGAATTGGCGAAGCGGCCCAGGACGCCGCTCACTATAGAAAACTGGACAGCAGCGTTTTTAATATATGCCAGTGTATACTGCGAGAAATACCCGGAGAGGTGCGTGGCCCTAGTTAAGTACATGGATGTCATCAGGAAGGCTCAGATCACGGGGGAAGGTTACGCTTGGGCTCAGTACGACGAAGAGTTTAGAGCTCGTATGGCATGGGATACGGAAGCTAAATGGGGAGAGTTGGATATGGATCTGTGGCAGCACACGATGGGGTCGGCCCGGGCGGGGAAGACAGTATTCATGGCCAGCGGGCTACCGCTCGTTTATCGGCCCTCTAAGTGGCAGCCCACCTGGGGAGGGGCGGGTAGTACAGGCAGGGGGCAGACAGGCTTAATGGGAGCCTGCTGGGAGTTCAATAAGGGAACGTGCACTAGGGAAATTTGTAAGTTCCGGCATGACTGCTCGAAATGCGGAGGCAGACACGCCTTGGTGAATTGTTTTGGGAAGGGGGCGGGTCCGCAGGCAGGGGGCCAGCAGTGGCAAACAAGTGGTTCACAGGCAGGGGGTCAGCAGCAGCCTAGAGGGGTGGGGCCCAAAGGCTCGTACGCTAATTAGGGGGTTCAATTTTGGCGCGATCATACATGGTTGGAACGAACCAGACGGCTGCATAGGCGCTATAGGCTGATTTATAGACGCTTTTCTATGGGGCTGAGAGGCCCTGGGGCTGGGGGGTGGGGGACGAATGGACAGTTTCAGGCAGCAGGAGAATGCTTTGAGGGATGCACAATACATAAGTCCAGGAAAGGCGCAAGGCTTGCATGGCGGGCCCCACAGCAGAAACATTTTGTTAGGACTTTCTTTTAGTTTGATGCCCAAAGAGGCGCGAGGGCAATGCCGGGTATGCTGCAATTGTGAGGGCCGGAGAGCGATGCGGTGACCGATTTCAGCATCGGCATTGTGGTTGTGGGGCCTGATTAGCTGGTCGACGTGGCCAAGTCACTGGGAGTGACCACGGGTGTCGTAGTAGTTGGTTGACGTGGCCATGTCACGGGTAAGTGACCACGGGTGCAACAGGGACAGGAGAGAATGCGACATACAGTCAGCTTTCCGTAGGCTTCCAGCCCACCCGGAGGATGGAGATCTCCTGGGTATCCATTTCGGAAGTGAATGGTACGTGGGCACAGCATTAGCGATGGGCGACCTATGTCTGGCGCATCCCTCGAATTTCTTCCGAATCACTCTTCCAGTAGTGCTCTTACAGGCGTGGTGTATGATTAGCGGGTTGAAGTGGCCAAGTCACTGGGAGTGACCACGGGCGTCGTAGTAGTTGGTTGACGTGGCCATGTCACTGGTAAGTGACCACGGGTGCAACAGGGACAGGAGAGGATGCGACATACAGTCAGCTTTCCATAGGCTTCCAGCCCACCCGGAGGATGGGGCCCTCCTGGGCATCCATTTCGGAAGTGAATGGTACGTGGGCAAAGCATTAGCGATGGGCGACTTATGTCTGGCGCATACCTCGAATTTCTGCCGAATCACTCTTCTAAGAGTTATCTTACGGGCACACGAGTCACCGGTGGTACTGTATTACCTGGATGACTTCCTCTAAGACGGCACCTCAGGCTCCACGGAATGACAAGCAGCACTGGACATTTCCAAGAGTGTATGAGGGGTTTGGAGGGCCTTTAGCAGGGGTCAACCGAGGGGCCCAGCAGGGCTCTTGAATCTTGGTGGTTGAAGGGACAGCCCGCTTGAGGGGGTCTCGTCTGCTGAGGGTGTGCAGTAGCATAGACAGGATGGACTTAGGTAGACGACGGGGCGGGGGCGACGACAGGCTGGAAGACCTCTGTTTCACCGGGTGATCATAAGGGGGAACCAGGGGGGCATCATAAGAGGGGTAACGAGGGGGATAGCAAAGGGCGCGGAGAGTTATGCCAGCGGCGCTGCGAGAGGTATATAGCGCGGTTATGTTGTTTCGTCTGCTCACATAGTTTTCAATTTCAGGTTATGGCAGGGGCCCCATCGCCAGGGACGGGATCATATGGTCAGTGGGGCGTTCATTCGTGAAGCGGGTCCAGATCAGGGAGCGATCCTCCGATTTTGGAGCAGACTCGGATTATTAAAAGTTTTCATCAAGAATTTGTGGAGAGGACGGGAAACAGGCTGTGGAAGGAACTATGTTTATTGTATGGTATGTTGGTGGCTGGTAGGTGCCACAACACATTGTGGATGCATTATGCGTTTATTGTATGGTATGTTGGTGGCTGGTAGGTGCCACAAAGTGTTGTAGTTTCATCGGGGGGGCCTGGTTTTACTAGAGATTACAGACGTTTTGGATAGGGGGCTGAAGGTACAGACCAGCTATGATAATAATCCTTGTAGGGCGGGGGGGCAGTAAAAAGGGGAGGCGGCTTCACGCCTCTGCTCCCTCTTTTTCCTGGGTGGCGGGGTTGTTCAAAAGTTGTACAAAAGGGGGTGGTGATGGACGGAGCATCAGAACCAATCAAACACTCACACCCAGTCAACAGATCTGGGTTTGATCCATCACCGTTCTTTAGCCCACTCTGCCACCCCAGATCAGACATGGCCATATGTAAATCAGTCTGACCCTGTGCCTCATGGGGACAGTCCAGCCCGAACTGCCAAGCCATACCTTCTCTGGACCGGAAACAAGCTTCCTAGGACCGGTTTCTGGCATTTCAGCCGTCTTCAGCCAGACTTGCTTGAATCCAGTGGCAAAGTGGGCAAGGGACTCACGTCTGAGCATACCCTGCCAACTTACGGCGAACAAAGCAGTACAAAAGGGGGTGGTGATGGACGGAGCATCAGAACCAATCAAACACTCACACCCAGTCAACAGATCTGGGTTTGATCCATCACCGTTCTTTAGCCCACTCTGCCACCCCAGTTCAGACATGGCCATATGCAAATGTGTTATGTTATGTTATGTTAATATTTTATTAAGCGCAAAACAGCTGCCCCAGCAACGAGGCATCCCGGCGCTAAATCAGTCTGACCCTGTGCCTCATGGGAACAGTCCAGCCCGAACTGCCAAGCCATACCTTCTCTGGACCGGAAACAAGCTTCCTAGGACCGGTTTCTGGCATTTCAGCCGTCTTCAGCCAGGCTTGCTTGAATCCAGTGGCAAAGTGTGCAAGGGACTCACGTCTGAGCATACCCTGCCAACTTACGGCGAACAAAGCAGTACAAAAGGGGGTGGTGATGGACGGAGCATCAGAACCAATCAAACACTCACACCCAGTCAACAGATCTGGGTTTAATCCATCACCGTTCTTTAGCCCACTCTGCCACCCCAGTTCAGACATGGCCATATGCAAATCAGTCTGACCCTGTGCCTCATGGGAACAGTCCAGCCCGAACTGCCAAGCCATACCTTCTCTGGACCGGAAACAAGCTTCCTAGGACTGGTTTCTGGCATTTCAGCCGTCTTCAGCCAGGCTTGCTTGAATCCAGTGGCAAAGTGAGCAAGGGACTCACGTCTGAGCATACCCTGCCAACTTACGGCGAACAAAGCAGTACAAAAGGGGGTGGTGATGGACGGAGCATCAGAACCAATCAAACACTCACACCCAGTCAACAGATCTGGGTTTGATCCATCACCGTTCTTTAGCCCACTCTGCCACCCCAGTTCAGACATGGCCATATGCAAATGTGTTATGTTATGTTATGTTAATATTTTATTAAGCGCAAAACAGCTGCCCCAGCAACGAGGCATCCCGGCGCTAAATCAGTCTGACCCTGTGCCTCATGGGAACAGTCCAGCCCGAACTGCCAAGCCATACCTTCTCTGGACCGGAAACAAGCTTCCTAGGACCGGTTTCTGGCATTTCAGCCGTCTTCAGCCAGGCTTGCTTGAATCCAGTGGCAAAGTGTGCAAGGGACTCACGTCTGAGCATACCCTGCCAACTTACGGCGAACAAAGCAGTACAAAAGGGGGTGGTGATGGACGGAGCATCAGAACCAATCAAACACTCACACCCAGTCAACAGATCTGGGTTTAATCCATCACCGTTCTTTAGCCCACTCTGCCACCCCAGTTCAGACATGGCCATATGCAAATCAGTCTGACCCTGTGCCTCATGGGAACAGTCCAGCCCGAACTGCCAAGCCATACCTTCTCTGGACCGGAAACAAGCTTCCTAGGACTGGTTTCTGGCATTTCAGCCGTCTTCAGCCAGGCTTGCTTGAATCCAGTGGCAAAGTGAGCAAGGGACTCACGTCTGAGCATACCCTGCCAACTTACGGCGAACAAAGGAGTACAAAAGGGGGTGGTAATGGACGGAGCATCAGAACCAATCAAACACTCACACCCAGTCAACAGATCTGGGTTTGATCCATCACCGTTCTTTAGCCCACTCTGCCACCCCAGTTCAGACATGGCCATATGCAAATCAGTCTGACCCTGTGCCTCATGGGAACAGTCCAGCCCGAACTGCCAAGCCATACCTTCTCTGGACCGGAAACAAGCTTCCTAGGACCGGTTTCTGGCATTTCAGCCGTCTTCAGCCAGGCTTGCTTGAATCCAGTGGCAAAGTGAGCAAGGGACTCACGTCTGAGCATACCCTGCCAACTTACGGCGAACAAAGCAGTACAAAAGGGGGTGGTGATGGACGGAGCATCAGAACCAATCAAACACTCACACCCAGTCAACAGATCTGGGTTTAATCCATCACCGTTCTTTAGCCCACTCTGCCACCCCAGTTCAGACATGGCCATATGCAAATCAGTCTGACCCTGTGCCTCATGGGAACAGTCCAGCCCGAACTGCCAAGCCATACCTTCTCTGGACCGGAAACAAGCTTCCTAGGACTGGTTTCTGGCATTTCAGCCGTCTTCAGCCAGGCTTGCTTGAATCCAGTGGCAAAGTGAGCAAGGGACTCACGTCTGAGCATACCCTGCCAACTTACGGCGAACAAAGGAGTACAAAAGGGGGTGGTAATGGACGGAGCATCAGAACCAATCAAACACTCACACCCAGTCAACAGATCTGGGTTTGATCCATCACCGTTCTTTAGCCCACTCTGCCACCCCAGTTCAGACATGGCCATATGCAAATCAGTCTGACCCTGTGCCTCATGGGAACAGTCCAGCCCGAACTGCCAAGCCATACCTTCTCTGGACCGGAAACAAGCTTCCTAGGACCGGTTTCTGGCATTTCAGCCGTCTTCAGCCAGGCTTGCTTGAATCCAGTGGCAAAGTGAGCAAGGGACTCACGTCTGAGCATACCCTGCCAACTTACGGCGAACAAAGCAGTACAAAAGGAGGTGGTGATGGACGGAGCATCAGAACCAAAAGTTGGCCAGATTGGCAGAAGTTAGGAGTTACATTTTGGGAAATTTTGGGGGCAGGGCCAGGGAAAGGTTAGGCAGGTAGGATAAGTTTAGAATAGAGGTTAGGTAGTTATAGTTGCAGAAGGACAGATAGGGTTGTAGGTTTTATTAGATGGAAGGAGTTTGGAACTGCAATACTAGGAAATAGGATTGTTATGTAATGTTATGTAATGTTATGTAAAGTTATGTTATCGGCAGGGTGGGGAATTTTATGTGGGGATCGTGGGGGTGGGAAAAATGGAGGAGCAGTTCATTGATGTATAGTGAGGTTTTAGTTTGTAAGGCGTGGGCCTAGGTTGGACATTGTGATATGCACCTGTTTTCAATAAAGCGGCCTTTTACACACACAAAACATGGGTTTCGGTGTTGGCTGTCCCCCTCCCGCCCAAGGGGGGCTTGGGGGGCAGCCGAGCACACGAGGTCTGCCACCCGGGCAGTTTGGGAGGGGGAGGGGCGGCCGCAGCAGCCATTTTTTGGTTAATTTTTGGGCTCCGTGGGTATAGCCCAAATGTAGCCCAAGTGAGGTTATAGCCCAAAGGCTATATGGGTTAGCCCTCCCTCTCCCAGCCACCATTTTAGGTTTGGTGACCTGGTGGCTGGGAGGGTAGCTGCAGCTAGAATTTTGTCCCTCCCGCCCACCCTTGAGCTAGGGGTTTTTTCCGGGCGCCTTTACGGGCAGTACATTTTTGGAGTTTGCGGTTTTGTTGGGAACAGGTGCATAGGGTTACGATGATTGTTGGATTTCTGTCGCTTGAAACATGTGCTGCGGGGTTGTTCAAAAGTTGGCCAGATTAGCAGAAGTTTGGAGTTACATTTTGGGAAATTTTGGGGGCAGGACCAGGGAAAGGTTAGGCAGGTAGGATAAGTTTAGAATAGAGGGTAGGTAGTTACAGTTGCAGAAGGACAGATAGGGCTGTAGGTTGTATTTGATGGCAGGAGTTTGGAACTGCAATACTGGGAAATAGGATTGTTATGGAATGTTATGTAATGTTATGTTATCGGCAGGGTGGGGAATTTTATGTGGGGATCGTAGGGGTGGGGGTGGGAAAAATGGAGGAGCAGTTTATTGATGTATAGTGAGGTTTTAGTTTGTAAGGCATGGGCCTAGATTGGACATTGTGATATGCACCTGTTTTCAATAACACAGCCTTTTTCACACACAAAAAATGGGTTTCGGTGTTGGCTGTCCCCCTCCCTCCCAAGCGTGAAATCTGACAGGAAAGGTTCGCACGAAGAAAGAGGAAGAGGAAACAGCGTGGTGGGACTATGCTGGCTGACTGGAGTGCAGACAGTGAGGAAGGGCTCCTGTTTGAGACTTTTACTTTCCCTATTGTTCATGGGAAATGTAGTTGTTATGAGTGTTCGAAAATATGCTGCTGTGAAAATAAAGCGAAGGAAGAAGGCATAATCCTCGCCTCCGTGTCCTTAATAGAATTGGAACTTACCAGCAGTACAGCTAGGCAAATTCTCATTCATCCCTAACGGTCATCGCCACACCGTAGCAATGTAACATACAAGATAATTCATTATTCAAGAGAGTTCCTTTTGTTTTTCTGTATCGTTTCAAGCAGGTGTGCCCATTGTTTCTACATGCCACTACAGCCACATGAACGGTTTTGGTGAAGGCAGGAGGGGCAGGCTGTACTCCCTTCTGCCTACACTAATGCACACCCTGATCCTAACAATGCTGGCGTCTCTTGATCACATCTAGACACTACAGTTCTGCCTCTCATAGAAAGCGCTCCTCCAGTAAGAAATCAAATGTTTACTGTTCATACTTAAAACCATAGCAATTGTGAATTTATACAATCCACGAAAAAAAAAGAAAAATGTTTATGAAACAATAAATATGCACAACACCTTAACCACCCCTTTTACTTCCATAATTTAAATACATTTTACATATTCCAAAAACCTTATCAAATGATTTCATAAACTGCATACCATACGAATGGGCTCTGCACTCGGCTATTATATACAAGAGAAAACATACTCTAAATGTAGGTTGTTTAAGGAGTCACTATGTAAAAACATTAGTATATGATTTCATGAACCAGTTTGTTCTCTTCGACTCCAGTAGGTTTGCTAAATCCTCTTCACATGATATTCACCCCAGAAGGCCTTTCACCAGACGCTTAACATGTACCACATAGGGACCTATCCCCAATTCAAAAGTCAAAACCAGACACAAAATTCCATATGAAGTCCACTGTTGGACTACATAATCACATTTGGATAACCATTTTATATTAACCTGAAGTGTTCAGACACTTAAATTGCATGCTAAGTTTCATGATCCCCGTAGGCCTAGAAACAATTTTATTTGTAGTACTACATCTGCTCATTTCTTGCATCCTATGTAAAGCAAGATCTAATTTTCATTGTTGGCAAACAGAAGTGTGATTTTAGCAAAACAATGGATTTAGCAGTATGTTTATGTATCTTTATCTTCTAACACATAGGGAAGTGTGTTCAATTCTCCTATTTATACACCCTAATACACATAGGAACTGACTGTCTCTGTGTAGGACAAACCCAGTGAATAAAGAGTATGCGGATCAGTAACTCAGTTTAAGGGCGAAAGCCCTCACCCGCTCATTGGGTGGCATGCATCATAGTCTAGCCCCTCCTAGCACCTACCCATTTGGATTCGATGGTGCAAGCCACTAAATAATTGGTGTTTTTTGGGGAGCTTGATGGCTGTATTGCTATGCCACTCATGTGGTGTCTCAAGCGGGAAGACTGTGTGCAGTGGCGAACATGTGAGTGTTAAACCCAGCTACTGGGCGGAAATAGTGCTTTTATTGTGTCCCCCAATGGTGACATTAAAACAAGAGTGAGTAATAATTCAACCAACTTGCGGGCGGCGATATATATTTGTGCCCAATCGACCCTTTACAGAGTTGTCATTGGCATTCTTCAGGATCATGGTCACCATCCTTGCTGGAAACTTACAATGATAAGTAAATAAATGTATATCCAACCCACATCAGGTGAAGGAGTAATGATGTTGGATGCTCGCTACCGACGTCAGCAATAAGAAACCCATGAATAAAAGATTTTTTGACTAAAAATAATAAATAGGACTGACTTATCCTGTCTATGACTTTTACATTATCGTTTTATGAACGTGCTCAACAAACCATGCAGCAACTGTCAAGGTATGTCAAGAACGCATGCATGCCCCATAATGAATTAGTGGTTTACGCTGTATCGTACCCAACAGGTGTTTCTATATCATGACGTCCCGATGTAGGTGTATATTTGTCATGACTCTAATTAGAGATAACAACAAACCTCACTCTATATTATTCCAAAGTCACCAATATTATTCAAGTACTTTCAACCGACTAGGGGGTATATTATGTATTGTTGAAGTCACCAAAGGGATTCACTATGCCTGGTATATTACATAACCATCAAAACCCAGAATCGTATGCTATCTTTACACACCAGCACAACTTAACCGTCAATAAACAGAATATCAATGTAAAATGCTTAAGTAGAGACACATGAAGGCTAGTACACCACAAAAAACTGAACCAACCTGCGCTATAATCAATCCAATCTCTTGTACTTGTTTCGGTCCGTACCACCACACATTGGCTTCTCCATACACTGAAGGATGCACTACCTGCGGCATGAAGCCGTCAAGGTGATGTTGCATCTACCATGATGATGTCACAATGTCATAGTCTTATCCCTCTAAGGGTACTGGGAGTCATATTCACGGCAAGTGCGAGAATCCTGAGACCGATCAACATTGCAAAACAGTAATCAAATGTTTCTGAAAATGTCAGTAATTCAAGTTCATATGTAGATTGTAAACTTACTAGAAAAGCAGATCTTAACATGCAATAATATTGCTGTGACTTCAAAATTCACAACCCCTCAGGATGCTGGGAGCTGTAGTTGCGACACGTGTGAGGGTTATGGGACCTTTCCAGATGTTAATTGACCAGCCTCAAATGTCTCTGAGTGTGACAAATAATTACGGTTCTTATCATGATAGGACAGTGAATATGTGAACTGCCTCTAAAGTATGCTTGCACCTGTATAAAAAAATTGATAGTATGCACATATTAGCCTATATCTATTTCAAGGGGTTTTAATGTTGAGTATCATAGCCTCCTCAACACGATTGATATTAGCCTCGACCGAAGCTGTAAGCAGGGAGTTTTCATATGCAGGCTATCTAGAAACCTCAGTAGTTAAGCGTAGTGAGGGCTCGCACGGGTAACGCTGTGGTGAGGCAGGGCGGTTGAGGTGCTGGGTGGGGGGGTAGTCGAGTCCGACATACGATGGCAAAGGTGATCGTAAATAAATATCTGCCGTTGTATGTCGGACTCCACTATCCCCCCACCCAGCCCAAACCGCCCCACCTCACCGCCCCACAGTGCTACCTCTGCGAGCCGCCACTGGTTAAGCGGCCAACTTTACTAGAAACAAAAAGATCAAAAAATTGTGCATTTTTGTTATTGGTCTGACCAGTAAACTTCAAATTGGAATCTTGTTCATTAATTAATCCACTCTACAAAAAATTGGTAATACTAGCCATGGTCTCTTCCCACATCAAAAGGACATTGTCTATGTACAATTTCCATGGTACAATATTGGAGTTAAAAGGATTCATGGCTGTATCATGTATCTTTATCTTTATTTTAAGGACTTTTCACATTCCCTCCACAAGAAGATCTTGCCTCCTCGTTAGTTTAATTGAAGTAAAAGTTTTTGTCATGAGTTTATGCTCCATTGACTTGCATTGATAGAAAAGAACCATCTAAAATTGCATCCATTTTAAGCATTACATCCTCTAACTGGCTTCTTTTTGAGCAATGGCTTTAGTTGGTTGAAATGACAATTGTCTTTTGATTATTTGTTGTGAAGCTTGTTATTTTTCCGCTGAACACATTACACTTTTAGGCCTTCCGACGTGTTTTATTTTAACGGACGATGCATTGTCAGAGGGAAAACAACTGCACAAAAAGACAGAAGAGAGTCGGATCAGACCCTGCACGATGACCCCAGGCGCAAGAGGTAAGGGAGAAGATTCTCCAGGGGGACTAGGGTGGAGCGTGGAATTGACTAAACAGCATGAGAATGTTAAAACCGAATTCCAGGCCAAGTTTAACTGTGCTCATCGTATATATTTGCTTACTTGCTTTGCATGGTCTGTATTGTTTTTGGGGGTGTCAATGTGATGCTAAAAAGGACGCGCACAAATGTCATCCAGGTAGGAGATCAGAGAAAAAAAAGGTTGGGAGGTATGCAGGATTGGGAGTCGTCCAGTGAAAAGAAGGGCGTGTAGGGGTGTGGGTTCATGGTTTAGAGTGCCTGGACTGAAGAAATAGTGTAGTAATGGAATACGATAGACAGAAGCACCAGGAGGTGCAGCAGAGACCTTTGAAAGATGAACACCTGTGTGAGAAAGTCTCTCTGATCCAGCCGCTTGACACTTTCTGGAGCTCCACCGGGTGTTGACTTTAACGATTTAAAAAAAAATTATGATGAACACAAGGGGATCTTTGGGAGTGAAGCTACAACACATTCTCTTTCCACTTCCACAAGATTAATTAGAAGAAGTATGACTGAGGGAATCATATGCTGTTTTCTGTTTCCTTCCCTACCTTCCCCTAGAGTATGAGCCACAGATACAAGTCCAGCAGACACTTTCCTGTTTAACCATGCATGCATGAACTATAAAGAGTAGTGATGGGGACTGGAAAATCTAAATGTAGCAATCCCCCACTGAGAGGGACTTCTGCCCATACTGTGTATTAACAATATGGTAAAGGATGTGAAAATATTTATAAAAGTGGATGTGAATCACCAATGAACCTGGGAAGACGTTCTTTCCTGAACATGTTACCTTTGACTTTCAAAGATTAGCAAATTTGAAGAAATTGAAGGATCCCTAAACTAAAATAGATGATGAGCAATAATCTCATTTCCTACAATGACCTGAGGAGGCACATAGACGTAAGCCTGACACCAAGGTGTTTGCCAGTGGCCCGGTGGCAGTGGGCTGACCGGTGAACGTTAGGAGAGCTTTGCCACCACTTCCCTGCATCTCGCCCCGCTGAATACGAGCAGAGGCGCTACTACGTCGCGCACTGTATTTTTAAACTGTCACTAACCTTTTTAAAGTTTGTGCAGGTTCTGACTTGATTTCTGTTTCCAGGGGTGGGCTGCCGGCTGGGGCTGGTCGTGTTTGCGGGCTCCCAGCGGCAGCGGGCGCCATCTTCGGTTGGGCTGACTTCCTATCCCAGCCCTGCCACTCCCCCACCACTCCGCCCCTATTTAGGAGCGCAATCCTCTCTCCCTCCGTGTTTGCCAGTGGCCCGGTGGCAGTGGGCTGACCGGTGAACGCTAGGAGAGCTTTGCCACCACTTCCCTGCATCTCGCCCCGCTGAATACGAGCGGAGGCGCTACTACGTCGCGCACTGTATTTTTAAACTGTCACTAACCTTTTTAAAGTTTGTGCAGGTTCTGACTTGATTTCTGTTTCCAGGGGTGGGCTGCCGGCTGGGGCTGGTCGTGTTTGCGGGCTCCCAGCGGCAGCGGGCGCCATCTTCGGTTGGGCTGACTTCCTATCCCAGCCCTGCCACTCCCCCACCGCTCCGCCCCTATTTAGGAGCGCGATCCTCTCTCCCTCCGTGTTTGCCAGTGGCCCGGTGGCAGTGGGCTGACCGGTGAACGCTGGGAGAGCTTTGCCGCCACTTCCCTGCATCTCGCCCCGCTGAATACGAGCGGAGGCGCTACTACGTAGCGCACTGTATTTTTAAACTGTCACTAACCTTTTTAAAGTTTGTGCAGGTTCTGACTTGATTTCTGGTTCCAGGGGTGGGCTGCCGGCTGGGGCTGGTCGTGTTTGCGTGCTCCCAGCGGCAGCGGGCGCCATCTTCGGTTGGGCTGACTTCCTATCCCAGCCCTGCCACTCCCCCACCTCTCCGCCCCTATTTAAACGGGCAGTATGTGTCAGCGCAGCGGACGAGCGCAGCGGGCGCGATGAAGGCGCGCCGGAGTTGCGCCTGAGTTAAGCCCGTCTGCGCCCGTCCGCGGCTGGCCGGGGATAGGGGCACGAGATGCTGCCCGTCCAACTATGTATTCGCCATCTCAACTTTGCTCATTTTGGGCCCCAGGTGCCATCGACCCCTCAGTAACTACTCACTTGATGCAGCTTGGTTTGTTCACCCCCCCTCCTTACCCCCCCCCTGGGATCGCATCACATCTAGCTTCCCTACCTACTACGCCTCTCTCCACTCCCCCACCACCATCTGTCCCTCTGGTTCCGGTATTTAACACTTCGGCCACAGTCCTAAACACTATGTCTGCGGTCAACCATCAGTACGAGCTATTCGATTACATCGATACCCATGAACCAGATCTCTTATTCCTAACAGAGACCTGGTTCAAGGCTGACTCCCTGCCCAATGTGTTAGCCGCATTGCCCCCTTCATATTCCGCCATTCGAGCGGACCGCTTAGAGGGCAAGCGGGGCGGTGGAGTGGCCTTAATAGCTCGGACTGATTTCAGTTTTCAGATTCTCCCCTCCCCTTCTATTCCTGACGTAGACTACCTTGTAGCCCGTTCGACCTTCCATCAGGTACCCCTCACTTTTGTTCTAATTTACCGCCCTCCCCAACCAACTCCCTCTTTTCTCTCAAGCATTCAGGCCCTCTTGGCTACTCTGGTGATCAACAATTCATCAGTACTAGTCCTAGGGGACCTTAATTTTTGGCCTAATGACCCTGCTGAGAGTCCTCAATCTAAAGAGTTCACCGACCTCATGATCAGTTTGAATTTCTCATCGCTCATCCACAGTTCCACTCACATACACGGCCACACGCTCGATCAAATCTGGGCATTGAATGTCCCGTCCACATCCCCTACAATATCCCCGTGCTCCTGGTCAGATCATTCCATTATCACCTTTTCCCTTGCTTTGGCCCCGATGGCCAAACCCCAGCTCCCCAAGAACACCTGGGTCAGGAAATGGGGCAAAACTGACATGCCTTCTCTCTGCTCGACCTTGGCCAAAACTAGTCCTGACCTTTCAGGCCTTGCAGCTACTTCCCAGCTGGCCGCTATTAACAACTGGCTGACCGTGGCGGGTGATGAATTCGCCTCCCTGAGGCGGCTCACAGTCAAGTGGGCCCATGCAGCCAATCGGTGGTTTACCCCAGATCTAAAAGAAAAGAAATTAGCCGCAAGGAGAGCCGAGCGAGCTTGGAGAAGAACCTACAGCCCCGCGCAAAAGACAATTTATTTGTCTGTTCTACAAATTTATAAAAAGGGCATTCTTGAGGCCAAAACAGAGTTCTATACGAGCAGGATAATGGCAGCAGAGTCCTGCTCGAAGGAAATCTTCTCTACTGTCCATGAACTGGCATCATCCAGTAGAGCTACGGCCACTATCCCCCCTTCCCAGTCCCTCTGCAACTCGCTCAACGAGTTCTTCATTGACAAAGTTGCCAAAATTAAACTCAACATCCCCCCGCCCTCCCCTACATTTGTCAATCCCTCCCCACCCCCTATGGCCCTTAAATTGAACACTATCCCGCTGTTAACCAATGACACACTTCCCCCGCTGCTTCATCGGGTTAAATCGGGTTCCCCCCTGGATTTTGCCCCAGCCCATATCCACAGGGAAATCTATCTAGCTTGTCCCACCCCACCCCTGACTCTTCTTAATGACTCGCTTAGAAATGGCATTGTCCCCAGTCCACACAAATCAGCGGTTGTCATTCCTATCATAAAAAAACCTGATGCCGACTCATCCTGCCCCTCCAACTACCGCCCAATCTCCCTTCTGCCCTACCTAGCAAAAGTTCTTGAAACCCATGTCACGACCACCCTGAGTACCTATGTAGAGGCTAACCATTGCCTCTCCCCTTGTCAAGCTGGCTTTCGCCCCCTGGACTCTACGGAGAAGGTGGTGATCTCAGTAATGGACGAGCTGCGTGAAGGTATTGACATCAACCTTCCGCAAGCCCTGATCCTCCTGGACCTGTCCGCCGCTTTTGACACGGTGGACCACTCCATCCTCCTCAACCGTGTCAGGGCGGCGGGCATAGAGGGCTTGGCCTTCTCATGGCTTGAGTCCTTCCTAGCCGGGAGAGCTCAAGCGGTCCATCTGGCTGGCTTCACCGCGGCCTCCCGTAAGGTGGAGTGCGGGGTCCCTCAGGGCTCATCACTCTCCCCGCTCCTATTTAATTTATACATTTACCCCCTTATTTTTATGTTACAACAGCTGGAGGTCACGGTGTTTAATTACGCCGATGACCTCCAGCTAATCTTCAACCTCTCCCATTCATCTTCATCGCCCAAAATGTCCAGACAGTCATGACGTTCATTCAGGATTGGATGAACTGCAACCACCTCAAACTCAACCCGGACAAGACCGAGTTGGTCTTGACCGGAGGTGGTTGCAGTCCGTGGTCCCCCTCCTTCTGGCCCCCGTCACTTGGTGTCCCTCCACTCCCCGTACCCAAAGTTAAAACTCTTGGGATCTTTCTGAACTCACAACTCTCTGTTCATTCTCAGGTTGGTTCAGTGGTCTCTTCCTGTTTTTTTTCCCTCAGAATAATTAGGAAAGTCTCCCGCTTCTTTTCTCCCTCTGCTTTAAAAATTATCGTGCTGGCCATGGTATTATCGCGCATCGATTATGGCAACATAATCTATAATGGGGCTCCTGCCTATGCGATCCACCGCCTGCAGTTGGTACAGAACCAGGCTGCTCGCCTGATTCATGGCCTACCTAAATACCATCGGGCCACTCCACTGCTCAAAGCACTACATTGGCTTCCGGTGAGAGAGCGCGCCCTTTTTAAACTTGGCTGCCTCACTTTCCAGGCTAGGTCGGGTACTGCCCCCGAGTTCATATGCTCAGCTATTAAGCCCTACCTTCCGGGCAGAGAACTTCGCTCCACTCATATGGCTCTTTTAGCTATCCCCCGTTTTAAAAAACAGAAGTCTGGTGGAGCGAAGTTCGCTGTTCTTGCTCCAGTCTTCTGGAATTCCCTTCCTGCTGCCCTCCGCACATCGCCTTCTTATCTACAGTTCCGGAAGGATCTCAAAACCTTCCTATTTGTGCGAGCTTACACTGCCTAGCCTTTCCAGCTGCTGCCGTCCACTGCATCACACATAGCGCCATGAAACCGCTTGGTAAAAGAGCGCTGAATATAAGTTTTTAAATTCAAATTCAAATTCAAATTTCTAAATTCAAATTCAAATTTTTTTTTAAATTCAAAATTCCAAGACTGAGGTATGAAAAATACCCAAGATAACTTAGAGAACCTAAATAATCACCTTAGGGACAGAGTTAGGGCTTGTGCTCCAACTTCTTAGCTTCCTCCTACATATAAATTCTCCTACATCACTGGGCCACAGAAAATAGGAGAAACATGTGGACCCGGGGGAGTAGAATCAGCTCCACATAGAGTACAACCTAATCGGAATTAATATAATAATTGTTTTGTCACATTTCAAAGCTACTAATTGTATATATGGACATAGCTATTTGATTGTACTCTTGGTACTGTCTTGCATGCAATGCATTATGGGTAGTGTGGATTTACCATATCTTCAAAGTTTATGATGCTCACTAGGGACCTCTAGGAGCAGCTTGCAGTGCTGCACCTAGACAAGTAGTGCTGGTGCCTTGCTCACTAGGGACCTCTAGGAACAGCTTGCGGTACTGCACCTTTTATTTATGTTTTAAAACCCAAAACAAAAATAAATGGCATTGTAATTTATAATGCCAATAGCTCAAACTCATGTGAATGTGAGACCTATTGCATTGCAAATGCTTGTTACACTGTGTCACTGGACTGAGGCCAGTGGGCTCACTCATTCAAAGTTCAGTAGCTGTGTGCTTAGCTCACCAATTTGGGAGATCCAGGGATGCATGGTGACAAATGGAGAGGAGGTAGAGGAACAGCCCAGACACATTTGTGTATTGCTGCATTCCTGGAAGCTGGGTGGGACACATTGGAAATGGAAGAGAAAGGTTTCTCCCCATACGATTCAATAGGTTCTCTTTGATTCAGAGTGAGGTCAGAAGGTGGCCTGGGCACATCACAGGAAGGAGGTGGAGCTGATGGGAGAATCATTGAGTAGGGATGAGGCCCTGTGCTAACCTTCTGATACACAAATCACTGTGGTTGATATCAAGGTGGGAACACTTGTCACTCCCGTGGCATATGATGTGGGGCTATCAGCTTTGGAGTTGCTCTTGCTGTGACAGACTGCTTTCAAGAGAAAGAGAGGGCAGAGGAGTGGACACTTCAAAAGAAAGCAGACTCCCCAACATAAACCACAAAGACTTAGACCAAAAATCACATTTGGTGTTGGGAAATGGATTATAAGAAGGGGAAGCTCCTGATTGTGCCCGGAGGGGTGCCCTCCAAGTACCTCGCGGGGGGGGGGCCTCAATTTCCTTTACGCCACTGAGGGGAAGCTCTGCAAGACTTCAGCCTGTGACCAATACTGGGGGCCATGGTGTGCTAGTCTCACTGATGGGCGAGGGGATATTACCCAGGGAATCCAAGATCACCTGCCCTGAAGTAGAAGCATCCTCGCCTGCCTGCTTTCCAAGATCAGAGTGCCCTGTGAGGAAAGGGAGAACATTGGAAGGAGTGAGCTTCAGTGGGGTATCTGGTCATGTAGACTCACTAAGAAAGGTGTGAGGAAACGGCTACTGCAACCTTCAGGCCCTTAATTCTGTGCAGGACAAAGCCAGAGACAGCCATATGCTAGAGGAGAGCTGCCATGAAGTGAGCTGTGGATATCACTGTGCTGACTGGGCCAGAGCCCGGGTGTATTGAGTCATCGGTCATCCCGTATGCCAGGAGGGACCGTCATAGGCGGATTACCATGTGGATTGCGCTGTATCCCTTGCGCAGTGAAGACTTGGCAACCCATTATGCCAGAAGAGGCTAACGTGCAGGCATCTGCTTTGCAGATAAGGTTGGTGCCCATGTGCAGACATGGTGGCCCCATATGCCATATGGTGTCAACAGAACTAGCAGGTAGTATGACCTGACACAGAACATCGCCAACGGAGTGAGGCTGCTGTGAGAACCCCTATACACCGATCCCGGGACGAGGCATCAGCAGCAGGATCTTCGCACCACCTTACCCCCACAGTGGGAGAGACCATAGACTTACACTGCAAGGAGGAGTGTGAGGAACCTCCGGTTGCTGAGGGTGTGCAAACGCGTGTGAGGAACTCGGTGATCATCAAGTGCAGCTGGCCTGGGCCACGTGCAGTGAACAGCCTTTTTAGCGTCATTCACCATATGTCTTCGTCTAAAAACTCCAAATTTAACCCAATGATTGTTCCAGAATATTCCAAATGAATTTCAAGCGTGGTTTTTATTTCACCTTGACAAACACACGTGCGGTGCAGTAGCATTTACATTGCTTCTTATGCTTCAGATATGCCCATCCGGACCTTTTTCTGAGCACGTAATAAATACTCAATACATCCTCAGTCACAGAATTGCATGTACCCAATGCATTTCGGGCCGACTTTGGCCCTTCTTCAGGGGTTAACTATGAGTAAAAAGAACAATGTGTTAAAATGCCATCTAAAAAAGAACTGTTTGTGTATATACCATATTATGTTCAGTTAACCCAATTCAGCGTTCTCCCTCTAGTAAAATACACTCCAACAACAAAACTGTCTGTGCCAACCTCACTGACACTATCTCATCCACAGGTAAAAGCCCAAGCATATGAACCCTCATTTTATCTTATACTCCTGTGCTTATAGTACACATTACTAGATCAGAGCAAGTCTTAAAACACCCATTGTCACTAGCTATCACTCCTGAGGCACAGCCGGGAGCAGGGACTTGTGAGTGTTTAAACTGCTTTTTAACGTTGTCACTGTCTACGTTTGCTATATTGTAATAAGGAGATAGACACCATCCCCGCCCAGCGCTTAGAACGCTGACGCGGGCCGGTGTTTCCTAAGGAGCGCACGTCATTGGCCGGACTGACAGGCACGCCTACTGCCTGCAGCCGCGCCCCCTATCTGTTTAAATTCGCGCCTGGAACAGAGCGCAGCGTCACTAGCTATCACTCCTGAGGCACAGCCGGGAGCAGGGACTTGTGAGTGTTAAAACTGCTTTTTAACGTTGTCACTGTCTACGTTTGCTATATTTTAATAAGGAGATAGACACCATCCCCGCCCAGCGCTTAGAACGCTGACGCGGGCCGGTGTTTCCTAAGGAGCGCACGTCATTGGCCGGACTGACAGGCACGCCTACTGCCTGCAGCCGCGCCCCCTATCTGTTTAAATTCGCGCCTGGAACAGAGCGCAGCGTCACTAGCTATCACTCCTGAGGCACAGCCGGGAGCAGGGACTTGTGAGTGTTTAAACTGCTTTTTAACGTTGTCACTGTCTACGTTTGCTATATTTTAATAAGGAGATAGACACCATCCCCGCCCAGCGCTTAGAACGCTGACGCGGGCCGGTGTTTCCTAAGGAGCGCACATCATTGGCCGGACTGACAGGCACGCCTACTGCCTGCAGCCGCGCCCCCTATCTGTTTAAATTCGCGCCTGGAACAGAGCGCAGCGTCACTAGCTATCACTCCTGAGGCACAGCCGGAAGCAGGGACTTGTGAGTGTTTAAACTGCTTTTTAACGTTGTCACTGTCTACGTTTGCTATATTTTAATAAGGAGATAGACACCATCCCCGCCCAGCGCTTAGAACGCTGACGCGGGCCGGTGTTTCCTAAGGAGCGCACGTCATTGGCCGGACTGACAGGCACGCCTACTGCCTGCAGCCGCGCCCCCTATATGTTTAAATTCGCGCCTGGAACAGAGCGCAGCGTCACTAGCTATCACTCCTGAGGCACAGCCGGGAGCAGGGACTTGTGAGTGTTTAAACTGCTTTTTAACGTTGTCACTGTCTACGTTTGCTATATTTTAATAAGGAGATAGACACCATCCCCGCCCAGCGCTTAGAACGCTGACGCGGGCCGGTGTTTCCTAAGGAGCGCACGTCATTGGCCGGACTGACAGGCACGCCTACTGCCTGCAGCCGCGCCCCCTGCCCCTCCTCTCTACTTTCTTTAAGGATGTGCTTTGGCCGGAAGCGCAGCGGACGAGCGCAGCGGGCGCGCCGCCTGCGCGCCGAAGGCGCGCTTAAGGCAAGCTCGTCTGCGCTCGTCCGCGCCGAGACCGGGCCCAGGGCCACCCCCCCTGCCCGAGCGACTCTGAAACCCGGAGCTTACAGTTACAGTAGGGAAGCACTGATGCTGCTGAACCCACTATCCGGCAGAGCCCACTGCCCACGTCTAGTCCCTAACTTGAAGTATGAAGATAACAAACCCTGTCCCAATTGCTCTGGCCATTTGCCACAGATTATACCCCTTCCTTTAAAATCATTATCGATTTTAGATCAGACCCCAAGTGTAAGATCTTCCTCCCTGAAGCATATGGAAAACAAGCACTCGATTAAGGGAAAACTAAATAGTGGATTACTAAATGTTAGATCCCTTCCGAAACATGCAACAGAAATACAATTGCTTATTGAGTCCAATAACTTGGACATTCTATTTGTTACCGAGACTTGGACTACGATGGGAGCAGACTTTGAATTGGGGCCGGCATGTCCGGTAGGATACAAGATCGCGCATAAACCCAGGACCTCGGGACGAGGGGGAGGAATAGGAATCATCTTTAGGGAAGATTTAAATATTGTTACTTTGTGTATTGATGCTGTTTCATGTGTTGAAATCCTCGGGATATCGATCAGAAATGACTCAGGCTACTGCATTACTGGCCTAATTTGCTATAGAGCGCCGGGCCATTTTAATGCAATGCAACAACAGGAACTGATCACTGTTTTCAACAACATGGCATTATCACACAGCAGGTTATTGATATTGGGAGATTTTAATTTAGGGAATAACGACCAATCACACTCGGCCTTACACAGTATTACACAATCTTGCAACAACTTGGGCCTGAAACAATGGATAACCACCCCCACACACAGGCATGGGAACATACTGGACCTAATATTCGCTGATGAGGATCTCGTCACTGTGGGAATAATTTCACCAGTAGACTGGTCTGACCACCATCTTATAATTTTTAACATCTACACGTTGTTTAACACAGAATCAACAAACACACAGACTAGGACCTTTATTAGCCGCGACTGGAAGGGTCTGCTAAAAAGGAAAGAGGAAGGGAAGTCTGACTTCAGTCTAGTTGGGAATTCGATCGATCCTGAGAATGATATCACCACCAATTACCATTTACTATGTCAAGAGGTAACCAGGCAACTCAATGATATTGCTCCATTGAAAGTTATTAGAAAAAGAGGGAAACCCTCTGCGCCCTGGTACACCGATAAACTGAGAGAACTGAAAATTATCTGCAAAAAGGCGGAGAGGTGCTGGAGAATAAACTATTTAGAACAGGAGAAGCTGGCCTGGAGGCAGACAATAGGGCATTATAAGAAGGAAATTAATATCGCCAAAGCTAACTACTTCGCAGATTTAATTCGTAACAGCTCCAATAAATCCCGCGACACCTTTAGATTAGTTAAAGAGCTGTCTCATCCTGAATGTGCCAACAGTCAAATCAGACCATCACAAGAGCTATGCGATGGTTTAGCTTCCTTCTACCAGGAAAAAGTCGCAAAAATAATCGAGAACATGAAGGATGCCTCCTCCCCCCGAGTGCAGGGCAGCAGTGAGAAAAATGAAGGAACTATAAGATCCTTCACTCCAAGGGCAACCCTGGAGAATCTCGATACCCCGACAGAATCAGAATTTGTAAAGACAGCCCTCAGTACAACTTCAGGATCCCCGCTGGACCCCCTCCCGCACAAAATATTAAAGGAATTTGGGAATGAGTTTTTCCCAGTACTTCGACAGCTATGTATACAGTCCTTTAACACAGGCACTGTACCAAAGGACTGGAAATTAGCAGTCGTCACTCCTCTGCTGAAAAAATCTAACCTTGATCCAAGCTGCCATAAAAACTACCGACCCATATCACTCTTGCCTTATCCAATCAAGATCATGGAACGGCTGGTCAGCAGAGGCCTGGCCCTCTTCCTGGAAACCAATAACATCTTGGAGGAAGAGCAATTTGGCTTCAGACCAGCACATGGGACCGAGTCAGCTTTGCTGACGGTACTGGACGATCTACGAATGAGGGCGGACAGGGGAGAGTCAGCAACTCTTATTCTGCTCGAACTGTCCGCCGCTTTCGATACGGTAAACCATGACATCCTACTGACCAGACTGCAAAACATCGGAGTCGAGGGAGCTGCGCTTGGCTGGTTTCACTCCTATCTGTCAGACAGACAGCAGGCAGTAGCAATTCCTCCGTACCAGTCGGAGTTTGCTCCTGTTCCTTTCGGGGTCCCACAAGGGTCCGCAATCAGCCTAATACTCTTTAATATTTACATGCAACCCCTGTTGGGCATCATCAAGACTTACGGCATCAGCGTGATCAACTATGCGGATGACACGCAGTTGATGATTTCCCTCGATGGAACTCAGGCAGACTCACTCGAAATTTTCCACTCCTGTTTGCGGGAAATGGCATCATGGCTCAAACAGAACTCTTTGCAATTCAACAGTGATAAAACTGAAATAATGCATTGCAAAGTAGGCAGAATCTCCAGAAGTCTACCCTCAGACTTCTGGCCTCTGGAGCCTAGGAAGTCGTTAACCCCGGTAAAGTCAGTAAGGAACCTCGGAGTGAGCTTCAATGAGAATCTGAGTCTCGAGACCAATGTCAACAAGCAGGTAGGCAGCTGCTTCGCTCTATTAAGAGGGCTGCGTAAGCTGTTGCCTCTTCTACCAACACAGGTCAGAGCCACTGTAGTGAGAAGCACTATTCTCAGCCGCCTAGATTACTGTAACTCCCTATTATTGGAGTCTCCTGCCTACTTGATCTCTAGACTTCAGACTATTCAGGCAGCTGCGGCCAAACTGACTCTCTCTCGAGGGCGAAGAGCCTCCACTACCATTGCCTTGGCAGATCTTCATTGGCTACCTGTACGCCAGAGGATTCTGTTCAAATCCCTATGCACTGTCTTTAAAGCAGTACACGGGATGGGCCCTCGTCCACTTCAACACAAATTTAATTGGTATGAACCCACTCGGTCCCTTCGATCATCCTCTTCCAGACTCATTGACACCCCTAGGTTTAGGAAAGTCACCTGTGGTGGGAGAGCCTTCAGCATAGCGGCAGCACATCTGTGGAACAGTCTACCTATTGATATCAGGAAAACAGATGAACTGATGGCTTTCCGAAAAAAGGTGAAAACCTGGCTCTTTCCCAGAACCTAACTGTTCAGACTCTTAAGATTCCCTTCCTTGCTCTCCCTGTTGCACAGAGTTCCTAGCTATGTACACAGCGCCAGGATGCCCGTAGGGTTTTAGAGCGCTTTATAAATGCCATAAATAAATAAATAAATAAATTGTACCTTGGTGATTTCAAGCGATGTAGTCTGTTTCCCTGCAAGATCTTCACTGCTTTCTCTTGCAGGGAAACAGACTACATCGCTTGAAATCACCAAGGTACAATGGGTGTTTTAAGACTTGCTCTGATCTAGTAATGTGTACTATAAGCACAGGAGTATAAGATAAAATGAGGGTTCATATGCTTGGGCTTTTACCTGTGGATGAGATAGTGTCAGTGAGGTTGGCATAGACAGTTTTGTTGTTGGAGTGTATTTTACTAGAGGGAGAACGCTGAATTGGGTTAACTGAACATAATATGGTATATACACAAACAGTTCTTTTTTAGATGGCATTTTAACACATTGTTCTTTTTACTCATAGTTAACCCCTGAAGAAGGGCCAAAGTCGGCCCGAAATGCATTGGGTACATGCAATTCTGTGACTGAGGATGTATTGAGTATTTATTACGTGCTCAGAAAAAGGTCCGGATGGGCATATCTGAAGCATAAGAAGCAATGTAAATGCTACTGCACCGCACGTGTGTTTGTCAAGGTGAAATAAAAACCACGCTTGAAATTCATTTGGAATATTCTGGAACAATCATTGGGTTAAATTTGGAGTTTTTAGACGAAGACATATGGTGAATGACGCTAAAGGCTGTGCACCGGATTGGAGTGGATATTTCTCTCCTCACTTTGATGTTGTAACACAAACGTGGGATGCCAGGGTGGATCCTGCTGTCCTGGTTGCACGCCAAACCAGACAAGCAATGAACACAGTTTGAATATGAAAAAGAGAAGCTTGTAAATACTGGTGTGCACTGTAACTTTTATTTTTCCACGTGCAGTGAACTCAACTGTACAAAGCTGCTGCGAGGCCAGCAGTGAGGGCACACTCAGGAAGTCTGGGCAATGATTCTGCAGGTGCAGGTAAGACTTCATTATGCAAGTCGACCCTGGGGGAACTTGCTTGCTAAATAGAGCTCTACGCCACTTTTTAAGCTTTTTTATTGTTTTTGACATATTAGCACTCGCTGACAGCACATGCGCACTGTAGATGGAACCTATAAATAGCAAGCTTGTTTACTGGTCTTTTGGAGTTTACAATGCGGTACAAACTCCTCAGAAGATGGGTTAGATCTCAATTTATCTCCATTACTTTATATTTTTATGTGCTTTTCTGCACACAGTGCATGATACATTGAAGTCTGCGCTGCGGCCAGGGCGACTGACTCCGGAATCTGGGGATCACTGTTCGATCGCCGGCGGCAGATTAGACCAGCACCATGTGACTCTGGGCAATAGCTTGCTTAATCTTCCAGACGGCCCCCAGCGCCTAGAGACCCTTACGGGTGATTGTTTGTGCTTTAGAAATGTGGATTATTATTATAAATAAATAAATGTGGATTCAAGCAGTTTTACATTGGATTAGTTTCAAAGAGAAATACTGATGGATAATTTAATTATCATTTTTAAATCATAGCCTTCTAGGAAGAGATCACTTTTACCATTGAAAGGAAAGTTCAGTCCCTAGACACATTCCGCGTTTGCTTCTTTGCTGGCATTAGCAACTCAAATACCAGTTGTTGACTTCTGGGAACTTGTCTGCTCCATATATGTATCATACAGTGTGTCCGTTGACCATACAAGCACAACAAGTCTCGAGGCCACAAGATGCATCCCCTATGAGCCACACAACAGCAAAATGTCGGTATAGCTGCAAACAGCACAACCCATCCTAGATGGGCGAGCTTCCCTTCCGGGTCTCTGACCGTTTACTTTGATTTCCATCCCTCATCCCCATCTATAATGATACCCATAGACTTTCTGGTATGTAAACTGTCACAGTTTCTTACATTGTAAACCTACTAGGTCATAAATCATCAAGAGACATTGCTCATTGGTGTTAACCATGTATTACACATAATGTAGACATATAGGCGTAAACATTGAATCATTGTGGAACAGATCCTTATGTGCTCATAAGTCTTCTGTATTTATTATTTGTTCCTTGCTGTATTCTCATCAAGTTATTCCATCATCAGGCTGACTGCATTTTATTCGATAGCCCACTGTTGTTAAGTGCTGCGGATTTAAGGCTTGCCGTTGCTACCACTGCCTGCCGTTCGCATCCATCTTGCTGTGCCTGGGCTGCAAGTGCCGTGGCCAACTAGCGCTGACACTTTGCTGGCCTTTAGCTCCTGCGAGTCTCTGCCACGAGGCATCCCAAGGACCCTGCTCGAGCAGCTCTTCTTCCTCCCCTGCTATGTTATTATTGCCATTCACTGATGCTGTCACTGCCACGCTTTCAGAGGTATGACGACCACTGCCAGCTCCCCTCCTTTTCTGGTGAATTCCACCCTAGGAGAAAACTAACCTCTCAAGAGACCCCACTAAGTTCAAAAGGAACATGTCATCCCTACTCCAGATAAATGGGCCCTGTCCTCCATATAGTTGGCAGGAACCCTGAGCATAATAAGGCTGTGCCTGACGTATTCCCAGCCAAAGCCTTTGCAGAACTTGCTCATTGATATGTTCAGTTTTCGGCAAAACCTGTCTACAGCCGCGTGGTTACAAGCCCCCCTCCACTTGAAACGTGCTATAACTTCTGACCATACCACATCAGTGGGCCGTACCAACATGGTGATTGCGACGAAGTCCGCCTTCACGGCCTCAAGAGGCTCAATCACCCTAACCCGGTGATGTCGTTGCCGCCCAGGTGTGTAAGCAAGTTATTAGGGCTCTGCGTACCATAGTCAACAGCTGAGCCCATCTCAAGGCTGGTATTCCCATCCATACCATGTTGGTATTATGCAGCCATATGCCTTAATAATCTTTCCAGAGCTGCCCAGTCCCCTGCCCTAGCGATGTAGGAGTGGTCCATCATCCAGACCGTCTTACTCCTTTTCGGGTGGCCTACGGCGGGAAGGAATGCTTTGCTTTAGTTGCACTCTGGTCTGATGTAATCTCTGAAGCCTGTGATTTTTACCTGCTGATGTGCTTAATGCAGTCTTCCACCAAGCAGTTTTACAGTGGATTAAATCCAATGGGGAATAACGAAGGATAATTTAATTGCTATTTTTAAATCATAGCCTTCTAGGAAGAGATTGTTTTTATTAGTGAAAGGAAATTTCAGTCCCCAGAAACATTCCACGTTTGCCTCTTTGCTGGCACTTGCAACCTAATATCAGTTGTTGACTGCTGCGAATTTGTCTGCTTCACCTATGTATCACACAGTGTGTCCAACGACCAAAGAAACATAAAATGTCTGAAAGTCGAAAGATCCATCCCGTGGGGGAGAGACACAACAAGAAAATGTAGCCGCCAGAAGGACACAAAAATAACTCATCGGCATAGCCGCAAACAACACTTCCCCCTGTGAAAGACGTTCCATCCCAGGAGGATGAATTAGAAGGTGGTTTGCAAAAGTGCTTCATGGTATCACACTGCAAGCAGTGAAGCAGAAAAACGTTCACGAGCTGAAACAGCCAAGATGTGACAGAAAAGAAAATATTATGATCCCTTTCCAATATTAACCCCTTGCATGCCCTTGACGAAACCACTGCCCCCAAACCCCCCCAGCGCTGCGGCGGAATTCGCGCCGCAGCGAAGGGGTTAATGAGTTCAGAAGTATTTATTTGTTAAGATGGCAAATACCAATATGGAGTTTATAGTGTTGTCTTTGGATGGACTTTTTTGTATTTTTACACGTCTTCCATGGATGTTAAATCGCACTGGCATGGTGCTGAATTTTTGTCTTACCAACATCAGTAATGCATTCTGGTTGTTGTTGCCATAGTACACTTGGCTCAGTGGAGTCCGACTAACACATCTCATAACAATGATTTCTAACTACAAAAAACAAAATTGGAATAGCTGCCCTATTTTGAACCACTCTGCCATTCCACTGATTGTCGTCAACGTGTCAGCCTCGCCAGGTACATCCCCGACCGTGGCAGGCGCTTAGAGTCCCATATCTTTGGTAGTGCATGCTTAAATGACTTTGCACTCATTAATATTGGAAAGGGATCATTATATTTTCTTTTCTCAGGAACATCTTGGCCGTTTCAGCTTTTGAACGTTTTTCTGCTTCGCTGCTTGCAATGCGATACCATGAAGCACCTTTGCAAGCCACCGTCTAATTTATCCTCCGCGGACAGAACGTCGTTTGCAGGTGGAGGAATTGCAGGAAGCAAAGCAGACCCTAGAGCGGACCACAACTAACCCACGCTGAGCATGCGTTTGGGCCTTTTTTTCTTTAGCTTTTATCAAACACTTACACGTGCTACAGCGTGACATGATTCTGTTGTTACTTTTTGGTCACAATAAGAATTCCAGTTTAGAATGTTTCCATTTATTGATATGCCAACAATGAGAAGGGAATGCAGATAGATTTACAATCCTAAAATCCATGTTAACAAAAGGGATAATATCCTTCGACCTGTGAAACATTTGTGCAGAATCATACCCACTGTCAGATTACGAAGACCGTCTGATATTGGCCACATAGATCTTGGGTATGAGTGATGTTAAATTAAGTTTGTCCCTCTTCAATTTCTTGTGATCCCCGCGACTTCCTCGGGGATCGACAGCTCGTCAATCTCTCGATTTCTCTCACCTCTCTGCTGTTTCTACTTCCGACCCGGCTGGTCAAGATTGTGTAGTCCACTTAACATGGGTATTAAACGCCACAGTAGTTAAATTCGAGTATAGGGCATGTAATCCAACAAAGTTCGGTACTAATTGGTTAAAAAATATAGAAAGCCCAAATGCACTGTCCGTTCCTGGAACGAGTGCACTCCTGCGTATAGTGTTCCCTTAATCGTATCGTCAAGCGTAACCGGAAGAGGACGACTGGGTATTCCCCTATCAACGAAACACATGTTGGCTGGGCGAAAAGAATTAAAGATAAAGATCTGAAAATATCGCATTGTTCTTCTGTTTTATATAACCATTGGAATTTCTTTGTTACACTTGATGCATGCGTGAACCAAAAGACTGCTGTCCTTTAACATCAAGACCATCTCATATGCTGATGATACCCAGCTGCTACTCATGTATGAGGGAGATCCTGTGAATGCAAGGGCAGAGTTTGCTAGCTGCCTGGCGGCACTGCTAGATAGGCTGAAGGCTAACAGATTACAGTGTAATCTCAATAAGACAGAAGTCTTATTGTTTGGACGGGATCCTCCCTGGGCTGTGGTGGAGCTTGGTCGGATAACGCTCCCATCCTGCCCCCTCCAATGGTGCCGGCCAGAAATCTGGGCCTGCTGTTTTATGACCAGCTTTCATTTGGAACACAGGCGTCAGCAGTGGTGAAATCATGTTTCTGGATATTTTGCATGTTGATGACATTTCTTCACCTGCTACACTACTGAGCACAAGTGACAGTGGTCAGGTCACTGATTTTATCGCGGCTGGACTACGCTAGCGTCCTATACCTTCGTCTCCTGGATTATTTGATCCAGCGGATGTAGGTCATGCAAATATGGCAGTCTGTTTATTATTTTAAATCCTGACTGTTAGAATCCGGGGTCTCTGGCTGCCAGTCCATCAGCATATTAAGTACAAAGCACTGACACCAACTCATAAAGCCCTACACAATAGGGGCCAAAGGTACCGAAGTGAATGGATTGAGGCGGTCCTCATTGTGATTCCACTCCTTCATGGACAGCAGAGGGGTGGCTCTTCTTTTACTGTTAATATCTGAGACTCATATCTGAGAAGGAAAATTCAAAAAGGAACTGATTTTTTTTATTAAGACTCCAGAGGTGACAAATCCTCTGTATCACTCATTTTGGCAGTCCTAGAAGCGCCGGTACAATCTTACGAGTAGCTGTGCGCAATAGAAATGCCCTCACGCATGTAATATATCAAAACAATTGGGTCACTCAGATGTAGTTTTTTCAAGCTGGAACAACACAGCAACAGGACAAAATATATATACACATGCTAAATAAATTAGAAAGATTAAATTGAATTCAATTCCTTTGCCAAATATATGAAAACATATTGCAGATATTGAGAAATGTGTTTTTTACCAACCTAGGAACAAGTACAGAATCAGACTCAAGAATCTCATACAACAACATATCAAAAGGATACTGGAGCAAACAAAATAAAACAGAAGCAAATTCAGGATAATGAGCTACAAATAAAGAACACTGAATGTCATTAATGCATGAGAAGGATGAAGATATTCAGTAATAAGCACAGATTATTTAAACAACCTCATGCAGTCAATATTATAGATCATACGTCGAGGTTTCAGCCCTTGTGGTAGAATTAACCTGGGGCCTCATCAGGAAAAGTTGTCAGAAAGGCATTTAAGAAAGCAACGTAAACAATATGAGAAAAGAAAAAGAAAATGTGCAGGGAAGGGAAATGTGGAAACCAATTTATTAAAAAAAGAGCTTACCTAGAAGTTTAACTAAAACATGCCAAAGAAAAATGACCAAGACGGACCTTGGTGAGATAATATCAGCTGGGAAATCAACCATCCAAAACAAGTCAGAGGACCAGTCTGTGTGAAAACCAATGAAAGGTGTATTGTAACAAAAAGAAAGCAAATTGAAATTCTTGAACACAATATAAATTTAATAAGGAGCGCACTTACTGAGAGCAACTTGGAGAAAATGTGGTACTAATCCACAAAGTAGCGCCCAGCGTGGTTTCCAGTTTTGTACCACTTGAGACACAAGGAAAACTGTCTGCATCTCCTTTCTCAACCAAAACAGACATATCAGGATGGGCACGACTGTATAATTATTCCTTACCTTGCAGGAGCATGAACTGTATCCACACTAGTCTGATGTCTATCATCATAGGCTCTTTAAACTGTTAGGTTTTTGTATCAAGTGGCACACCAGCTGGTGGACAGTATGCAGACCTAAGCCTAATGTCTATCATACTGTACACTTTGGGTCTCATTACGGCTGCCCGATAAGTAGTCAGCAGTCCCAACTGCCATATTTTGATGCAACCGCAGTGTAGGGGGTTGGAAAGATGCCTTTTTCCATTGCAGCTTGTGCAGTGGCCCAGAAAAGCGCTGCAGAACAAGCCACAGGGTAGGCCCAGTCACTCACTAGCCCAGAAGCTGGCTGCACCCAGGAGCTAGGAATACATCACTGAGATGTTAGAGGGTGCGGTATTAGCGCACTATAATACTCCTGGAATTAGCAGGGTGGTGCTGGACTTCTATTCCAAATTGTATGGGGATCGAGCACAGGTGTCAGCAGCGGACATAAATGCCTACCTTGATGATATCGCGCTGGGGTGGCTGTCAGCTGGCCAACGTGGATATGTTATGCAGCCCTTTGATGTTGAAGATGTCAAATTGGCCATAATGTCACTTCCCACCTGTAAGGCAGCGGGACTGGACGGCCTCCCGAGTGAGTTCTACAAGTCTTATGGCGACGACATTGCACCTAGGCTCTTAGATGTATTTACGGAGGCTTATGACAAGGGAACACTCCCTCCCACGATGAAAGAGGCATTCATTGTAATGCTCCTGAAACCAGATAAGGCTGCCAATAAATGCAACTCTTACCGGCCCCTCTCAATCATTAACATTGACGCCAAAATATTGGCAAAAATGAAAGCCAGCAGGCTCCACACCCTTATTTCCAACTTGGTCCTACCGGACCAGTTGGGCTTTGTCCCTGCCCATTCAACAACGCATAATCGGCGCACTGTTTTTGCCACATAGCACTATTTTGAGGCGGATTTTCAGGCGGTTGCTGTGCTGCTCGATGCAGCAAGAGCATTCGACTCACTGCTGTGGGAATATATGTTTACTGTCCTGCTTAGAATGGGCCTGCCACATTTTTTCCTTCGATGGATTCAATTATTGTATGATGCCCCTACGGCGCGTGTTCGGGTCAATGGCTGGGTTTCTGATGCCTTCTCCATCAGTCATGGCACGCGGCAGGGATGCCCCCTGTCGGCGATGCTTTTTGCACTTGCATTAGAGACATTGGCTGGTACGCTCCGCCAGCGCCATGCACAGGCAGCATTGTGTTTAAGACAGAGGCCTCTGGTGGTCTCGTTGTATGCCGAAGACATGATGCTGTACATCCGCGAGCCTGCAACGTTTCTCCCAGAACTGCTGCGTGAATATGTCAAATTCAAGAGATATTCAGGTCTTGGTATAAATTGGGCAAAGTCAACGGTGTTTCCGCTGACGGCGGGTACACATAGGGTCGTTCTGGATTTCCTACTGGCATGGTCTAATGACCCTGTGAAATATCTAGGGATATGGCCGCATAGAAACCCTGAGGTGGTGATCTCTGAGAATTATGGCAGTGTCATCACCAAGATCACTGATCAAGCGGCACGTTGGGCCAAATTACCGCTCTCTTTAGCAGATTGTAATGCAGTCATTAAGATGACGATATTGCCCAATTTGCTCTATCTGTTTGTTAACATTCCCATTCGACTTAATATTGCATTGTTTAATATGCTTCAGTCAGCACTACTGACCTTTGTCTGAAGGCCAAGAAGCCTAGATGTAATTGGGATGTGCTGGTATTACCATTCGAGCGGGGTGGCTTTGAAGCTCTTGACATGTAGCTGTACTACCTGTGCGCGCAGGCTCAGTTTGCGTCTTATTGGTACTTCCCAATTGCGGCGGATGCTGCACTTCCAATGTCTCTTGCTGCGACTGCCCTGTCTGGTGGGGGTTGGGCCGAGGACTGAAATTAACCCCGCACTTTGCACGGCATGGGCGTGGAAGGCGCTTGCAGCACGGGCACAGTTGCACTATCTTTATGCCCCAGCACTACCGCTTGCAGCACATCCAGATATTTCTGCGGCACAAGAGTCGGCTGCCTTGAAAACATTGGGGCGGCAGGTATCACACATTTAGGTGATCTATATAAACAGGGTCAGTTCAGGGTCAGTTCAGGTCGCTTTCAGACGTACAGGATGGACGTGACCAGGGTATGATGCTGGGGTTCACATATGTGCATGTACGGCAGGCGATAAGAGCTGTATACCCGATTATCCGGCTGAACCAAAAACGCTGTTGGCACTGCAGGCGGTGCTAACAGGAGAAGAACGCAGGTGTTTGATAAAGAAACTGTACAATGCGTCCCTTAGAAAAAAGAATAAGAATAACACCTACAGTGCCGGGTAGGGGGGAGGGGTGGGTTCTGAGGGTACTGTTTTATAACATGAAAAGTTGCTTGCACTATTACATGTATACCAATGTGT
This sequence comes from Triturus cristatus, assembly GCF_964204655.1. Classification (NCBI taxonomy): domain Eukaryota; kingdom Metazoa; phylum Chordata; class Amphibia; order Caudata; family Salamandridae; genus Triturus; species Triturus cristatus. Next base: position 1,472,703,097 of record NC_140590.1, read on the forward strand.
ACTTTGGCCCCTAACTAGGGGCGTATATGCTTTTGTTACAAGCTGTTCAATAAACACAATAAAAACATTTTTTTTTAAAAGAACAAGCCACAGTAAAAAAAGCCATGTTGTGCCTGGCACACGGTGCATGGATGTTTGGAGGGGGGCACCACATGTGTTCCCCCGGCCACAGAGTAGTGGCCCACATGGGACAGGTGCCCTGCATGGGGCCCCCAATGTCCCTTTCCATTTACATGGCGATGGATCCACCATGTAAAGGCTGAGGGAAAGGGACATTAAAATCCATAAATCAGTGCCTGCACAGGCACCACCTCCATTGTAGGGATTACAGCCCGACCGCCACCCCGATAGGCAACATGAGCCTGTCGGAGACAAAGGTATTTCCCCCCCACCCTCTGTGCTCTGACCGCTGGTATTGTAATCCAGCGGTCAGACAGCTGCGGTCTGCCCGACATCATAATTATTGTTTACAGTTTATATCAACGTTGCCTTGGTTGGGGATGGTACTTTGAGGCAAGTCGCAAAAGCAGTCATTTATTGGCTTGGATATTCAACACCTAGCTGGCCTTAAAGTCTAGATTTCCTTGGTATTCTAGCCTTACTTTATACAGACTGTAGTAGTGATGATCAGTGTTAGGTTGTGAAACATCAGCCATTCCCAATGCATTTGCCCTAAATAGTCTACTATTTAGCAATACATCTCTGGTTTTTAATTTATTTATTGTTTCTCTCTGTTTTAACATCCAAACAAGGTTATTGTATATTTATCAAAGGACTAGTGAATTTTATTTATGTTGTTATATGGAGCACTTTAAGACCTACATCCTCCCGTATTAAAAATGTTTATATTTTTATATAGGGTTTGATGTGAAGGACTGTCTTGTATTCGATTTTAAAGAATGTCCGTAAGGCTTTTTATGCTGATAGAATAAAATTAAATTGATTGAAATCAAACAGTTCTTTTACCTTACAATGAAATTTAGAGAGGCTACTGGAAGGCGGTTAGTGTTATTAGCCTGTAAAATTCCTTACAGCGGAATATTAACTTGATTAGACTGAGTTGTATACTTAATTTAGGTTGCCTTTGATGGTGATAGCTAACTACTAGCCAAGAGAACTCTATTTTTTCTGGAAAGTTAACAATTATCATTCTTCCCAACTGAAGAAGTTTTACTTTGAGTTCTAGACCACATGTTGACTTAGCACCTAGGGGTCCATTTTGAGGATAAGCAACAAAATTTGACATTTTCAATGGTGCTTGTTTGACATTCTTTTAAGTGAAACCCATGAATTTATTTCCACAGTCAAAGAAACACTAAATTTTAAAAGCAATACAGGGACAAAGTGGTTAGTTTTCAGTTCAGAATCTCCCAAACACTGTTCACCTCATCAAGCAAAGAAGACATTTTACTGAAAGGATTTGCTTCAGTAGAAATTATGTGTTAATTTTTGTGAGCTTTTCTATTCTGGCAGAGTAGATTCAACTTTCCTTATCCCCGCATTCAGATCATGTGTTAAAGCTCAGATTAAACTAAAACTAGATTGAAAAAAAAAAAACACCTTAACACTATAAAAAAAATAATATATTGGGTGTTAAGAAGGGAAGCCTAGCCCATCCTCTTCCTGCCACGGACAGGCGATGGAGCGACCCGGGCTTTGCCTCGGCAGAGCTCAAGCTGAGTGCAGCCTATGTAACCTCTTACCTTCCTAATCATGGGTGTGTGCTAAGCCAGCTTCTCTGGTAGGCAGAGAATACTGGGAGTTGGAGTCTGTCTCCGCAAGCATCAACTGTAGATAGTTTCTTTCCAGGAGGCTGGTGCACCAATATATTTCCTAACCAAAGCAGCAGTACAAAGAAAGGATGTGAAGTGTACAAGCAGGCCCACAAACAAGAATCTAGGGATAGTAACACAGAAGCACTCTCGGCTGCACAGCCCGTCCAACCTTTTAATCTTCCTGGCGGGCCCCTACCTAGCGTCAGGAGCAGGACTAAAGCTACCACCTATAGAGGACAGAGAATGCACATGGATATTGTTCACAAACTCGATTAGCATTATTGCAGACTCAGATTCCTAATATTTTAATGCCCTTCGCTAAGACTCCATCACTTGGACTGTTGTTACGAAGTTCATATAATGACAAGATACGCAGTAGGTGCCTTAGAGAACTTTAATGGACATGCCTGCACCAACCGAGAGTAACAGCCTCACCTTTTAGTTCCCAGCTCCTACTGTTCACCCTGGAATCCTCTTCATCCACTATTCCAGGATGACTTGTACTTGCATAGATGAATGAAATCATCACATTCCAAGACCAACACAACACATATCCATCCACAAAACAACAAAGATAGGTTGTTTAAAGAACTAATTATTAAATGAAAATAAATGCTTGGAATAAAAAAGTACAAATAGTAAAACCAGGAATACCCCCACACATTATGCATGTTCAACTGTAAGAGATCATAAAATAATCGAAAGATGTATTTTACATAGAAAGGAAAACAATGTATCTTAAAATTAAAAGCTAAATATATACACTCACTATAACATCTCAGCAGCAAGGACTGCTACTAAAACACTTTTCCCCACTAACGACTGCTGTGACTTGGTGCAGTTCCTGTTTTTGCTTGTAATTATCTTGATCATTTTTCTCAACCACTTGCCCTCTCTTTTACGTTCATTCATCTCCACTTCTTTATCTGGCCGCTTCATGCCTTGCACTCTTCCACTCAAACACGCCCAATTCAATTTAATATTACCAACTCTACCCTTCATCCAGAAAAAAGGCAATTTGGAGGGCACTCGACTAGGAGTATTGTGATGAGCCCACCATACCTCATTCAATACTTCAGACAAAATCCTTCTCAATTCTACTGGTTTTTGCATGCATCATTTAATCACCCTATTCATGCGCTCAGCAAGACCAATCCCCTGTTGAGAATGCAAAGCTGTCTTAAGATGAACTATGGACAAATCCCCTAAACATTCCTACATTTAATGAGAAGTCAACTGGACACCATTGTCTTTAATAATTTCAAGCGGCATACCGTCACGAATGAACTCCTCTTTTATTAAATTAATCACTACCTTAGTGTTGACTTAACTTACACAGCGAGCCTCTCTCTCGACCACAGAATACTGTTTTTCTGCACTTTTGAGTAAACGGGATGTAATGCCACCACCCTCTCTTTATCTCCATTAATCTGTGAGAGTACTGCTCCTAGCCCCTTAAGGCTAGCATCTGTAGTGAAAAGAGTCTTTTTAGACACATCGAACCGCCCTAACATAGGCTTTACACCAATACAATTCTTAATAGCTTTAAAGGCCCCTTCACACTCATCAGACCATTCAAATCTTGCACATTTCTTCAACAAATTGGTTGGGCCAACCCAGAGAAATTTTAATTTGGAGTAAAACTGAGCTAGACCAAGGAAAAATCACACATGATCCTTGACTTGCTGTGCTGGTGCCTGGAGAATCAAATGAGCCAGCTCTAACTTGGGTTTGATCCCCTCCATTAAGATAGTATGGCCCAAATATGAAAGAGCACCCACTCGGAATTTACACTTCTTCTTGAGCGCCAACCCTGCTTCTGCCAATCTCTCCAACACCTTCAGAAGCGTACCGTCATGCTCTTCAAGATCCTTCCCATAAATCAGGATGTCATGCTGGAAGAAAAGTATGCCAGGCACCCCAACAAACATCTTTTTCGTAATCCTTTGGAAGCATTCCTCTGCAGATGCCAAATCAAAAAGGCATCTTCATAAAGCAGTAAGCTCCAGGTAGCGTGATGAATGATGTCAAGTGTCTGGACTCATCATGCAGTTTACCTTGATGATATTCTGAATGGATATCTACAGTGCTGAAAACTCTAGAACCCTCAAGCATGGTTAAAGCCTCAGAGATGTTGGAGAGAGGTTGGCGGTCAACCCAGATAATAGGGGCAGCCACTCTGAGGATTCAATTTTCTCAATTATGCCATCTTTTTCTTCTTCAATGGTTCTAACATAAGATTTGGAACTTTTCACCACCAAACCCTTTCTCTCAAATCTTTTCCCCTACCATTGTTTAGGGTGAACCCCAATCAGCTAAGACAATAATATCCTTATTGTTCAGTTTAATATGACAGTTAGGCATGGTTAAGGGACCAACATCCCCTTCACTCGGATTTGGTTTTATGGTCAACACTATTTTAGTCGAATCTTTGCATACTGTGTCAACATCACCCATATGGACTCGGGCATAGTGACCCCTATTCTCACGCTTCCTACAAACAGAATTCCTGGCGTAGCACTGCTTGCTGAATTACCTGGATTGCCAAAGTGATAGCACTTAATTGTAATATTATTCTTGATTTCCTTGTTGGTGCCACTATGTTTCCCATCTTGTTTAATTTGATCTAAAACTTCTCCCACAATTTTGTTCACTGGAGGATTTTTGGAATCACCTTGCAAGGAAGAAGAAGGACAACTCACATCTCATGCACCTATGTGTTTGTACTTTCTACACTTTCAACAACTGTAATAGCTTGTCTGAGAGAAAGGTTCTTCACCAGTAACTTCTCTTGAACCCTTATATTATTTTTACATTGCACCAATTGGTCTGTAAGGAGGGAGTCAGTTAATGAATCAAATTCACGATTGCTGCTAGTGTTTGCAAACAAGCTATGTAATTTCCTACACTCTCTACCTTCCTCTGTGTTCTCGAGAACAGTTTGTGGCATTTCAATACCTCATTGATCCTCGCTTCAAATTGTTCAACTAACATTATTGGACATCTTAAAACCATATTTTTGCGTCCCCCTCTTCATTACCTGTAGGACTGGTCTCAAGACTGTCGTAAATATTACGGCCTTCCACACCTAAATTGTGCAGTATTACTCCTTGATTTGTAGCAGCTGAAAACTTTTCACCTCCAATATCTACAAGGTATGAATCAAATAGATTTTTTCCTTTTTTTTCACAGTATAATTGGTTCACCCTTGTCTGACAGAAATACAGGTGGAGAAGGCATATTGACTATCGCTTTAATGGTGGATGTTTCTAATGGCACAGTATTAAAATCTTAGAGGAAGTAAATACAGAAATACACAAATTGAGAATTACACTGCATAACCTAAGAACCCCAAGCAGCACCATTCAAAACTCTACAATGGCAGATGATGCAGTTCTTATCAGAGCTGCAGTGCTCAGGTTTCACCCTTAAACGAAAGCTTCACAGTTAAAACAAACTATAACTACTTGAATGAGTATTTGAAAAGTGTTATCCTCATAACCACATAGTTACTTGTTCTGCAATGGCTTCTCTGTCTCCAGAAACACTTTTGAGAAATTTGTAGGCAACAAAGGAAATGTGCATGCTCCTGGAAAGTTACCTACTGCAATATTCAGTCAAATGCATTAGACAACACCACATCTCGTAGGAATCACAGAGCAAATTCTAGTAACGTACATGTAATAGGAATACAAATGCTAATAACCTGTATACATATAGGATTACACTAATCCTAACTGCACAGCCACTCGATCTCCACAACAATGTTGCTTCTCCTATGACCTCTTGATGGCTTCAATTGCCTTGATTACTTCAACTACTAAAGAAACGTTATGTTGTCTTATCTGAGTGAACAGGTACTGCTGGTAAACACACTGCATTGTAGCCGCCCAACCCCCCCAAAGTAAAATGGCTGCTGCGCGGTGGCTTCCGACGCGCTTCCGAAAAGACAATGGCCGCTCTGTTGTACGTAATAGACGCGTTGTTGCTGCTGGTAACAGTATGCGCATTCAGCCCTTTCCAAAATGGCCTCTCATCGGACACCACGTCAGCACGTTGTTTGACGCTTGCAATGTTCACAGGCTTGGGCAGAGGCGAGCACACATGCTCATGCTTAGGCTGTCCTGAGATGAAAGCCGTGACCGCTCGCAACTGATCTGCAAACGCAGACTCGAGCTGGGTTCCTGAGGATGTTACAAGCTCAAGCTCAATGACAGGCTGCCATGCGCCATTATAATGCAGTTTGCTTTAAATAATTTAAAGTTAATTTGGCTCAATTTTACACTGCTAGATATGCGCCTCATACCTCCAATTGACCGCCACATGAAGAGTTCTTCTCTATATTTCAGATGTGAGTTTAGGAAAGGTGGGTGCGATTTTAGATGCCTGTCTCCTCCCAGGCTCCTCGTCGCCAGTGTTACGAAGTTCATATGATGACAAGACACTTGTGTTAATTCCCTTAGAGAACTTTAATGGATATGCCAGTACCAACTGAGAGTAACAGCCTCACTCTTCGGTTCCCTGCTCCAACTGACCACCCTGGGACCCTACGGACCCATCACTCCATGATGATGCACTTGCATGGATAAATGACATCACTACATTGCAAAAGCCCAACACAACAACTGTATCGACACAAACCCTAAAACAAACTAAATCCAAAACCAAATCTTAAGAGGAGAAACTATTGCACTCCCTGGCCTAAAATACGAATCCAATCTCTTAACCTGTCCCTATTACATGACAAAAAATATATGAAGAATTTTAAATTAAGTGAATTTATAATAATAATAATACCAGTATTTGTAAAGAGCAAACAATTACCCAAGGGTGTCAAGGCACTGGGGGCCGTCAGTAAGATTAAGCGAGCTATTGCCCAGAGTCACATGGTGCTGGGCTAACCTGTTGCCGGCGCCGGGGATCGAACCGTAAGCACCCGTGTTCCAGAGTCAGCCGCCACACTTCTTCCTCGGACATACATTTTAAAAAAGTTACTAGATAACCCTAAGTTTTGTCAAAAAAACCTATATAAAAAGGAACATTTTTATTGTAAAATAATTACTTTTTGTAAATTATGTTCATTTTAAGTTCACAAAATCCTAGTGCTTCAGAATTAAGGCGGTCATTTGACTTACATTATTCAATTTTTTTTTTTTTTTAAATAAGTCTCAGTATTGTGGAATCAGTGATGGAAAACCAATGTAATGCAGACAAATAAATAGCTTTTACGTGTTTACAACTTTAATAAATTAGAAAATAATATTGAGTTCATCAGTATATTTATCAAAGTATCTTAAGATGCATTAATTGATACCTCACTTTAAAACATTAAAAAAAAAAAAGACCGATAGTTTGCATTCAGCCCCTAACCAAGTATGTACACGGTTAGTTTGTCAGGTTTCAGACATGTTAAAGATGTAAGCGTATCTGAGCTGTCTCATTTTTCCATGGACATAGAATGGGGAAAACCCTTTTATACATCAGCCCCCTTGATCCTTTTGACTTATCAGTCCTGTTTAAAAGGGGCGTTCCAATTTTTATTTTTTTATTTTTTAATGCTGCCTAAGTTTCTCAATGTTCACCCTTTATGAAGTTATTTAAGTTTTTGGGGTTTGGTTCACCTTCACCCATGCAAAATGTTTTCTATTCATTGCAAGATCATTTTCACTGTAATCAAACCTAGTTAATATAGACTATATATCTGCAAAAATGTTCTTTGCACAGATGCAAATGTATGCAGAATTGGCTTCAGCAAGTTTACATTTTCATAGCAAAAAGCCGCAAAACTTACAGTTAATGAGAGTTAACCCCTTCGCCGCGGCGGGAATTCCGCCGCGGCGCTGGGGGGGGGGGGTTTGGGGGCACTGCGGTGGCGCCATGCTCATGACGGAACCACTCCGTCATGAGTCACGGTTGAGCTGTGCTCATGACGGAGTGGTTCCGTCATGACTCCGCCCACGGTGCTAATTGCCCGCACAGGCGGGGAATTAGCGCCGCATGGGCGGAGCGGCCGCCATCGGCCGCAGCATGACGGAACCACTCCGTCAGGAGCACACGGCACCCATGGCTAATGACGGAGTGGTTCCGTCATGAGCAGGGAAGGGGTTAAAGAACAGTAAAATAAATATACCTTGTACAACATTACATTAAATTATGTATTTACCATTTTTGTACGATATTCTACACACCAGTAATGCACAGAGATGCGCACTGTCTTATAAATTGTTAATCACTAAAACTAAATAATAGATTTTTCCTTTTATCATACACAATGGGTACCAACTACTAGTGTAAAAAAAAAACACACATGAAGCTATGCCTGTGAACGAAGCGAATATATAAATGAGGAGATCAAATGAAAACTGTGTTCATCAGATATGAAAAACAAAGCCAAGCTTTACCATAGGCACTGTTATATATGAAAGCCAACAAACATTTACTATGAGCAGGTCTGGATATTCCATTATCTATCACCGCCTCCTGCATGGGCAGTCTGGAAAATCAGGCTTTTTGCTCCCCGATTTTGGTGACAGTGTTTCGTCTAAATTTTAGCACACACATCGCATTACCGGCAGACATGTGTTTTGTGTGTGCGCAAATGTCACCCCAGAGGTGGACAAACTGCGAACAAGCAGTATTTTAAAACCAGCAATAGTGTCAAAAATGTAGTCCACGCCCTTAACCACAAATTGTGCACAGTACAGCTCCTAAGTATTAACTGCACGGTATTAAGGTGCCCAAATCTGAATGGCATGGTCAGAAGTCCTAAACTTTTGCTTTTGTGCACCTAAGGGAACATATGCGGGAGTGAGCAACCGAGAAGACCTTGAAGTACATTGCTAATGCCAGTCCAACTTGTTATTTGTATAGGGTCACCACCTAGCTTCATGTCATTCAGACTCTCACTGACACCTACAACAGTGGTCAGACCGCCGCATTACGATGTGGTCAGTCAGACCGTGTGTCCCCAGGAAGCGACCGACAGCTTCCCACTGGCTCAAGGAGCTCGTTGGAAAGTGGGTCAGATCGCATTCCCCACAATGGAGCCAGTGCCATTTTAGGCACCACTGTGGGGATTGCAATCCACCTTTCCACCAGCCATTTCACGTTGGTCATTCCCACATGAAAAGGCTGGCAGAAAGGCTTTTTAGGGGCCCTTGGTAGGGCCCCTGGCCCTCCGCTATGGGCTCTGGGGGTCACCTGTGGTGGCCCCCTAAACATCTCTGCATTGTATGGCAGGCACTGCATGGTGCCTGTCACAGGGTGCAGGGATGTTTACAAATATGGCTTTGGGGATTGGGGGCTTGTGCTGCGGCCTCTTTCGGGGCCGCAGCATAAGCCTCAATGCTAAGAGGCATGTTTACGACCACCTCCATGGCGGTCGGATAATAATTTGGCAGTTGGGACCACCGACTACCTGTCAGCCGGTCCTGTTCCTGCAACCATAGCGGTCGGTGGCTCATCCGACCGCCATCATAATCAGCCCCTTTGTTTCCAGTTCTGGCCGTTTTAACCTACAAATCGTTATTATTTGGTGTGTTAGTCTAATTATGACAATTGAAGCCAAAGAAGAACCCAACACCCACAATGCATTAGGTAGTCACATGAAATCCCTGGATTGGAACCCGTCCATGTTGATATTGAGTGAGGAAGTCACCCATTTTGCATAATATCTGTTGATCTCCTTCCCTTTATGTGCCAAAATATAAAAACACTGTAGGGCACCTTAGAGCCCGGCATCAGGAAAATAGATACTCACCTCTATGGTTTCCTGTGGGCAGACTGGATTTTTGTATAGTTTTCCATTTCAAAGATTACATTGGAGGGCATTTGGCTGTTAGGGTATGTTGTTTTATCAAACTACTTCAGACCTTGTTAGGGAGTTACAATGTGTTTCACCTGATGTGTGAGGCTAGCAATCTGTCACAAGAGACAGATATAGTTGTGCTATCTTTTATCAGTCAGGCAATTCTCATCATTATTATTTTATTTCTATAGTGCACAAATATCTAAAACACTTGATGGCGCATTAGGCCACCAGTCTTTCTTGAAGTAATGGTGTTCGCACTTAAACAGAGATCGAAACTTAAATGCTGAACTAAGCCCAGACTCAGCAGCACCAAGTTGTCCGCAGTTGGTACAATATTCAAACTCTGATTTGTTACAAGTTTGCAGTGGTCTGGCGTTTTTAAAATTATTTCCATTGGATCAGGACCAGGGGGTGAAGTTTTTGCATTTCATGAACCAGGAGAAAGAAATTACAATAAAAAGATGGAAAGTGATATGAGCTAGGGTGGCTAAATGTTCTTGTGCATGCACTGGAGAAAGAATGCCAGTAAAATAATATACAGGCGGTGTCTGCTACTGTATGTTCAACTATGGATTTCAAAGGAGTACTACATCTTGTTGGTGAGAGTATTGGCAAAACGGAGATCTTATTGGTGGTGCTTTAGTCCTTATAAAGAAAAAAAACACAAGAAATAAGTCTATGTCAAAACAGAAACAATCATTGGAATGCCACTTTTGCTGGACTCCCGCTTCTACTGCTGTTCACACAAAGGTAGGATCCCAATTTTCCTTCCAGATGAGCAGATAACACATGTGTGAAATGTAGTCGGTGCTATCAACCTTCTTCCTTCACCTGCTTCCACAGAGATGGAGGGTGGCACTCTGGAGCATCAGCAGTCTGAAATAGATGCTGAAGTCCTTGCAAAGCCAAATGTTCACCAGTCCCCACATATCCAAATACCGGCTTCCATACTGGTCCTGAACAGCAAGATTCCCAATGATTCATCTGATTTGGTCCACTTTTTTTAAAACTACATGGACATGGCTAATCTACAGATAGTGCACTTCTAATAGGAAATAGCATGTTTAGTTTCAAAAATGCAACTCTAAGGGCCTGATTAAGAGTTTTGGCGGAAGGGTCACTCCGTCATAAAGTTGACCCATACCCCATCCTAATGTACGCTGTATTTCTCAGGTGAATATACCAAAAATCATTACATCAAGAGTACCATTACATCTCAGTACTTTACGTCATAGGTAATTTGGTAAGTATTGTTTCATTAAATATTCTTTATATCAATCTTGTTTAAATACAGTTAATATAACACTATTTACAGAGTAATAAAATTACATATACATTTATTGTTAAATAAGCTTATTTTTAAATATGAATGAATCACAATTCATATAATTTAATTTTAATTTACACCTCAGTGAGCCTTTAATACCCATCACCACCACTATACACCTTTCTCCGAATTCAAAAATCTCCTTACCACCTCATTCACTACCCAATCCATAAAACTTACCTAAAAACTTTTTTTTAAGGAATCTACATTTTATGCAAATGTTCTGAATAATGACTTCTTAAACAATTGCAAATTAAAATTAATTAATTTCACATAGTCAAATTTTAATATTTTAATCTAATTTTTAAATAAACATTTTTTATGATTACATTTCTTGATAGTAAAATAAATGAATAATTAATTTACATTTAAACTACTATTATAATTTTACAATATATGTGCATGATTGAGACACATATTTTTAAGGTTAGGACACTTAAAACTGACTGCCAGTGAAGTAAAGTTCTGAAATGCAAAAGAGTGGAAAACTGATCTCAATGCAATGACTAACGATGTAACTATCAATGTAGCTCCCGCAATGTAATGATAGCACACAGCCCATTCCACCTAATTACTAGTACCATAGGATACAATACACTAGCAATAAAGCAGACAAGATATCAGTCAGGTTTGTGACAGAGTAGCCTTCCTGGGCCAAACTCTAAATTAGGCCCATAGTCATCAACTAAGACTTCTTCATCTAAAGAAGGATCTTGTGAAATCAAATAAGCTACTTTGTGACGGTTTCTATCACATAAAGTGCAACTCTGAGATTATTATAGTGGTTGGTCATGTGTCCCTGTAGGAAATCCAAGTTTTCTGCAGGATCACCCTGACTTTTCGCCTTCAGCTGGACCATATATTTTTGCTGGCTTTAGAATTCTGTGTACTTTACCCATGCTAACCATTAGAAAAGTGCTTGTGCTCCCGCTTTAAACATGGTTGAATTTGCATATTTAACTTGCATATAAGTCCCAAGTAAACAGTATGTGAGCCCAGGGCCTGAAAGTTAAATGCCACTAGTTGACTGCAACACCTACTGTGTCATCCACTACAGTGGCAGTATAAATATGGCTTCATTTTGGCCTACCATTGTAGCCTGACTGTTGCAGTGTAAAAACTACATTTCAACTTGTTCAAACAAACCATGTTGACAGGTCAAACCCTCTCTTTTAAATATTAATATTTCACCCCCAATGTATGGTGTGAAACCCACAAAGCAGTGTGCATGGTATTTAAAAGAAGGAGGTGTGGAAATGTAATGTTAACATGTCCTTACAGTGGCTAGAACCTAAAAATTATTTACAGTGGCAATGCTAACAGTCCTATTTAGAAAACCAGAGTACAGATTAAAATACTTATACTGTATCTCGGGAATGGACCAGCTTGAAAAATAATAAATAGCCATTTTTAATACTTATAAAAATCCAATTCAATGATGATGTCAGATTTTTAAAAATTAAGGAAAAGTAACTTTTAGAAAGTTCCTGGAGATTAATCTGCAATGGCTCTACAGCTCCTTCCAGTCAGTAATTACCCTTGAATAAGTGTGAATAGATGTGAAATGCTTCTCAGGAGCAAACAAAAGTCTGACCCATATGGGCAGAGATGACTCATTTTCACTCCACAAAATATGCAGGATGGGGGATGTATGCATCCTTTTTGACACTACACTGTCAAATCCCTCTTGAGTGTCAAATCCTGCTTCATAGGTCTACTGGGTTTACAAACCACTTTTCTGAAACACTTGAAAGGGGAAAATAGGACACCAAGCCAATTCTTGTGGATCCACTGCCTGGTTGGGGAAGGACTCAGCTTTTGTCCTACCAGACTTCTGTCTCTTAGTTTATCGCGGGTAAAATGGCTGACTCTAACTGGATTTTAGAGTTAGATGTGGATGGACACTTAAATTATCATAGTACATGCCTCACCTACACCCCAGCCATCAGATCTTACATTTAATGTGGCCAATGACTTTTGAAATCTTGAAAATGCCCAACCTGTGTAGGGTTGGTTCTGGGAACTTTAACCCCATTGGTTAGAGCATGCGCAGGAGTCATTCCAACCCACGAGCCAGTGCTACGCATAACTGGGCATCTCAAGGCACTTCAGAACACTGTTAGATCTGAGGAAAACTTGAAGAGGACTGAACGTGCTCTCTGTGACCTGAGAGGAACCCTGGAGGGCTGGACCTGCTCGACAATGAAATGGACTCGAAGGATCATAAAGCGGACCTCCGTTTCAAGCTACTGGGATACAACAAGGTATTGGTGGCCTTTTGCTGGAAGTACCCAGCAGATCAGTGACAATTGGCTTTGGACTGATTGTTGCAAATAAAGTCTTCAAATCCAGTAAATTATATAAAAAATTAATTTGAGCAGCACAGCAACCCAAGGTGACTGATCAGCACAAGCCAGCCAGAATAACTGCCCAGAGCCTCACAGTCCCTTAAGGTTCCATATGGAACAAGAACTGTTTCTCATAAGATGCTACAGTGCCAATACATAACAAACATTGAAAATGTAAATGTAACATATCTCCCTTTTTTTTTTTAAACAAACATGTATATCCAAACAACAACAAAATAATACATTACTCATTGAGTACAAACATTACTCATCATCAAATCTTCTTGGAGTTATTCTTATGCGGTCAGAAACTTTAACTCTAGACGCTACAGTATCATTATCACTCACTGATGGAGAATACACAGTTTGACTGGGTATATTGTGACATTTTGCAACACGTTTAACATTCCACAATCTTCCATCTTGAGTTATGACACTGTTATCAAAAACCCTTACAATCTTCATGGGTTTACCAAAACTTTCTGAACACTTCATAGTTAAACCAGGCTTTTTAACCCTGACCCAATCACCCTTGTTGAAATTGTGAGCTTTAGTTTTCCACTTGCTGTTATACCAAACCTTTGTTTTCATTTGTTTGGAACCAACTCTTTCTTCAACACCAGTAACCATGGAGTCAGAAAACGACTTGAGCTTGCATTTATCTTTAAACCACCATGGACATATCTTGGAAGCAGGATCTCTCCCTTTTAACAGACGGAAAGGACTGACTTCCGTAGTTGAATGAGGTGTGATGCGGTACAACCATAATTTTTCCCTTACAACATTTTTCCAATTGTCCTTAGCTTTCACTCCATCTGCAACATACCCCTTTAACACCCTATTAAACCGTTCGACAAGACCATTTTCATGTGGTTCATATACTGAAACAGTATGGTGTTTAATATTATGACATTTTATAAAGTTCTCCATATCATTAGATGTGAGTTGTACACCATTATCTGTAACAAGCTCAGCAGGACATCCTTCCCTAGAAAAAATCTCTTTGAAATATTCCATGACTAAATTGGTCGAGGCACCTGAAGAAAATTTCACTTCTGGCCATTTGGAGTGTAATCCACCAACACAAAAGCATATTGGGAATCACGTGGTAAACACAAGAAAGGACCAGAAATGTCAAATGCTACTTTTTTCCAGGGCTCAGTGGGCCATTCAGTATTCTTTAAAGGAGGAGTATTCAGCTTTAACATTTTTTCACTCCCCATGCACACATCACACTCTCTCACCATGTGATCCACCATGCGATCTAAACCAGGCCACCAGAAATAATTCCTGACCAAACGCTTCATTGCTGATATTCCAGGATGTGACTTGTGTGCCAAGTCTATAATAATCTTTTGAATTCCAAAAGGAGGCACACACTTACCATCTTTAAACATCAAATCACCTTCTAATACCAGAGAATCTGCAACTCTATGCATTGGCATAAATTCCTCTGATAACACCCTCTTTCCTGGCCAACCCTTCAAAATATACTCCTTGACAGTTTGCCATATGATATCCTCCTTCTCACAACACTTCCAGCTATTTTCAGAAATGTCTTCAAATGTTCCATTCACCACATCCTGAATTGTGGTAATCACCTCGGAATCTTCACAGTCATTATTATCAGAAGCTTGACATGGAAGTCTAGACATGAAGTCTGCCATGACATTTTTTTTTCCAGGAACATACACTGGTTGGAAACAATATTCTTGTAACCTAGAAGTAAGTCTTGCTATACGGGCGGTGGAGTTCCAGCCACCCCCCGGAGAAAGTATGTTAACTAACGGTTAATGATCAGTCCTCAAGACAAACTTGCTACCCCAAATGTAATTCCTATAATGTTCAATGGCCCAAACGCATGCTTAAAGTTCCTTTTCTATTACTGCATATCTACGTTCCGTGTCGTTTAGCGTGCGGGATGCAAAACAAACATTCCATTCATCCTTACCACACTTTTGGGATAAAACACCACCAATTCCATACAAGCTTGCATCCACAATAATAATGCATTCTTTGTTCATGCAATAAGGTTTAAGGGTGGGAGCCCTCAGAATTTCCACTTTGATAAGTTCAAAAGCTTTTTGTTGTTCCAAACCCCATTCAAAAACCACTTTCATTCTTAATAATTTTCTCAAGGGTTCCATCTTGTCAGCAAAGTTTTCAACAAACTTACTATAGTATTCACACATTCCTGTGAATGATAACAGCTGTTCCTTGTTCGATGGAGGAGGAGCCTTCACTATTCCTTCAACATTGGACTTCTTAGGTACTACCCCATCCTTAGATAGAGTGTGACCTAAATATTCAACCGAATCTTTAAACATTTTGCATTTATCTGCTTTAAGGGTTAATCCACAGCTTCTTAACCTTTCACACACCTCAGTTAAATTCTTGAAATGTTCCTCTTCATCCTTTGAAAAAATTTAAATGTCGTCTTGAAAACACTTAACAAATTTATCCACATCCCTAAAAATGTTGAACATTACTTTCTGAAACACCGAAGCCGCTGAGGCTAAGCCAAACGGCATTCTAGTGAACTGATATAAGCCTTGGGGAGTGATGAATGCCGTAAGCGGTTTGGAGTCTTCGGTGAGACAGATTTGATGGTAAGCAGACCTGAGATCCAAAGTGGAAAATACTTTAGCACCCTCTAACATTGAGACCACTTCATTTATGTTGGGAAGGGGATGGAAATCAATGATGATGCCAGCATTAAGTGCCCTTAGATCAACACACATCCTCAATTTTTTTATCTGGTTTTCTCACCAAAACAATGGGAGAAACCCACTCTGCCGAATCAATAGGTTCAATAATTTTTTCTGAGACTAAATCATTTAACATGCTCTTAAGCTCTTCCCTAACGTTAATCGGTACACTTCTTAGTTTTTGTTTTACAGGATAAGCGTCTTTTTTAAGTTTTATCCTGTGGCTATAGTCTTTTAGTTTACCTAACGTGTCTGAAAATACATCACCAAAATTACTCTTTATGACATTTTCTTTTACTTGTGAGGAAACAAATGAAATGTTGTTTAAATGTACTTCATCATCTAACAATACAGGTTCCCTAGAACGAGGATTAAGAATGACACCTAGTTTCCACTGGTCCCACCATCCCAACACATTGATACCTTTGACCGCAATGTATAATTTGACATCTATTTTCCTTGTTTTAAACCGTAGATTTACCTGAAAATACCCCATCATGTCAATTTTCGAACCATCATAACTATGTGCAACTATGTCAGATGGTAACAATTGTGAAGGCAGCAATACAGTACTAAGTTTTTCCTGAAAATAGTCATTTGAAATAATGGTCCATGGTGAACCAGAATCAGCCATTAGATCTATTAATATACCAGCAATTTCCACCACACACATGGGGGGCTTCTTACATTCATCGGACACTGTAATGTTCATGCTAGAGATTCCTTCATAGATCGAAACTACAAAACCTTTGTTATGTTCTGTGCAACCACAAGTATCACATTTATGAACAGTGTTATTAAGTTCAGCCATTGAAGATACTCTGCCTTGAGTATGGAAATTGTTTCTCCTTACATCCCTGCATGCAGAAGCACAATGACCAATTCTGCCACATTTTTTACACTCTTTGTTGATTGCTGGACAGCCCCCATAATTAGCTAAGTGTAGCTTGCTACCACACCTGTAACAGGATCCAGGTCTATCATTCCTTTCGAATATCTTTTGAAAAGAATGTGTACCCCCACGCGATGAATTAAATCCTGGAGGGTTCTACTCGCTTTGTTTTGCTCTGAAACCGGAATGATCACTTTGTTGTGTCTCAATACGTTTGACCACACATATATCATCCACTACTTCAGTTTTATTAATGGTGGTATTTTTTACAGTTAACATCCACTTTTCAGATTGTTCCAGTGCTTTTGCTGTCGAAATCGCTTCTGCCAACTTAGGATCACCAATTTCCCATAAACGCTCTTGAGTTTTCTTATTCTTTACATGTACGATGATTTGGTCTCTAATCATCTCATCACATATTGCCCCAAAGTTGCAGTGAATACTTAAAGCTCTCAACGCTGTTAAAAAATCATCAAATGATTCGTTTTCCTGTTGAATCCTGGTGTAAAATTTGTATCTGTTTAATGCAATATTAGTAACAGGTTTAAATCTGTGTTCCATGCGTTGTAGCGCTTCTTTGTATACATTGAAACCTTCTCCTTCTCCTTCCAGTGGGGGTACTTGAGGTAGAGCTCTAAAGACCATTTGACCCTCCGAGCCCAAAAAATGCTTTTTTTTCTTTCTGCTCCCATACGTTCTCCATCAATCGCCTTCATGTAATTTAAAAATTCTTCTTTCCATCTTGTCCAAGGCATTGGCGGATCACCTTTGTTTTGGAGAAATTTGTCAGGCGGGTCAAATTGCATTTTGTTATTTTGAATCAGTAAAGCACACAGAGTTGCAACCCCCAAGCAAAACCAACAAAAAAAACACACAAAAAAAAACCACAGAATTTGCGTATATATATATTTCTTAGTTCAAATTCACATGTGTTTAATTGCAAGCTTTTCCCTTTTTCCTTTATTGTTCTTGAATCCACAACCGAGAAGAAAAATAAATAAATAAATAAAATGTACAGTATTAACCAGTAGTAATGACCACTAGCACTCAGCTTCCTTATATTTCCATTTTTTTTAACTTAAATTGATGAATTCCAGTATTTACCAGTAGCACTGACCACTAGCACTCAGCTTCCTTATATTTCCATTTTTTTTAACTTAAATTGATGAATTCTCCACTGTTTGTTGAAAGTGCTGTTCAGAACTAAAGATACTTTTTATTACGTATGCCGGTGACTTCCTTCCCTGCGAAGCGTTGTTATGGAAACAAACATCAAGGGACAAACGCGTTGTTTAAGCTTCTGTTGCCAACCATAGAGATCGTCGACTGGTAGAGTGTCTTCAGAGACAATCGCGCTGATAGACCATTAAGTGTATGCGCGCGCGCATTCAACCTCAGAGCCTTCCGATCGGAACATTCAGCAATGCAGGATTCAGCGCGCGTGAATTGCCTTCCTTGAAAATTCCATGCAAGCCCCTGAGCCAGGTATTTACTTTTAAAATACACGCTCGTTTCCTCGCGCTACACACTTCTTACTAATAAATGTGTCAAAATGTTCAAAATAGATTAACTCACGTTGCCAAGCAAGTTGGAAAGTCCGGTTTTTGGAAGGGATGACGATCTTGAAGTGTCGTTTTAATCAGCAGGGTCCGTTTCACAAGGTCGATGAAACCGGAATTTAAAGAACACACAACACCTGTGCTGCAGCAGTCTGGTTGGTTAGGTGTTCCTCTCCCTCATAACTCGTCGCCATTGTTGCAAATAAAGTCTTCAAATCCAGTAAATTATATAAAAATTTAATTTGAGCAGCACAGCAACCCAAGGTGACTGATCAGCACAAGCCAGCCAGAATAACTGCCCAGAGCCTCACAGTCCCTTAAGGTTCCATATCGAACAAGAACTGTTTCTCATAAGATGCTACAGTGCCAATACATAACAAACATTGAAAATGTAAATGTAACACTGATTCCTGCTGTTGGTCTCTGGCTGACACCCTGTATCTATCCCCTGAGGCCTTGAGCCTTTAGAATCACCTTTCAAGAATTGTGACTTAAAGAATAAGTCAGAAGGTAAAATCTTGGATGAAGATGAACGTAGTTGGTGTATCTGACCCATACTCCATCACGCTTAGCCTCAAAATGCATCTATGTCCCATCTATCGCAACCAGTGACTACCATTTTTGGCACTTTGTTCTGGGTGCCATTTCTAGTTAAAACTTTAAAAATGTACATTTCCATTTCCCCATACTGGATTGTCTCAATCTGTTTGTTAAACGTCACTCTATTTTCTCATTTGGTTAGGGGTGTTTATTGTTTTGCATGTCAAGTTCATTACTTTTTAGGTACCACATAAATATCAGACCGGCTTAACGTAGTGCAATCTGTAAAGTATGTGCTGTAACTTCCGGGGGTTGAGTTCAGGTTCATTTAGTGAGATAATTTTGTGACTTCAAGAGTCCACACTGACAAGGGTTGTGATTGCTCCTGGAGGTGGGTAATCACCCATACCAACTAATCGTCACGATCTAATAAGGTGCTATAAGAAGCACCAGCACACTGCAGGAAACTGTTCTCACAAAATTAAACCCCCCTGAGGCACTATAACATTAGAGTAGGATAGTCCAATGAAGGAAGAGGGTTATGAATATTGTCCTTCTACTATTGCTTAATTTATAGTATTCACGCTTTTGACTCCAGAGCACAGTTCACATCCTGGTTTGAAAATGTTTTACCCCAGAAGAAGCAACTGAATGTATTGTAAAAGTTATGTTGGCCTATTAAGCTTTACTAAAGGATTGATAAAAGAAACTAGAAACACAGATAAAAACACCAACATGGACTGTTTTTAGCATATTGGGGAATTTTCATTTCAAGGGAAGCAAACATAAATTAAACTCTCTCTATCTGCCCCTTACAAAATTGGTTTGTTGATCATGGAAAACTGATGAGGCAAGTCGGTATACATACAATAAGACAGCGTAAAGTGTCAGTCTCTATGCCAAATACATAGATAGAAAAAAAAAGTCTGTACAAGGATGTACATATTAAAATATTTTTTTAAGCAGGGTTCGTTTTTTGTATCTTTGATTCTTAAAGTGCTTTCCAGGAAGGACTACTGAAAAGACATGATTCTGCAACATGCTCCGTGGAAAAATTATAACACCCCATACATTCAATCTGCTACAAAATGTGTATTTTCAGGTTGAAATGCATCAAAACAAATGACACATGTCCAAATGGGTGCATCATGGCAGGCAGGCTCGCATTGGCTGTTTGTGGGGTGTTTTATGGTGGGGTGGAACGTTTTTAGCATTGATTTTTCTGCTATTGCCACAAACATTGCCCGCAGCCAGCACGAATGCATCTGGTCTCCCATAACTTACAAAACACCTCAAGAGCATGTATTTACACTTTCAAAACTGCCCCTATTTCAAAAGTGGCCCACAATGTAAACTCTATAGCTTGTTAAGGGTGGTGCCTAGGCCTATTTTCTAACAGTCTGACCCTGACAGCAGGACACCTTCATAAAGTTAATCATTCAGTTGATGAATGTTATAAAGGAGATAAAATGTTGCATATAAGGTGTAAACATTTCCAGGTAATTTACTTCGTGGAAGGGAATTTGCCAACAGCAGGAAAGAACAACTTTACAAACTTTAATGCAATACTGCAATTCAGGATGGGGAGATTTATCTGTTGTAATGAAAATGTTTTTATTTCACTTCTCACACAAATCCATGTTTATATCACAGTCTCTGATTTTAATTCAGCTCTTATCTCGGAAACATTGTTCTCAAACCAGCAGTTATACAATATCATAAATTACAATTGTTCTGCAGGGTTGCTTCCAGATGAAAAGTGGTTCCAGAAGCCCCGAAGTCTGAAAAGAAAATAGACCAACAATGATCTCTGGGTCGGATCCCTCACACTTCTCAAATCCAGCTGGCCTGATCAAAGTAGTTGAGGAGCACTTTTCTTTAAAATATGTATTTTTTTCCTTATTACATCTGACTGCCATTTTTTATTTTTTCACCCAAGCTATATATATTTCACTTTGGGAGGCAGAGAATACAGTATTATTAAAATGATATTCGCCTGCCTCCAAACGAGACAACATAACTAACTATAGCTGAAAAATACTCTGAGGACCATACCCACTAGTGGTCCTCGCAGGGTTGCAGGTGCAACCCGTGTTGCCCCTGTTTCAGGAAGAGGAGCTGCGGCGGGGCCTGTGGGCGCCAGCACAGCACCTCTGTCTATCTATTTCTTGCTGAGAAGTTATGACTGCAGGAGGAGTGGGCTGCAGAGGTTTGCATTACCTTTGACGACGAACCGCTTGGGGCCTCTAATTGCTACTATGAACAAGTTCATTCAATTCTATTTTTGCTGTCACTGTGCTCACTCCTTCTTAAAATGCCCCACTGTTGCAAGCAAGTGTTTAACATGCTTGAAAGACGCTCTCCGTACTATTTATTCCACGTGGCTCTAAAATTGCCTCCAAATGAAACGCAACACATTAAAAACACATCTACCTACCTCCCTGGCATGTGTTCTACCTGCATTGAGTTCTAGATATTTAGCTAACAATGCTTTTCCTTACGGGATTAACATTTTTCACTTTCTCATTACAAGTGTGTTTTTTTTGTTTAATCCCAGCATGCTAAGTGCTGTTAGCTAAACATTCGGAACTGGGTAAAGGTTTCCAACGGCATAGATCCAGCAAGAGGTAACAAAAACGCTTTGATTCACATAACCGAATAAAGCAGGCATTGTTCTTAGCGTGTGTTATCTGCCCAAGGAAAAGTCCAAATAGCTTTAGTGCGCTGAACTCCCATTCCGCACAAAACAGGTGCACAGCTCGTAGAAAAAAAGAGAGCTTCTCTTCTTCACAACACAGGTGGATAGCGAGAAACAGCAGTGCAAGCGTCCCCTACACAGAAGAAGTACAGCCCAGGAAGCAGCAGTGCAAGCTTCCCTAACAAGAACAACCTAGGAAGAAACACTGCAAGCTTCCCTCCTTTACAGAATAAGTAAGGCCCAGGAACCAGCAGTGCAAGCTTCCCTCCTTTACAGAACAGGTAAGGATCGAGAACCAGCAATGCAAGCGTCCATCCCAGGGGTGTAGCTTCAGGGAGGGTGTTTGGGGTGTTATACCCCATAATAAATATATTTTATAGCAAATAGTTGGGTGCAGGTACTTTAAATTGGGTATTTTGAGGTGTTTGGGATTTTTCCATACACAGACAAAAACATACATACTCGGCTCAGTTTTAAAGGCCTTAAAATGGTTTATGTTACAAAGTATTCAGTTTTAAGTACCCCTAATAATCCGCTCTCCTCTTCCTTTCTACTGATCCTTAAGCCCCCCTCATTCCCGGCTTCTTATATAATGTATTTTAACCAGCGTGATTTTTGGAAAATCTGAAGCTCACACCCTCCAATCATACTGCCGAAGCTACGCCCCTGTTCCCTCCTTCACAGAACAAGTAGAGCCCAGGAAGCAGCAGGGAAAGCTCCCCCCATCACAGAACAAGTAGAGCCCAGGAAGCAGCAGTGCAAGCTTCCTTCCTTCACAGAACAAGTAGAGCCCAGGAAGCAGCAGTGCAAGCTTCCTTCCTTCACAGAACAAGTAGAGCCCAGGAAGCAGCAGTGAAAGCTCCCCCCCTTCACAGAACAAATAGAGCCCAGGAAGCAGCAGTGCAAGCTCCCTTGCTTCATAGAACAAGTACAGCCCAGGACCCAGCAGTGCAAGCGTCACTTTTTCACAGAACATTATAGCCCAGGAAGCAGCAGTGCAAGCCTCTATCCTTCACATACTAAGTACAGCCCAAAAGCAGCAGTGCAAGCTTCTCTCCTGCACAGAACAACTACAGCCCAGGAAGAATAAGTGCAATTTTCCCTCCTTCACAGAAAATGTACAACCCAGGAAGCAGCAGTTCATGCTTCCCTCCTACACAGAACAAGTAGAGATCGGGAACCAGCAGTGCAAGCTTCCCTCCTTCACAGAATAAGTACAGCCCAGGAATAATGGGAAGTAGCAATGCAAGCTATCCTACCTCACAGAACAGGAAGAGAAAGATATAGAGAATTATAGATGGGTAACAGTGAATTAAGAGGATGTTTTTCACAGAGGGGCTCTGAGTGACATAAAATAGACAAGAGCAAAGCTCGAGTTGTCTATGATGTATCTCGGAACCCTGAGGTGAAAAACATCCCCAAAACTCACTTTTTACCCACCTATAATTTTGTTATGTATGCCTCCCCCCCCCCCCCCCCCCCCAACTCATCGACCCTGAATTTAACTGCTACGCAGTGGCAGAGGAATAATGGGGGAGCCATACACAACATGGCATTGGTTACTTATCCCTGGACAAAAACAAATACCTTAACCATTCATCCCTCATCACCTTCCCTGCCTTGCTTCCCTCGCCTGCAGCTGTGCTCGCTGCTTGTAGTCAAAGCAGACAAGCAGCACTCCACTGGCAGGCTCTCAGAGAGCCCTGTCACCTGAAGACCTTTATGATGTAGCAGCAGTGGGTAACAAGTTTTGTTATCAGTTGTTGCTACCTCATAGCATCTAGCTATGAGATTTAGAAACGGATACAGCTATGTAGAGCTTGGTGGATGTTTAATTACTTGACACCTGTGCACAGAGGCTAGAAGTATTCTATAAGCGTTTTTATGGCTGGCAGTGGCAGTGGCAGTGTATGGCAGTTCAGGATAGAGGTATATTTGCTGAGCTCCCAGTCCTGGGTCAGTAGTGCATGAAGTAAGTCCAGTGCAGTAAATGTCTCAGGTCTGAGATATCAGTGGATGGGCCAGATCAGTATAGAGGTACATCACGAGAGCCCTGTGAATTTCAGTTGATTGGTCCATGATATATAATGGAAATGAAGTGAGTCACAGAAGTGAAGTGTGAGACAAAGAGTATCTTTAGTCAAAGTCTGAGGAAACCCTGCAGTAACTTTGAGTGCAAGAACAGTGCCCTAAATTAAATACATGATTATGTTTGCCCACGGCTACCAACATCCGAAAGCTAAAATAAGAGTACAATAGACAAAAGAGTACAGAATACCACCCACTTAATATTCCCTAAGACACAGTTTTATGGGACATTTTACTAACACCGATAATTTGCCATCTCTACTGTAGCAATGTTTGACAATAAACAATTTCGCGCTATATTACATTAGAAGTCTGGCGAGCGTCTAGCAGAAATAAGAAAAATATACGTGTCACAAAAACAGGAAATGTTTGGGGCTAAACAATAGATGCTTTGTTCCCTAAATAGCCAGGATTGGCAATTATGCTATGACACATTTATCAACACTAGTGAAGCCCAAGTTGGGAAACTGTATTGAAGCAAGGACTTTTTTTATATATATTAACAAAATTTTAAAAACGCAATATGCGAATACATCTCATTTTTGTGACAAAATAAAATGGGGCAATTTCATGCCTAGTAAATTTTGAAATGACAAGTGAGGATGATTCACCGTCCAAATTAGGATATTAATTTCCTCTCTTGTTCTTTAAAACATTTCGTTAGGGGAAAAGCTCACATATTACTATAACTAAATAAGACAATCAAAAGTCAGATGTGCTCAATTTAATGTTAAACAAAAAAACGCCATAGGAAGAAACGAGGCACAAAGAAACTTATGACTGGTACAGACAGGACACAAACACTCACTTTCCACTCAGCTCTCAGTGTCACACAGACCAGCAGGAGGCACTGCCTGCGAGACCAAAAAGATGCCCTAGCAACAGTCACCAAGGCCGTTAACAACGGGTCAGTCGAAACCCAGCTCCTGTCGTTCCGGCGGGTAAAACATACTGAAGCCACGAGAAGCGAGCACGTAAAATCCCGCTGTTTACCGGCTGCTAGAAAAACACCACCTCACTCTGTGCCGCGACATTTCTCCTTGGGTCTTAGGATGTGCGTTTTCCTCTCCTTACCAGATCCGCTCCTTCCCGCCTTTCTGCGCGAGCCTGGGAGTTGCCTGCCGTCTTGGCTCCGCGGCTAGCAGAAGCAGCAGCCGTTATGGGAGCGGGGAGGGATGACGTCTGGTGTCCCTGGGCACTCTCCCATCTGCTTCTAATTGTTTGTGCCAAAGGGAAAGGAGGGGCCGGGGCCTGCCTGGACACTCTGTTAAAGGAGCCCTCTTGTGTGGCAGCAAGACTTCTATGAATAAGCCTGCCTCGGCCAGCGTTCAATCTAGTGCAGTATTTCCTCAAACATTGTGGCTCCAAAAACATCTATTGTCTATTTTAGCCCTTGCTACCAATCATATAACAAAGAATATATTTGATATTTCGAAATGTGCAGCCTGCCTGTATAGGACGAGTGCATATGACATAAGTGAGACTTGAATGCAGGCAGAAAAGTCATACAAATATTTTTTTTGTTTCCATTTAGGCTCGCGTGCTTTTGCTTATAATAATAAAAACCTAAAAATTACAACTACCAGAAAGCAATTGAGAAAGAAAAAACAATGAATTACAAGACAGGCCTGACATTGTCAAGTCTGACTCTGTTTTGGAACTGAACACATATTTCTTTTGAACAGTGAAAAAATACCCATTTCAAGCAAACGCACAACTTTATATATGTTTAAAAAAATGTTTTTTTTATTAGAACCGGAAATATAGACAGTCTTAATAACATCTAAAAAGCGTAGGTAATAAATAGCTTACAAAACAAAAGCAAGACAAGAAATTGATAGATCATAGTTGGTTGCAGTTAAAAAAAAACATTCCATGATACATACATGATGAATCTTATCTATCGAATATGAAAATATTTCTTAGTAGTCCCCTGTTATAAGATGACTAATGACAAATAAAAACTCCCTTTAATTTTTATCCATTACATACTATCTGATCTAAAATAGCAAATCGCATTGTATGTCAGTCTCATATAAAATGCATATATGTATAACCACTGATGTATCTTTAACCATTTAAAAAGTGTAAAGTGCAGTGTGCAAGAGAGAACAAAAAACCCAATTTTACCGGATACATCAGTGTCATAAATTCTTTAAAATGCATTATGCTAATAGGGGACATTAGGGCCCAAGTCTTATGATCAGTTTTAATCAGCAGCCTCATTAGAAGAGAAATTACACCAAATACCCCTGAATCTTACAGTTGCTCCTATACGTTTAGCATAGGCCTTCTCTAATCTACAGGTCATAAACATTTTATTAAACCACTGCTTGATGCTGGGTTGTATATTAGTTCTCCAATTTTGAAGAATAAGTGACCTAGCAACTGCAATAGCTATTAAAATAATGTACTGTTGATATTTTGTAAAACATTTCAATTCTCTGGAAGAACCAAATAGCACCAACATGGCTGATAGCTCAATTACCAATGATAGAATCCAAGAAAGTTTGGCAAAAACCCCCTTCCAGTATTGCTGTAAATTATTACATTCATAAAATATATGCAGCCATCCACCATCACCCTCTTTATTACATCTGAAACATCGATTTGGGCTTGTTCGGAACATTTTAGACAATTTCAGGGGTGTATAATATAATAACCATCTGGATAAAAAGTTAATCCTTTTGTAATTAGCATATCTGAGTGCTTTATTCGCTAAGCTGTTTCCATTCTTTGGTATTAAATTTACAGCCTGTTTCTGAGTACATTTTTAGGAGCTCTTTCGTCAAAATCTCCTCAGAATTAGCCTTTTGATGAAGTAACTGATACCAGCACCCACAGACGTACAGTCTCCCCCAGCATTGAATACTTAGTTTTAAGAAAATTGACTATTTGTAAAAAACTCAGAAAGAGAGCAGTAGTCAATGTAGTAGCCTACAAACGAACCGTTTCCCAGGTAATTAAATGTTTCATAATGATTAAAATCCCCGAGCTGGGAGTACCCCAGCCCTTGCCATACCTGATCAAGCCCTCCAGGCAATATAAGACCTCCTACTACACAGTCCTGTATAGGGGTATATGCATGAAATGTAGGGATATCTTGTGACTTAAAAAATAACTGAGTTCTCTCAGCCAGTGTAAATATCACCTTGTATCTTGTTTTCTTAGGGAGTTTCACTAGTCGTAAAAACACGGGGAGTTCTATAGTACTTTCCTTCAACATCTGTATACATTTGTTTTTATCAAATACTGAATTTTCCTCACCCAATTGGGAAAGTAAGTTAACTAAAGAAGCCTGATAATAAGGTAAAAATGTGGGAGTGACAATCCTCCTGATATTACATCCAATTGTAATGTAGTTATCTTAACCCTATGATATTTATTATTCCACACAAACTTCCTAATTATTTGATCCAACTCCTTAAAATAATGATTCGGGATTTTCAAGGGAGGATTAATAAAAAGAAACAAAAACAGTGGAAGCACTGATATTTTAACCATGAGATCCTCCCTATTAAGGATAATTGAAGCAAAGACCGTTTATCTAATAGCTTTTTCACTTTTGTGAGCATACTTCAGAAAAAATAGTTGCCTAAAATCATTTTTACGTGTATCCCCAAATATCTAACTGGATGCGATGGTTTTAACTGAGTAGAAGCTGGAATATCCAAAGGAGTCACATTAAGGTGCCAATTACGATCCTGTAAAAACCGGGTACGAACCGTCGGACGGAGCATATTCTCCGTCCGACGCGTACCCGGTCGGAACAATATACAAACATGGAAGTACGATTCGCACGGAAATACTATTTCCGTACGATTCGTACAAAACACCGTCCGACGAAAATATACATACAAATGTGATCCGGGAAAGCGCCGACGTGACGTCGGGACGCACGCAGCCTGCCTTTCACGAACCAGGAAGTACGATTCGCACCGACGTCATCCCGCACGGAGAATATTTTCCGGCAGCCAAAAACTGCCGGGAAATCAGGATGACGCGAACAAGAAGTACCTGCACGCGACGGACAGACATGGATCCAAACCTACGTGTCATCCCGGCCCTCATAGCAGTCGACCTCCTCTACAGGTTCCGACGCAGACGCCGCAGAAGGTCAGAACAACAAAGGGAGGGGGAAAGGGGGGGGCAGGAGCAGGGGCAGGCCACAGAACCCCCACCCAAGACACACAGCACACATGCCCTGGACATACCTGACCCCCAGGCCCTGGTCACTACGAGGAGGTGGGGGCGTGTCCAGCAAAGCCAGCGTCCTCCACAACGGAAGTGGATGACGACGCGAACCGGTAACACAACAATACAGGTACGTCCCGTACCCACGCCCTAAGAGCGTGGGTACGAGTCGTACCACGCCCACACCTACGTCACCCCAACAATGGCGGGACGGCTCGTACCCACGTGGCAAAGGCCTGGGTATGGCCCGCACAAGCATTCCACAGCGTGGGTATGGATATGTACGGACCGTACCCCCACCCACGTATGCATGGAGCGTACCCCCACCCCAACAGTGTACGTACGGACTGTACCCCCACCCCCGTATGCATGGAGCGTACCCCCCACCCCAACAGTGTACGTACGGACCGTACCCCCACCCCCGTATGCATGGAGCATACCCCCACCCCAACAGTGTACGTACGGACCGTAACACCACCCCGTATGCATGGAGCGTACCCCCCAACCCAACAGTGTACGTACGGACCGTACCCCCACCCCCGTATGCATGGAGCGTACCCCCACCCCAACAGTGTATGTACGGACCGTACCCCCACCCGCGTATGCATGGAGCGTACCCCCACCCCAACAGTGTACATACGGACCGTACCCCCACCCGCGTATGCATGGAGCGTACCCCCACCGCAACAGTGTACGTACGGACCGTAACACCACCCGCGTATGCATGGAGCGTACCCCCACCCCAACAGTGTACGTACGGACCGTACCCCCACCCGCGTATGCATGGAGCGTACCCCCACCCCAACAGTGTACGTACAGACTGTACCCCCACCCGCATATGCATGGAGCGAACCCACACCCATGTATGTTCTAAGCGTACATATCCTGATATAGGAGGGTTGGGTGCAGAGTCCTCCCAGCAGTGCCCAGACACAGGAGGGGTGGGTGCAGAGTCCTCCCAGCAGTGCCCAGACATAAGAGGGGTGGGTGCCTAACACTCACAGCAGTGCCCAGACATAAGAGGGGTGTGTGCAGAGTCCTCCCAGCAGTGCCCAGACACAGGAGGGGTGTGTGCAGAGTCCTCCCAGCAGTGCCCAGACACAGGAGGGGTGGGTGCAGAGTCCTCCCAGCAGTGCCCAGACACAGGGGGTGTGTGTGCAGAGCCCTCCCAGCAGTGCCCAGACACAGGAGGGGTGTGTGCAGAGTCCTCCCAGCAGTGCCCAGACACAGGAGGGGTGTGTGCAGAGTCCTCCCAGCAGTGCCCAGACACAGGAGGGGTGGGTGCAGAGTCCTCCCAGCAGTGCCCAGACACAGGAGGGGTGGGTGCAGAGTCCTCCCACCAGTGCCCAGACATAAGAGGGGTGTGTGCAGAGCCCTCCCAGCAGTGCCCAGACACAGGAGGGGTGGGTGCAGAGTCCTCCCAGCAGTGCCCAGACATAAGAGGGGTGGGTGCCTAACACTCCCAGCAGTGCCCAGACACAGGAGGGTTGTGTACAGAGTCCTCCCAGCAGTGCCCAGACACAGGAGTGGTGTGTGCAGAGTCCTCCCAGCAGTGCCCAGACACAGGAGGGGTGGGTGCAGAGTCCTCCCAGCAGTGCCCAGACATAAGAGGGGTGGGTGCCTAACACTCACAGCAGTGCCCAGACATAAGAGGGGTGTGTGCAGAGTCCTCCCAGCAGTGCCCAGACACTGGAGGGGTGTGTGCAGAGTCCTCCCAGCAGTGCCCAGACACAGGAGGGGTGGGTGCAGAGTCCTCCCAGCAGTGCCCAGACATAAGAGGGGTGGGTGCCTAACACTCACAGCAGTGCCCAGACATAAGAGGGGTGTGTGCAGAGTCCTCCCAGCAGTGCCCAGACACAGGAGGGGTGTGTGCAGAGTCCTCCCAGCAGTGCCCAGACACAGGAGGGGTGGGTGCAGAGTCCTCCCAGCAGTGCCCAGACACAGGAGGGGTGGGTGCAGAGTCCTCCCAGCAGTGCCCAGACATAAGAGGGGTGTGTGCAGAGTCCTCCCAGCAGTGCCCAGACACAGGAGGGGTGGGTGCAGAGTCCTCCCAGCAGTGCCCAGACATAAGAGGGGTGTGTGCAGAGTCCTCCCAGCAGTGCCCAGACACAGGAGGGGTGTGTGCAGAGTCCTCCCAGGAGTGCCCAGACACAGGAGGGGTGTGTGCAGAGTCCTCCCAGCAGTGCCCAGACACAGGAGGGGTGGGTGCAGAGTCCTCCCAGCAGTGCCCAGACATAAGAGGGGTGTGTGCAGAGTCCTCCCAGCAGTGCCCAGACACAGGAGGGGTGGGTGCAGAGTCCTCCCAGCAGTGCCCAGACACAGGAGGGGTGGGTGCAGAGTCCTCCCAGCAGTGCCCAGACATAAGAGGGGTGTGTGCAGAGTCCTCCCAGCAGTGCCCAGACACAGGAGGGGTGGGTGCAGAGTCCTCTCAGAAGTGCCCAGACATAAGAGAGGTGGGTGCCTAACACTCACAGCAGTGCCCAGACACAGGAGGGGTGTGTGCAGAGTCCTCCCAGCAGTGCCCAGACACAGGAGGGGTGTGTGCAGAGTCCTCCCAGCAGTGCCCAGACACAGGAGGGGTGGGTGCAGAGTCCTCCCAGCAGTGCCCAGACACAGGAGGGGTGGGTGCAGAGTCCTCCCAGCAGTGCCCAGACATAAGAGGGGTGGGTGCCTAACACTCACAGCAGTGCCCAGACACAGGAGGGGTGTGTGCAGAGTCCTCCCAGCAGTGCCCAGACACAGGAGGGGTGTGTGCAGAGTCCTCCCAGCAGTGCCCAGACATAAGAGGGGTGTGTGCAGAGTCCTCCCAGCAGTGCCCAGACACAGGAGGGGTGTGTGCAGAGTCCTCCCAGGAGTGCCCAGACACAGGAGGGGTGTGTGCAGAGTCCTCCCAGCAGTGCCCAGACACAGGAGGGGTGGGTGCAGAGTCCTCCCAGCAGTGCCCAGACATAAGAGGGGTGTGTGCAGAGTCCTCCCAGCAGTGCCCAGACACAGGAGGGGTGGGTGCAGAGTCCTCCCAGCAGTGCCCAGACACAGGAGGGGTGGGTGCAGAGTCCTCCCAGCAGTGCCCAGACATAAGAGGGGTGGGTGCAGAGTCCTCCCAGCAGTGCCCAGACACAGGAGGGGTGGGTGCAGAGTCCTCCCAGCAGTGCCCAGACATAAGAGAGGTGGGTGCCTAACACTCACAGCAGTGCCCAGACACAGGAGGGGTGTGTGCAGAGTCCTCCCAGCAGTGCCCAGACACAGGAGGGGTGTGTGCAGAGTCCTCCCAGCAGTGCCCAGACACAGGAGGGGTGGGTGCAGAGTCCTCCCAGCAGTGCCCAGACATAAGAGGGGTGGGTGCCTAACACTCACAGCAGTGCCCAGACATAAGAGGGGTGTGTGCAGAGTCCTCCCAGCAGTGCCCAGACACAGGAGGGGTGTGTGCAGAGTCCTCCCAGCAGTGCCCAGACACAGGAGGGGTGTGTGCAGAGTCCTCCCAGCAGTGCCCAGACACAGGAGGGGTGGGTGCAGAGTCCTCTCAGCAGTGCCCAGACATAAGAGGGGTGTTTGCAGAGTCCTCCCAGCAGTGCCCAGACACAGGAGGGGTGGGTGCAGAGTCCTCCCAGCAGTGCCCAGACATAAGAGGGGTGGGTGCCTAACACTCACAGCAGTGCCCAGACATAAGAGGGGTGTGTGCAGAGTCCTCCCAGCAGTGCCCAGACACAGGAGGGGTGTGTGCAGAGTCCTCCCAGCAGTGCCCAGACACAGGAGGGGTGGGTGCAGAGTCCTCCCAGCAGTGCCCAGACACAGGAGGGGTGGGTGCAGAGTCCTCCCAGCAGTGCCCAGACACAGGAGGGGTGGGTGCAGAGTCCTCCCAGCAGTGCCCAGACATCAGAGGGGTGGGTGCCTAACACTCACAGCAGTGCCCAGACATAAGAGGGGTGTGTGCAGAGTCCTCTCAGCAGTGCCCAGACACAGGAGGGGTGGGTGCAGAGTCCTCCCAGCAGTGCCCAGACATAAGAGAGGTGGGTGCCTAACACTCACAGCAGTGCCCAGACACAGGAGGGGTGTGTGCAGAGTCCTCCCAGCAGTGCCCAGACACAGGAGGGGTGGGTGCAGAGTCCTCCCAGCAGTGCCCAGACATAAGAGGGGTGGGTGCCTAACACTCACAGCAGTGCCCAGACATAAGAGGGGTGTGTGCAGAGTCCTCCCAGCAGTGCCCAGACACAGGAGGGGTGTGTGCAGAGTCCTCCCAGCAGTGCCCAGACACAGGAGGGGTGGGTGCAGAGTCCTCCCAGCAGTGCCCAGACACAGGAGGGGTGTGTGCAGAGTCCTCCCAGCAGTGCCCAGACACAGGAGGAGTGGGTGCAGAGTCCTCCCAGCAGTGCCCAGACATAAGAGGGGTGGGTGCCTAACACTCACAGCAGTGCCCAGACATAAGAGGGGTGTGTGCAGTGTCCTCCCAGCAGTGCCCAGACACAGGAGGGGTGTGTGCAGAGTCCTCCCAGCAGTGCCCAGACACAGGGGGGGTGCAGAGTCCTCCCAGCAGTGCCCAGACACAGGAGTGGTGGGTGCAGAGTCCTCCCAGCAGTGCCCAGACATAAGAGGGGTGGGTGCCTAACACTCACAGCAGTGCCCAGACACAGGAGGGGTGTGTGCAGAGTCCTCCCAGCAATGCCCAGACACAGGAGGGGTGTGTGCAGAGTCCTCCCAGCAGTGCCCAGACACAGGAGGGGTGGGTGCAGAGTCCTCCCAGCAGTGCCCAGACATAAGAGGGGTGTGTGCAGAGTCCTCCCAGCAGTGCCCAAACACAGGAGGGGTGGGTGCAGAGTCCTCCCAGCAGTGCCCAGACACAGGAGGGGTGTGTGCAGAGTCCTCCCAGCAGTGCCCAGACACAGGAGGGGTGGGTGCAGAGTCCTCCCAGCGGTGCCCAGACATAAGAGGGGTGTGTGCAGAGTCCTCCCAGCAGTGCCCAGACACAGGAGGGGTGTGTGCAGAGTCCTCCCAGCAGTGCCCAGACACAGGAGGGGTGGGTGCATAACACTCACAGCAGTGCCCTTGCAAAGAAAAGGGTGGAGTACCCACAGATCCAATGCCCACAAATGTCAGTCAGGTGCACAAAGAACCTGCAGTACATGTACCACATGTGTGCGAGGCTGGGAGTATACACATGCATAGCGCCGAAAAGAAAACATGTCCACATGAAGTCATGTCAACGGTCTACATACACAAGTACCGTGACCACCAAGGACGCCACGAATGATGCAGGTGGAGACATCGCTCAGCATGCATGGCCAAAGTCTAACGAGTCCGTCACACACCCAGCCAATGTAGACACAGCTCAGCACCACATATTGGAATGACCCTGCAGGGAAGATGTCAGGTTACACAGAGGAAGGAACACACCTTGGGACGATGTCACCATGCAGTAACTGCTTACATGAACAAAGTTATGTAGCCAACAGCTTGTGATGGCACACAGATACCAGGGTTCACCCTATGACCAGCACAAGACGACAATTCCCACACACCCAACACATTATCACCACCCAAAATAATGGAGCAGGTCCACCAACAGCAATACCAGATAGACAGTAGTGTACTAAGGAAAAAGAAATTGCTTTATTCAGCATCCAAAAATCTGTTTGTCCCTTGAAAGTTCAAAATGTACAATGCCCATAGGGCAATCCAAAGTTCAAATCCAGGTGGGGGACACAGTGGGACGCGTGTCCCCTAGCTTGCCTGCACAGTCAGACTCCTTTGTCTTCCAGAGGAGGGGGGGGGCATCATGTGGGGGGGAAGGACCAGGCACCGCAGGGACATGAGGGCGAAGGGTAGGCGTCGTGGGTGCAGGGACGGAGGACTCCACCACAGGAGGTCAGGATGGCGCTGCACACCTTAGCAAGGTCCTCCAGCGACTCCCCTGCACCCGAAGGAACCACAGGCCCCAAGGAGGGGGGGTGGTCGGAGGGATGGGTCGCAGCGCCACTGGGGGAGGGTGTGGACAGGGGGGGGGACTCAACTCCCCTGCCGGTGTCCTGCCTCCACCGCTTGCGGGGTGGTGCCACACTGGGGCTGATGGACAGACTGGGCAGGACTGACCCTGTATCCGACTTTTGGCCAGGAGAGCTGAGGGGAAGGGATTTGGACGGAGTGGATTTTGTGGAATGCGGACTCCCACTCTGGCTGCGTGTCTTACGTTTGCCCCCCGACCCAGTGGGTGTGCCTACTTCACCGTGTGTGTGTGTGTGCGTGCCAGGAGGTGTGCGTTTGACCTTCCCTGCTGGTGTGGTGCCTGTGTCTGTTGTGGTGGGTGCATGCTGACATCTGGGTGTATGTGGGACAGGCATGGGAGTGGGAAGTGTGGAGATGTCAGGGGTAGGGGTTGGACGTAGCGCTGCAGGAGACCCACTGCTGCAGTCAGTGTCGAGTCAATGGACCTCAGCAAGTTGCGTTGGTCAGCCTGCGATGAGAAAATGCCCTCCAAGTATGCCTCCATGTTGTTCAGCACTTGGCTGTGGCCATGGAGGACATTAAGCATCGCAGCCTGACCAACCTGCAACTGCCGCTGGATGTCCACAGACTCGGCATTGGCGGCAGCAGTGGAGACAGGGGCAGGGGGTGCGGTGCCTGGCAGGAAGGAGACATGTGGTGACCGGGCACGCTGGGAAGGGACACGAGCAAGTGGGAGGCGGCTGATGGCAATGGAGGGGGCGGGGAGAGATGTTGTGCCGCTGTCAGCTGGTGGTGCAGCCTCCGCCCACTCGGAGAGCTCAGCCTCGGACCCGTCAGCTTCATATTCTGTGGTGGCAGTGGACAGGTCCTCCGCCTCACTCCCCTCCGCCTCAGTTCCACTCGATGTGCCAGCCAAAATGTCACCACTGGCACTGGTGCTCGGTCCCTCCGCTCGGTCTGTGCTGATGTCTCCCTCCGTGTCCCCCGACGATGCTGTGGGCAAGGTGAAGAGACAGGAGTTAATCAGACACCTGTATACATATGTCCCATGAGTCCAATCTACATAGGTCACAGTGCATAGCCTGAAAAGAAAGATGAGTAACATCTACAAAACAAGGTACATATGTATGCCCCGCAACACACAGTTGGTTGACCCACCATGCCACTGAAAAACTATGGAGAGCATGACACAATAGCAAATGACATGAAATGGATTTTGACAGAGGAGCCAGGCTCTGGGGACAATCCAGCACTGCATCTGCAACACACAGCGTTGCAGAAAATAGGGATGAGCAGGGACCATATCCATGAACTTCAGGCACATGCTGCATAGGTAATACAGAAAACTTGCCCACCATGACTGGCTCACTGAACCTTGAGTGTATGTCCAGACAAACATCACACACTGGCCAGACCTAGCAAGGAGATATCAGGTTTTGACATGTAGGCTTTGCCCGCACCAACCACCCCCTACATGAGACAATTTGTTGAGACACAGGAAGCACTTACATCTCTTAGTCTGGGTGAAATACACATGGGCTGGAAAAATGCAAGATTGGACACAAAATACCCAAGGTGCGCCTGTCCAAATAATCATGTACAAATGGGCATCATCAGATGATTGTAACAAGACACACAGGCACTGGCCACCGTGAGTATGAACAAGGAAAATCAGGTCAGGCTGTACAGTGGACACTTGTACTACATTTTACATCAAAATACATGGTGCCAGGGGACAATGGCACAGAGCACAACCTATGCCGTAGACACTGAGAGTGTCCACATATTGTGATGACACACATGATACCTAGCAAAATATGCCCCAGGGGACAGTAGTGGCCACAATATTCCATGGTCCTGAATGGTAATGACTGCAACACAGGCCACCATCCCTGCACTCTGCGTATCGCACACTCATGCACATCATGTCACAGGCCACAACATAGGACATGCTTGCTGTAAGGCATTACACTTCAGAGTCATACTCCTATGTCTGGACTCAGCATCAGTGCCAATTGACATGGACCCCACATTGACTGAACTGGCCAGGGCACAGGCAAGGTCCCAAAACCTGTTACACACCACCCCCACACATGAAGCTGCAAGCATTGGTCACGTGGATAAACTACCAGCCCAGATGACCTTGTGAAAGAGTGACTACACACAGACCAGGGAACACATGGCAAGGAGGGGAAGGGAGGCAGGAGAGCACCACCATACTGAGGGTAACAGGATCTGCACAGCACCTTTAAACCCTGGCAGTGTTTCCATGCAACTGCGCACTTACAAATGCTGGTGACACACAACAAACACACATGTACCTACCCCCTTCCTGCTGCTGCTTCTCCTGTAAGCGCCTGTCCAAGTCTGGAAAGACCACCGCCAGCACACACTTGTGGATGTGGGTCAGACGGCGGCGCCCGCGGTTCTTATGGGTCTCAGGTGAGTCCCCCAGCATGACCCGTGCGATCCTCCGCGTCCAGCACCGGATATCCTGCCAGCGTTTTCTCACCTGGGCCAGGCGCCGCTTGCGACCATCCGTCCTCCTCATGGCACTGACGGCGTTCATCCAGATCTGCTTCTTGGCAGAGGCGCCTACCTGTGAGGATGAACAAGTGACACTACATCAATACACCTGGCACATGTCACAGAGACACATATTAGAACAAATTTGCTAGTTACAACAAGGCATAGTATGCATCCAACGCATTGCACCTTTGTCATAGGGACATTATCCTCTGGGGAAGGGCAAAAGCAGTATGTGCCATTGAAAGTACACAGGTAGAATGAGGGCAACGACACAATCAATGATCCAGGCTCACACTGTGCATCACAAGCTACACCAGGATTATGTGCAGCACCTCAAAGCAGTCACATGCCACAGGCCACTGACGCTACCTCAGCAGAGTACACAGACACACACAGGCACAGGACATTCACCTGCCATTGCCAAATGCAGCTACAAACCTCACTCTGCACATGTGCCACTAGACGGGGGGGGGGGGGCTCACAGGTGTGGGGCTGGCTGGGCTGGGTGTGCTCGCGTATGCGTACCCATAGTGATACGGACCGTACACGCGCGCCTACGCTCACTATCACTATGGGTGTGCTCACGTATGCGTACCCATAGTGATACGGACCGTACACGCGCGCCTACGCTCACTATCACTATGGGTGTGCTCGCGTATGCGTACCCATAGTGATACGGACCGTACACGCGCGCCTACGCTCACTATCACTATGGGTGTGCTCACGTATGCGTACCCATAGTGATACGGACCGTACACGCGCGCCTACACTCACTATCACTATGGGTGTGCTCGCGTATGCGTACCCATAGTGATACGGACCGTACACACGCGTGTACGCTCACTATCACTATGGGTCGGCCTACGGCAGCACTCCCATAGTGATAGGGAACGTACACAGGCCCTCAGAGCGAATGTACGGTGCCTTCCACACATCACAGTGGTGACAGGCAGCACACAGGAAGGAATAGAATTGACATACTCGTCCATGGATGGACAACAAGGCATTGTCTGGGCAGTACTACATGTGTGGGGCACAGGTGTGAAAGGCTGTGATGTGGCACATTACTTCTGAGTTGAGAAGGCAATACATGTATGATGAGATGTGTACAGATGTTATGTGTGACGGTGCAATATGTGCCAGACATGCCCTTAACTCCTTTGACATGTGTGCATGTCGTACTGCACACTTGGGATGAGCGTCACTGGCATGGCACAGTCAACAACACACGCAAGTGTCCCCTGATGCCCGCTACAGGGGTTACCACACCAGACATGTGACTACCCACAGTGCACGATGTGTCTATGTCATGTATGTGTGGTGTGTTCCCATTAGCTTGATGTTGGTGTTCCCTCAAAAGCATCTGCTGTTGCAGCAACCAACATGTGTCTGTGTGTAGATGGCCATGGCACACTGTTACGCACACCAGGCCACATGTGGTATCGGATGTGAGGTGTGTATGTATGCATGGGACACGGAGTAGCGTAACAAGGACCTGTCTGCATCCTCTCAATGTATGTGTGGAGAGTCATGACATGTACACCTTAATGGCAAGGTGTGTGGGCTGTCCTAGTGTAATGTCATGTGACCTGTGGCTCTAGTGTTCCGCTACCTGTCTCTGCAATCGACATCCTACTTCTGCTGATGTGTTGATGTATGTCACTCCTGTGTTGCGTCTGGCTGTTCGCTTACACTGGGACACAGCTAGTCACATGCCATGGGATGTGGAGGTTCACAATCTCCGTGTGTAGCTGGGTCTTGGTAGGAGTGTCACCTGGCAGCCATACATGTCTAGGGCATGTAGCACATACCTGACTCCCTATG
The DNA here is from genome assembly GCF_964204655.1 of Triturus cristatus. Taxonomy (NCBI): domain Eukaryota; kingdom Metazoa; phylum Chordata; class Amphibia; order Caudata; family Salamandridae; genus Triturus; species Triturus cristatus. Next base: position 1,472,741,326 of record NC_140590.1, read on the forward strand.
TAGCATATGTGTATTGACAGATTAACATGTGCTCAGTACATATAAATTGTCGTTGTAGTGCACTCACTCTTCCTTGTCACTTCCAAATTACTGCAGAGCGCCGCCTCTTCCCCAACCAATTCCGGACTTGGCTGACATGCGGGAGAATGACTGTATACGCTGCTACCGCTTCCCCCAACCGTTGATTGAGGAGTTGACGGCAAGGCTGGCACCACACCTGCAACCGCTGCACAGGTATCCTACGGCACTGACACCCAAGCTGAAGGTAATGGCAGCCCTACATTTTCTTGCCACGGGTACCTTTCAATATACCATACCTCATGTTGGTGGCATGTCCCAGAGCATGTTCAGCCGTGTGCTGCATGATTTCTTAGAGGCCATGTTGCTTCACCTGGATGAGATCATCCATTTCCCAACTCCTGAACAGTTGACTGGGGTCAAGCGTGGATTCTATGCCCTGGGAGGGATGCCCCATGTCATTGGGTCCATAGATGGGACACATGTGGCTTTGGTACCACCACAGGCACAGGAGGTAGCGTACAGGAATCGCAAACACTACCACTCCATCAATGCCCTTGTGGTGTGTCTGTCCAACATGGTGATTTCACATGTCTGTGCTCGTTTTCCAGGATCAGCACACGATGCCTACATCATGAGGCGTAGCAGGGTGCCTGAAATGATGACGCAGCTGCGCAACGAACAAGCATGTGTTGTTGGTGGGTACACTCTGTCTGTCCTGTATTTTGCGTAGACTTCCAGCACGACCGCTTCTCCTGTCCTACTTATGTCCATGTGATTTCCATGTAGGGGACGCTGGTTATCCCAACATGCCATGGCTGATCACACCTCTCCGCAACCCCAGCACGCCGGCCCAGCTCCGCTACAACACTGCCCATGGCCGCACAAGGCGAGTGATAGAGAGGACATTTGGCCTCCTGAAGAGCCGATTCAGGTGCCTCCACAAGACCGGCGGCGCCCTCCCATATGCCCCGTTGAAGGTCTGCAAAATCTTCATGGTCTGCTGCATGCTGCACAACATGGCAGTTGAGAAAGCTGTGCCACTCATCCTGGATCAAGATGATCAGGACCATCCACCCGTGGAGGACGAAGGGCTTGGCAATGGGGCTAGTGATGTGGAGGATCTGGTTCCGCAAGAGGACATCCGGACTCGGCTCATACGCGACTTCTTTGCTTAGTGGTGAGTACCAGTGTCTGAGTGTGCACGCATTGGGCCCCGTGTGGCATGTGTTGCAATGTGTGTGTCCATCTGCATGTATGCCACGTGAGTCAGAGGTGTGTGTGGATGTGTCGCTCGAGTGATGGTGCCAGTGATGAGTGTATTTCCCCAGTCATAATTGTGACCTAGCATGTTGTCATCCTTACATGTGTCGAGTACATGCACATGCAAGTGGCTGTGCTTTTTGTGGCTGACTTCTTGTGTGTCTCTCATCCCCAGGTACTTGCGCATGCCGTCTGCTGGTTGCATTGTTGTGGCACTGCTATTCCTCATGGACACGTCATCGTGTGCTGACTCAGCGTTACACGCACGGACAAGTTTGGAAGTCTCCTTAGGGTAAGGGATGCATCAGGGGTGTATTGGGTGTGGCAGTTGTTTACGATGTGTGCACACTGCCCCTGTCGATGTTTGGTTTCTCTGCAGACATGTCGCATCACCATGGGACACATTACATGTAGCTGGATACACCTGAATAGATGGTCAGACTTGTTGACAGTCATCTGTGATGGGATAGTGGATTGTGATGATGGCATCAATGTGTGTAACACTGCCCTCGGACACATACGGTTTGCATTGGCTTGACATGGTGTGGGACTTCCACATCAGAGGATCAATGGTGTATGGCAGCCTCTCCGTGAGCAGCAGGGGGTGTTTAGCTGTTACCCGACACTTGTGTGCCAGTTCCATGGCTATCACACATTTGTGCTGCAGAAGGGGGGTTCCAGTGTTGGACCCACATGTTACTCCACATGACCTGTGTATGTGTACTCCGAGTTGCCTCTGCATTCCGGAATACATGACTAATAAAGGTGTCCCTATGCCTCCAAGGTGCCTCTTCTCAGTCAATGCTGGTGTGTTGCCACGGTGCATACGGCATGTCTGGCATGGTTTTCCGTGATAGTGGCTATGTGTCTATGTGTAGAGTAGCAAGTTGCAAGCTGTTTGTGTGGGATTAGACTCTGTATTGTGCATGATGTCCATGACTGTGTGGGGATTGTGACATGTGCCATCCCCATGCATCCAACGTTTGCCAGGCCACCATTCTCTGCATCCACCTGACTCAAGCTTGCAGGACATGGTTCTGCCACCTGTCTACACATACCTGGGTGCCCCCCAGGACACTCCACATGATCCCTGACCTCTGGGCATGACTGTCGCTGTACTCAATATGTCGGTCGGCACGGTTGTGCGGCCACCCCCTCAGCTGGTTGGGCCCATCACGGGTGTGTATGGTGCTCCATGTCTGTCTTGCCTAATACATTGTGACACATGTGTGTCCTGTGCCAGACTCAGGCCCCAGGGTATGGATGGTTGAAGTCATATGAGAACTCAGGCATGGTTAGACTTTACAAGACACATGTAATGCAATAATGCAAAATGTAGGCATCATCTCTTTATCGTGTAACTTTTTATTTGTGTTGGGGTACGTGTTGGGGGGGGGGGGTATGACAAGAGGGGCTTTCCGGGTGTGTGGAATCCAAAGTTCACTAGGGGAGTTGGTGTCCTTGCCATTGGAAATCATCAGAGTCCATGCCACAGTCTTTGTCAACATTGGTCAGACAGTGACCAGCAAGTCCATGTGGCAGAGAATGTCTTTTGCTGATGTGCTGCTGTTGGTCCAGTGGGCCAGGTGCCAGGCCAGGTGTCCTGGGAGATGGTGCTGTTGCACCGACCCTCACGGTCTTTTCCGTGGATGACCCGCCCTCCTGCGGGAACCCTCAGAAGCAGGCCGTGACGATGTTTGGGATGCTCCGTCGGATGTCTCCTCCTCCTCCTGATCCCTCCCTGTGGTGGTGATGTTCTTGGCCTGGTGGCACAGGGAGGGTTGCCCATGTTGTCGGCTATCCGACGGAGTGTACGGTGAATTCCCGTGAACACCGTCACGAGCTCAGCCTGTCTGTCCTCCATACGCCCTTGGTGTCGCAGTAGACAGGCATGTTGCTCCGCATGTTGCTGGGCCTGCTGGGTCTTGATCTCCTCGAGGGTCCCCTTCATCTTGTTGAGGGTGGACACAACCTGGCCCATGCCCGTGGTGTCCTGCCGGTATGTGTCCAGGATGTTTCTGACATGGGAATATACCGGTTCCGCAGCCAACTGGTCAGGCTCGCGCCTCCGCCGTCCTCCACTCCCACCACCCCTGCCCACTTGCACCTGGCCTGCCCTTGTCGGCACATCGGGTCTCCGGGACCCCTGAGGGGTGGCATTAGCGTTGTCGCCTGCCTCCTCCTGGGTGCCCGGTACACCGTGTACCTCCTGGTCAGCCTGGCTGCATTGTGGTGGTGGGGCAGGGATCCTGGGTGTCTCCTGGGATGTGGCAGGAGTGGGGGTGGTGGTTGGCCCAGTTGTACCTGACGCAGGTGCTGCAGGTGTGCACCAGAGGGGCCAGGTTGGTCGGGGTCGTCCACAGAGTGGTGAGAGTCGTCACTGCCGGTGGGATCGTCATCCCGCAGAGCCGGGTCCTGTGAGTCTTCCCCCCCCGTGTTGGGGGGTGATCCACGACGTTGACCTGTGTGTGAGAGAGACAATGTTATTTTTGTTCCATGCAACATCCATGTTTCATTCGTTTCAAAGTTGGCACATTTCCTCTGGGTATTTGGATATGTCTTGCATTCCACTCACAGTGCACTTGTGCATGGGTATGTCCCTTGGCCACAGCGTTTGAGATTTTACCTATGTGTGACACAGTCTTACTTGCTGCGTCAATTGTGACTGCAGTCAGCAGTGGAGTGAGCAGGTGCGGCGAGCCATGCATTGGCGCCTTCTGTGTTGCACTGTACGTGGGCACATGGAGTTGTTCCACACACTTATATAATGCAGGTAGCTGGCGTTGTGCTCGTGCACAGGTTGAGACATGGCCCAGTGTTTTTCCATGGTGAAGAGAGGGGGATTCAGGCACTGGCCACCCTTGTCTACATGCACGCAGTCCACCTGCTGACGAGCAGACATTCCCACACCACCCAAGGCTGAATTGGTCTCCCTGTGTCTCCCTTTCTCACTCCCTCTCTGTCCCCCTCTCCCTCCCTCCCTGTGTCAGCCTCCTCCCTCTGTCCGTATCCCTGTGTCTCCCTCCCTCTCTGTCCCCCTCTCCCTCCCTCTGTGTGTCAGCCTCCTCCCTCTGTCCGTCTCCCTGTGTCTCCCTCCCTCTCTGTCCCCCTCTCCTTCCCTCTGTGTGTCAGCCTCCTCCCTCTGTCCGTCTCCCTGTGTCTCCCTCCCTCTCTGTCCCCCTCTCCCTCCCTCTGTGTGTCACCCTCTGTCACCTCAGCCCAGCTTCCTAGGCACACACTTTTTGCAGATCTTTGAATGGCCCTTGGCTTGTTCATGTGAGTTTGTTTCTGATCTCCAGGCAGGCATTGGGTGTAGTGTCTGTGTCTGCGCTGCTGCTGTGGTGGTGTGTGCTGCCACTCTTTCACAGTGTTGGCTGTTCATTAGCTGCTGTCATGTGCAAAAAGTGCCTTCACCCCCATGTCTTAATGCAAGGCGTCCTCCATTTGCTGGCAAGTCTTTCCTGTGTGGGGACACACTGTTTGTCTGGCTGTGACCTAGGCCATATGGGCAGAGGGCATTGTTGTCTGCTTCTGAGTTGCACTATGTGATTTTTGGAGCCCACACTCCCGCCATCCGGGTTACCGTGTCTTGTGTTGTTGTTTTCTGTGGCCTGTGACTTGGCATTGTCCAGCTGGGTGCATGGGGCATGGTGGCGCTAGTGGCATGTTCGTGTTTATGGAGTGTGGTTGAGTCATGCGATAGCTTTGGGGTGGTTGTGTGCATAATTGTGAGTTTGGTTGTGGATGACGTTCCCCCCATGTGACGTGAGTTGTTTGTGTACTCACCCGGCTCTCGAAGTCCTTCTACTCCGTCCACTGCCACCACCGGCAGTATGGCCATCACCCTCTCCTTCCAGGGATGGTATTGTACGCGTCTGCGGGGCGGCCCTCCTCCAGTGATGTTGGCCTGGTTGTGGTCGTCGGTAATTTTGGCTCGGACCCTCCTCCGCAGATCGTACCACCTGGCTTGGCATTCATGCCTGGTCCTTCTGGTGGACGCAACAGCATTCACAGCATCGACAATCGTCTGCCACATGGCTGTTTTTTCGGAAATGCTGGTCTGTCTGACCAATGTTCCAAAGAGGTGTGGCTCGACTCTGAGGATTTCGTCGACAAGGACCTCCAACTCTTGGCTAGTGAACTTTGGATTCTTGTTAGTGGGCATGGTGAGGGGTGTGGGTGTGGATGGTTGTGGGGGGTGTGGGTGTGGATGGTTGTGGGTGTGGTTGTGCAGGTGTGTGTGTGAATGTGATGAGGGGGTGTTTGTGTAGGTGGTTGTGTCAAGGTGAGCAAGTGTAAGGTGTAGTAAAGGTTCAAGTATGGTGCTGTGGGATGTCTGTGGGGTCTGGCAGCAGTGAGTCTGTTGCAAAGGCTCATGGTTTGTGTCTGTGGGCCCTTTTTATTGGTCCATTGGTGGGTATGGCTGTGTTTGAACTTTGGGTGGGTGTGTTATAAGGAATGGTTGTGTTTTGGGCCTCTGTTTGGGAGTTTGGCAGTTGCAGGTCAGTGAATGTGATGTATTTGTGCTTGTTGGACATGTTTTGTGGCTGTGTGCGATTCGAATAGAGTATTCTTGTGTTGTTCTGCTTTGTCCTGGTTGTGTACGTGTGTTTTTAGCGTGTGTACGGTGTGTACATCGGCCATTTTGTTGTACAGTGCTGTCCTTGTCTCTGGCTTGGTACGACTCGTACATGCGCGATGTTGGGTGAAGGTGCTGGTGTTGGGGCCTGGGGTGCGCTCCGTACTTAGACTGTTGGGGTAGGGGTACGCTCCATACATACGCGGGTGTGGGTACGAGCCGTACATGCATGGTTGGGGTGGGGGTATGCTCCATACATACGCGGGTGAGGGTACGGGCCGTACATACACGGTTGGGGTGGGGGTACGCTCCATACATACGCGGGTGTGGGTACGAGCTGTACATGCACGGTTGGGGTGGGGGTACACTCCATACATACGCGGGTGAGGGTACGGGCCGTACATACACGGTTGGGGTGGGGGTATGCTCCATGCATACGCGGGTGTGGGTACGAGCCGTACATGCACGGTTGGGGTGGGGGTACGCTCCATACATACGCGGGTGAGGGTACGGGCCGTACATACATGGTTGGGGTACGCTCCATACATACGCGGGTGTGGGTTCGAGCCGTACATGCACGGTTGGAGTGGGGGTACGCTCCATACATACACGGGTGAGGGTACGGGCTGTACATACACGGTTGGGGTGGGGGTACGCTCCATGCATACGGGGTGGTGTTACGGTCCATACGTACACTGTTGGGGGGGTACGATCCATACATACGCGGGTGAGGGTACGGGCCGTACATACACGGTTGGGGTGGTGGTACGCTCCATACATACGCGGGTGAGGGTACGGCCCGTACATACACGGGTTGGGGTGGGGGTACGCTCCATACATACGCGGGTGAGGGTACGGGCCGTACATACATGGTTGGGGTGGGGGTACGCTCCATACATACGCGGGTGAGGGTACGGGCCCTACATACACGGTTGGGGTGGGGGTACGCTCCATACATACGCGGGTGTGGGTACGAGCCGTACATGCACAGTTGGGGTGGGGGTACGCTCCATACATACGCGGGTGGTGGTGCGGCCCGTACGTACGGGGGTGTACATACAGGGGTGTACATTCACGGGTGGGGGTTCGACTCGTACATAGGAGGGCTGGGGGGGTGGTTGGGCGCGTATGCGGGCACATGTCTCCATGGTTGCTATGGGAGTTCGGTGCGGACGGTGCTTTTCCCATCCGGTTGTAACATCGGACGCACGGGATGGTTCGTACTTCCGCGGTCGGACTTCACTTTTCACATTTGTACGGTAATTCGTCCGGAGACGTGTCGGGCACATTTTCCGACCCGAGGACATGTGGGGAATTATTCCCAATGCGATTTGTATGGACTTTTTCCCATGCGAATCGTAGTTGGCAGTTTGTACGGCACTTGTACGATTCGTACGGTAAAAAGACTGGATACGAGTCGTACGGGGAAATTTTTTACAGGATCGTGATCGGCACCTAAATGTTAAAATTTCGGTTTTCGCTTGATTAACTTTGTATCCGCCCACCTGTGTAAACTTTTGGATTTCATCCAAAGCATTCCTTACATTATCTAACGCTACTTCCAGATATAAAATAATATCAACTGCATAAAGCTTAATTTTTGCCATCTCCTCATTGGGCGGCAAGATCATTACGTTTTTCGAAATCCTCACAGCTAGGGGTTCAATGAACAATGAAAACAGGAGGGTGGATAACGGGCATCCCTGACGAGTGCCACGTTTAATAGTAACCTTACCGGCTTCTGACCAATTAATAATGATTTTGGCTTCTGCACAATTAGAAACTTTTTTTAGCATCTGTAAAAATTGTAGCGGATAACCAAACTTTCGTAAAATAAAAAAGAAAGCCCTCCAATCTACTGAATCAAAAGCCTTTTCAGCATCCATCATCATAATCAGCGCTTTGAAAAGAATCAATGGCCTGCGTTAAAAATATGTATTGGATGCCATCAGACGTCCTGGGATAAAACCATTTTGATCGCTATGAACCACTTGTACACAAGGAACTATCCTTTTTGCCCAGATTTTCATGAGCAATTTATAATCTGTATTTAACAGACTAATAGGACGATAAAAACTGGGATCACAGAGATATTTATCTTTTTTAAGAAAGACTATTGGGAATGTCAATACCTTCTTTTATTTCATTAGCAATTTTACTAAAAAGGGAAGTAATTCATCTTGAAATGCCTTGTATACTTCTACAGGTATACCGTCAACTTCACTGGCCTTGGCATTAGGTATACTTTTTAATACTTATTGAGCTTCTGGAATTCCCATTTGGGCATTCAATGCCTCCGAAAGCTGATGCGATAACAAAGGCAGCTCCAATTTATCAAAGTAGCTCATTAAATCTGCCTCCTCTATCCTCTGGGTTTCTGCATAGATTTGATTAAAATGTGTAAGGAACACCTAGCGATAGCCAGTTTATCATCTTCTAGCATACCTGTTAAAGGATTTTTGATTGGGCTAATTAATTGAGCAGCTTTTTGAGATTTCGTAGATGCCAGAAATCTACCAATCTGCTGACTTTCCTCATAGAGCTTTTAGTCCCTGTAATCTCCTCAATCAAAAATAAATCTTTCAATTTATCCTTAGCCCTAACTAGCTCTTGCTGCTATGCTTTTATAATTGGCTCTGGTATATCTGTTAAGGTTACCTTTAGTCTGACCTTTTCCACGGCAGTCTGGAAGGCCAAAATCTTATGTCTCCATTAGTTCTTGCCCTGTATGATATAGTCTGGCCTCTAAAAGTAGCTTTAAAAGCCTCCCAGGCCATAAACAGGGGGGCTGTATTTAAATTAAGCTGAAAAAACTCCTTGATGAACTCTCTGGTTTCTGTTAGCCAAGTCAAATCTTGTAGTAAGGATTTATCGAATTGCCATCTGGACCTATCTTTTAAAGTGCTACTTAATTTTAGTGTAAATGAAACTAAAGAATGATCTGAAAAATAATTGGCCACTATTTCAGCCAGGCCATTGGCAACCAATTTATCCTCTAAAAAATAATCCAGTCGTGAAGCTGATCTAAATCTTGCTGAATAGCAGGTAAATTGCGAGAGAGTAGGATGGCCGAGTCTCCAAGGGTCTGCTAATGAGAAATCTTTTGTAAAGCCGCTTATTAATCTTGCAGTTTTCGGCTTCAGTTGGCGCTTTGCCTTATTTGATGTATCAAGTGCCAGATTCTAAATGAAATTAAAATCACCCCCCAAAATTAATATGCCTTCCATTCGTACTGCTAATTGATATATTTGACCTAGTGCTGCGGTATCGTCCTCAATAGGACCATAATAATTCACCAGGTTCAGGGCTGCTTCCTGCAACTTCACTTTCACCCAAAACCATCTGCCTTTCCCATCTCATTGAACCTCCTTAACCTGCCAGTCGAGGGTGTTCGCTAGTAAAATCCCTACCCCTCGGACAGCTAAATTAGCAGAAGAAAAATATGCCTGTGAATACTTCTTGGGAAGTGATATCTTCGGGATATCAGTCATAAGGTGTGTTTCTTGTCAAAAAACAATCTCCTGAGAGAGGGAGGTAACCCAATTTAAAAGAGCAGCGCTTTTCCGCGGGTTAAGTAACCCATTGACATTACATGTCACTATTTTTATATTCCGCATTTATTGATTTCATTTTGTTTGGCCTGCTGTATTCTGTATTTTTGATCCCATCTGACCTGACCTACACAATTTAGAGTAATTCTATTGAATAGTCTATATCTTTCCTGTTCATTTTTTACTATTGCTATACCCACCCCCACAAAAACCACACCCAAAACACCACTACCCCTGACTTCTGAATCCCGCCCCGGAAATGTGGTCATCCCCTCAGACCCCGCAAACCACATCTCTCTCTCCCTTTATAGCAATGGGATGCCATGTTCCTGCACCCTAGGTGATCTACACCCCCCACATAGCAGCGAACATGCAGCAAACATAAATCAAACATTTAGTAATTCCCACAGATTCATTTTGCAGTAGTAATCTCTCTCAATAGCTCCTGGGCTTCCTCTAAGCGTGAAAACATATGCAATTTTCCTCTAACCAACACCCTTAGCTTAGATTGCTGTGCGATGGATGTCTGAGCCCCCTGTGCTTTAAATAGATACAAAAGCTTGACAAACTCTTTACGTCTGCGCGCCGCCCCTGCAGACATATCTGGAAAGATCCGGCATTTAGTACCCTCGTTAATAAAAAAACAGTCTATGCTGAATCGCTTTAGCCAGAATGTTCTCTTTTATTCTATAGTTAGCAAAGTTGGTCAAAATTGTACAAGGGTACTTAGAATTAGGGATGGGGTGAGCAGGAACCCGATGTGCTCTAGTTAATGTCAAATCTCCAGTGAAATCCGGGAGCACTTTTTGCTTAATGAATGTTTCCACCTATAGAAGGGTGTTGGTCCCCTCACTCCCCTCTGGCACACCAACAATCCGAAGATTAGAGCGGCGTGAATGGTTTTCCAATTCTTCGAGCTTGTTTTCAAGGATAATCTTATCTGCCATCACTGAGTTGATTTTCTGGATCGTGGAGCTCAAATGATCCTCCAGGTAAGTTATCCTTGACTCTGCTTCTTGGAGTCTTGCAGAAATACCTGCAATTGATTCTTCAATTTTTTCCAACCGAAGATGGAGTGTGGCTGTCTCATGCTCCTGGGACTTTTTCATATCCCAGATCTCATCCAATATGAGATTAAGTAAAGTTTTAAATTCAATCTGTTACGAGTTCGCTCTAGTAGATGCGAATTCAGAGTTCTCTTGTAAGTTCTTATTCTCTAACTTGATTGTTTGGCCTAGTAATTCCGAGCACTTCTCGATTGTTGCATGGGATTTTTCCTGAGACTACGACCAGCTCTCTAACTGTTGTTTTAAGATGTTTTCTACAGCAGATGATCGATCAGGGAGCAAATGCTGATCCGATGAGACCAACGGACTTGCCTGGCAGTGTGACGAGCTTCCCTCCTCTGAATGAGCAGGTGCCGAGTGTTCCAGAGCTAAGTTTGGAACTTGGAAAGGTGTAGATATATGTAGCATCTCAAGAGAATTAATTGCTGCGTCTTCTTCTGGTGTCACTGGCAGAGCTGTACTTAGATGTGGTGAACTTTGAGCAGCTATAGGTTGAGTACTTATTTTCTTAAATAGCGGAAAATCTTTACAATTCTTCGGCTCCACCTTTTTTATCCCCGGCGTGGGTTCGCTGGTCTGTCCCTTCTCACCATTATTAGATCCATCCGTCACAGGAGTGGGGTCTTCCCCCCTTTGCTGTAACTTGGATTGTGGTTCAAACAGATCTTCAGCCAAACTCTCAGAACTTTAATTTAGTCCAGAAAGATTTACTGCGCTTGGGGCTTTAGCCAAAGTTTTCTGCTTTCCTCCTCACATTACTAATTCCTTGGTGCCCGACAATCAGCAATCAGCCCACAGAGTCTCGTAATCGCATAGTCGATGTTTTTTCAGTGGCTCACAGCGAAATCTAACACTGCACTGGAATTATCCCCCGTTCTCGCCATTTATCGCCGCTTATCCGCATTTCAGATTTAGTTTCTGCCAAGAATTTCGGCAGTGAGCCTTGGCAGCAGCTTTCGGCTTTGGCTTTTCAGCGGCTCCGCGTTCCGCGTTCTCAAGCGCTCACCATTAGAGAGTTCACTGCAGTCTTTCCCTGTGGTGCGTGGAGCATCGATCACCTGAGCTACGGAGAGGCAGGAGTCTCCGTAGCCATCCTCACAAAAGGGCAGGTACTTTATACATGTTACAACATATATAATGTGTAGATCTCAATTTCACGATGTCAGCGTGATAAGCCCATCAGTCCAATATTTTCTCTTCATTCTGATGTCTGGTTTGTTGTCCCTAGGGAATGGAAGAAAATTTCCTCTAAAGATCAATAATGATCATATACACATTTGACAGTATTCCGCCATTATTGTCATCCTCGATCACACATATTTAGGCTGCAGAGGGTCATAAACGAACTGCCCATGTGAAACTGTGAAAATAAACTAGAACTGGGTCCATCTAAGTCTAGTGTAATGATCTTTGAATAATATCTAAAAAAATCTAAAAAGTTTTGGCACGCTGGCCATTCTACTTTTAGATATTCAGTAAGCTACAGATACCAGGGCATCTGGCAAACAGAAAAATGTCTCCCCATGATAACAGCTAGCGAAGATGAAACATAATGGGATTACAGTAGTATATGTCCTTTATAGGCATAGTGCAAAACTCTATAGCCACTCAAGAAACCCAATCCTGAGTGTAACCAGGGCAAAATTAATACCATCAATGTCTAATTGACACCAATGCTTCCCAGGCCGTTTTTGCTACCACATTAAAACTCATTTACTTCAACACATTCAAAAGCTGTTCCTTTTACTCCGAAGCTGCCCGAAGTCACAAATTCGATAGGAATTCAGTTTAATACGTCAAGACCTTTCTTGTAAGGCAAATTTGTAGCATACTGTACCTTGATTAAAAAACCAAAGCCAGGAACACTAAAAGCTGCAATTAGGCCACTTCTAACATGTGATCGATCCCCACGCGGCTAACCCACGGGCTACGGTCCTAACAAATTCAGTTAAGAATCTGGAGGTTCATTCAATCTGGGAAAATAACCTCTCGTATGCAGATCTTAAATCCGCCCTAAAAATAAAAGTGTCGTTTTTAAGCAGGTCCAGAGACCTTTTAGATCTAGCCAAAAACAAGCAGCTCAACAATATTAATTAATACAACAGTATGTCTGCCCAGAAATATTTTCAGAGCCTTTGCGTAAAACAGTGAGAACATCTATTATTCACATGCAGTTCCTTTTGGGTTCAATAAAAGAATTCAGGCAATCCTGGCACAACCATCAATTGTTGGACTACAGGTGCCGGCTACATGACTAAAAGGAAGAATCAATGCTACACATTGTCTGTTGCTGTCTAGGTATGTGCATTGAGATGCATGTCTTACTCAAGCAGTCCTTTCTCATGAATACCATCAGGCAATGCAAGGAAACACTGAAGCACCGCCTTAACTCTCAGAACATGTTGGATCAATGTCCAGCTGCCAAATTCTTTATTGAAGTGACTAGGAAATTCAACTCCTTGCGACAATAATTACATTTGTGGCCAAACATTCCTAATATCTTTGTATTCATTATGCCAGTATGGCCTGGAAGAGAGTTTCAGTCCCAGTGTCTGTCCTTATGTAACTCTTGTCTTTAGTCACTCATGTATCAGCAGTGTTATGCTGGAAGCACCCACTATTCCGTACTACCAGCTCAACTTAATCCGTATATACGGCAACAACAACTTGGGTGATGATGCGCAGCTGTTGATCCATCACAAATTTTGTTATGAATTTTATTCAAGATGATTTGAACTTCAAATATTAATGTATGTATGAGATTTTTTAACTGTATTATTGTCTATTTCAAAGTTGGTTGAATCAAATTGTATTAAAATTATATTTTAGGGGTATTTTATGTAAGATTTTAATTAATCAAGCAAAATAAATTTACGCAATTACATTAAGTGGGCTATTGAGAAGCTTGATATTTATCTTGATGGTCGAAAGTTTATTCTCTTTACTGATCACACTCCTTTAACTTGATTGTCCTTCAGTTCTTCGCTAGTTGTTTCCCCTGCAACTGTATCACTGTCAGGTTAAACATCTGAAGGGTAAGAATCAAGGGAATGTGGACTTTTACTAAAGTATCTATGTAAACTTCCAGAGTGAGTGCCATAAGCACCACAACCTAGAGGAGGTTTATGGCTTCTCAAGTGGGTGTCTGACTTGTGATGTGCTGTTTGTTTTTCCTTTTTCTCTTTCTCCCTACACTTCTACTTCCCCATTTCTTAAGAGCTTCTCAAGATAAAGGGAAGAAGGGGAGAAGCTGGCAAGAAAGCACTGGGCCTGCAAAGAACAGTATTTAGGAAGTATCACACAGATTAACAGGGGTGTCAACTAAACTGAAAACTTAAAAGCTTGCATTAGCAAAAGAAGAAGCCCAATAAAACAAGTTAAGAGTTTAGTGTACCCTATCTCACTGACCCTCAATAAGCAATGAACAGAGAAGCCCTGCTGAAAAGATCTATGACACGATTCCGCAAGGGAGGCAATATAGAGACAAATGGTGGGAAGATTAGCAGAAATCAAATATGCACAAATAAACCAGCACCTGATAGCTTATACTGAGGGCATCCACTTTGCTTAACCCCTTCGATGCTCATGACTGAATGGTTCCGTCATGAGCATCGGTACTCCTGTGCTCATGACGGAACCCCCATTTTCTCCCCCAAAACCTCGGGAGCTGGGGAAGAGCTTCCCCAGCTTCCGAGGCACCCCCCCCCCCCGCCGTTTCTGTGAACTGACGATCAGCGCGCACGTCGCGCTGACGTCATTTCACAGAAACCGAAACTGAAATAAGCCTTTAGGCTCATTTCAGTTTCACTTTCTACGTGCTCAGGGGGCTATCTCAACCCGCTGAGCACGTAGAAAGACAGGAGAGGTATCACTGGAAAGGGGAGAATAGCCAATTTTGATGTTGCCTCAATACGTTTTGGGACCTTGCCTGTCGCGGGTACTTGGGCCTCCCACACAAGTGAGGCACCATTTTTATTGGGAGACCTGGGGGAACGCTGGGTAGTAGGAAATTTGTGTCAGTCCTGTGATACCACAACTATCCCATACAAAAATGTGTGGAAAAGGTGATTTTTCCAGCTAAATTTGAGGTGTGCAGGGAATTTTGGGTAAGAAAACTTTAAGGATTCCATGCAAGCCATACCTCCCTGGTATTCCCCGGGTGTCTAATTTTCAGAAATGTGGGGTTTTGGTAGGTTTCCCTAGGTGGCCGCCAAGCACGGGGTCAAAAACCCAGGTGACCCCCCTTCCAAAACCAGGTCATTTTGTAAAAGGCAATTTTGATGTTGCCTCAATAAGTTTTGGGCCCTTGCCTGTTGCGGGTACTTGGGTCTCCCACACGAGTGAGGCACCATTTTTATGGTGAGACCTGGGGGAATGCTCGTGGTAGGAAATTTGTGGCAGCCCGGTGATGCCACAACTTTCCCACACAAACATATATGGAAAAATTTGAGGTTTGCAGGGGAATCTGGGAAAGAAAACGTTGGGGGATTCAAACAAGCCATACCTCCCTGGAATCCCCTGGGTGTCTAGTTTTCAGAAATGTATGGGTTTGGTAGGTTTCCCTAGCTGGCCGTCGAGCACGGGGCCAAAAACCCAGGCGACCCCCCTTGCAAAACTCAGGTCGTTTTGTGATGGGCAATTTTGATGTCGCCTCAATACGTTATGGGCCCTTGCCTGTTGCGGGTACCTGGGCCTCCCACACGATTGATGCACCATTTTTATCAGGAGACCCGGAGGAACGCTGGGTGGTAGGAAAATTGTGTCAGCCCGGTGATGCCACAGCTAAATTTGAGGTTTGCAGGGGATTCTGGGTAAGAAAACGTTGGGGGATCCATGCAAGCCATACCTCCGTAGCATCCTGTGGGTGTCTAGTTTTCAAAAATGTATAGGTTTGCTAGGTTTCCCTAGGTGCCTGCAGAGCTAGGGTTAAAAAACTACAGCTAGACACTTTGCTAAAAAAGGGTCATTTTTCACTGCGAAAATGTGGTGTGTGCACCTTGCGTTTTGGGCCGTTTCCTGTCGCGGGCACTAGGCCTACCCACACAAGTGAGGTACCATTTTTCTCGGAAGACTTTGGGGAATGTGGGGTGGGTAGAATTTTGTGGATCCACGCAGATTCCAGAACTTTCCACCACAGAAATGTGTGGAAAATGTGTTTTTTTTTAAAATAATTGTTTAGGTTTGCAAGGGATTCTGGGTAACAGAATCTGGTGAGAGCCAGTTAAGTCACCCCATCCTTGATTCCCCTGGGTGTCTAGTTTTCAAAAATGTATAGGTTTGCTAGGTTTCGCTAGGTGCCGGCAGAGCTAGGGTTCAAAAACTACAGCTAGATACTTTGCAAAAAAAGGGTAATTTTTCACTCTGAAAATATGGCGTGTCCACTTTGCATTTTGGGCCGTTTCCTGTCGTGGGCACTAGGCCTACCCACACAAGTGAGGTACCATTTTTCTTGGAAGACTTTGGGGAATGTGGGGTGGGTAGAATTTTGTGGATCCACGCAGATTCCAGAGCTTTCCACCACAGAAATGTGTGGAAAATGTGTTTTTTAAAAATAATTGTTTAGGTTAGCAAGGGATTCTGGGTAACGGAACCTGGTGAGAGCCAGTTAAGTCACCCCATCCTTGATTCCCCTGGGTGTCTAGTTTTCAAAAATGTAAAGGTTTGCTAGGTTTCGCTAGGTGCCGGCAGAGCTAGGGTTCAAAAACTACAGCTAGATACTTTGCAAAAAAAGGGTAATTTTTCACTCTGAAAATATGGCGTGTCCACTTTGCATTTTGGGCCGTTTCCTGTCGCGGGCACTAGGCCTACCCACACAAGTGAGGTACCATTTTTCTTGGAAGACTTTGGGGAATGTGGGGTGGGTAGAATTTTGTGGATCCACGCAGATTCCAGAACTTTCCACCACAGAAATGTGCGGAAAATGTGTTTTTTAAAAATAATTGTTTAGGTTTGCAAGGGATTCTGGGTAACAGAACCTGGTGAGAGCCAGATAAGTCACCCCATCCTTGATTCCCCTGGGTGTCTAGTTTTTAAAAATGTATAGGTTTGCTAGGTTTCGCATGTTGCCGGCAGAGCTAGGGTTCAGAAACTACAGCTAGATACTTTGCAAAGAAAGGGTAATTTTTCACTGTGAAAATGTGGTGTGTCCACGTTGCGTTTTAGGCCGTTTCCTGTTGCAAGCACTATGCCTACCCACACAAGTGAGGTACAGTTTTTCTCGGGAGTCTTAGTGTAACACAGAATTGTAGAGCAACTGTTATTACCTATCGACTTTTGATGCATTTCTGCCTTCCAAATAAAAGACAATGTGTAAAAAATAAGTCATTTTGAAAAATGACCTATAATTCTCATGCTAGTTTGGGTACTCCCAATTTCGGAAATGTGCAAATATCTACTGTTTCTAAACTCAATATTTTGTTCCCATTTCAGAAATACATAGGTGTCTATTATACCAATTTTTCCATGTATACATTTTCCCAAAATAATTGCTATATACCCGGTACATAATAAAAAACCATTGCAAGACGCTGCTCAGTTTTTCGCTCTGGGTTCGACGGGTTCTTGGTAAACCTATATGTGCTATATATCCCCACAACCAGAAAGGTCCAGCAAATGTAATGGTATATTGCTTTCATACAGCTGTAATAATTAGAAGAAGTTACAGGTGAAAATGTTGACACAAATGGCTGTTTTCTTTCAACTAATTTTCAATTGTTCCTATACTTAACTGTTAGTTTCTATGAAGAAACCTTGTAGGATCTATACAAATGACCCCTTGCTGAATTCAGAATTGTGTCTACTTTTCTAAAATGTATAGCTCTCCAGGATCCATTATTGTTTTCATACCCATTTATACCATTAACTGGAAGGAGCTTGAAAGCCCAAAAAATTGCAAAAATAGGCTATGTCCCAGAAAAATGCTAAAACTGTGTAAAAAAATGTTGGTTTTCTGACAACAGTCTGCTTGTCCCTGAAAACTGGGAAGCTGGTAATTTGGTAATTTCAGCACCACGACCCCTTTTTGATACCATTTGCAGGGAAAAAAACTGATGCTTTCATCTGGAGCCCTTTTTTCCAATTCCCCCCCCAAAAAAAAATGTTTGCGGTATTTTGGCTAATTTCTGGGTCCCCTCCAGGGGAATCCACAAACCCTGGGTACCTTTAGAATCCCCATGATGTTGAAAAAAAGGACACAAATTTGGCATAGGTACCTTATGTGATCAAAAAGTTACAGGGGCCTAAGCGCAAACTACCCCAAATAGCCAAAAAAAGGCTCCGCACGCGGAAGGGGGGTGGGGGGGAGGCCTAGCTGTGAAGGGTTAAAATGATTCCCTGTCCAACAGCATTGAGAAGGAATACAAGGAATATTCAGCCTATTTTCAGTCCACCAAAAGCCACACCCTAGACAAGAGGTTCTTAACCTTTAGCCAACTATAACCAGTAGGTTTTCAATATCTACTCTGGGCACCATTGCCATTTAAAATAAATGAATATTTTAACAGATTAATAAAGTATAAATACATCAAAAAGCAGCATTTACAAACTGAAAATATAAAGACTTGGTAAATGTGAAGAAATCTGAAAATGGAGGCTAAAAATTAAGTTGGTATTCTTAGCTGGATTCACAGGAGAATGTCAAGTGCAATTGAGAGATTTTAATATGGACAGTTGGTGGCCTCAAATAAAACACTGGTATCCAATGCCAAAAAAAAAATATGCATTAGGAGCAAAGTCTGGGGAGAAAAGGAAGCAACACGGAGCAAGTGTTGGAATAAAAAGAAGCACGCAAGGCATAGCAATTGGTGGGAGGAAGGACCTTCAAGGAGCACTTTGGAGGTGCGTGTTGGGAAGTTTGTGGGGAGGACGCTGCACATGAGGTAGAGATCCTAAAAACACGTTCACTTGCATGGAATGGAGGGCTTAAAGAAAATATAAGAATTGGTTCTCTAAATGTGATGAGAGGGAGGGTACAAGTCTGCCAATAAAAAGGATGGTATGGAAGCCATGTTCCAGGAGAGGAGCAAACACAAGAAGAGGAAGGCAAGTCATTTAATAAGAAGCAAGCGAATGAGAGTGACAATAAAGCCAATCACTAGTAAGCAATGGCCATGATCTAAGCCCAGTGTAGAATTTTAGTATGGTTCACAAGAGGCTTTTTCCTACTGTCTATTAGGCGAACTTAAAATCAGTGAGTAATACATAAGTATACGCTGAAAGGATTCCAGGATGCTGTGTTGTGTTTGATACTGTAGCTCACTAACTCTTCTCCATGTAATATTAACTGTAGGCAAAGTCTTCATCAAGATTCCTTACTTGAAGGGTTTTTCTCTTGCTGTTTATTTTTTTGTTAGTAGTAACAATAAGTTTATTGGGACAATTATCCCTAAAACATTGTAAAAACCATAACTACATACAGTTAATACTGGCCTTGGCCACTCCAGTGTTAAAACACACCTTAATGGAAAATAGAAAAACATGCATTGCTCATCATAACATCACAAGATTGCATCTCAAACAAAATCACCATTGCATCCAATGTACAGCGTACCACTTAGAGCATAGAACTTAGAGGATACAACTTAGAGACGCCCATCAGAGGCACCCTAGCTTACAGAACCCCAGGATCTCTTTCCGGCTTCTGCGACGCCATCACCGAATTCATCATGCCGCTAGCCATTGACTCCAAGCACTATAACTTCCTCAGTGACCTCAACTTCCACCTTGACGACCCCAAAGACGCCAACTCCAACAACCTCCTGGAAAGCAAGAGCAACATCTGCCTCATCCAGCTGGTCACCAGCCCTACAAACAGCGCAGGGCACACTTTGGACCTGATCTTCTCAGCCAGCAACAGAGCTGAGTACAGCCATTTCACCGAGCTCACCTGGATCGATCACGCCACCACCCAACTCCTCAAAAGACTCCAGACAATACAGAATGCTGTGTCCAGACTCATCCTCAACCTCCCCAAATGGACCCACATCACCACCCCACCCCCAACTCAGGAACCTCCACTGGCTTCCTGTCCAGAAGAGATACCAGTTCAAGATGCTGACAAATGTCTACAAGGCCCTCCATGACCAGGGTCCAGTATACATCAACTACCGTGTGAACATACACCTACCCACCAGACAACTGCTATCCTTTTCCCTTGCCCTTGCACACATTCCCCACATCCGCTGAAGCTACAGTGGAAGACGTTTATTCTCCTACCTCGCTGCCAAGTCCTGGAACGAACTACTGCTCACCCTCCATTGTGGATTTCAGAAGGGGACTCAAGTACTGGCTTTTCAAATGAGATCAGAGAAACCTCAGCGCCTGGATACCCTCAGGGGCAAATAGCCGCGCTCTACAAGTACTAATTGATTGATATTTTTAAAAAAGTGGTCTTTAAAACTTAATTCAAACAGCCTTATAAAAAGTGCAATCCACCAAAATGTGACATAATGAACATATTGCATTAAGAGCGCACACAAACACACTGTTTATATTGCGTATCTCATTATACCAATCTGGTAAAGAAAAAATTAGGTTACACCTCAGTCACATTTTCAAAATTTCTTTACGAAGCTTGGTATCTGGCAGCTGGAACAAATAAGAAAAACGATCTTCCCGACCCAAGGTCTGCAATATGAACTTTATTGAGGGTTTCTCCACCAGGTAGGCTACATCCAAAGTGTAACCCATTTTCTGGGCCATTTATATCAGTACCTGTTTACTAGAGAAGTAGGACCGTGTTTCTATGGTACCCCACATAGAGTGCAGAGCTTTAATGTCCCTTATCCTAAGCCAGACATCCCGAGCCCACTTTCCTTCACTGACAAGGTTTTTCTTCCCAGCATAGCTTAAAGATCATTAATACTTCTTCATCCAGTACACTCCTGTTTAGGAATCACAGCACATGAGAATTAGACAAGTACATGCCAAGTTACAATGTTTAGTTCTTTCCTCATACCCTGTACTAATGTTCACCGGGGGAGAATTAGTAATCCATTAAGGACTGCACTTTCCACCTGATCCCAGATGGGGATCAGTCAAGTGCAAGGACATCAGTCCCATACAGGGCAAGAGGAGGGATTTTTTCTTCATAGGCTTTCAAAAGGGGGGCAAGTGACAGGCTCCCACACACCTTGTTAAGCTTAACCATGCACACATGTTGTAATAAGGCTCTAGTCCTTATACTCCCCTTGTGGACATCTCACTTTAGGTTCCTTGTAAATGTCAGCCCCAGATATTTATAAGAGACCACCACTTCCACTGGAATAGAGTCCAAGACCAATGTAAATTTGTATACCCTTTTCCCGAAAACCGTTATCTTTGTATTCTCCAAATTTATTTTTAGGGAGGTGGTTTTACTATAAGCATCAAGAGACTCTAGCTTTCTTTGTAAACCCAGTGAAGTGTAGTCTAACAGAAACAGATAATTAACATACAGTAGGTATGGGTTATGCACAGCCCCCACTTTTGATGAGAATGATTTACACATAAGATTGCGAGTAAAATCAACAAGAAACACGATAACTAGGTTCGAGAACAAGACATACCCTTGACAAATGCCATTTCTTATTGTAATCCTCCTTGATAAATGCCAAGTTTTGTCTAACTCTACCTGCACCAAGACAAAAAGGGGGGTGGCTTGGGGTTTCCTGGCGCTCTCAAAGAGCTAAACACTCAATTAGATGTGTACAGGTAAGTGATGCAGTACACTCGTAAGGGGGATGCTCACCAATCATCCACTAACAGATCCTAGGTTCCAAACAAACGTAAGTACAACCTTTTGGCACACGCGATAATAAAAGTCCAGTCTTCCAATGTTACACTTGATCTTAGATGTTATGGGTCGCTTTATTCAGAGAACAGCTTTAATCCAATTTAGCCAACATGTGTTTGGTCATAATCACGACTTCGTCAGGGCTAGAACTCTGTATAGGCTGAATCTTGTAAAAATTACCAAATCCTATTTGTGTGTCTACTGCACACCCAAAAACTGTCAAAATCTCTGATTATCCAAAACGAGTTCCATGTTCGGTACACAATCCATTAATCCAATCAATAATGGTCCGAGCCAAAAATTCCTCAATAAGGGTCAATGGTGGCTTTCTCTTCAAATAACATCCCATAACTTTTGTTTATTCCATCCGGAGCACAAAGAAGTTATCCCGTAGTGAGTACGCGATGGTTCATGGCGTTTCTTTACCTGCGCCCAGTTGTCGGTGTGTAATGCCCAGATAATACTGAGTAACTCATGAGGTATCTTGCAGGAGCTGAGTTTCTCAAAGAGCCGTTCCCTAGCGACGATGTCAATGGCCATGCAAACATCTACTAAACAGCACATCCTCTCATTTATTTCCACAGATTTCCTAATAACAACTTATATGGCAAAGCAGTGGTCCACAGTAGAGTGTCCTTCACGGAAACCCCCCTGCTCAATGGGAATAATCTTATTTTCTTGGGCTAATCCTCCAGATGAGTCAGTAAAACTTTAGCAAAGGCCTCAGAAATATCCAGGAGACTAATGTAAGGGAAGTTTACCAATCCCTTTTTTCATAATTGGTTTCATGACAGAGCTTTTCCATGATGAAAGATAGTTTCCCATTCTAACTATCCAGCTAAACATATGTGCATAAACCCTTGCCCACCAATCATTATTTACCTTAATTAAAACCTCTGGGATATTATCCAGCCCTGCTACCCTTGTTAGTTTGAGACCATCAATTATCAGCATGATCTCTTTGGCTGAGAACCAATCGTACTACATACTCAAGGTGAGGGACGCAGCTCTAAAGTGGCTCACCCACATCTCTCTAGTAGAGAGGTCTTCAAACTTTTGTCGGCTGAGCCCCCCCATCTAAACCTTTTTACATGTCGAGCCCCCCCCCCCACCACCACAACCTGACAAAAAAGTTCTGGAAGCTGGTACTCTGCATCACTTATGGCCATTCCCTCCTGCAGAGCCCACGCTGTATAGGGCAAACAATATTAAATAAAGTAAGAGTGTTTAGTAAACTGAAGTTTTTGTAGTGCTTGTGCTTATTATAAAGTTCAAATGAAAAGTCTCCAAGAAAACATTAGCTCAAAAAAATTACATTGGTGCTTTATTTTTTACATAAAACACAAAATTTAGGATAGATTAGTAAAAACACTCCGAAAACACAGGTGAGGGGTGTGCTTGTTTTTCTCCACAGACACAGTCAATGTGTGGATGGATTCTTGCTTCTGCCATCATTAGGTTGTGCTCCCAGTCTTGAGCAGTACCCGGAAACGGGAGGGCTCACAACATTTTGTAATACATTTTTTGCTGTTTTACATATCGCATACATGACCCAAAGGTATTGGAGCTCCTTACAGCAGCATCTTTTACATTACACAAGC
The DNA here is from genome assembly GCF_964204655.1 of Triturus cristatus. Taxonomy (NCBI): domain Eukaryota; kingdom Metazoa; phylum Chordata; class Amphibia; order Caudata; family Salamandridae; genus Triturus; species Triturus cristatus. The sequence continues at coordinate 1,472,764,176 of NC_140590.1, forward strand.
ACACATTCATTTTTTGTAAGCACAGGGAGATAACGTGATTTGCCCAGAATCACAGGATGTTGAGCAGACACCAAGAATTGAACCTGGCTCCCCAGCTCCACAGTCTTCAGCTCTGGCTGTTGCACCACATCCTTGCCCCTATACAAGATATCAGAAAAAGGGGTTCCACAAAACATACTTTCTGACACAATTCTAAAATCTGTGATTATGTGGAGTATGGCCAGGTGTTGTCGTGCCAGCTGGAGCCCAGCCACAGTTTTCCAAGAAGGCCTAGGGGACATTTACATCATACACATGTGAGGATATATACATCTTTATTCTCTAGCAGCATCAAGAGTCAATTTGTTAGCATAGTTGGTTTAGAAAGAAGATCGCCTTTGAAAACTTCATAAATAACTGCACAAGAAAGCATCTAAATTTGGTCTACAAAAGAAGTGAGGACAGATGGTAGGCATACTTCACAATATTTGTTATATTAGGCTTGTGTACTCAGCTCTAGAGATTGGAACATGTTAAACAAGCACTAGCGACTTTAATCAAGGTCAAATTCATGTTTCGTAAGTCACTGGGAAATTAAGTGATTTTGACCAGGATCACATGATGTTGAGCCGATGCCAGGATTTGAACTTGGGTCCCCAGAACCAAAGTCAGCACCTATAGCATTACCTCCAAATCTTCTCCTCCTTGAAGCCTCCAACGTTACCACTAGTAGTGGTACGAAGGGGAAAGGAGCGAAGCTTTAAAATAACAAAACAAAAAGCTCTTCACTCTTACCGAATCTTCAGGAAAGATACAACCATTGTAAATTCCTTGCAGTAAAATGCAGAAGCTGCCAGGGTACAAACCAGGATAACCTTGAGGGTGAAGGATTCAAGAGTGAGGCGAACGGCAGCGACCAGATGTCAAATTCAGCAACCACGAGGCACAAGGCAACAGTGAAGAAGTGCTGTTTCATTGCCAAAGTTGAAGTATTTTGGAACTTTATGTATACAAAATTTGCGGCACTCCCTGGCATCTCTCCTGCTGTCCCGTTCATTGGAGGAACGTCAGTGCTGACGTCAAAGCAGTGCTCTGCTGCAGGAACTACATGCTGATTGGCGGTTCTGGATGACTACTCCAATCAGAGAGCCCTAACTCGAGAGGGGGGTATGAAAAATAGGTGGCAAATGTACTTATGACATGGGAAGCAACCAGGGGAGCAACTAGACCCGAACTTTGGGGGGGTGGGGCTAAGACTCCCAGCCAGGGCTGGCCCTAACACTGGTCGCCCGCGGTGTAACAGTCTTTTTGAGCGCACCCTTTCCCATTTCCTCCTTCTCCATGAATTCCCTCACTACCACTTGCCAACAATGCACCTCATCTCTCTATAGCCCCTTTCTGACCAACATTTCACTTTTTATAGGGCTACCATAGTTCACTAACACTCAGTTCTGTGAACTGCATGGTACACATTTTTTGCAGCAGGTACATTAGCCCTCTGCGCTGGGTGGGTGACAGGAGTGCCCATGTGAGTGCACAGTGAATGATGCAACAGTATGAGAGTAGGGTGAGAGGAGTGGCTGCAGGGTGAGTGAGGTGACCATTTGGGTGCTGTAACGCCCTGAACGTCTCAGGATCGTTTAACAGACACGATAATGAGAACGCAACCACTTGTGAAGGTTTAGTTATTTTAATGAAGGCAAAAATAATACAAGGAATAAACAAAGGTTATAGTCACTGGAATCCTCCAGGCTAAGTACGTTACCAGCCCACAGCACGGATGGTCCTAACCGTCCTCTGCATATACGCCGATCCCGGCGTATGCCAACAGAGGGCAGAAATGAAATGGCCGACAATGCCAATCGGTAGGCTGTGAGGGGCACGAAGAGTGTTGGGGAGAATCGAGGAGTCAGGGAAACACCCAGCCGGGGTCTCTACCTGAAGGGAGCAGCCGCTCAACCTCTTCCTCAGACTGCACCGGGACGCGGAGTCACCTCCTGGTGATGCGTCACCGATACCCCAATCACAAGCAAAGAAGACTGAACCGAGAGCAGCCGCTCGATCGATCCTGTGGACTTCCGAGTCTGTAACGCGGCAAACACCTCCTGGTGTGCGTTACAGCTGGCAGTCCCTGTATCTCTGGTCGGGCTGGGAGTTACGACTCCAACCAGCAAAAGCGCCACTGCGCTTTGACTCAGCCGAGTCAAAAAGCGAAGCTCAATGGTTATCCGGTAGAGCTTCCGGGTCCTTCACAGGTGACGATGGGGCAAGACACGGCCCAGGGAGTAACGACTCGACCTACCTCCGTTCTTGCCTTACTGGAGCACCACTCCGGAACACTGCTCTTCACTAAGCAGGTACGTCGGTGTAAACACAATATCCGACAGCGTTGTACCTCCCGGTTCCTCCCTTTATAGGGCGTGTTTTCCTTGAGTTATGTAACAGCTCTCCTGTTTACATAAGGGCGTGTTTTCCTTGAGTTATGTAACAGCTCTCCTGTTTACAGAAGGGCGTGTTTTCCTTGAGTTATGTAACAGCTCTCCTGTTTACATAACCTCTCAACCGCTAAGCATCCTGGGAGATGTAGTCCGTTTTCGCTGGTTACCGTTTTCCTCCCCTCGCATGACAGGAATTCTTGACAGTACATCCTCCCTCTCAGCGGCTCCCCACGGGTCCAGCGCTGGCAGGAAAACGCCGATGGAACAAGGAGACCAAGCGCGGAGCATGAACCCCTTCAGCCGGTTCCCATGACTGCTCCTCCGGGCCATAGCCTTTCCATGCAACCAGGTACCACAGCTTCCCCCTGCGCCATTTGGACGCCCGTATGCCCGACACTTCATACTCCACCTCCGACTCCACGCATACCGGCCTAGGTGTCCCAGACGGCTTGGAGGGCACTGGTTTGAGCAATGATACATGAAAGACAGGGTGTATCAGAGCGCTGGGGTGGATAAACTCCTACCTATCTCAGAGAACGCAGAAGGTGGCACTAGGGACGATTTCTTCCACACCCAAAACCCTCAGCTGTGGAGTCCCGCAAGGATCGGCCCTCAGCCCTCTCTTGTTCAACATCTATCTGGCCCCCCTATTCACGCTAATTGCCAACTGGGGTGTCAAGGCAATCTCATATGCCGATGACACCCAGTTGGTATTTCCTTACTCTGAGATGACGCAGGACTCTTTCTCAAACTTTAAAGGCTGTCTCCAGGACATTGCTCACTGGATGAACACTAATAAACTAAAACTTAATGCCAATAAAACCGAAGTCATTTTCTTCGGCAAGGGTCCCACTCCCGCCCCTGATCTCTGGTGGCCTTTGGAGATGGGCCCCCCCCCCTCTCCCAGTCACTCGGCAAAAAACCTCGGAGTGAGATGGGACGATAAAATGTCTTTTACATCCCATATCCAACAAGTGGCCGGATGCTGCCTGAGCAAGCTAAGAAACCTCCGAAAAATTCTTAGACTTCTACCGGAGAGCTGTAGGAAAACGGTCGTCCATGCAACTGTCACCTCACGGCTGGACTATGCCAATGGTTTGTACCTGGGCCTCCCAAAATTCCTGACTCACAAACTACAGGTAGTTCAAAATGCGGCTGCGAGACTGCTACTGCGAATCCCTTTCAAGCAGTCAGTCTCTCCGCATCTTCAAACCCTGCATTGGCTGCCAGTGGCCAACCGAATAAAATTCAAAGCTCTGACGCTTGCGTTCAGATCTTTACATGGCTCCTGCCCACATTACTTAAAAAAACGCCTTCCAAAATACGCCCAAAGCCGCGCATTACGGTCCAATGACCGTGTCCAATTGGTCGTCCCGCGAGCAAAAAAGGCTCGACTTGGCGGTCGAACCTTTTCAGCAAATGTCTCCGCTTTGTGGAACTCCCTGCCACAAGCAATCCAACAGGCCCCATCCGAACCCTGTTTTAAGAAGATGCTAAAAACCTGGCTCTTCACCCATCCACGCTAGTTCTCCTTCCTTTTTTGCCCAGGTTTACTGTGTTCTACTAGCGCCGGGACACCTCCTCGTGAGGTAGCTGTTCGCGCTGTATAAAATCCAGTATTATTATTATTATTATTATCCGCAATGACTGGGGCAAGCACACCTTCACGTTCACGGGACCCATACACTTGGTAATTCGATAGGGGCCCATGTACTTGGGATGGAACACACTGTTCTTTCGAAACCTCATGTTTCTTGTGGATATCCAGACGTAGTCTCCAGTGCGGTACAGTGGCCCGGGCCTTCTCTTCCTGTCTGCCGCAGCCTTGTATCTTCTCTTGGCCTCTATTAGGACAGCCCTTGAGCGCATCAACGTGTCTTTTATGTGTGCCACCCTGTCCGCTGTGGCGGGAATCCTGTCCTCTCTGAACGGATGTAGAAATGGCAAGAACCTGGGATGTTGGCCATAGTTGCTATAGAACGGAGATGCCTGTGTGGAGCTGTGAGTGGCGTTGTTATAGGCTATCTCTGCAACCCATAGCAAGTCGACCCATTCTTCCCTGCCCTGGTCCACAAAACATCGCAGATACTGTTTGAGCGTTTGGTTCAGGCGCTCGGTTTGGCCGTCCGTTTGAGGGTGGTAGCTGGTGGACAGGGCGGTCTTAACATGCAGCGCAGTGCACCAAGTCTTCCAGAATTGCGCAGTAAACTGCGACCCCCGGTCCGACACGATCACCCCAGGTAATCCATGCAGTCGTACCACATTCTTTAGGAGTAGTGACGCCAATTCCCCGGCCGTAGGGACTCTCTTGCAGGGGATGAAGTGCCCCATTTTCGTCAAGTAATCCACCACCACCAGTATTGCCGTCATCCCCTGGTCTACCGGTAGGCCCACCACGAAGTCCAGTATTATGCTATCCCATGGTCTATCCGGGGTCGGAAGTGGATGTAAGAGCCCTTGGGTTCGGCCATGGTCGGCCTTCATGGTAGCACACGTAGGACACTCCTGTCCCCACCTCCTGACATCCACTCTCATGGTTGGCCACCAGAAATGCCGTCCCATGCTAGCCACCGTTTTTTCAAAGCCCAAATGACCTGCGCATGGAGAGTCATGGCACCAGATGAATGCTTGTTTCCTTAGCCTAGGCGTGGGTATCAATAGGCACCTACCCTTCAGGGGTATCCCATCCTTCAGCTGCCATTCTCTGTGACTGAGGAGCCACCTCCGCCATGCGAATGACCTGATCCCTCTCTTTATTCCCCTCAGGAAAGTATCCGGTTGGATAACCCCCAATACCATCCTCGGGGAAATGATGGAATGCTCGGTCGCAGGCAATGGTTCCTTAACTGCAGATTGACGGGACAGGGCGTCCGCCTTCCGGTTTTCCGTCCCCGGCCGATATGTGATGCGGAAGTTGAACCCCGCAAAGAAGATCATCCACCGCTGCTGTCTGGGAGATAGGTGTCTTGTGGCCGTCATGAACTGTAGGTTCCGATGGTCCGTGTACACTGATACCACATGTCTTGCCCCCATCAACCAATGCCTCCATTCGGTGAAGGCGTCCTTGATTGCGAGAAGCTCCTTCTCCGCAATATGGTAGTTGCGTTCGGCGTCGTTGAGTTTGCGGGACATGTACGCAACGGGATGAAGCACCCCTGTGTCGTGGTTGCGTTGGGACAAGATAGCCCCCAGCGCCACATCCGATGCGTCCGCTTCCACCACGTAGGGGAGATCCGGATCGGGGTGAGCCAACACCGGCGCCTTACCAAAGGCGCTTTTCAGGGCCTCAAAGGCTTTGTTCGCTTCAGGGGACCAGACAAACTCCTTGGACTTCCTCAGTAGCTGTGTGATTGGGGCCACCAATCCTGAAAATCCATCTATAAACCGCCTGTAAAAGTTGGCGAAGCCAATGAAACTTTGGACGTCCTTCACGCTTTGGGGCACCGGCCATTCTTTCACCGCCTTGATCTTTCGTTCTGCCATCTCCTGTCCCTCTGGACTCAGCATCACTCCGAGGAATTCCACGGATGTGACGTGGAAGTCACACTTGCTGAGTTTACAAAACAGCATGTTTTCCCTCAGCTTTTGGAGCACAGCTTTGACGTGGTGTACGTGCTCCTCCACCCTGGACGAATAGATGAGGATGTCGTCGATATATACGACCACGTAGATATCCAACTCCTCTCTGAATACCTCATTCAAAAAGTACTGAAAGGCTGCCGGGGCGTTGCACAGACCGAATGGCATGACGAGGTACTCAAAAAGGCCGAACCTGGTCTTAAAGGCGGTCTTCCACTCGTCTCCGTCCCTCATGCGCACCAGATGGTATGCCCCTTTCAAATCCAACTTGGTGTAGATACGAGCTTTCTTGACCTGTTCCAGAAGTACACTGATGAGAGGCAAGGGGTACCGATTCTTTACGGTTATCGCATTCAATGCCCTAAAGTCCACACAGGCTCTCAGCTCCCCATTTGCCTTCGGGATGAAGAAGAGTGGCGAGGTGGCCGGAGACTTGGACGGGCGGATGAATCCTAGCTTGAGGAGTTTATCCAGGTACCCCCGGAGATGCACGTTTTCAGGCTCCGTCAGGGCATACAGCCTGCCGCTGGGAACGCTGGCCCCTGGCACCAGGTCGATCTGGCAGTCAAACTGTCTATGTGGTGGTAGCACTTCCGCCTTCACCTCATCAAATACATCCTCAAAACTGTGATAAGCCTGGGGGAGAGCCACATCTTTTTCTGCCGCTGTAGCCACCGTCTGACTCCCGCTCTCATCTGCGTCAAGGGATTCCGTTCTTATTCCACAATGCAGGATGCAATACGATGACGTCAGTTCGATGCGATGTGTTGGCCAATCCACAGAGGGGTTGTGTTTCTGTAGCCACGGCACTCCCAATATGACGCCATATTGGGGCGCTCGTATGATGTTAAAATCGATTTGTTCCAAATGGTTCCTCCCACATCTCATCGGAAGGACCCCCGTGTGCTGCCCGATGGGCCCCGTCACCAATCGCCTTCCGTCTACAGCATAGACGTCTTCGGGTACAGCTTTGGGAAGAAGCACTAGCCCTAGCCTGCATGCCTCGTTGTGGTCCATAAACATGCCAGTGGCCCCTGAATCCACCATGGCCACAACGGGTATCCACTAGTCATGCACTCCCACGTGCACCGTGAGAAACAGGTGTCGTTGTCCCTTAGTGACCGAGTTGGAAAGTGAAGGGATGGATGAGTGACTCCGAGATGCCCCTTCTTTGGTCTTGGAGTCCTCTAGTTTTCCGCCGGTACGTCCACCACGGCTGTTACCGACCGGTTGGCCCGATAACGTGACGTCTTCGGTTTGGCAGGGCATTCACGTACGTAGTGGCCTTTTTTGGCACAATATAGGCACAATCCTTGTTTACGGCGTGACTCTTTCTCCGTGGCTGTGAGGCTCGCTCGTATTGCGCCGATGTCCATGGGTTCTCCCTTGGATGCGGTGGCAGTTTCACTACTTCCCACTGTCACATAGGATGGAAGGGATTTTCCTTTTCTCCCATGATCCCCCTTTCTTTCACTTAGCCTATGTTCCAGCCGTAATACCAGGTTGATAAGGCCCTCACATGTCTTGGGTTGTGGGTCAATATGAGCCACGGCGTCCTTGAGCTCATCGCACAGCCCGTGATGGAAGAGCGCCGTCTGTTTAGCAACAGGCCACTTGGTTTCCGCAACCAGCCTTCGGAACGCGTTGAGATACTGCACCAGGTCGTTGGATCCCTGTCTCAACTCAAGCATTTCACGGTCCGCCGTGTACGAGTCAGCCCTTCTGTCGAAGACCTTCAGGAATTCCTCGCGAAAAGCACCCCAATCACATAAGATGGGGTCGTCCCTGCTCACCAGAGGTACGGCCCATTGTGCCGCGTTTCCAGCCAAATAGGATATAAGGAAAGCCACACGAGCCTGACTCGTGGGGAACGCCCTTGGTATGCACGATAAATGTAGCGCCACTTGTGTGAGGAATACCTGCACTGTGTTAGGATCCCCACTGTACCTCTCTGGTGTTGCCAAGGGGACGGCTACCGGCATTTCCACTACTACCGCAGGGGTCTGGTTCGTGAGGGAGGTGCTGGGCGTGAGCGGGTCCAATTGGATAGCATCCAGTCTGGCTTTTACATCGGCTGTTTCTTGCCTGGAGGCAGCCAATTCAATTTGCACGGTCGCTAAAGCAGCCAGCACATCATCAAGTGTTGCCATGTCTGTTATCGACCGGGAGACAGTTAGTGTTATTAAGGTCGGATATTTTGTAACGCCCTGAACGTCTCAGGATCGTTTAACAGACACGATAATGAGAACGCAACCACTTGTGAAGGTTTAGTTATTTTAATGAAGGCAAAAATAATACAAGGAATAAACAAAGGTTATAGTCACTGGAATCCTCCAGGCTAAGTACGTTACCAGCCCACAGCACGGATGGTCCTAACCGTCCTCTGCATATACGCCGATCCCGGCGTATGCCAACAGAGGGCAGAAATGAAATGGCCGACAATGCCAATCGGTAGGCTGTGAGGGGCACGAAGAGTGTTGGGGAGAATCGAGGAGTCAGGGAAACACCCAGCCGGGGTCTCTACCTGAAGGGAGCAGCCGCTCAACCTCTTCCTCAGACTGCACCGGGACGCGGAGTCACCTCCTGGTGATGCGTCACCGATACCCCAATCACAAGCAAAGAAGACTGAACCGAGAGCAGCCGCTCGATCGATCCTGTGGACTTCCGAGTCTGTAACGCGGCAAACACCTCCTGGTGTGCGTTACAGCTGGCAGTCCCTGTATCTCTGGTCGGGCTGGGAGTTACGACTCCAACCAGCAAAAGCGCCACTGCGCTTTGACTCAGCCGAGTCAAAAAGCGAAGCTCAATGGTTATCCGGTAGAGCTTCCGGGTCCTTCACAGGTGACGATGGGGCAAGACACGGCCCAGGGAGTAACGACTCGACCTACCTCCGTTCTTGCCTTACTGGAGCACCACTCCGGAACACTGCTCTTCACTAAGCAGGTACGTCGGTGTAAACACAATATCCGACAGCGTTGTGCCTCCCGGTTCCTCCCTTTATAGGGCGTGTTTTCCTTGAGTTATGTAACAGCTCTCCTGTTTACATAAGGGCGTGTTTTCCTTGAGTTATGTAACAGCTCTCCTGTTTACATAAGGGCGTGTTTTCCTTGAGTTATGTAACAGCTCTCCTGTTTACATAACCTCTCAACCGCTAAGCATCCTGGGAGATGTAGTCCGTTTTCGCTGGTTACCGTTTTCCTCCCCTCGCATGACAGGAATTCTTGACAGGTGCAGATTTAAGTGCAGAGTGGGACAAATGAATGTATGGTTAGTAATGGACTGGTTTAAGTGAGATTGCAGAGAGCAGTGAGGGGGACAGGTGAGTGGAGTGTCACATGGGCAGGGTGAGTAGTGTGCTTGTGTGACTGCAGGGTGAGGTACAGGGTGAACAGCGCAAGAGCATTGTGAGTGCAGAGTGATCACTGTGAGTGCAGAGTGAGCGGTGTGTTCATGTGACCGCAGGGTAAATGGAGGGAGAACGATGTGAGTTCATTGTGAGTACATTATATATATATACGGGTCGCTACACCTGTTTTTGCTCAGTTCATCAACTTTATAGAGTCCTTTATGACATGGCGTGCTCAGTGGTGACGTGCCAGAGGAACCAAAGGGGTGTTTGTAGTAATGTTAATAATACAGTTAACGGTCATGAACAGTTGAGTCTGTGAGAGGGTGTGGGGAAGGAAAACTGAGGGTGTGGGTGTGGGAAAGCAAACATTATTGCGTGGTGGGGGAAGTGGCATGGAGGGCATAGGGAAGCAAAAGATAGACAGAACAATGTGGTGGGCAGGGGGAGAAAAGCAAATGAGCGAGAGCAATGGCAAGCTGGGGTTAAAGGCTCACCCTTTACAGGTAATCTGAGCCGAGGAGCAAATTGCAGAGAGCTGCCACTTTGGAACAGGAGAACTGCTCAGTAAAGCGCTCCAATACCTTCTGGTCGGTTTCACGCTTGCGGGTGCGGGAGAGTATGTCTAAAGAGACATTTGCAGCTAAAGAGTTTCTTTTTTTTGGATCCATTTCACAGAGGAACAAATTGAGAGAGGAGGGTTGAGCCCTCTGTTAAAGTCATGGTTTTTAACAAGTGAGCGGAGGAGAAGACCTAAAGCATATTCATGTCCATCATAGATGTTCTTTCAGAAAATAAGCATGCCAGATCTAGCGGAATTTACATCACGTACCTTTGACATCCCTAATGGCATAACTGAGTTGCCCCCTTCTGTCTCCCATGGTGCCTGAAGAGCTCCCCGTTTACTATGAGGTAAAAAGCCGGTGATCACAACTGCGCATGAGAGACCCTCCTGCAGAAAGAGAAACTCATGAAAGAAAATAGTGCTTACAGACTAAAGAATAGGTACAGTGTAAAAACCAAAGTAAAAGGGTAGGTCCTCATGGGAAGTTACAAATGAAGACAAGGCGGTACTAAGGAGGGACTAACAAGCCTAATAACGAATCAGAAACCGGCATTTATGAAGGACAATGACACAAGCCAATGACAAATATGGGTGAAGAGTGGGCGGGGCTTCAAGTACATACTCCAATACAGCATGGTTCGCAGAGCAGCGCCTGTGCTGCCTAGGCTCGACCTAAAAACCGGCCCACAAACTGATCAGTCGGACCAGCCTGTCGGACACTGCCTGATTGCCCTGTAAGCCAGTCCGACCCTGCCTTTAGGTTTGCCAGGTAAGAGTTAGATGAGTGGACCATCTCTGAGACGCGCATCATTCATTCTCTTATGTATGTGTTTGAAACAGACATATGGGTGGTATGTTTGAAGGGGAATCTAATTTTCTCCTCTTTAGGAAAATGGCCCTCTATGAATGGTCACTCCAAACTTTTACCCTTCCTCCTCCTCTTTTTGTTGGCTTTAGGACTATAAGCACTTTACCATTGCTAACCAGTGCTAATGTGCATGTGCTTCTCTTCCCTGAAAATGAGGAATTGGTGTATTCCGGATTGGCATATTTGGTGAACTGCTAAGTCCCTTGTACAGTGGTAAACAATATACCCAGGGCCTGTACATCAAATGCTACTAGCGGGCCTGCAGCACTTACTGTGCCACCCACAGAAGTAGCCTTTCAAACCTGGCTTAGGCCTGCCACTGCAGTGCCTGTGTGTGCAGTTTACTGCCACTTCGACTTGGAATTTAAAATTACTTGCCAAGTCTTAAACTCACTTTTTACTATATATAAGTCACTCCTGCGGTAAGCCCTAAGTAACCACAAGGGTAAAGTGCTATGTAAGTCAAAGGTAGGACACATACCGTAATGTTTTGCTGTCCTGGTAGTGACAAACTGCCTATTTTGTTTTTCACTACTTTGAGGCCTACCCCCTTAGGCCAGCATTTGGAATTCCTTAATATACCTTTAAGCTGTAATTCCTGATCAGAGAGGAGTCACTTTTTCATGTTTGATATGGTTGGAATGGCCATGATAAATCCTCCTTACTGTTGAAGATGGATCGAACAAGGCTGTTTTAGAAATGCCACTTTTGGAAAGTGGACATTTCTCTGAATATGCTGATCTTTGTGCCTGACAGCCTGTCTCCATTACACGTCTGGGTGACAGCTACACTTTGTGCGTTCCCTCTAGACAGCCACAAACACTGGCAGTATGGCTGAGCACCCATCTGCATTCATCTGCATTCTGATAGCCTTACAGGGCACGAATGGGTAGAGGTGGCTCATACTTACATCTGAATAGGCAATGCTGTGTCCTCACACAAAGCAATGATTTACCACCCAGGGTTAGCCTTTCGGAGAGGAATGGGTTAAAAGGGAGCCTTTTGCACTTCAGAGAGTTCCTTTGAGCTACAAGTTACAACCTACATCAAAGGCACTTTTTGGTATTAGTACTGGGTCTCTGACCCCCTAAAATCAGACACTTTAGAGCTGTAACCAGACATCGCTAGCTTTACATCTGCACATTGCCAGAAGGACTGCTGTGCTGCCAAGAGGAACTGCACTTTGCTATCTGTTCTGCTGTGTTTGCCTGCTCCTTTTTAAACTGCAGTAGGGACTGCCACTTTGCTACCTGTCTTGTTGTGCTGCCTGCTACCTCTGAATTTGTGACTATAAGTGTTCTCCAAGGGCTTGTTGACTTGCCTCCTGTTCCTGAAGTCACAGGGATATCAAAGACTTCATTTCTCTGCTTTATGTATTTCCCATGCTGTAAGAGCTGTCTTGCAAAAAACAGCTTGCTCCCATCGCTCTGCTCTGCAGAAGGGAAGAACTTTGTCTCCTGAGGTCGAGTGCTACCCTTTGCCAGCACACAGCACTCTCTCAACTCCTGCAACCTTCAAAATTCAGCGCCACGTACCGACTGCAACCACCCGCCCCGAGCCCAAGCCGGCGGCTCAGAACTGAGGGAAGCCCTTCTGATATATTGCCGTAGCAACCAAGCTTCCCCTTGATAAGGTGACTGTGTTCCACGCCTGCAGGGAGAGACCAGTGACCTCTTCAGCCACTCCAAACCACCAAGGGCAATCCAGCACAGCCAGGCGCTGCACCACTTTGTCGACACAGCGGGTTCCCAGTGACGCAAGGACTGCTCAGGTACTGTGCACTGGGTCATGCCGCGCGAGGTCCTCTAAGATTGTACAGCCCACACAGCGGCTCATAGTTGCTCATCCTTGTCTGTTTGCGCATAACTATTTTACTGCATAGCGGTGCAGAGGAATCCATGGCCAATTCCTCATTGGAGCAGTCGGGCCTGCACGGTACAGAGCCTGTACTTGCCAGGATCCCTGTTTAGTCACTAGTGAGACCGCAATGAAGGCAGAAATCATGACTGCTTCTTTCCAGCACTCCCAGTGAACATTACTGTAATCTTCCTAAAGGAAGCAAATGCATTTCTAGCACTGTGAATTTTCCCTGCCTATTTTTGAAATGTTATAACTTGAGAACCACTGAATGAATCGCTATTATTTTGATCTTGTTTCTGTCAGTGTAAAGAGTACTGTCTTTGAAACATATATAATTTAAAAAGTATCCAACGTATTTTTATTGTTCTGGTCTTGTTTTGAACCTAATATAAACATATTTTTTTATAAAACCTGTGTGGAGTCTTTTTGGGGGTGTATTCATTGGGTAACTGTGTGTGTAGGAATTGAGTTATTGTCTGTGACTGTCCGTGTGCACGTGTGTGTGTGTGTGTGTGTGTGGGTTCATTGACACAATATCGATGTAAAAAATAGCGATGTAAAAAACATCAATGACAAAATATAGACAACAAAAATATTGCCTCCTACACCTAAACAAGTAAGTACAAAAATATTGACTAAAAAATATCAAAGTAAAAAATATAGATGTATATAATATCGACTTCAATATAAATATAAAAATAAAATATAACAAAAAATAGATTCAAAACTAAACACACAAACATAATAATTTATACATATAGATTTACTTTGAAACAATTAATGAACTAATATTTTTAATTTATGTTAAAAGTTTAAATAATATAAAAAATATATATATATTAATGATTTAAAATATTAAAAACAAAAATCTATAACAAATTAAAATATTAAACTATTAAAAAATATTTAAACTTACATTTCACAATACAATCAGTGCAACACTAGGGAAAGTGTTGGATAGCAAAAGGGTAAAAATAACTATTCCCACTCCAGTGAGTGGAAAAGTAGGGTAAGTGTTGGATAGCAGAGAAAATAAATTTACTTTTCCAACTCCAGTGAGTGCAGCAGTAGGGAAAGTGTTGGATAGGGGACGGGTAAAAAATACTAATCCCATTCCAAAGAGTGCAACAGTAGGGGGAAATGTTGGATAGCGGAGGGGTAAAAATTACTATATCCACTCCAGTGAGTGCAAAAGTAGGAAAAGTGTTGGATAGCGGAGAGGTAAAAATTACTATTCCCACTCCAGTGAGTGCAACAGTAGGGAAAGTATTGGATAGCGGAGGGTAAAAAAACTCCACTGAATGCAACAGTAGGATAAGTGTTGGATAGCGGAGGGGTAAAAAAAAAATCCTACTCCAGTGACTGCAATAGTAGGGAAAGTGATGGGTAGCAAAGGGGTAAAAATCACTTTTCCCACTCCAGTGTCTGCAACAATTGAGAAAGTGTTGGATAGCAAAGGGGTAAAAATTACTATTCCCACTCCAGTGAGTGCAACAATTGAGTAAGTGTTAGATAGCGGAGGGGTCAAAATTACTATTCCCACTCCAGTGAGTGCAACAGTAGGGAAAATGTTAGATAGCGGAGGGGTAAAAAATACTATTCCAACTCCAGTGAGTGCAACAGTAGGGAAAGTGTTGGATAGAGGAGGGGTAAAAATTATTATTCCCACTTCAGCCAGCGCAACAGTAGGTAAAGTGCAGGATAGCGAAGAGGTAAAAATTACTATTCCCACACCAGTGAGTGCAACATTAGAGAAAGTGATGGATAGCGGAGAGATCAAAATGACTATTCACACTCAAACAGTTAAAACAAAAATGAAAAAAATATTAAAAATAAACAATATTTAAAAAATGAGAAATCACATATATTAAATATATAAAAAGAAAACATATTATAATATTAATTACATATAACAAAAACCTACAAATATTATATAAAATGTAATAATAAATACAGTTATTAAAAAAATATTTTAAACTAGAAATTATTGACAAACAAAAAAATTTATTAATACATAAATGTATTTATTTTATTTCCTACCCTATAACACCACGCCAATAACAAAAGACTTCAAAATTTTCAATCAAATTAGCCTCCATAATTAACATAGTTGATAATCAATTAAAACAATATTATTAATAAAAGAATCTAATAAACATTAATTGACTACATACACCTTAACACTATAATATCCACAGGACACACCTAAATTAAACTATAAAAGAATAAAACACAATCATAACTTATTTTTAAATTAAAAACTATTACTATTAACAACTAATAATAAAATAATTAAAAAGTATTCAATACCCACCCTTTACCTTTTCAACCCCTTCGATGCGTATGACGGAGCGGTTCCGTCATGCGCGCCGGTCGCGCTGTGCGCATGACAGAACCGCTACGTCATGGCCCCGCCCGCGCACGGAACCTTCTGCACAGCGCGGTAATCCGCGCCGCGGTGAAGGGGTTAAAAGTAAAAACACTCAAAAAACAAACAATTACCTAAAATAAATATCAAATAATTAACATTAATTAACAACTATATATTAATTAATTAAATAACAATTTCACTTCCCACCCTTTACTCCAATACACACCACAACACACACCTAAAATTAATTACACAATTACCATCATTAATTGCTAATTAATTAATTAAAATTAATTAACAACGAATACATGATTCATAAATTAAAAATAAATTACTTCACACCCTTTATACTGCTAAACACCACAACAAACACCTAAATCAATTACACTTTTACCATAATTAATTACCAATTAATTAATTAAAATCAATTAACAACGAATAATGAATTCAAAAATGAAAAATAAATTACTTCCTACTCTTTACATCTATAAACACCACAACCCACACCTAAAATTAATTACACAATTACCATAATTAATAATCAATTAAGTATTTAAAATTAATTAACCAATTAATTAATTACTTCACACATTTAACACTATAACATTTCAACTAAACAAATATTAATTAATAAAAAATAATGATTACATTTTATATAATTAAATTACTTCGCACCCTATTCCCCTATAAACCCACAACCCGCTACGGACCTAAAAATGCAAAATTCAAAGATTTTGTTTTTTAACTACTATAAATTTAACACATATAATAAAAATACAAACAATTCTTATACAAAAAAACATACAATGCATACATGTAAAATATATACTAAAATACATAACATTAATACAAAAACGATATTTTTAACAACTATATTTTTGCAAAATATATTAAACCCTTTGATATTTTTAAAATCGATATTACTTACCTTAAATCAATATTCTTGACCAAGATATTCTTGCTGTTGAGGTTTCTGGAAAACGATATTAATAACTCGATATTTGTGCAATTCGATATTTTTTACTCTACATTCTGTCTCTGCACCGTGTGTGTGTTTTGCACATATGCTTTACATGTTGCCTCTGTTGATAAGCATGCCTGCTCTGCTCAAAGTTACTAAAGGGTGAGCACAGGTTATCTTCCTTGTGCAGTAATATGATGTGAGTAGCATTGTATTTTCAGGGCATTTCCATATATTCTATGTTCTAGAATGTAAGGCTGAAGGAATTTAAAGGTCGGCGGTTTACCCTGGGACCTTGTGGAGGACTGACGCCAGGCATTACATTACATTTTAGAAACGATTTTAGAATAAAAGTAGAGAGCGAACATGTAGGAAGCAGAGCAGACACAGCCTGGATGGTCCGGCGTAACAGATTTGCCTGATGCGCTGAGGACAGGCCTGATGGAAGGAGTTTGGTGGGGTCAGAAGGAAGAGGAGAGAAAATCTGACTTCAACAGAGTGAAGTAAACTCTGAAAGGTACTGCGGAATTTGGGGGACTAACCCATACCACGGTGTCTCGAGCGCGAGTGTTCCAGCTTGCGCGCGCTCGCAATCTCAGGTGAAGCCAAGAAGCCATGGCACCCGCAGTGATCACAGTCAGGATCATCTGCACAACAGTGATCACATGTTCTTCTGTCTTCACGCTGCTGGAACACAGCGCTCTACGTCACGTGCAACCATCTTACGAGGGAGGTGTGGCATCTTGCGAGGGATTAAGACACAAAAACAAACAAGCATTTACAATGCAATGGTCTCGGCAATATTATAGGTAGAGCTATTGGCATTGCTCATTATTTTTTTATTATTTTTGTATCCGTAAATAAATGGCATTGTCATTTCTATTGGCATTCGCTTTTTTTTTGCATATGTGACACCTATTGCATTAGCAGAGAGAGAGTGAGGTAGTGAGATACAGAGAGAGTGAGGTAGTGAGAGAGAGTGAGGTAGTGAGAGAGGGTGAGTTAGTGAGAGAGAGTGAGGTAGTGAGGTAGTGAGAGAGAGTGAGGTAGTGAGAGAGAGTGAGGTAGTGAGAGAGAGTGAGGTAGTGAGATAGAGGCAGTGAGATAGAGGTAGTGAGATAGAGGTAGTGAGATAGAGGTAGTGAGATAGAGGTAGTGAGATAGAGAGAGTGAGGGAGAGGGATGTTGTGAGGTAGTGATACATACCTTCTCTGTGGGGGTGGGGAAGGCGGGGGAGAGCAGACACCGCTGGAAGTTAAAAGAGTGGGTCCCGAGAGAGAAAGAGGAGCGGTAGTGGAGGGGGCAGAGGGTGGTAAAACGAGATAAGAGCAGGGAGAGAACGAGACGCAGAAAGGGAGACGGAGGCGGGGTGCGAGGAAAGGGTATGAGAAGAGAGGATAAGAGAAAGTAAGATAAAGAGAGAGATTGGTGAGGGAAGTGTAACTGCTGGGGGCGGGAGGGGGGGCAGGCACGAAAGAAGAGGAAGCGCACGTGAAAGATAGGAGGGAGTTTGAGGGAAAAAGTGACCCAAAGGAAGAAAGAGGAGATAGCTGGGTGGTGGAAGAGAAACGTGTGAGGTGAAGGACAGCAGGAGTAAGTGAGGGGTCACAAGGAAGGAGGGAGGGAGTGACACAGAGGGAGGAAGTGACACAGCAGGACTGGAGGGGCAGAGAGGAACTGATAAGGAGAGCGCAGAGCATAGGAGATGAGAAAAAAAGAAAAGTTGCGCCAAGGATGGAAGTGTTTCTGCTGGTGCAACCCATCAACTGTTTACAAGTGCGAGCTCATAGCGTGACCTCTGACCTAGAGCAGGGGCGCGCTTTGCGCTCGCGGGCCAGACCTTGCTGAGAGCACCGCCCCCTCCATCTACTGCGAGCCTGGAAATACTTAAGATCAAAGCTTCCCCCCTGTTGCAGAACAAAGGCAAATGTTGTAAACGGGCAATCTGGGCTTTAAAATAAGAGCCACAGCCAATTTACATGCCATGGCTTTATTGGGGGACCGATCAATTATTTTCCAACTGGGCTATATAAAGTTTAATAAAACATCGAAACTGGCTGGGTTTTAGTTCTGGACTTGCATGCTTGCATGTTGTACTTGAAGGCAGCGGGCATCTTCAAATAAACAGGGGCTGGAGACCCACGGGCCTTGAGGTAACGGAGATGGGAGGCAGACGCTTCCTCAGGCCTGACCACGGTGCGCTGTACAACAACTCTGCACAAAAGGAAACCACACTATATGGGCCCATCACCCGGCTGCCGATGCAACCCCCTCGTGGCCATCTGTGGGCAAACAAACTTTCCAAAGAAAGCACACATTCTCTAAATCGCTTTCGGGCACTACTTACAAAAGGTGTTTAACCCCAGAGATACAATCAATTCAACATCTGCTTGTTAACAATTTGGAGTTTTGAGTGCAACATAACCAGCAACAAAAAAAAAAAAAAAAACTGTCCGCCCCCTACATTTTGCTTGAAGCAAACCAATTCAATCGTTAGATACTAAGCCCTGCTCGTAAGTATGCACGGTGACAATTTTTTGTCGGTTACTTTGCATACTTGAGAACAGGTTGCATATACGTAGCGAGCCAACCCTCGCAGTCAAACACGCCCCTTTCTTCTAAGAACCCCGGCCATGAGTCCTTAGTCTCCTATCACGAAGCCCCATCTCCGCTATCATGGCACGGTAAGTACCTAAAGTACCAGCCCAGAAAACAACTTACTCACCCTTACAGTTGCTGAGCCCTTATGGCAATCTACGTATAGGATCAGTGAACGAATGCCCTCCCATTCCTTGCTTACCAGCAGGTTGCTGCTACGGTTATCTCCCTCCGCCATGATCTCGGATCCACAGACGGTCAACGACTGTACCCCGACAGCTGTGGAGTTAAGAGAATATGAAATAGCGCAATAAATATCCCGACAGCTTTTACGTGTTTCCGGAATATCACCGTAAACACATCGACACGGGGCGCCCTGATTGGTGTACATCTACCGAAGACTCTACCCTAGTCAGCCAACGGCAAGGCGCATGCGTATCCGGAACCACCAGGAGAAGTTTACATTTAAAACGTTGATGACTTGAACACGCACTGTTTACTGTTGCCATAATTTGCTGAAAGGAAGCTCCAACACATGTCAAAGAGCACATCTAGTGTTTTAAAAAAATCAAATAAGACCACACCCACAAAACCACATCAAACCTAAACAATAATCTGGATCACTCAAGTCGAATCAAGTTTTCCGTTATTGGTATATTGGAAGCCGGATCCAGCACGGGATTGAGAAGGGTGATCCAGCGCAGGATTGAGGAGACTTGCAACGATATTGGAATCCGGATCCAGCACAGGATTGAGAAGGGTGATCCAGCGCAGGATTGAGGAGACTTGCAATGAGGTAAAGTTACGGGGGTCTAGCACAGAACACAGGATTGAGAAGGGTGATCCAGCGCAGGATTGAGGAGACTTGCAACGAGGTAAAGTTACGGGGGTCTAGCACAGAACTAAGACATGGGATCTTGCACAGTACTGCTAAGAAAAAAAAATGGCGGATGGAAGCTTCGAAACTTTTTCGGATTCGGGGGCGTGTTCCTGCTGTTCAAAAGGGCGTGGCTAAAAAGTGGAAAGAACAGCAAGGAACACGCCCCCGAATCTGAAAAAGACGGAGCCTATTTGGAGGGACGGCTCTCTCCTCCAACGGCTGGCCTCCGTTTAGGAAGCCAGCCAATGGAGGAGAAGCTAAAATAGAGGCGGGCTAAATAGCCACTCTAGAAAACATTAAATCTCCGACTTCCGGTTCTGCCTTCGGCAGACCGGTAGTCCTCGACCTAAAAATAGATTTTATTTAAAGGGTGAACTGAAATTGAGAAGGCCCCAGTTGCATACGATCACCTCTTTTAGGATGAATAATCACAAGCTTGGGGTCGCTTATATTTCCCTGGCAGGTATTTTCTTTAAATTAATGTTGACTTATGAGTTTTTACCTTTATGGTCTTTGAAGTATTTGTCTTGGAAACAGTCCTTTTTTGGGGGTCAGTATCCACAGCCAAATCATGGGCAGTTGCAGACGCTTTAGTCTATTTAACTATGTAAAGCTTCCCTTTCAGTGAAGGCGCTAGGGAGGGTGTGCCCATACCTAGGGTTGTCTGAGTTTTCAGTTGACTTTGGCTGCATCTCGCTCAGTAATAAGGAAAGGCGCTCAGATCTTCCACACCCCAACCTTCTGTATGTTGCCTGTCCGCAATTATTGCCGGAGGCTCCCTCAGCTACCTCTCGGCTAAAGTGTGGAATTCACTCCCTATCCACACATGGCTGACAAGCTCTTACTCGCTAGCAATTCAATAAAAACATACCTCTTTTCTGAATGATTTCTCCACATGTCTGTAACAGATTTTTATGTCATCCTTTACAGCGCCTGGCACATATCTTCTGCCCTCCGTACAAATTTAGCACAATTACCTCCGTAGTATCGAACAAATAAGCTTCTTTTCTCTGGTTTCTTTGGGTCAAACAAGGGGAAGCTGTGAAAAAACAGTTTCTAGATGGGGAGTCCTGTGCATAAAGCTCTGTTATGAGCTGGCAAAGAAGAAACTACCTGTAGGCATTGGGTCGTTTACTAGCAAGGAAAGGCAGCCATGTATGCACTTTTAAGAAGGTCATTTGTGGTACATGGTTGTAGGGTCTCTCTAGTCATATTTACCACTACTTTTTTCAGAAACAATGAAATACTTTTGGAGATTTTGAAAATTGGGAATCTGCAGGAATATCAAGTTTTCATCAGAAAAAACGTTTCCGGAGCTAAGCAACTCTTACATAGACTTGCTAGTTTAACCAGTAGGGTTGCAGTTAACTTAGTAGAAGGCGAACCCCTCTCCCTTCACTTTTTAAAATTATTTAAATGTTTTTCATCACTGACCTCTTTTAATCATCAGTGTTCCATTCTGTGTTCACTGGTTCTATTGTGGGCCAGCTCCACGGATGCCTGCAGCCCGAGGTTACTGCCATCTTTTACTAGGCTTTCACCCTGGTTATTTCGCCGTGCTTGCCTTGCCAACATGTATTTGGTAAAAACCCTGTCGCACGTGTTTACGTTGGTTTCTGTGGGTGTCCGTCTAATACGGCCTACATGATCTTATCTGTCCTGGCCTAGAATTCAGAGCCAACGTTTCGGATATATGCCTAGAGTATGTTGCTGATTTCCGCATATGGGGAGGAAAGACTAGTCTAATTTGTTTGTATAAGGATCACGTGATTGGTGGGTGCGAAATGAACAACCACTTATGAACTGCCAAACCTCTGAATGAGAGCAGAGCCCCGGCCACCCATTAAAAACAGCAAGCTTCGAAAATGAAAGAAAAGCTGCACTTACCAATGCATTTGTCTGTGGAACATGTACACTACAACACTAAATGCTTCTGGAATTCGGTAACAGCAAATCGATAGCGTGCAAACATATATTACCTAATAGGCTTGGAAGCTACAACAAAGAGAATAAATAGCAGATGATGTGCAGGCTGCAAAAATGCTGTGTTTGCACCGAGCGTTTCTGCTGACGTCCCGGTCCATCGGAGGAACTGCTGCGGGTTCGGGTGTCCCTACTGGAACTGGACATTCAAGCGCTGTAATAAATAGGTTATGTCACACAATACGGAATATAAATGAAACCTAAAACTAGCGCTCCGGCGCCTATGGGTTTACAGAGGGGCTAGAAATAGATGAAATGCAGAGACGAATGGGATGCAGATGTAAAAGATAACTTCTCTGAGCAGAACGACTCATTATTTGATCATAATACAAATGTATCCGAAGCTGTAATGAACCTGACACGACCTATTTTAAGGAGCAGCATTCCCGACAAAGGAGAATTTCCTTTTCTTCTGGCACATACATTTTATAGGACTGATTAGGTATTGTCCGCTGGAGACTTGCAACGATATTGGAATCCGGATCCAGCACAGGATTGAGAAGGGTGATCCAGCGCAGGATTGAGGAGACTTGCAACGAGGTAAAGTTACGGGGGTCTAGCACAGAACTAAGACGTGGGATCTTGCACAGTACTGCTAAGAAAAAAAAATGGCGGATGGAAGCTTCGAAACTTTTTCGGATTCGGGGGCGTGTTCCTGCTGTTCAAAAGGGCGTGGCTAAAAAGTGGAAAGAACAGCAAGGAACACGCCCCCGAATCTGAAAAAGACGGAGCCTATTTGGAGGGACGGCTCTCTCCTCCAACGGCTGGCCTCCGTTTAGGAAGCCAGCCAATGGAGGAGAAGCTAAAAGAGAGGCGGGCTAAATAGCCACTCTAGAAAACATTAAATCTCCACTTCCGGTTCTGCCTTCGGCAGACCGGTAGTCCTCGACCTAAAAAGGGAAAAACAATTTACATTGTGGAGCGCGCAGACACCAGTGTTCGGTGATCTGCACACCGGTTTGTGTTGGTCTTCGGTGATCTGCATACCGTGTTACCTGGTATAACTTTGTCATTAGTGCAAAATTGACCATTTTTGGTATACCAAGCTGTGTGGGGTGTGATACTCACCTGTGGTATTAACTGTTGATACATCCTGTAATATATTTTTACAACATCAAGTATGGTGTCACATAATAACATTATAGCTCCACTTTTCTTCCTAAGCTCACCTGGAGTTCCAAGTTTACCATGGGAAGACTGGATAGAGATGTTGGAAAATTAAATTGTAGCTTTGGATGGGCAAGAGTTTTCAGCAGCCAGGAAGAAAGCACTTTTTTTGAGTGTACTTGAAACAAAGGCCAAAGAGTTTTTAAGTATCTACCTGTGGCGGTGGGACCAAATGGTCAACCTATTTCTAATGTATATAAAGAGGCCATTAACCCTTTGACCGCGGCGTAAAATCCGCCGCGGTGCGGGTGATTGATTGGGCGGGCGGGGCCGTGTCGGCCAGCGGACGTTCGCAGCACTACGGAGGTAGTGCTCGCGACGGCCATTGGCCGACGGGCGCATGGAAAGGGTTAAGCAACTAGAGATCAGGTTTGCGAAAGAAGTGAACTTGGTCATGTTACGGTACAAGTTTTACACTCACACTCAAGCTCAGCATGAGGCCATTGATGACTTTGTTGCTAGGCTGAGGGAGCTTTCAGTTAAGTGTCGCTTTGCATTGATGACAGATGAGTTGATTTGTGATCAGCTCATCATGCAATTCAAGGACAGGAAGATCCAAGAAAGGTTGTGGGCGGCGAAAGATCCATCTCTGAAGGAAGCGATTGAGATGGCAAAGGTCATTTAAGAATCACAGAAATGTATGAAGGAACTTAGCAGGAGAGAGAGGGAAGGAGATATTTTGGTGGTCAATGTTGAAGAAGATGATGTGTGTATGGTGACAAAGAAAAATGAGAAAGGGGGACCTTCATACATGTCAAAGGGAAAAGTAAGGGAGTGTGTTCCACAAGGGATATTCTAAACGTTGTTTTGCCATCAATGGGTGTAGGGAATGTGGACGCAGAGGACATTATGCACATATGTGTAAAAGTTACAATGCAAGTAGTAAGGATAACAAGTCAAGAGTAGGAGCAGTGGAGGAGGTAAGGGATGATAGGTATAGTGATGGAGTTGAAGCTCATGGTTGATTCTGGGTCGATGTATACTATCACCCCGTAAAATTTGTTTAAAGAACAGTGGGGTGATGTGAAATTGAAGTCAAAAGACATCAATCCGTATAGGTTTTAGGGTGAACCCATTGATATTTTGGGGTACATGGAAGGAGAAATTCAATTTGAGACACAGGCCACAAATGGAAAAGTCTATGTTTCGGTGGGTGGACCGGCAATTTTGGGTTGGATGCATCAGTTCGATCCTAATATCATTATAAACCTGAGAGCTACCAAACAAGTAATGGTAGTTAGAGATGCAGGTTTGGCAGATGTCTAGGAAGGGGTTTCAGGTGTGTTTGATAAACATTAGGGTGTCTTAAGGGGTATGTACAGAAAATCTTGTTGAAGGAGGGTGAGGTGCTAAAACAACATAAATTGAGGAGGATACCAATTTCAGTAAAAGATGGGGTCAATGAGTTGCTGAATGATATGTTACATGAAGGAATAATTGAGCCTGAGGAGGCATCTCAATGGGTTTCTTCAGCGGTGATCATGAAAAATCAGATGGCCGTTTGAGATTTTTTGTGGAACTTAGATTACTTAACCAAAAGATCATCATGGATATATTTCCTCTTCCCAACATCATTGAATTATTGATCTCAATGAACAATGGTAAGTACTTCTCAAAGTTAGATTTGAGGAGTGTTTACCACCAAATCAAACTGCATGAGGACTCTAAGGCTTTGACTGCCTTCATAACCACCCAAGGCACCTTCCAGTTCACTTGCATGCCTTTTGGCTTGGCATCGGCTGCTAGCGTGTTTCAACAAGTAATGGCAAAGGTTTTGGAGGGAGTTCAATAAGTCGTTTATTTTCAAGATGACGTCTTGATTGTGGTAGACAGTGGAACAACATAGGGGCCGATTCCGATTCCGGCTGCAAAACGAACCGACCGACACGGATCCGGACCGAACACCGACCGACACGGACCAGCGCCGCACGACCTGTGCAGTACGATGCAACGCGTGTGAATTACAACCGACACGTACGGAATACAAGCCGTACGACCGAGCCGTAGGGAAAATAGTGATCCGGCCGGAAAACCGACACGAATATCACCGACCGACACGAACCCGGAATGAAGCCGACCAACCCATACCCGCGATGTATGAGTTGCACAGTACGATGCAATGCGTGCAAAACCAGACCGACTCGCACGGAGAACAAGCCACACGACCGACACGCACAGACAACCCGGCACACAAGCAATAGAGACCGCCGCAAACGATGCGTACCAAACACAGAAGACAGGCAGCGTGAACGAGGCGGAGAAGCCCGCACGAGGCAACAGCAGCATCCGTTTCTGTCACATGAACGTCTCCTTCATGACTACAAAACTCACAAAGGAAAAAAGACAAAAAAAAGACCAAACAAGCAATGACAAACCAATAAATACCCCAAAAAAACATGGGACAAAGACACACCCACCACTCCAACTATATAAAGGACTACAATCACTACCATCATCCCTTGCAAACAGGAGACACAGCCAGCAGCAAACACCAGTACACAGCAACCACAGACACACTCACAACTCACCCATCACACAACTCACACACCATCAGCACCTCATACAAAAGCACACACACATACACCCAGCAAAACCAACACCAACCCACCATCACTTGCACCCTCATACACACATCCCTCACCACCACCACCCATCACCATGCCATCACCAAAGAAGAATCCAAAGTTCACAGATAGTGAGTTAGAAGTGCTGGTAGACGAGATCGTCAAAGTAGAGCCACATTTGTTTGGTACATTGGTCCAAAGGACCCCCATCTCACAGAAAACCAAGATGTGGGCGAGGATTGTGGACAAGGTGAACGCCCAAGCACGAGCAAGGCGCACAAAGGACGACATCCAGAACAGGTGGTATGACGTGCGCAGGAGGGTCAAGAAACTCATTGAAAAAGATCACGCCCTGAGTCAGTGCACCGGCGGTGGCCCTCCTGCCAAACCAGTCTACTTCAGGACCTGGGAGGAGAAGGTTCGGGACATCCTACCACCAGAGAGCGTCCATGGCCCAACAGACATCCAAGAGCCTGGTGAGTACACAAACAACATACCCAAGATTGTGTGGAAAGGGGACAGTGAAACCATGCACCGCAAGCAAAGCTACACTAACCAATCGATAATCACCCCAAGATGTGTATACCAGTCACACAAACACAATACCTGCCATCTCATCGTGACTGGGAACTGTGTCATGACATGCACCAACCTACAAACAAATAGAGCAAGCCAGTGGCACTAAGCCAAATAGACCCTGCCAGACAGTTTGACACCACAATCACACCACCTCACAGTGCAGCTGACTGTCAGGAAGGAATAGTGGGGATGCAGGTGAAGTGAGTGTAGACAAAAGCATGATAGGGCCAGTAGTCACAGATAATGCTCCCCCTCCTGATTGGCCCATCAAGACCTCTCTGAAACATGCCCACATCACAGGGAGTGGAAAATGACTGACAAGATGGCTCACACTGGGTCCTACTGTGGGGAGCACAAGACCCTGCTAGGGCTTGTGTGCAAATCAGAAGCAGGACACCACTGACTGACATCCTGACAGACAACTTGCACACCCTACAATGGAAGCACGTTTCATGATGGGAAGGAGGACTGACAGCCCTGACCATACTAATCAGCATGGGGAGACACCCCCCCCTCAACACAAACTCCACACAACTCACTGGGTACAATGCATTGACACACACCTCATTGAAATATCAGCAAAGTATACCCCATACTCGGTGCTGCTGTGAGAAGCACAGGGGCTCACTTGGGACTTGTAGCATAACAAACACCAGGATTTCACAGTCAGCCATCTTGCCATTGCTGTCACACCCCCTCACAGGGAAGAAGAGTCAAGAGGAAGGAAGTATGGGCATGCTGGGAAGGGGGGTGTAGCCAAGAGTATGATGGGACTCGCAGTCACAGACAACCTACACCCACCCACATGGCCAAACAAGATCAAACTGAACCATACTCGCCTCACAGGGAGTGGGTAGGGACTAACAAGATGTCTGACACTGGGCTCTGTTGTGGGGAGCACAAGGCCATGCAGGGAAATGGCCAACAACAAACATCAGGACTTCACAGTCAGCCATCTTGCCATTGCTGTCACACTCCCTCACAGGGAAGCAGAGTCATGAGGGAGGAAGTATGGGCATGCTGGGAAGGGGGGTGTAGCCAAGAGTATGATGGGACTGGCAGTCACAGACAACCTACACCCACCCACATGGCCCAGAAAGATCAAACTGAACCATACTCGCCTCACAGGGAGTGGGAAGTGACTGACAAGATGTCTGACACTGAGCTCTGTTGTGGGGAGCACAAGGCCATGCTGGGAAATGGCCAACAACAATATCAAACTCTGTCCGTGACAAGCTGGGAAAAAGCAGTGTACAGGCAGGCATCTGTTTGAAAAGTAGAAAATGTCATGTTTGTGAACCAACGATGCATGTAGAAACATAAATCACATTGTGTGTCTCTTCCAAAAACAGGTGGTGCCGGGCACCCAGCACCAAATGATGAGGATACCCAGTCACAGACTCTGGTGGACACTGAGCTCTCTGGTCTGACTCTCTCACTGTCCTCTTCGGATGACGACGACCAACCTGGCCCCTCCGGTGTGAGCCATCATGCAGCACCAGCAGCATCAACATCTACCCCCCTGTACCCGTGCCTCCAGCATCTGGATACCGACAGGGCACCCCCGCCAACACGGACAGACCAAGGACAATCAACACCCACAGCACAGGGACACAGGACCCCCCAGAAGCTACAGCCAACACCACCAGCAACACCACCCAAGGGGTCCCAGTGTCACCTGTGTGTCCTGCCGCTGGTCCTGCCCGTGTGGAGAGGGGTGCTGGGAGGGGTGGGAGGCCCAGGGCGCGCCTTGCAGAGGGGTCTGGGCTGCATGATGACCCCCACCTGGCACGCATCTTAGATGCGTACCAAGATAGCACCGGAGGATTTGGCCAGGTAGTGGGGATCCTCAAGGACATGCAACATCAGCAGGTCGCCCACCATGCCTGCATGGAGGCCAAGTGGGATGCCCTTACTGCGGTGCATCGGGATATACACCAATGCCTCCTCCAGATCAACACCAACCTGTCCACACCCACCTGTGTGCCCACAACATCTGTCGGAACACCATCTGCCAGCGCCACAGGGAGGGAGGAGGACTCTGGCGGAGAGTCCCCTGCACCGCAGAGGCCTGCACATGAGGATCCCTCCCCCAGAAGAAGAGGGGTCGTCCGAAGAAGGACATGTGAGAGGCAGATGTCCCAGCACATCCCCCAGGGCCTCTAAACCTGTTGTGGACAATGTTCTTTGTGCGCAACCCGTTCACCTTGTCCAATCGCACACAACTCGCCCACATGATATGGAGGGTTCATGTTGGGCCAATGTATCAGATGACTGAAGACTTTACTCTGGACATTTCATATACCAGCACTTCCAACTCAAATGTGAACTTTGGATTCCCAAACCACTGTACAGCACCCACCATCCTGTGCACCTCACTCACACATGTTTGTAAATAAACTCACCAGTACACCATACTTGCTTCTGTTGTGATTCAAACTTGTCATGTTCAGGGCGAGGTCGATCTGCTACACAACACAGTGCATGCCAAATACTGCAACAACACCAAGCATAGTCAGTGGTAACAAGTCCACAGGTGAGGTAAGCAGATATCACTCAGATGTGGGAAGACAGACAACGCACATAACAAAGCGTAGCACAGGTACATTACACATCAGCAACACATTTATTCCACACTAGTTGAACGGTAATTCTACGTAACAGTGGACACACGCTCCCAATGTGTTGGAGAAAGTCCAGGGATGTGTGGTACATCAGTTGATGGGAATTGTCAACTTCCACACTGGTGTTGGCTTCTGGGTGTTGGGAGTCAGAGTTGACCACACAACAGGCAAAGTACCCTGGGAAGGACAGACAAGATACAGTCAAAAGCACAGAAGAACAGGAGAGAAATGCAATACAAATGCACAAAACATGCTGCAAGACACCTACACAAACACTAATTAGCAGTACTACCCTATTGTGGATTACACACCACCTGAATGGACACATCACAGCACGCATTCAGTCAAGTGGCACAGAGACACACTCAGACAGCAACAGAGCTGGCACAACACATTCCAGGCCACCTCCATACATTCACATAGCAACCCTGGAAACTTACATTCAGGTGAAGAAGTTGTTGATGAGCTGGGAGCGGAAGTCACCATCATCTTCAGCATCACTGGCATCTTGGCCCAGGCTGGGATCCTCCACAGGTGCCGGACGTTGATCGTCGTCATCGTCATCCTGGATGAGAGGCACCTCCTTCCGCACCGCCATGTTGTGTAGCATGCAGCAGACAAGGATTATTTTGCACACCTTTGCAGGCTCATATGAGAGGGCCCCTCCGGTCTTGTCCAGGCAGCAAAAGCGGCTTTTCACGAGGCCGAATGTCTGCTCAATCACCCTCCTGCTCCGACCATGTGCCTCATTGTAGCGCAGCTCGGCTCGTGTCACAGGGTTCCTAAGGGGTGTCAGCAACCACGTCATGTTGGGGTATCCGGAGTCACCTACACACACAAAAATGAACAAGTAGCTGAGTTTTCATGGGTCCCCCTTTCCATTATCTATGTCGTACTGGGGACTACCTATTAGAGGCACTGAATATATACTTTGTTATTCATATCACAGATATTCCTGGTTGGGGTTATGACCTTATGGACATCATCTTCTGTATATCCTTCACTACTTATGGAGGCTCATTGATTCTCATTGCACTTAACGGTAGGTGGACATTCGACAAGGTTGCTTTTTGATCAAGCGGTATTGTTTATTTGACATGGTCTGAGTATGACGTGGCCAGATACCATTAGGATATGTCCCAGACACTGGTCTGGCCACCTTGAACGTATCAGATCCCATATAACGTAGAAAAGGGTCTTTCTATACCTTAAGCATTTTTTCTTATGTTTGAAGGGAGCTCTATATATAAGGGATATTTACCTTTTGAACTGGATCACGGTGTTCTCCTACATACCTGCCTTCTTCTTTGGTTTTTTGTCTCTTTACTTTTCTTTCTCACCACTCTTTGTAGCAGTAAATTCTTGTTCTTGTTATTAAAGGAATTGTAATGCAATCAAACACTGACCTCCTTCAATCTCTGTCACTACAAGTACCTTAGAAAAATTAGTAGGTATTTGTTAGCATAATAAACAAAATAGAAATGATATAATGAAATTTTATGCGTTCTTCTTTTAGTCCCGAGAGGTACTGTTGGCCCCTATTAAATGTATAAGAAATTTTTGTAAAAAACTGTTATTCAAAACATGTTGTTTAGATACGTATCTGGAACATGTGATGTCTTAAAAGTGAAAAAAATATTATTTGTTATGCGTCTGTAGGTTGTAGTACATGTGGTGTATAAATGGTTAAGGCTATGATTAGAATGATATGATATTGCCTTTTAAAGATAATGGTTCTTAAGAAACTATTACTCTCATCACTTGATGTTTGATGTGTTTTTATGTTGTAAGTGTTTTTATATATGTAAATATGTATTTTTAACAGCCCTGAAGAAGTCCTGTATCAGGACGAAACGTGTCGGCTGTGTTGTGTTTCTAACAAGAAAATGGAATAAAGAGATGATATCAAGGAACTCTCTCCCTCTTGTTGATTGGATTTGGACTATATAGTTGTTCCTACCGACCTGATTGATTTAGTGTGGTGCACCTGTGCTTCTGTTTGAAGTAGCTGAGTTTTGTCGGAGTGCGGAATACAACATTGACAAAAACACACAATGAGAAACAGTCAGTACACACCGACAAGCCAGGCATGCTGAGCTGGCATCTGTGACATCAGCGTTGCAATGCGACTACTCCTCATAACGTAGGCATCGTGCGCAGAACCAGGAAACCGGGCACACACATGTGTGGTTGACGTGTCAGCAAGACAGACCACCAGAGCATTGATCGAATGGTAGTGCTTCCTGTTCCAGTATGCCTGCTCATGTGCCTGTGGTGGTATCAGGGCAACATGTGTCCCATCAATAGATCCGATGACTTTCGGCATCCTCCCCAGTGTATAAAAGGCATCCTTTATTTCAGCGAGTTCAGCTGGGCTCGGGAACTTGATATACAGGTCGAGGAATTGCAACATCCCCTCCAAGACATCGCGTAGCACCCGACTAAACATCGTTTGCGACATCCCACAAGCAGTAGCCACAGTGTACTGGAAGGTACCAGTAGCAAAGAAGTGCAGGGCTGCCATCACCTTCACCTCTAGGGTCAGTGCTGTAGGGTATGTCCGGCCAGGTAGCAGATGTGGTGCCAACTGCGCAATCAGTGGCCTAGTGAAGCGGTACTGTCTGATGCAGTCGCGTTCCTGCATGGTTGCAAGGTCTGGGTACGGACGATGGACAGCTGGTGCCCTGCAGTACAGAGATGCACAAAGGAAGATTGTCAGTTCATCCACTCATGTGGCCATGACCACGATCACTATCACATGCTAGTTCATGACATTACACAATGTACTGAGGTGTGTGCTGTTGGCCATGGACACATATGTCACCTACAAGACCACCACCTCACATCTCAGTTCCACATGTCCACATGAGTCCCATGTAGTGCAATGGCCAATCATCTGGCTGTGTCACCCAACAAATGTGCTGCTGCAACGTTCCAAAAACACACCACAGTGACAATTGAGGCCTCATGTCTCCCAGGCATCACAGATCTTTGCCATGCAGAAACCCAGGCTCCCTGTATTGCAAAATCAACACAGCAATGGACATGGCGTAGCACGTACACACCACAAGGCAAGCTTAAATCCCACAGGTATTGGCCACTGTTGTTCCTGCCGGCCCTATATGTACGTCTCTTAGACACACATCCCATCAAGGTTGATGCATATACCACATGGATGTGGAGACTGTCACCCATTGGTAACATTTGATCAGACACACCTGAGACACAACATGCAAACAGACTGTGGGTGCACATCATTATTGTGGCTACAGGTCTCACTGTGACGTACATGCCATCACCCCCAGGACTCAGGGTGTATGTGACCTGTCCTAAACATATCCAACCTGACACTGTGTCCGTGACTCATGCCCATTACTGTCCAATTGCACATCACAGTGACAATGTGCACAACACACAAAGGATTCTGCCCCCATGTACACGTGCACAGCCTGGGAGTGGATGCACAAAGTGGCAGCCAAAAAAACTGATGTGGCCCCCGCAAACACCCAGGGAATGCAGCCTTACATGCCATGGGACACTGTGTGGCCAATGCTGTTGTGTGGTAGGTGTGCACAGGTGTCCCTGGCCGGTATATGTGTGTTGTATCCGTATAATAGTCACACTACTGAGGTCTGACACGGGTGACAATGTGTACGCATTGCACGGGTCATGTCCGAGCCGTGCGTACGCTTTGTCATAGAATGCAATGAGGTCCAATACGGGTGACAATGCGTACGCATTGCACGGGTCATGTCCGAGCCGTGCGTACGCTTTGTCATTGAATGCAATGAGGTCCGACGCGGGTGACAATGCGTACGCATTGCACGGGTCATGTCCGAGCCGTGCGTACGCTTTGTCATTGAATGCAATGAGGTCCGACGCGGGTGACAATGCGTACGCATTGCACGGGTCATGTCCGAGCCATGCGTACGCTTTGTCTTTGAATGCAATGAGGTCCGACGCGGGTGACAATGCGTACGCATTGCACGGTTCATGACCGAGCCGTGCGCACGCGTTGCCATTGACTGCAATGAGGTTTGACGCGGGTAACTATCATGCATACGCGTCGGACAGGCATGGTCCGAGAGAGGCGTACGTCTTGGCCATTGAATCGTATGGAGACGGGTGTATGTGTATATTCAAAATACGTGTTGTACAGTCAGTTGAACGAGCCGGGTGCACCCATTGGCTCAGGACTGTCATGGAGACGGATGCGGATTCAAAACTTGTACGAGTTGTGCACTGGAAATTCAGTTGGATGCCTACAACAATGTTGCAATTTCACGTGTTCCATGAAGGTGAAGATTTGAACGATACGGAAGGCGTGTACGAGTCGTACTTTTGAATGGATTGGCCAGATTCATAGAATGCAACCGTGTTGGACCTATCACTTGGGACACATGGCACAGAGTCTGCCTCTGCAGCACAGATATAAGGCTGGCTGGCCCCCAGGGAGCTCACTTTCCTGCACTACATGCTACTGGACCACATCCCTGCTACCACTGCTGCTGTCTATGCATCCTCTGGCTCCTGATATGGCACGTACTCTGGAGAGGGCCCCAGCCTTCACTGAGGAGGAGAACCAGGCCCTGCTGGACGGGCTCCTTCCAGAGTACAGAAAGCTCTATGGGACACCAGGGGAGCAGGTGAGTGTGCAGTCCACTGCCTTCCTAATTATGCATGTTGTCTGACTAGTAGTACTAGCAGTGTGTACACCAGTGGCAAGCATTCTCACTGACTACTTTCATCCCCCAATGTGTGTAGGTACATGTAATGAATAGTTTTCCTGCGGCTAAAGTGCATTAGTGCAAGCTTAAACTATCCAGGCATTGTTAACATGTCAGACATGCATGTGATTTTTCCTTACACATGGTTGCACTACCTGTGTAATTTATTTCCCTTTGTGATGATGACATGTATATCCAAATGTGTGCTGCACAAATCTTGGGCATGTGTGTTAATGTACTTTTGACTTTGTCCTCCTCACAGGTTGATGCCCACCAGAAGCAGGAGATCTGGCTGACCATCGCCCGGGCTGTTCGTTCTGTGGGCCTCTACAAGCTCCGGATCCGCAACTGCCAGAAGAGGTGGCAGGACCCGGAGGATAGCTAGAATCCAGCTGAAGCTGTCGGACCCTGACTCCATGCTCCATATCCTGGCGGTGGTCTTCCCGGACCTGGATAGGCAGCTGAAGGCCAAACAGCAGCAGGAAGGGGGTGAGTCCATGTCTGATCTGTGTACTATGTCTGACATGCAAATAGCAGTCTTTTGTCCTGGTCACACTTCCACATTACGTAGGTCTTGTAGTCCCAAACTCAGGTCCCTCATTTGTGTGATGCACCCTCCTCATCTGTTCCACAGGTGTGGCCCCTCCAGTCTGTTGCTTGTGTCACTACGGCACTGTGTCCCTGCAGTCAGCTATGCTGCAGGTACCGGTCAGCATCAGTTCCCGTGTATCTGTCGTGTGTTTCATGGGTGGGACAATTGTCTACACAATGCCTGAGATCTGACATGTGATCTGTGTGTGCCCTTGAGATGTGTACCAATTGCTGGTCTGACTCGCAACATGTGGCTGGGGTTTTCCAAACAAAACCAGGCAGCAGGGGACTCCAATTTTTGGGCCTCAGGAGTATGTATATCAAGTATGTCACACTTGCTTAGCCACCTGACTACTGTCGAGGGCCAAACACTGTTTCACTTAGTCCTGGCCAGTCATGCCCCCTCAAGGGCATTTAGAAACACTCTGTAATCCCACTCCTGTGTATGAAATTGCAGGTTGTGCTTAGTGACATGTGCCCTCAGGTGTCTGCCTCTGTGTCATTAGGGTGTGGCTTGTTGCTACATACAACTGGGGTGTCCATGATTCAGAGGGTCAGCATGACATCTGCGATGTGACTGTGAGAGACCTATGTGACATATAGGTGTGTGATCATCTGACAGCGCACAATAGTGTATGCAACTGTGCCCTTCATGCAGCTGGGTTACATGCATGGCAGACTGTGATGTGTTAATGTACAGGGATTTGTGTTTGCTGAGACTCATATGTATGATTTGCATGATGTGGGGTCTTCTGGGTCCTGGATATGTTGTTTGCATGGGATGTGCAAGTGCACCGGTTATCTGCAGAGTTAGCTTTACCCCTGAGCTAGGATTGTGATTCAGTGCATATTGTTGTTGTCTGGATGCCCTGCCCCTGTGACAGGAGACAGTGTTGACTGAATTTCAGGGCATCCCAATGCCATGGCATTTAACTTGCTATGAGTGAGCTTGCATTGTGTTCAAGTGTGCACCATGCACCCCATTGTGGCATTGCCCATCAGGACATGAGTACATCATAGTGTGTGTTGCTGGCATGCATCCCAAGCATGTGAAATGAGTCTCTGCCTATCCCTTCATCCGGACACCTATACTGAGTCAGTAGCAAGAGATGTGCTTTGTGTATAGTGACATACTCCTACATGTTCACCTGCATGTACAACTAATGTGTGGGTGGTGCATGTTGGCACATTGGGGTGTTAGCGTCCAACATGCAACGGACATATGTGTGACAGTCAAGGAGGGATATGTGTGCCATGGTTGATGTTGAGAATGACAATTGTCTTATCCTAAACAGTGTTGGCACTTTGAGCTGTGTTCAGCTGATGATGCCAGGGCTTGCCCTGTGATGTGATGTACTCACTGTGGTGTGTGCAGTCGGTGCAGGTGACTGATGTTGTTCTCTTACTTCCTATTCCTATCCAGATACATCCACGGCCACAGTAGGGGATAGCTCCATGGACCAGGAAGCCTTACAGGGACATAAGGAGAGGAGTCGGGTGGACCCAGTGGCACGGAAGGCGATTGGAGCCACACAACGGAGTCGTCAGCACCATCCCCCCAACTGAGG
Source organism: Triturus cristatus (assembly GCF_964204655.1). Lineage (NCBI taxonomy): Eukaryota > Metazoa > Chordata > Amphibia > Caudata > Salamandridae > Triturus > Triturus cristatus. Next base: position 1,472,799,424 of record NC_140590.1, read on the forward strand.
GCCACAGCAGCTCTGAGGATGACTCCCTTATGGAGGCGGGTGTCAGCAGCCACCAAACCCCAGCTAGTGAGGCTGTCCCTGCCACCGCCACCACCACCCCCTCCCATCGGCTCCCATCCCAGAGGTCCCTGTGGGCTCCCGTGTTTGTGAGCATGTCTCCTTTGTGCCAGGCACCGCACCCCCTGCCCCTGTGTCCCCTGCTGCCCTGAGTAAGGAGTCTGTGGACTTACTTTGACAGATCCATGTAGGGCAGATGTCGATGCTGAAGGTCCTCCATGCACACACAGGTCTGTTGACACAACTGGTGTCATTCATGGAGGGCATTTCCTCAGGCATGTCTGCCCTACAGAGGACCAATCAGTCCATGACCTCCTCCCTGACGGCAGCAGTGTCCCTCTTCCAACAGTCCCACACCCCTCCTACCTCTGCACCACCCACGATTCCTAGCACCCTACCTGTCCCAAGCACAGAAACCCCCAAACCAAGGTCTAGACGTGCACACAAGCAAGCGCAGGGGACTGATTCCACACTCACAGGGGCTGTTTTGCAGACACACACACCGTCATCCACAACCACTCCACAGTCCTCCAAGACCTCTCCCTCCCAGCCCCCTTCCCTTGCCTCACCTGCAACCCCATCCCCCCAGAAGCTCTTCCTCTGTGACATTGGCCTCTTCCCCACCGACCCTGCAGATCCTGATTACAAGGGGAAGAGGAAGTCCCCACACACAGAATGGAGTGCCCCTCACACCCGGACACCCTCCCCCAGGCGCAGTCAGACAGAGACCCCCACCCGCATGTCCCCCCGGCGCCAGAAGAGCAAGACCCCCCCGCTACCATGCAGCTCCAAGGCAAAATCTCCGTCCTCTATCCCCCAGGCCACCACTCCAGAGGTTTCCCCACCACTCCCTGTCCCGGGTTCCCCACCCACAGATACACCATACCCAAAATGCTAAGGCCATCCCCCCCTAGCACTTGCTCCTCCACACCTGGTCAGACAGTTAGTGCCACTGATGTGGGGACCGTGTCCCCCCCTGCCCTGCCAACCTCACCTGTCCCCCATTCCGCTCCCATGGATGTAGGCACTGCTATGGAGTCCGCGACCCCCCCGTCTGACTTGGGCACTGCAGTGGTGAGCCAATCCACTCCATCTGACCTGCCCACTGGAGTTGTGCCGGCACCCCCACCATCTGACTTGTGCCCCACAGTTGTGACAGCACCCACCACTTCAGTCAGCTCCACTACAGTTGCAAGTGTCTCACCTGCATCCCCCACATCTTCACTGCCTCCTTCTGCTGCACCCTGATCCTGTCCCTGCGGTGCCTGGCCTGCCCCAATGTATGCCCCTCCGAGGGGATGACCCCGGTCCTTAGCAGTGCAGGCAAGCAACGTGTGACAGTTGTCACTCTACTTCACTCTGTCAAGTTACCAAACACTCTTACCTGCAAGATGTCTCGTCTTACCTGTAAGGTGCTTGGCGCGGTTTCGCAGAGACGCTATAAGCCAACCTCCCAAGGACCCTTGTCTATAACCAAAGATTTTGTACTACTGTGGCTACAAAATAGAAACTAGGGAGGAGGGCCGGATTCGGACGCTGTTGAATTCCTGTTGTCAACCTGCGAGGCAACAAGAAATTCCGTAAGGGATTTTGTCCTGCTAGTTATATTTTCCCTAACATTACATGCAGGAGTGGTTTCTTTTTAAAAGAAGATAACTGCCCTACCTGCGATACTTCAGGGATGTTCCTAGCGTCCTGGATGATGTAGATAGATGAAGTCGTCACTACGCAGTCTCTTCAGTGAAGTCTTGTGGGTAGTGTCCGTCGAATGTAGTAGTTTAGTCTTCTGAATGAGAAAAAGATTTGTATATATTACTCTTTCAATTCTTATATTCATAAGACACTCAGCACTTAACCTATGATTATCATGAACCTTTTAACTTACACACCTTTATCCCACTTCGCTGTTCTTCTACTCCATCTCTCTAATAACCTATAAGTTACATACAAGATAAATATACACACAAAAACCTTCTTGGATTTAACAATGCTTGTTTTCTTTTCCGAGTTCTCAACTGTGCTTTAAAATGTCTTTTCGTATCACAAAAAGAATGTCCAAAAATTAGTCCTTCTTGCGCGCGCTTTCTACTGTTGCTATCTTGCGATGGGCGCCTTATGCATAGAAGAATTTAAAAGGTCACTTAGCTTTCTCTTTCTTTTTCAGGTACCGGCGAAGATGCATGAAGAAGATTGCTGAAGCGAAGAACAGGAATCCGGAACTCAGGTAAGTGGACTTGCTGTTAGCGCGACTGCAGACGGAAGGCCAAGCGCCTTCTGGAAGCTCGGGTGTGGCTTTTATAGGCTGCAACACCCGAACCGCACCCCAATGACTGCCACGTTGTACGCGTATAGCGCGAAGCAACGTGCAGTCAAATTGATGCATTTCTTGATGCGCTTGGTGGCGCGCGAGTCTTTTCGTCTTTTCCTAATGTGTGTAAGCTTGATGCGCTTGACAGTGTACGAGTCTATTCTAATGTGTGCAATCCTGCAATACAAATACAGAGCATAATATTCCCGCAAGAACATATACCTAAAACAATATATAAATACCTTATTCTGAACATTACACCAGACAGTGTTGGACAAGATACATATCTTAAAACATCATATGCATATCGTAGCTTTAATACATTATTCTGCACATTACTCTAGGCAGTGCTGGAAGCACGGGACAGGGGAGGGTTTTCTACGTGGGTAAAAGGTAATTAGTGCCTGCGCAGACATATGTCTGCGCGAGGACAAAGTGCATCTAAGGTCTTCTTAATAAATCAGACCGAGAAGCATGACACACTCCTTGGCATTTGGACATGGACTGGCCATTGGCCTTTTGTTTGCACAGACGTTTAACTTTTAAAATGCTGAATAAAGCTTTTTTCTTTCTCCCTGGGAACTAGATTTCGCTGTACATTATGTTGATGATGTTTAACATGCCCTTGCACCTGTGATGCTTTGTTTACAATGTTGAATTCTGATGTGTTGCTGTGAGGTGCTCCCTGTGGTCCATGAGATATGTATCCTATTCTGGTGGGTATCCATGTCATCCTTTACAGCTATCTGGGTGTGTCAGGATCTACTATTTGTGGACATCTCTCTGAGCATTTCATTTGCATGGTCACATCTGGGGCTTGCACCCCTGCACATATGATGTGCTTCACATTATCCAGTTTGTCACTTTCACATACTTTGTGCTCATCACCACTGGACCTACAGGTGTGGGCATCATTGTAATAGGAGCAACTGGGGCCTCTGTGCAACTTGGTAGACATATGTTTTAGGTATGTGCAGATGACTTAGGGGAGACTCACGTACCCAGGCTGTTGTGACCAGAGCCTTCATTGTGTGGTAACTGATGGCTGACTGACCAAGTGTTCTGCAGACATGAGTGGGACTTGCGGTGAATATGTTTGGCACAGCTGGGCTCCCACAGGAGTTGGGTCCCCTCAAGTAAGTGTGTTGTCCAGTGAAATGGCCTGGGCCCATGGGGTGTGTATGAGCATGTGTGTGTGTCCACATCCCTGTTCATACACAGACAGTGTTCCTTTGATATGTTCCTGTTGTTGATGCTTGCTGAGTGGTACTGGGTTCATCCCACTACTTTTCCAATGGGCTACCAGATGTGTGGGTGCATGACACACTACTGTTAATTGGTGTATCATCATTGGGATTTGTCAGTTCTGAGTGGTGATGATGTTGTTAGACACAGATGGGACACAGTCAGGGTTCCTCAAGGCACCTGCTTATTTGCTAAATCATGTAGTTGTCCTAGGTGGTAGTTTTCAGTGATTGAGACATTTGTATGTGTGTGTGACTGCTCCCACTTGTCGGGTTCATGGCTGCGATGCTGGCAGGTGTCAGCATGTGTGCCTTGTGGTTCTCCTTGGCATCTGCATTGTCCTGGGACTGTGGCAGGGATTCTGAAGGTTACCTGAGCTTTGAGGTAATGGCCATGTACCGCATACTGTGCAGTATGTCTGTCATTCCCCAGGGCTGTGAACTGTCCTTGTGTGATGTGTCTGTGCACCTTAGTTCCTCCCAACATTCCTGTGTTTGTCATGGGTGCATGTGCAATGTCACCTGTCCATGTGGGCTTCACAGATACACAGTGTTGCAGTTCAGGGTGTGTGGTGTTGAGGGTGGACTGATGTGAATGTTTGCATGGGTGGTCCCCTAGCTCCCGTTTGTCCATGGATGAGGGGCCATTCTGAGTGATTTGTGTTTGTGTATGTGTGATGTACGTTTGTGGCACAGGGCACATGTCTGGGTTTCCCAGTTTGTACGACATCTGCCTTTGTCATAACAGTGGAGGTGTCATGCATGCTTGTGTCACCCCAATGTCTGGTCACTGGGGGTAGTGGTGTTGTGTGTCAGTCTCTTGCTGTGTTAGTTGGTGTTCATTCCAGCTTGTGTCACGTGTCTGTTGTGCTCCCTCTCATCTCCCAATGCCTGATTGCCCACTGAGGGTGTCTCAATGATGGTTTACTTTTGTGTGGCACTGTGTCCACATCTGTGTCACTGTGGTTCAGCCCCCCTCATGTGTTGTGTAGTTGCCTGGGGATACTGTGACACACACACACACATGCTGTGTCAGATGTGCAGTGTGAGTTTGCCTGTTTGTGTTTGTGCATCTGCACCAGTGCATTGGTATTGCTGTTGTGGGCCTTTGTCTGGATGCTGTTTCTGTGATTTTGCATGCTGTCCCTGTGAGTCATATCACATCACTGAGCACATTCATCCTGGTTGTTAGGTGCCATTGCTGGCATGGCATGTGAGTTTGGGATCTGACACCTACAGTCTACACATGTTGTTTTGATTGGTGTATCTATTTTCGAGATGTGTGCATGCTTGGTGATGGCCACTTCTGCTGTTGTGTCATTGTACGCTGTATGCATTGTCAGCCCCCATGTGTGGTGCTTGTCTGCACATGGCCGAGAGTGTGTTATGTTTTCACAGCACTGTTGGCCTTACCACATCTCTGTGTGTATGGGACACAACCACTAGTTTGACCCAGAAGTGTTTGATGTGTTGGGAGCAGGGATCATACATGCTGTTTGTTATTTGCAGCTTTGACCATAATGACACTTACCTTTTGGTCACTGTGATGAGGGGGGGTTAGTCCCCATCACCACAATGCTCAACATCTGCTGCATTTTGGAAGCCCCCACTTAACTTCTGTTCTACACAGTGAGGGGGTGTTCTTTTTACATTGCCACAGTGCTATGGTGATGCTTGCCTTGTGTAGGTCGCACTCATGTGTTGGTCACACATGTGCTGTTACTTACATTGTATGCTCGTAGCCATGATCATTGTTGTGGGCATTTGTCACAGACTACACACTGTTGACATGATGTTAGGGGGGATGTATTTTGCGGACATACCTGATGTTGGAGTATGCTGGATGTGTTGTGCACCACCCATCCTATGGGTGGGGTGGTAGGGGTGATGGGCAACATCAGCCATATGGGTGGGGGTGGCAGGGGTGATGGGCAACATCAGCCCTATGGGTGGGGGTGGCAGTAGTGATGGGCAACAGGTCCCCTGTGAGTGTGGGTGGCAGGGGTGATGGGCAACATAAGCCAAATGGGTGGGGGTGGCAGGGGTGATGGGCAACATCAGCCATATGGGTGGGGGCGGCAGGGGTGATGGGCAACAGGTCCCCTGTGAGTGGGGGTGGCAGGGGTGATGGGCAACATCAGCCATATGGGTGGGGGTGGCAGGGATGATGGGCAACAGGTCCCCTGTGAGTGGGGGTGGCAGGGGTAATGGGCAACATCAGCCGGTCCCCTATGGGTGGGGGTGGCTGTAATGATGGGCAACATGAGCCCTATGGCTAGGGGTGGCAGTAGTGATGGACAACATGAGACCTATGGGTGGGGGTGGCAGGGGTGATGGGCAACATAAGCCCTATGGCTGGGGGTGGCTGTAGAGATGGGCAACATAAGCCCTATGGCTGGGGGTGGCAGTAGTGATGGGCAACAGGTCCCCTGTGAGTGGGGGTGGCAGGGGTGATGGGCAACATCAGCCATATCGGTGGGGGTGGCAGGGGTGATGGGCAACATCAGCCATATGGGTGGGGGTGGCAGGGGTGCTGAGCAACAGGTCCCCCTATGGCTGGGGGTGGCTGTAGGGATGGGCAACATAAGCCCTATGTCTGGGGGTGGCAGTAGTGATGGGCAACATGAAACCTATGGGTGGGGGTGGCAGGGGTGATGGGCAACATAAGCCCTATGGGTGGGGGTGACAGGGGTGATGGGCAACAGGTCCCCTGTAAGTGGGGGGGCAGGGGTGATGGGCAACATCAGCCATATGGGTGGGGGTGGCAGGGGTGCTGGGCAACAGGTCCCCTATAGGTGGGGGTGGCTGTAGTGATGGGCACCATAAGCCCTATGGCTGGGGTGGCAGTAGTGATGGGCAACATGAGACCTATGGGTGGGGGTGGCAGGGGTGATGGGCAACATAAGCCCTATGGGTGGGGGTGGCAGGGGTGATGGGCAACAGGTCCCCTGTGAGTGGGGGGGCAGGGGTGATGGGCAACATCAGCCATATGGGTGGGGGTGGCAGGGGTGATGGGCAACAGGTCCCCTATGGGTGGGGGTGGCTGTAGTGATGGGCAACATAAGCCCTATGGCTGGGGGTTTTAGTGGTGCTGGCCATGCAACCCCTATGGTGGGCTGTTGTTAGTGGCCAGGCTGTGGATCCCCTGTGTGTGTGTGCCATTTTGCGGGTACGCGTCGTTTGTTTATGTGGTAGGTGTCTGACTTACCGCCTGCGCCGTCCGCGTCCGTTCCTGAGCCGGTCATAGATGTAGAGTACTGGTATGACCTGCGCGATGGGATTCATGATGTGTTCATGTCGTACACGCTGCTTGTTGCTCCGTCTCGTACCCGCTGCAAGCTGGTCCGTCTCGTAGCCGTGTATTGAGTTGTGGCACGAATCGAAGCTGATATGCTTGTTTTCCGGATGCTGTGACGTGCCGTACGTGACGACCCGTCCGGTGCGTAGGATGTACGCATCGTACTTGTCATGCCGGAAACTGCTATGGATACTACTTCCGGGCGACCCGGTTCAGCGTTAGGAGTTACGGCTCGGACGGAGAATGAAGCTTGAATCACAGCCTACGTGTGGGTCGTGTTTTTGGCAGTTATGCGCATCGTACTTACTCTACAGGACGGACCGGCTCTGGGTACGTGTCGGTCTCACGGTAAGGCTACGGACAGCTGTCCGACCGGCTATCGGAATCGGCCCCTAAATGTCACTTTAAGAGTGGTGTTGGAAAAATTGGGTGAAGTAGGATTTACTCTCAATAAGGTGAAATGTACGTTTCTGACTGAACATATTGAGTACTTGGGTTATACTATCTCAGGAAGTGGAGTCAAACCAAACCGATTGTTGCTTGATTCAATCAAACTAGCACCAGCCCCCACAGAGAAAGATCAATTGTGGTCATTTTAGGGCTCATAGAATACTATGCTAAATTTGCTGAAAAATTTGCAGACAAAACTGAGAGTTTAAGAAGACTGTTACGCAAGGGTGAGAAGTTTGTTTGGGAAGAGGAGCAAAGTTGATGTTTCAATAATATCAAGAGAGAGATTTGTGAGGCTTGCATTTTATCATTATTTGATAATAAGCTAAAATCGATTTTGACTCTGGATGCAAGTGCCATTGTTCTGGGTGTTGTGTTATCACAAGTACGTGGTTGTAAAGAAAGACCGGTTGCTTTTGCTTCTCGGACGATCACACAATCAGAAGAGAATTACTCGGTTATCGAAAGGGTGGCTTTGGCTGCAGCTTGAGGCACTGAATACTTTCAAGTCTACTTGTGGGGCTCTTCATTTGTAATGCACACTAATCACAAACTTTGCTAAAGATTTTGTCTTCTGGGGGAGCAGGCAAAGGGTCTACTAGATTAGCCAGATTGGCAAGAAGGTTGCAGGAATACTCATATGTTGTTGAATTTGTGCAGGGGTGGAGGAATGTGCAAGCCGATTACCTATCAAGACTACCTTTGAATTGGAAAGATGTTGACAGGGTAGCTGGTAGGGATCAGGAAGCAGAGGATGCAGTGGCTTCGGTGCAAGATGCTGTACAGTGTGGGTACCTTGAAGGAGTGGGAGGAGGAAATTAAGTTGGATGGTGTCCTTAAGGAGGTGGAAGGTATCGTGCAGCGCGGACCACGAGAGAGAGTACATTGTCTCAGGCAGCACAAACACTTTTTTAACTTGTTGGATAAATTGATGATCAGTAGTACGAGTGTTCTGATTTGTGAGGAGATAGTTTTGTCCCTCCTGTTGGATTACGGCGAAGATTATTTGATTTGGTGCATGAAGGCTATTTGGGTCAGGGGTTAATGAGTTGGAGGATCAAAGAGGAATTTTGGTGGCCAGGTATTGAGGATCAAATTAAGACATGGGTGGAGGCATGTTGCATTTGCAAGGAAAGTGAGAAAAGGTTGAGAGTTGGTAGCATGAGTGATGGCAGACACATTGAAGATCCTGGGAAGCCATGGCACACCATTTGTTTGGATTTCATTGGATCTATGGTGGACCTATGGTGGACCTACCTGGTGAATTAAGATTTGCGCTGGTAGTGCTGGATGTGTATTCCAGGTGGATATGTGTCACATTTATGAGGGATGTCCCCACTAGGAGTACCATTGCAACATTAGAGAAGATTTTTAAAGAGGAGGGTGTTCCTGTCATTTTAATAACGGACAATGGGACTCAATTGACGTCACACAAGATGGTTTCTTCTCTAGAACAGTCCGGTGTAAAACATTCACACACCTCACTATATAACCCACAAGAAAATGGTATGGTGGAGAGAGTTAATTGTTTGGTGAAAGGAACTATACAACTAGCTGTGGTCAATCATTGTGATGTGTTGAAAATGGTGAGCGAGATGGTATGGGCGTATCGCAACTCTAGTCATAGTGTGACCGATAAGATTCCTTTTTTTGAAATGCAGGGGCGGATGCCTGGAAGCAAATTGGTACCTTTTTGGACGAAGGACAAAGGAGTGACAATATTGAGAGTAGAAGTAAAATCTCTATTTGTGTTGATGATTGGGGGAAAGTGAAATCGGGGCGGGTTGTAAAAGGACTCTCTAAGTTCAAGGGTTCCTTCCGTGTTGTTAGGGTAAGCACATTTTTTGTGGTTTTGGACAATGGAGAGAGGTGGAATTTCAGGAATGTAGCTCTGTACCAGAGAGGTGGTGATTGTGTAAGAAGGGCGGATGGAGAATGTTCTGGGGTGATGCACATGAGGGATCAGGAAATGGAAGGTCGTCGGGAGAGTGAAGTGAGTGTAGAGTCGCCCAGAGAAATGGATCAGGATAAATTGAGGAGTTTAAGGATTTGTAGACCATCCACTTATCTCAACGATTATGATAAATCATGAAGAGTGTTTCTTTTGGTGGTTCTTGCTTCCTTTGTTGTTCCTATTCATTTTCCCCTCATTTCTGTTTAGTTCTGGTTTGTATTTGGGGGGAAGGGGATATGTTATGATGTGAGTAGCATTGTATTTCCAGGGCATTTCCATATATTCTATGTTCTAGAGTGTGGGGCTGAAGGAATTCCAAGGTCAGCAGTTTACCCTGGGACATTGTGGAGGACTGATGCCAGTCTGTGTGCTTTGATTAAAGATTGACTTTTTGCCAATCACCATTCTGGTGTACGGCGAGTTATTCCCTCTCTACATGTAGCTAGCTTCTCCAACTAGAGTGGTGGGTTCTGCCTGGTTTGGGTATTTACCTTAGCCAACCAGAAACCACATTGCTAACATTCTATTAGTAAGGTAGCGTTTATAAAGAGATTGTGCTAATTTGTTTCTTCCTTGATCTTGGAGGGTCATGCAGAGGCTTCTGTCTCTGTGTGGGGAAGCCGGAATTTGTGATTGCACTATCAATCATAGTGTATTGTATGTGATTACTTAAAATCGTTACAATTTACAATATATAAAAAAAATATCTTGACATACACAAATGATCAAACCTCCAACTAAGTCACAACCCGATAACAAAAAGAACATTCAATTTTTAAGATCCGAACAACATTGATGATACGCATGAATTGTTAACTAATGTGCAAGTGCTAAGCCGCTGGCATGTGATGTTATAATTTGAATGATAGTTACGTTTCCTGGATAGATCTTCCAGGTGACAAAATACTGGAATATGGATTCAAAACAGAAACCATCTACGTTCACCGTTTTAAGGGAACTCGAGTGAATAAGTTTGTCAAAAGATGTTAAGTTAACTAATCCTATTGAAGAAAATGTGCCTGGAAAAAGTGCAAAGCTTTACATTAAAATTTAAAACAATTTTCAAAAATTCTACTGTTCAAATTGTCCCATGATAGGTTAGGCATTTAGTCCGCTTGTTATATGGGCTTGTGAGGTACTGCACTGATTGAACTGAACCCAAGCCGGCATTGTTCATACTTTTTTATTTTCCTCTAGATCGGCTTGCCATAAAAGTTTCCTTACTTCTGCCAAATATTTTACACCCCGGCAGGACAAGATTATAGAAGACCCTTCCATCCAGCGTATCACGGCTTGCCTGCAGGTGCGAATGTTCAATTAATTAAAAATGGGTTTTAAAAGCAGTCTCCTCAAATCCTTGAATGCAGGACATGCACATAGCAGGTGAGTTAATGTTTCATTAAAAAAGCCACATAATCCGCAGTGCGCTGCTTGTTGATTACTTTTCCAAGATGGCTGTAGGTCTTTCAAATCATGCATACCCAACCGGTAATCTATAAAGCTCTTTTTTAACTCAATGCTGAAATGGGCTACTTAGTAAGCTGGAGGCTTTATAGCTGTGTAAGAGTTTATCACAGTCCACCCATGTCGGCGTTTGGAAATTGATTTTTTATTTTCCAAAAAAGATTTCTTCTTTGCGGCATCATTAACAGATTTACTGAAGTTTGCCCGGTCTGCCGTGCTGTCCCATGCTATTTGTATTTCAAGCTCAGCCAAAGATCCCCATGAATTAGGTGTTTCTTGATCCATCTGGTTTTTAATTTCTTTCCAGCATAGACTATTCAATGAGCCAGGCTCGTATGAACGAAATGTATGACATAGCTTCACAAAGCCGTTCATGCCCTGGAATTTCTGATTCTGGAGGCCGAATTCCAGCTGAACCTGAGCTGGGGAGGCAGACTTTGGTAGGTTGAAAACGGCCTTGTAAACCTTCGTCTGGAGCTTGTTTGACAGTTCAGCCTCCTTATCGCACCAGATAACTAGGCCAAATGACAGTGTGGGAAGAATTTGAGCTGCCATCACTTTAAGAGGTGGTTATTGTTCGGGCAGACCACTTTTTTGTACAGTAATCTATATGAGAAGATTAACGATTGCGCTTTTTCTTTTAGATACATTTTGTGTTCCTTGTATGTTGAACCCCGCCCCAATTTTATGCTGAGGTATTTGTAGGACGCTTGCTCTTCTACTGATGCCCCTTTTACGAGCCATTTGAACTTTGTGTTTTTTAGGGTCCACTAGGCGAACAACCTTGGTTTTCTCTTTGTTTAGTTCCAGGTTTTCCTGGTCCAAATAAGTTGCTAAGTTGTTTATCGCTCTTTGTAATCCAATGGGGGTTTGGCTCAACACCACAATGTCATCTGCGTACTGGTGATTGCACTAATTTTTGTCAACAAGATCATATGGATTGTATGACAGGTCACGGTTGGATTAACCAAGCATTAACCATTCTTCTGAGATATAAGTGATTCTCAGTGGCTCTGATCTTTGCAGGAAGGGAATTGCATAGCTTGGTAGTTTGCATGGACAAAATATAACCACCAATAATTTTCTTCCTGTAGGCAGAAACCAATCTATGCATTGCCAGCCTGGAACGTAAGTTCCTTGGTTGAGTGAAATTGGTGATTTTTGATTCAAGGAAATAATGGAGTAATCTCTGTTGGCCAGGTAGGCCGAGACTACTCCATCTGCCAAATTTAGAAATAACTGCCACGCCGGCAGCCATTTCTATAACATTGGCAGGAGCCTCCTTCAACTTGACAGAGCCCTGCACCAAACTGTTTTCTTTTTTTAGTCACAAAGAAAATTCTGAAGCTGGATTTTCTTTTTGAAACTAAAAAAGAAAATACTCTTCTCGTCATGGGTGTCTTCTCCCATTGCAAGGGGAGTATATAGCAGTTTTCACTGCCCTTTATGACTGGGATGTCGTAGGGGCTAAATCATGGCGGAGAGGGAGTAGTCTCCACCGTCGTTAAACTTAAGATCAACCCGCAAAAAAAATTGTCAGGCAGACTGAAAGTCTTGGCTGTATGTATCCTCAAGTGCTGTTGCCACAGAGAATACATAGCTCAAAACAATTAATCAGGCCCTTGCTCTTTTGCTGTTTATTGCTCTGTCAGTGAAGAGTACTAGCTTGAGGGAGTATTTTCTTGCAGTTGGAAGCCAGTTGGAAGCCAGTGTAGAACCTTCTGGGCTGGAGAGGTCCAGGTTGATAAATTTACATTTATAAATAGCTTTGATGCCTGGATTCTTTTCAAAATTCTCATGATTAAGGGTGGAATGCTACAGTATAGATTGTTAGCATAAACAGGTTTAGAAAGGACGAGTGATGTTGTTGCTTGTGCTTATTGAGGAAATCATAGCTGTGGAAAGATGCATCCAAGTATTTTAAAGCAGAAAATTGATTGAGGCAACTTGTCCAATGGAGCATCCATGGAAAGTGTAGAGTCAAAAATGCCAAGATTTTGTACATCTTTTGATTTGGCCAGAAAGAGGATTATTACTTTTCCATTCACTGCAGTTTCACTATTTCAGTTTTTGAAGCTTTTAGCTTTAGGTGATGCAAAATCATCCATTGATTTAGGGCTGCAAGATATTTATTCAGCTTTGATTTTCCTATGTCCTTTGGTTTTCCAATCTGAGAATTGTCTGTATATCATTCATATAGTCATAGCGGTTGAATTCAAAACTGCTGATGAGTTCTAGTAGTTGTTTCTTGTGTATGTTGAAAAGTAGAGGTGAGATGATAGATCTTTGTGGAACTCCTTCTTTTATGCAATTCAGATTTGATGAAAATGGGAAAATATGAATCAGATAGTTCAATTTGTCTATATAAGAGGAAATCCAACTAAGAGTGATGCAGTTTATACCAACCTATTTGAGTGTAGGAGTTATGGTTTTGCAGTGTACAAAAGCTGCTGGAAGGTCCAGAAGTAGTAATGTAGTTACACCATTTCTGTTGAATGCATATTTAGGTCATCCTAAATTTCAACAAGCCCTGATGTGGTCCCTCTGCCTGACCACAATCCTTTTTGCCAGTCTGACAGTTGGTGCTTTTCTTTTATGAATTCTGAGATCTAGCTAAATGTCACTCTCTATACGTTTGCCAAGGAAATGGTCATCGCTGATTGGCCTGTACTTGGGTCTTGTGGATTCCTGTTGTTCTTCTTGAGTAATGCATGTATATATACTTTCTTCAATACTGGTAGGAAAATTCCTGTGCTTAAGGAGTTATTAATAATATTCTGACGTGGATAGTTTCAGATATGGATAGAAGAATTTTGAGTACGTTTCCTAAACAGAACTTGGCAAACAGAAAGAAGCATATTAGAGCACCTGTCTGGGAGGAACTAACACGGGCTAGCACCCTAGAAGATCGCAAACTATTTTGGAAGGTAATTAACAACAGCTATTTTAAGGGCTAGAATGAGTCATCGTGGAGGTTCATGTAGCAGAAGAAGCATAGGTAAACTACTTTTCAGTTATATACAAAGCACGACCACCAAAAGGACTCGATTATGCGGTACTTCATAGTATACAAACCGCAAAATAGTACTACTTTGAAACACCCCCTTGAACACGTGACCCTGTATGAAGTGGAAAAAGCACTGGATGAAAGTAGCAAAGGAAAGGCCCCCAGTCCGGATGGCACACCCCTGGACCTGTACAAAGAACAGCCAGATTGATGGGCTCCTCTGCTTACAAATGTCTTTAATGCTTCTAAAGCTTTAGGACCACCCAGTTCTTGGAAAACTTCAATTATTGTTCCGATTGTCAAGGAGGGGGACAAGTCTTTACTGTCAGGCTCACCTAAGGACTCCGCGAGGGCAGGAGGCAGGGGTCAGAGGAATAGTTCCCAACTTCCCTTCACCACTGGTCCACCCAACTAGGTCAAAGCGGTGCCAGTGGATAAGGGGAAGAGGGGAGACAAGGGAAGGAGAAGAAGAGACAGGGCAGGTCGAGCACACGTCCAACACCACAGCAGCTCCACCAGGATCCGGAAGAATTCCTGTAGACAGAAGGCTCAATCAACAGCAGAACAAACTAGGAGGAAACAACATACATCTCTAATAGTTTGCAAAAATGTTCTACCTAAGTTCTCCCCTCTTCCACTTGTGTCCACATTGTATGTAAAGGTACAACATAAACAATATTCCTAAATAAAGAAAGAAAAGTTAAAAACTAGTAAAAAATACTTCCTAGTGGTGTACAATGTGGGAAAGTAGTAGCATATCTCACCCCCAATACTTGTGAGGAACAGGCTTATACTTGGTGGCCAAATAGAAGTATTTTGATAACAGATTGTTAACAGCACAATCTTCTAAATAGGTAAAATTCAGTAGATTGCCACCTAATTCAATGCGTCTGATCTGTGTCGTGTTCCCAAAGAAATAGAGGCGACTGTCCACCTCAATTACTATCGAACACTGTGTTGCGCCAATGTATACTCCTTGCCTCAGGAGCCGCAATGGTCGTTATGGGGAACATACATATTACATCAAACAATGAGATTCCAAATCATATGCAAAACACTTGTTCGTGCCAAACAATAAAATGCCAAAATCATATACAAACATTTGTTCCAAAATATAAGGAAAATGCAGATGCCCAAGGCTTGTTAGGGAACGAGTCCTTATTTAAATAGGCGAAGGGAGCAAGCAAGGAAGGGGAGGGCGTGGCTGCCAATCGAGCGCTAGCACGTTACCGCCAAACCCAGAGGTTTTGATACGTGAATGTCAATGAAGCAGGGACAAAAGAAGATCCTCGAACTGCCTTCAAAGGCCCGAAGTGCGGGAGCAGCTGAAGGACCTCCGTAGCTCTGAAGGGGAAAACAAAATCCTCCGTATGCGACGCTGCAACGCTGGAGACCGGGCCCGTAGCTCCGAAGGGGAAACAAAATCCTCCGTACGGGACGCTACAACGCTGGAGACCGGGACCCGGAAGACACTTATAGCAACCCGGAAGTGCTCAGCGAGAAGGTAACAACTAGAACGCAAAGTGTCTGCATCCCCGACGCCTTGCGTTTTAAGACGACGCTGACTCTGCCTTCGCCTTCCCCGGTGAGACATTGTTCGTTTGGACGCAGCCGTGACATTTTCCACAAAATTACCACCCAATATCTTTACTGGATGCTACTGCCAAAGTCATGGGCGCATTCTACTTAATAGAGTGGAAGAATGGGCAGTAGAAAATAATACCCTGGCTTATATACAATAGAGTTTAAAAAAAGGCTTGAGTACTGTTCACCAGTGCTTAAATCTAAACACGATTATTGGGAAATATAAAGCGGCGAGGAAGGGGTCACTGTTTTTCTCCTTCATGGATCTTTCCGCAGCTTTTGATTGCGTTTCTCACTCGAAGCAGTGGAAAACCATGGAGGAAATGGGGATCGAGTCGGGGATCATAACTTTCATAAGGAAACATTATGCGGATGCTTAGGCTCAGGTCCGTTTTGGCAGGAGAGGTGAGGGCTCAGGTAGTTTTAATATCACTAGGGGGGTTAGGCAGGGCTGTGTTTTAATCCAGTTTTTATTCTCCCTTTACATAAATTGGGTAGAATCCCGCCTAACTCCATCCACTAGAGATACAGTAATGATTGGCTCCCGTCCACTCCAGGTTTTTTATATGCAGATGATGCTGTATTAACTAGAACCGGACGGGGCATGCAAGCACTCATAAACGATTATGTTATGTTTATGGCGGACCTGGACTTAAGAGTCAATAGCTCCAAAATGTACATAATGATTACGGGGCCAAGCAAAGATCAAACCCACTTTTTTGCAGAAGGGCAAAAACTCACTGAAACCTCTATGTTTTGTTATTTGGGGATACTTTTTGATAACAAGAATCTGTGGACCCAAATGACAGTTAACAGATGTGCGCAAATGGAGAAGGCCGTAACAGGGTTACGTTCATTTACAAAAAAATGTGGTTTTAAAGCAGTGATGGAACTTCTTAATATATACTTAAGCAAGGTAGTGGCAGTGGCCTCATATTGTGTAGGGTTATGGGGAATGGCCAGTACGCAAAACATGCAAAGAATTGAGGACTCATTTTTTAAGTCCATTCTTTCTCTTCCCCCCAGTACATTGAATTATGTAGCCCATGCGGAACTGGGCATGCCATTTATTTCCGACAGACTTAAGTTAGCCCCCACAATGCTTTGGCACTCGATTTGGTCACATGAGAACACAGGCTTAAACAAATTGATACTTAACGATGCCATGAATTTAAATTACGCAATGAAAATCCAATGGCTGGGATACATTAAAACCACATGTGAGCTGATAGGTTTACCAAAACTCTTTCTTGATCCAGAAACTAGTAAATCGATAGGGAAAGACCAGCTGAAACAATGTCTTCAGTACAAGCTATTAGAAAAGAGAGAACTGGTGGAGGGGATTAAACCATCTGTATTGACTTATAATACTTTGATCCCCCAAGACGGTCTGAAATCATACTTGACAGTGGTTTGACATTACCAATAGAGATTTATTTTAACCCAATTCAGGGTAAGTAAACTCCCTTTGATGTTAGGTTTCCCAGATAATTAACAACTATGCCCATGTGATAAAATGTCCTCAATAACTATTTTATACATCATATTTTTTTGTACATTTTCGTTTTATGTAATACCAGGGAAGAAATACATTTTATCTATTTTTAAAACCCTTAATTTTTGACAATGCAGGCCAGCTCTTTTATTCTTATTACAACTACATACTCCACTTGTATACTGTACAATCTCTTCTTATTTGTGGCAAGTGTGGTAAATAAGGAAAAGTATGCGGGGATCATAATGTGGGAAAACCCATTGTAAAGATTACATCTGGCCTATATAAGGTATTATATATATGAAATGTGTTTAAGAAGTGTGATAACATATTAGAAATATGAAATGTGTTTTAATAGATTTGATGACGTGTTTTTAATAAGTGTTTTATCTTATTGTGTGTAATTTTATGTAACTGAAAAGTAACAAATAAAGTTAAATGATTGATTGATTGAGTACCTTTCCTACTTTTCACAAACTCAGACTGTAAGTTACTACTAAAATAAAGTAATAAACACCTTCCCCTAGAAAAACATGGCGGTGGAAACTTAAAATAAAACCCATAGAAAATAATGTTAAATTAAATTATTTAAAATAGTTGCAAATCTGAATAAATATCAAATAATGAAAAACATATATATATATATTATATATGTATATAAATATAAATATAGTACTTATGTATTATTTAATTCTATAATATTTTAATATCCTAGTTATAAAAATATAACCATTTTTTAACATAATTAAAACATGAAAAAAGCAGTTTTTTGCTGTGTGGCACAGTGGCCAAAGCGGCTGTCTCCGGAGTTCAGGGCTCGCAGAATGATCCCTGGCGCTGGCAGCACTCAGCTCAGCATCATGTTACTCTAGACAATAGCTCACTTAATCTCCCCGATGGCCCACAGTGCCTTGAAACCCGTGTGGGTGATATGTTTGCGATTTACAAATAGGAATTATTTATAATCAATTTGATGCACTAATTTAAATAATTATTAAAGCACATAATTTTTTTGTAGGTGGGAATTTATTTCTTAATTTGAAGTTCTGAAAAAGAATTTTGTATATTTCCATTTTTAAAGCTTTAATTCAAAATTGATATACTAGTGCTATAGCATTTTCTATATTGTTATATATTTAAAGTAAATAAATAAGTTTCATTTACACTTATATTCAACATAAAAGCAGTTCTAATATTTATTTTTGAGTGAAAGAAACTTTTTAAAAAAAATATTTTTCCTATATTTTAACACACAAAGATCTATGTCCTGGCTGCTGTGTCTCCATAAGGTATAGGGATTTTTTTATTTTTTATTTAACTCGTCTTCCGATGATGGTGTTTTTAGTGATGATTACAGAGTCATATTTGTATGTGTGTGTGTATGTAGGTGAATATATATATATATATATATATTCACTGAAAAAACCATAGGTTTCACACACGTTATAGTTAGGAATTAGCATTTAAAAAACCTTGCAAATTCACTGAAAAAACCATAGGTTTCACACGTTATAGTTAGCGGAAATTTTACTGATAAAAAAACAATGAAATTCCCCCATTATAGTTAGTGCAGGCAACTATAACTCACGCGACCGCAATCCTCTGCTGATGCTAATACTGTATTTAGACACTTATTTGCCCATGTCTTCTTCCATACATTTTTAGCTATACATATATTACAAATATTTTTTTTTCATAAAGACACATATGTCATCAGCAGAAGATTGCGGTCGCGTGAGTTATAGTTGCCTGCACTAACTATAACGGGGGAATTTCATTGTTTTTTTATCAGTAAAATTTCCGCTAACTATAACGTGTGAAACCTATGGTTTTTTCAGTGAATTTGCAAGGTTTTTTAAATGCTAATTCCTAACTATAACGTGTGTGAAACCTATGGTTTTTTCAGTGAATTTGTACGGTTTTTTAAATGCTAAGTTACTTTACGCCATTCGTGGCGTGCGCGCCCACTTAACGCAGTTCGTTCCGTGCGCGCACGGTGCGCTTCGCGCACCGCGCGCCCACTTTACGCAGTTAGTGCCGTGCACGCACGGTGGGCACGTGGTGCGCTACGCGCACCGCGTGCCCACGTTACGCTAGATGGGCCATGTACGCACGATGCGCTTCGCGCACCGTGCGCACATGGAGGACATATGATGCACTTCGTTTTGAAAGGTAATATTTTAATTTTTCGTATATTTTATAAGCCATGCACAAATGGTCCCTTCGGGCACCATTTGCACACGGGGTGGGGAGAGTGTGGATAATTTTTTTTTTTATTATTTTTTTTTTAAATATTTTAGTTTATCTCAGCTCTAATAAGCCCTGCACAATTGGTGCACTGCGGGCACCAATTGCACACGGGGTGGAGAGAGTGTGGATAATTTATTTTTTTTATACATTTTTTACCGTACGCGTACGGTAAGCGTAATCGGCGAAATTACCGAAAAAATAAAAATTCCGTTTTTGGCCTTGGGGGATCTTTGGGGACTCCCTCAACATGGCTATGTGTGTGGAAGCTGTCTAAACAGCCCCTTTACATGTTTTTGGGCTTTATATTTTAGAAATCACTCTCAGTGCGAGAGAGAAAATGGCGGCCGCCGCTTCCTGGTTTCGGCCGATTCGAATGTTTACTAAGATCTAAGAGCCAATCAGAATCGCGCTCGCGCACGCCACCGTACGCGTACGGTAAGCGTACCGTAAGCGCACCGTAAGCTGGCTCAGATATATATATTGATTTAAAGGCTATTTTCTCAGAATCTACTGAACAGATTTACACCAAACCTACAAAAGGCACTTCCTTGACCTGAGGACTACCTCTCTGCCAAATTTCTAGTAATTCTGTTCAGCCGTTCGGGCTGTAGCCCTGTCTAAAGGTCCTATGGAAAAATGCATGGGAAAAACGCGTTTTGGGACCCCCCTTTTATCTCAGCCCCCGCTTGACGAATCCCCCCGAGACTTTCAGGGAAGAAGCGGAGCGTAGCACCCCACCTATTTTGAAAATTTCGCGAGGATTCGTCGACCGGCGCCAAAGTTATTCAAAATAGAATGTTGCGGATTTCCTATGGAAACGTGGTCCTAACTATAACTACCTACTGGCGACCGCCAGTAGGTAATATATTATATATATATATATAGTTTTGCAATGTGATCAATAATGACGACGTGCTCTGACAGACACCGTCGCGTTTCGACCAACATTGTCTTTATCATGGATAATAATAATATTAATAATAATAATAAAGACTGTGTTAGTCGAAACACGTTGGTGTCTGTCTGAAGACCTAATTAAAATATCTTTACAATTTGGAAATACTGCAGTACAGCATTTTCGTTTTGTTGAAAATATGTATTTAAAGATATATTTATACATGAACAAGCATGACTCTGCATGATATATTGCTTGACACATATATATATATATATTACCTATCAGCGGGCGCCACTAGGTAGGTAGTTATATTTAGGTCCGCTTTTCCATAAAAAGAGCGTTTTCTGGTTTGCTAATAACTAAGGCCCCGTTTGATGAATCGTCACAAAATAGTCCCAAAATGCAAAATCCCCATGCATTTTCCACAGATCCAGAAAAGTGGTCTGCTTGTGAGGGGGGGCTCAGAAGCGCAGGGGCGTAGCTAGAGCTTGTGCCGCCCGGGGCTATCCCTCAGATTGCCGCCACTGGGTGGGGGGGATAAGGGGAGGAGGGTGCTGGGGAAAAAGGACCGAGAGACACGTAGTATCGCCGCTAATAATTTATTTATTTATTTGCTGGTTTGTATAGCGCTGGAATCGACTCCTGGTGGAGTATCTCTGCGCTTTTGGAGCCGGTCGAAACAGAGGTGAGAAAGAATGGGGCTAGATCTCATTTCGGAACAGTACAGTTTTCAGGTGTCTCCTGAAAGTGAGGTGTTCTTTACACTGTCTCAAAGACAGAGGGAGTTTGTTCCATAATGTGGGTCCTGTAATTGATAGTGCTTTGCTCCCATGTCTGGCTTTTTTTGCTTGGGGGATCACTAAGAGAGGATTGTTGCTGGACCTGAGCGATCGAGTTGGAATATAGGGAACAAATTTGTTTAGAAGGTAGGCGGGCCCTTGTCCATTTAGACATTTATGAATCAGACAACATATTTAAAATTTAGTTCTCTACTGGATTGAGAGCCAGTGCAGTTGCTCAAGGAGGGGCTTAGAAGCAGTTCTCGGGGGGACGTTGAGGACAAGGCGAGCTGCCGTGTTCTGAATGACCTGAAGCTTGGCCAATACGCCTTCGTTGGCAAAAAGCAACAGGCCATTACAATAGTCAATCCGACTTAAAACCAAAGCCTGAACAAGAGTTCTCCTAAAGGAGTCAGGTAGTAGAGGGAAAACTTTACGTAACAGGCTAATGGTATGGAAGCATATTCCTGAAATATAGTTAACATGCTGTTTGAGTGACAAATCTTGATCCAATCGGATCCCTAAATTCTTCACGACCTGTTTGGGTTTGGGAACTGTTCCCAGGTCGTGTGGCCACCAATCAGTTACCTTGATCATGCAAGTTACATGCACATACATGACACGGTCCAAGGCTACACAGTTGAATACACTGGTGACCGGCAGTACAAAGGAGAACACACAGACTGCCACCCTGCAGGATATCAGGAAGGGCCTAAAACCATGGTTATTCGATTAAAGTCCCTCATCAGCAGCACCGTCCCCACCCTCCAGCACCTAGATACCCTTACAGGTGATAAGTAGCGCTATGCAAATCCTGTTTGTTTGATTGATTGAGACCCGATTTCCACACATCGTTTTTGCGCTATATTAGTTTTATCTGTAAAACTGTATGTCTTTGCAAGTTAAGTGACCCCTTCAATGGAGATTGTGCTGACTGTACCTTGGGGCACATGGCCTCTGTTTATAACTTCCCTCAGCTCACTCCTTGTACTTGCCAGCCCTTATCACTGACCTACTCCTGCCCAGCAGCTTCAGCTGACACCACGCGCCGGTGGATTTGAGAGTGGACTCTCATCCAACCCTCTAGCTTACTATTTTTCTCCTTCTTTTTGTGCATACAGTGGAAAGTTTAACATGTTGCTTTGTACACATTTTTACCGATTTGATTATTCAAAACTCCAACCGAATTAATTTCTGTGCCTTGGTATTTCCTCTATCAGGTCATTTAAATCTGCCATCATGCCCTGGGAAGCTGCAGCAAAAGAACAACTGTGCTGCGAATTACATTGCGAAAAACTCCACTCTTTGCTAATAGCGGGAAACTGCAAACAATGTTAAAGAATCTGTGGGGAAGGAGGTATTACATGCTTTGCAATACAAGGAAGAAAATGCCCTGATGTGTGACTCAAACTAGACACGGGACACCATGAGATGTCTAACAGCATGGGGTTTCCACAGTGCCAACCTGCACTCTAAACACTTCCTGGCAGCTCTCCCCTCTTCTAATGTTTTCCTTTCCCCTTCTATCCTTGTCATCTTTTTTCGAACTGTAAGCTCTTTCTTGCGCTACACCACCCCCATTTCAGCTTTTCCTGGCTCTTTATATCTCCTTCATTCTCTTCTGTACCGCTTTCACTGTACTGTAATACCTTTGGACCTGGGCGAAATTGAAATTATGCTGGAAAAATCTATATCATTTTGGAAATTTCGCCTTAACCTTGCTATGTAAAATTTCCAAACTTGGACCATGTCGTGTAATCGTCATAAAATTATAGCACAGGGGTACAGGAACAATGCAAACAACCACAACATGGGCAGCTATAGTTTGTAGTAATCAGTTTTTTTTGCACTTTTTTAAAATGCAAAATACGTTGTTGCATCAAAAATTGAGGCTAGGATGCATTTTGCGCTCAAATATAGCACTAAATGATGGGTTTGCATTTCGCAAAATGATACATAATTTTCTGGAATGTTCCTGATATTTTGCGAATTACACAAAAGCAAATTAGGTACATTTTGCACACCCCTAAAATAGTTTCCTTTCACCTCCTTTTCTTAATGTTTCCTTGTTCTTAGTTCGTCTCTTCCCTTTGCTACTCCGATCTCTAATCTCCTGACCATGCGTGCAGGGAAGGATGGGACAGACCTACCGTTTCTGAACTCCCAGAATTTACTACTGTTTCGTTTATCTTTTTCTCATTCGTTCCTCCCCCTCCTCCAACGCTGTTTACTGCCTCTCCCTCTCCTTGGTTTCCTTTCCCCTCTCTCTTTCGTTTCTCCTGGTACACTGTGCCTCTGGTTTCCTTTCTCAGTCTCTCCTGCTTCGCGCCGCGCCCCCTCCCTGTCTACCTGCCCCCAATCTGCGGAAAATCCCCGATCCCTGCATCTCTGATTGGACACACAGAGTGAGTACAGAGGGTAAGTAGTGCATTCACATTCAGAACACACAGGCCCCATCTGTACTGTATTAACTGTATCTTCCTGTACATATAAAATCCCAATAAATCTTTTCTGACATTAAAGAGAACACACAGGCTCTTCTTAAGAATATCATGTAAGCAGTAGAAGGTGTTTACTTCTGCAGAAGGGACATCAGTGGTCCTCAAATCTGATAAGGGCATCTTTTTTCTTTGTCGCTCTAGAAACATATATCACAATAGTGTCCAACATATAGGAAGGCTTCTAGGAGTGATACAGTGACACTTTCTATGCAATTACAGTACACTACAAACTCCCATTCTCATTGCTTCGGTCCTCTCACACTCTTCGTGAGCTACCCCCTCCCGCACATAATAGCACAGCCAATGCCCCCCCACCACTCTCTCACCATTACATCTGCACTTCCGTGCCCCTCCCCGAAAGTCTAGCAGTAATAGGTCCATAGAAGATTCTGTTGCTACCTGAATCAATGCAAACTCATACCTGCCAACTGACACGGTGCCACCGTGTATGACACGATTTCGATTTCCTACACACGGTCACCCTGTGAGGAGCCAAAATCACACAGTGGCAGGGAAGACGAGCACACTAAAGTAAACAGTGGATTTCCAGCTCCTTCCCGGAGGCGTGAGAAGCCGGCTGCGGGTAGGTAAGCGCGCGCTGACATCATGCAAGGCTGGCACAGTCTCACTTACTTGGAGGCAGCCCCCATCACTAACTGTAACCAGGACTATACCCAGAGGGAAGACTCACGAGCTGAACATGCGGGACCCTGCACCACAACAGCTGAAACAAACGCAACTCTATTATTAAAAGAAAAAAATGTTTCCTACCTTACAACGCGAACCAACTGAAAACTTTGGGAAAGGGAGGCCCCTGCACTTCGAGGAAATCCAAGCCGAAAGTGTGTGGCAACTCTATGCTACACCACCCTGCTGCCGTGGCTGCCCTGAAGGTGTCGAGGTTAGGGAGGGAGGGAGGACAATCAAACTCCCGGCTCCCGCCGGTGGCACGGACAGCTCTTGGGGGGTAGGTCCATTAGCAGGAAATAAAATTAAAAAAACACGTAACCGTGCCTGCCTCACGCTGAGTACGATGAGTGCAACATTGTCGGAGTCTGTTCACGTGACCTGATAGACTGGCGCCAGCGTTCGGGTCCCACTCTAGCAGAGGGCGTCAATTTGATACTAAATGCCCAGCTGTGATCCTCGGCGTATAGTGTCCCAGGCGGCCGCCAAAAGGTGTCAGTGGCATAATAGGGAGTGGGTGGGGTGGCAGGCCCACTGAGGGCAGGCCCCACAGGTGTCACTTACTGTCTCTGATACATGCCAACATATCAGAAGAGCAAAGTGGGAGTTTAAAAAAAAAAAATCGGGAGAATGGGGCCTTGAATCAGGTTACTGTCATGTATGGGCTTTGGAAGTGTGCTGCTGCAGGATCGGGCATTTGAAACACAAATGCACGTTTTTTTCTTACCTTTCAGAAGCATGGAGCGTAATGGCAGGCAGAGAGAGGGTGATACAAGTGCTGTGCACTCACTGGCCTGACAGGTTGCTGGCATTGCATACACCACCGCCCCCACCCCCCCTGTGTGTCAGGCCCGGGCTGACTCGCTGAGACAGCTTCCTGTGAACACACACAGCCGCCCCCAGTACTTCACAGGTCTTTAAAAGACCTTTCGCTGGTTAATGAGGCTTTGTTGGTTTTTCACCCCTTCTAGATCCCCTGCATTGCCACTCTGACTATTGCTGGAAGAATTAGCACGTTACACGATACAAGCCCTGTCAGCTGAAACCCCGAGGAATCTTGCTTGCAGGAATCGGGAGGCGGGAGACTAGCCTTAACATCGGTAGTCTCCCGCCTGAATCGGGAGGGTGTCTGTTCTTGATCTGGTGACGTCTGGCCTGGGCCGTAGTCTGATTGACTGGTGGCCCGTTGCGGAGGCCTTTATAATTTATTTGGGGACTCGGGACACTGACTGACACTACTGTAAAGTGTCAGACAGTGAGTGTCCCCACTCCCCAAATAAATTATAAAGGCCGCCGCGACGGGCCACCACCAGTGACTGCCGCCGCCCCAAAAATAGTGCCGCCTGGGGCGGTCGGCCCCCCCCTGCCCCCCCTAGCTACGCCACTGCAGAAGCGACTTCTTGTTGGTGATGAACCCCAAGCTCTCCAACAGATGAAGTGTCGTTTACAGTTGTTGCGACATTGTGACCAGACACTGATCCATTAGAAGGAGATTGTCTAGATAGAAAATCAGGCGATAACCCTGGGCCCTGAGATTTTCTATGACTGGTTTCAAAATCTTGGTGGAACAGCAAGGGGCTGAAGACAGTCCGAACAATAAAGTTGTTAACCTAATCTCACCACCTGAATTCGAGGTATTTGCGAAGAGTGAATCGTTAAGTACGCGTCCTTGAGATCTAAATGGACCATCCAGTCGTCTGATCTCAGAAGATCGCGCAAAAGGTGTATACCCTCCATATTGAATTGGCGTTACACCAGCCATCCATTGAACTCCATGAGGTTGATCACAGGGCTCTAGCCCTCATCCCACTTCTCCACCAGAAAAGGTTGCTGAGAAACCCACGCGGTTGAAAGTAAGTAAGGGAAATTGCCTCCTTCTGGACCAGGTCCACCATCTCCTGATCTATCAAGGTGGCCTGGTCTTCTGAAAAAACGAGTGGACGCAAAATCTAGACTCGAGAACAATAAAATTCTATTTGGAAACGTTGTATAGTTTGCAGAACCCATGCATCGGAGGTAAGAGTCTCCCAATTGTGCAAAAACAGAGCCAACGACCTTCTACTTTTAGTTGGGAGCAACGGATAACACTCACCTTTTTGGGCAGACTGGAACTGTCCCCTGGAGGTGCCTCTATGGTTGCAGCCTCCGTAGCCTCTCCTGGTGGGGAAGAATTCCCCGGAGCAGGACTGTTCCTGTCCTTTATGGAAGACTTGAGCCCAGGGAGGGCCTTGTGTGTAGAAACAGCCAGCCATGCACCCTCTCCCACGGCCGGCTCCACAAAGATCTGAGGGTGGAAAATGTTCTGAACTGATGCTTGTGCCTTATCGCGAGAAGTAAATGTGGCAACAAACTTGCCTAACTCTTTGAAGAAAGCCTACCCGAAAAGCCCTCCTTGTGCCCCTGCGCCTACCTTAGTCGAGACCAAATCCCCTAATTTGGGATCCACCTTTATTAACAAGGAGCTACGTCTTTCTGCTGATAGGGCACAATTAGCGTTCCCCAGGAAAAGGGATGCGTTGTGCGCCCAACCAGATAGAGACTCTGGGGAAAATGCTGTACCGAAAGCCTTAACCTCTTCCGCCCGCGCAGCTCCAAGATTTTTGTGTGGGGAACCTATGACATCCAACAATTTGCCCTGACAGGACTTCCATGATCTGTTGATACCTTTTTTGGGGTCTCAAATATACTTCTAGAGGAATGTAGCCATCCTAGTATCTATCTCAGGAATAAGGGCCACCTTGCCGGCTAGGGAGGGGCACAGCTCTAAAGTGTGCATGCACTTCCTTCTCTATGTTTCTGCAGTCGGCCTACCACATAATTGCCTACCTTCACCGATGGGAACCAATCGGCCAAACGTAGATGTACTAAATCGTCAGGGTCAGCATGTCGGAAGTATCTTCCATCTGGACGGCTGAGGGTGTGTCATATGAAAGGTCTGGCGAGGGGTTCCAGGACCTCGTGGGGCCTGCCTTATCGTTAGAATACCCATGGGAATCCTCGTCCTGCCCCATGGCAGTGAATGGGAAGGAGGCAGCTAAAGCGGCGCGCCAAAGGCATCTTCGCGTCATCTTCAGAAGGGTCAGAGTGCACGAGGAAAGCCTTCTTCAATCTATCGAAGGCACAGAGGTCTATGGTTGGGTCCACTTTGTGCTTTTGGGGTCGCAGCAGGAGATGCTGGGAATCTTGCAGAGCGCCAAAGGTGTTAGATTGAGCTCGGGACTGGTTTAAGGGCCCTGCATAAAAATGTGCCAGTAACATCAAGCACCTTACAAAGGGCCCCATGGCAGCTGCCACCACCATGTGAAAGCAGGCATCTACTGCCTCGCAGAATGCGTCATCCAAGGGAAGGAAAGTAATGGAGGCTTCCTCTTGGCATTCCTGCATGGTAAATGTATGGCAACACGGGACACCCAAGGAGTCAAATAGAGTTGAGGTGCAGTTCAGGGGAACCAGGCAGACGTTATCACGCAGGGCGCTCTAGGATCTTAGGTCCTGATTTAGGGCAGCCCTGGGGGCTAACCTTTGTCACTGGGTGATATCAGAATCAGATTACAATGTAGTGTGCAAATAAGCACTGTGGGGGGGGGGGGGGTCTATGCCCCCGAGCTATAACTCCCTCCAACTCAAACAGGGATGTGAATGACTGCCGCCTGGTCCCAGACACACAAGGACAATGAACGTGAATGTGCCGACAGAGAATTCCTTAGTTCAATATACAGACCCTGCTCACCCGGGTGTCAGCTCTCACGAGCTAGTGTACAAACCCCAGCAGGGTGTCAAGGGCTTCCGGGGTGGTACAGGGAGGCAAAGGGCTCTACGGGAAGTCTGCTCCTTTACATCACTGAATATAGAATGAGCACGGCCCCCGTTCTGCAATGAGACGCGGCGTGCATGGCGGGCGAAATGCCTCACCACACTCACGCGGCCCCTAATGGAGATTTAACGCAAGCTGCGGAAGGAGCAATGATGCATCCTTCCGTGGCGGGGATCTAAATTGGGGACAAACAGCCCACTAATACCGAAGCTTAAAGTCAACATGAGTAGTATGAAAAGGTACTTAGATCTGCTGGAAGCAGGAAAGAAATAGGAGGTTGACTAGGACGCAGTTGGAAAAATTGACTTGACCTTTGCCTTGATTGGCTGAACTTTGTTTTGAAGTCCTTTCATGGTGTTTGATGGGAAATGTTAATAATAAGGTAGTTTAAAGTTGAATGCAGCTGGAATATATAAAGGAAGAAAGTTTTGAGCATAATCCTCGCCTCCGGTCCTGACATAGAATTAAAATTATCTTTAAATATCTGTGTGTCTTCATCATCATTATATTTCATAGTCGAACTAAGGTAATTTGAGGGCAGTAAAATGGTCAAATATCTAATTCAGTATAAATGTTGACAAGGAAAATAGTTTAGAGAGCAGTGAATGTATAATAGAATTTGTTACATGTGTAATGGAAATTCCACTGCTATCTCGAACTCCATGGAAAACCGAACCAGTTAGGAAGAGAGCAGTATAAAGGCGGGCAAAGGAGGGCTAAAGGCAGGTGAAACAGCTGGACAGATGTGGGCTTAAGGTGGGCCGAGGCATGTAGAAGGAAACCCCAGTGGAGAAGTCAAAGCTGGAGGATATCCTGAAGTCATCTGCATGAATAAGAGGACATGCCTACCAATGCGCATCTCGTCACGACGCGTTATCAGCCTCCATAGAAAGTATACAGACGCAACGCTTACGAGAAACAGCTCAAAGTGGCAGTTGACTCATCACAGAGAGGTTCCTGAAGGGAAGGTCTGTCAGAATGGCATGTGAGGCGTTGGACTGGACTATGACCAGGGGTGAAAGTTAAACAAGTAAGAAACTAGTAATAAGACATCCTATAATAATATTGTCAAAAATTACCATTCGAGAAGTAAGAAAAATTAGGTACTTATCTTGACTGCGAGCAGCAAGAAAAGAGAACTTGTTGCTCCCAGTCAAGAGGTTTAAAGACTTGCTGGATTATGACTGGTTAATGTCTTTACAACATCATACTGTAGTTCTTTGTATGATGGGATATGTAGTTTATCTTGGCTGCTATTTGATTAAATGCGAGAAAAAAAGCATAAAAGGAGCCTCCTGTCTTGTAATAAAATTGACATTTCCTAGAACCCTGCGTGCGCCCATAATGCCATTGCAAGATTGCCACCCGCTATGTTTAATTTATTTAATGCAATCATATGTCCGTCATGTTTAGGTGTCAGCATGTTTTCCTTTTTACTTCTTTTATTCTTATAATTTATTTTGCATATGTTGTTGAATTTGTGCATAGGCTTCATTGTGGTTGCGTGAGTGAACATAAGAATGAGTTAGTGTGTAGATAAATGGATGTATGAATGACAGAATGCATGCATAATTACTTTCGAGTATGAGTGAAAAATACATGCAATGACACCCGACTCAGGTGGGAGACTACTGATTTTTAAAGCCAAAAATTGGCATTATTTTAGCTGTCTCCTACCTAAAAGTATCTCTTTTTCAATGTTCGTCAATGGAAAAAAATATTTCCCTTGATTTTTTTCCAATATCTCCCAGACACACAAGGACAATGAACGTGAACGTGCTGACAGAGAATTCCTTAGTTCAATATACAGACCCTGCTCACCCGGGTGTCAGCCACTTTAATCACTGCTCTCACGAGATAGTGTACAGACCCCAGCAGGTTGTCAAGGGCTTCCGAGGTGGTACAGGGAGGCAAAGGGCTCTACGGGAAGTCTGCTCCTCTACATCACTGAATATAGAATGAGCACGGCCCCCGTTCTGCAATGAGACGCGGCGCGCATGGCGGGCGAAATGACTCACCACACTCACGCGGCCCCGTAATGGAGATTTAACGCAAGCTGCGGAAGGAGCAATGATGCATCCTCCCGTTCTAAATTGGGGACAAACAGCCCACTAACACCAAAGCTTAAAGTCAACATGAGTAGTATGAAAAGGTACTTAGATCTGCTGGAAGCAGGAAAGAAATAGGAGGTTGACTAGGACGCAGTTGGAAAAATTGACTTGACCTTTGCCTTGATTGGCTGAACTTTGTTTTGAAGTCCTTTCATGGTGTTTGATGGGAAATGTTAATAATAAGGTAGTTTAAAGTTGAATGCAGCTGGAATATATAAAGGAAGAAAGTTTTGAGCATAATCCTCGCCTCCGGTCCTGACATAGAATTAAAATTATCTTTAAATATCTGTGTGTCTTCATCATCATTATATTTCATAGTCGAACTAAGGTAATTTGAGGGCAGTAAAATGGTCAAATATCTAATTCAGTATAAATGTTGACAAGGAAAATAGTTTAGAGAGCAGTGAATGTATAATAGAATTTGTTACATGTGTAATGGAAATTCCACTGCTATCTCGAACTCCATGGAAAACCGAACCAGTTAGGAAGAGAGCAGTATAAAGGCGGGCAAAGGAGGGCTAAAGGCAGGTGAAACAGCTGGACAGATGTGGGCTTAAGGTGGGCCGAGGCATGTAGAAGGAAACCCCAGTGGAGAAGTCAAAGCTGGAGGATATCCTGAAGTCATCTGCATGAATAAGAGGACATGCCTACCAATGCGCATCTCGTCACGACGCGTTATCAGCCTCCATAGAAAGTATACAGACGCAACGCTTACGAGAAACAGCTCAAAGTGGCAGTTGACTCATCACAGAGAGGTTCCTGAAGGGAAGGTCTGTCAGAATGGCATGTGAGGCGTTGGACTGGACTATGACCAGGGGTGAAAGTTAAACAAGTAAGAAACTAGTAATAAGACATCCTATAATAATATTGTCAAAAATTACCATTCGAGAAGTAAGAAAAATTAGGTACTTATCTTGACTGCGAGCAGCAAGAAAAGAGAACTTGTTGCTCCCAGTCAAGAGGTTTAAAGACTTGCTGGATTATGACTGGTTAATGTCTTTACAACATCATACTGTAGTTCTTTGTATGATGGGATATGTAGTTTATCTTGGCTGCTATTTGATTAAATGCGAGAAAAAAAGCATAAAAGGAGCCTCCTGTCTTGTAATAAAATTGACATTTCCTAGAACCCTGCGTGCGCCCATAATGCCATTGCAAGATTGCCACCCGCTATGTTTAATTTATTTAATGCAATCATATGTCCGTCATGTTTAGGTGTCAGCATGTTTTCCTTTTTACTTCTTTTATTCTTATAATTTATTTTGCATATGTTGTTGAATTTGTGCATAGGCTTCATTGTGGTTGCGTGAGTGAACATAAGAATGAGTTAGTGTGTAGATAAATGGATGTATGAATGACAGAATGCATGCATAATTACTTTCGAGTATGAGTGAAAAATACATGCAATGACACCCGACTCAGGTGGGAGACTACTGATTTTTAAAGCCAAAAATTGGCATTATTTTAGCTGTCTCCTACCTAAAAGTATCTCTTTTTCAATGTTCGTCAATGGAAAAAAATATTTCCCTTGATTTTTTTCCAATATCTCCCAGACACACAAGGACAATGAACGTGAACGTGCTGACAGAGAATTCCTTAGTTCAATATACAGACCCTGCTCACCCGGGTGTCAGCCACTTTAATCACTGCTCTCACGAGATAGTGTACAGACCCCAGCAGGTTGTCAAGGGCTTCCGAGGTGGTACAGGGAGGCAAAGGGCTCTACGGGAAGTCTGCTCCTCTACATCACTGAATATAGAATGAGCACGGCCCCCGTTCTGCAATGAGACGCGGCGCGCATGGCGGGCGAAATGACTCACCACACTCACGCGGCCCCGTAATGGAGATTTAACGCAAGCTGCGGAAGGAGCAATGATGCATCCTCCCGTTCTAAATTGGGGACAAACAGCCCACTAACACCAAAGCTTAAAGTCAACATGAGTAGTATGAAAAGGTACTTAGATCTGCTGGAAGCAGGAAAGAAATAGGAGGTTGACTAGGACGCAGTTGGAAAAATTGACTTGACCTTTGCCTTGATTGGCTGAACTTTGTTTTGAAGTCCTTTCATGGTGTTTGATGGGAAATAATAATAATAAGGTAGTTTAAAGTTGAATGCAGCTGGAATAAATAAAGGAAGAAAGTTTTGAGCATAATCCTCGCCTCCGGTCCTGACATAGAATTAAAATTGTCTTTAAATATCTGTGTGTCTTCATCATCATTATATTTCATAGTCGGACTTAGGTAATTTGAGGGCAGTAAAATGGTCAAATATCTAATTCAGTAAAAATGTTGACAAGGAAAATAGTTTAGAGAGAAGTAAATGTATATTAGAATTTGGTTACATGTGTAATGGAAATTCCACTGCTATCTTGAACTCCATGGAAAACCGAACCAGTTAGGAAGAGAGCAGTATAAAGGCGGGCCAAGGAGGGCTAAAGGCAGGTGAAACAGCTGGATAGATGTGGGCTTAAGGTGGGCCGAGGCATGTAGAAGGCAGCCCCAGTGGAGAAGTCAAAGCTGGAGGATATCCTGAAGTCATCGGCATGAATAAGAGGACATGCCTACCAATGCGCATCTCGTCACAACGCGTTATCAGCCTCCATAGAAAGTATACAGACGCAACGCTTACGAGAAACAGCTCAAAGTGGCAGTTGATTCATCACAGAGAGGTTCCTGAAGGGAAGGTCTCTCAGAATGGCATGTGAGGCGTTGGACTGGACTATGACCAGGGGTGAAAGTTAAACAAGTAAGAAACTAGTCATAAGACATCCTATAATAATATTGTCAAAAATTACCCTTCGAGAAGTAAGAAAAATTAGGTACTTATCTTGACTGGGAGCAACAAGAAAAGAGAACTTGTTGCTCCCAGTCAAGAGGTTTAAAGACTTGCTGGATTATGACTGGTTAATGTCTTTACGACATCATACTGTAGTTCTTTGTATGATGGGATATGTAGTTTATCTTGGCTGCTATTTGATTAAATGCTAGAAAAAAAAGCATAAAAGGAGCCTCCTGTCTTGTAATAAAATTGACATTTCCTAGAACCCTGCGTGCGCCCATAATGCCATTGCAAGATTGCCACCCGCTATGTTTAATTTATTTAATGCAACCATATGTCCGTCATGTTTAGGTGTCAACATGTTTTCATTTTTACTTATTTTATTCTTATAATTTATTTTGCATATGTTGTTGAGTTTGTGCATAGGCTTTATTGTGGTTGAGTGAGTGAACATAAGAACGAGTTAGTGTGTAGATAAATGGATGTATGAGTGACAAAATGCATGCATAATTACTTTGGAGTATGAGTGAAAAACACATGCAATGACACCCGACTCAGGTGGGAGACTACTGATTTTTAAAGCCGAAAATTGGCATTATTTTAGCTGTCTCCTACCTAAAAGTACCTCTTTTTCAATGTTCGTCAATAGAAAAAATTATTTCCCATGATTTTTTTCCACTATCTCCCTCTTTTCTGTTTCCAAATGTGAGCATGTATGCTGAAGAGGATCTTTCATTTATAAGCTAGACCTATTGACTTTGCCAATATTTGTCCAGATTGCAAAGTGCTCATTCACACCGGAAAAAAAACAAAAAACATACAAATGCATCACCACAGTTATATCAAATGTTTGTTACAGTGTGTATGCAAAATAAAGGGGCATCTTATGGATATGCAAACTGATCACATTAGACCAGATGTCTTCAAGCTGGGGAGTGGGCTCCCCCGGAGAGGGGGAGGGGAGGGTGGAACGAGGCTCTGGCCAAGAGAAACATAACCCTTTTTTTAAGTGATAAATGAGATGCAGTAAGCCACTTTGTAACGGGCCTTCACTAACTTCTTTTATCATTTACACCCTGACTGGGAATGTGTATAAAAGGGGTAATAGAACTGCAATTTTTTAATATGTTTAGAACTATTTTAACATTGCCGCTTTTAACAGAATAATTGTGAATAATTGAGGGGGGGTGTTAATACAGGGGGCACAACATTAATAAGTTTGAAGACCACCGCATTAGGCTATCGGGGAAGTGGCCATCGGCTCCCTCCTCTAGTTTTGAAACTGCGGGTTTCTAAGAGAGAACAGAAAATAGAGAAACAACAGAATGGCTCAATAATTCAAAATTAGTGAACCTACGTGACAAGAATTTTCAATTCTATTAAGGACAAGGAGGCGAGGATTATGCTTTCTCATTTCTTTATTAGAAATGCTCAGCAGCCAATAAAAACACAGTAGATAAGAGAAAAAACTACAATACCCATAAACACCAGGGTATCACGTGTCCAACCATAGAGACCATAGTATAAAAGGTCATGTAGAAAGTATCACATCCTCTTTCTTTGTTGAGGAAAAACAGTTCAATTAAAACAGGAAGTCCAAGAACAACGTTGAATATCAGGAATAAAAAAGACCATCAGCAACAGCAGAAGTCTATATTGAAGAACACAGGACTCGACGGCCGCAGGACCTCGGAAACAGAAGAGCATCGAAAGCAGGATAAACCAGATGGAACAGCAACACCGTTACTTCGGGTCAGAACCTAAAAAGATACAGACTGCCGTAATACACATCCAATATATATAGTATAAAAGCACAATAGGGGGGGGTTAGAGAAATAATGAATTATACTAAACATAATGCATATGCAAAAAGCAACAGTATAAATGCATAATATGTACAGAAAACAATAACAACGGGTGGGATAATCCTCGCCTCCTTGTCCATAATAGAATTGAAAATTCTTGTCACGTATGTTCGCAAATTTTGAATTCTATGTCAGGAAGGAGGTTCCGATTATGCTTGTTCAAAGCTTATCAACCACCACTGAAGCAATATGATCAATTGGCTTGTAATAAAAGGTTTTAAACACAGAATCAGAAGACCAATCTGCGGCCTTCATGATGTCAAACAAAGTAACACCCATCGAGAATGCCTTAGAAGCCATAGCCGCACGTGCCGAATGAGCACCAAAAATGGAAACATCAATGCCAGCTTCAGACATGAGCCATCTAACCCAGCGAGCCAATGTAGCTGAGGTAACAGGGCGAAAAGGCTTCTGCAAAGCAATCAGCAGTTGACCCTGCATATCTGAACGGAAAGGAGCAGTACATACCTCATAATCCTTGACGCATTGGACAACGCAAAGGTTGGGATGGTTAGGAAAAGAAGGATAGGTAATCGAGGAAGTATTTGTTTTGGTACGTTTGGCAAGACGAAAAGTGACACCCTCAGGTGTAAAACTGCGACCTGCCAAGTCCAAAGCACGAACATCAGACACCCGTTTGCAAGAAACCAGGCATAACAACATGGTCAGTTTGGCTGATAGTTGTTTACGGGAAAGCAAAGAATTGGAAGGCCAGGCTCAAAACAATGGATACATCCCATAAAGACACGTATTTATGACATGGGGGAGTCGCCAGACGGATACCCTTAAGCAATTTAGTAATCAAAGGGTGTTCACCCACGGGTTTACCATCAATAGGAACATGGCCTGCCGAAATGGCGGAACAGAAATTATTAACCGTCCGATAAGCCAAACCGGAGGAAGCAAGAGACGCTAAAAAGTTAATGATCAGAGATACATCCGCTGCAGCGGGATCAGTTTCCCGTTGAACACACCAAGCACACCATCGTTTCCAGGAGCCTGAGTAGCGTTTATGAGTGTTGGGTGCCCAAGATCCACTGATAAACTTGAAAGCGTCTCGTGAAAGGCCTGGGACCATCCAACGAGAGATTCCACTTCTGGGGAAGAAGGAGCGGCACTGCACAACACATTTTCAGGAGAACTGGGAACCAAGCTTGAGCCCTCCACAGAGGAGCAATCAGAATCAGTTCCGACTGATAACGCTTTGTGCAAGCCAGGACTCTGGGAATCATCATGAACGGGGGAAAGGCGTAGCACAGAAGGGGAGGCCAGGTCTGTAGAAATGCATCCGTGGCCAGGGCTTCCGGATCCGGCCTCCAGCTGAAGAACCGGGGAAGCTGAGTGTGGAGGCGAGAAGCAAACAGGTCGATGTGACACTGGCCCCAAAACCGACGAAGAGAACGGAATATGCGAGGGTGAAGCCTCCAATCGCTGAAGTCCCGAAGGTGACGCGAATTCCAGTCCGCAATCTGATTGTTGCGACCAGGAAGGATCTGATTGTTGCGACCGGGAAGGTATTCGGCAATAACAGTGATCTTCTTTTGTAGACAAAAATGGCAAAAGTCTTTGGCGAACTCCGCCAATATCTTGGATTTCGTGCCGCCCAACTTGTTGATATAATGAACCGTGGACACATTGTCCATGCGGAGAAGAATGCAACAGTTGGAGCGAAGGGGAGTGAAACAACGGATCGCAAAGGATCCCACCAGGAGTTCCAGGCAATTTATGTGGAGTCAACTCATGAGGAGACCACCGACCCCCCGTCGATATTGGACTGCACCGGGCTCCCCAGCCCCACAGGCTGGCATCGGATTCTATCACCATCTCCAGAGAAGAGCCGGACAGGGCTCGCCCATTCCAGGCTTCCATGTGGTCTAACCACCATTGCATCTCCCACCTCGCTTCCTCTGAGAAAGGAAGTTGATCGGAATAGCGAAGGCCGTTCTGGAGATGACGGATCTTCAATCGTTGAAGCACCTGGTAATGCAGAGGGCCCGGAAAAGTCGCCTGAATCGAAGACGCCAATAGTCCGACGACACGTGCTATAGATCTCAACGATACAGTCTGTTTGGAGATAATCGAAGTCAACTCCCTCTTGATGTAGCGAATCTTCTGATTGGGTAAGGGAAGCTGACAGGTCAGAGAATTGACCTGGAAACCTAGAAAGTCTATCACTTGAGATGGGATGAAAACAGATTTCTGAGGATTCACCAGAAATCCCAGAGATTGTAACAGGTCGATCGACCATTCCAGATGTGAAATCATCTTGTGTGGACAATCTGCCATGATCAGAATGTCGTCCAAGTATATAATCATGCGGACACCCCGAGCACTCAAGCATTCCACGACAGGCTTGAGAAGCTTCGTGAAGCACCAAGGAGCTGACGAGAGGCCGAACGGGAGAACTTTGTATTCGAACCAGTTCCCCTGCCATTGGAACTGAAGAAACCGATGATGGGGGCTGAAGATTGGAATCGACAAATACGCATCTTTGAGATCTAGGCGAACCATCCAATCCCCTTCCCGGAGAAGATCTCGCAACAGATGGATCCCTTCCAGTTTGAAATGGCGGAAAACTACCCCTCCGTTGAACTCCTTTAGATTGAGAACCAAACGGGATCCGCCCCCTCGTTTCTGAACCAGAAACACTGTGCTCACAAAACCTCTTGGATGACGGGAAGTCTGAAGGATTGCCCCTTTTGCGAGAAGGGAATCTATTTCTGCTGAAATGAACTCCTGATCCTGAAGGGAGAAAAACAACGGGGTTGGAGGGAGGAGTTGAGGCTGGGGCTGGTAAAACTCTATCTTGTAACCCTAAACCGTTTCCAGCACCCAAGCATCATTGGAGATTAGATGCCAATTGTGGAGAAAAAATTGGATCCAGCCCCCCAAAACCACCTCGGAAGCTGGAATTAACCTCACTTGAAGTGTTGGAGTCCTGATGACCTCCTTGGTGTCCTCCGAATCGACCTTTCTTAAACTGTCCTCTCCCTTTGCGAGAGGGATAGAAGTTGGAATGGGTGGAGAATCCGGAGTCCTGACCACCCCCTCTGTGGGACTGGAATTCTCTCTGGGAATTCTGGTGAGAGCCACGGCCGAACGAGCGCCCCCTATGTCGTCCGGCCTTTGCAAAAACCGGCCGAAACGCTCGCCGCAGCGAGTCCTGAGCCTTGTCAAGACCACTGCAGGTGGCCACAAAGTGCGTAAGCTCCTTCAGGAACGGCTGACCAAATAACTGTCCTTGAGCCAAGGGGTCGGACTCGGAAGATGAGAGCTCCGCCAGCTTTGGATCGAGTTTGAGCAGAATGGAACGGCGTCATTCACAAGAAATTGCGCAGTTGGCATTGCCCAACTGGCAAATAGCCATCTGGGACCACTCAATGAGCTCATCAGGATCAACAAGGGCTGAAGACTCCTTGGCGAGAACACCAAGATCCAGGATTTTAGTAAGCGGGCCCAATTAGTCCAACACTTTGTCTTGGCAGGCACGCCAGGACCTGTCAAGACCCTTCTTTGGGTCTTTGGCGTACTTTTTGAGATAAGTGACCATTGTAGGATCCACTTCTGGGGTGTCGGCCAAATGGTCAGCCAAATCAGGGCGTGGACACTCGGATCTCAGGCGGGCCCTGACATCCTTTTCAAAAGGCTGGCGAATATGAGCTTGGACATATTCTGCCACTGCAGGAGATGGTAACCAAGAAGAAGAGTTGGGATGAAAAATATCAGAGGGTTCAAAAGTAAGTATAGGGGGATGTGAGGGAGCGTCCACGAAGTGGTCCTTATGAGCCTTTTTTCGTGGTGGAGGGTCAAGCTCAGAGGAAGAGGAGGAATGAGTGTCATCAGCATCCGTATCAGGGAAGGCGGAAAACGAAGTCCCAGCCATCGCCTTAGGAGTGGACTTGTCTGACAAACTTTTAGCCAACTTTCGAAAATCAGATTTGTGTGGATTCACAGGAGATTTAGAGGCTGCACGAGCAGCCGGCAACCAGCCCTGTTGTTGAGCATAAAGAGACAAATGACGTTTTAAGGGGTTAATGGCCCGAACAAGTGCCTTATTAACCGACTGTTGTACTCCCTGATCCAAAGCCTCAACCAAATCGTGCTCCAGAGAGCCCGAGGCATCATCGTCAAAGTAAGAGTCATCTTCATAATAATAATCCTCCATTATGACACAGAAGTGTAGCAAGGTATAATGCCCACAGAGATGACAAATATCAATAATGGCCAAAGGCACAATGCAGGGGGAGTGAAAACCCCCACAGCAAGCCAAAAGTGCAGGTAGAAACCTGAACACAGTGCAAAATAAAACGTGGAGGGAGGGCTTGCTGTCAAAGAAAAAGCTGGCACTCTAGGCAAAGCCTATGAAGAATTATACAGCCCAAAAATTTTATATAGCAAATGGGCGTATTTGGGGCTCAAAACACAGTCTGTGGGCAATGGGCGCTAAATGCGACCTTCCTCTGACGAAAAATCGTCCGTTTTCGAGAAAATATGGCCGCCGCGCATGTGCTGTAACGGCCGCCCGGTTTTAAATAGAAGCGGAGTGCTCGCAGGCAAAGCGCGAGCCTCCAAGACCCTGTCTCCCTCTCCACTTAAATGATAAAAGGCGCGGGCGCAACGCGCCCGGCTCAGGGAGGTGGCAAAAACCTCACGCTCCCCGCAAACTAAGGAAAGCGGCGAGCGGAAGAGCCGGGAAATACGAGATGGGAACCATGGAAACCGAAAATAACACCAGCGCGGCAACGCGCGTATGTGAAGCGCCCGAGGGCATTTAACAGGCATAAATGCAAAGTCAGAACAAATGCAACATATCCAGTAATAAATAAAGAAAATTCACTTTTAACTGGCTGCGGAGCAGCAAAGAAAGAGAATGTGATACTTTCTACATGACCTTTTATACTATGGTCTCTATGGTTGGTCACGTGATACCCTGGTGTTTATGGGTATTGTAGTTTTTTCTCTTATCTACTGTGTTTTTATTGGCTGCTGAGCATTTCTAATAAAGAAATGAGAAAGCATAATCATCGCCTACTGTCCTGACATAGAATTCTGCATGGCCCAAGCTACAACATCGTGCGTCTCCGTACTCAGCGTCTCTTTGATATAAACGATATGCCTTATATTGGTTATGTTGGAATACTATCATTTGAGTCCTCTTTCTTTGTTCATGCCTACGGTTATCCAGAGCTGTCATTCTTAACACTTGTTCTATAGTCCGTCGTCTCTCCACTTGTATCCAAGGCTGTTGCTAGGATGCTTCGCGCCTAGTGCTGTTGATGCCGAAAAGCTAGCATCGTTTCCCCGCGTTTGTCTAGTTTTCCCACAGCAAGATGGCGGAGACGTCTTGCAATGTCTTCTCTTTCAAAGATGCCCAGGCGGTGCCGGACCCGGTGCTGGAGCCTGATCCCGCCGTGCGAAGCCCGCGACCCGTGCCGCTGGTGCTTGATAATGGTTCATTCCAGGTGCGGGCGGGCTGGGCTTGCTCAGCCGAGCCCCGATTGATTTTCCGAGCGCTGGCTGCTCGCAACCGCGGCGCTTCCCGGTGCCAGACCTTAATCGGCAACGACATGGCTAGTCTGGAGCCGTATCGATGGCTGCTGCGGACCCCGTTTGAGAGAAACTTGCCGCTCAACCTGGAACTACAGGAGCTGTTGATGGACCACGTGTTCCAAAAGCTGGGAGTATGTGGAGAGGTGCGCACGTGTAGAGAGATGTTGGAAGAGTCCCTTACTTGGGGAGAGGGGTATGGGATAGAAATCCCGGAGAAATTCACTGCA
Organism: Triturus cristatus; assembly: GCF_964204655.1. Lineage (NCBI taxonomy): Eukaryota > Metazoa > Chordata > Amphibia > Caudata > Salamandridae > Triturus > Triturus cristatus. Next base: position 1,472,839,746 of record NC_140590.1, read on the forward strand.
TTAACTCGCTAGGCCAAGTTTCTCAGAGCGTGACTTTATTTATTTATTTATTTATTGTTGAAAGAGTGGATGATTGCTTTAAGATTGACAGCCACCATATTAGGATTATGGACTCAATGTGGTTGTCAGATTCCGTGGTAAGTGAAAAGGCAGAAGACACAACTCGGGCACTTTACTCAGTACTCAGGCACTGCCGATCTCATAACGTTCACATTCCAATGTTTGCATTCCAATCTCCCCTCAGCGCTCTAGAATGCAAACAAACACAAGACCCAACACAACCCCTTCCCTTATACAATGGAAACAAAACAATGGCATAAACTTAAGCACGGTTCCTCAACGTGTAGGTATAAACAAGGGGAAAGAAAAGTAAAAATGCAAGTAACGAAACCATGTACAATTGGACAAAACACATGCAACATTTTATTTTACCATTACATAATCATCAAACATATTGGGTACAAATTTCTTCCTCACGGTAACAGGCTGACCACAACTGCGAGTAGAGAGTGCTGACTTCTGGACTCTCCTGTACCCATCTTCTCACGTACATAACCAGCTTTAGAGCCTGGCATCACAACCACCCTCCTCTTGTTCCACTCCGCACCATAATTGGGGGTGAAAATCGGAACACCCCTTCCAAACGTAGCGATGAATCAGAACTCTCATTAAATATCCAATCCAAATACAAGCTTGAATATATTCTCTAACTGGCACGTTCAACGCCCTTCTTACCTTCTCGCAATCCATACTCTTCCTTTCCATCCATTCCCTATTCAAACGGGTATTTGCAACCCCACCCATCAACAGAGAATAGGGTGTCATTCCTGTAGAGAATAGGGTGTCATTCCTGTAGTAATGTGTGGTGTTGTTCTCATGGCGCACATGCCCTTGATCACCATCTCCCATCCATTGATTAATGCTAAGTAGAGTTGGTATTTGATTACTCGATTGGCCCTTTCAATATGCTCATTGCTATGGGGATGATACAATGTGGATCTCAAGTGCCTGATACCATTTGTCTTAAGAATTTCACTCATTTCCGTGGACTCCCATTTGGGCACCGTTGTCCGTCTATGAGAAATCCGTCCCATATGAAAACCTCCTGGAAAAAAATCAACAATCACTCTTGAGTTAACACTATTTACGAACTTCAACTCAGTCCACTTAGACATGTAATCAATTGGCACCAAGGCATATTTAGGCACATTTCATAAGCCTCATAAGGTCCAGACACATCAAATGCCAACTTGTGGCATGGCACTCCATTGGTGACCACTGTCATTACGGGTGAAAGCACAGTAACTTGTGACTTTTCACCTAGTATGCACCCATTATACTCGCTTATGTAATGCTCCACTGTCTTGTCTACACCCATGCACCAAAAATGGTCAGCAACTCTGCTCTTCATTGCCCACATACTTACATGTCCTTCCTGGGCAAGTTAAAAACCTTAGCCCTCATGCTCTCAGGCACCACCAATCGTCCACATCTCAATAAAATTTGGGCAACCATTAATAACTCATTGGCAGACATCCAAAAGAGAACCACCCCTTTCTCCACATTACGCTTGTACGGCCAGCGACTAGTAACACACCTAATGACGTTTTGTAACATCTTAACCTTGCTGGCAGCTGCACACCACTCCTCTACTGACAACACCCCACCAGTCACCTCATTAACAGAACATACAAATTCCAAATCGTCATCTCCATCCGGCTAGCTTGAATCCAGTGGCACAGTGAGCCCGAGACCCATGTCTTGGCATACCCGGCGCACTTACAGCAAGAAATCAAAAGACACACAGATGTTGGACGGAATTCTGAGCAAATCAAACATTCACCCCCAGTCAAGAGATCTGGGTTAAATCCATTGTTCTTTTGCTCACCATGCCACCCCAGTTTAGACCCAACCATATGCAAATCAGTCTTGACCCTGTGCCTCTTGGGAACAGTCCAGCCCGAACTGCCAAGCCAGTTCCTCTGTGGACCAGAAACAAGCATCCTGGAACTGGTTTCGGGTCATCACCCCTCATCAGCCAGGCTAGCTTGAATCCAGTGGCACAGTGAGCCCTGGGCCCACGTCTGGACATACCCAGCACACTTAGGGTGAGAAAGCAAAGGACGCAGAGATGATGGATGGAATGCCGAGCAAATCAAACATTCACCCCCAGTCAAGCGATCTGGGTTAAATCCATCGTTCTTTTGCTCACCATGCCACCCCAGTTTAGACCCAGCCGTATGCAAATCAGTCTTGACCCTGTGCCTCATGGGATTGGTTCAGCCTGAACTGCCAAGCCAGGTCCTCCCTGGTCCGGAAACAAGCATCCTGGAACCGGTTTCGGGTTATCACCCCATATCAGCCAGGTTAGCTTGAATCCAGTGACACAGTGAGTCCGGGGCCCACGTCTGGGTATACCCGGCGCACTTAAGGCAAGAAAGCAAAAGATGATGGACAGAATGCAAAGCAAACCAAGCATTCACTCCCAGTGAAGAGATCTGGGTTAAATCCATTGTTCTTTTGCTCACCATGTCACCCTAGTTTAGACTCCAGTGGACTTTGTCCAATTTGTCACAGGATTAGTATCAACTGTGAAATATTTTGAAACAAGTGTAGCTGAAATCTTGCTTCCCTCAGTTCTTTGTCATGGGTAATTAGCAGAGATGACCCGTCTTCACCTGTTTATCCTAGGTGAAGAATGAGCTGTCAATGGATCCTAGTTTCCATGATGCTCTTTGATCATAACATCATACATTCTGGACACCGCATCACTGGAACCACTCCGTTGTGTTATGTTTGGTTGTATGGCAAAAGTGTAAAAGTTCCATTGCTGATCTGGCTAGCTAGATAGTGCTCACAATTAAAAGAAATCATGCACACTCATCAATGTACTCCAATTTATAAATATTTAATCAAACTTCCACTGGGTAGTGTGCTCGTGGGTATTATCCTCCACCCATGGGGGATGCATAGTCAAACACCATATGCATGTATAGAAAACTACAGGTGTCCCCTTAAGCAGTACTTCAGGTACTGCGAGAAGTCTCAACTCTTAATAATATTGTAGTTTAATTCCATCTGCCTTAATAACCATTAAGTTCCAATTTTCATGAATCATTCATTTTATCAATATTTCTTTCCACTGTATGACAGACTTCCAGGTGTGTAACCAATTCATTCCTTAAATTCCATTATTAACAAATGGCTTTACAATCCCGTGGTCCCTCAAGCCCCATTTCATTTTAGGCCTGGGAGACGCTTCGTCAGGGAGTAAATATACTAAAATCAGAATAAAACAATAACACAATTAACTATCTTGTATGTGGTACATTTCAGCAATAATTTCCAATCGTAAGGTTAGATTAGCACATAACAAATTAAATAATAAAAATCCACACTTTATATCAAAAGCTTATGCTTATTTCTTGCATTTCAGCATTATTTCTAATCATCATTTTAAATCAATCCAACACAAATCGATGTGTATTTAAATCAAGCGCTTTCCTACTACCTAAGGTATGTGTCTATGAAGGTCCCCTAATATCCAAACAGCCATATGAATATAAGCTCATTTGCATATTGGTAACTGCGTAATAATCAGAAATTAAGCATTCTTAAAACACAATACTCCTTAAGCATAGTGTTAGTACCCCAGTCCTCCCTTCATAAATACCAGACTAACCAAGAGATGTAAACCTAATATCAACCTCGGTGGTAAATCTGCACATACATGCAGTTGAGAGGTGAATCCTTTCATTACTAGGATGGTCAAACTAACCACGGTGAGTCCTCTAATTTGACTTGCCACAAGTAGGCTTCAAGTTATCCCCTCAAACTCCTGTGTCCAAGTGCAAACTCCATGCTCCTTACCTTGCTACTTATCAGCTCCCTGTCTGGAGAGAGAAACAGGACTTGCCTCGTGTTTGATTTATCAAAAAGTGCTGGCCGTATTGAAATGGAGTATATGGGGGAGAAATATATTTTTCACCATTATAGTGTCCTCTGTATCTGCTAATAAATATGAAAAATATTTATAACTAGAAAAATACTGTCATCTTTTTCAAGTGGAGGAAATTTAAAGTGTAAACAACTATTTTATGAAACATTGAGGCAATGTTTTTCTCCAATTTCAATTAAGTTAATTACATCTTCATATTTTATGAAGCATGTTTCTTCACTTTAAATTCCTCTTATGTTAACAAATGGATGCATTTTTCTGTTGTTAACATGGCACCATGTCCACAGAGCATTTACACACACCAGGCATCTTGTTCCTAGTGACTGGTAGATACAATGGCATATTTATAACTGAAAAATGCAGTAATTTTTTGAGGTGGGAGAAATTTAAATTGCAGAAAATTGTTCCATATTATGAAAATGTTTTGAAGAACATTTTTATGCACTTTAAAATTCGGCCATAAAAAAAAATGTTTGTATGATTGTGTTCTACATCTAACAGTGCCACATATGGAGAAAGGTATGCACTGTGTCACAAGTACATATTACTGAGTCATTCACCTATACACATATATCCCATTCATACGGATACATGTTCATACACCCCCAAAGACCACGCTCTCAGTGACACATGGCAGCCATCCCAGAGTGCCATTAGTCAAAGTATTCTGTTCAAACCATAGTCTTTGGCTCTATGGACATTAGGCTTAATCATTGAAACTGTTTTTTTGGGTGTCTGGTAACATTACGCTAGTGGCTTGGCCTTTAGTAGGTCACAATGATTTTCACTGATCAAAAGTAGCTCTCACTGCAGAAAAGGTTGGAGACCACTGCAGGCCTCCAGAAATCTACATGCGCACTCGCAATGGTGAGTCAGATTTTAATCAGGTTGAGCTATTTTTAGCACCTACTTGTCTGTTCTGAGCAGTTAACATAAGCTGTAAAGTGAATGAGCAATAAAGATGCCTTTAAATCTTGTTTTTATCTTGACACATTTGCTGTCTGTTCAGGGGAAGAGGTAAAATGTTAGTTTGTCTTTTTACAGATTGCTGTTTGGAAAATTGAGTTTAGTTTTCCTTCTCTTACTAAAGTTAGAGGTTTTTGTAAAGTGAGCTGTAGGACAATCTACGGATTGCAAATGCCAGTATGCTGCCACTTCATGCTTTAGTTAAGTATTTATTAAGTGTGATCATTTTTAATCATGATTTCAGTAAAATTGCTGCTCTGATGGCAATGCTGTTAATGAACTAAGAGGCAAGTCATCGACCATGTGTATCCTGTGTGCTCAAGCTGAAGTGTGAACAATTAAAGAACTTGAAAACTGCTTTCCTTTGTATACTTATTGATGTATTGTGCTGGACACAACTGTTAAGAAGCCATGAAGAATATGGACCTTGTAAATGATTTTTAGAGGTGGTGCTCTGGACAAACTTTGCTTAGAATTTAATGTGTGGCTAGGTCACACTTGTGATACTATTTTGGTGACATAGTGTCGTCTGTTCCATTGAGCACGCCCAACCAAAAAGTGCACATTTTGACTCTTTCCTGAATAACTTGTAGGTGTGAACAATTCAATTCCATTGTCATCTTTTGCTCTTTGTTGAGCATGTGTATCCTATCTATGGCTAGTTTTGTATTATATATGGAGAAAAAGTTTAGGCTAATAAATCAAACAAAAGATTTTTTTATACAGTAGACATGCTGAACTTGCGTATTTGAAGGTGCTCTCACATATGATAATGAAGAAAATGTCGGCTCAGTAAATTAAAATATTTGCCCAGGATCACATGATATAAACCAGTTTGTGTCAAGAGCATTTCAATTAGGTTCAGTAGATTATTTAAGTCACTAGACCTGCAGGTCTAGTATCATTTTTATAATTTTTGAGTACTGCCTTGAACTAGATAGTGCACCAGTTGACGGTATTTCCAGCTTTGGAACGGGAGTTGTTTGAATTCAATGTGCAAGACATTACATATCTTTAGAGTATTGTTGCAGATCATATCACTCAGCGTAGAAACACCACAAGTTGTTCTTTTCTGCTAGGATGAGAGTACAGACCCTCATCAACAGACTTGAATTGTTCCAATCCAGGCCCTGCTTTGTGTAGAACTTTGAATCTTAAGATGCCGGTGTGCATAGATTATGTGGACAACAGTGCCTCGATCGTCGGTGGTCTGGTTTGATTGCACGGGTGTCCTCCACAGTAAAAGCCGGTTAGCTGCCAGGGTGGTGCCTCTCAGTTCAACAACACTGGGATCCCAAACATGTATGGGTTAGAAACACTTGTTGTGAGAGGTGATGTGACAGATAGATAGTATTAAGAAATATCTGGTAGTCTAAGGCTTCTTGATGTAGCAAATGCATGCAGTTTTGGGTTTACGTGAAAGTTTCCTTCGCACACACACAACGTTCTTTATGTGACTGTTATCGGTTATTATTGTCGAGATGGACAACTGTGGTAGTAGAATTCCAAGTATGTAGGGACACACTACCATTTTTATGACCAGTATCCTGCCCCAGAGGGATAGTTTGTAATGCAGACCATCTGGTCAAGTCCCAGATAGCGTATTTATCAAGCCTCTGTTATCTCCATTGTAGTCAAATGAAGGTGTATTCCACTCTGTTGAATGTAAAAACTACGACCTTTAATACTTGATTCATTGCAGTTTGTCTTCAGTCTGGGTATGGATAATCATTATAATTACAGTTCAAGTGTTTTGATTACATTTTCAAGCTTGATTTAATGATATTTAAGCTTGGTTTTATACTAGGCCGAGCCTCTCATCGTACAGTCTCATAGTATTGCCTTGGCCGATTCCCAGAGGTTCTGCAAGGATGACTCAGAGACCTTATTGACATCCAATTAGTCACTCGCATGAGATCTCAGGGAAGTCTTAGCCGCTGGCAGCTTATACCTATATATTTTCATGTTCCACTCATTGGACACCTGAAGGACATGACCCAGATCTAGAGTGATACTAATTGGCGAGTGACACTCAAGCAAATCAGACAGATATTGCAGGTCTGAATGTGAGACAAATAAATCATTTATCTGGGAATATGTGCTGTGGACACAGCACATAAAAGTTACGTTGCTTTCCCTAGGGTGTAACAGTTTTCAGGGGTCAACTACTCCCTGGTCACTCGTCATGTTATGAGCTACTACTCTGCCCCAGGCGTTATGACTATTGGTCGGCTGTTCTTTGTCCAGCACCTGGTAGAGCACTGCATTCCAGTCAGTCAGCCCCAATGGTTGTCTTTATGTATTTGAGTTGTGTGAGGGTTTTAGAGATGTCAATGAGGACAGGGGCTCTTGAGGAGCTAGGAGTTTATATACAGGCCCACTGCAACCTCGCACTGAGAGTGCGTAACTAGGTAAAGGCTTATCTCCTTAGGGTAGTCTTTCCAGGTCTTCAAAATCGTATTTGGTAATGACTTACAGAACAGAATTGTAACCTCGCACCTCTTTGGGGACGTGTAGGAGTCCAACACAGAGCTGTGTTTTGTTGGCTTCTGCTGCTGCTTGCCACCTTCCTACCCAATACCTTGCCATTTACCGATATTCAGCTGCGATAGGTGGGTCATCTTAAACAATGCTATGTCTGGGATTTGGAGGCTCAGAGTGATAATACCTCTGTTCTTTTAATGTACTGGGACATGCCATTTACATTTGAGGACAAAAGAGTGAGAGATTTCCAGCGGGACATCTCAGCAGTGATGCATACAGCTCCCGATGTTTAATTTTTGGTACCACCAAAATGGCTGTTAAACAGTGACTGTGGAGGTAGAAAGGAGCAGTGAAAGTGGGATGATGTGGTTGGCAACAGTCTTTGGGGGCATGTGTGAATGGGAGATGACCAAGAATCAACGCTGTGGGACTGGGCCTAATTGTTATTAAGCTTAACATGTCCATTGCTGGGAGATGAAAGCAGACAGGTCAAGGAATAATCTATAGAGTTGCTATTCTAATCTCAAAACATTGAACAGGTGAAACAAACCACTATGGAGCACCACCATACAGCCCAGTGTCAGCTGTAACGATCTCGTGCCAATGCCTGTTTATTATAAATAGAATTTTAGTCAGAAAACAGAGATTATATAACATTACATGGGGCCGAGGACAGTCAGTATTCAATAGACAGTGAGCTGTCCATGGTGGAGGCTTCTAGTGACTTCAGCTGTTGCTCTAGGAAGTTTACTAATTTCTGGTTCCTGTCCAACGTCCGATCTATTGACCAAGTGTTCCATTTAACATTGTCACCCTCCTATCTGTTAGGTGTATTTAGTTTCCTAAGCCCAGACCTCCGTGATTTGACATTTGCACCAGTGAACATGGTATCCTTCTTCAGAGTACATTGTGAGTCTTGTTGTGGTGAGTTCTTTCATGAGGGTGTCAAGCATGACTTCTGCTTTCTTGTCAGATGCAACCTTTGTCTTCCCCACCTTTACTTTCTTGTCAGAATCAACCCTTGTCTTCCCCACCACCAGCTCTGAGAACAGGAGCTCACTTGTGACTTTAGGCTGTGAAATATGCCCGCACACTACAGGGGTTTTTATGGACACTATGCGTGGGTTTCACTCCCATGAGAACTGTTTAAAATTCAATAAACCAGCCATCCAGTAAAATGGCTGGCATGTGATTGGTGGCTCCTGCGTCAATATATCAGCCTGCAACTGTGAATGGGGAGGGTAGGCCTGGATAGAATGCTGTTATAAGCTGTTATTTACAGGGAGCTGGCTTGGCTCAGCTTCCAATAGACATATTTTGTTTGTAGAGGAGGCGAGGCCAATCACTGTAGTCCCAACCTCGCTCACTTCTGGTCGTAGAAAGTTGCGCAGGAAAAGGGGGGACAATGGTCATGCAAAATATCACTAGATAGAGTACATAGTACTTTTGTCCCCATGGTTGAAGTGGTTCTTTGAGACTCGTCTCGAAGACTTTATGCACCGGAAGCTGTATGGAACGGAAAAACAGACATTCACATGTAGGTCCTCCGAAGGAGTGAGTCACTGTTTTGCTTCTGCAGTATTTGTGGAGCTAATGCAGCGTGGAGATGTCATCGGACCCCTCTGGATCAGGGTGAATGAAAACTGTGTTGCTATTTTGTTCCTAATCTGATGAGGATCAGTCCAGATTTGGGCTGCACACAACAGTGCCCCCACAAATTCAATGTGGTGCTGCGCATGTAACTTCCCATTGGCCGCAACATGAGCAGGCCTCTCACTGCTGCCATCCATGACACAGTAGGGGAAGTGGGTGAGTGTACAGTTGAAGCAGAGTGTAGGAGAGCGCGCCACCCTATAGACCTTCACACATATATTCTGAGAGACTCTTTTTGGTGCAATTTAGTGGACTGAGCAGTTTCATGATGGTCACCTTGTTATGGCGTTTCAGTAGGTGGCGATTCGAAGCTGATGTCCACATTTCCGGATTGTCAGGCATTCACCTTCGGGGTCTTCAAATGGGCGCACTGTGGTCATCTCTGAGCCATGGACAAGTCATTGCCATTTCAAGGACAGACTAGCTGCTGATATCCAAAGTAACTTGGCAGTGGGGGCAGGAGCTCTAGCAAATGCGGGCTGAGCCAAGCCTCGCCTTCCCAGTCCTGCATCTTTAGCAGTCACTCTGCAGCATCGTACACTAGACGGGAGTAGCGGGTTGTGACCCTCTGAATAGTTGCTTTCATCACCCAAACCAAGGAGCACCGGAGACCGACATTAGACTTGTGAAGATTTATCACATGATTGGAGGAGCTCTGTGGGTGCCCGCTGCAGCTTTCAGAACTCTGCTCTCTGTTGGGACGCTGACATGCGACCCGGGCCTGCCAAAACGCAGCTCCAAGCAAGAGCTGGGAAGACTGCTTTCTGTTCGTTGGGACACTCTGACTTTTAAGAAACCATCATGGAACTTCTAAGGCTTGTCCTTTCTAGCGGGGGCCTAACCTGAATGATTGCCTCATGAAAATGGGGAATAACTGCTTTTCTTAAATAAGGGACTGGGACTCGGGGACGTAGCCGGACCACACTAGAATGCCGGCCTTACGAAGACTGTGTATATTTGCTGTGGGCCGTATTTTACTTTTGTGTTAGTATATAAGTAGTTCTTTATCATTAAAACAAGTATAAGGCTGGACGTTCATTTACTGGGGTTGCTGGGTATTATTTTTAGTTGTGAGGGCCTGTACACCTTGCATCTACCTCCCTCACAAGAAGTCTTGGACTGCTCAACCTGCATTACCACCGAGAGTCAAATGATGAAGGGGTAATATTTGGCCCGATTACTCCAGAGTAAAAGCCACGACCTGCACGGTTGGTCTTCTCCTACTTGCCCTGTGACCCTCTGAAATGGGTTCTGACAGTGTATTCTTTATTTGTCGTATTGTAGTTTTCTGTAAGAAATCTAGTTTTTTTTTTATTATAACTCTTTTTTTATTGAATTTATGCACGAGAAACAGAAAACACAAGCAGTGCATGGCCCCACTCTAGGCTAGGGGACAAGAGCATATTGAAGCCAAATCATCAAGCTAGTTATACAGTAACTAGTACAGTTATACAAGTTCGGCTGCCAAGATCACATTTCCACGGTACAAAGAGCTCATTCATCACTCCTCCCGCCAGAGACATCCTCAACTGCAAATTTATTGAGGAGATACCCCACAACATAATTGCATCCGAGGCATCCCCATCAGTTAGTGCAATATGCATAATTCATTTCCTCAGCAACCCCCCATTCAAGGAGGTCCCACTGCCACAAGGACACCAACGGTACCGGGTGCCCATCCATTCAATATCCACTCGCCTTTTTGCCAATAACAGAGCAAGTTGGGCCAGCTTATAGGGAATCTTGCGCCCCTTGGGTTTCCCCACCACCTCCAAAAGGCATGCCAACGGAAAGAGAGGAATGTTAATGTTCGGCACCTCCACTATTTTAGCCACCACATCTCTCCGGAACCTTTGAATCACAGCACATGCCAAATGTAAAAAGGTGGCCTCAGCACACTGCATCGTGCACCTCCCTCGTCGGGTGTATCCTGTTCAAGAGCCTAGGGGTCACATAAGTGCGATGCAGGAAGTTAAAATGAAGTAATTTGAACCTATGGTTTCACACTCCTCATCAACCCACATGCATGCAAAGTCCTAGATTAATAATATTTAAATGCATCTAACTCTTTTATTTTACGTGAAATTAATTTTATTTAATAAACTTTAATAAATGTCCCCATATTTTTCTCTTGGGAGATCTTAGCCCCAATGACAGATTTCCACAACAATGTAGAAAGTGATCAGTAGTAACTTTACAGGTGTAGATTCAGTTGTCAGAGTCGAAATCCTCTGATTTGAAAGGTGTAGAGTCTTAAGTCTATACCTAGGTGTAATTGTCCACTCGGAAATGGTGAATGGCAAAAATGTGGAGTTACAAATGAGTGTAAGAGTAGATCTACACCTGATGGCGAAAGGCTAAAAGGGGTAATGGCTCCAGTTTTTTGCCCATCAGTGAGGATGATTAAGGTATCACTTGTCCTTGGAAATGGGAAACCCCTTACCCATTTGTTTTGGAAATCCAGGCAATTTCGTAACCCTTGTTGTGAACCGAATATTCTTAAAAATGTGTGATATCCAATGTTGGTTCTTCTTGACCAACCTTTTTCTATTGTGTGACGATTAAGGTATATTAATCTATTGGAATGTCCTTCTTCCCTTGCCTTTCCCTTTCCTCTTTCCCTGGCTCTTTACACCTTACTCGGGTACTGATAATGTTTCTCTTTCATTTTTCCATACCACTATTATTTCTTACTGTCCTCTTCTTTTATACCGTTATTATTTCTTCCTGTTCTCTATCTCGCTTTCTCTCCTCCCCTTTCTCGCTTGTCCTGGCTTTCCCCTTCTTTTCTTTCTCTCTCTGTTTCTTTCTTTGACTTTTCATTTTGTCCTTTGCGCTGTTTGACTACTACTCTCTTTTCTTTGGGTTTGCCATATGATAATAAAGTCGGTTTCTCTGATTATTGACAACATACCAAATTCTTCATGGGTCAACTTTTCTATGTATTGTTGCATATATGACAATTTGGGAATGGGGACGTTTTGTTTTGCTTTGTCTTTCTCCTCAGCCTTTACAAAGCCCCAGCTTGTGGGCCGAAACACTTGCTGGCTGTGCCTCACTTAAATATTTTCTTGTCAGGATCATCTATGACCACAAATAAATTTGGAGAAGCTACGAGTTTCTAACTTCATTCTTGCCGGTCCCAAAATAAAACCAGACACTGAATTTGGACTTTACTGAATTCTCATAAATTCCACTACTTGTCCTGGTACCTTTTTGAATAGATTTACACCTGACTAGGTCCACACATGCAAAATTACTTTTGAGAATTGAGCCATGTACCTGTTCACTGGGACATTTCTCAGGGCTATTTGAATAATGCAATGTTATTCCCTTCTATAGCATCTGTTTGAACTTTGCAGGGTCTTGAAAGGTTGCTTGTTCACAGTTAATTGACCAGAAATCAGCTTCAAACACTCAGAACTGGAAAAGCATGCAGAAGGAAGTAAATTGAGTTGTAGCTCAGTCGACTAATATTGACAATTAATATTCACTGTTAATTGTTGCCTTTATCTGGTGAAACGATGAAGTATTGATTTTTTTTCTTTCTTCTTCTAGTACATCGGTTCTATAAAGTGCTTCATTTTGTGTTTTTTTTTCCCTACTGATAACCAGGGCTCCGTTGACCACCCCATTGTGCTGACTGAGGCACCCTGTAACTCTCTGTACGCCCGGCAGATGATGTCCGAGTTACTTTTTGAATGTTATCAGGTTCCGAAGGTCTCATACGGAGTTGATGGTCTCTACAGCTTTCTCCACAATACCAAGGACAAAACCACACCCAGCGGTCTGATCATCTCTTCAGGTTACCAGTGTACGCACATATTACCGGTTTTAAAGGGCAGGTGAGGTATAGCGTGGCAATAATTGTTGCGACAGCCTGCCACAAATTTTGACACTGCTTAGCTAAGTAAGCGTTCATATCATAATAGTGTTTATATTTACTGCTACCCCAACCTTTCCAACTTTCCTGATGCTATACAGTCGTCTACGTCAGAAGTATGCTTTATTATCTTTACTTTGAGCTGACTACCTATTTTGTGCAACTTAATTCCTTTGGAGACAAATTTCTGTGTGTACTTTAGATTAGTTGCCTCAAGATTTGCCATATCAAATACCTGAGGATTTCATCTGGGGAGAACTTTCAAGTCAAGTAAAATAATATTTCACATTTTCAGACAACTGTTTGAAAATACATGTATAACTAGACAAAGGCCATTAGTGAATCGCCTTGTCAGTTACATAGCTGGCAATCTTGTACAATTTGAGGGATAAATATCATCCGTGTTTTGGCAGAGGCAGTGTGTGTTTGAAGATCCAGTGGAAGAACCCCTGTGAGTAGCAGGCAGGGAGGTTGTGAGTTCCCCAGATTTATGCCATATTTACTGGTGTCTGCTTTATATATATGAATGTATCTAGCCGTGCTTGAGCAGCAGCTAGCATGTGCTGACATGAAGAACCCGAGTAGGGTGGATCGGGGCTAGTGAAAGCAGAACAGATATTATGGAATACTATTTTGAAGAGCCATGTCCCTTACCCATTTTCAAAACTGTGTCACTGTATGGTACTGTAGGTTTACAGATATTTGCTGGAAAACATTTTGGCCCTCATTTCAAGATCTGTATTTATTACAATTTGACCGCAAACTGAGTTGCTAGCCAAATCAGGAAATAGGGTCTGTTGGAAAACACCCCTCCCAATGTTTCCCCTGTGCATCTCACCTGATAGAAGCGTGTGAAATATCTGCTGAGAAAATGCCTATAAGGAATAACTTGATAATCAGTGCAGAGAGACAGATTTCTCTACTGCCCACATTTCTCAGTGGCAGCCTTGAAATAACTCTCTGTTCCTGCACCATAGAGTTACCAATTCCAAGAGATGTAGGAATATCACCACCACTTCGGCAAGAGGGACTTTAAATTGTTGTAGCTCTTGGTCCAAACGGTTAGTTTGAGGAAATATAGATTGACACCAGCTGTTATCAGCAAGTGTTGAACTCACTGAACGACCTGCCAGAAGATGACTTGGTAAGTGAAAGGCTCACATCTAACATCTTTGTCCTGCAGTGACAAGTTTGAATATGGCAGCCTAATATTCATATCAAAATGAGAAATTGTACAATGGAGTGAATTTTTGATGAAATGCAACGTGCAATAATTGATTTCTGGTTCTGATGAAGGACTTTCAAACTGATGCATTTTCCAAAAGAAACATCGACTTGTTAATACATTTGTAGTCTTCGATAATATTTATTTAAACATTCCTGCATATAAATCCTGTACCATTTCAGTTACGCAGTACTACCGATCTAGTGTCATTACGCAACATTGTCCTTACCCCTTCTGTCTTTTTATTCAAATCATCATTCGCCTTAAAGCAATGTTGACACCCTACTGCCCCCTTTTTATCACATTGTCATAATCCTACACTAGATAACTGAACTTGGCTACAGAGTTCTAAACTTTTATAAAAATGTTTTCTAATTTGAATGTCTAGCAATTGCCGCTAAGCTGTAACTAGTAAACAAATGTTCTGTCTCTATTATGTGTACACATACAGTGCCATTTTGTGCTACCCATTTCAATTGCATCAGTACTTTTGGGTTTAAGAGGGAGGCTCTGCTTTTCTGGCAAATGCCTTAGAAGGCTAATTGCTTACTACATTCCAGGCCTTGGCTCACCTGCAAGAAGGACAATACTTTAACCTAATTTTTTATAACCCAGTTTAACATGATTGTGGTTTGGGTGAGGCTCTCCAATAGAATTGGTGTATTTTAACATAATCATGAATTGGATGGGACACTAAAACTATAATACATGGATGAAAGTAGCTTGAAACCAAATGGAAAATGTGAATGAGAAACCAGCTGCAGTAACCTCTCAGTGATGTGGATGGAACTGTATTTTGACGAACCTTTCCCAGCCAGCCCACTAGTAGGAGTGCAACGACAGGCAGTACGGCACTCTGGGTGTGCCAGTGTGACAAGTCGTAGTCGGCTGCTGCGGGGAGGGCGCCCTGCGGATGCAGCCCGGTTAGATTTGGGTGCGGCTTGCAGGAGTGCTAGGAGAGCCCTACTTTCAAATCGCTTGACCTGGCAGGTCAGGGCACCAACCAATGTTCGTAAGGGTCCGTGTGCCACCCTCCCCCTTGGCTTCCCGTGACATTTCTTGCCCCGACTAGGACGACCTGGATGGACTGGGAAGGTCCGGTGACCTAATGAGGAAACCTGCTGCCGACAATGCGTGAGGCCACCATAGAGAGCAACTAAGGAGCCAGTAAGCCTCCATGCTAATCTGGGATAGCAACCATAGAAACTGTTCTATTGACGATCAAGCACAGGAGGACCGCAATAACAAAGGTGAGCCTTTTGTTCCACGGCCTCAAGCTGACATTGTTTGTCGACCGGCTCTAGCCCTGTTAGCTTAAAATACCAATAGAATATCAATGACCCCCCAAACCCAATGCACTTCTTAACAGATCTTACAAGTATACAACTGGCTGCAGGCCCCTGACCGACAGCTCTTGCCCCCCTCCCCCACCAATAGCAGTTGTCTGATGGGGTGGGCGGGTGAGCATAGTGGGCCTGGCTTTTTCATCTCGCATGTGATCTGCCGGGTGTCTGAAAACTCTGGGCACTCTGAAACTCTGAGCGCACTGACACCAGAATTTTGCAACCAGGGCTCCTTTTGAGTGAGAGGAAACAACACGTAGACTAAGCAAGAGAGGCAAGTCATGTAAAATCAAGCACATCAGCCTCCGCCCAAGACGGCAAAAAGACAAAATGCTGTACACCAGCAGAGGAGGACATGGAAAGCAGCAAATGTAGTCCAACAACGGGCAATACTTGGAGCAGCCATTAATAGCAACTACAAATCCCAGTTAAAAACAAAAATGACATCAGAGACTACCTGACCTCAACAGGCAAGAAGCAACAAGAACTAAAGCTCTCAGACTATTACTCCAGAAATAAAAAGCCCACCAGAGGCACACAAAGCTGTGAGGAACAAATAAGAACATTGCCACCAATACCATTTACACCAGAAGTAATCATCTCAGGAAAGGGGTCAACAGTAGCAATATTGGACCCAGGCACACAAACAAGAAAAACGGGGAGGAGCAAAGCGTAAGAAATCCTAACTGGGATTCTACCTAGAAACCGGGCTAGGGATTGTCACAACAAGGAAAACATAGGGGACATGCAGCAGGGTCACATGCCCCTAGAGCCCCAGATAAAACATCTGTCACAGATACTTGTTTCTTCAACGAGTTCAACTAGTTTTAGAGACAGCATCAAGGAGGTTAAAACAAAAAGCGGTTCATTGAGATCGATCTTTCAAGTGACCTGGCCTAGACCGAGGATACTATATTTGCTGCATCCTCACCAGACGCTCTTAATCAACATGCTAACAAAACAGAAGAGGAGCTAAACCAGGGTCAACACCAGGCCAGCAAAAACATCACTACTGCTGAGGACTACGATGCAGTATCCCCTAAAAACAACACATGAGATAATAGTAAACTGACCATGCGGCAAGCCAAGGAACATAATAAGGAACAAGGACTACGATGCTTGCTGGCAAGTTGGTGATCAAATCTCTAAAACTCATATTTTATCAATAAGGACAAAGAAGCCTCCAACATAGGAACAGCTAGAAAGGAAGAGGGTCTCGCTCTGTCTGATGCCACAATCGCAAATCTCTTAACAACTACCAACGATGCCTTGAGCCCAATGGCCAATGCAGCCTGCCTGCAAACAGATAAACTGGTTGTCCAAGTAAACATACTCCAAACAATGGCCACCCTAATTTCGGGAATAGATAGTAAACTAGACCAATTGAATTCCCTGATACACAGAGCCAAAGACTCAGCAGAGCAGATCCAAAAGCACGAGGCATGTCACTGCAGCCCAATTTTAAAGAAAGTTGAAACCCTACCGTATGTAATGAACTCCTTAATTGAGGACTTGAAGAAGGAGGCAAGAGAACAGACAAAAAGAAGCGATCCAACCTTACAACAAAGTCCGAGTCAAAACATGTCAAACTCAGAAAAAGAACCCCATCGTTAAGGGAAGGAGATTGCGATAACAGAAAAGAGGACAAAATAACTGTAACTACCCAAGAGCCACAGAGTCATGTCGACAAAGTTTAAAGCTTGTTTTATAAAATATGACCGTAGTAGCAACCTTGATAAATCCTGAAAACTCACATAAGTCATAGATTTAAAAAATGTGGGTGCCGGCATGATACCCCAACCGTTGACTGAGATTTTTAACATTAACTTCATATTAATGAGCTATTTAATGGTATTGTGACGTCCTTTTTAATACAAAATGTTAGCTATATGGCTTCCTTTGTAAATTATTGCATTGATTTTAAGTATCTGTGCAATAAATAAATTGTTCTTGTAACCTGTATTTTGACCCATTTTATACAGAATTAGGCAGAATGAAATGTTTACTCTGAACATATTTCCACAGGGGTGTGCCCTGCCGCATTACCTTAAGAAACCAGAAGTGAATTTAAAATCTCTCGAACATCAGTTTGTGACAACATCATTGGTCCAGCCTCGTCTTCCCTGGGGACAGACACATTCACTAGCATCAGTTGATAGACAGTTCTATGTGCTTGCATCTCATGAAGCTTTAGGTATCTTAGGACAGAAAGATTTCCTTAGGTAACTTGATTTTTTTTTTTTTTTGGCTAACAGGTTTGATGCAAAAAACTGTAAGCGCATTAACCTGGGAGGTGGTCAGGCTGCCACCTACCTCCAGCGCCTGCTGCAGTTGAAATACCCTGGCCACCTGGCAGCCATCACACTGAGCCGGGTGGAGGAAATCCTGCATGAGCATTGCTACGTGGCCGAGGATTACTTTGAAGGTATGTGACATGGGCAATCACTGTAAGCTCCTCGGTTCCACACAAGCAGAACATGGCCCTTGTATCAATTTAAGAATCTTGCAAAAATGTTGCTCCTTCTTGACGACAAACTGGCAATGTGGGGAATGCGTTGAAATAACAGCAATAAATGCAGGCAACTGAATCAGCCGGCCCTCTAAATTTGATCGTGAGCCAATTTAGGGAAAATGAAGCGCTGAAATATTTTTTAGACCTTCACTTATCACTTTGCATCCATGTTTCAAGTTGAATATAATGGTACCTGTGACACCTTCAATTTAGCCTTCCCCTGAAATTCATCAATAAGGAAAGCAGAGAGCTCTAATGTAAAATATTAAACTATGAAAATGCAATTCATACATTTCTGCGCAAAAGAGATTGTCTATATGTACTTGGGTGAAACAAAACATAGCGTTTTGAGCCCATACTAAGGGCAAAACAACACCATATACATCTCTGTAAACATAAAATACGAAACTTCTTTTACACGCATCAGATATTCGACTCCATTTTAGGCCACTTAGAAAGCACTGAATACTGTTTTGCGTCCACGAAAATGTATGTAGTATTCTAGAACACTATTTCAGTGTTGGCTACATGGAAGAAGAATCTTCTCCTAGATGCTCTAGATGTGCAACATGTAGGTACTTTTAAAAACATCATATTTTGGGGATCTTAAAATTCTGTTTTACAGAATAGTACACCCCTTTCAAGACTTTATAGTCTGTAAGACGTTCAATGCTGTAGGAAACCTAATTTTGGAGGCTGTATATTTTCAAATTCAGTCGAGTTTGGATTCAACCTCGCCTTAAACAGAGCCTGATGCCAGGTACACAGTGCTACATACCACCAAAATGACATTGGATGTTTTACTTATGTGATAGCCGACAGGTGCCTTGTCGTTTTGATAAATGTTTCAGTGTTTTGGACGGTTTGTTTTGTTTGTGTTTTTTGTTGTTGTAATGGGCATCTGCTTGCTTGTTACTGCTCCCTGTCAATTTTCTTCATAGTGATCGATGGGCCTTTGAGGGGAGCAAGTACTGCTTCCTGTCTGAGTGGGTACTGTGGGACAGAAATGTGATAGCCTTTTGAATTGTGGATTGATGCACTGTAAGATATATCTGTACATATAACAAAATGGTATTCAAAAACATATAAAAATAAATGTAATTGATTTGCTTTATCAAAATTTAACATGGTTGAAATTGTGTTCTTATTCTCTTGACTTTTGTGTTCATCTGCCTCGAGGGCTTGTTATTATCATTAGGACCCTTATTAGGGCCTTTCTTGAATTAATTCTGGCAGGTACCTTATTTTGTGGTTGTTCTTCATTTCCCCTGATATACCTGCCTATATCACTAACCAGGGGTCCCCCTTCTCAGTAGTTGAGTGGGTACTGACATCACAACTAGAGGCTTATAAGGATATCAACTCCAAGAAATTATATAAAGGATAAAGTACCACCTGTTACACATTATAAGGAATATTGCAAGTCACAGAGAAATATAGAGGAACAAGGCTTAAGGCCGAGTTCCGTTATATGGTAATGCAACTCTGAGGTGGCTTGCAATACCAGAGGTTACTTAATCCCATATAATACATGGTCAAACCATCATCTTTCCCACAAACTGCTTAAAACCTTGGTGTGCAACTCTTTCAAATGAGAGGGCGAGCATGTATGCAAACATGAAGAAACAAATAAAACCTCTAGTGTAAAATTAAAGACATCAAGACTTGTTACACATTTGTTGCAAACAGATATTAGAATACAGGCCAGTTTCCTGAAAAAAACCTGCAGTAGCTTGGAACGTGTAGTAACATGCAGAAGCATTCTAGCTTTTCACTATCTAAGGATTGCAAAAAATAAATATGTTCACTCTGCTTTTCATTGTAAGCTATTAAAATAGAGCAGAACAAGGAAAAGCAACCTTCCGTTTTCAGTGCTAAAAATCTGCTTCAATAATGCTCCGTGACCTGACCTGTCAGTCTCCTCGGCTGTTGGCTCTGGCAGCAGGCATTATGACGTCAGAACTCGACAGTAATAACCTTTATAATAGTCGGATTCTGACGTGTTCTTTATATTCAGCGACTTCGTGCGTTAGTGACAGGATTTTATACAGGGATTTCAGAATCCCATGAATTAAATATAGAATTATAGATGGGTAACGGGGAATTACAGGGATGGTTTTTACTGAGGAGTTCTGAGTGACATCAAATAGCGAGAGTGGTGCTCGGGTTGTCTAAGATGTTACTGAGAACCAGAGGTGAAAAATATCCCCGTAATTCATTTTCCAATCATCTATAATTTTATGTTGTGTGTGGCTTGCAAACATCATATGCTCAAGCTTCCACCTGCTACGCAGTGGGAGAGGAGTGATGGGGCCATACATAATGTAGCCTCTATTATGTATCTCTGTCGCAAAAGTAACAAACAAAAAAATTGCCTCCCATTCTTAACCAACCCACATCACCTTTCTTGCCTTCCCTCTCCTGCAGCTGTGCTGTCTGCTTTCATTCAAAGCAGATATGCAGAGCTGCTTTGACCGGCTCAAAGAGTCTTTTCAGCCTGGCCTGGAAGGTCTTTATGACGTAGCAACAGTGGGTAATTAGTTTTATTATTAACTGTTGCTATGTCACAGCAATGAGTTATGATAGCTAGAAACTGAAATAAGGAATAGAGGCTCTCTATGAGAGCTATGCATAAATAACATTTAAAGTCCACACTATACTCTGGGTTTGTTATTCCTTTATTACTTTAAGTCATATGTAGATTAAATAGATATTTGCTGGATTACATTGCTGCTGGAAAGACTTCTTTTCTGCTATTTTCGCCTTTTCATGTCATTAGTTTTAGTTTTTGAAATCTTAGCCAGGATGAGCTATTTTTTACGGAGATTGTTTATTTACGTATTTTATGTTGCACTAAATACAATAGTAAATCAACTACTTTGGATATTTTCTACATTTGATCCCCATGAAAGGATTTTCTTTGATATTTGTTAACCATGGACTATTTCTGTCCACATGTCAGGAATGGCATGGTGAGCAAAAAAACGATGGATTAAGGCCCAGATCTCTGTACTGGGGTGAATGTATGACATTGTTCTGCATTTTGTCCATCAATTGTTGTTTTTACATTTGTCACCCAGAGTGGGACGAGTATGCCCAGACGTGGGTCTCATGCTCTTCATGCCACTGGAGTCAAGCTATTCTGGCTGATGAGGGGTGAAAGTCCGAAACCGGTCCTAGGATGCTTGTTTCCAGTGCAGGGAGGGACTGGCAGTTTGTGCTGGACTGTTCCCATTGGGCGCACTGTCAAGACTGATTTACATATGGCCGGTTCCAAACTGGAAAAGCATGGTGAGTAAAAAACACGATGGATTAAGACCAAGATCTCTGTATTTGGGGGAATGTATGACATTGTTCTGCATTCCGTCCATCAATTGTTGCTTTTGCATTTGTCACCCCGAGTGGGACGGGTATTCCTAGACGTGGGTCCCGTGTTCTCCATGCCACTGGAGTCAAGCTATCCTGGTTGATGAGGGCGGAAAGCCCGAAACCGGTCCTAGGATGCTTGTTTCTAGTGCAGGGAGGACCTGGCTGGCAGTTCGGGCTGAACTGTTCCCATTGGGCGCAGGGTCAAGACTGATTTGCATATCGCTGGGTCCAAACTGGAATGGCATAGTGAGCAAAAAAACGATGCATTAAGGCCCAGATCTCTGTACTGGGGTGAATGTTATGACATTGTTCTGCATTCTATACATCAATTGTTGTTTTTGCATTTGTCACCCAGAGTGGGACAGGTATGCTGTAGTAACAGGCATATCTCTTTAAGGTGGGTTGGAATCAGAATATGAGTATGTCATAAGAATGTCTTTACACAACGGTGAATACGAGAATTTTATAATTCATTTTCCAGCAGTCCTCTACTGAGCTGCATGCATTTGACCTTACTGCTTGAATAAAGCATCTATTGAAATTCCTGTATTAAGTGTGATTACTACATATGCCCAGACGTGGGTCCTGTGCTCTCCATGCCACTGGAGTTGAGCTATCCTGGCTGTTGAGGGCTGAAAGCTCGAAACCAGTCTTAGGATGCTTGATTCCAGTACAGGGAGGAGCTGGCCTGGCAGTTCGGGCTGGACTGTTCCCATTGGGCGCAGGGTCAAGACTGATTTGCATATGGCTGGGTCCTAACTGGAATGGCATGGTGAGCAAAAAAACATTGGATTAAGGCCCAGATCTCTGTACTGGTGTGAATATGACATTGTTCCGCTTTCTGTCCATCAACTGTTGTTTTTGCATTTGTCACCCCGAGGGGGACGGGTTAGCCCAATCATGGGTCCCGTGCTCTCCATGCCACTGGAATCAAGCTATCCTTTCTGATGAGGACTGAAAGCCAAAAACTGGTCCATGTATGCTTGTTTCTAGTGCAGGGAGGACCTGACCTGGCAATTCGTGCTGGACTGTTCCCATTGGGCGCAGGGTCAAGACTGATTTGCATATGGCTGGGTCCAAACTGGAATGGCATGGTGAGCAAAAAAACGATGGATTAAGGCCCAGATCTCTGTACTGGGGTGAATGTATGACATTGTTCTGCATTCTGTCCATCAATTGTTGTTTTTGCATTTGTCACCCCTAGTTGGACGGGTATGCCCAGACATGGGTCCCGTGCTCTCCATGCCACTGGAGTCAAGCTATCCTGGCTTATGAGGGCTGAAAGCCCGAAACCGGTCCTATGATGCTTGTTTCCAGTGCAGGGAGAACCTGGCCTGGCAGTTTGGGCTGGACTGTTTCCATTGGGCGCAGGGTCAAGACTGATTTGCATATGGCTGGGTCCAAACTGGAATGGCATGGTGAACAGAAAAACGATGGATTAAGGCCCAGATCTCTGTACTGGGGTGAATGTATGACATTGTTCTGTACTCGATCCATCAACTGTTTTGCATTTGTCACCCTAAGTGGGACGAGTATGCCCAGACATGGGTCCTGTGCTCTCCATGCCACTGGAGTCAAGCTATCCCTTGAGATGAGGGCTGAATGCCAAAAACTGGTCCTAGGATGCATGTTTCCAGTGCAGGGAGGACCTAGCCTGGCAGATCGGGCTGGACTGTTCCCATTGGTCGCAGGGTCAAGACTGATTTGCATATGGCTGGGTCCGAACTGGCATGACGAGCAAAAAAACGATTGATTAAGGCCCAGATCTCTGGACTAGGGTGAATGTATGACCTTGTTCTGCATTCCGTCCATCAATTATTGTTTTTGCATTTGTCACCCCTAGTTGGACGGGTATGCCCAGACATGGGTCCCGTGCTCTCCATGCCACTGGAGTCAAGCTATCCTGGCTTATGAGGGCTGAAAGCCCGAAACCGGTCCTATGATGCTTGTTTCCAGTGCAGGGAGAACCTGGCCTGGCAGTTTGGGCTGGACTGTTTCCATTGGGCGCAGGGTCAAGACTGATTTGCATATGGCTGGGTCCAAACTGGAATGGCATGGTGAACAGAAAAACGATGGATTAAGGCCCAGATCTCTGTACTGGGGTGAATGTATGACATTGTTCTGTACTCGATCCATCAACTGTTTTGCATTTGTCACCCTAAGTGGGACGAGTATGCCCAGACATGGGTCCTGTGCTCTCCATGCCACTGGAGTCAAGCTATCCCTTGAGATGAGGGCTGAATGCCAAAAACTGGTCCTAGGATGCATGTTTCCAGTGCAGGGAGGACCTAGCCTGGCAGATCGGGCTGAACTGTTCCCATTGGTCGCAGGGTCAAGACTGATTTGCATATGGCTGGGTCCGAACTGGCATGACGAGCAGAAAAACGATTGATTAAGGCCCAGATCTCTGGACTAGGGTGAATGTATGACCTTGTTCTGCATTCCGTCCATCAATTATTGTTTTTGCATTTGTCACCCCGAGTGTGACGGGTATGCCCAGATGTGGGTCCAGTGCTCTCCATGCCACTGGAGTCAAGCTATCCTGGCTGATGAAGGCTGAAAGCTCGAAACCAGTCCTAGGATGCTTGATTCCAGTGCAGGGAGGACCTGGCGTGGCAATTTGGGCTGGACTGTCTGCATTGGGCGCAGGGTCAAGACTGATTTGCATATGGCTGGGTCCAAACTGGAATGGCATGGTGAACAGAAAAACGATGGATTAAGGCCCAGATCTCTGTACTGGGGTGAATGTATGACATTGTTCTGTACTCGATTCATCAATTATTGTTTTTGCATTTGTCACCCTGAGTGGGACGTGTATGCCCAGACGTGGGTCCCATGTTCTCCATTGCACTGGAGTCAAGCTATCCTGGCTGTTGAGGGCTGAAAGCTCGAAACCAGTCTTAGGATGCTTGATTCCAGTACAGGGAGGAGCTGGCCTGGCAGTTCGGGCTGGACTGTTCCCATTGGGCGCAGGGTCAAGACTGATTTGCATATGGCTGGGTCCTAACTGGAATGGCATGGTGAGCAAAAAAACATTGGATTAAGGCCCAGATCTCTGTACTGGTGTGAATATGACATTGTTCCGCTTTCTGTCCATCAACTGTTGTTTTTGCATTTGTCACCCCGAGGGGGACGGGTTAGCCCAATCATGGGTCCCGTGCTCTCCATGCCACTGGAATCAAGCTATCCTTTCTGATGAGGACTGAAAGCCAAAAACTGGTCCATGTATGCTTGTTTCTAGTGCAGGGAGGACCTGACCTGGCAATTCGTGCTGGACTGTTCCCATTGGGCGCAGGGTCAAGACTGATTTGCATATGGCTGGGTCCAAACTGGAATGGCATGGTGAGCAAAAAAACGATGGATTAAGGCCCAGATCTCTGTACTGGGGTGAATGTATGACATTGTTCTGCATTCTGTCCATCAATTGTTGTTTTTGCATTTGTCACCCCTAGTTGGACGGGTATGCCCAGACATGGGTCCCGTGCTCTCCATGCCACTGGAGTCAAGCTATCCTGGCTTATGAGGGCTGAAAGCCCGAAACCGGTCCTATGATGCTTGTTTCCAGTGCAGGGAGAACCTGGCCTGGCAGTTTGGGCTGGACTGTTTCCATTGGGCGCAGGGTCAAGACTGATTTGCATATGGCTGGGTCCAAACTGGAATGGCATGGTGAACAGAAAAACGATGGATTAAGGCCCAGATCTCTGTACTGGGGTGAATGTATGACATTGTTCTGTACTCGATCCATCAACTGTTTTGCATTTGTCACCCTAAGTGGGACGAGTATGCCCAGACATGGGTCCTGTGCTCTCCATGCCACTGGAGTCAAGCTATCCCTTGAGATGAGGGCTGAATGCCAAAAACTGGTCCTAGGATGCATGTTTCCAGTGCAGGGAGGACCTAGCCTGGCAGATCGGGCTGGACTGTTCCCATTGGTCGCAGGGTCAAGACTGATTTGCATATGGCTGGGTCCGAACTGGCATGACGAGCAAAAAAACGATTGATTAAGGCCCAGATCTCTGGACTAGGGTGAATGTATGACCTTGTTCTGCATTCCGTCCATCAATTATTGTTTTTGCATTTGTCACCCCTAGTTGGACGGGTATGCCCAGACATGGGTCCCGTGCTCTCCATGCCACTGGAGTCAAGCTATCCTGGCTTATGAGGGCTGAAAGCCCGAAACCGGTCCTATGATGCTTGTTTCCAGTGCAGGGAGAACCTGGCCTGGCAGTTTGGGCTGGACTGTTTCCATTGGGCGCAGGGTCAAGACTGATTTGCATATGGCTGGGTCCAAACTGGAATGGCATGGTGAACAGAAAAACGATGGATTAAGGCCCAGATCTCTGTACTGGGGTGAATGTATGACATTGTTCTGTACTCGATCCATCAACTGTTTTGCATTTGTCACCCTAAGTGGGACGAGTATGCCCAGACATGGGTCCTGTGCTCTCCATGCCACTGGAGTCAAGCTATCCCTTGAGATGAGGGCTGAATGCCAAAAACTGGTCCTAGGATGCATGTTTCCAGTGCAGGGAGGACCTAGCCTGGCAGATCGGGCTGAACTGTTCCCATTGGTCGCAGGGTCAAGACTGATTTGCATATGGCTGGGTCCGAACTGGCATGACGAGCAGAAAAACGATTGATTAAGGCCCAGATCTCTGGACTAGGGTGAATGTATGACCTTGTTCTGCATTCCGTCCATCAATTATTGTTTTTGCATTTGTCACCCCGAGTGTGACGGGTATGCCCAGATGTGGGTCCAGTGCTCTCCATGCCACTGGAGTCAAGCTATCCTGGCTGATGAAGGCTGAAAGCTCGAAACCAGTCCTAGGATGCTTGATTCCAGTGCAGGGAGGACCTGGCGTGGCAATTTGGGCTGGACTGTCTGCATTGGGCGCAGGGTCAAGACTGATTTGCATATGGCTGGGTCCAAACTGGAATGGCATGGTGAACAGAAAAACGATGGATTAAGGCCCAGATCTCTGTACTGGGGTGAATGTATGACATTGTTCTGTACTCGATTCATCAATTATTGTTTTTGCATTTGTCACCCTGAGTGGGACGTGTATGCCCAGACGTGGGTCCCATGTTCTCCATTGCACTGGAGTCAAGCTATCCTGGCTGATGAGGGCTGAAAACCTGAAACCGGTCCTAGGATGCTTGTTTCCAGTGCAGGGAGGACCTGGCCTGGCAGTTCAGGCTGAACTGTTCCAATTGTGCGCAGGGTCAAGACTGATTTGCATATTCCTGGGTCCAAACTGGAATGGCATGGTGAGCAAAAACACGTTGGATTAAGGCCCAGATCTCTGTACTGGGGTGAATGTATGAGATTGTTCTGTATTCTGTCCATCAGTTGTTGTTTTTGCCACCCCGAGTGGGACGGGTATGCCCAGATGTGGGTCCAGTGCTCTCCATGCCACTGGAGTCAAGCTATCCTGGCTGATAAAGGCTGAAAGCCCGAAACCGGTCCTAGGATGCTTGTTTCCAGTGCAGGGAGGACCTGGCTTGGCAGTTCGGGCTGGACTGTTCCCATTGGGCACAGGGTCAAGACTGATTTGCATATGTCTGGGTCCAAACTGGAATGGCATGTTGAGCAAAAAAACAATGGATTAAGTCCCAGATCTCTGTATTGGGTTGAATGTATTATATCGTTCTGCATTCCGTCTATCAATTGTTGTTTTTGCACATGTGGAATTTGTCAACACATTTTAGCTTTCCACTTACAGACGGCCTTAACTCTCAGGTGAAGGTACTGCTATCAAAAAATGCACACCATACATATACATATCCATGTATACAGAAAAGGGTTTAGCTGTCCCTTCCAGCATTGGCTACTGTGGTTCAGGTGGTTTTAGGCATTGGCTAAGAGAGATGTCCATCTTTATAGATTTTAGCACACCGCATTTTGTTGACGTGAGCATTTCTAAAATAATGCGTCTCCTCTATCTTGCAAATGCACACATTGGCTTAATGCCACCACACACCCTGCGTGTCTGTTTCTTATTGTTGCTTCTGTTCCTCCACGGCTTCCACTTCTGTCCCAGGTTTGATGTTTTAAAAACTTTTTACTTTATCATTCTACCAAGGCTGTTGATCCAAGTTTGGGAGAGGAGTTGGCCTAACGGCTAGGGCGGTCGACCTCGAATCTGGGTAACTGGGGTCGAGTCTCAGCAATGACGCTGAACATCCTGTGATTCTGAGGAAATCACTTAATCTCCCCGTGCCTAACAAAAAGGAATGTGTCCTCATGTAATGCAACTGGTGCTATGTAAAAGCGCTCTGATACCCGATTCGGTTCAAGTTTGCGCTATATAAAACTGTAATTTTTTTATTTTTATTTTAGACTGGTATGGCATTGCAATTACATACTTGTTAGCGTATAGGATTCTAGTAATACAATGGTATTATTTTTGTGTCATTTTATAGCAATTGTATAATGTTTTTGGGAAAAAATAGCATTTAAACTCCACACTATACTCTGGGTTTATTATTCCTTTATTACTTCAAGTCATATGTAGATTAAATAGATATTTTCTGGATAACATTGCTTCTGGAAAGACTTCTTTGCTGCTATGCCGCTGGAAAGACTTCTTTGCTGCTATTTTCGCTTTTTCATGTCATTAGTTTTGGTTTTTGAAATCTTAGCCAGGATAGGCTATTTGTTACTGAGATTGGTTATTTACGTATTTTATGTTAGTAAATCAACTGCTTTGGATATTTTCTACATTTGATCCCCGTGAAAAGATTTTCTTTGATATTTGATAAGCGTGGACTATTTCTGTTCACATGTGGAATTTGTGAACAGATTTTAGCTCTCCACTTACTGACGGCCTTAGCTCTCTGGTGAAGGTACTGCTATCAAAAAGCCCACACCATATATATACATATCCATGTATACAGAAATGGGTTTAGCAGCCCCTTCCAGCATTGGCTACTGTGGTTCAGGTGGTTTTAGGCATTGGTTAGGAAGCTGTCCATCTTTATAGATATGTTAGCACACCGCATTTTGTTGATGTGAGCATTTCTAAAATAATCCCTCTCCTCTATTTTGCAAATGCACACAGTGGCTTAATGCCACCACATGCCCTGCGTGTCCGTTGCTTATTGTTGCTTCTGTTCCTCCACTGCTTCCACTTCTGTCCCAGGATTGATCTTTTAAAAACTTTTTTACTTTATCATTCTACCAAGGCTGTTGATCCAAGTTGGAAAGGTAAAATTTAAAAAACAAAACAAATGGAAGCCTGTGTTTCATGACGCATGCATTTGTTGCAGTACATGCATATGCGAGCGACCACAGCAGCCATCTTGAAATGTTCTGAAAGGCAGAAATACTTTTTACCAACATACATTTAATTTTCAAAAGAGTTTTGTAATGAAAGCATGCCAATAAGAAGGAACATTTTGCATTTTTTTAATATCCATTTTCAGGTACATAGCACTTTAAAGTAAGTTTGGCTGAGTAATATGTAGACTTACTGTTTTTTAGGTCTGGCCAGAAGCAACTTGCTGTTTTTGATCTCATACTATCAATACATAGAGAAAGTGGAAATAATTCAACTGCTCTCTGTAGTTTGTGGCACGGCTTTTCCTGGTAACACGTATGCTGCGAATAATTTAGGCCTGTTGTATGTCAACATAATCGCACTTATTCCTTTATTGTGCGTGTGACAGGCTTCGGGCATAGACAGCTAAATGACTGTTTAAATGGTAATGCTATGAATGTGTGCTTGATCTCTTTATTTTGGCCATCATTCGCATTAATAAAACAGAGAATTGAAATCTTTCCGCTCTCTGAAAGCTGCATGGGCTTGTGTTGTGATTACTGCCACAATGAATCTACCTTGTAGCTTGCCTACTGTGTACTTCTGCAAAAGCAGCAATGCCACTGTTATGAAGCTGCATGATATGAGCTGCGCGATATGAGCTGCGCAGCAGAGCCCACTTCTCCACTCCATACGGAATCATTAGAGATGGAGACATAATAGACAAACATGAGAAAGAATGCAAGAGTTGGGGAGATCTCATAAGTTAATGATGTATGTATTACAAAAGTTGATTTGCATGAACATTTACAGCATGTTGACAGCACAGTATTTTCTGAGGCAGGGTATAAATTGAACTTCAGGAAAGGCAAAATCTGTTTAGTGAATGCGATCCTCTCAGGATGCGAGTTATCCCATGAAGGAAAAGGACTCGCACCTTGTTTCTTGGGATGATGTGGGCTGCTTAAGTCTCCCTGTTCTCTTAAAGAATTACAGGCTTTAAAGGAATCCAATGATCGTTGGTAGCACATATCTACCACACCATGCAGAAAGGGTGACAGCCTTGTATCGGACGATCACATCTATATTTTCCCAGAAAGACTGTAAGGAGGAGCATGCATAGATTCTTAGAGACCTAATGAAAGAGATGCTAGTAATAGCACATTTACAAATGCAAGATAATACACATAATTTGATAAGAGTAGATTCCAATCACTCAAGATACACCTACATTTTCTAGAGCAAGGGGCAAGCATCGACTGTTGCCTATAAATCATATTCATACACTTCAGCAGAGGAGTGGTTCGCTCTGACAGAGTTCTCATTGCTGTGCAGACTGTATTTAATAAAGAACAACCCATTAGCTAAGGCGAGGAATGAATCATAGTAAATTCTATACTTTCTTTGGAAGCTGCAAATTAAAGCAAGCATTCTGAATGACCATGCATTACATGTGCACAATGGTTCACAAATCTGGTCCAGTTTAGATGTACAGTTTGTATGTGGTACACATTAAAATGCAATCATTCTTGAAATTCCGACAAGTAATTCCTGAAACCCGGTCTAGGAAACAGTTACGTATATGTATGTGGAGTTATACAAGAATTCAAAATAAAACACATGCATGGAAAACCCTTGGTTGACTCAACCTCACAAATTTCAGAATTGAAAGCACTCATCTTAGCCGTGCAAAAAGCTTATAATTCAGTTCCTACATTGATTGTATCTGTTTTAATTATTTTGGGCACAAGGGTACAATGTTGATTTTAAATCATTGGGAAAACAGTGTTTACCAAGACTAAAGGGGAAAAACTATAAAAGTTAAGAAGCTTTGATCTTTGGATGAGGTCCAGACGCACTAGCGCACAAGTGAGGCTATTCACACCATAGACAATTATATTGTTGGTCAGTCTGCAAAATGTGCTATATAGGTATGGAAAGTAGCATAGTCACCCAGTTGCATACTATGGTCGATCAGAACATCAGTTCAGTCATCACCGAGACAAGTACAACCTTTTCCTACGAGAATATAGTCCTCTGGAGTCGGTATCCCTGAGATTGGGATTTCAGCATACCAAACAAGTCTAACTGGTTGAGCCTAATTAAAGCCACTCATGAAGGGATAGGCTCTGCACATGCTGGAGTGTGTGCTACATTACGCGTTACGCAAGAGTATTACTGGTGGCCTTTAATGTCGAAAGAAACAAAACAGCGGCCCATCCCCTCTGAATTGTGTACCTGGACCACATCCATTTGAGCCAGTAGATACATTGGAATATAGGCTAAATTCAAACAGGGAAGTCAAGAAAGCAAACCGTTTGCAAAAACAAGCCTGCACGGTGATGGCTCTAGATGATGATATATTGTGGTTGTATAAACCGAATAGTGCACAGAGAGCCTTAAAATATATGCCAAGATGTGTTTTGCTAAGCCATGCTCCTTATGAAATGTTATGTATGCACCAAACCGCCCAATCTGGAGAGATTTGCATGATCAGTCACACTCTAATCTGTGACAGGAATACAGTTTATTTGGGCAGTCTAATTGAGATTGTCGCATCCGTGCCGTTTCTTGTGACTGGAGGTTTGTAAACTAGTGGTGATAGAATTGGTAACAGTTAGGAATATTGAGGCTATTTATTTATGAATTCCAGAATTGCTGCTCTGTCCCAAAATGACCTGTAGGATCTGTAAGACACTTGATTGTTCAACTCCATAGACTAGGATGCCTAAGGAGGTCTCTGCCTAGGAGGTCCACCTTAATGGTATTAGCCACTGTATTGAACTATTTTCCTGATTGATATAGTTTATTTTTCGCCTTTTCTTTCCAGAGTAGTTCTTTCCTCACCTCTTCTCTATGTTTCAGAACTCTCTTTATCAAGTGTGTTTCCTTTGTTGGTTAAGAAAATCTCTGATAAAGAAAATAGATCTGTTTTGTTTGCCTTCGGAACTTTAGTACCATTGAGCATTGCAGTTTGTATATGGTTTTGCAATAGTGCAAACCTAGCCAAAAGACAGAAGAGTATATGTCAGGAAAAGTCATATTAAGCCTGAAGAACAGGGAGAAAGGAGCCTGAGGACTAAGCTAAAAGTTCTACTGCATCAGAGTACCAGTGAAGGAGATACCACTTCCATGGAACTTGGGGGACCCCACGCTGATACTTGGATTGTCCCTAAGAGGAGGGATGTCATCACCTACTCTCTGAGGACAACACATAAATGTTTTCCATTAAGACTTTAGTCATTGAGGGCTTTGCCACTGACTTGCTAAATGTGTCAAGGCACTGTATCAAGTTTAGGACCTCTTTTTGAGCCGGGGCTAAGCAGACTTGGACCTCATTGTTGAAGCTGTATTCACAAACCTTTGAGACGTTTGACGTTCAGCGTCCAGACCCAGCCTACCCACCACAAATCGGTTTCAGAGTGCAACCAAGTATATGAAAGAAGGAAGACTATGCCAGCATCACTACATCACGGCAGTCCTCTACGAGTAGATAGAGCAGCCTTCACATAAAGTGGTCTGAGTGCCACAACCATTTCTGGTTCTACCAAATTGCCGTTGAGGTAGATGTAAGTTCTATCAATTGTAAATTGTATTTTCCCTTTCAGAGTCTTGCTGTTTGCGTGCTGGTGGCTTTACAAGTACTAAAAACTGATCATTCAAACCTCCACTCCCCCCATTTAGAGAAGCAGGTTGGCCTGCTAAAATGCCAAGAATTGGGACTGCCTTACGTTTTTTTTTATCAACATTTTGGCCACTTTCATATATTAAAGTATATTTTTCTGCTGTGATTTTCCACCATAAATATTATTTGTCATTTCATTTCACTTTTTTAGTGACTAAAGTGTTTCATGGCGGTCTTAAAAAGTTTACTCTAACCGATTTGGAATCACTCCAGTCCTTGGAAGTTGAAAGTGGTATTGTCAAAATGATGGCACTTCTCTTGGTCTCCCTCGACCACCATCCCCCCATTCATAACTGTTCATTATGCTGATGCGCAGTATGTCGCTGATGGTAGTATTGCATGTTTTTACAGCGTCAGCTGGGAGTGCAGGTTAAATACAAGTTTGATTTTTGACTGCATTATTTTATCACTGGTAACCCATACTGCTTTACTTTCAAAATTTATTTCAGATTGCTGCAATTGATTGTTTTATGGCTATTTTTCTCTCTAATACGGCCCCAGGCCCTCAATTTCTTAATTCGTTGGATGTTAAAACAGCATTTAGCTATTTCGAAAATTAAAAGTCATGCACAATTCAAAATAATTGTTTATAAGTTCGAGATCTGTCTGCCCTGACTTTGTCTCTTTGAAGAAATCCGTTGCTTGGTAGATAGTACCTTATAAAATGACATGCGTTAAGAAAGTTACACAATATAAACATTCCTTGAAACCTAACACTTATTTTGTATTGGGCAAGACAGCCACAGCTTTTGTCTTAGGAAAAAAAATCTCCATCTTGTAGATGTACAAGGCTACTACCTGGAGGTAACTCCTCACCATTGTTGCACTGATTCATACGCCAGGGTGAACACACTAAAAGGTCACGCCTTTTCGCAAAATATATTTACTTAAGTTTATTCTGCTGCTTGTATCTTCTTTTTTTAGTCATTGATAGGATTGAATCTATTCCACCGTATATTAATATCAAGGAAAGTCTTAGAATGCAGAAGGAAAAGTTTTCTTCTTAATTAATGATATTGGCATTTGATAACAAGAAACGGTTGACAAAATTGTCTGTCACCGTAGCATTAATAGCTATTGTACATATGGACAGATTAGAAAGGCACTGTGTTTTTTCCTGCTCTTGTTTAGATCTCTAGTGCCTAGCAATTATCTTTTGGCCTGAAGAGTCCATGTTTTGGAGTGGTTTCGTCCCACGTACGAAGACTGTGTCCTCGAACAGGCTATTAGGCATCATCTTGCAGGTGAGCTTGAGGCGCCAGCAAACTTCTGACCAATCATGGGCAACCTCTTCTCAAAAGTGTGGACCACTCACTCAGCAGCCCCAAACACTGTGATACACCCAACCTCCTTTGAAAGGCAAATAAGGCAGTTTGAGGAGTTACTTTTGTGCATCATACTCATTCTGTCTGCCATGGAGTGAACCCTGTGAAATTACTTAAATTGGGTCAGACTGAGCTTGGCAGATATTGCTATCTCACTTTTGACTATTCCAGATTGCCTCTACTTCTCCTATGTCAATAACCCTGCGCCATCCACCCTTTGCTCTTGCGGGTTGGTGAAAATGTCGTGGATGTTATTTTTGAGGCGAGACTTGTATACCCTCGTAGAGCTCTTTCCCTTCTGGTTTGTAAAAAGAGTGAGGTTCCTCATTGGGCTGAGTTTGGGGAGGACTTGCAGGATTGGGAAAAATGTCCTAGGTGCATGCCTCAATTGTAGGTATTCATAGAATTGGGACTTACAATGGTAAGAGTCAATACCAAATCTGGGAATGATCTAATGTGATTCTCAGATCAGGCAGCAAATCAAAATGCTGATTTCATTGCCAGCAAAATTAATTGTTCACTGTCATTTTGTTTCTCACTCACTGACATTTTCTTTGAATTCTTTCAAACAAGAAGAAAGATGAGGATAGTGTGATAGGTCTCCTGCATAAACCAGAACAGGCTAACAGACCATTCTGGGTATTATAAGATAGGGGGACTGCTTGATTCCCTAGTGTTAGACCTGTCAGCCCTTTGGGTGGTCCCTCCTCATCATTATTTATTTTGTCCCACTTTTGCCTCAAACCCTGTTAGTATTTTTCCTTTTTGGGAACCACCAGACTTTTTAGTATTGATGCAGATTCAGGGAGCCATTTTATCTACCCCTGGAACTTCTGTCTGAGGGCCTGGAGCACAAAATGGTGGCCACCCATTGTCACCTGTGACATCACTGGAACCTACTAGAACCTTCTGCAACATTCTGGAACCCTGTGACAGTTGGAGGCGGTTTAGAATGTTGGGAAGCTAAAGTCAGAGTTGACTGTTGGAGTTGGCAGTTGGCACCTGTCTGGTGAAGAGAGAGGAGCAGAAACCTGAAGGAGGAAGGAGTGAGGCAGCAGGGGTGGAAACTTGTGCCTGGAGTGGGGTCCATAAACCCACCCTTGATACTAGTCCCTACTGACTGAGCCCAGCCTGGAGCCCTGTGTGGGAGAAAGCAAGAAAAACCATCTTTAGGACCTGGACAGCAGGAACAGGCCTTAAAAGTAAAGAACAGCAAGTTCCTGACCTGGTTATTGGTAACTTCCTGAAGTCCAACGTTGAGAAGCCAAGAGACCTGGGGCCGGAGGTGAAGAAGCGGCGCTGACTGGAAAGCAGACGTCGTACCCGGAGCCGCCAGAGGTCGAGAGAGGGCGCCGACGGAGGTCGTGGAGAGTACCAGAGGTCGTGGAGGAAGACACCTGAGGTCGAGTGTGCGGCGTCGACGGGGGAGTGAAGTCCGCCCCCCGGAGTCGCCGGAGACCGAGGTGAAGCGTGCCGGAGGTCGGGAGTGGAGATCGCACTCTGGAGTCGCCGGAACCCGAGGAAAGGAGCACCGGAGGTCGGGAGTGGAGATCGCACTCCGGAGCCGCCCGAAGTCGACATCGAGCCGAGGCCGCCGACATCGAACCGAAGCCGCCCGAAGTAGACATCGAGCCAAGACTGCCCGACGTCATCGAACCGGAGGTCGACATCGAGCCGAGGCCGCCGACATCGAACCGGAACTGCCTACCGACGTCGTCAAGAACTGACATTGCGCCGAGGTCGCCGACATCGAACCGGAGCCGCCTCACGGCGTTGACACGACTCCAGCGGCGACGGAGCTTCATAAAAAGGGCAGTAAGTGGAATAGAGGGTGCCTAAGGCCCTGTGAAGCCCTAAGAGACCATCCTAGGGGCTAGAGAGGTGCTGGAACCAGCTTGATTGTGCCAGGGGTGAGCTGAGACTAAAACAGAGGGGTTGTGAAGTGTGGGAGAGCCAGATCTCTAGATTCCCCCTTGATCTACCTCAGTTTAGGCCTCAGCCTTGTCCAAGCCAAGTAGTACACCCCTCAGGTCATCCAAAACTCTACAAGCTGGGATTGGGCTAAATCATCCCATAGTACCTCAGGAATGTGAACTGATTTTCAAGTGTCACTGTTGGCTTTTATTATTTATTGAGAGCACTGTATTTATTGTATTCATCCTATTTATGGCCGCACAGTATTTGTTGCCTCACAGAATTTATTGTTTTACAGTATTTATTGTCGCACAGTATTTATTGTCTCGCAGTATTTATTGCCTCATAATATTTAATTGCCTTTTATGTAATGCACTTATATTTATGCCTTGAATATTTATGATCTATTATTGAATCGTTGAAGTATTATTTATTTGACTTACCCTTCCACAGGAAAAGCCTTGTGTACTGTGATTGTATTATTATTTATTTAATCAGCAACTAAGAGAAAAGAAGATAGAGATATATTTTCAGTATAATTTTTAAGGTGTAGTGTCGTTTTTGGAACGGATGAACGCATGGTTATTGTGAGGGTGTGACGTATGCTTAACACGGTGCCTTCCTTACCGCTCGAGCCAAGCTACCACAGTGTGTATGGGAGAACACCACCACCCTTCCGGTGTGGGAGTGTGTTTTTCTAACATGATTGGTGTTCAGCGGTGGGATTGAGCTGTGCCTACGTACACTCGACAATAACTGTGGGTAGTCCATAGGCCTACACCGGGAGTTTTCTCAAAGCGGCCTTCCTAATTGTGAGTTTTTGTTTTTCCAAATTTACTCTGGTGGTGGGAGGAGGTATTATCAAAGGTACCCCCCTGCATAGCTTCTGTAAAAACCTGTCCTCTGACCTGAGTGGGCAAGATGGAGTTTGTATTGGAGAATTTAGAGATGTACACTGTGGCCCAGCTTGAGGGGGTGTATTGTCCCCCAGGAGCAAAGAAGGGTGCACTCCAAACCAGCTTGAGGGCTTGGGGGGAGGCACGACGAGAAAGCAAGGCTGAGGAGGAGGACAGGGATAGAGAGCCCGACAGTGAGGGAGCTGGTTTGTACCAACCTGAGGTGGGGAACCTGCCAGAGGGGCCCAGGACACTTTCCAGGAAGGGCAGCAGTGCCTCTAGCGGTGGCTTGTCTGAAGTGGAGTTAACGGACCGGAGAGAGAAAAGACAGCTCACATGGGACTTAGCAAGGCTGGAGAAAGAGAAGGAGGAACAGAGGATGGCTCACGAGTTAAGGCTGAAAGAGATAGATCTTCAGATCCTAAGAGTTAGGGCACACCCTGTTCCTAATGGTGGCAGCGAAGAAAGAGAGTTTACCAGGGAACCCAAACCCTACTTGCCAAAGGACATAGTAGCTAGCTATGGGGCGGGTGACGATATCGCCAAGTGGCTAGCGGCCTATGAGGTCTCGTTAAGGGCCCATGGGGTTCCAGAGAGGTACTGGGGAGGGGGATTGTACAAGTACATGCCTCCAGCTGGTAGGGATGCATTATTGGCCCTAGAGCAGGATGAGCAGACCCACTACCCCACCATGAAAGTGGCGCTCATAAGAAAGTTTGGACTAACACCCGAAAAGTATAGACAGAAGTTCTGGGGTAGTCACAAACTGGGCACACAGAATTGGGTGGACTTCCTGGACTATGCAAAGAAGGCACTAGAGGGTTGGATACAGGGCAGTGAAGTGAGGAACTACGAGGGGTTGTTTGATTTAGTACTGAAGGAACACCTGCTCGAAAAATGTTTCCCTGAACTGCGTCAACACCTGGTGGATAGCAAGCTGACCAATCCCCGGAAGCTTGCTGAGGAGGCGGACATTTGGGCTAGTACCCGGGTGTCCACAAGAGGGACTAAAGGGGAGTAAGTGGAATAGAGGGCGCCTAAGGCCCTGTGAAGCCCTAAGAGACCATCCTAGGGGCTAGAGAGGTGCTGGAACCAGCTTGATTGTGCCAGGGGTGAGCTGAGACTAAAACAGAGGGGTTGTGAAGTGTGGGAGAGCCAGATCTCTAGATTCCCCCTTGATCTACCTCAGTTTAGGCCTCAGCCTTGTCCAAGCCAAGTAGTACACCCCTCAGGTCATCCAAAACTCTACAAGCTGGGATTGGGCTAAATCATCCCATAGTACCTCAGGAATGTGAACTGATTTTCAAGTGTCACTGTTGGCTTTTATTATTTATTGAGAGCACTGTATTTATTGTATTCATCCTATTTATGGCCGCACAGTATTTGTTGCCTCACAGAATTTATTGTTTCACAGTATTTATTGTCGCACAGTATTTATTGTCTCGCAGTATTTATTGCCTCATAATATTTAATTGCCTTTTATGTAATGCACTTATATTTATGCCTTGAATATTTATGATCTACCTTATTTATTGAATCGTTGAAGTATTATTTGTTTGACTTACCCTTCCACAGGAAAAGCCTTGTGTACTGTGATTGTATTATTATTTATTTAATCAGCAACTAAGAGAAAAGAAGATAAAGAGATATATTTTCAGTATAATTTTTAAGGTGTAGTGTCGTTTTTGGAACAGATGAACGGATGGTTATTGTGAGGGTGTGACGTATGCTTAACACGGTGCCTTCCTTACCGCTCGAGCCAAGCTACCACAGTGTGTCTGGGAGAACACCACCACCCTTCCGGTGTGGGAGTGTGTTTTTCTAACACCTAGACTGTGTTATCTTTTTTCAGTCTAATGTATTTTATATTCTGCATTGCCAATTTATACATTTGACATGTAAAAGAGGACAAACAGAATATTTTTTTTTTTTAAGTGAACATTTTATTTTTAAAAGACGTTTCAGAATCTTGCACATGGACACAAATGTTGTATGATTTATGGCTTCAGTATCTATGATGGCTAAATAAGATTACAGGTAAGTAGCATTTCCTTCTAGTGGAGGAAACCAGCCTATGCATTTGAAACCAGTACAACAGTAGATTTTTTTGTAGTAGGTTACGCTTGGATGGGACCCAAGGCTACTGTGTTTTGTGTGTATAATTGGTAGAGTGTTGGTTTATTGAGTGGCCAGTGTAAGAATATCAGGTGTAATGTGTGATGTTTGATAGGTTTTTGAATAATTGTGACCCAATTGGGGCTGTGGTCAAATGTTTTGCAAGTTAGTACAGTTTTATTATTGTTGAGTACATTTGATATAAATGTATTATTGAAGACCCAGGTGCTGGCTCAAGGCTTGCTGCACTTTTCAAGTTGTTTTATCTTCACTGATTGCAATCATTCATTTCAGAGCTCCAGAAGTGGCGATCACCTGAGTATTACGAAAACAATGTGCACAAAATGCAACTGCCTTTTTCCACAAAGTTTCTTGGCAGTGCAGTTACTGCAGAGGAGAAGCAAGAGCGGCGGCAACAGCAGCTTCGACGGCTGCAGGAGTTGAATGCCCGCCGTCGTGAGGAGAAGCTCCTGCTCGACCAGGAGCGACTAGACCGTTTGCTGTATGTGCAGGTAATTGGAAAACACTGGACACTTAACACTTCCACTTAACACCTACTCGGCCTGTTCCTAGTCTCCATTTTGATCTGAAGAAAAGATAACTCAGACTTCTATTTCTGTTGGTAATCTGGGAATAGCCCTACAAAATCAGTGTTGGAAGAATGTGGTTTCTTTAGTTTTTCCATCTGTTTTAAATTACTGTGGAATGAACCTCCTTCCTTAGCTAATGCATGGCAGGATAATGTTCTTCATAATAGGTAGCCCAACATTCAAACCTTTTAATTTCTTTTATCGAGATAGCCCTGATGTCTTTGTTTCCATGAATGTGCTATTGTCAGAAATGCAGCCAGAAGAAAGCGAGTAATAAGTTTACCTGTAGGAGTAGTTAAGGAGTACTCTAAATCCTCTCCCAAATCTCCCAGTACGGGAGAGGATTCATGGGCAAATCAGCAGCTGTCGTTATTTTCATTTGATATAAAACCTTTCTAGAATTACTGAACGAGCATACAAGGCCACCAGATATGCCCCACGGTTCTCTTTTCCGTCCAGTTTCTCCAGCAACTGTCTGACGACCTAAAGGAAGGTGTGATGTAGTTGAGTACCACCAAAGGATTACTCCTCAACTATTTTCTTTGCGTTGTGTGCAAATCAAGGTTTTAACTAAACCTGTCCAAATGTTACGCCCGGTGTCCTCCCATATTTGTGTATCAAGTTCAGTTTACCAAGTGGCCATGCATGTAGACTTCGGAGTTAGATCTAAGCTGCCTAGCAATTTGTATAACATTGCTGTTGTGACGAAAAAAGTCCTTTGCATTGTAAGAGACGGGTACCCCTGTCTTGAGTGCCCAACTGTACTGTTGTCTGGATCCCTAATGCAGATTTTTATTGTCATAGGCGAACATGGATAATGCATGCGCACCATGACCTAGGCCTACCTCCCGGATTGCGGTCCTGTTGCACTGTGGGGGGGCGCCCAAAGTGCTGCCTTTATAGTGGTGGAGAAATCATGCTTACACCAGAGTTACACAGCACATGCTTGGTGGTGGCAGCATACCATGAGTGATCAGTAGAAGTAAGCAGGACCTTTTTACCCTGCGTCACTGGAGTGAGGCTCACTCCCCTTTTTTAAAAATTCAGCTGCTGTGGGCTCAACCCGCCCCTGGCCTACGTCAGGTAGATGTGGAAGGGCATACATGAACAAAACGTGCTGATTGCATGTGTGCTTGCAAGAAATACATTACACAATTGGTGAAGATTGATACAGTGTGCATATGGTAAATACAGAAAGGATGCATTACTGAACAGTGTGCACAGACTGAATGCGTTTGCTGCATGTAGTTATGTTTGCAGTGGCATAATACATGAGGATAATAGTGCTGTGCAGTAAGTGTGTTGGGGATGTACATTCAATGCAAGTGAGCCTGCACTGGTACATTACATAGAGGACCTTCAGAGTCCTGCCTGCTGTGATGGACATCTCTAAGGAGGAAGAAGAAAGGGGAAAGATGTCCATTTCAAAGAAGCAGAACCGCAACATTAAAACTTCAAAAACTCAGACGCTAGTTACATTTTGTGTAGGGTAGTTTGAGAGCCCAAACGTTGTCATCTGCCGAGCAGTCAGATGGGCTGTGTGAGAAGGGGAATCTCTACCAGACTTCTGCGTGTGACCAGGACTGGGGTCCCAGGCCTGCTAGTCTCTCTACAGGGTAAGGGGACATTACCCAAGGAAACCAAGGCCACCTGTCCTGGAGCCTGGAGTACCAGTGCCTTCCTGCTTGCCAAGACCAGTGTGCCCTGTGAAAAAGAGGAGGGCATTGGAAGGAGCAAGGTCCAGGATGGAGCACTATTGTGAGGACTCCCTGTGCGAGGTGTTAGGAATCCGCTCGTACACCGATTGGGCAGCAGGCCATGGGTGTCTCTGGATCAATCCACCACATGTACCAGTAGGGACCACAGTGGACTGAACCAAGGAGCAAGGATTGTGTGAAGGCGCCAGGCGTGCACTGTCTCATGGTGGTTGGCCCAGTGTGCCAGAGAGGGGGCCACGGTGAAAATCAGTGCCAGGCCAGCGTGGCTAGACTTGTGAGTGCCGTGGTGACAACCACGTACACCAGAAAGTGCCGCCGGACACACTAAGGCCAAGGGTTTGGGCCGTCAGCTGGGACCGAGAAACTGCTGTTGTGACAAAGGTGAGTCCGTCCTGCATAATGCAAACTGCACCGAAGGAAGCCAGAGGGATCAAAGGACTTTACCATAGCCCTGTCGAAGCACGGAGATCAACCTCCACCACCTGCGAACAGAACTGTGACTTACTGTGCAGTCACCGGAGCTGGAACAACCCCAATCGCTAGAATCAGCCGGTGGTGTGGCTCGAAGGAGAGAGCCTGTGTCTGCTGGGTGCTGCAGTGGGTGACTGTGCGCAGCCCGACTTTGCTGATCTGGAGCTGGACTTTGCTGTGTCGTTGAGGGGTTCCATACCGTTGGAGCGGGTAAGCCATTAATTGGGCTTTTGGGGCCCGAGGGACATACTTTGATCAGTACTGTGACCCTGTTGACTCTTGTGACTGAACTTCCGAAAGGAGTCAGAGGGGTGAACTCTTGAATACGTCGAATAGCTAAAATTCCCTGAATTTGGCCAGCCGGGAATGGGGAATAGCATTGAACCCGTTGCACTAAATTTAGTGGGGCAGGAAGTGGTCTGACAACTACTAGGGCCCCGACCTCAAGGGGGATTGTGTTATTGCTTTTTTTGGATGTTGTTTATCTTTGCGTGTGTAGAATTAGAATTGAATACTTCTTTTTATGTAAAAAGGAGTATTTGACAGGACATTGATTTATTGATCGCACACTTGCACGTTGAGTTATGAGTCGTGTTCACTGATCTACATCAATGCTTCTCCTCAAAGAGCCTTGAATGCTCGTCAGACGCCGCCTGAGAGAGAAGTGCAAAAGTCTGCTTGGCCCAGTTGAGCATGATCCATAGTATGTTCGGCCCCTGGACATCAGGAGTAAAAGGCTTTGGCCAGCACAGGTGGGCCCAGTAACCCCTGCTTGCTCCATGGCCCATTGAAAGGGGTTCTGACAATTGCTAAACCCCTTCTTGTGGACACACTTGATAGGAAAGTCGAAATAGGATTTAACAATCGTAGTGCTGCTTTCAGTTGGTTAATTGCATATAGTTATACGTATCCACACTGGTTAGATCAAAATGTTAGAACAATCATGCCATAGATCTAATGTGTCCCTCATCTTATAGATCGCCCAGTGTTGCTAATGGGGCAGTAAAACATTCTCTTTGATAGCTTGGGAGAAAGTCAAGATTATTCAACATATGGGTCAACAGGGAATGAGATGTAGTGACCCGGTCAACATCTTACCACCATGTCCAGTATCTCATGGTTGTATTTGTAGTGTATAACAGCTGTGTCATATTATGTGTTGAGGTGGAAGTTGTGGTAAAACATGTGCAAGTATTTCCATGGAGGTCTCCTCTGTCTGGACTCCTAGTTTCTGTTGACCCGATGGATCCAATCTTAAATGGTTTTAAATATGTACCTTGGATATAAGTTTCTAGATTAGGGATTGATAGACCTCCATCATATATGGATTCATACAAAGTTTTTTGTTAAGTACCAGTAGTTTATCCAAGATGTGATTTAGAGCAGTAGGTGGGAATAGAAGTGGCAACGTCTGAGAGACGTATAAGTGTTTGGATACAAAATTCATTTCTCTTGTAGCTACTCGGCCAAACCAAAAGATATACCTTATTTCCCAGTGTTAAATGTCTTTAAAGAGAACGTCCATTAGGGGGTATTTTGGCATCATTAAGCTGCTTGGAAGAAGCCGTTAGGTGAATCCCTGAGTATTATAAGGGGTTTGCTGAGATGGTGAAACTATTCCCCCCAGGTATCAATCATAGCAATCAGTGTAGATAGTATAGTCTGTAGACTAGGTATATTTGATCAGGTTACCAGAGGCTTTAGCAGAGTCATTAAGTTCTCGAAGTAAATTGGGAATCTAGTAGTTGGTTTCTGTGATGAAGCATCGGCATCATCAGACATC
This sequence comes from Triturus cristatus, assembly GCF_964204655.1. Classification (NCBI taxonomy): domain Eukaryota; kingdom Metazoa; phylum Chordata; class Amphibia; order Caudata; family Salamandridae; genus Triturus; species Triturus cristatus. The sequence continues at coordinate 1,472,882,895 of NC_140590.1, forward strand.
AGCGCCAATTTGTATGTGTTTGGACCGTGGATGTGAGTTGCTGTTAAAAGTTTGCCCTGCTTTAACTGAACCCATTTTTCATGGTCGTAGGACTCTACCACTGGTTGGCAGGTGTAAAGTGCGCAAAGTGCTTATGTTCTCTCTTTTCAAACCTAAAACTGGCATACACCTAATTGGCACATTTAAGTTACTTATAAATCCATAGAATATGTTATAAGATTTACATGAGGTTATTTTTTAATGTTACAAGTGCACACATCACTCATAGTGCCACCCAGTAAAGTAGCACTGTAAAGTATGTCTCTGGGTTATTCCTTGCAACCTGTATGTGCATTTTTAAGTGACTCCACAGGATAGTTGGCTCACCCCCTGTTTGAGCTACAGGGACACTAAAAGCATCCAGAGACCTCTCCTGCAACTGCCCAACTGACCAGTTACAACCTGACCTACCCTGGACCCTGCTGCTGGCCTCTGATCAAGTGAATCCAAACCATGAAGTGGTGCCCCCCCAGGTCCTGGACCCTCGGCTACTGTTACTGTACTCCTCCCTCTGTTCCCAGACTACAAGATCGGGGACTTGGAGAGTTTTTAGCAAACACAACAAGATGATGGATGGAGTGCTGAAACTTTACTCACCCTCAGTCCAGAGATATGGGTTTAATCTCTTGTTCTTTGGCTCACTATGCCCCCTCAGTTTGGACCCAGCCAAATGCAGTGTTGACCCTGCTCCTCATGGGAACAGTCCAGCCTGAACTGCCAGGCCGAGTCCTCCCTGGACCGAAAACAAGCATCTGGGACCGGTTTCGGGTATCGTACCTCATCAGCCAGGCTAGCTTGAATCTGGTGTCACAGTGAGCAAGGGACCCACATCTGGTCATACCTTTGGGTGGTGTGGTTAGCAAAAAAACAATGGATTAACCCAAGATCTGTGATTGGTGTGAATGTTTGATTTGTTCAGCATTCCTTCCATCATTTGTTCTTCTTGCTTTTGTTGTCCTAAGTGGGAAAGGTATGTCCAGTCTATCGTTTGTTATTTTTACTTGGAGAGTTCTTCCCATCTTTCTACCTAGACCATGACTGCAGTTGACATGTAATCGCTACCTTGACCCCATCTTTTGCAACCCACCGATAGTGAGCTCCATGTCTGATTCAGCTTGCAGCCTGCCTCACTTACAACTGGTCGACGACCACTTTTATGCCATAAAAACTTCTACTGAGACGCACATGGTCCCTTTATCTGATCGGAGATCCATAGCATTCAGCCTTAATTTGGCTGTCCCAGTCGAGCTCAACCAGATAACGGCTTTTTGGTAACCCTGGGCGTAGTTCGCGAAGTAGCACTACGCGAAGCTACGCAAAGTGCACTTCGCAGTACGCGAGCTACGCGTAGCACTTCGCGAACTGCGTAGTACCCTGTTTGCACTGTGCAAGATGTCGTTTTCAATGATTGCACAGTGCGGACAAGCATCCGGCACTGTGCAATCATTGAAAATGGCATCTTGCACAGTGCGAGCTGTAGTTTTCTGCCGCTCAAGTAGATTTTTACTCGAGCTGCAGCTTTCTTAACGCGGACTGGTAGTTTCTCGTCACGAGCATACGCGACCACTTGCAATGAGAAACCTGACCTCCCCGCGTTGAGAATCTCGCCGGGATGTTTATTTTCCACGCTCTCGATCGGCAACTTGATGTTGAGGACTGCGAGCTAGCAAAAAATTACCTCTGCACTACGCAACGCTACGCTACGTATGTTTGCACTGTGCTACGTGCAATTCGTGTAGTGCAAAGTAGCGCAAACTTCGCAAACTACGCGAGCGTAGCGTAGTGCTTTGCCCAGGCTTACTTTTTGGTACTATTTCTAAATCATACTTTAAAAATTCATTGTACTGCTCTACCAATTATTTTTTTGTCATTTTATTTATTCAAATGTACTCTATTTTTGACAATTGGTTAGAGATTTGTCTGTGTTGTGCTTTCACTTTATTACTGTACGAGTTTTGACAATTGGTTAGAGATTTGTCTGTGTTGTGCTTTCACTTTATTACTGTACGAGCACTACATAAACACTTTACACATTACCTCTAAGTTAAGCCTGGCTGCTTTGTGCCAAGCTGCCAGAGGGTTAAGTACAGGTTTGTTATAGTGACTTTAATGGTTCACCCTGACAAGGATTGTGATTACTATTTGACGTGGGTTATATTCACCCTTAACCAATACTTCCATTTCTTACGGTTACCATTGCTCTTTCGCACTCAGGGTTCCATGTTAGGAGAAAGAGATAATAAAAGTGGACACCCTTATCTTGTACTCCTAGTTAGTGTGATTGGCTAGGTTTTAACACAGTTTGTAGTCTTGCGCAAGGTTTACAGAAGTTAGCTAAAATGTAAGTTTCAATAGTAAGGCCCAAACCAGATTTACTCAATGTTTTTCTTAAAATCTTTCTAGTTGACCCTAAAACATGTCTTCTCCTTGTCAAGCAAGCTAAGGAGCATTTGTGTCTGTAAGTTGGTTACAACTTCTGCTAAGTTTAAAGCCAAACAGACATTATCAATGGGCTTTCTAAGCTTGATAAACAGAGGATATGCCTACATCAACCGTCGACTGAACTTCCACCAACCTGCTAGACACCTGCTCTCCTCTTCACTGTCCCTCGTACACACCCACAGCATCCAACGCAGCAGTGGCTGCTCCTTCTCCTACATCGCTGCCAAGACCTGGAATGACCTTCCACTTTAGCTCCGTACAGCCTCCTCGCTGGTGGTCTTCAGAAAGAGACTCAAGACTTTGCTATTTGACGGAAACACAGCACCCAGATACCCCTAGGGGTGACATTGTTGCGCATTACAAATGCTGTTTGATTGAGAATGGGGAATATGTATTAACGTAGGCCAAACATCCTCCTATCTTTTAAGAAGGACCTTGGCTTAAGTTTGTTTAAAGTAAGGCAATGGGATGATTGATATGAGATGTAGCTAGCAGGGTCCTTCTTCGACTTTAGTAGGAGAAACTTCTCCAACTCTATTGTCTGATGAACATTTACTTAGTGAATGTCGAATTAGTAAAGATCACCAATTCTGAGGCATGATCACAAAGGATCTGGGTACCTATCTTACTTGATTTGATAGTTTTTATTGGTATGTTCTAAATTGAATAAGTAATGAATTATGGATGAAGATCTGTGGGCATTTAAATAAAATGTTACAGTCCTATCTTATGAGTGGGAATGATCCCATATGTCGACCTAGTCTAGATTTTGTAAACCCGGAACCAATAAGGTTGGGGAATTAGCTTGGCTGTCAATGGTACTGAATGTCTGATCATTGGGTTCTGTGTGACGGAGAGGTCTCCACCCATAAGCACCTGTTTCTCTGTGAAGTTGGAATGTGAGGGAATAAGTCTGAGTAAAAAGCCTCCTTGTTTTCATTTGGGCCATAAATACAAAGCCAAAAGTTAAATTTGCCTTCAGGAACTAAACTCAGTTCATCTGGGTCAGTACAGCCCTGTAGGTGAAATTTAATTCCTCTTCTGAACACAGAGGACCCTGCCAGAGGACCCCATTAAACCTTCCAAATCCTGGTGTTGTCTCTGTCTAGTTTTAGCCATCCTACCATCAACACACGTTTCTGGATCCAGAAACAATGGCTGCTCTGGGCGGAGGTGGACACATCTTCTCCCCTGCAGGATCTGCTTCGGCAGAAGCGGGAACTTTAAAGGATATGTTGCCTTTGAACCTTGCCCCCAGCCTCTGCTGTTAGAAGCTGGTGGCGCCCCCCTCCAATACTGCTCCGAATTGGGCGGGAGGACTGGTGGGAAAATTAGGTTAAATAGGAGGTGGGTCTGCCTTCACCCTGTATCTACCCTCAGGTGGGGCAGACGAGGTTGACCCCACTTTTCACTGTCTGCCATCTTGAGGATAGGGCTAGTAGACAATTAGCAGTCAGGGTATGCCCACCCCCCACGTGGGGTGAGCATAAAGGGGATGTAGACACCCTACAGGTAGACAGCCCATTGACTACCACCTGACCTCCCCTAGTAAGACCGCTAAATTAGGTGGTTCCCCAAGAACCTGACTTCAGTTTCGACGGACACAAGGAGATGACAGAAGAAGACCGCTGGGTTTCAAGAACTGAGACCAGATGCAGAAGAATAGGCACAAAGTCTGCTGCTGCCAAGGACTTGACAATTGCATCCTGCTGTCTCTCCTGAAACCTGTGAGGCCTCCAAGAAACCCCGGATCCCCCCCCCCCCCCCACCCTTCTGCAAATTGCCAAGAACCTTCCTTTGGGCTAAAGGCTCTATTCCCCAGCGTCTGCTGGTAAAAAAAAAAAGAAAACTGTGGTCGAGAACTGGCACACCCTGTGTCGCTGCTACCAACCACTGAAAATAAGCCTTGCAGCTTCCTAGGCCAATTGGATCCCCAATCTGGTGGAATCGACCCCTTCACACATCCATCAGCTGGAGGGATCCTCTCAGCACAGAGACCACCTCTAGAACCAGCCTTGCTCCTAGGTGCCCTGACCTTCTTGCCAGTGGCGTCAACAGCTTACAGCGGCATCGTTGGCACGCCCGCCTACTCTGGGGTAGTCTGCTTTGCATCACACCTGTGACCTGACCGCTGCCTGTGATCTCTGAAACCGACCCCTTATACCTCCGACCCAGGTCCAGCCCGACTGCCTGAAGTACCAGAGTCCTGGGCCCCAAAAGACCATGACCCTTCTTGCCAAGATCGCCTCTGACCCTCCAAGGTACTGTGGTCATTCGAAACTCCGTGGCGGAGTCCTCCTTTCAGTAACCGCTACGGTAATGGAGTCGGCGAACCTCCACCACCAAGACTCTACACCACCCTCCAGTAACCGCAAAAGCGACTGCTGGGTTGACGGTGTTCCGAATCCATTGGCTTAAAGTGACCTGCTGTTGGCGACCGCGACGGTAACCGGGTTGGCAGCCGAATGAACTCTATTGCAGCTATTCCCTTCCATTGCTGTCCCTGCCGACTGTGATGGTAACTATCTGACGGTATTGAGTGCCGAGATACTGAAAGTACTGCATATTTTGAACTGCACTGCGTTTATTTCGATCCTCACCAGTATACAAAGTATTTATCCAAGTGTAGAAACTGTACCAAGTATATTTCCGATTTGAAGTCTTGCTTCTCAAAACCTACATAAAGAAAAAATCCTTGTTATTTTTATACTAAATTGGTCTCTGATTTTCTTCTTGAGTGTGTGTCTCATTTATTGCCTCTGTGAGTACAACAAATGCTTTACACTGTCCTCTGATAAGCCCAACTGCTCGCCCACACTACCACAAAAAGAGATTTAGTATTATCTCCTTACTGCCTCTATCTTCTTCCTTTGGGGATTTCTCGCACTCTCTACATAGTGTACTTCGTTTTAGTACACTGTACAGAGTGGCGGTATCTTATACCACTTTACAGGTGTTCTACGCTTTAGAGTCGTATTCAAAACCCTAGGCATTCAAATTCATTACTGTAAAGAATGCCATCATATGCCTTGATAGTAATTATGCCTACACAAAATGAATAATGAGTTTTAGTGGGAACAACATTGAGTTTGAATTTATGCCATTTCCTATAGTGATCAAATGGCCTATTTTGTGTCTACTGTACCATTGAATCAGTAAACCAGAACTCGGATATAAGCGAACTGGGCAACAAAATGATAAATTTGCCCACATCATGGAGAATAATAAAGTAGGTAGGAAGTAGGACTGGGTGTCAAGCAGCACCTTAGGAGAAGGGGCAGCTACCTGTTAGTAAAATTAGAGCAGGACTTTGCACAATATGCAAGAATCACAGTCCCCATATTATATGCCACCTTTAAAATGTAATCATGGTTTAATGTTAACTTGGAAAGAGCCATTTTTGTTAATATGATAACTAGGCACAGGTAACTATTCAAACCCAGCTAAAATATCTCTAAAGATAAGGTCAAGTTGCTTGAGATGATACGAGCATTCCAAGTTTGACCTTCCTCAGAAGAGGCCTTCCTGTTCTTTCTATACCCGGAGACAGCTTATCTTTGAGCATTGTGTTAGCCAGGGGCCATTACTTCTTTATGCAGTAGGTGGGGCCTCCTCCTCAGGAGTTGAAATGCTCAGGATTAGGGCAGCTTCTGGCTTGGTAGAGACTGAATGTTGCTTACGTTAATACCTGAACATATGCCTGAGTGGAAAGTCCCAACAATAGGTATTTTTTAAATGTAAATGTAAATGTGTATGTGCTTATATAGCACCGAATCACCCCTAGGGGTATCTCAGCGCTGTACTCATACCGCTTAAGGAACCCTTCCTGGCTTTCCGTGTGAAGTGTCCACTCCGGGGCACCCCCATGGTGAAGCCAGGCATCCCAGCACTGTTGGGGCCGTTGTGGAGATTAAGCAAGCTATTGCCCAGAGTTGCAGCGTGGGACCCATGATTAGAATAGGCACTGAAGCGAGAATATCCAGTCCGGGGAATTTATAGCCCGAGACCCTGCCGCGGCGGGAATCGAACCCTGGTCCCGGACCAGTGCTCTGCATCGAGATCTGCCGCTCTAACCATTGAGCCACACTTCTCCACTAGAGGTGGAAAATAATGTTTCAGAGATCTCATCTTCTCTTTGGTGCATACTCTGAAATATCTTGATAAATTGAGATCTTATCTCTTTCAAATTGTATATCCACGCTCAATCTGGCCGCCAAGGCGATCTCTTACTTTAGTTGATAAAAGTGTACCTTGGTTGGCACATCAGGGGCCAGATTCCTTGGATGCAATCTAAAATGTTCTTCCCCTTTGAGGCTCCCGGGATGCTGTTGAACAATTTCTGTACATGGTTCTCCAGTTCTCCATTGGCGGTTTCCTCGTTGATCACTTTAATGTATAGATTAAGTCTGAAACTATTTTCTTTATGGTCTCCTTTTTCCTTTATGATTTGTTGATCTTTTTTTTCAGAATTGACACTCATTCAAGCAGTTCATCCTCTTGATGAGAAATTTCCGTGGAAGGTCTTCAATTGCTCCACGCTAGTTTTTTTTCTTCTGCAAATGGTGGTTGGAGTCAGTTAGTGTTTTGGAGACAACATGTCACAAAAATGATGGGTCCTCTCACAGTTCTTGATTAAGGACTTTTACATCACCATTAGTGGCTGGTGCTGGAATGTTGCATAAGATTTGTTTGTTCGTAGGAGGAAGACAGGTTCTCTGCTCATCTTTTCCACAGTCACGTAGGCAAACGCTTTGTTAATTGAGGGAGTTTTAGGTGCTTTTTGCTTGTCGGCAGCCATGTTTCTTCCCAATTCCATTAGAGATAGTAGTTGTGGGGTATCACGTATAATGTGAGGAGCGAACAGTACGATAACATATCAAGTGCCTTTTCCCCTAAGTAACAACAGGCGACGCGCCAGACTCTGTGTCCACTTAGAGGGACCCGTATTGAAGTGTTCCTAAGTGATTTCAGTCTTTCAAGCATGCGATAGATGAGGATTCGAGGGGAGAGAAGCCTGATATCCTGCCCAAAAAATCTGAAGCGATAGCCTCGGAAAGTCCTTGTATCGTCGTAATATTTAAGGGGCCAAGGATCCCAAACTCTCTATGGTAAACTCGTGCAGTATTTTCAGCTTTGTTTATTGAGTAGACATTTGGAAATGAATTTGTTTGAGAACATGACATACTATATCAAATTTATGACTTCAACCCTTTCCATTAGCCAGTGCAATAGACAAAGTTTCAGGAGAAGTTATGGTACATTACATTTTCAACTCTAACGCAAGGGGCTAAATACATGAGATGAAAAGCTGTTCTCCTTCAATGTTGTATGGTCACAGTGGACATTCAATTGTGGTTCTGGCACTTGCTATTTGTGTTTATTTTATATTTGAAGTGCCAACAATGTTGTAACAGTCTACTTGAGGGGTTAACAAAAAAATAATGAATTGACTTAAAATCCATACAAACTACAGTATTTAGACAAATGTACACTAGTGTCACAATTTACCAGCAATGATCAATTAAGAATTACTTTTACGAGGATAGACCTGAGCGATACATTAATGGCTGTTGTCTGTTGCACAGGAGCTACTTGAAGATGGACACATGGACCAGTTCCACAAAGGCCTGGTGGACCTTAACATGGACTCTGCTGAAGAGCTGCACTCGTACATCCAGAAGCTGAGCCAAGCTATTGAGCAGACCAAGCAGAAGATCTTGCAGGCTGAAGCCAGCGTGGAGGTGGTGGATAGCAAGCTCCAAGTAAGTCCCTGTCATAGCTGCCCTCTCATCTGACAATATCCTCATAGTTCTAAAGGTGCTCCTTGTCTCAACACTCCCCAATTAACTTGCCCTCTCTGTCATTATCTTTAGGGTTTTTGCTTGCAAACCTTATCAGTTATCTTTCTTTCTGGAGCTCTACCTGTAGCTGGGTCTGTGTTCTATACAACCCCTTAAGTTAAAAAATAGAGAACCAGATCCCATGACCTAGTTTGATATGCTCCTGGGTTTTACTAGTGAAATTGCTGAAACAATGTTTTCTGTGTCTGAATTGGTCCTACGGGCAGGTGATGTCTGAATATTATATTGGGCATTTTCCTGGGGAAAATGCATGGCAGTATTTGCCTTATTTTGTCAATATACTGCATATTATAACCCATTGACCAAGGGGCTGCAGTCATTTTTGAGGGTAGGATCGCAGTGTGATGTGCACAGTAGATGCTCGCCTTGTGAACATATTGCAATTACTAGTACACACGTGAGGTCATATAAATACCTTTCTACCTCCGATTCATTTTACTATGATAATGCAACTTCTTGTTCGATCTCTCTACCTAAATGATCTAATTTATGAAGGCAGTCGGAAGAATGATCGCAGAAATTGTTTAAAACGTGGACACAGAGTAGACGTTGGCAACTTCGTGGTTTTTTTTTTTGTGCGTTTTATTTTTAGTTATTCTTTTTACTTGCCTGAAAATGCAAGTAACTTTTCATCTTTTAAGAAATAGCACTTACTAGAAGTTGAGTGTGCGTGTCAACTGCTGTGTCAATGATTATAATAACTCTTGACGCATACCGGAGTAAACCTCGACGGTTAGACTGAGCGTATTTTTTTGTTTAAATCTCTTTTATTAAGTTTGTAAACAAAGAAAATATTAACAAACACCAGGCAATAGGCAGTAGTAGTGAGGCAAGAATACAGTGTATACATCGTTGGTCCACTTCAGTGAAGTTATAAAAGATACAGCACGCCACTTAGCCTTCAAATACGAAAACGACAAGAGGACTCGGTATGGCAAGATAGATAGGAGAAGCGCCCTCCCGGCTCAGAAACGCCAATACTAACCAAGCATAAAGGAGTCCTCAATTGCTTGAGTCTGATATGCCTGGGCGATTATATTTGCGTCTACTATAGACCTGTAGATTGCGTGGTGCAATGATTGTGAAAGCTGAAGAGACAGTAGTGTATTGCCAAGCAATAAGTACAGCAAAAGGATAAGAACTTGGATAGCAATAACAATTATAACAAAAAGGGTTAACCTGACTGTGGATTATTACTGCAGGCCCTAGTGGTGGGTAACATGTCATTGAAAACATCATAGGCTTGTTAAGATCTGTTAGTAACCAGCTTACCAGGGACCAACAGCCTCTAGAAGCACAAATTGCAGCCTGCAACAAGGTATTTGGGGGGGGGGGAAGCTCCCATTTCTGCTAGCCTGTGAAGAAAGAAAGAGCCAGAACAAAAAGCTAGAGAAGGAAAGATAAGAGAAAAGAAGAAGAAGAGGAGGGAAGAGGAGATGGTGCAGTGTTCCATTTGCGAGGACGAGCTATGGTGGAAGAGGAATGAGTCACCAGGTCAGAGCGTCAGACCCAACCACCCCATGGGAGGACTGTTCACCCCCACCCGCCTATCCCAGCTCCTCCTCATAGGATTCTCCCCAGGGAGCAGAACGTTGTCGAACAGTTGGAGGGCTCGTAAGCGGGGAGTGACAGATCGAGCATGTTCCACTTTAGAGGGATGTGAAACTAGGGGTTGCCAAGTGTGCTTGAATTTAGCATCAGTGTGGGCTAGACAATGGGAGAGGAGCTCCATCGCCATTACCTGCCATAGACGGGTGAGCGACACCGAGGGGGGGGGGGGGTCAAGGCCTTCTTCCAATGGAGCGCTATAACCTGCTTCACCGCATTAAGCATGTGGAAGATCAAGTGCCAGTCCGAGTGAGTCATTGCTTTAAGAGACCTCGGCCGGAGTCCTAGAATCGTTACCCCTGGGGCACTCGGAATGGGAAAGCCCACCACCTCCCTGATGTGGCTCAAGACCTCCTTCCAAAAAATCGTTCTAAGGGGCCAAGACCACCATATGTGAATGAGTGAACCTGGGGCGGTTCGGCAACGCCAGAAAATAGGTGTGGAATTGGGGAACATCTTTTGCAACCTGAGGGAGGTGTAATACCAATGGGTCATGATTTTGTAAGCTGTCTCCTGTTGCGCAATGTTTTTAAAAGTGCCAGGAATGTCCCTCCATAATTGTTCCCAGTGGTCAGGGAGAATGTCTTCCTCAAGATCTGTGTGCCAGCGTTGTTGATAGGTATGAGATGGTAGCGCATGTGAGTGTTCAAGGACCTTGTAAGTCCTAGAGATTAGGCCTTGGGAGCCATCAAAAGAGTGGACTAAGGATTCAAAGGGGGTAAGTTGGCGCGTGGCGCCCTCTGTGTATGAAGGAGCATGTAGCCAATGGCGAATTTGAAGGTATTCCAAACGCGCTGTGTTGGGGAGGTGAAATTCCTGCCTGCATTGCTCAAAAGATTTAAAAATCCCCCCCTCAGATAGAACTGCGATTGTACGACACTCTCCAGCTGCCCATGCAGGAAAGTATGCAGGCTGGAGGGCTGGTGGAAACCCCGGGTTGCGCGCCAAGGGTGTGTGAGGGGAGGGAAAGGAGGAAAGACCTCGGGCCACTGCAATTCTGTCCCATACCTCTAGAACCGTTCGCGTTGGGGTAGCAATATAGGCGTTACGATGGCGAGCACCCCTCTGCAACCAAGCCAGATCCCATAGCGGGCGGCAGGCCATAGCTCTGTCCATGTGGAACCAATGCTTCTCGCTTTCGCGAGCCACCCACTCTGAGACATAGCGCAGATGCGACGGCCAATAATAAACAAGAAAATCGGGGGACGCCAGCCATACTTTGGTAGAAAATCGTGGCCTCCCCCACCCCAAATAAACGCAGTAACCTCCACTTGAAGGCTCAGAATGTCCCTTTGGGGGATAGGGGTTGGAAGTGCTTGGAAGAGGTCAAGGATCTTGGGAAGAATGAACATCTTGAACGTGTTGAGGCGGCCCAGCCAGGAAATAGGTAGCGATTTCCATCGCCGGAGGACATCTTGAACTGAATTTCTACAAGCGGGCCAATTTGCCTGTGTCCACTAGTCCAGATTAGCTGTGACGTTAATACTTAGATAGCGTATGGATTGGGAGGCCCACTGGAAGGGGATGCCGTACCCAAGCTCCTCAAGCTGTTGCAAAGAGAGGCCTCTAATTTCCGCCGATTGGCAGATGGCAATCGCCAGGGGCTCCACGGCCAGGGCAAAGAGCAAAGCCGATGAAGGACACCCCTGGCGCGTGCCCCGATTGATGGAGAAGGGTGGGCTAAGAAGACTTGAGTCTGATCTGTGCTAATGGCGCAGCATAGGGGGCCATGATCTGGGCAATCATGACCGGGCCCACGCCTATCTTTTGCAACACCGCCATGAGAAAGGACTAGTCTACCCGGTCGAATGCCTTCTCGGCATCGAGGGAAATGAGAACATCCGGGATGTTACGACATTGTACCTTTTCCACCAAGTGGGCTACTCACCGGAGACTGTCCGCCCCTTGTCATTTGTGTATGAAGCCCACCTGGTCGGGCTCGATCAGACCAGGTAGATGGGGAGCTAGACGTTAAGCTAATATTTTGGTATATAATTTAACAGTGACATTTAGCAAAGAAATGGGGCGTTATGAAGCACAAGATGTTGGGTCTTTCCCAGGCTTGGGGATAAGCGCTATTTCGGCTCCGGCCATTGTCGGTGTGACAGTCATTGTATCGGCAAAGGAGTTAAAGAGTCGCAGCAACAGTGCCTGCAGCTCTGGGAGAAAAATACGATAGAATGATATCGTAAGGCCATCTGGGCCTGGAGTCTTGCCAATAGGAAAACTTTTCAATGCTTTTTGAAGTTCTTCTGCAGTGATGGGTTTGTCCAATTGTTGTTTATGAAAAGGAGCTAGTGGCGTCCAAGGACTGGAGTCCATAAAGGGGTCTTTCTTATCCCTACAGGTGACACCCTGTTCATAGAGCGCGGAGAAGAAAGAGGTAAACGCATGATGCTTGGCTGATTCTGAGGTAGCCACCCCGCAGTGCGATCTTGGAGATGTGGATACGGGAAACCTGTAGACGAAGACGACGCGCCAACAGGGAGCCTACCTTGTTGCCGCCGCCATAGAATTTCTGCTTCAGAGCTAGGAGGGAGTGTTCTGCTTTGTTGACCATTAGAGCCTTAAGTTGGCCCTGAAGCGAGGCCAGCTGCTTCTGGGTCTGTCTAGATGGCGCACTATGCCCCTGTTTTTCCAGCAGTTTGATATCGCGAGCTAGATTGGTTTCAACCAGGTGGGATTCCTGCATGCGGGCGATGGAGATGGATGTAATGACGCCTCGAATAGTGGCCTTGAAGGCATCCCATAGAACATGCCCATTAGTGTCCTGGAGGTCATTAGCTACAAAATAGGACTGAATCGCCTGGCGTATTTCGGCCACATTGACCTGGTCCCGTAAGGCATGTGGAGGAAGTCGTCACCGAGGAGCGGAGCAGGGGTTCCTGCCCATATTCGTCAAGGTAACCTCCAGGTGGGCATGGTCCGAGATAGATATATCCGAGATCGCCGCTGAGTCCTTAGAGAGAATGAGAGACTGGGACAGGAAGAAATAGTCGATTTGTGAGTGAAAGCAGTGAACATGGGAGTAAAAGGTGTAATCCTTAGTCCCAGGTTCTTTGTATCGCCACGCGTCTGAGACCCAAGGCTTCCAAATCCTGCTTGAGTGCCGCAGACATTGCACCAGTGCCCTGGAAGGAAGATGTGGTGCGATCTAGGCTGGGGCCGCACACTAGATTAAAATCACCCCCGAGGAGGGTAGGGTTAGGCTCCTGGGACATCAAGTCCTTAAGCAAGGTCTGGAGATATGTATCTTATGCATGGTTAGGTGCATAAACATTGAGCATAGTGTGTGCCTTAACATGGATGAGTAGAATAAGTTTTAAATAACGCCCCTCCTTGTCGCGCAGCTCCCGAGAAACCTGTACAGGGCTTCCCACCTTAAAAAGAATAGCCACCCCTGCCGTTTTAGTCTGCGCTGACGCCCAGAACTGCTTGGGGAACCTAGGGTGGAACATGCGCTGCGTGTCTGTACGTAAGAGATGGGTTTCCTGGAGGAAAATGACGTCTGGGTCATAAATAAGGAGGTAGCGCCACACCTGCCTTCTCTTATTGGGGGCATTGAGGCCTTTTACATTGAGGGATATACATTTAAGTTGTGCCATCGTCGACTACAGACATAATATAGCACAGGCAATTGTGCAAGCCTCCATACCACTCTCCCTTGGATCCCGACCTAAGTGGGGCTGGCGTCGGGTGGAAAAGAGGATGGGGAGGTAGACAGGATTTGCTTGAATGGGTAGTAGAGTAACCCCTCTCCCATGCCGAGGAGCTCCTACGCCAAGGATATAGGATGTCATGATATATCTGTGCTCTCCCCCCAATAGACCAGAGAAAGGAGAAGAAAAGAGAGAAAAAAGGATAGGGTAAAGAATAACAAACCGAGCAGTCAAAAGGCCAACAGTGCCAAAGTACACCATCCAAGTCCAGGAGCGGTCCAATGGCGCAAACCAGGGCGGCTCTAAGGAAGTCACTCCCCACAGGGACTAAGGGAATGGCGGGGCGTGCCAGCAAATACAGGAGGTCGACCCACCACAGTGTTATGGGGAAGTGCGGGGTCCCCCCAGGAGTAAGTCCCCCGGTCCTATTGTGGGACCATGTCCGTGTATCGCAGCCAGAGAAAGGATACCAGAGGTCCCCATGTCGCCGGGACAATTCTAGAAGGTTCGGACTCATGGAGAAGGCAAGTGGCTGTGATACCAGGATGAAGAGTCACCCCCCTCCAGCCACAAAAGGTCTAAACCATGTCAAGGGGCCACCACCCCAGTGCCGGAGCCAGAGGGGGGCCCCGACAGGCAGCCCCGTCCTTCTGAAGATTGCGACGCCTCTATGGATTTTAAATTGTGGACATCTCACTTGCTTTAGAGGCTCTAGTACGAGGAGGAGGGAACTTCGATCGCTCAGGGCGGAGGGGACTCTGTGTCCGCAGAGGTAGAGGTGTAGGGCTTAGGGTCGGGAGAGAGATGAAGCAACTGACAAGCCTCCTTGAACGATCCCAATGATCTGCGTTTGCCCTCCCACTGGAAAATCAGGGCGAAAGGATGGCTCTACTGGTACTTGATGTTCAATTCTTTAAGTTTGTCTGTCACTTGCTTGAAGTCTCTGCGGCGTCGCAAAGTGATTGGTGAGAGCTCTTGAAAGATTTGGATTTTGTGGCCCTCATATGTCAGTTCTTCAGTGGTCCGAGACGCTCTGAGGATCGCCTCCTTTTCCGTGAAGAAGTGCACCCGGGTCAGGATGTCAGGGATCAGGTTGGCCTTCCCAGCCGGAGGAGCAACTCGGTGCACTCTGTCCAGCGTAGGGGGCGAGGCATCATCATCACCCCAGATCGTTTGGAGGAGATCTGCGACATAGGTCATGATGTCCTGACCCTCTGCTCCCCGTGGAAAACCCCTGATGCAGAGGTTGTTCTAGCGGCTTCTATTTTCTAAATCTTCCTGCTTAGTTTGGAGTTCCACATGTTGCTCCTCAAGTGCCGTCACGCGGTGCCAGACTTCCTCCCGATCCTCTGTCCTCGTGTCGAGGGTTCTTTCGAGATCGTCCACTCTCGTGCCAATTTCGGTTACGTCTCGCCGGATGTCTTTTAGGCAGGTTTTGACCTCTGTTTTGAGAGAATTAATTTCAGACTTTATTTCCTGAAGGAAGTTGGACATAAAGGATTGGGTGATAGGGCTGGTTTCAGCGGCTTCCGAAGAGGTTGCCATTGTAGAGACCTTTTGGGTAGGCGCCGAGGTAGTTTTAGTCCACAGGTCTGCCACTGATGCGTCCTTGGAGGCTGGCTGTACCGTGGCTTTCGCCGATTTGGTGCGGGGCATGACTTAGACAGAGGGCACTCCCAACCTGTGGAGGATTCTGCTAGCGTCCAGCACTTAAGTCCCCCTCTGGAACGGCACCATACACAACCGTGAGGGCAGGCTGGCAACCAGGGTTAACCGCATACAGAAGGAGTCGCGGCTACGACGGAGACAGTGTAAGTGACTCCGGGGGGCCGCCACGGCACAAGGAGAAGATATGTGGGAGGCGGGACAAACCCCAGGTGCTGTCCGACTACCCAGCCGATCTCCTCGCCTCCACGCTGAGTCTATTCGTGCCCCCTTGCCTGACAGGCCCCTGGCTCACCCTTGGCACGTCCACCAAGGAGGTTTCTCTATAGGATCTCTCGTCAGCTCTTTTGCCTTCCTGGGGGCAATACAAAGGAACTGTCGCTGTTGAGAGCTGTGGGTCACAACACGACTCATCCCACGCAGTTCTCCAGGGGGGAGCAGGGATGTAGGGGCTGGGGGTCAGGGGCCGATAACTCCCTGGTTCAGGCCTTGACGTACGGGTGGAAAGGCAGCTCAATGGAAGGCCCTGCCACATGAAAGCTGCAGGCTCAGGCGGGGGTGCTGTGTCCTGCTAAGGCCCAGGTGCGGCAAAGCTCTGCACGGAATGCTGTCGCGGCGCCCCCCCCTCCCCCCACCAAACTCTACCAGTCCAGGAGTGTTGGACTTGGCCCTTTTTGCAGAGTCATCCCTAAACTTTTTGCCTTTCTCCTAGTCTTTTTTCTGACATGGTGTTGGTGGTTTTAGGACTGCTGTCCAGTGTAAAGTGCGTGTGCTTTCTGTGATAAATATGGTAAGATTGGTCTACACCTGTTTGGCCTATTTAATTTACCTGTCAGTCCCTTGTAAGCTGGTAAATTAAATGCTACTGGTTGGCTTGCAGCGCTGATTGCGCCACCCACCAAAGTAGCCTTTCAAACATATCCCAGGCCTCTGCCATTGTAGGGCCTGTGCGCGCAGTGTTACTGCCGCTGTCACATGGCACCTAAAGTGTGCGCCATGTGTGTGACCCCTCCTTTTACTACCTGTCTGTCGCCCTTAAGGTAGGCCCTAGCTAGCCCTATGGGCAGGGTGCATTGTAGGTAAAAGGTAGGACATGTACCTTAAGTGTGTGACATGTCCTAGTAGTGACATGTCCTAGTAGTGACAAACAGCCATTTTAGTTTCTCACCACTGTGAGGCTCCCCTCCCATAGGAATGCATTGGCAATTCCCTGATGAGTGTTTCAGTGGTAATTCCTGATATGAGAGGAGCGGTCAAGTTTGGTATATTTGGAGTAGTGATAATAAATGCTACGCAATGGTGTGTGCAGATTTATTATAACTATTTTAGAAATGCTACTTTTAGAAGTTGGCATTTCTGTGTACTATGAGTCTGCCTGCCTGATGTGGATTGCATGTCTGGCGTTGGAGTGACAGGGGCTGGTAAGGTGTGTGTGTGTGTGGCTCCGGGAGGGGCAGGGTGAGCCAGCGCTAGGCTGAATAGGGCATCTGCATTTGAATTAGTGGGAGGAGTAGTCCCCTGACCCTGAATAGGTCTGTGCCTGCCTATGTGAATGCTGGCTCCGCCCCCTGTGGTGTGTCTGATGACGAGCCCCCACCTGACAAAGGGTAAGGGGAGCCTTGTCAACAAAGTGCTCCAAAACCCCCCAGAATCAGTTTCGGCTGGTTCCCCCACGCCCTGTGCCAGGGCAGGCAAAGAGAATATGGGTATAAATATTGGGGCTGTGACCCCATGAAAATGTTGTGCTTTGTGCTTCCAGGCGACTTGCTGCTGCTGGGCCCCAGGAGGAACCGTCACGAGGGACTGCCTCCCTGTTGGATGGCCTTGTGTGCTGGCCTGCCTGGGCCCAGCTGTGTTCCCTGGACCTTGAGGACTTTAGCGCCCGGAGAGCGCTTACTCTTTATTTCCAGAAGAGGAGCGCCTGGCCTCTGCAGCGCTGGGCTGCAGAGGCGGCTCGAGGGAATCCCGGCGTGGGGAATCCCCTGCCCAGCGTGAGAAGAAGAGCGGGAGCCCAACCCGCGTTCAGGCATATTGGATTGCCGCCTTGTGGGTATTTTTTTGGCGGCAGAGCGGGAGCCCAACCCCGCCTTGCCGGTGCCACTGGTGAGAGGGAGCCCACCCCGCATTGTGGCCTCTTTATTGCAGCGGGTGCCCACCCCGCTTTGTGTGCTTTCCGGGAGCCCACTCCGCCTTGCTGCTGATTTGAATAGCGGGTGCCCACCCCGCATTGCTGCTTACTTAGCGGGTACCCACCCCGCTGTGGTGTTTTATGTTACGGCGGGAGCCCACCCCGCACTTCGCCGCAAGAAGATCACAGCCGGAAGCGACCTGGAAGCCAAGCGGCCTTGCCTGGTTGTGGGCGGGGCCAAAGAAGTGCAGCGTAGGCAGAGTTGTGCCTGCAGGAGCCCACCCCACCCCGCCTCCGTGACTGGGAGCGAGAGGAAGTCGGCGCCTACCCGAGCAGGGCTCCCGTGTGCCGGTGGGAGGCCTGCGGGTTGCCCAGGAAGTCGCCGGAGAGCAAGCACCTGTCCACTCGCCCTCTGGCAGCAACGGAGACCCAAGGAGTCCCAAGAGAGCCCGGTGAGTGGGGCTGATTTGGGAGCAGTGGTGCTCCCGAGGCACTGTGAGTGCCCATGCTTGTTTTCTTTTTACAGCTGCACCGCAGTTGCAGGCAGCTGCAACGGTTGGGCAAGTTATTGGAGGAGTCCCAGAGGGGAGTTCCCAAGTGGCACGGTGGTGCCAGTGCCATTTTTCCTTTGGGGGCCAGTTGAGATGCAGAGTTCCAGAGTGGGGCTCTAACGGCACATTGGTGCCAGTGTCTTTGGTGCCAATCCCAGCTGCCCTGCTAGAGCGCAGGCAGCTGCAACGTTTGGGGGCCATTTCTTTTATTAAGGAAGGGTTTGACTGACCGCAGGTTCGGCAGTTGGCTTCTCGGAGCTGGAGCTCCGTAGGGAACCCTAACTTCATCCGCCCGAGCAGCGCTCCGCTGCCTTATTCTGCCATTTAAACCAACGATTCCTCAACCGGAATACAAGCAGATCCCCTGGAGCTGAATTCTGTCCTTCTCTGTACTTCCATCGCAGAGATATCTGTACTGACGGCAGTTTGACCGATCCTGGGCTCGCTAGTCACGAGCTAAGCAGAACAACTGAGGCGCAACACTTTCGCTCTCAACTGAGCAGCAGACCTCCTAAGCGATTCATGGCTGAGGCTCCGTTAGAAGCCTGCCAATAGTTTGGGGACGCTCAAAGCACGGAATGGAGACAACACTGATCCCCTGTGAGTCCCGCCCTCTATTTCCACCACTCACCGCAAGTTCGAAGACGGTGAGCGGGGTCATCTGTAACTTCACCGGGAGCTCTGGGAGGCTAGATGGTAAGCCTGGGGCTCTTGACCATGTCCTCCTTTAGTCCTTATGGGCAAGGCACTTTCAGCGAGTTCCAACTTTGTTCCTGCGCCTGATGCCAAAATGGAGCCCGCCATCGATCGTCGGCAGGGGTCAAAGCTACATCCAAAGGAGACCCTCTGCCCCCTTCTTTAGCGTAAAGGCAGCAAAATTTGTTTTGATACTACAATCTACTGCCCTGTCCTTCTGAGACGACCTTGATTAGCGATATTAATAATGCGAGTTAGACTCTAGAGTCGCCTCGCTTGTCCTGCTAGTGGCGGCTGTTTCTCCCTCTGGCGGTTATTACTCAACATCACGCGCTCCCCCTAAAGACATGCGGACCCTGGCTCTGTTCATCATGCCGATCCTCTGCTTAGTTTGCACCCCCTTTCATCTGGATTATAGAAAATTGTGGAGATCCTCTGAATTTGTACATCAAGGACTCATCCCCCCTGCCTGACCTCAAGATGGTCGCCTCAGTCATTGACTCTGTGAACTCTCCATCGACAGCTGTGACCTAGCCATTTTTACTGATGCCCGGTGGAGCTACCTCGCAAGCTAAAGGGGAGATGGGCTATGGATTCCCTCCTTGGCCATCACCTACCCAGCCAGGCCTTTGGCAAACTCTCCTGCGTCTCTCCTGACCGTATCTCCCTCCTCCCCCTTCACCCTACCCCCTACCGCTCTACTCTTCTCTTCTTTCCAGCTATTGACCCCTGCACTCACCCATCCTTGCTCATAGTTCCCACCCTGTTTATCCACTGGACTTTCGTATGTGAACTTTCCCTCGTCAGTTGAGACCTAGCTATTTGACTGATGCCCGATGGAGCTACCTTGTTTAGCTAAAGGGGAGACGGGCTGTGGATTCCCTCCTCTGACATCACCTACCCAGTCGGTCTTTGGCCATCAAAATAATGGGGTTGCCCTTAAAGTCAGGGACCTGGGAGTAGAATTAATACAAAAAACAATGGTCCTAACTCAGTTATTACCAAAAACAATAATCTCATCCAGTTATGTCTTTTCAAAATTTAGAGCTGAATTGCACAAAAAACTTTTTGGGAAAGCTCAGAATATTCAATATTCAAACATAAAGCGATGCAACATCCAATACTAGATTCATCATATATTTATTTACAAGAAGCATAAATTATAGCATGTTCGACACATGGTTGCTCCAGAGGGAACGTGCGTGAAACAAAGGTGCTGAGATGTGGTGTGTAGAAAGGTAGATTTGAAGGACAGTAGAGCAATATTTAAAAACCTTTACAGAGTACACGGTTATGATTCACCGTATGAGGTTGCCTGGTCACATTAAAGTAAACCCTAACCAGTTTCAATAATTCATACACAGAATTTAATTCATATTGTAGCACGTTTAGAGGATTGCGTGTACCAGGCTAAACAACAAGAGGGATGTCGACGTTTCGACCCGTCTAAAGGTGCAGAGGTAATTTGAGACCTTGACCGTGCGGGTCTTCTTCAGGACAACAGAGGGGGAATGAGGGGCAACCTGGCGTGGTCCTCAACTTGACTTGGTATCTAAAACAAGGAATGCAGTGATAAGGATGTTGCATTAAAAGTGTAAATGTACACCAGCAAAAGGGGGATAGTTGGCTTACCTAATGTATCCAGTTGATTATTTACCATAGATAACGTGTCACAGTCAATCAATTTCCATGCCAGTCGGTCTTTGGGCAGACTGCCCTTGTCTCTACTTCCGTCTTTGCCCTCATCCTCCCCCTTCACACTTACCCCTTCCCCCCCCTCCTCCCTACTTCTCTCACCTTTCTTTCCTCTTTCATTGTTGTTGCGTATTTTTGACGTAATGTGTAATTGTTATCTTTTTCTGTAACATTGTGTAACCAAATGTAAAGCGCTCCAATACCTACGGGTCTAGCCAGCGCTTTATAAAACTCATTAAATAAATAAATAAGGGGTGAGTTGCACCCCACACCCCAGTGCATCTGCGCACGGTGACATCGCTGCTTTGGCAGCTACGCCCTGACTTTGCGGGACATAGGGCATTTGAGCCCAGTGAAAGGCCAGTTGCCCTGGGGTCAGTTCAGTGTGGACTAGGGTGCTACGTGCACCTTTTCAGTGATACTGTGGTGCACTGTTTATGCCAAATGTGATGCTTACTGCATAATGTATTTTATGCCTAAGGTGATATATGCTGATGGTTTCCAAATGTGATTTATGCACCATGATTTATGCATAAAGTGTTTATGTTAGCGAGGCCTATTGCGTAATGTGTTTATGCTTAGGAGGGTATTGCATAATGTGTTTATGCTGGTGAGGCCTATTGCGTAATGTGCTTATGCTAATGAGGTTTGGGCCTAATGTGTTGTATGCCTAATGTGATAATGCGGAGGTCATTATTGTACCAGTAGTTACTGGTTGTGTTTTACATTTGCTACCTGCATTGTGATGGTTCTGACCGTGCCCGATTGACCGGCCCTGTATATAATCCCCTGTGAATATTGCCTAGTGCCAGTTGGCACAGTGTATATGTGTGGTTATGATCTAATGTGTTTATGATAATACAAAGGCTATTTTTGATATAACCTTGTGTGGAGTTTCTTTGGTGGTGTGCCTAGAGTGTTGCTGCTGTGTGTGTGTGTGTGTGTGTGTTGCGCAAACGCTTTACACATTGCCTCTGGGATAAGCCTGACTGCTCATGCCAAGCTACCAAGGGGGTGAGCAGGTGTGGAAATTTAGCTTGCAAACTGAACATTATCTGCGCCATCTTGCCCCTCCCCAGCACCACGCACAGCGAACGCACGGCTGCCATTTTAGGCACCCCACTCATTATCAATCGCCAGCGCGGTCCCCTTGGCGCTGCAAGCATCCCCCGCGCGCTGGCCACCCCCGCTCTCTCATACAGGCCATAAACCCTCTCCTTCTGCGCGACCCTGCTACGGAACCACATCCGACCGACATCCCATACATGGTCATGCCTCTCCTTTGATAACCCCCTTCCCCTGCGCCCCATTGTCCGAACTGGTCCCAGGCCATCACCTAGCCCTGCGGATGCAGTTTATTGCCCCTACTGTAAGGGAAACACCCCGCATCAAAGGGATTACAGTAGATCAAAGCCCCTACCCCCTGAGACCCGGCCGGTTGCACACACCGCCGGGAATTAGCGGAATTCCCTGCTGCGCGATAGCCATCTCCCACTGCGGGTAGGGTGGGAACTTCTACTGTATCTATGTGTGGGATCGGATCTGAGCCGGGGCTTCAGGGGATGTTCTTTCAGGCATCAAGAGAATCTCAAGAATATACTATGTGTAATAAAGCAATAAACCAGTGTATAAGAGACCAGGTCTCAGAGATGCAGTTAGAGCACCTCGTGACGATACCTTGCTGTCTGATCTGATGTGTTCTGCTCCGACGGAATAAAACTTTGTTTCCTGCCTTCCAGTCTCCGGCGCCTGCCTCTTTTATTGGTAAATTATCGAGTGGTATGAGAGGCGATTACCGCCGGGCAAATACTTGAAAGGTTATCGACTGAAACTGCCGCTACCATTTAACAATTGGCGTCCCAAACGTGGGGCCCATCAGCGACACGTGGATCCAGTGGGAGAGGTCCCGACGACAGAGTGAACGACTGCAACGATCGGGAGAGCTCCTGCCCAATAGACCCTCGTCTGGCAGCCGATCATCCGAACTTCACTGGTTCCGAGCAGACCTCTCTCGAGTGATCTACGGTCCTGACTGGGAACCATCAGGAGTGCCGCGGCAAATACGGAGAGTAGAGGACGATCGGGCGCTGGAGGCGGAAGACGAGAAACTGTCCACGCGGTCCGGGTAAGGTCGTGAAATACGACAAAAGTGCGAAATAATTGATTGATTGTTTGAATACTAGTATTGCTCATTGATTGTTCTCTTTGAGATATTCGCTGTCTACAAACGGGGAGGAGTAGAAATACTCTCTCTCTCCCTTTGCAGATAGTGAAGGGTAGGTAACGCAGACTTTTGTCCCCGTTGAAACCCGTCGTGCCTATCTTTATCTCCCCATTGATTGATTGATTGATTGTCCGAACACTAGTTGTTCGATATTGGTTCTTTGGAGGTATTCTCTGCTTACAAATAACGAAGAATAGAGATATTCTGTCTAGTCTTTGCAAGCAGTGAAAAGATAGGTAGTGCTGACTTTTGTCCCCGTTGAAACCCGTCATGCCTATCTTCTCCCCACTGATTGGTAGTTGGTTCTGCCCGGACCGCTTATTAGAGGTGAACCACCCGGCTCCACTGGAAGGCACCCCTAATAAGGACATGTTCACTAAATATGGACTAGTCGCCGTAGCTTATAGCAAGCTGTGGCATAAATATACCAAGAAGGACCCCGAAAGTCAGTGGCCACTGATGGGATCCTTCGACGACCGCAAGATAGAAGCGCTAGAAGTAGCTCTGCGTAGCAATAAAACGACGCCTACTATGCTTGACAGTATTGGCATGTGGCGCAAAGAAGCGACGCAACGGAAAAATAGGGAAGAAGTAAAAGCAGAAAAGGAATTACGAAAGGCAGCTCACCTTGCCGCTAGAAAGTTAGAAGAAGACATAAAGGAGAGAAGGGAAACTAAACTAAGACAGGAGCCCGAAACCTCAGGCCAGTACGCTGTTAGGACCCCTTCTTTGCTCTACCCTGAGTTGTCCTCCAAGCAGCGAACGAATGACGAATTACTGTTAGGTCCCCCGATCATTTACATGCCCCCTCCGTATGCACCCTCCCAACCAGTAGTGCAACACCCACAACCCCTGAACACGAGCTAAAGCAGTACAGGGGCCTCGGCCCTCACGGCCTCCGTGCCGGCTGAGCCTCTTGTACTGAACCCAATGTCGACTACAACGCTAGATGACCATGAGATGGGAAAGAAAGAGTCCACCAGAATGAATCGATTAACTAAGGATGAACGAGCAGGAATCGATAGGATAGTAGGGACGCTGGTGGAGCGAAAAGAAAGTGAGGAGTATATAACAGACGTGTATAGCTCGTATGCCGACAGCCGCAGACGACACTTCGTCGTACGGCTCTGTTATCACGCCCTGAATGCATATGAGGACAGATACCACGATAAAGGTCCCGAAGGCTTAGCGGCCCTATATAGGAAGGTAGACATTGGGGAAGAAGGAGAGGGCGATGTAACGAACCTCTTCACTCGTACACTCGAGGTCTACCGATACCTTAAAGAACATGGACAGACCACCAAAACAGAAACCCCCATAGCAACTAAGCCCCAGGGAGGAAGGGCCGATGCCATGATGCCCATTAAAGAAGCTGCCCCCTACTGGGTCCCCCCACGGGGTCAGGGAACACACGACGACATCAACCACCAAGATGCGAAGGGAAGGGTTGTATATAACTGGGTCTACCAGCCGTGGGACCGGCAAGATATTTTGACCTTTAGAAAGACTCTACCCGACTTGAGAAAGAACCCGACTGCCTTCTACACTGAATTGGGTACAGCCTTAGGCTCAACGATAATGACGTTAGCAGATATCGACTTGTTCTTTGGGCTATGCCTGCCGGCTGATGTGTGGAAACAAATCCGGAGAGTTGACCACGCTGAGCCGTTCGGATATACCTGGGTACAACTCGATACCATAGATAAACAGCGAGAACCAGGACAGAAACCCCCGAAAGCCATCTTAGAGCTCCCAGACAAGATTGCACAAAAGCTGAAGACTCTAATCCCAGAAAGAAAGGTAGACTGGTCGATAGTGACGGCTTGCCGCCAGAAACCCCAGGAGGATGTGTCTGAATACTTCTCCCGATTCGAGACTGTGTTTTCCGATTACAGTGGCCAAGACATGACCACCGCAACCGGACATCACCTTTTTGTCCAGAATTATGTAAAGGGTCTGTCGCCAGAAGTTTCCCAGAAACTTCAGACCAGCGAGAGTAGTTGGGCAGCCTCCAAACCCGCAGCAATTCTCCAGATGGCCCAATACTACGAAAACCAGAAGAACGAGAATGATAGGGCATCAGAGAAGAAGAAAAAGGAATTAAAGGAGAGGGTAATGATAGCACAGTTGCAAGGGGTGACCATGGGAAGGGAACCCCCGAAAGAGAATTACCAACCAACCGCCCCTACAAAGCTACCCCCTAGAGATCATACCCCTACACCCTACAACGGACGGAGAGACTTAGATGGGAATCAATGTGCGTTCTGTAGGGGGTTCGGACACTGGAAATCCCAGTGCCCGGTCCTTTTGGAACTGAACAAAAATAGGGACCCCAATAGACACAACCGGAAGTTTGTTGATACCCACCATCAACGTCACCACACTTGATTAGGATCACGTGCAATCGAGCAACGCCATTTTTTCCGAATACGCTAACCAGATCGCTGATACGTACAACGCTCCAGCAAAATAGTATGGTCAAACATTTTTAATAAATTATAAGTATAACAACATTCCGGCAAAATGAACAGGTTAGAACATGTTTTAAACAACTATTTACATGACAGTCTGCTGCGACCTGCATCCCAAAGCATTTACGTCCACGTGACACCGTCCTCGCCTCTCCTTCCTCGAAGTTGCAACATTGGCCTGTTTTGGGCGGTCTTTTTTAGTTGATTTTGGGCTATAAAAGCCATGCAAAAATCCCTTGACATCAGTGGCGGGCGATTGTGCGAATAGGCCGGAGGCTATACGAAGCGCCGGAGGGCTGGTGCCCTGGCGGGGGGAGGCGACGCGGACGGACCTCCCCCACCTCCCCAGGTGGAGGCTTGCCAGGCACCCCAACCGTCTTTAATTCGCCGGCCAGCTAAGCTGCACCCAGCCATCTTTTTCATCGGCCTGCTGAATTTCACCCTGGCACGCCGTGCGGATCTTCCCATTTGCTTCTTCCTTCAATAATGGAGGGTGCCCTGGCGGGGGGAGGCGACGCGGACGGGCCTCCCCCACCTCCCCAGGTGGAGGCTCGCCAGCAGACGAGGGCACCCCAACCGCATCTTTCACACGTCAGCCAGCTGAGTTGCGTCCTGCCACTTCATTCGCCGTTCGGCTGAGCCAGCACCCCTGCACGCGACCGCCAGGCAACCACCCAGGCACAGGGTTCACCAAGACTGCCGCTAGCACCCGACGCGGGGAGTGGGCCCCCGCAGCCAAGTAAGTAGGGGCCCACTCCGATGGTGATACCATCCGAACTGCTGTTGTCGCTGCTACTGGAACCACTCCGGTGGCAATACCATCTGAACTGCCGCTGTAGCTGCTGTTGGCCCCTCTCCGATAGCCGTACCGAAGAGCTGCTGCTACTGCTGCCATTGAACTCCGGCGGTTGACCCCTCCGGTTCCAGGCCTGGCCCACCGTGAGACAATTCTGGACTCGAAAGCTTGTTTGCTAAGGCATGGGCCCCACCCTTGACAGAACGCTCCCCTCAGCCTTGCAGAATTGGTTGGAGTCATTTGACATTCGACTCCTGCGGACTTCCGGTAAGGACAAAACCACCACCATTGCTCTTTTGCCCCCGGGCGGCAGCCGCCTTGCCTCCGCTTGGTGCAGTGAGAAAGTAGAGCGTCGGCGGAAGAACCCGCCTGCTGCCCCGCCCTAAGAACGAACCATGGCATTGCTACAAGGTTGCAGTGACGCCATGCTGACGCAAAGTTGACGCTAACGAAAGTTCTCGAACTACCGAAAGGAATTCTGGTTCAACAGCTAATTCATGGAAAGACTTAGACTGTGCACTGACCCGACCCCGCCCCAAGATGGCGCTGATGTAGGAGTGGCCTACAACTCCTTGTGGCGTTCCAGTCACGTGACATTTGTGTTAAAAAAGAGATATATATATATGTATGCGATGCTTACACACATGATGGTGGGGAAAAGGGGGGAACCGATTTTTATATTAATCCAGTGTTGCTCATGTTGCTCGACGCCTCTCACACCGTGGCCGGTCTATGGCGGCTGTAGGCCCGTACTTCCATACTGACATTGTTTTAAATAAAGGGCTTCTTAAAAAGGAATTACGAAATCAGTGTCATGACTAATCATCTGGGTTGTTGAAGGTTTTTCTTTTAAATAAATGATTGTTACTCCTAAGCGAAAGCATACAGATAATACAGACACAATTTGCCTAAAAATCTTTTTGTTTAACGGAATTTGTACCCATCACGCCTGCCCTTTTTCCAAGAATTGTCAAATCAATAATGAACTATAACTTAAGGTATATGTCGCATGCAAGGTATGGTATCCTGCACCATAATACACGACCAATTGAGAAATACATGCACGACCAGGGAACGCGAATTTAGGAGATGAATGAACTAGAGCATCTTTGCCTCGAACTAAAGAATAATAGGTCCGAGGTCTCTCTCTCTCTCTCTCTCTCTCTCTCTGTCTCTCTGTCTCTCTGTCTCTCTGTCTCTCTGTCTCTCTGTCTCTCTGTCTCTCTGTCTCTCTGTCTCTCTGTCTCTCTGTCTCTCTGTCTCTCTGTCTCTCTGTCTCTCTGTCTCTCTGTCTCTCTGTCTCTCTGTCTCTCTGTCTCTCTGTCTCTCTGTCTCTCTGTCTCCCTCTCCCTCTCCCTCTCCCTCTCCCTCGCAAAAGGCTCTTTCTTGTCCTCTTTCTTCTTGAATAAATTAACGACATACACCTCTTTGGTAAGTGTATAATTGGCCCGAACACTGTGGTGTTCGAACAAAATTGACAGAAACAAAAACGACCATACTTTACCACGTTACTACCTCTCCTTTCTGCGAACGTTAAGCCTAATCGGCTGAGAAGGAAAGGACAGGTAAGACGACTGATGTCTCCCAATCTGACCCTCAACACGGGGACTATATGTCAGTGGTTTTTGTTCTTAAAGGACACCATCTCCACCACCCAGAATTACCCCTGACCAATTAGCCCGAAATAGAATGTCTAAAGCACCCTGTTCTCCCAGAGATAACTCCAGCCCTATACTAGCCGTCTCAGAGTATCCCGAACGAAACAGCTGATGGCCCTGTTTTAAACTGATAAAGGGTCACCTACTGTATGAAAAGGATACTCATGAACGCATGACAGTAGCACCTCGCACTTACGGGTATTACCAAACCTTGTATTATAAGGCGCAGAAACCGACACCTAGAAGGCCAGACGATGGACAGGGACACCCACAGAACCCTGCACCACAGCAGTAATTAATAGATTAGTAACACGCACATTAACATTAGAGTTAATAGGCACCAATCATGTAGTAACAGATAAGAGCATTTCCGCAACTACTCAGTGGTTGGGAGAGAGAATGAAGTATGTAAATGTCTTCCCTGCCAAGATCTCTAAGACTTTCGTTTCTTATAACCTATTCAAGGATAACCTGCAGCCATCGGAAGAGAGGGGTCGGACGTGACGCACAGTCTGGCTGCGGATCATAAAGCATCTATGACATCGACCAAGGGGGAAGCGACGAAGCAACAAGGGTGTGAGACGAGACACCATTATCAGAACGATGAGCGCGAAGGGCTACATCGAGGCCCCTGCTCACTGACCAGCGTGCCTGAAGTCTCAACCCGTCGGGCCCGATTGATGGGCCCAGTGCTGAAAAGATTCTGCCCTCCTTGGTCCGCATTTTTGATCCGATCCCATGCCACCCCATTCTCTCTTCCTCTTTCATTTGGACTATGACTTTGACCTACTACCGAGGAACAAAAGGCCGGCACCCTGTCTCAAAAGTACCTGTGGTGAACTGTGTTAAGGAACCGGACTGTGATCAAAGAACAGTGAGTGGTCACACCCTGCCACGTGAAGAAATCGGATTTGAGCTGGACCTTAGTTCCACCGCCGGTGCTCAACAGTGCCAACGAAAGAAGAACAACAATGAGAGCTTACCAGTGATAGCTCTTTATAAAACAAGGACACTGGAAAGAAGAACCCATGTCAAAGTTGAAAATCCTCTCCCAACCACCTTATTATATTAACTATCTTCTTATCAAGTTTTCATGATGTTGCATCAATCACTTCCGACTGTACACTGAGAAGTTAAGAAAATGTAACTTTGTATAGTAACATTCATACAACACCAGCCATGTACACGACTATACTGCAACTTTGAATGTACTTCCTCCTCGCCTACTTTATCAAACTGTATGAGACAATGTACAAATGTGTCAGATTACTCCTGCCTACCCTAACGACTCTGTATCTTTAAAATGTGTGACGAACATTGACGATACTGTAACTGAAAGGCTAACAAAGGTGAATATTGGCCGGACAAGCTGGCGAGATATGTTAAAAGGGAGGACTGTGGAAATTTATCTTGCAAACTGAACATTATCTGCGCCATCTTGCCCCTCCCCAGCACCACGCACAGCGAACGCACGGCTGCCATTTTAGGCACCCCACTCATTGTCAATCGCCAGCGCGGTCCCCTTGGCGCTGCAAGCATCCCCCGCGCGCTGGCCACCCCCGCTCTCTCATACAGGCCATAAACCCTCTCCTTCTGCGCGACCCTGCTACGGAACCACATCCGACCGACATCCCATACATGGTCATGCCTCTCCTTTGATAACCCCCTTCCCCTGCGCCCCATTGTCCGAACTGGTCCCAGGCCATCACCTAGCCCTGCGGATGCAGTTTATTGCCCCTACTGTAAGGGAAACACCCCGCATCAAAGGGATTACAGTAGATCAAAGCCCCTACCCCCTGAGACCCGGCCGGTTGCACACACCGCCGGGAATTAGCGGAATTCCCTGCTGCGCGATAGCCATCTCCCACTGCGGGTAGGGTGGGAACTTCTACTGTATCTATGTGTGGGATCGGATCTGAGCCGGGGCTTCAGGGGATGTTCTTTCAGGCATCAAGAGAATCTCAAGAATATACTATGTGTAATAAAGCAATAAACCAGTGTATAAGAGACCAGGTCTCAGAGATGCAGTTAGAGCACCTCGTGACGATACCTTGCTGTCTGATCTGATGTGTTCTGCTCCGACGGAATAAAACTTTGTTTCCTGCCTTCCAGTCTCCGGCGCCTGCCTCTTTTATTGGTAAATTATCGAGTGGTATGAGAGGCGATTACCGCCGGGCAAATACTTGAAAGGTTAGCGACTGAAACTGCCGCTACCATTTAACACAGGGGTTATCTTCAGCGTGTAACTCCCTTGCCCCGACTATAGTGGTGGTTTCTGCCTGGCTTTGGCTCAAGCCTTAGCCAACCAGAAATCCCATTTCTAACAAGGAGGGTGCAGAAGAGGCAACAGGGTGGACCCAGTGAGTGCGCCCGCAGAAATCCCCGGGCCGCAGGAGCGCGCCGCCGCCTTGACGGGCATGAAGTCCGCTATGTTCTACCCCCGGGAGCTGCACTGCCACCAACAAGCTTCACTCCGATGGGGAGGCCCTCCGGGGGGAGCGGCAAAAATGCTGGGGGTCAATATCCCTCAACCCAGGTCCCAGTGCCAGTGCGGGAAAACAGCCAAATTGAAGTCCTGAGCCTTCCAATCCTCCGGGCTCAGGCAGGGGTGCAGGAACCCACCAAGGCCCCAGACGCGGCGAAGCCTCGCTCGTGCAGATGCCTGAGCTCCTACCCCACCATGCCACCTCAGTCATGGGGGGAGCGGGAGAAGCGGCAAAGGGGTCCCTGCACCGGTGCCCCTGGAAAGTCTCGAGGCCCGGGGGCGCACCAATGTCCTGCGGGGCGAAGCATCACTCACTGCTCCCCCGGAGACTGCACCGCTGCACTCGGTCCCCGCACCAACGCTGTTCTGCTCGGCTCGCGTCGCAGCGCTGCCCCACCATCCACCTCACCTCTGGGCCTCCGGTGATGCTCTGCGTCGAGGACCACCTCTGCGTGGAGCCAGTGCTCGGCCCCGGGCTCCACGCAGGCCCGTTCCTGCTCGTCGCTGAAGAAGCCCCCTGGTAGGCGTGCAGGCAGGTACGGGGGTGTCAGGGCTCAGGCAGCACCCCCACGGACTCCCCGCACCCTGGCAGAGCAGGGCCCAGGATTCCTCCGGAATTAAGGCCTCCCCTGTGCCCGTAGGCAAGATGGTGTGCGGGAGCATCCCTTTAGGCCCCCTGCTCCGTTTAAGATCAATCCGGGCCGCGGAGCCCCATCTGAGTCAGCGAGGGTGCACGGGGTGGGAGAGAGACTGGGGAGGGTTACCGATCGCACCCCCCAAGCCGCTAGAAGCTCTAAAATGCCAACGTCCGGCCTTCGGAGGTCGGAGCCCACGCAGCACACGTCCTACTCCATCGAGGTCTCGACCACGCCCTGACTGGCCGTATTTTATGTCCAGTAGCATTGGTGGACTGTGGACTGCAGTGGTAAACAATAGTCCCCACTTGGATACTTCTCAGTAACACTCGGGATTAGAAGGAAAAGCCATCACAACCTTGTAGATGTGGGTTTTAATACTCCAGCATGCAAACTGATTTTGAGTACAGAGCCCAAGATTGCTAAACGTGTCGCATCACACGAAGCGCAGGGTCACTTGTAGGCCTGGGCGGTAAATTCCGTTCCGCTTGCGAAATTTGCGTAATTTCGCGTTCCATGGAGGACACGAAATTGCTAAAAAGTCTGCTTTCCGCGATTTCGCGAAATTTTTGCTTGTTCTCGTTCTCAAATTGCGTGTTCGCGAGATATTTCTCCCCGAGCACGCAAACAGCAATTGTGAACAGGAAAAAAGCATCGCGAACAAGCAATTCCGCGTGTTCGCGGAATTTCTGCGTGCTCGCGGAGATTTTTTACCATTTCGCGGAGATTTGCGTAACGCAATTCCGCAAATTCCGCCCACCCCTAGTCACTTGGCATATAAAACCTTTGTTGCTTCTATGCTCAGCTCCCGAAAGATAAAGTTTCAGGTTAATATTCCTGGGTTTTCGTGGAATGGACCTAGACTACGACCTATAAACCACCTGAAAAATCACTAGATACCTAATCGATAGTAGACTCAAATCATAATGACATCCTTCCTTGAGCCAGTTATCAAACTGATTTTAAAATCCATTACAGGGCTGATTTATGTTGTAATGCTGCCCTCATGTGGTGAGTGTGTAGTATGACTCTTGGAATATGTAGTTTTGGTTTTCACGGTAATCGAATGCCTGACGTAATCCAAATGTGCGTTCACGTTCTTTGGATAAAATAAAGCTAAAAGGAAGTTAATTAAGGTTGGGGGGTGGGGGTGCCTCCGACCACGCTATCGTGATGTGATTTTGAGAATCGCAAAAAAATGAATGTTAGGTCAATTGATGGACATTGAAGTATGGTAATTTTTAAACTCAAGGTAATTTTTAGCCTAGAAGTGTAGTCAATTGGGCCCACCAGGATGAGTGCTTCTACTGCGAGTTTGTTGTAGTGTTTGAGCATACATAACGAATGGCCATTTTGTGGTAGCTGTGACAGCTGGACCATCAATTAACGGAATTTGACGATGCAGAGTTTGTTTGTTCATGCATTTAATTTGGTGTGTGAGAACAAAGGCCCGTGTCAGAATTTTAACCAAACCTAACTTGAGGCCTGTACTTGTGTATTTTAGGGGCGACAGCTGAGTCATTGGTGCAGCGTTTCAGCGTGGTTTTGATTGTGATGTTCGGTACCAGTAGTGTTTATGAACATTTGGGTTTTCTATGACAAGAACCGTGCGCCAACTCCTCACATGCTCAGTGTCCTCAGTTTCCATTGACTTGTGATGGATTGCTGTGGGTTTTAGTTTGCCACATCTAGCCGTGTTTTCATTACTCATCTCCTGGCTAGTTATCTACTTAGCTCTATGCTTTATTTCCTTTGCCTTCTATTCTTGTTGCTGGCTGCACTTCTACATTCCATGTGTCATCCATGACAACACAATGCTCTATCTTCCTTAGATGCATCTTTGGCAGTTGGATTTGAGCTGCTGCCTGGGCGGGTGGTCTGTGTAGGCACTCCTGAATAAAACTACAGAAGAATTGCTGAGCGTTTCCTGGACTTTCTAACAATTCTACCTTGAACGCAAATTACAGCCCGGCGCAGGCACAGTTGGCACTCTGCGTCTTTTGTTTTGGACAGAAAGTAACCAAACCTAAAAAAGCTCCGACTACAAAAAGTAATCCTTGGTGATTCTCGTGGTATTTGAAAAAGTCACTGGTTTTGTGCCGAGGCCCCTTTGTAACTTTAACAACTGTCTTCCTTCACTGCCAAATTTGGCTCTGTGAAAGCTTGAATTTTGAATGCTGATCTTTCAGCCTTTGTTCAGTTCGTGTAGAGGTGGCTGCAAAGCCACTAGTGGTGCAAAAACAAGATTTCCTATGAAGTAAGGTTTCACCCTAACTACAGTGGTACGTTTCGCCTCCATAATATGTTATGTTAAATGTTTCTGTTATTGTATTATGCCAGAAATGCTTTGGATCTTCAAAAGGAAATTGTTAAAATTATTTCTTACAGATTCGAGTTCTAGGAATTACTCTTGAACTGAAAATCGTCAAGTTGTGGTTTTGTTGTTGACCTTCCATTTATATGTGTTAAAGTTATTAGCTTCAAAAATTGTACACAGGGAAATGTACACTTCTTGAACAGTGGTAAAGGCCGGCAGAGGTTTAAGTATGGAAGTTTGTGACTGTTTCTCCCAGAAAAGTAACAGAAGCTGTTGTTTTGATTTGCCATCAGTATTTCAAGAATGTATTTCTCTCACTAGCCTGCTCTCTTTGCACTGTTGACCTTTTCCGTGTATAACAAGTTGTAATATAGTAGCATAATAGAGCTCTAACAAATGCACTATAGGGAATACTGCTTGGCAGTGGTGGGGTGTAACACCGGAGATTCACATTTATCCACACTGCTCACTATAATGTAAGGTAAAGACATATTTTACCTTGGTTGACTGGCAATTAATGGCAGACTATGTGCCCTATGGCCCTAATGAAAATTATGAAGGTGTATGGGGTGTTGAGGTTAAAGACCAAAGGAAGGTATTTAGGGTGGTATAATGCATGTTACCTTGAAAATACATGTTGAAATCGCACTGGGCAATCTGCCACATTGACATTAACAGGAAGTGCTCCATCTGAGATTTTAGAGTTTACTTTTTCCCTCTTCTTATTTTTTCTCTCTTTATTGCGCTCATTCTTCCTCTTTTCCATCTTTCTATCTTCTCAGTCTCCTACACTGACACTATCCCAGTCGTAATCCCTTCCACATGCTCTATCTTGGTCTTTCCTTTATCCTCTCCATCTCTGTCTTCCTGCTTCTCTCTCTTTCTGTCATGTTTCAATAGGTCTTTACCAATATCTGCTTATTCTTTTTTAGGTACCGGATTTGGAACAGTTGGGCAATGACACTTCTCTGGAAGACATGGAAACCATATCTGACCTGGATCCTCTATTTCCGGAGGAGGCCCCAGAAACAGAGAGGCCAGTTACCACAGTGCAGGTATAGCAAAACTGCAGCTCATATGTAATTTCCTCCTAAATACCGGATGTACTCCTCCTTCCAGTGTCATTCATTTGCTTGCTGTGCATCTTTAAAGTGTAACTTTTGTGGTAGTTGAGGGGCAGCCACGAATGCACTGATGCTACACAGTTGTAATCCATTGGGCTCTGTGTAGCTGTGATGCACATAGTGTCTGTCGTTCTCATATTTGTGTTTGCCTTCCAGCTGCATGCTAAAGTTGCCAGTTCACTTGCTGCATGTCTCTTGAGACTTAGAAGAGGTGAGCTGTTGCTCAGAGCTCTTGGAGAGAGGGTTCAGAATTTTAAAGTGTCAAAATGTATTGCTACCCTGGTTTCCTTCTATATTCAGGTGACTTGTATATGGTCATCATTCTGCATATTACGTTGATCATAAATGTGCCCATTCTTTTTCTTACCTTTCTGCTGAGTTATGAAAGGAACTACCTGTTGTACTTACATTTCCTGCTGCTCAGCCAGTATGCATGAGTGTGTGCATGGAATGCCCGATGACTGTGTGGAATGTTGGTGTGCCTGGTGTACTGGAGGAATGACAGAGAGAGAGAGAGTGGGCTGAGCAGCAAAGATGCAGCTCCTGGTGGGGCCATGAACTGGCCATGAATTGATCATTACCATCTTATCTACTTGTAACTTACCAATAAACCTCTACTTTGGTTTACCACTCGGCTACCATCCATCTTTTCAACACTACCTTACCAGTTCATGCTGAAGGAACATCTGTAGTGTGTTGTGCTTCATCCTCGTGCTGCACTCCGGCGCAAGGATGTCTCACGTGGTTAATGTATTTATTTAAATGAGGTTCCGGGATCGGATGCTGCTCGATGCGTTCCAGGGTTCTGACAACGTTAGTCAGTTGTCTGGAGTCCTGGTGCGCAGCGGGAGCGTCTGGTTGTGGGTGCTTACTGGAATTGGAATAAACTTCAAGCTCTCTGCCTTTAAGAAGTCTCAGTACCCTTATTACATAACATTGGCAAGGAGCGGATGAAGAATCCACGCCAGCACCCACAAGCCAAGCTGTCCTTACTTTGCCACCTCCTGAATTGCTCTCGCTCCTGCCTTGCTGGCCTCATCCTGCTTTGTCGAGTTCCTGTCCTCGACTTGGATTCGGGTTCGACTCCTCCTCTTCGTCTTCAGCGTGTCTCCGCTCTTTTGGCTTTTCGCGGACCCCCTGATGACGTCAGCTGCCCTTCGTTGGTTGCCATAGCCACGGGATCACACTTCGCGGCTTGATCGACACGGATTGGTGCGTCAAGGGAACGCCACACCTTCGTCTCTGCGCAAGCGTCGAGCGGCCATTTTGAACACACCTGGTTACTTAGCAATGCGTGTAAACACTTCCTTTAAGTCTACTGGAGCAGGAAGACACGCATTCCTACGCGGCTTCATTCCTTTGCATCTCCATGAAGGTAGGATCTAGCCTGCATTCTTCTGCGGTGACAGGCACACCTTTTTCATTATATTTCAAAGGAATTTAAACCAGGTGACTTCATTCAGTCTGTGCAATCTAACGGTGACAGGAACACCTTTCTTTTTTTTTTTTAAGCCTGCACCATTCACCCTTCTGGATTATCACTCATCAACAGTTTGCACTCATTTATTTATTTCTTTTCACATTTTACTGCATTGGCATTTATAAGAAAGCGTTATCTTCGATTTTTAATGCTGTTTTACTTTTTTAAGGCAAAAACTGTACAATACATTGTCTTTCTTCTACGGATTCATCACAACAGTTTGCGCAACCTCCTCCTTTTTTTTACAGCATCCTGGAAAACCAAGCATTCCATGGCGTCAGTGGGTAAAGGCATTTGAGAACCATATTGACGCTATCGAAGCTGTCATGTTTTCTCCTGAACGCAAAGTTGCAATTTTGTATGGTTGCCTAGGCGTTGCAGCACAACATGTATTTGAGAACTTACCCAAATTTCCAACTCCGACTGGAGAGGCTGGTGATGCAGATCATTGGAATTCTTATAATGAGGCATTATCTTGTCTTGCAAATCATTATGATGAAGAGTCAAATATAATGCTAGAAAGACACCATTTTTTTAGGAGAAAACAACGTGAAGATGAGACAGTAGAAGAATATATTGCACAATTGAGAGTTTTAACTTCAACTTGCGAATTTGAAGCAAATCCAGACATTTACATACGGGATCAATTTGTTTTTGCTTGCCACTCAAGAAAAATTCTAGAACGCTTACTGAGTTGTAGGAAACCTACACTTCAAGAAACTATAGATATTGCCAAGAGCATCGAGAGGTCTATCACTACTTCCAAAGTTCTTCAAAATGATCAATCTTGCAGCTCTTTTAAAACGCCGTTACAAGATGTTACCAATTCAGTTAATGCTGTTAGCACTAACAAACCTTTTAAACAAGTGTTTAGAAAAACTAATACTGTTTGTTATAGATGCGGATCTAAATCACACCTGGGAAATAACCCCATGTGTCCTGCCATTGGAAAGAGATGTGTATTATGTAAGAAAATCGGACATTTTCAAACTTCATGTAGATCTGTTAAAAGACCTACCAGTATCAACAGTATTGAATACTCAAACTGTTGATGACTGTATAGATCATTTCCAGGATATGGTTGTCTCAATTGAGTGTAACTCTATTTTTACCCCACATTTGGTGAAAGGTCCTTTAGGTACGACATTCTTTGGTGACATAGAGATTCCTATCATGGCTGATTCTGGATCTCCAATTACTGTATTGTCAGATGTTATGTTTTTGGAAAAATGGCAAGGATCAGTATCCTTATTTCAAACGGACGTCAACCCAAAAGCCTTTGGCGAGTTTGACATTGACATGCTGGGCTACTTTAATTCTAAGTTAGAATGTTTAGGAAGCTCTATTTTCACAAAATTATATGTTGCAGTCAAAGGACGCAACATCATTGGGTGGCAAGACCATGCAAAAATGGGTCTTTATTTGATTCCAGGTTCCGAAAACTCAGTCGCCCTTGGTGTGAACCCCCACAAGGTTATTTGTCCGCTGGTCTTGGAAATGTTCCACATCCCAGAACTGACTGTTTAAGTCTCACTGCCCACACTTCTGACATTAGGAACATTTTGGATACATTTCCCTAACTGTTTTCAGATAAGTTGGGAACTGTTAAAGGTTTTCAACACCAAATCAGTCTCAAGCCACAAGCCCAAACTGTCGTTCACAAGGTGCGTGCTTTGCCCCTTAGTGCGAAGGATAAACTCAAGTCAGTTCTCAATTCTCTGTGTAATGATGGTGTTATTGCCCCTTTTGACTCTTCGGAGTGGGTTTCTCCCATCGTTATTGTCTGGAAAAAATCTGGAGAGGTCAGGTTATGTGCGGACTTGAGCACATTAAATAAGAACATTTTGATCGACCGCCACCCTCTCCCCAAAATTCACAAACTTCTTGCCAACTTGGGGGGAGCAAACATTTTTTCAATCATTGACCTGCGCTCAGCCTACCATCAGGTACCATTAACGAAGGACTCACAAGAATTCACCATGTTTATTACACCTTTTGGGGTTTACAAGTACCTCAGACTTCCCTTTGGCCTGGACTCCACGGCCAATGTTTTTCAAAAGATCATGGACAATCTTTTTCAGAACATGCCCGGAGTCCAGGCCTACCAAGATGACATTTTGGTCTTTTCAGATAAATGGGAATCACATTTGCCAAAGTTATCTTCAGTCTTATCCAAATTAGATGAGGCGGGTATGACTATCAGAGCTGCCGAGTAAATTTGGCACACAATTATTGGAATATTTGGGTCATACCTTGTCCCCGGAAGGAATCAAACCCAAAGTATCCCTTATTAAAGCCATCAGTCATGCTACCCCTCCAAAGGACAAAGATTCACTTCAATCCTTCTTGGCCTAGCAGAATACTATGCCCGTTTTGTCAAAGGATATGCTCAAACAGTTGAGCCATTACGTGCCCTTTTACGAAAAGGCTTCAAGTTTGATTGGTCTGAAGAATTTGCTTCTTCATTTGATCAAGTCAAAAAACTCATTATTGAAGCGCCTGCTCTACATCCCTTTCATGACTCCTCAAGATGTTTCATAATGGTGGATGCCAGTCTCACGGGTCTGGGGGCTGTCTTGGGCCGATGGGTATCAGGAAAGGAGCACACCATAGCTTTTTCGTCAAGAATGCTCAAATCTTCCGAAACACATTATAGCACCATTGAACGCGAGTCCCTCGCATGCGTTTGGGCTATCGATAAATTCCAAAAATACATTTGGGGACGCAAGTTTGATTTGTTCACAGATCATAAACCCCTCACACAATTGCTCAATGGTAATGGGCTTGGTAAAGCCTCAGCCAGACTTGTCAGACTTCTGTCAAAGTTACATGAATTTCATTTTTCTATTAAACATATTTCAGGGGGAAATAATTTCAGAGCGGATTGTCTTTCGCGCATGGCGTTTCAGGATCCCTCTGAAGTTGAGGCTGTTGAAGACATTGAATGTGTGGTCGCTGCTCTTGATGCCACCAAATTATGCCCCTGCATTTCTGAACAGTCCTGGTTTGAAACTCATAATCAGGATGAAAATTTGAAATTGTAACTGAATATATTGTCAAGGAGAGGAGCCAAGATGGCGACCGGGATGGCAGCGTAGATTCCCGGCTCCGTGAACCTCCGCATCCCGCACGGATATCCTGCATGAGATCCTTACTCTGCGCTACGAAATCGTGTTCGTGAACGGAAGTGGCAACCGATCGTGTGACTCCGAGGTCTCTGACTGCCGTACAACCGGAGAAATCAGCGGTTGAACTTTGCGGCCCGTGCGGTCCCGAAGCCGGGACCTCGAGTGGACGCCTTGGCCGGGTGGCAGTTGAACAACAGCGGCCTGTGGTGACTGGGTGGAGTCGGTCCACCGAAGCGGAGCTCCCCTCGGCCTGCATTTTGCTGTTGTGGACTGATGACATGCCCGGGTGTACAATTCTCGGATTCTGTGGC
Organism: Triturus cristatus; assembly: GCF_964204655.1. Taxonomy (NCBI): domain Eukaryota; kingdom Metazoa; phylum Chordata; class Amphibia; order Caudata; family Salamandridae; genus Triturus; species Triturus cristatus. Next base: position 1,472,921,868 of record NC_140590.1, read on the forward strand.
GATTGCCCCTGCCTTTGACGGTGAGCTGCCCGGACGCCGTCCCTGGCTCGCCCTGATCCTTGAGGGCTGCTCCCGGCTTTCCGCGGGAGCTGGTCCGTGGCGGAGACGACTGTTGCCCGTGACCGCGCAACGGCTGAATCTGTGCCTGCCCCGGGATCCCTGTCTTCAGCGACGTGGACCTTGAGGCGTTGTTCCCGGGGTCCTGGCCCCAATACGAGTCGGGCCTTCCCAGCGGCCATTTTGTCACGATGCAGCCTACCATCCTCTCCGCTGGGACGCAGCGAGACAGGGGGTGTGTGACTTTCGGGAGTGTGGCGGAGCGATCGGAGGGAGCTGCTCTGGGGTACGGCGACCTCCTGGAGGCCCTTGGTGCCCTTCATTACTCCTTGGCTCATGGCGCCGGGATCCTGGGGGGGAAGCTAGATGATGTGGTAACAGCGTTGGGACAGTGGCGGCATGCTGGTCCACAGGTACACAGTGGCTTTTCACACTGCACACAAGAGGAAGATGTTGCGGCCCCCCCCCGCGATTAGTGTACAGCCGGACACTCCGGACAATATGCTACTGTGTGGTCGGCTAATTGTGGACTTGATCTGTTCCGGAGGTATTGGACCTGAGCGGAAGATGGTGGCCTTGTCCCGTGCGCGGTCTCCGGCGGCCCGGGGACAACTCCAGCAACGTGTGTCTCATTTGGCTGATTCAGCCTGTCTGGACCTTGTGTGCAGCGCAGATCCTGGGGCGGCACTGGAAAAGACACCCCTCCATGAAGCGGTCTGTGCGAATGCTCAGAGACTTCCACCCCACCCGTGTGCGGCGCTTCCCGACTGTTTTTGGACACTCCTGTACCTTGGGACATCGGACATGGTGCTGGGTCGAGGGGCAGGCATGGGCAGAATCGCAAAAAGCGGTCAAGGCTGAGGCCGATCCTTCGGGGGTGGTCACCTAGTAGAACAGGCGGACTCATGGTTGCGCGCTCTCGTGGTTATTCGCATAGTTGGTGTATAATGCTCCCCATTCCCCCCCCCCCTTTTTTGATATGGTCGACTTGGTGCTGCTAATTGTTTGCTGGGGGGAGACTTCACCGTGCGGGAGGGAGAAGCCGGGGGTATGTTTTTAAGGCCCTCCTCCAGTTTATTATATTCTTTCCGCCCCCCCGTCTGGGGGGGCTCTTTCTCACTCTCTTTTTTCCCTGTCTCTTCTATATTTCGGGTCTAGTTCCAGGGCGACAGGCACACTGCTGGGGGGTGGGGCCATACTCATTCGCAGAGGTGCAGGGTGGGGGGATGGGGGAGGGGACTCTTTAGTCTTTATCTCTATTTCCATGGCCTCCTCTTTTTTCTCTGTTTCTTTTTGCTTATTTTTCTGGGATCAGTGCGATACACCACCCTGATTGTGAATCGTTTGCTCTTCATGTGTGCCACAGTTTCCGGGGGGTTCGCTGGGCTTTAGGTACGGGGACCTGCAGGCGCAACTATTTTTGATATTTCTCCACATCCGTACTTTCCCGCGCCTGCGCCATTGATTCAATGTATTGCTGCTTATTGTTTACGTCTCTTATCCTTGCCCCTTCTCGCTGTTGGGAAATTGTTTGGCACCTGATCCTACTGTTTTGTCTTATCATAAAATGAAAAACTCTTTCTCTCCTGGTGTCCTACCTGCGCGGCTCATTGGCTGGACTATATTGGATTGAAGACTTTGCTCTCCGAGGTGCCGCCTGTGTTGACATTTGCTTTTATTATCCTGGTTACTTAGCGGCCGGCCCCGGGGGGTTGTAGGCCCATACGTGTAAATGATTGAAACGTCAATAAAGGTTTTTCAAAAAAAAAAAAAAAAAAAAAAAAGAATATATTGTCAAGGGTTGGCCAGAAAATAGGAAACTTTCTAATGAGTTGAGCGCATTTGCCATGGTTGCATCAGAATTATCTTTGGCTAATGGTTTAGTAATGAGACATGATTCTTTTGTACCTCCCTCCAGTCTCAGAAATGATATTATTCAATTTGCACACAATGGTCATCTTGGAATTTCAAAGACTTCACAACTTATTAAGTCTCATTATTGGTGGCCATCTCATGAATCTCAGGTCAAGTTTCACATTGACTCGTGCCCTGAATGTCTGTTATCTGACAAAAAATGGAAAGTTATTAACACGCCCTTACATCGTGTTCCTTTCCCCGATAAACCTTGGGAGAAAGTTGGGCTAGACTTCTCTGGACCTTATGCTGTTTTTTCCCATGACCTAAAATATCTCATTTTGTTAATTGACTATCACTCCAAGCGGGGTTACCATATATTCTGTGATTCAGCCAATTCCACTAATGCTGTTAAGTTTAAAAAATATATATTTTTGGTAGAAGGTTCACCTTCCGTCATTGTTACAGACAATGGCACCCATTTCATTTCTGAGAAGTTTAGTTCATTCTTGGCTGAACGTGATGTTAAACTTTTAAAGTCGCTCTATATTCACCGACCTCGAATAGTTTAGTAGAAAGAGCGAACAGGTTGGTTAAAGATGCCATTCAGGAGGCCATTTGTTCTCATCAAGATGTACAAGATTTTCTTGAAGCTAAGTTGTGGTCTTATAACATTTCTCCACATTGCACCACAGGTGTTTCTCCGTTTTCCCTATTAAGAAATAGGACTGCTCACACCAGTTTATGTCCCAATTGGTTACTTAGAAAGAACAACAAGAGGAGTGTTGGAAATCAAGAATTGGCATCCAAAGTCTTTAAAAAACAAGATCTAATGAAGTCAGTGTTTGATTCTGCAAAAAAATTTGATTTACTCGAATTAAAAATTGGTGATTGGGTTCTCATCAAAAATCCTAAAAAAGTAACCAAGGGTTTGTCGAAATTTTCCCCTCCAGTACAAGTCATCGGTGTCAGCAGAGGTTCAGCCTTACTTGGTGTTAAAGGATGGTGGAACAAAAGATCTCTGGTACATCTTTCTGTCTCACAGGCTAGCTCCTCACTTAATTTGACCAAAAAGGAGTTTGAAAATTATGACTGGTCTTTTTGGTTAAAAACCCCAACATCCGACTTTGCAAGTTCCTCCACATCCTGCATCCCAATTATACATTCCAACTTTAAAACCCCAACATCTAATATTATAAGTTCCTCCACATCCTGTACTTTAGGTACACGTTCCAACTCGTCTGGTCCATCCACTTCTGACACTGATGTGGTCAATGCTGACACCTATTCTTTACCACCGGAATTAGGTATTCGTAGCAGAAAATTACCTGCCAAATTGAACGATTACGTGTTATCATGATCTGATATGTCATTTGATGTTATTGCATTTCTCTTGTTTTACTTCCTGCATTATTTCTTGTTAAATTTTTTATTGTCTTTATCTCCTTAAGTTATTGCTCTTCTTCCTTGTGAGGAGGGAGAAGTTGTAGTGTGTTGTGCTTCATCCTCGCGCTGCACTCCGGTGCGAGGATGTCTCACGTGGTTAATGTATTTATTTAAATGAGGTTCCGGGATCGGATGCTGCTCGATGCGTTCCAGGGTTCTGACAACGTTAGTCAGTTGTCTGGAGTCCTGGTGCGCAGCGGGAGCGTCTGGTTGTGCGTGCTTACTGGAATTGGAATAAACTTCAAGCTCTCAGCCTTAAGAAGTCTCAGTACCCTTCTTACATAACAACATCTCAAATTTGCACAGGCGTTAACATCCTGGCTGTACCCTATAAAGCAGTATTTTTTGTATCCATGCCCTCCTTTACTGATCAACAGCACTATGACGGCTTTAGGTGACCCGCACTCTATAAATTATTTTGGCATAACATAGCTTGGCAAGGAATTTTCACTGCCTTTCTCCTGATTTAATAAGTCTCCTACTGGCAGTCTGTTCCAAGCATAACGTTCTCATTACTTATTAGAGGTGTAAGGGGCTGTCCGTCGATCAACTGTAGACAGGTTGCTGTAACTATGTTGTCATTTTGTTATGATTTAACTGGAACAATTGTTTAATTTTGTTGGTGATGAAACCATGAACTTGCTTGTTTTGATTATGAATCCTTCATATTTCAGAACATATGGCCATTAAGGGTCTGATTAGATCTTATCAATTTAGGAGACATAGTGGTTATGGAAGAAACTGAGTTTAATTTGTTTTCCTTGAATGTCAGAGCAAGATGGCAAGTTCCATATGTGTAGAGGTGGCAGGTTTAAAAGACATTTTGTTTTTTTTGCATTCTCTTTCCTTGGGGCTCTGCAAGCTTCTTAAAGTTGGAGGTGTGTGTGTGTGTGTGTGTGTGTGTGTGACCAGAGAGGGAGAGTTTCGCAGCTGTATTGTCTGGGTGACTGGTGTGAAGCTTTGTATATGAGAGAAGGTGCGCTACAGGCTGTCCCTTCAGTGAGTCATACAACAACTGACATTCCCTGTCCGAGTGTAAGAGGGAGTAATACAAACACACTTACTGCTTTCTCAGTCATTGATGCCTGTAGGAACTGCAGCAGAGTGCTGTGCGATAGAAGAGCGAACACAGCCAATCTCTTATTAAAAACCCTGAGGCCATGAGATTAATCTGCTTAATAGGAGTCAGAGCTTGGATGCAGGCTGTACGGTGGTATTTAGTAGTTCTACTTGTCTATTGACTTTCGATACTGTGTTTTGAAATATGGTTCTAAAGCTGTTTTTACGTATGTTTTATGTTTTCATGTATATAGTTTTATGATTGCCTCCAACTTTCGAATAAAGTTGAAACTTACTGGTGGTTCAGTTATGCTCGAAAGCCAGACATGGCAGAGAGGGGCAGTGATTCTGGTGAACTATTCTCACCTAGATTCCAGTCTACATGGACAGTGCAGTTCAGTGGCGAATATGACTCATTACAACGCAAGTCCTTGCATCGCATGGCATTACAACGCGTTTGTTACAACAACCGCGTTGTTACCATGCAATGCCATTACTACGCAAGTCATTACATCGACTTGCAGTAGATTGCGCGCTGACAATAGAAATGTATAATTTACTGTTCCAACTCCAGCCTACGCAACAGTAGGGAAGGTGTTGGAATAGTAAACTATACTATTCCTAATGTTAGCGCGCCATCTACTGCAAGTCGAGGTTATGACTTGTGTAGTAATGGCATTGCGTGGTAACAACGTTATCGTTGTAACGACCACGTTGTAATGGCATTGCGGTGTAATGACCGCGATGTAAAGGTCGTTTCCCTTCAGTGGCTCTTTATGGAGGGGGTGTACAAATCTATAAAAGGGTATATAAATATAGTGAAAAGACCCCGGTATTTCCTGTTCTCCATAGATTACTAGAGAAGGAGTCAATCCATTTTCAAATACTTTATTCCAATACAGAATGTATGCATAAAGTGCAGTGTAGTGCAATAAAATACATATAGTGTAAATTAAAATGCGGTGTGTAAGTAAAAACATAGAGAAGATTAAAATTGCAAACCCCATACAAAAAGTGTTTGGAGTGCAAAATACAGGGTTAATCATATGCATAAAGTGCAGTGTAGTGCAATAAAATACATATAGTGTAAATTAAAATGCGGTGTGTAAGTAAAAACATAGAGAAGATTAAAATTGCAAACCCCATACAAAAAGTGTTTGGATTGCAAAATGCAGGGTTAATCAGTGCAGCCAATCTATACAGTGTACATGGTGCCGCAAACTCTCACTGCTGCTTGCAGAATAGTGCCCATGTGAATAATCTCCTCTTCATCCTTCAGATGAAATAAAATTCAGGGGGGTTCTCTGGTTGTTAATACTTAATTTTATTTAGAAGGTTGGTAAAAAAATGCTGTGAATACATGACATAAAATCCACAGAAGAACATAACATTATTCAGTGTGTTACAGTCCAATGTCCTCCCTATTTACATGTTTGGTTAATTATTCCCCTTGAATTATTACATTGGAGATAGTAATTAGACTACTATCTGTCTCCTGACCACATGTATACCCAAAGAAATTAATGATAAAAACACTTCTTGACCCCTCAAAACAACACCGTCATACTGTGAAGGTAATTTGTATCACTAAAATGCTATGTCTGTGTCTATTCAAATCCAAGAAAAAATGAAGGTTTATTTGTATTTTCTGCAAGGGATTGATGGAGTGTACATGCAAGGATAGAGGATGCTGCCTTGTAGTTGTGACTATCTGAGCAGGCACCAAAGTCCAGCGTGATGCATTTTTCAGCAATCGGTCTGTTCCAAATGCTAATGCAGAATGACAGATGACGTATATTAACGGGATAGGTCAATGAAGCTGGGGAAGTAACCAGTCATGGTGTCCATTGCTGAAATATGAAGCTCAGGTTTTATAAGATGGCTTCTTATGTTGTTGTCTCATTTTCCTATTACATCCCACATTCAAAGGCTGCCTAGGCAACCCGGGTCACTCTTGAACTGTGAGCTGTCAGCCTCCTGGCAAATGCTGGTGTTCCTTTGAATGTCATGTCTGCAAGACGTAAATGTCGTAGGAGGCGGAGTTGCAAAACTGTGATGAAGCCAACAAAGAGAAGGGAAAACATGAGCAGTTGGAATGAGATGCTTACATGTGATTTCACCAAACCTTGTAGGCAACATGAACCTATTTAAGGAGGTGCTCACTTGCACTTCTTTGTGGGCCTAAAGTCTTCTCAAGTCTTGTTGACCCCCTGCAGTTAGTCTCATCCCGTTCACTAGCTCGAGCAGTGGTTAGAGATGCAGCATAGAAGGGAAATTACGTGAAGGTACAACCCCTGGAGATGCTGTTTGGTAGTTTTAGGAGCCACACAATACTTGATACACACCCCTGATAGAGACTTCCAGCCGCAGATTCCTCACGTTAGAATAATCCCCAGGTGTCAGACTGGATCCTGAATTTGTTTCCTTAGCATTACGTTTGTTCAACTATAGGTGGAGTCATTCAGCTCCACATGGCGTAATCTGCGTCGACCGTACCAAAAATGACATGCGCAGGGTCTATATAAGCGCCACCTCAGTTAGCACAGATCCAGAGAAGAGCTAAACCCAGTCTTTATTGACTGACTCTTTGTCTAATTTTTGTCAACGATTTTTTGTCTCCTGGTGTGGCAGGGATGTTCACAAGGAAAGCTGGTTTCAAGCCCTATGGTGCCTGTCACCTGCAAATGTCAGTGACTGACCCACACCTCGTCTGTCTTTGGTGCAGTGAGCGCAATACCAAAACCTGCATATATTATGGAGCCATGCTCCCCAAGGCCTTGAGCGAGCAGTCCTTCAAACTCCTTGCTGCTCGACTTGCGACGCTGCAACTGTCTTGATTCCAGCCAAGAAGAAGGTCCCAGGACCAGATGTGGATCTACTCCAGTGCTCATCGTCTCTCCCAAAGTCGTATTCGCTTTTTGGATAAGTCCCACAAAAGTCTTCAACTTCACTCTGTCTGTCAGTCATCTCATGAGGAGAGGGAGTGCCAGCATTCAAGGCCTTGTTTGACCGTTAAGTCTGCACCTGGGCTATCTCATGAACCTCCCTGAGTTTCCAGGAACCGGAGTGAACCCCAGCCAACTTTGTTAAGTTTATGAGGCCATGCACCTCATTGGGGGTGTCCCTTCCATGCTACAGCGCCTTCTGGCTTCACGGGCTCGGGAGAACATTTTCGGGCCAAGCGGGCCCGGGAAAGATCCCTACTAGTCGTTTGCTGTGCTAGCAAGCTGGCTCCCGCGTCCAGATGAGCCCCCTGATCCATGGATGGATCCGGAGCTGTGCTGGTCAAGCCACTTTGACCTTTCCCGGCACCCGCTCCACTGCCGACGTCCTTGGCGCGTACTGTGCCCACTGGCAGTGCTGTCCCCATACTCATTCCCAACTTCAGTGGCGAGCTGTATGGGTGTTGTCTGCCGCCGCCTGGGGGAAGACCACCCAGACCAGATGTTGTGCCCTATTCCTTTGAGCTAGGACTTGGACATGATTAGGAGGGGCCACTGCGCCCTGATGACTACCAGCCCCTAGATGTCACAGAGGAGACCCGGTGTGAGGATGGGACACCTCTACAGATACTGGCTTGGTTTTTCCTCATACCGTGGCTATGGAGGAATGAGCCCCATTCGCTATGGTGGTGAGAAGGGCAGCTTAGGTCCTAGACCTTCAACTACCCACTGTGGCTGTCAAGACAAATATCTTAACTGAGATGCCTCAGCCAGGAGTCGGTTCCGACCACTTCTCCCGTTTAACAAAGCCCTCACGAATGTCCTACTCGGGGCCTTGTCCAAGCCCTGCACAGGAGCTCCTGTGAATATGTCAATTGTCTACGGCCATCGCCTCGCCCCAGGGGACCCTATTTCGCTCACAACACACCCCACCCTGGAGAGCTTGGTGGTAGAAGCCTCCACTCCAAATTAAATCCTGGCACATCGCCTACCACTCACCTGTACATGTAATCTAAGAGACTGGCTACCTTAGGGAAGATGTTCTCTTCCGCCAGCCTGGCACTGCAGTCGGTGAACATCATGTGTCCTTTGGGCCGATAATCTCACTCGCTCTGGGACTCGGTTGTGCAGGTGCTGCCTATGGTCTCTGAGGAGGCTAGAGCCATACTCTCTCAAGCTATTGCTGACTGGGGAGACACCACTAATTTTGCCATGCGCTGTGGGATAGATATGAACAAATCGCTAGCCAGAGCGGTTTCATAGTCTGCGGCCTTATGGCACCACGCCTGGCTGTTGACAATTTGCTTATCTGGGGATGTCCAGGCCTCACTCCTGGACATGCCTTTTGATGATTTCTGCTGGAGCGCATCAAGGACAACGGGGCACTGCCATGTCCTTGGGCCTTTCCATGGTCTCTCGCCAACCACTGTCCACCTTTTACTCCTTTTGTTGCCACGGAAGGGGCTTCCAACAGCGTCTCCAACTGTCCACCGCTACGGCCAGCATGCTTTTCAGTCTTTGTGTGGTTGATGATGCGGTACCCACAGGTCTTGTGGGTCCGGTAGCCAGAGGTCGGGCCATTCCACCACCCCTTGGCAGCTGCATCCTCCAAGCCCCTTCAGTTGCCCTCCGACCATCATTGGCACCCTGTGGGAGGGAGGATGTGCAATCACCTGCACCACTGGAGGTCGATAGCATCCAACTGCTGGGTTCTCAAGAATGTCCAAAGGCGATATTCCCTCCCCTTTGTGACTACCCCTCCACCCATGCCACTTGCGGCGGACTGACTGAGGACCACAGCTTTTTACTCCTCCTGGAAGTGCAGGCTTTCTTAGCGAAGGCTGCCCTAGAGTGGGTACCAGCATCAGAAGTAGTTCATAGATGTTATTCCCGCTACTTTCTTGTGCCCAAAAAGTCAAAGGCCTGTGTCCTATCGTGGACATGCGCATTCTTAGTTCCTGCCAGACAAAGGAGAAATTCCAAATGCTCTCTCTCCCTCCAGTCCTGTCTGCCCAGGACTCGGGAGACTAGATTCTAGCGTTGGACTTGTAGGACACATACTCCCACATCCTCATCCTGCCTGCCAACAGACATAACCTGCTGATTACGGTGTTCGTCAAGGTGATGGTGGTGGTTGCTGCTCATCTGCAGAGATTAGGGGCTCCAGCCTTCCCCCCCCCTATCTCGACATCTGGCTGTTAAAGGGAGGCTCATCCCAGGCGGTCTTCTCCCGCCTCTAGACTACGGCTGACATTCGCTAGGGTTCACTATCAATGTGCCTATGTTAAACCTGATCCCTTCTCAGACACTCCCTTTCAACTGAGCTGTTCTGGACACTGGACAGTTTCAGCCTTATTCTCCGGAGCGGCAAGTCAGGATATTCAGGCTATGATACTAATGATGCAACCTCTGTCCTGGATTGTGGCTAGACTGATTCTGAGACTGCTGGGCCTCATGGCCTCCTTCATCCTGCTTGTGATGCATGCCTGTTGGCATATACAGGCTCTTCAGTGGGACCTGAAGTTCCAGTGTGCGCAGCCTCAGGAGACCCTCTCCAACATGGCCTAGATCTTGAAGGGCACTGCAAAAAATCTGCAGTGCTGGCTGACGAACATCGATTGTGTCAGTGGCAAACTCCTCTCCTTCCCCAACCAGATTAATGGACTGACAGATGCGTCATTCCTGGGCTGGGATGGCCATCTGGGAGAGTTGGAGATCAGAGGGCTCCACATCAATCTATTGTAGCTCAGAACGATCCGGTTGGCATTGAAAGCCTTTCTAGCATCCATCAAGGGAAGGCTAGTACAGGTGTTCACAGACAATACCACTGCCATGCGGTACTGCAATAAACAGGAAGGAGTGGGGCTGTGTATCTTCTGTCAAGAGGCCCTGCATCTCTGTACATGGCTGGAACTAGTTCAACACCTGGCAGGTTCTCTGAATGCCAGAGTGAACTAATTAAGCCGAAGATGCCTAGCGGCTCATGAGTGGTGGTTATGCAAGGTCTCTTTCAGCAGTGGGGAGAGTCTTGGTTGGATTTGTTTGCCACTGCCAAGAACGCACTTACACAGCAGTTCGGCGCACTGGAGGTTGCTCTCGCTCTGAGACGCTTTTCGTCTCAAGTGGAGCTTTGGCCTCCTGTGCACCTTTCTACCAATACCACTCCTGCCCAGAGTTCTCAAGAAGATCAGGAACGACCGGGCCCAAGTCATTCTTGTGCCTCCGGACCAGATTAGTATCCTATTGAGCATGTTCATCGGACCTCCGATCAGGCGGCCCCTTCTGGAGGATCTCCTTTCTCAGCAGCAGAGGAGGGATCTCCACCCAAACCTTTCAACTCGCCGCCTTCATGCTTGGAGATTGAGCGGCACCAGTTGACAGCTTTTAACCTTCCGCTCAAAGTCTTTCATGTTTTCTTGGCAGCTCACCGTCCTTCTACCAAGACAGTATATGTGGGCCATTGGAGCAAGTTTGTGGCATGATGTACAGACAAACAGGTTAACCCTTTATCTGCACCCCTTTCCCAAGTTGTTTTGTTTATACTTACCTGGCACAGCAGGGCTCTGTATTATTTGTACTGTGTCTCAGCTTTCTTGCGACTGCCACATTGGCTGTTCTTTACAAGTTGCCTAATGTAAATAGATTCCTTATAGGTCTTCAGTACATATTCCTGTCCGCTCCCTTTGTTATGCCTAAATGGGACCTCCAATTTGGTTCTTACTTTTCTGATGTGTGCTCCCTTTGAGTCGCTTTAACTGCCCTATTAGGTTCCTCACCATCAAGACGGTTTTTCTGGTGCCAATTTCATCTGCCTGGAGGGTCAGTGAACTGCAGGCGCTGTCATCTCAGCCTTCGTACATTTCTTTTTATCCAAACAAACAGGTCCTTCAGACTCTAGCATCCTTCTTGCCAAAGGTTGTCACCCTTTTCCACGTAGGCCAGTCCATCACCCTGCCTACCTTGAACGTTCTGCTTCATCCCTCTAAGGAAGAGGACAGACTCCACCGGCTGGACCTAAAAAGAGCATTGTCATTTTACCTTGACCACACACTACTGTTCCAGGCGGACGATCAACTCTTCATGGAGTATGTCGGAGCCAAGAAAGAGAAGACTGCTGAAACGAACCATCTCCCGATAGATTGTACTTTCCATTAATATCTGCTACGCATTGGCCAATAAGCAACCTTCTGAGGACTTGCATGCTCAATCCACCAAAGCAAAGGCTGTGACACTGCATCAGCATAGAGTTCCGGTTCTGGAAATCTGTAAGTCTGCAATGTGGGCTTCGTTGCACGCGTTCACCAAGCACTACTACCTGGACAGTCAGGTTTGTCGGGATGCAGGACTTTCTAGTCTAAATCGGGTTCACAGACACACCTCCACAGAGGTATTGCTTGAGTATCTATTCTAAGGTAAGGAATCCGATGCTAGAAGTCTCTATCAGATGAACCAGTTACTTACCTTCAGCCTTATGTGGTAGAGACTATGTGGCCACAGATTCCTTACCGACCCACCCATCCTTCCCGTTCTGCAAATTGATTTTTCGATTCAGGGCTCTTTCTTTTTCAGGGCCCAGGTTTCACACACCAGTGGTCAGTGTTCTTTGTGGCTCCTTGCTCCTGGTGTGGAAAGTTGTGAAAAGAAACTGATGTCAACGTGCTAGGGTGGTGCCTACATAGACAACGCGCACGTCACTTCCGTCACAAATGACGCAGATGATGCCATGTGGAGCCGAACAGTGCCACCTACTGGTGTGCAGGGGTACTACTCACGAAACAAATTAACTGATTCAGTCTGATGCTTGGGGATTATTCCAAGTAACAGAATCTGCAACAAAGTCTCTATCAGATAAGGCATTACCGAAGGTAAATAACTTGTTCTTTTAGTCTATCTGGTAGCTCACATTCCCAGAACAGACCTTTTTTCGGAGTAAGTGGGTTAAGGTGAACATATATGCAAACTAAGATGCAATGGGAAACCACTTGACTCTTCCTTCAGGCACATTTGATTAGTGTTGGACAGTTTGATAGCTGCACACAAGAGAAATACTGCTGAACCCTGACCAAGGCATGCGTGTTGGAGAGTGATCCTGGTGAAATACGAGAGTCTTAAGAAATAATATTATTTTTTTGTAATATTTTTCAGTTACAGTGGTATTCCCTTTAAGCATTTTCATTTGTAAATCACTCTTGAAGGTTAAGGGCCTATTCATTCAAATGATTTCAGGCTCTAATGCGTGATATCCAAACCCGCTCCCCATATTCTTTTAAAGACTACATCACTGATAAAATAATAATATAACCAAAAGTGTTAACTCTGAGCATTTTGGAAATGAGAGGTTTAGAAGTGCAGAAGCAAACTACCACAGGTGTGTAACAAAGGAAGTACCAGCATCCAATTAGGCTATGCTATGATATTCATATGAAGTCTTTTCAGAGTGCTTCCTCCTAGTTTACACCTCTTGCCAATTCTCAACTTGTTACCTTGCCATCTACTGGCAGGACCCAAAACTACTTAAAAAACTGTTGTCAATTCATAGTATTGAGTGCAGCTACAGTGCGTGCATGTGCACATTACGTGGCGTTCCCCTTTGTGCACATGCACCCCCTTGCCTTTTCCTCCTTCCATTGAAAGTTGTGGTTTGGTACCTTTTTCTATCGGACTCTGTGGTTTCCCATCCTTGGCTATAGCTTTTTGAACGTCTTGATTCTTTTCGCTCTTTTTGCACAAACTCTCCTTTTTTCAGATAGGTTAGTTTATGTGGTAATGCTCCAGTCATCTGCATTATGACACTGACGACTTCCAACAGTTTCCTCACACAAGCTATATCTTTCTAATTCATCTGGGGTATACCTGAGCTCTGTGTTCAACCATCAGAATGCGGTAACTATGTTGCTTGCATGCAGAGCAAGGCTCTGCCTGTTCAAAGGAGACCTTGGATTTCATCAACAGGAAGAATCAGAAGGCCCGTACTAGGTCTTGGCAATAACTCTATCTGCCGGTGAAGGATCATGGCACAATTCCCAAGGACCTATAGTTTGTGGTGAATTTTTGCTGGCTCCTCGCAATTGGTACAAGTAACCCTGAGAAAGTGAAAGCAAAGGATTGTACAAACATTTTCTCTTGTTTGGCACCAACCTGTTTCACTGGTGTGCTGTCATTCAGGTCCGGGGAAGGCTGCAGGATTTCAAAGGTGAGTAGCATTCAGGTACAACACCTTCTTTAACCCCCATGGGTCTGCTGTTCCAGTGGGTCAAGTACGGGTCGTCAGAGCAGGAACGTTGCTGTTGCACTGTGACACTGAGCCATTCTCTTCTTCTGAACATGGTTGTTTCTGTTGCAGTGCCAAATCTGAACAGTCAGTTCTGTTTTTGTTCTCTCCTTCACTTAAGTCCCACCCTACAAAGTGCACGTAACTGATTTGAGATGGAAAGGGCTTTCAAGCCAGTTAGCAAAGAGCATTCTTTGTTATGTTATTTAAACTTGTAAGGCGCAGAGCTACACCAGGGGGTTTCCTGGCGCCTGCCAAGTAGGGAAGGGAGAAACGAGGAAATTACTGGTTAAATAGCCATGTCTTTAGTCTTCTACGGAAGCTGCCAAAACACGTTTTCCTCCCTATTGTGATAGGAAGAGAGTTCCAATGGGAGGGACCAAGAAAGGAAAAGGTCTTACCGTGCATCAGCGAGAGTTTGATTCTAGGTATGGTGAATTTCGACTGTCTAGCAGAGCGCAGAGGACGAGAAGGTATATAGAGTTGGGCTAAAGATTGCAAGTATTGTGGGGCCGTTCTAGATTTAATTTTGAACATAAAGCTCAAGGCTATAAATATAACACGATTCTCCACTTTTAGCCAGTGAAGATCGCGCAGAAAGCCTGCAACTGACACAGTCCTCGGGACCCGACGAAGCAGCCTGGCAGCCGCATTTTGCACCACCTGCAGTCTTTGTACCATAGCTTTGTTTGAGCCCAAGTATAGAACATTGCCGTAGTCTAGCCTGGATGTAATCATGGCATAAACTGCCGTTCTTTGAACAGAGAGGGGTAACATCCACAGAATTTTCTTTAACCATTTTAGAATGGTAAAGCAGGTTGAGGCCACATTAGTGACTTGCTGCTTTATTGACAGGTGGTCGTCAATGATGAATCCCAGGTTGCGAACTTGATGTACCGGTTGAGATAGGGCACCCATTTCAGAGGGCCAGTGTTGTGATCCCCAGAGATCTTGTTCTTTTCCTAGGATCATGACTTCAGTTTTCTCTCCATTTGAGTAAGTTGTTTTGCATCCAAGACGCATGTTTCCTCAAACCAGCCTGAAGAGCAGAATCCATGGGGACACATTTGACTTGTTTGGCCCATTAAATCAAGAGCAGCTAGCTTAGAAGTTACCTTGGCCGGCTTATCTAGACCCCAGCAACTGCTTTTCTTCCATTTTATCCTACATCCTAATACTGTGGCAGCTGTAAAGCTGTGACAGCTCCCGCCAATTGAAAGCAAAGACTGACTCCACTCCTTACAAGCGGGAGCTATCAAACTGCTCCCGCTTGCTGAGCTTTCATCTGTTTCCCTGCTCGCTATCATGCTAACAGGAAAACAGATGAAATGATAGCTGCATTTCTAGCAGCTTCCTGTGTGCAGGAGCAATGCCAGCTCCTGCAGAAGGCGGGGAGCCAACTGGGACCGCAGGGCCCTGAGGCTTACACCGCGGTCCTCCGCGATACACACTGGGTACCCTGGGTGTGGCCAGGACACCCAGTTAGACGTTGCCGGGGGATGGGGTCCCTGGAGACGTAATATGCCTGGGAGGGGCCCGAGCGGCCTCTAACCCCCATTGACTTTTGACTGGGCCCTGGGGGATGGTGTCCCCGGGACTGAAATCGACCCGGGGAGGATTGCCTCGTGGCCCCCCTTTCCTTGTTTAAAACACCAAGGATCCTATCTTCTTGGGCTTGAGGAAGTCAAAGCAAATGTGTTTCCTCTCGTATTCCACGTTAAAAACAATCTGAAATCCTTAATGGAGGTGACTGCATCGTTGATTTATTTAAACTCAATCTGATCTTGGGTGACTGTGACAAGTGAATTCTTTCCCATCGTCTCCTGATGAGAGCAGAGTCCATGATTCTCCTTTTAATTACGTTAAGTACGCAAATGCCAAAAATAATCTACAAGCTCCGCCCATTTGGCCATGCCCCGTTTTCCTTAGTAGTATGCAAAGGTCCTCCTGTTTTTTTACCACGTTGATGGACAACTTAAAGTTAGCGCGCTTCAGTACGATTTTGGTGATGCATTATTAATACGGTGGAATACGAGGACAACTCCACCAAACAAAGAACTACTTACTTCATTTAATTAAGGGGAAGTACCCCTGTTTGATGGAGATTCACCTCTTTGTAGTCTTGCTGTCTTCTTTTGACGAGTTTTCACATTATCACAGATTTTTGGATGAAGACTCTCGGGGAACAATCACATTGCCAAAATCACATGCACTACTCGTGGATCTTTATGCAGCTGTAGTGTAGAATATGCACAAGACATTTACTCTGTGAGATAGCACTTACTAATAAACCAAATGAAAGTACTCCATTTGGGTAGATGTTTTTGGCAAATCTGGGGACTCTTCTTGGAAAAAATGAGGTTTGATTCTGGCCCCTGTGCTGATTTCACAGAAATAAAACCTCAATAGGATCCACTTGCCCCATTTGAAGCTCCACTTCAGTAAAGGACAAACTATCCTAATTTCTTGGGCTTGGCAAAGCAGGTGTGTTTCCTCTCATATTCCACATTAAAAAAGGATATGAAATCCTTAATAGAGGTGAATTCATCGTTTATCTATTTGAGCAAAATCTGACGTGTAGTGACTGTGATGAGTGGTTTCTTTCTTGTCGTCTCCTAGTAAGAGCAGAGTCCATGGTTTTCCTTTTTATATACCCTAAGTATGCAAACGCCAAAAATCCATAACCCCACACGCACACCCACTTTCAGACATACACAGGCACTTGCACACCCACTCACAGACCCACACAGGCACTCTCACACCCCCCCTAACACATGCACTCACAGACCCACACAGGCACACTCACACAGGCGCACACACACACACACCAAATCACTCAGGTACTCACACACGCACTCACTCACCCACTTTCAAAGGTGACGGGGTAAAATTAGGATTTAAATGTAAAAATAAAAGTCAAAATTCACTGAAAAAAAAACAAAGGTTACTCAGAAATTATAGTTGGGAAATAGTATTAATAAAAACCTTAAAAATGCACTGAAAAAACCCAAAGGTTTCAGGGACGTTATAGTTAGGCTCAGATTTAACCCATACAAAACCAGAGAAATTTAGCAGTTTTAGTTACCTGAGCTAACTATAACTTATGCCTCCGCAATACACTGCTTATGACCTTGCATATTACATCACTAATGACATGGTCAATGGCCTCACTGATAACATTATCCAGTGAGTGAAAGTGTTTGGTAAATGATTCTGAGACTTAAAGATATATAGTAAGCTACTGCTTAAGTTAAATTAATATTCTCTCTAAACTAGTAATGAGTGATGCTGTTTCTAACATATGGCATCTGAGTGGGTGTGTACTGTATCAGTGTAGGAGTGGGTGTCTGAGTGATGTATGTGTGTGAATGTATAGGTTAATAAGGGGGAGTTGGAAGCCATGTGGGTGTATAAGGGACTGTGTGAGTGGTTTTATTGATGATTGAGTGTGATTGGCTGTATGGGTGAGTGAGGGGCTGCCTTAGGGACTATATGGGTGGGGGAGTGTTTAAGTGGCTGTTTTAGTGACTGATTGGCTGTGTGAGTAACTTTGGTTGGGTGAGTGGGTGTGTTAGTGGCTGTATGGGTAGGTTAGTGTCTATTTTAATGGATGTATGGGTAAGTGACTGTGGTGAGTGGCTGATTTGCAGTGCTTGTGTGACTGGCTGTATAGGTGAGTGGGTGGGTGTAAGACTGCTTGTATGGATGTGTGAATGGTTATGTAAGTGATTGATTGGATTAGTGAATGGATGTGTGAGTAGCTGTATGGGTAAGTGAGTGTTAGTGTGAGTGGCTGAGTGAGTTGGTTGTGTGAGTGGCAGTATTAGTAAGTGAGTGGCTCTATGGGTGAGTGAATGCTAGTGTGAGTAGCTTTATGGGTGAGTGAGTGGGTGTATAAGTGGCTATATAGGGGTGATTTGACTGTGTTAGTGGCTGTATGAGTGAGTGGGAGTGTGTGAGTCGTTGAAGGGTTTGTGAATGGGTATGTGAGTGGTTGTGTGGGTGTGTGAGTGGATGTATGAGAGGTTGTGTGGTGTGTCAGTGGTTCTGTGGATGACATCAGTGATTTCATTTGAGATGTTATCAGTGATATCACTAACCTGTCATTAGTGATCTAATATGTGAGTTCATAAGCAGTGCATTGCAGGGGCATGAGTTATAGTTAGCTCAGATAACTATAACTGCTGCATTTCAATAATTTTGTACCAGTGAGCCTAACTATAACGTTCCTGTGACCTTTTGGATTTTTCAGTGAATTTGTAAGTTTTTTTTATTTTAATTCCTCTTCCTGACTATAATGTCCCTGTAACCTTTGGGTTTTATTTGGACATTTTCTTGAACTGCTAAAGACAGCCTCTGTTTGTCTGAAGGAAATCTCCAACTCTGGCTTTATACTTCAATGAAGAGCAAAGCACGTCCTCCCGCATGAACAATTAGTAAAAATGTCTGAAAAGGTTTTCGAAGAGGATGTACTAATCTGCCGGTCTCTTCCTCAAGCAGGCTAATACCATTGCCATCATGGTCGACTATAACTGTTATTTGCGGGGCAAGTTTGAGTGGTACTTCTCTTTGGTCCCAGAGAATGTCCAGGAGAAGTATATGTTTATGATTCACTTGGGAAATGTAGAATCTAAGCAAAAAGTCATGATCTTCAGGGCGTAATTCATATTGCCACCAGGAATTCTCATTTTCCCATGTACTGCGTAGCTTGGCTTATGACTTTGGATCTCAAGACAAAAGTACAGCAAAATGTAATTGACAAAACAAACATTTTGCTCTATGTTGAGACTTCGGCAGAATAAAACAAGCACTGCAACATCCAAATTGCTCACTGCTGTTCAAGCAGCACTGCTGATACCAAAGCCTCTTCCCAGCTGGTGAAGGCTTTCCAGTCTTTTAATGCCGGTTGCGGTGTCCTTTTAATCCAAACCCTAGCGGTACATGTTTACACAGCTCAGAGGTAAAAGCTTTTGAAGCAGTTTCCGGTCTAGCCAATAGAGGGTGGAGTGCCCACTCACTGACATTAGGATTGAGCCCCCACTGAGTAAGAGTGACAGACTTCCATAAAGATAATTTTGTCTGTTTTAATCACTTTGGTTCGTTAATGTCTTCCTATCCTTTCCCTACTGTACTATACCAAAAATCAGTTTTAAAAAATGACAACCGAATCTAGTATCTACTCCCTGCGATTGTATCTCAGATTATAGGAACATCTGATTCTTTTTCCATGAACGAGTGCAATCAGTCCAGTACTAGTTTCTGCTAGGTGTAGATGACTTTTATTCTGATTGTTTGGCAGCATTGTTTCTTTAAGTCAACTGTAGGTCTCCTTCTTTCGTTGGGAGCAACCGGTGGACAACAATTTTTCCTAACCACTGTGTGATTTGCTTATGGTAAGCATATACTAACATCTGCACTGCAGCACTAATGTGAGACCCTGTGGATAGAATTTGTGGGAATATTTAGTAATAGTTTCATATCGTGCTTGTGTTGATTATGTTTCCACTTATGGTTTCTTTTCAAAGCCCATGTTTAACCTGGCAGAGTACCACCAGATGTACCTGGGGACAGAAAGGATACGAGCTCCGGAGATCATCTTCCAGCCTTCCCTGATGGGAGAGGAGCAGGCTGGCATAGCTGAGACCATGCAGTATGTGCTGGACAGGTGGGTTTGAGAGAGGTGCATACAGCATATGCTGACTTTGTGCACTGTAGTAAATGTGCATGATGGCATAGAGATAGCAACGGTTATTCAGTGTATGAGGTGCATACTGGGGCAGCAGAGAGCATCTAACATACGCTGAGCAGGTTTGTGATAGTGCATACTGGGATTAGTGACCATATCGTTGTTGCTGACTAGTATGACCAATTCTACACCCTCTCCTGATACTTTCTGGCTAGCTGTTCTTATCATGGTTTGAACTGTATGTCTTCTTCTTTTAAATTGAAGTAAATAAATAATTTGTGTGATGATCCTGTCAACTGTGGTTCATATCAAGTCAGAGAATTTCACTCTTAAACCGATCTACTATCCAGAAGAAAGGTTTGCACTTTTCCAACATTTAGTAAGCTAATTTATTTGCCATGTTTATCTAAGCTTTATGTTATGAGAAATCTGTGTTACCCAATGTAGGAAGGTGGATATCTGACTATGGTTACCCCCAACTTTTTGCCTAGTGTCTAGCTGGTTTTTCGACTTAGTTGGCCTGAGATCCTGCCATTCAGGGTCTCAGGCTGTCTGCTCTCTCTGTAAAATGGACTCCATGTACCCTAGGTACATAACCAATTGGTAAGGATCACCTTATTGGACCCTGTACAGTGTACCCTAGGTACCCAGGGCATAGGTGTACCCTAGGCCTCCCAGGGGCTGCAGCATGTATTATGCCACCCCTGGTCTGGCCTTCCAATCAGACACAACTGGCTGATCACTCAGCTGGGGCAAGGTCGTGTAATCACCCCTTGCTTAGATATAGTATGCCTATATCTACCCTTATATATAGACACATGTGTACCTATCAGTCACTCCTATGGCAGGCCTTAACAATCCTGGAGGCAGAGTGCTTGGTAACATGTGAGATGGTGCTCTAGCATGAGCTGAGCCTGTCTGCAGCTTTCGGAACCATGTCCTTATAGCTGTTCTATGATATAGCCTACCATATACTCTTAAAGTGCCTTATAATCTTAAACGGTTATGGTAACTATGGTTGGGCTGTATCAAAACATGTCGTGTAAGGTGTCTAACACTTTGGAATAATACCCCCATACCATTTCTGGTGATGAGGATATTATTCCTCCCTTCTAGAGGGAGAGACATGTTAAAATCCTACTTTGCTGTGTAACCTCTGACCAAAGCCTCAGCATCACAAAATGGATGCTGCTGCCACGACACAAGTCTGACCACCTGCAGCTGGGAGTGATCCCAGCCAGGGAGGCCTGGACAGTAGGTTTCCTGCTTGGGGAGGTGCTAGCACCTCCCCAGACAGCCTTTAGTGTATTAGGGCAGGGTGGGCTGAAAGGAATGAGACATGCCTGGGGCACACAAGGTGTTCCTTGCATAGTCCAGTTCAAACCGGTGCTGGGGCACTCCAGCCCCAGCTCTGGCGCGAAACTGGACAAAGGGAAGTGGGTGTAACCACCCCCTCCCAGGTCCCACCCATAAGGCGTGACCTAGCAGGTATCCCAGCCCCCCAGATTAGTATAAGAGTGGGAGTTGGGCCTCAAGACTTTAGATTATCCTGAACCTGCAATCTTGAACAGAAACTCTGGACCTTCGACATTCGACGAAAGAAGAAGACTGAAGAATCTCCCTTGTGGCCAAGGAGTGGCTACCCTGTGCAAACAGGCACCATCAAGAGACTACCCTTTGCTTTGCCCACGTTCTACGAGGAACCGACTGTAGAGCCCGACCAGAGCCTTGACTTCCAGACTTCTCCGACCCTGATCCACATCTACAGCAGAGCTGAGATCCGTGGAGGCGACGAGCGACGCGGGACCGGCTACCTGGGAAAAGTGGCTAGTATCTTCAAGCGCAGCTTCTGAGGCACCCTCGAAGTTGTGCACCGGGGATTGAGAAGCCCCACCCCCAAGCACCATCTGCACCGAAGATCAGCCCCCCACACTCAACGAGTTCTGCGTGGGGCCCTTCAGCATTTTCCTGCTTGCCGCGTCTGTCCGGTTGCTTGCCCGCTGGCTAGTGGCCTTTGTGACGACGCACCCTGAAATCTTCTGCGCTGGTTTGGCTCCTCCAGACTGGCTCGCGCTTCTCTGCAAAGAAGAAGCACCCCAGACCTTCCTGGTCTGCACCAGAAGCAAGTCCTCCGTTCTTCGTGGGTTCCACTTGCCAAGGCTTGGTGAGTCCTAGTCCAACTTCGACGCCGCCGACAGCAAGAGCCTTCGTGGGACAGCTCGCCTCCTGGTCCTGGTCGTCCTCGACGCTTCCTGGTCCTCCTGGCTGCAGCGACAAGCTTCACCTTCACCTGCAAATCTTCACGACATCGTCTGGTTCCTTCCTGGTTCCACGTGGTCACTGGCTAGTGACCTTGACTCTGTCCCCTCTGCTTGCAGGTCTCCTCTCTTCTTGATCCCAGCCTTGGGATCCACCGGACACTCTTCACTGACTGCCTGTCAGCATCTTTCTTCAGGCATCCATAGGAGTCGATGACGAAACCCGACGCAACTTCAACCCTATGCACCCGCAGCCTGTGGGCTAGGTAACTTGGGTACTCCGGTGCTCATCAGGATAGTGACTATCCTAGTGTCTAAGTTTCAAGTCTCAACTTCCTAGCTACTCCGGAAGTGTCCTAAATCTATCTATTTCTAAACTGTACTATTGCTAGTGACTTTTACGCATTACGCGTGAGTGTTTCCACTCTGCATACGAATCCCGTGGGCCTCCCACTTCCTAACTGTTGCTAGTGTAGTGTAGCCCCAGCGATTCCCTAGGCCTAGGCCTATTCTATTTCCGTGACAGTGGTCCTTATACCACTTACTTAGTATATGGTTTGCGTGGCCCCTAGGGCCTAACTGTATTACTTACCTGTGTGACTTACTGTATGCATAAATAAGACTGTGTTGTTCTTACCTCTAATCTCATAAAGAGTGCTGAGGGTTTGCTTAGAATAAATACACTTTATTTTATATATATATCTGTTGTGGTGTCCTTTCATTTGGTATTCAAGGGATTATATATGGTATCACAGCTGGCTTCACATGCCATTCAGAGTTTAGCCTAAGACTGCTCTTGTCCATGCTACCACTAGGATAGCTGGTCTATAAGGTTGACTTTACAACCAATCACCATAAGGGTATTTGGACTGATATAAGGTGTACACTATAACTAGTGACATCATACATCAGGCCAACTTCTCACACCCAATGAAACACATTTTGACTGCTCATGAAATGTAAATTTGGCTGTCAGTAATTAAGTGATAGTCAATTTACGAGACAAAAACCAGTCCACAAGGGAGTTTATTAGTTGAATGTGTTTATGGAATGGACATCCCACACACCACACACCACGACACACACACACACTCTCTCTTTTTCTCTTTCTTTCTCTCTCTCTTTCTCTTCCCTTTGCCTCTTGTGTTTCATACTAAACATAGGGAATGAAGAAGGTATTTTGGTGGGTTGTAGCTGACTGGGCCATCTGTTCCCAGAACACCCAAGCAGGGGAGCGGTACAAATTGAGATCACAGAAGAGTGAAGAAGCATGTATGCAATACAGTACTGCAAAATTAAAAAAATTAGTAGTTGCTTTCCTGCGTCCTCAAGGAAGGGAATATTTTACACCTTGCAATTTCACCAAATAAATCTTCATTGTTGCTTGACATGGAAAAGTTTTCTTTTTGGGGGGAACAGAGCAATCGGTACAGTTATAACCATTTTTAAAGAGCCAGATGTGCAAGGCATTTTTCCAGTCGCAAACAACCTGATTCACAGAATTGGACAGTTTGTGTCTCAAAAGAGTTTCATACATTAGAAATAAAGATTTCCTAATTGCTTTTTGGAGAGAATCTTAATTGGGAAATCGGTATTCCTAATGTTAGTACATCTAGCCCTGTGTCCAATGTAAACATTCACCCAGTATAACTGTAAGTGATGCACTAATATGTCAAGTCATCTCTCTGAGCTTTAGAACAGTCACCTTCAATTGTAACTATGCAAATATTTTAATACATTTTCAAATTTCATTAGCAGGAATTCTCACCCATGAGTACCACCCCACATCATTGGCCTCTCTTTAGCATCTTTTTGAAGCATTACGAATTTAAGAATTGTAAGAGATCGGGTATTCCAGATAGGCTATCCTTTTGTGTACACCCACTACGCCATGGTATTTTCAAATGTACTCTTCAGGCTCCATCACCTGTAGTAAATTTACACCTATCGCTTTAAATGGAATAGAGAAAAGGGTGCCCTCTGCCATGTACCAATATTGCCTTCATTGTCTCTCGTGCGATAGTGGCAAGCTAATCCTCTGTAACCCATAACTGATACCTTCATTGCAAGAATGTTGCTTAATTGAAGCATCTTCACAGAGAGAAAAACATACTCTGGGAAGACCTCTGCAGAACCTGATCCTTCTTCATTACCAAAAAAGAGAGAGAAAATAAAACATTGAACATTAAGGATAGCACAGGCTTGATCCTCTGTATTGAGTAAAACTCCTTTTTTAGGACATCAGAGGACTGGTTCGGTGCTCAGTATTCAAATGCAGCCCATCATATCCTACACCCCTTTCAGTCCTTCTTTTCTTCAAGTAGCAGTTTTCGTATCTCAACTCTAACAATCCAAGTTTAAGCTGTCTGTCTTAGGACACTTCTACCAGACACCTCAAACGTTCCAACACACTGCGCTGCTTTTTATTGTTGCATATATCTAAACAAATAACATCTGTAAGACTTGAAAATGCACTTGCTGTGGCGGAATTTATGATGCTCACTAGATGAAGTAAATCTAGTATAGTGCAGAACCTGGAAGAGGTGCATACTGGACTAGTAGACCATTTGTGTGTGCTACACAAATGGGCGAAGGGTGCATGCTGTCCTAATAAACCACATGGCGTACAGAGACTGGATGCCTAGAGTGGAAGGATGTAATGTATGCATGTTTGACTACACAGCTGACGATGGTCACCAGATTTTAAATCGTGTTTATGATCTTTTTAGCTAGTGTTACTTGTGTCTTTATAGCTCAAGAGCTCTGTAAGTTAACTTAATTTGCCTAAACTAAAAGCAACACATGCTCTGGCATGAGCATTTGTGATAAATTGCAGGTCTGTGTGATTTCAGTCTTTATTAACACATGATAAATGATGTGTGTACGGGTTTATCCAAATTAAAAAACAAAAAACACACTTCTAAGAACTGAACAGAAGCCATTCTGTTTTTGACATCTGCTGATTGCGTTTAATTTGCATAATGGCCATAGAACATGCTGCATATTATGAACATGTGAGCAAGAGACAAGTGTTTGATGTAATAGTAATTGCCGTGCAGTATTTCCTGGGCTGGTGTAGGAGACTCACATGAAGGCCAGCTGATGTAATGCAATATGTGGTTGACCACAGGGTGAGAAAATCAACTACAAAAGCAAATACCTTACAGTTTGTGCTAAACACGACAGTATCAAAGAGAAACCTGCCATCATTCTATATGCTTTGAAATATCATCCTGATGGTTCTGTGGATGAGTAGTGTGCTTATCTACTAGATTAGAAGGAAACTTCTTGTGGACAGATTACTCTTAATGGTTGAGCGGGAGGTAGTAAATTAGGTGGTGCTGCGTAGACATTGATGTGCCATGGTGTGTTATTGGAGATCATCGATCATGTCCCACATGGCCTGTATTGAGTACATTGAATGTAAAGGGTAGGTAATTCTGCAGTAGTGGTTCATACTGGTTAGCTAAGACACTGGAGATTGGACCTCATTGGGGTACTTTGGACCCAAATGAGAGTAACTCACAGGATGCGGTTCATGATTTGTGTTAGGATTGACCCAAAAATCCCTGTCTGTCAGCACGTTGAAGTAGTCACTTTGCTCATTTGCTACTCTGACTTGCAGTAAATAGAAATCTCGGTCTGAGCCTCAGATGCAGAGAAGAGTAATATATATTTTTTTCTTCTGCAGGTATCCAAAGGATGTACAAGATGAGCTGGTACAGAATGTTTTCCTGACAGGTGGCAATGTCATGTACCCGGGGCTGAAATCTAGGATTCAGAAAGAGCTTCTTGAAATGAGACCTTTCCAGTCGACATTCCAGGTTTGCACGTTCTAGAGTCCTATTAGGAAACCACTCTCTATATTATACGTTTCTAATGGATACTTCTACCTGCAGATTCTTCACTTGTTAAATATCCCCTGGAAAACACACAAAAATTTAAGGTAGGAATGCTTTTAATAAGTGTACCCATTGGCAGTCACTCGGGGGAGCATTCCAAACAGTATTTCTTTTGCCCACCATGCCACCATAGGTTAGGACCCAGCCATATGCAAATCAATCTTGACCTTTCTCCAGTAGGAACAGTCCAGCCAAAACTCCCAGGCACGTCCTCCCCAAACGGAACACAAGTAACCCAAGACCAGTTTTGCCCTGATTGGGGCTCATCAGTTAGGTGTAGCTTGGTTTCACTGGCATAGTGAGCATGAGACCCATGTATCGGCATACCCGTGGCAACTTTGGGCGTTCTAATAAACGCACAAAATTGATGGGAGTAATACTTGCAATAAGACTAAACACTGGCAGTCGTTTGGGGTAACATTCCAACTTACTGTTCTCTTTCCCACCATGCCACCTGAATTTGGACCCAGCCATATACAGTTTTCAGTATATCGGTTTTCCCCTTGCTCTAGTAGGAACAGTCTAGCCTGAACTGCCAAGCCAGGTCCTAGGAATCTCCCCTAGCACCAGACTGTATGTGAAATCTTTTGACATTAGCTCTCCTGCACAGGTAAGATTTGCTGGCTCCATCTAGGCACTGGTAACGAGGGCAGCATGAAGTTACGGCGGCTGCCTATCCTGGTTCATTAACGCCCGCTCCCCTTTTTCCATGCTGTTGAGGCACGGATCGAGAGCTCCCCCTCTTGTTGTACTAGGAGGGTTCCACTTTTTTTTTCTCCAGATTTCGTTCAACAAGTGCAGGGCTAGGGAAAGTGTCCACTCTAAGGAAGTCATATTTTAGGCCCTCCCACAACTGCAAAGGACAGATACCCTCTTTTAGGAGGATGTTTTTGGTGCTTGGGTTCTAAACATGACACTAGGTCATGACCTCTGTGTCAGAGCTTGAAGCCCCAGGCTATCAAAGAGAATGAGGCTAACTTGTTTATGGCCCACGCCCTCAACAAGCTTTGGTCTTTATCTCTACGCTGTTCGTGTTCTAGGTCCTGCTCTCCCATGAGTTAATCACCCTCTTAAAAGTCCGACAAAGAGAAATAGAGACATCACAAGTGGAAGAGGCATGAAGAATCTCGCTTGAGACACTCCGATTGTAAATCTCCACAGAGCTCCTTGCCTCCATCATGGTTATCTGTGGAACTGGTAACTCCCAACTGGGGAGCCGTTCCTAGTGGCGCTGCCGGAGTTGGCCAGAGAGCCTTTTTCAGCACCCCAACCACATGGTTGCAACTTCAGATTTATCCGGAGTTTGGAGCTGTAGAGCCAATCCGACTCTGTTTATGCACCCAATGCTAGAAATGTTGCTGTGTATTATGGCCCACTCTAGATCATCTTCAGGACCCATGGGGCCATCTGGGACTCCATTCGATTCCCACCAGCAGGATTTCCCTCTGTGCTGTTCATCCACTCCCCATGGCTCTGATGGGAGCTCTTTTGATGCCATCGGGAGTCATCCCAGTGCCAAAATCTTTGGTAGTTGACATTCTTACTGGGCCAGCACAGAAAAGTCCCTGTGACAGATGTTCCACTCTGTTGTCCCTGTACCTGCTGCCAGAACTTCCATGACCCTCTACTGAACCTGCCTCCAAATTTGAGGTTATCCTGCAAAGATCTAGGTGAGAGGCACAATGACAGGAAGAAAGCCACCGGAAGCAGCAGCAGGAGGTTTCTTCCATCAAGTACTGGCAAACTATGCATAAAATCTTTGTATCAGACTCTGATCCCATTCAAATATAGGTCCATCTCCTCCATGGCACAGATGGTAGTAGCGAATTAGCCTATCTCCTGCCACCACAGCAATCATCTGGTGTGGCAGGCACCCTCCGTCGAGGTGGATGTGAATTGTCCTGCTGGGCTGCCACTCCTGACGGTATTTCATTTCATACTGTCCTGAAGAAGGTGACTATAATCCTTGAACATCCGTCACCTTCTGTGGAAACAAACTCAGACCTCAGCCTCTTGAACTTTTTTTCTGTGCAAGGAAAAGAGGTTGGCCCTGCCTCAGGTTCTTTTGGTGCTGGAAGCAGAATACTTGATTGGTGCCCTTGACCTGACTATATCCACATACTGCTTCTGCACAGGAGATATACCTGCATTTCAATGTAGAGTCCTCGAATGAAAATCGGCATCCAGACCCTCCACAAAGTTTATGGTGAAGGCTACAGCCCATCGCAGGAGGTCTTGCATTTCAGTATTTTTTTTATTTGTTAGTGCCCCATCACTTGTTATATCCTCTCTAGGTGCTATGGTTGAAACCTGCTTTCACTATGAGATGGTGGAGTTTATTGGTAGTGTAGCCAGGTTTTCGATTGCTTCCTGTATTTTAGTAAATTGGACTCTAGTCACAGATGTAAAGGCAGAGAATTCCAAATCGTTGGACCAAGAGCACTTAGCGAGCATCTGCCATAGGCTTCAAATTTGTATTTGTGAGCAATATATTGTTGATCTGAGTAAGCGAGAAGGGCAATACTTTGAAAGAAATGGCAATTGTTATAGCAGCATTTTTGCAGAATGCGTGCTACTTTAAATTTGATCAGTTTTTCGATTGGTAGCCAATATAACTGCTTTCTTTAAGTAGAGACATGCACATTTTTGTCCATTTTGACCCGTGTACGGAACATTGCATTTTGAATGATGTATTGTAGGTGGTCCTGGGTAACTATAAGAATTTTATTAATGTTTGTTGCAGTTTCAGCCAAATTCTGGGGTAATTGAAATACAAGCTGCGTGTTATCAACGTACCAAAGTCTCATCAAGAGGCTTCTATGCATCTCCTGTTCATAGGGACAGTAGTGAACACAACATTGCCTCAGCTCTTCCCCCGTCTCACCTATTCCTCTCACCCTCCCCCTCCCCCAGCTCCCCAGAGGATTTGAGACACTTAGGATATATATTTGATCTTTCGGGAGGAATATCATGTTCTAGTTCTGATCAGTCTCTGACTGCTAGGTCTGCTTGCTACCTGCATCCTCCTGGTCACATACTCACACTGCTAGGTCTGCTGGCTTCCTGCATCTTCCTGGTAAAGTAATCAGGCAGGTGTTCCAGCACAGAGATGTATGGTGGATCCCATAGTGATCTTCTGGGAGACTACGGTGGACATGACATTGCAGGGATTCTGTGGAGGCACAGACCTATGCATTAGACCATAGAACCTTAGTAGGCAGGGACTGAGTTATCCTACCACCTTAGTACCCATGAGCCCGGGACTGACTAGCTATAGTGTCTCATTTGCCCTCCCACTAACACAGAGGAACAAGTGATAAGACACCCCAGAACACAACACTCATGGCCCTCTCAGAAATCGCAGTGCCAGGACACACCCTTTCGCTCTCACACTCATATTTGTCCACAGTAAGATCTGACAGAGACACGAGAAACGCTTAAAATATTTATTGTAACTATCGTACTTTAGCATGCAGTATACGTACCACCATAAGTAAGAAGATGCCTAGCACAAATATGGTCAGAATAATAAGTAATTGATAAATCATAAAAGGAGCTGTCATGGTATTAGACAGGACAAACGAAACCCCCCTCCCCTTATACAGAAGCAAGGTGATTATATAACAGAATATCTTTGGGTGTTTGCAGCGGACCTCATACCTTAGCATGCATAGGTGAAAGTTCTACATCCCAGGGGTAGTCGCGATCTCTCCTGTGTAAAATCTCTCTTCAAGTGTGTATTCGCATGTCTGTGCATACCTATATGACAAAGAGTCCGTGTTCCCAAACAGCAGCTGCATTTGTGTGTTTTGAATAGGTGCTAGAGCCTGACCAGAGCAGAATAACAAGGGGCATTGTTGTTTGACTTTGAATTGTGCCAGAACAAGTAGAAAAAAATCGTTCTTTGTATGGAAATAATTCGGTTTATTTCTTCTGTGGTTTTATAAACGGTGCTGGACTCTTTATAAGATTCAGAGTCATTCAGAGCAAAGACAAATCATGAGAAACAAGAGCATGTTGCAGCCAACATGTGTTTCGCCCCCTCACATTGGCTATTTCTGCCTGGGGCTTCCTCAGGCCCTAGCGCGCACAAATACTCAGTCCTCGAGAAAGGAATCTGGTTCCTGTGTGGAGCTTCCTTTCGGATCTCTGTAATTTTTGTCTCTATGTCGTCCGGGAGAAAAGACTTCAATCGGCAAAGGCCTGCTGCATTTGTGTGTGTTTGACTAGGTGCTAGAGCCTGACCAGAACAGAATAACATTGTTGTTTGAGCTTGTCTACGGTGTTCAGACTAAATCCCATTGAGGAAAAGAACACAAAACCAACAGCTGGTTCTGTGTGAAAGTACAGTGTGGCACGAAGTAAAGTATGTTTGTATAGTAACGTGCACAAAGCAGAGAGCAGCCTGCAACGTGCTCATGCTAACATAAGAGAAAACGACAAAGGGCCTACACAGAACATAAGATACCATCCCATTGGTCAGGATGGTAGCACCAAAGTGACGACAGAATTCAGGACACAAGCAAAACCACAGCGTTTGACCATCAGTGTAGTCATGGTATCATAGATAAAGGGCATAGGAGTAAAGAAATGTAGAAGATAGATAGAAAAAACAATCTTGTTGCATCAAAGTAGTCAATTAAAGCCTGTCGCTGGGACCCAAAATGGGGGATGCCAACTGAGAAGCCAGCGGTTCCAATATGAGAGCCGAACCTTACGAGGTACAAATATCAGCTATCCAGTCGAGCAGTGCAAAGGAACAGACATGCTCTTCAGTGCCAGTTGTCAATAAGAGCTTCATTGGGCAACTAGTGTTGATTTCGATGAAACTGAGATCCAGAAGCTGTTGCACAGGGCCCAATGCCAGCCAATGGCAATAACGCCAGGTTATGAACGAGTCACATGCCCAAGGAACAGTCCTGGTAATGGCCCACTAACTGTCTCATCAGCAGTTCGAAATCTAGGGCAGCCTGTGATGGCGTAGCTAGGAAGACATCCAGAGCCTATTTAAAGGGCACCGGATGCAATGAAACACAGGTTGCACACAGGTGAAGTGAGCGTAGCGGAAGGTTAAACAAAACTCTGAATCCAGAGCGTCCAGAGCTACCACTCCAAAGAGCTGTAGCATGCGCTCACGGTACAGCTGCAGTGATGCCTGTCTTGGAAGGACCATAAAGGGAACATCCTTTGCGGAATAGCAGGAACATCACTATAACACCCAAAATCAATACTAGCAGCAATGGAAACCCACCAAACATGCAGGACAAAATAGGATGTTTAAAAGCTACCATTTCTCCAACAATAGTTTGACCTAATGCAATTTAGTAAAGCACTAAAGAGCTGACTTTTTCAGCACTAATCTTTCTTCTTTTCTGCCTTCTCTCTTTGTGGAGCTTAGCGCCTAGACACCTCCGGGTAGTAGAGCGCATTACAAGTACCATTTTATTCATTCATTCAAAATGTCATTAGGCGGGAGACAACAAGTTTAAAAAAAGTGTGCCAGGCCCATGGTATCAGATGCATTATATATTTGATGTATCAGTTCATCGACGTAGGGGAAGATTCCTATTTAACAATGACTGTATTTCACTGGAAGTTCTCACCACCTGCAATTCGAACGTTTCATGAGCTTAAGTGAGAGCACCTTCTTGTTGAAACAATAACGCCTTGAGTCTGCTTAACTTATTGAATTCTGTTTTCAAATTTGGAATGGAAGGCCATAATGAACTATCTACACTCCCGTGCGGAGGGGAAAACAGGATGTTGTTGCAGCAAGTGACTAGCTAGGAAACGAATACCACATACAGGATTCTTGCCCGCAGACCTTAATAGTCCTGATTATTAAGGACAAGATAGCTTCCATTCGAAAGCAATGTGAGAGTGGGACTAATGGCAGGAACAGGAGTTCCTTTTAAATAACAAGCCAAAATAGGGGCAGACGCATTACATTTTTATTTGCATTTTTCAATTTTTACAGTGTTGCAGAATAACAGTGAACATATTTATAGAGAAGGACAAGTAATTACACCGTACTTGGCATGAGATGTCAGTTCCGCTGCCAAAGCATATTTTACTTAGCCGAATATGTATACTGTATGTCCAACCAATTTTACACGTAAGTGTCCGTGCCTAAGCATGTAGTCAAATCAATAGGATGAGGCATAAGATGTATATAAATAATAAAAACGAACTAACAAGGCCATTATCTACGTGTCACGCCTGGGTCAGTGTACATGCATTGTGCATACTTCATACCCAGTACATCCTTATCACTCTTGTCATCTTCTCTTGACCAAATGGGTCTGTCCCGATAGTTGCCCATGCTCCCCCCGTGTTGTCCGCATATTGTGACTGTGGCCCATTTCCCTGTGGCGGTCCCCACCCTCCGCTCGGGCCGATAGCATTATAAAGCTGCAAGCCTGCAACCTCTTCTCGTACATCAGCTGCTTGCGAGGAACCATTCTTCCTCTCCCCATCCATGCATGTTAAATCCAAAAGTATGGTATCCCAATATTGTGCAATAGGGTATTTTCGTAGCCCAGCTATTTCCTCTCTGTGTAGTGATGTGCTTTCGGCTTGCGCCCACACTAGAAGTGACTTTTTCCAACTATTGACGACAGGAGGATCAGTGTGTTCCCATCTTTTAGTTATTAACCGTTTTGTGACTACCAAGCCTAAGTCAATAAATCTCGACGTGACCCTGATTGTCTTTGTTCTAGGATAAAGTCCTAATATGCAGTCTTTCCATGTGCGCATGATTGTCCTATTGGGGCATGTTGCCAGTGCCATGATAACTTCTTGCCAATAAGTATGCAGGGAAGCACAAAACCAAAGCATATGTAAGAGGTCCGCGTCTGTCTGTAGACAGCGTTGGCACGCCGCATTATTGGTGTGAAAGTATTGTTTTTTTTTGTCCAGGATAGATATGCCCTCCGTTATATATGTCTGAATTAACTTAAACTTAGAGTTTCTCGGAACATGAGTGTGGTTCGCTAGCAACTTGTCCCATTCTTGGTCTGTCCATTGTTGTCCCCTGTCTGTTTCCCATTGTGATCAATTGCCGTCATGGGTCTCGTTGGAGGCAGACACATTACGTGCGCCAAGAATTTAGTGTTTATGCCTAGCTGACAGTTTACAGCCCAACACAATTGGATGTGAGATATGTCCCAGATTTTGGAGATAAAGCCATGGAGTTAATGTGTGTCAGCAGGAGTAATAGTCTGGGAGTAATCTAATTGATTTAAGGCAGAAACCACCTAAATATTCTAGAGAACTAAATGTGTTAATCCTAACATGGTGTTACCTGCTCCACCCATACACCCACTTCCTCAACCTGCTCCTTTACTAGTTTCACCTCCTAGGCAGCCATCACCGCTATCTCCTCCTCCTCCACTGCCAAGGGGATTGGTCCATGGAGAAAATATAGCTGTTGTTTACTCTAATGGTTCTGTATATTCTGATGTGGAAGGAGAGCTACCACCAGAAGGTGATGGAAGAGATGATAATGGGCGAGAATTCATTGTTCCAAGTGGAAATAATGGACCAATTCCACTGGATGCTACAGATATTTCTAAATTTCATTTATTGATTGAAAGAGCAGCCAAGAAATTTAACCTACCAATGACCTCTGTAGATGAACCATGCTTGCTTAATGACTTTAAAGAGCAACCTACGTTAAGTCCATACCCATTCTTGATTGTCTGGTCAGCAGGTCTTAATGAATGAAGACACCTGCTACTGTTAAAGCTGTGATACCTCGTCTGGAGAAGAAATACAAGGCCCATATTTAGCTCCAGCATGCCTCTCTGGTCATACTAGTCCGGATTCAGTAGTTGGTGCAGCAGCTCAGAGAAGAACCAAAACCCCAAGAATGCTGTCATCTATCTGCCAGACAAGGATAGCACATGTATTGACTATATCTGGGCTGGAGAATTTCCTCTATGGCAACAACCTCGATTAAGACAGTCAATGCCCTGGTGATTCTTGGTCATTCTGATCGCCAAGTGTGGCATGACATTGCTTCTTTACTTGAATTTGTTCCTGAAGATAAGAGTGAAAAGGTAAGAGCTATCCTAAAGGAATGAGAACTAACTTCTTCTTTCATTATTGACGCAGGGAAGGATGCTTTAAATACAGGTTGGCAGGAGGTACTGTACTAAGGAGACAAGGCTGGTTACAATCCACAGCCTTCCGTACTGATGTCCAATCTAAAATCTTAGACGTAAGCTTTTGAGGGGCTAACTCTTTTTGGTAAACATGTTGATGAAGCTTTGCAAGGCCTTAAAACCGACACTGACACGGCAAAGGCGTTGGGACCATTGAAGTATTGCAGATTTGGGACGTCTACTTCTCATGCCTCACAAAGATGACAACATTTCAGAGAAGGATTCAACCAGTATGGTGTTAAGGGACAACTTTAATATACTCAAAGGAAGCCTGGATACGATCAAGGAAAACAAAGGCAGACATATGGGAGGTCTTCAGGAAGGAAGAGAAGTTCCTCACAAGCATGAATCAATGACAGTCAGAAATGAGCTTGACTCCCACCTCGTACCCCTTTTCCCTCTGGTCCTCAGAAGTTGGGGGGTAGAATTTCCTTTTTGTTCCTGCATGGAAGAACATAACATTAGACGAATGGTTGATGCAAATTGTCCAATCAGGCCATATGTTGGAGTTCATTCAGAGACCCTCAGTTTGCCCTCCAAGAAAAGAATATCATCTTCTTTTGAAGGAGCTGCAAATTGAAATTCTCATGCTTCTCTTCAAAGGAGCCAAAAAGAGTATCACCAAATCGCAAAGCAATCTAGGTTTTCATTCCAGGTTCTTCCTAATCAAAAAGAAGACGGGTCAATGGAGATCAATACTGGATCTGAGGGAGTTGAACAAGTTGTTAAAGAAACAGTCATTTTGAAAATTCTGAAAATGCAGGAAGGGGATTTTTTTTAACCTCCCTGGATCTTCGGGATGCATACTTACACATACCCATTCGTTGAAAACCCAGAAAGTACCTGCGATTCTTAGTAGCGGGTCAGCACTACCAGTTCAAGGCATTGCCTTTTGGACTCAAATCAGCGCTGAGAATATTCACCAACTGTCTCATTCCAGTTACCGCTTTTCCCTGGAGAGAAGGTCACCAGCTGTTCCCATACCTGGACGGCTGGTTAGTCAAAGTGCCATCCAGCAAAAGAGCAAACACTTCCTTGAATGTTTTCATCAACCTCTACCGGAGATTATGTCTCATTTTGAACAGGGCAATATCATCATTGGAACCCCAAACAAAGATCCAATTTCTGTGAGCAATACTAGACACTCAGTTGAGGAAAGCCTTTCTATCAGCAAAAAGAGTGAGAAAGTTATAGACCATTGGAAAGACAATTTCTGGAAAACAATCGCAGAGAGGCAATACATATCTCTGATAGTCCTGATGGCATCATGTATAGGCCTCACTCTGTTTTGCAGACTTCGTATGAGACCTGTTCAGCAAGAGCTTGATTTACAATGGAAACAGGTAGAAGCCTCATGGGAAGATATGGTCCGTGTCACAAGGGGCTTGAAGAAAGCGCTAATGTGGTGGAAGATTCCAGTGATCCTAACTGCAGGTCTTTCTTTTCTGCCGATAACAGTGAGGTTGTTTCTCACCACAGATGCGTCCATGGATGGCTGGTGAGCCCACCTGCAAGAGATTTCAACCAGAGGCCTCTGGTCAGATGCAGAAAAGAGGCTCCACATCAATGTGTTGTTAGTCTGTGCCATAAGACTAGGTTTACTAGCGTTTAACCACAGATTGCTGGTCAGCGGGTCCTAATCCGAACAGACAGCACATCATCTATGTTCCACATAGCCATGCAAACATGATCCAACATCCTTTCAGAAGAAAGTCAGCTGCTGTGGAACTGGGCCATTTCTCACAGCATAGACATTGCTGTATAACATCTGCCAGGCTGTCAGAACTATCAGGCGGACGCACTCAGTCGACAAATGTCGAATTGTCACAAGTGGGAACTAGAATAGAAACACGTGGATTACATTTACAATCAGTGGAGTCGGCCTACAGTCTGTCTATTTGCCATTCCGAACAACAGGAAATGCCCTTTGGTTTTGGCATCGAGGGGCGATGGGCAATGCTCTTTCGATCAGTTGATCCAAGATATTTGCCTACGCCTTTTCTCCTTTTCCCCTGATCCCCAGTGTGTTGAAGGAGAAGACGGACCATTGCACTCTGATCCTCATTGCTCTGGTGTGACCTCACCAGTACTGGTACTGAGGGACATTCAGTAGGCGACTTACCTGTAATTAGATAGAGTATCCACCAGGAAGATGGTTTCAGAGAATAATTAATGTTTATTTGCCCACTTTTTAAGTCGATAAGGCAATCACCAGTGACAGGCTTTCCTAGTCTGAAGTTGCTCTTCCTCTGAGGCTTATTGTGTGTTTGAGGCACCTCTAACTATACCCAGCCACAGTGTCCTTGTCACATTTTTCCTTTTTATTTTGCGAGCTCATTTGCTTCTGTGCATGCAGCTATTATTTGTAATTGTGTAGTGTGAAGAAGTAATTCTGCTATAAAACTGCATTTCTCCTTTCAATTGTGGGCTTCTTGCCTTTTTTCCCTGATAGTGTACGCGTTACAGAATACATAGAAGTGATGGATAGAATGCTTAAATTAATCTCAGCCACTTGTAATTACTCTTTGCCACATCCTAGTCCGTAGTTTTACACGCCAGTCCAGACCCAGCAATATGCAAATCAGTCATGCTTGCTCCAGTAGACCAATCCAGCTCAACCTCCCAGACCAGCTCCTCCCTGTAATGGAAAACAAGCAACTCAAAACCGGTTTTGCCCTTGTTCGGGTCCATCAGTCGGGTTTAGCTTGGTTCCGGTGGCGCAGTGTTTCCCCCGGATCCATCCTTTACCTGAAAGCCTAGTATCTGAGGCGTCCTCAGTGAAAGTAAAACTTAAGCTTTTCGGACCACAAGTCCAAACTTCTTGATTCTATGACGATGAAGGTGTTTGTATCAGGTAGCCTCATCTTATGTATGGCAAAGGCCATGCGCTTTCTGGGGCAGTACGTCATAGCGCTTTGCGTAATGGGTAAGTCTGCTACTATTAGTCATCCAAATCACAGGAAGGACCCTTTCTCTGAACTTGTCAGGATGGTCTTGACACTTCAAAACTAATAGACTGGAATTGAAGATACAACCACGACAATATCCAAACCCATCTGGTCACTCATGTGCAAAGCCAAAGTGCATCCTACATAGGTTCACAGCAAATACAACACTCTTGCAAACAACCACTCCCCATATGGTATAGCATCCATTCAGTAATGCACTTGGCACACCAGAATGGCGTCTGAAGCGCTAGGTAAATAAAGCAACACAATACAATATTATACAAAAATGCTAAATATTGTGTAATTCAGTACTATAGAGTGGTATGACAACACAATTATAAAATATAATTGATATGGAAATGTCTGTATCTACATAGCAGGTCAGAGGGTTGATCTGTGGTCCGTTTGAGCACCGGCTAGAGAGAGTGGAGGGCAGAGTTCAGTAGCATGGAAAAGAGGAAGGATGTCAATCTTCTCATGTCTGAAAGACACCTTTCTCCTGAAGGAGGTGTGACTAACCTTAAATCTATTCTCATCAAGATTTTTGTCCTCTCTGTTTTTGTCCAAATGTTCCACTCAGAAGATGTTAACCATTTTTCCTATGATGTCATTTCTAGCTTAGTCTTCGGAGCCAAGGAGTCTTTGCCTTGTGATGGATGTCACATTGCAGTTGTTCACCTATTTTGCAGCACATTCATTACCCACCTAGGAGTCTTTTTGTCCATGAGTTTATCTTCTGCCTTCCCTATTGGATTCTCTAGTTTTTAAACGTTTATGCCTGGCACTTTCTTCACTCTTGTACAAGGTAGTTTCAGTGCCCTGCTTATCACCACTAGCATCATGCAAATTTGAATAAAAAAAATCACCAAGATTGCCAATGTGATTTTTTGCCCTTGTGATTTTCTTTCCTCTGAACTAGGACCCTTTTAAGGAGATGCTGGACACCATCCACACATGTATGTTAAAAGTTGGGTTGCACCGTGGCTAGTGGGAGGAGTCACCCTTTCTTCAGGCAATGGAGAAGAAAACTTGAGAGATCCTTTCATTGTCTTTAGCCCTTGACCAAAACAAATCTAAGAAACGGAAGCTGTATATTAGGAAGAGAGAAAATGGTATGGAGGAAAATTATAGTGAAGCATAGAGAAAGGTAGAGCGCTGAACAAAGTTGTAGAGAAAAATTGTCTAATAAGCAATAGAACTAATAATACATCAACAGATTGTCTAAATGTTTTTTCTCTCTCCTGGTGACTGGATCCTGAAGCACTCCCTCTTGATTTTTGTGTGTTTTCTTTGGAAACCTTTTCCACCCCTTCAGAAAACATCCCATTTTAAGTTTTTTGCCTTTTGGAGTATATATATAGTGAACAATTCCTGATAGGGTTGTTTTTTTTCCATACAAATTCCATTGCTTTTTGCCTTATGCCCTTTCTGTGGCAGAAAAAAAGCTGAATTTGATCCTCACAGCCTG
Organism: Triturus cristatus; assembly: GCF_964204655.1. NCBI lineage: Eukaryota > Metazoa > Chordata > Amphibia > Caudata > Salamandridae > Triturus > Triturus cristatus. The sequence goes on from NC_140590.1 coordinate 1,472,959,924, forward strand.
TGTATTATCTGCACCCTGAAGATTGCCATCACTGTCAGAAAATGTCCATGATGATGCTTAACACAGCTTACTCCATGGACTCTATCAACCCATGCATGAGGACTATGCCTCAAGATGGTGTGAAGGGCATGGAGGATGACTCCCTTCTATCATTATTCCATGTACTGTCTTCAAAGCCTCCCAGAGGGTGAGATTTAGGAAATGAAAAGCCCCTGAAAAAAAAGTATTGTCTGGGGAAAACAACTTTCTCGGTTGAGGTCGAGGCCCATCAAGGTGGCGACATTCTACCTGCCGAAAGCAATGACACTGCCGAGTCACCCCTCTCCATCACATCAAAGCACGATCCGTTGACTATGCGCTGGTATTCATTGCTGTAAAAGAATGCTATCATGTCAAAGCATCAATTCTATCAAGAAAGTCAATGTCAAACAGAATGCACCTCTCTTCTGATTGGGTTAGGATGCAAAGAGAGGGAAAGCTCCATGCGACTTCATCTTCGGAGTACTCCAGGACACAAGCACGGACTTTCACAGTATCGCCCTCTGTACATCTTTTAGCAACACCTTCCCCAAAAGCGCCTTTTTCTCCACATCTCTCTCCTTCCTCTCGGGTCTCACCACAGATGTCTTTAATAGTGCCAGCTCTGCCGGTTCCTCCTGCTCAACTATATACTTTTCTGTACCCATTTTCCACAACACCTGCTGGTTGTTGAGTCTTCAATGGGGATCAAGATCTGATGCCAGTCCTTGCCATCATTCCATGCATTCTAGATAGATATTTAGAACTATTTAGCTGCTGTTGTTTAAGACCGTTTCATCATTTTCCGCATCCATGATCCTTCCCAAGAGTGACAAATGGAAGACGTTGCAACCTTATGTGGTTGATGAAAATTGAAATGCTGAAGTCAGTGGGCCATGAAAATGACAAGAAAAATAAGAAACACCATTGTAAAACATATACAGATTTTCTATTCTTCGAGATTTCAAACTTCTTAGTGGCCCAGCAACATCAGCAGCAAAGCAGCCTTGGCACCCACAAAAGTCTGTTAAATGGAGAAGTATCTATAAACGTAAGGCGGCAGCAGGAAAGCCTCCAGTAAAGCTGTGACACCTCAGTTTGTCATTCTCTGTCAATGATGTGTAGCGAAGCATTACAAACCATTTGTAAAAGTAAGAAAAAATAAAAAGCGACAAATGTGTGCTGAATCTTGTGAGGAATACAATTCTTAAGGTTTAAATATCTTTCTTTAGAAATTCCACCAAAAAGATTCTCCCAGTTCCATTGAGAGCAGTTACAAAGAGAAGTAAATAACTTAATGGCAAAACAACCCCCTCTTCATCAAAATGGAAAGAGGATTCATTGACATTATTTTTAGGTCTCGACCTTGCTATCGCGTAAGCGATCGCAAAGCGAGACTATAGAGAGCGGGTTTGAAAAGTGCTCCCAAAAAGCGGATTGCATGGCTAGCACGCGCACAATCACGCGCATCGTGCCGCCATGCAATCCGCCTTTTGGGAGCACTTAAAAGGGTCAGCGCCCCCAAGCGTGCGCGCGCCACGCACCGCTGGGCTTGTGTTTTTTTAAATTTTTTTTTTTACTTTAAGCACGAGGCGCGCGTGCGGCCAATGCTTGTTATCTGCAGGTACGTGCGAAACTGCCCTCTCGTGTATTATGTTCCCTGTCACCGGTTTCAGAGTCTAGCTCCCCTCTTTCGGGAACTGATGCTGCTGTGTTTGTGTCGAAGCGCTGTTCGTGCCAAGTGCGCAGCCGCGTGAGCCTACACCACCCTATGCGAGTCGGGAGCCGCAGCAGCGGTGTCAAAGGTGCGTAGGGGAGTGTATGTTTGAGAAGCAAATAGGCTGCTTTAGACCTGTCAAAGCTGTGCGGTAGTGAGTTAAACGGCGTTCCTTCAGATGCCTTAGAGGAGTGTGCCGTCAGTGAGGTTAACTTTTTGTAGGTCAGTGGCCAGCCAACGACATGCTTAGCAGAGTCTGGCTGCTACGTCATATTTTTGCAGATTGGGTAGTCCAAGTCGTCTCGCTCCCACTGGAGCAGTTATGTTGCCAGGGATACTCGGTGGGGCCTCAAACTGGTGATCATTGCGTCTATTTCTATAAAAAAAGATCAATGCAGAATTATAGGAAGATTTACAAACTAATACCATAGCCGGGATAGTATAATCATCGCCCTATTGGCATTTGGCAAATGTAGTCCAACACGCTATCTGCGATTTAATACCACAGAAAGCTCTCCCGAGGTCACCCTCATTCATCTGGTCTCAGTGTGATACTGTGTATACCCAAGTAGTAGAATATTGTAGCTTCCCATCTCAGTCAACCGAGTACTGAATCTTAGCAAATAACTGTCCCTCTGTGCAGCCCTTCTACTTCTGCTGACAGGCCCACACTTCTCCCGCTGTGCGTCGCACACATTTGCTCTACAAGCAACATCTTCTGAAGCATGTTAAGGTTTGAGGCAAACGCAACAAGTGGGCTTCCTCCCCACTTCTCTCCATGATGTGCTCACCCTTGTGTGCTTCCTCCTCACTTCTCTCCATGTGTGCTTCCTCCCCACTTCCCTCTGTCATGTGCTCACCCTGTGTGCTTCCTCTCACTTTCCTCCGTCATGTGCTCACCCTGTGTGCTTCCTCCCCACTTCCCTCCATCATGTGCTCACCCTGTGTGCTTCCTCCCCACTTCCCTCCGTGACGTGGTCACCCTTGTTTGCTTCCTCCCCACTTCACTCCGTGATGTGCTCACCCTGTGTGCTACCTCCCCACTTCCCTCCGTCATGTGCTCACCCATGTGTGCTTCCTCCCACTTCCCTCCGTCATGTGCTCACCCTGTGTGCTTCCTCCCCACTTTCCACCGTAATGTGCTCACCCTGTGTGCTTCCTCCCCACTTCCCTCCGTGACGTGGTCACCCTTGTTTGCTTCCTCCCACTTCCCTCCGTGATGTGCTCACCCATGTGTACTCCTCCCCACTTCCCTCCGTGACGTGCTCACCCATGTGTACTCATCCCCACTTCCCTCCGTGATTTGATCACCCATGTGTACTCCTCCCCACTTCCCTCCGTGATGTGCTCACCTTACACAACTATTACCATACACAATACGTATCACCTTCATATTCTTAAAGATATTTGCATACCTTACATTATTCAAATTTGCAAATAACTACATTTTATTCCATATATTTGTTCTCATCTGCATAACCTGCTCTATCTCGAATTATTAAACTTTGAGCTATTGGTGTTCCATTATTTAGCAATGCCAATAGCTCAAACTTTAATAATGCGAGACCTATTGCATTGCAAATGCTTGTTTTGTTTAAGGAAAGATCCTGAAACAAGAGTTCAGACCCATTTTCGTTCCCGAGGAAAGCAAAAAATTGGTTGAAGATACAAATATTAAGAATGTTAGCTTTGCACCAAATGTTAAAAAAAATAGATGGAGACCTTACTTTGCAGGTTGTGTATCTCCACATCTCCATTGCAGTGAAACATCAAACATGACTATGAGGCCTATAACGATGTCGGTTGGAGTTTCCTCTGACCGACACCACGTCGAGAACGGGGCCGACCGACCTCCGGTCGGTGGTCCCGACCGCCTGATTATGATGCGACAGCACATGGTGTGGTCGCATTCTCACATTTCCCTATAGGAGCATGTGTTACAGCTATAAACCGGCCATAGTATATATTCCCATAGGGAAATGTGAGGTTGTGTTAATCTCTGCTCCCCATGGCAGTGTGTTAATCCCTGCACCCCATGGCAGGCACCTCATGGTGCCTACCACAAGGTGCAGGGATGAACGGGGGCACCATAGTTGCCCCTCGACTTCCACCTGGAGGCTGCAAGGGAAAGGTGGCCCTGCTAGGGGCCCCCGATTACGCATGCTAACAGGGTTTCCATGTCGGAAGGGCCGGCATGGAAACCCTGCCGGAAACCGTGCATCGTAAACCGCCGTCCCTATTGATTACTGGCCGGTTCCGACAGAATGAGTTTGAGTTTTAAAGAATTTGTAGAGCGCTCGTACACCAGGCGGTTTCTTGGCGCTATGTGATTACTACTGCTCAAGGGGCATGACAGCTAAGGGATCAGGGTGGTTAGGATTGGAAGGCTTCAGTAAAGAGGAATGTTTTGAGGCCTTTGCGGAATAAGGGATATTGGGAGCAAGACCTCAGTTGGAGTGGGAGAGAGTTCCAAAAGGCGGGGGCCGTGGTAGAGAATTTGGAACCTCCCCGCTTTTTCCGTTTGAAGCGAGGTACCACCAGCAGTTGCTGGGTTGTGGAGCGCAGTTCTCTAGGGGGGATATAGTCTTGAATGGCTGTGTTGATAAAAGCCGTGGCAGTGCCAGACCGGGCTTTAAAGATGGTACAGCCAAGCTTGAAAAGAGCGCGTTGCCGAACAGGGAGCCAGTGGAGGGATCTGAGAAGGGGGGTGACATGTTGTGACTTGGGTGAGTTAAAAACCAGTCAGGCCGCCTGGTTTTGAACTAGTTGTAGGCGCCTCATGAGGTACGCAGGCATGCCATGGTAGAGGGCGTTGCCGTAGTCCAAGCGAGACGTCACCATGGCCAGGAGTATTAGTTTGAGGGCGGATGGAGAGAAAAAACGTGAGACTTTCCGGATAGTTCTGAGGGAGAGGAAGGCTGAGGAGACGACGGCACTGACTTGAGAGTGGAGAGAGAGTTGATTGCTGATTTTGAATCCAAGAGTTTTGACCGAGGGGACCGGCGTGGGTGGGGGGCCTAGAGAAGGGGGCCAGAAGGAGGAGGACCAGGGACTGGAGCAACCACCCGTCAACACCAATTCCGTTTTGTCGGGATTCAGTTTCAGGTGGTTGAAGTTCATCCAGTCCTGGATAAAAGTCATGATGAACTGAAAATTAGAAATTGACTGGGGGGAGGAAGAGAGAGAAAAAATAAGCTGGAGGTCGTCTGCGTAGTTGTAGACAGAGACCTCCAGTTGCTGTAACGCAAAAATAAGGGGGGCAATGTAAAGGTTGAATAGCAGAGGGGACAAGGAGGATCCTTGGGGGACCCCGCACTGGACTGGGCGATAGTCAGCTGAGTACTCGCCCAGGCGGACCGCTTGGGTGCGCCCACTCAAGAAGGAGGAGAGCCATAGCAGGGCAGTCCCTCCGATTCCCGCCGCCTCGACACGTGAAAGTAAGATGGTATAGTCCACCGTGTCGAATGCGGCGGAGATATCAAGAAGGACCAGGGCCTGGGGCTGACTGGAATCCATACCTTCTCGAAGATTGTCCAGGACCGATATAATTACTGACTCGGTTGAGTGTGCGGGGCGAAAACCAGCCTGCCTTGGGGCCAAGACGCTGTATCTTTCCACGAATTGGCTCAAGGTTCTGACCACACGGCGTTCCAGCACTTTTGCCAGGAAGGGCAGAAGGGATATGGGGCGGTAATTGACTGGGTTTGAGGATTCCGCACCAGGTTTTTTTAAAATAGGTACAATCACCCGCCGATTTGAGTGAAGGGGTAACAATACCCTGGGATAAGGAGCTGTTGAGAAACAAGAGTGGTGGAGTGGGGCAATGGGTATAGATCTGCTTCAGGATATAGGCAGGGCAGGGATCCAAGGGGGAGCCGGATTTAACCATAGGAAGAATGGAGGTGAAAGAATTGGTTGTGAGGGGGGAATGGAGTCCAGACGAGCTACAGCAGGAGGGCAGCAGGGGTCGGTGAAAGAGGAGGATGGGGGAGGAATCTTGGCCTTGATCGTGCTGATTTTATCGAGGAAGATACAGAAGCCAGCCAGAATGAACTGCCGGTTTCAATTCCGACCGGCTGTATTGTAATCAGGCAGCCAGAAGTGAAACCGACGATGTCAGTCGTAATATGACCAACATCGTAATCGGCCCTTAAGTTTCTAGGGGTGGGTGGAGCAGGTATACTTCCCCTAAAAAAAACCTTACTATTCATTCTGTAGCTCATACCAAGATTGTTATGAATGTGCGTGGTGGTAGTAGCTTCCCACCTCAGAAAACAACATATTTTTGTTAACTCCTGTGTGGAAGATTTGGTGATGAAAAATCTTCAACTCCATGGTAGCTCAGACCACTATCAATTGACACTTACCATCCTTTGCTATTACAGGTGGCTATTCAAACAAATGAAGTCAACTACAATTCCAGTTCAATCTATTCACTTCCTCAGCTTAGTGTTGAACACGCAGGACACAGGAGGGCAACCTACGAAAGAGAACATTTTATGAGTTTAGTTAAAATGTCACAATCTCCTAAAGACATGAATCCTTTCTGTTTGCCAGAACGCCTCTTTGTTTGGGGTGAATCGCTTCCTGAATTTTCCTTTTTTTAAATTTCCATCTGTTTGTTAAAGTTTTTCATTGCAATATACAGGTTAAAAAGCATTGAAAATGTGAAGCATATTAAGAATAGCAATAAACATATAAAAAAGTTGCAATCTTTAAATAGTAGACTAATTATTGCTTGTTCATCTTTAAGTGTTGGGCCTAAACAGTGCGTCATGTATTAACACTTCCAAAACATTTTAGAAATGTTTATGGTTTTGAAATAGGCAATAAACATGTTATTAATAGTACTGAGATGCAGCGTGTATGTCAAGGCTCATCTCTCAGCCCAGCATTATTCAACATCTACATGGCACCACTTGCTCACGTCGCTCGACTGCACGACCTAAACATCACTTCCTACGCCGACGACACCCAGCTGATCCTCTCTCTCACCAAGGACCCCCACACGGCCAAAACCAACCTCCACGAAGGAATAAAAGCCGTCACCGCCTGGATGACGAACAGCCGACTGAAGCTGAACTCGGACAAGACGGAGGTCCTCATCCTCGGCCCCACCCCCTCGGCCTGGGATGACTCCTGGTGGCCGACGGCACTAGGAGCACCCACTACACCCACTAACCACGCACGAAACCTAGGGGTCATCCTTGACTCCATGACAAAGCAGATCAACGCCGTCTCCTCCTCCTGCTTCAACACCCTCCGCATGCTTCGCAGGATCTTCAAGTGGATCCCCACCGAAACTTGAAGGACGGTCACCCAGGCCCTCGTCAGCAGCAGACTGGACTACGGCAACGCCCTCTATGCAGGAGTCCCGGCCAAACTCCTGAAATGACTCCAACGCATCCAGAACGCCTCCGCTCGCCTGATCCTGGACATTCCCTGCCGCAGCCACATCACATCCCACCTGAAAGACCTGCACTAGCTCCGCATCAACAAGAGGATAACCTTGAAGCTCCTCACCCACGCACACAAGGCACTCCACGACACCGGACCAGGCAGCGTACTTCAACAGCCGACTCAGCCTCTACACCCCAGTCCGCCAGCTCCGCTCCGCAGACCATGCCCTCGCCACCATCCCCCCATCCGAAGAGTGACTGCCGGCGGCAGATCATTCTCCCACCTCGCCGCCAAGACGTGAAACACCCGCCCCATCCGCCTACGGCAGACCAAAGACCTTCTATACTTCAGGAGACTCCTCAAGACCTGGCTCTTCGAACAGGAGCAGCATCCCCCCCCCCAGCACCTTGAGACCCTCACGGGTATGTAGTGCGCTTTACAAATGCTATGATTGATTGATTGATACAATAAACATAAAAAATAGATAAAACAAACTTATTTGAGTCAGAGCAATATAAGAATTGTAAACATTTGGACAGAAACATAAGAGAAACAGCATTGGAGGCTTAAGGTTAAATTCCTACAACAGAAAAAGAAAATAATCATTTGCATCCTGTGATACTACGTGTGCAAGAATATCAAGGTTTTTGGTAATGAACGCAATCTCATCCAATAGAGCAGCTAGGGCAACAAAGTGGCAACATGGAAATGCCTCAGTCTTCTGTTGACCACACTGCCTAGACAATGCTACCCAAGACAACATTTGCAAACATAGTCTGGAAAAAACAAAGATAGCAAAAATATGACTTGAAAAGATATGAGACTTACAATATATTGACCTTGCATACATATCATCAGTTGGCGCACACCTCAGATCACTATCAAGCATTTGCCTCCAAATATGCTAGGGTTAGAGAGAGAACATTAAATTAACTCAGCCCGGCAGTGGGTGGGAATTAAGTTTGTTAGGATTTAGGAACTTAGTATGTTCATAATGTTTTTAAGGAGATATTTATGTAGTTGAGTTTTCAGCAGTCTACTTGTTTGAATCTGTTTCTACATTTTGCTTTTTCATATGTAACCATATATTCTTGTGTTAGACAACTGGTCCCAACAATGTGTTTCTTGAAGAGGTCTTGCTCAACTCTCAGTTAATTGCTGTCTGTGACTGTATTAACAAAAGCATGTGACTCTAGTAAAGATTCAGTGCTATACAAATTGTTTGCTTTACCAGTAAATATGGATTGCCACCATTGTCAACTTTTATAAATTTGTGTACATCTTCCCAGAAAAGATTGGTAATAATTCCAAACCTTCTATTTATTAATTTACTCATGAGATCTGTAAATTAAACCATGTTAATGTTACTAAGAATTCTAAAGCGCTCTGTTACCCTGGGGTGTCCTGGCGCTGGGCACTGTTACCTGGAAGTAGATAATATGGAACTGTTCATGTAAAAGGCCATGTTATCAATTCCTTACTGAAGGGAAGGAGCTCAGTTGAATTTCTAAGATGAAAATGCAAGCTGTTCCATGCATTAGTAGCACAGTGACGAAAGCTCCTACCGCCCCAACTGGCCTTTTTAAAGCGAGGAACGATCACTTTAGATTGTGAGGAGCGCAAAGCTCTTCCAGAAACACACCATGGCATCCCATGTTTCAGAAAATCAGGACCAACACCCATAAGGGCCTTAAAAACTGTACACAGAGCCTTAAATTGTGCCTGTCCTTTGACAGGGAGCCAGTGAAGACCTGGAAGTCCCATCCTCACAGAGAGAAACCTGGGTGTACCTGTTAGCATCCTGGCTGCCGCATTCTGTATGATCTGGAGTCTGTTCAGATGTCTCTTTTGGATGTTCATATAGAGACTATTGCAGTAATCCAGACGTGACAGAATGAGCGATGTGACTGCTATCTTCAGGCTTTTCTTCCGAAAGGAGGAATTTGATTTTCCTCAAAATTCTAAGGATGTAGAAACTTGATGAGACGACCCTGCTGATGTGGTCACCAAAGGAGAGTTTTGAATCAAGGATCACCCCCAGATTCGCAGCCTTCTCCACAGGGACTAGAAGTGTGCCCATTGCAGTTCGCCACCAGTCCGGTGTGCAGAGGTTAGAGTTGTTCCCAAATATAATCACCTCTGTTTTACCAGCATTGAGCTTCAGGCAATTTGATGCCATCCAACCCACGATCGCCTGCTTACAGTCATGGCATTTTGATCCCGTCTCTACCTCTGTACCATTCTGAAGGGCCAACACAATTTGTCACTGAGGCCTTATTGGCGTCACTTTTGCATACATCATAGGACTGACAGAAAAAACACAGAAGACACTTTTTATGAAAGAAAGGTGACGTTAGAACTCACTTATGTTGGATTGGTAACTAAGTCCTATATACTACAGACATGACCAGTGTTCTGTGTTGTTAGGTCGAGTGCAAGTCTGAACATTTCAGTTTTCACGAGTTTCCTGAAGTTTATAGTCTCTTATACAACTAAGTAGTTGGTACATGCTCAAAATCTAAGATGGTGGTTCAGAGTTGAATTACTAGGCTTACATGACAGGTAGAAAAAACAACAAGCTATACAAATATTGGAAAAAGACTTTTCAAAAATGATATAATTTTATGTACATTAGTTTCCGTTCAATTTTCTGGTCTGACATCAGCAAATATTAAAAACAGCTTGTGAAGCTACTTAAGAAATAGGTTTACAAGTAACTTAATTATACTGCACATAAAAACTATTTTATCAGTAGGGCAACTCTTCCTGTCTGTCTGGACTCTTCTGTGTAGATGAGAAAAACTGAGGTATGAAAGCAATGGGTGTACATTAGAAATGGAGCCTGTAATGCAGACGGGCTTGGTACCTAAATGACACCATGTAAGTTAAGAACATCCCATACAATTTTATGACCCCGACACTTTTGCGATCTCTACTACCACTGTTTAACAGCTCTTTGCGACTTGGTGAAGTACAGTCAATCTGGAAATCAGCTACTGTTAGCCCCTTAATTAAAATCTCCCTGATCTCCAAGTGGTGCTAACTACATTTTCCCTGTCGTCTTGTACCATATTTTGACAACATGCTTGGGATGAACTCCGAGTTACAAGCTTTTATAGAAGTCACCCTTGTCTTGTACGCCGTTAGGAACTTTTGGTAACTGGCATTCTGCATGTTTTTATGGAGAATGCTTGGTGAAGATGGTGTCGAGGTAGTGGTTCTTTTAAATCTGTTCAGTGCCTTCAATGCCATCCATCTCTCATTGCCAGACTTCTAATAATAGCAATTGGAGACATTGGTTCCTAACCTTAAAGATTTAATAACTTGTGCATATTTAAAAATATTCTCTTATACTTTTAAGTAACTTTACTACTTTTGGGTATTCACCATTCATTACTCAAAAGTATAGACTTGCATTTCCGCACCCACTTTTTAGGAGTGTAGTTATTACTTGTAACTTTTCATTCGTAGGCAAAAGTCTCTACCCCTCAGGGCAGAGATCTCCCCATGCTAAAGTATAGAGAAGTCTATTAAATAAAAAAAATAATAAAACTGTTTTTAATGTACATTTTATTGTAAAATCATTTAAAATATTTTTTAATGTAGAACAAAATAAAAACCTGCAGAATTATGGACATAATTTTAAATTTAATATTTCATTATTTTTAACTAATTAAATTAACATTAATTTTTTATATGATGCCAATTAAAAAAAAATCCTAAATTAAACAGTCTACTTATTAAGTAGTAGAAAATTATTAGTTAATTCAAATAAAAAAATATATTTTTTAAAATAGTTTAAAGATTATTAAAATAGTTTATAATGAACAAATTCTGATATATTTATTACTTACTGGCAGTCGCCAGTAGGTAGTTATAGTTAGGACCTATTTTCCATAGGAAATCCGCAACATTCTATCTGGAATAACGTTGGCGCCGATTGACGAATCTTCGCGAAACTTTCCAAACATTTGGCCAGCTCCGGTCCGCTCCTATCCTGTAAATTTCACGGTGATTCGTCAAGCAGGGGCTGAGAAAAAAGGGGAGTCCCACAACGCGTTTTCCCCATGCATTTTCCCATAAGACCTGTTGACGCAGCTACAGCCCGAACTGCTGAACGGAATTACACCAAATTTGGCAAAGAGGTAGTCCTCAGTTTAGACTTGTGCCTTTTGCTTAAATGGTGTAAATCCGTTCAGGAGTTCCTGAGAAAATTAGAGTTAAAAAGATAGATAGATCTGGGCGGAACCTAACCACGCAGCTCATCGTGAGATCTGATTGGCTGTCAGCACTTCATCCAAGAAGTGTTGGCAGCCATCTTGGGACCAATATACATGATAGCACCTCATTAAAAAGCATTGCAGTTAATAGAAGGTTTTAAGACTTTAGTTACATTATAAATCATTTGTTAATGGTACCATACTCATTTTAGGAATTGTGGTGTGTTCTAAGGTGATTTTACCATGTGAAAAAGCCTTCTGCTGTGATATCATGAATCATGTTTGAGAGAAAACTATTTTCTCATGCTTTTCCCACAGAGGTTTGGAAGGTGATCTATAAGCTAAACTGAGAGCATATTTTCTGTAAATTCGCATTATCTTTCTCAGTCGTGTGTGAATGAAGTCTGACATTCTCAGTAAAACGTGCACATCAAACAATGGCAGAGACTGTCAGTTGATTCCTTTGTGTTCTAATGCAGCTTCCCAGAGTGTTCTAAAGAACAACTAGAGCGCTAACAGTCCTACTTATGAAAAACGTATTGCACACCTGAAGCCATCTTGATTGGAATAAAGTGGTAACTCTTAAAACATTTAATTTACAAAGAAACAAAATGAGGGGGTTCATTTTGCCATAGAAATTATGATTAGTGCTGCAGAAAGAAAAATTAGGGCACATTTTGACTTCTCAAATCCTCTTCTATTTCATAAAAAGATTATGAGATGCAGACTGAAACATGCACTTTGAATACCAGCAGCAGACTTCCCTGGTGAGCAGTAGCTTTGCTACAGTGATCAAATGAGCAACTAGAGTGCTAACATTCAGAATTTATGGCAAATGTGTGACACATCTGAATGCCTTCTTGATGGAACCAAAGTAAAAAACTGAAAGTATTTCCTACTGAGGAGACTGCAGTAAATGAGGAAATTAAGAAACTTCATAACAAATAAATCTCCCAAGGTGGCCACCAGAGACAAAAGAGCCCAAATGTAGCCCAAATATCACCCAGATGTAGCCCAAGTATAGCCCAATGACAGAATGTCCCAGAGTGTTCTAACAAACAACTAGAGCGCTTACTGTCTTACTTTCGACAAAGGTTGGGCACACCTGAAGCCATCTTGATTGGAATAAACTGGTAACACTTAAAACATTTAATTTATAAAGGAACACAATGAGGGGCTTAATTTTGCCATAGAAATTATGATTAGTGCTGAAGAAAGAAAAATTAGGGCACATTTTGAGTGACTTCTCAAATCCTCTTCTATTTCATTAAAAAATTCTGATATGCAGACTGAAACATGCACTTTTAATACCAGCAGCAGACTTCCGTGGTGAGCAGTAGCTTTACTACAGTGATCTAATGAGCAACCAGAGTGCTAACATTCAGAATTCATGGCAAATGTGTGACATGTCTGAATACCTTCTTGATAGAATCAAAGTAAAAAACTGAAAGCATTTCCAACTGAGGAGACTGCAGTAAATGAGGAAATTAGAAAACTTCATAACAAATACATCTCCCAAGATGGCCACCAGAGACAAAAGAGCCCAAATGCAGCCCAAATATCACCCAGATGTAGCCCAGATGTAGCCCAATGACAGAAGTGTGCTAAACACTTATTTTCTGTGTATTTGCAGTTTTATATAGTGCAGACTTGTCTGGTATTGGAGCGCTTTACATGAGCATTGGTTACATCACACAAGATCAATTTCATTTTGGTTGTAGACATGGGGAGATTAAGTGATTTGACCAGAATCACAGAATGTTGAGCTGAAGCAGAACCTCCAACCTGGTTCCCCAGTTGCAAAGTCTGCAGCTCTAGAAGTAACACCACATCCTCTCCCCTAAGTGCAACATTTAATCAAGTGGTCAACTGGATAAAAAAACATAAAGATTACAAATAATTTAAAAGTTCTTTGTCACTATTTGAAAACTCTGAAAATATGTCCTCATTTTAGTATTTTAGAGCACTAACCATACTTTTGATGCAAATAAGACCCTCTCACATATGTAATTTCTAAAGGAAATGCTCTAGGTATTACAGTTTTGATTACATCAAGATGACGTCAGGCGTTCCACACTTTTGTAATAAATATAGAATGTTAGCAATCTAGTTGTTCATTGGGATACTGTTGAGAGGAAGAGGCTAGGGGCACGGACTCTGAAAATTGAAGGCAGGTAGGAGAGTGCAGAGGCAACAATTTGACCACACTGGGCAGGCAGGAAGGGCAGTGGCAGCACAATAGACTATGGAGGGCAGTGGAAAGGGGGGCAGGGGCAACAAACCAACAATACAGGACTAGCAAGAGAGGCTGTGGCAATATACTAGACCATTGTGGGCAGAAGGAAGAGGCTGTGGTAGTACAACCATACATGCCAAAAGACCAGTTTCAGCCAGAAAACGTCCAATGTTTTTAAGCTCAAATGTGCTTGATCTGTCTCCTGTCTACAATCTCCTCTTTTTCAATGTAACTCAAAGGGGAAAATCAATACCCCAGTTTTTTTTCAAAATCTCCCTCTTACCACGTTCAAAATGTTCCCAAGTATGGTACATTGGATCATGGTAGGCAGGAGGAATTGGGGTAGGGACATGGACTCGGATAACCGAGGACAGGAGAGACATGGAGAGGTGCACCAAACTGACCCTACAGGGCAGGCATCAGGGTTTGCAGCAGCACAATACACCACACAGGGCATGCGGGACGGGAATGCAGCACAACAATCCATAGAAAGCAATATGGAGGGGACAGGACCATGCACTTGGACAACAGAGAACAGAGGGGAAAGAGGCAATGGTAGCTAGCTGACCATAATGGACAGACAGGAGAGAAAGCTACATCATAACAGACCATAAAGGGCAGGAGGGTCGGATCGGGGGCATTACAATGGAAAAGACAAGCCAGGAGGTAGGGAATAGGGGTCTGCACATGGAAACAGAGGGCTGGGAACAAGGGGGCAGGACAGGAGCAGCAAGATGACCATGGAGGTCAGGCAGGATGGGCACTAGAAACAAGACACACCATGGAGAGAAACAGTGAGACTATGATGGCATAAACTCAGACCATGGAGGGAAGGTGGGAGGGGGTCAGGGGCAGCTAGCTGACCACACAGGGAAGGTGAGAGAGGCCATGGCAGCACAGAAGACCATGCATGGCAAGCGGGAGGGTTAGTGGCAGTACAATGGCTATGATGGACAAGGAGGAGGGTGCAGGGGCATGCACAAAGGACCATGGAGGATAGAATGGAGGGTCAGTACCTGGGCACAGACAAGAGAGTTCAGGGGAAGGGGCCTCACAACAGACCACGTGGGGCAGGCATGAGGAGCAGTTGCAGCACAACAGACCAGGGAGGGCAGAAGGGTGTGGCAGTAAAATGGACCATGGAGGACAGGAGGAAGGGGATAGGGGCATGGCATGTGGACAGGCAGGGTGGAAGTGGCAGGGACAGGTTACAGTCATCTGACAATGCTAGGCAGGTGGGAGGGGAGTGGCAGCTCACCAGAACACTCAGAGTAGATAGGAGTGGCAGGTCCATGGAACATGGTGGGCAAAAAGGATGAAGCAGGGGCATGCACAAAGACATCGGAGGGCAGGGGGAAGGAGAATAGGGGCAGCAAGCTAAACACAGAGGCTAAACAGGAGGTCAATGATGGGCCATATAATTGCGCAATGGAGGGCAGGAGGAGTGGACTGGTACATCATGCTAAATGGAGGGCAGTGGCAGCACATCAGACCATGCATGGCAGGAGGGAGGAGGCTAGTCCATGGATTCAGACAACAGAGGATAGGGAGGAGGTGGATGGGGCAGCAAGCTAACTGTTCAGATAAGATGGGTGTTAGGTACTTTATTGTTTTTAAAATGTGTGTCTGCGCGAACTACTTAAAATATGAACAAGTATGCAGCATAATCTCTCTTTTATTCAGAAAGAAGAGGACGTTTGTGACTGTGACTCCGGGCTCACTTCGCAGAAACACCCCCTGACCCTCCACCCCCCATCGCAAAATGTAATGCCCGTGAAAAGGGTAGGTGGACACAGTGTTATATAGAACATAGTCCTGAGAGCACGATTGAAAATGAAAACTAGATCTAGTATATGGTATAAACTATGCACCAAAAAGTGTGCTATAAGATGAACCGGGGCGTGAAATATAATATGCAATACATTGTGCGCAATGACAGATTCATTGGAGAGCGCGAGATAGCACAGGCACTAGCGCGTGCTATGAGATATGCGCCTTGGAGTGTAATATGCACAGGGCAGTGTTGTGTAACCTAACTAGTCTCTAAAGTTGTAATATAAAATATGTGCTGGGGAGTGTAACTTTGCATATGCACTGTAACAAAGATATGGATCCCAGATTGTAATATGTATGGCATAGCGCTGTGCGTTATAACATAGGCATCGAGGAAGGCACGTTAGATGGGGCAATATAACCCGTACGAAGGCAAGTGTGGCATGAGATATTCACGGGATGGTGTTACAGTGCACATGGTCTAGAGAGTGTCATAGCATACGCACTAGCTGCTGGAATACAACACATAGGTGTGTGGCTCTCGGCGGGCACTGATGGGTGTAACACAGCATTGGGCTCAGCCAGGAGCACGCTGTGACTCTCAAGTGATGTTTGTCTCCTTTCCAGAGAGTAAAATAAAAAGTATTACTCATCCGGCGGTGGATGTGTATTTTATTAACCATGAGGGGGGTTTCTTGCATAGTTTGGTCGAATTTTTGTCGAATCTCCTTTGAATAGCTTGGTGTGCATGTGTATTAAATGTGCCCGTCAATAGCTACCCATGTTTGTATAAATAAACGACAAGGGTGTCTACTTGGAGAGCACCCACCAGCGGGGGCGCCGGGATTAGGCACGGTAGGGCGTCAGACACGTCAGAGCTTCACTAGCGGTGCAAATACATTCCACGTGGATTCATTGTATGCATAGTCGCCTTTTATTGAATATCACGCAAATCGTCATGGTGATGGGTACATACGGTTTGCCCAGCATTTCCTAGGTGTTTCTATAAATATATATTTTTTATAAGGAGCCTGAGGAGGAGGGCAACGCAGCCCCCCTCCTAAAGAATAAAAAAAAAAAAAAAGGCCATGACCCTTGGGAGGGGTCCACGCGGCCCCCTTCCGAATACATTTTTTTCACCCAAAAAAATGAGGGTGCAGGCCCTGGGGGATGGGGTCCCCAGTGCCAATAAATTAGAAAAAGAAGGGGGGCCACCCAGCCCTCCTTCTTAAAAAAATAAAATAAATAAAAGACCGGCATCGCGCCGGAGGCCACGCCCCCTCCTTGCAGCACTCTACAAGCTTGCCCCCTGGCCAGTTGTAAGTTGGGGAATTAATTCCCCTTCAATACTGAGGGTCCTTGAGGGCCAACTAGCCCAACAGGTATCTCCAGTATGAGCCAGGGAGCTGCGTTGCAGACAGGTGTTCGGAGGCCACGCCCCTTTTAACACCTCTATGCAACGCAGCTCTGTGGCGCTTACTGGAGGTACCTAGTGGGCTATTTTGCCCTTAGGGACCCTCAGGATTCAAGAGGACTTAAACTCCCAACTTAAAAAACGGCCACAGGGCGTGTTTACACAGTGGGGAAGGGAGGGGACGGGGCCTGAGGTGACGTGTGCAAACACGCCCTGTGGCGCGTTTTAAGTTGGGGAAATAATTCCCCTTCAATCCTGAGGGACCCTGGGGACCAACTAGCCCACCAGGTGCTTCCAGTAGGCGCCACTGCGCTGCGTTGCAGAGAGGTGGTCTAGGCCATGCCCCTTTTTACATCTCTCTGCAACGCAGCTCTGTGGCGTTTACTGGAGGTACCTAGTGGTCTGGTTGGACCCTAGGGACCCTCAGGATTCAAGGGGACTTAATCTCCCAACTTAAAACGGCCACAGGACGTGTTTACACAGTGGGCAAGGGAGGGGACGGGGCCTGAGGTGACGTGTGCAAACACGCCCTGTGGTGCGTTTTAAGAGGTAGTTTTAATCCCCTGCCCTATTATATACTAGGGGCTTACAGAGGAGGTCATGCTAATCACAGGGGGACCGCAACGCATAGTGTTCCCTAGTGTATGTAGGTGTTTTCACTGTATTCTAAGTGTCTTTTTACATAGCACTGGCTCTAGGACTGGTTAGTCAGACTCAGTTACCACCAGTATCCGTCTGAAAAAGTTGAGGGTACAGGATGATTATGCAACAAGGCTTCTTTCTGCTCTTCTGTTTGTTCTTTCTGCACTTTATCCTTCTTCCTGCACTTTTCTTCGTCTTTGAGGACTTCTGTTGCTTCTTTCTGCATTTCTTTTTTTTCTTTCTGTGCGTTTTTTCTCTTTCTTCATATGTCCTATCTCTGTAGGCATAGTTAGAAATTAGCATTTAAAAAAACATCTGAAATTCACTGAAAAAACCATAGGTTTCAGGCACGTTATAGTTAGGAATTAGCATTTAAAAAACCTTAGAAATTCACTGAAGAAACCATAGGTTTCAGGGTCGTTATAGTTAGCTGGACTTTTCACTCGTACAAAACCATTGAAATTCCCTCGATATAGTTAGTTCCGCTAACTAAAAATAGAAACTAAAATTTTCAAAACAATGGAAATACCAATACCAGTTACAACAACCTATTCAGTAATTCTAAGATCCACATCCACTCATTCACCAACAGTCCTATACAGTCACTTATACATGTACTCACTCATCATATGTACTCATACACCTATACATCTGTTACACAACGCCACTCATCCATAAAATTACTCACACACAGTCACTCATGCTAATAAAGAATCAAACATCCATTTACTTGCATATACAGTTATACACAAACCACCACACTTACTTCTACAGAAATGTACACATACTTAGTCTTTTAAACAATCACTTATAGAAACACATACTTATTCATACAGGAACTCTTCCAATCTCTCACTCACATATACTCACTTATATACACCAATAGTCACATATACTAGTTTAAAACATATGTAGTTACTCATAAAGACACTATTGAGACAGTCATTCACTCACTAACACACCCATGCACACACTCATCCACCCATACAGTCCTGCACACATGCTGTCTTCAACACATACAAACAGTGAGTCGCTCATTCATGCACCTATGCACTACGTAATACCCCCACCAAACCATACAAACACTCAGACACTCATACTGATACTCAAAAAACCAACTAATAACCTATATAGACACTCATGTAGCTACTCACCAACCCATGCAGCCACTTATACACAAAGTGAGAGACTGATACAGATATTTACATATTTAAACATTACTCACTAAGCCATGTATTCACTAAGATACACTTTATCAGTCAGTTATACTATCAATTTTCCAAAAACAAATCATCCATTTAGACACTTATATACCCATTTATTCTTCCATCGACCTTGAGATATACATACATAAAACATATGTATTTTTCAGAAAAACACACATTCACTGGATGAAGTCATCAGTGATGTTATCAGTGATGTCATTTGAGATGTCATCAGTGATGTCACTGACCATGTCATGAGTGATGTAATATGTGACGTCATCAGCAGTGCATTGCGGGCGCGCGAGTTATAGTTAGCTGAACTAACTATAACGGGGGAATTTCAATGGTTTTGTAAGAGTGAAAAGTCCAGCTAACTATAATGCCCCTGAAATCTATGGTTTCTTCAGTGAATTTCTAAGGTTTTTTAAATGCTAATTCCTAACTATAACGTGCCTGAAACCTATGTGTTTTTCAGTGAATATATATATACATGTATACGTTTGAATTTGACTTTTAAAATAATTTAATTTAACATTAGGTCCTGTCTCAATGGGTTTCTGTTTAAAGCCCTTATCTCCAATAATTGCTATATCAGGTTGTTGCCGTGCAAGTCTTTGGCCATGTGTGGTGCTGGGCTTACTACTGCTCAGAGCAGAAGTATATTTACTACTGTTCTGGGTGCTTTCTTCTGAAATAACTATAGAAGTGCAGTTTGGGTATAATAAAGACTCTTTTGTGGGTGGGTGCATGTCCCTCCCTAACCCAGCTACATTCTGAGTTATCTAAATTAGACAATGCTCACACTAACACAATCTTAGTAAAGGATGATCAAAAAGAGATTATTTTTTGCGTATGGTCGAGAGTCGTAGCAGAAACTTCGTCGGGCTCTGAGAGAAAAAAGGGATGCTTTTTACATAGCGCAGAAGGGGTACGATTATGAGAATGAAGAGTATGTTGGGGAAATCTTGGCCTATAAAATCAAAGACAAGCAGAGCAGATCCAGTATAAAATATATGAAAGATGATGAAGGGTAAATTTTCTACCACCCCAAGAGATTTTGAAACAATTTGGTATATTCTGTCAATCTCTTTATATATCTGAAAACAATCTACTTTCACATGCAATTCCCCATTATTTAGAAACTAGAAAAATTCAAGCTTTGAGCGAACACCAAAGTAAAATGCTCGAGGCTGATAAAACTATAGTTGAAGTCTCTGCTGATATTCTTAATTTCTGTTCAGGTAAAACTGCGGGCCAGAATGGTATTCCTGTAGAACTCTATAAAATGTTTATGGGCATACTCGCCGCTGTTTTCCTCCAGATTATTAAGAGCATTAAGCAAAACCAGGCTATTCCTGCTTCTTGGGACTGTTAATATTGCAATCTATTTAAAGAAGGGTAAGCCCTTCATGGAGAGAGGATCATGCCAGCCATCTTCCCTTATCAGCAGAGATACGAAACTCTATACTAGAATTCTGGCTACTAAGCGCAGTTATTGATACAATTGCCAGTTCTTTCCAACATGGCTTCATCCATGGCCGAGATTCTACCATTCATACTAAGACAGCCATTGCACTCTTCGACATTGCAAATAATCTTCGGATATATGTGTGTATGATCCCCCTCGATACAGAGCAGGGCTACAACAGCGTCTTCTGGCCCTGTCGTTGGGTTACAATGGAAAAAATTGAATTTGGTGCTAAATACATGAATTGTGTCAATTGTCTCTAACAAAATCCATATGCCTGGGTTGTTATTGGCAGAGAAGCTTCTGAAGCCTTAGTGATTGAGTGGGGCACTTGTCAGGGGTGTCCATTGTTGCTGCTGCTATTCATTCTATATCTAGAACTATTTTTAAGTCTGTTTTATAATAATCACTCTCCAACGCCTATAGCAGTGAATGGCACTATAGTTCATTTTACGGATATAAGAGGATGATATTGCAATATATCGGTAAATTCAATTTCTGATATATATATATATATATATATATATATATATATATATATATATATGAGGCACAAAGCACTAGACTTTAGAAGGGTATCTTGGCTGTAAGCGAAACACAAATATAACGCAAGTCATATTAAATCAACCAACTACATTATCAGATTCCAGGGAAACTACCCACAGCCTATCTTGATATTGTTATATCAAGTAGTATGTATGAAATCTTCAAACTCAATTGAGTCTCTTCTTTCCAAATGTATCTCACTTATGCGTCTTTGGCACCGTTTGCCTATCTGATTAATTGGGAGATGCAATATAATTCAAATGAATGTGCACCCTAAATTTTTGTATCGATCTCCTGCCGTTCCACTTCTAGTTCCCAGTTCTGTTTTTCAAACACCTTGATTTGGCTTTTAGCTTTCTTTGGGGTTGCCAGCGGGCAAGACGTGCAGGAGGCTTTTTAAAGTTGCCCCAAGAAGGGGGAGGATGCGCATTACCAGATTTCAAACAATATTTTTGGGCAGCATTTGGGGAACATATTTGTTGTCTTGTGACTAAGAATTTTGGTAAATTAATGCTTCAAATGTACCAAATTGCTTTGGGCAGAGATGTTTGTAGTTTGTGTGATTTAAGATTATTTGGGATGCATTGTCTATCTGGCTTGATTGGTGTAGAAAATGCATTATTATGCCTATCCATTTGTATATGCAAGTACATGTTTCCCTCTGTTTTTCAAAATCCTACATATTACATTTGGCATAATAGAGGGTACAAAAATTCAGCTATTTTTTCTGATTTGGCACTATTTCCTCTTTCTCAGATCTACAAGGGGAATTAGCACTCCTGTATAACACTTTTTAAAAATATCTACTGGTAGGTGATTACCTAGCTCACAATCCACCCTCTGTTTCAGAGAATAATGATCTACTGGATATTTTTTTCAAAAGGAGGCCCCTGATTTACGTCAAACAAGCTTTACGGTTGTTTTACTGCTTTTAGGCAGAATGAGCTGGTGAAACTGGCTGACAAATGGTCCAGGCAGTAAGGCCAGACGGTGGATGCCCAAATGATCGTGCTGGAATTTACTATCTCTTCTGTACTCATTCTCTCAGCCAGGTTACAGCTGCAACCATTTAAAACTACTTGCATGCCCTATATTCTATTACAGAGCAGCTTACCAAATGGGCTAAAGGAAATCAAGGTATTATACACTGCCCATGTTTTGGCTTCTCGGCAGGAGATATTGTGCACATGTTTGTGACATGCTCCCTCCTCCACAGAGTTTTATTTGGGGGGGGATGTTATGAGCTGGGTAGGGAAGACATTGAGGACGGATGTGTTCTTTAATTCCTTGAAGTTTATACTTGGCACCAACTTATAAGCATCTCCGGTTAATGTGCCTATCTTACTCAGTTCTATTATTGTTGCAGTCTCTGCATTGCGCAAGAGGGAAAAAAGCCAATCCCTGCCCTTATCTTGATCAGTAATTAATTTTTTTTTTGGAACAAACAGCTTTCAAAGTCCAAGGGAAGTGATGTCTTATGAAACTACATAATACTTAGGGACACATTTTTTTCTATATGATGTAAAATTGATTCCTGTGTACCATGCAGCTGACAGATCGTATTCTGTTATTGTGGTATCTTTTTTATCTATTCTGTTTTGATTTTATATGAACTGTATGTGAATGTTGGTTGCATTCACCGACTCTCAGAGAATATATCTTGATTCTGTCTCTTGTTATCGTTTTGTGGGCAATATATCAATACTTCTGATTTCTCTGCAGGCAAATTTACTCTTAATAGGTCACAGCGGAAACTGAGATTTACCAACCAATGGTTTCTGTAAATACTTAGGACCACTTGGTGGTGGGGTTGTCTTCTCAAAAAGTTGCTATTCAAGGTTCTACATGTTCTTCCTGCCTGAGGAACAGTGAGCCTATTCATTTAATAAATCTGTCATTGTTTCACAGGTAACAAGATTTGTAGTACTGTTACATCTGATTACATTGCAAATGGGGACTAAATATTATTAATTTAGAGGATTTTTAAGTATTGTTGCATTTTTGTATTGTGATTTGCTGAGCTTTTGTGTCTTTTTGCTCACCTCA
Organism: Triturus cristatus; assembly: GCF_964204655.1. Classification (NCBI taxonomy): domain Eukaryota; kingdom Metazoa; phylum Chordata; class Amphibia; order Caudata; family Salamandridae; genus Triturus; species Triturus cristatus. The sequence continues at coordinate 1,472,982,609 of NC_140590.1, forward strand.
TGTGGATGGTATGAATTTTACTGTGTATTTTACTACAATTGAGGGCTCATTTTGGATGTGAGCGAGAGTAGGTGGCCTGATTCTTAGAGAGCAAACCCAAGCCAGTCTTTCTTGTGCTTAGGACTTAGAATAATTTGGACATTTCTCTTGAGACAAAACCTTTTGTCAGACCTCTTGCTGCATTTGGCTATTAATGTTTAAATTTAACTGAGCTACCTGCTAATTCACTGTATATGAGATTATTTAACTGATTAACTATATTTCTTCCACCTGTAATGATCTTAAACTTTATTAAACCTTTATGGTTTCTTACATAGTATCAGACTCAAGTAGGCTTATTTAATTGATTGCTACTTAATTTATTGCCAATCCTGTCTATTCAGGGACACATTTCCTCATATTCTTGAGAACAACACCGCCCCCTATTCTGCATCGGTGCTTATCTGTAGATTATTTTATAAGGCACCGTCATCACTTTCGGCGTACTTTGAATGTTCTTTCTAAATATAAAGTTAAAACTTACCTCAATCTATTTTTGTATTGCAGGTTAACATGGCATCCAATCCCATCCTAGATACTTGGTATGAGGCCAGAGACTGGGCACTAGAACACATGGAGAATGAGGAGGGCTGGATAACACGACAGGACTACGAAGAAAAAGGAGGCCAGTACCTTAAAGAACACAGTGCTTCCAATGTCTATGTCCCAATCACCATCTCAAAACCAGTACCGCGGCCAGCAGCTGTAGCAACAGGGGAACCTACTGCTGTCACTAAAGCAGTTGTAACGTCTGCCAGCAGCATCCCAGAGCAAACGTAGCAAACCTTCAGACATCAATAAAAGAAGTAATGACTTCTACGAGCAGCACATCCAAGCCAATGTACGGAATGCAGGAGAGTGCACAGCACACACTAATTGCACTGCCTTTTGTGGTTTGAAAGGGAAGCAGAATGCACTATGCTCCGGCCAAGGATTCCTTCTACACACAACTGTTATAGACCACCTATGGTCCTGCAGTTTGAGAGGTCCCTAAATTCTCTTACTGGAAATTGTAAATATGTTAAGTTGAATTGTTAAAACTGGAAGTATCCTGTGAGAAACAAGGATTGTGGCCGGAGAGTAGCTGTATAAAAACACATTCAGATTGTCAATTGCAATCCAATTATAACTGTATTTGGTAAACATATGTAAAGCCTAGTCATGCTGGTTGTAGGATATTTTCCAAGTTGGTCTCTGTATGATGAAAATGTCCACCTCATGGATGGCAGTTAGTCATCGATTTCTTAAATACACATACTCTTTAACAGCAGTGGAGCTGTTTGGAGTTGGAATAAGCCACTATAAAAATCTAGCTCTTCCTCTAAAATTTGAATATTGTAATCACAAAGCAGGAAATTATTTTGCTTGAGATTAAACAAACATCTCATGGATGGTAAACTGTGTACAAAAACTCTGAGAGGCTTTTGAAACACTAGCCAAGCTGATTAACCCGTTAGATCTATACATTATGCCAATGTATTTGTTTTATACACGAGTCTCATATAGACTCTTGTGGGTTCCTCAGACTTTTTTTTTTTTCATTTTATTGCACATTTTTGTGCCTACAGCACATTGTACAGTATTATGCATAAACTCAGAGGCGGAATATATTGATAACATCAAGTATATTGCGACAAGGACGTGACCCAGTTTGGCTTCAGACCAGCTCACGGTACTGAGTCCGCCTTGGTGACCGTCCTGGGCGATCTTCGTTCGCGAGTCGACATTGGACGGGCAGCCTTTTTAGTGCTGCTCGACATGTCGGCCGTGTTCGATATGGTCAACCACGCCATCCTGGTCAGTAGACTAGAGGAAATCGGAGTGACGGGTTTGGCCCGTGAGTGGCTGGTCTCTTATCTGAGGGGCATACGTCAGGTGGTAGCCTTGCCACCGTTTCAGTCTGACATCAAGGTGGTTGGGCAGGGTGTTCCTCAAGGGTCTGCCATCAGCCCCATTCTGTTTAATCTTTATCTTCGGCCCTTGGTGAGCCTGATTAAATCATTTGGCATTGCGGTCACCAACTACGCTGATGACACGCAGCTTATTTTTTCTATCGAGGGTAAGGACGCGGTGCCTCTGGAGACCTTCCATCGTTGCATGGCAGCAAATGCAGATTGGTTGAGGCAAAACTCCCTGCAATTCAATAGCTCCAAAACAGAGGTACTGCATTGCTCGATGGATCGTGTCCCCCGTCCGCTGCCATTTGATTTCTGGCCCACCCCCTCCCAGGATGCTCCTTCGGCAGCAGGATCCGTCCGGAACCTGGGTGTGATGTTTGGGCCCAATCTTCAGCTAGACGTATTTGTAAACAAGACTGTGGCCACTTGTATGGCACTGCTCCGTATACTATGGAAAATCCTTCCGTTGCTACCGGTCCATGCTCGGCCAGAGGTGGTGCATGGCATTATATTGAGCAGGTTGGACTATTGCAACGCATTGCTGTTAGGAGCACCCGCCAATTTGGTGGGTAAACTGCAACGAGTGCAGAATATGGCTGCTAAGTTGGCCCTTTCTCGGCGGCGTTCTGATTCTTCCACTACGGCGCTGGCGGACCTTCATTGGTTGCCCACCTTGCAGCGGATTATTTTTAAAGCACTGTGTTTGGTGTTTAAGGCGATTCATGGGCAAGGCCCTGTCCCGCTGCAGGAAATGTTCGCGTGGTATGTACCCGCACGTTCTCTCCGATCATCGTCAGCCTATCTACTGGTGGTTCCGAAGGTTTTGAGGGCCCGGATGGGCGGACGGTCCTTTAGATTTGTGGCACCTAAATGTTGGAACTCCCTACCTCTGTCGCTGAGAAGTATGGGGATTTTTCCTCCTTTAGGAAAGGATTAAAAACTCATCTTTTTCCTAGGTCAGGTTAATTTGTCTGGATATTGTAACATCGCGTGTTGTTGGTAAAAAGTCAAAGCGCCAGGATACCCTTTGGGTGACAGTTTTTTTTGCGCTATATAAATACGCCATACAATACAATACAATACAAGCACGGACCAACATCAGTTTAATTCTCTATTATTTCGCAGGAGCTGTAGATTAATACTTAAGTATTATTGGATATCTAGTGTAAACACACAAAATACGGAACCGTGGACAAATGTTACAAGATAGTTTTGCAGTACTCATCAATGCAACAACATGTGTGAGCATGACATGGTGATGCCTACCATGCCCTGGGTTCCAGACTTCTATGTGAGACGGCTAGTGGGTACCTCAGATTCTGATGTAGGGGGATGATCTCCATCGCACATGACTGCCTTGAGCTCTGTCAGAAGGGTGTCTTAATGCAGCAGCTATGGGATATTTGTGCAGCCCCAGAGCATCTTCTCTGTATTGCCCTGCTTTCGGCCTGCACCCGCGCATTCAAGGAGAGTTCCCAGGCGGATAGGGTGGTACGGTTGGGAGATTTTAGTTTGCGTATAATCTGATGCATAGCGAGTTATGTTGCTAGATGTATGAACCAAGCTGTGGCCCTGTTTCTCTTTGTCTGGTGCAACTGGCCCAATACGCAAGTTCTCCAGTTATGCAGTGTTGTACATCCCATGCATCTGGCCAGATGGCTGCAATCTTGTGCCAGTACTGGGAGAACGACGGGCACTCCTAGAGCATGTGGAGTAAATCTGCGTCTATTGTGTGGCAGCGTGGACAGGCTGCGTCAGTGTGCTGCAATTATCTGTTGATTTTTTTTTAAGGATGAGGCATACCCTGTGTAACGTAACATATATTGTAGAAGGTAAAAAATGTAATTTCGAGGCATTAGCGTAAGGTACTCTACAATGCACTGCCGCTTCCTATCGGTGTGTGGTCAATCCAGGTCGGTGTCTCAATGCGACAAGGGAGGTAGCAGTGTGCAAACGCAGGTAGCTTGCAAGCCAGCGGACAAGATGACGGCCATCTCCCAGCACGTAGATGTATTGTATCGTTACGTGCCTATCTGGCTCCTGTTGCATGTTGCCCAGTGTGCTGTCAGTGACCGAATGATGGAGTTATGCAGAAGGAAATGGGGGTAGACCGGTGTCTGCTGTGAGCTCCTCCAATGTTACAATTACAAGATAGTCCCTGATAGGGGAGATTCACACACAAAACAATGAATATAGGCCTGAAATCAGTGCTATATTAAAGTGGCCAGCCGGACAGAAAGTGTAATAATGTTTCAAATCACATAAAACCCAAGAATAAAGTGGAACACAATCCTGCATCCAACGCAACATATGTAACAAAGACACAAATGAACAGAAATTAGCAAATTCAGAAAAAGTCTCAGGCAGAAGAAAAAATGCTGGTAACTTGCATAAAGAAATGCAACAAGCAAACAATATGTAGAGACACCGTTATACATCAGTAATTAATTCAATTGCGTTTACGGTGCATATAAGGTCGACGTTTCGATCCCAAGGAAACAATATTGGGATAATCAGGACGTAAAAGTTACATGCCTGAGGGAATTTTAGCCTGAAAGACAATAGTGAAAGGTAGAGGGAACAAAAGAAAAATAAGTAGATCAAAAACACTGTAGAAAAAGGGTCTGTAGCATAGTGCTAGTGAGAGAGACGAAGGTGGTACAACTTTTCCATCCGGACGTCATGTACTAGGTGTTGATACAGTACACATGCTGGGTGAAAATTGGTAAGAAACAACAATCTCAAGGTGCAGCAATGGATCAAGACCTTAAAGTGTTACGGCGTGGGTGCTATGGGTGAAATGGCAGCCTTGCATACAAGTGCTATAATGGCGTGAGTTATGAACGGGCGTAGTTGTTTCTAGCGTAGCTTACCAAGCATAATAGCAAGGGGCAAGCAAGGAGGCAATTGCGAAAATGCCAGGAAGGGATTACTGCGGTTTCACGGAGGTACGTTAGATCACTTGAGCATCTTGGAGCTGGTAAAAAGAAACGGATTTCAGGAATAGCCACCAATTGTATGGTCTTCAACCAATACGGGCATGCGTTAACTCTTACCATAGCAAAGGAGGTAGGGTGGTATTGGGGCAATTCCCAATTGAGGGTACTGGTATGGAGAGGCTAGGTAACCTAGTAAGAAGAGAGAAGGCTCACAGACAGTGAGAGTGCTGCGGGGATAGGCACGTGAAGGATAAAAACACAGCTGCTGAAGGGCTTACCTAATTATACGAATAGCGGCAACCAATCCAATTTGGAAATATATGAAAGGTGCTGTGAGTCATGCAACTGTGATGCGAGTACTCGTGAGCCGGTACAATGACCCGTGCGGGGGGATAACAGCGTATCAAGGGAGTGAGGAATGATATCTATGCAAGTAGGGTCTTGCCGGTGACGGTGCTTAGCTGTGTATCCTTCGGTATTCTGGTGTGCTCTGGGAATGGGCGAGCCGGGAGGAAGGTATATAAGGAAGTGCAGGGAGGGTCATGTGACAAATCACGTGATCTGAAGGTGCCCGGTTACTTGGCAGTAGTGGCCATATTGAAAGGGTAGAATTTGCCGAGCGAAATGAATATTGAATGAAAGAGAAGGTTATAGGCAATGAAAAGTTAGTAAAAAGATTGTGGGCAGGAGTGCCTCCTGTAAAGGTTGTCTAAAGTGTGTTCCCTGCGTCAATGCCAGTGGCCTAGTTCCTGTCACGAGGTGGTTGCTGTGCCTTGCAGTATACCCAAGAGCAGGCCTCACCAATCATGTAAGGAAGAGGTTCCGTCTGAAGCAGCGGTATGCTACTCAACAGAGTCAACATCATCTCCTACGCCGACGACACTCTGCTCATCATCTTGCTGTCAAAAGACCCCTCCACCGCCAGAGCTAATTTCCACAGATGTATGATGAACGTCACCGAATGGATGAAGGACAACAACCTCAAGCTCAAGATGGAGGTCCTCATCTTTGGGACCAACTCTCCATGGAACGACGCATGGTGGTCTGCTGAACTTGTCCCAGCTTCCGCCCAGACAGACCATGCCCTCAATCTCGGCATCATCTTGGACAGTAAGCTCTCCATGAAGAAACAGGTAAACACAGTCTCATCCACTTGCTTCCATGCCCTTCGCATGCTTTGCAAGATCTTCAGGTGGCTCCCAGTTAACACCAGAAGGTCCATCACGCAGGCCCTCTTCACCAGAGGATGGACTACGGAAACACACTTTATGTAGGAATCACCGCACACCTCTTGAAGAGATTACAGACAATACAAAACACAGCGGCTAGACTCATCTTCAAACTCCCCAGACATGCCCACAGCGCACCCCACCTCAAGAAGCTGCACTGACTTCCGATCCAGAAGTAAAACCAGTTCAAGATATTGACCCACGCATACAAAGCCCTGCATAACGAAGGACAAGCTTGCATAAACAAATGCTTGACTTTCCATCAACCAACCATACACCTACGATCCCCATCCCTCTTCCTCGCAGACACCCCTCGGATCCGCCGAAGCAAAAGCAGAGGACGCTCCTTCTCACACTTGGCAACCACAGCTTGGAGCAACCTTCCCTTGCACCTCAGGACCACCCCATTGCCCCAGCGATTCAGGAAAGGACTCGAGACCTGGCTGGCTGAATGAACAGTTCAACACAATGAAGGCAGCAACTCCAGCACCTTGAGTCCCCCATGGGTAATTTGCCACGCTTTACAAATCCTAGATTGATTGATTGATGCCATGCGTAGCAGAGACTGCTTTCTCATCCCATTCTAGTATTGAGGTGAAATAAGTGCACCACTCGGGGTGCATCCCAATGGGGAGAAGCCCACACCGTGTCTTCCAGTTGGACACCTGCCAATCACCTGGACACCCACTGTAGCTGGGAGGTCGGGTAGAAATGTTCAAAGTTTGGTACGTCCTGGCCACCTTATTTGGGCGGATGATAAAGTTTAACCAGAGCCACCCTGCAGTGGGACACATGCCAAATAAAGTCTCCCATGGATTGCTCTTTGTTCCTCTGATGAATCCCCTTTTGAACCTAGCCACAAGCTTTCCATAGCCAGCTGTAAATCAGCAGACAAGTCTTAATCCACATCTGCTAACTCAAATGACTTTCTGGACTGATTGGGGAAACATGTTTGACCTGTTACTTATTCAGTATCCACTGTTGCCTTAGTGTTTCCAGTCCAGCCCTAGTGTGGCAGAGAATGTGTCCAAGAACCTTACAAGGGCTTGGCGAGAGACCTAAAATCCTGTCAAGACAGGCTCTTTGATGTGACAGGTAATTGGACTTTTAGAATCTATAGAATTTGGCCAAACTACCTTCAACATTACATTTGTGAGCAGGAGAATTTAGCAGCCATATGCTTGAGGGGTAATGCCAGCATGACCATTTCCTTCAAGGAGAAAGTATTCTGCTCAAGAAGAACTCTAAGCTGGTCAAACTTGTCTCCTTTGAAAATGGTCCAAACTCCAATGGTATGCTTTTAGAGAATTAATTTATTAAGAAACTATTTAAGCACATTGGCATGTTAACAAGCATCTACAAGGCGTATGGGGACATGCGTCAGTTTTCCCTCAGTGTATTTTCTTCCCCCAAGGGCAAGTACTCCAGTGGACCATTACCCGAGACTTCTAACTTGATTCTATCCCTGCTCTTCCAGAGTTTGAGACACCATGGTGGAATTTCAATGTTCTTTCTTAGAAGCCTTGTGATGCTAACGGTTCTAATGGCTTATTCTCTGCTCACAACTGCTCTCTTTCAAACAGATTCTCCTGTAGACTTTCTTCTACCTTTTTCAAGATAAGCCTGAAGACTTTTACTATTAATCTTCATTTGAGCGCCTATTATTGAAGACACTTCGGGTTCTGCAGTCAGCCTAGGGTAACTGTATAGTACTGGTTACCACCTCCAGCTTTATTCCCCCCCCCCCCCAGTTTTGCTTTCTGGTTTTGGTCCTCCCGGTTGGCTGCTTTTATACTTCTGTTCTTTTAATTGTGTTGTTTGTGGTATGGATTTGTTTGCTTTTAAGTGCTGCTGGCTTAGGGTAAATAAAGAAATAATGTTTGCCTTTATGTCTATGTAAACATTATGTTTTCCAGCCAGTGGGTGGATACTGGGTGGGAGAATCAGCATGAACTGGGCAAACATACTTCTGATGGATACATCTGCCAGTGGATTCCTCACCTTGTGAATATCCCCTGCACCAGCATTCCACGGAACTTTTTTTCCCCAGCTCTCTACGCCGACGACGTCCTAATGCATCGGCTCCGCTAGCGACTCCGTATGACGTCACCGGAGCCATAAGAGAGCCACGTCTGCGTGATGACGTCAGTTCCACCCATTTTTTCCGTGCCCCTGAGGCGCACAGGTGGACCAACGACCGATTCAAAGTATACACAGTATACAATATACAATCAAATATACAAAGTACATAAACAAAAGGAAAGCTAAATAAAACAAGCATTTCCTACCAATGTACCAGAAAGCATAACAACATCTCAAACAAGACAACTTTTAAGGTATACAAAGGTGGAAAACGGGGAGGCAGGTGGGCCAGTGAGGAATCCACAGGCAGATACTGTATCCACCATAAAAAGCGTTACCGAAGGTAAGTAACTTGTTCTTCTGATGGATACATCTGCCAGTTGATTCCTCACCTTGTGAATAGATTCCCACAGCAGTCCCCACTCCCGGAGGAGGGTGTTCACCTTCCTATACCAAAAAGTCTTGCAAGACAGAGTGCGCAAAGTGGCCCTCTCTCCTCATCTCAGAGTCCAAGCAATAATGCTTTGCGAAAGTATGGAGGGAGGCCCAAGTCGCGGCTTTACAAATATCTGCCACAGGAACACCCTTGGCCAAAGCAGATGTAGATGATTTAGCTCTAGTTGAATGAGCCCTAATACCCTCAGGAGGAACCTTACCAGCCAGGGCATAGCAGATCTTGATGGCAAGGATGATCCATCTCGATAAAGTACGCTTGTGCACCGCTCTTCCTTTAGAATGACTAACATAGCCCACGAAGAGCTGATCGTCCAGACGAAAGTCCTTCGTTCTGTCCAAGTAAAAGCTCACAGCTCTCTTTGGGTCCAGGCGATGAAGTCTTTCCTCCTCTTTGGAGGGATGAGGAGGTGGATAAAAAACGGGGAGAGTAATAGACTGCCCCAAATGAAACGGAGTAACTATTTTAGGTAGGAAAGCAGCCCTGGTCCTGAGTACCATCCTTTCAGCATGTAATGTTAGAAAAGGGGGTTTAGAACGAAGAGCTTGAAGCTCACTCACCCTCCTTGCCGAGGTTATGGCTACAAGAAAGACCGTCTTAAAGGACAACAGCCTCAGAGGACAACTATGAAGAGGCTCAAACGGGGACCCCATCAGAAAAGTTAAGACAAGATTGAGGTCCCACTGTGGCATTACAAAAGGAGTAGGAGGAAACGTGTTTGTAAGGCCCTTGATAAACCTTAGTACAATTGGAGATTTAAATAATGACGGTTTATCGGGAAGACATAGATAAGGCCGAAAGATAGCCCTTGACTGTGGCCACAGCGCAGCCCTGCTGAGCCAGGGAAAGAGCAAACTGAAGCACATCAGAAAGATGGGCTTTTAAAGGGTCAATGGATCTCTCTCCACACCATTTAACAAACTTAGACCACCTATATGAGTAAACGGACTTGGTGGAGTGTCGCCTGGACGATAAAATAACATCCACCACATCTGGCGGGAGGGAGAAGGAATTCAGGTTGCCCCGTTCAATCTCCAGGCATGAAGGTGTAAGCTCTGGAGGTGGGGGTGTAGAACCTGCCCCTCCGACTGTGAGAGGAGGTCTGCCCTCAGAGGGAGACACAGCGGAGGGCACGAGGAGAGGTGGAGAAGATCTGTATACCACACCCTTCTTGGACAATCCGGGGCGACCAAAATATCTTGGGCCCGGTCTTGGCGAATCTTCCTCAGAACCCGAGGAATCAAGGGTATGGGAGGAAACGCGTAAAGGAGTTGTGAGCCCCTACTCAACTGAAACGCGTCCCCCAACGCTCCCTGTATCGGATACTGGAGACTGCAGAATGACAGGCAGTGCGCGTTCTCGCGGGTGGCGAAAAGGTCCACCCGAGGAGTCCCCCACGTCCGAAAGACATGACGAACCACCTCTGGATGGAGCCTCCACTCATGGTCGGCGGAGAACTGCCGACTGAGACTGTCCGCATGCACGTTAAGCACCCCGGGCAGATGATTTGCCATCAGACAAATCTGATGGTCCTGAGCCCAGGACCAGAGACGCAGAGCCTCTCTGCAGAGACAATGCGACCCCACTCCTCCCTGCTTGTTGACATACCACATCGCGGTAGTGTTGTCCGTCAGGACTTGAACAGACTGACCGCGAAGGGAAGGGAGGAAGGCCTTGAGTGCCAAACGAATCACCCGCAATTCCAGAAGGTTGATGTGAAGCAACCTTTCCTCTGGAGACCAAAGTCCTTTGATCTCCAGATCCCCCAGATGCGCACCCCACCCTAAAGTAGATGCATCCGTTATCACTGTGGCCACCGATGGAGTTAGATGGAAGGGCTTTCCTTGGGACAGATTGTCCTCCACGCTCTACCAAGATAGAGCCGCTGCAGCTTCTCTGGAGATCCTGATCGACTCCCTGAGATCTCCGTTGTGCTGATACCACTGCCTACGGAGGCACCACTGGAGCGCCCTCACGTGCCTGCGTGCATGGTTGACCAACAGAATGCAGGAGGCGAACAGACCAAGCAGGCGAAGAACCTTCAGAACTGGAACAACCGCTCCATTGTCGAATAAAGGGACCATCTCCTGAATGTCGAGAATTCTTTGAGGTGGAGGAAATGCTCGACACACAGTAGTGTCCAGTACCGCCCCTATGAACAGGTTGCGTTGAGAGGGCACCAGGTGAGATTTGGGCACATTTATCGAAAAACCCAAGTCGAATAACAGCTGAGATGTTACCTGCAGATGATGCGTTACAACAAATAAATGATGGACGGAATGACTGGATTCAAACTAGCCTGGCTGATGAGGGGTGATGACCCGAAACCAGTTCCAGGATGCTTGTTTCTGGTCCACAGAGGAACTGGCTTGGCAGTTCGGGCTGGACTGTTCCCATGAGGCACAGGGTCAAGACTGATTTGCATATGGCCATGTCTGAACTGGGGTGGCGTAGTGGGCAAAAGAACAATGGATTTAACCCAGATCTCTTGACTGGGGGAGAATGTCTGCATTGTCAGCATTCCGTCCATCATTTGTTTGTTGTAACGCTTTTCGCCCTAAGTGGGATGGGTATTCCCAGACGTGGGACCCGTGCTCACTACGCCACTGGAGTCAAGCTATCCTGGCTGATGACGGCTGATAGCCAGAAACCGGTCCTAGGATGCTTGATTCCGGTCCAGGGAAGACATGGCTTGGCAGTTCGGGCTGGACTGTTCCCATGAGGCACAGGGTCAAGACTGATTTGCATATGGCCATGTCTGAAGTGGGGTGGCGTAGTGGGCAAAAGAACAATGGATTTAACCCAGATCTCTTGACTGGGGGAGAATGTCTGCATTGTCAGCATTCCGTCCATCATTTGTTTGTTGTAACGCTTTTCGCCCTAAGTGGGATGGGTATTCCCAGACGTGGGACCCGTGCTCACTACGCCACTGGAGTCAAGCTATCCTGGCTGATGACGGCTGATAGCCAGAAACCGGTCCTAGGATGCTTGATTCCGGTCCAGGGAAGACATGGCTTGGCAGTTCGGGCTGGACTGTTCCCATGAGGCACAGGGTCAAGACTGATTTGCATATGGCCATGTCTGAACTGGGGTGGCGTAGTGGGCAAAAGAACAATGGATTTAACCCAGATCTCTTGACTGGGGGAGAATGTCTGCATTGTCAGCATTCCGTCCATCATTTGTTTGTTGTAACGCTTTTCGCCCTAAGTGGGATGGGTATTCCCAGACGTGGGACCCGTGCTCACTACGCCACTGGAGTCAAGCTATCCTGGCTGATGACGGCTGATAGCCAGAAACCGGTCCTAGGATGCTTGATTCCGGTCCAGGGAAGACATGGCTTGGCAGTTCGGGCTGGACTGTTTCCATGAGGCACAGGGTCAAGACTGATTTGCATATGGCCATGTCTGAACTGGGGTGGCGTAGTGGGCAAAAGAACAATGGATTTAACCCAGATCTCTTGACTGGGGGAGAATGTCTGCATTGTCAGCATTCCGTCCATCATTTGTTTGTTGTAACGCTTTTCGCCCTAAGTGGGATGGGTATTCCCAGACGTGGGACCCGTGCTCACTACGCCACTGGAGTCAAGCTATCCTGGCTGATGACGGCTGATAGCCAGAAACCGGTCCTAGGATGCTTGATTCCGGTCCAGGGAAGACATGGCTTGGCAGTTCGGGCTGGACTGTTCCCATGAGGCACAGGGTCAAGACTGATTTGCATATGGCCATGTCTGAACTGGGGTGGCGTAGTGGGCAAAAGAACAATGGATTTAACCCAGATCTCTTGACTGGGGGAGAATGTCTGCATTGTCAGCATTCCGTCCATCATTTGTTTGTTGTAACGCTTTTCGCCCTAAGTGGGATGGGTATTCCCAGACGTGGGACCCGTGCTCACTACGCCACTGGAGTCAAGCTATCCTGGCTGATGACGGCTGATAGCCAGAAACCGGTCCTAGGATGCTTGATTCCGGTCCAGGGAAGACATGGCTTGGCAGTTCGGGCTGGACTGTTCCCATGAGGCACAGGGTCAAGACTGATTTGCATATGGCCATGTCTGAACTGGGGTGGCGTAGTGGGCAAAAGAACAATGGATTTAACCCAGATCTCTTGACTGGGGGAGAATGTCTGCATTGTCAGCATTCCGTCCATCATTTGTTTGTTGTAACGCTTTTCGCCCTAAGTGGGATGGGTATTCCCAGACATGGGACCCGTGCTCACTACGCCACTGGAGTCAAGCTATCCTGGCTGATGACGGCTGATAGCCAGAAACCGGTCCTAGGATGCTTGATTCCGGTCCAGGGAAGACATGGCTTGGCAGTTCGGGCTGGACTGTTCCCATGAGGCACAGGGTCAAGACTGATTTGCATATGGCCATGTCTGAACTGGGGTGGCGTAATGGGCAAAAGAACAATGGATTTAACCCAGATCTCTTGACTGGGGGAGAATGTCTGCATTGTCAGCATTCCGTCCATCATTTGTTTGTTGTAACGCTTTTCGCCCTAAGTGGGATGGGTATTCCCAGACGTGGGACCCGTGCTCACTACGCCACTGGAGTCAAGCTATCCTGGCTGATGACGGCTGATAGCCAGAAACCGGTCCTAGGATGCTTGATTCCGGTCCAGGGAAGACATGGCTTGGCAGTTCGGGCTGGACTGTTCCCATGAGGCACAGGGTCAAGACTGATTTGCATATGGCCATGTCTGAACTGGGGTGGCGTAGTGGGCAAAAGAACAATGGATTTAACCCAGATCTCTTGACTGGGGGAGAATGTCTGCATTGTCAGCATTCCGTCCATCATTTGTTTGTTGTAACGCTTTTCGCCCTAAGTGGGATGGGTATTCCCAGACGTGGGACCCGTGCTCACTACGCCACTGGAGTCAAGCTATCCTGGCTGATGACGGCTGATAGCCAGAAACCGGTCCTAGGATGCTTGATTCCGGTCCAGGGAAGACATGGCTTGGCAGTTCGGGCTGGACTGTTCCCATGAGGCACGGGGTCAAGACTGATTTGCATATGGCCATGTCTGAACTGGGGTGGCGTAGTGGGCAAAAGAACAATGGATTTAACCCAGATCTCTTGACTGGGGGAGAATGTCTGCATTGTCAGCATTCCGTCCATCATTTGTTTGTTGTAAAACCTGCAGATGATGCTGCACCATCTCTGGGGACTCTGCCTTCAGAAGCCAGTCGTCCAGGTAGGGGAAAACCGGAATTCCTGACCTCCTGAGATGGGCTGCCACCACTGCCATCACCTTCGTGAAGACTCGAGGTGCGATAGTAAGACCAAACGGGAGAACCGCAAACTGGTAATGTTGCGACCCAACCGTAAAACGGAGATCCTTCCTGTGCTACTTCAGAATTGGGACATGGAAGTACGCGTCCTGCAAGTCGATCGACACCATCCAGTCTCCTTGCTGCAACGCTTGAAGAACCTGCGCAAGGGTCAGCATCTTGAATTTCTCCTGTTTCAGGTAAAATTTCAAGACTGAGGTCCAGTATCGGACGCAATCTGCCGTCCTTCATGGGAATCAGGAAATACCGGGAGTAGCATCCCTGACCCCTTTCCTGCTCTGGAACCACCTCTATCGCACCCTTTTGAAGCAAAGCTAGCACCTCCTTCTGCAAAAGAAGCAGATGGTCATCTGAGCAGTAACCCTGGCAAGGAGGGTAAGGGGGAGGAAACTCCCGAAAGGGAAGGGCTTACCCAGTCTCCATTAGGTTTAAAACCCAAAGGTTGGTTGTAACAGATTTCCAACCTCGCAGAAAGTGGGACACCCGACCCCCCACAGATCTTACATGATCCAGGATGGGGGATCTAGGACTGCTTACCTGAAGCTTCATTGGGAGCAGAGGAGGCAGAAGATGAAGAGGGGTTGCGGCCAGAACCTCTCCAACCTCTTTGTCTCCCTCTATAGGACCTATAGAGGGGATCCTGCTGCTGCTGTTGCTGCTGCTGCTGAGGCTGCCGGAAGGAGCGAAATGAAGACCTCCCAAAACCTCTGAATTACTTAAGCCCAAATCCTTTAGCAGGAGCCTGCAGACCTAAAGATTTCGCTGTCACCCTGCTCTCTTTAAATCTCTGCATGGCAGAATCAGACTTTTCACCAAAAAGTCTCTGTCCGTCAAAAGGCAAATCCACCAATGTGGCCTGAACGTCCGTAGAGAAGCCAGACGAACGAAGCCACGCGTGGCTCCTAGTGGCTATAGATGACCCCATTATCCTTGCCACCGAATCAGCCGTATCAAGCCCCGACTGAATCACTTGCCTTGCAGCAGCCTGAGTGTCCGTAACCACTTCCATAAAGGACGCCTTATCACCTTCTGGCAACTTAGGGGCTAAAGATTTAATTGAGTCCATAAGAGCATGAACATAGCACCCTAGCAAGCAGGTGGCATTAGTGGACTTAAGCGCCATGCTCCCAGAAGAAAAGGTCTTTTTAGCCGCCTGATCCGCCTTCTTAGACTCCCTATCCGCAGAAGTCTGAGGAAAAGCTCCTGAAGCATGCTTCGAGCATGACGCCTGTACCCCCAGACTTTCTGGAGAAGGGTGGGAAGATAGAAAACCTGGATCCCCAGGTGCCACCCTATATCTTCTCGCCACCTGCCTGGAGACTGCCGTCGAAGAGAGTGGCTTACGCCAGACGTCCATAACTGGCTCCAAAATAGCCTCATTAAAAGGCAGCAAAGGCTCACTGGTCAAGGTAGGCGAATGTAACACCTCCGTCAGAAGGTTAGGTTTATACTCAGCAGAGGGCAACTGCAAGTCCAGCAACTCTGCGGCCTTCTTTATTACAAGATGGTAAGGAGCCAGTTCCTGCGGTGGAGAGGACCTAGAGGAAGAATGCTCCCACTCCGGAGTCATATCAAGGCCACTAGCCTCTTGAATCCCTTCAAATTCATCGGAAGATGTATCCACCTCACCTTCTTCCACCTCCACTCTATAACGCTCCTCTTCCAAGACCCTCTGGGCCTCTCTCCTTGACCGGATCCAAGGAGTCGGCGGCGCCGTACGTGGAGTCGGACGAACCGAACGTGGAGCCGGAGGTATCGGGGTAGGCGGCGCCGGAGTCGGCAGCGCCGGACGCGGAGCCGAAGGAGTCGGCAACGGCGTCGAGGAAGGCTCCGAAGAAGGTCGATCCAATCAAAGCCGAGATGGATCCCCAGACGGCGCCGGAAACTGCCACGAAGGCGCCATCGGCAGAAAGGGCATAAACGGGGCCTGAGCATAATGCTGCGGCACTCCCAGAGTGTATGCCATAGGACCCACGGGACCAGTAGGTGCGCCGGATGGGAAGGCAGCCCGTTAGAAAATCCCAAACATCGCATTTAAAAAATGCGTCGAATCCGCACCCGGAGTCGGGAACTGCGGATAAGGGAATAATCCCGGATCCGGCTGAGGAGTACCTGGTACCGGAGCCGCAGTGTCCTCAACAGGCGCCGCAGGATCATCCGGCTCTGGAGAAGGCTCTTTTTCCTGATCTTGCTCGGCCTCAGAAGCCGAAGACACCACTGGAACCGGTGACTGCGCCGGTGACTGCGCAGGGGACTGCGCCGGGGACCGCGCCGGAGTCCGCTTCGGCGAAGGAGATCCCTCTGGAGACTTAGATGGAGAAGGAGACACATCCTTACTTCGACGTCGAGGCGAAGTCGATCTCGACACCTTGCTCTTTGAAGACCGGTGCCGAGAGGAATGCTTCCTCTTCTTATAATGTTTCTTCGACTTCGAAGAATGCAAAGTCGATGACTCCGGTCTCGATCTCTCCTTCTTCCTACCTGTCTTCTCCTTCTTAGCCTTGGCCATGAAGAGCTTCGCCTCCCTTTCTTTCAAGGCCTTGGGATTCATCCTTCTGCAGCTAAAACAATCTTGCAAGTCGTTGTCAGAAGAAAGGCACCATAAACAATCTTCATGGGGGTCTGTCATTGACATGTGGCCCCCACATTCCCTACAAGGTTTAAAACCCAACTTCCTAGTCGAAGACATGACAATTTTCTCCAACAGTAACGCACTACACGACTACAAAGTAGCAGGAGAGTGCTGGAAAACTGTTGCGCGTCAACGGCGCGGAAAAAAAGGGAACTGATGTCATCACGCCGACGTGGCTCTCTTATGGCTCCGGTGACGTCAAACGGAGTCGCGAGCGGAGCCGATGCATTATGACGTCGGCATAGAGAGCTGGGGAAAAAAAGTTCAGTGGAATGCTGGCGCAGGGGATATTCACAAGGTGAGGAATCCACTGGCAGATGTATCCATCAGAAGCTGTGGTTACGCGGATATAGTCACCTTGAAGACTTCACCTAAAAAACCTGCGATTTCTAAACCAACTGTTTTTAAGCAAGGGCAAGAAGAGAACATGTGTACCAGGTCTGCACTGAGTTCGCAACATCTAGGACAACGGGTCCCAGACAACCTGCCCCATTTATCGATTTTGGCGGGTATTATATATAAATCAAAAATCGTTTTATATAGAGTTGCTTTTGCAAGTTCGATGAGCATAAAATTGTCCCACCCAGCTCCAGTGATTTCGAAAAACCAGAATTTGCCATGTCTAACCTCGCTTGCCATTTTTCACTGTTTTTTCAAATCATCTAGGACACCTTGCAGCAGGCACCTATGTATTTGTGAGATTGAATAGCTAATGCCCTTTATTAAAATCTCCATCAGGGAAACCCGAGCGAAGCCTGATAATCCCCCAACCTTTCTCAATAGAAAATCCCTCAGCTGTAAAAATGTTTTTAAAAAATTCAGAGACCCAATATTAAATCTGCCACTAACCTCTTCAAATGATGCGATATGATTTCCCTTAAGCAGATCCCCGATCTTACCAAAGCCCCCTTGTTTCGATCTGGTTAAACAATTGTCATGGAATATTCCGGGCAGTTGAATGCTCCAAAGTAGCAGAGTGTACCATTTATACCTGCCAACCCCCAGTTTTTTTTAAATGCCCGTTCAATTATGGAATGCAGCCATTACAATCTTAAACTGTGTCTTTTTATAGTAACTCGGCTCAAACATCTTCAGCAGAAAGCCCTTGGCAGCTGCCCCAATCAATAGCTCATAAATCCAAGGAACATAACCTGCATTCCCCACTTCAGTTGCCTTATTGTTAAATAAGGGGTAATAAAATTGCAGAGCTACCGCTAGATAATATAATTTAAAGTTGGGGAGTGCCCAGGCCCCCCTGTCTCTGAGTAAACACAAAAATGTATTTGCCATCCTAGTCTTCCCATATGCCCAGATGAATCTGGCTACCATTCTCTCTATTACTTTAAACCATGCATTATCAACCTCCAGTGGGATTGTACGAAAGACATACAATAATTTTGGAAGGATATCCTTTTGACGAGGTTACATCTTCCCATTGTTGAGAGATTTAAATTATCCCATCGGCCAAAATCCTTCTTAGTTTTTTCAATAATAGGAGTAAGATTTAGTTCGACTAAGCGCTCCGCTTTTGCTCTGATACTAACTCCCAGATAGGTAGCCTACTCTACTACCCAGCTATCATTGGCCAGCGTATGTCTGTTTATCACTAACTGCGTTTTTGCTTTGTTTAACAAGAACCCTGAGTAAGTTCCGACCTCTGTTATCCTTTCTTTGGAACGGACAGCCCTATCTGGATCACTGGTAACTATTGCCACACTATCTGCATAGGCCAGTATTTTCGTATCCCAGCCCTGCAGGCTGATGGGCAGGATATCAAGAGAGATTTCCAACCTATTAAGGAGGGGATCAATGTATAAAGCAAATAACAGAGGGGAGGCCGGGCAGACCTGCCTCGTTCCCCTTTAAATCGGAAAGGGATCCTACTCCCCTCCTATTATCTGTAATCGGGCTACGGGGCTAAAGTACATCACCCGGATTGCTTGGATGAAAGACCCACCCAAGCCACTGGCCTCCATAACCTTCCAGAGGTACTCCCACAACACCTTGTCGAAAGCCTTCTCACCATCCAACAGGGTGACCCCCATAGGTTCCTCTAGGACCTCGGTGGCACCGAACAATGATATTACTCACCGGACATGATCTAAGGTCCCTCTCCCTGGAATAAACCGATGCTGCTTAACCAAGACTAGTCTGTGTATCACATCGCCCAGCCTGCTGGCAAAGATTTTTTCATAGAGTTTAACATCACTGTTTAACAATGTGATTGGTGTATAAGAGCCCTAAGCCACAGGTTCCTTACCTTTTTTTAAAGATTATTACATTTGCGGTACCCCAGAACCCTGGGGGGTGTGCCCCATTTCTAACTTGCCTAAAAAGTTCCAGCAGTTCTTGGAGGAGTACTACGGAAAAAACCTAATAGAATATCAGTGGTATGGAATCCGTTTCCACCGCTTTCTTGTATGGGAGAGCCTCGAGTGCTGTCTGGAATTCTTCTGGTGAAATATCTGGCCCTAAAACTGACCTCTCCCCCTGGGTTGCTTTGGCAAATGTCACTGGGTCTAAATATACCTCCAAATCCTCAGGGCGTCCTATGGAAGAGGCTTTATAAAGGTCAGTGTAAAATTCCCAGAATGCTTCTCTAACTTCAGCGGGATCAGTTTCCACGCTGCCTTAGATATTCCTGACCTGACTAATGTGCTCAGCAGCCTACTTTTGCCTTGACCTGACTGCTAAAAATCGACCCACCCTTTCATTATATTCATAGCACTCCTAGTCTCTAGGCACAAATTTACTGCCGATCTTCTCAGCTGTAAATTTGTTCAGAGGTGCCTTAGTTATAGATATCAGGTTCAGCACTGGGGTAAGATCTCTCCTGGAGGCCACAGGTACAACCAATTCTTCCTCCAAGACACTGGGCTTTTGATAAAGTTCTTTGCTCTGTCCCAGACCCAGCCTCTGTTTGGCAATACTAAACCTAAGGTTTTTCCTTCTTCTACCAGCATTGAAAGCGTCCCAAACCTGGGAGAGGAGCTACCTTTGTTTAGTTTAAAAAACTCCAGAATCCAGCCCTTTATATGACTTGTGTACTCTGGTTCCGATAAAAGAGCCCTCTCGAAGGTCCATCTCCTAATCACACTCCTCAGTCATTCATGTGGGATTTCCAAGACAATAGGGTTATGGTCCGAGATAAATTTTGGAAAAAGTTATACCTGAGCACCCTAACAAATAATTGCGAGACCAAGAAATAATCCAGCCTAGCAAATTTAACATGGGGGGCTGAATAGTAGATGTACCCAGCATCAGATGCTTTCAGGCTAGGTGAGACATCAATTAGCCTGATGTCCTCCACTAGATTCCTGAATGATCTAAATGATTGAGGTTTGCTCCCAGCATGACAAGCTTCATTGCCCCCAGCCTTGCTCTTGAGCCATTTAAATTAAAGTCCCCACAGACGGGGTAGACCAAGATGGTAATTTTGTTGCTAAAAGGTTAAGCAGTCCAGGGTCTTATACGACTTGGGCATATATCGAGCACAGCGAAGAGGACCAACTGCCAACTTTACACTCAATTATTGCCCATCTCCCATACCTATCTGCGGCCTTCGACCAGGGACAACAGTATTTCCTTTAACTCAAATGGCAACCTCCTTAGTCCTGGTATCCTGAGTTGTGTGAAACTACATTCAACCCTAAGGAATTCAACAACGCACTATCACAGTGGACGATATGGGTCTCTTGCAAGCAGTAAATATCCGCTCTTAAAAATGTAAGGTCTTCTTGTACCCTTCTCCTTTTAAACTAATTGTTCAACCCATAAATATTGATAGTAGCAATGCCGAGCTAGCCATCCCCCACAAATGCTGTCCAATCCACATGCACTACCCCCCAAAATTTAACGGGGCCCGAACAGCGACACCTGCCCACAAATTCAACTTGAACAGATCTCAAAAAGTAATGCCCCTCAATAACAGATGTAACAATTATCCAACCAATTTTGCGATCGCGCCCCCAACTTTTCCTCCATGCCACAAGATAAACAGCTTTACTAAAACATACTTGTTGCTTTTCCCCTACAGTGTCAACCTAAATAATTTCCCCCACCCTGTCCCTGCCCCAATCATCCCAGAAAAACCTCCACCCAACCTGCCCCCCCCCACCACTGGAGACAACCTGTGTGATGGAGACTGGTAATGCACACCGCCAGCCCCCCCAGACTCATCCTCCGCCCCCCACACCAAAAGGAAAAAAGTGAAAGAAGAAAAAAAAATATGTTTTGCTCATCCACTAGGCGATAATTTAAATTTCCTGGGGCCCATTTATCACCAACTAGCTGGTTAATCCAGTGAGGACTCAGCCAAAACTGATTTAGAAAATGTACAGTTTTTGCAAGGAAACCCCCCAAGAGCTAAACATTATGTTTATCTGCCGACTAGCCACACAGGTACTCCCTAGCTTGAATCTCAAAGGTAAAAAACTTAATAGACCCTCTGACTTTGGATTTTAATCTAGGTGGTGCCAACAAATAGGCTTCAAAACCAGCTTCCTGAAAAGGATTCATTAATTGCAGAAAGCGCTATCGGCGCTCTGCCGCTGTATGGCAAAAATCTGGGTGGACATTAAAAGAGGATTCCTGATATCTCCGTCTCGCCTCAGGGCGGGCTTTCTAAAAAATGGCTTGAAGAAGCAAAAAAATTTAAAACCAGTATAGCCCTTGGCTGCTCTTAATCTCTATTAACCTGGATAGGCTTTTGCCAGACTAGCGGGAAACGGTGAACCAACTGAATTTCTGACTCCCAGTTCCACCCTGCCAGTTAGGGGGAAGCGCTCCTATGGAGGTCCAGCATAATCGAATATCATCCCCTTCCAGTCCTTCCTCAATCCCAAGAAAGCAGAGATTGTTCGATCTCTGATGGTTTTCCAAGTCCTCTATCTTCCACAGCACATCGGTCAATTGAGCGTCATGTGACTTAACTTGCTCCTTCACAGTTAACATATTAGTTTCCACAGCTGAAGTCCTTTCCTCAATACAGCTGAGCTTCTCCCCAATCTTGAAGCAGGCCTTACCGATCTACCTTATAACGCCTTCCAGCTTCTTTGTTGCCTGCCTAGCCTTTTTACCACCTGCCCAGGTCTCAGCCCGATGCTCTTTAATTGACTCCAAGATCAGACCAAGAGAAGGGTTTAAGGCCACGTCCTCCACAGCCTGCAGCACTGGGAATTCCGACTTTGCTGAGGCTGCAGGTACTTCTGGTGCCCCCAATATCCTGCTGTGAGAATAATCCCAGTGTAAGCCAACTCCAGCTGAAGATTTATCTCAGTTTTTTCGAGAATCGGTATTACCTTTAGAAGTCTTCCGGTACTTTTGACGCTTAAGAGCTGTTTCTGGTGCCTCTGTTGTACTAGAACCTGAATAAGAGGAGCTGCGCCCAGCCTAGCTCAAACGGTGGTTAGAGTTCACTGAGCCCGAGCCGTCCGTAAAGGAAAATAATTTGTCTCTTCCATTGTAGCATTAGCTGCGTCCCGGCCCATTTGCTCTATGTTATGCTCTGGTCCGCCCATGGCTCTTCCTAGGGTACCAGACTGAGGTAAACATATGGAGTCATTTCTAGGGGCTTCCTGTAGACTTTCAGTAGTATTACTAGCCGCCTCTCCTGGCCCGCCTAACACAGTTTGCATGGGCTGCCCCAGAGCACCTGGTGTTACCACTTTCTCCACCACCTCAGTCTCCTCTTGCAGCTCCAGGGAGCCCCCGCACAGATCAGCTGACCTGGGCAAAGATCAGCTTCTCCATTATCAAGCATCTTAGAAGTTTCCTGGGGGGCTAGATCCATCGCTAGATTTTTAACTGTGAACAACTCTGTGATTGCTGGCTGTGGGGTTTGTACAATCTGGCAAGTTCCTCCCTGCATGCAAAGTTTCAAGCCGATTTTTAGTAGATTGAGAGTCGATCGGCTTACCTGTACCATTACCTGATTGATCCTGAGGAGGCTCCTGTCTTGCCCCCCAGTACTTGTGCAGCAGCCCGTGGTGTGGTAGGCAGCGCATCTCCCTTCTCCCTCTATGTTTTTGCAGCTTTAGGGGCCATAAGGTAAGCTATGCACAACCAGGCAGTGTCTGCTCTGCGGTTAGAGACCGCACCGTAGATCCTTTTAGCAAGGTCTGCCCACCTGCTGAGTGCAATGTTGCACATCCGGGTCAGCCGAGACAGAAACCAGTCCGATGCACCGGCAAAACCCTTTGTGGCTTCCTCGAGGCGAGCAGACCTCCGCTCTGTAATCATACCGCACCGGCAACTGACCAATCTGTGCAGCAGCGATGGGAGACGAGCCCGAGTTCCAGCAAAAAATAAGGTGAGGTGAGCCGGAGTGGGAGCTCGGCAACAGCACTCCTACACAGTCACCATCTTGGCTCCTCCCATTTTAACTTTCATTGGATTCTTTGCTCCTCAATACAGAAAAAAACTTCTGAATGGAAATACACTAACCCGCCATGTACTTAGAACTTTATTCAAGGAAGGCCTTTACTTAGTTTGGTGTAAAACCATTCATTAATATTTGAGAAATTAGTGTTTAACAAGTTGTTGAGTTGAATAATAAGGAATGCTAAACAATCCAGATGAAGTTATAAAGTGAAGTTTATTCCATGAATAAGAAGTCCACATAGGGGTCCCTTCAGCAGCATCCAAGATCATCAGGAGCCAACTGGCAAGCCTGGACCTTCCCTGAACAATAACATTCTAATCTCCTAGACAACCATAGACTACTCACTAAGGGGCTCGTTACGATGGTGGGCGGACCGTAGGGGTGATTGGGTCCGACCGCCATGCGTGCGGAGGTCCTGCCTATTCAATTATGATGGGACCGCCAAAGCTGCAGTCGGATTCCGCACCTTTAACATTGCGGCGGTGGCTGCTGACAGCAGCACCGCCGCAAAGTTGAAAGGAGCATGTTGTGCATTATGTGGCAGGCACTACACTGGGCCTACCACTTGGTGCAGTGAAATGAAGGGCGGTACCATGGGCACCCCCGTGCACCCACACCTCCCCCCAATACAAGGGGGGCCCACAACGGGCCCCGGAAGACATTCTCCGCCAACCATTCAATGGCGGTTCAACCGCCAAGGTAAAGCTGGCTACCGCCGTCATCATAATTGTGGTCCAGAGCCTCCTAGGCTCTGTCGCCATTGTGAGCATAATGACCGCTCCGCCGGGCAATCGTGACAAATGCTACCGGCGGAATAGCAGCGGGCGGACTTTCTCTCTGCCGCGGTACTCACCACCATCATAATGTGGTGGGGGGTAAATCTCATGACGATGGCGGAACGATCGCCACCGCCGGCTTGGTGGAGGCTATTTTTCCGCTATCATAATGACCTCCTAAATAGCATGCACCTAAGCATAGTTATAAGTAAACCTAAAAGAAACATGACTTTAAGTATGAACATAACACATCTCCCCCCTTTAAAACAGCCCTTACCAAAGCAGGTAACTGGAAACGAAGATAAAAATCACATCACATAGTCTTCAAGATATTTGGGCTTAGTTCTTAACCTTTCAGGTCTTTGATTAGTCCCACTGGTAGACTGAGAAACAACAGATTTCTCAGACTACACTACGTCCTCATGCAAATCTGAGCATGGTGTGGACCAATTTGAATCTCTTGCCTCGGGGAACACATTCCCACTACATTCAGCATTGGCTGCCTGCACCATTTCCTCCACATCACCACCATCATCAATTAACTACATATTGCTATATTGCTACTGCTAGTACCAGACCCCAAGGTAGGGTCCATGACCTCTAGCAAATCACTCACACAACTGATGGAACTCCTCCCAACCAGAGTATCTTGACTTCTATGCACTATTTCATCCATCAATTTGGTCTCCAAACAACTACCTTTTGCCTCCACATTTTCTCCTTTAGCTCTGGCCACTCTCCTTTTACTTCACTATTTACCACCCAGAACTTTTACTGCATGTTGTCAACTTGCACAATTTTTGTTTCTGGATATAATGTTGAACCTGATTTCTTAGATGGTGGTCTGATTCTGACACATTCACCTACCACAAAATCTCTTATCCTTGACCCATTTGAAATGATCATACCTGACCTTGGATTTGACCTGTCTTTTCTCTACACAATGTCTCACTTGATCACTCCTTGAGATGGAATCATCAACTCTGAAACCTTTCACCACCCATTCAGGAGACAATTCGTTAAAATAATGTCTCCCCCTCAATAAAGCAAATGGGGTCACCCCTGTGGTGGAATGGGGCGTGCTATAATCCGACCAAACCCTTTTACCCACTGCATCCTGTACATGCAATCCTGAAGAAATGGCTAACTGCACAGCATCTTTCAGCATGTGGTTCGTCATCTCCACCATACTATTTCCCTGGGGACTATAAAGAGCTATGGTAAGATGCCTAATTCCAAAGTTCGCTACGAACACTCTCATATTATCAGATACAAATTTACCTCCGTTATCTGTAAACAAAAATGCTGGAATACCCTCTGACCGAAACAAATCTTTTGGGAAATCAATGACATTAACAGTGTTGAGTTCTGTCATAAATTTAACATAAATCAATTTAGAGTAATAGTCTACCACAACCAGAACGAATCTGTTCCCACCATTCAAACCTCCAATAGACCAAATAATATCCATGCCAAGTTTCTCCCAAGGACGCTCTGGAAAGGTAATTGGACATAAAGGAGTTTGGTAGGTGCAAGGAGACTTCTCTGCTTTAGAACACACTCTACAGTTACCCACCATAGTCTCTTCTGCACTACCCACAGCTGGCCACCAGTAGTACAAGCGCAGCTTCTTCCTTGTACCAGTCACTCCTACATGTCCCTTGTGCGCTAAAACAATCAACTTGTTCCTTAAGTTTACTGGAGGAATCAACATGGAACCTCTGATAAGAAAAATACCTTCCACATTCATCTCCATTTTCACCTTCAAATAGGATTTAACATCCTCACCAACTTGACCTTCTCTAGGCCAGCCACGAGTAATATTCCTCTTAAGAACTTCCTGACAATGATCATTAACAGACATTTGTTCCCAATCATCTCGTGAAATGACATCTTTAGCCACGTGAAACCATCCACCAATCCAGTGACAATTTCCTTACCCTCCTCATGTATTTCATCGGCCACATGATTAATCGGACATCTGGACAAGAAGTCAGCCCTGTAGTTCTTCCCACCAGGAATATGTTTCACTGGAAAATTAAATTCCAATCAACTTTGAAAGCAGGTAAATAAGCCTAGGACTGGCATTACCTAAACCTTTGTCATTCCACAAAAAAAACAATGGTTTGTGATCAGGGACGAGTACAAATTCTCTCCCTCACAAATATGTAGAGAAATTATGGGCACCCCACATACAAGCTATCGCTTCCATTTCAATGGTATTATAATTCTTCTCGGCTATAGACAATCTCTGAGAAGCAAATGCACAGTATTCTCTGCCCCTTCAACCATTTGACTGAGCACAGCACCAGGACCTAAATTACTGGCATCAATTGTAACAAAAGATGGAGCATCATCCTTGAAAGGCTGTAAAGCGGGCACTTTGATGAGCATAGCCTTCAAATTATTAAATGTTACTATTTGTTCATTTTCCCAAACAAATTTGGCATTGATCGTAATTAGTTTTCTTAATGGTTCACTGCCCAATGCAAAATTGTGTACAAATTGTGAATAATATTCACATAACCCTTGGAAAGATCTCAGTTGGTCATTGTTTGTGGGTTGGGTGCAATCATATATAGCCTTAAAAGATCTTTAGGTTTTATACCCGCGGAGGAAATTAAATGACCTAAATATTCAACCACTTTCATAAGAAATTTGCAATTTTGTTTTTTAACTATTACCACATGGTCTTCCAGAATGCCTAATACTCTATCTAATTTAACCAAATATGACAGAACAGAATCAGAACAAATTAATATATCATCTTGATAGGTCAAAACATTCTTCTCTTCCCCTAATAATTGAAACATCAGCTTTTGAAAAAACTGAAGCTGCTGAAGCAAGTCCAAATGGGCCAACACATCCCGGATTCTTGGCAGAGGGAAACAATTAATTTGTATGTTCTTATTCATTGATCTCAAATAAATGCAGAGCCTAAGTTCATCTGATTTCTTTTTTAATGCTTGAACTATGGGAGAAACCCACAAAGAGGAGTCTATTGGCTCTATAACACCGTCCACACAGTTTATGAAGGTGTTCTTTCAACCTGCTTCTGATACTCAATGGAACATGCCTGACTTGATGGACAACCGGAATAGCATTAGGCTCCAGAATGATTTTATGCGCGTACCATTTAACCATGCCTAATCTGTCCTTAAAAATAGACTTGTGTTTCTTTAGCACATTCTCTAACTAACTCACTTTTTTTTTTTTGAAAACCTTTATTTCGAAATTCAGGACACAGCTATTCAGCCGACAGCCCGAAGGTTCGGCAGCATTGCAAGTTAGATACAGTAATGCGTCCCGGATACAGTACGAAGAGTAATGCAAAGGTCCAATTTTAAATAAACACAGAAAAAACACACAACAAACCCCAGCAAGGCAGAACATTGAAATCCCATGGCGAAAGCCCCCAGGGGAGGCAGGACCCCACTCATCTACTAAGTATAAGACTGTGTGCGGAGGAAGAAGGGGAACAGCAGAGGCCCAGAACAGGTACCAAAACCAAACTGTGCTGGAAGGTAGGTCAGGGGGAAAGCTGTTCCTCGGGAGGTTCCAGATCCGGGGCAAGACATATTCCCCCCCTGTATTGGTTCCACCGCCCCCAGATGGCATGCCACTACCGGGGGCGACCTCTAGAGCAGTAGACCGTCTTCTCCCTAAACATGCTCCAATCCATGTTCTCCTTCCACGCGGTCAGTGTAGGGGGACCCGAGGAGCCCCATAATCGCGCGATATCCCTCTTAGCCACCATGTTACCCAGAGTCACCCATTGGGTCTGTGCCTCATCGAGATCAGTGGGCCCCCAAATGTTCAGGAGGCAACACCGCGCCTCCGGCTGTACCACAATGCCCGTCACCTCCCCCATAACTGCATGGACTCTCCTCCAGAACTCCACAATGACCCCACATTCCCAAATGATGTGCAGGAAAGTACCCACCATACCACATCCCCTTCTGCACAGGCCTTCCTCCGAGAATCCCATGTGGACCAGCCTTGGCCCCGTAACATACACCCGGTGCAGTATTTTAAGCTGCACCAGCCTCAGACGCGACGGGATCGCAACCTCCTTAGGCGAAGAAACCGCTGACTGCCAGTCCTCAGTATCCAACTCGATGCCATCCCTGGTCCACTGTTCTCTCAGCCCCAATAGCAAGTCTGCCCGGACGTTTATCAACTTCTTATATATGAGCGAAATCGTGCTCTCGGGCATATGACCATCAAGGACTCGGTCCTCAAGGGGAGAGGACTCCGGAACCTTCTCACCCTCCACTAGGACTGATCGAAGGGCGTGACACAGCTGGATATACCTAAAATACTCTGAAGGCCCTAGCTCAAACTCAGTCTGCAACTCCTCGAAAGACTTCACCCTCCCCTTATGCAGCACATCCCCCACCTTGGATATCCCTATCAGATCCCACTTATCAAAGCCCTTCGTATGCCAGAGTCTTCCCAACCTTTCCGATTCAAACAATGGGGTAGCGAGGGTTAGCCTGTCCTTCCAGCCCAGCGAGTCGGTCGCCATCTTCCATACGCGCACCGCCACACCTGTGGGCCCCGTGAGGGACGAGTCTAGGGACCGCGAATACAACGCCTTGTAGTAGTTGCCGCCGCGCAGCAGCCACCAATCCATGGCATACCCAGGGCTGAGGGCAGGGCCGTAAAACCCATGGTTGATCGCGCTCAACTGCGTGGCCCAGTAGTACCGTCGGATGTCTGGGAGCGCAATGCCCCCATCGTGCCATGGGAGCGTCAACTTTGAAATAGCTATTCGCGGCCGCCCATCCCACAGCAACGTCCTTTGGAGGCCTTCGACCTCCCGAAAGTATTTAGCCGGTACCCAGTCCAAGGTGTTCTGGAGGGCGTAGAGGAAGCGGGGAAGAGACATCATTTTGAACAGGGCCGCACGCCCAACAAGGGAGAGCGGCAGCCTCCGCCAACCTTCAACATCTCGCCTCAAGCGTGCCAAGGGGGGGAGCAGGTTCCTCTCATAGCGTACAACAGGATCCATGGATATAAAAATCCCCAAATACACAAAACCTTGCTGGGCAACCTGTATCGAACATGTTCTAGGGATCGGTGGGACCTCGCCACTAAGAACGTACAAGTACGATTTGCCCCAATTAATCACAAGCCCCGAGTTCCTACCGAACGATGCGAGTACGTCACAGACCACTATAAGTGACTTCTTTGGTGAGGCAAGATACAGCAGGATATCGTCGGCATAAAGCGAAATACGGTCCTCGTGATCAGGCGACCACCGAAGGCCCCGTATATCCGGGTGCCAACGTATCCACGCAGCCAACGGTTCAAGGGCGAGGGCGAACAACAGAGGCGACAGGGGGCAGCCCTGCCGAGTACCCCTTCCAAGCTGAAACGGAGCAGATGCCCGACCATTCACCACAACATTCGCTAGTGGCCCCTCGTACAGCAACCGGACCCAACTCGCAAACCCGCGACCGAAACCAAACTTGGCCAGCACGGCCCATAAATATGCCCACTCCACCGTGTCAAAGGCCATCGTGGCATCGAGAGATGCCACAACAGCCGGTTCACGCAGCGTGCCCGCCCTGGCGATGACGCCATGAAGACGCCGAAGGTTCAATGCTGTGTTTCGGTGCGGGATAAAGCCAGATTGATCCGGGTGGACCAGATCGCCAAGTACCCTAATCAGACGGGTAGCCAGGAGTTTGGCCAGAATTTTCGGCTCAGCGTTGAGGAGTGAAATGGGCCGATAGGAGGCGCATCTATCTCGGGGTTTACCCTCTTTGTGTATGACCACGATCGACGCCAGCCGCTGATCCAACGGAAGGATCCCATCTCCCCGCGCCTCCAAAAACATGGCGCGCAGGTGAGGGGCGACCCTATCCGGGAACAGTTTGTACAGATCGATCGGCAGTCCGTTCGGTCCAGAGGCCTTACCCGAATTCAACGCGCGAATCGCCCCCGCCACCTCGTCAACCGTGATGTCGCCATCCAAATCGTCCCTATCTATGTCCGAGAGGCAGGGCAACTCGATATCACGGAGGAGATCAGACGAGTCTTCGGGCGGCCTGTCCGACACAGAGGAATAAACCCTATGAAAATACTCCGCGAAACACTCCACAATCCCTTCAGGTTCCACAATCGCCTCTCCTCCCTCTCCAATCAACTCTGGCACCACTCTATTGACCCGTTCCTTCCTGTCCAGCCACGCCAGGAGTTTCCCTGCCTTATCTCCAACATCATACAGACGGCCCTGTTGTTCCCTGCTGAGGGTCTTGGCGGCGTCCGTCACCAGGTCCCTATACTCCGCCTGCTTCAAGCAAAGCTCATGCAATGAGGACTCTGTGACCTCCTCCTCCATATCCCCTTCAAGGGCCGCAATCTCCTCCTCTACTTGCCGCACTTCGCAATCCCTCCGATTCTTGGCGGTCACCACCAGGGAGAGGGCCTCCCCCCGAAGCACGGTCTTAAAAGCTTCCCACAGCGAGATCGCCGAGTCCACGGATCCCAGATTGTCCTTAAAGTAATTATCTACCTTCTTTACCAGGGCGCTGCGCATCTTGGGGTCTCGGAAATACCAAGGGTTAATGGGGGCCACCCTCCCTCCTCCCTCCCGACCTAGATCCAGCCGGATCCACACTGGCGAGTGATCAGAGATACCACGTGCCATGTGCCTCGCCTCGGATATCAACGAGGCATGTGCGGCCAGAGTGAGCAGGTAGTCAATCCTGGAGAGGCTACCATGCGCCCCGGAGTGAAACGTGTATTGACTCTGTGTGGGGTGCCGGAGCCTCCAGCAGTCTATCAGGCCAAACGTGTCTAGGAGGTCTGGAAGCCATTTCTGAGCCCCCCCTGTGTCCCTGGGCGGGTATCTATCCAGCAGTCCGGAACCCACAGCGTTGAAATCCCCTCCCACTACCAGCATGCCCCCCGGGAGAGTCAGCAAAGCCCTGCCCAATTCAGCAAATGTGGAGGCCTGCAGGGCCGGCGGGACATAAACCGAAACCAAAACCAAAGTCCTTCCTTCCCACCGCCCCGCCACCGCCACAAACCTCCCCCTATCGTCAACAATGGTGGAGTCCACCTCAAAAGGCAGCGATACTCTAACGAGGATGCCCACCCCCCTGGACCCAGAAGAGAATCCCGAGTGTGCAATGAATTTATACCCCTTCCTATTCAGGGCATAGCACGTATTGCCTATGAGGTGCGTCTCCTGCAGCAGTACAACGTCTGGCATTGAGCGTTTCAGAAATTGCAAAACAATCCCCCTCTTAATGCGATCCCCCAAACCATTAACATTCCAGCTTATAACACTTAGGCCTCTACCCCCCATCCTCAAACGGAAAGAGGCCCACCCCACACCCGAGGCGCCGCCGTGGAATAGCCCTGAGGATAATCATCATGCCTTGCAAAAATAAACCCCCCAACAACAAACTCAAACTCCCCGTAACTCCCCCCACCCTGCACCCCTGCTGCAGCTTAAAAAGCCCCCCCAACTTGCAGTGTGCCTGTCGCCCTACAAAAACAAAAATCTACAAAAAGTACCCCAAGGGAGGAAAAGAGCACCCCTCGTCCTCCCGCAACCCTCCACAGTTACTGCACTCTATTCAAATCTTCAAATATGGTCAAATCAAGTCAGGCCGGCTTTGAGTTATCAGCCCTGTCCATCCCGGCCACTGTCTCCATGCTCAGCTGTGTCGTCCCCGGTCCGGCGCCGGGGCAAAGCGTCCAGCCATTCATCGGCCATAACAGGAGAGTCAAAAAAGAATGTCCAATCTTCATGCACCACCCGTAGTCTGGCGGGAAAAAGCATGGCATACTTTAGGTCCCGCTCCCGAAGCCTTCGCTTCACCCCCAGGAAGCTCTGTCGCTGTCTCTGCACCTGCTGGGTAAAGTCCGGGTAGAAATTCACCGACGCATTCTGGAAGGGGACTGGGCCCGTCACCCTCGAAGCTTGCAGGATAGCGTCCCGATCTCGAAAATGAAAGAGCCGGGCGACAATCGGCCGCGGCGGGGCACCCGCCTTGGGCCGTCCGCCCGGCACCCTATGGGCCCTTTCCACCGCAAAAAACTTCCCAAGGCCCTTAGGCTTCAGATGATTGAGGACCAGATCTTCCACAAGCAGGTCCGCCGAAGCCTCATCCGAGGACTCCGGGACCCCGATGACGCGCACGTTGTTGCGCCTGGACCGGCTCTCGAAGTCCTCCAGCCGGCGGGCGGCGAGGTCACTCTCGGCCCTCAGCTTCCGGACCTCGTTCTGCAGGTCCGCAACCTCATCAGTGAGGCCCGTGGTCTTGTGGTCCAGGTCCTTAACGCGCTCGTTTGTCTTGCCCAGGTCCGAGCGGATCAAGTTGACATCCACCAGGATGGCGTCCACCTTATGCGCCAGGGCCTCGAATTGCCTCCCCATCGAGGTCTGCATCCCATCAAGCGCGCCCATGACATCCTGCAGGGAGAGCTCCGGGGTCCCAGGCGAGTCCTCCTTCTGGGCATCCGGCGCCTGGCTCGATCCACTCGGCGATGTCTTCAGGAGGGCGTAGCGGTCCATACTGTTGACTTGGGAGTACGTTCCCCGCCTGGTGGACTTAGTCTTCAGCCGATCTCCTTCTGCCTTGCCCGACATAATGGACTCCAGGCAGTCCAATGCAGTGAGGACCGTCCCCTCTCAGAGAGAGGTATAAAGAGTGAGCAGGTCCGCCTTGTTCTGCCAAAGTAGCCCACCGAGCGTCCCTGGGGTTTTAGAGCCACCCAGAGCACTACAGTGTCCGGGCAGACAAAGGGAACGAAACCGAAAGTGAAAGAGCGAGGGCCTCCGTCCGGTAGTTCACACCTCACCAGGCCGTTGTTGATCAACTAGGAGTCGGGCATCCTGCCAACTCTAGCCCCTGGCATCTCCGGGAGTTAGGCCGCAATCTTTCGCCAGTCATAAGTCCGGTTCCCGATGGGCGATCCGACCGCGAGTAGCATCAATCGCCTCCCTGACAACTCAGCAACACGGTGCTATGCATACCATCAGGATTAGAGTCAGGATAGTCGACGGAGGGCGCGAGGGTCTCGGGAGCTCTAAGCTCACGCGGCCATCTTGGTCCAGCGCTAGGCTCCTCAACTCACTTTTTCTTGAACAGTCTCCACTAAAGAACTGGAATATTCCATCCCAAGTCTGAGAATCATCCCAAACTTGCCTTGATCCCTCCACTCTAGAATATTATATTCTTTCTTAGCCACATACACTTTTGAGTGAATGACCCTGTCTATGAATCACATATTTTCCCAAAAATAACCAATTGTATTGATCTCTTGACCACCAAACGCCTCCACTGTGCAAATGTCTGGAGGCAAGAGATCGGTTCCCCTCCACTCCTTCAAGAAAAGATTGTCCAAAATGATAGTCATAGGTGAACCAGAATCCACCGTGACCTAGGTATCCACACTTCCAATCTTAATGTCACACACTGGATCCCCATCTTCACCGTCTGATTGCACAGTGGTGTCTATTAAGCCTGGGCAAATCACTACGCTACGCTCGCGTAGTTTGCGAAGTTTGCGCTACTTCGCACTACGCGAATTGCACGTAGCACAGTGCAAACACGCGTAGCGCAGTGGTCATTTTTTGCTTGCTCGCGGTCCTCTACGTCAAGTTGGCGACCGTGAGCAAGCAAAATGACATCCCTGCGAGAAGTTTTCCTCGTTCGCGATCAGCAACATCAAGTTGCCGATCGCGAGCGTGGAAAATAAACCTCCCGGCGAGATTCTCAACGAGGGGAGGTCAGGTTTCTCATTGCGAGTGGTCGCGTATGCTCGTGACCGCTCGTGCTGAGAAACTACTAGTCCGCGTTGAGAAAGCTGCCGCTCGAGTAAAAATCTACTCGAGCGGCAGAAAACTACAGCTTGCACTGTGCAAGATGCAATTTTCAATGATTGCACAGTGCCGGATGCTTGCCCGCACTGTGCAATCATTGAAAACGGCATCTTTCACAGTGCGAACAGGGTACTACGCAGCTCGCGAAGTGCTACGCGTAGCTTGCGTAGTGCACTTTGTGTAGCTACGCGTAGCACTACTTCGCGAACTACGCCCAGGGTTAGTGTCTATCATGTCAACTGATAGCACCACTCTGTTACCAGAATTCACATCATTAAGAGCACCCAATTTAGTTTGTGTTTCTTGAGCATCTACTCCCAAATTCTACAAACTTTCTGCCCACTCTGGCAAAATGCCCCACTTTTTAACACTTTGAACATGTTTTCCCAACCACTGGACAATTGTTAGCACTGGCTACATGAGTTTTTGAGCCACACCTAAAGCACATGAAATTCTTGTCAGATTGTTTTAAATCTGCCTTGTTGCTCTGTATAGATTTGGGTTTCTGCACAATATTATTGCCATCTTCAGTAGACATAGATTTTGTTTTTCCTAATTCTTTAACTGAAGAAACAGAACGTTAAATTCCTCTGGCAATATCTAATGTCTCCACTAGCATGGGGTTCCTACAGCATAAGATCCTCTCTTGAACCCTTGTGTCATAACAATATACTACAATTTGGTCTCTTAAATATTGTTCGATAGGTCCAACAAACTCACACGACGATGCTAAAATTCTTAATTCTGCTAAGAAATTATCAAAAGTTTCCTGTTGTTGCTTAGGTGTGAAAAACCTATGCCTCTCTATAGTCACACTAGATTCAACTTTAAAATACTTTTCTAGCCTTGTTACCGCCTCAGTAAATTCATCCCAATCCTCAGAAGAAAAAGAAGGGGTTATTGGAGGTTGATGATCAAATATTCTTTGCCTTTCCGACCCTAGTCAATTATATCAAATTGCATTTTTCCTAACAGGTGAGAACTCTTCTCCATCAATAGCTATTAAATAACTTAAATGACCTGCACCATTGGCTATATTTAATTCTAGGTGTTCCTGGTTCTGACAGAAATGAAGCTGGTAAGTTAACGGTTTGCATGGCCATACTCTGTGTCAAAGCAAATATACACACGCAAATACCTCACAAGATAAAACATTTTTACACATCAAAATAAAATTACCCCAAAACATTGTGTTTGTCCAAAACATCCCAGCCGTAGAGCACTTAAGTGATTATCCTGATAGGTGTGCGCGTCACCGTGCTACTCAAACAAATTGCTCCTTCCGCCGAGAAATCATTGGAGTTAACCGAATGAGGTAGGCGAGTCTTTAATAAAAAACAAAGGCAAACCCTTCAAGGTGAGCGGATCACTGCGCTTGAAACGAAAGGTGTGCGTGTCACCAGGCCCTTAATAAATAAATTGTGAAAATCCCTTCAAGGTGACCGTATCAGTGCTGTATGGGGCTCGTATGCAGACAACACTAAGCTGGTGATAGATGTGGCGTATTGCACAGGTTAGTCAAACGTCTCAAAAGTAACAAACCCAAAGAAATATGTAGCATTGCTCAAATGGGGACAACGTACATTGTAACTAGAAACGGAGGTACACCAAGTTGCGATCATTAATGGCAATATCAAAGGAGGGCGCCAAACATTAAGACAGGAGAACAGTGTACTGTAAAAATCCAATAAACTAAACTAACAATGTGAAGGATTAATAGTAAAGTAACGTAAGAGCTGCGTAAATACTCTGTAATATCATGGAAGCTAAGACAAAAAAACACGTGAATCTATCTCTTTCGAGTGTCCAAATCTAAGACCTCATTGTCAAATAGTCACCATTAGCATATCAAGACAGGGTGCTAAAATGATCTACTACCCAGGACGTCTGCCTTACCTTAAGCACGAGAAACCCGAGTAAACGATCCCCGGCGATATCCAAGAGCATACACTGAGATGTCTTGATCGACGCCCAATGTATAAAGGCCTGCCCTTACATGCACATCATACTAAACGCGACCGATCATTTGGGTAGAAAAAGGACTATCTAATGGAATGAAAACGTGGCGGCCATCTTGTGTGTAATTACGAAAGACACAGGGCAAATTGATGTCTATAGGGATAAAAGTGTTGTGAAAATATGGGTACAGCTCCCTGGCGTATACTGGAGGTACCTGGTGGGCTAGTTGGCCCCCAGGGTACCTCTGGATTGAAGAGGAATTAATTCCCCAACTTAAAACGTGCCACAGGGCGTGTTTGCACACGTCACCTCAGGCCCCACCCCCTTTCTTCACCATTGTACAAATATTCCTCTAAAATCAGCCGAACTACGAATTCCAATTTACTCACCTGTTATCAGGAGAGAACCCAGGGCTGCATCTTTTAGCCGAGCACTGACCCTGAAAAGTAATTCTAAGCGTACTTACCAGTAACGTGTATTTTCTTCCATAGGATTCCATTGTGTGGTTTTCACCAGAAGAGTTTCTAAGTGTCCAATTTTGAACATACAAATATTCCTCTAAAATCAGCTGAACTACAAATTCTGATTTACTCACCTGTTATCAGGAGAGAACCCAGGGCTGCATCTTTTAGCCCAGCACTGACCCTGAAAAGTAATTCTAAGCGTACTTACCAGTAACTTGTATTTTCTTCCATAGGATTCCATTGTGTGGTTTTCACCAGAAAAGTTTCTAAGTGTCCAATTTTGAAA
Source organism: Triturus cristatus (assembly GCF_964204655.1). NCBI lineage: Eukaryota > Metazoa > Chordata > Amphibia > Caudata > Salamandridae > Triturus > Triturus cristatus. The sequence continues at coordinate 1,473,018,883 of NC_140590.1, forward strand.
CGTACAAATATTCCTCTAAAATCAGCCGAACTACGAATTCCGATTTACTCACCTGTTATCAAGAGAGAACCCAGTGCTGCATCTTTTAGCCCAGCACTGACCCTGAAAAGTAATTCTAAGCATACTTACCAGTAACTTGTCTTTTCTCCCATAGGAATCCATTGTGTGGTTTTCACCAGAAATGTTTCTACGTGTCCAATTTTGAAACGTACAAATATTCCTCTAAAATCAGCCGAACTACAAATTCCTATTTACTCACCTGTTATAAGGAGAGAACCCAGGGCTGCTTCTTTCAGCCCAGCACTGACCCTGAAAAGTAATTCTTAGTGTACTTACCAGTAACTTGTATTTTCTTCCATAGGAATCCATTGTGTGGTTTTCACCAGAAAAGTTTCTAAGTGTCCAATATTGAAACGTACAAATATTCCTCTAAAATCAGCCGAACTACAAATTCCGATTTACTCACCTGTTATCAGGAGAGAACCCAGGACTTCATCTTTTAGCCCAGCACTGACCCTGAAAAGTAATTTTAAGCATACTTATCAGTAACTTGTATTTTCTTCCATAGGAATCCATTGTGTGGTTTTCACCAGAAAAGTTTCTACGTGTCCAATTTTGAAACGTACAAATATTCCTCTATAATCAGCTGAACTACAAATTCCGATTTACTCACCTGTTATCAGGAGAGAACCCAGGACTTCATCTTTTAGCCCAGCACAGACCCTGAAAAGTAATTCTAAGCATACTTATCAGTAACTTGTATTTTCTTCCATAGGAATCCATTGTGTGGTTTTCACCAGAAAAGTTTCTACGTGTCCAATTTTGACACGTACAAATATTCCTCTAAAATCAGCTGAACTACGAATTCCGATTTACTCACCTGTTAACAGGAGAGAACCCAGGGCTGCATGTTTTAGCCCAGCACTGACCCTGAAAAGTAATTCTAAGCATAATTACCAGTAATTTGTATTTCCTTCCATAGGAATCCATTGTGTGGTTTTCACCAGAAAAGTTTCGAAGTGTCTATTTTCACAAACTAAAAATATTCCTAAAAAATCGTCTGTATGACTTAAACACATTCTTTCAACTGTTTACAGGAGATTGACCAGTGCTGGATCCAGGACCCACCACTGAGTAAGAAAAAGTAACAATAACACTACTTACCAGCTAAATGAATTTTCTGCCGTAGGATAGCATTGGTGATTCTATGTGAAACATTTTCTAAGTGTCAACTTTTAAAATACAATATTATTCCTTAAAAATCACTACTGTAACCAAAAGGCTTTTACTCAACTGTTTACAGGAGATGTCCAAGGACTGAATCTAGGATCCAGTCCTGTGGTAACAAAAGTAATCCATAAAGTAACTAATTGCATTTGACTAGAAATTCACATTGAGCTCAATGTTGCATTGTGTTTGAAATTGTGTTGCCCATTGCAACAACTGTAACTAGTGTACTTAAAAGTCTATTGCCTATTTGCAAAGTATTTAAACCAAAGCAATTCATTCTGAGAAAGTGTATTTTGTATTGTAATGTATAATGTCATTAAAAAAAGAAAATATCTAAAAATAAACAGTTTACAAAATGTAGTAAATCAGTTTCAAAATATTCAGTATAACAATTACCCATTTATAAACTTTATTTCGTCCGCAAAGGCCATAAAAGTACACATAAAATATAGCAACATACAATTCATCATTACACAATAAAAAAGAAGAGATGAAGAGCGATAAAATCGGAATTGTACTTCGGATACCATAAAAGTACATGGAATTAATTAATGCCGGTACTCAGTTACAATAATTTCTGCGTTTAATCCACATGGCATTTAAAAAACAGGAGACTGCAAAGACAATCGGAGGATGGGTGTCATATTTCAAAACTCTTAAGGCATTTCCACACTTTCTAAATCCCATATTCCTACAAACGGGTTTTACCCATCTATTTCGTAGCTGGTGGTACACTGGGCAAAAAAAGAAATCATGTCTATCATCTTCCATTTGAAAACCACAGGCAGGGCAATCAGTGTTTTTGTTTAGTTCCCACTTAGAAGTAAAAGACCTGAGCGGTAAACGGCCTATCCTCAGCTGGAAGTACAACTTCCTAGCAACAGCAGGAAAAATCAGGTCAAGAAATTCCTCCCTCCTATAGTCAACTTTAATTTCGAGAAACTGTGCAGTCAGTCTGCCGACACCAGAATTCATATGGAGGCTCATAATATGATAATGCCTGAACTGATCTACCAGATTTATTCTTGGGATGGCCAAGCATGAAGCCCATAATTCTGGGAGGCCAATCTTATCACAAGTATCCCTAATGTGAGTTAACCAAGGGATTTTCTTGTTATTGATTAGAGGCCAGACCCCCTTGAATTCTTCATGAAAAGAACCCAACTCCGGGGTAGACCAAAGTCTCTTCCAGTATATCACTGGTCGCATCGCCACCTCCTCCTCCACGGGAATCAACCCTAGGTCAAGCCTGATTGGAACCAACGGAGTGCTTGGGGGCAAGCCCAGCAAGTTTCTCATAAAAGAATGTTTAGTCCTAGTTAGGCTAGCAGACTTGCTATGTCCCCAAAGTTCTGCTCCATAAATGGACGCTGCTCTAGCTTGTGTCTTGTAAATTTCTACCGGTGGCGCTACAGGCTTGAAATCTGAACCTCTAAAATTTTTTGATATTCCTCCAGCAATTTGTGTCAGCTTTAATGCTGAATTTGCGACTTGAGCCCCCCACCCAAGGTGTTCTTGAAGAGTAATCCCGAGGTATACAAACGTCTTTACTCGCTCAAGCGGTATACCGTTCATAACTGGATTCGGGCGTGTGCGATTTGGGGGATTGAGGATCATGAACTTGGTCTTTGCTATATTAATCTCCAGACCTCTCTCCCCACAAAAGTCCAGAATACGCTGAATACCTGTAGATGTTCGTGACAGCAACAAAGTGTCGTCAGCGAACATCAAAGCCGGTACTCTGCCCATAGCGAGTCTTGGGGCATCAGTGTCCTTGATACCTTCGAGGTGGTTAATGAGCCCATTGATATACAAACAGAAAAGGGTAGGTGCTAGCACGCACCCTTGGCAAACTACTCTGTTCACTGGGAAACGTGCAGACAACTCTCCATATTTCCCACATCTGACCTGGGCAAAATTTTCAGAGTGGAGTCTTCTCAAGACTTCCAGAAGATATGAAGGGACGTCGAGTTCCTGGAGAACCCTCCACAGCTTTCCTCGAGGCACCAGGTCAAAAGAAGACCTCAGATCAACAAAAATGAGGTAGAGGCTGCCACCTTCCACACTCACGTTTTCCAGTAGATGACCTGGAGTCGAAATAGCTGATCGATAGTTGAGGTACCCTTTCTAAAACCCACCTGCAGGGTGCTCAATATATCGTTGTCTTTTTCCCACGTCTGGATTCTGTCCAGGACTATACGTCCAAACAGCTTTTGGGTAATATCAATCAAGCTTATAGGCCTGTAGTTTGAGGGTTGTAAAGGGCATCCCTTTTTATGAATAGGCACGATCTCTGCACCACGCCAGGTCTCTGGTAGATCTGCACCTATTAGTATAGAATTAAACAAGACACAGAGATAGGGAGCCCAAACTTTGGGTTCTGACCGATAAAGGTCACCTGGGAACTTATCTAATCCTGGCGCTTTGTTGGGTAAGAGTTTGTGAATAGCGGTTTCCACCTCCATAATCGAGATCACCGAAGCGACCTCTGCTCGACACTCCAAAGGGGGATATGAAGCAGTTGAAGCTGATTCATTAGGGTCTATACATGAGTATAGACTCCCAAAGTGGTCTTCCCAAGCTGCTGGGGCTATGTTAGAAAATATTGTAGTGTCAGTTTCTTTTCTTCCATTACTAACAATAGCCCAAAAAGATTTAAAATCCTTATGCTGCAGGGCTAATCTTAATTCCTCCCACTTATCATCCTCCCAAGTCTTTCTTGCACTTTCGATCTTCTTTCTATACTGTGCTCGGAGTATTTTGATCCTTTCTTTATCCTTAGCCATAATTGCTTGGATCAAGTCACTTTTCAACTTCCGGCACTCAGCATTGTACCAGGGGTTGGTTTTAACCAGTTTATCCTTGAGGCTCCTGACTGGAAAGAACACCTCCGACAGTTTAGAGGCCAGCTGACTATGAATTTCGGCCGGCCTAGTACCCCACCCAGTGGTAGAACAATTCAACCCTTCACTGGCCATTTCACTTAGGTGGGGCAGGACCAGTCTATATATTTCTGCCGTCTTGTTCGAGCTAGCAAGTATATGTGGCCATTTTACTCTCCGTCTGTTATTATGCAGAATGAGAGGTTGAAGTACCACATTGTGTTCAATTTCGTAGCTGGACAGACCCCAACTTCCTGGTTTTAGGGACATGACCAGGGCATTGTGATCGCTGTCGTCTCGGTCGACAATCCTGAAGTCAGAAACCTTGTCCCAGGATCTTGTTTCTATCAGAATGTAATCTATAATGGAGGTTTGCCCCACTCTATTAAAAGTGGTAGTATAACAATTAATACATTAAAAAATTGTCATTTACAAAACCTTTGAAATTCACTGAAAAAACCATAGGTTTCAGGCCTGATATAGTTAGAAATTAGCATTTAAAAAACCTTTGAAATTCACTGAAAAAGCCATAGGTTTCAGGCCTGATATAGTTAGGAGTTAGCATTTAAAAAACTTTTGGAATTCACTAAAAAAACCATAGGTTTCAGTCCTGATATAGTTAGGAATTAGCATTTAAAAAACCTTAGAAATTCACTGAAAAAACAATAGGTTTTAGGGGTGTTATATCTAGCTGGACATTTCACTCGAACAAAATCATTGAAATTCCTCCGATATAGTTAGTTGTACTAACTACATCTCGCGCGCCCGGAATCCACTGTTGATGATGTCACATATTACATCATTCATGACATGGTCAATGACATCACTGATGACATCATCCAGTGAATGTGTGTTTTTCTGAAAATTACATATGTTTTATATATGTATATCTCAAGGTCGATGGAAGAACAAATGGGTATATAAGTGTCTAAATGGATGATTTGTTTTTGAAAAATTGATTGTATAACTAACTGATTAAGTGTATCTTAGTGAATACATGGCTTAGTGAGTAATGTTTAAATATATAAATATCTGTATCAGTCTCTCACTTTGTGTATAAATGGCTGCATGGGTTGGTGAGTAGCTACATGAGTGTCTATATAGGTTATTAGTTGGTTTTTTTGAGTATCAGTATGAGTGTCTGCATGGTTCGGTGGGGGGTATTACGTAGTGCATAGGTGCATGAATGAGTGACTCACTGTTTGTATGTATTGAAGACAGCATGTGTGCAGGACTGTATGGGTGGATGAGTGTGTGCATGGGTGTGTTAGTGAGTGAATGACTGTCTCAATAGTGTCTTTATGAGTAACTACATATGTTTTAAACTAGTATATGTGACTATTGGTGTATATAAGTGAGTATGTGTGAGAGTGAGAGATTGAAAGAGTTCCTGTATGAATAAGTATGTGTTTCTATAAGTGATTGTTTAAAAGACTAAGTATGTGTACGTTTCTGTAGAAGTAAGTGTGGTGATGTGTGTATAACTGTATATGCAAGTAAATGGATGTTTGATTCATTATTGGCATGAGTGACTATGTGTGTGAGTAACTCTATGGATGAATGGCGTTGTGTAACAGGATGTATAGGTGTATGAGTACATATGATGAGTGAGTACATGTAAGAGTGACTATATAGGACTGTTGGTGAATGAGTGGATGTGTATGTGGATTTTAGATTTAATGAATAGGTTGTTGTAACTGATATTGGTATGTCCATTGTTTTGAAATTTTTAGTTTCTAATTTTGAATGTGTGTATCAAAGGTTATATTGTGGGAGAGGAGGTCTGCCACTCTATCACAAGGATGATGTCATCAGTGATGTCATTTGAGATGTCATCAGTGATGTCATGAGTGATGTCACTGATCATGTCATGAGTGATGTAATATGTGACGTCATCAGCAGTGCATTGCGGGCGCGCAAGTTATAGTTATCTTAACTAACTAAAACAGGGGAATTTCAATGGTTTTGTACGAGTGAAAAGTCCAGCTAACTATAACGCCCCTGAAACCTATGTTTTTTTCAGTGAATTTCTAAGGTTTTTTAAATGCTAATTTCTAACTATGCCTACAGAGATAGGACATGTGAAAAAAGAAGAAAAAATGCACAGAAAGAAAAAAAGAAATGCAGAAAGAAGCAACAGAAGTCCTCAAAGAAGAAGAAAAGTGCAGGAAGAAGGATAACGTGCAGAAAGAACAAACAGAAGAGCAGAAAGAAGCCTTGTTGCAAAATCATCCTGTACCCTCAACTTTTTCAGACGGATACTGGTGGTAACTGAGTCTGACTAACCAATCCTAGAGCCAGTGCTATGTTAAAAGACACTCAGAATACAGTGAAAACACCTACATACACTAGGGAACACTATGCGTTGGGGTCCCCACTGTGATCAGCATGACCTCCTCTGTAAGCCCCTAGTGTATAATAGGGCAGGGAATCAAAACTACCTCTTAAAACGCGCCACAGGGCGTGTTTGCACACGTCACCTCAGGCCCCGTCCCCTCACTTCCCCACTGTGTAAACATGCCCTGTGGCAGTTTTAAGTTGGGAGATTAAGTCCCCTTGAATCCTGAAGGTCTCTAGGGTCCAACTAGACCACTAGGTACCTCCAGTAAGCGCCACAGAGCTTTGTTGCAGGGAGGTGTAAAAAGTGGCACGGCCTGGACCACCTCTCTGCAACGCAGCTCAGTGGCGCTTATTGGAAGCACCTGGTGGGCTAGTTAGCCCCCAGGGGCCCTTAGGATTGAAGGGAAATTATTTTCCCAACTTAAAACACGCCATAGGGCGTGTTTGCACACGTCACCTCAGGCCCCGTCCCCTCCCATCCCCACTGTGTAAACACGCCCTGTGGCCGTTTTTTAAGTTGGGAGATTAAGTCCCCTTGAATCCTGAGGATCCCTAGGGGCAAAATAGCCCACTAGGTACGTCCAGTAAGCGCCATTGCAGAGAGGTGTAAAAAGGGGCACAGCCTGCACCACCTCTCTGCAACGCAGAGCAGTGGCGCTTACTGGAAGCACCTGGTTGGCTAGTTGGCCCCCAGGGTCCCTCAGGATTGAAAGGGAATTATTTCCCCAACTTAAAAGGCGCCACAGGGCGTGTTTGCACATGTCACCTCAGGCCCCGTCCCCTCCCTTTACCACTGTGTAAAAGCGCCCTGTGACCATTCTAAGTTGAGAGATTAAGTCCCCTTGAATCCTAAGGGTCCCTAGGGTCCAACTAGCCCACTAGGTACCTCCAGTAAGCGCAACAGAGCTGCGTTACATAGAGGTGTAAAAAGGGGCATGGCCTCAGAACACCTGTCTGCAATGCAGCTCCCTGGCGCATACTGGAGATACCTGTTGGGCTAGTTGGCCCTCAGGGACCCTCAGTATTGAAGGGGAATTAATTCCCCAACTTACAACTGGCCAGGGGGCGGGTTTGTAGAGTGCTGCAAGGAGGGGGCGTGGCCTCCGGCGCGATGCCTGTCTTTTATTTATTTTATTTTAATTTTATTTTTTTAAGAAGGAGGGCTGTGTGGCACCTCTTGTTTTTCTAATTTACTGGCCCTGTGGACCCCATCCCCTAGGGCCTGCACCCTAATTTTTTTTGTTGAAAAAAATTAATTCGGCCCTCCCAAGGCCTTAATCGGCCCCGGGGACCCCAACCCCCGGGTCATGGGTGTTTGTAAAAAAAAAATCTTTAGAAGGGGGCTGCGTTGCCCCCTCCTCAGGCCACTTTTGGCCCCGGGGCCGGCCTTTGTTTTTTATTATTTAAAAAACTATATATATTTATAGAAAAAGCTAGGACATGCTGGACAAACCGTATGTACCTATCACCATGACGATTTGCGTGATATTCATTAAAAGGCTTCTATGCATAGAATGAATCCACATGGAATGTATTTACACCGCTAGTGAAGCTCTGACGTGTCTGACGCCCTACCGTGCCTAATCCGGGCGCCCCCGCCGGTGGGTACTCTCCAAGTAGACACCCTTGTTGTTTATTTATACAAACATGGGTAGCTATTGACGGGCACATTTAATATACACGCACACCAAGCCATTCAAAGGGGATTCGACAAAAATTCTACCAAACTATGCAAGAAACCCCCCTCACGGTTAATAAAACACACATCCACCGCCGGATGTGTAATACTTTTTATTTTACTCTCCGGAAAGGAGACAAACCTCACTTGAGAGTCACAGCGTGCTCCTGGCTGAGCCCAATGCTGTGTTACACCCACCAGTGCCCGCTGAGTGCCTTGTGGTAAATATTTAATTACCTGTACTATTTTTGATGCGGTAAAATCTAGTAAGAATAACTCAGTAAAATAAGAGGCAGAATCCGTGGTATTAGAGGTTCTGAAAGGCTTTATTCCTCTACAAAGGAATTACAGTTCGAACTGTAGGCATCATATTCCATCACCACGAGGGTTCAGGAAGGGAAGGCAAAACATTATTGACAGGTAATCATTTTTATATGAAATGCAATACAGTAGGACAGATGCAGGAGGCGTAACAGCTGATAAAACAGATAAGAATATACATACGTAAGGAAAAAAGGCGTACATAGAGGCGTAACTAGAAACGTCATTATACATGATGTCACAAATGGGTGGATCCATAAGAGAATCCTGCAATGTCAGCAGAAATACTTGGCAGAGATGCGCGCGCAGCCGCATGACGTGTGATTGACGTGCAACTAGAGGGTGAAGGGGACTTGACATTTAGCTCTACATGTGGAGACAGAAGTCTGGGGGGTCAAGTCAACCTAAATCCCAAATCATATCTAATATCTTATGTTTAAAGAAGTGTGTTATCCAAAAGGAAAGGTCTCTCGGACGAAATCTATTCTATACTGACTGTCAGTGCGTGTACAAGCGTCTAAGTGTCTACATGAGATGCGAGGGGGCAGAAATCTTCCATGGTAACAGGGCTATGAATTACTTGCATGAGGACAGAGAAGCCGGGCCCCTTGCTCGGTAGCTGGAAGAATGTTTACCTAAACTACTAGACAGGAATGCATTGGATGAGGAGCGGAGCAGATAATCTTGAAGGTGAAATACAGTTTTTGGCAGGCAAACAGGCCGAGTCAGGCACCGTTAGCCGCGCAGGGAGTAGGACAAAGTTCATGGATACAGATGCGAGCTCAGACTGGAGCTGTCAAAGGTAGAAGGCAGGAAAAGGCTTGATGGCAGAATTCAGGGCCTACTCGCCTGAACTGAAAAATGGAGTAAGTGAACCATATAAAGTCGGTGGCCTTTCATACTTAGGAGCGGAATATCCGACCCATCCATGGCTGATCTGAAAGAGGACATGTTGACGGTGGACGCACATGTGTTTGCGTCTTCATAACTGGAACTGGAGGGAACATACATGTACTTGTAGCATATACATGGAGCCGTTGGGGTCTAAGATAGGGGACATAACTGATCATAAAATTCATATTTCCTCATTCCCTCCTTGTCCCCTACGGACCCTCAGGAGATATCAATCTTCATCAATCCATCGATCTGTTCATATAGCATCATTTGTTCTTCTTTCTTCTTCCGGGATCTTGAGCGAAAACTTGGATGTGGAATACACGATGTGGCACACAGACCACAAATCGCTGGCCCACATTGTAGACATAAGCAGCAACTGAATAGTATGAGAAAGCCAATACCTAGGAAGGATAGGATCCTCCATCCCCAGGCTGACAACACGCTCCAAAACCAACCGGACCAAGTCCAGGTGCCTGGACTCTGGTGTATCTGGCTTACAATCTTATGAAGACGAGTTATGGCTTTATATACGGACGGCGAGTTTTCTGGTATGAAAACACAGCAACTTGATCCGATGACCCTACAAGCTCCGCCCCTATCGGCCAGGATGACGTCAAGGACAAGACGATTTTGAAGAACAACAATCCGCATCGCAGACTGCTCCTCGGTTAAGTTGCCTAAGGCGGAAGTAGTTTCATTTACTACTGCTTCAAGGGTTCTAGTCAATCTACGTATCAGCTTACTATTAGTGACTGTACCTATATAGGGAAAGAAACCTTTATTGAAATCTGTATATTGTTCCCATGCCGTTTCAGTGTAATCGACAATCGGGAGATCTCTCTGTTGTCTATTGTGTACTAAATGGGTATTTCTGTGATAATCAGGAGGGGCTAGGAAAACAGGTGGCAGAAGGAATGCGATGTAACAGGTACCATCCCAATCTAGAGGTAAACGTATATATGCAGTCTGGCCACATACAAAGTATGACGGACGAGAAGCTCTGAATGTAGACTTGCCTTGATCACTGAATTCTATTACAGTGGTACATTTACTATGGCCCATATGTATTGAACCATTCTTTCTTACACATAGTTCACCTTTAACTGGAAATACTGACATAGCGGGCAAGATTGGTGTAGCTTCGGATTCAACATTCAGAATCTTGAGGTTAAGTGTAAAATTACCTAATCCATATACTTCATTTTCTAGATCAGTTCCTGTTCTTTTGGGAAGTCCCTCCTTGTTAGGGTAGCAGACTTTAAGTAAAACTAGGTTCAGGTTTCCCCATACCCAATTGTCTTGATAAACTACTGAATTTGAATCTAGGGAATTAATCAAACTAAACCATGCTCCACAGGAGCCATTGTGTGTGAACGGATATGGAAAGAGAGGCAGAACTCCCTTATAGTTCTGATAGGGAGGGAGTCGGCCACATATCCAACAATTGGTAGCATTGCTGGTCTGATGGGAATGATGTAACATACTAATGAAAGTGTTGTTGCGCAGCGCAAATCTATAAGACAACTCATGCGGGGGTAATTCGCTAAAAGAATGTTCAGCAGTAACATTGTAAGCACGTTTAGAAATAGGGTAATACATATGTAGCAATACACTAGTTATGATGATCAGAAGACTTAGAAAAAACAAAATTAATAATGTTACTGTGCAGTGACTACGAAGTGATTTACAGTACGCATGTTTTTTCAACTGTATCTGTCGATTTCTCTCTCTATTTCGGTCTAGAGGATACATGTCAGAGACAAATTCAACCGATTCACCTTGGAGAGGACTTAAACAATCAAATTGTCTGACTTGCTAGACCTTAGTTTCAGTTTATAGAGTTCGTTTTCCGTTGGTTCAACCAAGGGGAGCTTTGAATCAGTCTGTGAAGGAATGCAAGGCTGAGTGTTCACATCGGACGGTAGTCCATAAAATTTCTTGATATGACTCGAGTGTAACCACCCTTTACGTCCCTCGATCTTCACGGCTGTCCTTGTTGTTAGCAAAACGAGTTTAGGCGACTGCCACCTAGGCTCCAGCTGGGTCTTTCGGTCGAAATTCCTCACAAGAACCAGGTCACCCGGAACCACGTCATGGGGCTTCACCTCAGTGTTATCGGGAAAAGCTGCAGCTACCTGTGAACGACAAGATTGTAGTGCAGACATCAAGGAAGCCAGGTAATCTGTCAGCATATTACAGTCAACATCAGTTATCTTGCGAGGTATAGGCGTCCCCCACATATTTGGTGGTCTACCGAAGATCACCTCATACGGGGATAGCCCTGTTCGAGAATGTGCTACCATTCTCATGTAAAAGAGTGCAACTGGTAAGGCTACTACCCAATCAACACCTTTTTCTCTACATATTTTGGACAATCTAATTTTCAGAGTTTGATTATGGTGTTCCACGAGACCTGCTGCCTCGGGATGTCGGACACAGTGGAATTTCCATTGGTGACCTAATAAAAGTGAAACGTGTTTCATCAGTTCGGATGAGAATGGCTGGCCGTTATCTGAGTATACAACACGTGGTAAACCGTACCGTGGGAAGAATTCTCGAACTAACTGTTTGGCAGTAGTCGGGGCAGTGTAATCTGAAACCGGGTAGGCTTCTGTCCAACGGGAAAGAGCACAGACAACTACGAGAACATATTTGAATCCTCGACATCGTTCCATCTGGATATAATCCATCTGGAGGACTTCAAAAGGGTGATCAGGAGGTTGAAATCCACCCTGTTCTACGGGAATGCTTTTACCTGGGTTAAACTGACAACATATCATACAGGTACGAACTTTTTGTTTAGCTGCTGCTCGTAAATGTTTGTTGAACCAGATGTGTTGAATGCTGTCTAGCATAGCTTTCTCTCCTAGGTGCGCTGGACTATGTATTGTGTTAATGATGACTTGAACCATGGAGTCGGGAAGAAACCATATAGATTTTTCCTTCGTCATCCATCCTTGATCCGTTTGGATCCCTCCTAATTCAGTCAATTTCTTTATTTCTTCTGGTGTAGCATGTGTCTGTATGTCAATTACATCAAGGGCGGGATCCTTAACTGTCATGCAATGTGTCGGTGTCGGAACTATTGTCTTTGTCGTGTCAGTTGTGTGAGTTTGAGCAGTCTGTTTAGCTGTTCTGTCAGCTAGATCATTACCTTGAGAAATGATATCGGTAACTTTTGTATGGGCTTTGCATTTCATAATCGATATTGCAGTGGGTAGATGAATTGCATCTAATAAAGCTTGAATGAGGGGTCCGTGTTGGATGTGGGCACCGTGAGAAGTTAAATAACCTCTCTCTCGCCACAGCACGCCGAAGTCATGGACGACTCCGAATGCATAACGTGAATCTGTGTATATGTTGACTTTCTTATTTGTGGCTTGAATACAGGCTTGTGTCAGAGCGATGAGCTCTGCTGCTTGAGCTGACAAAGTGTTAATACAATTTGTTTCAATGACTTCAGTGTCTGTTGTGACTGCATAAGCGGCCACTAACTCTCCTGTACTTGTTCTCATGCATGAACCATCTACATACAACGTCAGATCTGGATCTGACAATGGGACGTCTGTCAAGTCTTGTCTGGGTTTCGTCGTGATAGTAATGACTTCAATACAATCATGTGCTAATGGGTCTGTTCCGTTTACTGGCAAAAGTGTAGCAGGATTTAATGTATTACAACGTCTGATTTCTATGTGTGGCTGGAACAATGTTAATTCATAACCGGTAAGTATTGCTATAGTCAAGTGTTGTGTTTGCGTTCGGTTCAAGAGAACCTCTACTGCATGTGGTACTTGTACGGTCAATTGATGTCCTAATACTATGGCATCGCTTTGTCTGATTGCTAAAGCTGTTGCTGCGACTGATTTCAGGCACGCAGGAAGAGCCTGAGCTACGGGATCTAATGTACTAGAAAAATAAGCACATGGTTTGTGTGATCCTGCTTGTTCCTGCGTGAGTACTGACAAGGCAGTACCTTCACGTTCTGTAACAAAAAGTGTAAAATGTTTACTGTAACATGGTGTTGCTAAAACAGGTGCTTGACATAAAGCTTTCTTTAAGCTTTCAAAGGCTTGTGTATGTTCTTGAGTCCAAGGGAGGACAGTCGATATGGCTGCCTCCTGTGTTGTCAACTGAATGAGTGGTTTTGCTAGAAATGCATATTGAGGGATCCACTGCCTACAGTATGAAGTGAGGCCTATAAAAGCCCGCACCTCCTTTTGTGTCTTGGGTGGTGACATGTTAGCAATTAACTGGATGCGGTCGGGTGTAAGCTGTCTTCCCTCCTTGGACAGCAAGTGCCCAAGATAAACAACTTGCTGGACACAGAATTGCAGCTTAGAAGGGGACACCTTGTGCCCCTTTTCGGCTAGAAACTGTAAAACCGTCAGTGATGCTTTTTCACATTCAGGTTCGCTTCGAGCGGTGATCAGCAGATCATCGACATATTGAAGCAGGGCAGTGTTAACTGGCATGTGGATACTGTCAAGTTCTCTTTTTAGTGCTTGGCTATAGATGCTGGGGCTTTCTGTGAATCCTTGAGGTGCGCGTGTGAATTTAAAACTTCGTCCATTTAAACTGAATCCGAACAAGTATTGGCTTTCCGGATCGATTGGGACGCTAAAAAAGGCATTCTTGAGGTCAATTACAGTAAAGAACGTTGCTCCTGAATCAATAGCAGTTAGTAATGAAGAGACATCTGGAACCACAGGGTATTGTGGTACAATGCATTTATTTAATTCGCGCAGATCAATAACTAATCGATATACTGGCGGAGCTTTTGGATCCGTTCTTTTAAGAATCGGAATTATCGGGGAATTACATTCATTTGAGTCGGTTTCCACAACCACTCCTTGTGCAATGAGCTCGTCAATGATTTGCAGTAAAGCCACTACAGCATCTGGTGGTAATTTGTATTGTCGCATTCGTGGTAGTACCACTCCTGCTTTTAGTGTGACTCGATATGGTGTAATGTTCATGCAACCAACATCAGTGGGGCCTTGTGCCCATAAATGTGTAGGTAAATTCTGCAGCCGGTGATCCATGTCTCTGGACACGTAGTGACCTTTGAAGTCACGTAAAAATAATCTTACTCCTTCCGGAGAACAACATATTATAGCTCCTAGAGCCTTCAAAGTTTTTATACCTAACAGGTTTTCTGGACATGATTTAGTAAGCAATAAATCTGTAGTTCGTGTCAATGGACCAACCGTGAGTGGAAGCGGTTGCGACACTTCATTAATGATAGGCTTTCCTGAGAATCCAAGGGAAATATTCTGTGAGCCTGAGAGGGGTGCCCCTGGAACTTCACTTCGTCGTATAGTTGTTCTGCTTGCCCCTGTATCAAGTAAAAACTTTCTGTCTTGGCCTAATAGTTCACTATGTACATAAGGTCCCTCTTGATCTACAGGAACCTCGATAAGGGGTAAGCCAACTTCCCTCTCTAGGCTATTTCATGTGTATCGCTGATAATCGGGATAATCTGCTTGTGCATACTGATACATCTGTTGCGTTGTTGCTTGTGTGGCAGCAATAGGCTGCTGCTGTGATGTAACTACGATCTGTTGTGGGGCTGCCTGTTGCGGAGCTGGCCTAGATTGTGCATGCTGAGGGATTTGTTGTTGGTTCTGATCCTGTCTAGGTGGACGTGGTCTTTCCTGTGTTTTACCTGTGGCGATATTATGTTTCAGAACTGCACAATCGTGTATATAATGGCCTGACTGTTTACAATAGTTGCATGTCCCTTTAACAGGACCCGCGGAATCACCTTTTTTATGACCATCAGCTGGAACTGACTGAGCCACAAGCATTTTCATTTTCGTGTCTTTCATACGTCTGTGTTCATGTTCTTGTTCCTCTCTAATTCTATTGTGGTGATATTGTAACATTTGTAACATCTGTGACGGGGTGTTACCTTGCCAGGTACTCTTGAATTTCAGTACTCTATTCTTAACTTGGGGCAGGGAATTTTCAACTAATTTTGTCACAAACAGATGTGGATATGACTCGCTACTTGCTTTTATGCCACTATTGATACCAAAACATTTTTCAAATCGGGAATAGAAATCACTAGTGTCTTCATCTTGCTTTTGTTTACAGGCTGAGATTGCACCCCAGTCTTCCTTTTTCGGACTTAATAAACGTGGCAGTACCTGCACTAGTAATCCTGGTAATGCTGTAGTCTTTTCCCCAAGCCCTGAACCTGCAGCTCGGGCCTTCTCTTCGGTTTCTAATGCTGTCCAATCTATCTTTTGGTCTCCCACCTCCCAATCCTTTTCTTTGAGTTTTTCGTAGACACCAGCAGGCATTAGTACTTTTAATATTTTCATAATGTCAGGGTAGGTATACTCTCCCATGAGTAACATGTCTTTGATCTCACGGTGGAAACCCGCTGGGTCTTTGTCATGGCTAGGTACTACTTTCTTCATTTCTAATAATTCAATTTTAGTTATAGGTGTGTACACAAATACTCGTTGGAAATTATTGTCGTCACCTCTAATTGGGTGCACTTCGCGTAAGGGATTCTGTCTGTCCATGTAATACGTTGTTCTTTCCTTGATGGGAACTGAGACATGTTCTGGGCATACGAAAACAATATACTGGTTTCGGAATTCTAGAATTTCTTTAATTAAATCAGTACCTGAACCTCTCCATCTATTCGTGAGTAATTCTGTCAATATGTCAGGTAGGGGACCAGGATCGGAGTGTTGGCTTTTATATAATATAAGGAGTTGTTGAATCATGTATATACCAGCTAAACGCTGTTCGTCTGGGGTAAGGTTCAAAAACGTGTGTGCTAGTGCATCATCACTGTATTTTCCGGGACTGTCAGCCCATAGGACTGCTGACCTGGCTAATTCTTGTTCATCCATAGAATCGAGCATATGATACCCCCTTCGGTCTCGGAGTAATTTATCAGCGGCTTGGAATAAATGTTCAGGAGACCTTATATTTAATATAGGGGTTTGGAAATTTCTGTTACTTTCTGGGCGTATCGGACGTATCATTAAAGCATCTGGTATTATTATGAGGTCTTCCTCTACCTACATAAGCAATCGTTTCTAATTGTCCTGCGGCTATTTCTGATTCTTGCTCCTCCTCTCCCCCTGATTCAGTTCTGGCTGCTTCTAATCGTTCTTTATGTATTCGTTCTACTTCTTTGCGGATCTTTCGGCACATAGCTACTATACACGCCTGTCTATCATGTTTCTCGTCTGATATATTCTGGCCCCATTTGGCAAGTTTTTGCATAGTATCACGATCTACCTCAGGCCTGTCTTGGTTCCTGATCACGCAGTTTATGAAAAAACGTAGTAGTTGTCTTTGTACATCCACTTTCTGGTATTCCATAGCTTCATTAATACTTTCAGGGCCGCGCCCTGTTTGGACAAAGTGATATATATTGTCTAGGTGTTCAACCATTCCTGGTATCGTCATTAAATACAATGTAGCTCGTCGTATACGTAGTGATGACAGTAGCAGTCTGTCCTGCTTACCTGGCACTGGATCATATCTACAATCCACAAGGTGTTCTTTAAACATGTCGGAAGTTGCTAGTTGGGGTGTACGTTGGAGTGCTAACTCTCTAAGGGTCTGTTTATTTCCTCGCGGTGGCGTGGCAAAAATGTCTGTCGTACCTCCTGTAGCACCGTCTGAGGTGCTGGGCAAGAAAGGATTTGTTGGATGTAAGATAGAAATTGTAGATGCGGGAAAAACGGTAGAAACGGACGGACCTGTTGGAACGTGTGTAGGAGTTTGTTGTTGCGGGGATACAGACGGATGATCTTGGCGTTGAACACCATCGGCAAGCGGTGTGTGTGGTGTGGCATTAGCATACTCGGGAGCAACATCGTCTAAATAGGAGGAAAGGAAAACGTCTTTTGCTGTTTTGGGATGTGTTTTGGGATGTGCTTTTATCGGGAGCAATGGAGGTGGCAAGTCTTTCGGTATTTCCGGGGTAGCCTTAGGTAACCCTTCGGCCAAAAGAGGATACATACCATTCATAAGGGTGTTTCTTTGTCTGTCTACTTGTTCTGTTTTTACTCGGGTACCTTCCTCAATTAATATATTTTCTCGGGCTTTATTTGAATTCTCCTTACTTTTCTCCTCCTGTCTGAGCGCTTTTTCTGTACGTCTGTATGATTCTTTACGCCATAATTCAATGGCATCTTTCTGTGACTGTCTAGCTTTCTTTTTCCATAATTCTTCTTCTACTCTCATGATGCAATCTGCATCCCAGGTCCCAGCTGCGGGCCACCTCTGACTTTCTGGTAAATCCTTGGTGTAGTCCACCCATAAATCAAGAAATAATACGGCGTCTAGGCCATGTTTATGATACATGAAGTACCCTGGAGTGTCCCTAGGTGGAATGGGAACAGCTTCTTCGAGTACCCCTTTTCTAGTTTTGATCTGTCTTAATTTTGAAAAGAGCGGCATTTTTAGATCTGGTTACTTAATCTTGAACACACTTAATACAATAAACACAATAATGAACAGTCATTCATACCACAATGTATAGAACGTATTAAAACATTTAACATTTAACATTTAACGAACAATGATAACTAATAGAAAACTAGTTACTGGCATAATACTTAACACTAGATGATACTGAATTATATGCAAGACATACTAGATATACTGTTAAACAGTACAGATACACTGCTGAAACAGTGCAGACCGGATTTGTGTACCCAAACCCGTCTTGACCGGCACAGACTATGTGCACGTTTAAATGCCTCCCCGGCAACGGTACTCACCGGGTAGCACGGAACGGAAGGCCTCGGAACTGAACTGGACTGGACCGGACTGGACTCGACTCGACGCGGAACTTCGGAACCTGGTGGGCCTCTGTATACCTCGGATCTTGCTCTCTCAGCTAGGCTCTGGTCGGGATACTTCGCACTTCTCACCGCCTCGTCTGGGTGTTGATCGCAGCCTCAGTCACCCCCGCTTGGCAGGAGGGAGATACAGGAAATCCTGCGGGTACGCGTTGTTGTCCGTCCAGCTGTGGCAGGAGACCGGGCCTGCAACGCACCTCCGGCGCGTGAGATGAGAAAGTGTCCCTCTTCGGGCGCCAATTTATGTGGTAAATATTTAATTACCTGTACTATTTTTGATGCGGTAAAATCTAGTAAGAATAACTCAGTAAAATAAGAGGCAGAATCCGTGGTATTAGAGGTTCTGAAAGGCTTTATTCCTCTACAAAGGAATTACAGTTCGAACTGTAGGCATCATATTCCATCACCACGAGGGTTCAGGAAGGGAAGGCAAAACATTATTGACAGGTAATCATTTTTATATGAAATGCAATACAGTAGGACAGATGCAGGAGGCGTAACAGCTGATAAAACAGATAAGAATATACATACGTAAGGAAAAAAGGCGTACATATAGGCGTAACTAGAAACGTCATTATACATGATGTCACAAATGGGTGGATCCATAAGAGAATCCTGCAATGTCAGCAGAAATACTTGGCAGAGATGCGCGCAGCCGCATGACGTGTGATTGACGTGCAACTAGAGGGTGAAGGGGACTTGACATTTAGCTCTACATGTGGAGACAGAAGTCTGGGGGGTCAAGTCAACCTAAATCCCAAATCATATCTAATATCTTATGTTTAAAGAAGTGTGTTATCCAAAAGGAAAGGTCTCTCGGACGAAATCTATTCTATACTGACTGTCAGTGCGTGTACAAGCATCTAAGTGTCTACATGAGATGTGAGGGGGCAGAAATCTTCCATGGTAACAGGGCTATGAATTACTTGCATGAGGACAGAGAAGCCGGGCCCCTTGCTCGGTAGCTGGAAGAATGTTTACCTAAACTACTAGACAGGAATGCATTGGATGAGGAGCGGAGCAGATAATCTTGAAGGTGAAATACAGTTTTTGGCAGGCAAACAGGCCGAGTCAGGCACCGTTAGCCGCGCAGGGAGTAGGACAAAGTTCATGGATACAGATGCGAGCTCAGACTGGAGCTGTCAAAGGTAGAAGGCAGGAAAAGGCTTGATGGCAGAATTCAGGGCCTACTCGCCTGAACTGAAAAATGGAGTAAGTGAACCATATAAAGTCGGTGGCCTTTCATACTTAGGAGCGGAATATCCGACCCATCCATGGCTGATCTGAAAGAGGACATGTTGACGGTGGACGCACATGTGTTTGCGTCTTCATAACTGGAACTGGAGGGAACATACATGTACTTGTAGCATATACATGGAGCCGTTGGGGTCTAAGATAGGGGACATAACTGATCATAAAATTCATATTTCCTCAGCCTCACACCTCTGTGTTGTATTCCACCAGCTAGTGCGTATGCTATGACACTCTCTAGCCCATGTGTACTGTAACACCACCCCGTGAATATGTCATGCCACACTTGCATTCGCACAGGTTATATCGCCCCATCTAACAAGCCTTCCTCGATGCCTATGTTATAACGCACAGCGCTATGCCATACATATTGCAATCTGGGATCCATATCTTTGTCACAGTGCATATGCAACATTACACTCCCCAGAACATATTTTATATTACAACTTTAGAGACTAGTTAGGTTACACAACACTGCCCTGTGCATATTACACTCCAAGGCGCATATCGCATAGCACGCGCTAGTGCCTGTGCTATCTCGCGCTCTCCAATGAATCTGTCATTGCACACAATGTATTGCATAATATATTTCACGCCGCGGTTCATCTTATATCACACTTTTTGGTGCATAGTTTATACCATATACTATATCTAGTAAAGTTCATTTTCAATCGTGCTCTCAGGACTATGTTCTATATAACACTGCGTCCACCTACCCTTTTCACGGGCATTACATTTTGCGATGGGGGTGGAGGGTCAGGGGGTGTTTCTGCCAACTGAGCCCGGAGTCACAGTCACAAACGTCCTCTTCTTCCTGAAAAAAGGGAGATTATGCTGCATGCTTGTTCATATTTTAAGTAGTTCGCACAGACACACATTTTAAAAACAATAAAGTTCCTAATACCCACCTTCTCTGAACAGTTAGCTTGCTGCCCCATCCACCTCCTCCCTATCCTCTGTTGTCTGAATCCATGGACTAGCCTCCTCCCTCCTGCCATGCATGGTCTGATGTGCTGCCACTGCCCTCCATTTAGCATGATGTACCAGTCCACTCCTCCTGCCCTCCATTGCCCAATTCTATGGCCCATCATTGACCTCCTGCTTAGCCTCTGTGATTAGCTTGCTGCCCCTATTCTCCTTCCCCCTGCCCTCCGATGTCTTTGTGCATGCCCCTGCTCCATCCTTTTTGCCCACCATGTTCCATGGACCTGCCACTCCTATCTACTCTGAGTGTTCTGTTGAGCTGCCACTCCCCTCCCACCTACCTAGCATTGTCAGATGACTGTAACCTGTCCCTGCCACCTCCACCCTGCCTTTCCACATGCCATGCCCCTATCCCCTTCCTCCTGTCCTCCATGGTCCATTTTACTGCCACACCCTTCTGCACTCCCTGGTCTGTTGTGCTGCAACTGCTCCTCCTGCCTGCCCCGCGCTGTTGTGAGGCCCCTTCCCCTGAACTCTTTTGTCTGTTCCCAGGTCCCGACCCTCCCTTCTATCCTCCATGGTCTTTTGTGCATGCCCCTGCACCCTCCTTCTTGCCCATCATAGCCATTGTGCTGCCACTAACCCTCCCGCTTGCCATGC
The DNA here is from genome assembly GCF_964204655.1 of Triturus cristatus. Lineage (NCBI taxonomy): Eukaryota > Metazoa > Chordata > Amphibia > Caudata > Salamandridae > Triturus > Triturus cristatus. Next base: position 1,473,039,903 of record NC_140590.1, read on the forward strand.
ATGGTCTTCTGTGCTGCCATGGCCCCTCCCACCTTCCCTGTGTGGTCAGCTAGCTGCCCCTGACCCCCTCCCACCTTCCTTCCATGGTCTGTGTGTATGCCATCATAGTCTCATTGTTGCTCTCCATGGTGTGTCTTGTTTCTAGTGCCCATCCTGCCTGACCTCCATGGTCATTTTGCTGCTCCTGCCCTGCCCCCTTGTCCCCAGCCCTCTGTTTCCATGTGCAGACCCCTATTCCCTCCCTCCTGGCTTGTCTGTTCAATTGTAATGCCCCTGATCCGTCCCTTCTGCCCTTTATGGTCTGTTATGCTGCAGCTTTCTCTCCTGTCTGTCCATTATGGACAGCTAGCTACCATTGCCTCTTTCCCCTCTGTTCTCTGTTGTCCATGTGCATGGTCCTGTCCCCTTCCCTATTGCTTTCTATGGATTGTTGTGCTGCACTCCCTTCCCACATGCGCTGTGTGGTGTATTGTGCTGCTGCAAACCCTGATGCCTCCCCTGTAGGGTCAGTTTGGTGCACCTCTCCATGTCCCTCCTGTCCTCTGTTATCCGAGTCCATGTCCCTACCCCAATTCCTCCTGCCTACCATGATCCAATGTACCATACTTGCGAACATTTTGAACTTGGTAAGAGGGAGATTTTGAAAAAAAACTGGGGTATTGATTTTCCCCTTTGAGTTACATTGAAAAAGAGGAGATTGTAGATAGGAGACAGATCAAATAAAGCCCATTTGAGCTGAAAAACATTGGATGTTTCCTGGCTGAAACGGGTCTCTTGGCATGTATGGTTGTACTACCACTGCCTCTTCCTTCTGCCCACAATGGTCTATTATATTGCCACAGCTTCTCTTGCCAGTCCTGTATTGTTGGTTTGTTGCCCCTGCCCCCCTTTCCACTGCCCTCCATAGTCTGTTGTGCTGCCACTGCCCTTCCTGCCTGCCCAGTGTGGTCAAATTGTTGCATCTGCACTCTCCTACCTGCCTTCAATTTTCAGAGTCCGTGCCCCTGGCCTCTGCCTCTCAACAGTATCCCAATGAACAACTAGATTGCTAACATTCTATATTTATTACAAAAGTGTGGAACGCCTGACATCATCTTGATGCCTTTAGAAATTACATATATGAGAGGGTCTTATTTGCATCAAAATTATGGTTAGTGCTCTAAAAAACCAAAAAAAGAGGACATATTTTCTGAGTTTTCAAATAGCGACAAAGAACTTTTAAATTATTTGTAATCTTTATGTTTTTTATCCAGTTGACCACTTGATTAAATGTTGCACCTAGGGGAGAGGATGTGGTGTTACTTCCAGAGCTGCAGACTTTGCAACTGGGGAACCAGGTTGGAGTTTCTGCTTCAGCTCAACATTCTGTGATTCTGGTCAAATCACTTAATCTCCCCATGTCTACAACCAAAATGAATTTGATCTTGTGTGGTGTAACCATGCTCATGTAAAGCACTCCAATACCTGTCAAGTCTGCACTATATAAAACTGCAAATACACAAAAAATAAGTGTTTTGCACACTTCTGTCATTGGGCTAAACTTGGGCTACATCTGGGTGATATTTGGGCTACATTTGGGCTCTTTTGTCTCTGGTGGCCATCTTGGGAGATTTATTTGTTATGAAGTTTCCTAATTTTCTCATTTACTGCAGTCTCCTCAGTGGGAATACTTTCAGTTTTTTATTTTGGTCCCATCAAGAAGGCATTCAGATGTGTCACACATTTGCCATACATTCTGAATGTTAGCACTCTAGTTGCTCATTAGATCACTGTAGTAAAGCTACTGCTCACCAGGGAAGTCTGCTGCTGGTATTCAAAGTGCATGTTTCAGTCTGCATGTCAGATTTTGTTTTATGAAATAGAAGACTGTTGGACTTGGCCCTTCTGGCAGGTTCACCCCTGAACTTTTTTTGATTTTTACTGGTGACTTGGTGTGGTGATTGTTTGGTTTCTGCGCACTTTCCCTGTGTCCCAGGGTAAAGTGCGTGCGTGCTCTGAGTGCATGTGGTGAGATAGGCCTGCCCTCCCATAGGAATGCATGGGGAATGTATGTGTCCCTAGTAGTTCCTGATGCGTGGGGTGTGCAGGCCCGAGTTTGGTATGTGCGGACTCGTGGGAGTGAATGCTGCGCGATGATGTGTGCGGCGTGCATGTACCTAGTGTGGAAGTGCCACTTCTAGAAGTGGGCACTTCGGTGTGCAGTGTGTCTGTCGCGTGATTGGCTGGTCGTGTCATGTGACGGGCTAGGGATTCCCCAGTGTCAGGATGAGTCACCCAGTGGTGAATGGGGAGATCAGCAGCTAGATGGGTGGGAGGAGTCCACCTGGGTCCTGAATAGGACAGGGTTTTCCAAACACAATGCTGGCCCCGCCCCCTGTGGTGCGACTGACGACCCTAGCCCTTCCAGTGAATAGAGTGAGGGGCTGAGCACATCAAGGGTGCTCCCCAACCAGCTGCGACTGGTTTTCCCCCTCACCCTGAACCCAGAACAAAGGGTTTGCCTGTATAAAAATGGGGCTGTGTCCCCACAGAAACTGTTCTCTGCCAGGATCTTACCTGAGGGGGGCTGCTGCTGCTGCTGCTGGACCAGAGGACCGCCACTTGGATTACCTCCCTGCCTGGAGGCCCAGTGAGCTGGCTCTGGGTCCAGCCTTGCCCCCCTCCCTTTTGAAGAACTGTGCTGGACTTTTGTATTCTCCTCTGGAGCGCCTAGAGGGGCTTTTGTTTGACTTATAGCGCTAGGAGCGCTTTATTTGGGACTTTGCTGAAGCCTCCAGCGCCTGGAAGCGCTGGACTTGCCTTTGGCGCACAGAGCGCTTTCCCCCTGCCCTCAGCGCCAGGAGCGCTTTATTTCTGATAGCGGGTGCCTACCCCGCATACTGGTGCTGTCGCAGGTGCCCACCCTGCTTATTTGCCGTGGTTTAAAGGCGGGAGCCCACCCCGCGTACTGGTACCATCGCGGGTGCCTACCCCGCGTTATTAAGGAATTACTATCCCTAACGGGTGCCCACCCCGCCAGGGACTTTGCCGCTTTTGTGGTCATATCCCTCGCAGGTGCCCACCCTGCCGGGGACCTCGTGCCGTTTTCAAATCCCTAGCGGGTGCCCACCCCGCCAGGGACTTTATGCAGTGGTAACGGAAGCCTGGGTCCCGGAAGAATCACCGCTGCCGGCCCGGGGGCTTCCCTGAGAGTGGCGCGCTGCCATTGGTTGAAGCGCCCCCTGAGCCTGGAGGCTCGTTACCAGGGCCGCGCTGCCATTGGCTAGGCACCCCCTGAGCCTGGAGGCTCGTCACAAGGGCCGCGCTGCCATTGGCTGGCCACCGACCCTGCACCTCGAGCCCGGGGAGCTTCCCAGAAGTGAGGCTGCGTCCGGCTGCGTCGCCCGGAATCGAAGACGAGTTGGAGGCCTTCCCTGCCCCACGCAACAGAAGGTACTGGTCTTGGGAGGTGGGGGGGGGAGCGGGGTGTCCAGATGGGCTGTGGCTGGCCGCGCCTCCCTTCCGAAGAGTGATCTCTAGCGCCAGCGCGTCCCGCACTAGGGCAGAGATCCTTGAGGCCTAATGTCCCCCTCCTTGCTTTAGTTTCACAGCGGCGCCGCAGTTGCGGGCCGCTGCAACATTGTGGCAGTTCCTTCCTATCGTATTTAGAGTCCAGAGGGACTCCAGCAACGGCCAGTATCGTATTCAGAGTCCAGAGGGACTCCAACGGGGCACATTTGTTTACAGAGCCACCCAGGCTCCAACGTTTGGGGGCAGTCTTGTTGGCAGAGCCCAGAGAGGCTCCAAGGCATGCCGCATTTGTTTTAAAAGGCACAGTGGTGCCCTCGCTCACTTCTCCAGCTGCCCAGCACTTCGTGGGCAGCTGCAACGTTTAGGTTGTGCCTTGTGCGCCGGGCTTGCGCAGCCTGCGCAGTCGCGCCCTGACATTCTTGTATATTGGGAATTTCTGCATCCTGAGAGGCCAGTTGGCCTGCGGACAGTTATCTTGTGTTGTGCCCTCCCCTAGGGCACTTGGTGATTTTCATACATGTCCTTTTTGCGCCTGCGCAATGCCTTCATGATATTTTCTGTCCTGAATTGTGTTTACACCTCTAAATGTATTTTATGCATCCTGTGTTTATGTGCTTAGACCCCTACAGGTAGAGTGATACTTAGGTGGTTGTTTTCTCCTTAGTACAGGTGGTACTAGTGAGGTGCTAGTTCCCTGCGTGGTATTCCTAAAGGTGGTTAGGGTTGCGTAGGTGGTACGTTCTGATACCAGTAGTTACTGGTTGTGTGCTGCATGTGCTATTTTTAGTGCTACAGTGATTGTATGTGCTATGTTCTAAAATATTATTCCTACGTTCTAACTGCTATTTCTACAAAGTGCTAATTCCTGACAGTGGTCCATGTGGCCCTGTCCCCTGTATATATAATCCCTTGTAAATTCTGCCCGTGCCTGTTGGCACATTGTAAAGTGTGTGTTTTTATCTAATGTGTTGTGTATAATACAAAGGTTATTTGTATATAATACCTTGTGTGGCGTTTCCTTTGTGGTGGGCCTTGGGTGTTGTTGCTGGGTGCGCGCGCAAACGCTTTACACATCGCCTCAGGGATAAGCCTGTCTGCTCGTGCCAAGCTACCAAGGGGGTGAGCAGGGGTTATCTTTGGCGTGTAACTTCCTTGCCCTGACTAGAGTGGTGGTTTCTGCCTGACTTTGGCGCAAGCCTTAGCCAACCAGAAATCCCATTTCTAACATTGGTGATCAGCGGTGGGATTTGGACTTGCGTTTGCGCTGTACCGCAGCGGCAACTGGCCGCACTACAAAACTCTGCATTTAGATAAATCACATGGTATAGGGATTATTGTTTTAAAATTGTTTTTAATTGTCATTTCCTTGGAAATGTGTTTTTGTGCACTGTGAGTTAGGTGTCCCTAGCTCGGGAGGGTAGATCATCCCCCTTAGTGCATTGTGTTTTCTGGATTCACCAGAGGGTGGGATCCAGTGGTGGCAGCGTAATAGTGTCCTGTACATTTGTCCCCCGCCCTGCGCCCAGAGTTGGTACCTGTGTCACGTGGTGGTCAGGTTGAGGAATCAGGGGTGGTAGAAACTGCCTTACCAGTCCAAGGGGAGGGTTGTGTGTGGATGAGTGGTGAGTGGCACTAGGCAAATGAGTGTGAGTTCTCTGGGTTAGAGAGCTTGCTGAATCTTTTTGTGAATTGTGTACTCCTGTTAAGCTCAGACCCCTAGGTTCCCTGTGTGATCTTTTCTCTAGAACGTCTGCCAGAATGGAGCCTGCTTTTGATCTCAGTGATCTAGTTTATTACAGTATGCAGGAGTTGGAAAGGTTCTGTAGAGAGAGAAACATAGGGGTGAGCGAGTCAGACACTGTGTACGAATTGAGGAACTACATGATTGGATGGCAAGCAGATGAATGGGAACGTGAGCGCAGTGAGGAAGAAAGGGCCCGGGCCTCACACCTGGAGGGTGGTGGGTCCGTGGGGAGCCCTGAAGATTTAGAAGAAGATGACAGTACCTGGACTCCAGTAGAGAGTGAGGACCCCGTAGGTAGGGAGTCCCTTGCTGGGTCCAGCGTAGGAGATAGCGCCTCATCCCTTTCCTTGTCCCCTGAGTATAGTGGTAGTTTTCTGGATTCCCCAGTGAGGGTGGAGTCCAGGGGGGGCAGCGATATAAAGTGCAGGACAGAGAGTCCCAGTCCCCCGAGTGTGGTACCTTGTTCCCGAGAGGAGGAATGTAGGTTGAAGTTCAGGGGCAGTAAGAAGCTGTCTCACCAGTCTTGGGAGGAGGCTGTGGAGGAATGTCATGATGCACTGGTGGACTGGTTGGTGTTTAACCCGGAGCAGGATTTGGATGGAGTACTAAATATGATTATCAAGGAGCAGATGCTCAGTAGTTGTTCCCCAGGGTTGCGCCAACACCTGTTGAGGTATAACTCTTTTTGTCCATTTGAACTTGCAGAGGAAGCAGACCGCTGGGAAAGGGCCAGAGGTTCTCTAGTGTCATTAGTGAGTGATTCCAACAATAGTGGGTCAGAGATCCTCCAGCCCAGCGTGGTGGAGGAGGCTCAGTGTAGCCCAGCTAGGTCCCAGGATAGCGAGGAGGGTGTAGGGGCTCACTGCCTGGCTCAGTGGAGCAGGAGTGAGGGGGTGACCGAGGGTCCCCAGACGCCCGAAACCCTGCCTCAGGACTTGGATGGTTTCATGAGGGAACACCAAGTTGGGGACCTAGGCTGTCCTGTTAGTCCACTTGAGGAAGATCTCTTGGTGAGTGGAGGACCTGGAGCACCTGTAACCAGGGCTCCTGTGGTTCTGGAGTCTGGCGGTACCGCTCCGGTAGGGAGGGTACAGGAGTCCAGCGTGAGTGATTGGGGGATGAGTTCCCCAGTGGAAGAGCCGGTGGGTCAGGGACTTCCCAGTTGGGCTAGGTTCCCGTGTAGTGACCAGGGTGACACCACTTCTGTTCTGGGGGATCTCCGCGCACTGTCAGGTGGACAGGGGACGGGAGATCAGCGCCAGACAGACAGTCGCTCGACATACGTGTCATTTGATAGCCTCAGGGGGATGGAGTGGAGATCCCCAGAAGTCCTGGAGTGCCAGGCAATTATTCCACCAAAGGTTCTAGGCCGGAGGTTGGAAGGCCAGGTTCGGGATCAGCCTGACCTGAAGGGTGGGACGTCTGTAATCAGCGTCCCGACCAGTTCTTCTTCCAGAGGTACCGCCCCAGTTGGTAGGGAGCAGGGTTCTGGAAGGGGGTGCAGAGGGTGGGAGAGCCCACCTCTGCCCCCGGTACAACCTGAGGGGTTAAACCCTGGGTTGGAATGGCGTTCTAGGTGTACCCCTCGCCAGAGGAGGAGGAACCCTAGGAGAAGAGGTAGGGGGAGGAGAGCCTTCCCTGAGACTCCTGGTCCGCCTGAGGGTGTAGACCCTAGGCTGGAGAACCAGTGGCAGTCTAGTCCTGTCTTTCAGAGAGGAAGAGTGGAGAATGGCCGCTATGTGCCAGGGGTTACTACCCCCCACTCTGTGGTTAGGCAAAGACCAGTGGCACCTGGGTGGCCTAGGGCCTGGTCTTGGCCGCGGACAACTTGGGAGTACCAGTGGGGTAGCCCAGTTGGTCCAGACAGTGGTGTTAGAAAGAATTCCATGAGTTCGCCGTGGCGTAGAACCGGAGGGTGTCCCTGCAGTTGCGGGCCCGCGTCCGTGTTCTATCGCCCCAAGCAGGGAAGTCCATCACGGTGGTGATTGGGCTGCCCTGTGTTTTGGCTGGAAGGGGGTTGTGTTGGACTTGGCCCTTCTGGCAGGTTCACCCCTGAACTTTTTTTGATTTTTACTGGTGACTTGGTGTGGTGATTGTTTGGTTTCTGCGCACTTTCCCTGTGTCCCAGGGTAAAGTGCGTGCGTGCTCTGAGTGCATGTGGTGAGATAGGCCTGCCCTCCCATAGGAATGCATGGGGAATGTATGTGTCCCTAGTAGTTCCTGATGCGTGGGGTGTGCAGGCCCGAGTTTGGTATGTGCGGACTCGTGGGAGTGAATGCTGCGCGATGATGTGTGCGGCGTGCATGTACCTAGTGTGGAAGTGCCACTTCTAGAAGTGGGCACTTCGGTGTGCAGTGTGTCTGTCGCGTGATTGGCTGGTCGTGTCATGTGACGGGCTAGGGATTCCCCAGTGTCAGGATGAGTCACCCAGTGGTGAATGGGGAGATCAGCAGCTAGATGGGTGGGAGGAGTCCACCTGGGTCCTGAATAGGACAGGGTTTTCCAAACACAATGCTGGCCCCGCCCCCTGTGGTGCGACTGACGACCCTAGCCCTTCCAGTGAATAGAGTGAGGGGCTGAGCACATCAAGGGTGCTCCCCAACCAGCTGCGACTGGTTTTCCCCCTCACCCTGAACCCAGAACAAAGGGTTTGCCTGTATAAAAATGGGGCTGTGTCCCCACAGAAACTGTTCTCTGCCAGGATCTTACCTGAGGGGGGCTGCTGCTGCTGCTGCTGGACCAGAGGACCGCCACTTGGATTACCTCCCTGCCTGGAGGCCCAGTGAGCTGGCTCTGGGTCCAGCCTTGCCCCCCTCCCTTTTGAAGAACTGTGCTGGACTTTTGTATTCTCCTCTGGAGCGCCTAGAGGGGCTTTTGTTTGACTTATAGCGCTAGGAGCGCTTTATTTGGGACTTTGCTGAAGCCTCCAGCGCCTGGAAGCGCTGGACTTGCCTTTGGCGCACAGAGCGCTTTCCCCCTGCCCTCAGCGCCAGGAGCGCTTTATTTCTGATAGCGGGTGCCTACCCCGCATACTGGTGCTGTCGCAGGTGCCCACCCTGCTTATTTGCCGTGGTTTAAAGGCGGGAGCCCACCCCGCGTACTGGTACCATCGCGGGTGCCTACCCCGCGTTATTAAGGAATTACTATCCCTAACGGGTGCCCACCCCGCCAGGGACTTTGCCGCTTTTGTGGTCATATCCCTCGCAGGTGCCCACCCTGCCGGGGACCTCGTGCCGTTTTCAAATCCCTAGCGGGTGCCCACCCCGCCAGGGACTTTATGCAGTGGTAACGGAAGCCTGGGTCCCGGAAGAATCACCGCTGCCGGCCCGGGGGCTTCCCTGAGAGTGGCGCGCTGCCATTGGTTGAAGCGCCCCCTGAGCCTGGAGGCTCGTTACCAGGGCCGCGCTGCCATTGGCTAGGCACCCCCTGAGCCTGGAGGCTCGTCACAAGGGCCGCGCTGCCATTGGCTGGCCACCGACCCTGCACCTCGAGCCCGGGGAGCTTCCCAGAAGTGAGGCTGCGTCCGGCTGCGTCGCCCGGAATCGAAGACGAGTTGGAGGCCTTCCCTGCCCCACGCAACAGAAGGTACTGGTCTTGGGAGGTGGGGGGGGGAGCGGGGTGTCCAGATGGGCTGTGGCTGGCCGCGCCTCCCTTCCGAAGAGTGATCTCTAGCGCCAGCGCGTCCCGCACTAGGGCAGAGATCCTTGAGGCCTAATGTCCCCCTCCTTGCTTTAGTTTCACAGCGGCGCCGCAGTTGCGGGCCGCTGCAACATTGTGGCAGTTCCTTCCTATCGTATTTAGAGTCCAGAGGGACTCCAGCAACGGCCAGTATCGTATTCAGAGTCCAGAGGGACTCCAACGGGGCACATTTGTTTACAGAGCCACCCAGGCTCCAACGTTTGGGGGCAGTCTTGTTGGCAGAGCCCAGAGAGGCTCCAAGGCATGCCGCATTTGTTTTAAAAGGCACAGTGGTGCCCTCGCTCACTTCTCCAGCTGCCCAGCACTTCGTGGGCAGCTGCAACGTTTAGGTTGTGCCTTGTGCGCCGGGCTTGCGCAGCCTGCGCAGTCGCGCCCTGACATTCTTGTATATTGGGTATTTCTGCATCCTGAGAGGCCAGTTGGCCTGCGGACAGTTATCTTGTGTTGTGCCCTCCCCTAGGGCACTTGGTGATTTTCATACATGTCCTTTTTGCGCCTGCGCAATGCCTTCATGATATTTTCTGTCCTGAATTGTGTTTACACCTCTAAATGTATTTTATGCATCCTGTGTTTATGTGCTTAGACCCCTACAGGTAGAGTGATACTTAGGTGGTTGTTTTCTCCTTAGTACAGGTGGTACTAGTGAGGTCCTAGTTCCCTGCGTGATATTCCTAAAGGTGGTTAGGGTTGCGTAGGTGGTACGTTCTGATACCAGTAGTTACTGGTTGTGTGCTACATGTGCTATTTTTAGTGCTACAGTGATTGTATGTGCTATGTTCTAAAATATTATTCCTACGTTCTAACTGCTATTTCTACAAAGTGCTAATTCCTGACAGTGGTCCATGTGGCCCTGTCCCCTGTATATATAATCCCTTGTAAATTCTGCCCGTGCCTGTTGGCACATTGTAAAGTGTGTGTTTTTATCTAATGTGTTGTGTATAATACAAAGGTTATGTGTATATAATACCTTGTGTGGAGTTTCCTTTGTGGTGGGCCTTGGGTGTTGTTGCTGGGTGCGCGCGCAAACGCTTTACACATCGCCTCAGGGATAAGCCTGTCTGCTCGTGCCAAGCTACCAAGGGGGTGAGCAGGGGTTATCTTTGGCGTGTAACTTCCTTGCCCTGACTAGAGTGGTGGTTTCTGCCTGACTTTGGCGCAAGCCTTAGCCAACCAGAAATCCCATTTCTAACAAAGACGATTTGAGAAGTCAAAATGTGCCCTAATTTTTCTTTCTGCAGCACTAATCATAATTTCTATGGCAAAATGAAGCCCCTCATTTTGTTCCCTTGTAAATTAAATGTTTTAAGTGTTACCACTTTATTCCAATCAAGATGGCTTCAGGTGTGCCATACTTTTGTCATAAGTAAGACTGTTAGCGCTCTAGTTGTTCGTTAGAACACTCTGGGACATTCTGTCGTTGGGCTATACTTGGGCTACATCTGGGTGATATTTGGGCTACATTTGGGCTCTTTTGCCTCTGGTGGCCATTTTGGGAGACTTATTTGTTATGATGTTTTCTAATTTCCTCATTTACTACAGTCTCCTCAGTAGGAAATACTTTCAGTTTTTTACTTTGATTCCATCAAGAAGGCATTCAGATGTGTCACACATTTGCCATAAATTCAGAATGTTAGCACTCTAGTTGCTTATTAGATCACTGTAGTAAAGCTACTGCTCACCAGGGAAGTCTGCTGCTGGTATTGAAAGTGCATGTTTCAGTCTGCATGTCAGAATTTTTTTATGAAATACAAGAGGATTTGAGAAGTCACTCAAAATGTGCCCTCATTTTTCTTTCTGCAGCACTAATCATACTTCTATGGCAAAATGAACCCCCTCATTTTGTTCCTTTTTAAATTAAATGTTTTAAGAGTTACCACTTTATTTCAACCAAGATGGCTTCAGGTGTGCCATACGTTTGTCATAAGTAGGACTGTTAGCGCGCTAGTTGTTCTTTAGAACACTCTGGGAAGCTGCAGTAGAACACAACGGAATCAACTGGCAGTCTCTGCCCTTGTTGGATGTACATGTTTTACTGAGAATGTCAGACTTCATTCTCACATGACTGAGAAAGATAATGTGAATTTACAGAAAATATGCTCTCAGTTTAGCTTATAGATCACCTTCCAAACCTCTGTGGGAAAAGCATGAGAAAATAGTTTTCTCTCAAACATGATTCATGATATCATAGCAGAAGGCTTTTTCACTGGTAAAATCACCTTAGAACACACCACAATTCCTAAAATGGGTATGGTACTATCAACAAATGATTTATACTGTAACTAAAGTCTTAAAACCTTCTATTAACTGCAATGCTTTTTAATGAGGTGCTATCATGTATATTGGTCCCAAGATGGCTGCCAACACTTCTTGGATGAAGTGCTGACAGCCAATCAGATCTCACGATGAGATGTGTGGTTAGACTCCGCCCAGATATATATGTGATTTTACTTTTGATTTTCTCAGGAACTCCTGAACGGATTTACACCATTTAAGCAAAAGGCACGAGTCTGAACTGAGGACTACCTCTTTGCCAAATTTGGTGTAATTCCGTTCAGCACTTCGGGCTGTAGCTGCGTCAACAGGTCCTATAGGAAAATGCATGGGGAAAACGTGTTTTGGGACCCCCCTTTTTTCTTGGCCCCCGCTTGACGAATCACCGTGAAATTTTCAGGATAGGAGCGGACCGGAGCTGGCGAAAAGTTTTGAAAATTTCACGATGATTCATCAATCGACGCCAACGTTATTCCAAATAGAATGTTGCGGATTTCCTATGGAAAATAGGTCCTAACTATAACTACCTACTGGTGACTGCCAGTAGGTAATATGTATATATATACACATACATATATAAATGCATATGCATTTATATGCATATATATGTGCATATGTGTGCGTGTAGAGAGAGGTAGAAAGGTAGAGGTGTAGAGGTAGAGAGGTAGAGGTAGAGACGTAGGGTGGTAGAGAGTAGTAGAGAGAAAAGTAGAGAGAGGTAGAGAGTGAGTAATAGCGAGTAGAGAGTGAGTAGTAGAGAGTAGTAGAGAGAGTAGCAGACAGTGAGTAGTATAGAGTAGTAGAGTGAGTAGTAAGGAGTGAGTAGTAGAGAGTGAGTAGTAGAGAGTGAGTAGTAGAGAGTGAGTAGTAGAGAGTAGTAAAGAGTTAGTACTGGTGTGAGTAGTAGAGAGTAATAGAGAGTGAGTAATAGAGAGTAGTAGAGAGTGAGTAGCAGAGATAGAGTATTAGAGAGTAGCAGAGAGTGAGTAGTAGAAAGTAGTAGAGAGTAGTAGAGAGAGAGTAGTAGAGAGTGAGTAGTAGAGAGTAGTAGTGTGAGTAGTAGAGAGTAGTAGAGAGAGAGTAGTAGAGAGTGAGTAGTAGAGAGTAAGCAGTAGAGAGTGAGTAGTAGGGAGTAGAGGAGAGTGAGTAGTAGAGAGTGAGCAGTAGAGGGTAGTGGAGTAGTGGAGAGTGAGTAGTAGAGAGTATTAGAGAGTAAGTAGCAGAGTGAGTAGTAGAGAGAGAGTAGTAGAGAGTGAGTAGTGGAGAGTAGTAGGCAGTAGAGAGTGAGTAGTAGAGTGAGTAGTAGAGTAAGTAGTAGAGTGTGAGTAGTAGAGAGTAGTAGAGGGAGAGTAGTAGAGGGAGAGTAGCAGAGAGTATGTAGTAGAGAGTAGTAGAAAGTGAGTAGTAGAGAGAGTGTCGTAGAGAGTGAATAGTAGAGAGTAGTAGAGAGTGAGTAGTAGAGAATAGTAGAGAGTGAGTAGTAGAGAGTGAGTAGTAGAGAGTAGTAGAGTAGTAGAGAGTGAGTAGTAGAGAGTGAGTAGTAGAGAGTAGTGGAGTAAGAGAGTGAGAAGTGGAGAGTAGTAGAGAGTGAGTAGTAGAGTGAGTAATAGAGAGTAGTAGAGAGCGAGTAGTAGAGAGCAAGTAGTAGACAGTGTGTAGTAGAGAGAGTAAGAGAGAGTAGTTGACTAGTAGAGAGTGAGTAGTAGAGTGAGTAGTAGAGAGTAGTTGATAGCGAGTAGTAGAGAGTGAGCAGTGGAGAGTGAGCAGTAGAGAGTGAGTAGTAGAGAGTGAGTAGTAGAGCGTGAGTAGTAGAGAGTAGTAGAGAGTGAGTAGCAGAGAGAGAGTAGTAGAGAGAGAGTAGTAGAGAGTGATTAGTAGAGAGTAGTAGAGTGAGTAGTAGAGAGTGAGTAGTAGAGAGAGAGTAGTAGAGAGTGAGTAGTAAAGTAGCAGATAGTGAGTGGTAGAGAGATGACCCGTGACCTGTTGAACTTTCTCCAGATGGTCAGAAATGGTAATTTTGTAATGTTTTGCCTTTTGACTGTAAATGACTATTGCATGTGAATTAGAACTCTTGGAACTAAAATAAGTGTGTTTAGAGTCATTTTAATCCCTGAAATTGGTCGAAATAGAAGCTTCTGAGTAGGAGAAAAAATCTGTAAAAATGCTAATTTTGGTCACATTGAGGTTTTTAAAAGTAGTTATTCAACATGAGGCACAATCCGAATGACATTTTGAATCAATTTTTCTACAGTCCAAAAAATCAATTTTCTGATGAAAAACGATGACTCGTGACCTGTCGAACTTTCTCCAGATGGTCAGAAATGGTAATTTTTTACTGTTTAATTTTTTGAATGTAAATAACTATTGCATGTGAATTATCAGTTTTAGAACTTAAATAAGTGTGTTTAGAGTCATTTTAATGCCTGAAATTGGTCAAAATAGAAGCTTCTGAGTAGATGAAAAAACCTGTAAAAATGGCAATTTTGGTCACAGTGAGTCTTTAAAAAGTAGTTATTCAACATGAGGCACAATCCAAATGACATTTTGAATCAATTTTTCTATGGTCCAAAAAGTCAATTTTCTGATGAAAAATGATGACCCGTGACCTGTCGAACTTTCTCCAGAGGGTCAGAAATGATAATTTTGTAATGTTTTGCCTTTTGACTGTAAATGACTATTGCATGTGAATTATCAGTTTTAGAACTAAAATAAGTGTATTTAGAGTCATTTTAATTCCTGAAATTGGTCGAAATAGACGCTTCTGAGTGGAGAAAAAGTCTGTAAAAATGGCAATTTTGTTCACATTGAGGCTTTAAAAGTAGTTATTCAACATGAGGCACAATCCAAATGACATTTTGGAATCAATTTTTTTACAGTCCAAAAAGTCAATTTTCTGATGAAAAAGTATGACCTGTGACCTGTCGAACTTTCTCCAAATGGTCAGAAATGGTAATTTTGTAATGGTTTGCCCTTTGACTGTAAATGACTATTGCATGTGAATTATCAGTTTAAAAACTAAAATAAGTGTGTTTGGAGTCATTTTAATGCCTGAAATTGGTCGAAATAGAGGTTTCTGAGTAGTAGAAAAAGTCTGCAAAAAATGGCAATTTTGGTCACAGTGAGGCTTTAAAAAGTGATTGTTCAACATGAGGCACAATCCAAATGACATTTTGAATCAATTTTTTTGCAGTCCAAAAAAATCCATTTTCTGATGATAAACGATGACCCGTGACCTGTCGAATTTTCTCCAGATGGTCAAATATGGTCATTTTTTAATATTTAAGTTTTTTGACAGTAAATGACTATTGCATGTGAATTATCACTTTTGGAACTGAAATAAGTGTGTTTAGAGTCATTTTAATGCCTGAAATTGGTCAAAATAGAAGCTTCTGAGTAGGAGAAAAAGTCTGTAAAAATGCTAATTTTGGTCACATTGAGGTTTTTAAAAGTAGTTATTCAACATGAGGCACAATCCGAATGACATTTTGAATCAATTTTTCTACAGTCCAAAAAATCAATTTTCTGATGAAAAACGATGACCCGTGACCTGTCGAACTTTCTCCAGATGGTCAGAAATGGGAATTTTTTAATGTTTAATTTTTTGAATGTAAATAACTATTGCATGTGAATTATCAGTTTTAGAACTTAAATAAGTGTGTTTAGAGTCATTTTAATGCCTGAAATTGGTCGAAATAGAAGCTTCTGAGTAGATGAAAAAACCTGTAAAAATGGCAATTTTGGTCACATTGAGTCTTTAAAAAGTAGTTATTCAACATGAGGCACAATCCAAATGACATTTTGAATCAATTTTTCTACGGTCCAAAAAGTCAATTTTCTGATGAAAAATGATGACCCGTGACCTGTCGAACTTTCTCCAGAGGGTCAGAAATGATAATTTTGTAATGTTTTGCCTTTTGACTGTAAATGACTATTGCATGTGAATTATCAGTTTTAGAACTAAAATAAGTGTATTTAGAGTCATTTTAATTCCTGAAATTGGTCGAAATAGACGCTTCTGAGTAGGAGAAAAGTCTTTAAAAATGCCAATTTTGGTCTCATTGAGGCTTTAAACAGTAGTTATTCAACATGAGGCACAATCCAAATGACATTTTGAATCAATTTTTCTACAGTCTAAAAAATAAATTTTCTGATGAAAAAACGATGACCCGTGACCTGTCGAACTTTCTCCAAATAGTCAAAAATGGTAATTTTTTAATATTACATTTTTTGACTGTGTATGACTATTGCATGTGAATTATCACTTTTGGAACTAAAATAAGAGTGTTTAGAGTCATTTTAATGCCTGAAATTGGTCAAAGTAGATGCTTCGGAGTAGGAGAAAAAGTCTGTAAAAATGCCAATTTTGGTCATATTGAGGCTTTAAAAAGTAGTTATTCAACATGAGGCCCCATCCAAATGACGTTTTGAATCAATTTTTCTACAGTCCAAAAAATCAATTTTCTGATGAAAAACGATGACCCGTGACCTGTCGAACTTTCATCAGATCATCAAAAATGGTAATTTTTAAATATTTAATTTCTTGACTATAAATGCCTATTGCATGTGAATTATCACTTTTGGAACTGAAATAAGTGTGTTTAGAGTCATTTTAATGCCTGAAATTGGTTGAAATAGAGGCTTCTGAGTAGTAGGAAAAGTCTGCAAAAAATGGCAATTTTGGTCACATTGAGGCTTTAAAAAGTAGTTATTCAACATGAGGCAGAATCCAAATGACATTTTGAATCTATTTTTCTACAGTCCAAAAAATCAATTTTCTGATGAAAAACAATGACCAGTGACTTGTCGAACTTTCTCCAGATGGTCAAAAAATTTAATTTTTTAATATTTAATTTTTTGACTGTAAATGACTATTGCATGTGAATTATCACTTTTGGAACTGAAATAAGTGTGTTTTGAGTCATTTTAATGCCTGAAATTGGTCAAAATAGAAGCTTCTGAGAAGGAGAAAAGTCTGTAAAAATGGCAATTTTGGTCACATTGAGGCTTTAAAAAGTAGTTATTCAACATGAGGCAGAATCCAATTGACATTTTGAATCAATTCTTCTACAGTCCAAAAAATCAATTTTCTGATGAAAAACGATGACCCGTGACCAGTCGAACTTTCTCCAGATGGTCAAAAATGGTAATTTTTTAATATTTAATTTTTTGACTGTAAATGACTTTTGCATGTGAAATATCACTTTTGGAACTAATATAAGTGTGTTTAGAGTAATTTAATGCCTGAAATTGGTCAAAATAGAAGCTTCTGAGTAGGAGAAAAGTCCTTAAAAATGCCAATTTTGGTCACAGTGAGTCTTTAAAAAGTAGTTATTCAACATGAGGCACAATCCAAATGACATTTTGAATCAATTTTTCTACAGTCCAAAAACTTATTTTTCTGATGAAAAACAATGACCCGTGACCTGTCGAACTTTCTTCAGATCATCAAAAATGGTAATTTTGTAATATTTAATTTCTTGACTTTAAATGACTATTGCATGTGAATTATCACTTTTGGAACTGAAATAAGTATGTTTAGAGTCATTTTAATGCCTGAAATTGGTTGAAATAGAGGCTTCTGAGTAGTAGAAAAAGTCTGCAAAAAATGGCAATTTTGGTCACATTAAGGCTTTAAAAAGTAGTTATTCAACATGAGGCAGAATCCCAATGACATTTTGAATCTATTTTTCTACAGTCCAAAAAATAAATTTTCCGATGAAAAACAATGACCCGTGACCTGTCGAACTTTCTCCAGATGGTCAAAAATTGTAATTTTTTAATATTTAAGTTTTTTTACTGTAGATGACTATTGCATGTGAATTATCACTTTTGGAACTAAAATAAGTGTGCTTAGAGTCATTTTAATGCCTGAAAGTGGTCAAAATAGAAGCTTCTGAGTAGGAGAAAAAGTCTGTAAAAATGGCAATTTTGGTCACATTGAGGCTTTAAAAAGTGGTTATTCAACATGAGGCACAATCCAAATGACATTTTGATTCAATTTTTCTACAGTCCAAAAAATCAATTTTCTGATGAAAAGCAATGACCCGTGACCTCTTGAACTTTCTCCAGATGGTCAAAAATTGTAATTTTTTAATATTTAATTTTTTGACTGTAAATGACTATTGCATGTGAATTATCACTTTTGGAACTAAAATAAGTGTTTTTAGAGTCAATTTAATGCCTGAAATTGGTTGAAATAGAAGCTTCTGAGTAGTAGAAAAAGTCTGTAAAACTGGCAATTTTGGTCACATTGAGGCTTCAAAAAGTGGTTATTCAACATGAGGCACAATCCAAATGACATTTTGATTCAATTTTTCTACAGTCCAAAAAATCAATTTTCTGATGAAAAACGATGACCCGTGACCAGTCGAACTTTCTCCAGATGGTCAAAAATGGTAATTTTTTAATATTTAATTTTTTGACTGTAAACGACTTTTGCATGTGAAATATCACTTTTGGAACTAATATAAGTGTGTTTAGAGTAATTTAATGCCTGAAATTGGTCAAAATAGAAGCTTCTGAGTAGGAGAAAAGTCTTTAAAAATGCCAATTTTGGTCTCATTGAGGCTTTAAACAGTAGTTATTCAACATGAGGCACAATCCAAATGACATTTTGAATCAATTTTTCTACAGTCTAAAAAATAAATTTTCTGATGAAAAACGATGACCCGTGACCTGTCGAACTTTCTCCAAATAGTCAAAAATGGTAATTTTTTAATATTACATTTTTTGACTGTGTATGACTATTGCATGTGAATTATCACTTTTGGAACTAAAATAAGAGTGTTTAGAGTCATTTTAATGCCTGAAATTGGTCAAAGTAGATGCTTCGGAGTAGGAGAAAAAGTCTGTAAAAATGCCAATTTTGGTCATATTGAGGCTTTAAAAAGTAGTTATTCAACATGAGGCCCCATCCAAATGACGTTTTGAATCAATTTTTCTACAGTCCAAAAAATCAATTTTCTGATGAAAAACGATGACCCGTGACCTGTCGAACTTTCATCAGATCATCAAAAATGGTAATTTTTTAATATTTAATTTCTTGACTATAAATGCCTATTGCATGTGAATTATCACTTTTGGAACTGAAATAAGTCTGTTTAGAGTCATTTTAATGCCTGAAATTGGTTGAAATAGAGGCTTCTGAGTAGTAGGAAAAGTCTGCAAAAAATGGCAATTTTGGTCACATTGAGGCTTTAAAAAGTAGTTATTCAACATGAGGCAGAATCCAAATGACATTTTGAATCTATTTTTCTACAGTCCAAAAAATCATTTTTCTGATGAAAAACAATGACCAGTGACCTGTCGAACTTTCTCCAGATGGTCAAAAATTGTAATTTTTTAATATTTAATTTTTTGACTGTGAATGACTATTGCATGTGAATTATCACTTTTGGAACTGAAATAAGTGTGTTTTGAGTCATTTTAATGCCTGAAATTGGTCAAAATAGAAGCTTCTGAGAAGGAGAAAAGTCTGTAAAAATGGCAATTTTGGTCACATTGAGGCTTTAAAAAGTAGTTATTCAACATGAGGCAGAATCCAATTGACATTTTGAATCAATTCTTCTACAGTCCAAAAAATCAATTTTCTGATGAAAAACGATGACCCGTGACCAGTCGAACTTTCTCCAGATGGTCAAAAATGGTAATTTTTTAATATTTAATTTTTTGACTGTAAATGACTTTTGCATGTGAAATATCACTTTTGGAACTAATATAAGTGTGTTTAGAGTAATTTAATGCCTGAAATTGGTCAAAATAGAAGCTTCTGAGTAGGAGAAAAGTCTTTAAAAATGCCAATTTTGGTCACAGTGAGTCTTTAAAAAGTAGTTATTCAACATGAGGCACAATCCAAATGACATTTTGAATCAATTTTTCTACAGTCCAAAAACTTATTTTTCTGATGAAAAACAATGACCCGTGACCTGTCGAACTTTCTTCAGATCATCAAAAATGGTAGTTTTGTAATATTTAATTTCTTGACTATAAATGACTATTGCATGTGAATTATCACTTTTGGAACTGAAATAAGTGTGTTTAGAGTCATTTTAATGCCTGCAATTGGTTGAAATAGAGGCTTCTGAGTAGTAGAAAAAGTCTGCAAAAAATGGCAATTTTGGTCACATTAAGGCTTTAAAAAGTAGTTATTCAACATGAGGCAGAATCCCAATGACATTTTGAATCTATTTTTCTACAGTCCAAAAAATAAATTTTCCGATGAAAAACAATGACCCGTGACCTGTCGAACTTTCTCCAGATGGTCAAAAATTGTAATTTTTTAATATTTAAGTTTTTTTACTGTAGATGACTATTGCATGTGAATTATCACTTTTGGAACTAAAATAAGAGTGTTTAGAGTCATTTTAATGCCTGAAATTGGTCAAAATAGAAGCTTCTGAGTAGGAGAAAAAGTCTGTAAAAATGGCAATTTTGGTCACATTGAGGCTTTAAAAAGTGGTTATTCAACATGAGGCACAATCCAAATGACATTTTGAATCAATTTTTCTACAGTCCAAAAAATCAATTTTCTAATGAAAAACGATGACCCGTGACCTGTCGAATTTTCTGCAGATGGTCAAAAATGGTAATTTTTTCATATTTAATTACTTGACTGTAAATGACTATTGCATGTGAATTATCACTTTTGGAACTAAAATAAGAGTGTTTAGAGTCATTTTAATGCCTGAAATTTGTCAAAGTAGATGCTTCGGAGTAGGAGAAAAAGTCTGTAAAAATGCCAATTTTGGTCATATTGAGGCTTTAAAAAGTAGTTATTCAACATGAGGCCCCATCCAAATGACGTTTTGAATCAATTTCTCTACAGTCCAAAAAATCAATTTTCTGATGAAAAACGATGACCCGTGACCTGTCGAACTTTCATCAGATCATCAAAAATGGTAATTTTTTAATATTTAATTTCTTGACTATAAATGCCTATTGCATGTGAATTATCACTTTTGGAACTGAAATAAGTCTGTTTAGAGTCATTTTAATGCCTGAAATTGGTTGAAATAGAGGCTTCTGAGTAGTAGGAAAAGTCTGCAAAAAATGGCAATTTTGGTCACATTGAGGCTTTAAAAAGTAGTTATTCAACATGAGGCAGAATCCAAATGACATTTTGAATCTATTTTTCTACAGTCCAAAAAATCATTTTTCTGATGAAAAACAATGACCAGTGACCTGTCGAACTTTCTCCAGATGGTCAAAAATTGTAATTTTTTAATATTTAATTTTTTGACTGTAAATGACTATTGCATGTGAATTATCACTTTTGGGACTGAAATAAGTGTGTTTTGAGTCATTTTAATGCCTGAAATTGGTCAAAATAGAAGCTTCTGAGAAGGAGAAAAGTCTGTAAAAATGGCAATTTTGGTCACATTGAGGCTTTAAAAAGTAGTTATTCAACATGAGGCAGAATCCAATTGACATTTTGAATCAATTCTTCTACAGTCCAAAAAATCAATTTTCTGATGAAGAACGATGACCCGTGACCAGTCGAACTTTCTCCAGATGGTCAAAATTGGTAATTTTTTAATATTTAATTTTTTGACTGTAAATGACTTTTGCATGTGAAATATCACTTTTGGAACTAATATAAGTGTGTTTAGAGTAATTTAATGCCTGAAATTGGTCAAAATAGAAGCTTCTGAGTAGGAGAAAAGTCTTTAAAAATGCCAATTTTGGTCACAGTGAGTCTTTAAAAAGTAGTTATTCAACATGAGGCACAATCCAAATGACATTTTGAATCAATTTTTCTACAGTCCAAAAACTTATTTTTCTGATGAAAAACAATGACCCGTGACCTGTCGAACTTTCTTCAGATCATCAAAAATGGTAGTTTTGTAATATTTAATTTCTTGACTATAAATGACTATTGCATGTGAATTATCACTTTTGGAACTGAAATAAGTGTGTTTAGAGTCATTTTAATGCCTGCAATTGGTTGAAATAGAGGCTTCTGAGTAGTAGAAAAAGTCTGCAAAAAATGGCAATTTTGGTCACATTAAGGCTTTAAAAAGTAGTTATTCAACATGAGGCAGAATCCCAATGACATTTTGAATCTATTTTTCTACAGTCCAAAAAATAAATTTTCCGATGAAAAACAATGACCCGTGACCTGTCGAACTTTCTCCAGATGGTCAAAAATTGTAATTTTTTAATATTTAAGTTTTTTTACTGTAGATGACTATTGCATGTGAATTATCACTTTTGGAACTAAAATAAGAGTGTTTAGAGTCATTTTAATGCCTGAAATTGGTCAAAGTAGATGCTTCGGAGTAGGAGAAAAAGTCTGTAAAAATGCCAATTTTGGTCATATTGAGGCTTTAAAAAGTAGTTATTCAACATGAGGCCCCATCCAAATGACGTTTTGAATCAATTTTTCTACAGTCCAAAAAATCAATTTTCTGATGAAAAACGATGACCCGTGACCTGTCGAACTTTCATCAGATCATCAAAAATGGTAATTTTTTAATATTTAATTTCTTGACTATAAATGCCTATTGCATGTGAATTATCACTTTTGGAACTGAAATAAGTCTGTTTAGAGTCATTTTAATGCCTGAAATTGGTTGAAATAGAGGCTTCTGAGTAGTAGGAAAAGTCTGCAAAAAATGGCAATTTTGGTCACATTGAGGCTTTAAAAAGTAGTTATTCAACATGAGGCAGAATCCAAATGACATTTTGAATCTATTTTTCTACAGTCCAAAAAATCATTTTTCTGATGAAAAACAATGACCAGTGACCTGTCGAACTTTCTCCAGATGGTCAAAAATTGTAATTTTTTAATATTTAATTTTTTGACTGTAAATGACTATTGCATGTGAATTATCACTTTTGGAACTGAAATAAGTGTGTTTTGAGTCATTTTAATGCCTGAAATTGGTCAAAATAGAAGCTTCTGAGAAGGAGAAAAGTCTGTAAAAATGGCAATTTTGGTCACATTGAGGCTTTAAAAAGTAGTTATTCAACATGAGGCAGAATCCAATTGACATTTTGAATCAATTCTTCTACAGTCCAAAAAATCAATTTTCTGATGAAAAACGATGACCCGTGACCAGTCGAACTTTCTCCAGATGGTCAAAAATGGTAATTTTTTAATATTTAATTTTTTGACTGTAAATGACTTTTGCATGTGAAATATCACTTTTGGAACTAATATAAGTGTGTTTAGAGTAATTTAATGCCTGAAAATGGTCAAAATAGAAGCTTCTGAGTAGGAGAAAAGTCTTTAAAAATGCCAATTTTGGTCACAGTGAGTCTTTAAAAAGTAGTTATTCAACATGAGGCACAATCCAAATGACATTTTGAATCAATTTTTCTACAGTCCAAAAACTTATTTTTCTGATGAAAAACAAGGACCCGTGACCTGTCGAACTTTCTTCAGATCATCAAAAATGGTAGTTTTGTAATATTTAATTTCTTGACTATAAATGACTATTGCATGTGAATTATCACTTTTGGAACTGAAATAAGTGTGTTTAGAGTCATTTTAATGCCTGCAATTGGTTGAAATAGAGGCTTCTGAGTAGTAGAAAAAGTCTGCAAAAAATGGCAATTTTGGTCACATTAAGGCTTTAAAAAGTAGTTATTCAACATGAGGCAGAATCCCAATGACATTTTGAATCTATTTTTCTACAGTCCAAAAAATAAATTTTCCGATGAAAAACAATGACCCGTGACCTGTCGAACTTTCTCCAGATGGTCAAAAATTGTAATTTTTTAATATTTAAGTTTTTTTACTGTAGATGACTATTGCATGTGAATTATCACTTTTGGAACTAAAATAAGAGTGTTTAGAGTCATTTTAATGCCTGAAATTGGTCAAAATAGAAGCTTCTGAGTAGGAGAAAAAGTCTGTAAAAATGGCAATTTTGGTCACATTGAGGCTTTAAAAAGTGGTTATTCAACATGAGGCACAATCCAAATGACATTTTGAATCAATTTTTCTACAGTCCAAAAAATCAATTTTCTAATGAAAAACGATGACCCGTGACCTGTCGAATTTTCTGCAGATGGTCAAAAATGGTAATTTTTTCATATTTAATTACTTGACTGTAAATGACTATTGCATGTGAATTATCACTTTTGGAACTAAAATAAGAGTGTTTAGAGTCATTTTAATGCCTGAAATTGGTCAAAGTAGATGCTTCGGAGTAGGAGAAAAAGTCTGTAAAAATGCCAATTTTGGTCATATTGAGGCTTTAAAAAGTAGTTATTCAACATGAGGCCCCATCCAAATGACGTTTTGAATCAATTTTTCTACAGTCCAAAAAATCAATTTTCTGATGAAAAACGATGACCCGTGACCTGTCGAACTTTCATCAGATCATCAAAAATGGTAATTTTTTAATATTTAATTTCTTGACTATAAATGCCTATTGCATGTGAATTATCACTTTTGGAACTGAAATAAGTCTGTTTAGAGTCATTTTAATGCCTGAAATTGGTTGAAATAGAGGCTTCTGAGTAGTAGGAAAAGTCTGCAAAAAATGGCAATTTTGGTCACATTGAGGCTTTAAAAAGTAGTTATTCAACATGAGGCAGAATCCAAATGACATTTTGAATCTATTTTTCTACAGTCCAAAAAATCATTTTTCTGATGAAAAACAATGACCAGTGACCTGTCGAACTTTCTCCAGATGGTCAAAAATTGTAATTTTTTAATATTTAATTTTTTGACTGTAAATGACTATTGCATGTGAATTATCACTTTTGGAACTGAAATAAGTGTGTTTTGAGTCATTTTAATGCCTGAAATTGGTCAAAATAGAAGCTTCTGAGAAGGAGAAAAGTCTGTAAAAATGGCAATTTTGGTCACATTGAGGCTTTAAAAAGTAGTTATTCAACATGAGGCAGAATCCAATTGACATTTTGAATCAATTCTTCTACAGTCCAAAAAATCAATTTTCTGATGAAGAACGATGACCCGTGACCAGTCGAACTTTCTCCAGATGGTCAAAAATGGTAATTTTTTAATATTTAATTTTTTGACTGTAAATGACTTTTGCATGTGAAATATCACTTTTGGAACTAATATAAGTGTGTTTAGAGTAATTTAATGCCTGAAATTGGTCAAAATAGAAGCTTCTGAGTAGGAGAAAAGTCTTTAAAAATGCCAATTTTGGTCACAGTGAGTCTTTAAAAAGTAGTTATTCAACATGAGGCACAATCCAAATGACATTTTGAATCAATTTTTCTACAGTCCAAAAACTTATTTTTCTGATGAAAAACAATGACCCGTGACCTGTCGAACTTTCTTCAGATCATCAAAAATGGTAGTTTTGTAATATTTAATTTCTTGACTATAAATGACTATTGCATGTGAATTATCACTTTTGGAACTGAAATAAGTGTGTTTAGAGTCATTTTAATGCCTGCAATTGGTTGAAATAGAGGCTTCTGAGTAGTAGAAAAAGTCTGCAAAAAATGGCAATTTTGGTCACATTAAGGCTTTAAAAAGTAGTTATTCAACATGAGGCAGAATCCCAATGACATTTTGAATCTATTTTTCTACAGTCCAAAAAATTAATTTTCCGATGAAAAACAATGACCCGTGACCTGTCGAACTTTCATCAGATCATCAAAAATGGTAATTTTTTAATATTTAATTTCTTGACTATAAATGACTATTGCATGTGAATTATCACTCTTGGAACTGAAATAAGTGTGTTTAGAGTCATTTTAATGCCTGAAATTGGTTGAAATAGAGGCTTCTGAGTAGTAGGAAAAGTCTGCAAAAAATGGCAATTTTGGTCACATTGAGGCTTTAAAAAGTAGTTATTCAACATGAGGCAGAATCCAAATGACATTTTGAATCTATTTTTCTACAGTCCAAAAAATCAATTTTCTGATGAAAAACAATGACCAGTGACCTGTCGAACTTTCTCCAGATGGTCAAAAACTGTAATTTTTTAATATTTAATTTTTTGACTGTAAATGACTATTGCATGTGAATTATCACTTTTGGAACTGAAATAAGTGTGTTTTGAGTCATTTTAATGCCTGAAATTGGTCAAAATAGAAGCTTCTGAGAAGGAGAAAAAGTCTGTAAAAATGGCAAATTTGGTCACATTGAGGCTTTAAAAAGTAGTCATTCAACATGAGGCACAATACAAATGACATTTTGAATCAATTTTTCTACAGTCCAAAAAATCAATTTTCTGATGAAAAACGATGACCCGTGACCAGTCGAACTTTCTCCAGATGGTCAAAAATGGTAATTTTTTAATATTTAATTTTTTGACTGTAAATGACTTTTGCATGTGAAATATCACTTTTGGAACTAATATAAGTGTGTTTAGAGTAATTTAATGCCTGAAATTGGTCAAAATAGAAGCTTCTGAGTAGGAGAAAAGTCTTTAAAAATGCCAATTTTGGTCTCATTGAGGCTTTAAACAGTAGTTATTCAACATGAGGCACAATCCAAATGACATTTTGAATCAATTTTTCTACAGTCTAAAAAATAAATTTTCTGATGAAAAACGATGACCCGTGACCTGTCGAACTTTCTCCAAATAGTCAACAATGGTAATTTTTTAATATTACATTTTTTGACTGTGTATGACTATTGCATGTGAATTATCACTTTTGGAACTAAAATAAGAGTGTTTAGAGTCATTTTAATGCCTGAAATTGGTCAAAGTAGATGCTTCGGAGTAGGAGAAAAAGTCTGTAAAAATGCCAATTTTGGTCATATTGAGGCTTTAAAAAGTAGTTATTCAACATGAGGCCCCATCCAAATGACGTTTTGAATCAATTTTTCTACAGTCCAAAAAATCAATTTTCTGATGAAAAACGATGACCCGTGACCTGTCGAACTTTCATCAGATCATCAAAAATGGTAATTTTTTAATATTTAATTTCTTGACTATAAATGCCTATTGCATGTGAATTATCACTTTTGGAACTGAAATAAGTGTGTTTAGAGTCATTTTAATGCCTGAAATTGGTTGAAATAGAGGCTTCTGAGTAGTAGGAAAAGTCTGCAAAAAATGGCAATTTTGGTCAGATTGAGGCTTTAAAAAGTAGTTATTCAACATGAGGCAGAATCCAAATGACATTTTGAATCTATTTTTCTACAGTCCAAAAAATCAATTTTCTGATGAAAAACAATGACCAGTGACCTGTCGAACTTTCTCCAGATGGTCAAAAATTGTAATTTTTTAATATTTAATTTTTTGACTGTAAATGACTATTGCATGTGAATTATCACTTTTGGAACTGAAATAAGTGTGTTTTGAGTCATTTTAATGCCTGAAATTGGTCAAAATAGAAGCTTCTGAGAAGGAGAAAAGTCTGTAAAAATGGCAATTTTGGTCACATTGAGGCTTTAAAAAGTAGTTATTCAACATGAGGCAGAATCCAATTGACATTTTGAATCAATTCTTCTACAGTCCAAAAAATCA
Organism: Triturus cristatus; assembly: GCF_964204655.1. Lineage (NCBI taxonomy): Eukaryota > Metazoa > Chordata > Amphibia > Caudata > Salamandridae > Triturus > Triturus cristatus. Next base: position 1,473,066,534 of record NC_140590.1, read on the forward strand.
ATTTTCTGATGAAAAACGATGACCCGTGACCAGTCGAACTTTCTCCAGATGGTCAAAAATGGTAATTTTTTAATATTTAATTTTTTGACTGTAAATGACTTTTGCATGTGAAATATCACTTTTGGAACTAATATAAGTGTGTTTAGAATAATTTAATGCCTGAAATTGGTCAAAATAGAAGCTTCTGAGTAGGAGAAAAGTCCTTAAAAATGCCAATTTTGGTCACAGTGAGTCTTTAAAAAGTAGTTATTCAACATGAGGCACAATCCAAATGACATTTTGAATCAATTTTTCTACAGTCCAAAAACTTATTTTTCTGATGAAAAACAATGACCCGTGACCTGTCGAACTTTCTTCAGATCATCAAAAATGGTAATTTTGTAATATTTAATTTCTTGACTATAAATGACTATTGCATGTGAATTATCACTTTTGGAACTGAAATAAGTGTGTTTAGAGTCATTTTAATGCCTGAAATTGGTTGAAATAGAGGCTTCTAAGTAGTAGAAAAAGTCTGCAAAAAATGGCAATTTTGGTCACATTAAGGCTTTAAAAAGTAGTTATTCAACATGAGGCAGAATCCCAATGACATTTTGAATCTATTTTTCTACAGTCCAAAAAATAAATTTTCCGATGAAAAACAATGACCCGTGACCTGTCGAACTTTCTCCAGATGGTCAAAAATTGTAATTTTTTAATATTTAAGTTTTTTTACTGTAGATGACTATTGCATGTGAATTATCACTTTTGGAACTAAAATAAGAGTGTTTAGAGTCATTTTAATGCCTGAAATTGGTCAAAATAGAAGCTTCTGAGTAGGAGAAAAAGTCTGTAAAAATGGCAATTTTGGTCACATTGAGGCTTTAAAAAGTGGTTATTCAACATGAGGCACAATCCAAATGACATTTTGAATCAATTTTTCTACAGTCCAAAAAATCAATTTTCTAATGAAAAAACGATGACCCGTGACCTGTCGAATTTTCTGCAGATGGTCAAAAATGGTAATTTTTTCATATTTAATTACTTGACTGTAAATGACTATTGCATGTCAATTATCACTTTTGGTACTAAAATAAGAGTGTTTAGAGTCATTTTAATGCCTGAAATTGGTCAAAGTAGAAGCTTCGGAGTAGGAGAAAAAGTCTGTAAAAATGCCAATTTTGGTCATATTGCGGCTTTAAAAAGTAGTTATTCAACATGAGGCACCATCCAAATGACGTTTTGAATCAATTTTTCTACAGTCCAAAAAATCAATTTTCTGATGAAAAACGATGACCCGTGACCAGTCGAACTTTCTCCAGATGGTCAAAAATGGTAATTTTTTAATATTTAATTTTTTGACTGTAAATGACTATTGCATGTGAATTATCACTTTTGGAACTAAAATAAGAGTGTTTAGAGTCATTTTAATGCCTGAAATTGGTCAAAGTAGAAGCTTCGGAGTAGGAGAAAAAGTCTGTAAAAATGCCAATTTTGGTCATATTGAGGCTTTAAAAAGTAGTTATTCAACATGAGGCCCCATCCAAATGACGTTTTGAATCAATTTTTCTACAGTCCAAAAAATCAATTTTCTGATGAAAAACGATGACCCGTGACCTGTCGAACTTTCATCAGATCATCAAAAATGGTAATTTTTTAATATTTAATTTCTTGACTATAAATGACTATTGCATGTGAATTATCACTCTTGGAACTGAAATAAGTGTGTTTAGAGTCATTTTAATGCCTGAAATTGGTTGAAATAGAGGCTTCTGAGTAGTAGGAAAAGTCTGCAAAAAATGGCAATTTTGGTCACATTGAGGCTTTAAAAAGTAGTTATTCAACATGAGGCAGAATCCAAATGACATTTTGAATCTATTTTTCTACAGTCCAAAAAATCAATTTTCTGATGAAAAACAATGACCAGTGACCTGTCGAACTTTCTCCAGATGGTCAAAAATTGTAATTTTTTAATATTTAATTTTTTGACTGTAAATGACTATTGCATGTGAATTATCACTTTTGGAACTGAAATAAGTGTGTTTTGAGTCATTTTAATGCCTGAAATTGGTCAAAATAGAAGCTTCTGAGAAGAAGAAAAAGTCTGTAAAAATGGCAAATTTGGTCACATTGAGGCTTTAAAAAGTAGTCATTCAACATGAGGCACAATACAAATGACATTTTGAATCAATTTTTCTACAGTCCAAAAAATCAATTTTCTGATGAAAAACGATGACCCGTGACCAGTCGAACTTTCTCCAGATGGTCAAAAATGGTAATTTTTTAATATTTAATTTTTTGACTGTAAATGACTTTTGCATGTGAAATATCACTTTTGGAACTGAAATAAGTGTGTTTAGAGTCATTTTAATGCCTGCAATTGGTTGAAATAGAGGCTTCTGAGTAGTAGAAAAAGTCTGCAAAAAATGGCAATTTTGGTCACATTAAGGCTTTAAAAAGTAGTTATTCAACATGAGGCAGAATCCCAATGACATTTTGAATCTATTTTTCTACAGTCCAAAAAATTAATTTTCCGATGAAAAACAATGACCCGTGACCTGTCGAACTTTCTCCAGATGGTCAAAAATTGTAATTTTTTAATATTTAAGTTTTTTTACTGTAGATGACTATTGCATGTGAATTATCACTTTTGGAACTAAAATAAGAGTGTTTAGAGTCATTTTAATGCCTGAAATTGGTCAAAATAGAAGCTTCTGAGTAGGAGAAAAAGTCTGTAAAAATGGCAATTTTGGTCACATTGAGGCTTTAAAAAGTGGTTATTCAACATGAGGCACAATCCAAATGACATTTTGAATCAATTTTTCTACAGTCCAAAAAATCAATTTTCTAATGAAAAAACGATGACCCGTGACCTGTCGAATTTTCTGCAGATGGTCAAAAATGGTAATTTTTTCATATTTAATTACTTGACTGTAAATGACTATTGCATGTGAATTATCACTTTTGGTACTAAAATAAGAGTGTTTAGAGTCATTTTAATGCCTGAAATTGGTCAAAGTAGAAGCTTCGGAGTAGGAGAAAAAGTCTGTAAAAATGCCAATTTTGGTCATATTGCGGCTTTAAAAAGTAGTTATTCAACATGAGGCACCATCCAAATGACGTTTTGAATCAATTTTTCTACAGTCCAAAAAATCAATTTTCTGATGAAAAACGATGACCCGTGACCAGTCGAACTTTCTCCAGATGGTCAAAAATGGTAATTTTTTAATATTTAATTTTTTGACTGTAAATGACTATTGCATGTGAATTATCACTTTTGGAACTAAAATAAGAGTGTTTAGAGTCATTTTAATGCCTGAAATTGGTCAAAGTAGAAGCTTCGGAGTAGGAGAAAAAGTCTGTAAAAATGCCAATTTTGGTCATATTGAGGCTTTAAAAAGTAGTTATTCAACATGAGGCAGAATCCCAATGACATTTTGAATCTATTTTTCTACAGTCCAAAAAATCAATTTTCTGATGAAAAACGATGACCCGTGACCTGTCGAACTTTCATCAGATCATCAAAAATGGTAATTTTTTAATATTTAATTTCTTGACTATAAATGACTATTGCATGTGAATTATCACTCTTGGAACTGAAATAAGTGTGTTTAGAGTCATTTTAATGCCTGAAATTGGTTGAAATAGAGGCTTCTGAGTAGTAGGAAAAGTCTGCAAAAAATGGCAATTTTGGTCACATTGAGGCTTTAAAAAGTAGTTATTCAACATGAGGCAGAATCCAAATGACATTTTGAATCTATTTTTCTACAGTCCAAAAAATCAATTTTCTGATGAAAAACAATGACCAGTGACCTGTCGAACTTTCTCCAGATGGTCAAAAACTGTAATTTTTTAATATTTAATTTTTTGACTGTAAATGACTATTGCATGTGAATTATCACTTTTGGAACTGAAATAAGTGTGTTTTGAGTCATTTTAATGCCTGAAATTGGTCAAAATAGAAGCTTCTGAGAAGGAGAAAAAGTCTGTAAAAATGGCAAATTTGGTCACATTGAGGCTTTAAAAAGTAGTCATTCAACATGAGGCACAATACAAATGACATTTTGAATCAATTTTTCTACAGTCCAAAAAATCAATTTTCTGATGAAAAACGATGACCCGTGACCAGTCGAACTTTCTCCAGATGGTCAAAAATGGTAATTTTTTAATATTTAATTTTTTGACTGTAAATTACTTTTGCATGTGAAATATCACTTTTGGAACTAATATAAGTGTGTTTAGAGTAATTTAATGCCTGAAATTGGTCAAAATAGAAGCTTCTGAGTAGGAGAAAAGTCTTTAAAAATGCCAATTTTGGTCTCATTGAGGCTTTAAACAGTAGTTATTCAACATGAGGCACAATCCAAATGACATTTTGAATCAATTTTTCTACAGTCTAAAAAATAAATTTTCTGATGAAAAACGATGACCCGTGACCTGTCGAACTTTCTCCAAATAGTCAACAATGGTAATTTTTTAATATTACATTTTTTGACTGTGTATGACTATTGCATGTGAATTATCACTTTTGGAACTAAAATAAGAGTGTTTAGAGTCATTTTAATGCCTGAAATTGGTCAAAGTAGATGCTTCGGAGTAGGAGAAAAAGTCTGTAAAAATGCCAATTTTGGTCATATTGAGGCTTTAAAAAGTAGTTATTCAACATGAGGCCCCATCCAAATGACGTTTTGAATCAATTTTTCTACAGTCCAAAAAATCAATTTTCTGATGAAAAACGATGACCCGTGACCTGTCGAACTTTCATCAGATCATCAAAAATGGTAATTTTTTAATATTTAATTTCTTGACTATAAATGCCTATTGCATGTGAATTATCACTTTTGGAACTGAAATAAGTGTGTTTAGAGTCATTTTAATGCCTGAAATTGGTTGAAATAGAGGCTTCTGAGTAGTAGGAAAAGTCTGCAAAAAATGGCAATTTTGGTCAGATTGAGGCTTTAAAAAGTAGTTATTCAACATGAGGCAGAATCCAAATGACATTTTGAATCTATTTTTCTACAGTCCAAAAAATCAATTTTCTGATGAAAAACAATGACCAGTGACCTGTCGAACTTTCTCCAGATGGTCAAAAATTGTAATTTTTTAATATTTAATTTTTTGACTGTAAATGACTATTGCATGTGAATTATCACTTTTGGAACTGAAATAAGTGTGTTTTGAGTCATTTTAATGCCTGAAATTGGTCAAAATAGAAGCTTCTGAGAAGGAGAAAAGTCTGTAAAAATGGCAATTTTGGTCACATTGAGGCTTTAAAAAGTAGTTATTCAACATGAGGCAGAATCCAATTGACATTTTGAATCAATTCTTCTACAGTCCAAAAAATCAATTTTCTGATGAAAAACGATGACCCGTGACCAGTCGAACTTTCTCCAGATGGTCAAAAATGGTAATTTTTTAATATTTAATTTTTTGACTGTAAATGACTTTTGCATGTGAAATATCACTTTTGGAACTAATATAAGTGTGTTTAGAATAATTTAATGCCTGAAATTGGTCAAAATAGAAGCTTCTGAGTAGGAGAAAAGTCCTTAAAAATGCCAATTTTGGTCACAGTGAGTCTTTAAAAAGTAGTTATTCAACATGAGGCACAATCCAAATGACATTTTGAATCAATTTTTCTACAGTCCAAAAACTTATTTTTCTGATGAAAAACAATGACCCGTGACCTGTCGAACTTTCTTCAGATCATCAAAAATGGTAATTTTGTAATATTTAATTTCTTGACTATAAATGACTATTGCATGTGAATTATCACTTTTGGAACTGAAATAAGTGTGTTTAGAGTCATTTTAATGCCTGAAATTGGTTGAAATAGAGGCTTCTAAGTAGTAGAAAAAGTCTGCAAAAAATGGCAATTTTGGTCACATTAAGGCTTTAAAAAGTAGTTATTCAACATGAGGCAGAATCCCAATGACATTTTGAATCTATTTTTCTACAGTCCAAAAAATAAATTTTCCGATGAAAAACAATGACCCGTGACCTGTCGAACTTTCTCCAGATGGTCAAAAATTGTAATTTTTTAATATTTAAGTTTTTTTACTGTAGATGACTATTGCATGTGAATTATCACTTTTGGAACTAAAATAAGAGTGTTTAGAGTCATTTTAATGCCTGAAATTGGTCAAAATAGAAGCTTCTGAGTAGGAGAAAAAGTCTGTAAAAATGGCAATTTTGGTCACATTGAGGCTTTAAAAAGTGGTTATTCAACATGAGGCACAATCCAAATGACATTTTGAATCAATTTTTCTACAGTCCAAAAAATCAATTTTCTAATGAAAAAACGATGACCCGTTACCTGTCGAATTTTCTGCAGATGGTCAAAAATGGTAATTTTTTCATATTTAATTACTTGACTGTAAATGACTATTGCATGTCAATTATCACTTTTGGTACTAAAATAAGAGTGTTTAGAGTCATTTTAATGCCTGAAATTGGTCAAAGTAGAAGCTTCGGAGTAGGAGAAAAAGTCTGTAAAAATGCCAATTTTGGTCATATTGCGGCTTTAAAAAGTAGTTATTCAACATGAGGCACCATCCAAATGACGTTTTGAATCAATTTTTCTACAGTCCAAAAAATCAATTTTCTGATGAAAAACGATGACCCGTGACCAGTCGAACTTTCTCCAGATGGTCAAAAATGGTAATTTTTTAATATTTAATTTTTTGACTGTAAATGACTATTGCATGTGAATTATCACTTTTGGAACTAAAATAAGAGTGTTTAGAGTCATTTTAATGCCTGAAATTGGTCAAAGTAGAAGCTTCGGAGTAGGAGAAAAAGTCTGTAAAAATGCCAATTTTGGTCATATTGAGGCTTTAAAAAGTAGTTATTCAACATGAGGCCCCATCCAAATGACGTTTTGAATCAATTTTTCTACAGTCCAAAAAATCAATTTTCTGATGAAAAACGATGACCCGTGACCTGTCGAACTTTCATCAGATCATCAAAAATGGTAATTTTTTAATATTTAATTTCTTGACTATAAATGACTATTGCATGTGAATTATCACTCTTGGAACTGAAATAAGTGTGTTTAGAGTCATTTTAATGCCTGAAATTGGTTGAAATAGAGGCTTCTGAGTAGTAGGAAAAGTCTGCAAAAAATGGCAATTTTGGTCACATTGAGGCTTTAAAAAGTAGTTATTCAACATGAGGCAGAATCCAAATGACATTTTGAATCTATTTTTCTACAGTCCAAAAAATCAATTTTCTGATGAAAAACAATGACCAGTGACCTGTCGAACTTTCTCCAGATGGTCAAAAATTGTAATTTTTTAATATTTAATTTTTTGACTGTAAATGACTATTGCATGTGAATTATCACTTTTGGAACTGAAATAAGTGTGTTTTGAGTCATTTTAATGCCTGAAATTGGTCAAAATAGAAGCTTCTGAGAAGAAGAAAAAGTCTGTAAAAATGGCAAATTTGGTCACATTGAGGCTTTAAAAAGTAGTCATTCAACATGAGGCACAATACAAATGACATTTTGAATCAATTTTTCTACAGTCCAAAAAATCAATTTTCTGATGAAAAACGATGACCCGTGACCAGTCGAACTTTCTCCAGATGGTCAAAAATGGTAATTTTTTAATATTTAATTTTTTGACTGTAAATGACTTTTGCATGTGAAATATCACTTTTGGAACTAATATAAGTGTGTTTAGAATAATTTAATGCCTGAAATTGGTCAAAATAGAAGCTTCTGAGTAGGAGAAAAGTCCTTAAAAATGCCAATTTTGGTCACAGTGAGTCTTTAAAAAGTAGTTATTCAACATGAGGCACAATCCAAATGACATTTTGAATCAATTTTTCTACAGTCCAAAAACTTATTTTTCTGATGAAAAACAATGACCCGTGACCTGTCGAACTTTCTTCAGATCATCAAAAATGGTAATTTTGTAATATTTAATTTCTTGACTATAAATGACTATTGCATGTGAATTATCACTTTTGGAACTGAAATAAGTGTGTTTAGAGTCATTTTAATGCCTGAAATTGGTTGAAATAGAGGCTTCTAAGTAGTAGAAAAAGTCTGCAAAAAATGGCAATTTTGGTCACATTAAGGCTTTAAAAAGTAGTTATTCAACATGAGGCAGAATCCCAATGACATTTTGAATCTATTTTTCTACAGTCCAAAAAATAAATTTTCCGATGAAAAACAATGACCCGTGACCTGTCGAACTTTCTCCAGATGGTCAAAAATTGTAATTTTTTAATATTTAAGTTTTTTTACTGTAGATGACTATTGCATGTGAATTATCACTTTTGGAACTAAAATAAGTGTGCTTAGAGTCATTTTAATGCCTGAAAGTGGTCAAAATAGAAGCTTCTGAGTAGGAGAAAAAGTCTGTAAAAATGCCAATTTTGGTCACAGTTAGTCTTTAAAAAGTAGTTATTCAACATGAGGCACAATCCAAATGACATTTTGAATCAATTTTTCTACAGTCCAAAAACTTATTTTTCTGATGAAAAACAATGACCCGTGACTTGTCGAACTTTCTTCAGATCATCAAAAATGGTAATTTTTTAATATTTAATTTCTTGACTATAAATGACTATTGCATGTGAATTATCACTTTTGGAACTGAAATAAGTGTGTTTAGAGTCGTTTTAATGCCTGAAATTGGTCGAAATAGAAGTTTCTGAGTCGGAGAAAAAGTCTGTAAAAATGGAAATTTTGGTCACATTGAGGCTTTAAAAAGTAGTAATTCACATGAGGCACAATCCAAATGACATTGTGAATCAATTTTTCTACAGTCCAAAAAATCAATTTTTTGATGAAAAACGATGACCCGTGACCTGTGGAACTTTCTCCAGATCATCAAAAATGGTAATTTTTTAATATTTAATTTCTTGACTATAAATGACTATTGCATGTGAATTATCACTTTTGGAACTGAAATAAGTGTGTTTAGAGTCATTTTAATGCCTGAAATTAGTTGAAATAGAGGCTTCTGAGTAGTAGAACAAGTCTGCAAAAAATTGCAATTTTGGTCACATTGAGGCTTTAAAAAGTAGTTATTCAACATGAGGCAGAATCCAAATGACATTTTCAATCAATTTTTCTACAGTCCAAAACATCAATTTTCTGATGAAAAACAGTGACCCATGACCTGTCGAACTTTCTCCAGATGGTCAAAAAGGTAATTTTTTTATATTTAATTTTTTTTACTATAAATTACTTTTGCATGTGAAATATCACTTTTGGAACAAAAATAAGTGTGTTTAGAGCCAGTTTAATGCCTGAAATTGGTCGAAATAGAAGTTTCTGAGTAGGAGAAAAAGTCTGTAAAAATGGCAATTTTGGTCACATTGAGGCTTTAAAAAGTGGTTATTCAACATGAGGCACAATCCAAATGACATTTTAAATCAATTTTTCTACAGTCCAAAAAATCAATTTTCTGATGAAAAATGATGACCCATGACCTGTCAAACTTTCTCCAGATGGTCAAAAATTTTAATTTTTTAATATTTAATTTTTTGACAGTAGATGACTATTGCATGTGAATTATCACTTTTGGAACTAAAATAAGTGTGTTTAAAATCATTTTAATGCCTGAAATTGGTCAAAATAGAAGCTTCTGAGTAGGAGAAAAAGTCTGTAAAAATGGCAATTTTGGTCACATTGAGGCTTTAAAAAGTGGTTATTCAACATGAGGCACAATCCAAATGACATTTTAAATCAATTTTTCTACAGTCCAAAAAATCAATTTTCTGATGAAAAATGATGACCCATGACCTGTTAAACTTTCTCCAGATGGTCAAAAATAATAAATTTGTAATATTTAATTTTTTGACTGTAAATGACTATTGCATGTGAATTACCACTTTTGGAACTAAAATAAGTGTGTTTATAGTCATTTTAATGCCTGAAATTGGTCAAAATAGAAGCTTCTGAGTAGGAGAAAAAGTCTGTAAAAATGCCAATTTTGGTCATATTGAGGCTTCAAAAAGTAGTTATTCAACATGAGGCACCATCCAAAGGACGTTTTGAATCAATTTTTCTACAGTCCAAAAAATCAATTTTCTGATGAAAAACGATGACCACCTGTCGAACTTTTTCCAGATGGTCAAAAAGGTAATTTTTTAATATTTAATTTATTGACTGTAAATGATTATTGCATGTGAATTATCACTTTTGGAACTAAAATAAGTGTGTTTAGAGTCATTTTAATGCCTGAAATTGGTCAAAATAGAAGCTTCTGAGAAGGAGAAAATCTGTAAAAATGGCAATTTTGGTCACATTGAGGCTTTAAAAAGTAGTTATTCAACATGAGGCACAATCCAAATGACATTTTGAATCAATTTTTCTACAGTCCAAAAAATCAATTTTCTGATGAAAAACGATGACACGTGACCTGTTGAACTTTATCCAGATGGTCAAAAATGGTAATTTTTCACTATTTAATTTTTTAACTGTAAATGACTATTGCATGTGAATTATCACTTTTGGAACTAAAATAAGTGTGTTTAGAGTCATTTTAATGCCTGAAATTGGTCAAAATAGAAGCTTCTGAGAAGGAGAAAATCTGTAAAAATTGGCAATTTTGGTCACATTGAGGCTTTAAAAAGTAGTTATTCAACATGAGGCACAATCCAAATGACTTATGCAAAGGTTGGTCGCACACTGCTCGTCACACCAGCAAGTTGCCCCAAGGGACTGTGGTAGATGTAGTGGCGATGGCGGGTACGCCTATGCCACGATGTATAAAGAACAGTATGTGTTGCGTTAGCCATCCCTGGACACGTGTTTCGAGGTAGTTGCCTCTCGTCAGCAGGGAGCAGGTCAGTGTAAAGGGGTGCCGCGTGGACTGCCAAAATGTAATTAAAACAGGTCAAGTACCTCCCACGGCGCGCAGGTGCAGATCCAAGGCTCGTCAGCCCGTTGGCTCAAGGGAGCCGTAATAAATTATGCAAAGGTTGGTCGCACACTGCTCGTCACACCAGCAAGTTGCCCCAAGGGACTGTGGTAGATGTAGTGGCGATGGCGGGTACGCCTATGCCACGATGTATAAAGAACAGTATGTGTTGCGTTAGCCATCCCTGGACACGTGTTTCGAGGTAGTTGCCTCTCGTCAGCAGGGAGCAGGTCAGTGTAAACGTGACCTGTTGAACTTTATCCAGATGGTCAAAAATGGTAATTTTTCAATATTTAATTTTTTTACTGTAAATGACTATTGCATGTGAATTATCACTTTTGGAACTAAAATAAGTGTGTTTAGAGTCATTTTAATGCCTGAAATTGGTCAAAATAGAAGCTTCTGAGTAGGAGAAAAAACTGTAAAAATGCCAATTTTGGTCACTTTGAGGCTTTAATTTTTCTACAGTCCAAAAAATACATTTTCTGATGAAAAACAATGACCCGTGACCTGTCGAACTTTCTTCAGATCGTCAAAAATGGTAATTTTTTAATATTTAATTTCTTGACTGTAAATGACTATTGTATGTGAATTATCACTTTTGGAACAAAAATAAGTGTGTTTAGAGTCATTTTAATGCCTGAAATTGGTCAAAATAGAAGCTTCTGAGTAGGAGAAAAAACTGTAAAAATGCCAATTTTGGTCACTTTGAGGCTTTAAAAAGAGATTATTCAACATGAGGCACAAACCAAATGACATTTTGAATCAATTTTTCTACAGTCCAAAAAATCAATTTTCTGATGAAAAACAATGACCCGTGACCTGTCGAACTTTCTCCAGATGGTCAAAAATCGTAATTATTTAATATTTAATTTTTTGACTGTAAATGACTATTGCATGTGAATTATCACTTTTGGAACTAAAATAAGTGTTTTTAGAGTCAATTTAATGCCTGAAATTGGTTGAAATAGAAGCTTCTGAGAAGGAGAAAAAGTCTGTAAAAATGCCAATTTTGGACACAGTGAGGCTTTAAAAAGTAGTTATTCAACATGAGGCACAATCCAAATGACATTTTGAATCAATTTTTCTACAGTCCAAAAAATCAATTTTCTGATGAAAAACAATGACCCGTGACCTGTCGAACTTTCTCCAGATGGTCAAAAAGGTAATTTTTTTATATTTAATTCTTTGACTATAAATGACTTTTGCATGTGAAATATCACTTTTGGAACAAAAATTAGTGTGTTTAGAGCCAGTTTAATGCCTGAAATTGGTCGAAATATAAGTTTCTGAGTAGGAGAAAAAGTCTGTAAAAATGGCAATTTTGGTCACATTGAGGCTTTAAAAAGTAGTTATTCACATGAGGCCCAATCCAAATGACATTTTGAATCAATTTTTCTACAGTCCAAAAAATCTATTTTCTGATGAAAAACGATGACCCGTGACCTGTCGAACTTTCTCCAGATGGTCAAAAATAATACATTTGTAATATTTAATTTTTTGACTGCAGATGACTATTGCATGTGAATTATCACTTTTGGAACTAAAATAAGAGTGTTTAGAGTCATTTTAATGCCTGAAATTGGTCAAAGTAGAAGCTTCGGAGTAGGAGAAAAAGTCTGTTAAAATGCCAATTTTGGTCACATTGAGGCTTTAAAAAGTAGTCACTCAACATGAGGCACAATACAAATGACATTTTTAATAAATTTTTCTACAGTCCAAAAAATCAATTTTCTGATGGAAAATGATGACCCATGACCTGTCAAACTTTCTCCAGATGGTCAAAAATAATAAATTTGTAATATTTAATTTTTTGACTGTAAATGACTATTGCATGTGAATTACCACTTTTGGAACTAAAATAAGTGTGTTTATAGTCATTTTAATGCCTGAAATTGGTCAAAATAGAAGCTTCTGAGTAGGAGAAAAAGTCTGTAAAAATGCCAATTTTGGTCATATTGAGGCTCTAAAAAGTAGTTATTCAACATGAGGCACCATCCAAAGGACGTTTTGAATCAATTTTTCTACAGTCCAAAAAATCAATTTTCTGATGAAAAACAATGACCCGTGACCTGTCGAACTTTCTTCAGATCATCAAAAATGGTAATTTTTTAATATTTAATTTCTTGACTATAAATGACTATTGCATGTGAATTATCACTTTTGGAACTAAAATAAGTGTGTTTAAAATCATTTTAATGCCTGAAATTGGTCAAAATAGAAGCTTCTGAGTAGGAGAAAAAGTCTGTAAAAATGGCAATTTTGGTCACATTGAGGCTTTAAAAAGTGGTTATTCAACATGAGGCACAATCCAAATGACATTTGAAATCAATTTTTCTACAGTCCAAAAAATCAATTTTCTGATGAAAAATGATGACCCGTGACCTGTCAAACTTTCTCCAGATGGTCAAAAATAATAAATTTGTAATATTTAATTTTTTGACTGTAAATGACTATTGCATGTGAATTACCACTTTTGGAACTAAAATAAGTGTGTTTATAGTCATTTTAATGCCTGAAATTGGTCAAAATAGAAGCTTCTGAGTAGGAGAAAAAGTCTGTAAAAATGCCAATTTTGGTCATATTGAGGCTCTAAAAAGTAGTTATTCAACATGAGGCACCATCCAAAGGACGTTTTGAATCAATTTTTCTACAGTCCAAAAAATCAATTTTCTGATGAAAAACGATGACCCGTGACCTGTCGAACTTTCTCCAGATGGTCAAAAATTGTAATTTTTTAATATTTAATTTTTTGACTGTAAATGACTATTGCATGTGAATTATCACTTTTGGAACTAAAATAAGTGTTTTTAGAGTCAATTTAATGCCTGAAATTGGTTGAAATAGAAGCTTCTGAGTAGTAGAAAAAGACTGTAAAAATGCCAATTTTGGTCACAGTTAGTCTTTAAAAAGTAGTTATTCAACATGAGGCACAATCCAAATGACATTTTGAATCAATTTTTCTACAGTCCAAAAACTTATTTTTCTGATGAAAAACAATGACCCGTGACTTGTCGAACTTTCTTCAGATCATCAAAAATGGTAATTTTTTAATATTTAATTTCTTGACTATAAATGACTATTGCATGTGAATTATCACTTTTGGAACTGAAATAAGTGTGTTTAGAGTCGTTTTAATGCCTGAAATTGGTCGAAATAGAAGTTTCTGAGTCGGAGAAAAAGTCTGTAAAAATGGAAATTTTGGTCACATTGAGGCTTTAAAAAGTAGTAATTCACATGAGGCACAATCCAAATGACATTGTGAATCAATTTTTCTACAGTCCAAAAAATCAATTTTCTGATGAAAAACGATGACCCGTGACCTGTGGAACTTTCTCCAGATCATCAAAAATGGTAATTTTTTAATATTTAATTTCTTGACTATAAATGACTATTGCATGTGAATTATCACTTTTGGAACTGAAATAAGTGTGTTTAGAGTCATTTTAATGCCTGAAATTAGTTGAAATAGAGGCTTCTGAGTAGTAGAACAAGTCTGCAAAAAATTGCAATTTTGGTCACATTGAGGCTTTAAAAAGTAGTTATTCAACATGAGGCAGAATCCAAATGACATTTTCAATCAATTTTTCTACAGTCCAAAACATCAATTTTCTGATGAAAAACAATGACCCATGACCTGTCGAACTTTCTCCAGATGGTCAAAAAGGTAATTTTTTTATATTTAATTTTTTTACTATAAATGACTTTTGCATGTGAAATATCACTTTTGGAACAAAAATAAGTGTGTTTAGAGCCAGTTTAATGCCTGAAATTGGTCGAAATAGAAGTTTCTGAGTAGGAGAAAAAGTCTGTAAAAATGGCAATTTTGGTCACATTGAGGCTTTAAAAAGTGGTTATTCAACATGAGGCACAATCCAAATGACATTTTGAATCAATTTTTCTACAGTCCAAAAAATCAATTTTCTGATGAAAAACAATGACCCGTGACCTGTCAAACTTTCTCCAGATGGTCAAAAATTGTAATTTTTTAATATTTAATTTTTTGACAGTAGATGACTATTGCATGTGAATTATCACTTTTGGAACTAAAATAAGTGTGTTTAAAATCATTTTAATGCCTGAAATTGGTCAAAATAGAAGCTTCTGAGTAGGAGAAAAAGTCTGTAAAAATGGCAATTTTGGTCACATTGAGGCTTTAAAAAGTGGTTATTCAACATGAGGCACAATCCAAGTGACATTTTAAATCAATTTTTCTACAGTCCAAAAAATCAATTTTCTGATGAAAAATGATGACCTGTTAAACTTTCTCCAGATGGTCAAAAATAATAAATTTGTAATATTTAATTTTTTGACTGTAAATGACTATTGCATGTGAATTACCACTTTTGGAACTAAAATAAGTGTGTTTATAGTCATTTTAATGCCTGAAATTGGTCAAAATAGAAGCTTCTGAGTAGGAGAAAAAGTCTGTAAAAATGCCAATTTTGGTCATATTGAGGCTTCAAAAAGTAGTTATTCAACATGAGGCACCATCCAAAGGACGTTTTGAATCAATTTTTCTACAGTCCAAAAAATCAATTTTCTGATGAAAAACGATGACCACCTGTCGAACTTTTTCCAGATGGTCAAAAAGGTAATTTTTTAATATTTAATTTATTGACTGTAAATGATTATTGCATGTGAATTATCACTTTTGGAACTAAAATAAGTGTGTTTAGAGTCATTTTAATGCCTGAAATTGGTCAAAATAGAAGCTTCTGAGAAGGAGAAAATCTGTAAAAATGGCAATTTTGGTCACATTGAGGCTTTAAAAAGTAGTTATTCAACATGAGGCACAATCCAAATGACATTTTGAATCAATTTTTCTACAGTCCAAAAAATCAATTTTCTGATGAAAAACGATGACACGTGACCTGTTGAACTTTATCCAGATGGTCAAAAATGGTAATTTTTCACTATTTAATTTTTTTACTGTAAATGACTATTGCATGTGAATTATCACTTTTGGAACTAAAATAAGTGTGTTTAGAGTCATTTTAATGCCTGAAATTGGTCAAAATAGAAGCTTCTGAGAAGGAGAAAATCTGTAAAAATTGGCAATTTTGGTCACATTGAGGCTTTAAAAAGTAGTTATTCAACATGAGGCACAATCCAAATGACTTATGCAAAGGTTGGTCGCACACTGCTCGTCACACCAGCAAGTTGCCCCAAGGGACTGTGGTAGATGTAGTGGCGATGGCGGGTACGCCTATGCCACGATGTATAAAGAACAGTATGTGTTGCGTTAGCCATCCCTGGACACGTGTTTCGAGGTAGTTGCCTCTCGTCAGCAGGGAGCAGGTCAGTGTAAAGGGGTGCCGCGTGGACTGCCAAAATGTAATTAAAACAGGTCAAGTACCTCCCACGGCGCGCAGGTGCAGATCCAAGGCTCGTCAGCCCGTTGGCTCAAGGGAGCCGTAATAAATTATGCAAAGGTTGGTCGCACACTGCTCGTCACACCAGCAAGTTGCCCCAAGGGACTGTGGTAGATGTAGTGGCGATGGCGGGTACGCCTATGCCACGATGTATAAAGAACAGTATGTGTTGCGTTAGCCATCCCTGGACAAGTGTTTCGAGGTAGTTGCCTCTCGTCAGCAGGGAGCAGGTCAGTGTAAAGGGGTGCCGCGTGGACTGCCAAAATGTAATTAAAACAGGTCAAGTACCTCCCACGGCGCGCAGGTGCAGATCCAAGGCTCGTCAGCCCGTTGGCTCAAGGGAGCCGTAATAAATTATGCAAAGGTTGGTCGCACACTGCTCGTCACACCAGCAAGTTGCCCCAAGGGACTGTGGTAGATGTAGTGGCGATGGCGGGTACGCCTATGCCACGATGTATAAAGAACAGTATGTGTTGCGTTAGCCATCCCTGGACACGTGTTTCGAGGTAGTTGCCTCTCGTCAGCAGGGAGCAGGTCAGTGTAAACGTGACCTGTTGAACTTTATCCAGATGGTCAAAAATGGTAATTTTTCAATATTTAATTTTTTTACTGTAAATGACTATTGCATGTGAATTATCACTTTTGGAACTAAAATAAGTGTGTTTAGAGTCATTTTAATGCCTTTAATTGGTCGAAATAGAAGCTTCTGAGTAGGAGAAAAAGTCTGTAAAAATGGCACTTTTGGTCACATTGAGGATTTAAAAAGTAGTTATTCAACATGAGGCACAACCCAAATTACATTTTGAATCAATTCTTCCACAGTCCAAAAAATCAATTTTCTGATGAGAAACGATGATCCGCGACCTGTCGAATTTTCTCCAGATGGTCAAAAATGGTAGTTTTTTAATATTTAATTTTTTGACTGTAAATGAATATTGCATGTGAATTATCACTTTCGGAACTAAAATAAGTGTGTTTAGAGTCATTTTAATGCCTTTAATTGGTCGAAATAGAAGCTTCTGAGTAGGAGAAAAAGTCTGTAAAAATGGCACTTTTGGTCACATTGAGGATTTAAAAAGTAGTTATTCAACATGAGGCACAATCCAAATTACATTTCGAATCAATTCTTCCACAGTCCAAAAAATCATTTTTCTGATGAAAAACGATGATCCGCGACCTGTCGAATTTTCTCCAGATGGTCAAAAATGGTAATTTTTTAATATTTAATTTTTTGACTGTAAATGAATATTGCATGTGAATTATCACTTTCGGAACTAAAATAAGTGTGTTTAGAGTCATTGTAATGCCTTTAATTGGTCGAAATAGAAGCTTCTGAGTAGGAGAAAAAGTGTGTAAAAATGGCACTTTTGGTCACATTGAGGCTTTAAAAACGTAGTTATTCAACATGAGGCACAATCCAAATTACATTTTGAATCAATTTTTCTACAGTCCAAAAAATCAATTTTCTGATGAAAAACAATGACCCGTGACCTGTCGAACTTTCTTCAGATCGTCAAAAATGGTAATTTTTTAATATTTAATTTCTTGACTGTAAATGACTATTGTATGTGAATTATCACTTTTGGAACAAAAATAAGTGTGTTTAGAGTCATTTTAATGCCTGAAATTGGTCAAAATAGAAGCTTCTGAGTAGGAGAAAAAACTGTAAAAATGCCAATTTTGGTCACTTTGAGGCTTTAAAAAGAGATTATTCAACATGAGGCACAATCCAAATGACATTTTGAATCAATTTTTCTACAGTCCAAAAAATCAATTTTCTGATGAAAAACAATGACCCGTGACCTGTCGAACTTTCTCCAGATGGTCAAAAATCGTAATTTTTTAATATTTAATTTTTTGACTGTAAATGACTATTGCATGTGAATTATCACTTTTGGAACTAAAATAAGTGTTTTTAGAGTCAATTTAATGCCTGAAATTGGTTGAAATAGAAGCTTCTGAGAAGGAGAAAAAGTCTGTAAAAATGCCAATTTTGGACACAGTGAGGCTTTAAAAAGTAGTTATTCAACATGAGGCACAATCCAAATGACATTTTGAATCAATTTTTCTACAGTCCAAAAAATCAATTTTCTGATGAAAAACAATGACCCGTGACCTGTCGAACTTTCTCTAGATGGTCAAAAAGGTAATTTTTTAATATTTAATTCTTTGACTATAAATGACTTTTGCATGTGAAATATCACTTTTGGAACAAAAATTAGTGTGTTTAGAGCCAGTTTAATGCCTGAAATTGGTCGAAATATAAGTTTCTGAGTAGGAGAAAAAGTCTGTAAAAATGGCAATTTTGGTCACATTGAGGCTTTAAAAAGTAGTTATTCACATGAGGCCCAATCCAAATGACATTTTGAATCAATTTTTCTACAGTCCAAAAAATCTATTTTCTGATGAAAAACGATGACCCGTGACCTGTCGAACTTTCTCCAGATGGTCAAAAATAATACATTTGTAATATTTAATTTTTTGACTGCAGATGACTATTGCATGTGAATTATCACTTTTGGAACTAAAATAAGAGTGTTTAGAGTCATTTTAATGCCTGAAATTGGTCAAAGTAGAAGCTTCGGAGTAGGAGAAAAAGTCTGTTAAAATGCCAATTTTGGTCACATTGAGGCTTTAAAAAGTAGTCACTCAACATGAGGCACAATACAAATGACATTTTGAATCAATTTTTCTACAGTCCAAAAAATCAATTTTCTGATGAAAAATGATGACCCATGACCTGTCAAACTTTCTCCAGATGGTCAAAAATAATAAATTTGTAATATTTAATTTTTTGACTGTAAATGACTATTGCATGTGAATTACCACTTTTGGAACTAAAATAAGTGTGTTTATAGTCATTTTAATGCCTGAAATTGGTCAAAATAGAAGCTTCTGAGTAGGAGAAAAAGTCTGTAAAAATGCCAATTTTGGTCATATTGAGGCTCTAAAAAGTAGTTATTCAACATGAGGCACCATCCAAAGGACGTTTTGAATCAATTTTTCTACAGTCCAAAAAATCAATTTTCTGATGAAAAACAATGACCCGTGACCTGTCGAACTTTCTTCAGATCATCAAAAATGGTAATTTTTTAATATTTAATTTCTTGACTATAAATGACTATTGCATGTGAATTATCACTTTTGGAACTAAAATAAGTGTGTTTAAAATCATTTTAATGCCTGAAATTGGTCAAAATAGAAGCTTCTGAGTAGGAGAAAAAGTCTGTAAAAATGGCAATTTTGGTCACATTGAGGCTTTAAAAAGTGGTTATTCAACATGAGGCACAATCCAAATGACATTTGAAATCAATTTTTCTACAGTCCAAAAAATCAATTTTCTGATGAAAAGCAATGACCCGTGACCTCTCGAACTTTCTCCAGATGGTCAAAAATTGTAATTTTTTAATATTTAAATTTTTTTTTTTTTTTTTTTTTTGAAAACCTTTATTGACATTTCAATAAGAACAAGTATGGGCCTACAACCCCCCGGGGCCGGCCGCTAAGCAATCAGATCAAAAACGGGCAAGTATAAACACAGGCAGCACTTCGGGGAGCAGAATCGTAATGCTAATACTGTGGACAGCATAAGTAGGGCACCAGGAGAAAAAGGTTTTCATTTTATAATGAAACAAGGTAGAAGGATCAGGTGACAAACAATTTTCAAACAGCGAGTACAAGTATGCAGAGTAATAGACGTTAGCGATTTACAGCAATCTATTAGGTCAATGGCGCAAACACAAGAACATCAGGATGGGGAAGAATAGCATAGACAGTTGCGCCCGCAGTCCCCCGCCGAACTCCCCGAGAACACCCCAGAAGTTGTGGAACACAGGAAACTGCAACAAGTCATAGCAAAGGAGGTGTATCACGCTGATCCCAGAAAAAGAAAAACAAAAAGAATCAGAGAAGAAAAAGGAGGCCATGGAAAAAGAGATGAAAGAGTACAGAATCCCCTCCCCCAACCCCCACCCCGCACCTCTGCAGATGAGTATGGCCCCCCCCCAGCAGTGTGCCTGTCGCCCTGGAACCAGACCCGAAATATAGGAGAATAGGGAAAAAGAAGTAGGAAAAGAACCCCCCCGGACGGGGGGTAGAGAGAGTATTAATAAACTGGAAGAGGGCCTTAAAAACATACCCCCGGCTTCTCCCTCCCGCACGGTAAGTTTCCCCCAGCATGAACAATGAACAGCACAAAGTCAATCGTCTCAAAACAAGATGGGGAGCATTAGGCACCTATTATGCTAGTAGTCATGCCAGGAGAGCACGCAACCCCTGAGCCCGCCCGTCCACTAGATGACCACCCCTGAAGGATCAGCCTTATCCCTGACCACTCCTTGGAATTCTGCCCATGTCAACCCCTCGACCCAGCACCATATCCAATGTTCCACGGTAGAGGAGTGTCCAAAAACGACCGAGAAGCGACGCACACAGGTGGGGTGGAAGTCTCTGAGCATCAACACAGTCCGCCGCGTGGAGAAACAGGCTTCCCAGTGCTGCCCTAGGATGTGCACTGCACTCAAGGTCCAGGAAGGCAGAAGCAGCCAAAGCAGACAATAGTTGCTGGAGTTGTCTCTGGGTCGCAGGAGGGCACGTACGGGACGAGGCCACCACATCCCACTCAGGTCCAACGCCTCCGGGACAGATCAGGCCCTCAGCAGGACGAACACACTGTAGTATACTGGCCGGAGCGTACAGCTGTGCACTAACCTCAGGGGTGGCCGCCACCGTGTCCTCCTGTGCGCAGTGTGAGTAGTCCCTGTGTGCGTGCGGACAGGCGGGCCGCCACTGCCCCAACTCTGACGCAACACCGTCGAGCTTACTCCCCAAGACCCCGAAACCATGAACCAAGGAGGAGTGAAGAGCACCAAGAGCCTCGAGGAGGTCGCCGTACCCCAGCACAGCTCTCTGCGATCGCGCCGCCACACTCCCAAAAGTCGCACCCTCACAGGCCCGCTGCGACCCAGCGGACAGGATGGTAGGCTTCATCGCAACAAGATGGCCGCCAAGTATGCCCGACCCTCACCGGGGCCGGGACCCTGGGACAAGCGTCGCGATGTCCACGTCGCGGGTGACCGGGTTCCGGGGGCAGGCAAAAAAACTATCCGTTGCGTGGTCACGGGCAACAGTCGTCCCCACCACGGACCAGCTCCCGTAGATCCGGGGGCGGCCCGCAATGATCAGGGCAGGATACGGACGGCGGCCGGGCAGCTCACCATCAAGGCAGGGGCAGTCACCGGAGGATCTAAGAATTGCACCCCCGGACATGCACTCGGTCCGCTACGCTTGGCAGTAGAAGTGACCACGCCGAAATGTAGGCCGAGTTTGGCACCGCTCCGGTGGGCCGACTCCACCCAGTCACAACCGGCCGCTGTTGTTGCACTGCCACCCGGCCACGACGTCCACTCGAGGTCCCGGCTCCAGGGCCGCACAGGCCGCAAAGTTCCGATGCAGTTTTCTCCGGCGATACCGCAGCTAGAAACCTCGGAGTCACACAGTCGGGAGCCCCTCTCCTTCAGAGACACGACCACGCAGCACAGGTTGAGGATCTCAGGCAGGATATCCGTGCGGGATGCGGAGGTTCACGGAGCCGGGAGTCTACGCTGCCGTCCCGGTCGCCATCTTGGCTCCTCCTCCAATATTTAATTTTTTGACTGTAAATGACTATTGCATGTGAATTATCACTTTTGGAACTAAAATAAGTGTTTTTAGAGTCAATTTAATGCCTGAAATTGGTTGAAATAGAAGCTTCTGAGTAGTAGAAAAAGACTGTAAAAATGCCAATTTTGGTCACAGTTAGTCTTTAAAAAGTAGTTATTCAACATGAGGCACAATCCAAATGACATTTTGAATCAATTTTTCTACAGTCCAAAAACTTATTTTTCTGATGAAAAACAATGACCCGTGACTTGTCGAACTTTCTTCAGATCATCAAAAATGGTAATTTTTTAATATTTAATTTCTTGACTATAAATGACTATTGCATGTGAATTATCACTTTTGGAACTGAAATAAGTGTGTTTAGAGTCGTTTTAATGCCTGAAATTGGTCGAAATAGAAGTTTCTGAGTCGGAGAAAAAGTCTGTAAAAATGGAAATTTTGGTCACATTGAGGCTTTAAAAAGTAGTAATTCACATGAGGCACAATCCAAATGACATTGTGAATCAATTTTTCTACAGTCCAAAAAATCAATTTTCTGATGAAAAACGATGACCCGTGACCTGTGGAACTTTCTCCAGATCATCAAAAATGGTAATTTTTTAATATTTAATTTCTTGACTATAAATGACTATTGCATGTGAATTATCACTTTTGGAACTGAAATAAGTGTGTTTAGAGTCATTTTAATGCCTGAAATTAGTTGAAATAGAGGCTTCTGAGTAGTAGAACAAGTCTGCAAAAAATTGCAATTTTGGTCACATTGAGGCTTTAAAAAGTAGTTATTCAACATGAGGCAGAATCCAAATGACATTTTCAATCAATTTTTCTACAGTCCAAAACATCAATTTTCTGATGAAAAACAATGACCCATGACCTGTCGAACTTTCTCCAGATGGTCAAAAAGGTAATTTTTTTATATTTAATTTTTTTACTATAAATGACTTTTGCATGTGAAATATCACTTTTGGAACAAAAATAAGTGTGTTTAGAGCCAGTTTAATGCCTGAAATTGGTCGAAATAGAAGTTTCTGAGTAGGAGAAAAAGTCTGTAAAAATGGCAATTTTGGTCACATTGAGGCTTTAAAAAGTGGTTATTCAACATGAGGCACAATCCAAATGACATTTTGAATCAATTTTTCTACAGTCCAAAAAATCAATTTTCTGATGAAAAACAATGACCCGTGACCTGTCAAACTTTCTCCAGATGGTCAAAAATTGTAATTTTTTAATATTTAATTTTTTGACAGTAGATGACTATTGCATGTGAATTATCACTTTTGGAACTAAAATAAGTGTGTTTAAAATCATTTTAATGCCTGAAATTGGTCAAAATAGAAGCTTCTGAGTAGGAGAAAAAGTCTGTAAAAATGGCAATTTTGGTCACATTGAGGCTTTAAAAAGTGGTTATTCAACATGAGGCACAATCCAAATGACATTTTAAATCAATTTTTCTACAGTCCAAAAAATCAATTTTCTGATGAAAAATGATGACCCATGACCTGTTAAACTTTCTCCAGATGGTCAAAAATAATAAATTTGTAATATTTAATTTTTTGACTGTAAATGACTATTGCATGTGAATTACCACTTTTGGAACTAAAATAAGTGTGTTTATAGTCATTTTAATGCCTGAAATTGGTCAAAATAGAAGCTTCTGAGTAGGAAAAAAGTCTGTAAAAATGCCAATTTTGGTCATATTGAGGCTTCAAAAAGTAGTTATTCAACATGAGGCACCATCCAAAGGACGTTTTGAATCAATTTTTCTACAGTCCAAAAAATCAATTTTCTGATGAAAAACGATGACCACCTGTCGAACTTTTTCCAGATGGTCAAAAAGGTAATTTTTTAATATTTAATTTATTGACTGTAAATGATTATTGCATGTGAATTATCACTTTTGGAACTAAAATAAGTGTGTTTAGAGTCATTTTAATGCCTGAAATTGGTCAAAATAGAAGCTTCTGAGAAGGAGAAAATCTGTAAAAATGGCAATTTTGGTCACATTGAGGCTTTAAAAAGTAGTTATTCAACATGAGGCACAATCCAAATGACATTTTGAATCAATTTTTCTACAGTCCAAAAAATCAATTTTCTGATGAAAAACGATGACACGTGACCTGTTGAACTTTATCCAGATGGTCAAAAATGGTAATTTTTCACTATTTAATTTTTTTACTGTAAATGACTATTGCATGTGAATTATCACTTTTGGAACTAAAATAAGTGTGTTTAGAGTCATTTTAATGCCTGAAATTGGTCAAAATAGAAGCTTCTGAGAAGGAGAAAATCTGTAAAAATTGGCAATTTTGGTCACATTGAGGCTTTAAAAAGTAGTTATTCAACATGAGGCACAATCCAAATGACTTATGCAAAGGTTGGTCGCACACTGCTCGTCACACCAGCAAGTTGCCCCAAGGGACTGTGGTAGATGTAGTGGCGATGGCGGGTACGCCTATGCCACGATGTATAAAGAACAGTATGTGTTGCGTTAGCCATCCCTGGACACGTGTTTCGAGGTAGTTGCCTCTCGTCAGCAGGGAGCAGGTCAGTGTAAAGGGGTGCCGCGTGGACTGCCAAAATGTAATTAAAACAGGTCAAGTACCTCCCACGGCGCGCAGGTGCAGATCCAAGGCTCGTCAGCCCGTTGGCTCAAGGGAGCCGTGATAAATTATGCAAAGGTTGGTCGCACACTGCTCGTCACACCAGCAAGTTGCCCCAAGGGACTGTGGTAGATGTAGTGGCGATGGCGGGTACGCCTATGCCACGATGTATAAAGAACAGTATGTGTTGCGTTAGCCATCCCTGGACAAGTGTTTCGAGGTAGTTGCCTCTCGTCAGCAGGGAGCAGGTCAGTGTAAAGGGGTGCCGCGTGGACTGCCAAAATGTAATTAAAACAGGTCAAGTACCTCCCACGGCGCGCAGGTGCAGATCCAAGGCTCGTCAGCCCGTTGGCTCAAGGGAGCCGTAATAAATTATGCAAAGGTTGGTCGCACACTGCTCGTCACACCAGCAAGTTGCCCCAAGGGACTGTGGTAGATGTAGTGGCGATGGCGGGTACGCCTATGCCACGATGTATAAAGAACAGTATGTGTTGCGTTAGCCATCCCTGGACACGTGTTTCGAGGTAGTTGCCTCTCGTCAGCAGGGAGCAGGTCAGTGTAAACGTGACCTGTTGAACTTTATCCAGATGGTCAAAAATGGTAATTTTTCAATATTTAATTTTTTTACTGTAAATGACTATTGCATGTGAATTATCACTTTTGGAACTAAAATAAGTGTGTTTAGAGTCATTTTAATGCCTGAAATGGGTCAAAATAGAAGCTTCTGAGAAGGAGAAAATCTGTAAAAATTGGCAATTTTGGTCACATTGAGGCTTTAAAAAGTAGTTATTCAACATGAGGCACAATCCAAATGACATTTTGAATCAATTTTTCTACAGTCCAAAAAATCAATTTTCTGATGAAAAACAATGACCCGTGACCTGTCGAACTTTCTTCAGATCGTCAAAAATGGTAATTTTTTAATATTTAATTTCTTGACTGTAAATGACTATTGTATGTGAATTATCACTTTTGGAACAAAAATAAGTGTGTTTAGAGTCATTTTAATGCCTGAAATTGGTCAAAATAGAAGCTTCTGAGTAGGAGAAAAAACTGTAAAAATGCCAATTTTGGTCACTTTGAGGCTTTAAAAAGAGATTATTCAACATGAGGCACAATCCAAATGACATTTTGAATCAATTTTTCTACAGTCCAAAAAATCAATTTTCTGATGAAAAACAATGACCCGTGACCTGTCGAACTTTCTCCAGATGGTCAAAAATCGTAATTTTTTAATATTTAATTTTTTGACTGTAAATGACTATTGCATGTGAATTATCACTTTTGGAACTAAAATAAGTGTTTTTAGAGTCAATTTAATGCCTGAAATTGGTTGAAATAGAAGCTTCTGAGAAGGAGAAAAAGTCTGTAAAAATGCCAATTTTGGACACAGTGAGGCTTTAAAAAGTAGTTATTCAACATGAGGCACAATCCAAATGACATTTTGAATCAATTTTTCTACAGTCCAAAAAATCAATTTTCTGATGAAAAACAATGACCCGTGACCTGTCGAACTTTCTCTAGATGGTCAAAAAGGTAATTTTTTTATATTTAATTCTTTGACTATAAATGACTTTTGCATGTGAAATATCACTTTTGGAACAAAAATTAGTGTGTTTAGAGCCAGTTTAATGCCTGAAATTGGTCGAAATATAAGTTTCTGAGTAGGAGAAAAAGTCTGTAAAAATGGCAATTTTGGTCACATTGAGGCTTTAAAAAGTAGTTATTCACATGAGGCCCAATCCAAATGACATTTTGAATCAATTTTTCTACAGTCCAAAAAATCTATTTTCTGATGAAAAACGATGACCCGTGACCTGTCGAACTTTCTCCAGATGGTCAAAAATAATACATTTGTAATATTTAATTTTTTGACTGCAGATGACTATTGCATGTGAATTATCACTTTTGGAACTAAAATAAGAGTGTTTAGAGTCATTTTAATGCCTGAAATTGGTCAAAGTAGAAGCTTCGGAGTAGGAGAAAAAGTCTGTTAAAATGCCAATTTTGGTCACATTGAGGCTTTAAAAAGTAGTCACTCAACATGAGGCACAATACAAATGACATTTTGAATCAATTTTTCTACAGTCCAAAAAATCAATTTTCTGATGAAAAATGATGACCCATGACCTGTCAAACTTTCTCCAGATGGTTAAAAATAATAAATTTGTAATATTTAATTTTTTGACTGTAAATGACTATTGCATGTGAATTACCACTTTTGGAACTAAAATAAGTGTGTTTATAGTCATTTTAATGCCTGAAATTGGTCAAAATAGAAGCTTCTGAGTAGGAGAAAAAGTCTGTAAAAATGCCAATTTTGGTCATATTGAGGCTCTAAAAAGTAGTTATTCAACATGAGGCACCATCCAAAGGACGTTTTGAATCAATTTTTCTACAGTCCAAAAAATCAATTTTCTGATGAAAAACGATGACCCGTGACCTGTCGAACTTTCTCCAGATGGTCAAAAAGGTAATTTTTTAATATTTAATTTATTGACTGTAAATGATTATTGCATGTGAATTATCACTTTTGGAACTAAAATAAGTCTGTTTAGAGTCATTTTAATGCCTGAAATTGGTCAAAATAGAAGCTTCTGAGTAGGAGAAAAAAACTGTAAAAATGCCAATTTTGGTTACTTTGAGGCTTTAAAAAGAGATTATTCAACATGAGGCACAATCCAAATGACATTTTGAATCAATTTTTCTACAGTCCAAAAAATCAATTTTCTGATGAAAAACGATGACACGTGACCTGTCGAACTTTATCCAGATGGTCAAAAATGGTAATTTTTCAATATTTAATTTTTTTACTGTAAATGACTTTTGCATGTGAATTATCACTTTTGGAACTAAAATAAGTGTGTTTAGAGTCATTTTAATGCCTGAAATTGGTCAAAATAGAAGCTTCTGAGAAGGAGAAAATCTGTAAAAATGGCAATTTTGGTCACATTGAGGCTTTAAAAAGTAGTTATTCAACATGAGGCACAATCCAAATGACATTTTGAATCAATTTTTCTACAGTCCAAAAAATCAATTTTCTGATGAAAAACGATGACACGTGACCTGTTGAACTTTATCCAGATGGTCAAAAATGGTAATTTTTCAATATTTAATTTTTTTACTGTAAATGACTATTGCATGTGAATTATCACTTTTGGAACTAAAATAAGTGTGTTTAGAGTCATTTTAATGCCTGAAATTGGTCAAAATAGAAGCTTCTGAGAAGGAGAAAATCTGTAAAAATTGGCAATTTTGGTCACATTGAGGCTTTAAAAAGTAGTTATTCAACATGAGCCACAATCCAAATGACATTTTGAATCAATTTTTCTACAGTCCAAAAAATCAATTTTCTGATGAAAAACAATGACCCGTGACCTGTCGAACTTTCTTCAGATCGTCAAAAATGGTAATTTTTTAATATTTAATTTCTTGACTGTAAATGACTATTGTATGTGAATTATCACTTTTGGAACAAAAATAAGTGTGTTTAGAGTCATTTTAATGCCTGAAATTAGTCAAAATGGAAGCTTCTGAGTAGGAGAAAAAACCTGTAAAGATGCAAATTTTGATCACATTGAGGCTTTAAAAAGTGATTGTTCAATATGGGCACAATCCAAATGACATTTTGAATCAATTTTTCTGCAGTCCAACAAATCTATTTTCTGATGAAAAACGATGACCCGTGACCTGTCGAACTTTCTCCAGATGGTCAAAAATGGTAATTTTTTAATATTTAATTTCTTGACTTTAAATGACTATTGCATGTGAATTATCACTTTTGGAACTAAAATAAGTGTGTTTAGAGTCATTTTAATGCCTGAAATTGGTCAAAATAGAAGCTTCTGAGTAGGAGAAAAAAACTGTAAAAATGCCAATTTTGGTCACTTTGAGGCTTTAAAAAGAGATTATTCAACATGAGGCACAATCCAAATGACATTTTGAATCAATTTTTCTACAGTCCAAAAAATCAATTTTCTGATGAAAAACAATGACCCGTGACCTGTCGAACTTTCTCCAGATGGTCAAAAATCGTAATTTTTTAATATTTAATTTTTTGACTGTAAATGACTATTGCATGTGAATTATCACTTTTGGAACTAAAATAAGTGTTTTTAGAGTCAATTTAATGCCTGAAATTGGTTGAAATAGAAGCTTCTGAGAAGGAGAAAAAGTCTGTAAAAATGCCAATTTTGGACACAGTGAGGCTTTAAAAAGTAGTTATTCAACATGAGGCACAATCCAAATGACATTTTGAATCAATTTTTCTACAGTCCAAAAAATCAATTTTCTGATGAAAAACAATGACCTGTGACCTGTCGAACTTTCTCCAGATGGTCAAAAAGGTAATTTTTTTATATTTAATTTTTTGACTATAAATGACTTTTGCATGTGAAATATCACTTTTGGAACACAAATTAGTGTGTTTAGAGCCAGTTTAATGCCTGAAATTGGTCGAAATATAAGTTTCTGAGTAGGAGAAAAAGTCTGTAAAAATGGCAATTTTGGTCACATTGAGGCTTTAAAAAGTAGTTATTCACATGAGGCCCAATCCAAATGACATTTTGAATCAATTTTTCTACAGTCCAAAAAATCTATTTTCTGATGAAAAACGATGACCCGTGACCTGTCGAACTTTCTCCAGATGGTCAAAAATAATACATTTGTAATATTTAATTTCTTGACTATAAATGACTATTGCATGTGAATTATCACTTTTGGAACTGAAATAAGTGTGTTTAGAGTCAATTTAATGCCTGAAATTGGTTGAAATAGAGGCTTCTGAGTAGTAGAAAAAGTCTGCAAAAAATGGCAATTTTGGTCACATTGAGGCTTTAAAAAGTAGTTATTCAACATGAGGCACAATCCAAATGACATTTTGATTCAATTTTTCTACAGTCCAAAAAATCAATTTTCTGATGAAAATCAATGACCCGTGACCTCTCGAACTTTCTCCAGATGGTCAAAAATTGTAATTTTTTAATATTTAATTTTTTGACTGTAAATGACTATTGCATGTGAATTATCACTTTTGGAACTAAAATAAGTGTTTTTAGAGTCAATTTAATGCCTGAAATTGGTTGAAATAGAAGCTTCTGAGTAGTAGAAAAAGTCTGTAAAACTGGCAATTTTGGTCACATTGAGGCTTCAAAAAGTGGTTATTCAACATGAGGCACAATCCAAATGACATTTTGATTCAATTTTTCTACAGTCCAAAAAATCAATTTTCTGATGAAAAACGATGACCAGTGACCTGTCGAACTTTCTCCAGATGGTCAAAAATGGAAATTTTTTAATATTTAAGTTTTTTTACTGTAGATGACTATTGCATGTGAATTATCACTTTTGGAACTAAAATAAGTGTGTTTAGAGTCATTTTAATGCCTGAAATTGGTCAAAATAGAAGCTTCTGAGTAGGAGAAAAAGTCTGTAAAAATGGAAATTTTGGTCACATTGAGGCTTTAAAAAGTAGTAATTCACATGAGGCACAATCCAAATGACATTGTGAATCAATTTTTCTACAGTCCAAAATATCAATTTTCTGATGAAAAACGATGACCCGTGACCTGTGGAACTTTCTCCAGATCATCAAAAATGGTAATTTTTTAATATTTAATTTCTTGACTATAAATGACTTTTGCATGTGAAATATCACTTTTGGAACAAAAATAAGTGTGTTTAGAGCCAGTTTAATGCCTGAAATTGGTCGAAATAGAAGTTTCTGAGTTGGAGAAAAAGTCTGTAAAAATGGCAATTTTGGTCACATTGAGGCTTTAAAAAGTGGTTATTCAACATGAGGCACAATCCAAATGACATTTTGAATCAATTTTTCTACAGTCCAAAAAATCTATTTTCTGATGAAAAACAATGACCCGTGACCTGTCAAACTTTCTCCAGATGGTCAAAAATTGTAATTTTTTAATATTTAATTTTTTGACAGTAGATGACTATTGCATGTGAATTATCACTTTTGGAACTAAAATAAGTGTGTTTAAAATCATTTTAATGCCTGAAATTGGTCAAAATAGAAGCTTCTGAGTAGGAGAAAAAGTCTGTAAAAATGGCAATTTTGGTCACATTGAGGCTTTAAAAAGTGGTTATTCAACATGAGGCACAATCCAAATGACATTTTAAATCAATTTTTCTACAGTCCAAAAAATCAATTTTCTGATGAAAAATGATGGCCCATGACCTGTCAAACTTTCTCCAGATGGTCAAAAAGAATAAATTTGTAATATTTAATTTTTTGACTGTAAATGACTATTGCATGTGAATTACCACTTTTGGAACTAAAATAAGTGTGTTTATAGTCATTTTAATGCCTGAAATTGGTCAAAATAGAAGCTTCTGAGTAGGAGAAAAAGTCTGTAAAAATGCCAATTTTGGTTACTTTGAGGCTTTAAAAAGAGATTATTCAACATGAGGCACAATCCAAATGACATTTTGAATCAATTTTTCTACAGTCCAAAAAATCAATTTTCTGATGAAAAACGATGACACGTGACCTGTCGAACTTTATCCAGATGGTCAAAAATGGTAATTTTTCAATATTTAATTTTTTTACTGTAAATGACTTTTGCATGTGAATTATCACTTTTGGAACTAAAATAAGTGTGTTTAGAGTCATTTTAATGCCTGAAATTGGTCAAAATAGAAGCTTCTGAGAAGGAGAAAATCTGTAAAAATGGCAATTTTGGTCACATTGAGGCTTTAAAAAGTAGTTATTCAACATGAGGCACAATCCAAATGACATTTTGAATCAATTTTTCCACAGTCCAAAAAATAAATTTTCTGATGAAAAACAATGACCCGTGACCTGTCAAACTTTCTCCAGATGGTCAAAAATAATAAATTTGTAATATTTAATTTTTTGACTGTAAATGACTATTGCATGTGAATTACCAGTTTGGAACTAAAATAAGTGTGTTTATAGTCATTTTAATGCCTGAAATTGGTCAAAATACAAGCTTCTGAGAAGGAGAAAAAGTCTGTAAAAATGGCAATTTTGGTCACATTGAGGCTTTAAAAAGTAGTCATTCAACATGAGGCACAATACAAATGACATTTTGAATCAAATTTTCTTTAGTCCAAAAAATCAATTTTCTGATGAAAAACGATGACCCGTGACCAGTCGAACTTTCTCCAGATGGTCAAAAATGGTAATTTTTTAATATTTAATTTTTTGACTGTAAATGACTTTTGCATGTGAAATGTCAATTTTGGAACTAATATAAGTGTGTTTAGAGTCATTTTAATGCCTGAAATTGGTCAAAATAGAAGCTTCTGAGTAGGAAAAAGTCTGTAAAAATGCCAATTTTGGTCACATTGAGGCTTTAAAAAGTAGTTATTCAACATGAGGCACCATCCAAATGACATTGTGAATCAATTTTTCTAGAGTCCAAAAAATCAATTTTCTGAGGAAAAACGATGACCCGTGACCTGTCGAACTTTCTCCAGATTGTCAAAAATTGTGATTTTTTAATATTTAATTTTATGACTGTAAATGACTTGCTTGTGAATTATCACTTTTGGAACTAAAATAAGTGTGTTTAGAGTCATTTTAATGCCTGAAATTGGTCAAAATAGAAGCTTCTGAGTAGGAGAAAAAGTCTGTAAAAATGGCAATTTTGGTCGCATTGAGGCTTTAAAAAGTAGTAATTCACATGAGGCACAATCCAAATGACATTGTGAATCAATTTTTCTACAGTCTAAAAAATCAATTTTCTGAGGAAAAACGATGACCCGTGACCTGTCGAACTTTCTCCAGATGGTCAAAAATGGAAATTTTTTAATATTTAATTTTTTTACTATAGATGACTATTGCATGTGAATTATCACTTTTGGAACTAAAATAAGTGTGTTTAGTGTCATTTTAATGCCTGAAATTGGTCAAAATAGAAGCTTCTGAGTAGGAGAAAAAGTCTGTAAAAATGGCAATTTTGGTCACATTGAGGCTTTAAAAAGTGGTTATTCAACATGAGGCACAATCCAAATGACATTTTGATTCAATTTTTCTACAGTCCAAAAAATCAATTTTCTGATGAAAAGCAATGACCCGTGACCTCTCGAACTTTCTCCAGATGGTCAAAAATTGTAATTTTTTAATATTTAATTTTTTGACTGTAAATGACTATTGCATGTGAATTATCACTTTTGGAACTAAAATAAGTGTTTTTAGAGTCAATTTAATGCCTGAAATTGGTTGAAATAGAAGCTTCTGAGTAGTAGAAAAAGACTGTAAAAATGCCAATTTTGGTCACAGTTAGTCTTTAAAAAGTAGTTATTCAACATGAGGCACAATCCAAATGACATTTTGAATCAATTTTTCTACAGTCCAAAAACTTATTTTTCTGATGAAAAACAATGACCCGTGACTTGTCGAACTTTCTTCAGATCATCAAAAATGGTAATTTTTTAATATTTAATTTCTTGACTATAAATGACTATTGCATGTGAATTATCACTTTTGGAACTGAAATAAGTGTGTTTAGAGTCGTTTTAATGCCTGAAATTGGTCGAAATAGAAGTTTCTGAGTCGGAGAAAAAGTCTGTAAAAATGGAAATTTTGGTCACATTGAGGCTTTAAAAAGTAGTAATTCACATGAGGCACAATCCAAATGACATTGTGAATCAATTTTTCTACAGTCCAAAAAATCAATTTTCTGATGAAAAACGATGACCCGTGACCTGTGGAACTTTCTCCAGATCATCAAAAATGGTAATTTTTTAATATTTAATTTCTTGACTATAAATGACTATTGCATGTGAATTATCACTTTTGGAACTGAAATAAGTGTGTTTAGAGTCATTTTAATGCCTGAAATTAGTTGAAATAGAGGCTTCTGAGTAGTAGAACAAGTCTGCAAAAAATGGCAATTTTGGTCACATTGAGGCTTTAAAAAGTGGTTATTCAACATGAGGCACAATCCAAATGACATTTTGAATCAATTTTTCTACAGTCCAAAAAATCAATTTTCTGATGAAAAACAATGACCCGTGACCTGTCAAACTTTCTCCAGATGGTCAAAAATTGTAATTTTTTAATATTTAATTTTTTGACAGTAGATGACTATTGCATGTGAATTATCACTTTTGGAACTAAAATAAGTGTGTTTAAAATCATTTTAATGCCTGAAATTGGTCAAAATAGAAGCTTCTGAGTAGGAGAAAAAGTCTGTAAAAATGGCAATTTTGGTCACATTGAGGCTTTAAAAAGTGGTTATTCAATATGAGGCACAATCCAAATGACATTTTAAATCAATTTTTCTACAGTCCAAAAAATCAATTTTCTGATGAAAAATGATGACCCATGACCTGTTAAACTTTCTCCAGATGGTCAAAAATAATAAATTTGTAATATTTAATTTTTTGACTGTAAATGACTATTGCATGTGAATTACCACTTTTGGAACTAAAATAAGTGTGTTTATAGTCATTTTAATGCCTGAAATTGGTCAAAATAGAAGCTTCTGAGTAGGAGAAAAAGTCTGTAAAAATGCCAATTTTGGTCATATTGAGGCTTCAAAAAGTAGTTATTCAACATGAGGCACCATCCAAAGGACGTTTTGAATCAATTTTTCTACAGTCCAAAAAATCAATTTTCTGATGAAAAACGATGACCACCTGTCGAACTTTTTCCAGATGGTCAAAAAGGTAATTTTTTAATATTTAATTTATTGACTGTAAATGATTATTGCATGTGAATTATCACTTTTGGAACTAAAATAAGTGTGTTTAGAGTCATTTTAATGCCTGAAATTGGTCAAAATAGAAGCTTCTGAGAAGGAGAAAATCTGTAAAAATGGCAATTTTGGTCACATTGAGGCTTTAAAAAGTAGTTATTCAACATGAGGCACAATCCAAATGACATTTTGAATCAATTTTTCTACAGTCCAAAAAATCAATTTTCTGATGAAAAACGATGACACGTGACCTGTTGAACTTTATCCAGATGGTCAAAAATGGTAATTTTTCACTATTTAATTTTTTTACTGTAAATGACTATTGCATGTGAATTATCACTTTTGGAACTAAAATAAGTGTGTTTAGAGTCATTTTAATGCCTGAAATTGGTCAAAATAGAAGCTTCTGAGAAGGAGAAAATCTGTAAAAATTGGCAATTTTGGTCACATTGAGGCTTTAAAAAGTAGTTATTCAACATGAGGCACAATCCAAATGACTTATGCAAAGGTTGGTCGCACACTGCTCGTCACACCAGCAAGTTGCCCCAAGGGACTGTGGTAGATGTAGTGGCGATGGCGGGTACGCCTATGCCACGATGTATAAAGAACAGTATGTGTTGCGTTAGCCATCCCTGGACACGTGTTTCGAGGTAGTTGCCTCTCGTCAGCAGGGAGCAGGTCAGTGTAAAGGGGTGCCGCGTGGACTGCCAAAATGTAATTAAAACAGGTCAAGTACCTCCCACGGCGCGCAGGTGCAGATCCAAGGCTCGTCAGCCCGTTGGCTCAAGGGAGCCGTAATAAATTATGCAAAGGTTGGTCGCACACTGCTCGTCACACCAGCAAGTTGCCCCAAGGGACTGTGGTAGATGTAGTGGCGATGGCGGGTAC
Organism: Triturus cristatus; assembly: GCF_964204655.1. NCBI lineage: Eukaryota > Metazoa > Chordata > Amphibia > Caudata > Salamandridae > Triturus > Triturus cristatus. Next base: position 1,473,101,600 of record NC_140590.1, read on the forward strand.
GCCTATGCCACGATGTATAAAGAACAGTATGTGTTGCGTTAGCCATCCCTGGACAAGTGTTTCGAGGTAGTTGCCTCTCGTCAGCAGGGAGCAGGTCAGTGTAAAGGGGTGCCGCGTGGACTGCCAAAATGTAATTAAAACAGGTCAAGTACCTCCCACGGCGCGCAGGTGCAGATCCAAGGCTCGTCAGCCCGTTGGCTCAAGGGAGCCGTAATAAATTATGCAAAGGTTGGTCGCACACTGCTCGTCACACCAGCAAGTTGCCCCAAGGGACTGTGGTAGATGTAGTGGCGATGGCGGGTACGCCTATGCCACGATGTATAAAGAACAGTATGTGTTGCGTTAGCCATCCCTGGACACGTGTTTCGAGGTAGTTGCCTCTCGTCAGCAGGGAGCAGGTCAGTGTAAACGTGACCTGTTGAACTTTATCCAGATGGTCAAAAATGGTAATTTTTCAATATTTAATTTTTTTACTGTAAATGACTATTGCATGTGAATTATCACTTTTGGAACTAAAATAAGTGTATTTAGAGTCATTTTAATGCCTTTAATTGGTCGAAATAGAAGCTTCTGAGTAGGAGAAAAAGTCTGTAAAAATGGCACTTTTGGTCACATTGAGGATTTAAAAAGTAGTTATTCAACATGAGGCACAACCCAAATTACATTTTGAATCAATTCTTCCACAGTCCAAAAAATCAATTTTCTGATGAGAAACGATGATCCGCGACCTGTCGAATTTTCTCCAGATGGTCAAAAATGGTAGTTTTTTAATATTTAATTTTTTGACTGTAAATGAATATTGCATGTGAATTATCACTTTCGGAACTAAAATAAGTGTGTTTAGAGTCATTTTAATGCCTTTAATTGGTCGAAATAGAAGCTTCTGAGTAGGAGAAAAAGTCTGTAAAAATGGCACTTTTGGTCACATTGAGGATTTAAAAAGTAGTTATTCAACATGAGGCACAATCCAAATTACATTTCGAATCAATTCTTCCACAGTCCAAAAAATCATTTTTCTGATGAAAAACGATGATCCGCGACCTGTCGAATTTTCTCCAGATGGTCAAAAATGGTAATTTTTTAATATTTAATTTTTTGACTGTAAATGAATATTGCATGTGAATTATCACTTTCGGAACTAAAATAAGTGTGTTTAGAGTCATTGTAATGCCTTTAATTGGTCGAAATAGAAGCTTCTGAGTAGGAGAAAAAGTGTGTAAAAATGGCACTTTTGGTCACATTGAGGCTTTAAAAACGTAGTTATTCAACATGAGGCACAATCCAAATTACATTTTGAATCAATTTTTCCACAGTCCAAAAAAATCAATTTTCTGATGAAAAACGATGACCCGTGACCTGTCGAACTTTCTCCAGATGGTCAAAAATGGTAAATTTGTAATATTTAATTTTTTGACTGTAAATGACTTTTGCAAGTGAATTATCACTTTTGGAACTAAAATAAGTGTGTTTAGAGTCATTTTAATGCCTGAAATTGGTCAAAATAAAAGCTCTCGAGGAGGAGAAAAAGTCTGTAAAAAAGGCAATTTTGGTCACATTGAGGCTTTAAAAAGTAGTTATTCAACATGAGGCACAATCCAAATGACATTTTGAATCAATTTTTCTACAGTCCAAAAAATCAATTTTCTGATGAAAAACAATGACCCGTGACCTGTCGAACTTTCTTCAGATCGTCAAAAATGGTAATTTTTTAATATTTAATTTCTTGACTGTAAATGACTATTGTATGTGAATTATCACTTTTGGAACAAAAATAAGTGTGTTTAGAGTCATTTTAATGCCTGAAATTGGTCAAAATAGAAGCTTCTGAGTAGGAGAAAAAACTGTAAAAATGCCAATTTTGGTCACTTTGAGGCTTTAAAAAGAGATTATTCAACATGAGGCACAATCCAAATGACATTTTGAATCAATTTTTCTACAGTCCAAAAAATCAATTTTCTGATGAAAAACAATGACCCGTGACCTGTCGAACTTTCTCCAGATGGTCAAAAATCGTAATTTTTTAATATTTAATTTTTTGACTGTAAATGACTATTTTTTTTTTTTTTTTTTTGAAAACCTTTATTGTGCACATTTATGCCATCTTACAACGCACATTCCCCGTCCATATGGCAAAGCAGTTAAATAAAGTGTACATTTCCAGAGATAAGAACACAGCCATTTAGCCGACAACCCGGAGGTCCGGCGGCATTATTCAGGATGACATGCGCGCGGAAGGGGGGGTGTGTGCGTTGTGAAGGGAGCAGGCGCGGAATGTTACGTATGTGCTTTTTAGTTTTAGAGGTGTCTCAGGTGCAGGCTATCAACGGTAGAGGATGGCGCTGTGATCTAGCCCACTCCACAGCTATGCCGGCTGCCACCCAGGCCCCAAGTCAGTGACCCAGCGGACGTCACCATGTCCCCAGAATGTAGAGGCCTCCGGGTGGACAAACGCCAGCAACGCGCTCAGAGTGCGGGCCGCAGCGCGGCAAGGATAACCCAGTATAGCTCACAGCTACACATATGGCAGCGCATAGAGTTGGCGAGCCTGGTATGCAGCATCATAGTCCTTATCTATCCCGTGTATGCATAGCAAGAGTATGTGCTAGGGTTAAGGTCATAAACTCAAACAGGGCTGAGGGGGAGAGGGGGAGTGAAGAGGGGGGGGGGGGTGGAGATCGGTCTGCGGCAGAGCAGGAGGGTCATTGGCTGTCAGGTTGGGCTCGGCAGGACCGCGCGATGTGCGTGGGGGGTCGCAAGTCAGGAGAGGGGAACAAAAGAGACAGAGGGCCTTCAGGGAAGTCGAGATTCCCTAGTGTCCGTGTCCGCACCCGCCCATCAGCATCCCCAGGGCGTCAGGGGCAAGCAGGGGCAAAAAGGGGGGGGGGGGAGATAAGAGTCGTCCTCCCAGCAGCCCCAGGGCCGGCGCTGCCCCGCCAGCGGGGGTGCAACATATCTCAGGAATTCAGGTTATCCCCCTATCCCGGCAAGCCCCCTGGAATGTCCCAAGGAGAGTGTCCCAGAGGTGTGCGATGGGGAACTTCCGGAGCCCTGCCGTTTCCTCGCGAAGGAGCACCGCGCTCTCCGCTTGCGCCCAGTTAACAAAGGAGGCTCTCCAGTGGCGTACTTGCGGGGAAGCTGCTGCTTTCCAGTGCTTGGTAATCATGCGTTTGGCCGTGATGAGACCCATGTCCCAAAAGCGTGCCTGCACCTTATTGTCTTTTGTGCGCCTGTAGAGTCCTAGAATGCAAGTTTCCCATGTGTGCGGGAGCCGCCCATCTGCACCGTGCGCGAGCAGTGACAGCACCGCGCCCCAGTAGGCCTGTATCTCCGGGCAGTGCCATAGCATGTGTAAAAGGTCCGCTCCCGGCAAGGAGCAGCGTGGGCAGGTTGCGTCTGTCCTCGCGAAATATCTGTTAATTTTATCAGGGGTGAGGTATGCGCGCTGCAGAACGTAGTACTGTATAAGCTTAAAGCGGGGGTTGCGTGGGATGTTCGTTGGGCCGGCCAGTATCATCACCCATTCCTTGTCCGTCCAGTCTCTTCCCCTGTCCGCCGCCCAGCGCTCCCTCAATGCTATTGTGGATGGCTGCGAGAGCGTCTGTAGCGCCTGCGCCAGCCAGTGTACGACGTGCGCGCCATGGCCCATAACGTGTAGGTATTGCATAAAGGTGTGTGTCGGAGGCTCATCTGTCATGTCACCCCAGGAAGCCGTGAGTGTGCGCAGAATGGAAGCATGTAGGAGGAACTGCCCCGCCGGGAGGGTCGAGTCTTCAGACAGGTTGGCGAACGTGAGCAGTGCGCCATCAGCATATAGATCGCTCAGCGTGTCCACTCCCGCTTGGTCCCAGCCAGCTAAGCGAGTCTCCGTGAGCTGCCCCGTCGGGCTGGGCATACCCAAAAGTGGTATGCTAGGGGCATAAGGCTTCGTAGCGCGCGTGAGACGAAGGCTCCTCAGAAAGCATCTGCGCGCCACTGCCAGGTGGATCTGGGAGGGGCAGGGTGCGCGGGTTATCGGATGGAACAGCGCATTAACGCGCGTTTGTGTCCATGTAGCCGTATGTGTGGCCGTGTCTTCGAGGTGTTTGCCGCTCAGCCATCCCGCCACCCATTGCATCTGCGCTGCGAGGTAGTACAGCTCCAGATTAGGAACCGCCAGACCCCCCGAGTCTGTGGGCATATATAATTTAGTCAGCGCCACTCGTGGCCTTCCCCTGTTCCAGATGAGCGAGCGGAGCAGTGCCTCTAGGTCTCGAAAGAGCCTGACGGGCACATACAGAGGCATGTTCGCGAAGTAGTAGAGGAGGCGAGGTAGCACAATCATTTTGGCTAGCGCCACACGGCTGGGCACGTTCAGGGGTAGGGTATTCCAAAAGCTAATTTGCGCTCGGATAGAAGCGATCGCTCGGCAAATGTTCCCTTCCAAGACATCCGCCGGTGTGCGGTAGATTTGGATCCCGAGGTATCGGAAAGTGGTGGGATGCCAATGTAGCCTGTCTCCCCCCAGCCGGATGTCACATTCCTGTACATCAGGGTTAAAGGGGTACGCCCCCGACTTGGCCCAGTTAACCCTGAGGCCCGATATTTCTTCAAAAGTGTGGAAATCGCCAGCGAGGGAGGCAGGGATGGCGGTTATGTCCCTGACGTACAGTAGCAAATCGTCTGCATACAGTGACACAGCGTGTATTCCATCCGCCAGCGGGATTCCCCACTCCAGCCCGTGTGCTCTGAGGGTCGTGGCCAATGGCTCCATGGCCAGTGAGAACAGCAGTGGCGACAACGGGCAGCCCTGGCGGGTGCCCCTGCAGACCCGGATGGTGTCCGAGATGAGGCGACCCGTGCGAACCCGGACCGTCGGTCTGCCGTAGAGCAGGCCAATCATAGTCTGGTATCCCCCCCCAGTCGATATTTCTCTGTAACCGCCCGCAGGTACGGCCACTCCACAGAATCAAAAGCCTTCTCTAGATCCAATATGAGGCATCCCGCTCGCGGCCACTGCCGTGTAGCGTACTCCTGCACCCGGAAGAAGCGGCGTATGTTAAATGAAGTGTGGCGCGTGGGGACGAAGCCGTTCTGGTCACGGTGTACTAAGGTGGGCACATGGGGGGCCAGTCGTCTAGCCAAGGTAGAAGCCAAGATTTTATAATCGGTGTTCAGGAGTGCCAATGGGCGATAAGAGCCCACCCGTGTGCCATCTTTGCCCGGTTTGAGAATAGAGACCAGCGTGGCTTCATTTAATGTGGGGGGCAGGGCGGCAGTCTCCGCTGCCGCGGTGTACATCTTCAGCAGCTCCGGAATGAGAATATCCGAACCGGCCTTGTACATCTCGGCCGGCAGTCCATCCGGACCCGGCGTTTTACCATTTGACAGGTTAAAGATGGCTTCCCGGAGCTCATCAGGTTCCAGGGGGGCACCTAGTTCGTCCTGTTGCGCAATAGTCAGGTGCGGCATTGGCAGGGGGGAGAGGTAGGCAGCAATAGCCATAGGAGGAGCCGCCAAGCGGGAGCGATACAGCCCTGCATAATGAGTCGTGAAGGCTTCGTGAATACCGGTTTGCGTGTACACTAAGTCCCCCCCTTCCGTCTGTACAGCCGCCACTGGCGTCGAGCGGGTCTCCTGGGAGATGAGCCACGCTAAAAGTTTGCCAGGTCTGTCGCCCAGGTGATGCGTCCTCGCCGAGTGCGCGGCATAGTTTATGTTCCGGAGCCGCTCTAGGAGACGTGTGTGCTCTGCGCGGGCCTCATTTGACTGTAAATGACTATTGCATGTGAATTATCACTTTTGGAACTAAAATAAGTGTTTTTAGAGTCAATTTAATGCCTGAAATTGGTTGAAATAGAAGCTTCTGAGAAGGAGAAAAAGTCTGTAAAAATGCCAATTTTGGACACAGTGAGGCTTTAAAAAGTAGTTATTCAACATGAGGCACAATCCAAATGACATTTTGAATCAATTTTTCTACAGTCCAAAAAATCAATTTTCTGATGAAAAACAATGACCCGTGACCTGTCGAACTTTCTCTAGATGGTCAAAAAGGTAATTTTTTTATATTTAATTCTTTGACTATAAATGACTTTTGCATGTGAAATATCACTTTTGGAACAAAAATTAGTGTGTTTAGAGCCAGTTTAATGCCTGAAATTGGTCGAAATATAAGTTTCTGAGTAGGAGAAAAAGTCTGTAAAAATGGCAATTTTGGTCACATTGAGGCTTTAAAAAGTAGTTATTCACATGAGGCCCAATCCAAATGACATTTTGAATCAATTTTTCTACAGTCCAAAAAATCTATTTTCTGATGAAAAACGATGACCCGTGACCTGTCGAACTTTCTCCAGATGGTCAAAAATAATACATTTGTAATATTTAATTTTTTGACTGCAGATGACTATTGCATGTGAATTATCACTTTTGGAACTAAAATAAGAGTGTTTAGAGTCATTTTAATGCCTGAAATTGGTCAAAGTAGAAGCTTCGGAGTAGGAGAAAAAGTCTGTTAAAATGCCAATTTTGGTCACATTGAGGCTTTAAAAAGTAGTCACTCAACATGAGGCACAATACAAATGACATTTTGAATCAATTTTTCTACAGTCCAAAAAATCAATTTTCTGATGAAAAATGATGACCCATGACCTGTCAAACTTTCTCCAGATGGTCAAAAATAATAAATTTGTAATATTTAATTTTTTGACTGTAAATAACTATTGCATGTGAATTACCACTTTTGGAACTAAAATAAGTGTGTTTATAGTCATTTTAATGCCTGAAATTGGTCAAAATAGAAGCTTCTGAGTAGGAGAAAAAGTCTGTAAAAATGCCAATTTTGGTCATATTGAGGCTCTAAAAAGTAGTTATTCAACATGAGGCACCATCCAAAGGACGTTTTGAATCAATTTTTCTACAGTCCAAAAAATCAATTTTCTGATGAAAAACAATGACCCGTGACCTGTCGAACTTTCTTCAGATCATCAAAAATGGTAATTTTTTAATATTTAATTTCTTGACTATAAATGACTATTGCATGTGAATTATCACTTTTGGAACTAAAATAAGTGTGTTTAAAATCATTTTAATGCCTGAAATTGGTCAAAATAGAAGCTTCTGAGTAGGAGAAAAAGTCTGTAAAAATGGCAATTTTGGTCACATTGAGGCTTTAAAAAGTGGTTATTCAACATGAGGCACAATCCAAATGACATTTGAAATCAATTTTTCTACAGTCCAAAAAATCAATTTTCTGATGAAAAGCAATGACCCGTGACCTCTCGAACTTTCTCCAGATGGTCAAAAATTGTAATTTTTTAATATTAAATTTTTTTTTTTTTTTTGAAAACCTTTATTGACATTTCAATAAGAACAAGTATGGGCCTACAACCCCCCGGGGCCGGCCGCTAAGCAATCAGATCAAAAACGGGCAAGTATAAACACAGGCAGCACTTCGGGGAGCAGAATCGTAATGCTAATACTGTGGACAGCATAAGTAGGGCACCAGGAGAAAAAGGTTTTCATTTTATAATGAAACAAGGTAGAAGGATCAGGTGACAAACAATTTTCAAACAGCGAGTACAAGTATGCAGAGTAATAGACGTTAGCGATTTACAGCAATCTATTAGGTCAATGGCGCAAACACAAGAACATCAGGATGGGGAAGAATAGCATAGACAGTTGCGCCCGCAGTCCCCCGCCGAACTCCCCGAGAACACCCCAGAAGTTGTGGAACACAGGAAACGGCAACAAGTCATAGCAAAGGAGGTGTATCACGCTGATCCCAGAAAAAGAATCAGAGAAGAAAAAGGAGGCCATGGAAAAAGAGATGAAAGAGTACAGAATCCCCTCCCCCAACCCCCACCCCGCACCTCTGCAGATGAGTATGGCCCCCCCCCCAGCAGTGTGCCTGTCGCCCTGGAACCAGACCCGAAATATAGGAGAATAGGGAAAAAGAAGTAGGAAAAGAACCCCCCCGGACGGGGGGTAGAGAGAGTATTAATAAACTGGAGGAGGGCCTTAAAAACATACCCCCGGCTTCTCCCTCCCGCACGGTAAGTTTCCCCCAGCATGAACAATGAACAGCACAAAGTCAATCGTCTCAAAACAAGATGGGGAGCATTAGGCACCTATTATGCTAGTAGTCATGCCAGGAGAGCACGCAACCCCTGAGCCCGCCCGTCCACTAGATGACCACCCCTGAAGGATCAGCCTTATCCCTGACCACTCCTTGGAATTCTGCCCATGTCAACCCCTCGACCCAGCACCATATCCAATGTTCCACGGTAGAGGAGTGTCCAAAAACGACCGAGAAGCGACGCACACAGGTGGGGTGGAAGTCTCTGAGCATCAACACAGTCCGCCGCGTGGAGAAACAGGCTTCCCAGTGCTGCCCTAGGATGTGCACTGCACTCAAGGTCCAGGAAGGCAGAAGCAGCCAAAGCAGACAATAGTTGCTGGAGTTGTCTCTGGGTCGCAGGAGGGCACGTACGGGACGAGGCCACCACATCCCACTCAGGTCCAACGCCTCCGGGACAGATCAGGCCCTCAGCAGGACGAACACACTGTAGTATACTGGCCGGAGCGTACAGCTGTGCACTAACCTCAGGGGTGGCCGCCACCGTGTCCTCCTGTGCGCAGTGTGAGTAGTCCCTGTGTGCGTGCGGACAGGCGGGCCGCCACTGCCCCAACTCTGACGCAACACCGTCGAGCTTACTCCCCAAGACCCCGAAACCATGAACCAAGGAGGAGTGAAGAGCACCAAGAGCCTCGAGGAGGTCGCCGTACCCCAGCACAGCTCTCTGCGATCGCGCCGCCACACTCCCAAAAGTCGCACCCTCACAGGCCCGCTGCGACCCAGCGGACAGGATGGTAGGCTTCATCGCAACAAGATGGCCGCCAAGTATGCCCGACCCTCACCGGGGCCGGGACCCTGGGACAAGCGTCGCGATGTCCACGTCGCGGGTGACCGGGTTCCGGGGGCAGGCAAAAAAACTATCCGTTGCGTGGTCACGGGCAACAGTCGTCCCCACCACGGACCAGCTCCCGTAGATCCGGGGGCGGCCCGCAATGATCAGGGCAGGATACGGACGGCGGCCGGGCAGCTCACCATCAAGGCAGGGGCAGTCACCGGAGGATCTAAGAATTGCACCCCCGGACATGCACTCGGTCCGCTACGCTTGGCAGTAGAAGTGACCACGCCGAAATGTAGGCCGAGTTTGGCACCGCTCCGGTGGGCCGACTCCACCCAGTCACAACCGGCCGCTGTTGTTGCACTGCCACCCGGCCACAACGTCCACTCGAGGTCCCGGCTCCAGGGCCGCACAGGCCGCAAAGTTCCGATGCAGTTTTCTCCGGCGATACCGCAGCTAGAAACCTCGGAGTCACACAGTCGGGAGCCCCTCTCCTTCAGAGACACGACCACGCAGCACAGGTTGAGGATCTCAGGCAGGATATCCGTGCGGGATGCGGAGGTTCACGGAGCCGGGAGTCTACGCTGCCGTCCCGGTCGCCATCTTGGCTCCTCCTCCAATATTTAATTTTTTGACTGTAAATGACTATTGCATGTGAATTATCACTTTTGGAACTAAAATAAGTGTTTTTAGAGTCAATTTAATGCCTGAAATTGGTTGAACTAGAAGCTTCTGAGTAGTAGAAAAAGACTGTAAAAATGGCAATTTTGGTCACAGTTAGTCTTTAAAAAGTAGTTATTCAACATGAGGCACAATCCAAATGACATTTTGAATCAATTTTTCTACAGTCCAAAAACTTATTTTTCTGATGAAAAACAATGACCCGTGACTTGTCGAACTTTCTTCAGATCATCAAAAATGGTAATTTTTTAATATTTAATTTCTTGACTATAAATGACTATTGCATGTGAATTATCACTTTTGGAACTGAAATAAGTGTGTTTAGAGTCGTTTTAATGCCTGAAATTGGTCGAAATAGAAGTTTCTGAGTCGGAGAAAAAGTCTGTAAAAATGGAAATTTTGGTCACATTGAGGCTTTAAAAAGTAGTAATTCACATGAGGCACAATCCAAATGACATTGTGAATCAATTTTTCTACAGTCCAAAAAATCAATTTTCTGATGAAAAACGATGACCCGTGACCTGTGGAACTTTCTCCAGATCATCAAAAATGGTAATTTTTTAATATTTAATTTCTTGACTATAAATGACTATTGCATGTGAATTATCACTTTTGGAACTGAAATAAGTGTGTTTAGAGTCATTTTAATGCCTGAAATTAGTTGAAATAGAGGCTTCTGAGTAGTAGAACAAGTCTGCAAAAAATTGCAATTTTGGTCACATTGAGGCTTTAAAAAGTAGTTATTCAACATGAGGCAGAATCCAAATGACATTTTCAATCAATTTTTCTACAGTCCAAAACATCAATTTTCTGATGAAAAACAATGACCCATGACCTGTCGAACTTTCTCCAGATGGTCAAAAAGGTAATTTTTTTATATTTAATTTTTTTACTATAAATGACTTTTGCATGTGAAATATCACTTTTGGAACAAAAATAAGTGTGTTTAGAGCCAGTTTAATGCCTGAAATTGGTCGAAATAGAAGTTTCTGAGTAGGAGAAAAAGTCTGTAAAAATGGCAATTTTGGTCACATTGAGGCTTTAAAAAGTGGTTATTCAACATGAGGCACAATCCAAATGACATTTTGAATCAATTTTTCTACAGTCCAAAAAATCAATTTTCTGATGAAAAACAAGGACCCGTGACCTGTCAAACTTTCTCCAGATGGTCAAAAATTGTAATTTTTTAATATTTAATTTTTTGACAGTAGATGACTATTGCATGTGAATTATCACTTTTGGAACTAAAATAAGTGTGTTTAAAATCATTTTAATGCCTGAAATCGGTCAAAATAGAAGCTTCTGAGTAGGAGAAAAAGTCTGTAAAAATGGCAATTTTGGTCACATTGAGGCTTTAAAAAGTGGTTATTCAACATGAGGCACAATCCAAATGACATTTTAAATCAATTTTTCTACAGTCCAAAAAATCAATTTTCTGATGAAAAATGATGACCCATGACCTGTTAAACTTTCTCCAGATGGTCAAAAATAATAAATTTGTAATATTTAATTTTTTGACTGTAAATGACTATTGCATGTGAATTACCACTTTTGGAACTAAAATAAGTGTGTTTATAGTCATTTTAATGCCTGAAATTGGTCAAAATAGAAGCTTCTGAGTAGGAGAAAAAGTCTGTAAAAATGCCAATTTTGGTCATATTGAGGCTTCAAAAAGTAGTTATTCAACATGAGGCACCATCCAAAGGACGTTTTGAATCAATTTTTCTACAGTCCAAAAAATCAATTTTCTGATGAAAAACGATGACCACCTGTCGAACTTTTTCCAGATGGTCAAAAAGGTAATTTTTTAATATTTAATTTATTGACTGTAAATGATTATTGCATGTGAATTATCACTTTTGGAACTAAAATAAGTGTGTTTAGAGTCATTTTAATGCCTGAAATTGGTCAAAATAGAAGCTTCTGAGCAGGAGAAAATCTGTAAAAATGGCAATTTTGGTCACATTGAGGCTTTAAAAAGTAGTTATTCAACATGAGGCACAATCCAAATGACATTTTGAATCAATTTTTCTACAGTCCAAAAAATCAATTTTCTGATGAAAAACGATGACACGTGACCTGTTGAACTTTATCCAGATGGTCAAAAATGGTAATTTTTCACTATTTAATTTTTTTACTGTAAATGACTATTGCATGTGAATTATCACTTTTGGAACTAAAATAAGTGTGTTTAGAGTCATTTTAATGCCTGAAATTGGTCAAAATAGAAGCTTCTGAGAAGGAGAAAATCTGTAAAAATTGGCAATTTTGGTCACATTGAGGCTTTAAAAAGTAGTTATTCAACATGAGGCACAATCCAAATGATTTATGCAAAGGTTGGTCGCACACTGCTCGTCACACCAGCAAGTTGCCCCAAGGGACTGTGGTAGATGTAGTGGCGATGGCGGGTACGCCTATGCCACGATGTATAAAGAACAGTATGTGTTGCGTTAGCCATCCCTGGACACGTGTTTCGAGGTAGTTGCCTCTCGTCAGCAGGGAGCAGGTCAGTGTAAAGGGGTGCCGCGTGGACTGCCAAAATGTAATTAAAACAGGTCAAGTACCTCCCACGGCGCGCAGGTGCAGATCCAAGGCTCGTCAGCCCGTTGGCTCAAGGGAGCCGTAATAAATTATGCAAAGGTTGGTCGCACACTGCTCGTCACACCAGCAAGTTGCCCCAAGGGACTGTGGTAGATGTAGTGGCGATGGCGGGTACGCCTATGCCACGATGTATAAAGAACAGTATGTGTTGCGTTAGCCATCCCTGGACAAGTGTTTCGAGGTAGTTGCCTCTCGTCAGCAGGGAGCAGGTCAGTGTAAAGGGGTGCCGCGTGGACTGCCAAAATGTAATTAAAACAGGTCAAGTACCTCCCACGGCGCGCAGGTGCAGATCCAAGGCTCGTCAGCCCGTTGGCTCAAGGGAGCCGTAATAAATTATGCAAAGGTTGGTCGCACACTGCTCGTCACACCAGCAAGTTGCCCCAAGGGACTGTGGTAGATGTAGTGGCGATGGCGGGTACGCCTATGCCACGATGTATAAAGAACAGTATGTGTTGCGTTAGCCATCCCTGGACACGTGTTTCGAGGTAGTTGCCTCTCGTCAGCAGGGAGCAGGTCAGTGTAAACGTGACCTGTTGAACTTTATCCAGATGGTCAAAAATGGTAATTTTTCAATATTTAATTTTTTTACTGTAAATGACTATTGCATGTGAATTATCACTTTTGGAACTAAAATAAGTGTGTTTAGAGTCATTTTAATGCCTGAAATGGGTCAAAATAGAAGCTTCTGAGAAGGAGAAAATCTGTAAAAATTGGCAATTTTGGTCACATTGAGGCTTTAAAAAGTAGTTATTCAACATGAGGCACAATCCAAATGACATTTTGAATCAATTTTTCTACAGTCCAAAAAATCAATTTTCTGATGAAAAACAATGACCCGTGACCTGTCGAACTTTCTTCAGATCGTCAAAAATGGTAATTTTTTAATATTTAATTTCTTGACTTTAAATGACTATTGTATGTGAATTATCACTTTTGCAACAAAAATAAGTGTGTTTAGAGTCATTTTAATGCCTGAAATTGGTCAAAATAGAAGCTTCTGAGTAGGAGAAAAAACTGTAAAAATGCCAATTTTGGTCACTTTGAGGCTTTAAAAAGAGATTATTCAACATGAGGCACAATCCAAATGACATTTTGAATCAATTTTTCTACAGTCCAAAAAATCAATTTTCTGATGAAAAACAATGACCCGTGACCTGTCGAACTTTCTCCAGATGGTCAAAAATCGTAATTTTTTAATATTTAATTTTTTGACTGTAAATGACTATTGCATGTGAATTATCACTTTTGGAACTAAAATAAATGTTTTTAGAGTCAATTTAATGCCTGAAATTGGTTGAAATAGAAGCTTCTGAGAAGGAGAAAAAGTCTGTAAAAATGCCAATTTTGGACACAGTGAGGCTTTAAAAAGTAGTTATTCAACATGAGGCACAATCCAAATGACATTTTGAATCAATTTTTCTACAGTCCAAAAAATCAATTTTCTGATGAAAAACAATGACCCGTGACCTGTCGAACTTTCTCTAGATGGTCAAAAAGGTAATTTTTTTATATTTAATTCTTTGACTATAAATGACTTTTGCATGTGAAATATCACTTTTGGAACAAAAATTAGTGTGTTTAGAGCCAGTTTAATGCCTGAAATTGGTCGAAATATAAGTTTCTGAGTAGGAGAAAAAGTCTGTTAAAATGGCAATTTTGGTCACATTGAGGCTTTAAAAAGTAGTTATTCACATGAGGCACAATCCAAATGACATTTTGAATCAATTTTTCTACAGTCCAAAAAATCTATTTTCTGATGAAAAACGATGACCCGTGACCTGTCGAACTTTCTCCAGATGGTCAAAAATAATACATTTGTAATATTTAATTTTTTGACTGCAGATGACTATTGCATGTGAATTATCACTTTTGGAACTAAAATAAGAGTGTTTAGAGTCATTTTAATGCCTGAAATTGGTCAAAGTAGAAGCTTCGGAGTAGGAGAAAAAGTCTGTTAAAATGCCAATTTTGGTCACATTGAGGCTTTAAAAAGTAGTCACTCAACATGAGGCACAATACAAATGACATTTTGAATCAATTTTTCTACAGTCCAAAAAATCAATTTTCTGATGAAAAATGATGACCCATGACCTGTCAAACTTTCTCCAGATGGTCAAAAATAATAAATTTGTAATATTTAATTTTTTGACTGTAAATGACTATTGCATGTGAATTACCACTTTTGGAACTAAAATAAGTGTGTTTATAGTCATTTTAATGCCTGAAATTGGTCAAAATAGAAGCTTCTGAGTAGGAGAAAAAGTCTGTAAAAATGCCAATTTTGGTCATATTGAGGCTCTAAAAAGTAGTTATTCAACATGAGGCACCATCCAAAGGACGTTTTGAATCAATTTTTCTACAGTCCAAAAAATCAATTTTCTGATGAAAAACAATGACCCGTGACCTGTCGAACTTTCTTCAGATCATCAAAAATGGTAATTTTTTAATATTTAATTTCTTGACTATAAATGACTATTGCATGTGAATTATCACTTTTGGAACTAAAATAAGTGTGTTTAAAATCATTTTAATGCCTGAAATTGGTCAAAATAGAAGCTTCTGAGTAGGAGAAAAAGTCTGTAAAAATGGCAATTTTGGTCACATTGAGGCTTTAAAAAGTGGTTATTCAACATGAGGCACAATCCAAATGACATTTGAAATCAATTTTTCTACAGTCCAAAAAATCAATTTTCTGATGAAAAATGATGAACCATGACCTGTCAAACTTTCTCCAGATGGTCAAAAATAATAAATTTGTAATATTTAATTTTTTGACTGTAAATGACTATTGCATGTGAATTACCACTTTTGGAACTAAAATAAGTGTGTTTATAGTCATTTTAATGCCTGAAATTGGTCAAAATAGAAGCTTCTGAGTAGGAGAAAAAGTCTGTAAAAATGCCAATTTTGGTCATATTGAGGCTCTAAAAAGTAGTTATTCAACATGAGGCACCATCCAAAGGACGTTTTGAATCAATTTTTCTCCAGTCCAAAAAATCAATTTTCTGATGAAAAACGATGACCCGTGACCTGTCGAACTTTCTCCAGATGGTCAAAAAGGTAATTTTTTAATATTTAATTTATTGACTGTAAATGATTATTGCATGTGAATTATCACTTTTGGAACTAAAATAAGTCTGTTTAGAGTCATTTTAATGCCTGAAATTGGTCAAAATAGAAGCTTCTGAGTAGGAGAAAAAAACTGTAAAAATGCCAATTTTGGTTACTTTGAGGCTTTAAAAAGAGATTATTCAACATGAGGCACAATCCAAATGACATTTTGAATCAATTTTTCTACAGTCCAAAAAATCAATTTTCTGATGAAAAACGATGACACGTGACCTGTCGAACTTTATCCAGATGGTCAAAAATGGTAATTTTTCAATATTTAATTTTTTTACTGTAAATGACTTTTGCATGTGAATTATCACTTTTGGAACTAAAATAAGTGTGTTTAGAGTCATTTTAATGCCTGAAATTGGTCAAAATAGAAGCTTCTGAGAAGGAGAAAATCAGTAAAATGGCAATTTTGGTCACATTGAGGCTTTAAAAAGTAGTTATTCAACATGAGGCACAATCCAAATGACATTTTGAATCAATTTTTCTACAGTCCAAAAAATCAATTTTCTGATGAAAAACGATGACACGTGACCTGTTGAACTTTATCCAGATGGTCAAAAATGGTAATTTTTCAATATTTAATTTTTTTACTGTAAATGACTATTGCATGTGAATTATCACTTTTGGAACTAAAATAAGTGTGTTTAGAGTCATTTTAATGCCTGAAATTGGTCAAAATAGAAGCTTCTGAGAAGGAGAAAATCTGTAAAAATTGGCAATTTTGGTCACATTGAGGCTTTAAAAAGTAGTTATTCAACATGAGGCACAATCCAAATGACATTTTGAATCAATTTTTCTACAGTCCAAAAAATCAATTTTCTGATGAAAAACAATGACCCGTGACCTGTCGAACTTTCTTCAGATCGTCAAAAATGGTAATTTTTTAATATTTAATTTCTTGACTGTAAATGACTATTGTATGTGAATTATCACTTTTGGAACAAAAATAAGTGTGTTTAGAGTCATTTTAATGCCTGAAATTAGTCAAAATGGAAGCTTCTGAGTAGGAGAAAAAACCTGTAAAGATGCAAATTTTGATCACATTGAGGCTTTAAAAAGTGATTGTTCAACATGAGGCACAATCCAAATGACATTTTGAATCAATTTTTCTGCAGTCCAACAAATCTATTTTCTGATGAAAAACGATGACCCGTGACCTGTCGAACTTTCTCCAGATGGTCAAAAATGGTAATTTTTTAATATTTAATTTCTTGACTTTAAATGACTATTGCATGTGAATTATCACTTTTGGAACTAAAATAAGTGTGTTTAGAGTCATTTTAATGCCTGAAATTGGTCAAAATAGAAGCTTCTGAGTAGGAGAAAAAAACTGTAAAAATGCCAATTTTGGTCACTTTGAGGCTTTAAAAAGAGATTATTCAACATGAGGCACAATCCAAATGACATTTTGAATCAATTTTTCTACAGTCCAAAAAATCAATTTTCTGATGAAAAACAATGACCCGTGACCTGTCGAACTTTCTCCAGATGGTCAAAAATCGTAATTTTTTAATATTTAATTTTTTGACTGTAAATGACTATTGCATGTGAATTATCACTTTTGGAACTAAAATAAGTGTTTTTAGAGTCAATTTAATGCCTGAAATTGGTTGAAATAGAAGCTTCTGAGAAGGAGAAAAAGTCTGTAAAAATGCCAATTTTGGACACAGTGAGGCTTTAAAAAGTAGTTATTCAACATGAGGCACAATCCAAATGACATTTTGAATAAATTTTTCTACAGTCCAAAAAATCAATTTTCTGATGAAAAACAATGACCTGTGACCTGTCGAACTTTCTCCAGATGGTCAAAAAGGTAATTTTTTTATATTTAATTTTTTGACTATAAATGACTTTTGCATGTGAAATATCACTTTTGGAACAAAAATTAGTGTGTTTAGAGCCAGTTTAATGCCTGAAATTGGTCGAAATATAAGTTTCTGAGTAGGAGAAAAAGTCTGTAAAAATGGCAATTTTGGTCACATTGAGGCTTTAAAAAGTAGTTATTCACATGAGGCCCAATCCAAATGACATTTTGAATCAATTTTTCTACAGTCCAAAAAATCTATTTTCTGATGAAAAACGATGACCCGTGACCTGTCGAACTTTCTCCAGATGGTCAAAAATAATACATTTGTAATATTTAATTTTTTGACTGCAGATGACTATTGCATGTGAATTATCACTTTTGGAACTAAAATAAGAGTGTTTAGAGTCATTTTAATGCCTGAAATTGGTCAAAGTAGAAGCTTCGGAGTAGGAGAAAAAGTCTGTTAAAATGCCAATTTTGGTCACATTGAGGCTTTAAAAAGTAGTCACTCAACATGAGGCACAATACAAATGACATTTTGAATCAATTTTTCTACAGTCCAAAAACTTATTTTTCTGATGAAAAACAATGACCCGTGACCTGTCGAACTTTCTTCAGATCATCAAAAATGGTAATTTTTTAATATTTAATTTCTTGACTATAAATGACTATTGCATGTGAATTATCACTTTTGGAACTGAAATAAGTGTGTTTAGAGTCAATTTAATGCCTGAAATTGGTTGAAATAGAGGCTTCTGAGTAGTAGAAAAAGTCTGCAAAAAATGGCAATTTTGGTCACATTGAGGCTTTAAAAAGTAGTTATTCAACATGAGGCACAATCCAAATGACATTTTGATTCAATTTTTCTACAGTCCAAAAAATCAATTTTCTGATGAAAATCAATGACCCGTGACCTCTCGAACTTTCTCCAGATGGTCAAAAATTGTAATTTTTTAATATTTAATTTTTTGACTGTAAATGACTATTGCATGTGAATTATCACTTTTGGAACTAAAATAAGTGTTTTTAGAGTCAATTTAATGCCTGAAATTGGTTGAAATAGAAGCTTCTGAGTAGTAGAAAAAGTCTGTAAAACTGGCAATTTTGGTCACATTGAGGCTTCAAAAAGTGGTTATTCAACATGAGGCACAATCCAAATGACATTTTGATTCAATTTTTCTACAGTCCAAAAAATCAATTTTCTGATGAAAAACGATGACCAGTGACCTGTCGAACTTTCTCCAGATGGTCAAAAATGGAAATTTTTTAATATTTAAGTTTTTTTACTGTAGATGACTATTGCATGTGAATTATCACTTTTGGAACTAAAATAAGTGTGTTTAGAGTCATTTTAATGCCTGAAATTGGTCAAAATAGAAGCTTCTGAGTAGGAGAAAAAGTCTGTAAAAATGGAAATTTTGGTCACATTGAGGCTTTAAAAAGTAGTAATTCACATGAGGCACAATCCAAATGACATTGTGAATCAATTTTTCTACAGTCCAAAATATCAATTTTCTGATGAAAAACGATGACCCGTGACCTGTGGAACTTTCTCCAGATCATCAAAAATGGTAATTTTTTAATATTTAATTTCTTGACTATAAATGACTTTTGCATGTGAAATATCACTTTTGGATCAAAAATTAGTGTGTTTAGAGCCAGTTTAATGCCTGAAATTGGTCGAAATAGAAGTTTCTGAGTAGGAGAAAAAGTCTGTAAAAATGGCAATTTTGGTCACATTGAGGCTTTAAAAAGTGGTTATTCAACATGAGGCACAATCCAAATGACATTTTGAATCAATTTTTCTACAGTCCAAAAAATCTATTTTCTGATGAAAAACAATGACCCGTGACCTGTCAAACTTTCTCCAGATGGTCAAAAATTGTAATTTTTTAATATTTAATTTTTTGACAGTAGATGACTATTGCATGTGAATTATCACTTTTGGAACTAAAATAAGTGTGTTTAAAATCATTTTAATGCCTGAAATTGGTCAAAATAGAAGCTTCTGAGTAGGAGAAAAAGTCTGTAAAAATGGCAATTTTGGTCACATTGAGGCTTTAAAAAGTGGTTATTCAACATGAGGCACAATCCAAATGACATTTTAAATCAATTTTTCTACAGTCCAAAAAATCAATTTTCTGATGAAAAATGATGGCCCATGACCTGTCAAACTTTCTCCAGATGGTCAAAAAGAATAAATTTGTAATATTTAATTTTTTGACTGTAAATGACTATTGCATGTGAATTACCACTTTTGGAACTAAAATAAGTGTGTTTATAGTCATTTTAATGCCTGAAATTGGTCAAAATAGAAGCTTCTGAGTAGGAGAAAAAGTCTGTAAAAATGCCAATTTTGGTTACTTTGAGGCTTTAAAAAGAGATTATTCAACATGAGGCACAATCCAAATGACATTTTGAATCAATTTTTCTACAGTCCAAAAAATCAATTTTCTGATGAAAAACGATGACACGTGACCTGTCGAACTTTATCCAGATGGTCAAAAATTGTAATTTTTCAATATTTAATTTTTTTACTGTAAATGACTTTTGCATGTGAATTATCACTTTTGGAACTAAAATAAGTGTGTTTAGAGTCATTTTAATGCCTGAAATTGGTCAAAATAGAAGCTTCTGAGAAGGAGAAAATCTGTAAAAATGGCAATTTTGGTCACATTGAGGCTTTAAAAAGTAGTTATTCAACATGAGGCACAATCCAAATGACATTTTGAATCAATTTTTCCACAGTCCAAAAAATAAATTTTCTGATGAAAAACAATGACCCGTGACCTGTCAAACTTTCTCCAGATGGTCAAAAATAATAAATTTGTAATATTTAATTTTTTGACTGTAAATGACTATTGCATGTGAATTACCACTTTTGGAACTAAAATAAGTGTGTTTATAGTCATTTTAATGCCTGAAATTGGTCAAAATAGAAGCTTCTGAGTAGGAGAAAAAGTCTGTAAAAATGCCAATTTTGGTCATATTGAGGCTCTAAAAAGTAGTTATTCAACATGAGGCACCATCCAAAGGACGTTTTGAATCAATTTTTCTACAGTCCAAAAAATCAATTTTCTGATGAAAAACAATGACCCGTGACCTGTCGAACTTTCTTCAGATCATCAAAAATGGTAATTTTTTAATATTTAATTTCTTGACTATAAATGACTATTGCATGTGAATTATCACTTTTGGAACTAAAATAAGTGTGTTTAAAATCATTTTAATGCCTGAAATTGGTCAAAATAGAAGCTTCTGAGTAGGAGAAAAAGTCTGTAAAAATGGCAATTTTGGTCACATTGAGGCTTTAAAAAGTGGTTATTCAACACGAGGCACAATCCAAATGACATTTGAAATCAATTTTTCTACAGTCCAAAAAATCAATTTTCTGATGAAAAATGATGACCCATGACCTGTCAAACTTTCTCCAGATGGTCAAAAATAATAAATTTGTAATATTTAATTTTTTGACTGTAAATGACTATTGCATGTGAATTACCACTTTTGGAACTAAAATAAGCGTGTTTATAGTCATTTTAATGCCTGAAATTGGTCAAAATAGAAGCTTCTGAGTAGGAGAAAAAGTCTGTAAAAATGCCAATTTTGGTCATATTGAGGCTCTAAAAAGTAGTTATTCAACATGAGGCACCATCCAAAGGACGTTTTGAATCAATTTTTCTACAGTCCAAAAAATCAATTTTCTGATGAAAAACGATGACCCGTGACCTGTCGAACTTTCTCCAGATGGTCAAAAAGGTAATTTTTTAATATTTAATTTATTGACTGTAAATGATTATTGCATGTGAATTATCACTTTTGGAACTAAAATAAGTCTGTTTAGAGTCATTTTAATGCCTGAAATTGGTCAAAATAGAAGCTTCTGAGTAGGAGAAAAAAACTGTAAAAATGCCAATTTTGGTTACTTTGAGGCTTTAAAAAGAGATTATTCAACATGAGGCACAATCCAAATGACATTTTGAATCAATTTTTCTACAGTCCAAAAAATCAATTTTCTGATGAAAAACGATGACACGTGACCTGTCGAACTTTATCCAGATGGTCAAAAATGGTAATTTTTCAATATTTAATTTTTTTACTG
Source organism: Triturus cristatus (assembly GCF_964204655.1). Classification (NCBI taxonomy): domain Eukaryota; kingdom Metazoa; phylum Chordata; class Amphibia; order Caudata; family Salamandridae; genus Triturus; species Triturus cristatus. The sequence goes on from NC_140590.1 coordinate 1,473,122,796, forward strand.
TAAATGACTTTTGCATGTGAATTATCACTTTTGGAACTAAAATAAGTGTGTTTAGAGTCATTTTAATGCCTGAAATTGGTCAAAATAGAAGCTTCTGAGAAGGAGAAAATCTGTAAAAATGGCAATTTTGGTCACATTGAGGCTTTAAAAAGTAGTTATTCAACATGAGGCACAATCCAAATGACATTTTGAATCAATTTTTCTACAGTCCAAAAAATCAATTTTCTGATGAAAAACGATGACACGTGACCTGTTGAACTTTATCCAGATGGTCAAAAATGGTAATTTTTCAATATTTAATTTTTTTACTGTAAATGACTATTGCATGTGAATTATCACTTTTGGAACTAAAATAAGTGTGTTTAGAGTCATTTTAATGCCTGAAATTGGTCAAAATAGAAGCTTCTGAGAAGGAGAAAATCTGTAAAAATTGGCAATTTTGGTCACATTGAGGCTTTAAAAAGTAGTTATTCAACATGAGGCACAATCCAAATGACATTTTGAATCAATTTTTCTACAGTCCAAAAAACTCAATTTTCTGATGAAAAACAATGACCCGTGACCTGTCGAACTTTCTCCAGATGGTCAAAAATGGTAATTTTTTAATATTTAATTTCTTGACTTTAAATGACTATTGCATGTGAATTATCACTTTTGGAACTAAAATAAGTGTGTTTAGAGTCATTTTAATGCCTGAAATTGGTCAAAATAGAAGCTTCTGAGTAGGAGAAAAAAACTGTAAAAATGCCAATTTTGGTCACTTTGAGGCTTTAAAAAGAGATTATTCAACATGAGGCACAATCCAAATGACATTTTGAATCAATTTTTCTACAGTCCAAAAAATCAATTTTCTGATGAAAAACAATGACCCGTGACCTGTCGAACTTTCTCCAGATGGTCAAAAATCGTAATTTTTTAATATTTAATTTTTTGACTGTAAATGACTATTGCATGTGAATTATCACTTTTGGAACTAAAATAAGTGTTTTTAGAGTCAATTTAATGCCTGAAATTGGTTGAAATAGAAGCTTCTGAGAAGGAGAAAAAGTCTGTAAAAATGCCAATTTTGGACACAGTGAGGCTTTAAAAAGTAGTTATTCAACATGAGGCACAATCCAAATGACATTTTGAATCAATTTTTCTACAGTCCAAAAAATCAATTTTCTGATGAAAAACAATGACCTGTGACCTGTCGAACTTTCTCCAGATGGTCAAAAAGGTAATTTTTTTATATTTAATTTTTTGACTATAAATGACTTTTGCATGTGAAATATCACTTTTGGAACAAAAATTAGTGTGTTTAGAGCCAGTTTAATGCCTGAAATTGGTCGAAATATAAGTTTCTGAGTAGGAGAAAAAGTCTGTAAAAATGGCAATTTTGGTCACATTGAGGCTTTAAAAAGTAGTTATTCACATGAGGCCCAATCCAAATGACATTTTGAATCAATTTTTCTACAGTCCAAAAAATCTATTTTCTGATGAAAAACGATGACCCGTGACCTGTCGAACTTTCTCCAGATGGTCAAAAATAATACATTTGTAATATTTAATTTTTTGACTGCAGATGACTATTGCATGTGAATTATCACTTTTGGAACTAAAATAAGAGTGTTTAGAGTCATTTTAATGCCTGAAATTGGTCAAAGTAGAAGCTTCGGAGTAGGAGAAAAAGTCTGTTAAAATGCCAATTTTGGTCACATTGAGGCTTTAAAAAGTAGTCACACAACATGAGGCACAATACAAATGACATTTTGAATCAATTTTTCTACAGTCCAAAAACTTATTTTTCTGATGAAAAACAATGACCCGTGACCTGTCGAACTTTCTTCAGATCATCAAAAATGGTAATTTTTTAATATTTAATTTCTTGACTATAAATGACTATTGCATGTGAATTATCACTTTTGGAACTGAAATAAGTGTGTTTAGAGTCAATTTAATGCCTGAAATTGGTTGAAATAGAGGCTTCTGAGTAGTAGAAAAAGTCTGCAAAAAATGGCAATTTTGGTCACATTGAGGCTTTAAAAAGTAGTTATTCAACATGAGGCACAATCCAAATGACATTTTGATTCAATTTTTCTACAGTCCAAAAAATCAATTTTCTGATGAAAATCAATGACCCGTGACCTCTCGAACTTTCTCCAGATGGTCAAAAATTGTAATTTTTTAATATTTAATTTTTTGACTGTAAATGACTATTGCATGTGAATTATCACTTTTGGAACAAAAATAAGTGTGTTTAGAGCCAGTTTAATGCCTGAAATTGGTCGAAATAGAAGTTTCTGAGTAGGAGAAAAAGTCTGTAAAAATGGCAATTTTGGTCACATTGAGGCTTTAAAAAGTGGTTATTCAACATGAGGCACAATCCAAATGACATTTTGAATCAATTTTTCTACAGTCCAAAAAATCAATTTTCTGATGAAAAACAAGGACCCGTGACCTGTCAAACTTTCTCCAGATGGTCAAAAATTGTAATTTTTTAATATTTAATTTTTTGACAGTAGATGACTATTGCATGTGAATTATCACTTTTGGAACTAAAATAAGTGTGTTTAAAATCATTTTAATGCCTGAAATTGGTCAAAATAGAAGCTTCTGAGTAGGAGAAAAAGTCTGTAAAAATGGCAATTTTGGTCACATTGAGGCTTTAAAAAGTGGTTATTCAACATGAGGCACAATCCAAATGACATTTTAAATCAATTTTTCTACAGTCCAAAAAATCAATTTTCTGATGAAAAATGATGACCCATGACCTGTTAAACTTTCTCCAGATGGTCAAAAAGAATAAATTTGTAATATTTAATTTTTTGACTGTAAATGACTATTGCATGTGAATTACCACTTTTGGAACTAAAATAAGTGTGTTTATAGTCATTTTAATGCCTGAAATTGGTCAAAATAGAAGCTTCTGAGTAGGAGAAAAAGTCTGTAAAAATGCCAATTTTGGTTACTTTGAGGCTTTAAAAAGAGATTATTCAACATGAGGCACAATCCAAATGACATTTTGAATCAATTTTTCTACAGTCCAAAAAATCAATTTTCTGATGAAAAACGATGACACGTGACCTGTCGAACTTTATCCAGATGGTCAAAAATGGTAATTTTTCAATATTTAATTTTTTTACTGTAAATGACTTTTGCATGTGAATTATCACTTTTGGAACTAAAATAAGTGTGTTTAGAGTCATTTTAATGCCTGAAATTGGTCAAAATAGAAGCTTCTGAGAAGGAGAAAATCTGTAAAAATGGCAATTTTGGTCACATTGAGGCTTTAAAAAGTAGTTATTCAACATGAGGCACAATCCAAATGACATTTTGAATCAATTTTTCCACAGTCCAAAAAATAAATTTTCTGATGAAAAACAATGACCCGTGACCTGTCAAACTTTCTCCAGATGGTCAAAAATAATAAATTTGTAATATTTAATTTTTTGACTGTAAATGACTATTGCATGTGAATTACCAGTTTGGAACTAAAATAAGTGTGTTTATAGTCATTTTAATGCCTGAAATTGGTCAAAATACAAGCTTCTGAGAAGGAGAAAAAGTCTGTAAAAATGGCAATTTTGGTCACATTGAGGCTTTAAAAAGTAGTCATTCAACATGAGGCACAATACAAATGACATTTTGAATCAAATTTTCTTTAGTCCAAAAAATCAATTTTCTGATGAAAAACGATGACCCGTGACCAGTCGAACTTTCTCCAGATGGTCAAAAATGGTAATTTTTTAATATTTAATTTTTTGACTGTAAATGACTTTTGCATGTGAAATGTCAATTTTGGAACTAATATAAGTGTGTTTAGAGTCATTTTAATGCCTGAAATTGGTCAAAATAGAAGCTTCTGAGTAGGAAAAAGTCTGTAAAAATGCCAATTTTGGTCACATTGAGGCTTTAAAAAGTAGTTATTCAACATGAGGCACCATCCAAATGACATTGTGAATCAATTTTTCTAGAGTCCAAAAAATCAATTTTCTGAGGAAAAACGATGACCCGTGACCTGTCGAACTTTCTCCAGATTGTCAAAAATTGTGATTTTTTAATATTTAATTTTATGACTGTAAATGACTTGCTTGTGAATTATCACTTTTGGAACTAAAATAAGTGTGTTTAGAGTCATTTTAATGCCTGAAATTGGTCAAAATAGAAGCTTCTGAGTAGGAGAAAAAGTCTGTAAAAATGGCAATTTTGGTCGCATTGAGGCTTTAAAAAGTAGTAATTCACATGAGGCACAATCCAAATGACATTGTGAATCAATTTTTCTACAGTCTAAAAAATCAATTTTCTGAGGAAAAACGATGACCCGTGACCTGTCGAACTTTCTCCAGATGGTCAAAAATGGAAATTTTTTAATATTTAATTTGTTTACTATAGATGACTATTGCATGTGAATTATCACTTTTGGAACTAAAATAAGTGTGTTTAGAGTCATTTTAATGCCTGAAATTGGTCAAAATAGAAGCTTCTGAGTAGGAGAAAAAGTCTGTAAAAATGGCAATTTTGGTCACATTGAGGCTTTAAAAAGTGGTTATTCAACATGAGGCACAATCCAAATGACATTTTGATTCAATTTTTCTACAGTCCAAAAAATCAATTTTCTGATGAAAAGCAATGACCCGTGACCTCTCGAACTTTCTCCAGATGGTCAAAAATTGTAATTTTTTAATATTTAATTTTTTGACTGTAAATGACTATTGCATGTGAATTATCACTTTTGGAACTAAAATAAGTGTTTTTAGAGTCAATTTAATGCCTGAAATTGGTTGAAATAGAAGCTTCTGAGTAGTAGAAAAAGACTGTAAAAATGCCAATTTTGGTCACAGTTAGTCTTTAAAAAGTAGTTATTCAACATGAGGCACAATCCAAATGACATTTTGAATCAATTTTTCTACAGTCCAAAAACTTATTTTTCTGATGAAAAACAATGACCCGTGACTTGTCGAACTTTCTTCAGATCATCAAAAATGGTAATTTTTTAATATTTAATTTCTTGACTATAAATGACTATTGCATGTGAATTATCACTTTTGGAACTGAAATAAGTGTGTTTAGAGTCGTTTTAATGCCTGAAATTGGTCGAAATAGAAGTTTCTGAGTCGGAGAAAAAGTCTGTAAAAATGGAAATTTTGGTCACATTGAGGCTTTAAAAAGTAGTAATTCACATGAGGCACAATCCAAATGACATTGTGAATCAATTTTTCTACAGTCCAAAAAATCAATTTTCTGATGAAAAACGATGACCCGTGACCTGTGGAACTTTCTCCAGATCATCAAAAATGGTAATTTTTTAATATTTAATTTCTTGACTATAAATGACTATTGCATGTGAATTATCACTTTTGGAACTGAAATAAGTGTGTTTAGAGTCATTTTAATGCCTGAAATTAGTTGAAATAGAGGCTTCTGAGTAGTAGAACAAGTCTGCAAAAAATTGCAATTTTGGTCACATTGAGGCTTTAAAAAGTAGTTATTCAACATGAGGCAGAATCCAAATGACATTTTCAATCAATTTTTCTACAGTCCAAAACATCAATTTTCTGATGAAAAACAATGACCCATGACCTGTCGAACTTTCTCCAGATGGTCAAAAAGGTAATTTTTTTATATTTAATTTTTTTACTATAAATGACTTTTGCATGTGAAATATCACTTTTGGAACAAAAATAAGTGTGTTTAGAGCCAGTTTAATGCCTGAAATTGGTCGAAATAGAAGTTTCTGAGTAGGAGAAAAAGTCTGTAAAAATGGCAATTTTGGTCACATTGAGGCTTTAAAAAGTGGTTATTCAACATGAGGCACAATCCAAATGACATTTTGAATCAATTTTTCTACAGTCCAAAAAATCAATTTTCTGATGAAAAACAATGACCCGTGACCTGTCAAACTTTCTCCAGATGGTCAAAAATTGTAATTTTTTAATATTTAATTTTTTGACAGTAGATGACTATTGCATGTGAATTATCACTTTTGGAACTAAAATAAGTGTGTTTAAAATCATTTTAATGCCTGAAATTGGTCAAAATAGAAGCTTCTGAGTAGGAGAAAAAGTCTGTAAAAATGGCAATTTTGGTCACATTGAGGCTTTAAAAAGTGGTTATTCAACATGAGGCACAATCCAAATGACATTTTAAATCAATTTTTCTACAGTCCAAAAAATCAATTTTCTGATGAAAAATGATGACCCATGACCTGTTAAACTTTCTCCAGATGGTCAAAAATAATAAATTTGTAATATTTAATTTTTTGACTGTAAATGACTATTGCATGTGAATTACCACTTTTGGAACTAAAATAAGTGTGTTTATAGTCATTTTAATGCCTGAAATTGATCAAAATAGAAGCTTCTGAGTAGGAGAAAAAGTCTGTAAAAATGCCAATTTTGGTCATATTGAGGCTTCAAAAAGTAGTTATTCAACATGAGGCACCATCCAAAGGACGTTTTGAATCAATTTTTCTACAGTCCAAAAAATCAATTTTCTGATGAAAAACGATGACTACCTGTCGAACTTTTTCCAGATGGTCAAAAAGGTAATTTTTTAATATTTAATTTATTGACGGTAAATGATTATTGCATGTGAATTATCACTTTTGGAACTAAAATAAGTGTGTTTAGAGTCATTTTAATGCCTGAAATTGGTCAAAATAGAAGCTTCTGAGAAGGAGAAAATCTGTAAAAATGGCAATTTTGGTCACATTGAGGCTTTAAAAAGTAGTTATTCAACATGAGGCACAATCCAAATGACATTTTGAATCAATTTTTCTACAGTCCAAAAAATCAATTTTCTGATGAAAAACGATGACACGTGACCTGTTGAACTTTATCCAGATGGTCAAAAATGGTAATTTTTCACTATTTAATTTTTTTACTGTAAATGACTATTGCATGTGAATTATCACTTTTGGAACTAAAATAAGTGTGTTTAGAGTCATTTTAATGCCTGAAATTGGTCAAAATAGAAGCTTCTGAGAAGGAGAAAATCTGTAAAAATTGGCAATTTTGGTCACATTGAGGCTTTAAAAAGTAGTTATTCAACATGAGGCACAATCCAAATGACTTATGCAAAGGTTGGTCGCACACTGCTCGTCACACCAGCAAGTTGCCCCAAGGGACTGTGGTAGATGTAGTGGCGATGGCGGGTACGCCTATGCCACGATGTATAAAGAACAGTATGTGTTGCGTTAGCCATCCCTGGACACGTGTTTCGAGGTAGTTGCCTCTCGTCAGCAGGGAGCAGGTCAGTGTAAAGGGGTGCCGCGTGGACTGCCAAAATGTAATTAAAACAGGTCAAGTACCTCCCACGGCGCGCAGGTGCAGATCCAAGGCTCGTCAGCCCGTTGGCTCAAGGGAGCCGTAATAAATTATGCAAAGGTTGGTCGCACACTGCTCGTCACACCAGCAAGTTGCCCCAAGGGACTGTGGTAGATGTAGTGGCGATGGCGGGTACGCCTATGCCACGATGTATAAAGAACAGTATGTGTTGCGTTAGCCATCCCTGGACAAGTGTTTCGAGGTAGTTGCCTCTCGTCAGCAGGGAGCAGGTCAGTGTAAAGGGGTGCCGCGTGGACTGCCAAAATGTAATTAAAACAGGTCAAGTACCTCCCACGGCGCGCAGGTGCAGATCCAAGGCTCGTCAGCCCGTTGGCTCAAGGGAGCCGTAATAAATTATGCAAAGGTTGGTCGCACACTGCTCGTCACACCAGCAAGTTGCCCCAAGGGACTGTGGTAGATGTAGTGGCGATGGCGGGTACGCCTATGCCACGATGTATAAAGAACAGTATGTGTTGCGTTAGCCATCCCTGGACACGTGTTTCGAGGTAGTTGCCTCTCGTCAGCAGGGAGCAGGTCAGTGTAAACGTGACCTGTTGAACTTTATCCAGATGGTCAAAAATGGTAATTTTTCAATATTTAATTTTTTTACTGTAAATGACTATTGCATGTGAATTATCACTTTTGGAACTAAAATAAGTGTGTTTAGAGTCATTTTAATGCCTTTAATTGGTCGAAATAGAAGCTTCTGAGTAGGAGAAAAAGTCTGTAAAAATGGCACTTTTGGTCACATTGAGGATTTAAAAAGTAGTTATTCAACATGAGGCACAACCCAAATTACATTTTGAATCAATTCTTCCACAGTCCAAAAAATCAATTTTCTGATGAGAAACGATGATCCGCGACCTGTCGAATTTTCTCCAGATGGTCAAAAATGGTAGTTTTTTAATATTTAATTTTTTGACTGTAAATGAATATTGCATGTGAATTATCACTTTCGGAACTAAAATAAGTGTGTTTAGAGTCATTTTAATGCCTTTAATTGGTCGAAATAGAAGCTTCTGAGTAGGAGAAAAAGTCTGTAAAAATGGCACTTTTGGTCACATTGAGGATTTAAAAAGTAGTTATTCAACATGAGGCACAATCCAAATTACATTTCGAATCAATTCTTCCACAGTCCAAAAAATCATTTTTCTGATGAAAAACGATGATCCGCGACCTGTCGAATTTTCTCCAGATGGTCAAAAATGGTAATTTTTTAATATTTAATTTTTTGACTGTAAATGAATATTGCATGTGAATTATCACTTTCGGAACTAAAATAAGTGTGTTTAGAGTCATTGTAATGCCTTTAATTGGTCGAAATAGAAGCTTCTGAGTAGGAGAAAAAGTGTGTAAAAATGGCACTTTTGGTCACATTGAGGCTTTAAAAACGTAGTTATTCAACATGAGGCACAATCCAAATTACATTTTGAATCAATTTTTCCACTGTCCAAAAAAATCAATTTTCTGATGAAAAACGATGACCCGTGACCTGTCGAACTTTCTCCAGATGGTCAAAAATGGTAAATTTGTAATATTTAATTTTTTGACTGTAAATGACTTTTGCAAGTGAATTATCACTTTTGGAACTAAAATAAGTGTGTTTAGAGTCATTTTAATGCCTGAAATTGGTCAAAATAAAAGCTCTCGAGGAGGAGAAAAAGTCTGTAAAAAAGGCAATTTTGGTCACATTGAGGCTTTAAAAAGTAGTTATTCAACATGAGGCACAATCCAAATGACATTTTGAATCAATTTTTCTACAGTCCAAAAAATCAATTTTCTGATGAAAAACAATGACCCGTGACCTGTCGAACTTTCTTCAGATCGTCAAAAATGGTAATTTTTTAATATTTAATTTCTTGACTGTAAATGACTATTGTATGTGAATTATCACTTTTGGAACAAAAATAAGTGTGTTTAGAGTCATTTTAATGCCTGAAATTGGTCAAAATAGAAGCTTCTGAGTAGGAGAAAAAACTGTAAAAATGCCAATTTTGGTCACTTTGAGGCTTTAAAAAGAGATTATTCAACATGAGGCACAATCCAAATGACATTTTGAATCAATTTTTCTACAGTCCAAAAAATCAATTTTCTGATGAAAAACAATGACCCGTGACCTGTCGAACTTTCTCCAGATGGTCAAAAATCGTAATTTTTTAATATTTAATTTTTTGACTGTAAATGACTATTGCATGTGAATTATCACTTTTGGAACTAAAATAAGTGTTTTTAGAGTCAATTTAATGCCTGAAATTGGTTGAAATAGAAGCTTCTGAGAAGGAGAAAAAGTCTGTAAAAATGCCAATTTTGGACACAGTGAGGCTTTAAAAAGTAGTTATTCAACATGAGGCACAATCCAAATGACATTTTGAATCAATTTTTCTACAGTCCAAAAAATCAATTTTCTGATGAAAAACAATGACCCGTGACCTGTCGAACTTTCTCTAGATGGTCAAAAAGGTAATTTTTTTATATTTAATTCTTTGACTATAAATGACTTTTGCATGTGAAATATCACTTTTGGAACAAAAATTAGTGTGTTTAGCGCCAGTTTAATGCCTGAAATTGGTCGAAATATAAGTTTCTGAGTAGGAGAAAAAGTCTGTAAAAATGGCAATTTTGGTCACATTGAGGCTTTAAAAAGTAGTTATTCACATGAGGCCCAATCCAAATGACATTTTGAATCAATTTTTCTACAGTCCAAAAAATCTATTTTCTGATGAAAAACGATGACCCGTGACCTGTCGAACTTTCTCCAGATGGTCAAAAATAATACATTTGTAATATTTAATTTTTTGACTGCAGATGACTATTGCATGTGAATTATCACTTTTGGAACTAAAATAAGAGTGTTTAGAGTCATTTTAATGCCTGAAATTGGTCAAAGTAGAAGCTTCGGAGTAGGAGAAAAAGTCTGTTAAAATGCCAATTTTGGTCACATTGAGGCTTTAAAAAGTAGTCACTCAACATGAGGCACAATACAAATGACATTTTGAATCAATTTTTCTACAGTCCAAAAAATCAATTTTCTGATGAAAAATGATGACCCATGACCTGTCAAACTTTCTCCAGATGGTCAAAAATAATAAATTTGTAATATTTAATTTTTTGACTGTAAATGACTATTGCATGTGAATTACCACTTTTGGAACTAAAATAAGTGTGTTTATAGTCATTTTAATGCCTGAAATTGGTCAAAATAGAAGCTTCTGAGTAGGAGAAAAAGTCTGTAAAAATGCCAATTTTGGTCATATTGAGGCTCTAAAAAGTAGTTATTCAACATGAGGCACCATCCAAAGGGCGTTTTGAATCAATTTTTCTACAGTCCAAAAAATCAATTTTCTGATGAAAAACAATGACCCGTGACCTGTCGAACTTTCTTCAGATCATCAAAAATGGTAATTTTTTAATATTTAATTTCTTGACTATAAATGACTATTGCATGTGAATTATCACTTTTGGAACTAAAATAAGTGTGTTTAAAATCATTTTAATGCCTGAAATTGGTCAAAATAGAAGCTTCTGAGTAGGAGAAAAAGTCTGTAAAAATGGCAATTTTGGTCACATTGAGGCTTTAAAAAGTGGTTATTCAACATGAGGCACAATCCAAATGACATTTGAAATCAATTTTTCTACAGTCCAAAAAATCAATTTTCTGATGAAAAGCAATGACCCGTGACCTCTCGAACTTTCTCCAGATGGTCAAAAATTGTAATTTTTTAATATTTAATTTTTTTTTTTTTTTTTTTTTTGAAAACCTTTATTGACATTTCAATAAGAACAAGTATGGGCCTACAACCCCCCGGGGCCGGCCGCTAAGCAATCAGATCAAAAACGGGCAAGTATAAACACAGGCAGCACTTCGGGGAGCAGAATTGTAATGCTAATACTGTGGACAGCATAAGTAGGGCACCAGGAGAAAAAGGTTTTCATTTTATAATGAAACAAGGTAGAAGGATCAGGTGACAAACAATTTTCAAACAGCGAGTACAAGTATGCAGAGTAATAGACGTTAGCGATTTACAGCAATCTATTAGGTCAATGGCGCAAACACAAGAACATCAGGATGGGGAAGAATATCATAGACAGTTGCGCCCGCAGTCCCCCGCCGAACTCCCCGAGAACACCCCAGAAGTTGTGGAACACAGGAAACGGCAACAAGTCATAGCAAAGGAGGTGTATCACGCTGATCCCAGAAAAAGAAAAACAAAAAGAATCAGAGAAGAAAAAGGAGGCCATGGAAAAAGAGATGAAAGAGTACAGAATCCCCTCCCCCAACCCCCACCCCGCACCTCTGCAGATGAGTATGGCCCCCCCCCCAGCAGTGTGCCTGTCGCCCTGGAACCAGACCCGAAATATAGGAGAATAGGGAAAAAGAAGTAGGAAAAGAACCCCCCCGGACGGGGGGTAGAGAGAGTATTAATAAACTGGAGGAGGGCCTTAAAAACATACCCCCGGCTTCTCCCTCCCGCACGGTAAGTTTCCCCCAGCATGAACAATGAACAGCACAAAGTCAATCGTCTCAAAACAAGATGGGGAGCATTAGGCACCTATTATGCTAGTAGTCATGCCAGGAGAGCACGCAACCCCTGAGCCCGCCCGTCCACTAGATGACCACCCCTGAAGGATCAGCCTTATCCCTGACCACTCCTTGGAATTCTGCCCATGTCAACCCCTCGACCCAGCACCATATCCAATGTTCCACGGTAGAGGAGTGTCCAAAAACGACCGAGAAGCGACGCACACAGGTGGGGTGGAAGTCTCTGAGCATCAACACAGTCCGCCGCGTGGAGAAACAGGCTTCCCAGTGCTGCCCTAGGATGTGCACTGCACTCAAGGTCCAGGAAGGCAGAAGCAGCCAAAGCAGACAATAGTTGCTGGAGTTGTCTCTGGGTCGCAGGAGGGCACGTACGGGATGAGGCCACCACATCCCACTCAGGTCCAACGCCTCCGGGACAGATCAGGCCCTCAGCAGGACGAACACACTGTAGTATACTGGCCGGAGCGTACACCTGTGCACTAACCTCAGGGGTGGCCGCCACCGTGTCCTCCTGTGCGCAGTGTGAGTAGTCCCTGTGTGCGTGCGGACAGGCGGGCCGCCACTGCCCCAACTCTGACGCAACACCGTCGAGCTTACTCCCCAAGACCCCGAAACCATGAACCAAGGAGGAGTGAAGAGCACCAAGAGCCTCGAGGAGGTCGCCGTACCCCAGCACAGCTCTCTGCGATCGCGCCGCCACACTCCCAAAAGTCGCACCCTCACAGGCCCGCTGCGACCCAGCGGACAGGACGGTAGGCTTCATCGCAACAAGATGGCCGCCAAGTATGCCCGACCCTCACCGGGGCCGGGACCCTGGGACAAGCGTCGCGATGTCCACGTCGCGGGTGACCAGGTTCCGGGGGCAGGCAAAAAAACTATCCGTTGCGTGGTCACGGGCAACAGTCGTCCCCACCACGGACCAGCTCCCGTAGATCCGGGGGCGGCCCGCAATGATCAGGGCAGGATACGGACGGCGGCCGGGCAGCTCACCATCAAGGCAGGGGCAGTCACCGGAGGATCTAAGAATTGCACCCCCGGACATGCACTCGGTCCGCTACGCTTGGCAGTAGAAGTGACCACGCCGAAATGTAGGCCGAGTTTGGCACCGCTCCGGTGGGCCGACTCCACCCAGTCACAACCGGCCGCTGTTGTTGCACTGCCACCCGGCCACGACGTCCACTCGAGGTCCCGGCTCCAGGGCCGCACAGGCCGCAAAGTTCCGATGCAGTTTTCTCCGGCGATACCGCAGCTAGAAACCTCGGAGTCACACAGTCGGGAGCCCCTCTCCTTCAGAGACACGACCACGCAGCACAGGTTGAGGATCTCAGGCAGGATATCCGTGCGGGATGCGGAGGTTCACGGAGCCGGGAGTCTACGCTGCCGTCCCGGTCGCCATCTTGGCTCCTCCTCCAATATTTAATTTTTTGACTGTAAATGACTATTGCATGTGAATTATCACTTTTGGAACTAAAATAAGTGTTTTTAGAGTCAATTTAATGCCTGAAATTGGTTGAAATAGAAGCTTCTGAGTAGTAGAAAAAGACTGTAAAAATGCCAATTTTGGTCACAGTTAGTCTTTAAAAAGTAGTTATTCAACATGAGGCACAATCCAAATGACATTTTGAATCAATTTTTCTACAGTCCAAAAACTTATTTTTCTGATGAAAAACAATGACCCGTGACTTGTCGAACTTTCTTCAGATCATCAAAAATGGTAATTTTTTAATATTTAATTTCTTGACTATAAATGACTATTGCATGTGAATTATCACTTTTGGAACTGAAATAAGTGTGTTTAGAGTCGTTTTAATGCCTGAAATTGGTCGAAATAGAAGTTTCTGAGTCGGAGAAAAAGTCTGTAAAAATGGAAATTTTGGTCACATTGAGGCTTTAAAAAGTAGTAATTCACATGAGGCACAATCCAAATGACATTGTGAATCAATTTTTCTACAGTCCAAAAAATCAATTTTCTGATGAAAAACGATGACCCGTGACCTGTGGAACTTTCTCCAGATCATCAAAAATGGTAATTTTTTAATATTTAATTTCTTGACTATAAATGACTATTGCATGTGAATTATCACTTTTGGAACTGAAATAAGTGTGTTTAGAGTCATTTTAATGCCTGAAATTAGTTGAAATAGAGGCTTCTGAGTAGTAGAACAAGTCTGCAAAAAATTGCAATTTTGGTCACATTGAGGCTTTAAAAAGTAGTTATTCAACATGAGGCAGAATCCAAATGACATTTTCAATCAATTTTTCTACAGTCCAAAACATCAATTTTCTGATGAAAAACAATGACCCATGACCTGTCGAACTTTCTCCAGATGGTCAAAAAGGTAATTTTTTTATATTTAATTTTTTTACTATAAATGACTTTTGCATGTGAAATATCACTTTTGGAACAAAAATAAGTGTGTTTAGAATGCCTGAAATTGGTCGAAATAGAAGTTTCTGAGTAGGAGAAAAAGTCTGTAAAAATGGCAATTTTGGTCACATTGAGGCTTTAAAAAGTGGTTATTCAACATGAGGCACAATCCAAATGACATTTTGAATCAATTTTTCTACAGTCCAAAAAATCAATTTTCTGATGAAAAACAATGACCCGTGACCTGTCAAACTTTCTCCAGATGGTCAAAAATTGTAATTTTTTAATATTTAATTTTTTGACAGTAGATGACTATTGCATGTGAATTATCACTTTTGGAACTAAAATAAGTGTGTTTAAAATCATTTTAATGCCTGAAATTGGTCAAAATAGAAGCTTCTGAGTAGGAGAAAAAGTCTGTAAAAATGGCAATTTTGGTCACATTGAGGCTTTAAAAAGTGGTTATTCAACATGAGGCACAATCCAAATGACATTTTAAATCAATTTTTCTACAGTCCAAAAAATCAATTTTCTGATGAAAAATGATGACCCATGACCTGTTAAACTTTCTCCAGATGGTCAAAAATAATAAATTTGTAATATTTAATTTTTTGACTGTAAATGACTATTGCATGTGAATTACCACTTTTGGAACTAAAATAAGTGTGTTTATAGTCATTTTAATGCCTGAAATTGGTCAAAATAGAAGCTTCTGAGTAGGAGAAAAAGTCTGTAAAAATGCCAATTTTGGTCATATTGAGGCTTCAAAAAGTAGTTATTCAACATGAGGCACCATCCAAAGGACGTTTTGAATCAATTTTTCTACAGTCCAAAAAATCAATTTTCTGATGAAAAACGATGACCACCTGTCGAACTTTTTCCAGATGGTCAAAAAGGTAATTTTTTAATATTTAATTTATTGACTGTAAATGATTATTGCATGTGAATTATCACTTTTGGAACTAAAATAAGTGTGTTTAGAGTCATTTTAATGCCTGAAATTGGTCAAAATAGAAGCTTCTGAGAAGGAGAAAATCTGTAAAAATGGCAATTTTGGTCACATTGAGGCTTTAAAAAGTAGTTATTCAACATGAGGCACAATCCAAATGACATTTTGAATCAATTTTTCTACAGTCCAAAAAATCAATTTTCTGATGAAAAACGATGACACGTGACCTGTTGAACTTTATCCAGATGGTCAAAAATGGTAATTTTTCACTATTTAATTTTTTTACTGTAAATGACTATTGCATGTGAATTATCACTTTTGGAACTAAAATAAGTGTGTTTAGAGTCATTTTAATGCCTGAAATTGGTCAAAATAGAAGCTTCTGAGAAGGAGAAAATCTGTAAAAATTGGCAATTTTGGTCACATTGAGGCTTTAAAAAGTAGTTATTCAACATGAGGCACAATCCAAATGACTTATGCAAAGGTTGGTCGCACACTGCTCGTCACACCAGCAAGTTGCCCCAAGGGACTGTGGTAGATGTAGTGGCGATGGCGGGTACGCCTATGCCACGATGTATAAAGAACAGTATGTGTTGCGTTAGCCATCCCTGGACACGTGTTTCGAGGTAGTTGCCTCTCGTCAGCAGGGAGCAGGTCAGTGTAAAGGGGTGCCGCGTGGACTGCCAAAATGTAATTAAAACAGGTCAAGTACCTCCCACGGCGCGCAGGTGCAGATCCAAGGCTCGTCAGCCCGTTGGCTCAAGGGAGCCGTAATAAATTATGCAAAGGTTGGTCGCACACTGCTCGTCACACCAGCAAGTTGCCCCAAGGGACTGTGGTAGATGTAGTGGCGATGGCGGGTACGCCTATGCCACGATGTATAAAGAACAGTATGTTTTGCGTTAGCCATCCCTGGACAAGTGTTTCGAGGTAGTTGCCTCTCGTCAGCAGGGAGCAGGTCAGTGTAAAGGGGTGCCGCGTGGACTGCCAAAATGTAATTAAAACAGGTCAAGTACCTCCCACGGCGCGCAGGTGCAGATCCAAGGCTCGTCAGCCCGTTGGCTCAAGGGAGCCGTAATAAATTATGCAAAGGTTGGTCGCACACTGCTCGTCACACCAGCAAGTTGCCCCAAGGGACTGTGGTAGATGTAGTGGCGATGGCGGGTACGCCTATGCCACGATGTATAAAGAACAGTATGTGTTGCGTTAGCCATCCCTGGACACGTGTTTCGAGGTAGTTGCCTCTCGTCAGCAGGGAGCAGGTCAGTGTAAACGTGACCTGTTGAACTTTATCCAGATGGTCAAAAATGGTAATTTTTCAATATTTAATTTTTTTACTGTAAATGACTATTGCATGTGAATTATCACTTTTGGAACTAAAATAAGTGTGTTTAGAGTCATTTTAATGCCTGAAATGGGTCAAAATAGAAGCTTCTGAGAAGGAGAAAATCTGTAAAAATTGGCAATTTTGGTCACATTGAGGCTTTAAAAAGTAGTTATTCAACATGAGGCACAATCCAAATGACATTTTGAATCAATTTTTCTACAGTCCAAAAAATCAATTTTCTGATGAAAAACAATGACCCGTGACCTGTCGAACTTTCTTCAGATCGTCAAAAATGGTAATTTTTTAATATTTAATTTCTTGACTGTAAATGACTATTGTATGTGAATTATCACTTTTGGAACAAAAATAAGTGTGTTTAGAGTCATTTTAATGCCTGAAATTGGTCAAAATAGAAGCTTCTGAGTAGGAGAAAAAACTGTAAAAATGCCAATTTTGGTCACTTTGAGGCTTTAAAAAGAGATTATTCAACATGAGGCACAATCCAAATGACATTTTGAATCAATTTTTCTACAGTCCAAAAAATCAATTTTCTGATGAAAAACAATGACCCGTGACCTGTCGAACTTTCTCCAGATGGTCAAAAATCGTAATTTTTTAATATTTAATTTTTTGACTGTAAATGACTATTGCATGTGAATTATCACTTTTGGAACTAAAATAAGTGTTTTTAGAGTCAATTTAATGCCTGAAATTGGTTGAAATAGAAGCTTCTGAGAAGGAGAAAAAGTCTGTAAAAATGCCAATTTTGGACACAGTGAGGCTTTAAAAAGTAGTTATTCAACATGAGGCACAATCCAAATGACATTTTGAATCAATTTTTCTACAGTCCAAAAAATCAATTTTCTGATGAAAAACAATGACCCGTGACCTGTCGAACTTTCTCTAGATGGTCAAAAAGGTAATTTTTTTATATTTAATTCTTTGGCTATAAATGACTTTTGCATGTGAAATATCACTTTTGGAACAAAAATTAGTGTGTTTAGAGCCAGTTTAATGCCTGAAATTGGTCGAAATATAAGTTTCTGAGTAGGAGAAAAAGTCTGTAAAAATGGCAATTTTGGTCACATTGAGGCTTTAAAAAGTAGTTATTCACATGAGGCCCAATCCAAATGACATTTTGAATCAATTTTTCTACAGTCCAAAAAATCTATTTTCTGATGAAAAACGATGACCCGTGACCTGTCGAACTTTCTCCAGATGGTCAAAAATAATACATTTGTAATATTTAATTTTTTGACTGCAGATGACTATTGCATGTGAATTATCACTTTTGGAACTAAAATAAGAGTGTTTAGAGTCATTTTAATGCCTGAAATTGGTCAAAGTAGAAGCTTCGGAGTAGGAGAAAAAGTCTGTTAAAATGCCAATTTTGGTCACATTGAGGCTTTAAAAAGTAGTCACTCAACATGAGGCACAATACAAATGACATTTTGAATCAATTTTTCTACAGTCCAAAAAATCAATTTTCTGATGAAAAATGATGACCCATGACCTGTCAAACTTTCTCCAGATGGTCAAAAATAATAAATTTGTAATATTTAATTTTTTGACTGTAAATGACTATTGCATGTGAATTACCACTTTTGGAACTAAAATAAGTGTGTTTATAGTCATTTTAATGCCTGAAATTGGTCAAAATAGAAGCTTCTGAGTAGGAGAAAAAGTCTGTAAAAATGCCAATTTTGGTCATATTGAGGCTCTAAAAAGTAGTTATTCAACATGAGGCACCATCTAAAGGACGTTTTGAATCAATTTTTCTACAGTCCAAAAAATCAATTTTCTGATGAAAAACAATGACCCGTGACCTGTCGAACTTTCTTCAGATCATCAAAAATGGTAATTTTTTAATATTTAATTTCTTGACTATAAATGACTATTGCATGTGAATTATCACTTTTGGAACTAAAATAAGTGTGTTTAAAATCATTTTAATGCCTGAAATTGGTCAGAATAGAAGCTTCTGAGTAGGAGAAAAAGTCTGTAAAAATGGCAATTTTGGTCACATTGAGGCTTTAAAAAGTGGTTATTCAACATGAGGCACAATCCAAATGACATTTGAAATCAATTTTTCTACAGTCCAAAAAATCAATTTTCTGATGAAAAATGATGACCCATGACCTGTCAAACTTTCTCCAGATGGTCAAAAATAATAAATTTGTAATATTTAATTTTTTGACTGTAAATGACTATTGCATGTGAATTACCACTTTTGGAACTAAAATAAGTGTGTTTATAGTCATTTTAATGCCTGAAATTGGTCAAAATAGAAGCTTCTGAGTAGGAGAAAAAGTCTGTAAAAATGCCAATTTTGGTCATATTGAGGCTCTAAAAAGTAGTTATTCAACATGAGGCACCATCCAAAGGACGTTTTGAATCAATTTTTCTACAGTCCAAAAAATCAATTTTCTGATGAAAAACGATGACCCGTGACCTGTCGAACTTTCTCCAGATGGTCAAAAAGGTAATTTTTTAATATTTAATTTATTGACTGTAAATGATTATTGCATGTGAATTATCACTTTTGGAACTAAAATAAGTCTGTTTAGAGTCATTTTAATGCCTGAAATTGGTCAAAATAGAAGCTTCTGAGTAGGAGAAAAAAACTGTAAAAATGCCAATTTTGGTTACTTTGAGGCTTTAAAAAGAGATTATTCAACATGAGGCACAATCCAAATGACATTTTGAATCAATTTTTCTACAGTCCAAAAAATCAATTTTCTGATGAAAAACGATGACACGTGACCTGTCGAACTTTATCCAGATGGTCAAAAATGGTAATTTTTCAATATTTAATTTTTTTACTGTAAATGACTTTTGCATGTGAATTATCACTTTTGGAACTAAAATAAGTGTGTTTAGAGTCATTTTAATGCCTGAAATTGGTCAAAATAGAAGCTTCTGAGAAGGAGAAAATCTGTAAAAATGGCAATTTTGTTCACATTGAGGCTTTAAAAAGTAGTTATTCAACATGAGGCACAATCCAAATGACATTTTGAATCAATTTTTCTACAGTCCAAAAAATCAATTTTCTGATGAAAAACGATGACACGTGACCTGTTGAACTTTATCCAGATGGTCAAAAATGGTAATTTTTCAATATTTAATTTTTTTACTGTAAATGACTATTGCATGTGAATTATCACTTTTGGAACTAAAATAAGTGTGTTTAGAGTCATTTTAATGCCTGAAATTGGTCAAAATAGAAGCTTCTGAGAAGGAGAAAATCTGTAAAAATTGGCAATTTTGGTCACATTGAGGCTTTAAAAAGTAGTTATTCAACATGAGGCACAATCCAAATGACATTTTGAATCAATTTTTCTACAGTCCAAAAAATCAATTTTCTGATGAAAAACAATGACCCGTGACCTGTCGAACTTTCTTCAGATCGTCAAAAATGGTAATTTTTTAATATTTAATTTCTTGACTGTAAATGACTATTGTATGTGAATTATCACTTTTGGAACAAAAATAAGTGTGTTTAGAGTCATTTTAATGCCTGAAATTGGTCAAAATAGAAGCTTCTGAGTAGGAGAAAAAAACTGTAAAAATGCCAATTTTGGTCACTTTGAGGCTTTAAAAAGAGATTATTCAACATGAGGCACAATCCAAATGACATTTTGAATCAATTTTTCTACAGTCCAAAAAATCAATTTTCTGATGAAAAACAATGACCCGTGACCTGTCGAACTTTCTCCAGATGGTCAAAAATCGTAATTTTTTAATATTTAATTTTTTGACTGTAAATGACTATTGCATGTGAATTATCACTTTTGGAACTAAAATAAGTGTTTTTAGAGTCAATTTAATGCCTGAAATTGGTTGAAATAGAAGCTTCTGAGAAGGAGAAAAAGTCTGTAAAAATGCCAATTTTGGACACAGTGAGGCTTTAAAAAGTAGTTATTCAACATGAGGCACAATCCAAATGACATTTTGAATCAATTTTTCTACAGTCCAAAAAATCAATTTTCTGATGAAAAACAATGACCTGTGACCTGTCGAACTTTCTCCAGATGGTCAAAAAGGTAATTTTTTTATATTTAATTTTTTGACTATAAATGACTTTTGCATGTGAAATATCACTTTTGGAACACAAATTAGTGTGTTTAGAGCCAGTTTAATGCCTGAAATTGGTCGAAATATAAGTTTCTGAGTAGGAGAAAAAGTCTGTAAAAATGGCAATTTTGGTCACATTGAGGCTTTAAAAAGTAGTTATTCACATGAGGCCCAATCCAAATGACATTTTGAATCAATTTTTCTACAGTCCAAAAAATCTATTTTCTGATGAAAAACGATGACCCGTGACCTGTCGAACTTTCTCCAGATGGTCAAAAATAATACATTTGTAATATTTAATTTTTTGACTGCAGATGACTATTGCATGTGAATTATCACTTTTGGAACTAAAATAAGAGTGTTTAGAGTCATTTTAATGCCTGAAATTGGTCAAAGTAGAAGCTTCGGAGTAGGAGAAAAAGTCTGTTAAAATGCCAATTTTGGTCACATTGAGGCTTTAAAAAGTAGTCACTCAACATGAGGCACAATACAAATGACATTTTGAATCAATTTTTCTACAGTCCAAAAACTTATTTTTCTGATGAAAAACAATGACCCGTGACCTGTCGAACTTTCTTCAGATCATCAAAAATGGTAATTTTTTAATATTTAATTTCTTGACTATAAATGACTATTGCATGTGAATTATCACTTTTGGAACTGAAATAAGTGTGTTTAGAGTCAATTTAATGCCTGAAATTGGTTGAAATAGAGGCTTCTGAGTAGTAGAAAAAGTCTGCAAAAAATGGCAATTTTGGTCACATTGAGGCTTTAAAAAGTAGTTATTCAACATGAGGCACAATCCAAATGACATTTTGATTCAATTTTTCTACAGTCCAAAAAATCAATTTTCTGATGAAAATCAATGACCCGTGACCTCTCGAACTTTCTCCAGATGGTCAAAAATTGTAATTTTTTAATATTTAATTTTTTGACTGTAAATGACTATTGCATGTGAATTATCACTTTTGGAACTAAAATAAGTGTTTTTAGAGTCAATTTAATGCCTGAAATTGGTTGAAATAGAAGCTTCTGAGTAGTAGAAAAAGTCTGTAAAACTGGCAATTTTGGTCACATTGAGGCTTCAAAAAGTGGTTATTCAACATGAGGCACAATCCAAATGACATTTTGATTCAATTTTTCTACAGTCCAAAAAATCAATTTTCTGATGAAAAACGATGACCAGTGACCTGTCGAACTTTCTCCAGATGGTCAAAAATGGAAATTTTTTAATATTTAAGTTTTTTTACTGTAGATGACTATTGCATGTGAATTATCACTTTTGGAACTAAAATAAGTGTGTTTAGAGTCATTTTAATGCCTGAAATTGGTCAAAATAGAAGCTTCTGAGTAGGAGAAAAAGTCTGTAAAAATGGAAATGTTGGTCACATTGAGGCTTTAAAAAGTAGTAATTCACATGAGGCACAATCCAAATGACATTGTGAATCAATTTTTCTACAGTCCAAAATATCAATTTTCTGATGAAAAACGATGACCCGTGACCTGTGGAACTTTCTCCAGATCATCAAAAATGGTAATTTTTTAATATTTAATTTCTTGACTATAAATGACTTTTGCATGTGAAATATCACTTTTGGAACAAAAATAAGTGTGTTTAGAGCCAGTTTAATGCCTGAAATTGGTCGAAATAGAAGTTTCTGAGTAGGAGAAAAAGTCTGTAAAAATGGCAATTTTGGTCACATTGAGGCTTTAAAAAGTGGTTATTCAACATGAGGCACAATCCAAATGACATTTTGAATCAATTTTTCTACAGTCCAAAAAATCTATTTTCTGATGAAAAACAATGACCCGTGACCTGTCAAACTTTCTCCAGATGGTCAAAAATTGTAATTTTTTAATATTTAATTTTTTGACAGTAGATGACTATTGCATGTGAATTATCACTTTTGGAACTAAAATAAGTGTGTTTAAAATCATTTTAATGCCTGAAATTGGTCAAAATAGAAGCTTCTGAGTAGGAGAAAAAGTCTGTAAAAATGGCAATTTTGGTCACATTGAGGCTTTAAAAAGTGGTTATTCAACATGAGGCACAATCCAAATGACATTTTAAATCAATTTTTCTACAGTCCAAAAAATCAATTTTCTGATGAAAAATGATGGCCCATGACCTGTCAAACTTTCTCCAGATGGTCAAAAAGAATAAATTTGTAATATTTAATTTTTTGACTGTAAATGACTATTGCATGTGAATTACCACTTTTGGAACTAAAATAAGTGTGTTTATAGTCATTTTAATGCCTGAAATTGGTCAAAATAGAAGCCTCTGAGTAGGAGAAAAAGTCTGTAAAAATGCCAATTTTGGTTACTTTGAGGCTTTAAAAAGAGATTATTCAACATGAGGCACAATCCAAATGACATTTTGAATCAATTTTTCTACAGTCCAAAAAATCAATTTTCTGATGAAAAACGATGACACGTGACCTGTCGAACTTTATCCAGATGGTCAAAAATGGTAATTTTTCAATATTTAATTTTTTTACTGTAAATGACTTTTGCATGTGAATTATCACTTTTGGAACTAAAATAAGTGTGTTTAGAGTCATTTTAATGCCTGAAATTGGTCAAAATAGAAGCTTCTGAGAAGGAGAAAATCTGTATAAATGGCAATTTTGGTCACATTGAGGCTTTAAAAAGTAGTTATTCAACATGAGGCACAATCCAAATGACATTTTGAATCAATTTTTCCACAGTCCAAAAAATAAATTTTCTGATGAAAAACAATGACCCGTGACCTGTCAAACTTTCTCCAGATGGTCAAAAATAATAAATTTGTAATATTTAATTTTTTGACTGTAAATGACTATTGCATGTGAATTACCAGTTTGGAACTAAAATAAGTGTGTTTATAGTCATTTTAATGCCTGAAATTGGTCAAAATACAAGCTTCTGAGAAGGAGAAAAAGTCTGTAAAAATGGCAATTTTGGTCACATTGAGGCTTTAAAAAGTAGTCATTCAACATGAGGCACAATACAAATGACATTTTGAATCAAATTTTCTTTAGTCCAAAAAATCAATTTTCTGATGAAAAACGATGACCCGTGACCAGTCGAACTTTCTCCAGATGGTCAAAAATGGTAATTTTTTAATATTTAATTTTTTGACTGTAAATGACTTTTGCATGTGAAATGTCAATTTTGGAACTAATATAAGTGTGTTTAGAGTCATTTTAATGCCTGAAATTGGTCAAAATAGAAGCTTCTGAGTAGGAAAAAGTCTGTAAAAATGCCAATTTTGGTCACATTGAGGCTTTAAAAAGTAGTTATTCAACATGAGGCACCATCCAAATGACATTGTGAATCAATTTTTCTAGAGTCCAAAAAATCAATTTTCTGAGGAAAAACGATGACCCGTGACCTGTCGAACTTTCTCCAGATTGTCAAAAATTGTGATTTTTTAATATTTAATTTTATGACTGTAAATGACTTGCTTGTGAATTATCACTTTTGGAACTAAAATAAGTGTGTTTAGAGTCATTTTAATGCCTGAAATTGGTCAAAATAGAAGCTTCTGAGTAGGAGAAAAAGTCTGTAAAAATGGCAATTTTGGTCGCATTGAGGCTTTAAAAAGTAGTAATTCACATGAGGCACAATCCAAATGACATTGTGTGTCAATTTTTCTACAGTCTAAAAAATCAATTTTCTGAGGAAAAACGATGACCCGTGACCTGTCGAACTTTCTCCAGATGGTCAAAAATGGAAATTTTTTAATATTTAATTTTTTTACTATAGATGACTATTGCATGTGAATTATCACTTTTGGAACTAAAATAAGTGTGTTTAGAGTCATTTTAATGCCTGAAATTGGTCAAAATAGAAGCTTCTGAGTAGGAGAAAAAGTCTGTAAAAATGCCAATTTTGGTCATATTGAGGCTTTAATAAGTAGTTATTCAACATGAGGCCCCATCCAAATGACGTTTTGAATCAATTTTTCTACAGTCCAAAAAATCAATTTTCTGATGAAAAACGATGACCCGTGACCTGTCGAACTTTCATCAGATCATCAAAAATGGTAATTTTTTAATATTTAATTTCTTGACTATAAATGACTATTGCATGTGAATTATCACTTTTGGAACTGAAATAAGTGTGTTTAGAGTCATTTTAATGCCTGAAATTGGTTGAAATAGAGGCTTCTGAGTAGTAGGAAAAGTCTGCAAAAAATGGCAATTTTGGTCACATTGAGGCTTTAAAAAGTAGTTATTCAACATGAGGCAGAATCCAAATGACATTTTGAATCTATTTTTCTACAGTCCAAAAAATCAATTTTCTGATGAAAAACAATGACCAGTGACCTGTCGAACTTTCTCCAGATGGTCAAAAATTGTAATTTTTTAATATTTAATTTTTTTACTGTAAATGACTATTGCATGTGAATTATCACTTTTGGAACTGAAATAAGTGTGTTTTGAGTCATTTTAATGCCTGAAATTGGTCAAAATAGAAGCTTCTGAGAAGGAGAAAAAGTCTGTAAAAATGGCAATTTTGGTCACATTGAGGCTTTAAAAAGTAGTCATTCAACATGAGGCACAATACAAATGACATTTTGAATCAATTCTTCTACAGTCCAAAAAATCAATTTTCTGATGAAAAACGATGACCCGTGACCAGTCGAACTTTCTCCAGATGGTCAAAAATGGTAATTTTTTAATATTTAATTTTTTGACTGTAAATGACTTTTGCATATGGAATATCACTTCTGGAACTAATATAAGTGTGTTTAGAGTAATTTAATGCCTGAAATTGGTCAAAATAGAAGCTTCTGAGTAGGAGAAAAGTCTTTAAAAATGCCAATTTTAGTCACAGTGAGTCTTTAAAAAGTAGTTATTCAACATGAGGCACAATCCAAATGACATTTTGAATCAATTTTTCTACAGTCCAAAAACTTATTTTTCTGATGAAAAACAATGACCCGTGACCTGTCGAACTTTCTTCAGATCATCAAAAATGGTAATTTTGTAATATTTAATTTCTTGACTATAAATGACTATTGCATGTGAATTATCACTTTTGGAACTGAAATAAGTGTGTTTAGAGTCATTTTAATGCCTGAAATTGGTCAAAATAGAAGCTTCTGAGTAGGAGAAAAAGTCTGTAAAAATGCCAATTTTGGTCACATTGAGGCTTTAAACAGTAGTTATTCAACATGAGGCACAATCCAAATGACATTTTGAATAAATTTTTTTACAGTCCAAAAAATCAATTTTCTGATGAAGAACGATGACCCGTGACCAGTCGAACTTTCTCCAGATGGTCAAAAATGGTAATTTTTTAATATTTAATTTTTTGACTGTAAATGAATTTTGCATGTGAAATATCACTTTTGGAACTAATATAAGTGTGTTTAGAGTAATTTAATGCCTGAAATTGGTCAAAATAGAAGCTTCGGAGTAGGAGAAAAAGTCTGTAAAAATGCCAATTTTGGTCATATTGAGGCTTTAAAAAGTAGTTATTCAACATGAGGCACCATCCAAATGACGTTTTGAATCAATTTTTCTACAGTCCAAAAACTTATTTTTCTGATGAAAAACGATGACCCGTGACCTGTCGAATTTTCTGCAGATGGTCAAAAATGGTAATTTTTTCATATTTAATTAATTGACTGTAAATGACTATTGCATGTGAATTATCACTTTTGGTACTAAAATAAGAGTGTTTAGAGACATTTTAATGCCTGAAATAGGTCAAAGTAGAAGCTTCGGAGTAGGAGAAAAAGTCTGTATAAATGCCAATTTTGGTCATATTGAGGCTTTAAAAAGTAGTTATTCAACATGAGGCACCATCCAAATGACGTTTTGAATCAATTTTTCTACAGTCCAAAAACTTTTTTTTCTGATGAAAAACAATGACCCGTGACCTGTCGAACTTTCTTCAGATCATCAAAAATGGTAATTTTTTAATATTTAATTTCTTGACTATAAATGACTATTGCATGTGAATTATCACTTTTGGAACTGAAATAAGTGTGTTTAGAGTCATTTTAATGCCTGAAATTGGTTGAAATAGAGGCTTCTGAGTCGGAGAAAAAGTCTGTAAAAATGGAAATTTTGGTCACATTGAGGCTTTAAAAAGTAGTTATTCAACATGAGGCAGAATCCAAATGACATTTTGAATCAATTTTTCTACAGTCCAAAAAATCAATTTTCTGATGAAAAACAATGACCTGTGACCTGTCGAACTTTCTCCAGATGGTCAAAAATGGTAATTTTTTAATATTTAATTTCTTGACTATAAATGACTATTGCATGTGAATTATCACTTTTGGAACTAAAATAAGTGTTTTTAGAGTCAATATAATGCCTGAAATTGGTTGAAATAGAAGCTTCTGAGAAGGAGAAAAAGTCTGTAAAAATGCCAATTTTGGTCACAGTGAGGCTTTAAAATGTAGTTATTCAACATGAGGCACAATCCAAATGACATTTTGAATCAATTTTTCTACAGTCCAAAAAATCTATTTTCCGATGAAAAACAATGACCCATGACCTGTCGAACTTTCTCCAGATGGTCAAAAAGGTAATTTTTTTATATTTAATTTTTTGACTATAAATGACTTTTGCATGTGAAATATCACTTTTGGAACAAAAATAAGTGTGTTTAGAGCCAGTTTAATGCCTGAAATTGGTCGAAATAGAAGTTTCTGAGTAGGAAAAAACGTCTGTAAAAATGGCAATTTTGGTCACATTGAGGCTTTAAAAAGTGGTTATTCAACATGAGGGACAATCCAAATGACATTTTGAATCAATTTTTCTACAGTCCAAAAAATCAATTTTCTGATGAAAAACAATGACCCGTGACCTGTCGAACTTTCTCCAGATGGTCAAAAATGGAAATTTTTTAATATTTAATTTTTTGACTGTAGATGACTATTGCATGTGAATTATCACTTTTGGAACTAAAATAAGTGTGTTTAGAGTCATTTTAATGCCTGAAATTGGTCAAAATAGAAGCTTCTGAGTAGGAGAAAAAGTCTGTAAAAATGGCAATTTTGGTCACATTGAGGCTTTAAAAAGTAGTTATTCAACATGAGGCACAATCCAAATGACATTTTGATTCAATTTTTCTACAGTCCAAAAAATCAATTTTCTGATGAAAATCAATGACCCGTGACCCCTCGAACTTTCTCCAGATGGTCAAACATTGTAATTTTTTAATATTTAATTTTTTGACTGTAAATGACTATTGCATGTGAATTATCACTTTTGGAACTAAAATAAGTGTTTTTAGAGTCAATTTCATGCCTGAAATTGGTTGAAATAGAAGCTTCTGAGTAGTAGAAAAAGTCTGTAAAACTGGCAATTTTGGTCACATTGAGGCTTCAAAAAGTGGTTATTCAACATGAGGCACAATCCAAATGACATTTTGATTAAATTTTTCTACAGTCCAAAAAATCAATTTTCTGATGAAAAACGATGACCAGTGACCTGTCGAACTTTCTCCAGATGGTCAAAAATGGAAATTTTTTAATATTTAAGTTTTTTTACTGTAGATGACTATTGCATGTGAATTATCACTTTTGGAACTAAAATAAGTGTGTTTAGAGTCATTTTAATGCCTGAAATTGGTCAAAATAGAAGCTTCTGAGTAGGAGAAAAAGTCTGTAAAAATGGAAATTTTGGTCACATTGAGGCTTTAAAAAGTAGTAATTCACATGAGGCACAATCCAAATGACATTGTGAATCAATTTTTCTACAGTCCAAAATATCAATTTTCTGATGAAAAACGATGACCCGTGACCTGTGGAACTTTCTCCAGATCATCAAAAATGGTAATTTTTTAATATTTAATTTCTTGACTATAAATGACTTTTGCATGTGAAATATCACTTTTGGAACAAAAATAAGTGTGTTTAGAGCCAGTTTAATGCCTGAAATTGGTCGAAATATAAGTTTCTGAGTAGGAGAAAAAGTCTGTAAAAATGGCAATTTTGGTCACATTGAGGCTTTAAAAAGTGGTTATTCAACATGAGGCACAATCCAAATGACATTTTGAATCAATTTTTCTACAGTCCAAAAAATCTATTTTCTGATGAAAAACAATGACCCGTGACCTGTCAAACTTTCTCCAGATGGTCAAAAATTGTAATTTTTTAATATTTAATTTTTTGACAGTAGATGACTATTGCATGTGAATTATCACTTTTGGAACTAAAATAAGTGTGTTTAAAATCATTTTAATGCCTGAAATTGGTCAAAATAGAAGCTTCTGAGTAGGAGAAAAAGTCTGTAAAAATGGCAATTTTGGTCACATTGAGGCTTTAAAAAGTGGTTATTCAACATGAGGCACAATCCAAATGACATTTTAAATCAATTTTTCTACAGTCCAAAAAATCAATTTTCTGATGAAAAATGATGGCCCATGACCTGTCAAACTTTCTCCAGATGGTCAAAAAGAATAAATTTGTAATATTTAATTTTTTGACTGTAAATGACTATTGCATGTGAATTACCACTTTTGGAACTAAAATAAGTGTGTTTATAGTCATTTTAATGCCTGAAATTGGTCAAAATAGAAGCTTCTGAGTAGGAGAAAAAGTCTGTAAAAATGCCAATTTTGGTTACTTTGAGGCTTTAAAAAGAGATTATTCAACATGAGGCACAATCCAAATGACATTTTGAATCAATTTTTCTACAGTCCAAAAAATCAATTTTCTGATGAAAAACGATGACACGTGACCTGTCGAACTTTATCCAGATGGTCAAAAATGGTAATTTTTCAATATTTAATTTTTTTACTGTAAATGACTTTTGCATGTGAATTATCACTTTTGGAACTAAAATAAGTGTGTTTAGAGTCATTTTAATGCCTGAAATTGGTCAAAATAGAAGCTTCTGAGAAGGAGAAAATCTGTAAAAATGGCAATTTTGGTCACATTGAGGCTTTAAAAAGTAGTTATTCAACATGAGGCACAATCCAAATGACATTTTGAATCAATTTTTCCACAGTCCAAAAAATAAATTTTCTGATGAAAAACAATGACCCGTGACCTGTCAAACTTTCTCCAGATGGTCAAAAATAATAAATTTGTAATATTTAATTTTTTGACTGTAAATGACTATTGCATGTTAATTACCAGTTTGGAACTAAAATAAGTGTGTTTATAGTCATTTTAATGCCTGAAATTGGTCAAAATACAAGCTTCTGAGAAGGAGAAAAAGTCTGTAAAAATGGCAATTTTGGTCACATTGAGGCTTTAAAAAGTAGTCATTCAACATGAGGCACAATCCAAATGACATTTTGAATCAATTTTTCTACAGTCCAAAAAATCAATTTTCTGATGAAAAACAATGACCCGTGACCTGTCGAACTTTCTTCAGATCGTCAAAAATGGTAATTTTTTAATATTTAATTTCTTGACTGTAAATGACTATTGTATGTGAATTATCACTTTTGGAACAAAAATAAGTGTGTTTAGAGTCATTTTAATGCCTGAAATTAGTCAAAATGGAAGCTTCTGAGTAGGAGAAAAAACCTGTAAAGATGCAAATTTTGATCACATTGAGGCTTTAAAAAGTGATTGTTCAACATGAGGCACAATCCAAATGACATTTTGAATCAATTTTTCTGCAGTCCAACAAATCTATTTTCTGATGAAAAACGATGACCCGTGACCTGTCGAACTTTCTCCAGATGGTCAAAAATGGTAATTTTTTAATATTTAATTTCTTGAATTTAAATGACTATTGCATGTGAATTATCACTTTTGGAACTAAAATAAGTGTGTTTAGAGTCATTTTAATGCCTGAAATTGGTCAAAATAGAAGCTTCTGAGTAGGAGAAAAAAACTGTAAAAATGCCAATTTTGGTCACTTTGAGGCTTTAAAAAGAGATTATTCAACATGAGGCACAATATAAATGACATTTTGAATCAATTTTTCTACAGTCCAAAAAATCAATTTTCTGATGAAAAACAATGACCCGTGACCTGTCGAACTTTCTCCAGATGGTCAAAAATCGTAATTTTTTAATATTTAATTTTTTGACTGTAAATGACTATTGCATGTGAATGATCACTTTTGGAACTAAAATAAGTGTTTTTAGAGTCAATTTAATGCCTGAAATTGGTTGAAATAGAAGCTTCTGAGAAGGAGAAAAAGTCTGTAAAAATGCCAATTTTGGACACAGTGAGGCTTTAAAAAGTAGTTATTCAACATGAGGCACAATCCAAATGACATTTTGAATCAATTTTTCTACAGTCCAAAAAATCAATTTTCTGATGAAAAACAATGACCTGTGACCTGTCGAACTTTCTCCAGATGGTCAAAAAGGTAATTTTTTTATATTTAATTTTTTGACTATAAATGACTTTTGCATGTGAAATATCACTTTTGGAACAAAAATTAGTGTGTTTAGAGCCAGTTTAATGCCTGAAATTGGTCGAAATATAAGTTTCTGAGTAGGAGAAAAAGTCTGTAAAAATGGCAATTTTGGTCACATTGAGGCTTTAAAAAGTAGTTATTCACATGAGGCCCAATCCAAATGACATTTTGAATCAATTTTTCTACAGTCCAAAAAATCTATTTTCTGATGAAAAACGATGACCCGTGACCTGTCGAACTTTCTCCAGATGGTCAAAAATAATACATTTGTAATATTTAATTTTTTGACTGCAGATGACTATTGCATGTGAATTATCACTTTTGGAACTAAAATAAGAGTGTTTAGAGTCATTTTAATGCCTGAAATTGGTCAAAGTAGAAGCTTCGGAGTAGGAGAAAAAGTCTGTTAAAATGCCAATTTTGGTCACATTGAGGCTTTAAAAAGTAGTCACTCAACATGAGGCACAATAAAAATGACATTTTGAATCAATTTTTCTACAGTCCAAAAACTTATTTTTCTGATGAAAAACAATGACCCGTGACCTGTCGAACTTTCTTCAGATCATCAAAAATGGTAATTTTTTAATATTTAATTTCTTGACTATAAATGACTATTGCATGTGAATTATCACTTTTGGAA
The DNA here is from genome assembly GCF_964204655.1 of Triturus cristatus. Classification (NCBI taxonomy): domain Eukaryota; kingdom Metazoa; phylum Chordata; class Amphibia; order Caudata; family Salamandridae; genus Triturus; species Triturus cristatus. Next base: position 1,473,154,335 of record NC_140590.1, read on the forward strand.
CTGAAATAAGTGTGTTTAGAGTCAATTTAATGCCTGAAATTGGTTGAAATAGAGGCTTCTGAGTAGTAGAAAAAGTCTGCAAAAAATGGCAATTTTGGTCACATTGAGGCTTTAAAAAGTAGTTATTCAACATGAGGCACAATCCAAATGACATTTTGATTCAATTTTTCTACAGTCCAAAAAATCAATTTTCTGATGAAAATCAATGACCCGTGACCTCTCGAACTTTCTCCAGATGGTCAAAAATTGTAATTTTTTAATATTTAATTTTTTGACTGTAAATGACTATTGCATGTGAATTATCACTTTTGGAACTAAAATAAGTGTTTTTAGAGTCAATTTAATGCCTGAAATTGGTTGAAATAGAAGCTTCTGAGAAGGAGAAAAAGTCTGTAAAAATGCCAATTTTGGTCACAGTGAGGCTTTAAAATGTAGTTATTCAACATGAGGCACAATCCAAATGACATTTTGAATCAATTTTTCTACAGTCCAAAAAATCAATTTTCTGATGAAAAACAATGACCCATGACCTGTCGAACTTTCTCCAGATGGTCAAAAAGGTAATTTTTTTATATTTAATTTTTTGACTATAAATGACTTTTGCATGTGAAATATCACTTTTGGAACAAAAATAAGTGTGTTTAGAGCCAGTTTAATGCCTGAAATTGGTCGAAATAGAAGTTTCTGAGTAGGAAAAAACGTCTGTAAAAATGGCAATTTTGGTCACATTGAGGCTTTAAAAAGTGGTTATTCAACATGAGGGACAATCCAAATGACATTTTGAATCAATTTTTCTACAGTCCAAAAAATCAATTTTCTGTTGAAAAACAATGACCCGTGACCTGTCGAACTTTCTCCAGATGGTCAAAAATGGAAATTTTTTAATATTTAATTTTTTGACTGTAGATGACTATTGCATGTGAATTATCACTTTTGGAACTAAAATAAGTGTGTTTAGAGTCATTTTAATGCCTGAAATTGGTCAAAATAGAAGCTTCTGAGTAGGAGAAAAAGTCTGTAAAAATGGCAATTTTGGTCACATTGAGGCTTTAAAAAGTAGTTATTCAACATGAGGCACAATCCAAATGACATTTTGATTCAATTTTTCTACAGTCCAAAAAATCAATTTTCTGATGAAAATCAATGACCCGTGATCCCTCGAACTTTCTCCAGATGGTCAAAAATTGTAATTTTTTAATATTTAATTTTTTGACTGTAAATGACTATTGCATGTGAATTATCACTTTTGGAACTAAAATAAGTGTTTTTAGAGTCAATTTAATGCCTGAAATTGGTTGAAATAGAAGCTTCTGAGTAGTAGAAAAAGTCTGTAAAACTGGCAATTTTGGTCACATTGAGGCTTCAAAAAGTGGTTATTCAACATGAGGCACAATCCAAATGACATTTTGATTCAATTTTTCTACAGTCCAAAAAATCAATTTTCTGATGAAAAACGATGACCAGTGACCTGTCGAACTTTCTCCAGAAGGTCAAAAATTGAAATTTTTTAATATTTAAGTTTTTTTACTGTAGATGACTATTGCATGTGAATTATCACTTTTGGAACTAAAATAAGTGTGTTTAGAGTCATTTTAATGCCTGAAATTGGTCAAAATAGAAGCTTCTGAGTAGGAGAAAAAGTCTGTAAAAATGGAAATTTTGGTCACATTGAGGCTTTAAAAAGTAGTAATTCACATGAGGCACAATCCAAATGACATTGTGAATCAATTTTTCTACAGTCCAAAATATCAATTTTCTGATGAAAAACGATGACCCGTGACCTGTGGAACTTTCTCCAGATCATCAAAAATGGTAATTTTTTAATATTTAATTTCTTGACTATAAATGACTTTTGCATGTGAAATATCACTTTTGGAACAAAAATAAGTGTGTTTAGAGCCAGTTTAATGCCTGAAATTGGTCGAAATAGAAGTTTCTGAGTAGGAGAAAAAGTCTGTAAAAATGGCAATTTTGGTCACATTGAGGCTTTAAAAAGTGGTTATTCAACATGAGGCACAATCCAAATGACATTTTGAATCAATTTTTCTACAGTCCAAAAAATCTATTTTCTGATGAAAAACAATGACCCGTGACCTGTCAAACTTTCTCCAGATGGTCAAAAATTGTAATTTTTTAATATTTAATTTTTTGACAGTAGATGACTATTGCATGTGAATTATCACTTTTGGAACTAAAATAAGTGTGTTTAAAATCATTTTAATGCCTGAAATTGGTCAAAATAGAAGCTTCTGAGTAGGAGAAAAAGTCTGTAAAAATGGCAATTTTGGTCACATTGAGGCTTTAAAAAGTGGTTATTCAACATGAGGCACAATCCAAATGACATTTTAAATCAATTTTTCTACAGTCCAAAAAATCAATTTTCTGATGAAAAATGATGGCCCATGACCTGTCAAACTTTCTCCAGATGGTCAAAAAGAATAAATTTGTAATATTTAATTTTTTGACTGTAAATGACTATTGCATGTGAATTACCACTTTTGGAACTAAAATAAGTGTGTTTATAGTCATTTTAATGCCTGAAATTGGTCAAAATAGAAGCTTCTGAGTAGGAGAAAAAGTCTGTAAAAATGCCAATTTTGGTTACTTTGAGGCTTTAAAAAGAGATTATTCAACATGAGGCACAATCCAAATGACATTTTGAATCAATTTTTCTACAGTCCAAAAAATCAATTTTCTGATGAAAAACGATGACACGTGACCTGTCGAACTTTATCCAGATGGTCAAAAATGGTAATTTTTCAATATTTAATTTTTTTACTGTAAATGACTTTTGCATGTGAATTATCACTTTTGGAACTAAAATAAGTGTGTTTAGAGTCATTTTAATGCCTGAAATTGGTCAAAATAGAAGCTTCTGAGAAGGAGAAAATCTGTAAAAATGGCAATTTTGGTCACATTGAGGCTTTAAAAAGTAGTTATTCAACATGAGGCACAATCCAAATGACATTTTGAATCAATTTTTCCACAGTCCAAAAAATAAATTTTCTGATGAAAAACAATGACCCGTGACCTGTCAAACTTTCTCCAGATGGTCAAAAATAATAAATTTGTAATATTTAATTTTTTGACTGTAAATGACTATTGCATGTGAATTACCAGTTTGGAACTAAAATAAGTGTGTTTATAGTCATTTTAATGCCTGAAATTGGTCAAAATACAAGCTTCTGAGAAGGAGAAAAAGTCTGTAAAAATGGCAATTTTGGTCACATTGAGGCTTTAAAAAGTAGTCATTCAACATGAGGCACAATACAAATGACATTTTGAATCAAATTTTCTTTAGTCCAAAAAATCAATTTTCTGATGAAAAACGATGACCCGTGACCAGTCGAACTTTCTCCAGATGGTCAAAAATGGTAATTTTTTAATATTTAATTTTTTGACTGTAAATGACTTTTGCATGTGAATTACCACTTTTGGAACTAAAATAAGTGTGTTTATAGTCATTTTAATGCCTGAAATTGGTCAAAATAGAAGCTTCTGAGTAGGAGAAAAAGTCTGTAAAAATGCCAATTTTGGTCATATTGAGGCTCTAAAAAGTAGTTATTCAACATGAGGCACCATCCAAAGGACGTTTTGAATCAATTTTTCTACAGTCCAAAAAATCAATTTTCTGATGAAAAACGATGACCCGTGACCTGTCGAACTTTCTCCAGATGGTCAAAAAGGTAATTTTTTAATATTTAATTTATTGACTGTAACTGATTATTGCATGTGAATTATCACTTTTGGAACTAAAATAAGTCTGTTTAGAGTCATTTTAATGCCTGAAATTGGTCAAAATAGAAGCTTCTGAGTAGGAGAAAAAAACTGTAAAAATGCCAATTTTGGTTACTTTGAGGCTTTAAAAAGAGATTATTCAACATGAGGCACAATCCAAATGACATTTTGAATCAATTTTTCTACAGTCCAAAAAATCAATTTTCTGATGAAAAACGATGACACGTGACCTGTTGAACTTTATCCAGATGGTCAAAAATGGTAATTTTTCAATATTTATTTTTTTTACTGTAAATGACTTTTGCATGTGAATTATCACTTTTGGAACTAAAATAAGTGTGTTTAGAGTCATTTTAATGCCTGAAATTGGTCAAAATAGAAGCTTCTGAGAAGGAGAAAATCTGTAAAAATTGGCAATTTTGGTCACATTGAGGCTTTAAAAAGTAGTTATTCAACATGAGGCACAATCCAAATGACATTTTGAATCAATTTTTCTACAGTCCAAAAAATCAATTTTCTGATGAAAAACAATGACCCGTGACCTGTCGAACTTTCTTCAGATCGTCAAAAATGGTAATTTTTTAATATTTAATTTCTTGACTGTAAATGACTATTGTATGTGAATTATCACTTTTGGAACACAAATAAGTGTGTTTAGAGTCATTTTAATGCCTGAAATTAGTCAAAATGGAAGCTTCTGAGTAGGAGAAAAAACCTGTAAAGATGCAAATTTTGATCACATTGAGGCTTTAAAAAGTAATTGTTCAACATGAGGCACAATCCAAATGACATTTTGAATCAATTTTTCTGCAGTCCAACAAATCTATTTTCTGATGAAAAACGATGACCCGTGACCTGTCGAACTTTCTCCAGATGGTCAAAAATGGTAATTTTTTAATATTTAATTTCTTGACTGTAAATGACTATTGCATGTGAATTATCACTTTTGGAACTAAAATAAGTGTGTTTAGAGTCATTTTAATGCCTGAAATTGGTCAAAATAGAAGCTTCTGAGTAGGAGAAAAAAACTGTAAAAATGCCAATTTTGGTCACTTTGAGGCTTTAAAAAGAGATTATTCAACATGAGGCACAATCCAAATGACATTTTGAATCAATTTTTCTACAGTCCAAAAAATCAATTTTCTGATGAAAAACAATGACCCGTGACCTGTCGAACTTTCTCCAGATGGTCAAAAATCGTAATTTTTTAATATTTAATTTTTTGACTGTAAATGACTATTGCATGTGAATTATCACTTTTGGAACTAAAATAAGTGTTTTTAGAGTCAATTTAATGCCTGAAATTGGTTGAAATAGAAGCTTCTGAGAAGGAGAAAAAGTCTGTAAAAATGCCAATTTTGGACACAGTGAGGCTTTAAAAAGTAGTTATTCAACATGAGGCACAATCCAAATGACATATTGAATCAATTTTTCTACAGTCCAAAAAATCAATTTTCTGATGAAAAACAATGACCTGTGACCTGTCGAACTTTCTCCAGATGGTCAAAAAGGTAATTTTTTTATATTTAATTTTTTGACTATAAATGACTTTTGCATGTGAAATATCACTTTTGGAACAAAAATTAGTGTGTTTAGAGCCAGTTTAATGCCTGAAATTGGTCAAAATAGAAGCTTCTGAGTAGGAGAAAAAGTCTGTAAAAATGCCAATTTTGGTCATATTGAGGCTCTAAAAAGTAGTTATTCAACATGAGGCACCATCCAAAGGACGTTTTGAATCAATTTTTCTACAGTCCAAAAAATCAATTTTCTGATGAAAAACGATGACCCGTGACCTGTCGAACTTTCTCCAGATGGTCAAAAAGGTAATTTTTTAATATTTAATTTATTGACTGTAACTGATTATTGCATGTGAATTATCACTTTTGGAACTAAAATAAGTCTGTTTAGAGTCATTTTAATGCCTGAAATTGGTCAAAATAGAAGCTTCTGAGTAGGAGAAAAAAACTGTAAAAATGCCAATTTTGGTTACTTTGAGGCTTTAAAAAGAGATTATTCAACATGAGGCACAATCCAAATGACATTTTGAATCAATTTTTCTACAGTCCAAAAAATCAATTTTCTGATGAAAAACGATGACACGTGACCTGTTGAACTTTATCCAGATGGTCAAAAATGGTAATTTTTCAATATTTATTTTTTTTACTGTAAATGACTTTTGCATGTGATTTATCACTTTTGGAACTAAAATAAGTGTGTTTAGAGTCATTTTAATGCCTGAAATTGGTCAAAATAGAAGCTTCTGAGAAGGAGAAAATCTGTAAAAATTGGCAATTTTGGTCACATTGAGGCTTTAAAAAGTAGTTATTCAACATGAGGCACAATCCAAATGACATTTTGAATCAATTTTTCTACAGTCCAAAAAATCAATTTTCTGATGAAAAACAATGACCCGTGACCTGTCGAACTTTCTTCAGATCGTCAAAAATGGTAATTTTTTAATATTTAATTTCTTGACTGTAAATGACTATTGTATGTGAATTATCACTTTTGGAACAAAAATAAGTGTGTTTAGAGTCATTTTAATGCCTGAAATTAGTCAAAATGGAAGCTTCTGAGTAGGAGAAAAAACCTGTAAAGATGCAAATTTTGATCACATTGAGGCTTTAAAAAGTGATTGTTCAACATGAGGCACAATCCAAATGACATTTTGAATCAATTTTTCTGCAGTCCAACAAATCTATTTTCTGATGAAAAACGATGACCCGTGACCTGTCGAACTTTCTCCAGATGGTCAAAAATGGTAATTTTTTAATATTTAATTTCTTGAATTTAAATGACTATTGCATGTGAATTATCACTTTTGGAACTAAAATAAGTGTGTTTAGAGTCATTTTAATGCCTGAAATTGGTCAAAATAGAAGCTTCTGAGTAGGAGAAAAAAACTGTAAAAATGCCAATTTTGGTCACTTTGAGGCTTTAAAAAGAGATTATTCAACATGAGGCACAATCCAAATGACATTTTGAATCAATTTTTCTACAGTCCAAAAAATCAATTTTCTGATGAAAAACAATGACCCGTGACCTGTCGAACTTTCTCCAGATGGTCAAAAATCGTAATTTTTTAATATTTAATTTTTTGACTGTAAATGACTATTGCATGTGAATTATCACTTTTGGAACTAAAATAAGTGTTTTTAGAGTCAATTTAATGCCTGAAATTGGTTGAAATAGAAGCTTCTGAGAAGGAGAAAAAGTCTGTAAAAATGCCAATTTTGGACACAGTGAGGCTTTAAAAAGTAGTTATTCAACATGAGGCACAATCCAAATGACATTTTGAATCAATTTTTCTACAGTCCAAAAAATCAATTTTCTGATGAAAAACAATGACCTGTGACCTGTCGAACTTTCTCCAGATGGTCAAAAAGGTAATTTTTTTATATTTAATTTTTTGACTATAAATGACTTTTGCATGTGAAATATCACTTTTGGAACAAAAATTAGTGTGTTTAGAGCCAGTTTAATGCCTGAAATTGGTCGAAATATAAGTTTCTGAGTAGGAGAAAAAGTCTGTAAAAATGGCAATTTTGGTCACATTGAGGCTTTAAAAAGTAGTTATTCACATGAGGCCCAATCCAAATGACATTTTGAATCAATTTTTCTACAGTCCAAAAAATCTATTTTCTGATGAAAAACGATGACCCGTGACCTGTCGAACTTTCTCCAGATGGTCAAAAATAATACATTTGTAATATTTAATTTTTTGACTGCAGATGACTATTGCATGTGAATTATCACTTTTGGAACTAAAATAAGAGTGTTTAGAGTCATTTTAATGCCTGAAATTGGTCAAAGTAGAAGCTTCGGAGTAGGAGAAAAAGTTTGTTAAAATGCCAATTTTGGTCACATTGAGGCTTTAAAAAGTAGTCACTCAACATGAGGCACAATACAAATGACATTTTGAATCAATTTTTCTACAGTCCAAAAACTTATTTTTCTGATGAAAAACAATGACCCGTGACCTGTCGAACTTTCTTCAGATCATCAAAAATGGTAATTTTTTAATATTTAATTTCTTGACTATAAATGACTATTGCATGTGAATTATCACTTTTGGAACTGAAATAAGTGTGTTTAGAGTCAATTTAATGCCTGAAATTGGTTGAAATAGAGGCTTCTGAGTAGTAGAAAAAGTCTGCAAAAAATGGCAATTTTGGTCACATTGAGGCTTTAAAAAGTAGTTATTCAACATGAGGCACAATCCAAATGACATTTTGATTCAATTTTTCTACAGTCCAAAAAATCAATTTTCTGATGAAAATCAATGACCCGTGACCTCTCGAACTTTCTCCAGATGGTCAAAAATTGTAATTTTTTAATATTTAATTTTTTGACTGTAAATGACTATTGCATGTGAATTATCACTTTTGGAACTAAAATAAGTGTTTTTAGAGTCAATTTAATGCCTGAAATTGGTTGAAATAGAAGCTTCTGAGTAGTAGAAAAAGTCTGTAAAACTGGCAATTTTGGTCACATTGAGGCTTCAAAAAGTGGTTATTCAACATGAGGCACAATCCAAATGACATTTTGATTCAATTTTTCTACAGTCCAAAAAATCAATTTTCTGATGAAAAACGATGACCAGTGACCTGTCGAACTTTCTCCAGATGGTCAAAAATGGAAATTTTTTAATATTTAAGTTTTTTTACTGTAGATGACTATTGCATGTGAATTATCACTTTTGGAACTAAAATAAGTGTGTTTAGAGTCATTTTAATGCCTGAAATTGGTCAAAATACAAGCTTCTGAGAAGGAGAAAAAGTCTGTAAAAATGGCAATTTTGGTCACATTGAGGCTTTAAAAAGTAGTCATTCAACATGAGGCACAATACAAATGACATTTTGAATCAAATTTTCTTTAGTCCAAAAAATCAATTTTCTGATGAAAAACGATGACCCGTGACCAGTCGAACTTTCTCCAGATGGTCAAAAATGGTAATTTTTTAATATTTAATTTTTTGACTGTAAATGACTTTTGCATGTGAATTACCACTTTTGGAACTAAAATAAGTGTGTTTATAGTCATTTTAATGCCTGAAATTGGTCAAAATAGAAGCTTCTGAGTAGGAGAAAAAGTCTGTAAAAATGCCAATTTTGGTCATATTGAGGCTCTAAAAAGTAGTTATTCAACATGAGGCACCATCCAAAGGACGTTTTGAATCAATTTTTCTACAGTCCAAAAAATCAATTTTCTGATGAAAAACGATGACCCGTGACCTGTCGAACTTTCTCCAGATGGTCAAAAAGGTAATTTTTTAATATTTAATTTATTGACTGTAACTGATTATTGCATGTGAATTATCACTTTTGGAACTAAAATAAGTCTGTTTAGAGTCATTTTAATGCCTGAAATTGGTCAAAATAGAAGCTTCTGAGTAGGAGAAAAAAACTGTAAAAATGCCAATTTTGGTCACTTTGAGGCTTTAAAAAGAGATTATTCAACATGAGGCACAATCCAAATGACATTTTGAATCAATTTTTCTACAGTCCAAAAAATCAATTTTCTGATGAAAAACGATGACACGTGACCTGTTGAACTTTATCCAGATGGTCAAAAATGGTAATTTTTCAATATTTATTTTTTTTACTGTAAATGACTTTTGCATGTGAATTATCACTTTTGGAACTAAAATAAGTGTGTTTAGAGTCATTTTAATGCCTGAAATTGGTCAAAATAGAAGCTTCTGAGAAGGAGAAAATCTGTAAAAATTGGCAATTTTGGTCACATTGAGGCTTTAAAAAGTAGTTATTCAACATGAGGCACAATCCAAATGACATTTTGAATCAATTTTTCTACAGTCCAAAAAATCAATTTTCTGATGAAAAACAATGACCCGTGACCTGTCGAACTTTCTTCAGATCGTCAAAAATGGTAATTTTTTAATATTTAATTTCTTGACTGTAAATGACTATTGCATGTGAATTATCACTTTTGGAACTAAAATAAGTGTGTTTAGAGTCATTTTAATGCCTGAAATTGGTCAAAATAGAAGCTTCTGAGTAGGAGAAAAAAACTGTAAAAATGCCAATTTTGGTCACTTTGAGGCTTTAAAAAGAGATTATTCAACATGAGGCACAATCCAAATGACATTTTGAATCAATTTTTCTACAGTCCAAAAAATCAATTTTCTGATGAAAAACAATGACCCGTGACCTGTCGAACTTTCTCCAGATGGTCAAAAATCGTAATTTTTTAATATTTAATTTTTTGACTGTAAATGACTATTGCATGTGAATTATCACTTTTGGAACTAAAATAAGTGTTTTTAGAGTCAATTTAATGCCTGAAATTGGTTGAAATAGAAGCTTCTGAGAAGGAGAAAAAGTCTGTAAAAATGCCAATTTTGGACACAGTGAGGCTTTAAAAAGTAGTTATTCAACATGAGGCACAATCCAAATGACATTTTGAATCAATTTTTCTACAGTCCAAAAAATCAATTTTCTGATGAAAAACAATGACCTGTGACCTGTCGAACTTTCTCCAGATGGTCAAAAAGGTAATTTTTTTATATTTAATTTTTTGACTATAAATGACTTTTGCATGTGAAATATCACTTTTGGAACAAAAATTTGTGTGTTTAGAGCCAGTTTAATGCCTGAAATTGGTCAAAATAGAAGCTTCTGAGTAGGAGAAAAAGTCTGTAAAAATGCCAATTTTGGTCATATTGAGGCTCTAAAAAGTAGTTATTCAACATGAGGCACCATCCAAAGGACGTTTTGAATCAATTTTTCTACAGTCCAAAAAATCAATTTTCTGATGAAAAACGATGACCCGTGACCTGTCGAACTTTCTCCAGATGGTCAAAAGGGTAATTTTTTAATATTTAATTTATTGACTGTAACTGATTATTGCATGTGAATTATCACTTTTGGAACTAAAATAAGTCTGTTTAGAGTCATTTTATGCCTGAAATTGGTCAAAATAGAAGCTTCTGAGTAGGAGAAAAAAACTGTAAAAATGCCAATTTTGGTTACTTTGAGGCTTTAAAAAGAGATTATTCAACATGAGGCACAATCCAAATGACATTTTGAATCAATTTTTCTACAGTCCAAAAAATCAATTTTCTGATGAAAAACGATGACACGTGACCTGTTGAACTTTATCCAGATGGTCAAAAATGGTAATTTTTCAATATTTATTTTTTTTACTGTAAATGACTTTTGCATGTGAATTATCACTTTTGGAACTAAAATAAGTGTGTTTAGAGTCATTTTAATGCCTGAAATTGGTCAAAATAGAAGCTTCTGAGAAGGAGAAAATCTGTAAAAATTGGCAATTTTGGTCACATTGAGGCTTTAAAAAGTAGTTATTCAACATGAGGCACAATCCAAATGACATTTTGAATCAATTTTTCTACAGTCCAAAAAATCAATTTTCTGATGAAAAACAATGACCCGTGACCTGTCGAACTTTCTTCAGATCGTCAAAAATGGTAATTTTTTAATATTTAATTTCTTGACTGTAAATGACTATTGTATGTGAATTATCACTTTTGGAACAAAAATAAGTGTGTTTAGAGTCATTTTAATGCCTGAAATTAGTCAAAATGGAAGCTTCTGAGTAGGAGAAAAAACCTGTAAAGATGCAAATTTTGATCACATTGAGGCTTTAAAAAGTGATTGTTCAACATGAGGCACAATCCAAATGACATTTTGAATCAATTTTTCGGCAGTCCAACAAATCTATTTTCTGATGAAAAACGATGACCCGTGACCTGTCGAACTTTCTCCAGATGGTCAAAAATGGTAATTTTTTAATATTTAATTTCTTGAATTTAAATGACTATTGCATGTGAATTATCACTTTTGGAACTAAAATAAGTGTGTTTAGAGTCATTTTAATGCCTGAAATTGGTCAAAATAGAAGCTTCTGAGTAGGAGAAAAAAACTGTAAAAATGCCAATTTTGGTCACTTTGAGGCTTTAAAAAGAGATTATTCAACATGAGGCACAATCCAAATGACATTTTGAATCAATTTTTCTACAGTCCAAAAAATCAATTTTCTGATGAAAAACAATGACCCGTGACCTGTCGAACTTTCTCCAGATGGTCAAAAATCGTAATTTTTTAATATTTAATTTTTTGACTGTAAATGACTATTGCATGTGAATTATCACTTTTGGAACTAAAATAAGTGTTTTTAGAGTCAATTTAATGCCTGAAATTGGTTGAAATAGAAGCTTCTGAGAAGGAGAAAAAGTCTGTAAAAATGCCAATTTTGGACACAGTGAGGCTTTAAAAAGTAGTTATTCAACATGAGGCACAATCCAAATGACATTTTGAATCAATTTTTCTACAGTCCAAAAAATCAATTTTCTGATGAAAAACAATGACCTGTGACCTGTCGAACTTTCTCCAGATGGTCAAAAAGGTAATTTTTTTATATTTAATTTTTTGACTATAAATGACTTTTGCATGTGAAATATCACTTTTGGAACAAAAATTAGTGTGTTTAGAGCCAGTTTAATGCCTGAAATTGGTCGAAATATAAGTTACTGAGTAGGAGAAAAAGTCTGTAAAAATGGCAATTTTGGTCACATTGAGGCTTTAAAAAGTAGTTATTCACATGAGGCCCAATCCAAATGACATTTTGAATCAATTTTTCTACAGTCCAAAAAATCTATTTTCTGATGAAAAACGATGACCCGTGACCTGTCGAACTTTCTCCAGATGGTCAAAAATAATACATTTGTAATATTTAATTTTTTGACTGCAGATGACTATTGCATGTGAATTATCACTTTTGGAACTAAAATAAGAGTGTTTAGAGTCATTTTAATGCCTGAAATTGGTCAAAGTAGAAGCTTCGGAGTAGGAGAAAAAGTCTGTTAAAATGCCAATTTTGGTCACATTGAGGCTTTAAAAAGTAGTCACTCAACATGAGGCACAATACAAATGACATTTTGAATCAATTTTTCTACAGTCCAAAAACTTATTTTTCTGATGAAAAACAATGACCCGTGACCTGTCGAACTTTCATCAGATCATCAAAAATGGTAATTTTTTAATATTTAATTTCTTGACTATAAATGACTATTGCATGTGAATTATCACTTTTGGAACTGAAATAAGTGTGTTTAGAGTCAATTTAATGCCTGAAATTGGTTGAAATAGAGGCTTCTGAGTAGTAGAAAAAGTCTGCAAAAAATGGCAATTTTGGTCACATTGAGGCTTTAAAAAGTAGTTATTCAACATGAGGCACAATCCAAATGACATTTTGATTCAATTTTTCTACAGTCCAAAAAATCAATTTTCTGATGAAAATCAATGACCCGTGACCTCTCGAACTTTCTCCAGATGGTCAAAAATTGTAATTTTTTAATATTTAATTTTTTGACTGTAAATGACTATTGCATGTGAATTATCACTTTTGGAACTAAAATAAGTGTTTTTAGAGTCAATTTAATGCCTGAAATTGGTTGAAATAGAAGCTTCTGAGTAGTAGAAAAAGTCTGTAAAACTGGCAATTTTGGTCACATTGAGGCTTCAAAAAGTGGTTATTCAACATGAGGCACAATCCAAATGACATTTTGATTCAATTTTTCTACAGTCCAAAAAATCAATTTTCTGATGAAAAACGATGACCAGTGACCTGTCGAACTTTCTCCAGATGGTCAAAAATGGAAATTTTTTAATATTTAAGTTTTTTTACTGTAGATGACTATTGCATGTGAATTATCACTTTTGGAACTAAAATAAGTGTGTTTAGAGTCATTTTAATGCCTGAAATTGGTCAAAATAGAAGCTTCTGAGTAGGAGAAAAAGTCTGTAAAAATGGAAATTTTGGTCACATTGAGGCTTTAAAAAGTAGTAATTCACATGAGGCACAATCCAAATGACATTGTGAATCAATTTTTCTACAGTCCAAAATATCAATTTTCTGATGAAAAACGATGACCCGTGACCTGTGGAACTTTCTCCAGATCATCAAAAATGGTAATTTTTTTATATTTAATTTCTTGACTATAAATGACTTTTGCATGTGAAATATCACTTTTGGAACAAAAATAAGTGTGTTTAGAGCCAGTTTAATGCCTGAAATTGGTCGAAATAGAAGTTTCTGAGTAGGAGAAAAAGTCTGTAAAAATGGCAATTTTGGTCACATTGAGGCTTTAAAAAGTGGTTATTCAACATGAGGCACAATCCAAATGACATTTTGAATCAATTTTTCTACAGTCCAAAAAATCTATTTTCTGATGAAAAACGATGACCCGTGACCAGTCGAACTTTCTCCAGATGGTCAAAAATGGTAATTTTTCAATATTTATTTTTTTTACTGTAAATGACTTTTGCATGTGAATTATCACTTTTGGAACTAAAATAAGTGTGTTTAGAGTCATTTTAATGCCTGAAATTGGTCAAAATAGAAGCTTCTGAGAAGGAGAAAATCTGTAAAAATTGGCAATTTTGGTCACATTGAGGCTTTAAAAAGTAGTTATTCAACATGAGGCACAATCCAAATGACATTTTGAATCAATTTTTCTACAGTCCAAAAAATCAATTTTCTGATGAAAAACAATGACCCGTGACCTGTCGAACTTTCTTCAGATCGTCAAAAATGGTAATTTTTTAATATTTAATTTCTTGACTGTAAATGACTATTGTATGTGAATTATCACTTTTGGAACAAAAATAAGTGTGTTTAGAGTCATTTTAATGCCTGAAATTAGTCAAAATGGAAGCTTCTGAGTAGGAGAAAAAACCTGTAAAGATGCAAATTTTGATCACATTGAGGCTTTAAAAAGTGATTGTTCAACATGAGGCACAATCCAAATGACATTTTGAATCAATTTTTCGGCAGTCCAACAAATCTATTTTCTGATGAAAAACGATGACCCGTGACCTGTCGAACTTTCTCCAGATGGTCAAAAATGGTAATTTTTTAATATTTAATTTCTTGAATTTAAATGACTATTGCATGTGAATTATCACTTTTGGAACTAAAATAAGTGTGTTTAGAGTCATTTTAATGCCTGAAATTGGTCAAAATAGAAGCTTCTGAGTAGGAGAAAAAAACTGTAAAAATGCCAATTTTGGTCACTTTGAGGCTTTAAAAAGAGATTATTCAACATGAGGCACAATCCAAATGACATTTTGAATCAATTTTTCTACAGTCCAAAAAATCAATTTTCTGATGAAAAACAATGACCCGTGACCTGTCGAACTTTCTCCAGATGGTCAAAAATCGTAATTTTTTAATATTTAATTTTTTGACTGTAAATGACTATTGCATGTGAATTATCACTTTTGGAACTAAAATAAGTGTTTTTAGAGTCAATTTAATGCCTGAAATTGGTTGAAATAGAAGCTTCTGAGAAGGAGAAAAAGTCTGTAAAAATGCCAATTTTGGACACAGTGAGGCTTTAAAAAGTAGTTATTCAACATGAGGCACAATCCAAATGACATTTTGAATCAATTTTTCTACAGTCCAAAAAATCAATTTTCTGATGAAAAACAATGACCTGTGACCTGTCGAACTTTCTCCAGATGGTCAAAAAGGTAATTTTTTTATATTTAATTTTTTGACTATAAATGACTTTTGCATGTGAAATATCACTTTTGGAACAAAAATTAGTGTGTTTAGAGCCAGTTTAATGCCTGAAATTGGTCGAAATATAAGTTACTGAGTAGGAGAAAAAGTCTGTAAAAATGGCAATTTTGGTCACATTGAGGCTTTAAAAAGTAGTTATTCACATGAGGCCCAATCCAAATGACATTTTGAATCAATTTTTCTACAGTCCAAAAAATCTATTTTCTGATGAAAAACGATGACCCGTGACCTGTCGAACTTTCTCCAGATGGTCAAAAATAATACATTTGTAATATTTAATTTTTTGACTGCAGATGACTATTGCATGTGAATTATCACTTTTGGAACTAAAATAAGAGTGTTTAGAGTCATTTTAATGCCTGAAATTGGTCAAAGTAGAAGCTTCGGAGTAGGAGAAAAAGTCTGTTAAAATGCCAATTTTGGTCACATTGAGGCTTTAAAAAGTAGTCACTCAACATGAGGCACAATACAAATGACATTTTGAATCAATTTTTCTACAGTCCAAAAACTTATTTTTCTGATGAAAAACAATGACCCGTGACCTGTCGAACTTTCATCAGATCATCAAAAATGGTAATTTTTTAATATTTAATTTCTTGACTATAAATGACTATTGCATGTGAATTATCACTTTTGGAACTGAAATAAGTGTGTTTAGAGTCAATTTAATGCCTGAAATTGGTTGAAATAGAGGCTTCTGAGTAGTAGAAAAAGTCTGCAAAAAATGGCAATTTTGGTCACATTGAGGCTTTAAAAAGTAGTTATTCAACATGAGGCACAATCCAAATGACATTTTGATTCAATTTTTCTACAGTCCAAAAAATCAATTTTCTGATGAAAATCAATGACCCGTGACCTCTCGAACTTTCTCCAGATGGTCAAAAATTGTAATTTTTTAATATTTAATTTTTTGACTGTAAATGACTATTGCATGTGAATTATCACTTTTGGAACTAAAATAAGTGTTTTTAGAGTCAATTTAATGCCTGAAATTGGTTGAAATAGAAGCTTCTGAGTAGTAGAAAAAGTCTGTAAAACTGGCAATTTTGGTCACATTGAGGCTTCAAAAAGTGGTTATTCAACATGAGGCACAATCCAAATGACATTTTGATTCAATTTTTCTACAGTCCAAAAAATCAATTTTCTGATGAAAAACGATGACCAGTGACCTGTCGAACTTTCTCCAGATGGTCAAAAATGGAAATTTTTTAATATTTAAGTTTTTTTACTGTAGATGACTATTGCATGTGAATTATCACTTTTGGAACTAAAATAAGTGTGTTTAGAGTCATTTTAATGCCTGAAATTGGTCAAAATAGAAGCTTCTGAGTAGGAGAAAAAGTCTGTAAAAATGGAAATTTTGGTCACATTGAGGCTTTAAAAAGTAGTAATTCACATGAGGCACAATCCAAATGACATTGTGAATCAATTTTTCTACAGTCCAAAATATCAATTTTCTGATGAAAAACGATGACCCGTGACCTGTGGAACTTTCTCCAGATCATCAAAAATGGTAATTTTTTTATATTTAATTTCTTGACTATAAATGACTTTTGCATGTGAAATATCACTTTTGGAACAAAAATAAGTGTGTTTAGAGCCAGTTTAATGCCTGAAATTGGTCGAAATAGAAGTTTCTGAGTAGGAGAAAAAGTCTGTAAAAATGGCAATTTTGGTCACATTGAGGCTTTAAAAAGTGGTTATTCAACATGAGGCACAATCCAAATGACATTTTGAATCAATTTTTCTACAGTCCAAAAAATCTATTTTCTGATGAAAAACAATGACCCGTGACCTGTCGAACTTTCTCCAGATGGTCAAAAATGGAAATTTTTTAATATTTAAGTTTTTTTACTGTAGATGACTATTGCATGTGAATTATCACTTTTGGAACTAAAATAAGTGTGTTTAGAGTCATTTTAATGCCTGAAATTGGTCAAAATACAAGCTTCTGAGAAGGAGAAAAAGTCTGTAAAAATGGCAATTTTGGTCACATTGAGGCTTTAAAAAGTAGTCATTCAACATGAGGCACAATACAAATGACATTTTGAATCAAATTTTCTTTAGTCCAAAAAATCAATTTTCTGATGAAAAACGATGACCCGTGACCAGTCGAACTTTCTCCAGATGGTCAAAAATGGTAATTTTTTAATATTTAATTTTTTGACTGTAAATGACTTTTGCATGTGAATTACCACTTTTGGAACTAAAATAAGTGTGTTTATAGTCATTTTAATGCCTGAAATTGGTCAAAATAGAAGCTTCTGAGTAGGAGAAAAAGTCTGTAAAAATGCCAATTTTGGTCATATTGAGGCTCTAAAAAGTAGTTATTCAACATGAGGCACCATCCAAAGGACGTTTTGAATCAATTTTTCTACAGTCCAAAAAATCAATTTTCTGATGAAAAACGATGACCCGTGACCTGTCGAACTTTCTCCAGATGGTCAAAAAGGTAATTTTTTAATATTTAATTTATTGACTGTAACTGATTATTGCATGTGAATTATCACTTTTGGAACTAAAATAAGTCTGTTTAGAGTCATTTTAATGCCTGAAATTGGTCAAAATAGAAGCTTCTGAGTAGGAGAAAAAAACTGTAAAAATGCCAATTTTGGTTACTTTGAGGCTTTAAAAAGAGATTATTCAACATGAGGCACAATCCAAATGACATTTTGAATCAATTTTTCTACAGTCCAAAAAATCAATTTTCTGATGAAAAACGATGACACGTGACCTGTTGAACTTTATCCAGATGGTCAAAAATGGTAATTTTTCAATATTTTTTTTTTTTACTGTAAATGACTTTTGCATGTGAATTATCACTTTTGGAACTAAAATAAGTGTGTTTAGAGTCATTTTAATGCCTGAAATTGGTCAAAATAGAAGCTTCTGAGAAGGAGAAAATCTGTAAAAATTGGCAATTTTGGTCACATTGAGGCTTTAAAAAGTAGTTATTCAACATGAGGCACAATCCAAATGACATTTTGAATCAATTTTTCTACAGTCCAAAAAATCAATTTTCTGATGAAAAACAATGACCCGTGACCTGTCGAACTTTCTTCAGATCGTCAAAAATGGTAATTTTTTAATATTTAATTTCTTGACTGTAAATGACTATTGTATGTGAATTATCACTTTTGGAACACAAATAAGTGTGTTTAGAGTCATTTTAATGCCTGAAATTAGTCAAAATGGAAGCTTCTGAGTAGGAGAAAAAACCTGTAAAGATGCAAATTTTGATCACATTGAGGCTTTAAAAAGTGATTGTTCAACATGAGGCACAATCCAAATGACATTTTGAATCAATTTTTCTGCAGTCCAACAAATCTATTTTCTGATGAAAAACGATGACCCGTGACCTGTCGAACTTTCTCCAGATGGTCAAAAATGGTAATTTTTTAATATTTAATTTCTTGAATTTAAATGACTATTGCATGTGAATTATCACTTTTGGAACTAAAATAAGTGTGTTTAGAGTCATTTTAATGCCTGAAATTGGTCAAAATAGAAGCTTCTGAGTAGGAGAAAAAAACTGTAAAAATGCCAATTTTGGTCACTTTGAGGCTTTAAAAAGAGATTATTCAACATGAGGCACAATCCAAATGACATTTTGAATCAATTTTTCTACAGTCCAAAAAATCAATTTTCTGATGAAAAACAATGACCCGTGACCTGTCGAACTTTCTCCAGATGGTCAAAAATCGTAATTTTTTAATATTTAATTTTTTGACTGTAAATGACTATTGCATGTGAATTATCACTTTTGGAACTAAAATAAGTGTTTTTAGAGTCAATTTAATGCCTGAAATTGGTTGAAATAGAAGCTTCTGAGAAGGAGAAAAAGTCTGTAAAAATGCCAATTTTGGACACAGTGAGGCTTTAAAAAGTAGTTATTCAACATGAGGCACAATCCAAATGACATTTTGAATCAATTTTTCTACAGTCCAAAAAATCAATTTTCTGATGAAAAACAATGACCTGTGACCTGTCGAACTTTCTCCAGATGGTCAAAAAGGTAATTTTTTTATATTTAATTTTTTGACTATAAATGACTTTTGCATGTGAAATATCACTTTTGGAACAAAAATTAGTGTGTTTAGAGCCAGTTTAATGCCTGAAATTGGTCAAAATAGAAGCTTCTGAGTAGGAGAAAAAGTCTGTAAAAATGCCAATTTTGGTCATATTGAGGCTCTAAAAAGTAGTTATTCAACATGAGGCACCATCCAAAGGACGTTTTGAATCAATTTTTCTACAGTCCAAAAAATCAATTTTCTGATGAAAAACGATGACCCGTGACCTGTCGAACTTTCTCCAGATGGTCAAAAAGGTAATTTTTTAATATTTAATTTATTGACTGTAACTGATTATTGCATGTGAATTATCACTTTTGGAACTAAAATAAGTCTGTTTAGAGTCATTTTAATGCCTGAAATTGGTCAAAATAGAAGCTTCTGAGTAGGAGAAAAAAACTGTAAAAATGCCAATTTTGGTTACTTTGAGGCTTTAAAAAGAGATTATTCAACATGAGGCACAATCCAAATGACATTTTGAATCAATTTTTCTACAGTCCAAAAAATCAATTTTCTGATGAAAAACGATGACACGTGACCTGTTGAACTTTATCCAGATGGTCAAAAATGGTAATTTTTCAATATTTATTTTTTTTACTGTAAATGACTTTTGCATGTGAATTATCACTTTTGGAACTAAAATAAGTGTGTTTAGAGTCATTTTAATGCCTGAAATTGGTCAAAATAGAAGCTTCTGAGAAGGAGAAAATCTGTAAAAATTGGCAATTTTGGTCACATTGAGGCTTTAAAAAGTAGTTATTCAACATGAGGCACAATCCAAATGACATTTTGAATCAATTTTTCTACAGTCCAAAAAATCAATTTTCTGATGAAAAACAATGACCCGTGACCTGTCGAACTTTCTTCAGATCGTCAAAAATGGTAATTTTTTAATATTTAATTTCTTGACTGTAAATGACTATTGTATGTGAATTATCACTTTTGGAACAAAAATAAGTGTGTTTAGAGTCATTTTAATGCCTGAAATTAGTCAAAATGGAAGCTTCTGAGTAGGAGAAAAAACCTGTAAAGATGCAAATTTTGATCACATTGAGGCTTTAAAAAGTGATTGTTCAACATGAGGCACAATCCAAATGACATTTTGAATCAATTTTTCGGCAGTCCAACAAATCTATTTTCTGATGAAAAACGATGACCCGTGACCTGTCGAACTTTCTCCAGATGGTCAAAAATGGTAATTTTTTAATATTTAATTTCTTGAATTTAAATGACTATTGCATGTGAATTATCACTTTTGGAACTAAAATAAGTGTGTTTAGAGTCATTTTAATGCCTGAAATTGGTCAAAATAGAAGCTTCTGAGTAGGAGAAAAAAACTGTAAAAATGCCAATTTTGGTCACTTTGAGGCTTTAAAAAGAGATTATTCAACATGAGGCACAATCCAAATGACATTTTGAATCAATTTTTCTACAGTCCAAAAAATCAATTTTCTGATGAAAAACAATGACCCGTGACCTGTCGAACTTTCTCCAGATGGTCAAAAATCGTAATTTTTTAATATTTAATTTTTTGACTGTAAATGACTATTGCATGTGAATTATCACTTTTGGAACTAAAATAAGTGTTTTTAGAGTCAATTTAATGCCTGAAATTGGTTGAAATAGAAGCTTCTGAGAAGGAGAAAAAGTCTGTAAAAATGCCAATTTTGGACACAGTGAGGCTTTAAAAAGTAGTTATTCAACATGAGGCACAATCCAAATGACATTTTGAATCAATTTTTCTACAGTCCAAAAAATCAATTTTCTGATGAAAAACAATGACCTGTGACCTGTCGAACTTTCTCCAGATGGTCAAAAAGGTAATTTTTTTATATTTAATTTTTTGACTATAAATGACTTTTGCATGTGAAATATCACTTTTGGAACAAAAATTAGTGTGTTTAGAGCCAGTTTAATGCCTGAAATTGGTCGAAATATAAGTTTCTGAGTAGGAGAAAAAGTCTGTAAAAATGGCAATTTTGGTCACATTGAGGCTTTAAAAAGTAGTTATTCACATGAGGCCCAATCCAAATGACATTTTGAATCAATTTTTCTACAGTCCAAAAAATCTATTTTCTGATGAAAAACGATGACCCGTGACCTGTCGAACTTTCTCCAGATGGTCAAAAATAATACATTTGTAATATTTAATTTTTTGACTGCAGATGACTATTGCATGTGAATTATCACTTTTGGAACTAAAATAAGAGTGTTTAGAGTCATTTTAATGCCTGAAATTGGTCAAAGTAGAAGCTTCGGAGTAGGAGAAAAAGTCTGTTAAAATGCCAATTTTGGTCACATTGAGGCTTTAAAAAGTAGTCACTCAACATGAGGCACAATACAAATGACATTTTGAATCAATTTTTCTACAGTCCAAAAACTTATTTTTCTGATGAAAAACAATGACCCGTGACCTGTCGAACTTTCATCAGATCATCAAAAATGGTAATTTTTTAATATTTAATTTCTTGACTATAAATGACTATTGCATGTGAATTATCACTTTTGGAACTGAAATAAGTGTGTTTAGAGTCAATTTAATGCCTGAAATTGGTTGAAATAGAGGCTTCTGAGTAGTAGAAAAAGTCTGCAAAAAATGGCAATTTTGGTCACATTGAGGCTTTAAAAAGTAGTTATTCAACATGAGGCACAATCCAAATGACATTTTGATTCAATTTTTCTACAGTCCAAAAAATCAATTTTCTGATGAAAATCAATGACCCGTGACCTCTCGAACTTTCTCCAGATGGTCAAAAATTGTAATTTTTTAATATTTAATTTTTTGACTGTAAATGACTATTGCATGTGAATTATCACTTTTGGAACTAAAATAAGTGTTTTTAGAGTCAATTTAATGCCTGAAATTGGTTGAAATAGAAGCTTCTGAGTAGTAGAAAAAGTCTGTAAAACTGGCAATTTTGGTCACATTGAGGCTTCAAAAAGTGGTTATTCAACATGAGGCACAATCCAAATGACATTTTGATTCAATTTTTCTACAGTCCAAAAAATCAATTTTCTGATGAAAAACGATGACCAGTGACCTGTCGAACTTTCTCCAGATGGTCAAAAATGGAAATTTTTTAATATTTAAGTTTTTTTACTGTAGATGACTATTGCATGTGAATTATCACTTTTGGAACTAAAATAAGTGTGTTTAGAGTCATTTTAATGCCTGAAATTGGTCAAAATAGAAGCTTCTGAGTAGGAGAAAAAGTCTGTAAAAATGGAAATTTTGGTCACATTGAGGCTTTAAAAAGTAGTAATTCACATGAGGCACAATCCAAATGACATTGTGAATCAATTTTTCTACAGTCCAAAATATCAATTTTCTGATGAAAAACGATGACCCGTGACCTGTGGAACTTTCTCCAGATCATCAAAAATGGTAATTTTTTTATATTTAATTTCTTGACTATAAATGACTTTTGCATGTGAAATATCACTTTTGGAACAAAAATAAGTGTGTTTAGAGCCAGTTTAATGCCTGAAATTGGTCGAAATAGAAGTTTCTGAGTAGGAGAAAAAGTCTGTAAAAATGGCAATTTTGGTCACATTGAGGCTTTAAAAAGTGGTTATTCAACATGAGGCACAATCCAAATGACATTTTGAATCAATTTTTCTACAGTCCAAAAAATCTATTTTCTGATGAAAAACAATGACCCGTGACCTGTCGAACTTTCTCCAGATGGTCAAAAATGGAAATTTTTTAATATTTAAGTTTTTTTACTGTAGATGACTATTGCATGTGAATTATCACTTTTGGAACTAAAATAAGTGTGTTTAGAGTCATTTTAATGCCTGAAATTGGTCAAAATACAAGCTTCTGAGAAGGAGAAAAAGTCTGTAAAAATGGCAATTTTGGTCACATTGAGGCTTTAAAAAGTAGTCATTCAACATGAGGCACAATACAAATGACATTTTGAATCAAATTTTCTTTAGTCCAAAAAATCAATTTTCTGATGAAAAACGATGACCCGTGACCAGTCGAACTTTCTCCAGATGGTCAAAAATGGTAATTTTTTAATATTTAATTTTTTGACTGTAAATGACTTTTGCATGTGAATTACCACTTTTGGAACTAAAATAAGTGTGTTTATAGTCATTTTAATGCCTGAAATTGGTCAAAATAGAAGCTTCTGAGTAGGAGAAAAAGTCTGTAAAAATGCCAATTTTGGTCATATTGAGGCTCTAAAAAGTAGTTATTCAACATGAGGCACCATCCAAAGGACGTTTTGAATCAATTTTTCTACAGTCCAAAAAATCAATTTTCTGATGAAAAACGATGACCCGTGACCTGTCGAACTTTCTCCAGATGGTCAAAAAGGTAATTTTTTAATATTTAATTTATTGACTGTAACTGATTATTGCATGTGAATTATCACTTTTGGAACTAAAATAAGTCTGTTTAGAGTCATTTTAATGCCTGAAATTGGTCAAAATAGAAGCTTCTGAGTAGGAGAAAAAAACTGTAAAAATGCCAATTTTGGTTACTTTGAGGCTTTAAAAAGAGATTATTCAACATGAGGCACAATCCAAATGACATTTTGAATCAATTTTTCTACAGTCCAAAAAATCAATTTTCTGATGAAAAACGATGACACGTGACCTGTTGAACTTTATCCAGATGGTCAAAAATGGTAATTTTTCAATATTTTTTTTTTTTACTGTAAATGACTTTTGCATGTGAATTATCACTTTTGGAACTAAAATAAGTGTGTTTAGAGTCATTTTAATGCCTGAAATTGGTCAAAATAGAAGCTTCTGAGAAGGAGAAAATCTGTAAAAATTGGCAATTTTGGTCACATTGAGGCTTTAAAAAGTAGTTATTCAACATGAGGCACAATCCAAATGACATTTTGAATCAATTTTTCTACAGTCCAAAAAATCAATTTTCTGATGAAAAACAATGACCCGTGACCTGTCGAACTTTCTTCAGATCGTCAAAAATGGTAATTTTTTAATATTTAATTTCTTGACTGTAAATGACTATTGTATGTGAATTATCACTTTTGGAACACAAATAAGTGTGTTTAGAGTCATTTTAATGCCTGAAATTAGTCAAAATGGAAGCTTCTGAGTAGGAGAAAAAACCTGTAAAGATGCAAATTTTGATCACATTGAGGCTTTAAAAAGTGATTGTTCAACATGAGGCACAATCCAAATGACATTTTGAATCAATTTTTCTGCAGTCCAACAAATCTATTTTCTGATGAAAAACGATGACCCGTGACCTGTCGAACTTTCTCCAGATGGTCAAAAATGGTAATTTTTTAATATTTAATTTCTTGAATTTAAATGACTATTGCATGTGAATTATCACTTTTGGAACTAAAATAAGTGTGTTTAGAGTCATTTTAATGCCTGAAATTGGTCAAAATAGAAGCTTCTGAGTAGGAGAAAAAAACTGTAAAAATGCCAATTTTGGTCACTTTGAGGCTTTAAAAAGAGATTATTCAACATGAGGCACAATCCAAATGACATTTTGAATCAATTTTTCTACAGTCCAAAAAATCAATTTTCTGATGAAAAACAATGACCCGTGACCTGTCGAACTTTCTCCAGATGGTCAAAAATCGTAATTTTTTAATATTTAATTTTTTGACTGTAAATGACTATTGCATGTGAATTATCACTTTTGGAACTAAAATAAGTGTTTTTAGAGTCAATTTAATGCCTGAAATTGGTTGAAATAGAAGCTTCTGAGAAGGAGAAAAAGTCTGTAAAAATGCCAATTTTGGACACAGTGAGGCTTTAAAAAGTAGTTATTCAACATGAGGCACAATCCAAATGACATTTTGAATCAATTTTTCTACAGTCCAAAAAATCAATTTTCTGATGAAAAACAATGACCTGTGACCTGTCGAACTTTCTCCAGATGGTCAAAAAGGTAATTTTTTTATATTTAATTTTTTGACTATAAATGACTTTTGCATGTGAAATATCACTTTTGGAACAAAAATTAGTGTGTTTAGAGCCAGTTTAATGCCTGAAATTGGTCAAAATAGAAGCTTCTGAGTAGGAGAAAAAGTCTGTAAAAATGCCAATTTTGGTCATATTGAGGCTCTAAAAAGTAGTTATTCAACATGAGGCACCATCCAAAGGACGTTTTGAATCAATTTTTCTACAGTCCAAAAAATCAATTTTCTGATGAAAAACGATGACCCGTGACCTGTCGAACTTTCTCCAGATGGTCAAAAAGGTAATTTTTTAATATTTAATTTATTGACTGTAACTGATTATTGCATGTGAATTATCACTTTTGGAACTAAAATAAGTCTGTTTAGAGTCATTTTAATGCCTGAAATTGGTCAAAATAGAAGCTTCTGAGTAGGAGAAAAAAACTGTAAAAATGCCAATTTTGGTTACTTTGAGGCTTTAAAAAGAGATTATTCAACATGAGGCACAATCCAAATGACATTTTGAATCAATTTTTCTACAGTCCAAAAAATCAATTTTCTGATGAAAAACGATGACACGTGACCTGTTGAACTTTATCCAGATGGTCAAAAATGGTAATTTTTCAATATTTATTTTTTTTACTGTAAATGACTTTTGCATGTGAATTATCACTTTTGGAACTAAAATAAGTGTGTTTAGAGTCATTTTAATGCCTGAAATTGGTCAAAATAGAAGCTTCTGAGAAGGAGAAAATCTGTAAAAATTGGCAATTTTGGTCACATTGAGGCTTTAAAAAGTAGTTATTCAACATGAGGCACAATCCAAATGACATTTTGAATCAATTTTTCTACAGTCCAAAAAATCAATTTTCTGATGAAAAACAATGACCCGTGACCTGTCGAACTTTCTTCAGATCGTCAAAAATGGTAATTTTTTAATATTTAATTTCTTGACTGTAAATGACTATTGTATGTGAATTATCACTTTTGGAACAAAAATAAGTGTGTTTAGAGTCATTTTAATGCCTGAAATTAGTCAAAATGGAAGCTTCTGAGTAGGAGAAAAAACCTGTAAAGATGCAAATTTTGATCACATTGAGGCTTTAAAAAGTGATTGTTCAACATGAGGCACAATCCAAATGACATTTTGAATCAATTTTTCGGCAGTCCAACAAATCTATTTTCTGATGAAAAACGATGACCCGTGACCTGTCGAACTTTCTCCAGATGGTCAAAAATGGTAATTTTTTAATATTTAATTTCTTGAATTTAAATGACTATTGCATGTGAATTATCACTTTTGGAACTAAAATAAGTGTGTTTAGAGTCATTTTAATGCCTGAAATTGGTCAAAATAGAAGCTTCTGAGTAGGAGAAAAAAACTGTAAAAATGCCAATTTTGGTCACTTTGAGGCTTTAAAAAGAGATTATTCAACATGAGGCACAATCCAAATGACATTTTGAATCAATTTTTCTACAGTCCAAAAAATCAATTTTCTGATGAAAAACAATGACCCGTGACCTGTCGAACTTTCTCCAGATGGTCAAAAATCGTAATTTTTTAATATTTAATTTTTTGACTGTAAATGACTATTGCATGTGAATTATCACTTTTGGAACTAAAATAAGTGTTTTTAGAGTCAATTTAATGCCTGAAATTGGTTGAAATAGAAGCTTCTGAGAAGGAGAAAAAGTCTGTAAAAATGCCAATTTTGGACACAGTGAGGCTTTAAAAAGTAGTTATTCAACATGAGGCACAATCCAAATGACATTTTGAATCAATTTTTCTACAGTCCAAAAAATCAATTTTCTGATGAAAAACAATGACCTGTGACCTGTCGAACTTTCTCCAGATGGTCAAAAAGGTAATTTTTTTATATTTAATTTTTTGACTATAAATGACTTTTGCATGTGAAATATCACTTTTGGAACAAAAATTAGTGTGTTTAGAGCCAGTTTAATGCCTGAAATTGGTCGAAATATAAGTTTCTGAGTAGGAGAAAAAGTCTGTAAAAATGGCAATTTTGGTCACATTGAGGCTTTAAAAAGTAGTTATTCACATGAGGCCCAATCCAAATGACATTTTGAATCAATTTTTCTACAGTCCAAAAAATCTATTTTCTGATGAAAAACGATGACCCGTGACCTGTCGAACTTTCTCCAGATGGTCAAAAATAATACATTTGTAATATTTAATTTTTTGACTGCAGATGACTATTGCATGTGAATTATCACTTTTGGAACTAAAATAAGAGTGTTTAGAGTCATTTTAATGCCTGAAATTGGTCAAAGTAGAAGCTTCGGAGTAGGAGAAAAAGTCTGTTAAAATGCCAATTTTGGTCACATTGAGGCTTTAAAAAGTAGTCACTCAACATGAGGCACAATACAAATGACATTTTGAATCAATTTTTCTACAGTCCAAAAACTTATTTTTCTGATGAAAAACAATGACCCGTGACCTGTCGAACTTTCATCAGATCATCAAAAATGGTAATTTTTTAATATTTAATTTCTTGACTATAAATGACTATTGCATGTGAATTATCACTTTTGGAACTGAAATAAGTGTGTTTAGAGTCAATTTAATGCCTGAAATTGGTTGAAATAGAGGCTTCTGAGTAGTAGAAAAAGTCTGCAAAAAATGGCAATTTTGGTCACATTGAGGCTTTAAAAAGTAGTTATTCAACATGAGGCACAATCCAAATGACATTTTGATTCAATTTTTCTACAGTCCAAAAAATCAATTTTCTGATGAAAATCAATGACCCGTGACCTCTCGAACTTTCTCCAGATGGTCAAAAATTGTAATTTTTTAATATTTAATTTTTTGACTGTAAATGACTATTGCATGTGAATTATCACTTTTGGAACTAAAATAAGTGTTTTTAGAGTCAATTTAATGCCTGAAATTGGTTGAAATAGAAGCTTCTGAGTAGTAGAAAAAGTCTGTAAAACTGGCAATTTTGGTCACATTGAGGCTTCAAAAAGTGGTTATTCAACATGAGGCACAATCCAAATGACATTTTGATTCAATTTTTCTACAGTCCAAAAAATCAATTTTCTGATGAAAAACGATGACCAGTGACCTGTCGAACTTTCTCCAGATGGTCAAAAATGGAAATTTTTTAATATTTAAGTTTTTTTACTGTAGATGACTATTGCATGTGAATTATCACTTTTGGAACTAAAATAAGTGTGTTTAGAGTCATTTTAATGCCTGAAATTGGTCAAAATAGAAGCTTCTGAGTAGGAGAAAAAGTCTGTAAAAATGGAAATTTTGGTCACATTGAGGCTTTAAAAAGTAGTAATTCACATGAGGCACAATCCAAATGACATTGTGAATCAATTTTTCTACAGTCCAAAATATCAATTTTCTGATGAAAAACGATGACCCGTGACCTGTGGAACTTTCTCCAGATCATCAAAAATGGTAATTTTTTTATATTTAATTTCTTGACTATAAATGACTTTTGCATGTGAAATATCACTTTTGGAACAAAAATAAGTGTGTTTAGAGCCAGTTTAATGCCTGAAATTGGTCGAAATAGAAGTTTCTGAGTAGGAGAAAAAGTCTGTAAAAATGGCAATTTTGGTCACATTGAGGCTTTAAAAAGTGGTTATTCAACATGAGGCACAATCCAAATGACATTTTGAATCAATTTTTCTACAGTCCAAAAAATCTATTTTCTGATGAAAAACAATGACCCGTGACCTGTCGAACTTTCTCCAGATGGTCAAAAATGGAAATTTTTTAATATTTAAGTTTTTTTACTGTAGATGACTATTGCATGTGAATTATCACTTTTGGAACTAAAATAAGTGTGTTTAGAGTCATTTTAATGCCTGAAATTGGTCAAAATACAAGCTTCTGAGAAGGAGAAAAAGTCTGTAAAAATGGCAATTTTGGTCACATTGAGGCTTTAAAAAGTAGTCATTCAACATGAGGCACAATACAAATGACATTTTGAATCAAATTTTCTTTAGTCCAAAAAATCAATTTTCTGATGAAAAACGATGACCCGTGACCAGTCGAACTTTCTCCAGATGGTCAAAAATGGTAATTTTTTAATATTTAATTTTTTGACTGTAAATGACTTTTGCATGTGAATTACCACTTTTGGAACTAAAATAAGTGTGTTTATAGTCATTTTAATGCCTGAAATTGGTCAAAATAGAAGCTTCTGAGTAGGAGAAAAAGTCTGTAAAAATGCCAATTTTGGTCATATTGAGGCTCTAAAAAGTAGTTATTCAACATGAGGCACCATCCAAAGGACGTTTTGAATCAATTTTTCTACAGTCCAAAAAATCAATTTTCTGATGAAAAACGATGACCCGTGACCTGTCGAACTTTCTCCAGATGGTCAAAAAGGTAATTTTTTAATATTTAATTTATTGACTGTAACTGATTATTGCATGTGAATTATCACTTTTGGAACTAAAATAAGTCTGTTTAGAGTCATTTTAATGCCTGAAATTGGTCAAAATAGAAGCTTCTGAGTAGGAGAAAAAAACTGTAAAAATGCCAATTTTGGTTACTTTGAGGCTTTAAAAAGAGATTATTCAACATGAGGCACAATCCAAATGACATTTTGAATCAATTTTTCTACAGTCCAAAAAATCAATTTTCTGATGAAAAACGATGACACGTGACCTGTTGAACTTTATCCAGATGGTCAAAAATGGTAATTTTTCAATATTTTTTTTTTTTACTGTAAATGACTTTTGCATGTGAATTATCACTTTTGGAACTAAAATAAGTGTGTTTAGAGTCATTTTAATGCCTGAAATTGGTCAAAATAGAAGCTTCTGAGAAGGAGAAAATCTGTAAAAATTGGCAATTTTGGTCACATTGAGGCTTTAAAAAGTAGTTATTCAACATGAGGCACAATCCAAATGACATTTTGAATCAATTTTTCTACAGTCCAAAAAATCAATTTTCTGATGAAAAACAATGACCCGTGACCTGTCGAACTTTCTTCAGATCGTCAAAAATGGTAATTTTTTAATATTTAATTTCTTGACTGTAAATGACTATTGTATGTGAATTATCACTTTTGGAACACAAATAAGTGTGTTTAGAGTCATTTTAATGCCTGAAATTAGTCAAAATGGAAGCTTCTGAGTAGGAGAAAAAACCTGTAAAGATGCAAATTTTGATCACATTGAGGCTTTAAAAAGTGATTGTTCAACATGAGGCACAATCCAAATGACATTTTGAATCAATTTTTCTGCAGTCCAACAAATCTATTTTCTGATGAAAAACGATGACCCGTGACCTGTCGAACTTTCTCCAGATGGTCAAAAATGGTAATTTTTTAATATTTAATTTCTTGAATTTAAATGACTATTGCATGTGAATTATCACTTTTGGAACTAAAATAAGTGTGTTTAGAGTCATTTTAATGCCTGAAATTGGTCAAAATAGAAGCTTCTGAGTAGGAGAAAAAAACTGTAAAAATGCCAATTTTGGTCACTTTGAGGCTTTAAAAAGAGATTATTCAACATGAGGCACAATCCAAATGACATTTTGAATCAATTTTTCTACAGTCCAAAAAATCAATTTTCTGATGAAAAACAATGACCCGTGACCTGTCGAACTTTCTCCAGATGGTCAAAAATCGTAATTTTTTAATATTTAATTTTTTGACTGTAAATGACTATTGCATGTGAATTATCACTTTTGGAACTAAAATAAGTGTTTTTAGAGTCAATTTAATGCCTGAAATTGGTTGAAATAGAAGCTTCTGAGAAGGAGAAAAAGTCTGTAAAAATGCCAATTTTGGACACAGTGAGGCTTTAAAAAGTAGTTATTCAACATGAGGCACAATCCAAATGACATTTTGAATCAATTTTTCTACAGTCCAAAAAATCAATTTTCTGATGAAAAACAATGACCTGTGACCTGTCGAACTTTCTCCAGATGGTCAAAAAGGTAATTTTTTTATATTTAATTTTTTGACTATAAATGACTTTTGCATGTGAAATATCACTTTTGGAACAAAAATTAGTGTGTTTAGAGCCAGTTTAATGCCTGAAATTGGTCAAAATAGAAGCTTCTGAGTAGGAGAAAAAGTCTGTAAAAATGCCAATTTTGGTCATATTGAGGCTCTAAAAAGTAGTTATTCAACATGAGGCACCATCCAAAGGACGTTTTGAATCAATTTTTCTACAGTCCAAAAAATCAATTTTCTGATGAAAAACGATGACCCGTGACCTGTCGAACTTTCTCCAGATGGTCAAAAAGGTAATTTTTTAATATTTAATTTATTGACTGTAACTGATTATTGCATGTGAATTATCACTTTTGGAACTAAAATAAGTCTGTTTAGAGTCATTTTAATGCCTGAAATTGGTCAAAATAGAAGCTTCTGAGTAGGAGAAAAAAACTGTAAAAATGCCAATTTTGGTTACTTTGAGGCTTTAAAAAGAGATTATTCAACATGAGGCACAATCCAAATGACATTTTGAATCAATTTTTCTACAGTCCAAAAAATCAATTTTCTGATGAAAAACGATGACACGTGACCTGTTGAACTTTATCCAGATGGTCAAAAATGGTAATTTTTCAATATTTTTTTTTTTTACTGTAAATGACTTTTGCATGTGAATTATCACTTTTGGAACTAAAATAAGTGTGTTTAGAGTCATTTTAATGCCTGAAATTGGTCAAAATAGAAGCTTCTGAGAAGGAGAAAATCTGTAAAAATTGGCAATTTTGGTCACATTGAGGCTTTAAAAAGTAGTTATTCAACATGAGGCACAATCCAAATGACATTTTGAATCAATTTTTCTACAGTCCAAAAAATCAATTTTCTGATGAAAAACAATGACCCGTGACCTGTCGAACTTTCTTCAGATCGTCAAAAATGGTAATTTTTTAATATTTAATTTCTTGACTGTAAATGACTATTGTATGTGAATTATCACTTTTGGAACAAAAATAAGTGTGTTTAGAGTCATTTTAATGCCTGAAATTAGTCAAAATGGAAGCTTCTGAGTAGGAGAAAAAACCTGTAAAGATGCAAATTTTGATCACATTGAGGCTTTAAAAAGTGATTGTTCAACATGAGGCACAATCCAAATGACATTTTGAATCAATTTTTCTGCAGTCCAACAAATCTATTTTCTGATGAAAAACGATGACCCGTGACCTGTCGAACTTTCTCCAGATGGTCAAAAATGGTAATTTTTTAATATTTAATTTCTTGAATTTAAATGACTATTGCATGTGAATTATCACTTTTGGAACTAAAATAAGTGTGTTTAGAGTCATTTTAATGCCTGAAATTGGTCAAAATAGAAGCTTCTGAGTAGGAGAAAAAAACTGTAAAAATGCCAATTTTGGTCACTTTGAGGCTTTAAAAAGAGATTATTCAACATGAGGCACAATCCAAATGACATTTTGAATCAATTTTTCTACAGTCCAAAAAATCAATTTTCTGATGAAAAACAATGACCCGTGACCTGTCGAACTTTCTCCAGATGGTCAAAAATCGTAATTTTTTAATATTTAATTTTTTGACTGTAAATGACTATTGCATGTGAATTATCACTTTTGGAACTAAAATAAGTGTTTTTAGAGTCAATTTAATGCCTGAAATTGGTTGAAATAGAAGCTTCTGAGAAGGAGAAAAAGTCTGTAAAAATGCCAATTTTGGACACAGTGAGGCTTTAAAAAGTAGTTATTCAACATGAGGCACAATCCAAATGACATTTTGAATCAATTTTTCTACAGTCCAAAAAATCAATTTTCTGATGAAAAACAATGACCTGTGACCTGTCGAACTTTCTCCAGATGGTCAAAAAGGTAATTTTTTTATATTTAATTTTTTGACTATAAATGACTTTTGCATGTGAAATATCACTTTTGGAACAAAAATTAGTGTGTTTAGAGCCAGTTTAATGCCTGAAATTGGTCGAAATATAAGTTTCTGAGTAGGAGAAAAAGTCTGTAAAAATGGCAATTTTGGTCACATTGAGGCTTTAAAAAGTAGTTATTCACATGAGGCCCAATCCAAATGACATTTTGAATCAATTTTTCTACAGTCCAAAAAATCTATTTTCTGATGAAAAACGATGACCCGTGACCTGTCGAACTTTCTCCAGATGGTCAAAAATAATACATTTGTAATATTTAATTTTTTGACTGCAGATGACTATTGCATGTGAATTATCACTTTTGGAACTAAAATAAGAGTGTTTAGAGTCATTTTAATGCCTGAAATTGGTCAAAGTAGAAGCTTCGGAGTAGGAGAAAAAGTCTGTTAAAATGCCAATTTTGGTCACATTGAGGCTTTAAAAAGTAGTCACTCAACATGAGGCACAATACAAATGACATTTTGAATCAATTTTTCTACAGTCCAAAAACTTATTTTTCTGATGAAAAACAATGACCCGTGACCTGTCGAACTTTCTTCAGATCATCAAAAATGGTAATTTTTTAATATTTAATTTCTTGACTATAAATGACTATTGCATGTGAATTATCACTTTTGGAACTGAAATAAGTGTGTTTAGAGTCAATTTAATGCCTGAAATTGGTTGAAATAGAGGCTTCTGCGTAGTAGAAAAAGTCTGCAAAAAATGGCAATTTTGGTCACATTGAGGCTTTAAAAAGTAGTTATTCAACATGAGGCACAATCCAAATGACATTTTGATTCAATTTTTCTACAGTCCAAAAAATCAATTTTCTGATGAAAATCAATGACCCGTGACCTCTCGAACTTTCTCCAGATGGTCAAAAATTGTAATTTTTTAATATTTAATTTTTTGACTGTAAATGACTATTGCATGTGAATTATCACTTTTGGAACTAAAATAAGTGTTTTTAGAGTCAATTTAATGCCTGAAATTGGTTGAAATAGAAGCTTCTGAGTAGTAGAAAAAGTCTGTAAAACTGGCAATTTTGGTCACATTGAGGCTTCAAAAAGTGGTTATTCAACATGAGGCACAATCCAAATGACATTTTGATTCAATTTTTCTACAGTCCAAAAAATCAATTTTCTGATGAAAAACGATGACCAGTGACCTGTCGAACTTTCTCCAGATGGTCAAAAATGGAAATTTTTTAATATTTAAGTTTTTTTACTGTAGATGACTATTGCATGTGAATTATCACTTTTGGAACTAAAATAAGTGTGTTTAGAGTCATTTTAATGCCTGAAATTGGTCAAAATAGAAGCTTCTGAGTAGGAGAAAAAGTCTGTAAAAATGGAAATTTTGGTCACATTGAGGCTTTAAAAAGTAGTAATTCACATGAGGCACAATCCAAATGACATTGTGAATCAATTTTTCTACAGTCCAAAATATCAATTTTCTGATGAAAAACGATGACCCGTGACCTGTGGAACTTTCTCCAGATCATCAAAAATGGTAATTTTTTTATATTTAATTTCTTGACTATAAATGACTTTTGCATGTGAAATATCACTTTTGGAACAAAAATAAGTGTGTTTAGAGCCAGTTTAATGCCTGAAATTGGTCGAAATAGAAGTTTCTGAGTAGGAGAAAAAGTCTGTAAAAATGGCAATTTTGGTCACATTGAGGCTTTAAAAAGTGGTTATTCAACATGAGGCACAATCCAAATGACATTTTGAATCAATTTTTCTACAGTCCAAAAAATCTATTTTCTGATGAAAAACAATGACCCGTGACCTGTCAAACTTTCTCCAGATGGTCAAAAATTGTAATTTTTTAATATTTAATTTTTTGACAGTAGATGACTATTGCATGTGAATTATCACTTTTGGAACTAAAATAAGTGTGTTTAAAATCATTTTAATGCCTGAAATTGGTCAAAATAGAAGCTTCTGAGTAGGAGAAAAAGTCTGTAAAAATGGCAATTTTGGTCACATTGAGGCTTTAAAAAGTGGTTATTCAACATGAGGCACAATCCAAATGACATTTTAAATCAATTTTTCTAAAGTCCAAAAAATCAATTTTCTGATGAAAAATGATGGCCCATGACCTGTCAAACTTTCTCCAGATGGTCAAAAAGAATAAATTTGTAATATTTAATTTTTTGACTGTAAATGACTATTGCATGTGAATTACCACTTTTGGAACTAAAATAAGTGTGTTTATAGTCATTTTAATGCCTGAAATTGGTCAAAATAGAAGCTTCTGAGTAGGAGAAAAAGTCTGTAAAAATGCCAATTTTGGTTACTTTGAGGCTTTAAAAAGAGATTATTCAACATGAGGCACAATCCAAATGACATTTTGAATCAATTTTTCTACAGTCCAAAAAATCAATTTTCTGATGAAAAACGATGACACGTGACCTGTCGAACTTTATCCAGATGGTCAAAAATGGTAATTTTTCAATATTTAATTTTTTTACTTTAAATGACTTTTGCATGTGAATTATCACTTTTGGAACTAAAATAGGTGTGTTTAGAGTCATTTTAATGCCTGAAATTGGTCAAAATAGAAGCTTCTGAGAAGGAGAAAATCTGTAAAAATGGCAATTTTGGTCACATTGAGGCTTTAAAAAGTAGTTATTCAACATGAGGCACAATCCAAATGACATTTTGAATCAATTTTTCCACAGTCCAAAAAATAAATTTTCTGATGAAAAACAATGACCCGTGACCTGTCAAACTTTCTCCAGATGGTCAAAAATAATAAATTTGTAATATTTAATTTTTTGACTGTAAATGACTATTGCATGTGAATTACCAGTTTGGAACTAAAATAAGTGTGTTTATAGTCATTTTAATGCCTGAAATTGGTCAAAATACAAGCTTCTGAGAAGGAGAAAAAGTCTGTAAAAATGGCAATTTTGGTCACATTGAGGCTTTAAAAAGTAGTCATTCAACATGAGGCACAATACAAATGACATTTTGAATCAAATTTTCTTTAGTCCAAAAAATCAATTTTCTGATGAAAAACGATGACCCGTGACCAGTCGAACTTTCTCCAGATGGTCAAAAATGGTAATTTTTTAATATTTAATTTTTTGACTGTAAATGACTTTTGCATGTGAAATGTCAATTTTGGAACTAATATAAGTGTGTTTAGAGTCATTTTAATGCCTGAAATTGGTCAAAATAGAAGCTTCTGAGTAGGAAAAAGTCTGTAAAAATGCCAATTTTGGTCACATTGAGGCTTTAAAAAGTAGTTATTCAACATGAGGCACCATCCAAATGACATTGTGAATCAATTTTTCTAGAGTCCAAAAAATCAATTTTCTGAGGAAAAATGATGACCCGTGACCTGTCGAACTTTCTCCAGATTGTCAAAAATTGTGATTTTTTAATATTTAATTTTATGACTGTAAATGACTTGCTTGTGAATTATCACTTTTGGAACTAAAATAAGTGTGTTTAGAGTCATTTTAATGCCTGAAATTGGTCAAAATAGAAGCTTCTGAGTAGGAGAAAAAGTCTGTAAAAATGGCAATTTTGGTCGCATTGAGGCTTTAAAAAGTAGTAATTCACATGAGGCACAATCCAAATGACATTGTGAATCAATTTTTCTACAGTCTAAAAAATCAATTTTCTGAGGAAAAACGATGACCCGTGACCTGTCGAACTTTCTCCAGATGGTCAAAAATGGAAATTTTTTAATATTTAATTTTTTTACTATAGATGACTATTGCATGTGAATTATCACTTTTGGAACTAAAATAAGTGTGTTTAGAGTCATTTTAATGCCTGAAATTGGTCAAAATAGAAGCTTCTGAGTAGGAGAAAAAGTCTGTAAAAATGCCAATTTTGGTCATATTGAGGCTTTAATAAGTAGTTATTCAACATGAGGCCCCATCCAAATGACGTTTTGAATCAATTTTTCTACAGTCCAAAAAATCAATTTTCTGATGAAAAACGATGACCCGTGACCTGTCGAACTTTCATCAGATCATCAAAAATGGTAATTTTTTAATATTTAATTTCTTGACTATAAATGACTATTGCATGTGAATTATCACTTTTGGAACTGAAATAAGTGTGTTTAGAGTCATTTTAATGCCTGAAATTGGTTGAAATAGAGGCTTCTGAGTAGTAGGAAAAGTCTGCAAAAAATGGCAATTTTGGTCACATTGAGGCTTTAAAAAGTAGTTATTCAACATGAGGCAGAATCCAAATGACATTTTGAATCTATTTTTCTACAGTCCAAAAAATCAATTTTCTGATGAAAAACAATGACCAGTGACCTGTCGAACTTTCTCCAGATGGTCAAAAATTGTAATTTTTTAATATTTAATTTTTTTACTGTAAATGACTATTGCATGTGAATTATCACTTTTGGAACTAATATAAGTGTGTTTTGAGTCATTTTAATGCCTGAAATTGGTCAAAATAGAAGCTTCTGAGTAGGAGAAAAGTCTTTAAAAATGCCAATTTTAGTCACAGTGAGTCTTTAAAAAGTAGTTATTCAACATGAGGCACAATCCAAATGACATTTTGAATCAATTTTTCTACAGTCCAAAAACTTATTTTTCTGATGAAAAACAATGACCCGTGACCTGTCGAACTTTCTTCAGATCATCAAAAATGGTAATTTTGTAATATTTAATTTCTTGACTATAAATGACTATTGCATGTGAATTATCACTTTTGGAACTGAAATAAGTGTGTTTAGAGTCATTTTAATGCCTGAAATTGGTCAAAATAGAAGCTTCTGAGTAGGAGAAAAAGTCTGTAAAAATGCCAATTTTGGTCACATTGAGGCTTTAAACAGTAGTTATTCAACATGAGGCACAATCCAAATGACATTTTGAATAAATTTTTTTACAGTCCAAAAAATCAATTTTCTGATGAAGAACGATGACCCGTGACCAGTCGAACTTTCTCCAGATGGTCAAAAATGGTAATTTTTTAATATTTAATTTTTTGACTGTAAATGAATTTTGCATGTGAAATATCACTTTTGGAACTAATATAAGTGTGTTTAGAGTAATTTAATGCCTGAAATTGGTCAAAATAGAAGCTTCGGAGTAGGAGAAAAAGTCTGTAAAAATGCCAATTTTGGTCATATTGAGGCTTTAAAAAGTAGTTATTCAACATGAGGCACCATCCAAATGACGTTTTGAATCAATTTTTCTACAGTCCAAAAACTTATTTTTCTGATGAAAAACAATGACCCGTGACCTGTCGAACTTTCTTCAGATCATCAAAAATGGTAATTTTTTAATATTTAATTTCTTGACTATAAATGACTATTGCATGTGAATTATCACTTTTGGAACTCAAATAAGTGTGTTTAGAGTCATTTTAATGCCTGAAATTGGTTGAAATAGAGGCTTCTGAGTCGGAGAAAAAGTCTGTAAAAATGGAAATTTTGGTCACATTGAGGCTTTAAAAAGTAGTTATTCAACATGAGGCAGAATCCAAATGACATTTTGAATCAATTTTTCTACAGTCCAAAAAATCAATTTTCTGATGAAAAACAATGACCTGTGACCTGTCGAACTTTCTCCAGATGGTCAAAAATGGTAATTTTTTAATATTTAATTTCTTGACTATAAATGACTATTGCATGTGAATTATCACTTTTGGAACTAAAATAAGTGTTTTTAGAGTCAATTTAATGCCTGAAATTGGTTGAAATAGAAGCTTCTGAGAAGGAGAAAAAGTCTGTAAAAATGCCAATTTTGGTCACAGTGAGGCTTTAAAATGTAGTTATTCAACATGAGGCACAATCCAAATGACATTTTGAATCAATTTTTCTACAGTCCAAAAAATCAATTTTCTGATGAAAAACAATGACCCATGACCTGTCGAACTTTCTCCAGATGGTCAAAAAGGTAATTTTTTTATATTTAATTTTTTGACTATAAATGACTTTTGCATGTGAAATATCACTTTTGGAACAAAAATAAGTGTGTTTAGAGCCAGTTTAATGCCTGAAATTGGTCGAAATAGAAGTTTCTGAGTAGGAAAAAACGTCTGTAAAAATGGCAATTTTGGTCACATTGAGGCTTTAAAAAGTGGTTATTCAACATGAGGGACAATCCAAATGACATTTTGAATCAATTTTTCTACAGTCCAAAAAATCAATTTTCTGATGAAAAACAATGACCCGTGACCTGTCGAACTTTCTCCAGATGGTCAAAAATGGAAATTTTTTAATATTTAATTTTTTGACTGTAGATGACTATTGCATGTGAATTATCACTTTTGGAACTAAAATAAGTGTGTTTAGAGTCATTTTAATGCCTGAAATTGGTCAAAATAGAAGCTTCTGAGTAGGAGAAAAAGTCTATAAAAATGGCAATTTTGGTCACATTGAGGCTTTAAAAAGTGGTTATTCAACATGAGGCACAATCCAAATGACATTTTAAATCAATTTTTCTACAGTCCAAAAAATCAATTTTCTGATGAAAAATGATGACCCATGACCTGTCGAACTTTCTCCAGATGGTCAAAAAGGTAATTTTTTAATATTTAATTTTTTGACTATAAATGACTTTTGCATGTGTATTATCACTTTTGGAACTAAAATAAGTGTGTTTAAAATCATTTTAATGCCTGAAATTGGTCAAAATAGAAGCTTCTGAGTAGGAGAAAAAGTCTGTAAAAATGGCAATTTTGGTCACATTGAGGCTTTAAAAAGTGGTTATTCAACATGAGGCACAATCCAAATGACATTTGAAATCAATTTTTCTACAGTCCAAAAAATCAATTTTCTGATGAAAAATGATGACCCATGACCTGTCAAACTTTCTCCAGATGGTCAAA
The DNA here is from genome assembly GCF_964204655.1 of Triturus cristatus. Classification (NCBI taxonomy): domain Eukaryota; kingdom Metazoa; phylum Chordata; class Amphibia; order Caudata; family Salamandridae; genus Triturus; species Triturus cristatus. Next base: position 1,473,194,286 of record NC_140590.1, read on the forward strand.
AATAATAAATTTGTAATATTTAATTTTTTGACTGTAAATGACTATTGCATGTGAAATACCACTTTTGGAACTAAAATAAGTGTGTTTATAGTCATTTTAATGCCTGAAATTGGTCAAAATAGAAGCTTCTGAGTAGGAGAAAAAGTCTGTAAAAATGCCAATTTTGGTCATATTGAGGCTCTAAAAAGTAGTTATTCAACATGAGGCACCATCCAAAGGACGTTTTGAATCAATTTTTCTACAGTCCAAAAAATCAATTTTCTGATGAAAAACGATGACCCGTGACCTGTCGAACTTTCTCCAGATGGTCAAAAAGGTAATTTTTTAATATTTAATTTATTGACTGTAACTGATTATTGCATGTGAATTATCACTTTTGGAACTAAAATAAGTCTGTTTAGAGTCATTTTAATGCCTGAAATTGGTCAAAATAGAAGCTTCTGAGTAGGAGAAAAAAACTGTAAAAATGCCAATTTTGGTTACTTTGAGGCTTTAAAAAGAGATTATTCAACATGAGGCACAATCCAAATGACATTTTGAATCAATTTTTCTACAGTCCAAAAAATCAATTTTCTGATGAAAAACGATGACACGTGACCTGTTGAACTTTATCCAGATGGTCAAAAATGGTAATTTTTCAATATTTATTTTTTTTACTGTAAATGACTTTTGCATGTGAATTATCACTTTTGGAAGTAAAATAAGTGTGTTTAGAGTCATTTTAATGCCTGAAATTGGTCAAAATAGAAGCTTCTGAGAAGGAGAAAATCTGTAAAAATGGCAATTTTGGTCACATTGAGGCTTTAAAAAGTAGTTATTCAACATGAGGCACAATCCAAATGACATTTTGAATCAATTTTTCTACAGTCCAAAAAATCAATTTTCTGATGAAAAACGATGACACGTGACCTGTTGAACTTTATCCAGATGGTCAAAAATGGTAATTTTTCAATATTTAATTTTTTTACTGTAAATGACTATTGCATGTGAATTATCACTTTTGGAACTAAAATAAGTGTGTTTAGAGTCATTTTAATGCCTGAAATTGGTCAAAATAGAAGCTTCTCAGAAGGAGAAAATCTGTAAAAATTGGCAATTTTGGTCACATTGAGGCTTTAAAAAGTAGTTATTCAACATGAGGCACAATCCAAATGACATTTTGAATCAATTTTTCTACAGTCCAAAAAATCAATTTTCTGATGAAAAACAATGACCCGTGACCTGTCGAACTTTCTTCAGATCGTCAAAAATGGTAATTTTTTAATATTTAATTTCTTGACTGTAAATGACTATTGTATGTGAATTATCACTTTTGGAACAAAAATAAGTGTGTTTAGAGTCATTTTAATGCCTGAAATTAGTCAAAATGGAAGCTTCTGAGTAGGAGAAAAAACCTGTAAAGATGCAAATTTTGATCACATTGAGGCTTTAAAAAGTGATTGTTCAACATGAGGCACAATCCAAATGACATTTTGAATCAATTTTTCTGCAGTCCAACAAATCTATTTTCTGATGAAAAACGATGACCCGTGACCTGTCGAACTTTCTCCAGATGGTCAAAAATGGTAATTTTTTAATATTTAATTTCTTGACTTTAAATGACTATTGCATGTGAATTATCACTTTTGGAACTAAAATAAGTTTGTTTAGAGTCATTTTAATGCCTGAAATTGGTCAAAATAGAAGCTTCTGAGTAGGAGAAAAAAACTGTAAAAATGACAATTTTGGTCACTTTGAGGCTTTAAAAAGAGATTATTCAACATGAGGCACAATCCAAATGACATTTTGAATCAATTTTTCTACAGTCCAAAAAATCAATTTTCTGATGAAAAACAATGACCCGTGACCTGTCGAACTTTCTCCAGATGGTCAAAAATCGTAATTTTTTAATATTTAATTTTTTGACTGTAAATGACTATTGCATGTGAATTATCACTTTTGGAACTAAAATAAGTGTTTTTAGAGTCAATTTAATGCCTGAAATTGGTTGAAATAGAAGCTTCTGAGAAGGAGAAAAAGTCTGTAAAAATGCCAATTTTGGACACAGTGAGGCTTTAAAAAGTAGTTATTCAACATGAGGCACAATCCAAATGACATTTTGAATCAATTTTTCTACAGTCCAAAAAATCAATTTTCTGATGAAAAACAATGACCCGTGACCTGTCGAACTTTCTCCAGATGGTCAAAAAGGTAATTTTTTTATATTTAATTTTTTGACTATAAATGACTTTTGCATGTGAAATATCACTTTTGGAACAAAAATTAGTGTGTTTAGAGCCAGTTTAATGCCTGAAATTGGTCGAAATATAAGTTTCTGAGTAGGAGAAAAAGTCTGTAAAAATGGCAATTTTGGTCACATTGAGGCTTTAAAAAGTAGTTATTCACATGAGGCCCAATCCAAATGACATTTTGAATCAATTTTTCTACAGTCCAAAAAATCTATTTTCTGATGAAAAACGATGACCCGTGACCTGTCGAACTTTCTCCAGATGGTCAAAAATAATACATCTGTAATATTTAATTTTTTGACTGCAGATGACTATTGCATGTGAATTATCACTTTTGGAACTAAAATAAGAGTGTTTAGAGTCATTTTAATGCCTGAAATTGGTCAAAGTAGAAGCTTCGGAGTAGGAGAAAAAGTCTGTTAAAATGCCAATTTTGGTCACATTGAGGCTTTAAAAAGTAGTCACTCAACATGAGGCACAATACAAATGACATTTTGAATCAATTTTTCTACAGTCCAAAAACTTATTTTTCTGATGAAAAACAATGACCCGTGACCTGTCGAACTTTCTCCAGATGGTCAAAAATGGTAATTTTTTAATATTTAATTTCTTGACTTTAAATGACTATTGCATGTGAATTATCACTTTTGGAACTAAAATAAGTTTGTTTAGAGTCATTTTAATGCCTGAAATTGGTCAAAATAGAAGCTTCTGAGAAGGAGAAAATCTGTAAAAATGGCACTTTTGGTCACATTGAGGCTTTAAAAAGTAGTTATTCAACATGAGGCACAATCCAAATGACATTTTGAATCAATTTTTCTACAGTCCAACAAATCAATTTTCTGATGAAAAACGATGACACGTGACCTGTTGAACTTTATCCAGATGGTCAAAAATGGTAATTTTTCAATATTTAATTTTTTTACTGTAAATGACTATTGCATGTGAATTATCACTTTTGGAACTAAAATAAGTGTGTTTAGAGTCATTTTAATGCCTGAAATTGGTCAAAATAGAAGCTTCTGAGAAGGAGAAAATCTGTAAAAATTGGCAATTTTGGTCACATTGAGGCTTTAAAAAGTAGTTATTCAACATGAGGCACAATCCAAATGACATTTTGAATCAATTTTTCTACAGTCCAAAAAATCAATTTTCTGATGAAAAACAATGACCCGTGACCTGTCGAACTTTCTTCAGATCGTCAAAAATGGTAATTTTTTAATATTTAATTTCTTGACTGTAAATGACTATTGTATGTGAATTATCACTTTTGGAACAAAAATAAGTGTGTTTAGAGTCATTTTAATGCCTGAAATTAGTCAAAATGGAAGCTTCTGAGTAGGAGAAAAAACCTGTAAAGATGCAAATTTTGATCACATTGAGGCTTTAAAAAGTGATTGTTCAACATGAGGCACAATCCAAATGACATTTTGAATCAATTTTTCTGCAGTCCAACAAATCTATTTTCTGATGAAAAACGATGACCCGTGACCTGTCGAACTTTCTCCAGATGGTCAAAAATGGTAATTTTTTAATATTTAATTTTTTGACTGTAAATGACTATTGCATGTGAATTATCACTTTTGGAACTAAAATAAGTGTTTTTAGAGTCAATTTAATGCCTGAAATTGGTTGAAATAGAAGCTTCTGAGAAGGAGAAAAAGTCTGTAAAAATGCCAATTTTGGACACAGTGAGGCTTTAAAAAGTAGTTATTCAACATGAGGCACAATCCAAATGACATTTTGAATCAATTTTTCTACAGTCCAAAAAATCAATTTTCTGATGAAAAACAATGACCCGTGACCTGTCGAACTTTCTCCAGATGGTCAAAAAGGTAATTTTTTTATATTTAATTTTTTGACTATAAATGACTTTTGCATGTGAAATATCACTTTTGGAACAAAAATTAGTGTGTTTAGAGCCAGTTTAATGCCTGAAATTGGTCGAAATATAAGTTTCTGAGTAGGAGAAAAAGTCTGTAAAAATGGCAATTTTGGTCACATTGAGGCTTTAAAAAGTAGTTATTCACATGAGGCCCAATCCAAATGACATTTTGAATCAATTTTTCTACAGTCCAAAAAATCTATTTTCTGATGAAAAACGATGACCCGTGACCTGTCGAACTTTCTCCAGATGGTCAAAAATAATACATTTGTAATATTTAATTTTTTGACTGCAGATGACTATTGCATGTGAATTATCACTTTTGGAACTAAAATAAGAGTGTTTAGAGTCATTTTAATGCCTGAAATTGGTCAAAGTAGAAGCTTCGGAGTAGGAGAAAAAGTCTGTTAAAATGCCAATTTTGGTCACATTGAGGCTTTAAAAAGTAGTCACTCAACATGAGGCACAATACAAATGACATTTTGAATCAATTTTTCTACAGTCCAAAAACTTATTTTTCTGATGAAAAACAATGACCCGTGACCTGTCGAACTTTCTTCAGATCATCAAAAATGGTAATTTTTTAATATTTAATTTCTTGACTATAAATGACTATTGCATGTGAATTATCACTTTTGGAACTGAAATAAGTGTGTTTAGAGTCAATTTAATGCCTGAAATTGGTTGAAATAGAGGCTTCTGAGTAGTAGAAAAAGTCTGCAAAAAATGGCAATTTTGGTCACATTGAGGCTTTAAAAAGTAGTTATTCAACCTGAGGCACAATCCAAATGACATTTTGATTCAATTTTTCTACAGTCCAAAAAATCAATTTTCTGATGAAAATCAATGACCCGTGACCTCTCGAACTTTCTCCAGATGGTCAAAAATTGTAATTTTTTAATATTTAATTTTTTGACTGTAAATGACTATTGCATGTGAATTATCACTTTTGGAACTAAAATAAGTGTTTTTAGAGTCAATTTAATGCCTGAAATTGGTTGAAATAGAAGCTTCTGAGTAGTAGAAAAAGTCTGTAAAACTGGCAATTTTGGTCACATTGAGGCTTCAAAAAGTGGTTATTCAACATGAGGCACAATCCAAATGACATTTTGATTCAATTTTTCTACAGTCCAAAAAATCAATTTTCTGATGAAAAACGATGACCAGTGACCTGTCGAACTTTCTCCAGATGGTCAAAAATGGAAATTTTTTAATATTTAAGTTTTTTTACTGTAGATGACTATTGCATGTGAATTATCACTTTTGGAACTAAAATAAGTGTGTTTAGAGTCATTTTAATGCCTGAAATTGGTCAAAATAGAAGCTTCTGAGTAGGAGAAAAAGTCTGTAAAAATGGAAATTTTGGTCACATTGAGGCTTTAAAAAGTAGTAATTCACATGAGGCACAATCCAAATGACATTGTGAATCAATTTTTCTACAGTCCAAAATATCAATTTTCTGATGAAAAACGATGACCCGTGACCTGTGGAACTTTCTCCAGATCATCAAAAATGGTAATTTTTTAATATTTAATTTCTTGACTATAAATGACTTTTGCATGTGAATTATCACTTTTGGAACTAAAATAAGTGTGTTTAGAGTCATTTTAATGCCTGAAATTGGTCAAAATAGAAGCTTCTGAGAAGGAGAAAATCTGTAAAAATGGCAATTTTGGTCACATTGAGGCTTTAAAAAGTAGTTATTCAACATGAGGCACAATCCAAATGACATTTTGAATCAATTTTTCTACAGTCCAAAAAATCAATTTTCTGATGAAAAACGATGACACGTGACCTGTTGAACTTTATCCAGATGGTCAAAAATGGTAATTTTTCAATATTTAATTTTTTTACTGTAAATGACTATTGCATGTGAATTATCACTTTTGGAACTAAAATAAGTGTGTTTAGAGTCATTTTAATGCCTGAAATTGGTCAAAATAGAAGCTTCTGAGAAGGAGAAAATCTGTAAAAATTGGCAATTTTGGTCACATTGAGGCTTTAAAAAGTAGTTATTCAACATGAGGCACAATCCAAATGACATTTTGAATCAATTTTTCTACAGTCCAAAAAATCAATTTTCTGATGAAAAACAATGACCCGTGACCTGTCGAACTTTCTTCAGATCGTCAAAAATGGTAATTTTTTAATATTTAATTTCTTGACTGTAAATGACTATTGTATGTGAATTATCACTTTTGGAACAAAAATAAGTGTGTTTAGAGTCATTTTAATGCCTGAAATTAGTCAAAATGGAAGCTTCTGAGTAGGAGAAAAAACCTGTAAAGATGCAAATTTTGATCACATTGAGGCTTTAAAAAGTGATTGTTCAACATGAGGCACAATCCAAATGACATTTTGAATCAATTTTTCTACAGTCCAAAAAATCAATTTTCTGATGAAAAACAATGACCCGTGACCTGTCGAACTTTCTTCAGATCGTCAAAAATGGTAATTTTTTAATATTTAATTTCTTGACTGTAAATGACTATTGTATGTGAATTATCACTTTTGGAACAAAAATAAGTGTGTTTAGAGTCATTTTAATGCCTGAAATTAGTCAAAATGGAAGCTTCTGAGTAGGAGAAAAAACCTGTAAAGATGCAAATTTTGATCACATTGAGGCTTTAAAAAGTGATTGTTCAACATGAGGCACAATCCAAATGACATTTGAATCAATTTTTCTGCAGTCCAACAAATCTATTTTCTGATGAAAAACGATGACCCGTGACCTGTCGAACTTTCTCCAGATGGTCAAAAATGGTAATTTTTTAATATTTAATTTCTTGACTTTAAATGACTATTGCATGTGAATTATCACTTTTGGAACTAAAATAAGTTTGTTTAGAGTCATTTTAATGCCTGAAATTGGTCAAAATAGAAGCTTCTGAGAAGGAGAAAATCTGTAAAAATGGCAATTTTGGTCACATTGAGGCTTTAAAAAGTAGTTATTCAACATGAGGCACAATCCAAATGACATTTTGAATCAATTTTTCTACAGTCCAAAAAATCAATTTTCTGATGAAAAACGATGACACGTGACCTGTTGAACTTTATCCAGATGGTCAAAAATGGTAATTTTTCAATATTTAATTTTTTTACTGTAAATGACTATTGCATGTGAATTATCACTTTTGGAACTAAAATAAGTGTGTTTAGAGTCATTTTAATGCCTGAAATTGGTCAAAATAGAAGCTTCTGAGAAGGAGAAAATCTGTAAAAATTGGCAATTTTGGTCACATTGAGGCTTTAAAAAGTAGTTATTCAACATGAGGCACAATCCAAATGACATTTTGAATCAATTTTTCTACAGTCCAAAAAATCAATTTTCTGATGAAAAACAATGACCCGTGACCTGTCGAACTTTCTTCAGATCGTCAAAAATGGTAATTTTTTAATATTTAATTTCTTGACTGTAAATGACTATTGTATGTGAATTATCACTTTTGGAACAAAAATAAGTGTGTTTAGAGTCATTTTAATGCCTGAAATTAGTCAAAATGGAAGCTTCTGAGTAGGAGAAAAAACCTGTAAAGATGCAAATTTTGATCACATTGAGGCTTTAAAAAGTGATTGTTCAACATGAGGCACAATCCAAATGACATTTTGAATCAATTTTTCTGCAGTCCAACAAATCTATTTTCTGATGAAAAACGATGACCCGTGACCTGTCGAACTTTCTCCAGATGGTCAAAAATGGTAATTTTTTAATATTTAATTTTTTGACTGTAAATGACTATTGCATGTGAATTATCACTTTTGGAACTAAAATAAGTGTTTTTAGAGTCAATTTAATGCCTGAAATTGGTTGAAATAGAAGCTTCTGAGAAGGAGAAAAAGTCTGTAAAAATGCCAATTTTGGACACAGTGAGGCTTTAAAAAGTAGTTATTCAACATGAGGCACAATCCAAATGACATTTTGAATCAATTTTTCTACAGTCCAAAAAATCAATTTTCTGATGAAAAACAATGACCCGTGACCTGTCGAACTTTCTCCAGATGGTCAAAAAGGTAATTTTTTTATATTTAATTTTTTGACTATAAATGACTTTTGCATGTGAAATATCACTTTTGGAACAAAAATTAGTGTGTTTAGAGCCAGTTTAATGCCTGAAATTGGTCGAAATATAAGTTTCTGAGTAGGAGAAAAAGTCTGTAAAAATGGCAATTTTGGTCACATTGAGGCTTTAAAAAGTAGTTATTCACATGAGGCCCAATCCAAATGACATTTTGAATCAATTTTTCTACAGTCCAAAAAATCTATTTTCTGATGAAAAACGATGACCCGTGACCTGTCGAACTTTCTCCAGATGGTCAAAAATAATACATTTGTAATATTTAATTTTTTGACTGCAGATGACTATTGCATGTGAATTATCACTTTTGGAACTAAAATAAGAGTGTTTAGAGTCATTTTAATGCCTGAAATTGGTCAAAGTAGAAGCTTCGGAGTAGGAGAAAAAGTCTGTTAAAATGCCAATTTTGGTCACATTGAGGCTTTAAAAAGTAGTCACTCAACATGAGGCACAATACAAATGACATTTTGAATCAATTTTTCTACAGTCCAAAAACTTATTTTTCTGATGAAAAACAATGACCCGTGACCTGTCGAACTTTCTTCAGAATATCAAAAATGGTAATTTTTTAATATTTAATTTCTTGACTATAAATGACTATTGCATGTGAATTATCACTTTTGGAACTGAAATAAGTGTGTTTAGAGTCAATTTAATGCCTGAAATTGGTTGAAATAGAGGCTTCTGAGTAGTAGAAAAAGTCTGCAAAAAATGGCAATTTTGGTCACATTGAGGCTTTAAAAAGTAGTTATTCAACCTGAGGCACAATCCAAATGACATTTTGATTCAATTTTTCTACAGTCCAAAAAATCAATTTTCTGATGAAAATCAATGACCCGTGACCTCTCGAACTTTCTCCAGATGGTCAAAAATTGTAATTTTTTAATATTTAATTTTTTGACTGTAAATGACTATTGCATGTGAATTATCACTTTTGGAACTAAAATAAGTGTTTTTAGAGTCAATTTAATGCCTGAAATTGGTTGAAATAGAAGCTTCTGAGTAGTAGAAAAAGTCTGTAAAACTGGCAATTTTGGTCACATTGAGGCTTCAAAAAGTGGTTATTCAACATGAGGCACAATCCAAATGACATTTTGATTCAATTTTTCTACAGTCCAAAAAATCAATTTTCTGATGAAAAACGATGACCAGTGACCTGTCGAACTTTCTCCAGATGGTCAAAAATGGAAATTTTTTAATATTTAAGTTTTTTTACTGTAGATGACTATTGCATGTGAATTATCACTTTTGGAACTAAAATAAGTGTGTTTAGAGTCATTTTAATGCCTGAAATTGGTCAAAATAGAAGCTTCTGAGTAGGAGAAAAAGTCTGTAAAAATGGAAATTTTGGTCACATTGAGGCTTTAAAAAGTAGTAATTCACATGAGGCACAATCCAAATGACATTGTGAATCAATTTTTCTACAGTCCAAAATATCAATTTTCTGATGAAAAACGATGACCCGTGACCTGTGGAACTTTCTCCAGATCATCAAAAATGGTAATTTTTTAATATTTAATTTCTTGACTATAAATGACTTTTGCATGTGAATTATCACTTTTGGAACTAAAATAAGTGTGTTTAGAGTCATTTTAATGCCTGAAATTGGTCAAAATAGAAGCTTCTGAGAAGGAGAAAATCTGTAAAAATGGCAATTTTGGTCACATTGAGGCTTTAAAAAGTAGTTATTCAACATGAGGCACAATCCAAATGACATTTTGAATCAATTTTTCTACAGTCCAAAAAATCAATTTTCTGATGAAAAACGATGACACGTGACCTGTTGAACTTTATCCAGATGGTCAAAAATGGTAATTTTTCAATATTTAATTTTTTTACTGTAAATGACTATTGCATGTGAATTATCACTTTTGGAACTAAAATAAGTGTGTTTAGAGTCATTTTAATGCCTGAAATTGGTCAAAATAGAAGCTTCTGAGAAGGAGAAAATCTGTAAAAATTGGCAATTTTGGTCACATTGAGGCTTTAAAAAGTAGTTATTCAACATGAGGCACAATCCAAATGACATTTTGAATCAATTTTTCTACAGTCCAAAAAATCAATTTTCTGATGAAAAACAATGACCCGTGACCTGTCGAACTTTCTTCAGATCGTCAAAAAGGGTAATTTTTTAATATTTAATTTCTTGACTGTAAATGACTATTGTATGTGAATTATCACTTTTGGAACAAAAATAAGTGTGTTTAGAGTCATTTTAATGCCTGAAATTAGTCAAAATGGAAGCTTCTGAGTAGGAGAAAAAACCTGTAAAGATGCAAATTTTGATCACATTGAGGCTTTAAAAAGTGATTGTTCAACATGAGGCACAATCCAAATGACATTTTGAATCAATTTTTCTGCAGTCCAACAAATCTATTTTCTGATGAAAAACGATGACCCGTGACCTGTCGAACTTTCTCCAGATGGTCAAAAATGGTAATTTTTTAATATTTAATTTCTTGACTTTAAATGACTATTGCATGTGAATTATCACTTTTGGAACTAAAATAAGTGTGTTTAGAGTCATTTTAATGCCTGAAATTGGTCAAAATAGAAGCTTCTGAGTAGGAGAAAAAAACTGTAAAAATGACAATTTTGGTCACTTTGAGGCTTTAAAAAGAGATTATTCAACATGAGGCACAATCCAAATGACATTTTGAATCAATTTTTCTACAGTCCAAAAAATCAATTTTCTGATGAAAAACAATGACCCGTGACCTGTCGAACTTTCTCCAGATGGTCAAAAATCGTAATTTTTTAATATTTAATTTTTTGACTGTAAATGACTATTGCATGTGAATTATCACTTTTGGAACTAAAATAGGTGTTTTTAGAGTCAATTTAATGCCTGAAATTGGTTGAAATAGAAGCTTCTGAGAAGGAGAAAAAGTCTGTAAAAATGCCAATTTTGGACACAGTGAGGCTTTAAAAAGTAGTTATTCAACATGAGGCACAATCCAAATGACATTTTGAATCAATTTTTCTACAGTCCAAAAAATCAATTTTCTGATGAAAAACAATGACCCGTGACCTGTCGAACTTTCTCCAGATGGTCAAAAAGGTAATTTTTTTATATTTAATTTTTTGACTATAAATGACTTTTGCATGTGAAATATCACTTTTGGAACAAAAATTAGTGTGTTTAGAGCCAGTTTAATGCCTGAAATTGGTCGAAATATAAGTTTCTGAGTAGGAGAAAAAGTCTGTAAAAATGGCAATTTTGGTCACATTGAGGCTTTAAAAAGTAGTTATTCACATGAGGCCCAATCCAAATGACATTTTGAATCAATTTTTCTACAGTCCAAAAAATCTATTTTCTGATGAAAAACGATGACCCGTGACCTGTCGAACTTTCTCCAGATGGTCAAAAATAATACATTTGTAATATTTAATTTTTTGACTGCAGATGACTATTGCATGTGAATTATCACTTTTGGAACTAAAATAAGAGTGTTTAGAGTCATTTTAATGCCTGAAATTGGTCAAAATAGAAGCTTCTGAGTAGGAAAAAGTCTGTAAAAATGCCAATTTTGGTCACATTGAGGCTTTAAAAAGTAGTTATTCAACATGAGGCACCATCCAAATGACATTGTGAATCAATTTTTCTAGAGTCCAAAAAATCAATTTTCTGAGGAAAAACGATGACCCGTGACCTGTCGAACTTTCTCCAGATTGTCAAAAATTGTGATTTTTTAATATTTAATTTTATGACTGTAAATGACTTGCTTGTGAATTATCACTTTTGGAACTAAAATAAGTGTGTTTAGAGTCATTTTAATGCCTGAAATTGGTCAAAATAGAAGCTTCTGAGTAGGAGAAAAAGTCTGTAAAAATGGCAATTTTGGTCGCATTGAGGCTTTAAAAAGTAGTAATTCACATGAGGCACAATCCAAATGACATTGTGAATCAATTTTTCTACAGTCTAAAAAATCAATTTTCTGAGGAAAAACGATGACCCGTGACCTGTCGAACTTTCTCCAGATGGTCAAAAATGGAAATTGTTTAATATTTAATTTTTTTACTATAGATGACTATTGCATGTGAATTATCACTTTTGGAACTAAAATAAGTGTGTTTAGAGTCATTTTAATGCCTGAAATTGGTCAAAATAGAAGCTTCTGAGTAGGAGAAAAAGTCTGTAAAAATGCCAATTTTGGTCATATTGAGGCTTTAATAAGTAGTTATTCAACATGAGGCCCCATCCAAATGACGTTTTGAATCAATTTTTCTACAGTCCAAAAAATCAATTTTCTGATGAAAAACGATGACCCGTGACCTGTCGAACTTTCATCAGATCATCAAAAATGGTAATTTTTTAATATTTAATTTCTTGACTATAAATGACTATTGCATGTGAATTATCACTTTTGGAACTGAAATAAGTGTGTTTAGAGTCATTTTAATGCCTGAAATTGGTTGAAATAGAGGCTTCTGAGTAGTAGGAAAAGTCTGCAAAAAATGGCAATTTTGGTCACATTGAGGCTTTAAAAAGTAGTTATTCAACATGAGGCAGAATCCAAATGACATTTTGAATCTATTTTTCTACAGTCCAAAAAATCAATTTTCTGATGAAAAACAATGACCAGTGACCTGTCGAACTTTCTCCAGATGGTCAAAAATTGTAATTTTTTAATATTTAATTTTTTTACTGTAAATGACTATTGCATGTGAATTATCACTTTTGGAACTGAAATAAGTGTGTTTTGAGTCATTTTAATGCCTGAAATTGGTCAAAATAGAAGCTTCTGAGAAGGAGAAAAAGTCTGTAAAAATGGCAATTTTGGTCACATTGAGGCTTTAAAAAGTAGTCATTCAACATGAGGCACAATACAAATGACATTTTGAATCAATTCTTCTACAGTCCAAAAAATCAATTTTCTGATGAAAAACGATGACCCGTGACCAGTCGAACTTTCTCCAGATGGTCAAAAATGGTAATTTTTTAATATTTAATTTTTTGACTGTAAATGACTTTTGCATATGAAATATCACTTTTGGAACTAATATAAGTGTGTTTAGAGTAATTTAATGCCTGAAATTGGTCAAAATAGAAGCTTCTGAGTAGGAGAAAAGTCTTTAAAAATGCCAATTTTAGTCACAGTGAGTCTTTAAAAAGTAGTTATTCAACATGAGGCACAATCCAAATGACATTTTGAATCAATTTTTCTACAGTCCAAAAACTTATTTTTCTGATGAAAAACAATGACCCGTGACCTGTCGAACTTTCTTCAGATCATCAAAAATGGTAATTTTGTAATATTTAATTTCTTGACTATAAATGACTATTGCATGTGAATTATCACTTTTGGAACTGAAATAAGTGTGTTTAGAGTCATTTTAATGCCTGAAATTGGTCAAAATAGAAGCTTCTGAGTAGGAGAAAAAGTCTGTAAAAATGCCAATTTTGGTCACATTGAGGCTTTAAACAGTAGTTATTCAACATGAGGCACAATCCAAATGACATTTTGAATAAATTTTTTTACAGTCCAAAAAATCAATTTTCTGATGAAGAACGATGACCCGTGACCAGTCGAACTTTCTCCAGATGGTCAAAAATGGTAATTTTTTAATATTTAATTTTTTGACTGTAAATGAATTTTGCATGTGAAATATCACTTTTGGAACTAATATAAGTGTGTTTAGAGTAATTTAATGCCTGAAATTGGTCAAAATAGAAGCTTCGGAGTAGGAGAAAAAGTCTGTAAAAATGCCAATTTTGGTCATATTGAGGCTTTAAAAAGTAGTTATTCAACATGAGGCACCATCCAAATGACGTTTTGAATCAATTTTTCTACAGTCCAAAAACTTATTTTTCTGATGAAAAACGATGACCCGTGACCTGTCGAACTTTCTCCAAATAGTCAAAAATGGTAATTTTTTAATATTATATTTTTTGACTGTGTATGACTATTTCATGTGAATTATCACTTTTGGAACTAAAATAAGAGTGTTTAGAGTCATTTTAATGCCTGAAATTGGTCAAAGTAGAAGCTTCGGAGTAGGAGAAAAGTCTGTAAAAATGCCAATTTTGGTCACATTGAGGCTTTAAAAAGTAGTTATTCAACATGAGGCAAAATTCAAATGATATTTTGAATCAATTTTTCTACAGTCCAAAAAATCAATTTTCTAATGAAAAACGATGACCCGTGACCTGTCGAATTTTCTGCAGATGGTCAAAAATGGTAATTTTTTAATATTTAATTAATTGACTGTAAATGACTATTGCATGTGAATTATCACTTTTGGTACTAAAATAAGAGTGTTTAGAGTCATTTTAATGCCTGAAATAGGTCAAAGTAGAAGCTTCGGAGTAGGAGAAAAAGTCTGTATAAATGCCAATTTTGGTCATATTGAGGCTTTAAAAAGTAGTTATTCAACATGAGGCACCATCCAAATGACGTTTTGAATCAATTTTTCTACAGTCCAAAAACTTATTTTTCTGATGAAAAACAATGACCCGTGACCTGTCGAACTTTCTTCAGATCATCAAAAATGGTAATTTTTTAATATTTAATTTCTTGACTATAAATGACTATTGCATGTGAATTATCACTTTTGGAACTGAAATAAGTGTGTTTAGAGTCATTTTAATGCCTGAAATTGGTTGAAATAGAGGCTTCTGAGTCGGAGAAAAAGTCTGTAAAAATGGAAATTTTGGTCACATTGAGGCTTTAAAAAGTAGTTATTCAACATGAGGCAGAATCCAAATGACATTTTGAATCAATTTTTCTACAGTCCAAAAAATCAATTTTCTGATGAAAAACAATGACCTGTGACCTGTCGAACTTTCTCCAGATGGTCAAAAATGGTAATTTTTTAATATTTAATTTCTTGACTATAAATGACTATTGCATGTGAATTATCACTTTTGGAACTAAAATAAGTGTTTTTAGAGTCAATTTAATGCCTGAAATTGGTTGAAATAGAAGCTTCTGAGAAGGAGAAAAAGTCTGTAAAAATGCCAATTTTGGTCACAGTGAGGCTTTAAAATGTAGTTATTCAACATGAGGCACAATCCAAATGACATTTTGAATCAATTTTTCTACAGTCCAAAAAATCAATTTTCTGATGAAAAACAATGACCCATGACCTGTCGAACTTTCTCCAGATGGTCAAAAAGGTAATTTTTTTATATTTAATTTTTTGACTATAAATGACTTTTGCATGTGAAATATCACTTTTGGAACAAAAATAAGTGTGTTTAGAGCCAGTTTAATGCCTGAAATTGGTCGAAATAGAAGTTTCTGAGTAGGAAAAAACGTCTGTAAAAATGGCAATTTTGGTCACATTGAGGCTTTAAAAAGTGGTTATTCAACATGAGGGACAATCCAAATGACATTTTGAATCAATTTTTCTACAGTCCAAAAAATCAATTTTCTGATGAAAAACAATGACCCGTGACCTGTCGAACTTTCTCCAGATGGTCAAAAATGGAAATTTTTTAATATTTAATTTTTTGACTGTAGATGACTATTGCATGTGAATTATCACTTTTGGAACTAAAATAAGTGTGTTTAGAGTCATTTTAATGCCTGAAATTGGTCAAAATAGAAGCTTCTGAGTAGGAGAAAAAGTCTGTAAAAATGGCAATTTTGGTCACATTGAGGCTTTAAAAAGTGGTTATTCAACATGAGGCACAATCCAAATGACATTTTAAATCAATTTTTCTACAGTCCAAAAAATCAATTTTCTGATGAAAAATGATGACCCATGACCTATCGAACTTTCTCCAGATGGTCAAAAAGGTAATTTTTTAATATTAAATTTTTTGACTATAAATGACTTTTGCATGTGAATTATCACTTTTGGAACTAAAATAAGTGTGTTTAAAATCATTTTAATGCCTGAAATTGGTCAAAATAGAAGCTTCTGAGTAGGAGAAAAAGTCTGTAAAAATGGCAATTTTGGTCACATTGAGGCTTTAAAAAGTGGTTATTCAACATGAGGCACAATCCAAATGACATTTGAAATCAATTTTTCTACAGTCCAAAAAATCAATTTTCTGATGAAAAATGATGACCCATGACCTGTCAAACTTTCTCCAGATGGTCAAAAATAATAAATTTGTAATATTTAATTTTTTGACTGTAAATGACTATTGCATGTGAATTACCACTTTTGGAACTAAAATAAGTGTGTTTATAGTCATTTTAATGCCTGAAATTGGTCAAAATAGAAGCTTCTGAGTAGGAGAAAAAGTCTGTAAAAATGCCAATTTTGGTCATATTGAGGCTCTAAAAAGTAGTTATTCAACATGAGGCACCATCCAAAGGACGTTTTGAATCAATTTTTCTACAGTCCAAAAAATCAATTTTCTGATGAAAAACGATGACCCGTGACCTGTCGAACTTTCTCCAGATGGTCAAAAAGGTAATTTTTTAATATTTAATTTATTGACTGTAACTGATTATTGCATGTGAATTATCACTTTTGGAACTAAAATAAGTCTGTTTAGAGTCATTTTAATGCCTGAAATTGGTCAAAATAGAAGCTTCTGAGTAGGAGAAAAAAACTGTAAAAATGCCAATTTTGGTTACTTTGAGGCTTTAAAAAGAGATTATTCAACATGAGGCACAATCCAAATGACATTTTGAATCAATTTTTCTACAGTCCAAAAAATCAATTTTCTGATGAAAAACGATGACACGTGACCTGTTGAACTTTATCCAGATGGTCAAAAATGGTAATTTTTCAATATTTATTTTTTTTACTGTAAATGACTTTTGCATGTGAATTATCACTTTTGGAACTAAAATAAGTGTGTTTAGAGTCATTTTAATGCCTGAAATTGGTCAAAATAGAAGCTTCTGAGAAGGAGAAAATCTGTAAAAATTGGCAATTTTGGTCACATTGAGGCTTTAAAAAGTAGTTATTCAACATGAGGCACAATCCAAATGACATTTTGAATCAATTTTTCTACAGTCCAAAAAATCAATTTTCTGATGAAAAACAATGACCCGTGACCTGTCGAACTTTCTTCAGATCGTCAAAAATGGTAATTTTTTAATATTTAATTTCTTGACTTTAAATGACTATTGCATGTGAATTATCACTTTTGGAACTAAAATAAGTTTGTTTAGAGTCATTTTAATGCCTGAAATTGGTCAAAATAGAAGCTTCTGAGTAGGAGAAAAAAACTGTAAAAATGACAATTTTGGTCACTTTGAGGCTTTAAAAAGAGATTATTCAACATGAGGCACAATCCAAATGACATTTTGAATCAATTTTTCTACAGTCCAAAAAATCAATTTTCTGATGAAAAACAATGACCCGTGACCTGTCGAACTTTCTCCAGATGGTCAAAAATCGTAATTTTTTAATATTTAATTTTTTGACTGTAAATGACTATTGCATGTGAATTATCACTTTTGGAACTAAAATAAGTGTTTTTAGAGCCAGTTTAATGCCTGAAATTGGTCGAAATATAAGTTTCTGAGTAGGAGAAAAAGTCTGTAAAAATGGCAATTTTGGTCACATTGAGGCTTTAAAAAGTAGTTATTCACATGAGGCCCAATCCAAATGACATTTTGAATCAATTTTTCTACAGTCCAAAAAATCTATTTTCTGATGAAAAACGATGACCCGTGACCTGTCGAACTTTCTCCAGATGGTCAAAAATAATACATTTGTAATATTTAATTTTTTGACTGCAGATGACTATTGCATGTGAATTATCACTTTTGGAACTAAAATAAGAGTGTTTAGAGTCATTTTAATGCCTGAAATTGGTCAAAGTAGAAGCTTCGGAGTAGGAGAAAAAGTCTGTTAAAATGCCAATTTTGGTCACATTGAGGCTTTAAAAAGTAGTCACTCAACATGAGGCACAATACAAATGACATTTTGAATCAATTTTTCTACAGTCCAAAAACTTATTTTTCTGATGAAAAACAATGACCCGTGACCTGTCGAACTTTCTTCAGATCATCAAAAATGGTAATTTTTTAATATTTAATTTCTTGACTATAAATGACTATTGCATGTGAATTATCACTTTTGGAACTGAAATAAGTGTGTTTAGAGTCAATTTAATGCCTGAAATTGGTTGAAATAGAGGCTTCTGAGTAGTAGAAAAAGTCTGCAAAAAATGGCAATTTTGGTCACATTGAGGCTTTAAAAAGTAGTTATTCAACATGAGGCACAATCCAAATGACATTTTGATTCAATTTTTCTACAGTCCAAAAAATCAATTTTCTGATGAAAATCAATGACCCGTGACCTCTCGAACTTTCTCCAGATGGTCAAAAATTGTAATTTTTTAATATTTAATTTTTTGACTGTAAATGACTATTGCATGTGAATTATCACTTTTGGAACTAAAATAAGTGTTTTTAGAGTCAATTTAATGCCTGAAATTGGTTGAAATAGAAGCTTCTGAGTAGTAGAAAAAGTCTGTAAAACTGGCAATTTTGGTCACATTGAGGCTTCAAAAAGTGGTTATTCAACATGAGGCACAATCCAAATGACATTTTGATTCAATTTTTCTACAGTCCAAAAAATCAATTTTCTGATGAAAAACGATGACCAGTGACCTGTCGAACTTTCTCCAGATGGTCAAAAATGGAAATTTTTTAATATTTAAGTTTTTTTACTGTAGATGACTATTGCATGTGAATTATCACTTTTGGAACTAAAATAAGTGTGTTTAGAGTCATTTTAATGCCTGAAATTGGTCAAAATAGAAGCTTCTGAGTAGGAGAAAAAGTCTGTAAAAATGGAAATTTTGGTCACATTGAGGCTTTAAAAAGTAGTAATTCACATGAGGCACAATCCAAATGACATTGTGAATCAATTTTTCTACAGTCCAAAATATCAATTTTCTGATGAAAAACGATGACCCGTGACCTGTGGAACTTTCGCCAGATCATCAAAAATGGTAATTTTTTTATATTTAATTTCTTGACTATAAATGACTTTTGCATGTGAAATATCACTTTTGGAACAAAAATAAGTGTGTTTAGAGCCAGTTTAATGCCTGAAATTGGTCGAAATAGAAGTTTCTGAGTAGGAGAAAAAGTCTGTAAAAATGGCAATTTTGGTCACATTGAGGCTTTAAAAAGTGGTTATTCAACATGAGGCACAATCCAAATGACATTTTGAATCAATTTTTCTACAGTCCAAAAAATCTATTTTCTGATGAAAAACAATGACCCGTGACCTGTCAAACTTTCTCCAGATGGTCAAAAATTGTAATTTTTTAATATTTAATTTTTTGACAGTAGATGACTATTGCATGTGAATTATCACTTTTGGAACTAAAATAAGTGTGTTTAAAATCATTTTAATGCCTGAAATTGGTCAAAATAGAAGCTTCTGAGTAGGAGAAAAAGTCTGTAAAAATGGCAATTTTGGTCACATTGAGGCTTTAAAAAGTGGTTATTCAACATGAGGCACAATCCAAATGACATTTTAAATCAATTTTTCTAAAGTCCAAAAAATCAATTTTCTGATGAAAAATGATGGCCCATGACCTGTCAAACTTTCTCCAGATGGTCAAAAAGAATAAATTTGTAATATTTAATTTTTTGACTGTAAATGACTATTGCATGTGAATTACCACTTTTGGAACTAAAATAAGTGTGTTTATAGTCATTTTAATGCCTGAAATTGGTCAAAATAGAAGCTTCTGAGTAGGAGAAAAAGTCTGTAAAAATGCCAATTTTGGTTACTTTGAGGCTTTAAAAAGAGATTATTCAACATGAGGCACAATCCAAATGACATTTTGAATCAATTTTTCTACAGTCCAAAAAATCAATTTTCTGATGAAAAACGATGACACGTGACCTGTCGAACTTTATCCAGATGGTCAAAAATGGTAATTTTTCAATATTTAATTTTTTTACTTTAAATGACTTTTGCATGTGAATTATCACTTTTGGAACTAAAATAGGTGTGTTTAGAGTCATTTTAATGCCTGAAATTGGTCAAAATAGAAGCTTCTGAGAAGGAGAAAATCTGTAAAAATGGCAATTTTGGTCACATTGAGGCTTTAAAAAGTAGTTATTCAACATGAGGCACAATCCAAATGACATTTTGAATCAATTTTTCCACAGTCCAAAAAATAAATTTTCTGATGAAAAACAATGACCCGTGACCTGTCAAACTTTCTCCAGATGGTCAAAAATAATAAATTTGTAATATTTAATTTTTTGACTGTAAATGACTATTGCATGTGAATTACCAGTTTGGAACTAAAATAAGTGTGTTTATAGTCATTTTAATGCCTGAAATTGGTCAAAATACAAGCTTCTGAGAAGGAGAAAAAGTCTGTAAAAATGGCAATTTTGGTCACATTGAGGCTTTAAAAAGTAGTCATTCAACATGAGGCACAATACAAATGACATTTTGAATCAAATTTTCTTTAGTCCAAAAAATCAATTTTCTGATGAAAAACGATGACCCGTGACCAGTCGAACTTTCTCCAGATGGTCAAAAATGGTAATTTTTTAATATTTAATTTTTTGACTGTAAATGACTTTTGCATGTGAAATGTCAATTTTGGAACTAATATAAGTGTGTTTAGAGTCATTTTAATGCCTGAAATTGGTCAAAATAGAAGCTTCTGAGTAGGAAAAAGTCTGTAAAAATGCCAATTTTGGTCACATTGAGGCTTTAAAAAGTAGTTATTCAACATGAGGCACCATCCAAATGACATTGTGAATCAATTTTTCTAGAGTCCAAAAAATCAATTTTCTGAGGAAAAATGATGACCCGTGACCTGTCGAACTTTCTCCAGATTGTCAAAAATTGTGATTTTTTAATATTTAATTTTATGACTGTAAATGACTTGCTTGTGAATTATCACTTTTGGAACTAAAATAAGTGTGTTTAGAGTCATTTTAATGCCTGAAATTGGTCAAAATAGAAGCTTCTGAGTAGGAGAAAAAGTCTGTAAAAATGGCAATTTTGGTCGCATTGAGGCTTTAAAAAGTAGTAATTCACATGAGGCACAATCCAAATGACATTGTGAATCAATTTTTCTACAGTCTAAAAAATCAATTTTCTGAGGAAAAACGATGACCGGTGACCTGTCGAACTTTCTCCAGATGGTCAAAAATGGAAATTTTTTAATATTTAATTTTTTTTACTATAGATGACTATTGCATGTGAATTATCACTTTTGGAACTAAAATAAGTGTGTTTAGAGTCATTTTAATGCCTGAAATTGGTCAAAATAGAAGCTTCTGAGTAGGAGAAAAAGTCTGTAAAAATGCCAATTTTGGTCATATTGAGGCTTTAATAAGTAGTTATTCAACATGAGGCCCCATCCAAATGACGTTTTGAATCAATTTTTCTACAGTCCAAAAAATCAATTTTCTGATGAAAAACGATGACCCGTGACCTGTCGAACTTTCATCAGATCATCAAAAATGGTAATTTTTTAATATTTAATTTCTTGACTATAAATGACTATTGCATGTGAATTATCACTTTTGGAACTGAAATAAGTGTGTTTAGAGTCATTTTAATGCCTGAAATTGGTTGAAATAGAGGCTTCTGAGCAGTAGGAAAAGTCTGCAAAAAATGGCAATTTTGGTCACATTGAGGCTTTAAAAAGTAGTTATTCAACATGAGGCAGAATCCAAATGACATTTTGAATCTATTTTTCTACAGTCCAAAAAATCAATTTTCTGATGAAAAACAATGACCAGTGACCTGTCGAACTTTCTCCAGATGGTCAAAAATTGTAATTTTTTAATATTTAATTTTTTTACTGTAAATGACTATTGCATGTGAATTATCACTTTTGGAACTAATATAAGTGTGTTTTGAGTCATTTTAATGCCTGAAATTGGTCAAAATAGAAGCTTCTGAGTAGGAGAAAAGTCTTTAAAAATGCCAATTTTAGTCACAGTGAGTCTTTAAAAAGTAGTTATTCAACATGAGGCACAATCCAAATGACATTTTGAATCAATTTTTCTACAGTCCAAAAACTTATTTTTCTGATGAAAAACAATGACCCGTGACCTGTCGAACTTTCTTCAGATCATCAAAAATGGTAATTTTGTAATATTTAATTTCTTGACTATAAATGACTATTGCATGTGAATTATCACTTTTGGAACTGAAATAAGTGTGTTTAGAGTCATTTTAATGCCTGAAATTGGTCAAAATAGAAGCTTCTGAGTAGGAGAAAAAGTCTGTAAAAATGCCAATTTTGGTCACATTGAGGCTTTAAACAGTAGTTATTCAACATGAGGCACAATCCAAATGACATTTTGAATAAATTTTTTTACAGTCCAAAAAATCAATTTTCTGATGAAGAACGATGACCCGTGACCAGTCGAACTTTCTCCAGATGGTCAAAAATGGTAATTTTTTAATATTTAATTTTTTGACTGTAAATGAATTTTGCATGTGAAATATCACTTTTGGAACTAATATAAGTGTGTTTAGAGTAATTTAATGCCTGAAATTGGTCAAAATAGAAGCTTCGGAGTAGGAGAAAAAGTCTGTAAAAATGCCAATTTTGGTCATATTGAGGCTTTAAAAAGTAGTTATTCAACATGAGGCACCATCCAAATGACGTTTTGAATCAATTTTTCTACAGTCCAAAAACTTATTTTTCTGATGAAAAACGATGACCCGTGACCTGTCGAACTTTCTCCAAATAGTCAAAAATGGTAATTTTTTAATATTATATTTTTTGACTGTGTATGACTATTTCATGTGAATTATCACTTTTGGAACTAAAATAAGAGTGTTTAGAGTCATTTTAATGCCTGAAATTGGTCAAAGTAGAAGCTTCGGAGTAGGAGAAAAATCTGTAAAAATGGCAATTTTGGTCACATTGAGGCTTTAAAAAGTAGTTATTCAACATGAGGCAAAATTCAAATGATATTTTGAATCAATTTTTCTACAGTCCAAAAAATCAATTTTCTAATGAAAAACGATGACCCGTGACCTGTCGAATTTTCTGCAGATGGTCAAAAATGGTAATTTTTTCATATTTAATTAATTGACTGTAAATGACTATTGCATGTGAATTATCACTTTTGGTACTAAAATAAGAGTGTTTAGAGTCATTTTAATGCCTGAAATAGGTCAAAGTAGAAGCTTCGGAGTAGGAGAAAAAGTCTGTATAAATGCCAATTTTGGTCATATTGAGGCTTTAAAAAGTAGTTATTCAACATGAGGCACCATCCAAATGACGTTTTGAATCAATTTTTCTACAGTCCAAAAACTTATTTTTCTGATGAAAAACAATGACCCGTGACCTGTCGAACTTTCTTCAGATCATCAAAAATGGTAATTTTTTAATATTTAATTTCTTGACTATAAATGACTATTGCATGTGAATTATCACTTTTGGAACTCAAATAAGTGTGTTTAGAGTCATTTTAATGCCTGAAATTGGTTGAAATAGAGGCTTCTGAGTCGGAGAAAAAGTCTGTAAAAATGGAAATTTTGGTCACATTGAGGCTTTAAAAAGTAGTTATTCAACATGAGGCAGAATCCAAATGACATTTTGAATCAATTTTTCTACAGTCCAAAAAATCAATTTTCTGATGAAAAACAATGACCTGTGACCTGTCGAACTTTCTCCAGATGGTCAAAAATGGTAATTTTTTAATATTTAATTTCTTGACTATAAATGACTATTGCATGTGAATTATCACTTTTGGAACTAAAATAAGTGTTTTTAGAGTCAATTTAATGCCTGAAATTGGTTGAAATAGAAGCTTCTGAGAAGGAGAAAAAGTCTGTAAAAATGCCAATTTTGGTCACAGTGAGGCTTTAAAATGTAGTTATTCAACATGAGGCACAATCCAAATGACATTTTGAATCAATTTTTCTACAGTCCAAAAAATCAATTTTCTGATGAAAAACAATGACCCATGACCTGTCGAACTTTCTCCAGATGGTCAAAAAGGTAATTTTTTTATATTTAATTTTTTGACTATAAATGACTTTTGCATGTGAAATATCACTTTTGGAACAAAAATAAGTGTGTTTAGAGCCAGTTTAATGCCTGAAATTGGTCGAAATAGAAGTTTCTGAGTAGGAAAAAACGTCTGTAAAAATGGCAATTTTGGTCACATTGAGGCTTTAAAAAGTGGTTATTCAACATGAGGGACAATCCAAATGACATTTTGAATCAATTTTTCTACAGTCCAAAAAATCAATTTTCTGATGAAAAACAATGACCCGTGACCTGTCGAACTTTCTCCAGATGGTCAAAAATGGAAATTTTTTAATATTTAATTTTTTGACTGTAGATGACTATTGCATGTGAATTATCACTTTTGGAACTAAAATAAGTGTGTTTAGAGTCATTTTAATGCCTGAAATTGGTCAAAATAGAAGCTTCTGAGTAGGAGAAAAAGTCTGTAAAAATGGAAATTTTGGTCACATTGAGGCTTTAAAAAGTAGTAATTCACATGAGGCACAATCCAAATGACATTGTGAATCAATTTTTCTACAGTCCAAAATATCAATTTTCTGATGAAAAACGATGACCCGTGACCTGTGGAACTTTCTCCAGATCATCAAAAATGGTAATTTTTTAATATTTAATTTCTTGACTATAAATGACTTTTGCATGTGAATTATCACTTTTGGAACTAAAATAAGTGTGTTTAGAGTCATTTTAATGCCTGAAATTGGTCAAAATAGAAGCTTCTGAGAAGGAGAAAATCTGTAAAAATGGCAATTTTGGTCACATTGAGGCTTTAAAAAGTAGTTATTCAACATGAGGCACAATCCAAATGACATTTTGAATCAATTTTTCTACAGTCCAAAAAATCAATTTTCTGATGAAAAACGATGACACGTGACCTGTTGAACTTTATCCAGATGGTCAAAAATGGTAATTTTTCAATATTTAATTTTTTTACTGTAAATGACTATTGCATGTGAATTATCACTTTTGGAACTAAAATAAGTGTGTTTAGAGTCATTTTAATGCCTGAAATTGGTCAAAATAGAAGCTTCTGAGAAGGAGAAAATCTGTAAAAATTGGCAATTTTGGTCACATTGAGGCTTTAAAAAGTAGTTATTCAACATGAGGCACAATCCAAATGACATTTTGAATCAATTTTTCTACAGTCCAAAAAATCAATTTTCTGATGAAAAACAATGACCCGTGACCTGTCGAACTTTCTTCAGATCGTCAAAAATGGTAATTTTTTAATATTTAATTTCTTGACTGTAAATGACTATTGTATGTGAATTATCACTTTTGGAACAAAAATAAGTGTGTTTAGAGTCATTTTAATGCCTGAAATTAGTCAAAATGGAAGCTTCTGAGTAGGAGAAAAAACCTGTAAAGATGCAAATTTTGATCACATTGAGGCTTTAAAAAGTGATTGTTCAACATGAGGCACAATCCAAATGACATTTTGAATCAATTTTTCTGCAGTCCAACAAATCTATTTTCTGATGAAAAACGATGACCCGTGACCTGTCGAACTTTCTCCAGATGGTCAAAAATGGTAATTTTTTAATATTTAATTTCTTGACTTTAAATGACTATTGCATGTGAATTATCACTTTTGGAACTAAAATAAGTGTGTTTAGAGTCATTTTAATGCCTGAAATTGGTCAAAATAGAAGCTTCTGAGTAGGAGAAAAAAACTGTAAAAATGACAATTTTGGTCACTTTGAGGCTTTAAAAAGAGATTATTCAACATGAGGCACAATCCAAATGACATTTTGAATCAATTTTTCTACAGTCCAAAAAATCAATTTTCTGATGAAAAACAATGACCCGTGACCTGTCGAACTTTCTCCAGATGGTCAAAAATCGTAATTTTTTAATATTTAATTTTTTGACTGTAAATGACTATTGCATGTGAATTATCACTTTTGGAACTAAAATAGGTGTTTTTAGAGTCAATTTAATGCCTGAAATTGGTTGAAATAGAAGCTTCTGAGAAGGAGAAAAAGTCTGTAAAAATGCCAATTTTGGACACAGTGAGGCTTTAAAAAGTAGTTATTCAACATGAGGCACAATCCAAATGACATTTTGAATCAATTTTTCTACAGTCCAAAAAATCAATTTTCTGATGAAAAACAATGACCCGTGACCTGTCGAACTTTCTCCAGATGGTCAAAAAGGTAATTTTTTTATATTTAATTTTTTGACTATAAATGACTTTTGCATGTGAAATATCACTTTTGGAACAAAAATTAGTGTGTTTAGAGCCAGTTTAATGCCTGAAATTGGTCGAAATATAAGTTTCTGAGTAGGAGAAAAAGTCTGTAAAAATGGCAATTTTGGTCACATTGAGGCTTTAAAAAGTAGTTATTCACATGAGGCCCAATCCAAATGACATTTTGAATCAATTTTTCTACAGTCCAAAAAATCTATTTTCTGATGAAAAACGATGACCCGTGACCTGTCGAACTTTCTCCAGATGGTCAAAAATAATACATTTGTAATATTTAATTTTTTGACTGCAGATGACTATTGCATGTGAATTATCACTTTTGGAACTAAAATAAGAGTGTTTAGAGTCATTTTAATGCCTGAAATTGGTCAAAGTAGAAGCTTCGGAGTAGGAGAAAAAGTCTGTTAAAATGCCAATTTTGGTCACATTGAGGCTTTAAAAAGTAGTCACTCAACATGAGGCACAATACAAATGACATTTTGAATCAATTTTTCTACAGTCCAAAAACTTATTTTTCTGATGAAAAACAATGACCCGTGACCTGTCGAGCTTTCTTCAGATCATCAAAAATGGTAATTTTTTAATATTTAATTTCTTGACTATAAATGACTATTGCATGTGAATTATCACTTTTGGAACTGAAATAAGTGTGTTTAGAGTCAATTTAATGCCTGAAATTGGTTGAAATAGAGGCTTCTGAGTAGTAGAAAAAGTCTGCAAAAAATGGCAATTTTGGTCACATTGAGGCTTTAAAAAGTAGTTATTCAACATGAGGCACAATCCAAATGACATTTTGATTCAATTTTTCTACAGTCCAAAAAATCAATTTTCTGATGAAAATCAATGACCCGTGACCTCTCGAACTTTCTCCAGATGGTCAAAAATTGTAATTTTTTAATATTTAATTTTTTGACTGTAAATGACTATTGCATGTGAATTATCACTTTTGGAACTAAAATAAGTGTTTTTAGAGTCAATTTAATGCCTGAAATTGGTTGAAATAGAAGCTTCTGAGTAGTAGAAAAAGTCTGTAAAACTGGCAATTTTGGTCACATTGAGGCTTCAAAAAGTGGTTATTCAACATGAGGCACAATCCAAATGACATTTTGATTCAATTTTTCTACAGTCCAAAAAATCAATTTTCTGATGAAAAACGATGACCAGTGACCTGTCGAACTTTCTCCAGATGGTCAAAAATGGAAATTTTTTAATATTTAAGTTTTTTTACTGTAGATGACTATTGCATGTGAATTATCACTTTTGGAACTAAAATAAGTGTGTTTAGAGTCATTTTAATGCCTGAAATTGGTCAAAATAGAAGCTTCTGAGTAGGAGAAAAAGTCTGTAAAAATGGAAATTTTGGTCACATTGAGGCTTTAAAAAGTAGTAATTCACATGAGGCACAATCCAAATGACATTTTGAATCAATTTTTCTACAGTCCAAAATATCAATTTTCTGATGAAAAACGATGACCCGTGACCTGTGGAACTTTCTCCAGATCATCAAAAATGGTAATTTTTTAATATTTAATTTCTTGACTATAAATGACTTTTGCATGTGAAATATCACTTTTGGAACAAAAATAAGTGTGTTTAGAGCCAGTTTAATGCCTGAAATTGGTCGAAATAGAAGTTTCTGAGTAGGAGAAAAAGTCTGTAAAAATGGCAATTTTGGTCACATTGAGGCTTTAAAAAGTGGTTATTCAACATGAGGCACAATCCAAATGACATTTTGAATCAATTTTTCTACAGTCCAAAAAATCTATTTTCTGATGAAAAACAATGACCCGTGACCTGTCAAACTTTCTCCAGATGGTCAAAAATTGTAATTTTTTAATATTTACTTTTTTGACAGTAGATGACTATTGCATGTGAATTATCACTTTTGGAACTAAAATAAGTGTGTTTAAAATCATTTTAATGCCTGAAATTGGTCAAAATAGAAGCTTCTGAGTAGGAGAAAAAGTCTGTAAAAATGGCAATTTTGGTCACATTGAGGCTTTAAAAAGTGGTTATTCAACATGAGGCACAATCCAAATGACATTTTAAATCAATTTTTCTACAGTCCAAAAAATCAATTTTCTGATGAAAAATGATGGCCCATGACCTGTCAAACTTTCTCCAGATGGTCAAAAATAATAAATTTGTAATATTTAATTTTTTGACTGTAAATGACTATTGCATGTGAATTACCACTTTTGGAACTAAAATAAGTGTGTTTATAGTCATTTTAATGCCTGAAATTGGTCAAAATAGAAGCTTCTGAGTAGGAGAAAAAGTCTGTAAAAATGCCAATTTTGGTTACTTTGAGGCTTTAAAAAGAGATTATTCAACATGAGGCACAATCCAAATGACATTTTGAATCAATTTTTCTACAGTCCAAAAAATAAATTTTCTGATGAAAAACGATGACACGTGACCTGTCGAACTTTATCCAGATGGTCAAAAATGGTAATTTTTCAATATTTAATTTTTTTACTGTAAATGACTTTTGCATGTGAATTATCACTTTTGGAACTAAAATAAGTGTGTTTAGAGTCATTTTAAGGCCTGAAATTGGTCAAAATAGAAGCTTCTGAGAAGGAGAAAATCTGTAAAAATGGCAATTTTGGTCACATTGAGGCTTTAAAAAGTAGTTATTCAACATGAGGCACAATCCAAATGACATTTTGAATCAATTTTTCCACAGTCCAAAAAATAAATTTTCTGATGAAAAACAATGACCCGTGACCTGTCAAACTTTCTCCAGATGGTCAAAAATGGTAATTTTTTAATATTTAATTTTTTGACTGTAAATGACTTTTGCATGTGAAATATCAATTTTGGAACTAATATAAGTGTGTTTAGAGTCATTTTAATGCCTGAAATTGGTCAAAATAGAAGCTTCTGAGTAGGAAAAAGTCTGTAAAAATGCCAATTTTGGTCACATTGAGGCTTTAAAAAGTAGTTATTCAACATGAGGCACCATCCAAATGACATTGTGAATCAATTTTTCTAGAGTCCAAAAAATCAATTTTCTGAGGAAAAACGATGACCCGTGACCTGTCGAACTTTCTCCAGATTGTCAAAAATTGTGATTTTTTAATATTTAATTTTATGACTGTAAATGACTTGCTTGTGAATTATCACTTTTGGAACTAAAATAAGTGTGTTTAGAGTCATTTTAATGCCTGAAATTGGTCAAAATAGAAGCTTCTGAGTAGGAGAAAAAGTCTGTAAAAATGGCAATTTTGGTCGCATTGAGGCTTTAAAAAGTAGTAATTCACATGAGGCACAATCCAAATGACATTGTGAATCAATTTTTCTACAGTCTAAAAAATCAATTTTCTGAGGAAAAACGATGACCCGTGACCTGTCGAACTTTCTCCAGATGGTCAAAAATGGAAATTTTTTAATATTTAATTTTTTTACTATAGATGACTATTGCATGTGAATTATCACTTTTGGAACTAAAATAAGTGTGTTTAGAGTCATTTTAATGCCTGAAATTGGTCAAAATAGAAGCTTCTGAGTAGGAGAAAAAGTCTGTAAAAATGGCAATTTTGGTCACATTGAGGCTTTAAAAAGTGGTTATTCAACATGAGGCACAATCCAAATGACATTTTGAATCAATTTTTCTACAGTCCAAAAATCAATTTTCTGATGAAAAATGATGACCCATGACCTGTCAAACTTTCTCCAGATGGTCAAAAATAGTAAATTTGTAATATTTAATTGTTTGACTGTAAATGACTATTGCATGTTAATTACCACTTTTGGAACTAAAATAAGTGTGTTTATAGTCATTTTAATGCCTGAAATTGGTCAAAATAGAAGCTTCTGAGTAGGAGAAAAAGTCTGTAAAAATGCCAATTTTGGTCTCATTGAGGCTTTAAACAGTAGTTATTCAACACGAGGCACAATCCAAATGACATTTTGAATCAATTTTTCTACAGTCTAAAAAATAAATTTTCTGATGAAAAACGATGACCCGTGACCTGTCGAACTTTCTCCAAATAGTCAAAAATGGTAATTTTTTAATATTACATTTTTTGACTGTGTATGACTATTGCATGTGAATTATCACTTTTGGAACTAAAATAAGAGTGTTTAGAGTCATTTTAATGCCTGAAATTGGTCAAAGTAGAAGCTTCGGAGTAGGAGAAAAAGTCTGTAAAAATGCCAATTTTGGTCATATTGAGGCTTTAATAAGTAGTTATTCAACATGAGGCCCCATCCAAATGACGTTTTGAATCAATTTTTCTACAGTCCAAAAAATCAATTTTCTGATGAAAAATGATGACCCGTGACCTGTCGAACTTTCATCAGATCATCAAAAATGGTAATTTTTTAATATTTAATTTCTTGACTATAAATGACTATTGCATGTGAATTATCACTTTTGGAACTGAAAGAAGTGTGTTTAGAGTCATTTTAATGCCTGAAATTGGTTGAAATAGAGGCTTCTGAGTAGTAGGAAAAGTCTGCAAAAAATGGCAATTTTGGTCACATTGAGGCTTTAAAAAGTAGTTATTCAACATGAGGCAGAATCCAAATGACATTT
Source organism: Triturus cristatus (assembly GCF_964204655.1). Classification (NCBI taxonomy): domain Eukaryota; kingdom Metazoa; phylum Chordata; class Amphibia; order Caudata; family Salamandridae; genus Triturus; species Triturus cristatus. Next base: position 1,473,225,128 of record NC_140590.1, read on the forward strand.
TGAATCTATTTTTCTACAGTCCAAAAAATCAATTTTCTGATGAAAAACGATGACCCGTGACCAGTCGAACTTTCTCCAGATGGTCAAAAATGGTAATTTTTTAATATTTAATTTTTTGACTGTAAATGACTTTTGCATGTGAAATATCACTTTTGGAACTAATATAAGTGTGTTTAGAGTAATTTAATGCCTGAAATTGGTCAAAATAGAAGCTTCTGAGTAGGAGAAAAGTCTTTAAAAATGCCAATTTTAGTCACAGTGAGTCTTTAAAAAGTAGTTATTCAACATGAGGCACCATCCAAATGACGTTTTGAATCAATTTTTCTACAGTCCAAAAACTTATTTTTCTGATGAAAAACAATGACCCGTGACCTGTCGAACTTTCTTCAGATCATCAAAAATGGTAATTTTTTAATATTTAATTCCTTGACTATAAATGACTATTGCATGTGAATTATCACTTTTGGAACTGAAATAAGTGTGTTTAGAGTCATTTTAATGCCTGAAATTGGTTGAAATAGAGGCTTCTGAGTCGGAGAAAAAGTCTGTAAAAATGGAAATTTTGGTCACATTGAGGCTTTAAAAAGTAGTTATTCAACATGAGGCAGAATCCAAATGACATTTTGAATCAATTTTTCTACAGTCCAAAAAATCAATTTTCTGATGAAAAACAATGACCTGTGACCTGTCGAACTTTCTCCAGATGGTCAAAAATGGTAATTTTTTAATATTTAATTTCTTGACTATAAATGACTATTGCATGTGAATTATCACTTTTGGAACTAAAATAAGTGTTTTTAGAGTCAATTTAATGCCTGAAATTGGTTGAAATAGAAGCTTCTGAGAAGGAGAAAAAGTCTGTAAAAATGCCAATTTTGGTCACAGTGAGGCTTTAAAATGTAGTTATTCAACATGAGCCACAATCCAAATGACATTTTGAATCAATTTTTCTACAGTCCAAAAAATCAATTTTCTGATGAAAAACAATGACCCATGACCTGTCGAACTTTCTCCAGATGGTCAAAAAGGTAATTTTTTTATATTTAATTTTTTGACTATAAATGACTTTTGCATGTGAAATATCACTTTTGGAACAAAAATAAGTGTGTTTAGAGCCAGTTTAATGCCTGAAATTGGTCGAAATAGAAGTTTCTGAGTAGGAAAAAACGTCTGTAAAAATGGCAAATTTGGTCACATTGAGGCTTTAAAAAGTGGTTATTCAACATGAGGGACAATCCAAATGACATTTTGAATCAATTTTTCTACAGTCCAAAAAATCAATTTTCTGATGAAAAATGATGACCCATGACCTGTCGAACTTTCTCCAGATGGTCAAAAAGGTAATTTTTTAATATTTAATTTTTTGACTGTAAATGACTATTGCATGTGAATTATCACTTTTGGAACTGAAATAAGTGTGTTTTGAGTCATTTTAATGCCTGAAATTGGTCAAAATAGAAGCTTCTGAGAAGGAGAAAAAGTCTGTAAAAATGGCAATTTTGGTCACATTGAGGCTTTAAAAAGTAGTCATTCAACATGAGGCACAATACAAATGACATTTTGAATCAATTTTTCTACAGTCCAAAAAATCAATTTTCTGATGAAAAACGATGACCCGTGACCAGTCGAACTTTTTCCTAAGATGGTCAAAAATGGTCATTTTTTAATATTTAATTTTTTGACTGTAAATGAATTTTGCATGTGAAATATCACTTTTGGAACTAATGTAAGTGTGTTTAGAGTAATTTAATGCCTGAAATTGGCCAAAATAGAAGCTTCTGAGTAGGAGAAAAGTCTGTAAAAATGCCAATTTTGGTCACAGTGAGTCTTTAAAAAGTAGTTATTCAACATGAGGCACAATCCAAATGACATTTTGAATCAATTTTTCTTCAGTCCAAAAACTTATTTTTCTGATGAAAAACAATGACCCGTGACCTGTCGAACTTTCTCCAGATGGTCAAAAATTGTAATTTTTTAATATTTAATTTTTTGACTGTAAATGACTATTGCATGTGAATTATCACTTTTGGAACTAAAATAAGTGTTTTTAGAGTCAATTTAATGCCTGAAATTGGTTGAAATAGAAGCTTCTGAGAAGGAGAAAAAGTCTGTAAAAATGCCAATTTTGGTCACAGTGAGGCTTTAAAATGTAGTTATTCAACATGAGGCACAATCCAAATGACATTTTGAATCAATTTTTCTACAGTCCAAAAAATCAATTTTCTGATGAAAAACAATGACCCATGACCTGTCGCACTTTCTCCAGATGGTCAAAAATTGTAATTTTTTAATATTTAATTTTTTGACTGTAAATGACTATTGCATGTGAAATATCACTTTTGGAACAAAAATAAGTGTGTTTAGAGCCAGTTTAATGCCTGAAATTGGTCGAAATAGAAGTTTCTGAGTAGGAAAAAAAGTCTGTAAAAATGGCAATTTTGGTCACATTGAGGCTTTAAAAAGTGGTTATTCAACATGAGGCACAATCCAAATGACATTTTGGATCAATTTTTCTACAGTCCAAAAAATCAATTTTCTGATGAAAAACAATGACCCGTGACCTGTCGAACTTTCTCCAGATGGTCAAAAATTGTAATTTTTTAATATTTAATTTTTTGACTGTAGATGACTATTGCATGTGAATTATCACTTTTGGAACTAAAATAAGTGTGTTTAGAGTCATTTTAATGCCTGAAATTGGTCAAAATAGAAGCTTCTGAGAAGGAGAAAAAGTCTGTAAAAATGGCAATTTTGGTCACATTGAGGCTTTAAAAAGTGGTTATTCAACATGAGGCACAATCCAAATGACATTTTAAATCAATTTTTCTACAGTCCAAAAAATCAATTTTCTGATGAAAAATGATGACCCATGACCTGTCAAACTTTCTCCAGATGGTCAAAAATAATAAATTTGTAATATTTAATTTTTTGACTGTAAATGACTATTGCATGTGAATTGCCACTTTTGGAACTAAAATAAGTGTGTTTATAGTCATTTTAATGCCTGAAATTGGTCAAAATAGAAGCTTCTGAGAAGGAGAAAAAGTCTGTAAAAATGGCAATTTTGGTCACATTGAGGCTTTAAAAAGTAGTCATTCAACATGAGGCACAATACAAATGACATTTTGAATCAAATTTTCTTTAGTCCAAAAAATCAATTTTCTGATGAAAAACGATGACCCGTGACCAGTCGAACTTTCTCCAGATGGTCAAAAATGGTAATTTTTTAATATTTAATTTCTTGACTATAAATGACTATTGCATGTGAATTATCACTTTTGGAACTAAAATAAGTGTTTTTAGAGTCAATTTAATGCCTGAAATTGGTTGAAATAGAAGCTTCTGAGAAGGAGAAAAAGTCTGTAAAAATGCCAATTTTGGTCACAGTGAGGCTTTAAAATGTAGTTATTCAACATGAGGCACAATCCAAATGACATTTTGATTCAATTTTTCTACAGTCCAAAAAATCAATTTTCTGATGAAAAACGATGACCCGTGACCAGTCGAACTTTCTCCAGATGGTCAAAAATGGTAATTTTTTAATATTTAATTTTTTGACTGTAAATGACTTTTGCATGTGAAATATCACGTTTGGAACTAATATAAGTGTGTTTAGAGTAATTTAATGCCTGAAATTGGTCAAAATAGAAGCTTCTGAGTAGGAGAAAAGTCTTTAAAAATGCCAATTTTGGTCTCATTGAGGCTTTAAGCAGTAGTTATTCAACATGAGGCACAATCCAAATGACATTTTGAATCAATTTTTCTACAGTCTAAAAAATAAATTTTCTGATGAAAAACGATGACCCGTGACCTGTCGAACTTTCTCCAAATAGTCAACAATGGTAATTTTTTAATATTACATTTTTTGACTGTGTATGACTATTGCATGTGAATTATCACTTTTGGAACTAAAATAAGAGTGTTTAGAGTCATTTTAATGCCTGAAATTGGTCAAAGTAGATGCTTCGGAGTAGGAGAAAAAGTCTGTAAAAGTGCCAATTTTGGTCATATTGAGGCTTTAAAAAGTAGTTATTCAACATGAGGCCCCATCCAAATGACGTTTTGAATCAATTTTTCTACAGTCCAAAAAATCAATTTTCTGATGAAAAACGATGACCCGTGACCTGTCGAACTTTCATCAGATCATCAAAAATGGTAATTTTTTAATATTTAATTTCTTGACTATAAATGCCTATTGCATGTGAATTATCACTTTTGGAACTGAAATAAGTGTGTTTAGAGTCATTTTAATGCCTGAAATTGGTTGAAATAGAGGCTTCTGAGTAGCAGGAAAAGTCTGCAAAAAATGGCAATTTTGGTCACATTGAGGCTTTAAAAAGTAGTTATTCAACATGAGGCAGAATCCAAATGACATTTTGAATCTATTTTTCTACAGTCCAAAAAATCATTTTTCTGATGAAAAAAAAAGACCAGTGACCTGTCGAACTTTCTCCAGATGGTCAAAAATTGTAATTTTTTAATATTTAATTTTTTGACTGTAAATGACTATTGCATGTGAATTATCACTTTTGGAACTGAAATAAGTGTGTTTTGAGTCATTTTAATGCCTGAAATTGGTCAAAATAGAAGCTTCTGAGAAGGAGAAAAGTCTGTAAAAATGGCAATTTTGGTCACATTGAGGCTTTAAAAAGTAGTTATTCAACATGAGGCAGAATCCAATTGACATTTTGAATCAATTCTTCTACAGTCCAAAAAATCAATTTTCTGGTGAAAAACGATGACCCGTGACCAGTCGAACTTTCTCCAGATGGTCAAAAATGGTAATTTTTTAATATTTAATTTTTTGACTGTAAATGACTTTTGCATGTGAAATATCACTTTTGGAACTAATATAAGTGTGTTTAGAGTAATTTAATGCCTGAAATTGGTCAAAATAGAAGCTTCTGAGTAGGAGAAAAGTCTTTAAAAATGCCAATTTTGGTCACAGTGAGTCTTTAAAAAGTAGTTATTCAACATGAGGCACAATCCAAATGACATTTTGAATCAATTTTTCTACAGTCCAAAAACTTATTTTTCTGATGAAAAACAATGACCCGTGACCTGTCGAACTTTCTTCAGATCATCAAAAATGGTAATTTTGTAATATTTAATTTCTTGACTATAAATGACTATTGCATGTGAATTATCACTTTTGGAACTGAAATAAGTGTGTTTAGAGTCATTTTAATGCCTGCAATTGGTTGAAATAGAGGCTTCTGAGTAGTAGAAAAAGTCTGCAAAAAATGGCAATTTTGGTCACATTAAGGCTTTAAAAAGTAGTTATTCAACATGAGGCAGAATCCCAATGACATTTTGAATCTATTTTTCTACAGTCCAAAAAATAAATTTTCCGATGAAAAACAATGACCCGTGACCTGTCGAACTTTCTCCAGATGGTCAAAAATTGTAATTTTTTAATATTTAAGTTTTTTTACTGTAGATGACTATTGCATGTGAATTATCACTTTTGGAACTAAAATAAGTGTGCTTAGAGTCATGTTAATGCCTGAAATTGGTCAAAATAGAAGCTTCTGAGTAGGAGAAAAAGTCTGTAAAAATGGCAATTTTGGTCACATTGAGGCTTTAAAAAGTGGTTATTCAACATGAGGCACAATCCAAATGACATTTTGAATCAATTTTTCTACAGTCCAAAAAATCAATTTTCTAATGAAAAACGATGACCCGTGACCTGTCGAATTTTCTGCAGATGGTCAAAAATGGTAATTTTTTCATATTTAATTACTTGACTGTAAATGACTATTGCATGTGAATTATCACTTTTGGTACTAAAATAAGAGTGTTTAGAGTCATTTTAATGCCTGAAATTGGTCAAAGTAGAAGCTTCGGAGTAGGAGAAAAAGTCTGTAAAAATGCAAATTTTGGTCATATTGCGGCTTTAAAAAGTAGTTATTCATCATGAGGCACCATCCAAATGACGTTTTGAATCAATTTTTCTACAGTCCAAAAAATCAATTTTCTGATGAAAAACGATGACCCGTGACCAGTCGAACTTTCTCCAGATGGTCAAAAATGGTAATTTTTTAATATTTAATTTTTTGACTGTAAATGACTATTGCATGTGAATTATCACTTTTGGAACTAAAATAAGAGTGTTTAGAGTCATTTTAATGCCTGAAATTGGTCAAAGTAGAAGCTTCGGAGTAGGAGAAAAAGTCTGTAAAAATGCCAATTTTGGTCATATTGAGGCTTTAAAAAGTAGTTATTCAACATGAGGCCCCATCCAAATGACGTTTTGAATCAATTTTTCTACAGTCCAAAAAATCAATTTTCTGATGAAAAACGATGACCCGTGACCAGTCGAACTTTCTCCAGATGGTCAAAAATGGTAATTTTTTAATATTTAATTTCTTGACTATAAATGACTATTGCATGTGAATTATCACTTTTGGAACTGAAATAAGTGTGTTTAGAGTCATTTTAATGCCTGAAATTGGTTGAAATAGAGGCTTCTGAGTAGTAGGAAAAGTCTGCAAAAAATGGCAATTTTGGTCACATTGAGGCTTTAAAAAGTAGTCATTCAACATGAGGCACAATACAAATGACATTTTGAATCAATTTTTCTACAGTCCCAAAAATCAATTTTCTGATGAAAAACGATGACCCGTGACCTGTCGAACTTTCTCCAGATGGTCAAAAATTGTAATTTTTTAATATTTAATTTTTTGACTGTAAATGACTATTGCATGTGAATTATCACTTTTGGAACTGAAATAAGTGTGTTTTGAGTCATTTTAATGCCTGAAATTGGTCAAAATAGAAGCTTCTGAGAAGGAGAAAAAGTCTGTAAAAATGGCAAATTTGGTCACATTGAGGCTTTAAAAAGTAGTCATTCAACATGAGGCACAATACAAATGACATTTTGAATCAATTTTTCTACAGTCCAAAAAATCAATTTTCTGATGAAAAACGATGACCCGTGACCAGTCGAACTTTCTCCAGATGGTCAAAAATGGTAATTTTTTAATATTTAATTTTTTGACTGTAAATGACTTTTGCATGTGAAATATCACTTTTGGAACTAATATAAGTGTGTTTAGAGTAATTTAATGCCTGAAATTGGTCAAAATAGAAGCTTCTGAGTAGGAGAAAAGTCTTTAAAAATGCCAATTTTGGTCTCATTGAGGCTTTAAGCAGTAGTTATTCAACATGAGGCACAATCCAAATGACATTTTGAATCAATTTTTCTACAGTCTAAAAAATAAATTTTCTGATGAAAAACGATGACCCGTGACCTGTCGAACTTTCTCCAAATAGTCAACAATGGTAATTTTTTAATATTACATTTTTTGACTGTGTATGACTATTGCATGTGAATTATCACTTTTGGAACTAAAATAAGAGTGTTTAGAGTTATTTTAATGCCTGAAATTGGTCAAAGTAGATGCTTCGGAGTAGGAGAAAAAGTCTGTAAAAATGCCAATTTTGGTCATATTGAGGCTTTAAAAAGTAGTTATTCAACATGAGGCCCCATCCAAATGACGTTTTGAATCAATTTTTCTACAGTCCAAAAAATCAATTTTCTGATGAAAAACGATGACCCGTGACCTGTCGAACTTTCATCAGATCATCAAAAATGGTAATTTTTTAATATTTAATTTCTTGACTATAAATGCCTATTGCATGTGAATTATCACTTTTGGAACTGAAATAAGTGTGTTTAGAGTCATTTTAATGCCTGAAATTGGTTGAAATAGAGGCTTCTGAGTAGTAGGAAAAGTCTGCAAAAAATGGCAATTTTGGTCACATTGAGGCTTTAAAAAGTAGTTATTCAACATGAGGCAGAATCCAAATGACATTTTGAATCTATTTTTCTACAGTCCAAAAAATTAATTTTCTGATGAAAATCAATCACCAGTGACCTGTCGAACTTTCTCCAGATGGTCAAAAATTGTAATTTTTTAATATTTAATTTTTTGACTGTAAATGACTATTGCATGTGAATTATCACTTTTGGAACTGAAATAAGTGTGTTTTGAGTCATTTTAATGCCTGAAATTGGTCAAAATAGAAGCTTCTGAGAAGGAGAAAAGTCTGTAAAAATGGCAATTTTGGTCACATTGGGGCTTTAAAAAGTAGTTATTCAACATGAGGCAGAATCCAATTGACATTTTGAATTAATTCTTCTACAGTCCAAAAAATCAATTTTCTGATGAAAAACGATGACCCGTGACCAGTCGAACTTTCTCCAGATGGTCAAAAATGGTAATTTTTTAATATTTAATTTTTTGACTGTAAATGACTTTTGCATGTGAAATATCACTTTTGGAACTAATATAAGTGTGTTTAGAGTAATTTAATGCCTGAAATTGGTCAAAATAGAAGCTTCTGAGTAGGAGAAAAGTCCTTAAAAATGCCAATTTTGGTCACAGTGAGTCTTTAAAAAGTAGTTATTCAACATGAGGCACAATCCAAATGACATTTTGAATCAATTTTTCTACAGTCCAAAAACTTATTTTTCTGATGAAAAACAATGACCCGTGACCTGTCGAACTTTCTTCAGATCATCAAAAATGGTAATTTTGTAATATTTAATTTCTTGACTATAAATGACTATTGCATGTGAATTATCACTTTTGGAACTGAAATAAGTGTGTTTAGAGTCATTTTAATGCCTGAAATTGGTTGAAATAGAGGCTTCTGAGTAGTAGAAAAAGTCTGCAAAAAATGGCAATTTTGGTCACATTAAGGCTTTAAAAAGTAGTTATTCAACATGAGGCAGAATCCCAATGACATTTTGAATCTATTTTTCTACAGTCCAAAAAATAAATTTTCCGATGAAAAACAATGACCCGTGACCTGTCGAACTTTCTCCAGATGGTCAAAAATTGTAATTTTTTAATATTTAAGTTTTTTTACTGTAGATGACTATTGCATGTGAATTATCACTTTTGGAACTCAAATAAGTGTGCTTAGAGTCATTTTAATGCCTGAAAGTGGTCAAAATAGAAGCTTCTGAGTAGGAGAAAAAGTCTGTAAAAATGGCAATTTTGGTCACATTGAGGCTTTAAAAAGTGGTTATTCAACATGAGGCACAATCCAAATGACATTTTGATTCAATTTTTCTAGAGTCCAAAAAATCAATTTTCTGATGAAAAGCAATGACCCGTGACCTCTCGAACTTTCTCCAGATGGTCAAAAATTGTAATTTTTTAATATTTAATTTTTTGACTGTAAATGACTATTGCATGTGAATTATCACTTTTGGAACTAAAATAAGTGTTTTTAGAGTCAATTTAATGCCTGAAATTGGTTGAAATAGAAGCTTCTGAGTAGTAGAAAAAGACTGTAAAAATGCCAATTTTGGTCACAGTTAGTCTTTAAAAAGTAGTTATTCAACATGAGGCACAATCCAAATGACATTTTGAATCAATTTTTCTACAGTCCAAAAACTTATTTTTCTGATGAAAAACAATGACCCGTGACTTGTCGAACTTTCTTCAGATCATCAAAAATGGTAATTTTTTAATATTTAATTTCTTGACTATAAATGACTATTGCATGTGAATTATCACTTTTGGAACTGAAATAAGTCTGTTTAGAGTCGTTTTAATGCCTGAAATTGGTCGAAATAGAAGTTTCTGAGTCGGAGAAAAAGTCTGTAAAAATGGAAATTTTGGTCACATTGAGGCTTTAAAAAGTAGTAATTCACATGAGGCACAATCCAAATGACATTGTGAATCAATTTTTCTACAGTCCAAAAAATCAATTTTCTGATGAAAAACGATGACCCGTGACCTGTGGAACTTTCTCCAGATCATCAAAAATGGTAATTTTTTAATATTTAATTTCTTGACTATAAATGACTATTGCATGTGAATTATCACTTTTGGAACTGAAATAAGTGTGTTTAGAGTCATTTTAATGCCTGAAATTAGTTGAAATAGAGGCTTCTGAGTAGTAGAACAAGTCTGCAAAAAATTGCAATTTTGGTCACATTGAGGCTTTAAAAAGTAGTTATTCAACATGAGGCAGAATCCAAATGACATTTTCAATCAATTTTTCTACAGTCCAAAACATCAATTTTCTGATGAAAAACAATGACCCATGACCTGTCGAACTTTCTCCAGATGGTCAAAAAGGTAATTTTTTTATATTTAATTTTTTTACTATAAATGACTTTTGCATGTGAAATATCACTTTTGGAACAAAAATAAATGTGTTTAGAGCCAGTTTAATGCCTGAAATTGGTCGAAATAGAAGTTTCTGAGTAGGAGAAAAAGTCTGTAAAAATGGCAATTTTGGTCACATTGAGGCTTTAAAAAGTGGTTATTCAACATGAGGCACAATCCAAATGACATTTTGAATCAATTTTTCTACAGTCCAAAAAATAAATTTTCTGATGAAAAACAATGACCCGTGACCTGTCAAACTTTCTCCAGATGGTCAAAAATTGTAATTTTTTAATATTTAATTTTTTGACAGTAGATGACTATTGCATGTGAATTATCACTTTTGGAACTAAAATAAGTGTGTTTAAAATCATTTTAATGCCTGAAATTGGTCAAAATAGAAGCTTCTGAGTAGGAGAAAAAGTCTGTAAAAATGGCAATTTTGGTCACATTGAGGCTTTAAAAAGTGGTTATTCAACATGAGGCACAATCCAAATGACATTTTAAATCAATTTTTCTACAGTCCAAAAAAGTAATTTTCTGATGAAAAATAATGACCCATGACCTGTTAAACTTTCTCCAGATGGTCAAAAATAATAAATTTGTAATATTTAATTTTTTGACTGTAAATGACTATTGCATGTGAATTACCACTTTTGGAACTAAAATAAGTGTGTTTATAGTCATTTTAATGCCTGAAATTGGTCAAAATAGAAGCTTCTGAGTAGGAGAAAAAGTCTGTAAAAATGCCAATTTTGGTCATATTGAGGCTTCAAAAAGTAGTTATTCAACATGAGGCACCATCCAAAGGACGTTTTGAATCAATTTTTCTACAGTCCAAAAAATCAATTTTCTGATGAAAAACGATGACCACCTGTCGAACTTTCTCCAGATGGTCAAAAAGGTAATTTTTTAATATTTAATTTATTGACTGTAAATGATTATTGCATGTGAATTATCACTTTTGGAACTAAAATAAGTCTGTTTAGAGTCATTTTAATGCCTGAAATTGGTCAAAATAGAAGCTTCTGAGTAGGAGAAAAAAACTGTAAAAATGCCAATTTTGGTTTCTTTGAGGCTTTAAAAAGAGATTATTCAACATGAGGCACAATCCAAATGACATTTTGAATCAATTTTTCTACAGTCCAAAAAATCAATTTTCTGATGAAAAACGATGACACGTGACCTGTCGAACTTTATCCAGATGGTCAAAAATGGTAATTTTTCAATATTTAATTTTTTTACTGTAAATGACTTTGGCATGTGAATTATCACTTTTGGAACTAAAATAAGTGTGTTTAGAGTCATTTTAATGCCTGAAATTGGTCAAAATAGAAGCTTCTGAGAAGGAGAAAATCTGTAAAAATGGCAATTTTGGTCACATTGAGGCTTTAAAAAGTAGTTATTCAACATGAGGCACAATCCAAATGACATTTTGAATCAATTTTTCTACAGTCCAAAAAATCAATTTTCTGATGAAAAACGATGACACGTGACCTGTTGAACTTTATCCAGATGGTCAAAAATGGTAATTTTTCACAATTAATTTTTTTTTACTGTAAATGACTATTGCATGTGAATTATCACTTTTGGAACTAAAATAAGTGTGTTTAGAGTCATTTTAATGCCTGAAATTGGTCAAAATAGAAGCTTCTGAGAAGGAGAAAATCTGTAAAAATTGGCAATTTTGGTCACATTGAGGCTTTAAAAAGTAGTTATTCAACATGAGGCACAATCCAAATGACTTATGCAAAGGTTGGTCGCACACTGCTCGTCACACCAGCAAGTTGCCCCAAGGGACTGTGGTAGATGTAGTGGCGATGGCGGGTACGCCTATGCCACGATGTATAAAGAACAGTATGTGTTGCGTTAGCCATCCCTGGACACGTGTTTCGAGGTAGTTGCCTCTCGTCAGCAGGGAGCAGGTCAGTGTAAAGGGGTGCCGCGTGGATAGCCAAAATGTAATTAAAACAGGTCAAGTACCTCCCACGGCGCGCAGGTGCAGATCCAAGGCTCGTCAGCCCGTTGGCTCAAGGGAGCCGTAATAAATTATGCAAAGGTTGGTCGCACACTGCTCGTCACACCAGCAAGTTGCCCCAAGGGACTGTGGTAGATGTAGTGGCGATGGCGGGTACGCCTATGCCACGATGTATAAAGAACAGTATGTGTTGCGTTAGCCATCCCTGGACACGTGTTTCGAGGTAGTTGCCTCTCGTCAGCAGGGAGCAGGTCAGTGTAAACGTGACCTGTTGAACTTTATCCAGATGGTCAAAAATGGTAATTTTTCAATATTTAATTTTTTTACTGTAAATGACTATTGCATGTGAATTATCACTTTTGGAACTAAAATAAGTGTGTTTAGAGTCATTTTAATGCCTGAAATTGGTCAAAATAGAAGCTTCTGAGAAGGAGAAAATCTGTAAAAATTGGCAATTTTGGTCACATTGAGGCTTTAAAAAGTAGTTATTCAACATGAGGCACAATCCAAATGACATTTTGAATCAATTTTTCTACAGTCCAAAAAATAAATTTTCTGATGAAAAACAATGACCCGTGACCTGTCAAACTTTCTCCAGATGGTCAAAAATTGTAATTTTTTAATATTTAATTTTTTGACAGTAGATGACTATTGCATGTGAATTATCACTTTTGGAACTAAAATAAGTGTGTTTAAAATCATTTTAATGCCTGAAATTGGTCAAAATAGAAGCTTCTGAGTAGGAGAAAAAGTCTGTAAAAATGGCAATTTTGGTCACATTGAGGCTTTAAAAAGTGGTTATTCAACATGAGGCACAATCCAAATGACATTTTAAATCAATTTTTCTACAGTCCAAAAAAGTAATTTTCTGATGAAAAATAATGACCCATGACCTGTTAAACTTTCTCCAGATGGTCAAAAATAATAAATTTGTAATATTTAATTTTTTGACTGTAAATGACTATTGCATGTGAATTACCACTTTTGGAACTAAAATAAGTGTGTTTATAGTCATTTTAATGCCTGAAATTGGTCAAAATAGAAGCTTCTGAGTAGGAGAAAAAGTCTGTAAAAATGCCAATTTTGGTCATATTGAGGCTTCAAAAAGTAGTTATTCAACATGAGGCACCATCCAAAGGACGTTTTGAATCAATTTTTCTACAGTCCAAAAAATCAATTTTCTGATGAAAAACGATGACCACCTGTCGAACTTTCTCCAGATGGTCAAAAAGGTAATTTTTTAATATTTAATTTATTGACTGTAAATGATTATTGCATGTGAATTATCACTTTTGGAACTAAAATAAGTCTGTTTAGAGTCATTTTAATGCCTGAAATTGGTCAAAATAGAAGCTTCTGAGTAGGAGAAAAAAACTGTAAAAATGCCAATTTTGGTTTCTTTGAGGCTTTAAAAAGAGATTATTCAACATGAGGCACAATCCAAATGACATTTTGAATCAATTTTTCTACAGTCCAAAAAATCAATTTTCTGATGAAAAACGATGACACGTGACCTGTCGAACTTTATCCAGATGGTCAAAAATGGTAATTTTTCAATATTTAATTTTTTTACTGTAAATGACTTTGGCATGTGAATTATCACTTTTGGAACTAAAATAAGTGTGTTTAGAGTCATTTTAATGCCTGAAATTGGTCAAAATAGAAGCTTCTGAGAAGGAGAAAATCTGTAAAAATGGCAATTTTGGTCACATTGAGGCTTTAAAAAGTAGTTATTCAACATGAGGCACAATCCAAATGACATTTTGAATCAATTTTTCTACAGTCCAAAAAATCAATTTTCTGATGAAAAACGATGACACGTGACCTGTTGAACTTTATCCAGATGGTCAAAAATGGTAATTTTTCACAATTAATTTTTTTTTACTGTAAATGACTATTGCATGTGAATTATCACTTTTGGAACTAAAATAAGTGTGTTTAGAGTCATTTTAATGCCTGAAATTGGTCAAAATAGAAGCTTCTGAGAAGGAGAAAATCTGTAAAAATTGGCAATTTTGGTCACATTGAGGCTTTAAAAAGTAGTTATTCAACATGAGGCACAATCCAAATGACTTATGCAAAGGTTGGTCGCACACTGCTCGTCACACCAGCAAGTTGCCCCAAGGGACTGTGGTAGATGTAGTGGCGATGGCGGGTACGCCTATGCCACGATGTATAAAGAACAGTATGTGTTGCGTTAGCCATCCCTGGACACGTGTTTCGAGGTAGTTGCCTCTCGTCAGCAGGGAGCAGGTCAGTGTAAAGGGGTGCCGCGTGGATAGCCAAAATGTAATTAAAACAGGTCAAGTACCTCCCACGGCGCGCAGGTGCAGATCCAAGGCTCGTCAGCCCGTTGGCTCAAGGGAGCCGTAATAAATTATGCAAAGGTTGGTCGCACACTGCTCGTCACACCAGCAAGTTGCCCCAAGGGACTGTGGTAGATGTAGTGGCGATGGCGGGTACGCCTATGCCACGATGTATAAAGAACAGTATGTGTTGCGTTAGCCATCCCTGGACACGTGTTTCGAGGTAGTTGCCTCTCGTCAGCAGGGAGCAGGTCAGTGTAAACGTGACCTGTTGAACTTTATCCAGATGGTCAAAAATGGTAATTTTTCAATATTTAATTTTTTTACTGTAAATGACTATTGCATGTGAATTATCACTTTTGGAACTAAAATAAGTGTGTTTAGAGTCATTTTAATGCCTGAAATTGGTCAAAATAGAAGCTTCTGAGAAGGAGAAAATCTGTAAAAATTGGCAATTTTGGTCACATTGAGGCTTTAAAAAGTAGTTATTCAACATGAGGCACAATCCAAATGACATTTTGAATCAATTTTTCTACAGTCCAAAAAATCAATTTTCTGATGAAAAACAATGACCCGTGACCTGTCGAACTTTCTTCAGATCGTCAAAAATGGTAATTTTTTAATATTTAATTTCTTGACTGTAAATGACTATTGTATGTGAATTATCACTTTTGGAACAAAAATAAGTGTGTTTAGAGTCATTTTAATGCCTGAAATTGGTCAAAATAGAAGCTTCTGAGTAGGAGAAAAAACTGTAAAAATGCCAATTTTGGTCACTTTGAGGCTTTAAAAAGAGATTATTCAACATGAGGCACAATCCAAATGACATTTTGAATCAATTTTTCTACAGTCCAAAAAATCAATTTTCTGATGAAAAACAATGACCCGTGACCTGTCGAACTTTCTCCAGATGGTCAAAAATCGTAATTTTTTAATATTTAATTTTTTGACTGTAAATGACTATTGCATGTGAATTATCACTTTTGGAACTAAAATAAGTGTTTTTAGAGTCAATTTAATGCCTGAAATTGGTTGAAATAGAAGCTTCTGAGAAGGAGAAAAAGTCTGTAAAAATGCCAATTTTGGACACAGTGAGGCTTTAAAAAGTAGTTATTCAACATGAGGCACAATCCAAATGACATTTTGAATCAATTTTTCTACAGTCCAAAAAATCAATTTTCTGATGAAAAACAATGACCCGTGACCTGTCGAACTTTCTCCAGATGGTCAAAAAGGTAATTTTTTTATATTTAATTCTTTGACTATAAATGACTTTTGCATGTGAAATATCACTTTTGGAACAAAAATTAGTGTGTTTAGAGCCAGTTTAATGCCTGAAATTGGTCGAAATATAAGTTTCTGAGTAGGAGAAAAAGTCTGTAAAAATGCCAATTTTGGACACAGTGAGGCTTTAAAAAGTAGTTATTCAACATGAGGCACAATCCAAATGACATTTTGAATCAATTTTTCTACAGTCCAAAAAATCTATTTTCTGATGAAAAACGATGACCCGTGACCTGTCGAACTTTCTCCAGATGGTCAAAAATAATACATTTGTAATATTTAATTTTTTGACAGTAGATGACTATTGCATGTGAATTATCACTTTTGGAACTAAAATAAGTGTGTTTAAAATCATTTTAATGCCTGAAATTGGTCAAAATAGAAGCTTCTGAGTAGGAGAAAAAGTCTGTAAAAATGGCAATTTTGGTCACATTGAGGCTTTAAAAAGTGGTTATTCAACATGAGGCACAATCCAAATGACATTTTAAATCAATTTTTCTACAGTCCAAAAAATCAATTTTCTGATGAAAAATGATGGCCCATGACCTGTCAAACTTTCTCCAGATGGTCAAAAATAATACATTTGTAATATTTAATTTTTTGACTGTAAATGACTATTGCATGTGAATTACCACTTTTGGAACTAAAATAAGTGTGTTTATAGTCATTTTAATGCCTGAAATTGGTCAAAATAGAAGCTTCTGAGTAGGAGAAAAAGTCTGTAAAAATGCCAATTTTGGTTACTTTGAGGCTTTAAAAAGAGATTATTCAACATGAGGCACAATCCAAATGACATTTTGAATCAATTTTTCTACAGTCCAAAAAATCAATTTTCTGATGAAAAACGATGACACGTGACCTGTCGAACTTTATCCAGATGGTCAAAAATGGTAATTTTTCAATATTTAATTTTTTTACTGTAAATGACTTTTGCATGTGAATTATCACTTTTGGAACTAAAATAAGTGTGTTTAGAGTCATTTTAATGCCTGAAATTGGTCAAAATAGAAGCTTCTGAGAAGGAGAAAATCTGTAAAAATGGCAATTTTGGTCACATTGAGGCTTTAAAAAGTAGTTATTCAACATGAGGCACAATCCAAATGACATTTTGAATCAATTTTTCCACAGTCCAAAAAATAAATTTTCTGATGAAAAACAATGACCCGTGACCTGTCAAACTTTCTCCAGATGGTCAAAAATAATAAATTTGTAATATTTAATTTTTTGACTGTAAATGACTATTGCATGTGAATTACCACTTTTGGAACTAAAATAAGTGTGTTTATAGTCATTTTAATGCCTGAAATTGGTCAAAATACAAGCTTCTGAGAAGGAGAAAAAGTCTGTAAAAATGGCAATTTTGGTCACATTGAGGCTTTAAAAAGTAGTCATTCAACATGAGGCACAATACAAATGACATTTTGAATCAAATTTTCTTTAGTCCAAAAAATCAATTTTCTGATGAAAAACGATGACCCGTGACCAGTCGAACTTTCTCCAGATGGTCAAAAATGGTAATTTTTTAATATTTAATTTTTTGACTGTAAATGACTTTTGCATGTGAAATATCAATTTTGGAACTAATATAAGTGTGTTTAGAGTCATTTTAATGCCTGAAATTGGTCAAAATAGAAGCTTCTGAGTAGGAAAAAGTCTGTAAAAATGCCAATTTTGGTCACATTGAGGCTTTAAAAAGTAGTTATTCAACATGAGGCACCATCCAAATGAAATTGTGAATCAATTTTTCTAGAGTCCAAAAAATCAATTTTCTGAGGAAAAACGATGACCCGTGACCTGTCGAACTTTCTCCAGATTGTCAAAAATTGTGATTTTTTAATATTTAATTTTATGACTGTAAATGACTTGCTTGTGAATTATCACTTTTGGAACTAAAATAAGTGTGTTTAGAGTCATTTTAATGCCTGAAATTGCTCAAAATAGAAGCTTCTGAGTAGGAGAAAAAGTCTGTAAAAATGGCAATTTTGGTCGCATTGAGGCTTTAAAAAGTAGTAATTCACATGAGGCACAATCCAAATGACATTGTGAATCAATTTTTCTACAGTCTAAAAAATCAATTTTCTGAGGAAAAACGATGACCCGTGACCTGTCGAACTTTCTCCAGATGGTCAAAAATGGAAATTTTTTAATATTTAATTTTGTTACTATAGATGACTATTGCATGTGAATTATCACTTTTGGAACTAAAATAAGTGTGTTTAGAGTCATTTTAATGCCTGAAATTGGTCAAAATAGAAGCTTCTGAGTAGGAGAAAAAGTCTGTAAAAATGGCAATTTTGGTCACATTGAGGCTTTAAAAAGTGGTTATTCAACATGAGGCACAATCCAAATGACATTTTGAATCAATTTTTCTACAGTCCAAAAATCAATTTTCTGATGAAAAATGATGACCCATGACCTGTCAAACTTTCTCCAGATGGTCAAAAATAGTAAATTTGTAATATTTAATTTTTTGACTGTAAATGACTATTGCATGTTAATTACCACTTTTGGAACTAAAATAAGTGTGTTTATAGTCATTTTAATGCCTGAAATTGGTCAAAATAGAAGCTTCTGAGTAGGAGAAAAAGTCTGTAAAAATGCCAATTTTGGTCTCATTGAGGCTTTAAACAGTAGTTATTCAACACGAGGCACAATCCAAATGACATTTTGAATCAATTTTTCTACAGTCTAAAAAATAAATTTTCTGATGAAAAACGATGACCCGTGACCTGTCGAACTTTCTCCAAATAGTCAAAAATGGTAATTTTTTAATATTAAATTTTTTGACTGTGTATGACTATTGCATGTGAATTATCACTTTTGGAACTAAAATAAGAGTGTTTAGAGTCATTTTAATGCCTGAAATTGGTCAAAGTAGAAGCTTCGGAGTAGGAGAAAAAGTCTGTAAAAATGCCAATTTTGGTCATATTGAGGCTTTAATAAGTAGTTATTCAACATGAGGCCCCATCCAAATGACGTTTTGAATCAATTTTTCTACAGTCCAAAAAATCAATTTTCTGATGAAAAACGATGACCCGTGACCTGTCGAACTTTCATCAGATCATCAAAAATGGTAATTTTTTAATATTTAATTTCTTGACTATAAATGACTATTGCATGTGAATTATCACTTTTGGAACTGAAATAAGTGTGTTTAGAGTCATTTTAATGCCTGAAATTGGTTGAAATAGAGGCTTCTGAGTAGTAGGAAAAGTCTGCAAAAAATGGCAATTTTGGTCACATTGAGGCTTTAAAAAGTAGTTATTCAACATGAGGCAGAATCCAAATGACATTTTGAATCTATTTTTCTACAGTCCAAAAAATCAATTTTCTGATGAAAAACAATGACCCGTGACCTGTCGAACTTTCTCCAGATGGTCAAAAATTGTAATTTTTTAATATTTAATTTTTTTACTGTAAATGACTATTGCATGTGAATTATCATTTTTGGAACTGAAATAAGTGTGTTTTGAGTCATTTTAATGCCTGAAATTGGTCAAAATAGAAGCTTCTGAGAAGGAGAAAAAGTCTGTAAAAATGGCAATTTTGGTCACATTGAGGCTTTAAAAAGTAGTCATTCAACATGAGGCACAATACAAATGACATTTTGAATCAATTCTTCTACAGTCCAAAAAATCAATTTTCTGATGAAAAACGATGACCCGTGACCAGTCGAACTTTCTCCAGATGGTCAAAAATGGTAATTTTTTAATATTTAATTTTTTGACTGTAAATGACTTTTGCATGTGAAATATCACTTTTGGAACTAATATAAGTGTGTTTAGAGTAATTTAATGCCTGAAATTGGTCAAAATAGAAGCTTCTGAGTAGGAGAAAAGTCTTTAAAAATGCCAATTTTAGTCACAGTGAGTCTTTAAAAAGTAGTTATTCAACATGAGGCACAATCCAAATGACATTTTGAATCAATTTTTCTACAGTCCAAAAACTTATTTTTCTGATGAAAAACAATGACCCGTGACCTGTCGAACTTTCTCCAGATCATCAAAAATGGTAATTTTGTAATATTTAATTTCTTGACTATAAATGACTATTGCATGTGAATTATCACTTTTGGAACTGAAATAAGTGTGTTTAGAGTCATTTTAATGCCTGAAATTGGTCAAAATAGAAGCTTCTGAGTAGGAGAAAAAGTCTGTAAAAATGCCAATTTTGGTCACATTGAGGCTTTAAACAGTAGTTATTCAACATGAGGCACAATCCAAATGACATTTTGAATAAATTTTTTTACAGTCCAAAAAATCAATTTTCTGATGAAGAACGATGACCCGTGACCAGTCGAACTTTGTCCAGATGGTCAAAAATGGTAATTTTTTAATATTTAATTTTTTGACTGTAAATGAATTTTGCATGTGAAATATCACTTTTGGAACTAATATAAGTGTGTTTAGAGTAATTTAATGCCTGAAATTGGTCAAAATAGAAGCTTCGGAGTAGGAGAAAAAGTCTGTAAAAATGCCAATTTTGGTCATATTGAGGCTTTAAAAAGTAGTTATTCAACATGAGGCACCATCCAAATGACGTTTTGAATCAATTTTTCTACAGTCCAAAAACTTATTTTTCTGATGAAAAACAATGACTCGTGACCTGTCGAACTTTCTTCAGATCATCAAAAATGGTAATTTTTTAATATTTAATTTCTTGACTATAAATGACTATTGCATGTGAATTATCACTTTTGGAACTAATATAAGTGTGTTTAGAGTCATTTTAATGCCTGAAGTTGGTTGAAATAGAGGCTTCTGAGTAGTAGAAAAAGTCTGCAAAAAATGGCAATTTTGGTCACATTGAGGCTTTAAAAAGTAGTTATTTAACATGAGGCAGAATTCAAATGACATTTTGAATCTATTTTTCTACAGTCCAAAAAATCAATTTTCTGATGAAAAACAATGACCCATGACCTGTCGAACTTTCTCCAGATGGTCAAAAATGGAAATTTTTTAATATTTTTTTTTTTTTACTGTAGATGACTATTGCATGTGAATTATCACTTTTGGAACTAAAATAAGTGTGTTTAGAGTCATTTTAATGCCTGAAATTGGTCAAAATAGAAGCTTCTGAGAAGGAGAAAAAGTCTGTAAAAATGGCAATTTTGGTCACATTGAGGCTTTAAAAAGTAGTCATTCAACATGAGGCACAATACAAATGACATTTTGAATCAATTCTTCTACAGTCCAAAAAATCAATTTTCTGATGAAAAACGATGACCCGTGACCAGTCGAACTTTCTCCAGATGGTCAAAAATGGTAATTTTTTAATATTTAATTTTTTGACTGTAAATGACTTTTGCATGTGAAATATCACTTTTGGAACTAATATAAGTGTGTTTAGAGTAATTTAATGCCTGAAATTGGTCAAAATAGAAGCTTCTGAGTAGGAGAAAAGTCTTTAAAAATGCCAATTTTAGTCACAGTGAGTCTTTAAAAAGTAGTTATTCAACATGAGGCACAATCCAAATGACATTTTGAATCAATTTTTCTACAGTCCAAAAACTTATTTTTCTGATGAAAAACAATGACCCGTGACCTGTCGAACTTTCTCCAGATCATCAAAAATGGTAATTTTGTAATATTTAATTTCTTGACTATAAATGACTATTGCATGTGAATTATCACTTTTGGAACTGAAATAAGTGTGTTTAGAGTCATTTTAATGCCTGAAATTGGTCAAAATAGAAGCTTCTGAGTAGGAGAAAAAGTCTGTAAAAATGCCAATTTTGGTCACATTGAGGCTTTAAACAGTAGTTATTCAACATGAGGCACAATCCAAATGACATTTTGAATACATTTTTTTACAGTCCAAAAAATCAATTTTCTGATGAAGAACGATGACCCGTGACCAGTCGAACTTTCTCCAGATGGTCAAAAATGGTAATTTTTTAATATTTAATTTTTTGACTGTAAATGAATTTTGCATGTGAAATATCACTTTTGGAACTAATATAAGTGTGTTTAGAGTAATTTAATGCCTGAAATTGGTCAAAATAGAAGCTTCGGAGTAGGAGAAAAAGTCTGTAAAAATGCCAATTTTGGTCATATTGAGGCTTTAAAAAGTAGTTATTCAACATGAGGCACCATCCAAATGACGTTTTGAATCAATTTTTCTACAGTCCAAAAACTTATTTTTCTGATGAAAAACAATGACTCGTGACCTGTCGAACTTTCTTCAGATCATCAAAAATGGTAATTTTTTAATATTTAATTTCTTGACTATAAATGACTATTGCATGTGAATTATCACTTTTGGAACTAATATAAGTGTGTTTAGAGTCATTTTAATGCCTGAAGTTGGTTGAAATAGAGGCTTCTGAGTAGTAGAAAAAGTCTGCAAAAAATGGCAATTTTGGTCACATTGAGGCTTTAAAAAGTAGTTATTTAACATGAGGCAGAATTCAAATGACATTTTGAATCTATTTTTCTACAGTCCAAAAAATCAATTTTCTGATGAAAAACAATGACCCGTGACCTCTCGAACTTTCTCCAGATGGTCAAAAATGGAAATTTTTTAATATTTTTTTTTTTTTACTGTAGATGACTATTGCATGTGAATTATCACTTTTGGAACTAAAATAAGTGTGTTTAGAGTCATTTTAATGCCTGAAATTGGTAAATATAGAAGCTTCTGAGTAGGAGAAAAAGTCTGTAAAAATGGCAATTTTGGTCACATTGAGGCTTTAAAAAGTGGTTATTCAACATGAGGCACAATCCAAATGACATTTTGAATCAATTTTTCTACAGTCCAAAAAATCAATTTTCTGATGAAAAATGATGACCCATGACCTGTCAAACTTTCTCCAGATGGTCAAAAATAATAAATTTGTAATATTTAATTTTTTGACTGTAGATGACTATTGCATGTGAATTCTCACTTTTGGAACTCAAATAAGTGTGTTTAGAGCCATTTTAATGCCTGAAATTGGTCAAAATAGAAGCTTCTGAGAAGGAGAAAAAGTCTGTAAAAATGGCAATTTTGGTCACAGTGAGGCTTTAAAAAGTAGTTATTGAACATGAGGCACAATCCAAATGACATTTTGAATCAATTTTTCTACAGTCCAAAAAATCAATTTTCTGATGAAAAACAATGACTCGTGACCTGTCGAACTTTCTTCAGATCGTCAAAAATGGTAATTTTTTAATATTTAATTTCTTGACTGTAAATGACTATTGCATGTGAATTATCACTTTTGGAACTAATATAAGTGTGTTTAGAGTCATTGTAATGCCTGAAATTGGTCAAAATAGAAGCTTCTGAGTAGGAGAAAAAGTCAGTAAAAATGCCAATTTTGGTCACTGTGAGGCTTTAAACAGTAGTTATTCAAAATGAGGCACCATCCAAATGACGTTTTGAATCAATTTTTCTACAGTCCAAAAAATAAATTTTCTGATGAAAAACGATGACCCGTGACCTGTCGAACTTTCTCCAGATGGTCAAAAAGGTAATTTTTTAATATTTCATTTTTTGACTGTAAATGACTATTGAATGTGAATTATCACTTTTGGAACTAAAATAAGTGTGTTTAGAGTCATTTTAATGCCTGAAATTGGTCAAAATAGAAGTTTCTGAGTAGGAGAAAAAGTGTGTAAAAATGGCAATTTTGGTCACATTGAGGCTTTAAAAAGTAGTTATTCAACATGAGGCACAATCCAAATGACATTTTGAATCAATTTTTCTACAGTCCAAAAACTCAATTTTCTGATGAAAAACAATGACCCGTGACCTGTCGAACTTTCTTCAGATCATCAAAAATGGAAATTTTTGAATATTTAATTTCTTGACTGTAAATGACTATTGCATGTGAATTATCACTTTTGGAACTGAAATAAGTGTGTTTAGAGTCATTTTAATGCCTGAAATTGGTTGAAATAGAGGCTTCTGAGAAGGAGAAAAAGTCTGTAAAAATGAAAATTTTGGTCACAGTGAGGCTTTAAAAAGTAGTTATTCAACATGAGGCACAATCCAAATGACATTTTGAATCAATTTTTCTACAGTCCAAAAAATCAATTTTCTGATGAAAAACAATGACCCGTGACCTGTCGAACTTTCTTCAGATCATCAAAAATGGTAATTTTTTAATATTTAATTTCTTGACTATAAATGACTATTGCATGTGAATTATCACTTTTGGAACTGAAATAAGTGTGTTTAGAGTCATTTTAATGACTGAAGTTGGTTGAAATAGAGGCTTCTGAGTAGTAGAAAAAGTCTGCAAAAAATGGCAATTTTGGTCACATTGAGGCTTTAAAAAGTAGTTTTTCAACATGAGGCACAATCCAAATGACATTTTGAATCTATTTTTCTACAGTCCAAAAAATCAATTTTCTGATGAAAAACAATGACCCGTGACCTGTCGAACTTTCTCCAGATGGTCAAAAATTGTCATTTTTTAATATTTAATTTTATGACTGTAAATGACTTTTGCATGTGAAATATCACTTTTGGAACTAATATAAGTGTGTTTAGAGTAATTTAATGCCTGAAATTGGTCAAAATAGAAGCTTCTGAGTAGGAGAAAAGTCTTTAAAAATGCCAATTTTGGTCACAGTGAGTCTTTAAAAAGTAGTTATTCAACATGAGGCACAATCCAAATGACATTTTGAATCAATTTTTCTACAGTCCAAAAACTTATTTTTCTGATGAAAAACAATGACCCGTGACCTGTCGAACTTTCTTCAGATCATCAATATTGGTAATTTTTTAATATTTAATTTCTTGACTATAAATGACTATTGCATGTGAATTATCCCTTTTGGAACTGAAATAAGTGTGTTTAGAGTCATTTTAATGCCTGAAATTGGTTGCAATAGAGGCTTCTGAGTAGTAGAAAAAGTCTGCAAAAAATGGCAATTTTGGTCACATTGAGGCTTTAAAAAGTAGTTTTTCAACATGAGGCACAATCCAAATGACATTTTGAATCTATTTTTCTACAGTCCAAAAAATCAATTTTCTGATGAAAAACAATGACCCGTGACCTGTCGAACTTTCTCCAGATGGTCAAAAATTGTAATTTTTTAATATTTAATTTTATGACTGTAAATGACTATTGCATGTGAATTATCACTTTTGGAACTAAAATAAGTGTTTTTAGAGTCAATTTAATGCCTGAAATTGGTTTAAATAGAAGCTTCTGAGTAGTAGAAAAAGTATGTAAAAATGGCAATTTTGGTCACATTGAGGCTTCAAAAAGTGGTTATTCAACATGAGGCACAATCCAAATGACATTTTGAATCAATTTTTCTACAGTCCCAAAAGACAATTTTCTGATGAAAAACAATGACCCGTGACCTGTCGAACTTTCTTCAGATCATCAAAAATGGTAATTTTTTAATATTTAATTTCTTGACTATAAATGACTATTGCATGTGAATTATCACTTTTGGAACTGAAATAAGTGTGTTTAGAGTCATTTTAATGACTGAAGTTGGTTGAAATAGAGGCTTCTGAGTAGTAGAAAAAGTCTGCAAAAAATGGCAATTTTGGTCACATTGAGGCTTAAAAAAGAAGTTATTCAACATGAGGCAGAATTCAAATGACATTTTGAATCAATTTTTCTACAGTCCAAAAACTAAATTTTCTGATGAAAAACAATGACCCGTGACCTGTCGAACTTTCTTCAGATCATCAACAATGGAAATTTGTGAATATTTAATTTCTTGACTGTAAATGACTATTGCATGTGAATTACCACTTTTGGAACTAAAATAAGTGTGTTTATAGTCATTTTAATGCCTGAAATTGGTCAAAATAGAAGCTTCTGAGTAGGAGAAAAAGTCTGTAAAAATGCCAATTTTGGTCACAGTGAGGCTTTAAACGGTAGTTATTCAAAATGAGGCACCATCCAAATGACGTTTTGAATCAATTTTTCTATAGTCCAAAAAATCAATTTTCTGATGAAAAACGATGACCCGTGACCTGTCGAACTTTCATCAGATCATCAAAAATGGTAATTTTTTAATATTTAATTTCTTGACTATAAATGCCTATTGCATGTGAATTATCACTTTTGGAACTGAAATAAGTGTGTTTAGAGTCATTTTAATGCCTGAAATTGGTTGAAATAGAGGCTTCTGAGTAGTAGGAAAAGTCTGCAAAAAATGGCAATTTTGGTCACATTGAGGCTTTAAAAAGTAGTTATTCAACATGAGGCAGAATCCAAATGACATTTTGAATCTATTTTTCTACAGTCCAAAAAATTAATTTTCTGATGAAAATCAATCACCAGTGACCTGTCGAACTTTCTCCAGATGGTCAAAAATTGTAATTTTTTAATATTTAATTTTTTGACTGTAAATGACTATTGCATGTGAATTATCACTTTTGGAACTGAAATAAGTGTGTTTTGAGTCATTTTAATGCCTGAAATTGGTCAAAATAGAAGCTTCTGAGAAGGAGAAAAGTCTGTAAAAATGGCAATTTTGGTCACATTGGGGCTTTAAAAAGTAGTTATTCAACATGAGGCAGAATCCAATTGACATTTTGAATTAATTCTTCTACAGTCCAAAAAATCAATTTTCTGATGAAAAACGATGACCCGTGACCAGTCGAACTTTCTCCAGATGGTCAAAAATGGTAATTTTTTAATATTTAATTTTTTGACTGTAAATGACTTTTGCATGTGAAATATCACTTTTGGAACTAATATAAGTGTGTTTAGAGTAATTTAATGCCTGAAATTGGTCAAAATAGAAGCTTCTGAGTAGGAGAAAAGTCCTTAAAAATGCCAATTTTGGTCACAGTGAGTCTTTAAAAAGTAGTTATTCAACATGAGGCACAATCCAAATGACATTTTGAATCAATTTTTCTACAGTCCAAAAACTTATTTTTCTGATGAAAAACAATGACCCGTGACCTGTCGAACTTTCTTCAGATCATCAAAAATGGTAATTTTGTAATATTTAATTTCTTGACTATAAATGACTATTGCATGTGAATTATCACTTTTGGAACTGAAATAAGTGTGTTTAGAGTCATTTTAATGCCTGAAATTGGTTGAAATAGAGGCTTCTGAGTAGTAGAAAAAGTCTGCAAAAAATGGCAATTTTGGTCACATTAAGGCTTTAAAAAGTAGTTATTCAACATGAGGCAGAATCCCAATGACATTTTGAATCTATTTTTCTACAGTCCAAAAAATAAATTTTCCGATGAAAAACAATGACCCGTGACCTGTCGAACTTTCTCCAGATGGTCAAAAATTGTAATTTTTTAATATTTAAGTTTTTTTACTGTAGATGACTATTGCATGTGAATTATCACTTTTGGAACTCAAATAAGTGTGCTTAGAGTCATTTTAATGCCTGAAAGTGGTCAAAATAGAAGCTTCTGAGTAGGAGAAAAAGTCTGTAAAAATGGCAATTTTGGTCACATTGAGGCTTTAAAAAGTGGTTATTCAACATGAGGCACAATCCAAATGACATTTTGATTCAATTTTTCTAGAGTCCAAAAAATCAATTTTCTGATGAAAAGCAATGACCCGTGACCTCTCGAACTTTCTCCAGATGGTCAAAAATTGTAATTTTTTAATATTTAATTTTTTGACTGTAAATGACTATTGCATGTGAATTATCACTTTTGGAACTAAAATAAGTGTTTTTAGAGTCAATTTAATGCCTGGAATTGGTTGAAATAGAAGCTTCTGAGTAGTAGAAAAAGACTGTAAAAATGCCAATTTTGGTCACAGTTAGTCTTTAAAAAGTAGTTATTCAACATGAGGCACAATCCAAATGACATTTTGAATCAATTTTTCTACAGTCCAAAAACTTATTTTTCTGATGAAAAACAATGACCCGTGACTTGTCGAACTTTCTTCAGATCATCAAAAATGGTAATTTTTTAATATTTAATTTCTTGACTATAAATGACTATTGCATGTGAATTATCACTTTTGGAACTGAAATAAGTCTGTTTAGAGTCATTTTAATGCCTGAAATTGGTCGAAATAGAAGTTTCTGAGTCGGAGAAAAAGTCTGTAAAAATGGAAATTTTGGTCACATTGAGGCTTTAAAAAGTAGTAATTCACATGAGGCACAATCCAAATGACATTGTGAATCAATTTTTCTACAGTCCAAAAAATCAATTTTCTGATGAAAAACGATGACCCGTGACCTGTGGAACTTTCTCCAGATCATCAAAAATGGTAATTTTTTAATATTTAATTTCTTGACTATAAATGACTATTGCATGTGAATTATCACTTTTGGAACTGAAATAAGTGTGTTTAGAGTCATTTTAATGCCTGAAATTAGTTGAAATAGAGGCTTCTGAGTAGTAGAACAAGTCTGCAAAAAATTGCAATTTTGGTCACATTGAGGCTTTAAAAAGTAGTTATTCAACATGAGGCAGAATCCAAATGACATTTTCAATCAATTTTTCTACAGTCCAAAACATCAATTTTCTGATGAAAAACAATGACCCATGACCTGTCGAACTTTCTCCAGATGGTCAAAAAGGTAATTTTTTTATATTTAATTTTTTTACTATAAATGACTTTTGCATGTGAAATATCACTTTTGGAACAAAAATAAATGTGTTTAGAGCCAGTTTAATGCCTGAAATTGGTCGAAATAGAAGTTTCTGAGTAGGAGAAAAAGTCTGTAAAAATGGCAATTTTGGTCACATTGAGGCTTTAAAAAGTGGTTATTCAACATGAGGCACAATCCAAATGACATTTTGAATCAATTTTTCTACAGTCCAAAAAATAAATTTTCTGATGAAAAACAATGACCCGTGACCTGTCAAACTTTCTCCAGATGGTCAAAAATTGTAATTTTTTAATATTTAATTTTTTGACAGTAGATGACTATTGCATGTGAATTATCACTTTTGGAACTAAAATAAGTGTGTTTAAAATCATTTTAATGCCTGAAATTGGTCAAAATAGAAGCTTCTGAGTAGGAGAAAAAGTCTGTAAAAATGGCAATTTTGGTCACATTGAGGCTTTAAAAAGTGGTTATTCAACATGAGGCACAATCCAAATGACATTTTAAATCAATTTTTCTACAGTCCAAAAAAGTAATTTTCTGATGAAAAATAATGACCCAT
Organism: Triturus cristatus; assembly: GCF_964204655.1. Classification (NCBI taxonomy): domain Eukaryota; kingdom Metazoa; phylum Chordata; class Amphibia; order Caudata; family Salamandridae; genus Triturus; species Triturus cristatus. Next base: position 1,473,253,879 of record NC_140590.1, read on the forward strand.
GACCTGTTAAACTTTCTCCAGATGGTCAAAAATAATAAATTTGTAATATTTAATTTTTTGACTGTAAATGACTATTGCATGTGAATTACCACTTTTGGAACTAAAATAAGTGTGTTTATAGTCATTTTAATGCCTGAAATTGGTCAAAATAGAAGCTTCTGAGTAGGAGAAAAAGTCTGTAAAAATGCCAATTTTGGTCATATTGAGGCTTCAAAAAGTAGTTATTCAACATGAGGCACCATCCAAAGGACGTTTTGAATCAATTTTTCTACAGTCCAAAAAATCAATTTTCTGATGAAAAACGATGACCACCTGTCGAACTTTCTCCAGATGGTCAAAAAGGTAATTTTTTAATATTTAATTTATTGACTGTAAATGATTATTGCATGTGAATTATCACTTTTGGAACTAAAATAAGTCTGTTTAGAGTCATTTTAATGCCTGAAATTGGTCAAAATAGAAGCTTCTGAGTAGGAGAAAAAAACTGTAAAAATGCCAATTTTGGTTTCTTTGAGGCTTTAAAAAGAGATTATTCAACATGAGGCACAATCCAAATGACATTTTGAATCAATTTTTCTACAGTCCAAAAAATCAATTTTCTGATGAAAAACGATGACACGTGACCTGTCGAACTTTATCCAGATGGTCAAAAATGGTAATTTTTCAATATTTAATTTTTTTACTGTAAATGACTTTGGCATGTGAATTATCACTTTTGGAACTAAAATAAGTGTGTTTAGAGTCATTTTAATGCCTGAAATTGGTCAAAATAGAAGCTTCTGAGAAGGAGAAAATCTGTAAAAATGGCAATTTTGGTCACATTGAGGCTTTAAAAAGTAGTTATTCAACATGAGGCACAATCCAAATGACATTTTGAATCAATTTTTCTACAGTCTAAAAAATCAATTTTCTGATGAAAAACGATGACACGTGACCTGTTGAACTTTATCCAGATGGTCAAAAATGGTAATTTTTCACAATTAATTTTTTTTTACTGTAAATGACTATTGCATGTGAATTATCACTTTTGGAACTAAAATAAGTGTGTTTAGAGTCATTTTAATGCCTGAAATTGGTCAAAATAGAAGCTTCTGAGAAGGAGAAAATCTGTAAAAATTGGCAATTTTGGTCACATTGAGGCTTTAAAAAGTAGTTATTCAACATGAGGCACAATCCAAATGACTTATGCAAAGGTTGGTCGCACACTGCTCGTCACACCAGCAAGTTGCCCCAAGGGACTGTGGTAGATGTAGTGGCGATGGCGGGTACGCCTATGCCACGATGTATAAAGAACAGTATGTGTTGCGTTAGCCATCCCTGGACACGTGTTTCGAGGTAGTTGCCTCTCGTCAGCAGGGAGCAGGTCAGTGTAAACGTGACCTGTTGAACTTTATCCAGATGGTCAAAAATGGTAATTTTTCAATATTTAATTTTTTTACTGTAAATGACTATTGCATGTGAATTATCACTTTTGGAACTAAAATAAGTGTGTTTAGAGTCATTTTAATGCCTGAAATTGGTCAAAATAGAAGCTTCTGAGAAGGAGAAAATCTGTAAAAATTGGCAATTTTGGTCACATTGAGGCTTTAAAAAGTAGTTATTCAACATGAGGCACAATCCAAATGACATTTTGAATCAATTTTTCTACAGTCCAAAAAATCAATTTTCTGATGAAAAACAATGACCCGTGACCTGTCGAACTTTCTTCAGATCGTCAAAAATGGTAATTTTTTAATATTTAATTTCTTGACTGTAAATGACTATTGTATGTGAATTATCACTTTTGGAACAAAAATAAGTGTGTTTAGAGTCATTTTATGCCTGAAATTGGTCAAAATAGAAGCTTCTGAGTAGGAGAAAAAACTGTAAAAATGCCAATTTTGGTCACTTTGAGGCTTTAAAAAGAGATTATTCAACATGAGGCACAATCCAAATGACATTTTGAATCAATTTTTCTACAGTCCAAAAAATCAATTTTCTGATGAAAAACAATGACCCGTGACCTGTCGAACTTTCTCCAGATGGTCAAAAATCGTAATTTTTTAATATTTAATTTTTTGACTGTAAATGACTATTGCATGTGAATTATCACTTTTGGAACTAAAATAAGTGTTTTTAGAGTCAATTTAATGCCTGAAATTGGTTGAAATAGAAGCTTCTGAGAAGGAGAAAAAGTCTGTAAAAATGCCAATTTTGGACACAGTGAGGCTTTAAAAAGTAGTTATTCAACATGAGGCACAATCCAAATGACATTTTGAATCAATTTTTCTACAGTCCAAAAAATCAATTTTCTGATGAAAAACAATGACCCGTGACCTGTCGAACTTTCTCCAGATGGTCAAAAAGGTAATTTTTTTATATTTAATTCTTTGACTATAAATGACTTTTGCATGTGAAATATCACTTTTGGAACAAAAATTAGTGTGTTTAGAGCCAGTTTAATGCCTGAAATTGGTCGAAATATAAGTTTCTGAGTAGGAGAAAAAGTCTGTAAAAATGCCAATTTTGGACACAGTGAGGCTTTAAAAAGTAGTTATTCAACATGAGGCACAATCCAAATGACATTTTGAATCAATTTTTCTACAGTCCAAAAAATCTATTTTCTGATGAAAAACGATGACCCGTGACCTGTCGAACTTTCTCCAGATGGTCAAAAATAATACATTTGTAATATTTAATTTTTTGACAGTAGATGACTATTGCATGTGAATTATCACTTTTGGAACTAAAATAAGTGTGTTTAAAATCATTTTAATGCCTGAAATTGGTCAAAATAGAAGCTTCTGAGTAGGAGAAAAAGTCTGTAAAAATGGCAATTTTGGTCACATTGAGGCTTTAAAAAGTGGTTATTCAACATGAGGCACAATCCAAATGACATTTTAAATCAATTTTTCTACAGTCCAAAAAATCAATTTTCTGATGAAAAATGATGGCCCATGACCTGTCAAACTTTCTCCAGATGGTCAAAAATAATACATTTGTAATATTTAATTTTTTGACTGTAAATGACTATTGCATGTGAATTACCACTTTTGGAACTAAAATAAGTGTGTTTATAGTCATTTTAATGCCTGAAATTGGTCAAAATAGAAGCTTCTGAGTAGGAGAAAAAGTCTGTAAAAATGCCAATTTTGGTTACTTTGAGGCTTTAAAAAGAGATTATTCAACATGAGGCACAATCCAAATGACATTTTGAATCAATTTTTCTACAGTCCAAAAAATCAATTTTCTGATGAAAAACGATGACACGTGACCTGTCGAACTTTATCCAGATGGTCAAAAATGGTAATTTTTCAATATTTAATTTTTTTACTGTAAATGACTTTTGCATGTGAATTATCACTTTTGGAACTAAAATAAGTGTGTTTAGAGTCATTTTAATGCCTGAAATTGGTCAAAATAGAAGCTTCTGAGAAGGAGAAAATCTGTAAAAATGGCAATTTTGGTCACATTGAGGCTTTAAAAAGTAGTTATTCAACATGAGGCACAATCCAAATGACATTTTGAATCAATTTTTCCACAGTCCAAAAAATAAATTTTCTGATGAAAAACAATGACCCGTGACCTGTCAAACTTTCTCCAGATGGTCAAAAATAATAAATTTGTAATATTTAATTTTTTGACTGTAAATGACTATTGCATGTGAATTACCACTTTTGGAACTAAAATAAGTGTGTTTATAGTCATTTTAATGCCTGAAATTGGTCAAAATACAAGCTTCTGAGAAGGAGAAAAAGTCTGTAAAAATGGCAATTTTGGTCACATTGAGGCTTTAAAAAGTAGTCATTCAACATGAGGCACAATACAAATGACATTTTGAATCAAATTTTCTTTAGTCCAAAAAATCAATTTTCTGATGAAAAACGATGACCCGTGACCAGTCGAACTTTCTCCAGATGGTCAAAAATGGTAATTTTTTAATATTTAATTTTTTGACTGTAAATGACTTTTGCATGTGAAATATCAATTTTGGAACTAATATAAGTGTGTTTAGAGTCATTTTAATGCCTGAAATTGGTCAAAATAGAAGCTTCTGAGTAGGAAAAAGTCTGTAAAAATGCCAATTTTGGTCACATTGAGGCTTTAAAAAGTAGTTATTCAACATGAGGCACCATCCAAATGACATTGTGAATCAATTTTTCTAGAGTCCAAAAAATCAATTTTCTGAGGAAAAACGATGACCCGTGACCTGTCGAACTTTCTCCAGATTGTCAAAAATTGTGATTTTTTAATATTTAATTTTATGACTGTAAATGACTTGCTTGTGAATTATCACTTTTGGAACTAAAATAAGTGTGTTTAGAGTCATTTTAATGCCTGAAATTGCTCAAAATAGAAGCTTCTGAGTAGGAGAAAAAGTCTGTAAAAATGGCAATTTTGGTCGCATTGAGGCTTTAAAAAGTAGTAATTCACATGAGGCACAATCCAAATGACATTGTGAATCAATTTTTCTACAGTCTAAAAAATCAATTTTCTGAGGAAAAACGATGACCCGTGACCTGTCGAACTTTCTCCAGATGGTCAAAAATGGAAATTTTTTAATATTTAATTTTGTTACTATAGATGACTATTGCATGTGAATTATCACTTTTGGAACTAAAATAAGTGTGTTTAGAGTCATTTTAATGCCTGAAATTGGTCAAAATAGAAGCTTCTGAGTAGGAGAAAAAGTCTGTAAAAATGGCAATTTTGGTCACATTGAGGCTTTAAAAAGTGGTTATTCAACATGAGGCACAATCCAAATGACATTTTGAATCAATTTTTCTACAGTCCAAAAATCAATTTTCTGATGAAAAATGATGACCCATGACCTGTCAAACTTTCTCCAGATGGTCAAAAATAGTAAATTTGTAATATTTAATTTTTTGACTGTAAATGACTATTGCATGTTAATTACCACTTTTGGAACTAAAATAAGTGTGTTTATAGTCATTTTAATGCCTGAAATTGGTCAAAATAGAAGCTTCTGAGTAGGAGAAAAAGTCTGTAAAAATGCCAATTTTGGTCTCATTGAGGCTTTAAACAGTAGTTATTCAACACGAGGCACAATCCAAATGACATTTTGAATCAATTTTTCTACAGTCTAAAAAATAAATTTTCTGATGAAAAACGATGACCCGTGACCTGTCGAACTTTCTCCAAATAGTCAAAAATGGTAATTTTTTAATATTAAATTTTTTGACTGTGTATGACTATTGCATGTGAATTATCACTTTTGGAACTAAAATAAGAGTGTTTAGAGTCATTTTAATGCCTGAAATTGGTCAAAGTAGAAGCTTCGGAGTAGGAGAAAAAGTCTGTAAAAATGCCAATTTTGGTCATATTGAGGCTTTAATAAGTAGTTATTCAACATGAGGCCCCATCCAAATGACGTTTTGAATCAATTTTTCTACAGTCCAAAAAATCAATTTTCTGATGAAAAACGATGACCCGTGACCTGTCGAACTTTCATCAGATCATCAAAAATGGTAATTTTTTAATATTTAATTTCTTGACTATAAATGACTATTGCATGTGAATTATCACTTTTGGAACTGAAATAAGTGTGTTTAGAGTCATTTTAATGCCTGAAATTGGTTGAAATAGAGGCTTCTGAGTAGTAGGAAAAGTCTGCAAAAAATGGCAATTTTGGTCACATTGAGGCTTTAAAAAGTAGTTATTCAACATGAGGCAGAATCCAAATGACATTTTGAATCTATTTTTCTACAGTCCAAAAAATCAATTTTCTGATGAAAAACAATGACCCGTGACCTGTCGAACTTTCTCCAGATGGTCAAAAATTGTAATTTTTTAATATTTAATTTTTTTACTGTAAATGACTATTGCATGTGAATTATCACTTTTGGAACTGAAATAAGTGTGTTTTGAGTCATTTTAATGCCTGAAATTGGTCAAAATAGAAGCTTCTGAGAAGGAGAAAAAGTCTGTAAAAATGGCAATTTTGGTCACATTGAGGCTTTAAAAAGTAGTCATTCAACATGAGGCACAATACAAATGACATTTTGAATCAATTCTTCTACAGTCCAAAAAATCAATTTTCTGATGAAAAACGATGACCCGTGACCAGTCGAACTTTCTCCAGATGGTCAAAAATGGTAATTTTTTAATATTTAATTTTTTGACTGTAAATGACTTTTGCATGTGAAATATCACTTTTGGAACTAATATAAGTGTGTTTAGAGTAATTTAATGCCTGAAATTGGTCAAAATAGAAGCTTCTGAGTAGGAGAAAAGTCTTTAAAAATGCCAATTTTAGTCACAGTGAGTCTTTAAAAAGTAGTTATTCAACATGAGGCACAATCCAAATGACATTTTGAATCAATTTTTCTACAGTCCAAAAACTTATTTTTCTGATGAAAAACAATGACCCGTGACCTGTCGAACTTTCTCCAGATCATCAAAAATGGTAATTTTGTAATATTTAATTTCTTGACTATAAATGACTATTGCATGTGAATTATCACTTTTGGAACTGAAATAAGTGTGTTTAGAGTCATTTTAATGCCTGAAATTGGTCAAAATAGAAGCTTCTGAGTAGGAGAAAAAGTCTGTAAAAATGCCAATTTTGGTCACATTGAGGCTTTAAACAGTAGTTATTCAACATGAGGCACAATCCAAATGACATTTTGAATAAATTTTTTTACAGTCCAAAAAATCAATTTTCTGATGAAGAACGATGACCCGTGACCAGTCGAACTTTGTCCAGATGGTCAAAAATGGTAATTTTTTAATATTTAATTTTTTGACTGTAAATGAATTTTGCATGTGAAATATCACTTTTGGAACTAATATAAGTGTGTTTAGAGTAATTTAATGCCTGAAATTGGTCAAAATAGAAGCTTCGGAGTAGGAGAAAAAGTCTGTAAAAATGCCAATTTTGGTCATATTGAGGCTTTAAAAAGTAGTTATTCAACATGAGGCACCATCCAAATGACGTTTTGAATCAATTTTTCTACAGTCCAAAAACTTATTTTTCTGATGAAAAACAATGACTCGTGACCTGTCGAACTTTCTTCAGATCATCAAAAATGGTAATTTTTTAATATTTAATTTCTTGACTATAAATGACTATTGCATGTGAATTATCACTTTTGGAACTAATATAAGTGTGTTTAGAGTCATTTTAATGCCTGAAGTTGGTTGAAATAGAGGCTTCTGAGTAGTAGAAAAAGTCTGCAAAAAATGGCAATTTTGGTCACATTGAGGCTTTAAAAAGTAGTTATTTAACATGAGGCAGAATTCAAATGACATTTTGAATCTATTTTTCTACAGTCCAAAAAATCAATTTTCTGATGAAAAACAATGACCCATGACCTGTCGAACTTTCTCCAGATGGTCAAAAATGGAAATTTTTTAATATTTTTTTTTTTTTACTGTAGATGACTATTGCATGTGAATTATCACTTTTGGAACTAAAATAAGTGTGTTTAGAGTCATTTTAATGCCTGAAATTGGTAAATATAGAAGCTTCTGAGTAGGAGAAAAAGTCTGTAAAAATGGCAATTTTGGTCACATTGAGGCTTTAAAAAGTGGTTATTCAACATGAGGCACAATCCAAATGACATTTTGAATCAATTTTTCTACAGTCCAAAAAATCAATTTTCTGATGAAAAATGATGACCCATGACCTGTCAAACTTTCTCCAGATGGTCAAAAATAATAAATTTGTAATATTTAATTTTTTGACTGTAGATGACTATTGCATGTGAATTCTCACTTTTGGAACTCAAATAAGTGTGTTTAGAGCCATTTTAATGCCTGAAATTGGTCAAAATAGAAGCTTCTGAGAAGGAGAAAAGTCTGTAAAAATGCCAATTTTGGTCACAGTGAGGCTTTAAAAAGTAGTTATTGAACATGAGGCACCATCCAAATGACGTTTTGAATCAATTTTTCTACAGTCCAAAAAATCAATTTTCTGATGAAAAACAATGACCCGTGACCTGTCGAACTTTCTCCAGATGGTCAAAAAGGTAATTTTTTAATATTTCATTTTTTGACTGTAAATGACTATTGAATGTGAATTATCACTTTTGGAACTAAAATAAGTGTGTTTAGAGTCATTTTAATGCCTGAAATTGGTCAAAATAGAAGTTTCTGAGTAGGAGAAAAAGTGTGTAAAAATGGCAATTTTGGTCACATTGAGGCTTTAAAAAGTAGTTATTCAACATGAGGCACAATCCAAATGACATTTTGAATCAATTTTTCTACAGTCCAAAAACTCAATTTTCTGATGAAAAACAATGACCCGTGACCTGTCGAACTTTCTTCAGATCATCAAAAATGGAAATTTTTGAATATTTAATTTCTTGACTGTAAATGACTATTGCATGTGAATTATCACTTTTGGAACTGAAATAAGTGTGTTTAGAGTCATTTTAATGCCTGAAATTGGTTGAAATAGAGGCTTCTGAGAAGGAGAAAAAGTCTGTAAAAATGAAAATTTTGGTCACAGTGAGGCTTTAAAAAGTAGTTATTCAACATGAGGCACAATCCAAATGACATTTTGAATCAATTTTTCTACAGTCCAAAAAATCAATTTTCTGATGAAAAACAATGACCCGTGACCTGTCGAACTTTCTTCAGATCATCAAAAATGGTAATTTTTTAATATTTAATTTCTTGACTATAAATGACTATTGCATGTGAATTATCACTTTTGGAACTGAAATAAGTGTGTTTAGAGTCATTTTAATGACTGAAGTTGGTTGAAATAGAGGCTTCTGAGTAGTAGAAAAAGTCTGCAAAAAATGGCAATTTTGGTCACATTGAGGCTTTAAAAAGTAGTTTTTCAACATGAGGCACAATCCAAATGACATTTTGAATCTATTTTTCTACAGTCCAAAAAATCAATTTTCTGATGAAAAACAATGACCCGTGACCTGTCGAACTTTCTCCAGATGGTCAAAAATTGTCATTTTTTAATATTTAATTTTATGACTGTAAATGACTTTTGCATGTGAAATATCACTTTTGGAACTAATATAAGTGTGTTTAGAGTAATTTAATGCCTGAAATTGGTCAAAATAGAAGCTTCTGAGTAGGAGAAAAGTCTTTAAAAATGCCAATTTTGGTCACAGTGAGTCTTTAAAAAGTAGTTATTCAACATGAGGCACAATCCAAATGACATTTTGAATCAATTTTTCTACAGTCCAAAAACTTATTTTTCTGATGAAAAACAATGACCCGTGACCTGTCGAACTTTCTTCAGATCATCAATATTGGTAATTTTTTAATATTTAATTTCTTGACTATAAATGACTATTGCATGTGAATTATCCCTTTTGGAACTGAAATAAGTGTGTTTAGAGTCATTTTAATGCCTGAAATTGGTTGCAATAGAGGCTTCTGAGTAGTAGAAAAAGTCTGCAAAAAATGGCAATTTTGGTCACATTGAGGCTTTAAAAAGTAGTTTTTCAACATGAGGCACAATCCAAATGACATTTTGAATCTATTTTTCTACAGTCCAAAAAATCAATTTTCTGATGAAAAACAATGACCCGTGACCTGTCGAACTTTCTCCAGATGGTCAAAAATTTTAATTTTTTAATATTTAATTTTATGACTGTAAATGACTATTGCATGTGAATTATCACTTTTGGAACTAAAATAAGTGTTTTTAGAGTCAATTTAATGCCTGAAATTGGTTTAAATAGAAGCTTCTGAGTAGTAGAAAAAGTATGTAAAAATGGCAATTTTGGTCACATTGAGGCTTCAAAAAGTGGTTATTCAACATGAGGCACAATCCAAATGACATTTTGAATCAATTTTTCTACAGTCCCAAAAGACAATTTTCTGATGAAAAACAATGACCCGTGACCTGTCGAACTTTCTTCAGATCATCAAAAATGGTAATTTTTTAATATTTAATTTCTTGACTATAAATGACTATTGCATGTGAATTATCACTTTTGGAACTGAAATAAGTGTGTTTAGAGTCATTTTAATGACTGAAGTTGGTTGAAATAGAGGCTTCTGAGTAGTAGAAAAAGTCTGCAAAAAATGGCAATTTTGGTCACATTGAGGCTTAAAAAAGAAGTTATTCAACATGAGGCAGAATTCAAATGACATTTTGAATCAATTTTTCTACAGTCCAAAAACTAAATTTTCTGATGAAAAACAATGACCCGTGACCTGTCGAACTTTCTTCAGATCATCAACAATGGAAATTTGTGAATATTTAATTTCTTGACTGTAAATGACTATTGCATGTGAATTACCACTTTTGGAACTAAAATAAGTGTGTTTATAGTCATTTTAATGCCTGAAATTGGTCAAAATAGAAGCTTCTGAGTAGGAGAAAAAGTCTGTAAAAATGCCAATTTTGGTCACAGTGAGGCTTTAAACGGTAGTTATTCAAAATGAGGCACCATCCAAATGACGTTTTGAATCAATTTTTCTACAGTCCAAAAAATCAATTTTCTGATGAAAAACGATGACCCGTGACCTGTCGAACTTTCATCAGATCATCAAAAATGGTAATTTTTTAATATTTAATTTCTTGACTATAAATGACTATTGCATGTGAATTATCACTTTTGGAACTGAAATAAGTGTGTTTAGAGTCATTTTAATGCCTGAAATTGGTTGAAATAGAGGCTTCTGAGAAGGAGAAAAAGTCTGTAAAAATGCCAATTTTGGTCACAGTGAGGCTTTAAAAAGTAGTTATTCAACATGAGGCACAATCCAAATGACATTTTGAATCAATTTTTCTACACTCCAAAAAATCAATTTTCTGATGAAAAACAATGACCCGTGACCTGTCGAACTTTCTTCAGATCATCAAAAATGGTAATTTTTTAATATTTAATTTCTTGACTATAAATGACTATTGCATGTGAATTATCACTTTTGGAACTGAAATAAGTGTGTTTAGAGTCATTTTAATGCCTGAAATTGGTTGAAATAGAGGCTTCTGAGTAGTAGAAAAAGTCTGCAAAAAATGGCAATTTTGGTCACATTGAGGCTTTAAAAAGTAGTTATTCAACATGAGGCACAATCGAAATGACATTTTGAATCTATTTTTCTACAGTCCAAAAAATCAATTTTCTGATGAAAAACAATGACCCGTGACCTGTCGAACTTTCTCCAGATGGTCAAAAATTATAATTTTTTAATATTAAATTTTTTGACTGTAAATGACTAATGCATGTGAATTATCACGTTTGGAACTAAAATAAGTGTTTTTAGAGTCAATTTAATGCCTGAAATTGGTTGAAATAGAAGCTTCTGAGAAGGAGAAAAAGTCTGTAAAAATGCCAATTTTGGTCACATTGAGGCTTTAAAAAGTAGTTATTCAACATGAGGCACAATCCAAATGACATTTTGAATAAATTTTTCTACAGTCCAAAAAATCAATTTTCTGATGAAAAACAATGGCCCGTGACCTGTCGAACTTTCTTCAGATCATCAAAAATGGTAATTTTTTAATATTTAATTTCTTGACTATAAATGACTTTTGCATGTGAAATATCACTTTTGGAACAAAAATAAGTGTGTTTAGAGCCAGTTTAATGCCTGAAATTGGTCGAAATAGAAGTTTCTGAGTAGGAGAAAAAGTCTGTAAAAATGGCAATTTTGGTCACATTGAGGCTTTAAAAAGTAGTAATTCACATGAGGCACAATCCAAATGACATTGTGAATCAATTTTTCTACAGTCCAAAAAATCAATTTTCTGAGGAAAAACAATGACCCGTGACCTGTCGAACTTTCTCCAGATGGTCAAAAATTGTAATTTTTTTATATTTATTTTTTTGACAGTAAATGACTATTGCATGTGAATTATCACTTTTGGAACTGAAATAAGTGTGTTTAGAGTCATTTTAATGCCTGAAATTGGTTGAAATAGAGGCTTCTGAGAAGGAGAAAAAGTCTGTAAAAATGCCAATTTTGGTCACAGTGAGGCTTTAAAAAGTAGTTATTCAACATGAGGCACAATCGAAATGACATTTTGAATCAATTTTTCTACAGTCCAAAAACTCAATTTTCTGATGAAAAACAATGACCCGTGACCTGTCGAACTTTCTTCAGATCATCAAAAATGGAAATTTTTGAATATTTAATTTCTTGACTGTAAATGACTATTGCATGTGAATTATCACTTTTGGAACTGAAATAAGTGTGTTTAGAGTTATTTTAATGCCTGAAATTGGTTGAAATAGAGGCTTCTGAGAAGGAGAAAAAGTCTGTAAAAATGCCAATTTTGGTCACAGTGAGGCTTTAAAAAGTAGTTATTCAACATGAGGCACAATCCAAATGACATTTTGAATCAATTTTTCTACAGTCCAAAAAATCAATTTTCTGATGAAAAACAATGACCCGTGACCTGTCGAACTTTCTTCAGATCATCAAAAATGGTAATTTTTTAATATTTAATTTCTTGACTATAAATGACTATTGCATGTGAATTATCACTTTTGGAACTGAAATAAGTGTGTTTAGAGTCATTTTAATGACTGAAGTTGGTTGAAATAGAGGCTTCTGAGTAGTAGAAAAAGTCTGCAAAAAATGGCAATTTTGGTCACATTGAGGCTTTAAAAAGTAGTTATTCAACATGAGGCACAATCCAAATGACATTTTGAATCAATTTTTCTACAGTCCAAAAAATCAATTTTCTGATGAAAAATGATGACCCATGACCTGTCAAACTTTCTCCAGATGGTCAAAAATAATAAATTTGTAATATTTAATTTTTTGACTGTAGATGACTATTGCATGTGAATTCTCACTTTTGGAACTCAAATAAGTGTGTTTAGAGCCATTTTAATGCCTGAAATTGGTCAAAATAGAAGCTTCTGAGAAGGAGAAAAAGTCTGTAAAAATGGCAATTTTGGTCACAGTGAGGCTTTAAAAAGTAGTTATTGAACATGAGGCACAATCCAAATGACATTTTGAATCAATTTTTCTACAGTCCAAAAAATCAATTTTCTGATGAAAAACGATGACCCGTGACCTGTCGAACTTTCTCCAGATGGTCAAAAAGGTAATTTTTTAATATTTCATTTTTTGACTGTAAATGACTATTGAATGTGAATTATCACTTTTGGAACTAAAATAAGTGTGTTTAGAGTCATTTTAATGCCTGAAATTGGTCAAAATAGAAGTTTCTGAGTAGGAGAAAAAGTCTGTAAAAATGGCAATTTTGGTCACATTGAGGCTTTAAAAAGTAGTTATTCAACATGAGGCACAATCCAAATGACATTTTGAATCAATTTTTCTACAGTCCAAAAACTCAATTTTCTGATGAAAAACAATGACCCGTGACCTGTCGAACTTTCTTCAGATCATCAAAAATGGTAATTTTTTAATATTTAATTTCTTGACTATAAATGACTATTGCATGTGAATTATCACTTTTGGAACTGAAATAAGTGTGTTTAGAGTCATTTTAATGACTGAAGTTGGTTGAAATAGAGGCTTCTGAGTAGTAGAAAAAGTCTGCAAAAAATGGCAATTTTGGTCACATTGAGGCTTTAAAAAGTAGTTATTCAACATGAGGCAGAATTCAAATGACATTTTGAATCTATTTTTCTACAGTCCAAAAAATCAATTTTCTGATGAAAAACAATGACCCATGACCTGTCGAACTTTCTCCAGATGGTCAAAAATGGAAATTTTTTAATATTTTTTTTTTTTACTGTAGATGACTATTGCATGTGAATTATCACTTTTGGAACTAAAATAAGTGTGTTTAGAGTCATTTTAATGCCTGAAATTGGTAAATATAGAAGCTTCTGAGTAGGAGAAAAAGTCTGTAAAAATGCCAATTTTGGTCACAGTGAGGCTTTAAACAGTAGTTATTCAAAATGAGGCACCATCCAAATGACGTTTTGAATCAATTTTTCTACAGTCCAAAAAATCAATTTTCTGATGAAAAACGATGACCCGAGACCTGTCGAACTTTCTCCAGATGGTCAAAAAGGTAATTTTTTAATATTTCATTTTTTGACTGTAAATGACTATTGCATGTGAATTATCACTTTTGGAACTAAAATAAGTGTGTTTAGAGTCATTTTAATGCCTGACATTGGTCAAAATAGAAGTTTCTGAGTAGGAGAAAAAGTCTGTAAAAATGGCAATTTTGGTCACATTGAGGCTTTAAAAAGTAGTTATTCAACATGAGGCACAATCCAAATGACATTTTGAATCAATTTTTCTACAGTCCAAAAAATCAATTTTCTGAGGAAAAACGATGTCCCGTGACCTGTCGAACTTTCTTCAGATCATCAAAAATGGTAATTTTTTAATTTTTAATTTCTTGACTATAAATGACTATTGCATGTGAATTATCACTTTGGAACTGAAATAAGTGTGTTTAGAGTCATTTTAATGCCTGAAGTTGGTTGAAATAGAGGCTTCTGAGTAGTAGAAAAAGTCTGCAAAAAATGGCAATTTTGGTCACATTGAGGCTTTAAAAAGTAGTTATTCAACATGAGGCAGAATTCAAATGACATTTTGAATCTATTTTTCTACAGTCCAAAAAATCAATTTTCTGATGAAAAACAATGACCCATGACCTGTCGAACTTTCTCCAGATGGTCAAAAATGGAAATTTTTTAATATTTTTTTTTTTTACTGTAGATGACTATTGCATGTGAATTATCACTTTTGGAACTAAAATAAGTGTGTTTAGAGTCATTTTAATGCCTGAAATTGGTAAATATAGAAGCTTCTGAGTAGGAGAAAAAGTCTGTAAAAATGGCAATTTTGGTCACATTGAGGCTTTAAAAAGTGGTTATTCAACATGAGGCAAAATCCAAATGACATTTTGAATCAATTTTTCTACAGTCCAAAAAATCAATTTTCTGATGAAAAATGATGACCCATGACCTGTCAAACTTTCTCCAGATGGTCAAAAATAATAAATTTGTAATATTTAATTTTTTGACTGTAAATGACTATTGCATGTGAATTACCACTTTTGGAACTAAAATAAGTGTGTTTATAGTCATTTTAATGCCTGAAATTGGTCAAAATAGAAGCTTCTGAGTAGGAGAAAAAGTCTGTAAAAATGCCAATTTTGGTCACAGTGAGGCTTTAAACAGTAGTTATTCAAAATGAGGCACCATCCAAATGACGTTTTGAATCAATTTTTCTACAGTCCAAAAAATCAATTTTCTGATGAAAAACGATGACCCGAGACCTGTCGAACTTTCTCCAGATGGTCAAAAAGGTAATTTTTTAATATTTCATTTTTTGACTGTAAATGACTATTGCATGTGAATTATCACTTTTGGAACTAAAATAAGTGTGTTTAGAGTCATTTTAATGCCTGACATTGGTCAAAATAGAAGTTTCTGAGTAGGAGAAAAATTCTGTAAAAATGGCAATTTTGGTCACATTGAGGCTTTAAAAAGTAGTTATTCAACATGAGGCAGAATTCAAATGACATTTTGAATCTATGTTTCTACAGTCCAAAAATCCAATTTTCTGATGAAAAACAATGACCCGTGACCTGTCGAACTTTCTCCAGATGGTCAAAAATGGAAATTTTTTAATATATATTTTTTTTACTGTAGATGACTATTGCATGTGAATTATCACTTTTGGAACTAAAATAAGTGTGTTTAGAGTCATTTTAATGCCTGAAATTGGTTGAAATAGAAGCTTCTGAGTAGTAGAAAAAGTCTGTAAAAATGTCAATTTTGGTCACATTGAGGCTCTAAAAAGTAATTATTCAACATGAGGCACAATCCAAATGACATTTTGAATCAATTTTTCTACAGTCCAAAAAATCAATTTTCTGATGAAAAACGATGACCCGTGACCAGTCGAAATTTCTCCAGATTGTCAAAAATGGTAATTTTTTAATATTTAATTTTTTGACTGTAAATGACTATTGCATGTGAATTATCACTTTTGGAACTAATATAAGTGTGTTTAGAGTCATTGTAATGCCTGAAATTGGTCAAAATAGAAGCTTCTGAGTAGGAGAAAAAGTCAGTAAAAATGCCAATTTTGGTCACTGTGAGGCTTTAAACAGTAGTTATTCAAAATGAGGCACCATCCAAATGACGTTTTGAATCAATTTTTCTACAGTCCAAAAAATAAATTTTCTGATGAAAAACGATGACCTGTCGAACTTTCTCCAGATGGTCAAAAAGGTAATTTTTTAATATTTCATTTTTTGACTGTAAATGACTATTGAATGTGAATTATCACTTTTGGAACTAAAATAAGTGTGTTTAGAGTCATTTTAATGCCTGAAATTGGTCAAAATAGAAGTTTCTGAGTAGGAGAAAAAGTGTGTAAAAATGGCAATTTTGGTCACATTGAGGCTTTAAAAAGTAGTTATTCAACATGAGGCACAATCCAAATGACATTTTGAATCAATTTTTCTACAGTCCAAAAACTCAATTTTCTGATGAAAAACAATGACCCGTGACCTGTCGAACTTTCTTCAGATCATCAAAAATGGAAATTTTTGAATATTTAATTTCTTGACTGTAAATGACTATTGCATGTGAATTATCACTTTTGGAACTGAAATAAGTGTGTTTAGAGTCATTTTAATGCCTGAAATTGGTTGAAATAGAGGCTTCTGAGAAGGAGAAAAAGTCTGTAAAAATGAAAATTTTGGTCACAGTGAGGCTTTAAAAAGTAGTTATTCAACATGAGGCACAATCCAAATGACATTTTGAATCAATTTTTCTACAGTCCAAAAAATCAATTTTCTGATGAAAAACAATGACCCGTGACCTGTCGAACTTTCTTCAGATCATCAAAAATGGTAATTTTTTAATATTTAATTTCTTGACTATAAATGACTATTGCATGTGAATTATCACTTTTGGAACTGAAATAAGTGTGTTTAGAGTCATTTTAATGACTGAAGTTGGTTGAAATAGAGGCTTCTGAGTAGTAGAAAAAGTCTGCAAAAAATGGCAATTTTGGTCACATTGAGGCTTTAAAAAGTAGTTATTTAACATGAGGCAGAATTCAAATGACATTTTGAATCTATTTTTCTACAGTCCAAAAAATCAATTTTCTGATGAAAAACAATGACCCATGACCTGTCGAACTTTCTCCAGATGGTCAAAAATGGAAATTTTTTAATATTTTTTTTTTTTTACTGTAGATGACTATTGCATGTGAATTATCACTTTTGGAACTAAAATAAGTGTGTTTAGAGTCATTTTAATGCCTGAAATTGGTAAAAATAGAAGCTTCTGAGTAGGAGAAAAAGTCTGTAAAAATGGCAATTTTGGTCACATTGAGGCTTTAAAAAGTGGTTATTCAACATGAGGCACAATCCAAATGACATTTTGAATCAATTTTTCTACAGTCCAAAAAATCAATTTTCTGATGAAAAATGATGACCCATGACCTGTCAAACTTTCTCCAGATGGTCAAAATTAATAAGTTTGTAATATTTAATTTTTTGACTGTAAATGACTATTGCATGTGAATTACCACTTTTGGAACTAAAATAAGTGTGTTTATAGTCATTTTAATGCCTGAAATTGGTCAAAATAGAAGCTTCTGAGTAGGAGAAAAAGTCTGTAAAAATGCCAATTTTGGTCACAGTGAGGCTTTAAACAGTAGTTATTCAACATGAGGCACAATCCAAATGACATTTTGAATCAATCTTTCTACAGTCTAAAAAATAAATTTTCTGATGAAAAACGATGACCCGTGACCTGTCGAACTTTCTCCAAATAGTCAAAAAGGTAATTTTTTAATATTTCATTTTTTGACTGTAAATGACTATTGCATGTGAATTATCACTTTTGGAACTAAAATAAGTGTGTTTAGAGTCATTTTAATGCCTGAAATTGGTCAAAATAGAAGTTTCTGAGTAGAAGAAAAAGTCTGTAAAAATGGCAATTTTGGTCACAGTGAGGCTTTAAAAAGTAGTTATTCAACATGAGGCACAATCCAAATGACATTTTGAATCAATTTTTCTACAGTCCAAAAACTAAATTTTCTGATGAAAAACAATGACCCGTGACCTGTCGAACTTTCTTCAGATCATCAAAAATGGAAATTTTTGAATATTTAATTTCTTGACTGTAAATGACTATTGCATGTGAATTATCACTTTTGGAACTGAAATAAGTGTGTTTAGAGTCATTTTAATGCCTGAAATTGGTTGAAATAGCGGCTTCTGAGAAGGAGAAAAAGTCTGTAAAAATGCCAATTTTGGTCACAGTGAGGCTTTAAAAAGTAGTTATTGAACATGAGGCACAATCCAAATGACATTTTGAATCAATTTTTCTACAGTCCAAAAAATCAATTTTCTGATGAAAAACAATGACCCGTGACCTGTCGAACTTTCTTCAGATCATCAAAAATGGTAATTTTTTAATATTTAATTTCTTGACTATAAATGACTATTGCATGTGAATTATCACTTTTGGAACTGAAATAAGTGTGTTTAGAGTCATTTTAATGCCTGAAATTGGTTGAAATAGAGGCTTCTGAGTAGTAGAAAAAGTCTGCAAAAAATGGCAATTTTGGTCACATTGAGGCTTTAAAAAGTAGTTATTCAACATGAGGCACAATCGAAATGACATTTTGAATCTATTTTTCTACAGTCCAAAAAATCAATTTTCTGATGAAAAACAATGACCCGTGACCTGTCGAACTTTCTCCAGATGGTCAAAAATTATAATTTTTTAATATTAAATTTTTTGACTGTAAATGACTATTGCATGTGAATTATCACTTTTGGAACTAAAATAAGTGTTTTTAGAGTCAATTTAATGCCTGAAATTGGTTGAAATAGAAGCTTCTGAGAAGGAGAAAAAGTCTGTAAAAATGCCAATTCTGGTCACATTGAGGCTTTAAAAAGTAGTTATTCAACATGAGGCACAATCGAAATGACATTTTGAATCTATTTTTCTACAGTCCAAAAAATCAATTTTCTGATTAAAACCAATGACCCGTGACCTGTCGAACTTTCTCCAGATCATCAAAAATGGTAATTTTTTAATATTTAATTTCTTGACTATAAATGACTTTTGCATGTGAAATATCACTTTTGGAACAAAAATAAGTGTGTTTAGAGCCAGTTTAATGCCTGAAATTGGTCGAAATAGAAGTTTCTGAGTAGGAGAAAAAGTCTGTAAAAATGGCAATTTTGGTCACATTGAGGCTTTAAAAAGTAGTAATTCACATGAGGCACAATCCAAATGACATTGTGAATCAATTTTTCTACAGTCCAAAAAATCAATTTTCTGAGGAAAAACAATGACCCGTGACCTGTCGAACTTTCTCCAGATGGTCAAAAATTGTAATTTTTTTATATTTATTTTTTTGACAGTAAATGACTATTGCATGTGAATTATCACTTTTGGAACTGAAATAAGTGTGTTTAGAGTCATTTTAATGCCTGAAATTGGTTGAAATAGAGGCTTCTGAGAAGGAGAAAAAGTCTGTAAAAATGCCAATTTTGGTCACAGTGAGGCTTTAAAAAGTAGTTATTCAACATGAGGCACAATCGAAATGACATTTTGAATCTATTTTTCTACAGTCCAAAAAATCAATTTTCTGATGAAAACCAATGACCCGTGACCTGTCGAACTTTCTCCAGATCATCAAAAATGGTAATTTTTTAATATTTAATTTCTTGACTATAAATGACTTTTGCATGTGAAATATCACTTTTGGAACAAAAATAAGTGTGTTTAGAGCCAGTTTAATGCCTGAAATTGGTCGAAATAGAAGTTTCTGAGTAGGAGAAAAAGTCTGTAAAAATGGCAATTTTGGTCACATTGAGGCTTTAAAAAGTAGTAATTCACATGAGGCACAATCCAAATGACATTGTGAATCAATTTTTCTACAGTCCCAAAAATCAATTTTCTGAGGAAAAACAATGACCCGTGACCTGTCGAACTTTCTTCAGATCATCAAAAATGGAAATTTTTGAATATTTAATTTCTTGACTGTAAATGACTATTGCATGTGAATTATCACTTTTGGAACTGAAATAAGTGTGTTTAGAGTTATTTTAATGCCTGAAATTGGTTGAAATAGAGGCTTCTGAGAAGGAGAAAAAGTCTGTAAAAATGCCAATTCTGGTCACATTGAGGCTTTAAAAAGTAGTTATTCAACATGAGGCACAATCGAAATGACATTTTGAATCTATTTTTCTACAGTCCAAAAAATCAATTTTCTGATTAAAACCAATGACCCGTGACCTGTCGAACTTTCTCCAGATCATAAAAATGGTAATTTTTTAATATTTAATTTCTTGACTATAAATGACTTTTGCATGTGAAATATCACTTTTGGAACAAAAATAAGTGTGTTTAGAGCCAGTTTAATGCCTGAAATTGGTCGAAATAGAAGTTTCTGAGTAGGAGAAAAAGTCTGTAAAAATGGCAATTTTGGTCACATTGAGGCTTTAAAAAGTAGTAATTCACATGAGGCACAATCCAAATGACATTGTGAATCAATTTTTCTACAGTCCAAAAAATCAATTTTCTGAGGAAAAACAATGACCCGTGACCTGTCGAACTTTCTCCAGATGGTCAAAAATTGTAATTTTTTTATATTTATTTTTTTGACAGTAAATGACTATTGCATGTGAATTATCACTTTTGGAACTGAAATAAGTGTGTTTAGAGTCATTTTAATGCCTGAAATTGGTTGAAATAGAGGCTTCTGAGAAGGAGAAAAAGTCTGTAAAAATGCCAATTTTGGTCACAGTGAGGCTTTAAAAAGTAGTTATTCAACATGAGGCACAATCGAAATGACATTTTGAATCTATTTTTCTACAGTCCAAAAAATCAATTTTCTGATGAAAACCAATGACCCGTGACCTGTCGAACTTTCTCCAGATCATCAAAAATGGTAATTTTTTAATATTTAATTTCTTGACTATAAATGACTTTTGCATGTGAAATATCACTTTTGGAACAAAAATAAGTGTGTTTAGAGCCAGTTTAATGCCTGAAATTGGTCGAAATAGAAGTTTCTGAGTAGGAGAAAAAGTCTGTAAAAATGGCAATTTTGGTCACATTGAGGCTTTAAAAAGTAGTAATTCACATGAGGCACAATCCAAATGACATTGTGAATCAATTTTTCTACAGTCCAAAAAATCAATTTTCTGAGGAAAAACAATGACCCGTGACCTGTCGAACTTTCTTCAGATCATCAAAAATGGAAATTTTTGAATATTTAATTTCTTGACTGTAAATGACTATTGCATGTGAATTATCACTTTTGGAACTGAAATAAGTGTGTTTTGAGTCATTTTAATGCCTGAAATTGGTTGAAATAGAGGCTTCTGAGTAGTAGAAAAAGTCTGCAAAAAATGGCAATTTTGGTCACATTGAGGCTTTAAAAAGTAGTTATTCAACATGAGGCAGAATTCAAATGACATTTTGAATCTATTTTTCTACAGTCCAAAAAATCAATTTTCTGATGAAAAACAATGACCCATGACCTGTCGAACTTTCTCCAGATGGTCAAAAATGGAAATTTTTTAATATTTTTTTTTTTTACTGTAGATGACTATTGCATGTGAATTATCACTTTTGGAACTAAAATAAGTGTGTTTAGAGTCATTTTAATGCCTGAAATTGGTAAATATAGAAGCTTCTGAGTAGGAGAAAAAGTCTGTAAAAATGGCAATTTTGGTCACATTGAGGCTTTAAAAAGTGGTTATTCAACATGAGGCACAATCCAAATGACATTTTGAATCAATTTTTCTACAGTCCAAAAAATCAATTTTCTGATGAAAAATGATGACCCATGACCTGTCAAACTTTCTCCAGATGGTCAAAAATAATAAATTTGTAATATTTAATTTTTTGACTGTAAATGACTATTGCATGTGAATTACCACTTTTGGAACTAAAATAAGTGTGTTTATAGCCATTTTAATGCCTGAAATTGGTCAAAATAGAAGCTTCTGAGAAGGAGAAAAAGTCTGTAAAAATGGCAATTTTGGTCACAGTGAGGCTTTAAAAAGTAGTTATTGAACATGAGGCACAATCCAAATGACATTTTGAATCAATTTTTCTACAGTCCAAAAAATCAATTTTCTGATGAAAAACAATGACTCGTGACCTGTCGAACTTTCTTCAGATCGTCAAAAATGGTAATTTTTTAATATTTAATTTCTTGACTGTAAATGACTATTGCATGTGAATTATCACTTTTGGAACTAATATAAGTGTGTTTAGAATCATTGTAATGCCTGAAATTGGTCAAAATAGAAGCTTCTGAGTAGGAGAAAAAGTCAGTAAAAATGCCAATTTTGGTCACTGTGAGGCTTTAAACAGTAGTTATTCAAAATGAGGCACCATCCAAATGACGTTTTGAATCAATTTTTCTACAGTCCAAAAAATAAATTTTCTGATGAAAAACGATGACCCGTGACCTGTCGAACTTTCTCCAGATGGTCAAAAAGGTAATTTTTTAATATTTCATTTTTTGACTGTAAATGACTATTGAATGTGAATTATCACTTTTGGAACTAAAATAAGTGTGTTTAGAGTCATTTTAATGCCTGAAATTGGTCAAAATAGAAGTTTCTGAGTAGGAGAAAAAGTCTGTAAAAATGGCAATTTTGGTCACATTGAGGCTTTAAAAAGTGGTTATTCAACATGAGGCACAATCCAAATGACATTTTGAATCAATTTTTCTACAGTCCAAAAACTCAATTTTCTGATGAAAAACAATGACCCGTGACCTGTCGAACTTTCTTCAGATCATCAAAAATGGAAATTTTTGAATATTTAATTTCTTGACTGTAAATGACTATTGCATGTGAATTATCACTTTTGGAACTGAAATAAGTGTGTTTAGAGTCATTTTAATGCCTGAAATTGGTTGAAATAGAGGCTTCTGAGAAGGAGAAAAAGTCTGTAAAAATGAAAATTTGGTCACAGTGAGGCTTTAAAAAGTAGTTATTCAACATGAGGCACAATCCAAATGACATTTTGAATCAATTTTTCTACAGTCCAAAAAATCAATTTTCTGATGAAAAACAATGACCCGTGACCTGTCGAACTTTCTTCAGATCATCAAAAATGGTAATTTTTTAATATTTAATTTCTTGACTATAAATGACTATTGCATGTGAATTATCACTTTTGGAACTGAAATAAGTGTGTTTAGAGTCATTTTAATGACTGAAGTTGGTTGAAATAGAGGCTTCTGAGTAGTAGAAAAAGTCTGCAAAAAATGGCAATTTTGGTCACATTGAGGCTTTAAAAAGTAGTTATTTAACATGAGGCAGAATTCAAATGACATTTTGAATCTATTTTTCTACAGTCCAAAAAATCAATTTTCTGATGAAAAACAATGACCCATGACCTGTCCAACTTTCTCCAGATGGTCAAAAATGGAAATGTTTTAATATTTTTTTTTTTTTACTGTAGATGACTATTGCATGTGAATTATCACTTTTGGAACTAAAATAAGTGTGTTTAGAGTCATTTTAATGCCTGAAATTGGTAAATATAGAAGCTTCTGAGTAGGAGAAAAAGTCTGTAAAAATGGCAATTTTGGTCACATTGAGGCTTTAAAAAGTGGTTATTCAACATGAGGCACAATCCAAATGACATTTTGAATCAATTTTTCTACAGTCCAAAAAATCAATTTTCTGATGAAAAATTATGACCCATGACCTGTCAAACTTTCTCCAGATGGTCAAAAATAATAAATTTGTAATATTTAATTTTTTGACTGTAGATGACTATTGCATGTGAATTCTCACTTTTGGAACTCAAATAAGTGTGTTTAGAGCCATTTTAATGCCTGAAATTGGTCAAAATAGAAGCTTCTGAGAAGGAGAAAAAGTCTGTAAAAATGGCAATTTTGGTCACAGTGAGGCTTTAAAAAGTAGTTATTGAACATGAGGCACAATCCAAATGACATTTTGAATCAATTTTTCTACAGTCCAAAAAATCAATTTTCTGATGAAAAACAATGACTCGTGACCTGTCGAACTTTCTTCAGATCATCAAAAATGGTAATTTTTTAATATTTAATTTCTTGACTATAAATGACTATTGCATGTGAATTATCACTTTTGGAACTAATATAAGTGTGTTTAGAGTCATTTTAATGCCTGAAGTTGGTTGAAATAGAGGCTTCTGAGTAGTAGAAAAAGTCTGCAAAAAATGGCAATTTTGGTCACATTGAGGCTTTAAAAAGTAGTTATTCAACATGAGGCACAATCCAAATGACATTTTGAATCAATTTTTCTACAGTCCAAAAAATCAATTTTCTGAGGAAAAACGATGACCCGTGACCTGTCGAACTTTCTTCAGATCATCAAAAATGGTAATTTTTTAATTTTTAATTTCTTGACTATAAATGACTATTGCATGTGAATTATCACTTTGGAACTGAAATAAGTGTGTTTAGAGTCATTTTAATGCCTGAAGTTGGTTGAAATAGAGGCTTCTGAGTAGTAGAAAAAGTCTGCAAAAAATGGCAATTTTGGTCACATTGAGGCTTTAAAAAGTAGTTATTCAACATGAGGCAGAATTCAAATGACATTTTGAATCTATGTTTCTACAGTCCAAAAAATCAATTTTCTGATGAAAAACAATGACCCGTGACCTGTCGAACTTTCTCCAGATGGTCAAAAATTATAATTTTTTAATATTAAATTTTTTGACTGTAAATGACTATTGCATGTGAATTATCACTTTTGGAACTAAAATAAGTGTTTTTAGAGTCAATTTAATGCCTGAAATTGGTTGAAATAGAAGCTTCTGAGAAGGAGAAAAAGTCTGTAAAAATGCCAATTCTGGTCACATTGAGGCTTTAAAAAGTAGTTATTCAACATGAGGCACAATCGAAATGACATTTTGAATCTATTTTTCTACAGTCCAAAAAATCAATTTTCTGATGAAAACCAATGACCCGTGACCTGTCGAACTTTCTCCAGATCATCAAAAATGGTAATTTTTTAATATTTAATTTCTTGACTATAAATGACTTTTGCATGTGAAATATCACTTTTGGAACAAAAATAAGTGTGTTTAGAGCCAGTTTAATGCCTGAAATTGGTCGAAATAGAAGTTTCTGAGTAGGAGAAAAAGTCTGTAAAAATGGCAATTTTGGTCACATTGAGGCTTTAAAAAGTAGTAATTCACATGAGGCACAATCCAAATGACATTGTGAATCAATTTTTCTACAGTCCAAAAAATCAATTTTCTGAGGAAAAACAATGACCCGTGACCTGTCGAACTTTCTCCAGATGGTCAAAAATTGTAATTTTTTTATATTTATTTTTTTGACAGTAAATGACTATTGCATGTGAATTATCACTTTTGTAACTGAAATAAGTGTGTTTAGAGTCATTTTAATGCCTGAAATTGGTTGAAATAGAGGCTTCTGAGAAGGAGAAAAAGTCTGTAAAAATGCCAATTTTGGTCACAGTGAGGCTTTAAAAAGTAGTTATTCAACATGAGGCACAATCGAAATGACATTTTGAATCTATTTTTCTACAGTCCAAAAAATCAATTTTCTGATGAAAACCAATGACCCGTGGCCTGTCGAACTTTCTTCAGATCATCAAAAATGGAAATTTTTGAATATTTAATTTCTTGACTGTAAATGACTATTGCATGTGAATTATCACTTTTGGAACTGAAATAAGTGTGTTTAGAGTTATTTTAATGCCTGAAATTGGTTGAAATAGAGGCTTCTGAGAAGGAGAAAAAGTCTGTAAAAATGCCAATTTTGATCACAGTGAGGCTTTAAAAAGTAGTTATTCAACATGAGGCACAATCCAAATGACATTTTGAATCAATTTTTCTACAGTCCAAAAAATCAATTTTCTGATGAAAAACGATGACCCGTGACCTGTCTAATTTTCTCCAGATGGTCAAAAATGGTAATTTTTTAATATTTAATATTTTGACTGTAAATGACTACTGCATGTGAATTATCACTTTTGGAACAAAAATAAGTGTGTTTAGAGTCATTTTAATGCCTAAAATTGGTCAAAATAAAAGCTTCTGAGGAGGAGAAAAAGTGTGTAAAAATGTCAATTTTGGTCACATTGAGGCTTTAAAAAGTGATTATTCAACATGAGGCACAATCCAAATGACATTTTGAATCAATTTTTCTACAGTCCAAAAAATCAATCTTTTGATGAAAAACGATGACCCGTGACCTGTCAAACTTTCTCCAGATGGTAATTTTTTAATATTTATTTTTTTGACTGTAAATGACTATTGCATGTGAATTATTCCTTTTGTAACAAAAATAGGTGTGTTTAGAGTTATTTTAATGCCTGAAATTGGTCAAAATAGAAGCCTCTGAGTAGGAGAAAAAGTCTGTAAAAATGTCAATTTTGGTCACATTGAGGCTTTAAAAAGTGATTATTCAACATGAGGCTCAATCCAAATGACATTTTGAATCAATTTTTCTACAGTCCAAAAAATCAATTTTCTGATGAAAAACAATGACCCGTGACCTGTCGAACTTTCTCCAGATGGTCAAAAATTATAATTTTTTAATATTAAATTTTTTGACTGTAAATGACTATTGCATGTGAATTATCACTTTTGGAACTAAAATAAGTGTTTTTAGAGTCAATTTAATGCCTGAAATTGGTTGAAATAGAAGCTTCTGAGAAGGAGAAAAAGTCTGTAAAAATGCCAATTCTGGTCACATTGAGGCTTTAAAAAGTAGTTATTCAACATGAGGCACAATCGAAATGACATTTTGAATCTTTTTTTCTACAGTCCAAAAAATCAATTTTCTGATGAAAACCAATGACCCGTGACCTGTCGAACTTTCTCCAGATCATCAAAAATGGTAATTTTTTAATATTTAATTTCTTGACTATAAATGACTTTTGCATGTGAAATATCACTTTTGGAACAAAAATAAGTGTGTTTAGAGCCAGTTTAATGCCTGAAATTGGTCGAAATAGAAGTTTCTGAGTAGGAGAAAAAGTCTGTAAAAATTGCAATTTTGGTCACATTGAGGCTTTAAAAAGTAGTAATTCACATGAGGCACAATCCAAATGACATTGTGAATCAATTTTTCTACAGTCCAAAAAATCAATTTTCTGAGGAAAAACAATGACCCGTGACCTGTCGAACTTTCTCCAGATGGTCAAAAATTGTAATTTTTTTATATTTATTTTTTTGACAGTAAATGACTATTGCATGTGAATTATCACTTTTGTAACTGAAATAAGTGTGTTTAGAGTCATTTTAATGCCTGAAATTGGTTGAAATAGAGGCTTCTGAGAAGGAGAAAAAGTCTGTAAAAATGCCAATTTTGGTCACAGTGAGGCTTTAAAAAGTAGTTATTCAACATGAGGCACAATCGAAATGACATTTTGAATCTATTTTTCTACAGTCCAAAAAATCAATTTTCTGATGAAAACCAATGACCCGTGGCCTGTCGAACTTTCTTCAGATCATCAAAAATGGAAATTTTTGAATATTTAATTTCTTGACTGTAAATGACTATTGCATGTGAATTATCACTTTTGGAACTGAAATAAGTGTGTTTAGAGTTATTTTAATGCCTGAAATTGGTTGAAATAGAGGCTTCTGAGAAGGAGAAAAAGTCTGTAAAAATGCCAATTTTGATCACAGTGAGGCTTTAAAAAGTAGTTATTCAACATGAGGCACAATCCAAATGACATTTTGAATCAATTTTTCTACAGTCCAAAAAATCAATTTTCTGATGAAAAACAATGACTCGTGACCTGTCGAACTTTCTTCAGATCGTCAAAAATGGTAATTTTTTAACATTTAATTTCTTGACTGTAAATGACTATTGCATGTGAATTATCACTTTTGGAACTAATACAAGTGTGTTTAGAATCATTGTAATGCCTGAAATTGGTCAAAATAGAAGCTTCTGAGTAGGAGAAAAAGTCAGTAAAAATGCCAATTTTGGTCACTGTGAGGCTTTAAACAGTAGTTATTCAAAATGAGGCACCATCCAAATGACGTTTTGAATCAATTTTTCTACAGTCCAAAAAATAAATTTTCTGATGAAAAACGATGACCCGTGACCTGTCGAACTTTCTTCAGATCATCAAAAATGGAAATTTTTGAATATTTAATTTCTTGACTGTAAATGACTATTGCATGTGAATTATCACTTTTGTAACTGAAATAAGTGTGTTTAGAGTCATTTTAATGCCTGAAATTGGTTGAAATAGCGGCTTCTGAGAAGGAGAAAAAGTCTGTAAAAATGCCAATTTTGGTCACAGTGAGGCTTTAAAAAGTAGTTATTGAACATGAGGCACAATCCAAATGACATTTTGAATCAATTTTTCTACAGTCCAAAAAATCAATTTTCTGATGAAAAACAATGACCCGTGACCTGTCGAACTTTCTTCAGATCATCAAAAATGGTAATTTTTTAATATTTAATTTCTTGACTATAAATGACTATTGCATGTGAATTATCACTTTTGGAACTGAAATAAGTGTGTTTAGAGTCATTTTAATGCCTGAAATTGGTTGAAATAGAGGCTTCTGAGTAGTAGAAAAAGTCTGCAAAAAATGGCAATTTTGGTCATATGGAGGCTTTAAAAAGTAGTTATTCAACATGAGGCACAATCGAAATGACATTTTGAATCTATTTTTCTACAGTCCAAAAAATCAATTTTCTGATGAAAAACAATGACCCGTGACCTGTCGAACTTTCTCCAGATGGTCAAAAATTATAATTTTTTAATATTAAATTTTTTGACTGTAAATGACTATTGCATGTGAATTATCACTTTTGGAACTAAAATAAGTGTTTTTAGAGTCAATTTAATGCCTGAAATTGGTTGAAATAGAAGCTTCTGAGAAGGAGAAAAAGTCTGTAAAAATGCCAATTCTGGTCACATTGAGGCTTTAAAAAGTAGTTATTCAACATGAGGCACAATCGAAATGACATTTTGAATCTATTTTTCTACAGTCCAAAAAATCAATTTTCTGATTAAAACCAATGACCCGTGACCTGTCGAACTTTCTCCAGATCATCAAAAATGGTAATTTTTTAATATTTAATTTCTTGACTATAAATGACTTTTGCATGTGAAATATCACTTTTGGAACAAAAATAAGTGTGTTTAGAGCCAGTTTAATGCCTGAAATTGGTCGAAATAGAAGTTTCTGAGTAGGAGAAAAAGTCTGTAAAAATGGCAATTTTGGTCACATTGAGGCTTTAAAAAGTAGTAATTCACATGAGGCACAATCCAAATGACATTGTGAATCAATTTTTCTACAGTCCAAAAAATCAATTTTCTGAGGAAAAACAATGACCCGTGACCTGTCGAACTTTCTCCAGATGGTCAAAAATTGTAATTTTTTTATATTTATTTTTTTGACAGTAAATGACTATTGCATGTGAATTATCACTTTTGGAACTGAAATAAGTGTGTTTAGATTCATTTTAATGCCTGAAATTGGTTGAAATAGAGGCTTCTGAGAAGGAGAAAAAGTCTGTAAAAATGCCAATTTTGGTCACAGTGAGGCTTTAAAAAGTAGTTATTCAACATGAGGCACAATCGAAATGACATTTTGAATCTATTTTTCTACAGTCCAAAAAATCAATTTTCTGATGAAAACCAATGACCCGTGACCTGTCGAACTTTCTCCAGATCATCAAAAATGGTAATTTTTTAATATTTAATTTCTTGACTATAAATGACTTTTGCATGTGAAATATCACTTTTGGAACAAAAATAAGTGTGTTTAGAGCCAGTTTAATGCCTGAAATTGGTCGAAATAGAAGTTTCTGAGTAGGAGAAAAAGTCTGTAAAAATGGCAATTTTGGTCACATTGAGGCTTTAAAAAGTAGTAATTCACATGAGGCACAATCCAAATGACATTGTGAATCAATTTTTCTACAGTCCAAAAAATCAATTTTCTGAGGAAAAACAATGACCCGTGACCTGTCGAACTTTCTCCAGATGGTCAAAAATTGTAATTTTTTTATATTTATTTTTTTGACAGTAAATGACTATTGCATGTGAATTATCACTTTTGTAACTGAAATAAGTGTGTTTAGAGTCATTTTAATGCCTGAAATTGGTTGAAATAGAGGCTTCTGAGAAGGAGAAAAAGTCTGTAAAAATGCCAATTTTGGTCACAGTGAGGCTTTAAAAAGTAGTTATTCAACATGAGGCACAATCGAAATGACATTTTGAATCTATTTTTCTACAGTCCAAAAAATCAATTTTCTGATGAAAACCAATGACCCGTGGCCTGTCGAACTTTCTTCAGATCATCAAAAATGGTAATTTTTTAATATTTAATTTCTTGACTATAAATGACTATTGCATGTGAATTATCACTTTTGGAACTGAAATAAGTGTGTTTAGAGTCATTTTAATGACTGAAGTTGGTTGAAATAGAGGCTTCTGAGTAGTAGAAAAAGTCTGCAAAAAATGGCAATTTTGGTCACATTGAGGCTTTAAAAAGTAGTTATTTAACATGAGGCAGAATTCAAATGACATTTTGAATCTATTTTTCTACAGTCCAAAAAATCAATTTTCTGATGAAAAACAATGACCCATGACCTGTCGAACTTTCTCCAGATGGTCAAAAATGGAAATTTTTTAATATTTTTTTTTTTTTACTGTAGATGACTATTGCATGTGAATTATCACTTTTGGAACTAAAATAAGTGTGTTTAGAGTCATTTTAATGCCTGAAATTGGTAAATATAGCAGCTTCTGAGTAGGAGAAAAAGTCTGTAAAAATGGCAATTTTGGTCACATTGAGGCTTTAAAAAGTGGTTATTCAACATGAGGCACAATCCAAATGACATTTTGAATCAATTTTTCTACAGTCCAAAAAATCAATTTTCTGATGAAAAATTATGACCCATGACCTGTCAAACTTTCTCCAGATGGTCAAAAATAATAAATTTGTAATATTTAATTTTTTGACTGTAGATGACTATTGCATGTGAATTCTCACTTTTGGAACTCAAATAAGTGTGTTTAGAGCCATTTTAATGCCTGAAATTGGTCAAAATAGAAGCTTCTGAGAAGGAGAAAAAGTCTGTAAAAATGGCAATTTTGGTCACAGTGAGGCTTTAAAAAGTAGTTATTGAACATGAGGCACAATCCAAATGACATTTTGAATCAATTTTTCTACAGTCCAAAAAATCAATTTTCTGATGAAAAACAATGACTCGTGACCTGTCGAACTTTCTTCAGATCATCAAAAATGGTAATTTTTTAATATTTAATTTCTTGACTATAAATGACTATTGCATGTGAATTATCACTTTTGGAACTAATATAAGTGTGTTTAGAGTCATTTTAATGCCTGAAGTTGGTTGAAATAGAGGCTTCTGAGTAGTGGAAAAAGTCTGCAAAAAATGGCAATTTTGGTCACATTGAGGCTTTAAAAAGTAGTTATTCAACATGAGGCACAATCCAAATGACATTTTGAATCAATTTTTCTACAGTCCAAAAAATCAATTTTCTGAGGAAAAACGATGACCCGTGACCTGTCGAACTTTCTTCAGATCATCAAAAATGGTAATTTTTTAATTTTTAATTTCTTGACTATAAATGACTATTGCATGTGAATTATCACTTTGGAACTGAAATAAGTGTGTTTAGAGTCATTTTAATGCCTGAAGTTGGTTGAAATAGAGGCTTCTGAGTAGTAGAAAAAGTCTGCAAAAAATGGCAATTTTGGTCACATTGAGGCTTTAAAAAGTAGTTATTCAACATGAGGCAGAATTCAAATGACATTTTGAATCTATGTTTCTACAGTCCAAAAATCCAATTTTCTGATGAAAAACAATGACCCGTGACCTGTCGAACTTTCTCCAGATGGTCAAAAATGGAAATTTTTTAATATATATTTTTTTTACTGTAGATGACTATTGCATGTGAATTATCACTTTTGGAACTAAAATAAGTGTGTTTAGAGTCATTTTAATGCCTGAAATTGGTAAAAATAGAAGCTTCTGAGTAGGAGAAAAAGTCTGTAAAAATGGCAATTTTGGTCACATTGAGGCTTTAAAAAGTGGTTATTCAACATGAGGCACAATCCAAATGACATTTTGAATCAATTTTTCTACAGTCCAAAAAATCAATTTTCTGATGAAAAATGATGACCCATGACCTGTCAAACTTTGTCCAGATGGTCAAAATTAATAAATTTGTAATATTTAATTTTTTGACTGTAAATGACTATTGCATGTGAATTACCACTTTTGGAACTAAAATAAGTGTGTTTATAGTCATTTTAATGCCTGAAATTGGTCAAAATAGAAGCTTCTGAGTAGGAGAAAAAGTCTGTAAAAATGCCAATTTTGGTCACAGTGAGGCTTTAAACAGTAGTTATTCAACATGAGGCACAATCCAAATGACATTTTGAATCAATCTTTCTACAGTCTAAAAAATAAATTTTCTGATGAAAAACGATGACCCGTGACCTGTCGAACTTTCTCCAAATAGTCAAAAAGGTAATTTTTTAATATTTCATTTTTTGACTGTAAATGACTATTGCATGTGAATTATCACTTTTGGAACTAAAATAAGTGTGTTTAGAGTCATTTTAATGCCTGAAATTGGTCAAAATAGAAGTTTCTGAGTAGAAGAAAACGTCTGTAAAAATGGCAATTTTGGTCACAGTGAGGCTTTAAAAAGTAGTTATTCAACATGAGGCACAATCCAAATGACATTTTGAATCAATTTTTCTACAGTCCAAAAACTAAATTTTCTGATGAAAAACAATGACCCGTGACCTGTCGAACTTTCTTCAGATCATCAAAAATGGAAATTTTTGAATATTTAATTTCTTGACTGTAAATGACTATTGCATGTGAATTATCACTTTTGGAACTGAAATAAGTGTGTTTAGAGTCATTTTAATGCCTGAAATTGGTTGAAATAGAGGCTTCTGAGAAGGAGAAAAAGTCTGCAAAAAATGGCAATTTTGGTCACATTGAGGCTTTAAAAAGTAGTTATTCAACATGAGGCACAATCGAAATGACATTTTGAATCTATTTTTCTACAGTCCAAAAAATCAATTTTCTGATGAAAAACAATGACCCGTGACCTGTCGAACTTTCTCCAGATGGTCAAAAATTATAATTTTTTAATATTAAATTTTTTGACTGTAAATGACTATTGCATGTGAATTATCACTTTTGGAACTGAAATAAGTGTGTTTAGAGTTATTTTAATGCCTGAAATTGGTTGAAATAGAGGCTTCTGAGAAGGAGAAAAAGTCTGTAAAAATGCCAATTCTGGTCACATTGAGGCTTTAAAAAGTAGTTATTCAACATGAGGCACAATCGAAATGACATTTTGAATCTATTTTTCTACAGTCCAAAAAATCAATTTTCTGATTAAAACCAATGACCCGTGACCTGTCGAACTTTCTCCAGATCATCAAAAATGGTAATTTTTTAATATTTAATTTCTTGACTATAAATGACTTTTGCATGTGAAATATCACTTTTGGAACAAAAATAAGTGTGTTTAGAGCCAGTTTAATGCCTGAAATTGGTCGAAATAGAAGTTTCTGAGTAGGAGAAAAAGTCTGTAAAAATGGCAATTTTGGTCACATTGAGGCTTTAAAAAGTAGTAATTCACATGAGGCACAATCCAAATGACATTGTGAATCAATTTTTCTACAGTCCAAAAAATCAATTTTCTGAGGAAAAACAATGACCCGTGACCTGTCGAACTTTCTCCAGATGGTCAAAAATTGTAATTTTTTTATATTTATTTTTTTGACAGTAAATGACTATTGCATGTGAATTATCACTTTTGGAACTGAAATAAGTGTGTTTAGAGTCATTTTAATGCCTGAAATTGGTTGAAATAGAGGCTTCTGAGAAGGAGAAAAAGTCTGTAAAAATGCCAATTTTGGTCACAGTGAGGCTTTAAAAAGTAGTTATTCAACATGAGGCACAATCGAAATGACATTTTGAATCTATTTTTCTACAGTCCAAAAAATCAATTTTCTGATGAAAACCAATGACCCGTGACCTGTCGAACTTTCTCCAGATCATCAAAAATGGTAATTTTTTAATATTTAATTTCTTGACTATAAATGACTTTTGCATGTGAAATATCACTTTTGGAACAAAAATAAGTGTGTTTAGAGCCAGTTTAATGCCTGAAATTGGTCGAAATAGAAGTTTCTGAGTAGGAGAAAAAGTCTGTAAAAATGGCAATTTTGGTCACATTGAGGCTTTAAAAAGTAGTAATTCACATGAGGCACAATCCAAATGACATTGTGAATCAATTTTTCTACAGTCCAAAAAATCAATTTTCTGAGGAAAAACAATGACCCGTGACCTGTCGAACTTTCTTCAGATCATCAAAAATGGCAATTTTTGAATATTTAATTTCTTGACTGTAAATGACTATTGCATGTGAATTATCACTTTTGGAACTGAAATAAGTGTGTTTAGAGTTATTTTAATGCCTGAAATTGGTTGAAATAGAGGCTTCTGAGAAGGAGAAAAAGTCTGTAAAAATGCCAATTTTGGTCACAGTGAGGCTTTAAAAAGTAGTTATTCAACATGAGGCACAATCCAAATGACATTTTGAATCAATTTTTCTACAGTCCAAAAAATCAATTTTCTGATGAAAAACAATGACCCGTGACCTGTCGAACTTTCTTCAGATCATCAAAAATGGTAATTTTTTAATATTTAATTTCTTGACTATAAATGACTATTGCATGTGAATTATCACTTTTGGAACTGAAATAAGTGTGTTTAGAGTCATTTTAATGACTGAAGTTGGTTGAAATAGAGGCTTCTGAATAGTAGAAAAAGTCTGCAAAAAATGGCAATTTTGGTCACATTGAGGCTTTAAAAAGTAGTTATTCAACATGAGGCAGAATTCAAATGACATTTTGAATCTATTTTTCTACAGTCCAAAAAATCAATTTTCTGATGAAAAACAATGACCCGTGACCTGTCGAACTTTCTCCAGATGGTCAAAAATGGAAATTTTTTAATATATATTTTTTTTACTGTAGATGACTATTGCATGTGAATTATCACTTTTGGAACTAAAATAAGTGTGTTTAGAGTCATTTTAATGCCTGAAATTGGTAAAAATAGAAGCTTCTGAGTAGGAGAAAAAGTCTGTAAAAATGGCAATTTTGGTCACATTGAGGCTTTAAAAAGTGGTTATTCAACATGAGGCACAATCCAAATGACATTTTGAATCAATTTTTCTACAGTCCAAAAAATCAATTTTCTGATGAAAAATGATGACCCATGACCTGTCAAACTTTCTCCAGATGGTCAAAATTATTAAGTTTGTAATATTTAATTTTTTGACTGTAAATGACTATTGCATGTGAATTACCACTTTTGGAACTAAAATAAGTGTGTTTATAGTCATTTTAATGCCTGAAATTGGTCAAAATAGAAGCTTCTGAGTAGGAGAAAAAGTCTGTAAAAATGCCAATTTTGGTCACAGTGAGGCTTTAAACAGTAGTTATTCAACATGAGGCACAATCCAAATGACATTTTGAATCAATCTTTCTACAGTCTAAAAAATAAATTTTCTGATGAAAAACGATGACCCGTGACCTGTCGAACTTTCTCCAAATAGTCAAAAAGGTAATTTTTTAATATTTCATTTCTTGACTGTAAATGACTATTGCATGTGAATTATCACTTTTGGAACTGAAATAAGTGTGTTTAGAGTCATTTTAATGCCTGAAATTGGTTGAAATAGCGGCTTCTGAGAACGAGAAAAAGTCTGTAAAAATGCCAATTTTGGTCACAGTGAGGCTTTAAAAAGTAGTTATTGAACATGAGGCACAATCCAAATGACATTTTGAATCAATTTTTCTACAGTCCAAAAAATCAATTTTCTGATGAAAAACAATGACCCGTGACCTGTCGAACTTTCTTCAGATCATCAAAAATGGTAATTTTTTAATATTTAATTTCTTGACTATAAATGACTATTGCATGTGAATTATCACTTTTGGAACTGAAATAAGTGTGTTTAGAGTCATTTTAATGCCTGAAATTGGTTGAAATAGAGGCTTCTGAGTAGTAGAAAAAGTCTGCAAAAAATGGCAATTTTGGTCACATTGAGGCTTTAAAAAGTAGTTATTCAACATGAGGCACAATCGAAATGACATTTTGAATCTATTTTTCTACAGTCCAAAAAATCAATTTTCTGATGAAAAACAATGACCCGTGACCTGTCGAACTTTCTCCAGATGGTCAAAAATTATAATTTTTTAATATTAAATTTTTTGACTGTAAATGACTATTGCATGTGAATTATCACTTTTGGAACTAAAATAAGTGTTTTTAGAGTCAATTTAATGCCTGAAATTGGTTGAAATAGAAGCTTCTGAGAAGGAGAAAAAGTCTGTAAAAATGCCAATTCTGGTCACATTGAGGCTTTAAAAAGTAGTTATTCAACATGAGGCACAATCGAAATGACATTTTGAATCTATTTTTCTACAGTCCAAAAAATCAATTTTCTGATTAAAACCAATGACCCGTGACCTGTCGAACTTTCTCCAGATCATCAAAAATGGTAATTTTTTAATATTTAATTTCTTGACTATAAATGACTTTTGCATGTGAAATATCACTTTTGGAACAAAAATAAGTGTGTTTAGAGCCAGTTTAATGCCTGAAATTGGTCGAAATAGAAGTTTCTGAGTAGGAGAAAAAGTCTGTAAAAATGGCAATTTTGGTCACATTGAGGCTTTAAAAAGTAGTAATTCACATGAGGCACAATCCAAATGACATTGTGAATCAATTTTTCTACAGTCCAAAAAATCAATTTTCTGAGGAAAAACAATGACCCGTGACCTGTCGAACTTTCTCCAGATGGTCAAAAATTGTAATTTTTTTATATTTATTTTTTTGACAGTAAATGACTATTGCATGTGAATTATCACTTTTGGAACTGAAATAAGTGTGTTTAGAGTCATTTTAATGCCTGAAATTGGTTGAAATAGAGGCTTCTGAGAAGGAGAAAAAGTCTGTAAAAATGCCAATTTTGGTCACAGTGAGGCTTTAAAAAGTAGTTATTCAACATGAGGCACAATCGAAATGACATTTTGAATCTATTTTTCTACAGTCCAAAAAATCAATTTTCTGATGAAAACCAATGACCCGTGACCTGTCGAACTTTCTCCAGATCATCAAAAATGGTAATTTTTTAATATTTAATTTCTTGACTATAAATGACTTTTGCATGTGAAATATCACTTTTGGAACAAAAATAAGTGTGTTTAGAGCCAGTTTAATGCCTGAAATTGGTCGAAATAGAAGTTTCTGAGTAGGAGAAAAAGTCTGTAAAAATGGCAATTTTGGTCACATTGAGGCTTTAAAAAGTAGTAATTCACATGAGGCACAATCCAAATGACATTGTGAATCAATTTTTCTACAGTCCAAAAAATCAATTTTCTGAGGAAAAACAATGACCCGTGACCTGTCGAACTTTCTTCAGATCATCAAAAATGGAAATTTTTGAATATTTAATTTCTTGACTGTAAATGACTATTGCATGTGAATTATCACTTTTGGAACTGAAATAAGTGTGTTTTGAGTCATTTTAATGCCTGAAATTGGTTGAAATAGAGGCTTCTGAGTAGTAGAAAAAGTCTGCAAAAAATGGCAATTTTGGTCACATTGAGGCTTTAAAAAGTAGTTATTCAACATGAGGCAGAATTCAAATGACATTTTGAATCTATTTTTCTACAGTCCAAAAAATCAATTTTCTGATGAAAAACAATGACCCATGACCTGTCGAACTTTCTCCAGATGGTCAAAAATGGAAATTTTTTAATATTTTTTTTTTTTACTGTAGATGACTATTGCATGTGAATTATCACTTTTGGAACTAAAATAAGTGTGTTTAGAGTCATTTTAATGCCTGAAATTGGTAAATATAGAAGCTTCTGAGTAGGAGAAAAAGTCTGTAAAAATGGCAATTTTGGTCACATTGAGGCTTTAAAAAGTGGTTATTCAACATGAGGCACAATCCAAATGACATTTTGAATCAATTTTTCTACAGTCCAAAAAATCAATTTTCTGATGAAAAATGATGACCCATGACCTGTCAAACTTTCTCCAGATGGTCAAAAATAATAAATTTGTAATATTTAATTTTTTGACTGTAAATGACTATTGCATGTGAATTACCACTTTTGGAACTAAAATAAGTGTGTTTATAGCCATTTTAATGCCTGAAATTGGTCAAAATAGAAGCTTCTGAGAAGGAGAAAAAGTCTGTAAAAATGGCAATTTTGGTCACAGTGAGGCTTTAAAAAGTAGTTATTGAACATGAGGCACAATCCAAATGACATTTTGAATCAATTTTTCTACAGTCCAAAAAATCAATTTTCTGATGAAAAACAATGACTCGTGACCTGTCGAACTTTCTTCAGATCGTCAAAAATGGTAATTTTTTAATATTTAATTTCTTGACTGTAAATGACTATTGCATGTGAATTATCACTTTTGGAACTAATATAAGTGTGTTTAGAATCATTGTAATGCCTGAAATTGGTCAAAATAGAAGCTTCTGAGTAGGAGAAAAAGTCAGTAAAAATGCCAATTTTGGTCACTGTGAGGCTTTAAACAGTAGTTATTCAAAATGAGGCACCATCCAAATGACGTTTTGAATCAATTTTTCTACAGTCCAAAAAATAAATTTTCTGATGAAAAACGATGACCCGTGACCTGTCGAACTTTCTCCAGATGGTCAAAAAGGTAATTTTTTAATATTTCATTTTTTGACTGTAAATGACTATTGAATGTGAATTATCACTTTTGGAACTAAAATAAGTGTGTTTAGAGTCATTTTAATGCCTGAAATTGGTCAAAATAGAAGTTTCTGAGTAGGAGAAAAAGTCTGTAAAAATGGCAATTTTGGTCACATTGAGGCTTTAAAAAGTGG
Organism: Triturus cristatus; assembly: GCF_964204655.1. Lineage (NCBI taxonomy): Eukaryota > Metazoa > Chordata > Amphibia > Caudata > Salamandridae > Triturus > Triturus cristatus. Next base: position 1,473,292,688 of record NC_140590.1, read on the forward strand.
TTATTCAACATGAGGCACAATCCAAATGACATTTTGAATCAATTTTTCTACAGTCCAAAAACTCAATTTTCTGATGAAAAACAATGACCCGTGACCTGTCGAACTTTCTTCAGATCATCAAAAATGGAAATTTTTGAATATTTAATTTCTTGACTGTAAATGACTATTGCATGTGAATTATCACTTTTGGAACTGAAATAAGTGTGTTTAGAGTCATTTTAATGCCTGAAATTGGTTGAAATAGAGGCTTCTGAGAAGGAGAAAAAGTCTGTAAAAATGAAAATTTGGTCACAGTGAGGCTTTAAAAAGTAGTTATTCAACATGAGGCACAATCCAAATGACATTTTGAATCAATTTTTCTACAGTCCAAAAAATCAATTTTCTGATGAAAAACAATGACCCGTGACCTGTCGAACTTTCTTCAGATCATCAAAAATGGTAATTTTTTAATATTTAATTTCTTGACTATAAATGACTATTGCATGTGAATTATCACTTTTGGAACTGAAATAAGTGTGTTTAGAGTCATTTTAATGACTGAAGTTGGTTGAAATAGAGGCTTCTGAGTAGTAGAAAAAGTCTGCAAAAAATGGCAATTTTGGTCACATTGAGGCTTTAAAAAGTAGTTATTTAACATGAGGCAGAATTCAAATGACATTTTGAATCTATTTTTCTACAGTCCAAAAAATCAATTTTCTGATGAAAAACAATGACCCATGACCTGTCCAACTTTCTCCAGATGGTCAAAAATGGAAATGTTTTAATATTTTTTTTTTTTTACTGTAGATGACTATTGCATGTGAATTATCACTTTTGGAACTAAAATAAGTGTGTTTAGAGTCATTTTAATGCCTGAAATTGGTAAATATAGAAGCTTCTGAGTAGGAGAAAAAGTCTGTAAAAATGGCAATTTTGGTCACATTGAGGCTTTAAAAAGTGGTTATTCAACATGAGGCACAATCCAAATGACATTTTGAATCAATTTTTCTACAGTCCAAAAAATCAATTTTCTGATGAAAAATTATGACCCATGACCTGTCAAACTTTCTCCAGATGGTCAAAAATAATAAATTTGTAATATTTAATTTTTTGACTGTAGATGACTATTGCATGTGAATTCTCACTTTTGGAACTCAAATAAGTGTGTTTAGAGCCATTTTAATGCCTGAAATTGGTCAAAATAGAAGCTTCTGAGAAGGAGAAAAAGTCTGTAAAAATGGCAATTTTGGTCACAGTGAGGCTTTAAAAAGTAGTTATTGAACATGAGGCACAATCCAAATGACATTTTGAATCAATTTTTCTACAGTCCAAAAAATCAATTTTCTGATGAAAAACAATGACTCGTGACCTGTCGAACTTTCTTCAGATCATCAAAAATGGTAATTTTTTAATATTTAATTTCTTGACTATAAATGACTATTGCATGTGAATTATCACTTTTGGAACTAATATAAGTGTGTTTAGAGTCATTTTAATGCCTGAAGTTGGTTGAAATAGAGGCTTCTGAGTAGTAGAAAAAGTCTGCAAAAAATGGCAATTTTGGTCACATTGAGGCTTTAAAAAGTAGTTATTCAACATGAGGCACAATCCAAATGACATTTTGAATCAATTTTTCTACAGTCCAAAAAATCAATTTTCTGAGGAAAAACGATGACCCGTGACCTGTCGAACTTTCTTCAGATCATCAAAAATGGTAATTTTTTAATTTTTAATTTCTTGACTATAAATGACTATTGCATGTGAATTATCACTTTGGAACTGAAATAAGTGTGTTTAGAGTCATTTTAATGCCTGAAGTTGGTTGAAATAGAGGCTTCTGAGTAGTAGAAAAAGTCTGCAAAAAATGGCAATTTTGGTCACATTGAGGCTTTAAAAAGTAGTTATTCAACATGAGGCAGAATTCAAATGACATTTTGAATCTATGTTTCTACAGTCCAAAAAATCAATTTTCTGATGAAAAACAATGACCCGTGACCTGTCGAACTTTCTCCAGATGGTCAAAAATTATAATTTTTTAATATTAAATTTTTTGACTGTAAATGACTATTGCATGTGAATTATCACTTTTGGAACTAAAATAAGTGTTTTTAGAGTCAATTTAATGCCTGAAATTGGTTGAAATAGAAGCTTCTGAGAAGGAGAAAAAGTCTGTAAAAATGCCAATTCTGGTCACATTGAGGCTTTAAAAAGTAGTTATTCAACATGAGGCACAATCGAAATGACATTTTGAATCTATTTTTCTACAGTCCAAAAAATCAATTTTCTGATGAAAACCAATGACCCGTGACCTGTCGAACTTTCTCCAGATCATCAAAAATGGTAATTTTTTAATATTTAATTTCTTGACTATAAATGACTTTTGCATGTGAAATATCACTTTTGGAACAAAAATAAGTGTGTTTAGAGCCAGTTTAATGCCTGAAATTGGTCGAAATAGAAGTTTCTGAGTAGGAGAAAAAGTCTGTAAAAATGGCAATTTTGGTCACATTGAGGCTTTAAAAAGTAGTAATTCACATGAGGCACAATCCAAATGACATTGTGAATCAATTTTTCTACAGTCCAAAAAATCAATTTTCTGAGGAAAAACAATGACCCGTGACCTGTCGAACTTTCTCCAGATGGTCAAAAATTGTAATTTTTTTATATTTATTTTTTTGACAGTAAATGACTATTGCATGTGAATTATCACTTTTGTAACTGAAATAAGTGTGTTTAGAGTCATTTTAATGCCTGAAATTGGTTGAAATAGAGGCTTCTGAGAAGGAGAAAAAGTCTGTAAAAATGCCAATTTTGGTCACAGTGAGGCTTTAAAAAGTAGTTATTCAACATGAGGCACAATCGAAATGACATTTTGAATCTATTTTTCTACAGTCCAAAAAATCAATTTTCTGATGAAAACCAATGACCCGTGGCCTGTCGAACTTTCTTCAGATCATCAAAAATGGAAATTTTTGAATATTTAATTTCTTGACTGTAAATGACTATTGCATGTGAATTATCACTTTTGGAACTGAAATAAGTGTGTTTAGAGTTATTTTAATGCCTGAAATTGGTTGAAATAGAGGCTTCTGAGAAGGAGAAAAAGTCTGTAAAAATGCCAATTTTGATCACAGTGAGGCTTTAAAAAGTAGTTATTCAACATGAGGCACAATCCAAATGACATTTTGAATCAATTTTTCTACAGTCCAAAAAATCAATTTTCTGATGAAAAACGATGACCCGTGACCTGTCTAATTTTCTCCAGATGGTCAAAAATGGTAATTTTTTAATATTTAATATTTTGACTGTAAATGACTACTGCATGTGAATTATCACTTTTGGAACAAAAATAAGTGTGTTTAGAGTCATTTTAATGCCTAAAATTGGTCAAAATAAAAGCTTCTGAGGAGGAGAAAAAGTGTGTAAAAATGTCAATTTTGGTCACATTGAGGCTTTAAAAAGTGATTATTCAACATGAGGCACAATCCAAATGACATTTTGAATCAATTTTTCTACAGTCCAAAAAATCAATCTTTTGATGAAAAACGATGACCCGTGACCTGTCAAACTTTCTCCAGATGGTAATTTTTTAATATTTATTTTTTTGACTGTAAATGACTATTGCATGTGAATTATTCCTTTTGTAACAAAAATAGGTGTGTTTAGAGTTATTTTAATGCCTGAAATTGGTCAAAATAGAAGCCTCTGAGTAGGAGAAAAAGTCTGTAAAAATGTCAATTTTGGTCACATTGAGGCTTTAAAAAGTGATTATTCAACATGAGGCTCAATCCAAATGACATTTTGAATCAATTTTTCTACAGTCCAAAAAATCAATTTTCTGATGAAAAACAATGACCCGTGACCTGTCGAACTTTCTCCAGATGGTCAAAAATTATAATTTTTTAATATTAAATTTTTTGACTGTAAATGACTATTGCATGTGAATTATCACTTTTGGAACTAAAATAAGTGTTTTTAGAGTCAATTTAATGCCTGAAATTGGTTGAAATAGAAGCTTCTGAGAAGGAGAAAAAGTCTGTAAAAATGCCAATTCTGGTCACATTGAGGCTTTAAAAAGTAGTTATTCAACATGAGGCACAATCGAAATGACATTTTGAATCTATTTTTCTACAGTCCAAAAAATCAATTTTCTGATGAAAACCAATGACCCGTGACCTGTCGAACTTTCTCCAGATCATCAAAAATGGTAATTTTTTAATATTTAATTTCTTGACTATAAATGACTTTTGCATGTGAAATATCACTTTTGGAACAAAAATAAGTGTGTTTAGAGCCAGTTTAATGCCTGAAATTGGTCGAAATAGAAGTTTCTGAGTAGGAGAAAAAGTCTGTAAAAATTGCAATTTTGGTCACATTGAGGCTTTAAAAAGTAGTAATTCACATGAGGCACAATCCAAATGACATTGTGAATCAATTTTTCTACAGTCCAAAAAATCAATTTTCTGAGGAAAAACAATGACCCGTGACCTGTCGAACTTTCTCCAGATGGTCAAAAATTGTAATTTTTTTATATTTATTTTTTTGACAGTAAATGACTATTGCATGTGAATTATCACTTTTGTAACTGAAATAGGTGTGTTTAGAGTCATTTTAATGCCTGAAATTGGTTGAAATAGAGGCTTCTGAGAAGGAGAAAAAGTCTGTAAAAATGCCAATTTTGGTCACAGTGAGGCTTTAAAAAGTAGTTATTCAACATGAGGCACAATCGAAATGACATTTTGAATCTATTTTTCTACAGTCCAAAAAATCAATTTTCTGATGAAAACCAATGACCCGTGGCCTGTCGAACTTTCTTCAGATCATCAAAAATGGAAATTTTTGAATATTTAATTTCTTGACTGTAAATGACTATTGCATGTGAATTATCACTTTTGGAACTGAAATAAGTGTGTTTAGAGTTATTTTAATGCCTGAAATTGGTTGAAATAGAGGCTTCTGAGAAGGAGAAAAAGTCTGTAAAAATGCCAATTTTGATCACAGTGAGGCTTTAAAAAGTAGTTATTCAACATGAGGCACAATCCAAATGACATTTTGAATCAATTTTTCTACAGTCCAAAAAATCAATTTTCTGATGAAAAACAATGACTCGTGACCTGTCGAACTTTCTTCAGATCGTCAAAAATGGTAATTTTTTAATATTTAATTTCTTGACTGTAAATGACTATTGCATGTGAATTATCACTTTTGGAACTAATATAAGTGTGTTTAGAATCATTGTAATGCCTGAAATTGGTCAAAATAGAAGCTTCTGAGTAGGAGAAAAAGTCAGTAAAAATGCCAATTTTGGTCACTGTGAGGCTTTAAACAGTAGTTATTCAAAATGAGGCACCATCCAAATGACGTTTTGAATCAATTTTTCTACAGTCCAAAAAATAAATTTTCTGATGAAAAACGATGACCCGTGACCTGTCGAACTTTCTTCAGATCATCAAAAATGGAAATTTTTGAATATTTAATTTCTTGACTGTAAATGACTATTGCATGTGAATGATCACTTTTGGAACTGAAATAAGTGTGTTTAGAGTCATTTTAATGCCTGAAATTGGTTGAAATAGCGGCTTCTGAGAAGGAGAAAAAGTCTGTAAAAATGCCAATTTTGGTCACAGTGAGGCTTTAAAAAGTAGTTATTGAACATGAGGCACAATCCAAATGACATTTTGAATCAATTTTTCTACAGTCCAAAAAATCAATTTTCTGATGAAAAACAATGACCCGTGACCTGTCGAACTTTCTTCAGATCATCAAAAATGGTAATTTTTTAATATTTAATTTCTTGACTATAAATGACTATTGCATGTGAATTATCACTTTTGGAACTGAAATAAGTGTGTTTAGAGTCATTTTAATGCCTGAAATTGGTTGAAATAGAGGCTTCTGAGTAGTAGAAAAAGTCTGCAAAAAATGGCAATTTTGGTCACATTGAGGCTTTAAAAAGTAGTTATTCAACATGAGGCACAATCGAAATGACATTTTGAATCTATTTTTCTACAGTCCAAAAAATCAATTTTCTGATGAAAAACAATGACCCGTGACCTGTCGAACTTTCTCCAGATGGTCAAAAATTATAATTTTTTAATATTAAATTTTTTGACTGTAAATGACTATTGCATGTGAATTATCACTTTTGGAACTAAAATAAGTGTTTTTAGAGTCAATTTAATGCCTGAAATTGGTTGAAATAGAAGCTTCTGAGAAGGAGAAAAAGTCTGTAAAAATGCCAATTCTGGTCACATTGAGGCTTTAAAAAGTAGTTATTCAACATGAGGCACAATCGAAATGACATTTTGAATCTATTTTTCTACAGTCCAAAAAATCAATTTTCTGATTAAAACCAATGACCCGTGACCTGTCGAACTTTCTCCAGATCATCAAAAATGGTAATTTTTTAATATTTAATTTCTTGACTATAAATGACTTTTGCATGTGAAATATCACTTTTGGAACAAAAATAAGTGTGTTTAGAGCCAGTTTAATGCCTGAAATTGGTCGAAATAGAAGTTTCTGAGTAGGAGAAAAAGTCTGTAAAAATGGCAATTTTGGTCACATTGAGGCTTTAAAAAGTAGTAATTCACATGAGGCACAATCCAAATGACATTGTGAATCAATTTTTCTACAGTCCAAAAAATCAATTTTCTGAGGAAAAACAATGACCCGTGACCTGTCGAACTTTCTCCAGATGGTCAAAAATTGTAATTTTTTTATATTTATTTTTTTGACAGTAAATGACTATTGCATGTGAATTATCACTTTTGGAACTGAAATAAGTGTGTTTAGAGTCATTTTAATGCCTGAAATTGGTTGAAATAGAGGCTTCTGAGAAGGAGAAAAAGTCTGTAAAAATGCCAATTTTGGTCACAGTGAGGCTTTAAAAAGTAGTTATTCAACATGAGGCACAATCGAAATGACATTTTGAATCTATTTTTCTACAGTCCAAAAAATCAATTTTCTGATGAAAACCAATGACCCGTGACCTGTCGAACTTTCTCCAGATCATCAAAAATGGTAATTTTTTAATATTTAATTTCTTGACTATAAATGACTTTTGCATGTGAAATATCACTTTTGGAACAAAAATAAGTGTGTTTAGAGCCAGTTTAATGCCTGAAATTGGTCGAAATAGAAGTTTCTGAGTAGGAGAAAAAGTCTGTAAAAATGGCAATTTTGGTCACATTGAGGCTTTAAAAAGTAGTAATTCACATGAGGCACAATCCAAATGACATTGTGAATCAATTTTTCTACAGTCCAAAAAATCAATTTTCTGAGGAAAAACAATGACCCGTGACCTGTCGAACTTTCTTCAGATCATCAAAAATGGAAATTTTTGAATATTTAATTTCTTGACTGTAAATGACTATTGCATGTGAATTATCACTTTTGGAACTGAAATAAGTGTGTTTAGAGTTATTTTAATGCCTGAAATTGGTTGAAATAGAGGCTTCTGAGAAGGAGAAAAAGTCTGTAAAAATGCCAATTCTGGTCACATTGAGGCTTTAAAAAGTAGTTATTCAACATGAGGCACAATCGAAATGACATTTTGAATCTATTTTTCTACAGTCCAAAAAATCAATTTTCTGATTAAAACCAATGACCCGTGACCTGTCGAACTTTCTCCAGATCATCAAAAATGGTAATTTTTTAATATTTAATTTCTTGACTATAAATGACTTTTGCATGTGAAATATCACTTTTGGAACAAAAATAAGTGTGTTTAGAGCCAGTTTAATGCCTGAAATTGGTCGAAATAGAAGTTTCTGAGTAGGAGAAAAAGTCTGTAAAAATGGCAATTTTGGTCACATTGAGGCTTTAAAAAGTAGTAATTCACATGAGGCACAATCCAAATGACATTGTGAATCAATTTTTCTAGAGTCCAAAAAATCAATTTTCTGAGGAAAAACAATGACCCGTGACCTGTCGAACTTTCTCCAGATGGTCAAAAATTGTAATTTTTTTATATTTATTTTTTTGACAGTAAATGACTATTGCATGTGAATTATCACTTTTGGAACTGAAATAAGTGTGTTTAGAGTCATTTTAATGCCTGAAATTGGTTGAAATAGAGGCTTCTGAGAAGGAGAAAAAGTCTGTAAAAATGCCAATTTTGGTCACAGTGAGGCTTTAAAAAGTAGTTATTCAACATGAGGCACAATCGAAATGACATTTTGAATCTATTTTTCTACAGTCCAAAAAATCAATTTTCTGATGAAAACCAATGACCCGTGACCTGTCGAACTTTCTCCAGATCATCAAAAATGGTAATTTTTTAATATTTAATTTCTTGACTATAAATGACTTTTGCATGTGAAATATCACTTTTGGAACAAAAATAAGTGTGTTTAGAGCCAGTTTAATGCCTGAAATTGGTCGAAATAGAAGTTTCTGAGTAGGAGAAAAAGTCTGTAAAAATGGCAATTTTGGTCACATTGAGGCTTTAAAAAGTAGTAATTCACATGAGGCACAATCCAAATGACATTGTGAATCAATTTTTCTACAGTCCAAAAAATCAATTTTCTGAGGAAAAACAATGACCCGTGACCTGTCGAACTTTCTTCAGATCATCAAAAATGGAAATTTTTGAATATTTAATTTCTTGACTGTAAATGACTATTGCATGTGAATTATCACTTTTGGAACTGAAATAAGTGTGTTTTGAGTCATTTTAATGCCTGAAATTGGTTGAAATAGAGGCTTCTGAGTAGTAGAAAAAGTCTGCAAAAAATGGCAATTTTGGTCACATTGAGGCTTTAAAAAGTAGTTATTCAACATGAGGCAGAATTCAAATGACATTTTGAATCTATTTTTCTACAGTCCAAAAAATCAATTTTCTGATGAAAAACAATGACCCATGACCTGTCGAACTTTCTCCAGATGGTCAAAAATGGAAATTTTTTAATATTTTTTTTTTTTACTGTAGATGACTATTGCATGTGAATTATCACTTTTGGAACTAAAATAAGTGTGTTTAGAGTCATTTTAATGCCTGAAATTGGTAAATATAGAAGCTTCTGAGTAGGAGAAAAAGTCTGTAAAAATGGCAATTTTGGTCACATTGAGGCTTTAAAAAGTGGTTATTCAACATGAGGCACAATCCAAATGACATTTTGAATCAATTTTTCTACAGTCCAAAAAATCAATTTTCTGATGAAAAATGATGACCCATGACCTGTCAAACTTTCTCCAGATGGTCAAAAATAATAAATTTGTAATATTTAATTTTTTGACTGTAAATGACTATTGCATGTGAATTACCACTTTTGGAACTAAAATAAGTGTGTTTATAGCCATTTTAATGCCTGAAATTGGTCAAAATAGAAGCTTCTGAGAAGGAGAAAAAGTCTGTAAAAATGGCAATTTTGGTCACAGTGAGGCTTTAAAAAGTAGTTATTGAACATGAGGCACAATCCAAATGACATTTTGAATCAATTTTTCTACAGTCCAAAAAATCAATTTTCTGATGAAAAACAATGACTCGTGACCTGTCGAACTTTCTTCAGATCGTCAAAAATGGTAATTTTTTAATATTTAATTTCTTGACTGTAAATGACTATTGCATGTGAATTATCACTTTTGGAACTAATATAAGTGTGTTTAGAATCATTGTAATGCCTGAAATTGGTCAAAATAGAAGCTTCTGAGTAGGAGAAAAAGTCAGTAAAAATGCCAATTTTGGTCACTGTGAGGCTTTAAACAGTAGTTATTCAAAATGAGGCACCATCCAAATGACGTTTTGAATCAATTTTTCTACAGTCCAAAAAATAAATTTTCTGATGAAAAACGATGACCCGTGACCTGTCGAACTTTCTCCAGATGGTCAAAAAGGTAATTTTTTAATATTTCATTTTTTGACTGTAAATGACTATTGAATGTGAATTATCACTTTTGGAACTAAAATAAGTGTGTTTAGAGTCATTTTAATGCCTGAAATTGGTCAAAATAGAAGTTTCTGAGTAGGAGAAAAAGTCTGTAAAAATGGCAATTTTGGTCACATTGAGGCTTTAAAAAGTGGTTATTCAACATGAGGCACAATCCAAATGACATTTTGAATCAATTTTTCTACAGTCCAAAAACTCAATTTTCTGATGAAAAACAATGACCCGTGACCTGTCGAACTTTCTTCAGATCATCAAAAATGGAAATTTTTGAATATTTAATTTCTTGACTGTAAATGACTATTGCATGTGAATTATCACTTTTGGAACTGAAATAAGTGTGTTTAGAGTCATTTTAATGCCTGAAATTGGTTGAAATAGAGGCTTCTGAGAAGGAGAAAAAGTCTGTAAAAATGAAAATTTGGTCACAGTGAGGCTTTAAAAAGTAGTTATTCAACATGAGGCACAATCCAAATGACATTTTGAATCAATTTTTCTACAGTCCAAAAAATCAATTTTCTGATGAAAAACAATGACCCGTGACCTGTCGAACTTTCTTCAGATCATCAAAAATGGTAATTTTTTAATATTTAATTTCTTGACTATAAATGACTATTGCATGTGAATTATCACTTTTGGAACTGAAATAAGTGTGTTTAGAGTCATTTTAATGACTGAAGTTGGTTGAAATAGAGGCTTCTGAGTAGTAGAAAAAGTCTGCAAAAAATGGCAATTTTGGTCACATTGAGGCTTTAAAAAGTAGTTATTTAACATGAGGCAGAATTCAAATGACATTTTGAATCTATTTTTCTACAGTCCAAAAAATCAATTTTCTGATGAAAAACAATGACCCATGACCTGTCCAACTTTCTCCAGATGGTCAAAAATGGAAATTTTTTAATATTTTTTTTTTTTTACTGTAGATGACTATTGCATGTGAATTATCACTTTTGGAACTAAAATAAGTGTGTTTAGAGTCATTTTAATGCCTGAAATTGGTAAATATAGAAGCTTCTGAGTAGGAGAAAAAGTCTGTAAAAATGGCAATTTTGGTCACATTGAGGCTTTAAAAAGTGGTTATTCAACATGAGGCACAATCCAAATGACATTTTGAATCAATTTTTCTACAGTCCAAAAAATCAATTTTCTGATGAAAAATTATGACCCATGACCTGTCAAACTTTCTCCAGATGGTCAAAAATAATAAATTTGTAATATTTAATTTTTTGACTGTAGATGACTATTGCATGTGAATTCTCACTTTTGGAACTCAAATAAGTGTGTTTAGAGCCATTTTAATGCCTGAAATTGGTCAAAATAGAAGCTTCTGAGAAGGAGAAAAAGTCTGTAAAAATGGCAATTTTGGTCACAGTGAGGCTTTAAAAAGTAGTTATTGAACATGAGGCACAATCCAAATGACATTTTGAATAAATTTTTCTACAGTCCAAAAAATCAATTTTCTGATGAAAAACAATGACTCGTGACCTGTCGAACTTTCTTCAGATCATCAAAAATGGTAATTTTTTAATATTTAATTTCTTGACTATAAATGACTATTGCATGTGAATTATCACTTTTGGAACTAATATAAGTGTGTTTAGAGTCATTTTAATGCCTGAAGTTGGTTGAAATAGAGGCTTCTGAGTAGTAGAAAAAGTCTGCAAAAAATGGCAATTTTGGTCACATTGAGGCTTTAAAAAGTAGTTATTCAACATGAGGCACAATCCAAATGACATTTTGAATCAATTTTTCTACAGTCCAAAAAATCAATTTTCTGAGGAAAAACGATGACCCGTGACCTGTCGAACTTTCTTCAGATCATCAAAAATGGTAATTTTTTAATTTTTAATTTCTTGACTATAAATGACTATTGCATGTGAATTATCACTTTGGAACTGAAATAAGTGTGTTTAGAGTCATTTTAATGCCTGAAGTTGGTTGAAATAGAGGCTTCTGAGTAGTAGAAAAAGTCTGCAAAAAATGGCAATTTTGGTCACATTGAGGCTTTAAAAAGTAGTTATTCAACATGAGGCAGAATTCAAATGACATTTTGAATCTATGTTTCTACAGTCCAAAAAATCAATTTTCTGATGAAAAACAATGACCCGTGACCTGTCGAACTTTCTCCAGATGGTCAAAAATTATAATTTTTTAATATTAAATTTTTTGACTGTAAATGACTATTGCATGTGAATGATCCCTTTTGGAACTAAAATAAGTGTTTTTAGAGTCAATTTAATGCCTGAAATTGGTTGAAATAGAAGCTTCTGAGAAGGAGAAAAAGTCTGTAAAAATGCCAATTCTGGTCACATTGAGGCTTTAAAAAGTAGTTATTCAACATGAGGCACAATCGAAATGACATTTTGAATCTATTTTTCTACAGTCCAAAAAATCAATTTTCTGATGAAAACCAATGACCCGTGACCTGTCGAACTTTCTCCAGATCATCAAAAATGGTAATTTTTTAATATTTAATTTCTTGACTATAAATGACTTTTGCATGTGAAATATCACTTTTGGAACAAAAATAAGTGTGTTTAGAGCCAGTTTAATGCCTGAAATTGGTCGAAATAGAAGTTTCTGAGTAGGAGAAAAAGTCTGTAAAAATGGCAATTTTGGTCACATTGAGGCTTTAAAAAGTAGTAATTCACATGAGGCACAATCCAAATGACATTGTGAATCAATTTTTCTACAGTCCAAAAAATCAATTTTCTGAGGAAAAACAATGACCCGTGACCTGTCGAACTTTCTCCAGATGGTCAAAAATTGTAATTTTTTTATATTTATTTTTTTGACAGTAAATGACTATTGCATGTGAATTATCACTTTTGTAACTGAAATAAGTGTGTTTAGAGTCATTTTAATGCCTGAAATTGGTTGAAATAGAGGCTTCTGAGAAGGAGAAAAAGTCTGTAAAAATGCCAATTTTGGTCACAGTGAGGCTTTAAAAAGTAGTTATTCAACATGAGGCACAATCGAAATGACATTTTGAATCTATTTTTCTACAGTCCAAAAAATCAATTTTCTGATGAAAACCAATGACCCGTGGCCTGTCGAACTTTCTTCAGATCATCAAAAATGGAAATTTTTGAATATTTAATTTCTTGACTGTAAATGACTATTGCATGTGAATTATCACTTTTGGAACTGAAATAAGTGTGTTTAGAGTTATTTTAATGCCTGAAATTGGTTGAAATAGAGGCTTCTGAGAAGGAGAAAAAGTCTGTAAAAATGCCAATTTTGGTCACAGTGAGGCTTTAAAAAGTAGTTATTCAACATGAGGCACAATCGAAATGACATTTTGAATCTATTTTTCTACAGTCCAAAAAATCAATTTTCTGATGAAAACCAATGACCCGTGGCCTGTCGAACTTTCTTCAGATCATCAAAAATGGAAATTTTTGAATATTTAATTTCTTGACTGTAAATGACTATTGCATGTGAATTATCACTTTTGGAACTGAAATAAGTGTGTTTAGAGTTATTTTAATGCCTGAAATTGGTTGAAATAGAGGCTTCTGAGAAGGAGAAAAAGTCTGTAAAAATGCCAATTTTGATCACAGTGAGGCTTTAAAAAGTAGTTATTCAACATGAGGCACAATCCAAATGACATTTTGAATCAATTTTTCTACAGTCCAAAAAATCAATTTTCTGATGAAAAACAATGACTCGTGACCTGTCGAACTTTCTTCAGATCGTCAAAAATGGTAATTTTTTAATATTTAATTTCTTGACTGTAAATGACTATTGCATGTGAATTATCACTTTTGGAACTAATATAAGTGTGTTTAGAATCATTGTAATGCCTGAAATTGGTCAAAATAGAAGCTTCTGAGTAGGAGAAAAAGTCAGTAAAAATGCCAATTTTGGTCACTGTGAGGCTTTAAACAGTAGTTATTCAAAATGAGGCACCATCCAAATGACGTTTTGAATCAATTTTTCTACAGTCCAAAAAATAAATTTTCTGATGAAAAACGATGACCCGTGACCTGTCGAACTTTCTCCAGATGGTCAAAAAGGTAATTTTTTAATATTTCATTTTTTGACTGTAAATGACTATTGAATGTGAATTATCACTTTTGGAACTAAAATAAGTGTGTTTAGAGTCATTTTAATGCCTGAAATTGGTCAAAATAGAAGTTTCTGAGTAGGAGAAAAAGTGTGTAAAAATGGCAATTTTGGTCACATTGAGGCTTTAAAAAGTAGTTATTCAACATGAGGCACAATCCAAATGACATTTTGAATCAATTTTTCTACAGTCCAAAAACTCAATTTTCTGATGAAAAACAATGACCCGTGACCTGTCGAACTTTCTTCAGATCATCAAAAATGGAAATTTTTGAATATTTAATTTCTTGACTGTAAATGACTATTGCATGTGAATTATCACTTTTGGAACTGAAATAAGTGTGTTTAGAGTCATTTTAATGCCTGAAATTGGTTGAAATAGAGGCTTCTGAGAAGGAGAAAAAGTCTGTAAAAATGAAAATTTTGGTCACAGTGAGGCTTTAAAAAGTAGTTATTCAACATGAGGCACAATCCAAATGACATTTTGAATCAATTTTTCTACAGTCCAAAAAATCAATTTTCTGATGAAAAACAATGACCCGTGACCTGTCGAACTTTCTTCAGATCATCAAAAATGGTAATTTTTTAATATTTAATTTCTTGACTATAAATGACTATTGCATGTGAATTATCACTTTTGGAACTGAAATAAGTGTGTTTAGAGTCATTTTAATGACTGAAGTTGGTTGAAATAGAGGCTTCTGAGTAGTAGAAAAAGTCTGCAAAAAATGGCAATTTTGGTCACATTGAGGCTTTAAAAAGTAGTTATTTAACATGAGGCAGAATTCAAATGACATTTTGAATCTATTTTTCTACAGTCCAAAAAATCAATTTTCTGATGAAAAACAATGACCCATGACCTGTCCAACTTTCTCCAGATGGTCAAAAATGGAAATTTTTTAATATTTTTTTTTTTTTACTGTAGATGACTATTGCATGTGAATTATCACTTTTGGAACTAAAATAAGTGTGTTTAGAGTCATTTTAATGCCTGAAATTGGTAAATATAGAAGCTTCTGAGTAGGAGAAAAAGTCTGTAAAAATGGCAATTTTGGTCACATTGAGGCTTTAAAAAGTGGTTATTCAACATGAGGCACAATCCAAATGACATTTTGAATCAATTTTTCTACAGTCCAAAAAATCAATTTTCTGATGAAAAATTATGACCCATGACCTGTCAAACTTTTGTCAAAAATAATAAATTTGTAATATTTAATTTTTTGACTGTAGATGACTATTGCATGTGAATTCTCACTTTTGGAACTCAAATAAGTGTGTTTAGAGCCATTTTAATGCCTGAAATTGGTCAAAATAGAAGCTTCTGAGAAGGAGAAAAAGTCTGTAAAAATGGCAATTTTGGTCACAGTGAGGCTTTAAAAAGTAGTTATTGAACATGAGGCACAATCCAAATGACATTTTGAATCAATTTTTCTACAGTCCAAAAAATCAATTTTCTGATGAAAAACAATGACTCGTGACCTGTCGAACTTTCTTCAGATCATCAAAAATGGTAATTTTTTAATATTTAATTTCTTGACTATAAATGACTATTGCATGTGAATTATCACTTTTGGAACTAATATAAGTGTGTTTAGAGTCATTTTAATGCCTGAAGTTGGTTGAAATAGAGGCTTCTGAGTAGTAGAAAAAGTCTGCAAAAAATGGCAATTTTGGTCACATTGAGGCTTTAAAAAGTAGTTATTCAACATGAGGCACAATCCAAATGACATTTTGAATCAATTTTTCTACAGTCCAAAAAATCAATTTTCTGAGGAAAAACGATGACCCGTGACCTGTAGAACTTTCTTCAGATCATCAAAAATGGTAATTTTTTAATTTTTAATTTCTTGACTATAAATGACTATTGCATGTGAATTATCACTTTGGAACTGAAATAAGTGTGTTTAGAGTCATTTTAATGCCTGAAGTTGGTTGAAATAGAGGCTTCTGAGTAGTAGAAAAAGTCTGCAAAAAATGGCAATTTTGGTCACATTGAGGCTTTAAAAAGTAGTTATTCAACATGAGGCAGAATTCAAATGACATTTTGAATCTATGTTTCTACAGTCCAAAAAATCAATTTTCTGATGAAAAACAATGACCCGTGACCTGTTGAACTTTCTCCAGATGGTCAAAAATTATAATTTTTTAATATTAAATTTTTTGACTGTAAATGACTATTGCATGTGAATTATCACTTTTGGAACTAAAATAAGTGTTTTTAGAGTCAATTTAATGCCTGAAATTGGTTGAAATAGAAGCTTCTGAGAAGGAGAAAAAGTCTGTAAAAATGCCAATTCTGGTCACATTGAGGCTTTAAAAAGTAGTTATTCAACATGAGGCACAATCGAAATGACATTTTGAATCTATTTTTCTACAGTCCAAAAAATCAATTTTCTGATGAAAACCAATGACTCGTGACCTGTCGAACTTTCTCCAGATCATCAAAAATGGTAATTTTTTAATATTTAATTTCTTGACTATAAATGACTTTTGCATGTGAAATATCACTTTTGGAACAAAAATAAGTGTGTTTAGAGCCAGTTTAATGCCTGAAGTTGGTTGAAATAGAGGCTTCTGAGTAGTAGAAAAAGTCTGCAAAAAATGGCAATTTTGGTCACATTGAGGCTTTAAAAAGTAGTTATTCAACATGAGGCACAATCCAAATGACATTTTGAATCAATTTTTCTACAGTCCAAAAAATCAATTTTCTGAGGAAAAACGATGACCCGTGACCTGTCGAACTTTCTTCAGATCATCAAAAATGGTAATTTTTTAATTTTTAATTTCTTGACTATAAATGACTATTGCATGTGAATTATCACTTTGGAACTGAAATAAGTGTGTTTAGAGTCATTTTAATGCCTGAAGTTGGTTGAAATAGAGGCTTCTGAGTAGTAGAAAAAGTCTGCAAAAAATGGCAATTTTGGTCACATTGAGGCTTTAAAAAGTAGTTATTCAACCTGAGGCAGAATTCAAATGACATTTTGAATCTATGTTTCTACAGTCCAAAAAATCAATTTTCTGATGAAAAACAATGACCCGTGACCTGTCGAACTTTCTCCAGATGGTCAAAAATTATAATTTTTTAATATTAAATTTTTTGACTGTAAATGACTATTGCATGTGAATTATCACTTTTGGAACTAAAATAAGTGTTTTTAGAGTCAATTTAATGCCTGAAATTGGTTGAAATAGAAGCTTCTGAGAAGGAGAAAAAGTCTGTAAAAATGCCAATTCTGGTCACATTGAGGCTTTAAAAAGTAGTTATTCAACATGAGGCACAATCGAAATGACATTTTGAATCTATTTTTCTACAGTCCAAAAAATCAATTTTCTGATGAAAACCAATGACCCGTGACCTGTCGAACTTTCTCCAGATCATCAAAAATGGTAATTTTTTAATATTTAATTTCTTGACTATAAATGACTTTTGCATGTGAAATATCACTTTTGGAACAAAAATAAGTGTGTTTAGAGCCAGTTTAATGCCTGAAATTGGTCGAAATAGAAGTTTCTGAGTAGGAGAAAAAGTCTGTAAAAATGGCAATTTTGGTCACATTGAGGCTTTAAAAAGTAGTAATTCACATGAGGCACAATCCAAATGACATTGTGAATCAATTTTTCTACAGTCCAAAAAATCAATTTTCTGAGGAAAAACAATGACCCGTGACCTGTCGAACTTTCTCCAGATGGTCAAAAATTGTAATTTTTTTATATTTATTTTTTTGACAGTAAATGACTATTGCATGTGAATTATCACTTTTGTAACTGAAATAAGTGTGTTTAGAGTCATTTTAATGCCTGAAATTGGTTGAAATAGAGGCTTCTGAGAAGGAGAAAAAGTCTGTAAAAATGCCAATTTTGGTCACAGTGAGGCTTTAAAAAGTAGTTATTCAACATGAGGCACAATCGAAATGACATTTTGAATCTATTTTTCTACAGTCCAAAAAATCAATTTTCTGATGAAAACCAATGACCCGAGGCCTGTCGAACTTTCTTCAGATCATCAAAAATGGAAATTTTTGAATATTTAATTTCTTGACTGTAAATGACTATTGCAAGTGAATTATCACTTTTGGAACTGAAATAAGTGTGTTTAGAGTTATTTTAATGCCTGAAATTGGTTGAAATAGAGGCTTCTGAGAAGGAGAAAAAGTCTGTAAAAATGCCAATTTTGATCACAGTGAGGCTTTAAAAAGTAGTTATTCAACATGAGGCACAATCCAAATGACATTTTGAATCAATTTTTCTACAGTCCAAAAAATCAATTTTCTGATGAAAAACGATGACCCGTGACCTGTCTAATTTTCTCCAGATGGTGAAAAATGGTAATTTTTTAATATTTAATATTTTGACTGTAAATGACTACTGCATGTGAATTATCACTTTTGGAACAAAAATAAGTGTGTTTAGAGTCATTTTAATGCCTAAAATTGGTCAAAATAAAAGCTTCTGAGGAGGAGAAAAAGTGTGTAAAAATGTCAATTTTGGTCACATTGAGGCTTTAAAAAGTGATTATTCAACATGAGGCACAATCCAAATGACATTTTGAATCAATTTTTCTACAGTCCAAAAAATCAATCTTTTGATGAAAAACGATGACCCGTGACCTGTCAAACTTTCTCCAGATGGTAATTTTTTAATATTTATTTTTTTGACTGTAAATGACTATTGCATGTGAATTATTCCTTTTGTAACAAAAATAGGTGTGTTTAGAGTTATTTTAATGCCTGAAATTGGTCAAAATAGAAGCCTCTGAGTAGGAGAAAAAGTCTGTAAAAATGTCATTTTTGGTCACATTGAGGCTTTAAAAAGTGATTATTCAACATGAGGCTCAATCCAAATGACATTTTGAATCAATTTTTCTACAGTCCAAAAAATCAATTTTCTGATGAAAAACAATGACCCGTGACCTGTCAAACTTTCTCCAGATGGTCAAAAATTATAATTTTTTATTATTAAATTTTTTGACTGTAAATGACTATTGCATGTGAATTATCACTTTTGGAACTAAAAGAAGTGTTTTTAGAGTCAATTTAATGCCTGAAATTGGTTGAAATAGAAGCTTCTGAGAAGGAGAAAAAGTCTGTAAAAATGCCAATTCTGGTCACATTGAGGCTTTAAAAAGTAGTTATTCAACATGAGGCACAATCGAAATGACATTTTGAATCTATTTTTCTACAGTCCAAAAAATCAATTTTCTGATGAAAACCAATGACCCGTGACCTGTCGAACTTTCTCCAGATCATCAAAAATGGTAATTTTTTAATATTTAATTTCTTGACTATAAATGACTTTTGCATGTGAAATATCACTTTTGGAACAAAAATAAGTGTGTTTAGAGCCAGTTTAATGCCTGAAATTGGTCGATATAGAAGTTTCTGAGTAGGAGAAAAAGTCTGTAAAAATGGCAATTTTGGTCACATTGAGGCTTTAAAAAGTAGTAATTCACATGAGGCACAATCCAAATGACATTGTGAATCAATTTTTCTACAGTCCAAAAAATCAATTTTCTGAGGAAAAACAATGACCCGTGACCTGTCGAACTTTCTCCAGATGGTCAAAAATTGTAATTTTTTTATATTTATTTTTTTGACAGTAAATGACTATTGCATGTGAATTATCACTTTTGTAACTGAAATAAGTGTGTTTAGAGTCATTTTAATGCCTGAAATTGGTTGAAATAGAGGCTTCTGAGAAGGAGAAAAAGTCTGTAAAAATGCCAATTTTGGTCACAGTGAGGCTTTAAAAAGTAGTTATTCAACATGAGGCACAATCGAAATGACATTTTGAATCTATTTTTCTACAGTCCAAAAAATCAATTTTCTGATGAAAACCAATGACCCGTGGCCTGTCGAACTTTCTTCAGATCATCAAAAATGGAAATTTTTGAATATTTAATTTCTTGACTGTAAATGACTATTGCATGTGAATTATCACTTTTGGAACTGAAATAAGTGTGTTTAGAGTTATTTTAATGCCTGAAATTGGTTGAAATAGAGGCTTCTGAGAAGGAGAAAAAGTCTGTAAAAATGCCAATTTTGATCACAGTGAGGCTTTAAAAAGTAGTTATTCAACATGAGGCACAATCCAAATGACATTTTGAATCAATTTTTCTACAGTCCAAAAAATCAATTTTCTGATGAAAAACGATGACCCGTGACCTGTCTAATTTTCTCCAGATGGTGAAAAATGGTAATTTTTTAATATTTAATATTTTGACTGTAAATGACTACTGCATGTGAATTATCACTTTTGGAACAAAAATAAGTGTGTTTAGAGTCATTTTAATGCCTAAAATTGGTCAAAATAAAAGCTTCTGAGGAGGAGAAAAAGTGTGTAAAAATGTCAATTTTGGTCACATTGAGGCTTTAAAAAGTGATTATTCAACATGAGGCACAATCCAAATGACATTTTGAATCAATTTTTCTACAGTCCAAAAAATCAATCTTTTGATGAAAAACGATGACCCGTGACCTGTCAAACTTTCTCCAGATGGTAATTTTTTAATATTTATTTTTTTGACTGTAAATGACTATTGCATGTGAATTATTCCTTTTGTAACAAAAATAGGTGTGTTTAGAGTTATTTTAATGCCTGAAATTGGTCAAAATAGAAGCCTCTGAGTAGGAGAAAAAGTCTGTAAAAATGTCATTTTTGGTCACATTGAGGCTTTAAAAAGTGATTATTCAACATGAGGCTCAATCCAAATGACATTTTGAATCAATTTTTCTACAGTCCAAAAAATCAATTTTCTGATGAAAAACAATGACCCGTGACCTGTCAAACTTTCTCCAGATGGTCAAAAATTATAATTTTTTAATATTAAATTTTTTGACTGTAAATGACTATTGCATGTGAATTATCACTTTTGGAACTAAAAGAAGTGTTTTTAGAGTCAATTTAATGCCTGAAATTGGTTGAAATAGAAGCTTCTGAGAAGGAGAAAAAGTCTGTAAAAATGCCAATTCTGGTCACATTGAGGCTTTAAAAAGTAGTTATTCAACATGAGGCACAATCGAAATGACATTTTGAATCTATTTTTCTACAGTCCAAAAAATCAATTTTCTGATGAAAACCAATGACCCGTGACCTGTCGAACTTTCTCCAGATCATCAAAAATGGTAATTTTTTAATATTTAATTTCTTGACTATAAATGACTTTTGCATGTGAAATATCACTTTTGGAACAAAAATAAGTGTGTTTAGAGCCAGTTTAATGCCTGAAATTGGTCGAAATAGAAGTTTCTGAGTAGGAGAAAAAGTCTGTAAAAATGGCAATTTTGGTCACATTGAGGCTTTAAAAAGTAGTAATTCACATGAGGCACAATCCAAATGACATTGTGAATCAATTTTTCTACAGTCCAAAAAATCAATTTTCTGAGGAAAAACAATGACCCGTGACCTGTCGAACTTTCTCCAGATGGTCAAAAATTGTAATTTTTTTATATTTATTTTTTTGACAGTAAATGACTATTGCATGTGAATTATCACTTTTGTAACTGAAATAAGTGTGTTTAGAGTCATTTTAATGCCTGAAATTGGTTCAAATAGAGGCTTCTGAGAAGGAGAAAAAGTCTGTAAAAATGCCAATTTTGGTCACAGTGAGGCTTTAAAAAGTAGTTATTCAACATGAGGCACAATCGAAATGACATTTTGAATCTATTTTTCTACAGTCCAAAAAATCAATTTTCTGATGAAAACCAATGACCCGTGGCCTGTCGAACTTTCTTCAGATCATCAAAAATGGAAATTTTTGAATATTTAATTTCTTGACTGTAAATGACTATTGCATGTGAATTATCACTTTTGGAACTGAAATAAGTGTGTTTAGAGTTATTTTAATGCCTGAAATTGGTTGAAATAGAGGCTTCTGAGGAGGAGAAAAAGTGTGTAAAAATGTCAATTTTGGTCACATTGAGGCTTTAAAAAGTGATTATTCAACATGAGGCACAATCCAAATGACATTTTGAATCAATTTTTCTACAGTCCAAAAAATCAATCTTTTGATGAAAAACGATGACCCGTGACCTGTCAAACTTTCTCCAGATGGTAATTTTTTAATATTTATTTTTTTGACTGTAAATGACTATTGCATGTGAATTATTCCTTTTGTAACAAAAATAGGTGTGTTTAGAGTTATTTTAATGCCTGAAATTGGTCAAAATAGAAGCCTCTGAGTAGGAGAAAAAGTCTGTAAAAATGTCAATTTTGGTCACATTGAGGCTTTAAAAAGTGATTATTCAACATGAGGCTCAATCCAAATGACATTTTGAATCAATTTTTCTACAGTCCAAAAAATCAATTTTCTGATGAAAAATGATGACCCGTGACCGGTCGAACTTTCACTATATGGTCAAAAATAGTAATTTTTTAATATTTAATTTTTTGACTGTAAATGACTATTGCATGTGAATTATCGCTTTTGGAACTAAAATAAGTGTGTTTAGAGTCATTTTAATGCCTGAAATTGGTTGAAATAGAAGCTTCTGAGTAGTAGAAAAAGTCTGTAAAAATGTCAATTTTGGTCACATTGAGGCTTTAAAAAGTGATTATTCAACATGAGGCTCAATTCAAATGACATTTTGAATCAATTTTTCTACAGTCCAAAAAATCAATTTTCTGATGAAAAACGATGACCCGTGACCTGTCGAAATTTCTCCAGATTGTCAAAAATGGTAATTTTTTAATATTTAATTTTTTGACTGTAAATGATTATTGAATGTGAATTATCACTTTTGGAACAAAAATAAGTGTGTTTAGAGTCACTTTAATGCCTGAAATTGGTCGAAATAGAAGCTTCAGAGTCGGAGAAAAAGTCTGTAAAAATGGCAATTTTGGTCACATTGAGGCTTTAAAAAGTAGTTATTCAACATGAGGCACAATCTAAATGACATTTTGAATCAATTTTTCTACAGTCCAAAAAATCAATTTTCTGAGGAAAAACAATGACCCGTGACCTGTCGAACTTTCTCCAGATGGTCAAAAATTGTAATTTTTTTATATTTATTTTTTTGACAGTAAATGACTATTGCATGTGAATTATCACTTTTGTAACTGAAATAAGTGTGTTTAGAGTCATTTTAATGCCTGAAATTGGTTCAAATAGAGGCTTCTGAGAAGGAGAAAAAGTCTGTAAAAATGCCAATTTTGGTCACAGTGAGGCTTTAAAAAGTAGTTATTCAACATGAGGCACAATCGAAATGACATTTTGAATCTATTTTTCTACAGTCCAAAAAATCAATTTTCTGATGAAAACCAATGACCCGTGGCCTGTCGAACTTTCTTCAGATCATCAAAAATGGAAATTTTTGAATATTTAATTTCTTGACTGTAAATGACTATTGCATGTGAATTATCACTTTTGGAACTGAAATAAGTGTGTTTAGAGTTATTTTAATGCCTGAAATTGGTTGAAATAGAGGCTTCTGAGGAGGAGAAAAAGTGTGTAAAAATGTCAATTTTGGTCACATTGAGGCTTTAAAAAGTGATTATTCAACATGAGGCACAATCCAAATGACATTTTGAATCAATTTTTCTACAGTCCAAAAAATCAATCTTTTGATGAAAAACGATGACCCGTGACCTGTCAAACTTTCTCCAGATGGTAATTTTTTAATATTTATTTTTTTGACTGTAAATGACTATTGCATGTGAATTATTCCTTTTGTAACAAAAATAGGTGTGTTTAGAGTTATTTTAATGCCTGAAATTGGTCAAAATAGAAGCCTCTGAGTAGGAGAAAAAGTCTGTAAAAATGTCAATTTTGGTCACATTGAGGCTTTAAAAAGTGATTATTCAACATGAGGCTCAATCCAAATGACATTTTGAATCAATTTTTCTACAGTCCAAAAAATCAATTTTCTGATGAAAAATGATGACCCGTGACCGGTCGAACTTTCACTATATGGTCAAAAATAGTAATTTTTTAATATTTAATTTTTTGACTGTAAATGACTATTGCATGTGAATTATCGCTTTTGGAACTAAAATAAGTGTGTTTAGAGTCATTTTAATGCCTGAAATTGGTTGAAATAGAAGCTTCTGAGTAGTAGAAAAAGTCTGTAAAAATGTCAATTTTGGTCACATTGAGGCTTTAAAAAGTGATTATTCAACATGAGGCTCAATTCAAATGACATTTTGAATCAATTTTTCTACAGTCCAAAAAATCAATTTTCTGATGAAAAACGATGACCCGTGACCTGTCGAAATTTCTCCAGATTGTCAAAAATGGTAATTTTTTAATATTTAATTTTTTGACTGTAAATGACTATTGAATGTGAATTATCACTTTTGGAACAAAAATAAGTGTGTTTAGAGTCACTTTAATGCCTGAAATTGGTCGAAATAGAAGCTTCAGAGTCGGAGAAAAAGTCTGTAAAAATGGCAATTTTGGTCACATTGAGGCTTTAAAAAGTAGTTATTCAACATGAGGCACAATCTAAATGACATTTTGAATCAATTTTTCTACAGTCCATAAAATACATTTTTTGATGAAAAACGATGACCTGTGACCTGTCAAACTTACTCCAGATGGTCAAAAATGGTAATTTTTTAATATATAAATTTTTGACTGTAAATGACTATTGCATGTGAATTATCACTTTTGGAACAAAAATAAGTGTGTTTAGAGTCAGTTTAATGCTTGAAATTGGTTAAAATAGAAGCCTCTGAGTAGGAGAAAAAGTCTGTAAAAATGTCAATTTTGGTCACATTGAGGCTTAAAAAAGTGATTATTCAACATGAGGCACAATCCAAATGACATTTTGAATCAATTTTTCTACAGTCCAAAAAATCAATCCTTTGATGAAAAACGATGACCCGTGACCTGTCAAACTTTCTCCATATGGTCAAAAATAGTAATTTTATAATATTTAATTTTTTGACTGTAAATGACTATTGCATGTGAATTATCGCTTTTGGAACTAAAATAAGTGTGTTTAGAGTCATTTTAATGCCTGAAATTGGTTGAAATAGAAGCTTCTGAGTAGTAGAAAAAATGTCAATTTTGGTCACATTGAGGCTCTAAAAAGTA
Organism: Triturus cristatus; assembly: GCF_964204655.1. Classification (NCBI taxonomy): domain Eukaryota; kingdom Metazoa; phylum Chordata; class Amphibia; order Caudata; family Salamandridae; genus Triturus; species Triturus cristatus. The sequence continues at coordinate 1,473,317,657 of NC_140590.1, forward strand.
ATTATTCAACATGAGGCACAATCCAAATGACATTTTGAATCAATTTTTCTACAGTCCAAAAAATCAATTTTCTGATGAAAAACGATGACCCGTGACCAGTCGAAATTTCTCCAGATTGTCAAAAATGGTAATTTTTTAATATTTAATTTTTTGACTGTAAATGACTATTGCATGTGAATTATCACTTTTGGAACAAAAATAAGTGTGTTTAGAGTCAGTTTAATGCTTGAAATTGGTTAAAATAGAAGCCTCTGAGTAGGAGAAAAAGTCTGTAAAAATGTCAATTTTGGTCACATTGAGGCTTAAAAAAGTGATTATTCAACATGAGGCACAATCCAAATGACATTTTGAATCAATTTTTCTACAGTCCAAAAAATCAATCTTTTGATGAAAAACGATGACCCGTGACCTGTCAAACTTTCTCCAGATGGTAATTTTTTAATATTTATTTTTTTGACTGTAAATGACTATTGCATGTGAATTATTCCTTTTGTAACAAAAATAGGTGTGTTTAGAGTTATTTTAATGCCTGAAATTGGTCAAAATAGAAGCCTCTGAGTAGGAGAAAAAGTCTGTAAAAATGTCAATTTTGGTCACATTGAGGCTTTAAAAAGTGATTATTCAACATGAGGCTCAATCCAAATGACATTTTGAATCAATTTTTCTACAGTCCAAAAAATCAATTTTCTGATGAAAAATGATGACCCGTGACCTGTCGAACTTTCACTATATGGTCAAAAATAGTAATTTTTTAATATTTAATATTTTGACTGTAAATGACTACTGCATGTGAATTATCACTTTTGGAACAAAAATAAGTGTGTTTAGAGTCATTTTAATGCCTGAAATTGGTTGAAATAGAAGCTTCTGAGTAGTAGAAAAAGTCTGTAAAAATGGCAATTTTGGTCACATTGAGGCTTTAAAAAGTAGTTATTCAACATGAGGCACAATCCAAATGACATTTTGAATCAATTTTTCTACAGTCCAAAAAATAAATTTTCTGATGAAAAACGATGACCCGTGACCTGTTGAACTTTCTCCATATGGTCAAAAATAGTAATTTTTTAATATTTAATTTTTTGACTGTAAATGACTATTGCATGTGAATTATCACTTTTGGAACTAAAATAAGTGTGTTTAGAGTCATTTTAATGCTTGAAATTGGTCAAAATAGAAGCCTCTGAGTAGGAGAAAAAGTCTGTAAAAATGTCAATTTTGGTCACATTGAGGCTTAAAAAAGTGATTATTCAACATGAGGCACAATCCAAATGACATTTTGAATCAATTTTTCTACAGTCCAAAAAATCAATCTTTTGATGAAAAACGATGACCCGTGACCTGTCAAACTTTCTCCATATGGTCAAAAATAGTAATTTTATAATATTTAATTTTTTGACTGTAAATGACTATTGCATGTGAATTATCGCTTTTTGAACTAAAATAAGTGTGTTTAGAGTCATTTTAATGCCTGAAATTGGTTGAAATAGAAGCTTCTGAGTAGTAGAAAAAGTCTGTAAAAATGTCAATTTTGGTCACATTGAGGCTCTAAAAAGTAATTATTCAACATGAGGCACAATCCAAATGACATTTTGAATCAATTTTTCTACAGTCCAAAAAATCAATTTTCTGATGAAAAACGATGACCCGTGACCTGTCGAAATTTCTCCAGATTGTCAAAAATGGTAATTTTTTAATATTTAATTTTTTGACTGTAAATGACTATTGAATGTGAATTATCACTTTTGGAACAAAAATAAGTGTGTTTAGAGTCACTTTAATGCCTGAAATTGGTCGAAATAGAAGCTTCAGAGTCGGAGAAAAAGTCTGTAAAAATGGCAATTTTGGTCACATTGAGGCTTTAAAAAGTAGTTATTCAACATGAGGCACAATCTAAATGACATTTTGAATCAATTTTTCTACAGTCCATAAAATAAATTTTTTGATGAAAAACGATGACCTGTGACCTGTCAAACTTACTCCAGATGGTCAAAAATGGTAATTTTTAATATATAAATTTTTGACTGTAAATGACTATTGCATGTGAATTATCACTTTTGGAACAAAAATAAGTGTGTTTAGAGTCATTTTAATGCTTGAAATTGGTTAAAATAGAAGCCTCTGAGTAGGAGAAAAAGTCTGTAAAAATGTCAATTTTGGTCACATTGAGGCTTTAAAAAGTGATTATTCAACATGAGGCACAATCCAAATGACATTTTGAATCAATTTTTCTAAAGTCCAAAAAATCTATTTTCTGATGAAAAACGATGACCCGTGACCTGTCGAATTTTCTCCAGATGGTCAAAAATGGTAATTTTTTAATATTAAAGTTTTTTTTACTGTAAATGACTATTGCATGTGAATTATCACATTTGGAACTAAAATAAGTGTGTTTAGAGTCATTTTAATGCCTAAAATTGGTCAAAATAAAAGCTTCTGAGTAGGAGAGAAAGTCTGTAAAAATGTCAATTTTGGTCACATTGAGGCTTTAAAAAGTAATTATTCAACATGAGGCACAATCCAAATGACATTTTGAATCAATTTTTCTACAGTCCAAAAAATCAATTTTCTGATGAAAAACGATGACCGGTGACCTGTCTAATTTTCTCCAGATGGTCAAAAATGGTAATTTTTTAATATTTAATATTTTGACTGTAAATGACTACTGCATGTGAATTATCACTTTTGGAACAAAAATAAGTGTGTTTAGAGTCATTTTAATGCCTAAAATTGGTCAAAATAAAAGCTTCTGAGGAGGAGAAAAAGTGTGTAAAAATGTCAATTTTGGTCACATTGAGGCTTTAAAAAGTGATTATTCAACATGAGGCACAATCCAAATGACATTTTGAATCAATTTTTCTACAGTCCAAAAAATCAATCTTTTGATGAAAAACGATGACCCGTGACCTGTCAAACTTTCTCCATATGGTCAAAAATAGTAATTTTATAATATTTAATTTTTTGACTGTAAATGACTATTGCATGTGAATTGTCGCTTTTGGAACTAAAATAAGTGTGTTTAGAGTCATTTTAATGCCTGAAATTGGTTGAAATAGAAGCTTCTGAGTAGTAGAAAAAGTCTGTAAAAATGGCAATTTTGGTCACATTGAGGCTTTAAAAAGTGATTATTCAACATGAGGCACAATCCAAATGACATTTTGAATCAATTTTTCTACAGTCCATAAAATAAATTTTTTGATGAAAAACGATGACCTGTGACCTGTCAAACTTACTCCAGATGGTCAAAAATGGTAATTTTTTAATATATGAATTTTTGACTGTAAATGACTATTGCATGTGAATTATCACTTTTGGAACAAAAATAAGTGTGTTTAGAGTCATTTTAATGCTTGAAATTGGTCAAAATAGAAGCCTCTGAGTAGGAGAAAAAGTCTGTAAAAATGTCAATTTTGGTCACATTGAGGCTTTAAAAAGTGATTATTCAACATGAGGCACAATCCAAATGACATTTTGAATCAATTTTTCTAAAGTCCAAAAAATCTATTTTCTGATGAAAAACGATGACCCGTGACCTGTCGAATTTTCTCCAGATGGTCAAAAATGGTAATTTTTTAATATTAAAGTTTTTTTTACTGTAAATGACTATTGCATGTGAATTATCACATTTGGAACTAAAATAAGTGTGTTTAGAGTCATTTTAATGCCTAAAATTGGTCAAAATAAAAGCTTCTGAGTAGGAGAGAAAGTCTGTAAAAATGTCAATTTTGGTCACATTGAGGCTTTAAAAAGTGATTATTCAACATGAGGCTCAATCCAAATGACATTTTGAATGAATTTTTCTACAGTCCAAAAAATCAATTTTCTGATGAAAAACAATGACCCGTGACCTGTCAAACTTTCTCCAGATGGTCAAAAATTATAATTTTTTAATATTAAATTTTTTGACTGTAAATGACTATTGCATGTGAATTATCACTTTTGGAACTAAAAGAAGTGTTTTTAGAGTCAATTTAATGCCTGAAATTGGTTGAAATAGAAGCTTCTGAGAAGGAGAAAAAGTCTGTAAAAATGCCAATTCTGGTCACATTGAGGCTTTAAAAAGTAGTTATTCAACATGAGGCACAATCGAAATGACATTTTGAATCTATTTTTCTACAGTCCAAAAAATCAATTTTCTGATGAAAACCAATGACCCGTGACCTGTCGAACTTTCTCCAGATCATCAAAAATGGTAATTTTTTAATATTTAATTTCTTGACTATAAATGACTTTTGCATGTGAAATATCACTTTTGGAACAAAAATAAGTGTGTTTAGAGCCAGTTTAATGCCTGAAATTGGTCGAAATAGAAGTTTCTGAGTAGGAGAAAAAGTCTGTAAAAATGGCAATTTTGGTCACATTGAGGCTTTAAAAAGTAGTAATTCACATGAGGCACAATCCAAATGACATTGTGAATCAATTTTTCTACAGTCCAAAAAATCAATTTTCTGAGGAAAAACAATGACCCGTGACCTGTCGAACTTTCTCCAGATGGTCAAAAATTGTAATTTTTTTATATTTATTTTTTTGACAGTAAATGACTATTGCATGTGAATTATCACTTTTGTAACTGAAATAAGTGTGTTTAGAGTCATTTTAATGCCTGAAATTGGTTGAAATAGAGGCTTCTGAGAAGGAGAAAAAGTCTGTAAAAATGCCAATTTTGGTCACAGTGAGGCTTTAAAAAGTAGTTATTCAACATGAGGCACAATCGAAATGACAGTTTGAATCTATTTTTCTACAGTCCAAAAAATCAATTTTCTGATGAAAACCAATGACCCGTGGCCTGTCGAACTTTCTTCAGATCATCAAAAATGGAAATTTTTGAATATTTAATTTCTTGACTGTAAATGACTATTGCATGTGAATTATCACTTTTGGAACTGAAATAAGTGTGTTTAGAGTTATTTTAATGCCTGAAATTGGTTGAAATAGAGGCTTCTGAGAAGGAGAAAAAGTCTGTAAAAATGCCAATTTTGATCACAGTGAGGCTTTAAAAAGTAGTTATTCAACATGAGGCACAATCCAAATGACATTTTGAATCAATTTTTCTACAGTCCAAAAAATCAATTTTCTGATGAAAAACGATGACCCGTGACCTGTCTAATTTTCTCCAGATGGTGAAAAATGGTAATTTTTTAATATTTAATATTTTGACTGTAAATGACTACTGCATGTGAATTATCACTTTTGGAACAAAAATAAGTGTGTTTAGAGTCATTTTAATGCCTAAAATTGGTCAAAATAAAAGCTTCTGAGGAGGAGAAAAAGTGTGTAAAAATGTCAATTTTGGTCACATTGAGGCTTTAAAAAGTGATTATTCAACATGAGGCACAATCCAAATGACATTTTGAATCAATTTTTCTACAGTCCAAAAAATCAATCTTTTGATGAAAAACGATGACCCGTGACCTGTCAAACTTTCTCCAGATGGTAATTTTTTAATATTTATTTTTTTGACTGTAAATGACTATTGCATGTGAATTATTCCTTTTGTAACAAAAATAGGTGTGTTTAGAGTTATTTTAATGCCTGAAATTGGTCAAAATAGAAGCCTCTGAGTAGGAGAAAAAGTCTGTAAAAATGTCAATTTTGGTCACATTGAGGCTTTAAAAAGTGATTATTCAACATGAGGCTCAATCCAAATGACATTTTGAATCAATTTTTCTACAGTCCAAAAAATCAATTTTCTGATGAAAAATGATGACCCGTGACCGGTCGAACTTTCACTATATGGTCAAAAATAGTAATTTTTTAATATTTAATTTTTTGACTGTAAATGACTATTGCATGTGAATTATCGCTTTTGGAACTAAAATAAGTGTGTTTAGAGTCATTTTAATGCCTGAAATTGGTTGAAATAGAAGCTTCTGAGTAGTAGAAAAAGTCTGTAAAAATGTCAATTTTGGTCACATTGAGGCTTTAAAAAGTGATTATTCAACATGAGGCTCAATTCAAATGACATTTTGAATCAATTTTTCTACAGTCCAAAAAATCAATTTTCTGATGAAAAACGATGACCCGTGACCTGTCGAAATTTCTCCAGATTGTCAAAAATGGTAATTTTTTAATATTTAATTTTTTGACTGTAAATGACTATTGAATGTGAATTATCACTTTTGGAACAAAAATAAGTGTGTTTAGAGTCACTTTAATGCCTGAAATTGGTCGAAATAGAAGCTTCAGAGTCGGAGAAAAAGTCTGTAAAAATGGCAATTTTGGTCACATTGAGGCTTTAAAAAGTAGTTATTCAACATGAGGCACAATCTAAATGACATTTTGAATCAATTTTTCTACAGTCCATAAAATACATTTTTTGATGAAAAACGATGACCTGTGACCTGTCAAACTTACTCCAGATGGTCAAAAATGGTAATTTTTTAATATATAAATTTTTGACTGTAAATGACTATTGCATGTGAATTATCACTTTTGGAACAAAAATAAGTGTGTTTAGAGTCAGTTTAATGCTTGAAATTGGTTAAAATAGAAGCCTCTGAGTAGGAGAAAAAGTCTGTAAAAATGTCAATTTTGGTCACATTGAGGCTTAAAAAAGTGATTATTCAACATGAGGCACAATCCAAATGACATTTTGAATCAATTTTTCTACAGTCCAAAAAATCAATCCTTTGATGAAAAACGATGACCCGTGACCTGTCAAACTTTCTCCATATGGTCAAAAATAGTAATTTTATAATATTTAATTTTTTGACTGTAAATGACTATTGCATGTGAATTATCGCTTTTGGAACTAAAATAAGTGTGTTTAGAGTCATTTTAATGCCTGAAATTGGTTGAAATAGAAGCTTCTGAGTAGGAGAGAAAGTCTGTAAAAATGTCAATTTTGGTCACATTGAGGCTTTAAAAAGTAATTATTCAACATGAGGCACAATCCAAATGACATTTTGAATCAATTTTTCTACAGTCCAAAAAATCAATTTTCTGATGAAAAACGATGACCCGTGACCTGTCTAATTTTCTCCAGATGGTCAAAAATGGTAATTTTTTAATATTTTATATTTTGACTGTAAATGACTACTGCATGTGAATTATCACTTTTGGAACAAAAATAAGTGTGTTTAGAGTCATTTTAATGCCTAAAATTGGTCAAAATAAAAGCTTCTGAGGAGGAGAAAAAGTGTGTAAAAATGTCAATTTTGGTCACATTGAGGCTTTAAAAAGTGATTATTCAACATGAGGCACAATCCAAATGACATTTTGAATCAATTTTTCTACAGTCCAAAAAATCAATCTTTTGATGAAAAACGATGACCCGTGACCTGTCAAACTTTCTCCATATGGTCAAAAATAGTAATTTTATAATATTTAATTTTTTGACTGTAAATGACTATTGCATGTGAATTATCGCTTTTGGAACTAAAATAAGTGTGTTTAGAGTCATTTTAATGCCTGAAATTGGTTGAAATAGAAGCTTCTGAGTGGTAGAAAAAGTCTGTAAAAATGGCAATTTTGGTCACATTGAGGCTTTAAAAAGTGATTATTCAACATGAGGCACAATCCAAATGACATTTTGAATCAATTTTTCTACAGTCCAAAAAATCAATCTTTTGATGAAAAACGATGACCCGTGACCTGTCAAACTTTCTCCATATGGTCAAAAATAGTAATTTTATAATATTTAATTTTTTGACTGTAAATGACTATTGCATGTGAATTATCACTTTTGGAACAAAAATAAGTGTGTTTAGAGTCATTTTAATGCCTGAAATTGGTCAAAATAGAAGCCTCTGAGTAGGAGAAAAAGTCTGTAAAAATTTCAATTTTGGTCACATTGAGGCTTTAAAAAGTGATTATTCAACATGAGGCACAATCCAAATGACATTTTGAATCAATTTTTCTACAGTCCAAAAAATCAATTTTCTGATGAAAAACAATGACCCGTGACCTGTCGAACTTTCTCCAGATGGTCAAAAATGGTAATTTTGTCATTTAATTTTTTGACTGTAAATGACTATCCATGTGAATTATTGCTTTTCAAACTAAAATAAGTGTGTTTAGAGTCACTTTAATGCCTGAAATTGATCGAAATAGAAGCTTCTGAGTAGGAGAAAAAGTCTGTAAAATGGCAATTTTGGTCACATTGAGGCTTTAAAATGTAGTTATTCAACATGAGGCACAATCCAAATGACATTTTGAATCGATTTTTCTACAGTCCATAAAAAAAAATTCTGATGAAAAACGATGACCCGTGACCTGTCTAATTTTCTCCAGATGGTCAAAAATGGTAATTTTTTAATATTTAATAGTTTGACTGTAAATGACTATTGCATGTGAATTATCACTTTTGGAACAAAAATAAGTGTGTTTAGAGTCATTTTAATGCCTAAAATTGGTCAAAATAAAAGCTTCTGAGTAGGAGAAAAAGTCTATAAAAATGTCAATTTTGGTCACATTGAGGCTTTAAAAAGTGATTATTCAACATGAGGCACAATCCAAATGACATTTTGAATCAATTTTTCTACAGTCCAAAAAATCAATCTTCTGATGAAAAACGATGACCCGTGACCTGTCAAACTTTCTCCAGATGGTAATTTTTTAATATTTATTTTTTTGACTGTAAATGACTATTGCATGTGAATTATTCCTTTTGTAACAAAAATAGGTGTGTTTAGAGTTATTTTAATGCCTGAAATTGGTCAAAATAGAAGCCTCTGAGTAGGAGAAAAAGTCTGTAAAAATGTCAATTTTGGTCACATTGAGGCTTTAAAAAGTGATTATTCAACATGAGGCTCAATCCAAATGACATTTTGACTCAATTTTTCTACAGTCCAAAAAATCAATTTTCTGATGAAAAATGATGACCCGTGACCGGTCGAACTTTCACTATATGGTCAAAAATAGTAATTTTTTAATATTTAATTTTTTGACTGTAAATGACTATTGCATGTGAATTATCGCTTTTGGAACTAAAATAAGTGCGTTTAGAGTCATTTTAATGCCTGAAATTGGTTGAAATAGAAGCTTCTGAGTAGTAGAAAAAGTCTGTAAAAATGGCAATTTTGGTCACATTGAGGCTTTAAAAAGTAGTTATTCAACATGAGGCACAATCCAAATGACATTTTGAATCAATTTTTCTACAGTCCAAAAAATCAATTTTCTGATGAAAAACGATGACCCGTGACCTGTCGAACTTTCTCCAGATGGTCAAAAATGGTAATTTTGTCATTTAATTTTTTGACTGTAAATGACTATCCATGTGAATTATTGCTTTTCGAACTAAAATAAGTGTGTTTAGAGTCACTTTAATGCCTGAAATTGATCGAAATAGAAGCTTCTGAGTAGGAGAAAAAGTCTGTAAAATGGCAATTTTGGTCACATTGAGGCTTTAAAATGTAGTTATTCAACATGAGGCACAATCCAAATGACATTTTGAATCAATTTTTCTACAGTCCATAAAAAAAAAATTCGGATGAAAAACGATGACCCGTGACCTGTCTAATTTTCTCCAGATGGTCAAAAATGGTAATTTTTTAATATTTAATAGTTTGACTGTAAATGACTATTGCATGTGAATTATCACTTTTGGAACAAAAATAAGTGTGTTTAGAGTCATTTTAATGCCTAAAATTGGTCAAAATAAAAGCTTCTGAGTAGGAGAAAAAGTCTGTAAAAATGTCAATTTTGGTCACATTGAGGCTTTAAAAAGTGATTATTCAACATGAGGCACAATCCAAATGACATTTTGAATCAATTTTTCTACAGTCCAAAAAATCAATCTTCTGATGAAAAACGATGACCCGTGACCTGTCGAACTTTCTCCAGATGGTAATTTTTTAATATTTATTTTTTTGACTGTAAATGACTATTGCATGTGAATTATTCCTTTTGTAACAAAAATAGGTGTGTTTAGAGTTATTTTAATGCCTGAAATTGGTCAAAATAGAAGCCTCTGAGTAGGAGAAAAAGTCTGTAAAAATGTCAATTTTGGTCACATTGAGGCTTTAAAAAGTGATTATTCAACATGAGGCTCAATCCAAATGACATTTTGAATCAATTTTTCTACAGTCCAAAAAATCAATTTTCTGATGAAAAATGATGACCCGTGACCTGTCGAACTTTCACTATATGGTCAAAAATAGTAATTTTTTAATATTTAATATTTTGACTGTAAATGACTACTGCATGTGAATTATCACTTTTGGAACAAAAATAAGTGTGTTTAGAGTCATTTTAATGCCTGAAATTGGTTGAAATAGAAGCTTCTGAGTAGTAGAAAAAGTCTGTAAAAATGGCAATTTTGGTCACATTGAGGCTTTAAAAAGTAGTTATTCAACATGAGGCACAATCCAAATGACATTTTGAATCAATTTTTCTACAGTCCAAAAAATCAATTTTCTGATGAAAAACGATGACCCGTGACCTGTTGAACTTTCTCCATATGGTCAAAAATAGTAATTTTTTAATATTTAATTTTTTGACTGTAAATGACTATTGCATGTGAATTATCACTTTTGGAACTAAAATAAGTGTGTTTAGAGTCATTTTAATGCTTGAAATTGGTCAAAATAGAAGCCTCTGAGTAGGAGAAAAAGTCTGTAAAAATGTCAATTTTGGTCACATTGAGGCTTAAAAAAGTGATTATTCAACATGAGGCACAATCCAAATGACATTTTGAATCAATTTTTCTACAGTCCAAAAAATCAATCTTTTGATGAAAAACGATGACCCGTGACCTGTCAAACTTTCTCCATATGGTCAAAAATAGTAATTTTATAATATTTAATTTGTTGACTGTAAATGACTATTGCATGTGAATTATCGCTTTTGGAACTAAAATAAGTGTGTTTAGAGTCATTTTAATGCCTGAAATTGGTTGAAATAGAAGCTTCTGAGTAGTAGAAAAAGTCTGTAAAAATGTCAATTTTGGTCACATTGAGGCTCTAAAAAGTAATTATTCAACATGAGGCACAATCCAAATGACATTTTGAATCAATTTTTCTACAGTCCAAAAAATCAATTTTCTGATGAAAAACGATGACCCGTGACCTGTCGAAATTTCTCCAGATTGTCAAAAATGGTAATTTTTTAATATTTAATTTTTTGACTGTAAATGACTATTGAATGTGAATTATCACTTTTGGAACAAAAATAAGTGTGTTTAGAGTCACTTTAATGCCTGAAATTGGTCGAAATAGAAGCTTCAGAGTCGGAGAAAAAGTCTGTAAAAATGGCAATTTTGGTCACATTGAGGCTTTAAAAAGTAGTTATTCAACATGAGGCACAATCTAAATGACATTTTGAATCAATTTTTCTACAGTCCATAAAATAAATTTTTTGATGAAAAACGATGACCTGTGACCTGTCAAACTTACTCCAGATGGTCAAAAATGGTAATTTTTAATATATAAATGTTTGACTGTAAATGACTATTGCATGTGAATTATCACTTTTGGAACAAAAATAAGTGTGTTTAGAGTCATTTTAATGCCTGAAATTGGTTGAAATAGAAGCTTCTGAGTAGTAGAAAAAGTCTGTAAAAATGGCAATTTTGGTCACATTGAGGCTTTAAAAAGTAGTTATTCAACATGAGGCACAATCCAAATGACATTTTGAATCAATTTTTCTACAGTCCAAAAAATAAATTTTCTGATGAAAAACGATGACCCGTGACCTGTTGAACTTTCTCCATATGGTCAAAAATAGTAATTTTTTAATATTTAATTTTTTGACTGTAAATGACTATTGCATGTGAATTATCACTTTTGGAACTAAAATAAGTGTGTTTAGAGTCATTTTAATGCTTGAAATTGGTCAAAATAGAAGCCTCTGAGTAGGAGAAAAAGTCTGTAAAAATGTCAATTTTGGTCACATTGAGGCTTAAAAAAGTGATTATTCAACATGAGGCACAATCCAAATGACATTTTGAATCAATTTTTCTACAGTCCAAAAAATCAATCTTTTGATGAAAAACGATGACCCGTGACCTGTCAAACTTTCTCCATATGGTCAAAAATAGTAATTTTATAATATTTAATTTTTTGACTGTAAATGACTATTGCATGTGAATTATCGCTTTTTGAACTAAAATAAGTGTGTTTAGAGTCATTTTAATGCCTGAAATTGGTTGAAATAGAAGCTTCTGAGTAGTAGAAAAAGTCTGTAAAAATGTCAATTTTGGTCACATTGAGGCTCTAAAAAGTAATTATTCAACATGAGGCACAATCCAAATGACATTTTGAATCAATTTTTCTACAGTCCAAAAAATCAATTTTCTGATGAAAAACGATGACCCGTGACCTGTCGAAATTTCTCCAGATTGTCAAAAATGGTAATTTTTTAATATTTAATTTTTTGACTGTAAATGACTATTGAATGTGAATTATCACTTTTGGAACAAAAATAAGTGTGTTTAGAGTCACTTTAATGCCTGAAATTGGTCGAAATAGAAGCTTCAGAGTCGGAGAAAAAGTCTGTAAAAATGGCAATTTTGGTCACATTGAGGCTTTAAAAAGTAGTTATTCAACATGAGGCACAATCTAAATGACATTTTGAATCAATTTTTCTACAGTCCATAAAATAAATTTTTTGATGAAAAACGATGACCTGTGACCTGTCAAACTTACTCCAGATGGTCAAAAATGGTAATTTTTTAATATATAAATTTTTGACTGTAAATGACTATTGCATGTGAATTATCACTTTTGGAACAAAAATAAGTGTGTTTAGAGTCATTTTAATGCTTGAAATTGGTTAAAATAGAAGCCTCTGAGTAGGAGAAAAAGTCTGTAAAAATGTCAATTTTGGTCACATTGAGGCTTTAAAAAGTGATTATTCAACATGAGGCACAATCCAAATGACATTTTGAATCAATTTTTCTAAAGTCCAAAAAATCTATTTTCTGATGAAAAACGATGACCCGTGACCTGTCGAATTTTCTCCAGATGGTCAAAAATGGTAATTTTTTAATATTAAAGTTTTTTTTACTGTAAATGACTATTGCATGTGAATTATCACATTTGGAACTAAAATAAGTGTGTTTAGAGTCATTTTAATGCCTAAAATTGGTCAAAATAAAAGCTTCTGAGGAGGAGAAAAAGTGTGTAAAAATGTCAATTTTGGTCACATTGAGGCTTTAAAAAGTGATTATTCAACATGAGGCACAATCCAAATGACATTTTGAATCAATTTTTCTACAGTCCAAAAAATCAATCTTTTGATGAAAAACGATGACCCGTGACCTGTCAAACTTTCTCCATATGGTCAAAAATAGTAATTTTATAATATTTAATTTTTTGACTGTAAATGACTATTGCATGTGAATTGTCGCTTTTGGAACTAAAATAAGTGTGTTTAGAGTCATTTTAATGCCTGAAATTGGTTGAAATAGAAGCTTCTGAGTAGTAGAAAAAGTCTGTAAAAATGGCAATTTTGGTCACATTGAGGCTTTAAAAAGTGATTATTCAACATGAGGCACAATCCAAATGACATTTTGAATCAATTTTTCTACAGTCCATAAAATAAATTTTTTGATGAAAAACGATGACCTGTGACCTGTCAAACTTACTCCAGATGGTCAAAAATGGTAATTTTTTAATATATGAATTTTTGACTGTAAATGACTATTGCATGTGAATTATCACTTTTGGAACAAAAATAAGTGTGTTTAGAGTCATTTTAATGCTTGAAATTGGTCAAAATAGAAGCCTCTGAGTAGGAGAAAAAGTCTGTAAAAATGTCAATTTTGGTCACATTGAGGCTTTAAAAAGTGATTATTCAACATGAGGCACAATCCAAATGACATTTTGAATCAATTTTTCTAAAGTCCAAAAAATCTATTTTCTGATGAAAAACGATGACCCGTGACCTGTCGAATTTTCTCCAGATGGTCAAAAATGGTAATTTTTTAATATTAAAGTTTTTTTTACTGTAAATGACTATTGCATGTGAATTATCACATTTGGAACTAAAATAAGTGTGTTTAGAGTCATTTTAATGCCTAAAATTGGTCAAAATAAAAGCTTCTGAGTAGGAGAGAAAGTCTGTAAAAATGTCAATTTTGGTCACATTGAGGCTTTAAAAAGTAATTATTCAACATGAGGCACAATCCAAATGACATTTTGAATCAATTTTTCTACAGTCCAAACAATCAATTTTCTGATGAAAAACGATGACCCGTGACCTGTCTAATTTTCTCCAGATGGTCAAAAATGGTAATTTTTTAATATTTAATATTTTGACTGTAAATGACTACTGCATGTGAATTATCACTTTTGGAACAAAAATAAGTGTGTTTAGAGTCATTTTAATGCCTAAAATTGGTGAAAATAAAAGCTTCTGAGGAGGAGAAAAAGTGTGTAAAAATGTCAATTTTGGTCACATTGAGGCTTTAAAAAGTGATTATTCAACATGAGGCACAATCCAAATGACATTTTGAATCAATTTTTCTACAGTCCAAAAAATCAATCTTTTGATGAAAAACGATGACCCGTGACCTGTCAAACTTTCTCCATATGGTCAAAAATAGTAATTTTATAATATTTAATTTTTTGACTGTAAATGACTATTGCATGTGAATTATCGCTTTTGGAACTAAAATAAGTGTGTTTAGAGTCATTTTAATGCCTGAAATTGGTTGAAATAGAAGCTTCTGAGTGGTAGAAAAAGTCTGTAAAAATGTCAATTTTGGTCACATTGAGGCTTTAAAAAGTGATTATTCAACATGAGGCACAATCCAAATGACATTTTGAATCAATTTTTCTACAGTCCAAAAAATCAATCTTTTGATGAAAAACGATGACCCGTGACCTGTCTAATTTTCTCCAGATGGTCAAAAATGGTAATTTTTTAATATTTAATAGTTTGACTGTAAATGACTATTGCATGTGAATTATCACTTTTGGAACAAAAATAAGTGTGTTTAGAGTCATTTTAATGCTTAAAATTGGTCAAAATAAAAGCTTCTGAGTAGGAGAAAAAGTCTATAAAAATGTCAATTTTGGTCACATTGAGGCTTTAAAAAGTGATTATTCAACATGAGGCACAATCCAAATGACATTTTGAATCAATTTTTCTACAGTCCAAAAAATCAATCTTCTGATGAAAAACGATGACCCGTGACCTGTCAAACTTTTTCCAGATGGTAATTTTTTAATATTTATTTTTTTGACTGTAAATGACTATTGCATGTGAATTATTCCTTTTGTAACAAAAATAGGTGTGTTTAGAGTTATTTTAATGCCTGAAATTGGTCAAAATAGAAGCCTCTGAGTAGGAGAAAAAGTCTGTAAAAATGTCAATTTTGGTCACATTGAGGCTTTAAAAAGTGATTATTCAACATGAGGCTCAATCCAAATGACATTTTGAATCAATTTTTCTACAGTCCAAAAAATCAATTTTCTGATGAAAAATGATGACCCGTGACCGGTCGAACTTTCACTATATGGTCAAAAATAGTAATTTTTTAATATTTAATTTTTTGACTGTAAATGACTATTGCATGTGAATTATCGCTTTTGGAACTAAAATAAGTGTGTTTAGAGTCATTTTAATGCCTGAAATTGGTTGAAATAGAAGCTTCTGAGTAGTAGAAAAAGTCTGTAAAAATGGCAATTTTGGTCACATTGAGGCTTTAAAAAGTAGTTATTCAACATGAGGCACAATCCAAATGACATTTTGAATCAATTTTTCTACAGTCCAAAAAATCAATTTTCTGATGAAAAACGATGACCCGTGACCTGTCGAACTTTCTCCAGATGGTCAAAAATGGTAATTTTGTCATTTAATTTTTTGACTGTAAATGACTATCCATGTGAATTATTGCTTTTCGAACTAAAATAAGTGTGTTTAGAGTCACTTTAATGCCTGAAATTGATCGAAATAGAAGCTTCTGAGTAGGAGAAAAAGTCTGTAAAATGGCAATTTTGGTCACATTGAGGCTTTAAAATGTAGTTATTCAACATGAGGCACAATCCAAATGACATTTTGAATCAATTTTTCTACAGTCCATAAAAAAAACAATTCTGATGAAAAACGATGACCCGTGACCTGTCTAATTTTCTCCAGATGGTCAAAAATGGTAATTTTTTAATATTTAATAGTTTGACTGTAAATGACTATTGCATGTGAATTATCACTTTTGGAACAAAAATAAGTGTGTTTAGAGTCATTTTAATGCTTAAAATTGGTCAAAATAAAAGCTTCTGAGTAGGAGAAAAAGTCTATAAAAATGTCAATTTTGGTCACATTGAGGCTTTAAAAAGTGATTATTCAACATGAGGCACAATCCAAATGACATTTTGAATCAATTTTTCTACAGTCCAAAAAATCAATCTTCTGATGAAAAACGATGACCCGTGACCTGTCAAACTTTTTCCAGATGGTAATTTTTTAATATTTATTTTTTTTACTGTAAATGACTATTGCATGTGAATTATTCCTTTTGTAACAAAAATAGGTGTGTTTAGAGTTATTTTAATGCCTGAAATTGGTCAAAATAGAAGCCTCTGAGTAGGAGAAAAAGTCTGTAAAAATGTCAATTTTGGTCACATTGAGGCTTTAAAAAGTGATTATTCAACATGAGGCTCAATCCAAATGACATTTTGAATCAATTTTTCTACAGTCCAAAAAATCAATTTTCTGATGAAAAATGATGACCCGTGACCGGTCGAACTTTCACTATATGGTCAAAAATAGTAATTTTTTAATATTTAATTTTTTGACTGTAAATGACTATTGCATGTGAATTATCGCTTTTGGAACTAAAATAAGTGTGTTTAGAGTCATTTTAATGCCTGAAATTGGTTGAAATAGAAGCTTCTGAGTAGTAGAAAAAGTCTGTAAAAATGGCAATTTTGGTCACATTGAGGCTTTAAAAAGTAGTTATTCAACATGAGGCACAATCCAAATGACATTTTGAATCAATTTTTCTACAGTCCAAAAAATCAATTTTCTGATGAAAAACGATGACCCGTGACCTGTCGAACTTTCTCCAGATGGTCAAAAATGGTAATTTTGTCATTTAATTTTTTGACTGTAAATGACTATCCATGTGAATTATTGCTTTTCGAACTAAAATAAGTGTGTTTAGAGTCACTTTAATGCCTGAAATTGATCGAAATAGAAGCTTCTGAGTAGGAGAAAAAGTCTGTAAAATGGCAATTTTGGTCACATTGAGGCTTTAAAATGTAGTTATTCAACATGAGGCACAATCCAAATGACATTTTGAATCAATTTTTCTACAGTCCATAAAAAAAACAATTCTGATGAAAAACGACCCGTGACCTGTCTAATTTTCTCCAGATGGTCAAAAATGGTAATTTTTTAATATTTAATAGTTTGACTGTAAATGACTATTGCATGTGAATTATCACTTTTGGAACAAAAATAAGTGTGTTTAGAGTCATTTTAATGCCTAAAATTGGTCAAAATAAAAGCTTCTGAGTAGGAGAAAAAGTCTATAAAAATGTCAATTTTGGTCACATTGAGGCTTTAAAAAGTGATTATTCAACATGAGGCACAATCCAAATGACATTTTGAATCAATTTTTCTACAGTCCAAAAAATCAATCTTCTGATGAAAAACGATGACCCGTGACCTGTCAAACTTTCTCCAGATGGTAATTTTTTAATATTTATTTTTTTGACTGTAAATGACTATTGCATGTGAATTATTCCTTTTGTAACAAAAATAGGTGTGTTTAGAGTTATTTTAATGCCTGAAATTGGTCAAAATAGAAGCCTCTGAGTAGGTGAAAAAGTCTGTAAAAATGTCAATTTTGGTCACATTGAGGCTTTAAAAAGTGATTATTCAACATGAGGCTCAATCCAAATGACATTTTGAATCAATTTTTCTACAGTCCAAAAAATCAATTTTCTGATGCAAAATGATGACCCGTGACCGGTCGAACTTTCACTATATGGTCAAAAATAGTAATTTTTTAATATTTAATTTTTTGACTGTAAATGACTATTGCATGTGAATTATCGCTTTTGGAACTAAAATAAGTGTGTTTAGAGTCATTTTAATGCCTGAAATTGGTTGAAATAGAAGCTTCTGAGTAGTAGAAAAAGTCTGTAAAAATGGCAATTTTGGTCACATTGAGGCTTTAAAAAGTAGTTATTCAACATGAGGCACAATCCAAATGACATTTTGAATCAATTTTTCTACAGTCCAAAAAATCAATTTTCTGATGAAAAACGATGACCCGTGACCTGTTGAACTTTCTCCATATGGTCAAAAATAGTAATTTTTTAATATTTAATTTTTTGACTGTAAATGACTATTGCATGTGAATTATCACTTTTGGAACTAAAATAAGTGTGTTTAGAGTCATTTTAATGCTTGAAATTGGTCAAAATAGAAGCCTCTGAGTAGGAGAAAAAGTCTGTAAAAATGTCAATTTTGGTCACATTGAGGCTTTAAAAAGTGATTATTCAACATGAGGCACAATCCAAATGACATTTTGAATCAATTTTTCTACAGTCCAAAAAATCAATTTTCTGATGAAAAACGATGACCCGTGACCTGTTGAACTTTCTCCATATGGTCAAAAATAGTAATTTTTGAATATTTAATTTTTTGACTGTAAATGACTATTGCATGTGAATTATCACTTTTGGAACTAAAATAAGTGTGTTTAGAGTCATTTTAATGCTTGAAATTGGTCAAAATAGAAGCCTCTGAGTAGGAGAAAAAGTCTGTAAAAATGTCAATTTTGGTCACATTGAGGCTTTAAAAAGTGATTATTCAACATGAGGCACAATCCAAATGACATTTTGAATCAATTTTTCTACAGTCCATAAAATAAATTTTCTGATGAAAAACGATGACCCCGTGACCTGTCGAACTTTCTCCAGATGGTCAAAAATAGTAATTTTTTAATATTGAATTTTTTGACTGTAAATGACTATTGCATGTGAATTATCACTTTTGGAACAAAAATGAGTGTGTTTAGAGTCATTTTAATGCCTGAAATTGGTCAAAATAGAAGCTTCTGAGTAGTAGAAAAAGTCTGTAAAAATGGCAATTTTGGTCACATTGAGGCTTTAAAAAGTGATTATTCAACATGAGGCACAATCCAAATGACATTTTGAATCAATTTTTCTACAGTCCAAAAAATCAATCTTTTGATGAAAAACGATGACCCGTGACCTGTCAAACTTTCTCCATATGGTCAAAAATAGTAATTTTATAATATTTAATTTTTTGACTGTAAATGACTATTGCATGTGAATTATCACTTTTGGAACAAAAATAAGTGTGTTTAGAGTCATTTTAATGCCTGAAATTGGTCAAAATAGAAGCCTCTGAGTAGGAGAAAAAGTCTGTAAAAATTTCAATTTTGGTCACATTGAGGCTTTAAAAAGTGATTATTCAACATGAGGCACAATCCAAATGACATTTTGAATCAATTTTTCTACAGTCCAAAAAATCTATTTTCTGATGAAAAACAATGACCCGTGACCTGTCGAACTTTCTCCAGATGGTCAAAAATGGTAATTTTGTCATTTAATTTTTTGACTGTAAATGACTATCCATGTGAATTATTGCTTTTCGAACTAAAATAAGTGTGTTTAGAGTCACTTTAATGCCTGAAATTGATCGAAATAGAAGCTTCTGAGTAGGAGAAAAAGTCTGTAAAATGGCAATTTTGGTCACATTGAGGCTTTAAAATGTAGTTATTCAACATGAGGCACAATCCAAATGACATTTTGAATCAATTTTTCTACAGTCCATAAAAAAAATTCTGATGAAAAACGATGACCCGTGACCTGTCTAATTTTCTCCAGATGGTCAAAAATGGTAATTTTTTAATATTTAATAGTTTGACTGTAAATGACTATTGCATGTGAATTATCACTTTTGGAACAAAAATAAGTGTGTTTAGAGTCATTTTAATGCCTAAAATTGGTCAAAATAGAAGCCTCTGAGTAGGTGAAAAAGTCTGTAAAAATGTCAATTTTGGTCACATTGAGGCTTTAAAAAGTGATTATTCAACATGAGGCTCAATCCAAATGACATTTTGAATCAATTTTTCTACAGTCCAAAAAATCAATTTTCTGATGCAAAATGATGACCCGTGACCGGTCGAACTTTCACTATATGGTCAAAAATAGTAATTTTTTAATATTTAATTTTTTGACTGTAAATGACTATTGCATGTGAATTATCGCTTTTGGAACTAAAATAAGTGTGTTTAGAGTCATTTTAATGCCTGAAATTGGTTGAAATAGAAGCTTCTGAGTAGTAGAAAAAGTCTGTAAAAATGGCAATTTTGGTCACATTGAGGCTTTAAAAAGTAGTTATTCAACATGAGGCACAATCCAAATGACATTTTGAATCAATTTTTCTACAGTCCAAAAAATCAATTTTCTGATGAAAAACGATGACCCGTGACCTGTTGAACTTTCTCCATATGGTCAAAAATAGTAATTTTTTAATATTTAATTTTTTGACTGTAAATGACTATTGCATGTGAATTATCACTTTTGGAACTAAAATAAGTGTGTTTAGAGTCATTTTAATGCTTGAAATTGGTCAAAATAGAAGCCTCTGAGTAGGAGAAAAAGTCTGTAAAAATGTCAATTTTGGTCACATTGAGGCTTTAAAAAGTGATTATTCAACATGAGGCACAATCCAAATGACATTTTGAATCAATTTTTCTACAGTCCATAAAATAAATTTTCTGATGAAAAACGATGACCCCGTGACCTGTCGAACTTTCTCCAGATGGTCAAAAATAGTAATTTTTTAATATTGAATTTTTTGACTGTAAATGACTATTGCATGTGAATTATCACTTTTGGAACAAAAATGAGTGTGTTTAGAGTCATTTTAATGCCTGAAATTGGTCAAAATAGAAGCTTCTGAGTAGGAGAAAAAGTCTGTAAAAATGGCAATTTTGGTCACATTGAGGCTTTAACAAGTAGTTATTCAACATGAGGCACAATCCAAATGACATTTTGAATCAATTTTTCTACAGTCCATAAAAAAACAATTTCTGATGAAAAACGATGACCCGTGACCTGTCGAAATTTCTCCAGATTGTCAAAAATGGTAATTTTTTAATATTTAATTTTTTGACTGTAAATGACTATTGAATGTGAATTATCACTTTTGGAACAAAAATAAGTGTGTTTAGAGTCACTTTAATGCCTGAAATTGGTCGAAATAGAAGCTTCAGAGTCGGAGAAAAAGTCTGTAAAAATGGCAATTTTGGTCACATTGAGGCTTTAAAAAGTAGTTATTCAACATGAGGCACAATCTAAATGACATTTTGAATCAATTTTTCTACAGTCCATAAAATAAATTTTTTGATGAAAAACGATGACCTGTCACCTGTCAAACTTACTCCAGATGGTCAAAAATGGTAATTTTTTAATATATAAATTTTTGACTGTAAATGACTATTGCATGTGAATTATCACTTTTGGAACAAAAATAAGTGTGTTTAGAGTCATTTTAATGCTTGAAATTGGTCAAAATAGAAGCCTCTGAGTAGGAGAAAAAGTCTGTAAAAATGTCAATTTTGGTCACATTGAGGCTTTAAAAAGTGATTATTCAACATGAGGCACAATCCAAATGACATTTTGAATCAATTTTTCTAAAGTCCAAAAAATCTATTTTCTGATGAAAAACGATGACCCGTGACCTGTCGAATTTTCTCCAGATGGTCAAAAATGGTAATTTTTTAATATTAAAGGTTTTTTTACTGTAAATGACTATTGCATGTGAATTATCACATTTGGAACTAAAATAAGTGTGTTTAGAGTCATTTTAATGCCTAAAATTGGTCAAAATAAAAGCTTCTGAGTAGGAGAGAAAGTCTGTAAAAATGTCAATTTGGGTCACATTGAGGCTTTAAAAAGTAATTATTCAACATGAGGCACAATCCAAATGACATTTTGAATCAATTTTTCTACAGTCCAAAAAATCAATTTTCTGATGAAAAACGATGACCCGTGACCTGTCTAATTTTCTCCAGATGGTCAAAAATGGTAATTTTTTAATATTTAATATTTTGACTGTAAATGACTACTGCATGTGAATTATCACTTTTGGAACAAAAATAAGTGTGTTTAGAGTCATTTTAATGCCTGAAATTGGTCAAAATAGAAGCCTCTGAGTAGGAGAAAAAGTCTGTAAAAATTTCAATTTTGGTCACATTGAGGCTTTAAAAAGTGATTATTCAACATGAGGCACAATCCAAATGACATTTTGAATCAATTTTTCTACAGTCCAAAAAATCAATTTTCTGATGAAAAACAATGACCCGTGACCTGTCGAACTTTCTCCAGATGGTCAAAAATGGTAATTTTGTCATTTAATTTTTTTACTGTAAATGACTATCCATGTGAATTATTGCTTTTCGAACTAAAATAAGTGTTTTAGAGTCACTTTAATGCCTGAAATTGATAGAAATAGAAGCTTCTGAGTAGGAGAAAAAGTCTGTAAAATGGCAATTTTGGTCACATTGAGGCTTTAAAATGTAGTTATTCAACATGAGGCACAATCCAAATGACATTTTGAATCAATTTTTCTACAGTCCATAAAAAAACAAATTCTGATGAAAAACGATGACCCGTGACCTGTCTAATTTTCTCCAGATGGTCAAAAATGGTAATTTTTTAATATTTAATAGTTTGACTGTAAATGACTATTGCATGTGAATTATCACTTTTGGAACAAAAATAAGTGTGTTTAGAGTCATTTTAATGCCTAAAATTGGTCAAAATAAAAGCTTCTGAGTAGGAGAAAAAGTCTGTAAAAATGTCAATTTTGGTCACATTGAGGCTTCAAAAAGTGATTATTCAACATGAGGCACAATCCAAATGACATTTTGAATCAATTTTTCTACAGTCCAAAAAATCAATCTTCTGATGAAAAATGATGACCCGTGACCTGTCGAACTTTCACTATATGGTCAAAAATAGTAATTTTATAATATTTAATTTTTTGACTGTAAATGACTATTGCATGTGAATTATCGCTTTTGGAACTAAAATAAGTGTGTTTAGAGTCATTTTAATGCCTGAAATTGGTTGAAATAGAAGCTTCTGAGTAGTAGAAAAAGTCTGTAAAAATGGCAATTTTGGTCACATTGAGGCTTTAAAAAGTAGTTATTCAACATGAGGCACAATCCAAATGACATTTTGAATCAATTTTTCTACAGTCCAAAAAATCAATTTTCTGATGAAAAACGATGACCCGTGACCTGTTGAACTTTCTCCATATGGTCAAAAATAGTAATTTTTTAATATTTAATTTTTTGACTGTAAATGACTATTGCATGTGAATTATCACTTTTGGAACTAAAATAAGTGTGTTTAGAGTCATTTTAATGCTTGAAATTGGTCAAAATAGAAGCCTCTGAGTAGGAGAAAAAGTCTGTAAAAATGTCAATTTTGGTCACATTGAGGCTTTAAAAAGTGATTATTCAACATGAGGCACAATCCAAAT
Source organism: Triturus cristatus (assembly GCF_964204655.1). Taxonomy (NCBI): domain Eukaryota; kingdom Metazoa; phylum Chordata; class Amphibia; order Caudata; family Salamandridae; genus Triturus; species Triturus cristatus. The sequence goes on from NC_140590.1 coordinate 1,473,341,072, forward strand.
GACATTTTGAATCAATTTTTCTACAGTCCAAAAAATCAATTTTCTGATGAAAAACGATGACCCGTGACCTGTTGAACTTTCTCCATATGGTCAAAAATAGTAATTTTTTAATATTTAATTTTTTGACTGTAAATGACTATTGCATGTGAATTATCACTTTTGGAACTAAAATAAGTGTGTTTAGAGTCATTTTAATGCTTGAAATTGGTCAAAATAGAAGCCTCTGAGTAGGAGAAAAAGTCTGTAAAAATGTCAATTTTGGTCACATTGAGGCTTTAAAAAGTGATTATTCAACATGAGGCACAATCCAAATGACATTTTGAATCAATTTTTCTACAGTCCATAAAATAAATTTTCTGATGAAAAACGATGACCCCGTGACCTGTCGAACTTTCTCCAGATGGTCAAAAATAGTAATTTTTTAATATTGAATTTTTTGACTGTAAATGACTATTGCATGTGAATTATCACTTTTGGAACAAAAATGAGTGTGTTTAGAGTCATTTTAATGCCTGAAATTGGTCAAAATAGAAGCTTCTGAGTAGTAGAAAAAGTCTGTAAAAATGGCAATTTTGGTCACATTGAGGCTTTAAAAAGTGATTATTCAACATGAGGCACAATCCAAATGACATTTTGAATCAATTTTTCTACAGTCCAAAAAATCAATCTTTTGATGAAAAACGATGACCCGTGACCTGTCAAACTTTCTCCATATGGTCAAAAATAGTAATTTTATAATATTTAATTTTTTGACTGTAAATGACTATTGCATGTGAATTATCACTTTTGGAACAAAAATAAGTGTGTTTAGAGTCATTTTAATGCCTGAAATTGGTCAAAATAGAAGCCTCTGAGTAGGAGAAAAAGTCTGTAAAAATTTCAATTTTGGTCACATTGAGGCTTTAAAAAGTGATTATTCAACATGAGGCACAATCCAAATGACATTTTGAATCAATTTTTCTACAGTCCAAAAAATCTATTTTCTGATGAAAAACAATGACCCGTGACCTGTCGAACTTTCTCCAGATGGTCAAAAATGGTAATTTTGTCATTTAATTTTTTGACTGTAAATGACTATCCATGTGAATTATTGCTTTTCGAACTAAAATAAGTGTGTTTAGAGTCACTTTAATGCCTGAAATTGATCGAAATAGAAGCTTCTGAGTAGGAGAAAAAGTCTGTAAAATGGCAATTTTGGTCACATTGAGGCTTTAAAATGTAGTTATTCAACATGAGGCACAATCCAAATGACATTTTGAATCAATTTTTCTACAGTCCATAAAAAAAAATTCTGATGAAAAACGATGACCCGTGACCTGTCTAATTTTCTCCAGATGGTCAAAAATGGTAATTTTTTAATATTTAATAGTTTGACTGTAAATGACTATTGCATGTGAATTATCACTTTTGGAACAAAAATAAGTGTGTTTAGAGTCATTTTAATGCCTAAAATTGGTCAAAATAGAAGCCTCTGAGTAGGTGAAAAAGTCTGTAAAAATGTCAATTTTGGTCACATTGAGGCTTTAAAAAGTGATTATTCAACATGAGGCTCAATCCAAATGACATTTTGAATCAATTTTTCTACAGTCCAAAAAATCAATTTTCTGATGCAAAATGATGACCCGTGACCGGTCGAACTTTCACTATATGGTCAAAAATAGTAATTTTTTAATATTTAATTTTTTGACTGTAAATGACTATTGCATGTGAATTATCACTTTTGGAACTAAAATAAGTGTGTTTAGAGTCATTTTAATGCTTGAAATTGGTCAAAATAGAAGCCTCTGAGTAGGAGAAAAAGTCTGTAAAAATGTCAATTTTGGTCACATTGAGGCTTTAAAAAGTGATTATTCAACATGAGGCACAATCCAAATGACATTTTGAATCAATTTTTCTACAGTCCAAAAAATCAATTTTCTGATGAAAAACGATGACCCGTGACCTGTTGAACTTTCTCCATATGGTCAAAAATAGTAATTTTTTAATATTTAATTTTTTGATTGTAAATGACTATTGCATGTGAATTATCACTTTTGGAACTAAAATAAGTGTGTTTAGAGTCATTTTAATGCTTGAAATTGGTCAAAATAGAAGCCTCTGAGTAGGAGAAAAAGTCTGTAAAAATGTCAATTTTGGTCACATTGAGGCTTTAAAAAGTGATTATTCAACATGAGGCACAATCCAAATGACATTTTGAATCAATTTTTCTACAGTCCATAAAATAAATTTTCTGATGAAAAACGATGACCCCGTGACCTGTCGAACTTTCTCCAGATGGTCAAAAATAGTAATTTTTTAATATTGAATTTTTTGACTGTAAATGACTATTGCATGTGAATTATCACTTTTGGAACAAAAATGAGTGTGTTTAGAGTCATTTTAATGCCTGAAATTGGTCAAAATAGAAGCTTCTGAGTAGGAGAAAAAGTCTGTAAAAATGGCAATTTTGGTCACATTGAGGCTTTAAAAAGTGATTATTCAACATGAGGCACAATCCAAATGACATTTTGAATCAATTTTTCTACAGTCCAAAAAATCAATCTTTTGATGAAAAACGATGACCCGTGACCTGTCAAACTTTCTCCATATGGTCAAAAATAGTAATTTTATAATATTTAATTTTTTGACTGTAAATGACTATTGCATGTGAATTATCACTATTGGAACAAAAATAAGTGTGTTTAGAGTCATTTTAATGCCTGAAATTGGTCAAAATAGAAGCCTCTGAGTAGGAGAAAAAGTCTGTAAAAATTTCAATTTTGGTCACATTGAGGCTTTAAAAAGTGATTATTCAACATGAGGCACAATCCAAATGACATTTTGAATCAATTTTTCTACAGTCCAAAAAATCTATTTTCTGATGAAAAACAATGACCCGTGACCTGTCGAACTTTCTCCAGATGGTCAAAAATGGTAATTTTGTCATTTAATTTTTTGACTGTAAATGACTATCCATGTGAATTATTGCTTTTCGAACTAAAATAAGTGTGTTTAGAGTCACTTTAATGCCTGAAATTGATCGAAATAGAAGCTTCTGAGTAGGAGAAAAAGTCTGTAAAATGGCAATTTTGGTCACATTGAGGCTTTAAAATGTAGTTATTCAACATGAGGCACAATCCAAATGACATTTTGAATCAATTTTTCTACAGTCCATAAAAAAAAATTCTGATGAAAAACGATGACCCGTGACCTGTCTAATTTTCTCCAGATGGTCAAAAATGGTAATTTTTTAATATTTAATAGTTTGACTGTAAATGACTATTGCATGTGAATTATCACTTTTGGAACAAAAATAAGTGTGTTTAGAGTCATTTTAATGCCTAAAATTGGTCAAAATAGAAGCCTCTGAGTAGGTGAAAAAGTCTGTAAAAATGTCAATTTTGGTCACATTGAGGCTTTAAAAAGTGATTATTCAACATGAGGCTCAATCCAAATGACATTTTGAATCAATTTTTCTACAGTCCAAAAAATCAATTTTCTGATGCAAAATGATGACCCGTGACCGGTCGAACTTTCACTATATGGTCAAAAATAGTAATTTTTTAATATTTAATTTTTTGACTGTAAATGACTATTGCATGTGAATTATCGCTTTTGGAACTAAAATAAGTGTGTTTAGAGTCATTTTAATGCCTGAAATTGGTTGAAATAGAAGCTTCTGAGTAGTAGAAAAAGTCTGTAAAAATGGCAATTTTGGTCACATTGAGGCTTTAAAAAGTAGTTATTCAACATGAGGCACAATCCAAATGACATTTTGAATCAATTTTTCTACAGTCCAAAAAATCAATTTTCTGATGAAAAACGATGACCCGTGACCTGTTGAACTTTCTCCATATGGTCAAAAATAGTAATTTTTTAATATTTAATTTTTTGACTGTAAATGACTATTGAATGTGAATTATCACTTTTGGAACTAAAATAAGTGTGTTTAGAGTCATTTTAATGCTTGAAATTGGTCAAAATAGAAGCCTCTGAGTAGGAGAAAAAGTCTGTAAAAATGTCAATTTTGGTCACATTGAGGCTTTAAAAAGTGATTATTCAACATGAGGCACAATCCAAATGACATTTTGAATCAATTTTTCTACAGTCCAAAAAATCAATTTTCTGATGAAAAACGATGACCCGTGACCTGTTGAACTTTCTCCATATGGTCAAAAATAGTAATTTTTTAATATTTAATTTTTTGACTGTAAATGACTATTGCATGTGAATTATCACTTTTGGAACTAAAATAAGTGTGTTTAGAGTCATTTTAATGCTTGAAATTGGTCAAAATAGAAGCCTCTGAGTAGGAGAAAAAGTCTGTAAAAATGTCAATTTTGGTCACATTGAGGCTTTAAAAAGTGATTATTCAACATGAGGCACAATCCAAATGACATTTTGAATCAATTTTTCTACAGTCCATAAAATAAATTTTCTGATGAAAAACGATGACCCCGTGACCTGTCGAACTTTCTCCAGATGGTCAAAAATAGTAATTTTTTAATATTGAATTTTTTGACTGTAAATGACTATTGCATGTGAATTATCACTTTTGGAACAAAAATGAGTGTGTTTAGAGTCATTTTAATGCCTGAAATTGGTCAAAATAGAAGCTTCTGAGTAGGAGAAAAAGTCTGTAAAAATGGCAATTTTGGTCACATTGAGGCTTTAACAAGTAGTTATTCAACATGAGGCACAATCCAAATGACATTTTGAATCAATTTTTCTACAGTCCATAAAAAAAATTTCTGATGAAAAACGATGACCCGTGACCTGTCGAAATTTCTCCAGATTGTCAAAAATGGTAATTTTTTAATATTTAATTTTTTGACTGTAAATGACTATTGAATGTGAATTATCACTTTTGGAACAAAAATAAGTGTGTTTAGAGTCACTTTAATGCCTGAAATTGGTCGAAATAGAAGCTTCAGAGTCGGAGAAAAAGTCTGTAAAAATGGCAATTTTGGTCACATTGAGGCTTTAAAAAGTAGTTATTCAACATGAGGCACAATCTAAATGACATTTTGAATCAATTTTTCTACAGTCCATAAAATAAATTTTTTGATGAAAAACGATGACCTGTCACCTGTCAAACTTACTCCAGATGGTCAAAAATGGTAATTTTTTAATATATAAATTTTTGACTGTAAATGACTATTGCATGTGAATTATCACTTTTGGAACAAAAATAAGTGTGTTTAGAGTCATTTTAATGCTTGAAATTGGTCAAAATAGAAGCCTCTGAGTAGGAGAAAAAGTCTGTAAAAATGTCAATTTTGGTCACATTGAGGCTTTAAAAAGTGATTATTCAACATGAGGCACAATCCAAATGACATTTTGAATCAATTTTTCTAAAGTCCAAAAAATCTATTTTCTGATGAAAAACGATGACCCGTGACCTGTCGAATTTTCTCCAGATGGTCAAAAATGGTAATTTTTTAATATTAAAGGTTTTTTTACTGTAAATGACTATTGCATGTGAATTATCACTTTTGGAACAAAAATAAGTGTGTTTAGAGTCATTTTAATGCCTGAAATTGGTCAAAATAGAAGCCTCTGAGTAGGAGAAAAAGTCTGTAAAAATTTCAATTTTGGTCACATTGAGGCTTTAAAAAGTGATTATTCAACATGAGGCACAATCCAAATGACATTTTGAATCAATTTTTCTACAGTCCAAAAAATCAATTTTCTGATGAAAAACGATGACCCGTGACCTGTTGAACTTTCTCCATATGGTCAAAAATAGTAATTTTTTAATATTTAATTTTTTGATTGTAAATGACTATTGCATGTGAATTATCACTTTTGGAACTAAAATAAGTGTGTTTAGAGTCATTTTAATGCTTGAAATTGGTCAAAATAGAAGCCTCTGAGTAGGAGAAAAAGTCTGTAAAAATGTCAATTTTGGTCACATTGAGGCTTTAAAAAGTGATTATTCAACATGAGGCACAATCCAAATGACATTTTGAATCAATTTTTCTACAGTCCATAAAATAAATTTTCTGATGAAAAACGATGACCCCGTGACCTGTCGAACTTTCTCCAGATGGTCAAAAATAGTAATTTTTTAATATTGAATTTTTTGACTGTAAATGACTATTGCATGTGAATTATCACTTTTGGAACAAAAATGAGTGTGTTTAGAGTCATTTTAATGCCTGAAATTGGTCAAAATAGAAGCTTCTGAGTAGGAGAAAAAGTCTGTAAAAATGGCAATTTTGGTCACATTGAGGCTTTAAAAAGTGATTATTCAACATGAGGCACAATCCAAATGACATTTTGAATCAATTTTTCTACAGTCCAAAAAATCAATCTTTTGATGAAAAACGATGACCCGTGACCTGTCAAACTTTCTCCATATGGTCAAAAATAGTAATTTTATAATATTTAATTTTTTGACTGTAAATGACTATTGCATGTGAATTATCACTATTGGAACAAAAATAAGTGTGTTTAGAGTCATTTTAATGCCTGAAATTGGTCAAAATAGAAGCCTCTGAGTAGGAGAAAAAGTCTGTAAAAATTTCAATTTTGGTCACATTGAGGCTTTAAAAAGTGATTATTCAACATGAGGCACAATCCAAATGACATTTTGAATCAATTTTTCTACATTACAAAAAATCTATTTTCTGATGAAAAACAATGACCCGTGACCTGTCGAACTTTCTCCAGATGGTCAAAAATGGTAATTTTGTCATTTAATTTTTTGACTGTAAATGACTATCCATGTGAATTATTGCTTTTCGAACTAAAATAAGTGTGTTTAGAGTCACTTTAATGCCTGAAATTGATCGAAATAGAAGCTTCTGAGTAGGAGAAAAAGTCTGTAAAATGGCAATTTTGGTCACATTGAGGCTTTAAAATGTAGTTATTCAACATGAGGCACAATCCAAATGACATTTTGAATCAATTTTTCTACAGTCCATAAAAAAAAATTCTGATGAAAAACGATGACCCGTGACCTGTCTAATTTTCTCCAGATGGTCAAAAATGGTAATTTTTTAATATTTAATAGTTTGACTGTAAATGACTATTGCATGTGAATTATCACTTTTGGAACAAAAATAAGTGTGTTTAGAGTCATTTTAATGCCTAAAATTGGTCAAAATAGAAGCCTCTGAGTAGGTGAAAAAGTCTGTAAAAATGTCAATTTTGGTCACATTGAGGCTTTAAAAAGTGATTATTCAACATGAGGCTCAATCCAAATGACATTTTGAATCAATTTTTCTACAGTCCAAAAAATCAATTTTCTGATGCAAAATGATGACCCGTGACCGGTCGAACTTTCACTATATGGTCAAAAATAGTAATTTTTTAATATTTAATTTTTTGACTGTAAATGACTATTGCATGTGAATTATCGCTTTTGGAACTAAAATAAGTGTGTTTAGAGTCATTTTAATGCCTGAAATTGGTTGAAATAGAAGCTTCTGAGTAGTAGAAAAAGTCTGTAAAAATGGCAATTTTGGTCACATTGAGGCTTTAAAAAGTAGTTATTCAACATGAGGCACAATCCAAATGACATTTTGAATCAATTTTTCTACAGTCCAAAAAATCAATTTTCTGATGAAAAACGATGACCCGTGACCTGTTGAACTTTCTCCATATGGTCAAAAATAGTAATTTTTTAATATTTAATTTTTTGACTGTAAATGACTATTGAATGTGAATTATCACTTTTGGAACTAAAATAAGTGTGTTTAGAGTCATTTTAATGCTTGAAATTGGTCAAAATAGAAGCCTCTGAGTAGGAGAAAAAGTCTGTAAAAATGTCAATTTTGGTCACATTGAGGCTTTAAAAAGTGATTATTCAACATGAGGCACAATCCAAATGACATTTTGAATCAATTTTTCTACAGTCCAAAAAATCAATTTTCTGATGAAAAACGATGACCCGTGACCTGTTGAACTTTCTCCATATGGTCAAAAATAGTAATTTTTTAATATTTAATTTTTTGACTGTAAATGACTATTGCATGTGAATTATCACTTTTGGAACTAAAATAAGTGTGTTTAGAGTCATTTTAATGCTTGAAATTGGTCAAAATAGAAGCCTCTGAGTAGGAGAAAAAGTCTGTAAAAATGTCAATTTTGGTCACATTGAGGCTTTAAAAAGTGATTATTCAACATGAGGCACAATCCAAATGACATTTTGAATCAATTTTTCTACAGTCCATAAAATAAATTTTCTGATGAAAAACGATGACCCCGTGACCTGTCGAACTTTCTCCAGATGGTCAAAAATAGTAATTTTTTAATATTGAATTTTTTGACTGTAAATGACTATTGCATGTGAATTATCACTTTTGGAACAAAAATGAGTGTGTTTAGAGTCATTTTAATGCCTGAAATTGGTCAAAATAGAAGCTTCTGAGTAGGAGAAAAAGTCTGTAAAAATGGCAATTTTGGTCACATTGAGGCTTTAACAAGTAGTTATTCAACATGAGGCACAATCCAAATGACATTTTGAATCAATTTTTCTACAGTCCATAAAAAAAATTTCTGATGAAAAACGATGACCCGTGACCTGTCGAAATTTCTCCAGATTGTCAAAAATGGTAATTTTTTAATATTTAATTTTTTGACTGTAAATGACTATTGAATGTGAATTATCACTTTTGGAACAAAAATAAGTGTGTTTAGAGTCACTTTAATGCCTGAAATTGGTCGAAATAGAAGCTTCAGAGTCGGAGAAAAAGTCTGTAAAAATGGCAATTTTGGTCACATTGAGGCTTTAAAAAGTAGTTATTCAACATGAGGCACAATCTAAATGACATTTTGAATCAATTTTTCTACAGTCCAAAAAATCAATCTTTTGATGAAAAACGATGACCCGTGACCTGTCTAATTTTCTCCAGATGGTCAAAAATGGTAATTTTTTAATATTTAATAGTTTGACTGTAAATGACTATTGCATGTGAATTATCACTTTTGGAACAAAAATAAGTGTGTTTAGAGTCATTTTAATGCTTAAAATTGGTCAAAATAAAAGCTTCTGAGTAGGAGAAAAAGTCTATAAAAATGTCAATTTTGGTCACATTGAGGCTTTAAAAAGTGATTATTCAACATGAGGCACAATCCAAATGACATTTTGAATCAATTTTTCTACAGTCCAAAAAATCAATCTTCTGATGAAAAACGATGACCCGTGACCTGTCAAACTTTTTCCAGATGGTAATTTTTTAATATTTATTTTTTTGACTGTAAATGACTATTGCATGTGAATTATTCCTTTTGTAACAAAAATAGGTGTGTTTAGAGTTATTTTAATGCCTGAAATTGGTCAAAATAGAAGCCTCTGAGTAGGAGAAAAAGTCTGTAAAAATGTCAATTTTGGTCACATTGAGGCTTTAAAAAGTGATTATTCAACATGAGGCTCAATCCAAATGACATTTTGAATCAATTTTTCTACAGTCCAAAAAATCAATTTTCTGATGAAAAATGATGACCCGTGACCGGTCGAACTTTCACTATATGGTCAAAAATAGTAATTTTTTAATATTTAATTTTTTGACTGTAAATGACTATTGCATGTGAATTATCGCTTTTGGAACTAAAATAAGTGTGTTTAGAGTCATTTTAATGCCTGAAATTGGTTGAAATAGAAGCTTCTGAGTAGTAGAAAAAGTCTGTAAAAATGGCAATTTTGGTCACATTGAGGCTTTAAAAAGTAGTTATTCAACATGAGGCACAATCCAAATGACATTTTGAATCAATTTTTCTACAGTCCAAAAAATCAATTTTCTGATGAAAAACGATGACCCGTGACCTGTCGAACTTTCTCCAGATGGTCAAAAATGGTAATTTTGTCATTTAATTTTTTGACTGTAAATGACTATCCATGTGAATTATTGCTTTTCGAACTAAAATAAGTGTGTTTAGAGTCACTTTAATGCCTGAAATTGATCGAAATAGAAGCTTCTGAGTAGGAGAAAAAGTCTGTAAAATGGCAATTTTGGTCACATTGAGGCTTTAAAATGTAGTTATTCAACATGAGGCACAATCCAAATGACATTTTGAATCAATTTTTCTACAGTCCATAAAAAAAACAATTCTGATGAAAAACGATGACCCGTGACCTGTCGAACTTTCACTATATGCTCAAAAATAGTAATTTTTTAATATTTAATATTTTGACTGTAAATGACTACTGCATGTGAATTATCACTTTTGGAACAAAAATAAGTGTGTTTAGAGTCATTTTAATGCCTGAAATTGGTTGAAATAGAAGCTTCTGAGTAGTAGAAAAAGTCTGTAAAAATGGCAATTTTGGTCACATTGAGGCTTTAAAAAGTAGTTATTCAACATGAGGCACAATCCAAATGACATTTTGAATCAATTTTTCTACAGTCCAAAAAATCAATTTTCTGATGAAAAACGATGACCCGTGACCTGTTGAACTTTCTCCATATGGTCAAAAATAGTAATTTTTTAATATTTAATTTTTTGACTGTAAATGACTATTGCATGTGAATTATCACTTTTGGAACTAAAATAAGTGTGTTTAGAGTCATTTTAATGCTTGAAATTGGTCAAAATAGAAGCCTCTGAGTAGGAGAAAAAGTCTGTAAAAATGTCAATTTTGGTCACATTGAGGCTTTAAAAAGTGATTATTCAACATGAGGCACAATCCAAATGACATTTTGAATCAATTTTTCTACAGTCCAAAAAATCAATCTTTTGATGAAAAACGATGACCCGTGACCTGTCAAACTTTCTCCATATGGTCAAAAATAGTAATTTTATAATATTTAATTTTTTGACTGTAAATGACTATTGCATGTGAATTATCGCTTTTGGAACTAAAATAAGTGTGTTTAGAGTCATTTTAATGCCTGAAATTGGTTGAAATAGAAGCTTCTGAGTAGTAGAAAAAGTCTGTAAAAATGGCAATTTTGGTCACATTGAGGCTTTAAAAAGTGATTATTCAACATGAGGCACAATCCAAATGACATTTTGAATCAATTTTTCTACAGTCCAAAAAATCAATCTTTTGATGAAAAACGATGACCCGTGACCTGTCAAACTTTCTCCATATGGTCAAAAATAGTAATTTTATAAAATTTAATTTTTTGACTGTAAATGACTATTGCATGTGAATTATCACTTTTGGAACAAAAATAAGTGTGTTTAGAGTCATTTTAATGCCTGAAATTGGTCAAAATAGAAGCCTCTGAGTAGGAGAAAAAGTCTGTAAAAATTTCAATTTTGGTCACATTGAGGCTTTAAAAAGTGATTATTCAACATGAGGCACAATCCAAATGACATTTTGAATCAATTTTTCTACAGTCCAAAAAATCAATTTTCTGATGAAAAACAATGACCCGTGACCTGTCGAACTTTCTCCAGATGGTCAAAAATGGTAATTTTGTCATTTAATTTTTTGACTGTAAATGACTATCCATGTGAATTATTGCTTTTCGAACTAAAATAAGTGTGTTTAGAGTCACTTTAATGCCTGAAATTGATCGAAATAGAAGCTTCTGAGTAGGAGAAAAAGTCTGTAAAATGGCAATTTTGGTCACATTGAGGCTTTAAAATGTAGTTATTCAACATGAGGCACAATCCAAATGACATTTTGAATCAATTTTTCTACAGTCCATAAAAAAAAAATTCTGATGAAAAACGATGACCCGTGACCTGTCTAATTTTCTCCAGATGGTCAAAAATGGTAATTTTTTAATATTTAATAGTTTGACTGTAAATGACTATTGCATGTGAATTATCACTTTTGGAACAAAAATAAGTGTGTTTAGAGTCATTTTAATGCCTAAAATTGGTCAAAATAAAAGCTTCTGAGTAGGAGAAAAAGTCTATAAAAATGTCAATTTTGGTCACATTGAGGCTTTAAAAAGTGATTATTCAACATGAGGCACAATCCAAATGACATTTTGAATCAATTTTTCTACAGTCCAAAAAATCAATCTTCTGATGAAAAACGATGACCCGTGACCTGTCAAACTTTCTCCAGATGGTAATTTTTTAATATTTATGTTTTTTGACTGTAAATGACTATTGCATGTGAATTATTCCTTTTGTAACAAAAATAGGTGTGTTTAGAGTTATTTTAATGCCTGAAATTGGTCAAAATAGAAGCCTCTGAGTAGGTGAAAAAGTCTGTAAAAATGTCAATTTTGGTCACATTGAGGCTTTAAAAAGTGATTATTCAACATGAGGCTCAATCCAAATGACATTTTGAATCAATTTTTCTACAGTCCAAAAAATCAATTTTCTGATGCAAAATGATGACCCGTGACCGGTCGAACTTTCACTATATGGTCAAAAATAGTAATTTTTTAATATTTAATTTTTTGACTGTAAATGACTATTGCATGTGAATTATCGCTTTTGGAACTAAAATAAGTGTGTTTAGAGTCATTTTAATGCCTGAAATTGGTTGAAATAGAAGCTTCTGAGTAGTAGAAAAAGTCTGTAAAAATGGCAATTTTGGTCACATTGAGGCTTTAAAAAGTGATTATTCAACATGAGGCACAATCCAAATGACATTTTGAATCAATTTTTCTAAAGTCCAAAAAATCTATTTTCTGATGAAAAACGATGACCCGTGACCTGTCGAATTTTCTCCAGATGGTCAAAAATGGTAATTTTTTAATATTAAAGTTTTTTTTACTGTAAATGACTATTGCATGTGAATTATCACATTTGGAACTAAAATAAGTGTGTTTAGAGTCATTTTAATGCCTAAAATTGGTCAAAATAAAAGCTTCTGAGTAGGAGAGAAAGTCTGTAAAAATGTCAATTTTGGTCACATTGAGGCTTTAAAAAGTAATTATTCAACATGAGGCACAATCCAAATGACATTTTGAATCAATTTTTCTACAGTCCAAAAAATCAATTTTCTGATGAAAAACGATGACCCGTGACCTGTCTAATTTTCTCCAGATGGTCAAAAATGGTAATTTTTTAATATTTAATATTTTGACTGTAAATGACTACTGCATGTGAATTATCACTTTTGGAACAAAAATAAGTGTGTTTAGAGTCATTTTAATGCCTAAAATTGGTGAAAATAAAAGCTTCTGAGGAGGAGAAAAAGTGTGTAAAAATGTCAATTTTGGTCACATTGAGGCTTTAAAAAGTGATTATTCAACATGAGGCACAATCCAAATGACATTTTGAATCAATTTTTCTACAGTCCAAAAAATCAATCTTTTGATGAAAAACGATGACCCGTGACCTGTCAAACTTTCTCCATATGGTCAAAAATAGTAATTTTATAATATTTAATTTTTTGACTGTAAATGACTATTGCATGTGAATTATCGCTTTTGGAACTAAAATAAGTGTGTTTAGAGTCATTTTAATGCCTGAAATTGGTTGAAATAGAAGCTTCTGAGTGGTAGAAAAAGTCTGTAAAAATGGCAATTTTGGTCACATTGAGGCTTTAAAAAGTGATTATTCAACATGAGGCACAATCCAAATGACATTTTGAATCAATTTTTCTACAGTCCAAAAAATCAATCTTTTGATGAAAAACGATGACCCGTGACCTGTCAAACTTTCTCCATATGGTCAAAAATAGTAATTTTATAATATTTAATTTTTTGACTGTAAATGACTATTGCATGTGAATTATCACTTTTGGAACAAAAATAAGTGTGTTTAGAGTCATTTTAATGCCTGAAATTGGTCAAAATAGAAGCCTCTGAGTAGGAGAAAAAGTCTGTAAAAATTTCAATTTTGGTCACATTGAGGCTTTAAAAAGTGATTATTCAACATGAGGCACAATCCAAATGACATTTTGAATCAATTTTTCTACAGTCCAAAAAATCAATTTTCTGATGAAAAACAATGACCCGTGACCTGTCAAACTTTTTCCAGATGGTAATTTTTTAATATTTATTTTTTTGACTGTAAATGACTATTGCATGTGAATTATTCCTTTTGTAACAAAAATAGGTGTGTTTAGAGTTATTTTAATGCCTGAAATTGGTCAAAATAGAAGCCTCTGAGTAGGAGAAAAAGTCTGTAAAAATGTCAATTTTGGTCACATTGAGGCTTTAAAAAGTGATTATTCAACATGAGGCTCAATCCAAATGACATTTTGAATCAATTTTTCTACAGTCCAAAAAATCAATTTTCTGATGAAAAATGATGACCCGTGACCGGTCGAACTTTCACTATATGGTCAAAAATAGTAATTTTTTAATATTTAATTTTTTGACTGTAAATGACTATTGCATGTGAATTATCGCTTTTGGAACTAAAATAAGTGTGTTTAGAGTCATTTTAATGCCTGAAATTGGTTGAAATAGAAGCTTCTGAGTAGTAGAAAAAGTCTGTAAAAATGGCAATTTTGGTCACATTGAGGCTTTAAAAAGTAGTTATTCAACATGAGGCACAATCCAAATGACATTTTGAATCAATTTTTCTACAGTCCAAAAAATCAATTTTCTGATGAAAAACGATGACCCGTGACCTGTCGAACTTTCTCCAGATGGTCAAAAATGGTAATTTTGTCATTTAATTTTTTGACTGTAAATGACTATCCATGTGAATTATTGCTTTTCGAACTAAAATAAGTGTGTTTAGAGTCACTTTAATGCCTGAAATTGATCGAAATAGAAGCTTCTGAGTAGGAGAAAAAGTCTGTAAAATGGCAATTTTGGTCACATTGAGGCTTTAAAATGTAGTTATTCAACATGAGGCACAATCCAAATGACATTTTGAATCAATTTTTCTACAGTCCATAAAAAAAACAATTCTGATGAAAAACGATGACCCGTGACCTGTCGAACTTTCTCCAGATGGTCAAAAATGGTAATTTTGTCATTTAATTTTTTGACTGTAAATGACTATCCATGTGAATTATTGCTTTTCGAACTAAAATAAGTGTGTTTAGAGTCACTTTAATGCCTGAAATTGATCGAAATAGAAGCTTCTGAGTAGGAGAAAAAGTCTGTAAAATGGCAATTTTGGTCACATTGAGGCTTTAAAATGTAGTTATTCAACATGAGGCACAATCCAAATGACATTTTGAATCAATTTTTCTACAGTCCATAAAAAAAACAATTCTGATGAAAAACGATGACCCGTGACCTGTCTAATTTTCTCCAGATGGTCAAAAATGGTAATTTTTTAATATTTAATAGTTTGACTGTAAATGACTATTGCATGTGAATTATCACTTTTGGAACAAAAATAAGTGTGTTTAGAGTCATTTTAATGCCTAAAATTGGTAAAAATAAAAGCTTCTGAGTAGGAGAAAAAGTCTATAAAAATGTCAATATTGGTCACATTGAGGCTTTAAAAAGTGATTATTCAACATGAGGCACAATCCAAATGACATTTTGAATCAATTTTTCTACAGTCCAAAAAATCAATCTTCTGATGAAAAACGATGACCCGTGACCTGTCAAACTTTCTCCAGATGGTAATTTTTTAATATTTATTTTTTTGACTGTAAATGACTATTGCATGTGAATTATTCCTTTTGTAACAAAAATAGGTGTGTTTAGAGTTATTTTAATGCCTGAAATTGGTCAAAATAGAAGCCTCTGAGTAGGTGAAAAAGTCTGTAAAAATGTCAATTTTGGTCACATTGAGGCTTTAAAAAGTGATTATTCAACATGAGGCTCAATCCAAATGACATTTTGAATCAATTTTTCTACAGTCCAAAAAATCAATTTTCTGATGCAAAATGATGACCCGTGACCGGTCGAACTTTCACTATATGGTCAAAAATAGTAATTTTTTAATATTTAATTTTTTGACTGTAAATGACTATTGCATGTGAATTATCGCTTTTGGAACTAAAATAAGTGTGTTTAGAGTCATTTTAATGCCTGAAATTGGTTGAAATAGAAGCTTCTGAGTAGTAGAAAAAGTCTGTAAAAATGGCAATTTTGGTCACATTGAGGCTTTAAAAAGTAGTTATTCAACATGAGGCACAATCCAAATGACATTTTGAATCAATTTTTCTACAGTCCAAAAAATCAATTTTCTGATGAAAAACGATGACCCGTGACCTGTTGAACTTTCTCCATATGGTCAAAAATAGTAATTTTTTAATATTTAATTTTTTGACTGTAAATGACTATTGCATGTGAATTATCACTTTTGGAACTAAAATAAGTGTGTTTAGAGTCATTTTAATGCTTGAAATTGGTCAAAATAGAAGCCTCTGAGTAGGAGAAAAAGTCTGTAAAAATGTCAATTTTGGTCACATTGAGGCTTTAAAAAGTGATTATTCAACATGAGGCACAATCCAAATGACATTTTGAATCAATTTTTCTACAGTCCAAAAAATCTATTTTCTGATGAAAAACGATGACCCGTGACCTGTTGAACTTTCTCCATATGGTCAAAAATAGTAATTTTTTAATATTTAATTTTTTGACTGTAAATGACTATTGCATGTGAATTATCACTTTTGGAACTAAAATAAGTGTGTTTAGAGTCATTTTAATGCTTGAAATTGGTCAAAATAGAAGCCTCTGAGTAGGAGAAAAAGTCTGTAAAAATGTCAATTTTGGTCACATTGAGGCTTTAAAAAGTGATTATTCAACATGAGGCACAATCCAAATGACATTTTGAATCAATTTTTCTACAGTCCATAAAATAAATTTTCTGATGAAAAACGATGACCCCGTGACCTGTCGAACTTTCTCCAGATGGTCAAAAATAGTAATTTTTTAATATTGAATTTTTTGACTGTAAATGACTATTGCATGTGAATTATCACTTTTGGAACAAAAATGAGTGTGTTTAGAGTCATTTTAATGCCTGAAATTGGTCAAAATAGAAGCTTCTGAGTAGTAGAAAAAGTCTGTAAAAATGGCAATTTTGGTCACATTGAGGCTTTAAAAAGTGATTATTCAACATGAGGCACAATCCAAATGACATTTTGAATCAATTTTTCTACAGTCCAAAAAATCAATCTTTTGATGAAAAACGATGACCCGTGACCTGTCAAACTTTCTCCATATGGTCAAAAATAGTAATTTTATAATATTTAATTTTTTGACTGTAAATGACTATTGCATGTGAATTATCACTTTTGGAACAAAAATAAGTGTGTTTAGAGTCATTTTAATGCCTGAAATTGGTCAACATAGAAGCCTCTGAGTAGGAGAAAAAGTCTGTAAAAATTTCAATTTTGGTCACATTGAGGCTTTAAAAAGTGATTATTCAACATGAGGCACAATCCAAATGACATTTTGAATCAATTTTTCTACTGTCCAAAAAATCTATTTTCTGATGAAAAACAATGACCCGTGACCTGTCGAACTTTCTCCAGATGGTCAAAAATGGTAATTTTGTCATTTAATTTTTTGACTGTAAATGACTATCCATGTGAATTATTGCTTTTCGAACTAAAATAAGTGTGTTTAGAGTCACTTTAATGCCTGAAATTGATCGAAATAGAAGCTTCTGAGTAGGAGAAAAAGTCTGTAAAATGGCAATTTTGGTCACATTGAGGCTTTAAAATGTAGTTATTCAACATGAGGCACAATCCAAATGACATTTTGAATCAATTTTTCTACAGTCCATAAAAAAAAATTCTGATGAAAAACGATGACCCGTGACCTGTCTAATTTTCTCCAGATGGTCAAAAATGGTAATTTTTTAATATTTAATAGTTTGACTGTAAATGACTATTGCATGTGAATTATCACTTTTGGAACAAAAATGAGTGTGTTTAGAGTCATTTTAATGCCTGAAATTGGTCAAAATAGAAGCTTCTGAGTAGGAGAAAAGTCTGTAAAAATGGCAATTTTGGTCACATTGAGGCTTTAACAAGTAGTTATTCAACATGAGGCACAATCCAAATGACATTTTGAATCAATTTTTCTACAGTCCATAAAAAAAAAATTCTGATGAAAAACGATGACCCGTGACCTGTCGAAATTTCTCCAGATTGTCAAAAATGGTAATTTTTTAATATTTAATTTTTTGACTGTAAATGACTATTGAATGTGAATTATCACTTTTGGAACAAAAATAAGTGTGTTTAGAGTCACTTTAATGCCTGAAATTGGTCGAAATAGAAGCTTCAGAGTCGGAGAAAAAGTCTGTAAAAATGGCAATTTTGGTCACATTGAGGCTTTAAAAAGTAGTTATTCAACATGAGGCACAATCTAAATGACATTTTGAATCAATTTTTCTACAGTCCATAAAATAAATTTTTTGATGAAAAACGATGACCTGTCACCTGTCAAACTTACTCCAGATGGTCAAAAATGGTAATTTTTTAATATATAAATTTTTGACTGTAAATGACTATTGCATGTGAATTATCACTTTTGGAACAAAAATAAGTGTGTTTAGAGTCATTTTAATGCTTGAAATTGGTCAAAATAGAAGCCTCTGAGTAGGAGAAAAAGTCTGTAAAAATGTCAATTTTGGTCACATTGAGGCTTTAAAAAGTGATTATTCAACATGAGGCACAATCCAAATGACATTTTGAATCAATTTTTCTAAAGTCCAAAAAATCTATTTTCTGATGAAAAACGATGACCCGTGACCTGTCGAATTTTCTCCAGATGGTCAAAAATGGTAATTTTTTAATATTAAAGGTTTTTTTACTGTAAATGACTATTGCATGTGAATTATCACTTTTGGAACAAAAATAAGTGTGTTTAGAGTCATTTTAATGCCTGAAATTGGTCAAAATAGAAGCCTCTGAGTAGGAGAAAAAGTCTGTAAAAATTTCAATTTTGGTCACATTGAGGCTTTAAAAAGTGATTATTCAACATGAGGCACAATCCAAATGACATTTTGAATCAATTTTTCTACAGTCCAAAAAATCAATTTTCTGATGAAAAACAATGACCCGTGACCTGTCGAACTTTCTCCAGATGGTCAAAAATGGTAATTTTGTCATTTAATTTTTTTACTGTAAATGACTATCCATGTGAATTATTGCTTTTCGAACTAAAATAAGTGTTTTAGAGTCACTTTAATGCCTGAAATTGATCGAAATAGAAGCTTCTGAGTAGGAGAAAAAGTCTGTAAAATGGCAATTTTGGTCACATTGAGGCTTTAAAATGTAGTTATTCAACATGAGGCACAATCCAAATGACATTTTGAATCAATTTTTCTACAGTCCATAAAAAAACAAATTCTGATGAAAAACGATGACCCGTGACCTGTCTAATTTTCTCCAGATGGTCAAAAATGGTAATTTTTTAATATTTAATAGTTTGACTGTAAATGACTATTGCATGTGAATTATCACTTTTGGAACAAAAATAAGTGTGTTTAGAGTCATTTTAATGCCTAAAATTGGTCAAAATAAAAGCTTCTGAGTAGGAGAAAAAGTCTGTAAAAATGTCAATTTTGGTCACATTGAGGCTTCAAAAAGTGATTATTCAACATGAGGCACAATCCAAATGACATTTTGAATCAATTTTTCTACAGTCCAAAAAATCAATCTTCTGATGAAAAATGATGACCCGTGACCTGTCGAACTTTCACTATATGGTCAAAAATAGTAATTTTTTAATATTTAATTTTTTGACTGTAAATGACTATTGCATGTGAATTATCGCTTTTGGAACTAAAATAAGTGTGTTTAGAGTCATTTTAATGCCTGAAATTGGTTGAAATAGAAGCTTCTGAGTAGTAGAAAAAGTCTGTAAAAATGGCAATTTTGGTCACATTGAGGCTTTAAAAAGTAGTTATTCAACATGAGGCACAATCCAAATGACATTTTGAATCAATTTTTCTACAGTCCAAAAAATAAATTTTCTGATGAAAAACGATGACCCGTGACCTGTTGAACTTTTTCCATATGGTCAAAAATAGTAATTTTTTAATATTTAATTTTTTGACTGTAAATGACTATTGCATGTGAATTATCACTTTTGGAACTAAAATAAGTGTGTTTAGAGTCATTTTAATGCTTGAAATTGGTCAAAATAGAAGCCTCTGAGTAGGAGAAAAAGTCTGTAAAAATGTCAATTTTGGTCACATTGAGGCTTTAAAAAGTGATTATTCAACATGAGGCACAATCCAAATGACATTTTGAATCAATTTTTCTACAGTCCATAAAATAAATTTTCTGATGAAAAACGATGACCCCGTGACCTGTCAAACTTTCTCCAGAGGGTCAAAAATAGTAATTTTTTAATATTGAATTTTTTGACTGTAAATGACTATTGCATGTGAATTATCACTTTTGGAACAAAAATGAGTGTGTTTAGAGTCATTTTAATGCCTGAAATTGGTCAAAATAGAAGCTTCTGAGTAGGAGAAAAAGTCTGTAAAAATGGCAATGTTGGTCACATTGAGGCTTTAACAAGTAGTTATTCAACATGAGGCACAATCCAAATGACATTTTGAATCAATTTCTCTACAGTCCATAAAAAACAAATTTCTGATGAAAAACGATGACCCGTGACCTGTCGAAATTTCTCCAGATTGTCAAAAATGGTAATTTTTTAATATTTAATTTTTTGACTGTAAATGACTATTGAATGTGAATTATCACTTTTGGAACAAAAATAAGTGTGTTTAGAGTCACTTTAATGCCTGAAATTGGTCGAAATAGAAGCTTCAGAGTCGGAGAAAAAGTCTGTAAAAATTGCAATTTTGGTCACATTGAGGCTTTAAAAAGTAGTTATTCAACATGAGGCACAATCTAAATGACATTTTGAATCAATTTTTCTACAGTCCATGAAATAAATTTTTTGATGAAAAACGATGACCTGTGACCTGTCAAACTTACTCCAGATGGTCAAAAATGGTAATTTTTTAATATATAAATTTTTGACTGTAAATGACTATTGCATGTGAATTATCACTTTTGGGACAAAAATAAGTGTGTTTAGAGTCATTTTAATGCTTGAAATTGGTCAAAATAGAAGCCTCTGAGTAGGAGAAAAAGTCTGTAAAAATGTCAATTTTGGTCACATTGAGGCTTTAAAAAGTGATTATTCAACATGAGGCACAATCCAAATGACATTTTGAATCAATTTTTCTAAAGTCCAAAAAATCTATTTTCTGATGAAAAACGATGACCCGTGACCTGTCGAATTTTCTCCAGATGGTCAAAAATGGTAATTTTTTCATATTTATTATTTTGACTGTAAATGACTACTGCATGTGAATTATCACTTTTGGAACAAAAATACGTGTGTTTAGAGTCATTTTAATGCCTAAAATTGGTCAAAATAAAAGCTTCTGAGGAGGAGAAAAAGTCTG
This sequence comes from Triturus cristatus, assembly GCF_964204655.1. Taxonomy (NCBI): domain Eukaryota; kingdom Metazoa; phylum Chordata; class Amphibia; order Caudata; family Salamandridae; genus Triturus; species Triturus cristatus. The sequence continues at coordinate 1,473,362,222 of NC_140590.1, forward strand.
TAAAAATGTCAATTTTGGTCACATTGAGGCTTTAAAAAGTGATTATTCAACATGAGGCACAATCCAAATGACATTTTGAATCAATTTTTCTACAGTCCAAAAAATCAATTTTCTGATGAAAAACGATGACCCGTGACCTGTCGAACTTTCTCCATATGGTCAAAAATAGTAATTTTTTAATATTTAATTTTTTGACTGTAAATGACTATTGCATGTGAATTATCACTTTTGGAACAAAAATAATTGTGTTTAGAGTAATTTTAATGCCTGAAATTGGTCAAAATAGAAGGCTCTGAGTAGGAGAAAAAGTCTGTAAAAATTTCAATTTTGGTAACATTGAGGCTTTAAAAAGTGATTATTCAACATGAGGCACAATCCAAATGACATTTTGAATCAATTTTTCTACAGTCCAAAAAATCAATTTTCTGATGAAAAACAATGACCCGTGACCTGTCTAATTTTCTCCAGATGGTCAAAAATGGTAATTTTTTAATATTTAATATTTAGACTGTAAATGACTATTGCATGTGAATTATCACTTTTGGAACAAAAATAAGTGTGTTTAGAGTCATTTTAATGCCTGAAATTGGTCGAAATAGAAGCTTCTGAGTAGGAGAAAAAGTCTGTAAAAATGGCAATTTTGCTCACATTGAGGCTTTAAAAAGTAGTTATTCAACATGAGGCACAATCCAAATGACATTTTGAATCAATTTTTCTACAGTCCAAAAAATCAATTTTCTGATGAAAAATGATGACCCGTGACCTGTCGAACTTTCACTATATGGTCAAAAATAGTAATTTTTTAATATTTAATTTTTTGACTGTAAATGACTATAGCATGTGAATTATCGCTTTTGGAACTAAAATAAGTGTGTTTAGAGTCATTTTAATGCCTGAAATTGGTTGAAATAGAAGGTTCTGAGTAGTAGAAAAAGTCTGTAAAAATGTCAATTTTGGTCACATTGAGGCTTCAAAAAGTGATTATTCAACATGAGGCACAATCCAAATGACATTTTGAATCAATTTTTCTACAGTCCAAAAAATCAATCTTCTGATGAAAAATGATGACCCGTGACCTGTCGAACTTTCACTATATGGTCAAAAATAGTAATTTTTTAATATTTAATTTTTTGACTGTAAATGACTATTGCATGTGAATTATCGCTTTTGGAACTAAAATAAGTGTGTTTAGAGTCATTTTAATGCCTGAAATTGGTTGAAATAGAAGCTTCTGAGTAGTAGAAAAAGTCTGTAAAAATGGCAATTTTGGTCACATTGAGGCTTTAAAAAGTAGTTATTCAACATGAGGCACAATCCAAATGACATTTTGAATCAATTTTTCTACAGTCCAAAAAATAAATTTTCTGATGAAAAACGATGACCCGTGACCTGTTGAACTTTTTCCATATGGTCAAAAATAGTAATTTTTTAATATTTAATTTTTTGACTGTAAATGACTATTGCATGTGAATTATCACTTTTGGAACTAAAATAAGTGTGTTTAGAGTCATTTTAATGCTTGAAATTGGTCAAAATAGAAGCCTCTGAGTAGGAGAAAAAGTCTGTAAAAATGTCAATTTTGGTCACATTGAGGCTTTAAAAAGTGATTATTCAACATGAGGCACAATCCAAATGACATTTTGAATCAATTTTTCTACAGTCCATAAAATAAATTTTCTGATGAAAAACGATGACCCCGTGACCTGTCAAACTTTCTCCAGAGGGTCAAAAATAGTAATTTTTTAATATTGAATTTTTTGACTGTAAATGACTATTGCATGTGAATTATCACTTTTGGAACAAAAATGAGTGTGTTTAGAGTCATTTTAATGCCTGAAATTGGTCAAAATAGAAGCTTCTGAGTAGGAGAAAAAGTCTGTAAAAATGGCAATGTTGGTCACATTGAGGCTTTAACAAGTAGTTATTCAACATGAGGCACAATCCAAATGACATTTTGAATCAATTTCTCTACAGTCCATAAAAAACAAATTTCTGATGAAAAACGATGACCCGTGACCTGTCGAAATTTCTCCAGATTGTCAAAAATGGTAATTTTTTAATATTTAATTTTTTGACTGTAAATGACTATTGAATGTGAATTATCACTTTTGGAACAAAAATAAGTGTGTTTAGAGTCACTTTAATGCCTGAAATTGGTCGAAATAGAAGCTTCAGAGTCGGAGAAAAAGTCTGTAAAAATTGCAATTTTGGTCACATTGAGGCTTTAAAAAGTAGTTATTCAACATGAGGCACAATCTAAATGACATTTTGAATCAATTTTTCTACAGTCCATGAAATAAATTTTTTGATGAAAAACGATGACCTGTGACCTGTCAAACTTACTCCAGATGGTCAAAAATGGTAATTTTTTAATATATAAATTTTTGACTGTAAATGACTATTGCATGTGAATTATCACTTTTGGGACAAAAATAAGTGTGTTTAGAGTCATTTTAATGCTTGAAATTGGTCAAAATAGAAGCCTCTGAGTAGGAGAAAAAGTCTGTAAAAATGTCAATTTTGGTCACATTGAGGCTTTAAAAAGTGATTATTCAACATGAGGCACAATCCAAATGACATTTTGAATCAATTTTTCTAAAGTCCAAAAAATCTATTTTCTGATGAAAAACGATGACCCGTGACCTGTCGAATTTTCTCCAGATGGTCAAAAATGGTAATTTCTTCATATTTATTATTTTGACTGTAAATGACTACTGCATGTGAATTATCACTTTTGGAACAAAAATACGTGTGTTTAGAGTCATTTTAATGCCTAAAATTGGTCAAAATAAAAGCTTCTGAGGAGGAGAAAAAGTCTGTAAAAATGTCAATTTTGGTCACATTGAGGCTTTAAAAAGTGATTATTCAACATGAGGCACAATCCAAATGACATTTTGAATCAATTTTTCTACAGTCCAAAAAATCAATTTTCTGATGAAAAACGATGACCCGTGACCTGTCGAACTTTCTCCATATGGTCAAAAATAGTAATTTTTTAATATTTAATTTTTTGACTGTAAATGACTATTGCATGTGAATTATCACTTTTGGAACAAAAATAATTGTGTTTAGAGTAATTTTAATGCCTGAAATTGGTCAAAATAGAAGGCTCTGAGTAGGAGAAAAAGTCTGTAAAAATTTCAATTTTGGTAACATTGAGGCTTTAAAAAGTGATTATTCAACATGAGGCACAATCCAAATGACATTTTGAATCAATTTTTCTACAGTCCAAAAAATCAATTTTCTGATGAAAAACAATGACCCGTGACCTGTCTAATTTTCTCCAGATGGTCAAAAATGGTAATTTTTTAATATTTAATATTTAGACTGTAAATGACTATTGCATGTGAATTATCACTTTTGGAACAAAAATAAGTGTGTTTAGAGTCATTTTAATGCCTGAAATTGGTCGAAATAGAAGCTTCTGAGTAGGAGAAAAAGTCTGTAAAAATGGCAATTTTGCTCACATTGAGGCTTTAAAAAGTAGTTATTCAACATGAGGCACAATCCAAATGACATTTTGAATCAATTTTTCTACAGTCCAAAAAATCAATTTTCTGATGAAAAATGATGACCCGTGACCTGTCGAACTTTCACTATATGGTCAAAAATAGTAATTTTTTAATATTTAATTTTTTGACTGTAAATGACTATAGCATGTGAATTATCGCTTTTGGAACTAAAATAAGTGTGTTTAGAGTCATTTTAATGCCTGAAATTGGTTGAAATAGAAGGTTCTGAGTAGTAGAAAAAGTCTGTAAAAATGGCAATTTGGTCACATTGAGGCTTTAAAAAGTAGTTATTCAACATGAGGCACAATCCAAATGACATTTTGAATCAATTTTTCTACAGTCCATAAAAAAAAAATTCTGATGAAAAACGATGACCCGTGACCTGTCGAAATTTCTCCAGATTGTCAAAAATGGTAATTTTTTAATATTTAATTTTTTGACTGTAAATGACTATTGAATGTGAATTATCACTTTTGGAACAAAAATAAGTGTGTTTAGAGTCACTTTAATGCCTGAAATTGGTCGAAATAGAAGCTTCAGAGTCGGAGAAAAAGTCTGTAAAAATGGCAATTTTGGTCACATTGAGGCTTTAAAAAGTAGTTATTCAACATGAGGCACAATCTAAATGACATTTTGAATCAATTTTTCTACAGTCCATGAAATAAATTTTTTGATGAAAAACGATGACCTGTGACCTGTCAAACTTACTCCAGATGGTCAAAAATGGTAATTTTTTAATATATAAATTTTTGACTGTAAATGACTATTGCATGTGAATTATCACTTTTGGAACAAAAATAAGTGTGTTTAGAGTCATTTTAATGCTTGAAATTGGTCAAAATAGAAGCCTCTGAGTAGGAGAAAAAGTCTGTAAAAATGTCAATTTTGGTCACATTGAGGCTTTAAAAAGTGATTATTCAACAAGAGGCACAATCCAAATGACATTTTGAATCAATTTTTCTAAAGTCCAAAAAATCTATTTTCTGATGAAAAACGATGACCCGTGACCTGTCGAATTTTCTCCAGATGGTCAAAAATGGTAATTTTTTAATATTAAAGTTTTTTTTACTGTAAATGACTATTGCATGTGAATTATCACATTTGGAACTAAAATAAGTGTGTTTAGAGTCATTTTAATGCCTAAAATTGGTCAAAATAAAAGCTTCTGAGTAGGAGAGAAAGTCTGTAAAAATGTCAATATTGGTCACATTGAGGCTTTAAAAAGTAATTATTCAACATGAGGCACAATCCAAATGACATTTTGAATCAATTTTTCTACAGTCCAAAAAATCAATTTTCTGATGAAAAACGATGACCCGTGACCTGTCTAATTTTCTCCAGATGGTCAAAAATGGTAATTTTTTATTATTTAATATTTTGACTGTAAATGACTATTGCATGTGAATTATCGCTTTTGGAACTAAAATAAGTGTGTTTAGAGTCATTTTAATGCCTGAAATTGGTCAAAATAAAAGCTTCTGAGTAGGAGAAAAAGTCTGTAAAAATGTCAATTTTGGTCACATTGAGGCTTTAAAAAGTGATTATTCAACATGAGGACAATCCAACTGACATTTTGAATCAATTTTTCTAAAGTCCAAAAAATCTATTTTCTGATGAAAAACGATGACCCGTGACCTGTCGAATTTTCTCCAGATGGTCAAAAATGGTAATTTTTTAATATTAAAGTTTTTTTACTGTAAATGACTATTGCATGTGAATTATCACATTTGGAACTAAAATAAGTGTGTTTAGAGTCATTTTAATGCCTAAAATTGGTCAAAATAAAAGCTTCTGAGTAGGAGAGAAAGTCTGTAAAAATGTCAATTTTGGTCACATTGAGGCTTTAAAAAGTAATTCTTCAACATGAGGCACAATCCAAATGACATTTTGAATCAATTTTTCTACAGTCCAAAAAATCAATTTTCTGATGAAAAACGATGACCCGTGACCTGTCAAACTTTCTCCATATGGTCAAAAATAGTAATTTTTTCATATTTAATTTTTTGACTGTAAATGACTATTGCATGTGAATTATCACTTTTGGAACAAAAATAATTGTGTTTAGAGTCATTTTAATGCCTGAAATTGATCAAAATAGAAGCCTCTGAGTAGGAGAAAAAGTCTGTAAAAATTTCAATTTTGGTCACATTGAGGCTTTAAAAAGTGATTATTCAACATGAGGACAATCCAAATGACATTTTGAATCAATTTTTCTAAAGTCCAAAAAATCTATTTTCTGATGAAAAACGATGACCCGTGACCTGTCTAATTTTCTCCAGATGGTCAAAACTGGTAATTTTTTAATATTTAATATTTAGACTGTAAATGACTATTGCATGTGAATTATCACTTTTGGAACAAAAATAAGTGTGTTTAGAGTCATTTTAATGCCTGAAATTGGTCGAAATAGAAGCTTCTGAGTAGGAGAAAAAGTCTGTAAAAATGGCAATTTTGGTCACATTGAGGTTTTAAAAAATAGTTATTCAACATGAGGCACAATCCAAATGACATTTTGAATCAATTTTTCTACAGTCCAAAAAATCAATTTTCTGATGAAAAATGATGACCCGTGACCTGTCGAACTTTCACTATATGGTCAAAAATAGTAATTTTTTAATATTTAATTTTTTGACTGTAAATGACTATAGCATGTGAATTATCGCTTTTGGAACTAAAATAAGTGTGTTTAGAGTCATTTTAATGCCTGAAATTGGTTGAAATAGAAGCTTCTGAGTAGTAGAAAAAGTCTGTAAAAATGGCAATTTTGGTCACATTGAGGCTTTAAAAAGTGATTATTCAACATGAGGCAAAATCCAAATGACATTTTGAATCAATTTTTCTACAGTCCATAAAATAAATTTTCTGATGAAAAACGATGACCCCGTGACCTGTCGAACTTTCTCCAGATGGTCAAAAATAGTAATTTTTTAATATTGAATTTTTTGACTGTAAATGACTATTGCATGTGAATTATCACTTTTGGAACAAAAATGAGTGTGTTTAGAGTCATTTTAATGCCTGAAATTGGTCAAAATAGAAGCTTCTGAGTAGGAGAAAAAGTCTGTAAAAATGGCAATTTTGGTCACATTGAGGCTTTAACAAGTAGTTATTCAACATGAGGCACAATCTAAATGACATTTTGAATCAATTTTTCTACAGTCCATAAAAAAAATTTCTGATGAAAAACGATGACCCGTGACCTGTCGAAATTTCTCCAGATTGTCAAAAATGGTAATTTTTTAATATTTAATTTTTTGACTGTAAATGACTATTGAATGTGAATTATCACTTTTGGAACAAAAATAAGTGTGTTTAGAGTCACTTTAATGCCTGAAATTGGTCGAAATAGAAGCTTCAGAGTCGGAGAAAAAGTCTGTAAAAATGTCAATTTTGGTCACATTGAGGCTTTAAAAAGTGATTATTCAACATGAGGCACAATCCAAATGACATTTTGAATCAATTTTTCTACAGTCCAAAAAATCAATTTTCTGATGAAAAACGATGACCTGTGACCTGTCAAACTTTCTCCATATGGTCAAAAATAGTAATTTTTTCATATTTAATTTTTTGACTGTAAATGACTATTGCATGTGAATTATCACTTTTGGAACAAAAATAATTGTGTTTAGAGTCATTTTAATGCCTGAAATTGATCAAAATAGAAGCCTCTGAGTAGGAGAAAAAGTCTGTAAAAATTTCAATTTTGGTCACATTGAGGCTTTAAAAAGTGATTATTCAACATGAGGACAATCCAAATGACATTTTGAATCAATTTTTCTAAAGTCCAAAAAATCTATTTTCTGATGAAAAACGATGACCCGTGACCTGTCTAATTTTCTCCAGATGGTCAAAACTGGTAATTTTTTAATATTTAATATTTAGACTGTAAATGACTATTGCATGTGAATTATCACTTTTGGAACAAAAATAAGTGTGTTTAGAGTCATTTTAATGCCTGAAATTGGTCGAAATAGAAGCTTCTGAGTAGGAGAAAAAGTCTGTAAAAATGGCAATTTTGGTCACATTGAGGTTTTAAAAAATAGTTATTCAACATGAGGCACAATCCAAATGACATTTTGAATCAATTTTTCTACAGTCCAAAAAATCAATTTTCTGATGAAAAATGATGACCCGTGACCTGTCGAACTTTCACTATATGGTCAAAAATAGTAATTTTTTAATATTTAATTTTTTGACTGTAAATGACTATAGCATGTGAATTATCGCTTTTGGAACTAAAATAAGTGTGTTTAGAGTCATTTTAATGCCTGAAATTGGTTGAAATAGAAGCTTCTGAGTAGTAGAAAAAGTCTGTAAAAATGGCAATTTTGGTCACATTGAGGCTTTAAAAAGTAGTTATTCAACATGAGGCACAATCCAAATGACATTTTGAATCAATTTTTCTACAGTCCAAAAAAATCAATTTTCTGATGAAAAATGATGACCCGGACCTGTTGAACTTTCTCCATATGGTCAAAAATAGTAATTTTTTAATATATAATTTTTTGACTGTAAATGACTATTGCATGTGAATTATCACTTTTGGAACTAAAATAAGTGTGTTTAGAGTCATTTTAATGCTTGAAATTGGTCAAAATAGAAGCCTCTGAGTAGGAGAAAAAGTCTGTAAAAATGTCAATTTTGGTCACATTGAGGCTTTAAAAAGTGATTATTCAACATGAGGCAAAATCCAAATGACATTTTGAATCAATTTTTCTACAGTCCATAAAATAAATTTTCTGATGAAAAACGATGACCCCGTGACCTGTCGAACTTTCTCCAGATGGTCAAAAATAGTAATTTTTTAATATTGAATTTTTTGACTGTAAATGACTATTGCATGTGAATTATCACTTTTGGAACAAAAATGAGTGTGTTTAGAGTCATTTTAATGCCTGAAATTGGTCAAAATAGAAGCTTCTGAGTAGGAGAAAAAGTCTGTAAAAATGGCAATTTTGGTCACATTGAGGCTTTAACAAGTAGTTATTCAACATGAGGCACAATCTAAATGACATTTTGAATCAATTTTTCTACAGTCCATAAAAAAAATTTCTGATGAAAAACGATGACCCGTGACCTGTCGAAATTTCTCCAGATTGTCAAAAATGGTAATTTTTTAATATTTAATTTTTTGACTGTAAATGACTATTGAATGTGAATTATCACTTTTGGAACAAAAATAAGTGTGTTTAGAGTCACTTTAATGCCTGAAATTGGTCGAAATAGAAGCTTCAGAGTCGGAGAAAAAGTCTGTAAAAATGGCAATTTTGGTCACATTGAGGCTTTAAAAAGTAGTTATTCAACATGAGGCACAATCTAAATGACATTATTAATCAATTTTTCTACAGTCCATGAAATAAATTTTTTGATGAAAAACGATGACCTGTGACCTGTCAAACTTACTCCAGATGGTCAAAAATGGTAATTTTTTAATATATAAATTTTTGACTGTAAATGACTATTGCATGTGAATTATCACTTTTGGAACAAAAATAAGTGTGTTTAGAGTCACTTTAATGCCTGAAATTGGTCGAAATAGAAGCTTCAGAGTCGGAGAAAAAGTCTGTAAAAATGGCAATTTTGGTCACATTGAGGCTTTAAAAAGTAGTTATTCAACATGAGGCACAATCTAAATGACATTTTGAATCAATTTTTCTACAGTCCATAAAATAAATATTTTGATGAAAAACGATGACCTGTGACCTGTCAAACTTACTCCAGATGGTCAAAAATGGTAATTTTTTAATATATAAATTTTTGACTGTAAATGACTATTGCATGTGAATTATCACTTTTGGAACAAAAATAAGTGTGTTTAGAGTCATTTTAATGCTTGAAATTGGTCAAAATAGAAGCCTCTGAGTAGGAGAAAAAGTCTGTAAAAATGTCAATTTTGGTCACATTGAGGCTTTAAAAAGTGATTATTCAACATGAGGCACAATCCAAATGACATTTTGAATCAATTTTTCTAAAGTCCAAAAAATCTATTTTCTGATGAAAAACGATGACCCGTGACCTGTCGAATTTTCTCCAGATGGTCAAAAATGATAATTTTTTAATATTAAAGTTTTTTTACTGTAAATGACTATTGCATGTGAATTATCACATTTGGAACTAAAATAAGTGTGTTTAGAGTCATTTTAATGCCTAAAATTGGTCAAAATAAAAGCTTCTGAGTAGGAGAGAAAGTCTGTAAAAATGTCAATTTTGGTCACATTGAGGCTTTAAAAAGTAATTATTCAACATGAGGCACAATCCAAATGACATTTTGAATCAATTTTTCTACAGTCCAAAAAATCAATTTTCTGATGAAAAACGATGACCCGTGACCTGTCGAATTTTCTCCAGATGGTCAAAAATGGTAATTTTTTATTATTTAATATTTTGACTGTAAATGACTATTGCATGTGAATTATCACTTTTGGAACTAAAATAAGTGTGTTTAGAGTCATTTTAATGCCTGAAATTGGTCGAAATAGAAGCTTCTGAGTAGTAGAAAAAGTCTGTAAAAATGGCAATTTTGGTCACATTGAGGCTTTAAAAAGTAGTTATTCAACATGAGGCACAATCCAAATGACATTTTGAATCAATTTTTCTACAGTCCAAAAAAATCAATTTTCTGATGAAAAATGATGACCCGTGACCTGTCGAACTTTCTCCAGATGGTCAAAAATAGTAATTTTTTAATATTTAATTTTTTGACTGTAAATGACTATTGCATGGGAATTATCACTTTTGGAACAAAAATAATTGTGTTTAGAGTCATTTTAATGCCTGAAATTGGTCAAAATAGAAGGCTCTGAGTAGGAGAAAAAGTCTGTAAAAATTTCAATTTTGGTCACATTGAGGCTTTAAAAAGTGATTATTCAACATGAGGCACAATCCAAATGACATTTTGAATCAATTTTTCTACAGTCCAAAAAATCAATTTTCTGATGAAAAACAATGACCCGTGACCTGTCGAACTTTCTCCAGATGGTCAAAAATGGTAATTTTGTCATTTAATTTTTTGACTGTAAATGACTATTGCATGTGAATTATCACTTTTGGAACAAAAATAAGTGTGTTTAGAGTCATTTTAATGCCTGAAATTGGTCGAAATAGAAGCTTCTGAGTAGTAGAAAAAGTCTGTAAAAATGGCAATTTTGGTCACATTGAGGCTTTAAAAAGTAGTTATTCAACATGAGGCACAATCCAAATGACATTTTGAATCAATTTTTCTACAGTCCAAAAAAATCAATTTTCTGATGAAAAATGATGACCCGTGACCTGTTGAACTTTCTCCATATGGTCAAAAATAGTAATTTTTTAATATTTAATTTTTTGACTGTAAATGACTATTGCATGTGAATTATCACTTTTGGAACCAAAATAAGTGTGTTTAGAGTCATTTTAATGCTTGAAATTGGTTGAAATAGAAGCTTCTGAGTAGTAGAAAAAGTCTGTAAAATTGTCAATTTTGGTCACATTGAGGCTTTAAAAAGTGATTATTCAACATGAGGCAAAATCCAAATGACATTTTGAATCAATTTTTCTACAGTCCATAAAATAAATTTTCTGATGAAAAACGATGACCCCGTGACCTGTCGAACTTTCTCCAGATGGTTAAAAATAGTAATTTTTTAATATTGAATTTTTTTACTGTAAATGACTATTGCATGTGAATTATCACTTTTGGAACAAAAATGAGTGTGTTTAGAGTCATTTTAATGCCTGAAATTGGTCAAAATAGAAGCTTCTGAGTAGGAGAAAAAGTCTGTAAAAATGGCAATTTTGGTCACATTGAGGCTTTAACAAGTAGTTATTCAACATGAGGCACAATCCAAATGACATTTTGAATCAATTTTTCTACAGTCCATAAAAAAAATTTCTGATGAAAAATGATGACCCGTGACCTGTCGAAATTTCTCCAGATTGTCAAAAATGGTAATTTTTTAATATTTAATTTTTTGACTGTAAATGACTATTGAATGTGAATTATCACTTTTGGAACAAAAATAAGTGTGTTTAGAGTCACTTTAATGCCTGAAATTGGTCAAAATAGAAGCCTCTGAGTAGGAGAAAAAGTCTGTAAAAATGTCAATTTTGGTCACATTGAGGATTTAAAAAGTGAATATTCAACAAGAGGCACAATCCAAATGACATTTTGAATCAATTTTTCTAAAGTCCAAAAAATCTATTTTCTGATGAAAAACGATGACCCGTGACCTGTCGAATTTTCTCCAGATGGTCAAAAATGGTAATTTTTTAATATTAAAGTTTTTTTACTGTAAATGACTATTGCATGTGAATTATCACATTTGGAACTAAAATAAGTGTGTTTAGACTCATTTTAATGCCTAAAATTGGTCAAAATAAAAGCTTCTGAGTAGGAGAGAAAGTGTGTAAAAATGTCAATTTTGGTCACATTGAGGCTTTAAAAAGTAATTATTCAACATGAGGCACAATCCAAATGACATTTTGAATCAATTTTTCTACAGTCCAAAAAATCAATTTTCTGATGAAAAACGATGACCCGTGACCTGTCTAATTTTCTCAAGATGGTCAAAAATGGTAATTTTTTATTATTTAATATTTTGACTGTAAATGACTATTGCATGTGAATTATCGCTTTTGGAACTAAAATAAGTGTGTTTAGAGTCATTTTAATGCCTGAAATTGGTCAAAATAGAAGCTTCTGAGTAGGAGAAAAAGTCTGTAAAAATGGCAATTTTGGTCACATTGAGGCTTTAAAAAGTAGTTATTCAACATGAGGCACAATCCAAATGACATTTTGAATCAATTTTTCTACAGTCCAAAAAATCAATTTTCTGATGAAAAATGATGACCCGTGACCTGTCGAACTTTCACTATATGGTCAAAAATAGTAATTTTTTAATATTTAATTTTTTGACTGTAAATGACTATAGCATGTGAATTATCGCTTTTGGAACTAAAATAAGTGTGTTTAGAGTCATTTTAATGCCTGAAATTGGTTGAAATAGAAGCTTCTGAGTAGTAGAAAAAGTCTGTAAAAATGGCAATTTTGGTCACATTGAGGCTTTAAAAAGTAGTTATTCAACATGAGGCACAATCCAAATGACATTTTGAATCAATTTTTCTACAGTCCAAAAAAATCAATTTTCTGATGAAAAATGATGACCCGGACCTGTTGAACTTTCTCCATATGGTCAAAAATAGTAATTTTTTAATATTTAATTTTTTGACTGTAAATGACTATTGCATGTGAATTATCACTTTTGGAACTAAAATAAGTGTGTTTAGAGTCATTTTAATGCCTGAAATTGGTCGAAATAGAAGCTTCTGAGTAGTAGAAAAAGTCTGTAAAAATGGCAATTTTGGTCACATTGAGGCTTTAAAAAGTAGTTATTCAACATGAGGCACAATCCAAATGACATTTTGAATCAATTTTTCTACAGTCCAAAAAAATCAATTTTCTGATGAAAAATGATGACCCGTGACCTGTCGAACTTTCTCCAGATGGTCAAAAATAGTAATTTTTTAATATTTAATTGTTTGACTGTAAATGACTATTGCATGGGAATTATCACTTTTGGAACAAAAATAATTGTGTTTAGAGTCATTTTAATGCCTGAAATTGGTCAAAATAGAAGGCTCTGAGTAGGAGAAAAAGTCTGTAAAAATTTCAATTTTGGTCACATTGAGGCTTTAAAAAGTGATTATTCAACATGAGGCACAATCCAAATGACATTTTGAATCAATTTTTCTACAGTCCAAAAAATCAATTTTCTGATGAAAAACAATGACCCGTGACCTGTCGAACTTTCTCCAGATGGTCAAAAATGGTAATTTTGTCATTTAATTTTTTGACTGTAAATGACTATTGCATGTGAATTATCACTTTTGGAACAAAAATAAGTGTGTTTAGAGTCATTTTAATGCCTGAAATTGGTCGAAATAGAAGCTTCTGAGTAGTAGAAAAAGTCTGTAAAAATGGCAATTTTGGTCACATTGAGGCTTTAAAAAGTAGTTATTCAACATGAGGCACAATCCAAATGACATTTTGAATCAATTTTTCTACAGTCCAAAAAAATCAATTTTCTGATGAAAAATGATGACCCGTGACCTGTTGAACTTTCTCCATATGGTCAAAAATAGTAATTTTTTAATATTTAATTTTTTGACTGTAAATGACTATTGCATGTGAATTATCACTTTTGGAACCAAAATAAGTGTGTTTAGAGTCATTTTAATGCTTGAAATTGGTTGAAATAGAAGCTTCTGAGTAGTAGAAAAAGTCTGTAAAATTGTCAATTTTGGTCACATTGAGGCTTTAAAAAGTGATTATTCAACATGAGGCAAAATCCAAATGACATTTTGAATCAATTTTTCTACAGTCCATAAAATAAATTTTCTGATGAAAAACGATGACCCCGTGACCTGTCGAACTTTCTCCAGATGGTTAAAAATAGTAATTTTTTAATATTGAATTTTTTGACTGTAAATGACTATTGCATGTGAATTATCACTTTTGGAACAAAAATGAGTGTGTTTAGAGTCATTTTAATGCCTGAAATTGGTCAAAATAGAAGCTTCTGAGTAGGAGAAAAAGTCTGTAAAAATGGCAATTTTGGTCACATTGAGGCTTTAACAAGTAGTTATTCAACATGAGGCACAATCCAAATGACATTTTGAATCAATTTTTCTACAGTCCATAAAAAAAATTTCTGATGAAAAATGATGACCCGTGACCTGTCGAAATTTCTCCAGATTGTCAAAAATGGTAATTTTTTAATATTTAATTTTTTGACTGTAAATGACTATTGAATGTGAATTATCACTTTTGGAACAAAAATAAGTGTGTTTAGAGTCACTTTAATGCCTGAAATTGGTCAAAATAGAAGCCTCTGAGTAGGAGAAAAAGTCTGTAAAAATGTCAATTTTGGTCACATTGAGGATTTAAAAAGTGAATATTCAACAAGAGGCACAATCCAAATGACATTTTGAATCAATTTTTCTAAAGTCCAAAAAATCTATTTTCTGATGAAAAACGATGACCCGTGACCTGTCGAATTTTCTCCAGATGGTCAAAAATGGTAATTTTTTAATATTAAAGTTTTTTTACTGTAAATGACTATTGCATGTGAATTATCACATTTGGAACTAAAATAAGTGTGTTTAGACTCATTTTAATGCCTAAAATTGGTCAAAATAAAAGCTTCTGAGTAGGAGAGAAAGTGTGTAAAAATGTCAATTTTGGTCACATTGAGGCTTTAAAAAGTAATTATTCAACATGAGGCACAATCCAAATGACATTTTGAATCAATTTTTCTACAGTCCAAAAAATCAATTTTCTGATGAAAAACGATGACCCGTGACCTGTCTAATTTTCTCCAGATGGTCAAAAATGGTAATTTTTTATTATTTAATATTTTGACTGTAAATGACTATTGCATGTGAATTATCGCTTTTGGAACTAAAATAAGTGTGTTTAGAGTCATTTTAATGCCTGAAATTGGTCAAAATAGAAGCTTCTGAGTAGGAGAAAAAGTCTGTAAAAATGGCAATTTTGGTCACATTGAGGCTTTAAAAAGTAGTTATTCAACATGAGGCACAATCCAAATGACATTTTGAATCAATTTTTCTACAGTCCAAAAAATCAATTTTCTGATGAAAAATGATGACCCGTGACCTGTCGAACTTTCACTATATGGTCAAAAATAGTAATTTTTTAATATTTAATTTTTTGACTGTAAATGACTATAGCATGTGAATTATCGCTTTTGGAACTAAAATAAGTGTGTTTAGAGTCATTTTAATGCCTGAAATTGGTTGAAATAGAAGCTTCTGAGTAGTAGAAAAAGTCTGTAAAAATGGCAATTTTGGTCACATTGAGGCTTTAAAAAGTAGTTATTCAACATGAGGCACAATCCAAATGACATTTTGAATCAATTTTTCTACAGTCCAAAAAAATCAATTTTCTGATGAAAAATGATGACCCGGACCTGTTGAACTTTCTCCATATGGTCAAAAATAGTAATTTTTTAATATTTAATTTTTTGACTGTAAATGACTATTGCATGTGAATTATCACTTTTGGAACTAAAATAAGTGTGTTTAGAGTCATTTTAATGCTTGAAATTGGTCAAAATAGAAGCCTCTGAGTAGGAGAAAAAGTCTGTAAAAATGTCAATTTTGGTCACATTGAGGCTTTAAAAAGTGATTATTCAACATGAGGCAAAATCCAAATGACATTTTGAATCAATTTTTCTACAGTCCATAAAATAAATTTTCTGATGAAAAACGATGACCCCGTGACCTGTCGAACTTTCTCCAGATGGTCAAAAATAGTAATTTTTTAATATTGAATTTTTTGACTGTAAATGACTATTGCATGTGAATTATCACTTTTGGAACAAAAATGAGTGTGTTTAGAGTCATTTTAATGCCTGAAATTGGTCAAAATAGAAGCTTCTGAGTAGGAGAAAAAGTCTGTAAAAATGGCAATTTTGGTCACATTGAGGCTTTAACAAGTAGTTATTCAACATGAGGCACAATCTAAATGACATTTTGAATCAATTTTTCTACAGTCCATAAAAAAAATTTCTGATGAAAAACGATGACCCGTGACCTGTCGAAATTTCTCCAGATTGTCAAAAATGGTAATTTTTTAATATTTAATTTTTTGACTGTAAATGACTATTGAATGTGAATTATCACTTTTGGAACAAAAATAAGTGTGTTTAGAGTCACTTTAATGCCTGAAATTGGTCGAAATAGAAGCTTCAGAGTCGGAGAAAAAGTCTGTAAAAATGGCAATTTTGGTCACATTGAGGCTTTAAAAAGTAGTTATTCAACATGAGGCACAATCTAAATGACATTATTAATCAATTTTTCTACAGTCCATGAAATAAATTTTTTGATGAAAAACGATGACCTGTGACCTGTCAAACTTACTCCAGATGGTCAAAAATGGTAATTTTTTAATATATAAATTTTTGACTGTAAATGACTATTGCATGTGAATTATCACTTTTGGAACAAAAATAAGTGTGTTTAGAGTCACTTTAATGCCTGAAATTGGTCGAAATAGAAGCTTCAGAGTCGGAGAAAAAGTCTGTAAAAATGGCAATTTTGGTCACATTGAGGCTTTAAAAAGTAGTTATTCAACATGAGGCACAATCTAAATGACATTTTGAATCAATTTTTCTACAGTCCATAAAATAAATTTTTTGATGAAAAACGATGACCTGTGACCTGTCAAACTTACTCCAGATGGTCAAAAATGGTAATTTTTTAATATATACATTTTTGACTGTAAATGACTATTGCATGTGAATTATCACTTTTGGAACAAAAATAAGTGTGTTTAGAGTCATTTTAATGCTTGAAATTGGTCAAAATAGAAGCCTCTGAGTAGGAGAAAAAGTCTGTAAAAATGTCAATTTTGGTCACATTGAGGCTTTAAAAAGTGATTATTCAACATGAGGCACAATCCAAATGACATTTTGAATCAATTTTTCTAAAGTCCAAAAAATCTATTTTCTGATGAAAAACGATGACCCGTGACCTGTCGAATTTTCTCCAGATGGTCAAAAATGATAATTTTTTAATATTAAAGTTTTTTTACTGTAAATGACTATTGCATGTGAATTATCACATTTGGAACTAAAATAAGTGTGTTTAGAGTCATTTTAATGCCTAAAATTGGTCAAAATAAAAGCTTCTGAGTAGGAGAGAAAGTCTGTAAAAATGTCAATTTTGGTCACATTGAGGCTTTAAAAAGTAATTATTCAACATGAGGCACAATCCAAATGACATTTTGAATCAATTTTTCTACAGTCCAAAAAATCAATTTTCTGATGAAAAACGATGACCCGTGACCTGTCGAATTTTCTCCAGATGGTCAAAAATGGTAATTTTTTATTATTTAATATTTTGACTGTAAATGACTATTGCATGTGAATTATCACTTTTGGAACTAAAATAAGTGTGTTTAGAGTCATTTTAATGCCTGAAATTGGTCGAAATAGAAGCTTCTGAGTAGTAGAAAAAGTCTGTAAAAATGGCAATTTTGGTCACATTGAGGCTTTAAAAAGTAGTTATTCAACATGAGGCACAATCCAAATGACATTTTGAATCAATTTTTCTACAGTCCAAAAAAATCAATTTTCTGATGAAAAATGATGACCCGTGACCTGTCGAACTTTCTCCAGATGGTCAAAAATAGTAATTTTTTAATATTTAATTTTTTGACTGTAAATGACTATTGCATGGGAATTATCACTTTTGGAACAAAAATAATTGTGTTTAGAGTCATTTTAATGCCTGAAATTGGTCAAAATAGAAGGCTCTGAGTAGGAGAAAAAGTCTGTAAAAATTTCAATTTTGGTCACATTGAGGCTTTAAAAAGTGATTATTCAACATGAGGCACAATCCAAATGACATTTTGAATCAATTTTTCTACAGTCCAAAAAATCAATTTTCTGATGAAAAACAATGACCCGTGACCTGTCGAACTTTCTCCAGATGGTCAAAAATGGTAATTTTGTCATTTAATTTTTTGACTGTAAATGACTATTGCATGTGAATTATCACTTTTGGAACAAAAATAAGTGTGTTTAGAGTCATTTTAATGCCTGAAATTGGTCGAAATAGAAGCTTCTGAGTAGTAGAAAAAGTCTGTAAAAATGGCAATTTTGGTCACATTGAGGCTTTAAAAAGTAGTTATTCAACATGAGGCACAATCCAAATGACATTTTGAATCAATTTTTCTACAGTCCAAAAAAATCAATTTTCTGATGAAAAATGATGACCCGTGACCTGTTGAACTTTCTCCATATGGTCAAAAATAGTAATTTTTTAATATTTAATTTTTTGACTGTAAATGACTATTGCATGTGAATTATCACTTTTGGAACCAAAATAAGTGTGTTTAGAGTCATTTTAATGCTTGAAATTGGTTGAAATAGAAGCTTCTGAGTAGTAGAAAAAGTCTGTAAAATTGTCAATTTTGGTCACATTGAGGCTTTAAAAAGTGATTATTCAACATGAGGCAAAATCCAAATGACATTTTGAATCAATTTTTCTACAGTCCATAAAATAAATTTTCTGATGAAAAACGATGACCCCGTGACCTGTCGAACTTTCTCCAGATGGTTAAAAATAGTAATTTTTTAATATTGAATTTTTTGACTGTAAATGACTATTGCATGTGAATTATCACTTTTGGAACAAAAATGAGTGTGTTTAGAGTCATTTTAATGCCTGAAATTGGTCAAAATAGAAGCTTCTGAGTAGGAGAAAAAGTCTGTAAAAATGGCAATTTTGGTCACATTGAGGCTTTAACAAGTAGTTATTCAACATGAGGCACAATCCAAATGACATTTTGAATCAATTTTTCTACAGTCCATAAAAAAAATTTCTGATGAAAAATGATGACCCGTGACCTGTCGAAATTTCTCCAGATTGTCAAAAATGGTAATTTTTTAATATTTAATTTTTTGACTGTAAATGACTATTGAATGTGAATTATCACTTTTGGAACAAAAATAAGTGTGTTTAGAGTCACTTTAATGCCTGAAATTGGTCGAAATAGAAGCTTCAGAGTCGGAGAAAAAGTCTGTAAAAATGGCAATTTTGGCCACATTGAGGCTTTAAAAAGTAGTTATTCAACATGAGGCACAATCTAAATGACATTTTGAATCAATTTTTCTACAGTCCATGAAATAAATTTTTTGATGAAAAACGATGACCTGTGACCTGTCAAACTTACTCCAGATGGTCAAAAATGGTAATTTTTTAATATATAAATTTTTGACTGTAAATGACTATTGCATGTGAATTATCACTTTTGGAACAAAAATAATTGTGTTTAGAGTCATTTTAATGCTTGAAATTGGTCAAAATAGAAGCCTCTGAGTAGGAGAAAAAGTCTGTAAAAATGTCAATTTTGGTCACATTGAGGATTTAAAAAGTGAATATTCAACAAGAGGCACAATCCAAATGACATTTTGAATCAATTTTTCTAAAGTCCAAAAAATCTATTTTCTGATGAAAAACGATGACCCGTGACCTGTCGAATTTTCTCCAGATGGTCAAAAATGGTAATTTTTTAATATTAAAGTTTTTTTACTGTAAATGACTATTGCATGTGAATTATCACATTTGGAACTAAAATAAGTGTGTTTAGACTCATTTTAATGCCTAAAATTGGTCAAAATAAAAGCTTCTGAGTAGGAGAGAAAGTGTGTAAAAATGTCAATTTTGGTCACATTGAGGCTTTAAAAAGTAATTATTCAACATGAGGCACAATCCAAATGACATTTTGAATCAATTTTTCTACAGTCCAAAAAATCAATTTTCTGATGAAAAACGATGACCCGTGACCTGTCTAATTTTCTCCAGATGGTCAAAAATGGTAATTTTTTATTATTTAATATTTTGACTGTAAATGACTATTGCATGTGAATTATCGCTTTTGGAACTAAAATAAGTGTGTTTAGAGTCATTTTAATGCCTGAAATTGGTCAAAATAGAAGCTTCTGAGTAGGAGAAAAAGTCTGGAAAAAGGGCAATTTTGGTCACATTGAGGCTTTAAAAAGTAGTTATTCAACATGAGGCACAATCCAAATGACATTTTGAATCAATTTTTCTACAGTCCAAAAAATCAATTTTCTGATGAAAAATGATGACCCGTGACCTGTCGAACTTTCACTATATGGTCAAAAATAGTAATTTTTTAATATTTAATTTTTTGACTGTAAATGACTATAGCATGTGAATTATCGCTTTTGGAACTAAAATAAGTGTGTTTAGAGTCATTTTAATGCCTGAAATTGGTTGAAATAGAAACTTCTGAGTAGTAGAAAAAGTCTGTAAAAATGGCAATTTTGGTCACATTGAGGCTTTAAAAAGTAGTTATTCAACATGAGGCACAATCCAAATGACATTTTGAATCAATTTTTCTACAGTCCAAAAAAATCAATTTTCTGATGAAAAATGATGACCCGTGACCTGTCGAACTTTCACTATATGGTCAAAAATAGTAATTTTTTAATATTTAATTTTTTGACTGTAAATGACTATAGCATGTGAATTATCGCTTTTGGAACTAAAATAAGTGTGTTTAGAGTCATTTTAATGCCTGAAATTGGTTGAAATAGAAGCTTCTGAGTAGTAGAAAAAGTCTGTAAAAATGGCAATTTTGGTCACATTGAGGCTTTAACAAGTAGTTATTCAACATGAGGCACAATCCAAATGACATTTTGAATCAATTTTTCTACAGTCCATAAAAAAAATTTCTGATGAAAAACGATGACCCGTGACCTGTCGAAATTTCTCCAGATTGTCAAAAATGGTAATTTTTTAATATTTAATTTTTTGACTGTAAATGACTATTGAATGTGAATTATCACTTTTGGAACAAAAATAAGTGTGTTTAGAGTCACTTTATGCCTGAAATTGGTCGAAATAGAAGCTTCAGAGTCGGAGAAAAAGTCTGTAAAAATGGCAATTTTGGTCACATTGAGGCTTTAAAAAGTAGTTATTCAACATGAGGCACAATCTAAATGACATTTTTAATCAATTTTTCTACAGCCCATGAAATAAATTTTTTGATGAAAAACGATGACCTGTGACCTGTCAAACTTACTCCAGATGGTCAAAAATGGTAATTTTTTAATATATAAATTTTTGACTGTAAATGACTATTGCATGTGAATTATCACTTTTGGAACAAAAATAAGTGTGTTTAGAGTCATTTTAATGCTTGAAATTGGTCAAAATAGAAGCCTCTGAGTAGGAGAAAAAGTCTGTAAAAATGTCAATTTTGGTCACATTGAGGCTTTAAAAAGTGATTATTCAACATGAGGCACAATCCAAATGACATTTTGAATCAATTTTTCTAAAGTCCCAAAAATCTATTTTCTGATGAAAAACGATGACCCGTGACCTGTCGAATTTTCTCCAGATGGTCAAAAATGGTAATTTTTTAATATTAAAGTTTTTTTACTGTAAATGACTATTGCATGTGAATTATCACATTTGGAACTAAAATAAGTGTGTTTAGAGTCATTTTAATGCCTAAAATTGGTCAAAATAAAAGCTTCCGAGTAGGAGAGAAAGTCTGTAAAAATGTCAATTTTGGTCACATTGAGGCTTTAAAAAGTAATTATTCAACATGAGGCACAATCCAAATGACATTTTGAATCAATTTTTCTACAGTCCAAAAAATCAATTTTCTGATGAAAAACGATGACCCGTGACCTGTCTAATTTTCTCCAGATGGTCAAAAATGGTAATTTTTTATTATTTAATATTTTGACTGTAAATGACTATTGCATGTGAATTATCACTTTTGGAACAAAAATAAGTGTGTTTAGAGTCATTTTAATGCCTGAAATTGGTCGAAATAGAAGCTTCTGAGTAGGAGAAAAGGTCTGTAAAAATGGCAATTTTGGTCACATTGAGGCTTTAAAAAGTAGTTATTCAACATGAGGCACAATCCAAATGACATTTTGAATCAATTTTTCTACAGTCCAAAAAATCAATTTTCTGATGAAAAATGATGACCCGTGACCTGTCGAACTTTCACTATATGGTCAAAAATAGTAATTTTTTAATATTTAATTGTTTGACTGTAAATGACTATTGCATGTGAATTATCACTTTTGGAACTAAAATAAGTGTGTTTAGAGTCATTTTAATGCTTGAAATTGGTCAAAATAGAAGCCTCTGAGTAGGAGAAAAAGTCTGTAAAAATTTCAATTTTGGTCACATTGAGGCTTTAAAAAGTAGTTATTCAACATGAGGCACAATCTAAATGACATTTTGAATCAATTTTTCTACAGTCCATAAAATAAATTTTTTGATGAAAAACGATGACCTGTGACCTGTCAAACTTACTCCAGATGGTCAAAAATGGTAATTTTTTAATATTAAAGTTTTTTTACTGTAAATGACTATTGCATGTGAATTATCACATTTGGAACTAAAATAAGTGTGTTTAGAGTCATTTTAATGCCTAAAATTGGTCAAAATAAAAGCTTCTGAGTAGGAGAGAAAGTCTGTAAAAATGTCAATTTTGGTCACATTGAGGCTTTAAGAAGTAATTATTCAACATGAGGCACAATCCAAATGACATTTTGAATCAATTTTTCTACAGTCCAAAAAATCAATTTTCTGATGAAAAACGATGACCCGTGACCTGTCGAACTTTCTCCATATGGTCAAAAATAGTAATTTTTTAATATTTAATTTTTTGACTGTAAATGACTATTGCATGTGAATTATCACTTTTGGAACAAAAATAATTGTGTTTAGAGTCATTTTAATGCCTGAAATTGGTCAAAATAGAAGCCTCTGAGTAGGAGAAAAAGTCTGTAAAAATTTCAATTTTGGTCACATTGAGGCTTTAAAAAGTGATTATTCAACATGAGGCACAATCCAAATGACATTTTGAATCAATTTTTCTACAGTCCAAAAAATCAATTTTCTGATGAAAAACAATGACCCGTGACCTGTCGAACTTTCTCCAGATGGTCAAAAATGGTAATTTTGTCATTTAATTTTTTGACTGTAAATGACTATTGCATGCGAATTATCACTTTTGGAACAAAAATAAGTGTGTTTAGAGTCATTTTAATGCTTTAAATTGGTCAAAATAGAAGCCTCTGAGTCGGAGAAAAAGTCTGTAAAAATGTCAATTTTGGTCACATTGAGGCTTTAAAAAGTGATTATTCAACATGAGGCACAATCCAAATGATATTTTGAATCAATTTTTCTAAAGTCCAAAAAATCTATTTTCTGATGAAAAACGATGACCCGTGACCTGTCGAACTTTCTCCATATGGTCAAAAATAGTAATTGTTTTAATATTTAATTTTTTGACTGTAAATAACTATTGCATGTGAATTATCACTTTTGGAACAAAAATGAGTGTGTTTAGAGTCATTTTAATGCCTGAAATTGGTCAAAATAGAAGCTTCTGAGTAGGAGAAAAAGTCTGTAAAAATGGCAATTTTGGTCACATTGAGGCTTTAACAAGTAGTTATTCAACATGAGGCACAATCCAAATGACATTTTGAATCAATTTTTCTACAGTCCATAAAATAAATTTTCTGATGAAAAACGATGACCCGTGACCTGTCGAAATTTCTCCAGATTATCAAAAACGGTAATTTTTTAATATTGAATTTTTTGACTGTAAATGACTATTGAATGTGAATTATCACTTTTGGAACAAAAATAAGTGTGTTTAGAGTCACTTTAATGCCTGAAATTGGTCGAAATAGAAGCTTCAGAGTCGGAGAAAAAGTCTGTAAAATTGGCAATTTTGGTTACATTGAGGCTTTAAAAAGTAGTTATTCAACATGAGGCACAATCTAAATGACATTTTGAATCACTTTTTCTAAAGTCCAAAAAATCTATTTTCTGATGAAAAACGATGATCCGTGACCTGTCGAATTTTCTCCAGATGGTCAAAAATGGTAATTTTTTAACATTAAATTTTTTGACTGTAAATGAGTACTGCATGTGAATTATCACTTTTGGAACAAAAATAAGTGTGTTTAGAGTCATTTTAATGCCTGAAATTGGTCAAAATAAAAGCTTCTGAGTAGGAGAAAAAGTCTGTAAAAATGTCAATTTTGGTCACATTGAGGCTTCAAAAAGTGATTATTCAACATGAGGCACAATCCAAATGACATTTTGAATCAATTTTTCTACAGTCCAAAAAATCAATCTTTTGATGAAAAACGATGACCCGTGACCTGTCAAACTTTCTCCAGATGGTAAGTTTTTTAATATTTAATTTTTTGACTGTAAATGACTATTGCATGTGAATTATTCCTTTTGGAACAAAAATAGGTGTGTTTAGAGTCATTTTAATGCCTGAAATTGGTCAAAATAGAAGCCTCTGAGTAGGAGAAAAAGTCTGTAAAAATTTCAATTTTGGTCACATTGAGGCTTTAAAAAGTGATTATTCAACATGAGGCACAATCCAAATGACATTTTGAATCAATTTTTCTACAGTCCAAAAAATCAATTTTCTGATGAAAAACGATGACCCGTGACCTATCGAACTTTCTCCATATGGTCAAAAATAGTAATTTTATAATATTTAATTTTATGACTGTAAATGACTATTGCATGTGAATTATCGCTTTTGGCACTAAAATAAGTGTGTTTAGAGTCATTTTAATGCCTGAAATTGGTTGAAATAGAAGCTTCTGAGTAGTAGAAAAAGTCTGTAAAAACGGCAATTTTGGTCACATTGAGGCTTTAAAAAGTAGTTATTCAACATGAGGCACAATCCAAATGACATTTTGAATCAATTTTTCTACAGTCCAAAAAATCAATTTTCTGATGAAAAACGATGACCCGTGACCTGTCGAACTTTCTCCATATGGTCAAAAATAGTAATTTTTTAATATTTAATTTTTTGACTGTAAATGACTATTGCATGTGAATTATCACTTTTGGAACAAAAATAAGAGTGTTTAGAGTCATTTTGATGCTTGAAATTGGTCAAAATAGAAGCCTCTGAGTAGGAGAAAAAGTCTGTAAAAATGTCAATTTTGGTCACATTGAGGCTTTAAAAAGTGATTTTTCAACATGAGGCACAATCCAAATGACATTTTGAATCAATTTTTCTAAAGTCCAAAAAATCTATTTTCTGATGAAAAACGATGACCCGTGACCTGTCGAATTTTCTCCAGATGGTCAAAAATGGTAATTTTTTAATATTAAATTTTTTGACTGTGAATGACTATTGCATGTGAATTATCACTTTTGGAACTAAAATAAGTGTGTTTAGAGTCATTTTAATGCTTGAAATTGGTCAAAATAGAAGCCTCTGAGTAGGAGATAAAGTCTGTAAAAATGTCAATTTTGGTCACATTGAGGCTTTAAAAAGTAGTTATTAAACATGAGGCACAATCCAAATGACATTTTGAATCAATTTTTCTACATTCCATAAAAAAAAATTCTGATAAAAACGATGACCCGTGACCTGTCTAATTTTCTCCAGATGGTCAAAAATGGTAATTTTTTAATATTTAATTTTTTGACTGTAAATGACTATTGCATGTGAATTATCGCTTTTGGAACTAAAATAAGTGTGTTTAGAGTCATTTTAATGCCTGAAATTGGTCGAAATAGAAGCTTCTGAGTAGGAGAAAAAGTCTGTAAAAATGGCAATTTTGGTCACATTGAGGCTTTAAAAAGTAGTTATTCAACATGAGGCACAATCCAAATGACATTTTGAATCAATTTTTCTACAGTCCAAAAAATCAATTTTCTGATGAAAAACGATGACTTTCTCCATATGGTCAAAAATAGTAATTTTTTAATATTTAATTTTTTGACTGTAAATGACTATTGCATGTGAAATATCACTTTTGGAACAAAAATAAGTGTGTTTAGAGTCACTTTAATGCCTGAAATTGGTCGAAATAGAAGCTTCTGAGTAGGAGAAAAAGTCTGTAAAAATGGCAATTTTGGTCACATTGAGGCTTTAAAAAGTAGTTATTAAACATGAGGCACAATCCAAATGACATTTTGAATCGATTTTTCTACAGTCCAAAAAATCAATTTTCTGATGAAAAACGATGACCCGTGACCTGTCGAACTTTCTCCAGATGATCAAAAATGGTAATTTTTTAATATTTAATTTTTTGACTGGAAATGACTATTGCATGTGAATTATCACTTTTGGAACAAAAATAATTGTGTTTAGAGTCATTTTAATGCCTGAAATTGGTCAAAATAGAAGCCTCTGAGTAGGAGAAAAAGTCTGTAAAAATTTCAATTTTGGTCACATTGAGGCTTTAAAAAGTGATTATTCAACATGAGGCACAATCCAAATGACATTTTGAATCAATTTTTCTACAGTCCAAAAAATCAATTTTCTGATGAAAAACAATGACCCGTGACCTGTCGAACTTTCTCCAGATGGTCAAAAATGGTAATTTTGTCATTTAATTTTTTGACTGTAAATGACTATCCATGTGAATTATTGCTTTTCGAACTAAAATAAGTGTGTTTAGAGTCACTTTAATGCCTGAAATGGATCGAAATAGAAGCTTCTGAGTAGGAGAAAAAGTCTGTAAAAATGTCAATTTTGGTCACATTGAGGCTTTAAAAAGTGATTATTCAACATGAGGCACAATCCAAATGACATTTTGAATCAATTTTTCTACAGTCCAAAAAATCAATCTTCTGATGAAAAACGATGACCCGTGACCTGTCAAACTTTCTCCAGATGGTAATTTTTTAATATTTATTTTTTTGACTGTAAATGACTATTGCATGTGAATTATTCCTTTTGTAACAAAAATAGGTGTGTTTAGAGTTATTTTAATGCCTGAAATTGGTCAAAATAGAAGCCTCTGAGTAGGAGAAAAAGTCTGTAAAAATGTCAATTTTGGTCACATTGAGGCTTTAAAAAGTGATTATTCAACATGAGGCTCAATCCTAATGACATTTTGACTCAATTTTTCTACAGTCCAAAAAATCAATTTTCTGATGAAAAATGATGACCCGTGACCTGTCGAACTTTCACTATATGGTCAAAAATAGTAATTTTTTAATATTTAATTTTTTGACTGTAAATGACTATTGCATGTGAATTATTGCTTTTGGAACTAAAATAAGTGTGTTTAGAGTCATTTTAATGCCTGAAATTGGTTGAAATAGAAGCTTCTGAGTAGTAGAAAAAGTCTGTAAAAATGGCAATTTTGGTCACATTGAGGCTTTAAAAAGTAGTTATTCAACATGAGGCACAATCCAAATGACATTTTGAATCAATTTTTCTACAGTCCAAAAAATCAATTTTCTGATGAAAAACGATGACCCGTGACCTGTTGAACTTTCTCCATATGGTCAAAAATAGTAATTTTTTAATATTTAATTTTTTGACTGTAAATGACTATTGCATGTGAATTATCACTTTTGGAACTAAAATAAGTGTGTTTAGAGTCATTTTAATGCTTGAAATTGGTCAAAATAGAAGCCTCTGAGTAGGAGAAAAAGTCTGTAAAAATGTCAATTTTGGTCACATTGAGGCTTTAAAAAGTGATTATTCAACATGAGGCACAATCCAAATGACATTTTGAATCAATTTTTCTACAGTCCATAAAATAAATTTTCTGATGAAAAACGATGACCCCGTGACCTGTCGAACTTTCTCCAGATGGTCAAAAATAGTAATTTTTTAATATTGAATTTTTTGACTGTAAATGACTATTGCATGTGAATTATCACTTTTGGAACAACAATGAGTGTGTTTAGAGTCATTTTAATGCCTGAAATTGGTCAAAATAGAAGCTTCTGAGTAGGAGAAAAAGTCTGTAAAAATGGCAATTTTGGTCACATTGAGGCTTTAACAAGTAGTTATTCAACATGAGGCACAATCCAAATGACATTTTGAATCAATTTTTCTACAGTCCATAAAAAAAAAATTCTGATGATAAACGATGACCCGTGACCTGTCGAAATTTCTCCAGATTGTCAAAAATGGTAATTTTTTAATATTTAATTTTTTGACTGTAAATGACTATTGAATGTGAATTATCACTTTTGGAACAAAAATAAGTGTGTTTAGAGTCACTTTAATGCCTGAAATTGGTCGAAATAGAAGCTTCAGAGTCGGAGAAAAAGTCTGTAAAAATGGCAATTTTGGTCACATTGAGGCTTTAAAAAGTAGTTATTCAACATGAGGCACAATCTAAATGACATTTTGAATCAATTTTTCTACAGTCCATAAAATAAATTTTTTGATGAAAAACGATGACCTGTGACCTGTCAAACTTACTCCAGATGGTCAAAAATGGTAATTTTTTAACATATAAATTTTTGACTGTAAATGACTATTGCATGTGAATTATCACTTTTGGAACAAAAATAAGTGTGTTTAGAGTCATTTTAATGCCTAAAATTGGTCAAAATAAAAGCTTCTGAGGAGGAGAAAAAGTCTGTAAAAATGTCAATTTTGGTCACATTGAGGCTTTAAAAGTGATTATTCAACATGAGGCACAATCCAAATGACATTTTGAATCAATTTTTCTACAGTCCAAAAAATCAATCTTTTGATGAAAAACAATGACCCGTGACCTGTCGAACTTTCTCCAGATGGTCAAAAATGGTAATTTTGTCATTTAATTTTTTGACTGTAAATGACTATTGCATGTGAATTATCACTTTTGGAACAAAAATAAGTGTGTTTAGAGTCATTTTAATGCTTTAAATTGGTCAAAATAGAAGCCTCTGAGTAGGAGAAAAAGTCTGTAAAAATGTCAATTTTGGTCACATTGAGGCTTTAAAACGTGATTATTCAACATGAGGACAATCCAAATGACATTTTGAATCAATTTTTCTAAAGTCCAAAAAACTATTTTCTGATGAAAAACGATGACCCGTGACCTGTCTAATTTTCTCCAGATGGTCAAAAATGGTAATTTTTTAATATTTAGACTGTAAATGACTATTGCATGTGAATTATCACTTTTGGAACAAAAATAAGTGTGTTTAGAGTCATTTTAATGCCTGAAATTGGTCGAAATAGAAGCTTCTGAGTAGGAGAAAAAGTCTGTAAAAATGGCAATTTTGGTCACATTGAGTCTTTAAAAAGTAGTTATTCAACATGAGGCACAATCCAAATGACATTTTGAATCAATTTTTCTACAGTCCAAAAAATCAATTTTCTGATGAAAAACGATGACCCGTGACCTGTTGAACTTTCTCCATATGGTCAAAAATAGTAATTTTTTAATATTTAAGTTTTTTGACTGTAAATGACTATTGCATGTGAATTATCACTTTTGGAACTAAAATAAGTGTGTTTAGAGTCATTTTAATGCTTGAAATTGGTCAAAATAGAAGCCTCTGAGTAGGAGAAAAAGTCTGTAAAAATGTCAATTTTGGTCACATTGAGGCTTTAAAAAGTGATTATTCAACATGAGGCACAATCCAAATGACATTTTGAATCAATTTTTCAACAGTCCATAAAATAAATTTTCTGATGAAAAACGAAGACCCCGTGACCTGTCGAACTTTCTCCAGATGGTCAAAAATAGTAATTTTTTAATATTGAATTTTTTGACTGTAAATGACTATTGCATGTGAATTATCACTTTTGGAACAACAATGAGTGTGTTTAGAGTCATTTTAATGCCTGAAATTGGTCAAAATAGAAGCTTCTGAGTAGGAGAAAAAGTCTGTAAAAATGGCAATTTTGGTCACATTGAGGCTTTAACAAGTAGTTATTCAACATGAGGCACAATCCAAATGACATTTTGAATCAATTTTTCTACAGTCCATAAAAAAAAATTTCTGATGATAAACGATGACCCGTGACCTGTCGAAATTTCTCCAGATTGTCAAAAATGGTAATTTTTTAATATTTAATTTTTTGACTGTAAATGACTATTGAATGTGAATTATCACTTTTGGAACAAAAATAAGTGTGTTTAGAGTCACTATAATGCCTGAAATTGGTCGAAATAGAAGCTTCAGAGTCGGAGAAAAAGTCTGTAAAAATGGCAATTTTGGTCACATTGAGGCTTTAAAAAGTAGTTATTCAACATGAGGCACAATCTAAATGACATTTTGAATCAATTTTTCTACAGTCCATAAAATAAATTTTTTGATGAAAAACGATGACCTGTGACCTGTCAAACTTACTCCAGATGGTCAAAAATGGTAATTTTTTAACATATAAATTTTTGACTGTAAATGACTATTGCATGTGAATTATCACTTTTGGAACAAAAATAAGTGTGTTTAGAGTCATTTTAATGCTTGAAATTGGTCAAAATAGAAGCCTCTGAGTAGGAGAAAAAGTCTGTAAAAATGTCAATTTTGGTCACATTGAGGCTTTAAAAAGTGATTATTCAACATGAGGCACAATCCAAATGACATTTTGAATCAATTTTTCTAAAGTCCCAAAAATCTATTTTCTGATGAAAAACGATGACCCGTGACCTGTCGAATTTTCACCAGATGGTCAAAAATGGTAATTTTTTAATATTTAATATTTTGACTGTAAATGACTACTGCATGTGAATTATCACTTTTGGAACAAAAATAAGTGTGTTTAGAGTCATTTTAATGCCTAAAATTGGTCAAAATAAAAGCTTCTGAGGAGGAGAAAAAGTCTGTAAAAATGTCAATTTTGGTCACATTGAGGATTTAAAAAGTGATTATTCAACATGAGGCACAATCCAAATGACATTTTGAATCAATTTTTCTACAGTCCAAAAAATCAATCTTTTGATGAAAAACAATGACCCGTGACCTGTCGAACTTTCTCCAGATGGTCAAAAATGGTAATTTTGTCATTTAATTTTTTGACTGTAAATGACTTTGTATGTGAATTATCACTTTTGGAACAAAAATAAGTGTGTTTAGAGTCATTTTAATGCCTGAAATTGGTCAAAATAGAAGCTTCTGAGTAGGAGAAAAAGTCTGTAAAAATGGCAATTTTGGTCACATTGAGGCTTTAACAAGTAGTTATTCAACATGAGGCACAATCCAAATGACATTTTGAATCAATTTTTCTACAGTCCAAAAAATCAATTTTCTGATGAAAAACGATGACCCGTGACCTGTCGAACTTTCTCCATATGGTCAAAAATAGTAATTTTTTAATATTTAATTTTTTGACTATAAATGACTTGCATGTGAATTATCGCTTTTGGAACTAAAATAAGTGTGTTTAGAGTCATTTTAATGCCTGAAATTTTTCAAAATAGAAGCCTCTGAGTAGGAGAAAAAGTCTGTAAAAATGTCAATTTTGGTCACATTGAGGCTTTAAAAAGTGATTATTCAACATGAGGCACAATCCAAATGACATTTTGAATCAATTTTTCTACAGTCCAAAAAATCAATCTTTTGATGAAAAACGATGACCCGTGACCTGTCGAATTTTCTCCAGATGGTCAAAAATGGTAATTTTTTAATATTTAATATTTTGACTGTAAATGACTACTGCATGTGAATTATCACTTTTGGAACAAAAATAAGTGTGTTTAGAGTCATTTTAATGCCTAAAATTGGTCAAAATAAAAGCTTCTGAGGAGGAGAAAAAGTCTGTAAAAATGTCAATTTTGGTCACATTGAGGCTTTAAAAAGTGATTATTCAACATGAGGCACAATCCAAATGACATTTTGAATCAATTTTTCTACAGTCCAAAAAATCAATCTTTTGATGAAAAACAATGACCCGTGACCTGTCGAACTTTCTCCAGATGGTCAAAAATGGTAATTTTGTCATTTAATTTTTTGACTGTAAATGACTATTGCATGTGAATTATCACTTTTGGAACAAAAATAAGTGTGTTTAGAGTCATTTTAATGCTTTAAATTGGTCAAAATAGAAGCCTCTGAGTAGGAGAAAAAGTCTGTAAAAATGTCAATTTTGGTCACATTGAGGCTTTAAAACGTGATTATTCAACATGAGGACAATCCAAATGACATTTTGAATCAATTTTTCTAAAGTCCAAAAAACTATTTTCTGATGAAAAACGATGACCCGTGACCTGTCTAATTTTCTCCAGATGGTCAAAAATGGTAATTTTTTAATATTTAGACTGTAAATGACTATTGCATGTGAATTATCACTTTTGGAACAAAAATGAGTGTGTTTAGAGTCACTTTAATGCCTGAAATTGGTCAAAATAGAAGCCTCTGAGTAGGAGAAAAAGTCTGTAAAAATGGCAATTTTGGTCACATTGAGGCTTTAAAAAGTAGTTATTCAACATGAGGCACAATCCAAATGACATTTTGAATCAATTTTTCTACAGTCCATAAAAAAAAATTTCTGATGATAAACGATGACCCGTGACCTGTCGAAATTTCTCCAGATTGTCAAAAATGGTAATTTTTTAATATTTAATTTTTTTACTGTAAATGACTATTGAATGTGAATTATCACTTTTGGAACAAAAATAAGTGTGTTTAGAGTCACTTTAATGCCTGAAATTGGTCGAAATAGAAGCTTCAGAGTCGGAGAAAAAGTCTGTAAAAATGGCAATTTTGGTCACATTGAGGCTTTAAAAAGTAGTTATTCAACATAAGGCACAATCTAAATGACATTTTGAATCAATTTTTCTACAGTCCATAAAATAAATTTTTTGATGAAAAACGATGACCTGTGACCTGTCAAACTTACTCCAGATGGTCAAAAATGGTAATTTTTTAACATATAAATTTTTGACTGTAAATGACTATTGCATGTGAATTATCACTTTTGGAACAAAAATAAGTGTGTTTAGAGTCATTTTAATGCCTGAAATTTGTCAAAATAGAAGCCTCTGAGTAGGAGAAAAAGTCTGTAAAAATGTCAATTTTGGTCACATTGAGGCTTTAAAAAGTGATTATTCAACATGAGGCACAATCCAAATGACATTTTGAATCAATTTTTCTACAGTCCAAAAAATCAATTTTCTGATGAAAAACGATGACCCGTTGCCTATCGAACTTTCTCCATATGGTCAAAAATAGTAATTTTATAATATTTAATTTTATGACTGTAAATGACTATTGCATGTGAATTATCGCTTTTGGAACTAAAATAAGCGTGTTTAGAGTCATTTTAATGCCTGAAATTGGTTGAAATAGAAGCTTCTGAGTAGTAGAAAAAGTCTGTAAAAATGGCAATTTTGGTCACATTGAGGCTTTAAAAAGTAGTTATTCAACATGAGGCACAATCCAAATGACATTTTGAATCAATTTTTCTACAGTCCAAAAAATCAATTTTCTGATGAAAAACGCTGACCCGTGACCTGTCGAACTTTCTCCATATGGTCAAAAATAGTAATTTTTTAATATTTAATTTTTTGACTATAAATGACTATTGCATGTGAATTATCGCTTTTGGAACTAAAATAAGTGTGTTTAGAGTCATTTTAATGCCTGAAATTGGTCGAAATAGAAGCTTCTGAGTAGGAGAAAAAGTCTGTAAAAATGGCAATTTTGGTAACATTGAGGCTTTAAAAAGTAGTTATTCAACATGAGGCACAATCCAAATGACATTTTGAATCAATTTTTCTACTGTCCAAAAAATCTATTTTTTGATGAAAAACGATGACCCCGTGACCTGTCGAACTGTCTCCAGATGGTCAAAAATAGTAATTTTTTAATATTGAATTTTTTGACTGTAAATGACTATTGCATGTGAATTATCACTTTTGGAACAAAAATGAGTGTGTTTAGAGTCACTTTAATGCCTGAAATTGGTCGAAATAGAAGCTTCAGAGTCGGAGAAAAAGTCTGTAAAATTGGCAATTTTGGTCACATTGAGGCTTTAAAAAGTAGTTATTCAACATGAGGCACAATCTAAATGACATTTTGAATCACTTTTTCTAAAGTCCAAAAAATCTATTTTCTGATGAAAAACGATGACCCGTGACCTGTCGAATTTTCTCCAGATGGTCAAAAATGGTAATTTTTTAATATTAAATTTTTTGACTGTAAATGACTACTGCATGTGAATTATCACTTTTGGAACAAAAATAAGTGTGTTTAGAGTCATTTTAATGCCTAAAATTGGTCAAAATAAAAGCTTCTGAGGAGGAGAAAAAGTCTGTAAAAATGTCAATTTTGGTCACATTGAGGCTTTAAAAAGTGATTATTCAACATGAGGCACAATCCAAATGACATTTTGAATCAATTTTTCTACAGTCCAAAAAATCAATCTTTTGATGAAAAACAATGACCCGTGACCTGTCGAACTTTCTCCAGATGGTCAAAAATGGTAATTTTGTCATTTAATTTTTTGACTGTAAATGACTATTGCATGTGAATTATCACTTTTGGAACAAAAATAAGTGTGTTTAGAGTCATTTTAATGCTTTAAATTGGTCAAAATAGAAGCCTCTGAGTAGGAGAAAAAGTCTGTAAAAATGTCAATTTTGGTCACATTGAGGCTTTAAAAAGTGATTATTCAACATGAGGACAATCCAAATGACATTTTGAATCAATTTTTCTAAAGTCCAAAAAACTATTTTCTGATGAAAAACGATGACCCGTGACCTGTCTAATTTTCTCCAGATGGTCAAAAATGGTAATTTTTTAATATTTAGACTGTAAATGACTATTGCATGTGAATTATCACTTTTGGAACAAAAATAAGTGTGTTTAGAGTCATTTTAATGCCTGAAATTGGTCGAAATAGAAGCTTCTGAGTAGGAGAAAAAGTCTGTAAAAATGGCAATTTTGGTCACATTGAGGCTTTAAAAAGTAGTTATTCAACATGAGGCACAATCCAAATGACATTTTGAATCAATTTTTCTACAGTCCAAAAAATCAATTTTCTGATGAAAAACGATGACCCGTGACCTGTCGAACTTTCTCCATATGGTCAAAAATAGTAATTTTTTAATATTTAATTTTTTGACTGTAAATGACTATTGCATGTGAATTATCACTTTTGGAACAAAAATGAGTGTGTTTAGAGTCATTTTAATGCCTGAAATTGGTCAAAATAGAAGCTTCTGAGTAGGAGAAAAAGTCTGTAAAAATGGCAATTTTGGTCACATTGAGGCTTTAACAAGTAGTTATTCAACATGAGGCACAATCCAAATGACATTTTGAATCAATTTTTCTACAGTCCAAAAAATCAATTTTCTGATGAAAAACGATGACCCGTGACCTATCGAACTTTCTCCATATGGTCAAAAATAGTAATTTTATAATATTTAATTTTAAGACTGTAAATGACTATTGCATGTGAATTATCGCTTTTGGAACTAAAATAAGTGTGTTTAGAGTCATTTTAATGCCTGAAATTGGTTGAAATAGAAGCTTCTGAGTAGTAGAAAAAGTCTGTAAAAATGGCAATTTTGGTCACATTGAGGCTTTAAAAAGTAGTTATTCAACATGAGGCACAATCCAAATGACATTTTGAATCAATTTTTCTACAGTCCAAAAAATCAATTTTCTGATGAAAAACGATGACCCGTGACCTGTCGAACTTTCTCCATATGGTCAAAAATAGTAATTTTTTAATATTTAATTTTTTGACTATAAATGACTATTGCATGTGAATTATCGCTTTTGGAACTAAAATAAGTGTGTTTAGAGTCATTTTAATGCCTGAAATTTTTCAAAATAGAAGCCTCTGAGTAGGAGAAAAAGTCTGTAAAAATGTCAATTTTGGTCACATTGAGGCTTTAAAAAGTGATTATTCAACATGAGGCACAATCCAAATGACATTTTGAATCAATTTTTCTACAGTCCAAAAAATCAATCTTTTGATGAAAAACGATGACCCGTGACCTGTCAAACTTTCTCCAGATGGTAATTTTTTAATATTTAATTTTTTGACTGTAAATGACTATTGCATGTGAATTATTCCTTTTGGAACAAAAATAGGTGTGTTTAGAGTCATTTTAATGCCTGAAATTTGTCAAAATAGAAGCCTCTGAGTAGGAGAAAAAGTCTGTAAAAATGTCAATTTTGGTCACATTGAGGCTTTAAAAAGTGATTATTCAACATGAGGCACAATCCAAATGACATTTTGAATCAATTTTTCTACAGTCCAAAAAATCAATTTTCTGATGAAAAACGATGACCCGTTGCCTATCGAACTTTCTCCATATGGTCAAAAATAGTAATTTTATAATATTTAATTTTATGACTGTAAATGACTATTGCATGTGAATTATCGCTTTTGGAACTAAAATAAGCGTGTTTAGAGTCATTTTAATGCCTGAAATTGGTTGAAATAGAAGCTTCTGAGTAGTAGAAAAAGTCTGTAAAAATGGCAATTTTGGTCACATTGAGGCTTTAAAAAGTAGTTATTCAACATGAGGCACAATCCAAATGACATTTTGAATCAATTTTTCTACAGTCCAAAAAATCAATTTTCTGATGAAAAACGATGACCCGTGACCTGTCGAACTTTCTCCATATGGTCAAAAATAGTAATTTTTTAATATTTAATTTTTTGACTATAAATGACTATTGCATGTGAATTATCGCTTTTGGAACTAAAATAAGTGTGTTTAGAGTCATTTTAATGCCTGAAATTGGTCGAAATAGAAGCTTCTGAGTAGGAGAAAAAGTCTGTAAAAATGGCAATTTTGGTAACATTGAGGCTTTAAAAAGTAGTTATTCAACATGAGGCACAATCCAAATGACATTTTGAATCAATTTTTCTACTGTCCAAAAAATCTATTTTTTGATGAAAAACGATGACCCGTGACCTGTCGAACTTTCTCCATATGGTCAAAAATAGTAATTTTTTAATATTTAATTTTTTGACTGTAAATAACTATTGCATGTGAATTATCACTTTTGGAACACAAATAAGTGTGTTTAGAGTCACTTTAATGCCTGAAATTGGTCGAAATAGAAGCTTCTGAGTAGGAGAAAAAGTCTGTAAAAATGGCAATTTTGGTCACATTGAGGCTTTAAAAAGTAGTTATTAAACATGAGGCACAATCCAAATGACATTTTGAATCAATTTTTCTACAGTCCAAAAAATCAATTTTCTGATGAAAAACGATGACCCGTGACCTGTTGAACTTTCTCCATATGGTCAAAAATAGTAATTTTTTAATATTTAATTTTTTGACTGTAAATGACTATTGCATGTGAATTATCACTTTTGGAACTAAAATAGGTGTGTTTAGAGTCATTTTAATGCTTGAAATTGGTCAAAATAGAAGCCTCTGAGTAGGAGAAAAAGTCTGTAAAAATGTCAATTTTGGTCACATTGAGGCTTTAAAAAGTGATTATTCAACATGAGGCACAATCCAAATGACATTTTGAATCAATTTTTCTAAAGTCCAAAAAATCTATTTTCTGATGAAAAACGATGACCCGTGACCTGTCGAATTTTCTCCAGATGGTCAAAAATGGTAATTTTTTAATATTTAATATTTTGACTGTAAATGACTACTGCATGTGAATTATCACTTTTGGAACAAAAATAAGTGTGTTTAGAGTCATTTTAATGCCTAAAATTGGTCAAAATAAAAGCTTCTGAGGAGGAGAAAAAGTCTGTAAAAATGTCAATTTTGGTCACATTGAGGCTTTAAAAAGTGATTATTCAACATGAGGCACAATCCAAATGACATTTTGAATCAATTTTTCTACAGTCCAAAAAATCAATCTTTTGATGAAAAACAATGACCCGTGACCTGTCGAACTTTCTCCAGATGGTCAAAAATGGTAATTTTGTCATTTAATTTTTTGACTGTAAATGACTATTGCATGTGAATTATCACTTTTGGAACAAAAATAAGTGTGTTTGGAGTCATTTTAATGCTTTAAATTGGTCAAAATAGAAGCCTCTGAGTAGGAGAAAAAGTCTGTAAAAATGTCAATTTTGGTCACATTGAGGCTTTAAAACGTGATTATTCAACATGAGGACAATCCAAATGACATTTTGAATCAATTTTTCTAAAGTCCAAAAAACTATTTTCTGATGAAAAACGATGACCCGTGACCTGTCTAATTTTCTCCAGATGGTCAAAAATGGTAATTTTTTAATATTTAGACTGTAAATGACTATTGCATGTGAATTATCACTTTTGGAACAAAAATAAGTGTGTTTAGAGTCATTTTAATGCCTGAAATTGGTCGAAATAGAAGCTTCTGAGTAGGAGAAAAAGTCTGTAAAAATGGCAATTTTGGTCACATTGAGGCTTTAAAAAGTAGTTATTCAACATGAGGCACAATCCAAATGACATTTTGAATCAATTTTTCTACAGTCCAAAAAATCAATTTTCTGATGAAAAACGATGACCCGTGACCTGTCGAACTTTCTCCATATGGTCAAAAATAGTAATTTTTTAATATTTAATTTTTTGACTATAAATGACTATTGCATGTGAATTATCGCTTTTGGAACTAAAATAAGTGTGTTTAGAGTCATTTTAATGCCTGAAATTGGTCGAAATAGAAGCTTCTGAGTAGGAGAAAAAGTCTGTAAAAATGGCAATTTTGGTAACATTGAGGCTTTAAAAAGTAGTTATTCAACATGAGGCACAATCCAAATGACATTTTGAATCAATTTTTCTACTGTCCAAAAAATCTATTTTTTGATGAAAAACGATGACCCCGTGACCTGTCGAACTTTCTCCAGATGGTCAAAAATAGTAATTTTTTAATATTGAATTTTTTGACTGTAAATGACTATTGCATGTGAATTATCACTTTTGGAACAAAAATGAGTGTGTTTAGAGTCATTTTAATGCCTGAAATTGGTCAAAATAGAAGCTTCTGAGTAGGAGAAAAAGTCTGTAAAAATGGCAATTTTGGTCACATTGAGGCTTTAACAAGTAGTTATTCAACATGAGGCACAATCCAAATGACATTTTGAATCAATTTTTCTACAGTCCATAAAATAAATTTTCTGATGAAAAACGATGACCCGTGACCTGTCGAAATTTCTCCAGATTATCAAAAACGGTAATTTTTTAATATTTAATTTTTTGACTGTAAATGACTATTGAATGTGAATTATCACTTTTGGAACAAAAATAAGTGTGTTTAGAGTCACTTTAATGCCTGAAATTGGTCGAAATAGAAGCTTCAGAGTCGGAGAAAAAGTCTGTAAAATTGGCAATTTTGGTCACATTGAGGCTTTAAAAAGTAGTTATTCAACATGAGGCACAATCTAAATGACATTTTGAATCACTTTTTCTAAAGTCCAAAAAATCTATTTTCTGATGAAAAACGATGACCCGTGACCTGTCGAATTTTCTCCAGATGGTCAAAAATGGTAATTTTTTAATATTAAATTTTTTGACTGTAAATGACTACTGCATGTGAATTATCACTTTTGGAACAAAAATAAGTGTGTTTAGAGTCATTTTAATGCCTGAAATTGGTCAAAATAAAAGCTTCTGAGTAGGAGAAAAAGTCTGTAAAAATGTCAATTTTTGTCACATTGAGGCTTCAAAAAGTGATTATTCAACATGAGGCACAATCCAAATGACATTTTGAATCAATTTTTCTACAGTCCAAAAAATCAATCTTTTGATGAAAAACGATGACCCGTGACCTGTCAAACTTTCTCCAGATGGTAAGTTTTTTAATATTTAATTTTTTGACTGTAAATGACTATTGCATGTGAATTATTCCTTTTGGAACAAAAATAGGTGTGTTTAGAGTCATTTTAATGCCTGAAATTGGTCAAAATAGAAGCCTCTGAGTAGGAGAAAAAGTCTGTAAAAATGTCAATTTTGGTCACATTGAGGCTTTAAAAAGTGATTATTCAACATGAGGCACAATCCAAATGACATTTTGAATCAATTTTTCTACAGTCCAAAAAATCAATTTTCTGATGAAAAACGATGACCCGTGACCTATCGAACTTTCTCCATATGGTCAAAAATAGTAATTTTATAATATTTAATTTTATGACTGTAAATGACTATTGCATGTGAATTATCGCTTTTGGCACTAAAATAAGTGTGTTTAGAGTCATTTTAATGCCTGAAATTGGTTGAAATAGAAGCTTCTGAGTAGTAGAAAAAGTCTGTAAAAATGGCAATTTTGGTCACATTGAGGCTTTAAAAAGTAGTTATTCAACATGAGGCACAATCCAAATGACATTTTGAATCAATTTTTCTACAGTCCAAAAAATCAATTTTCTGATGAAAAACGATGACCCGTGACCTGTCGAACTTTCTCCATATGGTCAAAAATAGTAATTTTTTAATATTTAATTTTTTGACTGTAAATGACTATTGCATGTGAATTATCACTTTTGGAACAAAAATAAGAGTGTTTAGAGTCATTTTGATGCTTGAAATTGGTCAAAATAGAAGCCTCTGAGTAGGAGAAAAAGTCTGTAAAAATGTCAATTTTGGTCACATTGAGGCTTTAAAAAGTGATTTTTCAACATGAGGCACAATCCAATTGACATTTTGAATCAATTTTTCTAAAGTCCCAAAAATCTATTTTCTGATGAAAAACGATGACCCGTGACCTGTCTAATTTTCTCCAGATGGTCAAAAATGGTAATTTTTTAATATTTAGACTGTAAATGACTATTGCATGTGAATTATCACTTTTGGAACAAAAATAAGTGTGTTTAGAGTCATTTTAATGCCTGAAATTGGTCGAAATAGAAGCTTCTGAGTAGGAGAAAAAGTCTGTAAAAATGGCAATTTTGGTCACATTGAGGCTTTAAAAAGTAGTTATTCAACATGAGGCACAATCCAAATGACATTTTGAATCAATTTTTCTACAGTCCAAAAAATCAATTTTCTGATGAAAAACGATGACCCGTGACCTGTCGAACTTTCTCCATATGGTCAAAAATAGTAATTTTTTAATATTTAATTTTTTGACTATAAATGACTATTGCATGTGAATTATCGCTTTTGGAACTAAAATAAGTGTGTTTAGAGTCATTTTAATGCCTGAAATTGGTCGAAATAGAAGCTTCTGAGTAGGAGAAAAAGTCTGTAAAAATGGCAATTTTGGTAACATTGAGGCTTTAAAAAGTAGTTATTCAACATGAGGCACAATCCAAATGACATTTTGAATCAATTTTTCTACTGTCCAAAAAATCTATTTTTTGATGAAAAACGATGACCCCGTGACCTGTCGAACTTTCTCCAGATGGTCAAAAATAGTAATTTTTTAATATTGAATTTTTTGACTGTAAATGACTATTGCATGTGAATTATCACTTTTGGAACAAAAATGAGTGTGTTTAGAGTCATTTTAATGCCTGAAATTGGTCAAAATAGAAGCTTCTGAGTAGGAGAAAAAGTCTGTAAAAATGGCAATTTTGGTCACATTGAGGCTTTAACAAGTAGTTATTCAACATGAGGCACAATCCAAATGACATTTTGAATCAATTTTTCTACAGTCCATAAAATAAATTTTCTGATGAAAAACGATGACCCGTGACCTGTCGAAATTTCTCCAGATTATCAAAAACGGTAATTTTTTAATATTTAATTTTTTGACTGTAAATGACTATTGAATGTGAATTATCACTTTTGGAACAAAAATAAGTGTGTTTAGAGTCACTTTAATGCCTGAAATTGGTCGAAATAGAAGCTTCAGAGTCGGAGAAAAAGTCTGTAAAATTGGCAATTTTGGTCACATTGAGGCTTTAAAAAGTAGTTATTCAACATGAGGCACAATCTAAATGACATTTTGAATCACTTTTTCTAAAGTCCAAAAAATCTATTTTCTGATGAAAAACGATGACCCGTGACCTGTCGAATTTTCTCCAGATGGTCAAAAATGGTAATTTTTTAATATTAAATTTTTTGACTGTAAATGACTACTGCATGTGAATTATCACTTTTGGAACAAAAATAAGTGTGTTTAGAGTCATTTTAATGCCTGAAATTGGTCAAAATAAAAGCTTCTGAGTAGGAGAAAAAGTCTGTAAAAATGTCAATTTTGGTCACATTGAGGCTTCAAAAAGTGATTATTCAACATGAGGCACAATCCAAATGACATTTTGAATCAATTTTTCTACAGTCCAAAAAATCAATCTTTTGATGAAAAACGATGACCCGTGACCTGTCAAACTTTCTCCAGATGGTAAGTTTTTTAATATTTAATTTTTTGACTGTAAATGACTATTGCATGTGAATTATTCCTTTTGGAACAAAAATAGGTGTGTTTAGAGTCATTTTAATGCCTGAAATTGGTCAAAATAGAAGCCTCTGAGTAGGAGAAAAAGTCTGTAAAAATGTCAATTTTGGTCACATTGAGGCTTTAAAAAGTGATTATTCAACATGAGGCACAATCCAAATGACATTTTGAATCAATTTTTCTACAGTCCAAAAAATCAATTTTCTGATGAAAAACGATGACCCGTGACCTATCGAACTTTCTCCATATGGTCAA
Source organism: Triturus cristatus (assembly GCF_964204655.1). NCBI lineage: Eukaryota > Metazoa > Chordata > Amphibia > Caudata > Salamandridae > Triturus > Triturus cristatus. The sequence continues at coordinate 1,473,404,527 of NC_140590.1, forward strand.
AAATAGTAATTTTATAATATTTAATTTTATGACTGTAAATGACTATTGCATGTGAATTATCGCTTTTGGCACTAAAATAAGTGTGTTTAGAGTCATTTTAATGCCTGAAATTGGTTGAAATAGAAGCTTCTGAGTAGTAGAAAAAGTCTGTAAAAATGGCAATTTTGGTCACATTGAGGCTTTAAAAAGTAGTTATTCAACATGAGGCACAATCCAAATGACATTTTGAATCAATTTTTCTACAGTCCAAAAAATCAATTTTCTGATGAAAAACGATGACCCGTGACCTGTCGAACTTTCTCCATATGGTCAAAAATAGTAATTTTTTAATATTTAATTTTTTGACTGTAAATGACTATTGCATGTGAATTATCACTTTTGGAACAAAAATAAGAGTGTTTAGAGTCATTTTGATGCTTGAAATTGGTCAAAATAGAAGCCTCTGAGTAGGAGAAAAAGTCTGTAAAAATGTCAATTTTGGTCACATTGAGGCTTTAAAAAGTGATTTTTCAACATGAGGCACAATCCAATTGACATTTTGAATCAATTTTTCTAAAGTCCCAAAAATCTATTTTCTGATGAAAAACGATGACCCGTGACCTGTCGAATTTTCTCCAGATGGTCAAAAATGGTAATTTTTTAATATTAAATTTTTTGACTGTGAATGACTATTGCATGTGAATTATCACTTTTGGAACTAAAATAAGTGTGTTTAGAGTCATTTTAATGCTTGAAATTGGTCAAAATAGAAGCCTCTGAGTAGGAGATAAAGTCTGTAAAAATGTCAATTTTGGTCACATTGAGGCTTTAAAAAGTAGTTATTAAACATGAGGCACAATCCAAATGACATTTTGAATCAATTTTTCTACAGTCCATAAAAAAAAATTCTGATAAAAAGGATGACCCGTGACCTGTCTAATTTTCTCCAGATGGTCAAAAATGGTAATTTTTTAATATTTAATATTTTGACTGTGACTATTGCATGTGAATTATCACTTTAGGAACAAAAAAAAGTGTGTTTAGAGTCATTTTAATGCCTGAAATTGGTCAAAATAAAAGCTTCTGAGGAGGAGAAAAAGTCTGTAAAAATGTCAATTTTGGTCACATTGAGGCTTTAAAAAGTGATTATTCAACATGAGGCACAATCCAAATGACATTTTGAATCAATTTTTCTACAGTCCAAAAAATCAATCTTTTGATGAAAAACAATGACCCGTGACCTGTCGAACTTTCTCCAGATGGTCAAAAATGGTAATTTTGTCATTTAATTTTTTGACTGTAAATGACTATTGCATGTGAATTATCACTTTTGGAACAAAAATAAGTGTGTTTAGAGTCATTTTAATGCTTTAAATTGGTCAAAATAGAAGCCTCTGAGTAGGAGAAAAAGTCTGTAAAAATGTCAATTTTGGTCACATTGAGGCTTTAAAACGTGATTATTCAACATGAGGACAATCCAAATGACATTTTGAATCAATTTTTCTAAAGTCCAAAAAACTATTTTCTGATGAAAAACGATGACCCGTGACCTGTCTAATTTTCTCCAGATGGTCAAAAATGGTAATTTTTTAATATTTAGACTGTAAATGACTATTGCATGTGAATTATCACTTTTGGAACAAAAATAAGTGTGTTTAGAGTCATTCTAATGCCTGAAATTGGTCGAAATAGAAGCTTCTGAGTAGGAGAAAAAGTCTGTAAAAATGGCAATTTTGGTCACATTGAGGCTTTAAAAAGTAGTTATTCAACATGAGGCACAATCCAAATGACATTTTGAATCAATTTTTCTACAGTCCAAAAAATCAATTTTCTGATGAAAAACGATGACCCGTGACCTGTTGAACTTTCTCCATATGGTCAAAAATAGTAATTTTTTAATATTTAATTTTTTGACTGTAAATGACTATTGCATGTGAATTATCACTTTTGGAACTAAAATAAGTGTGTTTAGAGTCATTTTAATGCTTGAAATTGGTTGAAATAGAAGCTTCTGAGTAGTAGAAAAAGTCTGTAAAAATGGCAATTTTGGTCACATTGAGGCTTTAAAAAGTAGTTATTCAACATGAGGCACAATCCAAATGACATTTTGAATCAATTTTTCTACAGTCCAAAAAATCAATTTTCTGATGAAAAACGATGACCCGTGACCTGTCGAACTTTCTCCATATGGTCAAAAATAGTAATTTTTTAATATTTAATTTTTTGACTATAAATGACTATTGCATGTGAATTATCGCTTTTGGAACTAAAATAAGTGTGTTTAGAGTCAATTTAATGCCTGAAATTTTTCAAAATAGAAGCCTCTGAGTAGGAGAAAAAGTCTGTAAAAATGTCAATTTTGGTCACATTGAGGCTTTAAAAAGTGATTATTCAACATGAGGCACAATCCAAATGACATTTTGAATCAATTTTTCTACAGTCCAAAAAATCAATCTTTTGATGAAAAACGATGACCCGTGACCTGTCAAACTTTCTCCAGATGGTAATTTTTTAATATTTAATTTTTTGACTGTAAATGACTATTGCATGTGAATTATTCCTTTTGGAACAAAAATAGGTGTGTTTAGAGTCATTTTAATGCCTGAAATTTGTCAAAATAGAAGCCTCTGAGTAGGAGAAAAAGTCTGTAAAAATGTCAATTTTGGTCACATTGAGGCTTTAAAAAGTGATTATTCAACATGAGGCACAATCCAAATGACATTTTGAATCAATTTTTCTACAGTCCAAAAAATCAATTTTCTGATGAAAAACGATGACCCGTTGCCTATCGAACTTTCTCCATATGGTCAAAAATAGTAATTTTATAATATTTAATTTTATGACTGTAAATGACTATTGCATGTGAATTATCGCTTTTGGAACTAAAATAAGCGTGTTTAGAGTCATTTTAATGCCTGAAATTGGTTGAAATAGAAGCTTCTGAGTAGTAGAAAAAGTCTGTAAAAATGGCAATTTTGGTCACATTGAGGCTTTAAAAAGTAGTTATTCAACATGAGGCACAATCCAAATGACATTTTGAATCAATTTTTCTACAGTCCAAAAAATCAATTTTCTGATGAAAAACGATGACCCGTGACCTGTCGAACTTTCTCCATATGGTCAAAAATAGTAATTTTTTAATATTTAATTTTTTGACTATAAATGACTATTGCATGTGAATTATCGCTTTTGGAACTAAAATAAGTGTGTTTAGAGTCATTTTAATGCCTGAAATTGGTCGAAATAGAAGCTTCTGAGTAGGAGAAAAAGTCTGTAAAAATGGCAATTTTGGTAACATTGAGGCTTTAAAAAGTAGTTATTCAACATGAGGCACAATCCAAATGACATTTTGAATCAATTTTTCTACTGTCCAAAAAATCTATTTTTTGATGAAAAACGATGACCCGTGACCTGTCGAACTTTCTCCATATGGTCAAAAATAGTAATTTTTTAATATTTAATTTTTTGACTGTAAATAACTATTGCATGTGAATTATCACTTTTGGAACACAAATAAGTGTGTTTAGAGTCACTTTAATGCCTGAAATTGGTCGAAATAGAAGCTTCTGAGTAGGAGAAAAAGTCTGTAAAAATGGCAATTTTGGTCACATTGAGGCTTTAAAAAGTAGTTATTAAACATGAGGCACAATCCAAATGACATTTTGAATCAATTTTTCTACAGTCCAAAAAATCAATTTTCTGATGAAAAACGATGACCCGTGACCTGTTGAACTTTCTCCATATGGTCAAAAATAGTAATTTTTTAATATTTAATTTTTTGACTGTAAATGACTATTGCATGTGAATTATCACTTTTGGAACTAAAATAGGTGTGTTTAGAGTCATTTTAATGCTTGAAATTGGTCAAAATAGAAGCCTCTGAGTAGGAGAAAAAGTCTGTAAAAATGTCAATTTTGGTCACATTGAGGCTTTAAAAAGTGATTATTCAACATGAGGCACAATCCAAATGACATTTTGAATCAATTTTTCTACAGTCCAAAAAATCAATCTTTTGATGAAAAACAATGACCCGTGACCTGTCGAACTTTCTCCAGATGGTCAAAAATGGTAATTTTGTCATTTAATTTTTTGACTGTAAATGACTATTGCATGTGAATTATCACTTTTGGAACAAAAATAAGTGTGTTTGGAGTCATTTTAATGCCTGAAATTGGTCGAAATAGAAGCTTCTGAGTAGGAGAAAAAGTCTGTAAAAATGGCAATTTTGGTCACATTGAGGCTTTAAAAAGTAGTTATTCAACATGAGGCACAATCCAAATGACATTTTGAATCAATTTTTCTACAGTCCAAAAAATCAATTTTCTGATGAAAAACGATGACCCGTGACCTGTCGAACTTTCTCCATATGGTCAAAAATAGTAATTTTTTAATATTTAATTTTTTGACTATAAATGACTATTGCATGTGAATTATCGCTTTTGGAACTAAAATAAGTGTGTTTAGAGTCATTTTAATGCCTGAAATTGGTCGAAATAGAAGCTTCTGAGTAGGAGAAAAAGTCTGTAAAAATGGCAATTTTGGTAACATTGAGGCTTTAAAAAGTAGTTATTCAACATGAGGCACAATCCAAATGACATTTTGAATCAATTTTTCTACTGTCCAAAAAATCTATTTTTTGATGAAAAACGATGACCCCGTGACCTGTCGAACTTTCTCCAGATGGTCAAAAATAGTAATTTTTTAATATTGAATTTTTTGACTGTAAATGACTATTGCATGTGAATTATCACTTTTGGAACAAAAATGAGTGTGTTTAGAGTCATTTTAATGCCTGAAATTGGTCAAAATAGAAGCTTCTGAGTAGGAGAAAAAGTCTGTAAAAATGGCAATTTTGGTCACATTGAGGCTTTAACAAGTAGTTATTCAACATGAGGCACAATCCAAATGACATTTTGAATCAATTTTTCTACAGTCCATAAAATAAATTTTCTGATGAAAAACGATGACCCGTGACCTGTCGAAATTTCTCCAGATTATCAAAAACGGTAATTTTTTAATATTTAATTTTTTGACTGTAAATGACTATTGAATGTGAATTATCACTTTTGGAACAAAAATAAGTGTGTTTAGAGTCACTTTAATGCCTGAAATTGGTCGAAATAGAAGCTTCAGAGTCGGAGAAAAAGTCTGTAAAATTGGCAATTTTGGTCACATTGAGGCTTTAAAAAGTAGTTATTCAACATGAGGCACAATCTAAATGACATTTTGAATCACTTTTTCTAAAGTCCAAAAAATCTATTTTCTGATGAAAAACGATGACCCGTGACCTGTCGAATTTTCTCCAGATGGTCAAAAATGGTAATTTTTTAATATTAAATTTTTTGACTGTAAATGACTACTGCATGTGAATTATCACTTTTGGAACAAAAATAAGTGTGTTTAGAGTCATTTTAATGCCTGAAATTGGTCAAAATAAAAGCTTCTGAGTAGGAGAAAAAGTCTGTAAAAATGTCAATTTTGGTCACATTGAGGCTTCAAAAAGTGATTATTCAACATGAGGCACAATCCAAATGACATTTTGAATCAATTTTTCTACAGTCCAAAAAATCAATCTTTTGATGAAAAACGATGACCCGTGACCTGTCAAACTTTCTCCAGATGGTAAGTTTTTTAATATTTAATTTTTTGACTGTAAATGACTATTGCATGTGAATTATTCCTTTTGGAACAAAAATAGGTGTGTTTAGAGTCATTTTAATGCCTGAAATTGGTCAAAATAGAAGCCTCTGAGTAGGAGAAAAAGTCTGTAAAAATGTCAATTTTGGTCACATTGAGGCTTTAAAAAGTGATTATTCAACATGAGGCACAATCCAAATGACATTTTGAATCAATTTTTCTACAGTCCAAAAAATCAATTTTCTGATGAAAAACGATGACCCGTGACCTATCGAACTTTCTCCATATGGTCAAAAATAGTAATTTTATAATATTTAATTTTATGACTGTAAATGACTATTGCATGTGAATTATCGCTTTTGGCACTAAAATAAGTGTGTTTAGAGTCATTTTAATGCCTGAAATTGGTTGAAATAGAAGCTTCTGAGTAGTAGAAAAAGTCTGTAAAAATGGCAATTTTGGTCACATTGAGGCTTTAAAAAGTAGTTATTCAACATGAGGCACAATCCAAATGACATTTTGAATCAATTTTTCTACAGTCCAAAAAATCAATTTTCTGATGAAAAACGATGACCCGTGACCTGTCGAACTTTCTCCATATGGTCAAAAATAGTAATTTTTTAATATTTAATTTTTTGACTGTAAATGACTATTGCATGTGAATTATCACTTTTGGAACAAAAATAAGAGTGTTTAGAGTCATTTTGATGCTTGAAATTGGTCAAAATAGAAGCCTCTGAGTAGGAGAAAAAGTCTGTAAAAATGTCAATTTTGGTCACATTGAGGCTTTAAAAAGTGATTTTTCAACATGAGGCACAATCCAATTGACATTTTGAATCAATTTTTCTAAAGTCCCAAAAATCTATTTTCTGATGAAAAACGATGACCCGTGACCTGTCGAATTTTCTCCAGATGGTCAAAAATGGTAATTTTTTAATATTAAATTTTTTGACTGTGAATGACTATTGCATGTGAATTATCACTTTTGGAACTAAAATAAGTGTGTTTAGAGTCATTTTAATGCTTGAAATTGGTCAAAATAGAAGCCTCTGAGTAGGAGATAAAGTCTGTAAAAATGTCAATTTTGGTCACATTGAGGCTTTAAAAAGTAGTTATTAAACATGAGGCACAATCCAAATGACATTTTGAATCAATTTTTCTACAGTCCATAAAAAAAAATTCTGATAAAAAGGATGACCCGTGACCTGTCTAATTTTCTCCAGATGGTCAAAAATGGTAATTTTTTAATATTTAATATTTTGACTGTGACTATTGCATGTGAATTATCACTTTAGGAACAAAAAAAAGTGTGTTTAGAGTCATTTTAATGCCTGAAATTGGTCAAAATAAAAGCTTCTGAGGAGGAGAAAAAGTCTGTAAAAATGTCAATTTTGGTCACATTGAGGCTTTAAAAAGTGATTATTCAACATGAGGCACAATCCAAATGACATTTTGAATCAATTTTTCTACAGTCCAAAAAATCAATCTTTTGATGAAAAACAATGACCCGTGACCTGTCGAACTTTCTCCAGATGGTCAAAAATGGTAATTTTGTCATTTAATTTTTTGACTGTAAATGACTATTGCATGTGAATTATCACTTTTGGAACAAAAATAAGTGTGTTTAGAGTCATTTTAATGCTTTAAATTGGTCAAAATAGAAGCCTCTGAGTAGGAGAAAAAGTCTGTAAAAATGTCAATTTTGGTCACATTGAGGCTTTAAAACGTGATTATTCAACATGAGGACAATCCAAATGACATTTTGAATCAATTTTTCTAAAGTCCAAAAAACTATTTTCTGATGAAAAACGATGACCCGTGACCTGTCTAATTTTCTCCAGATGGTCAAAAATGGTAATTTTTTAATATTTAGACTGTAAATGACTATTGCATGTGAATTATCACTTTTGGAACAAAAATAAGTGTGTTTAGAGTCATTTTAATGCCTGAAATTGGTCGAAATAGAAGCTTCTGAGTAGGAGAAAAAGTCTGTAAAAATGGCAATTTTGGTCACATTGAGGCTTTAAAAAGTAGTTATTCAACATGAGGCACAATCCAAATGACATTTTGAATCAATTTTTCTACAGTCCAAAAAATCAATTTTCTGATGAAAAACGATGACCCGTGACCTGTTGAACTTTCTCCATATGGTCAAAAATAGTAATTTTTTAATATTTAATTTTTTGACTGTAAATGACTATTGCATGTGAATTATCACTTTTGGAACTAAAATAAGTGTGTTTAGAGTCATTTTAATGCTTGAAATTGGTCAAAATAGAAGCTTCTGAGTAGGAGAAAAAGTCTGTAAAAATGGCAATTTTGGTCACATTGAGGCTTTAAAAAGTGATTATTCAACATGAGGCACAATCCAAATGACATTTTGAATCAATTTTTCTACAGTCCATAAAATAAATTTTCTGATGAAAAACGATGACCCCGTGACCTGTCGAACTTTCTCCAGATGGTCAAAAATAGTAATTTTTTAATATTGAATTTTTTGACTGTAAATGACTATTGCATGTGAATTATCACTTTTGGAACAACAATGAGTGTGTTTAGAGTCATTTTAATGCCTGAAATTGGTCAAAATAGAAGCTTCTGAGTAGGAGAAAAAGTCTGTAAAAATGGCAATTTTGGTCACATTGAGGCTTTAACAAGTAGTTATTCAACATGAGGCACAATCCAAATGACATTTTGAATCAATTTTTCTACAGTCCATAAAAAAAAAATTCTGATGATAAACGATGACCCGTGACCTGTCGAAATTTCTCCAGATTGTCAAAAATGGTAATTTTTTAATATTTAATTTTTTTACTGTAAATGACTATTGCATGTGAATTATCACTTTTGGAACAAAAATAAGTGTGTTTAGATTCATTTTAATGCTTGAAATTTTTCAAAATAGAAGCCTCTGAGTAGGAGAAAAAGTCTGTAAAAATGTCAATTTTGGTCACATTGAGGCTTTAAAAAGTGATTATTCAACATGAGGCACAATCCAAATGACATTTTGAATCAATTTTTCTACAGTCCAAAAAATCAATCTTTTGATGAAAAACGATGACCCGTGACCTGTCGAACTTTCTCCAGATGGTCAAAAATGGTAATTTTGTCATTTAATTTTTTGACTGTAAATGACTATTGCATGTGAATTATCACTTTTGGAACAAAAATAAGTGTGTTTAGAGTCATTTTAATGCTTTAAATTGGTCAAAATAGAAGCCTCTGAGTAGGAGAAAAAGTCTGTAAAAATGTCAATTTTGGTCACATTGAGGCTTTAAAAAGTGATTATTCAACATGAGGACAATCCAAATGACATTTTGAATCAATTTTTCTACAGTCCAAAAAATCAATCTTTTGATGAAAAACGATGACCCGTGACCTGTCAAACTTTCTCCAGATGGTAATTTTTTAATATTTAATTTTTTGACTGTAAATGACTATTGCATGTGAATTATTCCTTTTGGAACAAAAATAGGTGTGTTTAGAGTCATTTTAATGCCTGAAATTTGTCAAAATAGAAGCCTCTGAGTAGGAGAAAAAGTCTGTAAAAATGTCAATTTTGGTCACATTGAGGCTTTAAAAAGTGATTATTCAACATGAGGCACAATCCAAATGACATTTTGAATCAATTTTTCTACAGTCCAAAAAATCAATTTTCTGATGAAAAACGATGACCCGTTGCCTATCGAACTTTCTCCATATGGTCAAAAATAGTAATTTTATAATATTTAATTTTATGACTGTAAATGACTATTGCATGTGAATTATCGCTTTTGGAACTAAAATAAGCGTGTTTAGAGTCATTTTAATGCCTGAAATTGGTTGAAATAGAAGCTTCTGAGTAGTAGAAAAAGTCTGTAAAAATGGCAATTTTGGTCACATTGAGGCTTTAAAAAGTAGTTATTCAACATGAGGCACAATCCAAATGACATTTTGAATCAATTTTTCTACAGTCCAAAAAATCAATTTTCTGATGAAAAACGATGACCCGTGACCTGTCGAACTTTCTCCATATGGTCAAAAATAGTAATTTTTTAATATTTAATTTTTTGACTATAAATGACTATTGCATGTGAATTATCGCTTTTGGAACTAAAATAAGTGTGTTTAGAGTCATTTTAATGCCTGAAATTGGTCGAAATAGAAGCTTCTGAGTAGGAGAAAAAGTCTGTAAAAATGGCAATTTTGGTAACATTGAGGCTTTAAAAAGTAGTTATTCAACATGAGGCACAATCCAAATGACATTTTGAATCAATTTTTCTACTGTCCAAAAAATCTATTTTTTGATGAAAAACGATGACCCCGTGACCTGTCGAACTTTCTCCAGATGGTCAAAAATAGTAATTTTTTAATATTGAATTTTTTGACTGTAAATGACTATTGCATGTGAATTATCACTTTTGGAACAAAAATGAGTGTGTTTAGAGTCATTTTAATGCCTGAAATTGGTCAAAATAGAAGCTTCTGAGTAGGAGAAAAAGTCTGTAAAAATGGCAATTTTGGTCACATTGAGGCTTTAACAAGTAGTTATTCAACATGAGGCACAATCCAAATGACATTTTGAATCAATTTTTCTACAGTCCATAAAATAAATTTTCTGATGAAAAACGATGACCCGTGACCTGTCGAAATTTCTCCAGATTATCAAAAACGGTAATTTTTTAATATTTAATTTTTTGACTGTAAATGACTATTGAATGTGAATTATCACTTTTGGAACAAAAATAAGTGTGTTTAGAGTCACTTTAATGCCTGAAATTGGTCGAAATAGAAGCTTCAGAGTAGGAGAAAAAGTCTGTAAAAATGTCAATTTTGGTCACATTGAGGCTTCAAAAAGTGATTATTCAACATGAGGCACAATCCAAATGACATTTTGAATCAATTTTTCTACAGTCCAAAAAATCAATCTTTTGATGAAAAACGATGACCCGTGACCTGTCAAACTTTCTCCAGATGGTAAGTTTTTTAATATTTAATTTTTTGACTGTAAATGACTATTGCATGTGAATTATTCCTTTTGGAACAAAAATAGGTGTGTTTAGAGTCATTTTAATGCCTGAAATTGGTCAAAATAGAAGCCTCTGAGTAGGAGAAAAAGTCTGTAAAAATGTCAATTTTGGTCACATTGAGGCTTTAAAAAGTGATTATTCAACATGAGGCACAATCCAAATGACATTTTGAATCAATTTTTCTACAGTCCAAAAAATAAATTTTCTGATGAAAAACGATGACCCGTGACCTATCGAACTTTCTCCATATGGTCAAAAATAGTAATTTTATAATATTGAATTTTATGACTGTAAATGACTATTGCATGTGAATTATCGCTTTTGGCACTAAAATAAGTGTGTTTAGAGTCATTTTAATGCCTGAAATTGGTTGAAATAGAAGCTTCTGAGTAGTAGAAAAAGTCTGTAAAAATGGCAATTTTGGTCACATTGAGGCTTTAAAAAGTAGTTATTCAACATGAGGCACAATCCAAATGACATTTTGAATCAATTTTTCTACAGTCCAAAAAATCAATTTTCTGATGAAAAACGATGACCCGTGACCTGTCGAACTTTCTCCATATGGTCAAAAATAGTAATTTTTTAATATTTAATTTTTTGACTGTAAATGACTATTGCATGTGAATTATCACTTTTGGAACAAAAATAAGAGTGTTTAGAGTCATTTTGATGCTTGAAATTGGTCAAAATAGAAGCCTCTGAGTAGGAGAAAAAGTCTGTAAAAATGTCAATTTTGGTCACATTGAGGCTTTAAAAAGTGATTTTTCAACATGAGGCACAATCCAATTGACATTTTGAATCAATTTTTCTAAAGTCCCAAAAATCTATTTTCTGATGAAAAACGATGACCCGTGACCTGTCGAATTTTCTCCAGATGGTCAAAAATGGTAATTTTTTAATATTAAATTTTTTGACTGTGAATGACTATTGCATGTGAATTATCACTTTTGGAACTAAAATAAGTGTGTTTAGAGTCATTTTAATGCTTGAAATTGGTCAAAATAGAAGCCTCTGAGTAGGAGATAAAGTCTGTAAAAATGTCAATTTTGGTCACATTGAGGCTTTAAAAAGTAGTTATTAAACATGAGGCACAATCCAAATGACATTTTGAATCAATTTTTCTACAGTCCATAAAAAAAAATTCTGATAAAAACGATGACCCGTGACCTGTCTAATTTTCTCCAGATGGTCAAAAATGGTAATTTTTTAATATTTAATATTTTGACTGTGACTATTGCATGTGAATTATCACTTTAGGAACAAAAAAAAGTGTGTTTAGAGTCATTTTAATGCCTGAAATTGGTCGAAATAGAAGCTTCTGAGTAGGAGAAAAAGTCTGTAAAATGGCAATTTTGGTCAGATTGAGGCTTTAAAATGTAGTTATTCAACATGAGGCACAATCCAAATGACATTTTGAATCAATTTTTCTACCGTCCATAAAAAAAAAATTCTGATGAAAAACGATGACCCGTGACCTGTCTAATTTTCTCCAGATGGTCAAAAATGGTAATTTTTTAATATTTAATATTTTGACTGTAAATGACTATTGCATGTGAATTATCACTTTAGGAACAAAAAAAAGTGTGTTTAGAGTCATTTTAATGCCTAAAATTGGTCAAAATAAAAGCTTCTGAGTAGGAGAAAAAGTCTGTAAAAATGTCAATTTTGGTCACATTGAGGCTTTAAAAAGTGATTATTCAACATGAGGCACAATCCAAATGACATTTTGAATCAATTTTTCTACAGTTCAAAAAATCAATCTTCTGATGAAAAACGATGACCCGTGACCTGTCAAACTTTCTCCAGATGGTAATTTTTTAATATTTAATTTTTTGACTGTAAATGACTATTGCATGTAAATTATCACTTTTGGAACAAAAATAATTGTGTTTAGAGTCATTTTAATGCCTGAAATTGGTCAAAATAGAAGCCTCTGAGTAGGAGAAAAAGTCTGTAAAAATTTCAATTTTGGTCACATTTAGGCTTTAAAAAGTGATTATTCAACATGAGGCACAATCCAAATGACATTTTGAATCAATTTTTCTACAGTCCAAAAAATCAATTTTCTGATGAAAAACAATGACCCGTGACCTGTCGAACTTTCTCCAGATGGTCAAAAATGGTAATTTTGTCATTTAATTTTTTGACTGTAAATGACTATCCATGTGAATTATTGCTTTTCGAACTAAAATAAGTGTGTTTAGAGTCACTTTAATGCCTGAAATGGATCGAAATAGAAGCTTCTGAGTAGGAGAAAAAGTCTGTAAAATGGCAATTTTGGTCACATTGAGGCTTTAAAATGTAGTTATTCAACATGAGGCACAATCCAAATGACATTTTGAATCAATTTTTCTACAGTCCATAAAAAAATTTTTTTGATGAAAAACGATGACCCGTGACCTGTCTAATTTTCTCCAGATGGTCAAAAATGGTAATTTTTTAATATTTAATAGTTTGACTGTAAATGACTATTGCATGTGAATTATCACTTTTGGAACAAAAATAAGTGTGTTTAGAGTCATTTTAATGCCTAAAATTGGTCAAAATAAAAGCTTCTGAGTAGGAGAAAAAGTCTGTAAAAATGTCAATTTTGGTCACATTGAGGCTTTAAAAAGTGATTATTCAACATGAGGCACAATCCAAATGACATTTTGAATCAATTTTTCTACAGTCCAAAAAATCAATCTTCTGATGAAAAACGATGACCCGTGACCTGTCAAACTTTCTCCAGATGGTAATTTTTTAATATTTATTTTTTTGACTGTAAATGACTATTGCATGTGAATTATTCCTTTTGTAACAAAAATAGGTGTGTTTAGAGTTATTTTAATGCCTGAAATTGGTCAAAATAGAAGCCTCTGAGTAGGAGAAAAAGTCTGTAAAAATGTCAATTTTGGTCACATTGAGGCTTTAAAAAGTGATTATTCAACATGAGGCTCAATCCTAATGACATTTTGACTCAATTTTTCTACAGTCCAAAAAATCAATTTTCTGATGAAAAATGATGACCCGTGACCTGTCGAACTTTCACTATATGGTCAAAAATAGTAATTTTTTAATATTTAATTTTTTGACTGTAAATGACTATTGCATGTGAATTATTGCTTTTGGAACTAAAATAAGTGTGTTTAGAGTCATTTTAATGCCTGAAATTGGTTGAAATAGAAGCTTCTGAGTAGTAGAAAAAGTCTGTAAAAATGGCAATTTTGGTCACATTGAGGCTTTAAAAAGTAGTTATTCAACATGAGGCACAATCCAAATGACATTTTGAATCAATTTTTCTACAGTCCATAAAATAAATTTTCTGATGAAAAACGATGACCCCGTGACCTGTCGAACTTTCTCCAGATGGTCAAAAATAGTAATTTTTTAATATTGAATTTTTTGACTGTAAATGACTATTGCATGTGAATTATCACTTTTGGAACAACAATGAGTGTGTTTAGAGTCATTTTAATGCCTGAAATTGGTCAAAATAGAAGCTTCTGAGTAGGAGAAAAAGTCTGTAAAAATGGCAATTTTGGTCACATTGAGGCTTTAACAAGTAGTTATTCAACATGAGGCACAATCCAAATGACATTTTGAATCAATTTTTCTACAGTCCATAAAAAAAAATTTCTGATGATAAACGATGACCCGTGACCTGTCGAAATTTCTCCAGATTGTCAAAAATGGTAATTTTTTAATATTTAATTTTTTGACTGTAAATGACTATTGAATGTGAATTATCACTTTTGGAACAAAAATAAGTGTGTTTAGAGTCATTTTAATGCTTTAAATTGGTCAAAATAGAAGCCTCTGAGTAGGAGAAAAAGTCTGTAAAAATGTCAATTTTGGTCACATTGAGGCTTTAAAACGTGATTATTCAACATGAGGACAATCCAAATGACATTTTGAATCAATTTTTCTAAAGTCCAAAAAACTATTTTCTGATGAAAAACGATGACCCGTGACCTGTCTAATTTTCTCCAGATGGTCAAAAATGGTAATTTTTTAATATTTAGACTGTAAATGACTATTGCATGTGAATTATCACTTTTGGAACAAAAATAAGTGTGTTTAGAGTCATTTTAATGCCTGAAATTGGTCGAAATAGAAGCTTCTGAGTAGGAGAAAAAGTCTGTAAAAATGGCAATTTTGGTCACATTGAGGCTTTAAAAAGTAGTTATTCAACATGAGGCACAATCCAAATGACATTTTGAATCAATTTTTCTACAGTCCAAAAAATCAATTTTCTGATGAAAAACGATGACCCGTGACCTGTTGAACTTTCTCCATATGGTTAAAAATAGTAATTTTTTAATATTTAATTTTTTGACTGTAAATGACTATTGCATGTGAATTATCACTTTTGGAACTAAAATAAGTGTGTTTAGAGTCATTTTAATGCTTGAAATTGGTCAAAATAGAAGCCTCTGAGTAGGAGAAAAAGTCTGTAAAAATGTCAATTTTGGTCACATTGAGGCTTTAAAAAGTGATTATTCAACATGAGGCACAATCCAAATGACATTTTGAATCAATTTTTCTACAGTCCATAAAATAAATTTTCTGATGAAAAACGATGACCCCGTGACCTGTCGAACTTTCTCCAGATGGTCAAAAATAGTAATTTTTTAATATTGAATTTTTTGACTGTAAATGACTATTGCATGTGAATTATCACTTTTGGAACAACAATGAGTGTGTTTAGAGTCATTTTAATGCCTGAAATTGGTCAAAATAGAAGCTTCTGAGTAGGAGAAAAAGTCTGTAAAAATGGCAATTTTGGTCACATTGAGGCTTTAACAAGTAGTTATTCAACATGAGGCACAATCCAAATGACATTTTGAATCAATTTTTCTACAGTCCATAAAAAAAAATTTCTGATGATAAACGATGACCCGTGACCTGTCGAAATTTCTCCAGATTGTCAAAAATGGTAATTTTTTAATATTTAATTTTTTGACTGTAAATGACTATTGAATGTGAATTATCACTTTTGGAACAAAAATAAGTGTGTTTAGAGTCACTTTAATGCCTGAAATTGGTCGAAATAGAAGCTTCAGAGTCGGAGAAAAAGTCTGTAAAAATGGCAATTTTGGTCACATTGAGGCTTTAAAAAGTAGTTATTCAACATGAGGCACAATCTAAATGACATTTTGAATCAATTTTTCTACAGTCCATAAAATAAATTTTTTGATGAAAAACGATGACCTGTGACCTGTCAAACTTACTCCAGATGGTCAAAAATGGTAATTTTTTAACATATAAATTTTTGACTGTAAATGACTATTGCATGTGAATTATCACTTTTGGAACAAAAATAAGTGTGTTTAGAGTCATTTTAATGCTTGAAATTGGTCAAAATAGAAGCCTCTGAGTAGGAGAAAAAGTCTGTAAAAATGTCAATTTTGGTCACATTGAGGCTTTAAAAAGTGATTATTCAACATGAGGCACAATCCAAATGACATTTTGAATCAATTTTTCTAAAGTCCCAAAAATCTATTTTCTGATGAAAAACGATGACCCGTGACCTGTCGAATTTTCTCCAGATGGTCAAAAATGGTAATTTTTTAATATTTAATATTTTGACTGTAAATGACTACTGCATGTGAATTATCACTTTTGGAACAAAAATAAGTGTGTTTAGAGTCATTTTAATGCCTAAAATTGGTCAAAATAAAAGCTTCTGAGGAGGAGAAAAAGTCTGTAAAAATGTCAATTTTGGTCACATTGAGGCTTTAAAAAGTGATTATTCAACATGAGGCACAATCCAAATGACATTTTGAATCAATTTTTCTACAGTCCAAAAAATCAATCTTTTGATGAAAAACAATGACCCGTGACCTGTCGAACTTTCTCCAGATGGTCAAAAATGGTAATTTTGTCATTTAATTTTTTGACTGTAAATGACTATTGCATGTGAATTATCACTTTTGGAACAAAAATAAGTGTGTTTAGAGTCATTTTAATGCTTTAAATTGGTCAAAATAGAAGCCTCTGAGTAGGAGAAAAAGTCTGTAAAAATGTCAATTTTGGTCACATTGAGGCTTTAAAAGTGATTATTCAACATGAGGACAATCCAAATGACATTTTGAATCAATTTTTCTAAAGTCCAAAAAACTATTTTCTGATGAAAAACGATGACCCGTGACCTGTCTAATTTTCTCCAGATGGTCAAAAATGGTAATTTTTTAATATTTAGACTGTAAATGACTATTGCATGTGAATTATCACTTTTGGAACAAAAATAAGTGTGTTTAGAGTCATTTTAATGCCTGAAATTGGTCGAAATAGAAGCTTCTGAGTAGGAGAAAAAGTCTGTAAAAATGGCAATTTTGGTCACATTGAGGCTTTAAAAAGTAGTTATTCAACATGAGGCACAATCCAAATGACATTTTGAATCAATTTTTCTACAGTCCAAAAAATCAATTTTCTGATGAAAAACGATGACCCGTGACCTGTCGAACTTTCTCCATATGGTCAAAAATAGTAATTTTTTAATATTTAATTTTTTGACTGTAAATGACTATTGCATGTGAATTATTCCTTTTGTAACAAAAATAGGTGTGTTTAGAGTTATTTTAATGCCTGAAATTGGTCAAAATAGAAGCCTCTGAGTAGGAGAAAAAGTCTGTAAAAATGTCAATTTTGGTCACATTGAGGCTTTAAAAAGTGATTATTCAACATGAGGCTCAATCCTAATGACATTTTGACTCAATTTTTCTACAGTCCAAAAAATCAATTTTCTGATGAAAAATGATGACCCGTGACCTGTCGAACTTTCACTATATGGTCAAAAATAGTAATTTTTTAATATTTAATTTTTTGACTGTAAATGACTATTGCATGTGAATTATTGCTTTTGGAACTAAAATAAGTGTGTTTAGAGTCATTTTAATGCCTGAAATTGGTTGAAATAGAAGCTTCTGAGTAGTAGAAAAAGTCTGTAAAAATGGCAATTTTGGTCACATTGAGGCTTTAAAAAGTAGTTATTCAACATGAGGCACAATCCAAATGACATTTTGAATCAATTTTTCTACAGTCCATAAAATAAATTTTCTGATGAAAAACGATGACCCCGTGACCTGTCGAACTTTCTCCAGATGGTCAAAAATAGTAATTTTTTAATATTGAATTTTTTGACTGTAAATGACTATTGCATGTGAATTATCACTTTTGGAACAACAATGAGTGTGTTTAGAGTCATTTTAATGCCTGAAATTGGTCAAAACAGAAGCTTCTGAGTAGGAGAAAAAGTCTGTAAAAATGGCAATTTTGGTCACATTGAGGCTTTAACAAGTAGTTATTCAACATGAGGCACAATCCAAATGACATTTTGAATCAATTTTTCTACAGTCCATAAAAAAAAATTTCTGATGATAAACGATGACCCGTGACCTGTCGAAATTTCTCCAGATTGTCAAAAATGGTAATTTTTTAATATTTAATTTTTTGACTGTAAATGACTATTGAATGTGAATTATCACTTTTGGAACAAAAATAAGTGTGTTTAGAGTCATTTTAATGCTTTAAATTGGTCAAAAAAGAAGCCTCTGAGTAGGAGAAAAAGTCTGTAAAAATGTCAATTTTGGTCACATTGAGGCTTTAAAACGTGATTATTCAACATGAGGACAATCCAAATGACATTTTGAATCAATTTTTCTAAAGTCCAAAAAACTATTTTCTGATGAAAAACGATGACCCGTGACCTGTCTAATTTTCTCCAGATGGTCAAAAATGGTAATTTTTTAATATTTAGACTGTAAATGACTATTGCATGTGAATTATCTCTTTTGGAACAAAAATAAGTGTGTTTAGAGTCATTTTAATGCCTGAAATTGGTCGAAATAGAAGCTTCTGAGTAGGAGAAAAAGTCTGTAAAAATGGCAATTTTGGTCACATTGAGGCTTTAAAAAGTAGTTATTCAACATGAGGCACAATCCAAATGACATTTTGAATCAATTTTTCTACAGTCCAAAAAATCAATTTTCTGATGAAAAACGATGACCCGTGACCTGTTGAACTTTCTCCATATGGTTAAAAATAGTAATTTTTTAATATTTAATTTTTTGACTGTAAATGACTATTGCATGTGAATTATCACTTTTGGAACTAAAATAAGTGTGTTTAGAGTCATTTTAATGCTTGAAATTGGTCAAAATAGAAGCCTCTGAGTAGGAGAAAAAGTCTGTAAAAATGTCAATTTTGGTCACATTGAGGCTTTAAAAAGTGATTATTCAACATGAGGCACAATCCAAATGACATTTTGAATCAATTTTTCTACAGTCCATAAAATAAATTTTCTGATGAAAAACGATGACCCCGTGACCTGTCGAACTTTCTCCAGATGGTCAAAAATAGTAATTTTTTAATATTGAATTTTTTGACTGTAAATGACTATTGCATGTGAATTATCACTTTTGGAACAACAATGAGTGTGTTTAGAGTCATTTTAATGCCTGAAATTGGTCAAAATAGAAGCTTCTGAGTAGGAGAAAAAGTCTGTAAAAATGGCAATTTTGGTCACATTGAGGCTTTAACAAGTAGTTATTCAACATGAGGCACAATCCAAATGACATTTTGAATCAATTTTTCTACAGTCCATAAAAAAAAATTTCTGATGATAAACGATGACCCGTGACCTGTCGAAATTTCTCCAGATTGTCAAAAATGGTAATTTTTTAATATTTAATTTTTTGACTGTAAATGACTATTGAATGTGAATTATCACTTTTGGAACAAAAATAAGTGTGTTTAGAGTCACTTTAATGCCTGAAATTGGTCGAAATAGAAGCTTCAGAGTCGGAGAAAAAGTCTGTAAAAATGGCAATTTTGGTCACATTGAGGCTTTAAAAAGTAGTTATTCAACATGAGGCACAATCTAAATGACATTTTGAATCAATTTTTCTACAGTCCATAAAATAAATTTTTTGATGAAAAACGATGACCTGTGACCTGTCAAACTTACTCCAGATGGTCAAAAATGGTAATTTTTTAACATATAAATTTTTGACTGTAAATGACTATTGCATGTGAATTATCACTTTTGGAACAAAAATAAGTGTGTTTAGAGTCATTTTAATGCTTGAAATTGGTCAAAATAGAAGCCTCTGAGTAGGAGAAAAAGTCTGTAAAAATGTCAATTTTGGTCACATTGAGGCTTTAAAAAGTGATTATTCAACATGAGGCACAATCCAAATGACATTTTGAATCAATTTTTCTAAAGTCCCAAAAATCTATTTTCTGATGAAAAACGATGACCCGTGACCTGTCGAATTTTCTCCAGATGGTCAAAAATGGTAATTTTTTAATATTTAATATTTTGACTGTAAATGACTACTGCATGTGAATTATCACTTTTGGAACAAAAATAAGTGTGTTTAGAGTCATTTTAATGCCTAAAATTGGTCAAAATAAAAGCTTCTGAGGAGGAGAAAAAGTCTGTAAAAATGTCAATTTTGGTCACATTGAGGCTTTAAAAAGTGATTATTCAACATGAGGCACAATCCAAATGACATTTTGAATCAATTTTTCTACAGTCCAAAAAATCAATCTTTTGATGAAAAACAATGACCCGTGACCTGTCGAACTTTCTCCAGATGGTCAAAAATGGTAATTTTGTCATTTAATTTTTTGACTGTAAATGACTATTGCATGTGAATTATCACTTTTGGAACAAAAATAAGTGTGTTTAGAGTCATTTTAATGCTTTAAATTGGTCAAAATAGAAGCCTCTGAGTAGGAGAAAAAGTCTGTAAAAATGTCAATTTTGGTCACATTGAGGCTTTAAAAAGTGATTATTCAACATGAGGACAATCCAAATGACATTTTGAATCAATTTTTCTAAAGTCCAAAAAACTATTTTCTGATGAAAAACGATGACCCGTGACCTGTCTAATTTTCTCCAGATGGTCAAAAATGGTAATTTTTTAATATTTAGACTGTAAATGACTATTGCATGTGAATTATCACTTTTGGAACAAAAATAAGTGTGTTTAGAGTCATTTTAATGCCTGAAATTGGTCGAAATAGAAGCTTCTGAGTAGGAGAAAAAGTCTGTAAAAATGGCAATTTTGGTCACATTGAGGCTTTAAAAAGTAGTTATTCAACATGAGGCACAATCCAAATGACATTTTGAATCAATTTTTCTACAGTCCAAAAAATCAATTTTCTGATGAAAAACGATGACCCGTGACCTGTCGAACTTTCTCCATATGGTCAAAAATAGTAATTTTTTAATATTTAATTTTTTGACTGTAAATGACTATTGCATGTGAATTATCACTTTTGGAACAAAAATGAGTGTGTTTAGAGTCATTTTAATGCCTGAAATTGGTCAAAATAGAAGCTTCTGAGTAGGAGAAAAAGTCTGTAAAAATGGCAATTTTGGTCACATTGAGGCTTTAACAAGTAGTTATTCAACATGAGGCACAATCCAAATGACATTTTGAATCAATTTTTCTACAGTCCAAAAAATCAATTTTCTGATGAAAAACGATGACCCGTGACCTATCGAACTTTCTCCATATGGTCAAAAATAGTAATTTTATAATATTTAATTTTAAGACTGTAAATGACTATTGCATGTGAATTATCGCTTTTGGAACTAAAATAAGTGTGTTTAGAGTCATTTTAATGCCTGAAATTGGTTGAACTAGAAGCTTCTGAGTAGTAGAAAAAGTCTGTAAAAATGGCAATTTTGGTCACATTGAGGCTTTAAAAAGTAGTTATTCAACATGAGGCACAATCCAAATGACATTTTGAATCAATTTTTCTACAGTCCAAAAAATCAATTTTCTGATGAAAAACGATGACCCGTGACCTGTCGAACTTTCTCCATATGGTCAAAAATAGTAATTTTTTAATATTTAATTTTTTGACTATAAATGACTATTGCATGTGAATTATCGCTTTTGGAACTAAAATAAGTGTGTTTAGAGTCATTTTAATGCCTGAAATTTTTCAAAATAGAAGCCTCTGAGTAGGAGAAAAAGTCTGTAAAAATGGCAATTTTGGTCACATTGAGGCTTTAAAAAGTGATTATTCAACATGAGGCACAATCCAAATGACATTTTGAATCAATTTTTCTACAGTCCAAAAAATCAATCTTTTGATGAAAAACGATGACCCGTGACCTGTCAAACTTTCTCCAGATGGTAATTTTTTAATATTTAATTTTTTGACTGTAAATGACTATTGCATGTGAATTATTCCTTTTGGAACAAAAATAGGTGTGTTTAGAGTCATTTTAATGCCTGAAATTTGTCAAAATAGAAGCCTCTGAGTAGGAGAAAAAGTCTGTAAAAATGTCAATTTTGGTCACATTGAGGCTTTAAAAAGTGATTATTCAACATGAGGCACAATCCAAATGACATTTTGAATCAATTTTTCTACAGTCCAAAAAATCAATTTTCTGATGAAAAACGATGACCCGTTGCCTATCGAACTTTCTCCATATGGTCAAAAATAGTAATTTTATAATATTTAATTTTATGACTGTAAATG
Source organism: Triturus cristatus (assembly GCF_964204655.1). Lineage (NCBI taxonomy): Eukaryota > Metazoa > Chordata > Amphibia > Caudata > Salamandridae > Triturus > Triturus cristatus. The sequence continues at coordinate 1,473,426,639 of NC_140590.1, forward strand.
ACTATTGCATGTGAATTATCGCTTTTGGAACTAAAATAAGCGTGTTTAGAGTCATTTTAATGCCTGAAATTGGTTGAAATAGAAGCTTCTGAGTAGTAGAAAAAGTCTGTAAAAATGGCAATTTTGGTCACATTGAGGCTTTAAAAAGTAGTTATTCAACATGAGGCACAATCCAAATGACATTTTGAATCAATTTTTCTACAGTCCAAAAAATCAGTTTTCTGATGAAAAACGATGACCCGTGACCTGTCGAACTTTCTCCATATGGTCAAAAATAGTAATTTTTTAATATTTAATTTTTTGACTGTAAATAACTATTGCATGTGAATTATCACTTTTGGAACACAAATAAGTGTGTTTAGAGTCACTTTAATGCCTGAAATTGGTCGAAATAGAAGCTTCTGAGTAGGAGAAAAAGTCTGTAAAAATGGCAATTTTGGTCACATTGAGGCTTTAAAAAGTAGTTATTAAACATGAGGCACAATCCAAATGACATTTTGAATCAATTTTTCTACAGTCCAAAAAATCATTTTTCTGATGAAAACGATGACCCGTGACCTGTTGAACTTTCTCCATATGGTCAAAAATAGTAATTTTTTAATATTTAATTTTTTGACTGTAAATGACTATTGCATGTGAATTATCACTTTTGGAACTAAAATAGGTGTGTTTAGAATCATTTTAATGCTTGAAATTGGTCAAAATAGAAGCCTCTGAGTAGGAGAAAAAGTCTGTAAAAATGTCAATTTTGGTCACATTGAGGCTTTAAAAAGTGATTATTCAACATGAGGCACAATCCAAATGACATTTTGAATCAATTTTTCTAAAGTCCAAAAAATCTATTTTCTGATGAAAAACGATGACCCGTGACCTGTCGAATTTTCTCCAGATGGTCAAAAATGGTAATTTTTTAATATTTAATATTTTGACTGTAAATGACTACTGCATGTGAATTATCACTTTTGGAACAAAAATAAGTGTGTTTAGAGTCATTTTAATGCCTAAAATTGGTCAAAATAAAAGCTTCTGAGGAGGAGAAAAAGTCTGTAAAAATGTCAATTTTGGTCACATTGAGGCTTTAAAAAGTGATTATTCAACATGAGGCACAATCCAAATGACATTTTGAATCAATTTTTCTACAGTCCAAAAAATCAATCTTTTGATGAAAAACAATGACCCGTGACCTGTCGAACTTTCTCCAGATGGTCAAAAATGGTAATTTTGTCATTTAATTTTTTGACTGTAAATGACTATTGCATGTGAATTATCACTTTTGGAACAAAAATAAGTGTGTTTAGAGTCATTTTAATGCTTTAAATTGGTCAAAATAGAAGCCTCTGAGTAGGAGAAAAAGTCTGTAAAAATGTCAATTTTGGTCACATTGAGGCTTTAAAACGTGATTATTCAACATGAGGACAATCCAAATGACATTTTGAATCAATTTTTCTAAAGTCCAAAAAACTATTTTCTGATGAAAAACGATGACCCGTGACCTGTCTAATTTTCTCCAGATGGTCAAAAATGGTAATTTTTTAATATTTAGACTGTAAATGACTATTGCATGTGAATTATCACTTTTGGAACAAAAATAAGTGTGTTTAGAGTCATTTTAATGCCTGAAATTGGTCGAAATAGAAGCTTCTGAGTAGGAGAAAAAGTCTGTAAAAATGGCAATTTTGGTCACATTGAGGCTTTAAAAAGTAGTTATTCAACATGAGGCACAATCCAAATGACATTTTGAATCAATTTTTCTACAGTCCAAAAAATCTATTTTCTGATGAAAAACGATGACCCGTGACCTGTTGAACTTTCTCCATATGGTCAAAAATAGTAATTTTTTAATATTTAATTTTTTGACTGTAAATGACTATTGCATGTGAATTATCACTTTTGGAACTAAAATAAGTGTGTTTAGAGTCATTTTAATGCTTGAAATTGGTCAAAATAGAAGCTTCTGAGTAGGAGAAAAAGTCTGTAAAAATGGCAATTTTGGTCACATTGAGGCTTTAAAAAGTGATTATTCAACATGAGGCACAATCCAAATGACATTTTGAATCAATTTTTCTACAGTCCATAAAATAAATTTTCTGATGATAAACGATGACCCGTGACCTGTCGAAATTTCTCCAGATTGTCAAAAATGGTAATTTTTTAATATTTAATTTTTTTACTGTAAATGACTATTGAATGTGAATTATCACTTTTGGAACAAAAATAAGTGTGTTTAGAGTCACTTTAATGCCTGAAATTGGTCGAAATAGAAGCTTCAGAGTCGGAGAAAAAGTCTGTAAAAATGGCAATTTTGGTCACATTGAGGCTTTAAAAAGTAGTTATTCAACATAAGGCACAATCTAAATGACATTTTGAATCAATTTTTCTACAGTCCATAAAATAAATTTTTGGATGAAAAACGATGACCTGTGACCTGTCAAACTTACTCCAGATGGTCAAAAATGGTAATTTTTTAACATATAAATTTTTGACTGTAAATGACTATTGCATGTGAATTATCACTTTTGGAACAAAAATAAGTGTGTTTAGAGTCATTTTAATGCTTGAAATTTTTCAAAATAGAAGCCTCTGAGTAGGAGAAAAAGTCTGTAAAAATGTCAATTTTGGTCACATTGAGGCTTTAAAAAGTGATTATTCAACATGAGGCACAATCCAAATGACATTTTGAATCAATTTTTCTAAAGTCCAAAAAATCTATTTTCTGATGAAAAACGATGACCCGTGACCTGTCGAATTTTCTCCAGATGGTCAAAAATGGTAATTTTTTAATATTTAATATTTTGACTGTAAATGACTACTGCATGTGAATTATCACTTTTGGAACAAAAATAAGTGTGTTTAGAGTCATTTTAATGCCTGAAATTTGTCAAAATAGAAGCCTCTGAGGAGGAGAAAAAGTCTGTAAAAATGTCAATTTTGGTCACATTGAGGCTTTAAAAAGTGATTATTCAACACATGAGGCACAATCCAAATGACATTTTGAATCAATTTTTCTACAGTCCAAAAAATCAATTTTCTGATGAAAAACGATGACCCGTTGCCTATCGAACTTTCTCCATATGGTCAAAAATAGTAATTTTATAATATTTAATTTTATGACTGTAAATGACTATTGCATGTGAATTATCGCTTTTGGAACTAAAATAAGCGTGTTTAGAGTCATTTTAATGCCTGAAATTGGATGAAATAGAAGCTTCTGAGTAGTAGAAAAAGTCTGTAAAAATGGCAATTTTGGTCACATTGAGGCTTTAAAAAGTAGTTATTCAACATGAGGCACAATCCAAATGACATTTTGAATCAATTTTTCTACAGTCCAAAAAATCCATTTTCTGATGAAAAACGATGACCCGTGACCTGTCGAACTTTCTCCATATGGTCAAAAATAGTAATTTTTTAATATTTAATTTTTTGACTATAAATGACTATTGCATGTGAATTATCGCTTTTGGAACTAAAATAAGTGTGTTTAGAGTCATTTTAATGCCTGAAATTGGTCGAAATAGAAGCTTCTGAGTAGGAGAAAAAGTCTGTAAAAATGGCAATTTTGGTAACATTGAGGCTTTAAAAAGTAGTTATTCAACATGAGGCACAATCCAAATGACATTTTGAATCAATTTTTCTACTGTCCAAAAAATCTATTTTTTGATGAAAAACGATGACCCGTGACCTGTCGAACTTTCTCCATATGGTCAAAAATAGTAATTTTTTAATATTTAATTTTTTGACTGTAAATAACTATTGCATGTGAATTATCACTTTTGGAACACAAATAAGGGTGTTTAGAGTCACTTTAATGCCTGAAATTGGTCGAAATAGAAGCTTCTGAGTAGGAGAAAAAGTCTGTAAAAATGGCAATTTTGGTCACATTGAGGCTTTAAAAAGTAGTTATTAAACATGAGGCACAATCCAAATGACATTTTGAATCAATTTTTCTACAGTCCAAAAAATCAATTTTCTGATGAAAAACTATGACCCATGACCTGTCGAACTTTCTCCAGATGGTCAAAAATGGTGATTTTTTATTATTTAATTTTTTGACTGTAAATGACTATTGAATGTGAATTATCACTTTTGGAACAAAAATAAGTGTGTTTAGAGTCACTTTAATGCCTGAAATTGGTCGAAATAGAAGCTTCTGAGAAGGAGAAAAAGTCTGTAAAAAAGGCAATTTTGGTCACATTGAGGCTTTAAAAAGTAGTTATTCAACATGAGGCACAATCCAAATGACATTTTGAATCAATTTTTCTACAGTCCAAAAAATCAATTTTCTGATGAAAAACGATGACCCGTGACCTGTCGAACTTTCTCCATATGGTCAAAAATAGTAATTTTTTAATATTTAATTTTTTGACTGTAAATGACTATTGCATGTGAATTATCACTTTTGGAACAAAAATGAGTGTGTTTAGAGTCATTTTAATGCCTGAAATTGGTCAAAATAGAAGCTTCTGAGTAGGAGAAAAAGTCTGTAAAAATGGCAATTTTGGTCACATTGAGGCTTTAACAAGTAGTTATTCAACATGAGGCACAATCCAAATGACATTTTGAATCAATTTTTCTACAGTCCAAAAAATCAATTTTCTGATGAAAAACGATGACCCGTGACCTATCGAACTTTCTCCATATGGTCAAAAATAGTAATTTTATAATATTTAATTTTAAGACTGTAAATGACTATTGCATGTGAATTATCGCTTTTGGAACTAAAATAAGTGTGTTTAGAGTCATTTTAATGCCTGAAATTGGTTGAAATAGAAGCTTCTGAGTAGTAGAAAAAGTCTGTAAAAATGGCAATTTTGGTCACATTGAGGCTTTAAAAAGTAGTTATTCAACATGAGGCACAATCCAAATGACATTTTGAATCAATTTTTCTACAGTCCAAAAAATCAATTTTCTGATGAAAAACGATGACCCGTGACCTGTCGAACTTTCTCCATATGGTCAAAAATAGTAATTTTTTAATATTTAATTTTTTGACTATAAATGACTATTGCATGTGAATTATCGCTTTTGGAACTAAAATAAGTGTGTTTAGAGTCATTTTAATGCCTGAAATTTTTCAAAATAGAAGCCTCTGAGTAGGAGAAAAAGTCTGTAAAAATGTCAATTTTGGTCACATTGAGGCTTTAAAAAGTGATTATTCAACATGAGGCACAATCCAAATGACATTTTGAATCAATTTTTCTACAGTCCAAAAAATCAATCTTTTGATGAAAAACGATGACCCGTGACCTGTCAAACTTTCTCCAGATGGTAATTTTTTAATATTTAATTTTTTGACTGTAAATGACTATTGCATGTGAATTATTCCTTTTGGAACAAAAATAGGTGTGTTTAGAGTCATTTTAATGCCTGAAATTTGTCAAAATAGAAGCCTCTGAGTAGGAGAAAAAGTCTGTAAAAATGTCAATTTTGGTCACATTGAGGCTTTAAAAAGTGATTATTCAACATGAGGAACAATCCAAATGACATTTTGAATCAATTTTTCTACAGTCCAAAAAATCAATTTTCTGATGAAAAACGATGACCCGTTGCCTATCGAACTTTCTCCATATGGTCAAAAATAGTAATTTTATAATATTTAATTTTATGACTGTAAATGACTATTGCATGTGAATTATCGCTTTTGGAACTAAAATAAGCGTGTTTAGAGTCATTTTAATGCCTGAAATTGGTTGAAATAGAAGCTTCTGAGTAGTAGAAAAAGTCTGTAAAAATGGCAATTTTGGTCACATTGAGGCTTTAAAAAGTAGTTATTCAACATGAGGCACAATCCAAATGACATTTTGAATCAATTTTTCTACAGTCCAAAAAATCAATTTTCTGATGAAAAACGATGACCCGTGACCTGTCGAACTTTCTCCATATGGTCAAAAATAGTAATTTTTTAATATTTAATTTTTTGACTATAAATGACTATTGCATGTGAATTATCGCTTTTGGAACTAAAATAAGTGTGTTTAGAGTCATTTTAATGCCTGAAATTGGTCGAAATAGAAGCTTCTGAGTAGGAGAAAAAGTCTGTAAAAATGGCAATTTTGGTAACATTGAGGCTTTAAAAAGTAGTTATTCAACATGAGGCACAATCCAAATGACATTTTGAATCAATTTTTCTACTGTCCAAAAAATCTATTTTTTGATGAAAAACGATGACCCGTGACCTGTCGAACTTTCTCCATATGGTCAAAAATAGTAATTTTTTAATATTTAATTTTTTGACTGTAAATAATATTGCATGTGAATTATCACTTTTGGAACACAAATAAGTGTGTTTAGAGTCACTTTAATGCCTGAAATTGGTCGAAATAGAAGCTTCTGAGTAGGAGAAAAAGTCTGTAAAAATGGCAATTTTGGTCACATTGAGGCTTAAAAAGTAGTTATTAAACATGAGGCACAATCCAAATGACATTTTGAATCAATTTTTCTACAGTCCAAAAAATCAATTTTCTGATGAAAAACGATGACCCGTGACCTGTTGAACTTTCTCCATATGGTCAAAAATAGTAATTTTTTAATATTTAATTTTTTGACTGTAAATGACTATTGCATGTGAATTATCACTTTTGGAACTAAAATAGGTGTGTTTAGAGTCATTTTAATGCTTGAAATTGGTCAAAATAGAAGCCTCTGAGTAGGAGAAAAAGTCTGTAAAAATGTCAATTTTGGTCACATTGAGGCTTTAAAAAGTGATTATTCAACATGAGGCACAATCCAAATGACATTTTGAATCAATTTTTCTAAAGTCCAAAAAATCTATTTTCTGATGAAAAACGATGACCCGTGACCTGTCGAATTTTCTCCAGATGGTCAAAAATGGTAATTTTTTAATATTTAATATTTTGACTGTAAATGACTACTGCATGTGAATTATCACTTTTGGAACAAAAATAAGTGTGTTTAGAGTCATTTTAATGCCTAAAATTGGTCAAAATAAAAGCTTCTGAGGAGGAGAAAAAGTCTGTAAAAATGTCAATTTTGGTCACATTGAGGCTTTAAAAAGTGATTATTCAACATGAGGCACAATCCAAATGACATTTTGAATCAATTTTTCTACAGTCCAAAAAATCAATCTTTTGATGAAAAACAATGACCCGTGACCTGTCGAACTTTCTCCAGATGGTCAAAAATGGTAATTTTGTCATTTAATTTTTTGACTGTAAATGACTATTGCATGTGAATTATCACTTTTGGAACAAAAATAAGTGTGTTTAGAGTCATTTTAATGCTTTAAATTGGTCAAAATAGAAGCCTCTGAGTAGGAGAAAAAGTCTGTAAAAATGTCAATTTTGGTCACATTGAGGCTTTAAAACGTGATTATTCAACATGAGGACAATCCAAATGACATTTTGAATCAATTTTTCTAAAGTCCAAAAAACTATTTTCTGATGAAAAACGATGACCCGTGACCTGTCTAATTTTCTCCAGATGGTCAAAAATGGTAATTTTTTAATATTTAGACTGTAAATGACTATTGCATGTGAATTATCACTTTTGGAACAAAAATAAGTGTGTTTAGAGTCATTTTAATGCCTGAAATTGGTCGAAATAGAAGCTTCTGAGTAGGAGAAAAAGTCTGTAAAAATGGCAATTTTGGTCACATTGAGGCTTTAAAAAGTAGTTATTCAACATGAGGCACAATCCAAATGACATTTTGAATCAATTTTTCTACAGTCCAAAAAATCAATTTTCTGATGAAAAACGATGACCCGTGACCTGTTGAACTTTCTCCATATGGTCAAAAATAGTAATTTTTTAATATTTAATTTTTTGACTGTAAATGACTATTGCATGTGAATTATCACTTTTGGAACTAAAATAAGTGTGTTTAGGTCATTTTAATGCTTGAAATTGGTCAAAATAGAAGCCTCTGAGTAGGAGAAAAAGTCTGTAAAAATGTCAATTTTGGTCACATTGAGGCTTTAAAAAGTGATTATTCAACATGAGGCACAATCCAAATGACATTTTGAATCAATTTTTCTACAGTCCATAAAATAAATTTTCTGATGAAAAACGATGACCCCGTGACCTGTCGAACTTTCTCCAGATGGTCAAAAATAGTAATTTTTTAATATTGAATTTTTTGACTGTAAATGACTATTGCATGTGAATTATCACTTTTGGAACAACAATGAGTGTGTTTAGAGTCATTTTAATGCCTGAAATTGGTCAAAATAGAAGCTTCTGAGTAGGAGAAAAAGTCTGTAAAAATGGCAATTTTGGTCACATTGAGGCTTTAAAAAGTAGTTATTCAACATAAGGCACAATCTAAATGACATTTTGAATCAATTTTTCTACAGTCCATAAAATAAATTTTTTGATGAAAAACGATTACCTGTGACCTGTCAAACTTACTCCAGATGGTCAAAAATGGTAATTTTTTAACATATAAATTTTTGACTGTAAATGACTATTGCATGTGAATTATCACTTTTGGAACAAAAATAAGTGTGTTTAGAGTCATTTTAATGCTTGAAATTTTTCAAAATAGAAGCCTCTGAGTAGGAGAAAAAGTCTGTAAAAATGTCAATTTTGGTCACATTGAGGCTTTAAAAAGTGATTATTCAACATGAGGCACAATCCAAATGACATTTTGAATCAATTTTTCTAAAGTCCAAAAAATCTATTTTCTGATGAAAAACGATGACCCGTGACCTGTCGAATTTTCTCCAGATGGTCAAAAATGGTAATTTTTTCATATTTAATATTTTGACTGTAAATGACTACTGCATGTGAATTATCACTTTTGGAACAAAAATAAGTGTGTTTAGAGTCATTTTAATGCCTAAAATTGGTCAAAATAAAAGCTTCTGAGGAGGAGAAAAAGTCTGTAAAAATGTCAATTTTGGTCACATTGAGGCTTTAAAAAGTGATTATTCAACATGAGGCACAATCCAAATGACATTTTGAATCAATTTTTCTACAGTCCAAAAAATCAATCTTTTGATGAAAAACAATGACCCGTGACCTGTCGAACTTTCTCCAGATGGTCAAAAATGGTAATTTTGTCATTTAATTTTTTGACTGTAAATGACTATTGCATGTGAATTATCACTTTTGGAACAAAAATAAGTGTGTTTAGAGTCATTTTAATGCTTTAAATTGGTCAAAATAGAAGCCTCTGAGTAGGAGAAAAAGTCTGTAAAAATGTCAATTTTGGTCACATTGAGGCTTTAAAAAGTGATTATTCAACATGAGGACAATCCAAATGACATTTTGAATCAATTTTTCTACAGTCCAAAAAATCAATCTTTTGATGAAAAACGATGACCCGTGACCTGTCAAACTTTCTCCAGATGGTAATTTTTTAATATTTAATTTTTTGACTGTAAATGACTATTGCATGTGAATTATTCCTTTTGGAACAAAAATAGGTGTGTTTAGAGTCATTTTAATGCCTGAAATTTGTCAAAATAGAAGCCTCTGAGTAGGAGAAAAAGTCTGTAAAAATGTCAATTTTGGTCACATTGAGGCTTTAAAAAGTGATTATTCAACATGAGGCACAATCCAAATGACATTTTGAATCAATTTTTCTACAGTCCAAAAAATCAATTTTCTGATGAAAAACGATGACCCGTTGCCTATCGAACTTTCTCCATATGGTCAAAAATAGTAATTTTATAATATTTAATTTTATGACTGTAAATGACTATTGCATGTGAATTATCGCTTTTGGAACTAAAATAAGCGTGTTTAGAGTCATTTTAATGCCTGAAATTGGTTGAAATAGAAGCTTCTGAGTAGTAGAAAAAGTCTGTAAAAATGGCAATTTTGGTCACATTGAGGCTTTAAAAAGTAGTTATTCAACATGAGGCACAATCCAAATGACATTTTGAATCAATTTTTCTACAGTCCAAAAAATCAATTTTCTGATGAAAAACGATGACCCGTGACCTGTCGAACTTTCTCCATATGGTCAAAAATAGTAATTTTTTAATATTTAATTTTTTGACTGTAAATGACTATTGAATGTGAATTATCACTTTTGGAACAAAAATAAGTGTGTTTAGAGTCACTTTAATGCCTGAAATTGGTTGAAATAGAAGCTTCTGAGTAGGAGAAAAAGTCTGTAAAAATGGCAATTTTGGTCACATTGAGGCTTTAAAAAGTAGTTATTCAACATGAGGCACAATCCAAATGACATTTTGAATCAATTTTTCTACAGTCCAAAAAATCAATTTTCTGATGAAAAACGATGACCCGTGACCTGTCGAACTTTCTCCATATGGTCAAAAATAGTAATTTTTTAATATTTAATTTTTTGACTGTAAATGACTATTGCATGTGAATTATCACTTTTGGAACAAAAATGAGTGTGTTTAGAGTCATTTTAATGCCTGAAATTGGTCAAAATAGAAGCTTCTGAGTAGGAGAAAAAGTCTGTAAAAATGGCAATTTTGGTCACATTGAGGCTTTAACAAGTAGTTATTCAACATGAGGCACAATCCAAATGACATTTTGAATCAATTTTTCTACAGTCCAAAAAATCAATTTTCTGATGAAAAACGATGACCCGTGACCTATCGAACTTTCTCCATATGGTCAAAAATAGTAATTTTATAATATTTAATTTTAAGACTGTAAATGACTATTGCATGTGAATTATCGCTTTTGGAACTAAAATAAGTGTGTTTAGAGTCATTTTAATGCCTGAAATTGGTTGAAATAGAAGCTTCTGAGCAGTAGAAAAAGTCTGTAAAAATGGCAATTTTGGTCACATTGAGGCTTTAAAAAGTAGTTATTCAACATGAGGCACAATCCAAATGACATTTTGAATCAATTTTTCTACAGTCCAAAAAATCAATTTTCTGATGAAAAACGATGACCCGTGACCTGTCGAACTTTCTCCATATGGTCAAAAATAGTAATTTTTTAATATTTAATTTTTTGACTATAAATGACTATTGCATGTGAATTATCGCTTTTGGAACTAAAATAAGTGTGTTTAGAGTCATTTTAATGCCTGAAATTTTTCAAAATAGAAGCCTCTGAGTAGGAGAAAAAGTCTGTAAAAATGTCAATTTTGGTCACATTGAGGCTTTAAAAAGTGATTATTCAACATGAGGCACAATCCAAATGACATTTTGAATCAATTTTTCTACAGTCCAAAAAATCAATCTTTTGATGAAAAACGATGACCCGTGACCTGTCAAACTTTCTCCAGATGGTAATTTTTTAATATTTAATTTTTTGACTGTAAATGACTATTGCATGTGAATTATTCCTTTTGGAACAAAAATAGGTGTGTTTAGAGTCATTTTAATGCCTGAAATTTGTCAAAATAGAAGCCTCTGAGTAGGAGAAAAAGTCTGTAAAAATGTCAATTTTGGTCACATTGAGGCTTTAAAAAGTGATTATTCAACATGAGGCACAATCCAAATGACATTTTGAATCAATTTTTCTACAGTCCAAAAAATCAATTTTCTGATGAAAAACGATGACCCGTTCGTTGCCTATCGAACTTTCTCCATATGGTCAAAAATAGTAATTTTATAATATTTAATTTTATGACTGTAAATGACTATTGCATGTGAATTATCACTTTTGGAACTAAAATAAGCGTGTTTAGAGTCTTTTTAATGCCTGAAATTGGTTGAAATAGAAGCTTCTGAGTAGTAGAAAAAGTCTGTAAAAATGGCAATTTTGGTCACATTGAGGCTTTAAAAAGTAGTTATTCAACATGAGGCACAATCCAAATGACATTTTGAATCAATTTTTCTACAGTCCAAAAAATCAATTTTCTGATGAAAAACGATGACCCGTGACCTGTCGAACTTTCTCCATATGGTCAAAAATAGTAATTTTTTAATATTTAATTTTTTGACTATAAATGACTATTGCATGTGAATTATCGCTTTTGGAACTAAAATAAGTGTGTTTAGAGTCATTTTAATGCCTGAAATTGGTCGAAATAGAAGCTTCTGAGTAGGAGAAAAAGTCTGTAAAAATGGCAATTTTGGTAACATTGAGGCTTTAAAAAGTAGTTATTCAACATGAGGCACAATCCAAATGACATTTTGAATCAATTTTTCTACTGTCCAAAAAATCTATTTTTTGATGAAAAACGATGACCCGTGACCTGTCGAACTTTCTCCATATGGTCAAAAATAGTAATTTTTTAATATTTAATTTTTTGACTGTAAATAACTATTGCATGTGAATTATCACTTTTGGAACACAAATAAGTGTGTTTAGAGTCACTTTAATGCCTGAAATTGGTCGAAATAGAAGCTTCTGAGTAGGAGAAAAAGTCTGTAAAAATGGCAATTTTGGTCACATTGAGGCTTTAAAAAGTAGTTATTAAACATGAGGCACAATCCAAATGACATTTTGAATCAATTTTTCTACAGTCCAAAAAATCAATTTTCTGATGAAAAACGATGACCCGTGACCTGTTAAACTTTCTCCATATGGTCAAAAATAGTAATTTTTTAATATTTAATTTTTTGACTGTAAATGACTATTGCATGTGAATTATCACTTTTGGAACTAAAATAGGTGTGTTTAGAGTCATTTTAATGCTTGAAATTGGTCAAAATAGAAGCCTCTGAGTAGGAGAAAAAGTCTGTAAAAATGTCAATTTTGGTCACATTGAGGCTTTAAAAAGTGATTATTCAACATGAGGCACAATCCAAATGACATTTTGAATCAATTTTTCTAAAGTCCAAAAAATCTATTTTCTGATGAAAAACGATGACCCGTGACCTGTCGAATTTTCTCCAGATGGTCAAAAATGGTAATTTTTTAATATTTAATATTTTGACTGTAAATGACTACTGCATGTGAATTATCACTTTTGGAACAAAAATAAGTGTGTTTAGAGTCATTTTAATGCCTAAAATTGGTCAAAATAAAAGCTTCTGAGGAGGAGAAAAAGTCTGTAAAAATGTCAATTTTGGTCACATTGAGGCTTTAAAAAGTGATTATTCAACATGAGGCACAATCCAAATGACATTTTGAATCAATTTTTCTACAGTCCAAAAAATCAATCTTTTGATGAAAAACAATGACCCGTGACCTGTCGAACTTTCTCCAGATGGTCAAAAATGGTAATTTTGTCATTTAATTTTTTGACTGTAAATGACTATTGCATGTGAATTATCACTTTTGGAACAAAAATAAGTGTGTTTAGAGTCATTTTAATGCTTTAAATTGGTCAAAATAGAAGCTTCTGAGTAGGAGAAAAAGTCTGTAAAAATGTCAATTTTGGTCACATTGAGGCTTTAAAACGTGATTATTCAACATGAGGACAATCCAAATGACATTTTGAATCAATTTTTCTAAAGTCCAAAAAACTATTTTCTGATGAAAAACGATGACCCGTGACCTGTCTAATTTTCTCCAGATGGTCAAAAATGGTAATTTTTTAATATTTAGACTGTAAATGACTATTGCATGTGAATTATCACTTTTGGAACAAAAATAAGTGTGTTTAGAGTCATTTTAATGCCTGAAATTGGTCGAAATAGAAGCTTCTGAGTAGGAGAAAAAGTCTGTAAAAATGGCAATTTTGGTCACATTGAGGCTTTAAAAAGTAGTTATTCAACATGAGGCACAATCCAAATGACATTTTGAATCAATTTTTCTACAGTCCAAAAAATCAATTTTCTGATGAAAAACGATGACCCGTGACCTGTTGAACTTTCTCCATATGGTCAAAAATAGTAATTTTTTAATATTTAATTTTTTGACTGTAAATGACTATTGCATGTGAATTATCACTTTTGGAACTAAAATAAGTGTGTTTAGAGTCATTTTAATGCTTGAAATTGGTCAAAATAGAAGCCTCTGAGTAGGAGAAAAAGTCTGTAAAAATGTCAATTTTGGTCACATTGAGGCTTTAAAAAGTGATTATTCAACATGAGGCACAATCCAAATGACATTTTGAATCAATTTTTCTACAGTCCATAAAATAAATTTTCTGATGAAAAACGATGACCCCGTGACCTGTCGAACTTTCTCCAGATGGTCAAAAATAGTAATTTTTTAATATTGAATTTTTTGACTGTAAATGACTATTGCATGTGAATTATCACTTTTGGAACAACAATGAGTGTGTTTAGAGTCATTTTAATGCCTGAAATTGGTCAAAATAGAAGCTTCTGAGTAGGAGAAAAAGTCTGTAAAAATGGCAATTTTGGTCACATTGAGGCTTTAACAAGTAGTTATTCAACATGAGGCACAATCCAAATGACATTTTGAATCAATTTTTCTACAGTCCATAAAAAACAAATTTCTGATGATAAACGATGACCCGTGACCTGTCCAAATTTCTCCAGATTGTCAAAAATGGTAATTTTTTAATATTTAATTTTTTTACTGTAAATGACTATTGAATGTGAATTATCACTTTTGGAACAAAAATAAGTGTGTTTAGAGTCACTTTAATGCCTGAAATTGGTCGAAATAGAAGCTTCAGAGTCGGAGAAAAAGTCTGTAAAAATGGCAATTTTGGTCACATTGAGGCTTTAAAAAGTAGTTATTCAACATAAGGCACAATCTAAATGACATTTTGAATCAATTTTTCTACAGTCCATAAAATAAATTTTTTGATGAAAAACGATGACCTGTGACCTGTCAAACTTACTCCAGATGGTCAAAAATGGTAATTTTTTAACATATAAATTTTTGACTGTAAATGACTATTGCATGTGAATTATCACTTTTGGAACAAAAATAAGTGTGTTTAGAGTCATTTTAATGCTTGAAATTTTTCAAAATAGAAGCCTCTGAGTAGGAGAAAAAGTCTGTAAAAATGTCAATTTTGGTCACATTGAGGCTTTAAAAAGTGATTATTCAACATGAGGCACAATCCAAATGACATTTTGAATCAATTTTTCTAAAGTCCAAAAAATCTATTTTCTGATGAAAAACGATGACCCGTGACCTGTCGAATTTTCTCCAGATGGTCAAAAATGGTAATTTTTTAATATTTAATATTTTGACTGTAAATGACTACTGCATGTGAATTATCACTTTTGGAACAAAAATAAGTGTGTTTAGAGTCATTTTAATGCCTAAAATTGGTCAAAATAAAAGCTTCTGAGGAGGAGAAAAAGTCTGTAAAAATGTCAATTTTGGTCACATTGAGGCTTTAAAAAGTGATTATTCAACATGAGGCACAATCCAAATGACATTTTGAATCAATTTTTCTACAGTCCAAAAAAAAAAATCTTTTGATGAAAAACAATGACCCGTGACCTGTCGAACTTTCTCCAGATGGTCAAAAATGGTAATTTTGTCATTTAATTTTTTGACTGTAAATGACTATTGCATGTGAATTATCGCTTTTGGAACTAAAATAAGCGTGTTTAGAGTCATTTTAATGCCTGAAATTGGTTGAAATAGAAGCTTCTGAGTAGTAGAAAAAGTCTGTAAAAATGGCAATTTTGGTCACATTGAGGCTTTAAAAAGTAGTTATTCAACATGAGGCACAATCCAAATGACATTTTGAATCAATTTTTCTACAGTCCAAAAAATCAATTTTCTGATGAAAAACGATGACCCGTGACCTGTCGAACTTTCTCCATATGGTCAAAAATAGTAATTTTTTAATATTTAATTTTTTGACTATAAATGACTATTGCATGTGAATTATCGCTTTTGGAACTAAAATAAGTGTGTTTAGAGTCATTTTAATGCCTGAAATTGGTCGAAATAGAAGCTTCTGAGTAGGAGAAAAAGTCTGTAAAAATGGCAATTTTGGTAACATTGAGGCTTTAAAAAGTAGTTATTCAACATGAGGCACAATCCAAATGACATTTTGAATCAATTTTTCTACTGTCCAAAAAATCTATTTTTTGATGAAAAACGATGACCCGTGACCTGTCGAACTTTCTCCATATGGTCAAAAATAGTAATTTTTTAATATTTAATTTTTTGACTGTAAATAACTATTGCATGTGAATTATCACTTTTGGAACACAAATAAGGGTGTTTAGAGTCACTTTAATGCCTGAAATTGGTCGAAATAGAAGCTTCTGAGTAGGAGAAAAAGTCTGTAAAAATGGCAATTTTGGTCACATTGAGGCTTTAAAAAGTAGTTATTAAACATGAGGCACAATCCAAATGACATTTTGAATCAATTTTTCTACAGTCCAAAAAATCAATTTTCTGATGAAAAACTATGACCCATGACCTGTCGAACTTTCTCCAGATGGTCAAAAATGGTGATTTTTTATTATTTAATTTTTTGACTGTAAATGACTATTGAATGTGAATTATCACTTTTGGAACAAAAATAAGTGTGTTTAGAGTCACTTTAATGCCTGAAATTGGTCGAAATAGAAGCTTCTGAGAAGGAGAAAAAGTCTGTAAAAATGGCAATTTTGGTCACATTGAGGCTTTAACAAGTAGTTATTCAACATGAGGCACAATCCAAATGACATTTTGAATCAATTTTTCTACAGTCCAAAAAATCAATTTTCTGATGAAAAACGATGACCCGTGACCTGTTGAACTTTCTCCATATGGTCAAAAATAGTAATTTTTTAATATTTAATTTTTTGACTGTAAATGACTATTGCATGTGAATTGTCACTTTTGGAACAAAAATGAGTGTGTTTAGAGTCATTTTAATGCCTGAAATTGGTCAAAATAGAAGCTTCTGAGTAGGAGAAAAAGTCTGTAAAAATGGCAATTTTGGTCACATTGAGGCTTTAACAAGTAGTTATTCAACATGAGGCACAATCCAAATGACATTTTGAATCAATTTTTCTACAGTCCATAAAATAAATTTTCTGATCAAAAACGATGACCCGTGACCTGTAGAAATTTCTCCAGATTTTCAAAAATGGTAATTTTTTAATATTTAATTTTTTGACTGTAAATGACTATTGAATGTGAATTATCACTTTTGGAACAAAAATAAGTGTGTTTAGAGTCACTTTAATGCCTGAAATTGGTCGAAATAGAAGCTTCTGAGAAGGAGAAAAAGTCTGTAAAATGGCAATTTTGGTCACATTGAGGCTTTAAAAAGTAGTTATTCAACATGAGGCACAATCCAAATGACATTGTGAATCAATTTTTCTGCAGTCCATAAAAAAAAATTCTGATGAAAAACGATGACCTGTGTTCTGTCGAACTTACTCCAGATGGTCAAAAATGTTAATTTTATAATATTTAATTTTTTGACTGTAAATGACTATTGCATGTGAATTATCACTTTTGGAACAAAAATAGGTGTGTTTAGAGTCATTTTAATACCTGAAATTGGTCAAAATAGAAGCCTCTGAGTAGGAGAAAAAGTCTGTAAAAATGTCAATTTTGGTCACATTGAGGCTTTAAAAAGTGATTATTCAACATGAGGCACAATCGAAATGACATTTTAAATCAATTTTTCTAAAGTCCCAAAAATCTATTTTCTGATGAAAAATGATGACCCGTGCGTGACCTATCAAATTTTTTCCAGATGGTCAAAAATGGTAATTTTTTAATATTTAATTTTTTGACTGTAAATGACTATTGCATGTGAATTATCACTTTTGGAACTAAAATAAGTGTGTTTAGAGTCACTTTAATGCCTGAAATTGGTCGAAATAGAATCTTCTGTGTAGGAGAAAAAGTCTGTAAAAATGTCAATTTTGGTCACATTGAGGCTTTAAAAAGTAGTTATTCAACATGAGGCACAATCCAAATGACATTTTGAATCAATTTTTCTACAGTCCATAAAATAAATTTTCTGATGAAAAACGATGACCCGTGACCTGTCGAACTTTCTCCAGATGGTCAAAAAGAGTAATTTTTTAATATTTAATTTTTTGACTGTAAATGACTATTGCATGTGAATTATCACTTTTGGAACAAAAATGAGTGTGTTTAGAGTCATTTTAATGCCTGAAATTGGTCAAAATAGAAGCCTCTGAGTAGGAGAAAAAGTCTGTAAAAATGTCAATTTTGGTCACATTGAGGCTTTAAATAGTGATTATTCAACATGAGGCACAATCCAAATGACATTTTGAATCAATTTTTCTAAAGTCCCAAAAATATATTTTCTGATGAAAAACGATGACCCGTGCGTGACCTGTCAAATTTTTTCCAGATGGTCAAAAATGGTAATTTTTTAATATTTAATTTTTTGACTGTAAATGACTATTGCATGTGAATTATCACTTTTGGAACTAAAATAAGTGTGTTTAGAGTCACTTTAATGCCTGAAATTGGTCGAAATAGAATCTTCTGTGTAGGAGAAAAAGTCTGTAAAAATGGCAATTTTGGTCACATTGAGGCTTTAACAAGTAGTTATTCAACATGAGGCACAATCCAAATGACATTTTGAATCAATTTTTCTACAGTCCATAAAATAAATTTTCTGATGAAAAACGATGACCCGTGACCTGTCGAACTTTCTCCGGATGGTCAAAAATAGTAATTTTTTAATATTTAATTTTTTGACTGTAAATGACTATTGCATGTGAATTATCACTTTTGGAACAACAATGAGTGTGTTTAGAGTCACTTTAATGCCTGAAATTAGTCGAAATAGAAGCTTCAGAGTCGGAGAAAAAGTCTGTAAAAATGGCAATTTTGGTCACATTGAGGCTTTAAAAAGTAGTTATTCAACATGAGGCACAATCCAAATGACATTTTGAATCAATTTTTCTAAAGTCCAAAAAATCTATTTTCTGATGAAAAACGATGACCCGTGACCCGTCGAATTTTCTCCAGATGGTCAAAAATGGTAATTTTTTAATATTAAATTTTTTGACTGTAAATGACTATTGCATGTGAATTATCACTTTTGGAACTAAAATACGTGTGTTTAGAATCACTTTAATGCCTGAAATTGGTCGAAATAGAAGCTTCTGAGTAGGAGAAAAAGTCTGTAAAAATGGCAATTTTGGTCACATTGAGGCTTTAAAAAGTGATTATTCAACATGAGTCACAATCCAAATGACATTTTGAATCAATTTTTCTACATTCCAAAAAATCAATTTTCTGATGAAAAACGATGACCCGTAATTTCTCTAGATGGTCAAAAATGGTAATTTTTTAATATTTAATTTTTTGACTGTAAATGACTATTCCATGTGAATTATCGCTTTTGGAACTAAAATAAGTGTGTTTAGAGTCACTTTAATGCCTGAAATTGGTCAAAATAGAAGCCTCTGAGTAGGAGAAAAAGTCTGTAAAAATGTCAATTTTGGTCACATTGAGGCTTTAAAAAGGGATTATTCAACATGAGGCACAATCCAAATGACATTTTGAATCAATTTTTCTAAAGTCCAAAAAATCTATTTTCTGATGAAAAATGATGACCCGTGACCTGTCGAATTTTCTCCAGATGGTCAAAAATGGTAATTTTTTAATATTAAAGTTTTTTTACTGTAAATGACTATTGCATGTGAATTATCACTTCTGAAACGTGCGCCGTGTGGCCATAAGCCACACGGCGCACATCTCTTCAGCGTGCCGGTATATTAGAGTTGGAAGGTCCAGGGATTCATTATTGCTGATTACCGTCTCTAGTGTGTGAGTTTTCTTCGTTTCTGCCAACCACTTTGTCATCATTTTAATAAAGTTCATTGCGTATTGAAAGTCTTCAGTAGCCTCGTCATGTGTAGGTCTCCTCTCACAGCTTAGACTTCACTCTTTAGTATCTACAAGATGGTCAAACTGCCCCTCAAGTGTCTGCCTCTTCAGTCTCGATTTTTGAGCTGTGAGTTCTCTTCTTCTTCCGAGTCAAGGCGCTCAAGACACTGTCAAGGTGCTGTCTTCAGTGGGAAGTTTATCCGCTAACTGGGAACCACATCAGCTAACAAGTCTTTGTTTCTTTCAACTTCTGTTGCTGCATAGAACTTTATGATGGTTGCAATATTTGTAGAGCTCCATCGACTCTGCAGTGGTTGTGTCCTGGGAACGTTTTTTTTTTCTTTCATATCTTCAAGTAATGTTTCAAACCACACCTGTCTATCATCGTGGTGGCAGGCACACCTATGACTTTGGTTAATCAACATGCATGTTTTAAGATTACAGTGCTTATTTTAAAATATTTAAGCGCCTGTCTACCTCATTGCGGTGACAGGCACACCATTGTCAATGTTTATTACAAGGTTGTTGTCCTTATCAATAAAATGTAAGGCTAATCAGTTTTCTTTGCACAGGCATTTGATATTTATGTTTTTACATGGTTTTTGACATTGTCAACATCGCTAATTGCGTTCCTCGTATATGTTTTTTGAGCATGGGAGTGGGTTTCAGCCCCTTGTTTCTGATATTGTTATTCCTGCCTAAAGGATAGGAGCGGGTTTTAGTCCCATTTCCTTGTTTCAGTTATTTTTATCCCTGCCTAGGGATGGGAGTGGGTTTTTAGTCACATCACCCCACGTTCACAGTTATTTACATTTGGGATGGGTTTCAGTGTTTTCCCATTTACTCATTAAAGGGGGTGTTAGTCCCACCTTTGTTATTTTGGTGTTGGGTGTTAGTCCCCTCACTTCGATATTCGCTGTAATGTGTGTGGGTCATCATCTTTTGATGCCACACTGTGCTGCATCTGTTTTTACATGCTGCACAAGTCCTTGGGAGTTAGTCCCATATGACGTATTCTGTACATTTGGGTGTCAGTCCCAAACAATATTTTTTTTAACTGGGTTTCCCTCACATGAGGGGTGGCGTATTGGGTTTTCGCCACAGTCTTCTCACGTGAGTAGTACTTCCTTGGCTGTCGTTCCACCCATAGTATTATAGTCTGGGTTGAGTTTATCCTTTTCTTTTGTCATGTGTGATATGCTCACTTGTGTATGTGAGTTTTTCTTGGTCTTTTCACATTTCACGTGTTTGGCTCTTCACTACTTGAAGCTTCCTGCATTTTTACTTTGACTGTTTGTGCCCATCCACAAGATTGTACACCTTTGCTGCGAGTTCAGTGACCCAACTCTTGGTCCTGACTTTGTCCTTCGACTGTGTGGTGCCAAGTGTGGGTACGTGTTGGGCACATTTTTGTTTACAGTAGTAATTTCGGTTGAAGTCAGCTCAGACGTGTCAACTTTATTTTTGTGTCATCTTTGGACCTTACGTCCGCAGTCTCAACTGCCTATTTCAAATTTTAAAATTGTTGGGGCACGAGCGTTAGATATTGCGCGATATCTCACCTGCATTGGTGATGCACCGTTGCCCCGAGGCTCCTTCTGTCATGGTGATTCCACGCTTGCAGTGCCGTAAGGGGGTATGCACAGACGTGCCGGGAGTCATCCGGGATTACGTCTGCAACGTGCCGTCATTATGTACTTGGCGTCACATTTTCTTTTTCTTTGCCTGCATTATGTTGACAACCTTGTTGTGCTTGAGTAATAAAGTTATAGCGATATTGAATTACATCTAGTGACAACGCAAGTAATTCGCCGTGTCTACCGACACATCGGTAGGAATGATGAAGCTTAAACTTACGACGTGGGTGGACTCTCGACTTTATTTTTATACCTGGGTTTGTGTTTCTCCGCTGAACTGGACTGTGGGGCATATTACTGTCCCGCACCACATTAAAGGTACTGTTTCTTCATACCTCTGACACAGTCTGGCGACAGATTCACTCACCACCCTGGTTCAGTCAATTTTGTTTTACTAAAATCTTCATGTGATTAACTTGCTCAGATTTGTTTTTGCCTCAAAGCAAGTGACTTATGCCACACGTATGTCTTAGCTTTACCCTACATAGGGTGTCGTGAGGGTTCCTGTCGCATTGCTAGAGTACACAATGTTGTTGCATCTATCGAGGATGTTATACTCTAAATTTGCAGTGTCCTCACACTATGCACAATGTCACTTCCTCCACGCGGGGTAGGTGTTCTTTTTATTTTTACCCTACATAGGGTGTCTAAGGTTTTTACCTTCACAGAGTGCACAATTTTCACCTCAACACGTGGTGTCTCGCAGGGGTTTTCATCCCGTCATCACAGTGCACAGGTGTTTTAATCCCGTCTTTACAGTGCACATTGTTCTTACCTCTATACGAGGTGTCTCGCAAGGGCTTTTGTCCTGCTACTCTAGTGCACAACGTTGACCTCTCCACGAGGTATTTGTCTCTTTTGTTTTAGTGCACACCCATCTAGGTTCACACCTTGCGTGGTTTCTGTCTCGCATCTACAATGCACAAACTCTGGACCTCTCCGGAAGTATGTTTGTTGGGTCTTCCCTTCATCTAGTGCATAACACTGTACCTCCTTTCGAGGTGCGTCCTTACACAGACATGACATTACATATGTCATTACATTATTTATACCTTCGCTACAGTGCACGTTCTTACCTTTCTTAAGGTGTGGGTTGTTTGTTTTATTCTACAGTGCACAATAGCTTGATTTTCTCTTGTTGTTACCTATGCACGTTATTACTGTTACCCTCATGGGTGTGTAGTTTTGGTCTTACACAGTAGCTATAGTGCATTGGTTCACGTTACACTGGGCGTTTTTGTCTCATCTCTGTTTTCTTTTTCATCCTCAACACTGTAGCCCAGTACTCTTCTATTTTATTTAACTCAAATGTTTATTACATTATGGAGAAGAATGTGTTGTATAATGTATTTATTTTCTTCTGTCATCTTCTGCCTCTCTCCTGATGTGGATTGCTCTCTCGCTTACTCACCTTGCCAATTGGTGTACAGAGAGTACTCATTGATGGTTTCTTTTTCTTTTATTTATTTATTTCTCTCTACCTCTGCTTGATTTCTCTCTAGTACTCTTCTCTCTATT
This sequence comes from Triturus cristatus, assembly GCF_964204655.1. Lineage (NCBI taxonomy): Eukaryota > Metazoa > Chordata > Amphibia > Caudata > Salamandridae > Triturus > Triturus cristatus. Next base: position 1,473,449,333 of record NC_140590.1, read on the forward strand.
TTTTTCTTCTAGCTTCTACATCCGATTTCATATTTCTCTTTTCTGTTTCTTTTATGGAAGAAAGGAGGATATGTAGTATCTTGGTTATTATTCTGTTCTTGTCATCTACTGCTCCACCAGTGGAATCCTCTAGAGAATGATGTAACATAGAATGTTAGTGTATGAAATGCACAGTTGGAGAAGGGCTGAGCACCTTGCTGGCTGCTCCTGGTTGGGCTGAATACTACTGTTTTACTGATCTTGTAACCAACTGAATAAATCTTCTTAAATCATCACAAATGGCCTGGACCTGAATACTACAGAGTGTATTGTAAAATGAGCCATTTCCTTGCAGTGAAGGACAAGACGGAGTAACTCAGGGCGCAAATCCTCCGGAAGGGAGGGAAGAAGGTTGGCCACGGAGTCCCAGAGTGCAGAGGACGCACGTGCAAACACGCATGTAGTGTTTAATGCATGGACGGCCGCGCTAGAAGAAGCAAAAAGCTGTCTTCCACATGCATCCAGCCACCTGGATTCCTGGGTGGGAGGAAACAAGGGCAAAGTGGAAGAGTCCGGCAACCCAAAAGCCGCCTGTATTACTAGACCCTGAGCGGTAGGGTGGAGGGACAGGCATAGTGGATCTCCCGGGACGGTGCCTACCAGCAATGGCCCGATCAACCGGTGCTCCGGAAGAGGGCCGTGCCCATGCGCCATGCAGGGCTTCTAATAAAGCACCCCAAGGGGTAGCAAGGGCTCCAAGGTAATGGGCTTGAGATGGAGCAGATCCATTAAGGGATTGGGGATGAGGGGTACCACAGGAGGCTGAAAGCCGAGGATAGCAGCTGCCTGGTTGATAGTCCGCGCATAGGCGGCCCCTAGCTCAGTAGTCACCCTAGGAGGGGAGAACAGGTCATCTGTAGGAGACGATTGGAGGCTTATTCTCCCAGTTGCCATAAAGAGTGGGGCTGGGGAACGACCCGAAGGCCATGCCACACTAGGGACCTGCACCAGTGGCCCCCAACCAGGGAAAGCAGCAGCAGCCTCCGAAAAGGCCATAGCGGATACCAGAGACGGCCCACCCGACTGAGGGGACAGAAACGAGGAATCCAGAGGGAGGTCAACCCCAGTCATTGACGCCGGTGTCAATGAACGGATGGTCACTGGTGGCAATGGATGAGTCGACAGCGGCGTCAGCGGGCACCGTGTCGGAGTCGACTGGACATCAACAGCCTCTATGAGGGACGCGACCTCGACGTCGACCGACGTCGGATGATGCGTAGCCCCAGACGTGGGATCAGGCTGAGAGCTGGGTGTGGGTTCGGACGTCCAGCCCGTCATTGGGTCCGACATGGTGCTCGGCTCTGAGCCCGGCGTCGCCGATGCCGCTTCCGCCGTCCGTGCAGGAAGCCGCCCAGGGCTATGCGTTGACTGGCGGAGTGAGCATGGCATCGGGCCTGGCGTCGCCCCCGCCGTCCGTGCAGGAAGCCACCCAGGGCTATTTGCTGACTGGCGGAGTGTGCGACAAGGACGGTCTGGGACACGGCCCAACGTGGTCGCCTCAGCTCCGAAGTCAGAGGCGGTGCACACAACCCTGGTCGGGGAAGGTTCTGCCGACGAGGGCCCGGCCTGAGTACCCTCCGCCTCTGTGGGGCTCAAAGGTGCGCCAGGGAGAGGGGGGGGACTCCAAGTATGCCTGAAGAGCCCAGGAATAGGCCTCCATTTGGGCGTGCATCGCTCCAACTCCTGGAAAAGGAGGGTATGGAGGATAGGCCTGGGCGAAGCACTACGCTACGCTCGCGTAGTTTGCGAAGTTCGCGCTACTTCGCACTACGCGAACTGCACGTAGCACAGTGCGAACACGCGTAGCGTAGTGTTGCGTAGTGCTGCGGTCATTTTTTGCTTGCTCGCGGTCCTCAACGTCAAGTTGGCGACCCCGAGCAAGCAAAATGACATCCTGGCGAGACTTTTTCCTTGTTCGTGATCGCGAGCATGGAAAATAAACCTCCCGGCGAGATTCCCAACGCGAGAAGGTCAGGTTTCTCATTGCGAGGGGTCGCGTATGCTCGCGACCGCTCGCGATGAGAAACTACCAGTTCGCGTTGAGAAAGCTGCAGCTCGAGGAAAAATCTACTCAAGCAGCAGAAAACTACAGCTCGCACTGTGCAAGATGCCATTTTCAATGATTGCACAGTGCCGGTTGCTTGTCCGCACTGTGCAATCATTGAAAACAACATCTTGCACAGTGCGAACATGTTACTTCGCAGTTCGCGAAGTGCTACGCGTAGCTCGCGTAGTGCGAACTTCACTTTGCGTAGCTTCGCGAAGTGCTACTTCGCGAACTACGCCCACCCTTAATGGAGGAGGAGACCTCCGGGCGCCCGTAGCTGACCCCTTATGAGAGGAATGGGTGCCAGCGGCAAACCTACGAGAGGTGGACCTCAGTGGACGCTTGTGGCTCCGCTTACCTTTTTTAGGGCGCCGGTCGCGGGAGCGGCCTCGGGAACGAGCTACCTCTGGAGAGGGAGAGCAGAGACGAGAAGAAGCTGGGCCGGACAGCCGTGCGGCCAACAACTTCATACGGCGTTCCCGTAGGGACTTTGGCTTCATCTGTTGACAGTCGCCGCATTGTTTGGAATCGTGGTGCATCCCAAGGCACCACATGCAAATAAGTTGCGGGTCAGTGCCAGACATCTGATGCGCACAGGCCTTACAGGCTTTGAACCCGGAGGGCATTGCACACTGTTCCGGTACGACACCAACGGTGCCAAGAAGGTCCAAAACAAGGCCAGGAACTGCTGGTTTCCAGGGTCCACATCGTGACGCGGAAAAGAAGAAAACTGATATCTGCGTGCCGGGGCAGGGCATATATGGCTCCGCTGATGTCACGTCCATGGACGACGTCAGGGCGGCACCGTATGGTGCCGCCCCCCAGCACGCAGAGGTGCTGCTGCGCAAAATTTTCCAGACCAGTCTGATGCCTGTGGATATTCCATGTTATGGAATCTGCGGCTAGACGTCTCAATCAGATGTGGTGAAATTTGATTAAAATGGTGATATCCGGGCAGCCGGCTATACTATAAACTGGTCCAAATCGATAATGTACGTACTGCGCGGCCCTCCTCCTCTACTCCCAGCAGACTGCCCGCTCCAGACAGCGGAGGAGTCCTTTAAATATCTGGGTATTTGCGTCACTGTGGATCTGACATACTTCCTAAAACAGAATTTGCAACCCCTGATGGACCGCCTTAGGCGAGACGTGCGCCACTGGGGTGCGTTGCCGTTAACTCTGCTGGGGAAGGCGGCCCTATTCAAAATGATGGCCCTGCCCCGATTGTTGTACGTACTGGAAAATACGCCATGTCACATACCACCCGAGTACTTTCGCACAATTGCGGCGCAGGTAACTAGTTTTTTGTGGGGTGGTAGACCGCCACGTATTGCGCAGGCCAAATTAACCCACGGCTGGTACAACGGAGGGATAGCGCTTCGTAACATCCAACTCTATTACTGGGCGGCGCAGATGAAGGTAATTAATCAATGGCTTCACGCTCCGCAAACAGACCCCGCATTCAAGGCAGATAGGGATATACTGGGCGCCAGGGGTGTGCTGTCACCCCTATATGATGTTAAACTGGCCCCAACGCTCATCGGCCCACTCAGACAGACTGTCACCATCTGGCATACGGCGCAGGCCAGGCTGGGATGGCGCGGGGTCCTGACCCGACTTACACCTTTGTGGGACACAAAGCAACTCGGAAACCTCAGAGGCTCCAGGGGGTTTGATAATTGGGACAACATCGGGATCTCTATGGTGGGAGACATGTTGCACAAGAGTGAACTAATTACATTCACACATCTTCAGCAGCAATACGAACTGGCGCCCTCAGAATGGTTTCGCTACACACAAATTAAACATGCCTTGCTATCGAAACTACCTCCTGGCACGGAAGTACCCGAAGCATCACCTTTGGAAGACAGATTATTGACGGACCACATGCCAAAGAAGGCTACGTCACTCACGTACTGCAAACTGGTAAACAACCTTCCGGACCCAATGGGTCCCCTCCGGGAGAAATGGTCCCGCGATATGGGCGAGTTTGACGACCCGGAATGGCGGGAGGCATTGGCGTCGCTGCGAGAGGCGGGTATACCCTCAAGGCTCCGGCTGGTACAGCTCCGCATTTTGCACCGCTCATACTACACTAGACGCACTCTGCACAGCATAGGTAGCGCACTACACCCGTTCTGCTTGCGAGGCTGCGGGGAGGTGGGGAACTTTTTTCACACCATATGGGAATGTCCCTAATTCAAGAATACTGGAGGCAAGTGATGCGGACATTGTCGCAGTCAGGGGGAGTATCATTAGTACCGGAACCTAGACGCTGCCTATTGAATGTATGGGAACCTAATGACCTCACTCGCCAGGCACAGAATTGGGCTACGTTGGGGATCATGATAGCTAAGCGCAATATAGCCCAAAAGTGGGGTGTAGGGGAGACACCAACATTAGTCACATGGGGAAAAGACATAGACGAGGCCATGCTAGCGGAAAGATCGGCCTTTATTAGGCGGGGATGCCCTCGTAAGTGGAGTAAAGTGTGGGGGGCATGGAACAAATTCAGAGGTGACATATGTGACCCGCCCTCGGATCAAGACAATGAAACCTCGGACTCGGACTGATGGGGGGGGATGCCTCGGAGGTGTTGCTGTAGAAGATGTACAGTTCCAAGCGCATGTTCTTGTGGAATTGACCATAGCATCCTGTACTGTATTGTTTTATACTGTGGGGAAAACTGCATGTTCAACTGCTGTTTTGGATTCTGTTATTTCAAAATAAAAAATATATTAAAAAAAAATGGTGATATCCTTCTATACTGGGAAGGAGATAAAAGAAGGAATTATTTCAAACTTTAGGTACCAGATAAGGCTGCCCACTATTTCCAGCCCTATTTCCCCAAGCCTTAGAAATCTTACTACATAACATCAAAACAAATGGAAAGATCTTTGACATTAAATGTTTTTTTATATTATGGTGAACAAGCAGCATATAGTGATGATATTTTAATAGTCCACCTAAAATGCGTCCCCTTCAATCCAAGCTCTAATGGATAAAATAGAGTCTAACTCTTCTACATCAGGATATACTCTGCCAGATATACATCTGAAGTCAAACCTTTATACCACCTAGATGCTAAAGACCTAATATGCCGTTCTAGCTTGTCCTGGCAAGCCAAATAGCTAGCATACCCAAGTATTGAATTCACTGATAACCTCCCAGATACCATTAAACACTAAAAAACAACAATTGAACAGATAGAAGGCTGGTCACTGACATTTCTATCTGGGTGGTGGAGGGAAGAAACTATAAAAAGGATTATCACCCAAGTGGTAACATACCGCATAACAATGTTTCTATTGTATCTTCCACACAATCTCTAATTCATTTTCTGACAAAACAAATGGTCCTAGATATCACTCAAAAAACTAAGATTAACAAAAAAGAGCTAGGAGGCAATCACTTGGCAAACTTCAAAAACGATCAAACTACTTTGCTATTCAAACAAGGCACCAGATGGTTCAATAATGTAGAATATTACTATCCCCATGTGGCTAGAGTAAAAAAAAAGAAAATCAATATTAAATACATTTGACCCATGTTAATAGTTGTTTTTTGGTTGGAAATCAAAGTACAGAAGTCTATCTTAATGTTTATTTGGGTACTAAACAAATTAAAAGGGAAGGTAATACCCTCGACTGGCATCCAAAGTCCTTTTATTCAATCACCGTGGATCCAACAAAAATCCTTGAACATTTGACAACTTTTGAGACGGTTACCAAATAAAGAATTTTCAAGTCTACAATTTTACAAATCTAAGTCTGTCTGACTAAACTTCCTAATGTTGACAAGAATACCTCTATTCGTCAGCTCATTCACAATCTGAACAAGAATAGTAAATCAGTTCCAAATCCTATGCACTCTTAAACACAAAAAAAGCAATCTATTAGATAAAACACAACTGAAATGGGAAAAGATTGAAAAACAGCGGCTTTTGTGGAAGAGTAGCCCGGAGAAAACCCCATTCTCTCAAAAAACATTGATACATTACTCAGGTTTGCAAAACAAGACATGAATTTACCACAAGACTTCCGGAACGGGGGGCATGGCCTCGAGCCAGCTAAGATGGCTGCGCGGTAGAGAAGCTCTGCAGCGGCCTTCCCAATCCGGAACACTCCGGCAGCCATCCGCCCGATCCCTGTAATCTGGGAACATCGGGGTGTCTTGGGAGTGTTGCGCGCAGCTCCCGGCAAGGCACTGAGACGGGATCAGCTGGGCCTGCATGCCACCCTAGTCCAACTCTGTGGGCAGCCCCCCGTGTGTGAAGATCTCGGAGTGCGGCAGAACCGAGCGGTGGCCGGCACACAGAGCAGGGAAAAATAATCCGGTGACATGCTGGATCTCCATTGTCCAAGCCGCAGGAGGATCGAGGTGTAGGCCCCGCCGGACTTGAGGGGACATCGAGCTTAAGCCCCAGAGGTTGTGCCTCCCTAGTTGGCACGCCGGCAGAGCACGACGACGGGCCTTGTGGTGGCCGCTCTGCGGATGCTCTCATTGAAGCAGCCACAGCTGAATCCCCAGTTGTGAAGAGCTGGGTCCCCGAGATTGAGACGTGACTGGGCCGCTGTCGACCCGGAGTGTTGCGGGACCTGTGATTCATGCGTTGAGTGCCACGGGTGGGAGCCCCTGAGCAGCTGGTGTGTGCTGTGCGGTGGTACCGTTCCTCATGAGTGCCTGACTGGGCCTCCCTGTCTGCCACCAACATAAACAAGCATTGGCATAGCCAATAGGTCCCGCTTTTGGGACCTTATAAGTGTTTAGCCATGCAACAGTTGTTGTTGCACCAAGGATATTGTGCTGCATTACGGCGAACTGTGAACCTGATAAGTGTTAGGACAGTGCATGGGGCAGGGGGGTAAGCACGGTCATCTTTGATCCTGATGATAAGTGTTAGGACAGAGCATGGGGCAGGTGGATTAGCACGGCGAGCTTTGAAAATGATGATAAGTGTTAGGACAGAGCGGGGGACAGGGGGACAGGGGGATAGGCACGGCGAGCTTTGAACCTGATGATAAGTGTTAGGACAGAGCGGGGGGCAGAGGGGGTAAGCAAGGCGAGCTTTGAACCTGATGATAAGTGTTAGGACAAAGCGGGGGGCAGGGGGGTAACACGGCGATCTTTGAACCTGATGATCAGTGTTAGGACAGAGCGGGGGCAGGGGGGTAAGCACGGCGAGCTTTGAACCCGATGATAAGTGTTAGGACAGAGCGGGGGCAGGGGGGTAAGCACGCGAGCTTTGAACCTGATGATAAGTGTTAGGACAGAGCAGGGGGCAGAGGGGGTAAGCAAGGCGAGCTTTGAACCTGATGGTAGGACGGGGGGCAGAGGGGGAAAGTACTAATATTAAGGGTAAAGTGGCCACTTCTATAACATACCTAGAGCTGCTGGTTGAGAAGCTTGCAATGGACCCAGCCTCCCTTCCCCTCCTCTCTGAAAAAGAGGGGGTAGAAGGAGGAGAGAAGAGCTGCAGAGTAAAGCTGCTGGCAGACTCTGACCTTGAAGCCTAGAGGTGGGGGCCAGAGGAGCGAGCAGCCCAGAGTAGAAAGTGAGACAGGCACACTTGTTTCCAAGAAATGAAAAGCACTGTTCATGCCCTATTGACAAACTTCCATGGCATGAATAGTGGTGAGGCTTGCAAACAGGAGCAGTTTCCCTCCTCCCTGTCCAAAGGGAGGGCTCGAGAGGGGAAGAGTAGGCTGGAGAAGGTCTGCGGAATGCAGAGGGCGGAGAGAACAGCCTGTGACCCATGTCGAGAGAGAAAAGCCATATGGCGCCTCCGCTCCTAAGCGCGTGCCCGCGCACATGCACTCAAGCTCTAGGCCACAGTGGTACCATTTTCTGAAGCCCTTACTAAAAGTCTCGCCAGAGCACAGCGCACGCGCTGCTCTAGGCTCAACCTAAAAAAGGAGAGACTGAGGGTCTGAACCTACTCAGTGACAGCGCCTAGTCAGCGGTTGGAGTCACTGTGGGAGGCTGGTTCTGGACGGATGGGACTAAGACAGGGGGCCAAGAAGCTACATTCAGAAATAGAGGCCAGCGGCGGAACGGGGGGGGGGCGATGCGAGCTAGAGGCACGCAAAAGGTCTGACACATGGGGGCACTGGGTTCATTGGGAGTGCCGCACTAGAACCAGTGCCTCCGGGGCCAACAAGGGGGATTCCTGCCCGCCCCCTGCTGAATCCACAAATGGAGGTGCGTTACCCAGTCGCTGCATTGGAACGCGGTCGACCGCCCTCTCATAGTCAAAGGTGAAGATCACTACAATGCGACCCAAGGGGGCCCCCCACCTCAGTCCAATAAGCTGGACAAATACGCTGTGCCCCAGACAGCAATGGGGGACGGCGCGATGTCGCAGGGGAATTGGCAGAACTCTCGTTGGGTGCGATCATGGCGGCCATTCAGACACTGGGCACTACTCTAGAACCCAAATTTGACAACGTTACGATCGAAGTCAACCTACTGAGGGATGATATGAACAAAAACTCTGAAAAAGTAGCCACATCGGAAGCGAACGTAAAAGAACTACAAGCCACTGCCAAGAGAATGGACGACCAAATACATCAACTTACACACCAATGCAATAACATAGCGGCTAAGCTAGATGACCAGGAGGGGCGGGCCCGGAGGAACAATATCCGCATTGCGGGGTTGCCCGAGGGGCGGAGGGCCCCTGCATGGATCTGTTCCTGGAAGATCTTATACTGAAGCACCTCTAGCCCAAACGCTTGTCAAGCTACTTCTTGGTGGAAAGGGCGCACAGGGCTCCTATCCTCCAACTGAAACCAGCCCCCCCCCCCCAGAACCATCATGAAAGGATCCTCAACTCCGAGACCGAGACAGCATCTTACAGGCCGCCCGTGCAAAAAGTGATCTACCCTTTGAAAACGTGTCCTTACGCTTCTTCCCAGACTTCACCCTCATGGTCCAACAACAGCGGTGCACTTTCGATGAGGTTAAGCGGACACTAAGGGCCGAGGATCTCAAATACACAATATTGTTCCCAGTCAAAGTAAGATTACTGGACAACGGAAAAGCATGGTACTTTACATCCCCGGATGAAGTGTGGAACTGGCTGGAGGGAGAGCGAGGGGTGACCTGACCAGCACAGCGGGGACACAACCAGCGGCGGAGGAACAGAGGGAGGCCTCCCCCGGGCCTCGCACATGGACCACGAAACTGGTGGCTCGGAGACTGCGGCTGATTCCCCCTGACCAGACTGGCAGTGTCAGAACCCTTTACCTGGCATTGCCAATGCAGGACTCTACCAAATGTGACTTCTTCAGCAGGTATGGAACAACAAGAGCATGTGATGCATGCCTACATGTTACCAAATACACACATTGACACAGACATTACATGAAACCAGGGAGGGTCGCTACTGGAACACGTACAGCGGCGCCGGCCAACCCCAAGTTATAGTTTAATGGGTCAAATTGGGCGACAAGCACTCTGCAAATTGGGGAGGTGGGTAGTTACAAACCTACAGTACAGGGCAGCAGGGAGGGGAGATTCTATAAGGGGTTTTTGTTTAATGTTCTACATAATTTTTTATATTTTTTTTGACCCAACCAAAGAGTCACAACACCAGGCATGGAATAGTAGGCCACTTTCGAGAGAGGGTGGGCTAGGGAGGGCACAGATGGAAAGAGTACAATTGTTAAGCACCCGAACACAACTATGGCTACACAACCCACAACATTGAAAATCCTCCCATGGAATGTAAACAGGTTGGGTGACGAGATTAAAAGGACTACGGTTCTGCAATACTTCCACAGGCACTCCCCTGACCTCGTCCTCCTACAGGAAACGCACTTATGAGGCCACCACTACCTGGCGCTGAACAGGTTTGGATACACTCTCAGGGCACATGCTGGCTTTACATCAGACTCCAGGGGGTTTGTAATTCTTGTTAAAAACACAGTGTCTTTTATTCTGAGCGGCATCTGGCAGGACCCACTGGGAAGGTTTGTGGCCATGGCAGGGACGTGGGAGGGCCGAAGCCTAAACCTATGCTCCACATACATTCTGCCACAGCTGCATGCCAAAGCTTTCCCTGAACTGAGTAACACACTGCTAGACATGCCCCCAGGTGTGCTTATGCGATGGATCTGTCGGACTTATGGCGATTACATAACCCCTCCTGTAGGCAATATTTGCATATATCTGCAGCACATGGCAGCAGGTCCCGGCTAGACTACATCTTCACACAGTGCATGCAAACAGGCATTTCCGTGGGGCGCACCGCAAGGCCAGGGGTATATCCGACCACACACCAGTGGAGATCCTACTATACGGCCCAACTAAGGACTACACTCTACCCCCTCACATAGCCCAGTGGCACCTTAAAGACAGAGACTTCCAGGACAAGCTCAGAGAACTTACCCAACAGTATTTTGCCTAAAATGCGTGGTCAGTTGACTCGAACTGCACACTCTAGGAAGCGTTTAAAGTGGTTGTCAGGGGTCACATTCAGGCAACGGTGGGTGGAATAAAGAAGCAGAGACGCGCCAGGTGTGGGGAACTCGAGAGGGAAATCGACGCACTAGAGCGGGAATTACATCAGGAGGACTTGAGGCCTCTGATTTGCTCACAAGACTGTGTCTTAAGCAAAAGAAGCCCAGGGACCTAAGGGACAATGCGGCACGACAACACACACTGGCCACGCAGAGACGACTATATGATGTAGGGGACAAGGCCAAGAAGTTAATTGCGTGGTTAGAGAGATGAGAGGAGATTGAGATTGAGACTGGGTTGCCAAAATTAAGACAAATGGTAAGAAGGCACTTAGTTCGGGGGCAGACATTGCAGAGGCATTCGCATCCTACTGCGAGACAGTTTATCAGTCTGCATCTACTAGATCATTTGATGAATGTGCTGAACTACTTGCAGGGTTCTCTCTACCGACTTTGACACAGGAGGACAGGGAAGCAACAGACCGGAACTTGACAGTGGAGGAAGTTGACAGGGCCATCGGGGATCTACAATCTGGGAAGGCGGCAGGCCCGAACGGGCTCCCCGCTGGGTTTTTCTAAATGTGTAACAGCCGATGTGGCAAAGCCCATGTTAGACATGTTCATCACTGCATCACAAGAGGGTTGCCAACCTACTGATTTAAGAATTGCCACAATTGTGGTCATCCCGAAAAAGAACAATCCCCCAGTGTTGTGGCTCCTACCAGCCCATCTCCTTGTTGAATTTCGAATCAAAAGTGCTGGCAAAGGTACTGGTGAACCGGCTTGCCCCCATCATTTCCACCATGGTTCACCCGGAACAAACTGGGTTTATGCCTCAACGCAGCACCAGATCAAATCTTAGACGCCTCTATGTGGTGAGGCGGGCTGTGACGCTAATCCCACCGAGCCTATAGCATTAGTCACTGGATGCCCGCATGGCTTTCAACAGTATTGATTGGTCGGTCGTATCCCTAGATGGTCCTGTCTAGGCTTGGCCTGGGCCCTAGTTTCATCGCTTGGGTTCGTGTCTTATACTGGGACCCAAGAGCCCACATGAATTGGTCGCTTTCTAGATCCTTTGCCCTCCACAGAGACACACGCCAGGGTTGTCCACTCTCCCCCATGCTCTTCGTGCTGACGCTTGAGCCAGTTGGGGCATGGATCAGAGGAGACCCCATAGTTACTGGCATATATATGGGGGAAAATGGGAGGAGAGTATATCGTTATACGCAGATGACATATTACTTTACGCAAGCAAACCTTGATAAACGATCCACAGATTAATCAACATAATCCGGGTGTTTGGCACATACTCAGGGTACAAGATAAATTGGAACAAGTCCCTGATTTTAATCTCTCTGGAACATTACCCCCACTCAGTTTAGAATGTGCGGCTCTAACGCAATATGACAAATTTACACACTAAGCTGAGGAGTTCCTCCAAGTGAACGTTTATACACAGTTGACTAGACTTCGCGAAGACACTGCCCACTGGCACCAATTACCAATTTCCCTTATGGGTAGGGCAGTGCATTATGCACTGTGTCATTGGTGGGGGGTTGTTGATTACTTCTCAGGGATTATGCTTTTGAATATTGTGAGTGACTTCGTGGATGTTTGCATAAAAACTCAATAAAGTGCGTTTAAAAAAAAAAAATTGGTAGGACAGTGCTTTTTAAGATAATGGCCCTCCCACGACTACTCAACTCATTACAAAATACGCCACATAAGATCCCGGACACCTTCTTCCTGGCCATTGAAGGGGAGCAGTGTAGCCTACTCTGGGGCAGTGAGACACCGCTAATTGCATTATGTAAACTCCCACAGGTGGGTATATGAGGGCGGGCTAGCTATCCCGGATTTCCTGAACTATTACTTGGCAGTCCACATCATTAATATAAATGGCAGGGTCTTTGCACCCCACTCTGAACCTGAATACCGAGCGGATCATCAGGCTTTGGGACCCAGTGGGCACCTAGCGGCATTGTACCGAGGAATAGAGGGGATTCCGCTCCCTATGCACACACAAGTGGTGGTACAAGCTTGGCACGCTGCCACCAAAGCACTGGAATGAAAGGATAGACTGACAGAGCAAACCCCACTGTGGCACGTTGATAGAGGTGAGGCGCCTGCAGGGATTCCACAGCTGGAGACTCATAGGCATAGAGATACCCTTAGGGATATATGGCGTGAGAATAGGGTGACTACCTTTAAGGAACTACAAACAGAATTCCAACTGATGGACAAGGAACAGTATAAGTACCTACAGTTGAGACATGCCTTGAGGTGCCACATATTAGACAGGGAATCACTTTCTGAGTACTCCCCCTAGAAGACCGACTGTTACCAGACCCTATACCTGACAGGACGATCTCTCACACAAATAGGAAGTTAATGAATATTCATCCGGATCCTCTGGGGTCACTTAGGGCTGCCTGGGAAACGGACTTGGGACTGACAAAGATGATGACTGGGAGAAAGTGCTCCAGAGCCCCCTGGAAATCTCCATACGGGCATGATTCCGACTAGTCCAACTCCGAGTTCAGCATAGAGCATATTTTCCCTGTACATTTCAACACAAGATCCGGAGGGCTGACTGACCTCTGTGCTAGGGGTTGCGGCGAAGCCGGCACTTTCTTCCACATCATCTGGGGATGCCCCAGAATTCAACCCTACTGGTTTAGGGTTGCTGGGGTGATGTCCGAGGTTCTGGGGATATGCATTCAACCCGAGGGAGGTTGGCTCCTACTCAGGATCATAGGTAAAGACAGATGGCCCTCACACGTACAGAACTAGCTTTTGCTGGCTTCTGGGAGGCAAAACGTAACATTGCACGGTTGTGGGGGGATCGGAAACGCTAAAACTATCTAACTGGATATCGGACATGGACTGGTGCCGATTGGCCGAAAAAGTAATCTATGAGAGCAGGGGCTGCCCAAAGAAATGGGAAAAAATAGGAAGCTCATGGAAGAAGTATAGAGCTTAACATATGGTGAGTGAGGGAAGTTCCAGATCTGGGAAAAATATTTATGTAAATAATTGCACCTTGCTTGTTTTTAACGGTCCTCTACCACATATGCATATTGTTGATCTCATGTAATGGAGGCCTTGTGAATCATAACTGCCTGACGACTTTTCTGTATCTGAATGGATCGGTTTGTTGTATTAAATAAGAATAAAAAAAAAAGACTTCTGGAACAATGATTTCTGAATAGACGAGATGAAAGTGGAACTGTCTGGCTGCAATGCACCACAACATGTTTGGTGAATACTAAACACTGTATCACTACAAAAACCTGATTCCATCTAGTCAAGCATGGTAGTAGAGTGCAGATAATGTGGGCCTGCTTTGCAACAGCCTCACAATTGACAAGTCCACTGTAAATTCCTCAATATACCAGTGCATCCTGGACTCAATGTGAGATCATCTGTCAAACAACTAAAGCTTAGTCGAAAGTGGATCATGCAACAGGAAAATGATCTAGAACACACAAATGAAAAGAAACAGCAGTTTGGGGATAGCCAAACCAGAATTAAGATTGCCATTTCATTGAAATGTGACAGGACCTAAAGGAATGTGCATAAACAAATAACCTCAAAAAAGTCACTGAACCTAAGCAGCTTTGAATAGGTACCTGGGTTAGAATTCCTTCCAGGCCAGGTGAAAGACTGTATTTACTTACTCTTGAGCTTCTCTGACTGGTAAAAACAGTGAAGCGCTCATAAGGAGAATGTCTGCAAAAAATGTGATTCTGATTTTATTTGGAGGAAAAAAGCCTGGCTGTAGTGAAAGACTGCAAGTGCCTGAATGCCGCTGGAGACCAGTGCCTGAAAAGTATAAATGCCGAAGCACTCTTGTCTGACAGCAATCTCATCTTCTCAACACATTTCCTGTGAGTGTCCAGGGTGTTATGGTTTGCTGCCAAGGGAATGCACATTGCTTCTGAATGAAAGTATTTAACAGTGTTACACTTAAAGCATTTAAGGTAGATGAACTACTGTGGCGATCCACGGAGGCCCTGTAAAATCCACCATATATATTAAGAAACTTGCTGATATGTGCAATGGGATTATAACTTTAAAATGTAAAAAATAAAAAACAGTTTTGATGCAGACATTTGAGCATAATCACACCTTCCTCCCAAACTCCCCCACTTAGTTCCTTTTTGGGAACTTTCCCTGTTGCAATGTTCTGCTCCAGTTAATGAGCATATTTTGTAAAGATATGCAGATATATTAAGCTCTTCTTTGATGGAGGAATGCAGGAGGCCACTTGGAAAAGGATGTGGCCCTTTCAAATAATGTTGTGCAATCTTTTGTTCCTTTCTGCTTGCTGAGGTGGACACTGCTAAAGCCTAATGCCCACCCTGGAGCTAAAGGGCCCTGGAGAGTTATTTCTGTTTGGTGGATTGGGTCCCGAGATTTATAGAATCTCTTGTGAACCATTATAGCTGTTCTATATCCCTGCTGGGCATCTTAATTAAAAGAGGCGCATACAGCTAAAAGGCACAGGGTGTTAACCTTCCTTAAGCAGCACCATATCTCGATTGCTTGCCTCCAGGAAACACACCTGGATGAGTGCAGAGCGGAAAGAGTAGCCAAGAAATGGCGAGGTCAGATGCATCATCCTTCCTATTCTACCTATGCTAGGGGCACTATGGTTTGGGTGGCTCTGGGCACCCTCCTTATGGTAACATATAGTGAATCAAATGTGCGGCAGATACGTATTGCTGCGAGGGTCCCTAGATGGCAAGGACATTGTCATTCTAAATTCGTATGCCCCCAACATCGATGACCCCTCCTTTTTTCCGGTCATGCAGGAATTACTCACCAATGAAGTAGATGCTCTATTTATTTGGAATGGCGACTTTAATTGCGTGCTGGATCCAGCACTTGATAGAACCCCCTCAAAGGTTGGCATGAAACCACAAATTACACAGATGCTTAGCAAGGTTATCATGACTTAGGAGCCCATGATTTTTGGAGAGAGACGCATCCCACACTCCCTCTGTTTACCTGTCAATCACCGACGCATGGAACCCAGAGCAGATTGGACAGAGTGCTGGTGACGAGGGAGCCGGAGTTCCCTGAGGCAGAGGTGACTCATTTGGCGCGTTTTTGTCTGATCCCTCGCCTGTGTGGTGCATGGTAAAGTGGGGGATGCTGGCACGGGGCCCCAGGCGCTGGAGACTCCCGCCAGATATTCTGGAAGATCAGGTGGGGAGGGCAACCTTAGTACAATCAATTACAGAATATCTAGACATGAACTGGGGGGGGGGGGCGAAGATACTGGGAGAGCGACTGAGTGGGAGGCTCTAAAAGCAGTCACCAGAGGTTTAGGCATGGGGCTTGTAGGGGGAGTGAGGAGACAACTACCTGGGGAGCTTGACAGAGAGGAGAAGGCTCTGGCGATCATGCAGGCAGAAAACTCGGCAGGCCCAGATAAGAGTAAGTGAGAACGAGATCGGCGTGAGTGTTTAGCTGATATCTGGGACAGGCTGAATAAATGTACTCTAATGCGTTATCGCCAACAGTTATACGCCGAGGGCGATAAATCGGGGTGCCTGTTGGCCTGGATTTTACGTCGGGAGCAGGCCCCCACGATTACAACCGCTCTAATTACACAGGGAGGCAGCCTAGTTCACACAAGAGCTGGCGTCTTAGAAGTGTTCCAACAGCACCTACAAATAGTTTACACTGCAGACCTCAGAGTAACAGCCGACAGGTATGTTCCAGTCGTCGAGGAAATGGCGCTCCCACAGCTTCCGCCGGAGGGCGTGGAGAATTTAGATGCCCCCATCACAGCCCAAGAAATGCAGAAGGCTCTGCAAGCCATGCCGGGATAAAAGGCACTGGGTGCGGATGGGTCACCTGTAGCTTTTTTAGCAGACATACGCAGCACAGTTGCTGAAGCTGCTGTTGCAGGTGTATGAGGAGGCCTTTGAGTTAGGGGAGTTGCCTCCCTCAATGCACAAGGGTGAAATTGTCATGCTCCTTAAGCTGGGGGAAATGCACAAGATCCATCAGCATATCGTCCAATCACAATGATCAACTCAGCTACTAGATTGGCCCCTCTCATGGGTCATTTGGTCCATGAGGATCAATTTGGCTTTATTCCAGCTCTCAATACGGGCATGAATATTCGAAGATTTTCCCATATCATGCACAAAACAAGATACAGGGACGAGGTATTGGCCTTAGTGTCAATAGACCTGGAAAAGGCCTTCGACTCGGTAGATTGGGGATATTTGTTGGAGATGCTCCGGGTGCCTGATTTCGGCCCAAAGTTCAGAAGATGGGTGCAAATCCTGTATACGGCTCCTTGCGCTAGAGTAAGAGTGGGAGGGAGCAGATCAGGCGAGTAGAAATTGGAGAGGGGGACACGGCAGGGCTGCCTGCTCTCGCTGCTCCTGTTCACACTGGCAATAGAGCCGCTGGCGAGCTGGGTGCAGAGGGACCTGGCCGAGTGGAGTATTCAGGTGGGTGGAGTGCCCCGGGTAATCTCATTATATGCAGATGATGCCTTATTCTATGTCTCTACTGCTCGACAAGCAGTGCCAAAACTGCTGTGGATATTAGAGGAGTTTGGTAATTTCTCTGGATTGAGACTTAATAAGAACAAGTCTTTGCTCTTTCCATTGGCTCTGCTGGCTAGGTGGCCGGAGTCGCTCCCTCAGCTAAGACTGCAGTGGGAGACTGGTCACTTTAGTTACTTGGGCATACAGGTGGCTGGGGATGATCCCCAAATGTTGCAACTGAATATATACAAATTGCTTGAGGACCTAAGGGGTTTAATTGGATTCTGGAATACTTTACCATTATCACTAATGGGAAAATTGTCAATAGCCAAAATGGTGGTGTTACCCCGCTGCCTGTATATGTTGCAGAATACGATGTGTCCAATACCAAGACGGATCTTTAGATCCATGGACTCCCTTCTGAAAGACCTCTACAGGGCAGGGCTATGAAGCAGAGTAATGCTTGCAACGCTGAACCGCACATATGAGGGGTGGGCTTGAGGCCCCAAGAATGGAATTATATTACTCTGCAGCTCAGCTGCAACACACGACTAATTTGCCGAGGGGGGACAACTGGGAGAAGAGGCTCATATGTGACAGCGTGCCAGGGTCTGACATGCCGATCTTATTTAGGAGGGTGCAGGTGCCCCAGAGACAGCACCGTACGTGGTTAAACAGACGGCTTCTGTCTGGCAGTTATTTGTGGAGCAAATCCTACGGCATGCACCGTTTCATTGGGAATTGAATGTGTGGGAGTTGGCACCAGTTCAAAAAGGGATGGTTAATATGTCATTCAGGGCACGGCAGGAGGGGGGTTGTAATTCGCTTGCGGACTTGTACCAGAGCGAATGCTTTATTACGTTCGAGCAGGCTTGAAGGGACTTTGGGCTAGGACAAGGGCAATACTTACAGCATGCGGCCTTGGCCAATATATTCAATGAAATATGGCCCAAGTACCCGCTGATACCACAAATCACACAAACATTAGATATCTAAGTGCATTCTATCTCTGCTTTATGGGTCAGTGAGGGCCGACGAGGGTGTCTCCGCTCCAGCTGCATTTGCGGCTTGGAACACAGATTTGGGGGAACTATTGGAGGAACAGGACTGGAAGGTGGTTGGAGCGCTCACACACATGATCTCCTGTAATGCTCGGTTTCGACCGGTCCATTACAATTATGTTCACCGTACATATATGACCCCGGTGAGGATACATCGCATGTCACCTGGTAGAACTAATTCATGACCCAGATGTCATAAGACCGGAGTGAACTTTTTACACTTTGTCTGGGAATGCCCGGAGGTGGGTAGCTTTTGGGCGGAAGTAGTGGAGCTACTGAGGGGAAAGATGAATAGCAAAATCCAGTTGACGCCAAAGCACTGCCTCTTGGGTCTGATGCAGAAAAGCAAAACAAAATGGGATATAGACTACAGCAGTTGCTGTTGGTGCTGGCAAGGCGTAGAATTGCAAAAGTGTGGATGACTTTATAACGCAAGTCGTTACAACGACGCGTTGTTACATCACATGCCATTACAATGCAAGTTGTTACAACGACTTGCTGTAGGGGGCAGAAGGTGTTGGATTTTCAATCGAACACCTTCCCTTCTGTTGCACACACTGGAGTTGGAATAGTAACTCATACTATTCCAAACTACAGCGTCCCCCCCCCCCCCCCAGCAAGTCGTTGTAACGACTTGTGTTATAATGGCATGCAATGTGATAATGCTTCGTTGGAACAACTTGGGTTGTAATGGCATGCGTTGTAACCGCATGCGTTGAATGAGTTATATTCGTGTGTACAGCCCATAGCAGTTAAGTTCCTAAGACCAGTCCGAACCAATTGCAAGGAACAACTGAATATATATATCTCAAGGGTGATACAGTAAGTAGTAATATGATCTGTCCAAAGCTAGTTAAAAACCTCTCAAATGCAGCAGAAATTGAGAACCATTGTCTGTTAATATTTCATAAGGAATACCTTCTCTGGCACCGCACAGATTCCAAGAAATTCTTAATGTTACTGCTATCAGCACAAGACACAAATTTGATCTCCAGCCAACATAAATAGTAGTCAATAACTACAATACCATATTTTGTGGTGTCTTTCTTCATCCCAAGCAGACCAATAATAATCAAACCCAACTTGAACCACAAAAACTTTGGCATTGGAACATTTTCAATAGGATTCAGTATGGTAACTTTGGACTTGTCACTAACAGCACAAGGTGTAAGAATTGTCTGACATCTATGCTTTTTATCTAAATCAGGCAACCAGAATTGCTCATACCAATATGGCCCTCATGAGCCAACTCCACTGTCCATGAGTGGCACTCAAAATGACAGTAACTACAATATCTTCGGACGGCTCAATAACACCTTCATGAGTACTCTATAATGGCAACTTTGATATACAATCCGCTGTGATGTTTCTTATTCCCAGGATGTATTCTGTTTGGCAATAAAATTCTTGCAATCTGCAATGCCATTTTGCTAACCGGGGAGTTGTCTTCCCAGCCCCTTTTGTTTCACTCTTTCCAGGTCACCAATTGAAAGGAAGAGACGCTCCAAACGACCGATAAAATCAAAGTTTATTCCTTCAAGTTAAAAATCCAAGTGTCTAAGCCACGAGCAAACTGCTCTAGTACCTCAACATTCCAGAATCCTTTCAAACCATATCACACCTAAAATGCTGAACACAAATGACGTAAAGACACAAAGTAACCTATCACAATGCCAATCCTGTAATCCTGAGGTTGGTGGATACCCCTGTGGATGTTAAGTTGTACATTAGTATTAGTACATCGGTGAAAGTGGAATTGCCGGTCTTAAAGGATTACGACCCAGGAAGTGGTAGAGTAGTAAAAATATGGTGAAAAGCAACTTGCATACCTTAAATGATCTGTAACTTATGGAGCCACTTAAAAAAAAAAATCTTCTTCATCATGCTAGCAGTCTTCTTTTTTGGCAAACGATCCTAATCAGTAATGTAAAAACTGCTTTTCTCTTTCGCCTCAGCTAGGCCAAACGTAGTTAAAGTTTCAGAATATCGTAAGGGTGAAAGCATATGTATGTTGAAGAGGTGCTTTCTTTTCATCAAAATTCCGATGTTGCTGCAGCCTTCGTCATCAGCGCACTCGCCAACAAGACCAGCACCTGTTCCCAACCGTAATAAAGAGAGAAAAATCGTGCTTGACTGGAGGTGTATAATGAGGGGGTGCATAACGGTTTGGAAAAAAAGAGGTTGATATACTGAAGTTTTTCACATCATGATGGAGGCAGTAAATGCATTCTGCGTGTGGAGCTTCCAGATAAGGCTTTTCCAGGTTGCGTTTTTGGGTCACTTTCAAAACAAGTGTGATTGGGAGGATTTTCAGCCATGACAAGATTATCTGTGTTACAAGGGCATCAAAATTGTGGTCCTGGAAGAGCAAAATTCTGCTCACCAGACAACTCCTCAGCAACCTGTCAAACGATACTGACAGCAGCTGATGGAGGATCAAAATAAAATTACTTTACAAAAATTAATAAACATGTATTTAAGGAAATTATCTGAAGTCCAAACAAGAGGGCTGAACGTATTTATTGACCTTCATAAAAACCGAGTAGTGCAATGAAAATTTCCAGGTTAATTTCAGTGAATATTTTTAAAAGCATGTGAATCTGAAAATGCCTCGATGCTATATAAAGTGCTCTGTCAAAATACTAAAAATAAATCTAAAAAAAAAAAGACACCCCGACCCTACCCAAGCTGTGGATAAACCTGATGAATCCATATCGTGCCAGTATAAAGGGTGACAGTCTCCTCACCAGATAACATTTACTGTTAATTGGGCTTACCGTAACTTTAAACGAAGGTGTGCAGTAGCCAGTTGGACAGTAAGTAATAATGCAAACACAAACTCTTCTGGAAAAGGCAGCCATATGTAAAGTGGGTATAATTTAATAAAACTCCAAGAAAGACCCGGGTCAGCCAATAAAAAAAAACAGCCTACAGATAGCTCAGAATATATTATTCCATAATGATGCGTTCGCCCAACAGCACAGGCTAATTAGAGGAAATCTGGGACAGATGTACAATCAGAATTCAGAAAAAGGGTGTGTCCAGAAGGGCAGTTACTCGTTTGGAGGCGGGGAGAGCGGTGTGTCCAGAGGGGCAGTTCCTCGACATGAGAAGGGGAGAGGAGAGAGAGATTTCACAAAAGGAAAGTCTGTTACAGAAGGTGGTAATGTGAATAGACTTAAAGAACAAGTTACTTACTTTCGGTAGCGCCTTATCTGGAGGAGACTATCTAGCCACACATGTCTTACCTTAGAATTATCCCCAGGGGTCAGGCTGGATCTGGAAATTACTTGTGAGCAGTGCTCCTGTGCGCCGGTAGTTGGGGACGTCCAGCTCCGCGTGGAGTCGTCGATGCCAAAAGGGATGTTCGCGGCGCCTATTTAGGAGTGACTCCGGCACGCTGCCATCAGTTACTTTTCACAACTTTCCATGCTAGAAGCACAGAGCCACGAAGTACACTGACCACTGGTATGGAACACTAGAGCCCTGAAAAGACGAAAAACCTGTCCCTGGAAATTGTTTCGCAAAGCTGGGAGGATGGATGGGTCAGTAAGGAATCTGCAGCTAGACAGAGTCTCTACCAGGTAAGGTACTACAGAAGGTAAAGTAACTTGATCATCTGATGGAGACTTCTAGCTGCAGATTCCAAACCTTAGAATAGATGCTCAAGCAATACCTCCCCGGAGGAAGGTCTGCGGGCCAATTTCACACAAATAATTCCTGCAGGACTGAACAGGCAAATGCCCATCCCTATGGACCCGACTGTCCAGGCATCAGTGTTTGGTAAACATGTGCAAGGAAATCCACATTGCTGCCTGGCAAATCTCCAGGACCGGAACTCCGCAGGTTAACGCAGTAGTAGCAACTATAGCTCTGGTGGAATGAGCACGCAAACCCTCATGGGGTTGGTTCTTAGCCAATGTGCAGCAGATTTTTTATGCAGAGTACGATCCATCTGGAGATGGTCTGCTTCTGCACAGCCTTGCCCTTCTTTGCTCTGGCATACCCCACGATGAGTTTGTAGTCCACCCGGTACTCTTTTGTGCGGTCAAGGTAGAAAGACAAAACTTTTGTGGGTGCAGATGGTGAAGTTGCTCCTCTTCCTCGGAGGTATGAGGCGGAGTATAAAAAGTAGGAAGAAGATAGTTTTGCCTATGTCAAATGGAGTGACCACTTCGGAAGAAAGGATGCTCTCATGCGAAGCACCACTTTGTCTGGGTAGAAGTTCAGATTAGGAGGCTTGTATGATTTGGCCTGAAGCTCACTGACCCTTTGGGCAAATGTTATCACCACAAGAAAGGCTGTCTTCATGGTAAGGAGCCTCAGTGAACAATTTTGCCAAGGCTCAAAGGGAGCGCACAGAAGGAAAGTGAGGACGAGAATGAGGTCCCCTGGGGCATGACAAAGGCAGGAAGAGGAGACATATGTTGCAAACCTTACAAAAACTATATACAATAGGGGATGGGTAAAGGGAAGG
This sequence comes from Triturus cristatus, assembly GCF_964204655.1. Classification (NCBI taxonomy): domain Eukaryota; kingdom Metazoa; phylum Chordata; class Amphibia; order Caudata; family Salamandridae; genus Triturus; species Triturus cristatus. Next base: position 1,473,471,937 of record NC_140590.1, read on the forward strand.
TAGGTCAGTCAACCGATGAAAAACAGAGATTGCAGACAGGTATCCCTTAACATTGCCCAGAGCTGGGCCCTGCTGGGCAAGGGAAAGAATTAATAGGAGAACCTGAGAAAGGGGGGCAAAGGGGATCAGTGTTTCTTTCTGTACACCATGCCAAAAAGTTTGCACAACGACAGGCGTAAACTGTCTTGGAAGAGGGACGGCTGGCTGCCAAGATAATGTTACAGACTTCCGGCAGAAGGTCAAAACCGGTCAACTGTCGCAGCTCAATCACCACGCTAGAAGGCGGAGCGTTGATAGGTTCAGGTGGAGAGCCCTTTCCTGCTGCTGGGGCAGAACATACTCAAGAAGAGGGAGCCTGATAAGAAGACCGATGGCCATGCTAAACACCACGGGATACAAGACTTTCCATGCCCAATACAGAGCCACTAGGATGACTTGGCCCAGTCGGTCCTGATCTTTTTGAGAGCTCAGGGCAGGAGTGGTATGGGCAGAAAGGGGTACAGGAGTCCTGAGCTCCATTCAAGATGAAAAGTTTCTCCAAGCGACAGCTGCCTTGGAAACTCCAGGGCTCAGAACTGCTAACATTGCGTGTTCTCATCAGTGGCAAATTAATCTAACCAAGGCTCTTCCCACTTCTGAAAGAGATCTTGCACCACCTCTGGATGGAGATACCGCTTGTGATCTGCTAGGCATCTTTGGCTAAATTCGTACATCGTGGCGTGTAGAGAACTCGTCAGATGTTGAACCACAAGGATTATGCCCCGCTGTTCCAGCCATGTCCAGTGATGCCGGGGCTCTTGACAAAGGATTCCCGACCCCACTCCGCCATGCTTGTTGCAATACCACATGGCAGTTGTGTTGCCTGTGAAGCACAAGTTACTACTTGTGTAACAATACATCTGTAAGAGACATTAGTTAGTGATAGATTCCTTACCTTCGAATATCCCCAGGCATCAGACTGGATCCGGAAGGTTTTGCTAGCAGTACCCCTGCACGTCAGTAGGTGGCGTCGTGTGGCTCTGCGTCCATCGCTGGTGTCGTAAGCGCCGAGATGACGTCACGGTGACTACTTAGGCGCCATCCATGCGCGCTTTCAGTTCTGTACACGACTTTCCGCGCCAGGAACGCAGAGCCATGCAAGAAACTGACCAATGGTGCCAAGAAACTAGGGCCCTGAAAGAGATGACCCTAACGCTAGAATCAGTTCGCAGAACGGGGAGAATGGGTGGGGCGGTAAGGGATCTATCACTAACTAATGTCTCTTACAGATATTTTGTTACACAAGTAGTAACTTGTGCATCTGAAAGAGACACGTTAGTGATAGATTCCCTACCATAGAATAGATACCCCAGCTTTACCAACGCCAGTGGAGGGTCTGCGAATAGATTACACCAGAAAGTCACGGAGAACAGAACGGCCAAAGAAGCTGTCCCTCCGGACCTGAATGTTAAGGTAGTAATGCTTGGTAAACGTGTGCAGCGAGGCCCACGTAGCTGCCTGACAAATGTCCTGCAAGGGGACGCCGCGTCCCAAGGCAGTAGTGGCTGCCGTCGCCCTGGTAGAATGGACACGCAGCCCCACATGAAGCTCCTTCTTAGCCAACGAGTAACAGGCCTTGATGCAGAGAACAACCCACCGAGAGATGGTGCGTTTGTGCACAGCCCGACCTCTTCTGGCGCACACGTAGCCAACAAAGAGCTGGTCATCCACCCAGAACTATTGTGTGCGCTTCAGGTAGAACAAGAGCGCACGTTTTGAGTCCAGAAGGTGGAGCCTCTGAGGAACTTCGATTTCTGATCGCGATCGAATAGACCCGCCATTTTGTGCTCCGTCGCTATTTTATGTTGCCATCACTCAGGCAGCACGGCGAACAAAGTCTATTCTGCTTTTTCTGCAGCCTGGTGTCGAAATACACTTTCTGCCTCTATTTGCAAAGCTGGTGTTAGGACTGACCGAGTACACTAATCCCTGTCTGGCTTTCCTAATCCCCGTCTCAACTATCTGTTGATTCACACTATTCTTTCCTGACTTTATCTTATCATCTGGCCTTCACTGTCTTCTGCTAGCATTCTCTCGTTTCACAACTGTCCTCCAACACACACAAACATATCTCGCCACCTGCAAGTTAGTTACGAATCTGTTAATGAATTAGCTTGAGGGAGGGGTGACAAACATAGTTGGAGGAGAGGTTTCTTCAAGTCATCTGACACTTTTGTTTTCCAATCTCTCTTATTGGTTCTATCCTGTTTTCCAACTTTCCTTATTGGCTCTTTCTTGAGTGTTCTGGGAGTGCATTTGGTTAGTGTATATGAACCCTATATAGTATATAAACCTGTGCGCCACAGAGTGAAGTGGCAGTCTCCTGAGAACCTACTTTGTGTACTTCTAGGATAACTGTACTAGCTGCAGCTAAATAAATCTGATCTTCTAACGCCGACAGAGTGTACCGTGTCTCTGTGTAGCTGAGCAGGAGAACTCTGGAGACTTGGGTGTACTCTGCGCCGCCAGGCCCAAAAGGTTCTGGTTCTTCAACTGGCGCCCAACGTAGGGCGGCTTCAGTGGTACCGGTTCTGCCTGAAGGTCGTGAGGAACCCCGCAAGAAAATTCCGGAGGGTTCGCGAGCCACATTAAGCAACCCCTGTATGTCGAAAGTGGTCCGAAGGTCTTTTGTAGCGCGGTTACTCCTTCCTGGCGGCTACTGACGACCGCTGCCCTGACTGCCGCCCTGCTTTGGCCCTTCCTTTGATGATGTATGGTAAGGCGAGACGATAGACGGGCCTCTGTTGGTGTAAGAAGACGTCCTTAGTTAAGTATCTTCGTGGGTCGCGCCCACAATTTGTTCTTTGTTTTCTTGGGTATTTTGTTGTCCTTAGATTCAACTGTTGCAATAGTTGAAGCCGAGGGTAAGTGGATTTGTGCTGCGTAAACTGAGTTTTACCCCCTTGAAGTTTGTGAACAGTCCAGTGATATCTCGAGATGCCTGGTCTGACTAAGTTTGGAAGAATTTGTTGTCTTGGTTGTAATAGGGATTCCCGACTTGAGGACTCTTGTCCGATTCCTTCGGTTGGAACTCTCACATATGAGCTCTATTCAAAACATGGTATTGGCCCCATTGCCTTTAACGAGACATGGACCCGATACACGAAGAAAGACGTGTTCTAAAATGGCCAGAAAATGGTAGTTTTGATCCTGATGTGCTAGACAATTTAGAAGCAGTTTTATTTAAAAGAAAAGCCCGGCCGGCAATGTTTGACTCTTTCCGCTTTTGGCGTAAGGAAGCCAAACAGAAAGAAATTAAACAAGTAAAACGGGATAGAAAAGCACAGGGTATGACAATTATACAGGCTGCCCAACAGTTTAAAAACGATGAAATTGACAATGCGACTGAAATTTCAGAAAGACAGCATCGTATGGCGATAGATAAATGCTATCCGGTGTTGCCTGTTTCCCCTTCTGATAAAAAGAAAGATATATAAGAAGATCCCCTAATGTCCCACTTATTAAGGCTGCCTCCGCCCTATGCACAAAGTGCCAATGCACCTCAGCCGTTAGAGCCTGTCCAGCCGCCAGCAGTACCTCCGCCTGTTCCGGCTCTTCCGCATTTAACTCCTCCAGTATTACCGCCCTTGCCGGTTTTACCGTTAACTTCAACTTCTTTGCCTTCATCTCCTGATCTTAGATCTCCTTTGCCTTCTGCTCCTCCTGTAATTATTGGTTCTCCACCCGTCAGTTCTCCTAATACTTTGTCTCCAATTCTTATGTCTAATTCTCCGTCTGTGCGTAAGCGTCTCACAGACACTGTTACTGGTATTCTATCCCCTTTCTTTGGAGCTTTAAATGTGTCTCCGGCTTTTGTTCGAAGACAGTCTCGTAGTCAGTTCCCAGATTTTGAAGAACGAGAGAAGTTGGACTCTCTTGCGCGAAAATAGATCAAGAAGGGTCCACAATACAGTGTGCTTGATATTATGCCTACTTTCTCACAATGGAACGCGCCTACGCAAAGATATGTTTTTAATGTAATGTGCAACACTCTCATTAAAGAATGGGAAGATGTGAGTTCGAGTCCAATCTCACAAGACCTGTTAGATGTTCAGGCCGATTTTGATAAAGGGCTTATTGTGGGTTCTAAGGTTGAGAAACCTGTAAGGACACTTATTTCTTATAGATCCTTATTGTTCTCTCAGGCTTTCCATGATTCGGATCCGTCAGTTAAACTGACATTGAAAAAACATCCTATGAGAGAGGTTCCTCCAGTATGGAAGGAGGCGGTAGCGGGAGTAGGTGGTAATGCACCTATTCCTGCTCATTTCCAACGCATATGGGTACATGTCCCTTGGAAGAGATCTGAAGTTTTGGCCCTTAAACAAACGCTACCGGATCCTCGTAAAAACCCTGCAGGTTATTATAAAGAATTATCACAGACAGTTGATGCTTGCATCATGAACTTAGCATATATTGATATGTTAATGGGAAATGTAGTCCCACAGACAATATGGGCTAAGATTCGTAGAGAGGATCAGGCGCAGGAACTAGGTGCTACTTGGGATGTTATAACTACTACAGATAGAGACCAAGTGGGTGGCGCAAAACCTGACGCTTTGATTTCGGAACTTCCTGGTAGGATTATTACATTAATGAAAACTATGATGCCTGCATTGAGAGTTAATTGGGATAAACTAGCAGCATGCAAACAAAAGAAAGATGAAAGTGTCTCTGATTTCTTTACTCGTTTCGAGGAGACATTTATTGACCATAGTGGTCAAGATATGGCTACAGAGGGTGGACAGCGATTATTTGAGGACAAATTCGTATTCAATTTGCTTCCCGAGCTGTCACACAAATTAAAAGATTCTGAAAGTTCATGGGCTGTTTCTTCTTCTGCCCAGATATTGGCTACTGCGCAATATTATGAAAACAGAGATAAGAAGGAAAAAGAAAAGCAAGAGAAAAAGACGAAAGAATTAAAAACGAAGGTTCTCTTGCAACAAGCCTATCCTCCTCGTTATGCTCAGCCTCAATTTCAACAGCCTCCGCAGTTTCAGAGGTTGTATCAAAAACCTGAGCCATACATTCCGCGACCTTTGTTAGGTCCTAATCAATGTGCCTATTGTAGAGAGGAAGGTCATTTTAAGAAAAGTTGTCCGGTTTTATTGCAGCGCAATGGAGCATTACCTGCTCCACGAGGTCGTGCTGGCCTCCAGTCGGCAAACAGAGGTAGAGGTCGGGGTGGGTTGACACAAGAACAGCGTGCCCTTCCTTCTCCCAACTCCATGAACTACTTCGATCAGCAAAATGTCAGGACTGCTCAGTATTACAATGAAGACCATTATATTGAAGGCGAGAATGAAAGACTTCATGCTAACTAGGACAGCCATGGACAAAGTAAGGGAGTTGTGTTGATTCCAGTAGATCATAATGGACCTTATGTTAACGTCACTACAATGGGTGTTTCAGAGCCATTTCTTCTAGATACTGGGGCAATGAGAAGTTCAATCATTCATTCTAAACTCCCTGGGGCACCTTTGTCTGGCTTAACGAATGTTTCTGTAGGATTTTCTGGCGCCCCTGTTCGCAACCCAGTTTCTTGCCCTTTGCCTATTTCAGTGGGCCCTTATGATTTGGAAGCTCCACTTCTGTTGACGAATGGTTGCGGTGAGAATCTGTTGGGTCTAGACCTATTGAAAAGAATGCATGCTACGATATATTGTTCTCCTTCTGGTGTACATCTTACTTTAGGACAGAAATTGATCTCCCCAATGTATATGTCCAAAGATCAGTTTCCACCTGAATTACTTTCTCTTCCAGCAGCGCTTTGGGCCGAGGGTCCGAATGATGTGGGTTGTCTTGAGATTCCACCTTATGTTGTCACTCTCAAGCCCAATGTTGAATTACCATGCATCTCGCAGTATAGAATTTCTACTGAAGGTGAAAAAGCGCTTTTGGAAATTATTCATGATTTGATTCAGAAGGGTGTGGTTGAAGAAACAAGAGGAAACACATGCAATAGTCCTATTCTTCCTGTTCTCAAACGCACTGATCCTTCTCAACCACCTGTATATCGTTTCATAATTGATCTGCGGGAGGTAAACAAAATTGTTGTCCCACAATTTCCTGTTGTTCCAGATATCACTGCTCTGTTGACAATGATACCTTCCACAGCGACTTGGTTCTCTGTTATCAATCTACAGAATGCCTTCTTTAGTATCCCCATTGCAGAAGAGAGTAGGGACATTTTTGGTTTCTCCCTTGGAGGCCGAAGCTTCCGATTTAAGCGCGCACCTCAAGGCTATTGTGAAAGTCCCTCTATTTACAGCCAAGCTTTAAAATGTAATCTTGATACTTTTCATTTGCCGTCTGGTGCTGCTCTTATCCAGTATATGGATGACTTGTTAGTCGCCGCTGATTCAGAAGATATCTGCAAAGATGTCACTGTTGCATTATTATGCCATTTGTTTAATCTGAATCATAAGGTTTCACCTTCAAAACTACAATATGTTTGTCGAGAGGTTACCTACTTGGGACATCTCCTATCAAAGGAGGGACGACGATTGACACCAGAACAAATTCAGGCGATTACGCAAAGGTCTGTACCATCCACACAAAGGGAAGTACGTGCCTTTCTGGGTATTACTTCTTATTGTAGACAGTGGATCCCTAACTTCTCTCTAATAGCCAAACCTTTGTTGGCACTCACTTTAAAAGATACGCCTCAGCCCCTTCCTTGGACTGATGAGTGCCAAGAGAGCTTTACTGATTTACGTACCGCTCTGTGTTCTGCTCCTGTACTAGGCACCCCTGATTACACTAAGCCTTTTACACTCTATGTTCATGAGAGAGAAGGTTGTGCATTGTCAGTTTTAACGCAGCAATTTGGAGGCAAACAGCGGCCATGTGCCTATTTTTCGGCTACGTTAGATCCTGTAGCTAAAGCATTGCCCAGTTGTCTCAAAGCGACAGCAGCAGCAGCAATTTCTATTCGACAGTCTGCTGGAGTGGTGTTGGATAACACTCTCATTGTCATGGTGCCACATGCAGTGGATACTTTACTAAACAGAACGAAAATGCAACATCTTACGAGTGCTCGTCTTATTGGATACGAGCTGACGCTTTTGGCTAGTCACATACACATCAAACGATGTAATACCCTGAATCCAGCAACTCTGTTGCCCATTCCAGATGAGGAAAGTGTTGAGGAACAGCATGATTGTTTCTTCCTTACTGAGGAAGAGACAAAAGGAAGAATTGACTTGAAAGACACACCACTAGAGAATCCGGATGGAACTCTATGGGTAGACGGTTCTTGTTTTAAAATGCCTAATGGGGATACAGTCTCAGCCTATGCTGTAACTACTTTACATACAGTTGTGGAAACTGCACGCATTAGACATAATTCAGCGCAAGCAGCAGAATTGATAGCTTTAACAAGAGCCAGTGTGTTGTCGAAAGGGAAAAGAGTGAACGTGTACACTGACAGCCAATATGCTTTTGGTGTAGCGTTCAACTTCGGGCGTCTCTGGAAGGAAAGGGGTTTTCTCACTTCACATGGTACCAAAATACAACATGGTCAGTTAGTGACTGATCTCCTCAAATCACTTGCCTTACCCACCCAAATAGCAATCGTGAAGTGTAGTGCACACAAAAAGATTACAGATGATGTTGGTCGAGAAAATGCATTTGCAGATGGAATAGCGAAAAAGACAGCGAGAGATTCTACAAGTCGAATGTATGTGACGGGTCCTGCGAATTGGGTCAGAGAGAGAGGAATGTATGAGGATACAGTGGAAAGTATAAAAGCGATTCAGAAAGAGGCTTCAGAGAGGGAGTTGAGCAAGTGGAAAGAAAGTACAGGAATGTTAGATGAGATGGGTTGTTGGGTGGAATTATCTGAACATCAACGTTGGCTGTTACCAGATGCCTATGTACTCCCAGTGGTTACTATGGCACATGGTCCAGCCCACTTAAGTGCAAAAGGTATTTGTAAACTTCTGGCCCCAGTTTGGAAAAACGAACAAATCCCAAAATGCACAGACAATGTAGTAAAACGTATTATTTGTTTAATGTACAATCCAGGAAAGGGAACCCCAACTCCAGCAGGTCATTTTCTCCTCCGACATGTCCATTTGAGGTGTTGCAAATCGATTATATTCATATGGAGCGATGCAACAACCTCAAATACGTTCTGGTGGTAGTATGCGCCTTTTCAAGATGGATAGAAGCATATCCCCTAAAGGATAACAAAGCTTTATCCACAGCTAAAGTTCTACTAAAAGAATTTTTCCCCAGGTTTGGTTTGCCGCGCATTGTCTGGAGCGACAATGGGAGCGAATTTGTTGGCCAAGTCATGCAGAAAGTTTGTGCAGGTCTTGGTATCAAGCAAAAGTTCCATGCGGCAAATCATCCACAGTCAGCGGGTTTAGTGGAATGTTACAACGGAACCTTGAAGTTAAAACTAGCAAAGGTTCAAGCGAGTACAGGACTCAATTGGCCCGATGCTTTGCCATTAGCCTTGCTATCCACCAGGACTGCAGTACACTCTTGTTTGGGACTTAGCCCTAACGAAGTGGTTTTTGGACGCCCGGCTAATGTATGGGGAGTCCCTCGCCCTAAGAAATACTCAGACTTGCCATATCCAATGCTGATTGACTACCTGCATGATCTTACGACTAAATTGCGTGTTCTCCATCAACAGGTTCAGAGTGCTGTCCCGAAGGCTTCCACAGACCCAGGTCATTCCATCCGACCAGGCGACTGGGTCTGCACTAAGAACTTCCAGAGGACGAGGAATTTGGAACCCAGATGGCGAGAGCCCCGGATGGTTTTGTTAACTACGAGAACAGCAGTTAAAGTCGAAGGAAAGAAAAATTGGATTCACGGTGTGCATTGTAAGAAATTGCCTTTGCCTTTGCCCTACGATCAATGGGTACGCAGGGGTATTGGTGACTGTGAAAGTGAAAAGATTCCACGATTCGTGCCCTTTAGTGATGCACACCTGAATGGGACACTGTCTGAAAAAGAGGACGACGACGTTTTGCAGGAAGCAATACCACCACATCGTCGCTTGGATACAACTAATCCACGAACATTGTTCCAAGACCAGAACATTCCTGGGAAGAAACGATACAGTTTAAGACCTAGACCAAAGAACACTTAAGATTTCTCTCTTGTGTAGTATTCTGTCCCGGTTGCAGGGTCACGGTAGGAGTCTGAGTTGCGACCTGAGTATTGGCTATAGGCCTGCAGGACTTGCAGTGTCATAGGACGGCAGACAATCGTGATTGAGTGATCGAGGAAGATTGCCGTGAGCATCCATTAGAAAGATGGAAACTACACTAGGCAAAAGAGAGAGAAAAGAAGAAATAAAGAAATAATCCTGTAAAATAATGTGCAGTCGTTTCAGTATAACTTTATGTGTTATTATAATATTGTGTATTGTTTTGGCATTTATAGGTTGGATTATTTATGGTCTGCAGCAAAAAGTTGTCTCTCCTTCTTCTTCTTCTTCTTCAACTATCTCTCCACATCTCTTTCATACTCTTCCTCCACATGAACTCATTAGAAGAACTGAATATTATAACAATTCCTTTATTCAATTATTACATCAGCATCAGTTAGTGGTCAATACAACTAACTGTTGGGTGTGTGGACTTATGCCACACACCACAGAGAAAGGAATGCCATATTTAGTTCTCCCGTTTTCTTATGAGGGTTCTGCTTGGGCTTATTTCGTCATTTTCTCCAATGCTTATCTAAGCAAATTCAGACGATCCGTTAGTTCACATGTTAGTGATCCGGATTTTAGTCATAGTTCTTTGATTAAGGGAATGGTAGCTATGGCTAGAATCATGGAAAATAGTAAAATCTCCATTGACGAAAGAAAAGCGTACACTAACTGGAACGTTACCCAATATATGTCTAGTCTTAGTGATAAAGTTAAAGGAAAGTCTTCACCAATTTGGACTATACCACATCAGGGCAACTTCTGCTTACAGATAAACGATCGCTCTTCTGACACTATACAAAGGAATAACTGCTCCTACACGTACGTTTATTCCTCTCAGAACTCGCCTCCTCTAGTGCCGTCTCAAGGCACCTATTTCATTTGCTATAATAGAGCTTATACATGGTTACCAACGGGTTTCTACGGGACTTGTTATATAGCCTTTCTTCTTCCTCCTACTTACACCGCTTCCGCAAATCATCATCGACACAGATACGGCAGAGGGATTATTGACTCGAAGGACACAGCAGGTCAAGAGGGAGGAGATTTCCTCAAAGGATTTCTTCCCTTCTGGGGTCCCATGGCTAACAGCAGAATTATAAGGCAACTGGTTTGTGTCGTAGAGACCACAATAGATATCACTGTAGGTGCCTTAAGTAACATCACAGCAGAACTACAGGCGGACCGTCTTATGACATTACAAAATCGAGTTGCCTTAGATTTTGTTCCCGCAGATCGAGGTGGAGTGTGCAAATTAATCGGGTCAAGTTGCTGTATTTTCATACATAATGACGCTCCGACAGTATACCAAGCTATCTCCAAGTTGCACATAATCTCTGAGTCTATTCACCAGGACGAAGGAGATTGGTCTTTTACGGAGTGGTTTTGGGGACTACTGTCCAAATGGGGTTGGAAAGCATTGACATTTGTTGGTATAACTCTGACCATTATTTTCTCCTGTTGCCTTTGTATGCACTGTGGTCCCGCTATCTGTGACCTTTGTGCTACTATGTGCATCCCAAAACCCAAACCACAAGTAACAGAAAACATAAGAATGATGTTACAGCAACAACTCGATGACCTCATGGCTATCGACATTGACTCAGATTAGCATGAGTCTATCTTGCCTGAGTTCTGGCAAAAGGAGGGTCTGAGGAACTTCGATTTCTGATCGCGATCGAATCGACCCGCCATTTTGTGCTCCGCCGCCATTTTATGTTGCCATCACTCAGGCAGCACGGCGAACAAAGTCTATTCTGCTTTTTCTGCAGCCTGGTGTCGAAATACGCTTTCTGCCTCTATCTGCAAAGCTGGTGTTAGGACTGGCCGAGTACACTAATCCCTGTCTGGCTTTCCTAATCCCCGTCTCAACTATCTGTTGATTCACACTATTCTTTCCTGACTTTATCTTATCATCTGGCCTTCACTGTCTTCTGCTAGCATTCTCTCGTTTCACAACTGTCCTCCAACACACACAAACGTATCTCGCCACCTGCAAGTTAGTTACGAATCTGTTAATGAATTAGCTTGAGGGAGGGGTGACAAACATAGTTGGAGGAGAGGTTTCTTCGAGTCATCTGACACTTTTGTTTTCCAATCTCTCCTATTGGTTCTATCCTGTTTTCCAACTTTCCTTATTGGCTCTTTCTTGTGTGTTCTGGGAGTGCATTTGGTTATTGTATATGAACCCTATATAGTATATAAACCTGTGCACCACAGAGTGAAGTGGCAGTCTCCTGAGAACCTACTTTGTGTACTTCTAGGATAACTGTACTAGCTGCAGCTAAATAAATCTGATCTTCTAACGCCGACAGAGTGTCCTATGTCTCTGTGTAGCTGAGCAGGAGAACTCCGGAGACTTGGGCGTACCCTGCGCCGCCAGGCCCAAAAGGTTCTGGTTCTTCACCTCTCTTCCTCTTTTGACGGATGTGGAGGTGGAAAGAAGGTAGGCAAAGTGATGGTCTGCCCGATGTGGAAGGGCGTGACAACCTTTGGCAAGAAAAAAGGACGGGTCCTTAAAACCTTGTCCGGATGAACAGAAAGGAAAGGAGGTTTAGAAGAAAGAGCCTAGAGCTCACTCACTCTTCTGGCAGATGTGATAGCTACCACGAAAGCCGTCTTGAGAGTGAGAAGACGCAAAGAACAGGTATGAAGGGGCTCGAAGGGAGCGCACATCAGATATGTCAAGACAAGGTTAAAGTCCCATTGAGGCATTATGAATAGCACGGGAGGAAACGTGTGCGTAATGCCTTTTAGGAAACGGTTAACAAACGGGGACTTAAAAGGAGAAGGCTGATCTGGAAGCCGTAAACAGGTGGAGATGGCCAAAAGGTAACCTTTGATAGTGCCCAGAGCAGAGGCCTGCTGGAACAAAGAAAGAAGGAACAGAAGGACTTTGGAAAGAGGGGCAGGAAGGGGATCCACAGCCTTAGCTGTGCACCATGCCACAAACTTGTTCCATCTGCAGGCGTATACCGTTTTAGTGGAGGGACGCCTGGCTGCCAGAATGACATCACAGACTTCGGGAGGAAGTTCAAAAGCTGTCAACTTTCGCCGCTCAATCGCCACGCATGGAGGTGGAGGCTGGACAGGTTCAGGTGGAGGACCGTCCCCTGTTGCTGCGACAGAAGGTCCTCCCGAAGAGGCAGTCAGATCGGGGGATCGATCGCCAGGCTGAGTAGCTCGGGATACCAGTATGTTCGTGCCCAATCCAGAGCCACAAGGATGACTTGGGCCCAGTCGCGCCGAATCTTCTTCAGCACTCTGGGCAGAAGTGGTATAGGCGGAAAGGCGTACAACAGACCGCAACTGCACTCGCGATGAAAAGCGTTGCCTAGCGAGTGCCGCCTTGGAAATTCCAGCAGAACTGATGACATTGCACATTCTCTTCGGTGGCGAATAGATCTAACCAAGGCTCTCCCCACTGCTGAAAGAGACCTTGGGCCACGTCCGAGATCAGACGCCATTCGTGATCCATCAAGCACCGGCGGCTGAGTTCGTCCGCCCTGGCGTTCAGAGAACCTGCCAGGTGTTGAACCACCAAGGTAATGCCTTGATGTTCCAGCCATGTACAGAGGCGCAGAGCCTCCTGACATAGGGTCCAGGACCCCACCCTGCCCTGTTTGTTGCAATACTACATGGCTGTGGTGTTGTCCGTGAACACCTGCACCACACTTCCCCGGACAGAGGGAAGGAATGCCTTCAGTGCAAGTCGGATCGGCCGAGGCTCCAAAAGGTTGATATGAAGCCGGGACTCCGCCGGAGACCAGAGTCCTCTGATCTCCGCCTCTCCCAAGTGGCCTCCCCATCCCAGAAGGGACGCATCCGTCACCACTGTGTGCTCCAGTTGGGGAAGGGAGAGGGATCTGCCATTGACCCAATCGTGATTCGTGAGCCACCACTGCAATTGTCTTACAGTGCCCTCCGAGATCTGGACATGATCGGACAAGTTGCCCTGATGCTGTGCCCACTGGAACTTCAGGTCCCACTGCAAAGCCCTCATATGCCATCTGGCATTTTGCACTAGCAGGATGCAGGAGGCCATCAGGCCCAGGAGCCGGAGGGTCATCCTGACGGAAACCCGGGACAGAGGCGGAAAGATCAGAATCATAGCCTGAATATCCCGGACTCGCTGCTCGGGAGGATAAACCCGAAACAGCAGAACCGCTCCGATGAAGGGGAGCTTCTGAGAGGGACTCAGGTGCGATTTCGACATGTTAATAGTGAACCCCAGAAAATGCAGGAGGTCGGCCATAGTCTGAAGGTGGTTGATGACTGCCTTCAACAACCAGTCGTGGAGTTAAGGGAAGACTGACACCCCCGACCTGCGCAGGTGAGCTGCGACGACCACCATCACCTTCGTGAACACCTGAGGGGCGCTGGTAAGGCCGAAGGGGAGCACGGCAAAACTGAAAATGCTCCTGGCCTACCGTGAACCGCAGGTAACGCCGGTGGGCCGGTAGGACGGGGATGTGAAAATATGCGTCCTGCAAGTCCAACACTACCATCCGGTCTCCAGGGTCGAGGGCAGCCAGGTCCTGAGCCAGAGTCAGCATTTTGAACTTCTCCTTCCGGAGGAAGCGATTGACGTTCCGGAGGTCCAAGATGGGGAGCAGGCCCCCTTTGTCCTTCTTGGGGACCAGAAAGTAGTGGGAATAACAACCACTCCCTACTTCCGGCCCAGGAACGCACTCGATGGCCCCCTTGACCAAGAGGGCCATGACTTCTTGCTGAAGAAGTACCAAGTGACCCCTTGACATGCAGTGGCACCGAGGTGACATGGCTGGAGGGGAGGACTGAAAGGGAAGAGAGTAACCTCTGCGGATGATCTGCAACACCCACTTGTCCAATGTGATATCCCGCCAGTGGGGGAGGTGGTGGTGGATCCTGCCACCCACCGGCGTGGGGTGCTCCACAAAGCTCGGATTAGGAAGGTTTGGTGGTAGAAGCAGTGGGGGCGGAGGTGGACTGACCTCCACGCTGATTCCCAGACACGCCCCTGCGGAAGCCGTGTCCGCACTGAGGCTGGTTCTACAGGCTTGCTGAAGGAACATGCCTGGGTGCTTCTGCCTTGGCCAGGAAAGGAACCAAACCCAGGAGTGGCTGGGCTTTTTGCGGAAAGACCCAAGGACTTGGCCGTGGCCCGCGAGTCCTTAAAACGCTCCAGTGCCAACAGGCGAGTGCCGTCAAAGGGCATGTTCATGAGCGAGCTTTGGACATCAGGCGAGAACCCGGTAGATCTCAACCAGGCGTGGCGACGAAGCGCCACAGTTGTAGAAGTCACCCTACCCAGTGAGTCCGCGGTGTCCAAACCACACCGAATGGCGAACTTAGCCGAATCCTTACCCTCGGCAACAGCTTGGGACAGCACAGTGTGGGTCTCCTCAGGACACTGAGGCGACACCTGTGCAACGGTATCCCACACGCGTGGGAATAGCGGCCCAATAAGTAGGCGGCATTCACTGACCTCAGCCCTAAGCTGGCCGAAGAAAACAACTGTTTACCAAACTGTTCCAGCTTCTTAGAGTCCTTATCCGGCGGAGCCGTGGGAAAGGCACTCTAGGACGTTGAGGCCTGGATAACCAGGCTCTCAGGCATAGGATGAGTGGTCAGAAAAGCGGGGTCACCAGGTGCCGGGCAGTGACGCTTGGCGACATTATTATCCACAGGGGCCCCTGTGGCTGGCCGCGGCCAAGTGCCCAACAAGACGTCAGTGAGGGTGTCGTTAAAGGGGAGTAGGGGCTCCGACGAAGTGGACGCAGTTTGGAGCACCTCAGTGAGGAGATTAGTTTTGAGGCCCACTGTAGGGAGATCAAGGTTGAGGACCTCAGCTGCCCGACAGATCATGATCGTGTAGGAGGCGCCCTCCTCAATAGTAGGCAGGGGAGAGGCAAACCCCGGGTCAGAGGAGACGTCGAGGTCGCCGGCATTCTCCAGGTCGTCCACCCAGTCCTGCTTGGAGTCACACTGACGGGCAAGAGGGTCCTCGGACCCCTCCCAGTCGTCCTCCACCTCTGTCGCATGGGGAACAGGCCGCGGCAGCAGAGCTGTGGCCGGAGAAGAAACAAACGGCACTGGGAACGGCGCCGCGTCCCAATACGCATCCCAGGCCGGAACAAAATGGTGCTGGAACCTGGGCAACGGCGGG
Organism: Triturus cristatus; assembly: GCF_964204655.1. Taxonomy (NCBI): domain Eukaryota; kingdom Metazoa; phylum Chordata; class Amphibia; order Caudata; family Salamandridae; genus Triturus; species Triturus cristatus. Next base: position 1,473,487,302 of record NC_140590.1, read on the forward strand.
ACAAATGGCACCAACTGCGGCTCCGGGGGCGGAGCCGAGGGTGGCGCTGGGGCCGGCAGCGCTGGACCTTGTGGCGCCGGGGCCAGAGCCAACGGTGAAGGATCCTGTGGCGCCAAAGCTGGATCCGCCGGCGGCCTAACAGGATCCGGACACGGGACCGCTTGGCCCGAAGGCGCACCAGAGGGAGCCCGAGGCCAAAAAAGGCGGTCCATGGTAGCAAGAAATTCTTGCACCTGTTCGGGTGTCGCCGACGGGTAAGGTATGTAGGCTGCGGGACTCCCAGGCTCCAAAGGAGCCGCAGGGGCAGAACCCCTGTCCCCCTCGTCCGCATCCGAGGACTAACAGGGGGACGTCGGAGAGCGAATTCGCTTCTTCTACTTCTTTTTGAGTCGTCTCTTACCCGAATCCGAGGGTGAAGACTGGGAACCCGAGGAGCGATGACTGCGGCCCCGCGAGCGATCTCGAAAACGGTCCCTGGACCTGGAACAGCGCTGGGACGAGAGCCGAACCTCCAGCAGCTCCCGACGCCGCTCCCTCAAGGCCTTCGGGCCATGGCCCGACTGTCCTGGGAGTCGTGGTCAGTCTCCAGGCAGTAGAGGCAGACATCGTGGGGGTCCGCCACCGACATATTGCGACGGCAGGCCCCACAAGACTTAAATCCAGGCATCCCTAGGTGCACCAAGGAGTACAGGAGACAAAAGTCTCAAAAAGGGTAGTCAAAAAGTGACTAAGGTATGTGCTCTAACCGGATTTGCACTTGCTGGCGCGGAAAAAGAAAGAACTGACGTCAGCGCGCATGGGTGGCACCGTAGTAGTTTCAGTGATGTCATATTGGCGCTTACGATGCCAGCGACGGATGCGGAGCCGCAAGACGCCACCTACTGACGCACAGGGGCACGGCTAGCAAAACTTTCTGGATCCAGTCTAGGGATATTCTAAGGCAAGGAATCTATCACTAACGTGTCTCTTTCAGATCACTTGCACTAGCCGTTCCTGGATGGAGGGTAGAAAGGCTGCAATGCCAATAGGATTGCTCAAATCTCCAACACATTGATGTGGAGCGAGGATTCCACCGGACACCAGAGGCCTCTGATCTCCAGCTCTCCTAGATGGCCGCCCCATTCCAGGAGTGACCCATCTGTCACTACTGTCTGGGGTTGGGTAAGGGAGAGGGGTCTGCCACTGACCCACTCGCGGTTTGTTAAGCCACCAATGCAGGCCCCTTGCAGTTCCCTCTGATATCTGGACCATGTGGGAGATATTCCCCTGATACTGTGCCCACTGGAACTTCAGTCCCACTGAAGAGCCCGCATATGCCATCGGGCATGTGTCACAAGCAGGAATGCAGGTGGCCATGAGGCCCAGAAGCCTCAGAGTCAGTCTCAATTAAATCCAGGTTACAGGCTGAAACATCAGTATCATGACCTGAATATCCTGGACTTACTGTTTGGGAGGATAGACCCAAAACTGCACCATGTCCAGAACAGCTCAGATGAAAGGGAGCTTTTAAGACATTTCGGCACGTTGATAGTGAACCCCAGTGAATGCATGAGGTCCGCTGTAGTCTGGAGGTGGAAGAAGACAGCCTGGAGTGAGCCCGCCTTCAACAACCATTGGTCGAGATAGGGCAAGACTGCACCCATGATCTCGGCAGATGAGCTGCACCCACTGCCATCACCTTGGTGGACACTCGCGGAGCGCTGGTGAGGCCAAAAGTGAGCCCAGCTAGCTGGAAATGCTCATGGCACACTTAACTGCAGGTAATGCCTTTGAGCAGGCAGGACAGGAATGTCGAAGTATGCGACCTGCAAGTCCAAGGCTATCCTCCAGTAAGACAGGACCTGAGCAAGAGTGAGCATCTTGAATTTCTACTTCTTGAAGAAGCTGAGAGAGCACAGGTCGAGGATAAGACTAAGGACTCCATCCTTCTTGGGCACCAGAAAGTAGCAGGAATAGCAACCAAGATTTACGTCTGGTGTCGGCACTCTCTCTATGGCTCGTTTGGCCAAAAGAGAGAGTAGCCATTTCGGACCATCTACAAAACCCACCTGTTCAATGTTATAGACTGCCAGCTGGGCAGGTGGAGGCAAATCCTGCTGCCCACTGGGTGCCTATGATGGTAAGCTGGCAGACTAGAAGGGTTTAGAGGCTGCAGTCGCAGGGGGGTTGGTGGACTGACGCGACTGATGGTCACTCAACCCATGAGACCGGTAGGAACTGCGGCCTCACAGAGGCAGGAAAGCTTGCACGCCACGGTGGCTGTGTGGGTAAAGATGCGGTTGCGCACCACCTCCATGGCCACATTAGCGGATTGAGGGTTACAAGGGGACATAGAAAATCCCAAGGACCTGGCCGTACCCTGCTGTCCTTAAAGTGCTCCAGCGTCGAATTATCCTGGTCTCCGAAGACACAGGAGCCATCAATGGGCATGTCCATGAGTGAGGACTGGCCATCCCCAGAAAAGCCAGTAGTCCTCAACCAGGCATGGTGTCACAGAGCCACAGTCAACAAAACCACTCTGCCTAGGAAGTCGGTGATGCCGAGTTCACAGCGGATGCTGAACTTAGCTTCATCCCTTCCATTGGCAACAGCCATGGAAAACCGTTGGCAGCACCTGTGCAACCATATCCCACAGGGTGTGGGAATTGTGGCCCAAAAGGCACGTGGTGTCACAGAGTGCAGCACCAGGTTGGCAGAAGAAGACATCTCCTTGCCAAGACTGTCCAGTCTCTTGCATTCCCCGTCCGGTGGTGCGGTAGGGAATGTAACAGGATTTACATGGAACATTGAGATTTGGACCACCAAGCTCTCCGATGTAGGGTATTGGGTGAGGAAATTTAGGTCCCCGGAGAGGGGCAGTGGTGGTGGCCAATCGTCTTGTTCACAGGAGCCCCTGTGATGGGCTTGGTCCAAGTCCCAAGTAGGACATCAATAAATGCCTTATTGAAAGGGAAAGGTGGGTCTGATAGTGACATTCCTGGTTGAAGCACTTCCGTCAGGACATTAGTCTTGAGAGTAACTGAGGGAAAGCAAAGGTCCAGGATCTCAGCCGGCCTTTACACCACCATTGCGAAGGATGTTCCCTCCTTCATAGCTAAGGTATGGGGAGAAAGCATACCAGTCTCTGGAGAAATATCCAGTCCACTGGCTTCACCCAAATCCTCACACCAATTCATTTGTTCCTCATAAAGGTAGCATCCTTAGGGTTCAACGACCCCTCCCATTCCTGCTGGAGCCCAAACCCATAAGAATAGGGCTTAGGCTCTGGCCTGGAAGACAAGGCTTCAGTCAGTGCCGGAGTAGACGACAGACAGTGCCCCTCTGACTCCATGTCCGGGACACGGATGGCGGCACCGGTAATGTCGGCCTCTGCATTGGCGTCGGAGAAGGTTGAGGAGGTACAACCGGAGCCTATTCAGATCCATCTGTGGATCCTTTGGGCTTGAATGGTGATGCAGCTGTAGATCCAGTAGGGGCCCTTCTCGCCCACCGAAAGGAATGGGCATCCCAAAGAGGTGGTGCATGGCCTCATAAAACTTGTTAGACCTGGCACCATTGGTGTGGGTCTCCCTTCCATTTTTTCCTGTAGCCTCCTGTATTTTTTCTGTATGTTTTGCTGGATGCTTTGGGCACTGTGCCACTGCTATTCAGTGCCACAGTGCAAGTACTCCCTATTGTAAAGTATTGTATTGGATTAGTGACTATGATTGGTTCATTTGATTTACCTGTCAGACCCTAGTACAGTGCACCATGTGTGCCCAGGGCTTGTAACTCAAATGCTGCTGGTGGGCTTTCAGCACTGGTTGTGCCACCCACAGAAGCAGCTTGTAAAGTGCGTCTCAGGCCTGCCATTGCAGAACCTGTGTGCAGTCTGTGACTGCCATGTCGACTTGGCAAGTGCACCCACTTGCCAGTCCCTAAACCTTCCCCTCTCTACATTTTAGTCATCCCTAAAGTAGGTCCCAGGACAGGGTGCATTGTATGTAAAAGGTAGTTTAGTATGCCTGAACTCAAATTGATAAAATACATCTTTTAGTGAAGTTGGTTTTTAACATTCTGTGGTGTACTTGGTACGCCAGGTTGGGAGCATCCAGGTGGCGCCCCTACAGCCCAAGATTGAGACCATCCTGGCTTGGGAACCCCCCAAAACCCAGACAGAGGTGAAAGCCTTTTTAGGACTCACTAGGTATTACAGGAGGTTTGTCAAGGGGTATGGCAACATTGTTGCACCCTTGACAGAGCTGACTTCCAGGAAGCAGCCCAAGAGTGAACTGGATTGACAAGTCAAAACGTTTGATGCCCTGAAGACTGCCATGTGCACTGCGCCCGTGCTCCTGGCACCCAACTTCTCAAAAGAGTTTATTGTTCAAACAAACGCTTCAGAGCATAGTGTAGGGGCTGTTCTTTCACAGATGAAGGAGGAGGGCCTAGACCAACCTGTAGCCTTTATTAGTATAAGGTTACTTCCACTGGAAAAGAGGTGGAGTGCAATTGAGCGTGAGGCATTTGCTGAGGTCTGAGCACTGAAGAAGTTGAGACCATACTTGTTTGGGACTCACTTCTGGGTTCAGACAGCCCACAGGCCCCTCAGATGGTTGATGCAGATGAGGGGTGAGAATCCAAAGCTGTTGTGGGGGTCTATTTCCCTACAGGGGATGGATTTCACGGTAGAACACCGCCCTGGTACAGAACATGCCAATGCTGATGGTCTGTCCAGATTTTTCAGCCTTAGTGAAGAGAACTCCCATGGGGTGGGTAGTTAATCCCACATTTCAGCTGGAGGGGACAAGTTTTAGACCTGGCATCATTGGTGTGGGTCTCCCTTCCATTTTGTGCTGTTGCCTCCTGTATTTTTGCTGTATGTTTTGCTGGTCTAGATGCTTTGGGCACTGTGCCACTGCTATTCAGTGCCGCAGTGCAAGTACTCCCTATTGTAAAGTATTGGATTGGATTAGTGACTCCATGATTGGTTCAATTGATTTACCTGTCAGACCCTAGTACAGTACACCATGTGTGCCCAGGGCTTGCAGCACTGGTTGTGCCACCCACAGAAGCCGCTTGTAAAGTGTATCTCAGGCCTGCCATTGCAAAGCCTCTGTGCAGTCTGTGACTGCCATGTCGACTTGGCAAGTGCACCCACTTGCCAGTCCCTAAACCTTCCCTTTTCTACATTTTAGTCACCCCTAAAGTAAGCCCTGGGGCAGGGTGCATTGTATGTGAAAGGTAGGACATGCCCTGGTGTGTTTGGCATGTCCTAATAGTGAATTACAGCCATTTTCGTTTTTCACTATTGCAAGGCTACCTGTTCTCCATAGACCAGAATGGGCAGTTTGATTATAACATCTTATATTCCTAACTGACTCAGGGAACTAAGTAGAAATTCGAGTTTAGTATGCCTGAACTCAGAATGATAAAATACATCTTTTAGTGAAGTTGGTTTTAACATTCTGTGTTTGAAAATACCACTTTTAGAAAGTAGGTATTTTCTTGCCTAACTGTCCAAGCCTGCCTCTGCTAGGTTGTATATTCCATGTCTGGTTTGAGAGTGACAGGGGCTGGGGGATTCTAGGAGACAGGGTGAGTCAGCACAGGGCTGAATAGACCTATCTACATGTAGAGTGGTGGGAGGAGTTGCACCTGGGCCTGAATAGGGCTGTGCCTGCCTTCCACAATGCCGGCTCCACCTCCTGTGGTGCGTCTGATGTCCCTGGCCCACACGGTCAAAGGAAAGAAGGAGTCCTGTAAACAAAGTGCTCCAGGACTGCACAGAACTGGTTTGGACTAGGTACACACACTCTCTGCCTTCAGAGACAAAGGATTTTGGTGTATAAAAGGGGGTACCCAGACTCCAGAACTTTAGATCACTTCTGGGAATCAAGACGACCCTTTGCCAAGGAGAAGAACCAAGCAAGCTGAAGGAGGAGACTGCCCCTGTGCTGTGCTGTTGGGGCTGGCCTGCAGTGGTTACTTTATTTGCCAAGGAAAGAAGAAAAGGAACTTTGTCTGTACTTTGCAATCTTGAAGAAGAATCTCCAAGGGATTGAACTGAGCTTGCCTCCTGGTAGCGAAGCCTTGTATCAGGGATACAAGACTTCACCACCAGCTCCCCTGAATACCCTTGCTGTGGAATTCTGCCTGCAGAGAGGTGCCTACTGTTGTTTGGGCCCTCTGTGAAAACTGTGAGTCGCTGGGAGCTGAAAGCGCGACACAACGAGGTGAAGCGTGCCGCCACAGAAGTTACCATCGTATCACCAAAGAAGTGTGCCGCCGCTGCTCGCAGTCGCATCATTGACGAAGCGCGTCGCATCACTGGAGAAGCGTGTCGTCGCTGCAGAGATTGCCAGCGCATCACCATAGAAGCGTGTCGCAGGGCCAGTCGCAGTTCAGAAGTTGCAGAGTTCGCCGCACGGCCGTCGGGCGTGCACACATCGCGTCCAACGTTGTCGCATCGCATCAAGACTCCATTTTCTCGCATCGCACCGGATCGTCGCATCGTATCGAGGTGCCATCTTGTCGCATCGCACCGGATCACGGTAAGAAACCGACGCATCACCTCCTCTGCGGTAAGGAACCGACGCATCACCTTCCCTGCGACCCTTATGTTTGTATTGCGTGACGCATCCAAGGTACTTTGAGAGTAAAGTGTCGCAATTACCATCGACATTGAACTAAGCTATTTTCTACCATTTTAAAGTCTATTTTTGAGTACAGTATTGTGGATTTTTGTTGTTTGGTCTTGTGTTAAGTCTAGTAAAGATTAATTATTTTTCTAAATTGGTGTGGTGTCCATTTGTAGTGTTTTCACTATATTACTGTATGTGTTCACAAATGCTTTACACACTACCTCTGAGATAAGCCTGTCTGCTCGTGCCCAGCTACCAAGGTGGTTAGCAGGGGTTATTTTAGAAGTGTACCCCCTTACCCTGACTAGAAGCAAGGGCCCCTATTTGGTCAAAGGTACCTACCTCTGCCAACTAGAGACCCCCAGTTCTAACAAAACTCTTTCAAAAGAGTGGGGGTTGCCCTGGAAAATCGGGGAAGAGCCGAACCACCCCAGGTGCTGGCTCAACCACGGAGCCAGTACTCGAGTGTCATCGTCAGACGGAAGAGGTGAAGTCGAAGCATGCTTTAACTTATTTTTCTTCTTGGAGGATTTGGACTTACCCGAATGACTCAATGGCTTAGAGTGTGGGGACAACCTCGGGCTCCATGAACCCTCATGGGATCTTCCTCTCGACCAGGACCTCTCTTGTCACCGCACTGTAGATTGAGCTGCATAAGCTTGAGGGATTGCTCCCTCAAGGCCCTCGGATACATGTCGTATCAGTCAATGCACGCCTTCAGGTTGTGATCCTGCTGGAGGCACCAGAGGCATACAAGGTGTTGGTCAATCACCGACATCTGTTGATGGCAGGCGCTGCAAGGCTTGAAGCCGTCCTTCTTGAGGACATCTCCACCACACCACGAGGAAAACCTCAAAAAAGACTTTGACAAAACAACGAAAGCCTAGTCAAAAAATGACTTAGGGGTAGCACTTTCTGAATCTTTGCTGGTGTGGAAAGAAAAGAACTGACGTCAGGGCACCTGGGTGGCACCTATTTAGGCACCGCGAAAATCACTTCCGGCGCACAGGAATACTACTCATGAAAAAGATCCAGATCCAGTGTGATGCCTGGGGATAATTATAAGGTAAGGAACCCTGCAGCTAGAAGTCTCTATCAGATAAGAGCTAACCTGTTTAATCCAAATACTATTGCGCAATGTTAGAATACAGTAAGTTCTACTGAACTTAGAGTTGTGTGTTGAGGGATAGCACACCCTTTCTAAAACTCAAGAGAGTTTACTAGGCCACACTAGAGTAGGTAGTGAAAAACACCACACCACACTAGTAATGTCTTCAAGGCCAGAAACCAGTAGGTCCTTGGCAGAAGCCAATGGGCTTCAAGATTCCCAGTATGATGAGACTCCCATTCATGGAACTGAGAGCATTATGTACAACTAGGAAACTGAAGACAGGCAAAAGTCCATCCACCCAGCATCTCATAGAGGTACTCAGGCTGGATAACCTTAGCAGATCTTTAGAATCTGAAGGGCTAGGCAGAGTGGGTGGGACAGCACATGAGGAAAGGCCTAGCGGTGAAATTCCCCATGATCTGACCTCTGAGGCTGGCCAGGCAGATAATGATCTGGGCCTGGAAAATCCAGTTCCCCTAGACAGTGATGGAGGGGACCAAAATGGACCCCTCTTTGTCCCGCCTGGGAGAGTTGGTGGTGGGCCAAGAAGGTTAAGATCTCCCTCAGTGGAGTCTAACCATTCTAACTCATCTATAGGGACCTTAATCTCCTCTCATAGGAGGGAAACCTCTCAGGGGTGAAGGGAGAGACTGCTCAAGTATGAGGAAGCTCAGCTTGAAATCAGAAGAAAGCAGGTAGCCCTAGATAAGGAGGCCCTAGAGCTCTACAGAGCTAGAAAAAAGTTGGGACTAGAGTCCCAGGGTGGCAGCAACATCCCTAGAGATAGGGAGAGGTCTCATGACCATAGAAACCTGAGTAAGGTTGTCCCTCCCTACCAGAGTGGGGATGACATCCACAAATGGTTAACTGCATTGGAAAGGGCCTGTAAAGTACAAAGGGTCCCCCAGGAGCAGTGGGCAGCAATCTTTTGGCTCTACTTTGTAGACAAAGGCAGAGATAAACTTCTCACTGTTAGAGAAGAGGAGTCGGATGATTACAACAGTCTGAAGAGTGCCTTAATGGATGGGTTTGGCTTAACCAATGAGCAATACAGGTTAAAGTTCAGGGATACCCAAAAGGCACAGACTCAGGACTGGGTAGACTTTGTAGATTGTGCTACTACGGCTCTGGAAGGTTGGTTACTTGGCAGTAAAGAGCATGACTATCAAGGATTGTACAATTTGATTATAAGTTAGCAGATCCTTAATAATTGTCAGAATCAGCTGTTGCACCAGTACCTGGTAGACTCAGATCGGACCTCTCCCCAAGAATTGGGAAAGAAGGCAGACAAGTGGGTCAGAACCAGGGTGAGGCGGAAGTAAAGATCCAAAGTGGTGAACCCAAGAAGCAAGATCCTAAAAACTTTGATAAGGGTGGGGAGAAGGGTAAAGACCAGAAGTCTTCACAAGGCCCCTAAAAATCTTCTTCAGGTGGGGATTCACAGTCTAAAAAGGGAAAAGGCCAAAAGAAACTTTGGTGCAAAATCTGTAAACAGAAAACTCACTGGACCAGTGACTGCACCAAGTCCAAATAATCTACTCCTGCCACCATTGCCCTTAAGGCAACTGTTGCCCCTAGTACAGCTACTGTAGGTGGTGGCAATGTTCAAAATAAGGGTGTAGTAGGGTTGACCCTGGGTTCTGAGATGGACTGGCCTAATCACAGTTCCAACTCAGGCTGTATTAGTCTGTGATGGGGGCATGGATATGTCCCCCTTTGTGAGTCCCAGTAATCTGGGCAAATACAGACAATAGCCTTTAATAAATGGAGTAGAGGCTTGGGCAGTCAGGGACACAGGAGCAAGTGTCACCATGGTGCCAAAAAATCTTGTGGATCCTGGGCAGATGATACTTGGTGAAATGTACCAAGTGACCAATGCTAGCAAAGTCAGAACAGACCATTCTCTGGCAGTTGATAACTTCCCCTGGGGAGGGGTAATTGGCCTTAAGAAGGCTGTGATAAGTGCAGACCTACCAGTACAGTGCTTGCTTGGTAATGATCTAGAGACTTCAGCTTTGGCTGAAATGGAGCGGAGGACACATGCAGAAATGTTAGGGATCCCTGCTCATGTCTTTGCTGTGACTAGGTCACATGCCAAAATGTCTAAAGCTGGACAGACCCTGGATTCTGGAATAATGGACCAGGTGCCTCTCAAGAGGAGGAGAAGGTGGGTTAAGACAGTGCCTTCCCACCTGACTCAGAATACTGATCAGTCTCCTCAGAGAGATGATCTTGAGCCTGAAGAAGGAACTGTCCCAGAGGAGCTTGAACCGGACCAGGTTGAGTTCTTGGGGACAGGAGGCCCTTCCAGGTCTGATCTGAGCCAGGAGCAGAAAACCTGCCCCTCTATTGAACCCCTCAGAAAGCAAGCTGCTGATGAGGCTGCTGGGAATGCTAGTAGCACCCATAATGTTTATTGGGATGATGTACTCCTTTATTCAGAGTGTAGAGACCCCAAGCCTGGTGCATCCAGGAGGTTGGTTATACCTCTGAAGTTTAGGGGCTTCCTATTGACACTAGCCCATGATATTCCCCTAGCAGGACACCTGGGCTAGAACAAGACTTGGGACAGAATTGTTCCTCACTTTCATTGGCCCCACATGTCTGAAGACACTAAGGAGTTTTGTCGCTCCTGTGTAACCTGCTAAGCCAGTGGCATAGCAGGTGGAACCACAAAGGCCCCCCTGATACCACTACCTGTGGTGGGGGTTAACTTTGAGAGGGTTGGGATTGACATTGTTGGTCCCATGGATCCTCAGATAGCATCAGGGCACATATTTATACTGGTGGTGGTGGATCATGCCACCAGGTACCCAGAAGCAATTCCCCTAAGGACCACTACAGCACCTGTGGTGGCAAGAGCTCTCTTGGGTGTATTCTCAAGAGTAGGCTTTCCTAAGGAGGTAGTATCTGACAGGAATGCAAACTTCATGTCTAGCTACTTGACTGCTATGTGGAAGGAGTGTGGAGTGAATTACAAGTTCACCACACCCTATCACCCACAATTCAATGGTTTAGTTGAAAGGTTCAACAAAACCTTAAAGGGCATGATTAAAGGACTCCCAATAAAGCTTAGGCGAAGATGGGACATACTCTTGCCCTGCCTATTGTTTGCATACACTTTTGTTTGGTCACCCTGTCAGGGGTCCATTGTGTCTAAATAAGGAAGGATGGGAGTTACCTCTCAACCCCCCAAACAGGACATAGTCAACTATGTACTTGGTCTCCGCTCCAGGATGGCTGAGTATATGAAAAAGGCAACCAAAAATCTTGAGGCTAGCCAGGAACTACAAAAAGACTGGCATGACCGAAAGGCTGTACTGACTGTCTACCAGCGAGGACAGAAAGTGTGGGTGTTGGAGCCTGTGGCCCCAGCAGCCCTCTAGGACAAATGGAGTGGCCCCCATACAATTGTTGAACAGAATGGGGAGGTTACCTACTTGGTAGACCTTGGAACCCCTAGAAGTCCCCACAGGGTACTTCATGTCAACAGAATAAAACCATATGTTGACAGGGCAGACAGGAGGAAGAGAGTGACCCACTCCATGAACTGCTTTCTCAGAACCCAGATGATGGGTCAGTTGATGGTGTAGCCTTGGCAGGCAGCCTCACTGCACAGCAGAAAAGTGACTGCAGAATGCTTCTCAGTCAGTTCAGACATATGCTTTCTCTGACTCCAAGTCAGACCACCTGGTGCACTCATGAAGTGGACACTGGGGACAGTCTGCCTGTTAAGAATAAGATCTACAGGCAACCTGACCATATCAGGGACTGTATAAGGACAGACGTCCAAAAGATGTTGGATTTGGGAGTGATTGAACCCTCAGTTAGCCCATGGGCTAGTCCAGTAGTCCTGGTACCTAAACCTCACACCACAGATGGCAAGAGAGAGATGAGGTTTTGTGTAGACTACAGGGGTCTCTATGCAGTCACTAGGACTGATGCCCATCCCATCCCCAGGGCAGATGAGCTAATAGACACTTTGGCCTCAGCCAAGGCTTGAAGCACATTTGACCTGACAGCTGGCTACTGGCAGATCAGAATAGCTGATGATGCAAAGCCAAATAAAGCATTTTCTACCCCTAGTGGGCACTATCAATTTGTGATAATGCCCTTTGGTTTGAGGAATGCACCTGCCACTTTCCAAAGGATGGTGAATCAAGTCCTTACAGGCCTGGAAGACTATAGTGCAGCATATCTAGATGATATTGCTGTCTTTAGCTCCACCTGGGAGGATCACCTGGTCCACCTGAGGAATGTTTTGGAGGCCCTGCAAAAAGCAGGCCTAACTATCAAGGCTACTAAGTGGCAGATAGGGCAGAGTCTGGTTGTGTACCTGGGCCAGCTTGTAGGTGGAGGCCAGGTTCAACCATTGCAGAGCAAAATCCAGACCATAATGGACTGGATTGCTCCAACTACACAGACTCAGGTGAGAGCCTTCTTAGGCCTGACTTTGTACTATAGAAGATTTGTCAAGGGGTATGGATCAATAGTGACACCCCTGAATGACTTAACCTCTAGGAAAATGCCCAAAAAATTCAGTGGACAGCTAGCTGTCAAAAGGCATTTGTTGACCTGAAGCAGGCCATGTGCACTGCTCCCATTTTGCAAAGTCCTGACTACTCCAAAAAGTTAATTGTCCAAACAGATGCATCTGAGTTGGGGGTAGGGGCTGTACTGTCACAGTTGAATGATGAAGGTCAGGATCAACCAGTAGCTTTCATAAGTAGAAGGTTGACCCCCAGAGAGAAACGTTGGTCAGCCATTGAGAGGGAGGCCTTTGCTGTGGTTTGGGCTCTGAAGAAGTTGAGGCCATATTTATTTGGTACTCACTTCATTGTTCAGACAGACCATAAGCCCCTGTTCTGGCTAAAACAGATCAAGGGTGAAAATCCCAAATTGCTCAGGTGGTCCATTTCCCTACAGAGGATGGACTATACAGGGGAACATAGACCTGGGAGTAACCATGCCAATGCAGATGGACCTTCCAGATATTTCCACTTAGAACATGAAGACTCAACTGGTCAAGGTTAGTTTATTGTCCCTGCATTGGGGGGGGGGGGGGGTTGTGTAGGAGAGTAGGATCTGCTTCACATGTTAACCCCCACTTTTGCTGGAGTTTCACTGTTTTTCAACTTTAGTCTGGCTGGGACCCTGCAAATCAGGGCCCCAGCCTAGCTGCTTCCTTTCTAAAATGATTCCAGGTACAATTCAGATTGGAACTGAGGTGGCCTTGTAAGCCCCTAGTATATGGTATACTATGTACCCAGGGCATAGGTACCCTAGAGGCCTACCACGGGCTGAAGCGTGTATTATGCCACCCCTGGAAAGCCACCCAAAATGACACCAGAGGTCTGCTACTGCAGCCTGGGTAAGGTGGTGCATGCACGTCTTACTGAGATATAGGTTCCCTATATCTCACCATATACCCACATATAAACCTATAAGTCACACCTATGGCAGGCCTTATCAATCCTGAAGGCAGGGTGCTTGGTTCCTATGTGAGAGGGTGCCCCTGCATGAGCAGAGCCCCTCTGCAGCGTTCGGAGACCCTTCTCTGATGCTGTTGGTCGTGCAGCCTGACCATATACTCTTAAATGCATTAGAACTGTTGGACTTGGCCCTTTTGGAAGGTTCACCCCTAAACTTTTGGCCTTTCCTGTGACCTGGTATTGGTGGTCCAGTGTAAAGTGCGTGCGCTCTCTGAGTTTGTGTGGTCAGATTGGCCTGCCATCCCATAGGAATGCATGGGGATATGTGTGTCCATGGTAATACCTAGTGTGAGAGGAGTGCAGGGCCGAGTTTAGTATGTGCGAACTCGTGAGAATAAATGATGCGCGATGGTGTGCGCAGATTTATTGTGACTGGTGGAGAAGTGCCACTTTTAGAAGTAGAAGAGGCGATTTATAACAACAACCCCTTCAAGAATGAGATAAAAAAGTATCTTCGATACATCGATCATGTATTTTTGATATGGGAGGGTTCTGTTTCAAAACTACATGATTTCCATATCTGGCTCAACCAACAAAGTAATTATCTGAAATTCAACATGGACTCTGACGAACAGGCTATTAACTTCCTAGATCTTAGAATATGGAATGATGAAGGGAAACTGTCTACTAGCCTATTTACAAAATCTACTGCAAGAAATACATTGCTCAAATACACCACCCACGAAATTTACGAGATAACCTCCCGTTTGGACAGTTCCTCCGTATCAAACGGAACTGTACCAGACGGGAGGATTATTTCAGAGAGGCAAAAATTTTACAAATCAAACTGGGGATGAGAGGCTATCCATATAGACTTGTCAAACGCTCCCTCAAAAGAGCCTGGTATTATGATCGGGAGGCACTCCTACAGAGCAAGGAGGAACAGGCACCCTTACAGGAAATTATCACATGTGTTATGACATTTGGAACTGAATCCAACACTATCAAAAAGATAGTGACAAAAAATTGGCACTTGATCCAGAAAGTTGAACCATATTTCACTAGACCTCGTTTTGCTTTTAAGAGGGCTAGAAATTTAAGGGACTCGCTTGTTAATGCATATAAAGTACCAGTCCCCACCTCATTAACAAATCTGTGGGGGTTGACACCCATAACTGGCCACTACCCATGTGGGCATTGCATAGCTTGTCCCACAACATCGGTGGTAAAGTCCTGTGTCCTTAACGGAATTGAATGGACATTGCGGCAACATACAAATTGCCTGACAAAAAATGTCATTTATTGTATAGAATGCCCTTGCGGTCTATATTATATAGGCAAAACAACGCAAGAAATCAAAAAACGAATAATCCAACATCAATCACGCATTAGATGCAAAATTACCACTGCACCTATGGTAGAACATTATGTGGAGAAAGAACATACCCCTACAGATATGAAATGGTTTGTATTAGAGACTGTTAAAAATACAAAACGAAGACAAAATGTTGAGCGCCTATTGACTCTGAAGGAAAACAGGTGGATTTGGTCAGTTAAAACGGTAGATGTGGGACTAAATTCTTTTATTGAATGGCAAACTTTGGCGACATTGTAAACTGTATGGCCTCTAGTGGTCTGACCTTGTTTATCAACTTTTGTCCTAATAGGGGTTGCTCATTTCATTCTATGAGCCCCGTCTAGCGTCTTATTTCATTCTATGAGCCCTTCTAGAGTCATATTATAACTGTTATAATCACTTAGTGATTAGTTTCGTTGGCTCTTCTAGATAAACTTGTCTATATAAAAATTTCTTTGGACTAGTATATGGCGGTTTAGATTTAACGACGATGTTAATCTAGTCATGTTGATACAGGACCTTATATAAGTCACCGTGGAATGAACATTTGTTCATATAGTTTTCTGGTTAAGACATTAGAACTTTTTTGTCCTCTGTCGATGTTCAAATAGCTGATACATAAAATTCGTACTGTTGTATTTCTGACTAGTAGCCTGAACTAATAAGAATTCTTACAATATTCAATTCGTACACCATTGATTACTAGATTACGGTGCATGACCCCCCTTTTTCTACCTATTGTTTTAAAAGGTTTGATTTCGTCACGTCTTCTCCATATATTTTGATATGGTCCATACATTACTCAAGATTATCAGCTATCGTTGGAGGACAGCGGGTAATTGGTTTCAAGTAGATTATTAGTGTCAAACGCCGGAATCGAGGCGTAGACGACCACATTCTAAGATGGCCGACTTGTTTACCGTACTTGCATGACGATACACATCACGCTACCTTTGAAATAACGCCCGCCTCGTTTCGTGGTTCCCGCTCGGACTAGTTGGCGAGTTGTGCAGGGTAATTGTAGCTGGTGAAGATACCGGATATTGGTAAGCTGAAGAGTGGGATATGGATGGGTCGTCCTAATGATAGAGTTAAGATAAGTAGCCGAATTGTTGAGTGACTAGGTATGTGTTCTGTGCTTGGTTGCAGATTACGGACTCACGAAGCGCAGACGATAGCTGACATTTCCTGAAAGTAATTGTTGGTAGCTTCACATATCGTGGACTTGCTCCGCTCATGTACAAACAGCGAATTCTTGGATGATTGTAAACGCTACATACTTTGTTGATTTGTGCTTTGTTGGATTTTTGGATTTCTGATTTTTAGACTAAGTGCCTCTGCAGTGGAAGACCGGTTAAGAGTGAAAACTAGAGGGTAGGAAGGTCTTATGGTCTCGAAGGAGTAAGTGTTTACTCATTCATCTCCCCACAATAGATACCTTCACAGAGTGGTGTGGGTCTAACGCTTTTGAGTCTGAATGCCTTAATGGTGTTTTGGGTATTTTGAACTAACTTTTTGCACGGAGCATAATTATTCCTCTTCTTTATCATTGGGGGCTATATAGTTGACGATTTCGGGGAACTGATTCACTATATCGGGTGGTTACCTTAGGGACACACCTGTCTTCCTTCAATGTATAGACAATACAAATGTTTAGAACTTAGATGTTGATATGTGTAAATAGCATGTATAGTAACTGATTTTTTTTTTTATAATAGATACATGGTGCAACTATGGTCCTGAAGATGGTCTCGGTGATTAGAATTTTCAGATAGGAGACCGAAACATCGACGCTGTGCCACTTCTTTGTTATAAACAATGTTCATTTGATGTCTTTTGATATTACAAATGTCCAAACAAAATATTTTTGATATATGACCAACTGTGGATGGTTCATTTGTGTATAAAAAGTGTCATTCACTACTGTTTATATGTGCTAAATTGACAGTAGTCTTGTGTTGCCATTGTATAAACGAAAACATTATTCCTTTGTGTATATAAAAAAAGCTTTGTTGTGTCAAAGTACTAAAAACACTACAAAAGATGAACTGTGGTCACTTTAAAAATCGTGTTTTTATCTGAGTTCTTTGTAATGAAGTTCACTACGGTGACTGTTTGATTAATGAATATAAGCTAAGTAAATCCTCAAGGTTTATTTTTGTCTAAACACTTTTAGAAGTTGGCATTTCTGTGTGCTGTGTGTCCGCCTGCCTGATGTGGAGTGCATGCCTGGCTTGTGATTGACAGGTGCTGGATGGTGTGGAGAATTCCAGGCGCCAGGGTGAGTCAGCTCAGTGGTGAATAGAGAGATCTGCATCTAGATGGGAGGGAGGAGTTGCACCTGGGACCTGAATAGGGCTGTGCCTTCCCTCCACAATGCTGGCTCCGCCCCCTGTGGTGCGTCAGATTCCTGAGCCCCCACCTGACAAAGGAGAGAGGAGCTGAGCTCCAAAGCTCCCCTATACCAGTTCTAACTGGTATTCCTAAACCCTGTGCTGTGACACAAAGGGGAAAAGTGGTATAAATGAAGGGGCTGTGACCCCATGAAGGTGTTCTGCTGTGCTTGTTCTTACTTTGGGGGGGGAGGGACACTCTGCCAGGAGGAACCGCCGCAGGACCCAGCTGCTGTTTCCTGGGGGTCCCTGCGTGCTGGCATGCCTGGTTGCGCTCTGCTGTGGTCCCCCACCACACCAAGGACTCCTTATTCTGGCCTTTTTGGGGCCACTGCTGGAGCTTGTGCTGTTTCTAGCATCTTGTGAGTGCTTCCATTCAACTTGACCCAGAGGAACAGGAGCACGAGGGCTCCGCAGCGCGAAGCTGCAGGTTTCCCCGAGGAAATCCCGACGTGGGGATTCCCCCGAGGGAGGAGAGCGAATCGGGTGCCCACCCCGCATTGGCCAATGAGTGGGAGCCTACCCCGTGTTTATGCAGTCCTAAATAGCGGGTGCCCACCCCGCATTTGTGCTAATTAGCGGGTGCCCACCCCGCGGTTTTGGAGAAATAGAGAGCGGGTGCCCACCCCACTCCCTGCTTACTTAAGGAAAGCGGGTGCCCACCCTGCATCTCTGCCGTGGAATTCCCCGCCGCGACCCGGGCTAAACCGGAAATCAGGCAACCCTCAGGGGGCGGGCCGCAAGACGGAAGCGGAGTCTGGCCGGGGCAGCCTCAGCGCGACCAGGAGAGGAGGCAGCAGCGCTGTGTCCGTCCGAGCCCCGCAACCGAAGTTCTGCCAGCAGGGGAGAAAGCGGAGACGTTGCTGCATGATGAGGCCCGGTGAGTGAGGGCTGGGCGGGATACTCTGGCCGGCAGCTCCTTTCTATGAGCGGGCCTGTTGGACTTGGCCCGTTTTGCAGGGTCATCCCTAAACTTTTTGCCTTCCTCCTGCATTTTTCCTGACCTGTTGTTGGCTGTTGTATGACTCTGGGCACTTTACCACTGCTGTTCAGTGCTAAAGTGCATACGCTCTCCCCATTGTAAAATGTATATGTTGGTTGGATTCCATGATTGGCTTATTTGGTTTACTATTAGACCCAGTAAAGTGCACCAGGAGTGCCAGGGCGTGTAAATACAAATGCCGCTGGTGGGCTGGCAGCACTGGTTGTGCCACCCACAGAAGCGGCCTGGTAAAATGTGTCTAGATCTGCCATTGTAGAACCTGCGTGCAGTCTGGTACTGACATGCTGACTGGCAAGTGCACCCACTTGCCAGTCCCTAAACCTTCCCTTAACTTCATGTTAGTCACCCCTATGGTAGTCCCAAGGGCAGGGTGCATTGTAGCATAAGGTAGGACAAGCCCTGATGTGTGTGGCACGTCCTAATAGTGAATTACAGCCATTTTCGTTTTTCACTATTGTAAGGCTACCCTGTTCTCATAGGCCAGAATGGGCTGTTAAGATTGTTACATCCTATGATCCTAACAGACCCAGGGAACATGGTAGAAAATCGAGTTTAGTATGCCTGAACTCAGAATCATAAGGTACATCTTTTAGTAAGATTTATTTTAATATTCTGCGTTTGCAAATGCCACTTTTAGAAAGTTGGCCTTTGCTTGCCTAACCATTTCAGCCCGCCTCTGCGTGATGTGTATCTGCTGTCTGGCTTGTGTGAGTGACAGGGCTGGGGAAACCCAGATGAGCAGGGCTAGGTAGCCTGGTGGTGAATAGAAAGATTGACCTGTAGATGGGTGGGAGGAGTACACCTGGACTCTGAATAGGGATGTGCTCTGCCACCACAATGCTGGCTCCGCCCCCTGTGGAGCGTCTGATGGCTCTGCCCTGCACCCTGAAAGAAGAAGCCTGCATGGCATCAACAAAGTGCTCCAGAACTGGACTGAACTAGGCAAGGGCCCCCCTGGCCTGAGAGAACAAAGGATTTGTGGTATAAATGTAGGAGCCCTGCTCCTAAGAAACTAGATCCTGTCCTGCCAAGAAGAAACCTCTGTCCGACCTGAAGGAACTGGAAAAGCTGCATGGAGGAGTACTGTCCCTGACCTGGGGGATTGGCCTGCAGTGGTTGCCTTGCTGCTGAAGAAGAGGAAGAAAAGAGTCAAGGAACTTTTACTTGACTTGTGCTGAGAGATCTCCAAGGGCTTGTGAGTGAGCTTGCCCCCTGAACGAAGTCCCAGGACCAGTGGACTTCACCGCCGTGAGATCGCCTTGGAAAACGGACCGTTTTCCCCGCATCTTCGACTCGAACTGCTGCGTACGTCTCGCTGATCGCAGCGTACCCCCTGAAAGCTGGTATCCCGCTGTCCGGCTCGAACCACGTGACTAAGGCCCCTCTACGAGCCGTAGCTCGCACCACAAAGGAAGGTATCGTCCGGCCTGAGCAACGCTACTAACAGGCCCCTACGAGCCGTACCTCGCACCGTAACGGAAGGACTGCGAACCGTACTTGCTACTATCGCCTACGAACCGTACTGCAGGCGTACGCTCTTTTCCCCTGCTTTGGAAAGGCTGCGGTGCGTACGGTAGTTGCGTACGTCTCCCCTGTGCGGAGCGTACTGTTCGCTTGTATCCAGCGCTTCGAATCAAGATTGCCAATCTCATGGTACAGCATGAACGCCGCAACGAACTTTGAACGCACCGTACCTACGCACCGTCCCCTGAAGCCCTACACGGCCAAGGTCTAACGTACCGTAGTACGCATCGCACCAGGAGGACAACGCACTGTACATCGCGCTTGATGCCAGCGCAGCATCCGTGACAAACTCACCAAGTAAAGGTACTGTGCCTGTTCGCACCGTAGGGTGTACGCTTCATCCCGAAGCACCTACAGTGCGTGTGAGACCCGTTCCCAAGCAGTTTTTACCGCGTACTAAGCGTACGAACAGGAACGAAGCGCACAGAACTTCAAAACTACGCTAAAACCAAGAACTCTTTGTTTAATAAGTATTGTGGGCCGTTTAAACGTTATCTGGTCTTGTGCTAAACCTAATCTATATATATAATATATATATATATATATATATATATAAAGTATTATTTTTCTATATCCCAGTGTGGAGTCCATTTGTGGGGTTGTCACTGAGTTACTGTGTGTGTGTTCACAAATCCTTAACCTGAACGATCTGAGATAGGCCTGGTCTGCTCGTGCCAAGCTACCTAGAGGGTGAGCAGGGGTTATTGTTGGAGTGTACCCCCCTACCCTGACTAGAGGAACGGTTCCTTGCTTGACACAAGTACCTACCTGTGTCAACCAGAGAACCCAGATTCTAACAGGGCCCCCCGTTGCGGGCCGCTCCAACGTGGTGTGCCTAGTTGTCCCTAGGGCCAGTGGTGCCTGTGCTAGCTGATTGAGGAGGGCTCTGCCGCCTGCTGACTGAGCGGCCCTGCACCCGACAGCGGGCCGCTCCAACGGTGCCCAAATTGTTCTCAGAGCTCGTGGGGCTCCAAGGGGAAAAGTGAATTGAGGAGCCCCAGCAAGGCCTGGAGGGCCCAGTGGTGCCCAGGCCTATTTGCATTTTTCTCCAGCTGCCCCGTTTTGGCAGTGGGCAGCTGCAAGGGTTGGGCGCAATTGTAGGAACCACGTGAGGGTTCCCAGGGCTCCATAGTGCCAATGCATTTCCCCCAGCTGCCCCACCTGATAGAGGGCAGCTGCAACGTTGCACAGATCTGCTACATGGGGCACAGTAAATGCCCGTGCCCATCTTTCGATTACCCAGCTGCCCAGCAATTAGTGGGCAGCTGCTACGTTTAGGCAAGTTCATTGCGCCCACTTATTTTCGCTGCTTATTTGCAGCCAGCCCTGACATTCTGGACGTTGGGTGTTTGAACCCCCTTTGAGAAGCCAGTTGGCCGGGGGTCCATTTCAGTGTGTGAGGCCCTGATTACTGCGTAATGTGTCTATACTGGTGATACCTATGCCTAATGTGATTTAGTGTTTATGAGGCTGGCGCATCATGCATTTTATGCCTAATGTGATGATTATTGCATAGTGTGATTTACGTTGCAGGATCTAGGCCTCAGTTCAGTATTTCACCAGTAGTTACTGGTTGTGCTATACATTTACTATTTGTGCTACAATTACTGGTTGTGTTCTACGTCTATGATAAATCTTACTGTTACTATTTATACTAAGTGATGATCCTGACAGTGGTCCATGTGGCCCTGCCATGTGTATATAATCCCCTGTAAATACTGCCTAGTGCCAGTTGGCACAGTATACATTGTGTGATTAGGATCTAATGTGTTTATTATAATACAAAGGCTATTTTTATATATAACCTTGTGTGGAGTTCCTTTTGTGGTGTGCCTGGGGTGTTGTGCTGTGTGCGCGCGCAAACGTTTTACATATTGCCTCCGGGATAAGCCTGACTGCTCGTGCCAAGCTATCAAGGGGGTGAGCAGAGGGTTATCGTTGGCGTGTAACTTCCCTGCCCTGACTAGAGTGGTGGTCTCTGCCTTGCTTTGGCGCAAGCCTTAGCCAACCAGAGATCCTATTTCTAACAATAACCAAACGGTAAATGCTAACTTTGGAATGGCTGCAAGGAAACCTGTCGTGTTTGGTGTCAAACACCTTGGAATCATACCTCCACACCAGTAACTGGTGTGGGAGTATGATCCCACCCTTCTAGAGGCACTGGTATACCTGGTAGAAACTTAATAGAGCCCTAGCATCACAAAATGGATGCTGCAGCCACTGACACGGGTCTGGCCTCCTGCTGCTTACCGAAACTCCGGCAGGGGAGGCCTGGACAATAGGTTTCCTGTCACAGGGAGGTGTAACCACCTCCCAGGCAGGATTATGTGTATTGGGGCTGGGTGGGAGCACTCTCTGAGTACTTTGAAGTCCTGCACTGGGGGCGCATTTGGTGTCCCTGTGCATAGTCCAGCTCAAACCGGTTCAGGGGCTTCCAGCCCCTGCTCTGGCGCAAAACTTGACAAAGGAAATGGGTGTAGCCACCCCTCTTTCCAAACGCTCCCATTGGTGGGTCCCCAGAGTATGTCCAACCCCTACCTTAGTATACGTATGGGACCCCTGTCCTTAGGACTTTAGATTACCCTGGACAAAACTCTGACGCTGAATCCTGGACCTTCGACGCTCTGCTTAAGAAAAGAGGACTGAAGAAATCTCCATTGGGGTCAAGGAGTGACTCCCCTGCTTGGCAGGCACCAATGAAGCAATTTGCCGGTCTGCATCATCGAAGCTCCTGCCGGACTCCGAAGTATTTGCAGCCCAGGAAGAGGATTTCCAGACATCTCAGAGGTTGACCCGAGTCCCCAGCAAAGCTGAGACCCGCAGCCCTCGTGAGTAGTGTGGAACCGCAACTCCTGGTCACCGTGCATTTCTGCAAGTGCATTGACTTCTCGACGTCTCTTGAAGTCGTGCTTGGGCTGACTTGTAGCCCCCACCTTGAGCACTGAATCCACCGAAGATTGCCAGCCTGGTCATTCCGAGTGACCCGTGGGCCGCCATTTTGTGTTTCGTCTCGAGGTCCCATTGCGATTCCTGGTCCGTTGACTGGTGGGTCCCTGAGGGGGTAACTTTGCATTTCCTTGGGATTTCCTGGTTGCTTCAGACGTGCCCTGACTCCCATCCAAGTGGTGAGTCCCACATACCTTGCTGGTCTGCACCGAAGCATCTTTCTCGTTTCTGCATGGGTTGCTGTTGCCAAGGCTTGTTGTGTCCAATCCGGGCACCGACGCTGCAGCACTCGACATCCTTTGTGGGCAGCTCGAATCCAGCTCCTGGTTGTCCTCGACACCTCCAGGACCTCGTGGCTGAAGAGTCAAGCTTCACCTCCTTCACTTGAAGTCACCTGACATCGGTCGGCTTCTGCTCATCGCCTTCCTGGTCACTGGCAAGTGACCCAGAATCTGTCCCCTCTGCTTTTAGGTTCTTCTCATCTTCGATCCAGGCTTGGATCTCTTCGGACACTTTGCATCTTCACGGCAGTAGCACTTCTTCGCCAGCTCCCACTGAAATCGACAACGCGACCCGACACCAAAAGACACCTATGCACCCGACTTCCCTGGGTGAGGTAACACGAGTACTACGGTGCTCCTGTGGGTGCTAGCCCTAGAACTTTCTAAGTGCAAAAGGGTTTGGTTCTGACTCATTTCTAAGTGTCCCTAATCTTTAAAAATCTAACCGCAACATTCCCCATAGAAGCTAACAGGAGCTCGCGGCTGTGTTCATGCACTGCACACGGCCCCCGTGGGTCCCCTGTGTCACTACCTTGGGTGGTTCCTTGGGGTCCCAGCGATTCTACAGGCTCTAGGCCTTATGTCTAGTTAAGTTGTGTTTCTTATACCACTATTTTAGTATATGGTTTGGCTCGCCCCTAGGGCCTGACGTGTTTTTGTGCTATTTTACTGTGATTATTGAAGTGTAACTTATGTGTTTTGACCTCTAGTCTCATAAAGAGACTAGGAGGTTGTGTTTAGTAATAAATCCATATATTTTATATATATACCTGGTGTGGATATCTTTCATTTAGTGACTCAAGATATTATAGACTGGTAAAATAAGCTGCTTTACATTCCTTCAAGACTTAGCCTGAAGGCTGTTCTCCATAGCTACCACTAGGATAGCTTTCAATAAAGGTTGTCTTTAACCTATAACCAATAAGGGGTTGTTTGGACTGATACAAGGTGCCCACTAGAACTAGTGGACAGCATATATCAGGCCAACTTCTCACAGTGAGGTACTGAAGAAAGGGAGTGAGGTGCAGAAAGAAGGGAGTGAGGTGCAGAGGGAAGGGAGTGAGGCGCAGAAAGAAGGGAGTAAGGTGCAGAATGTAGAGTGAGGTGCAGAAAGAAGGGAGTAAGTGAGGTGCAGAAAGATGGGAGTGAGGTGCTGAAAGAAGGGAGTGAGGTGCAGAAGGAAATGAGTTAGGTGAAGAAAGAAGTGTGGTGCAAATAGAAGAAAGTGAGGTGCAGAAAGGAGTGGCGTGCAGAAAGAAGTGAGTGAAGTATAGAAGGAAGGGAGTGAGGTGTGGAAAGAAGAGAGTGAGGTGCAGATAGAGGAAAGACAGGTGCAGACAGAAGGGAGTGAGGTGCAGAAAGAAGGAAGTGAGTTTCAGAAAGAAGAGTGAGGTTCAGAAGAGACTTGCCCAGGACTGTGGAATATACAAATGTATCCTAATCTGTTCTATTTTCTAAGAACTAATAATAAATTCCTCTTGTAAGCCATTGTCGCCATCTACTGAGACACAAGGCAATATGGGAAGTCCCGTGTACTCCCCTCATTGCATCTCTGTAGCTTTACTTCCTCAATGATTGGGACCAACATCAACACCAAAATATACTTAATTTTACATAGACACATATGGAAAGGCATATACCAAACATGCACCAAAACATATACCAACACATTCGCACAAAATCCCAAACACATGGATGGGTATACACATGAACTCTGAAACCTGTATGCTTGTTTTATCTCCTTGGGATAGAGGATTCAGTGTGAAAGTGAATCTGGGAGAGAGTTTATGAAGAGGTGGGAGTAAGAAAAGATAAGAGGAAGTGAGCAAAAGTAAGATGAGTAATTAGAGGTAGGGGCGGCGGGGAGCAGAGAGCAGGGGCCCAATATTAGCCAATGGGGGTCTTTGGTAAGGGACAGCTCATGAGCAGGCAAATCGGGTGTGGGAGCAAAGCTCCCTAGGTAAAGATCAGCATTGCAGGGGCCAACAATCAGCACAGGAGCTGCACCACCAGTGGCACTGAGGTGTCCGGGTGCCAAAAAGACATTGTGGACCCTATGTTTTTCAAAGGAAACCTTTGGTTCAGTGAAGTTGCTGCAAGTTCAGGAAGGGAAGCTTCATTAAGGCGACCACTGGCTGGAGCGGTAAGTTGGGATTTTGTTTTAAAAAACACCAAGCATAACCATTCTGCCCTGAAGATCGAGGTTAGAGAGAACATCCAGCAAATTAAAACTTTGCAGTCCACCATCAATGAATCCTGTGGCTCAGTTTTGAGGGAGGTATCCTAGCACATTCCTATGTATATTGCACATTCTATGCCCACAATTCTTAATCTCGGCAGAATTATACAAAGAAAAAACCATGCAAATCACCCACAACGATTAAAACTCAAGACGTACTCCGACATGAACATTCCCATTGAACTTACTGTAACCTTTACCAATAAAACTTTTCTTTTGCATGACAACAAAAACCCTCAGAAAAGGTTACTAATCTTAAAAAACACCATAACCTTGTACCTTTGGAGAATAGTGATATTTGAATGATGAATGGTACCTTTAAATGCACACCCAATTCATTCACCCAAATATCTACTATTCATGCCTATATCAATAACACTGCAGTTCCTTTAGTGTACAGTTTACTCCCTGATAAGCAAACCTCAACATACACTGATTTTAATACTCGCACACTCGCGGTGCGATTCTGATTAATATCATCCGTAAGAAATACAAAACCACATTGGACATTTCCAATGTTCTTTTCAATCACATTTGGCTTCTGACAGCCATCACTAGTCAGCATTTGGCGCCCTTGGTTTTCACAGGCGCTACGCCCAACTTCCTATGGGCTATAAGAGCAGCCCGGGAGTCTTTGCGGCACACATGGTGTTGATTATACATGAGATTGACCCTGATGCACTTTCCTACGCTGATATCTATATCACAGATGATGAATTGAACCCCCAATTAGCAAGATTGGATCATAATTTCACGATTTGTTGAACTTGGTTACAAATTTAACTTTAAAAAATCTTGCATAGCTTTTCTCAGTGTCCCTTTCTTAGGATATTTAAATACAAATGAGGGGAATAGTTTTAACCCTCATTTTCTGTAAAAGTGTGCTCATTTGCAGCCTCCATGCACACTTAAAAAAAAAATATTAAGTCTCTTATGGGAATTTTGAGTTTTGGCAGGACATACATACATAATCATGCACAACGCACTAAAGCGCTTTGTACCTTAATATGTCATGATTTTTCCACTTCCTGTTGAACATGGGATCACATTGCAACACTCAGGTCTTTCCAATCTGATTTGCTTGAAACACGCAGCCTACATACACATGATAGCACCACTAACTTGGTCATCCGGGTATTGCAGGGTGGAACTGGATTTACATATGTAACCTTTAACAAAGGTGATACAGAACCCATAGAATATATAAAGCACATTTATATTCTCCTGCAGAAAGGCGTTTTGCTTCTCCTGAAAAAATCTAACTGGTGTACATATGACCATCCTGAAGGAACACCCACTTGCTCAACGTAAACGCATTATTGTTGTTTTTCCTATGCCAGCCTTTGAGGCCATCACAAAACCAATTGTCCCTAATGCAAAGGCCCTCCATCCCGATGGATACAATGGGCTACATACTTAATAGCCATAAATGTAGACTTTGTCTGCAACCCTTCTTTGCAACCTCAAGAATTTTTGCAATATTTATACATTTATCCACTGCCTTCTTCAGTTTTGACTCTTGATCAATGCACAAACTTAATTTACACTGATGGTTCTGCTCACCCTGCTATAGGTTCTCAGCAGCAGTATTCTGCAGCATGCGCGGTATTGGCACTATTTCAGATGCCGCTTTTAACCGAGAAACTACTTCCACCCAGTTCCTTGTGGACTGTACTGCACAGTTGGCTGACATAAAAGCTTTATTTCATGCTCTTGAAAATACGGATCCTGAATTCCACACCAATATTGTGTGAGTCATATTACTGTGTACTGTCTTTTAATATTAATTTACATATTGGAATTAAATAGAAATACAGCCGAAATGGCAAAATCAACTGTACAAGTGCACCAACTTATGCTGACCACATACAGTATTCAGCCATATTCAAGGAATATCGAAGGTGGTTATGATTGGTTCTTGTTAATTTGTTTTAGATTAGGCAATATACACAGAACAATTAGTTTTCCTGATCTGAATGATTGGTCTAGACCGATGTGCAAATGTCCTTGTGATGATTTATCTCAACAGTCGACACCACATGTATGCTTTTTTTGCAAATTTTATGCTGTGCAGAGAAGGAGGTGGATTCTCCCGATTTTAAAAACTCTCGGTCTTAGACAATGTCGTCCTGCACTATTGGTTTTACGTTTAGAAAATGAATTATTTATTACCTCTATAATTTTGTTTTTAAAACACATTTTTAAATGTAGGAAAACTATGTTGATGTAAGCCCGCTTTGAGTGCGATTAGGAGAAGAGACTAACAACTATATACATATTTGATCCTTGAATTTTGTATATTTTATTATTTAAAAAATGTTTTACGATCTGATACTGATGATGTAATTTTCTGTTTGCGTTTATGATTTACTTGATTAAGAAATCCAATAAAACTTCATATTGATATGTTGAGATATTGATAACTTACATTTTTGGAGATAAAATAATTTCAAGGATTCCAAGGGTAGCACAAAGCGCTAATTGCTGTGGTTTAAAGTGGCAGATATAAAGCATAGGTTGCGACAGACTCGTATTATACATACATTGAGTCATCAACTTGTTGGAACACATGCCGTAGGGAACACTCTGGCTGATGAAGCAGCCAAATCTGCCGTTGCCTCATCTAAAATAAGCAGCAGTAATTGTAGCCCATTTGCAGAGACATGGTGTGGATGTGGCAGTATTGCAAGTACCACATCTCACCCTGAACAGAAAAGCTCTCATACAGAATAGAATGCGGGGCCAATGTATAGTGGTGAGCTACACCTCCCATGCTAGGGGTGTGTCTGTGTGGGCACGCAGGGGTTGAAATGTGAAATTACAGGGCCTGTATGTTGACCCAGCGGGTAGATAGGCCTCCCTTGTTACATTGTGCAATGACATAACTGTCCTGCTGGTAGGGGTCAATGGTCCGAAGTTTGATGACCCCCATTTCAACAACTCACTCAATGAACATCTTCTCCTCTTGGGGATCTACCCAGGATATGGGGGGGGATTTCATTTGTATACTGAACCCAGAGTTAGATAGATCTAGGGGCATGGCTAGGCGCCATGCGGCTGTGGCCGCTTTCGGAAAGACCTTCTGGATTTATATACTATATTAAAGACGATCCTGAAGCCTGGGAAGTCTGAGACTGACTGCTCTTCCTATAAACGTAGACTCCAAAATAGACACCAAAATTCTAGGTAATCACCTGCCACCATTGCTTCGGGTCTGGTGGGAGTTGGACAAGCTGGTTTCATCCTGGGGCATCACTTCGCAACAAATACCCGCACATTGTTTGGTGCAATCCAGAGGCTGAAACCTGAGGTACATGTGGCAGCCCTGTTACTAGATGCTGAGAAAGCGTATGATTCAGTAGAACGGAACTTTATGTTTAAAGTGCTACGGCATGCAGGTGTTTGAGACTTGTTCTACAGATTGGTCTCGGTCCTGTACACTTTACCAGCAGTGTGATTGAGGATCAATAATATGACTTCAAACCCCATCAAGATTGAAAAAGGCACTAGACAGGGATGCCCTATTTCTCCCCTACTTTATGGAATCCTCATGCAATGCAAAACTTTCGAAGTGCAGCTGCATCTGCGATCAATTGACCAATTGCTTTATGTGTTTGAAAATCATAAATAAAGAAATAAAAATAAAAATAGCAGCAGTAACACGCTCTAAAACTCGTATTGATAATGATATAATGGATGCTGTAAATGCTTATAAAAATGTCACAGCTTTACCAAAGGGCTTACCTTCAAAATATTCCTTTCCCTTAAATGATCAAAGTATTCCTTTTGAAACTATTGCTGGTGTTTGTGATTGTTTTATTCCCAAAGCAGACCGCATGTTGGAGTGGCTGCCACTATTTCACTCTTACAGCAACATTACTGGTGGCAAGGTTTATACCAACAGACCAGAGAATATGTTTTAACTTGTGGCATTTGTCAACAAATCAAAAGTTCCACTGTGTCTCGTCCACCACAGACATCTTTGTATTTTGAATTCTCATTTCTTGCAGTATATTCTCGCTATAGATTCCTTTGGGTTTGGCCACATTGCTCGGCTGAGATTCAAACTGTTATTAAAGACTTGCAAGTCTTTATCGGTACATATGCCTTTTGTGCATTACATTCGGACCAAGGTCCGGCATTCGCTTTTTAAAGTTTACCGTGATTCGGGGGCACTAGAGGACGCCAGGCAAGATGCCCGCACGTTAGTGTAGCTCTGCCCGGCTGATCCTCCATCCGACCATTATCTGCATCACCTGCAACAAAACGATCGCCCTGCAAGATACAACATCACTGCTCCTGGTGGGGGCCTCGCGGATTGCTGGGAGCCTCTGAGGCGGCCGCTCTATGCTACAGTGGAATTCCACTGGCAGGAAACAAGATGGCAATGCCGAAGTTGGAAGCTGAAGCGGCCCGTTGGCCTGCGCACTGGGGGCAGAAAACAAGCGGCTGCGTGGAGACCAGAGGTAGGCTGCGGCGGGGAGTGTGAACGCCTAGCTGCGGGCCCCCGCGGTGCCGCTGCTGGTATTGAAGCCTACATCTACTGCACTGCCCAACTTGCTCCTCTGCTGCACTAGGGAGCGGCAGGCGGAACCCATAGCGGAATTTGCCAGTTGGGAACAACACCGGCCGGACTGTGCCGGCAGCATCTCCTGATCGGCGGGCCTCGGGGACCGACTGCCTAGCTGGTTGGCGCCTCCTGCCTCCATGCCAGGGATGCCCTAACGACAGGGAATAGACAGGACACAGCTCTGCCGCCGCTGGACCACCGGAGATACCGGCTCACTGCCGAGAGACTGCGGTGCCTGCAGCGGGCTGTGGTGAGTGAGGCATGGCCTTGCTTTGGCCTGCAGCTGCGGGTGTGGGCCTGGGCGCTGGGCCGTGCTCTGCGAGCTGCGGCCTGCATGCAGTGTGTGCCGTGGTGGGGGATGGATTGGGCCTGGAACACATCCGCACCGCAGCTCACCATGTCCGCGTGTGGTGGGTCTGCGTCCAGCTGAGGGTACAGTTGGCCCACATAAGTTTCATTCCCCCTTGCGCCACGGCCTGGGGGGTCGTGAGGTCCGCACGGGAACTTGACATGGTGACACGCAGCGTTTGAACGGGTGCTCGCCGATGTGGCTGGGCTGTGTGAGAACTTCAACTGCGGCGACCAGCCCCCGCACAGGGTGCCCTTTGGAAACGGACTTCAGCGCACAGCAGCTGGCTGTGAAGAGTTGCCGTCGGCATCGGACAGTATAGCGGTGAAGGAGTTGATGTTGCTGATGACCGGCATGTGTAGCGCTCTTTAGTCCCTTGAACCCTGGAAGGCTGCCGCATTGGTCCCCACTAGCATGACGCTGCTTGCTTTCCGGGACTCACTGATAGTGTAGAGCCTAACTAAACCAATATCTGTGCTGTACCTCATCACTGACTGCTTGTGAAATATCTGCCTTGGCCAGGCAGCAACATGGGGAAAACGGACAGATCGCAGCCTTGCCTCACGTTTGAGGAGCGCAAAACCAACGAACGCATCAAAAGGCGGCCTCTGACTCTGAGGCGGACACTTAAGGCGATGGTTCCTCCACGTTGGAAATGACGCTGATCGCCATGCAGAAAAGTCTTCAGGTCATTGAGGGGAACATGTCGGCCATGAACCATAGACTTGAACATATGTCCTCCCAGCTGGAAAAGCAAAACGGGTGAATTGGGGAGGCAGAGGGTCTCCACAAATGAGGACGGTCGCAGCGAGGTTACGGGCAAGGCACATGACATGGAAAATATCCTGGTGCTTATTCAAGCAAAAAAATGCAGTCTTAGAGGCTCGGTCCCGTCGCAATAATATCAGAATTACGGAGTCCACCAATATTGGAAGGATGGAGACCTTCATCGAAACTCTGATAAGGACACCTTCGAACTCGAGAACCTGTCCACAATGTCTAATTTCAAACGGGCCCACCGCTCCCTGGCGGCGAGGCCGGTACCGGGTGCTCCATCTCACCCTATAAAAGCTAGAATATTGAATTGCCATACTGAGACTCGCCAGGGAAAAGGGTGCTATCACGCATCAGGGGGAATACGCTGTCCTTCTTCCCGGACTTTACCATTGCAGTCCAGGCGGCGCGTCCGGAATTCGGCGCTGTAAAAAAACTCCTGCAATCCGAGGGTGTCCCCTACGCCATGCTGTACGCCGCCCACTTACGGATTAGTCAAGAGGGAAATTTCAAAACAATTACCGCCACCAAATCATTACCGCCCCCAAGGCAGCGATAGAGTACGCAAAAAAGAAAAGGAGGCGGCGCCGTGAGGACCCGGCTGAGATGGATGAGGAGGAACAGTAGCTGAACAAGTGGAGACGAACTATGTTGCTGTTGATTCTCTGCAATGTGGCACAAGCCTTGGCATTATATGGTATCATTGTCTCTCGCCCCATCTGCACACTCTGCACCGGACTCGTACTCGGAGGCATATGACTTTATCCAGCGGGTTGCTGCGATAGAGCTGATTGTTCTGGAACAGATGCTTATGATGCACCAGATCCCAATGTGTGCTATTCTTCCCCTCAGGCAGGCATCTGCTGGCGAGGTGAAGACAAACTGTGTCTCCTGGTCCAATAAACCACATGCGGGTGGAGTCCCGAACTCACACACAGTACTTTCTGACCCCTCACAGCAGATTTATTGCAGTGGTACTGGCACTTCTGAGTCAAATGATTGTGATGCAAAGTATTAATCTAAATGTTTCTTTATTCTGCATAAGCAATTGGTACTGATCAGCCACCTCCTACTTTGTGGGAGGCTAGTAGCTCTCTGGTGTTCCCCGCATGGGAGTTCCCCACATGTGATGGTATTTTTGTTTTGTGTGTTGGGAATTGTTTATTCAGGGTAGGGATGGCTTTGGCACGTTGGGGGCCGCTGAAGTGGGTGGGGGGATAAGTTGGGGCACTGGATGACACTTAGACCTCAAGCTGACTTCAATCCCAGGCAACATAATACTGTAGGCCGTCATAACGCTGTGGTGCATGTCTCCATGACTACAAGATACCGGTGGTAATATAAAGTTCCTTACATGGAACGTGTGAGGCCTAAACACTCCCAAGAAAATTTGATCCATACTGGCCTATCTGGACAGGCTTCAAGTACAACTGGCATTCCTTCAGGAAACGCATCTTATCCAACTCTCTGAGAAGACTGTGGGCACATGGTGGGCCGGTGTTAGGATTGCCTCCTCCTACTCCTGTGGGGTGCTAACACTTGTAAAAAAAAAAGGAGTCCCCTTTACGGTTCTCAGTTCAGAGACGGACGACCAGGGTAGACTGGCTCTTGTGCATGGAAAGCTAAGAGGTGAGAGAGTGATACTGGTCAATGTGTATGGGCCGAATGTGGATGATCACTTCCTTTTCGCTGATGTGTGGCATCGTATATCTAAGTTTCCTCCTTTCGAAATTCTATGGGGGGGTGACTTCAACACTTGTCTAGATGTAACTACAGACAGATCGGAAAGCGGGGTCCCAAGACACAGGTTGGCGACAGATGCTTTACTCGCACTCTTAGAGGCTGGAAACATACATGACATCTGGTGAATGTAGCACCCTGGGGCAAGGGAGAGCACCTTTATATCCACAGTGCATGGCACGTGGTCCAGTTTGGAATACTGGCTCCTCTCTGAAGCCGCATGCACTTGCGTGGCGGACGTCTGCCATTTGGCGAAGACGCCGTCAAATCACTCCCTGGTGCTACTTGAAATTTGTGTCCCTGAGTCTGAGCCCGCCATTCAAAACTTTTTTAAGGAAAACGAGGGCACGCAGGACAGCGCAGGTGTCTTATGGGAAGCTTTCAAGGTCACAATTTGGGGGGGGGGGTGTATAGGCATGCAAGCTGGGGTCTTAAAAGATCTGCAACGCAGAATTCGCAAATTAGCCGCAGAGATATCCACCTTGGAACGTGACTACGAACAGAACCGCAATCCAGGTACTCTGGCCACAATCCGGGACCTGGTCTCAGAGCACAATGCAACTGTGGATCAGGAACTGGCCCATAGATCATGCCGAACTACGGCGCACTATTATGGGGAAGGCCCAGCTGCTCCCTTGCGCAAAAGTTGGTGGTGCCCTGGAGCCAGGAGTCCATTACTGAAATGCTGGATGAGGCGGGGGAGGTGCAATTCACCATGCCGGAAATAAGCAAAGTGGTACTAGATTTCTTCTCTGCCCTTTATGAGAAGCAGTCTTCCACCCCAGCTGCGGAGGTGGATTCCTACCTGGAGGACGTTGCACTCGGATTGCTATCGTCAGACCAGCGAGAATATCTCACCTAGCCATTTGACGGTGAAGACGTCAAACTCGCCATTACGTTCTTCCCGGATTGCAAGGCGGCCAGTCCCAATGGACTCCCGAGTGAGTTCTATCAGGCCAATGCCGAAGCCCTGGCCCCTAGACTCCTGGATGTTTTTGCAGAGGCGAAGGACACCGGAACGCTCCCCCACACACTTAAGGAGGCACTCATTGTTATGCTTTTGAAACCGGACAAAGCAGCCAATCGGTGTGACTCCTACAGGCCATTATCTATGATTAATATTGACGCCAAAATCCTAGCTAAAATGATTCCCAGTACGCTCTTGCCCTTAGTCCCCAACCTGGTACTCCTGGATCAGTCAGAATTTGTGTCCGCTAGATCAACCAAGCACAACCTGCGCACTGTTTTCGCCACCCTACATTATTTTGAGGCGGATTTTCAAGCGGTTGCGGTGCTGCTTGACGCCGCAAAGGCATTAGATTCTCTGCAGTGGGAGTACATTTTTACGGTACTGCTACGTATGGGCATGCCACCCTTTTTCTTAAAAAGGATCCATCTATTATATGAGGCGCCAGTGGCACGGATACGCGTGAACGGCTGGATATCAGAGGCATTCCCAGTAAACAGAGGCACGTGGCAGGGCTGCCCCTTGTTGCCAATCCACTTGGCGCTCGTCCTGGAACCGTTGGCTTGTAAACTGCGCCAGTGACATGCCAAAGCGGCACTGCAATTTCGTCAGCAGCACTTGGTGGTTTCGCTATATGCGGACGACATGTTGCTCTATGTCCACGAGCCGGCTACGTACCTATCAGAAGTGCTTCGCAAGTACGTGAAATTTGAAAGCTACTCAGGCCTAGGCATAAACTGGGCAAAGTCAACGGTGTTCCTGCTAATACACGCGAAGTGGAATTGGACTTTCCCTTAACGTGGTCCACTGACACGGTCCGTTACCTGGGCGTGTGGCTGCACAGGGCCCCCGATGTGGTGATCTCTACGAACTATGGCCACGTCATCACCAAAGTCACTGAGCAAGCAGTAAGATGGGCCAAGCTGCCGCTCACCCTGGCGGATAGGACAGCAGTCGTCAAAATGACGATCATGCCGATACTTCTCTACCTCTTCATCAACATCCCGATTCACAGGCGCAGTTTGCGCATTTTTGGTATCACATGCAGCGATTCCAGCCACACCTTGCAGTGGAAACAGATTCAGTGCTACCTGTGCCATTAGTGGCAGCCGCACTATTGGGAGGGCACGGTGGACCGTGAGCTGAAATCAATCCGGTCCATTGCACTGCGTGGGCAGGGAAGTCCCTGGCAAAAAGGGCGCATCTAGATTACCTCTAAGCCCCGGCACTACCGCTCGGTGCCCATCCGGACATTTGCGCAACACAAGAGCGGGCCGTGATACACACATCGGGAAAAGCGGAGACTGCTCGGATGGAGGATCTCTATAAGCAGGGTCAGTTCCAACTGCTGTCAGACATACAGGAAGGGCGGGATCAAGACCTGATGCTGGGGTTCACGTATGTGCGAGTGAGACAGGCTACTCGTGATATATATCCCGACCCTGCCGAGACGAAACCGCTACTGGCGCTGCAGACGGTGCTGGTCAGCAACTCACGTAGGGGACTGATAACAAAATTATATATTGCCTCCTTGAGGGAGCAAGATCCCCTTGACAACCCTTCCTACATAAAATGGACCGCAGTGTTGGGGGCCCCTCTGTCCAGGGATGCTTGGATGTTCTGCTATACACTAACAGGACGCCTATTGGCAACCTGTAACCTTCGCATCATACATTTCAAGTACTTCCATCAGCTCTACTACACTCCTTTTCAATTGCGTCGTTTCGGACTCAGGGAGAATGCTTGCTGTGTGTGGCGTGGGCATGAAGATGCAGATTCTATGCACCATGCATGAAACTGTGCTGGCATATATGGCTTTTGGACTCGGTTCACAGGTGTGCTTACAGATGTGGTGCTTGAAAATGTGGCGTGTGCGTCAGATGTTTGCCTATTGGGGTGGGTACAGGGCCTAAGGCCATGCAATAGGAGACTATTGGCTATCTCCACTCTCTTCGCCGAGCAGGCGATTGCACAATGTTGGGGGGGTAAAACTCTCCCTACAGTGAGCAAATGGATTCAGGACTTGCTGTATTGCAGGGACCGACTGGGGATTTATGCGGAGGAACTGCCTGAGGCCTCGAGCAGCGTATCTGCTCAGTAACCCTGATCTGTCATAGACGGGCGTAACGACGGACTGCCTATTCACAAGGGTGGGATTGGGAGGCCTTTCTGTAGGTAGCGCTGGGTCTACAGTACACATACAAGGTCAGGTTCATGAAACTTACTTAGTGCCCGGTTCTGGGGTGGGGGAGGTGGGGGGTTTTGCCTTATAGTTGAGTATTGTTTTTTTATGCAAAAATGATTGTATTGCCTATTTCTTATCACTGACTTGCAAGCCCAGATCGAGCTCTGTATCTTGCTGTTACAAGCTGCACAATAAAAATACTTTAAAAACAAATGAAAAAGTGTACCGTGATTCGATAAAGTCCATGGGTGTACAAGTGCACTTTTCTTCTCCCTATAGACCTGAGAGTAATTCTATTGTGGAGTGAAAAAACCGTGCCTTAAAGTAGTCCATAATAGCTAGCGTATTATGTACATGGTGTAGTTAGCTGAACCATCTTTATGGGGTTCAATGAGCGTTAAATAAACTCCCTAAAAGATCTCTGGGTGAGCGGACCCCGTATGTAGTACTTTTTGGCATTAAGATGTATGTTTCAGACCTTGATGGTCCAGACGTTGTGGTGGCTAAACCAACATTTGACTTAGATAACCATTGTGCTGTCTTACAGGTCCTACAAATGTTTTGTGACACTCAATCTCGAAAACATTGCTTGAGTCTCACTCTTCCAGTGCTGCAGATCAAATTCTTGTTTCCGTTTGGCTTCCAAATATTAGATATCTAGTTCGAGTGACAGTGACGATCATAAAGGGATTTGGGCCAATGTACCATGCTCCTGATCCAGTTCTTGGTGTCCAAGGAATGCACTCAGTGATACCGCCACCTCTTCTGCAATACAAAAACAAATGCTTTGTCTCTAGTGAACATGTCAAATGACACCCTGTGGCCGATTCTTCATAGTATGACACAGAGTAGTCGTTCTTTTACACAAGACTTTCAACGGCGTCCCGTGAGCTCCTCTGATACTGATGCTCCCTGGCTGGAAGGGGAGGCGGAGTCCTCCGCTGACCATTTTCCTAATGCGCTGCCTGTTTCTTCTATCCAATCTTCTACAATGGATGTAATTTATAATGATCCACCATTGTCAAACCCTTCTGAGTTGGATTTTTCTAACCCTAATGTGGATTCACAGCCTCCTGTGTTCCAGTTAAATACCTCTGGGTATTATTCTTCGGACATTTCTTCCAGTTTGTACATGCCACCGGCACGGATTTATTTTATTTCTTGGTTAAAACTCACTTATCTAGTCCCCACTCGGATATAGATCAGGAACATACTTACCTTGGTTATCTAGTTTCTGTGAATTGCATTTGTGACTATTTTTTTCATATTTAATAATGGCCATTATCTCCCAGAACGTTCTGCTACAAAACTGGTCGACCGGGTGTTGGCCACCCCCATTCATCATTGCATAAAATGAAAAGGGACTTCTTCCTAGTTAACAATTTAGCCATTCCAGTGACTGATGGAATTGTTTGGGAAAAAGTTCGATATATTTGGTCCTACGGAGATCCTGCAGATACCATATGTGTTCAAAGTTTCTATGGATGATGCAACAGTATTGCGGTTGCATTCAGATGATTTGAATGTTGATACTGTAAATTCTATAGTTTCTGAATTAGAGTATTATATGGTTTTTGAATCAGAAGACTTCTACCATATTTCTGCCAAGTAAGCTGAGATGTTCTGCTACCATCATTATGGACATCACTTTCTGCACAGAGATACTGGACAGCATTCTCATTTTATTTATACACAATGGGACCATTGTCCAACTCTCCCTCAACAGAGTTGCAGAAAGATAAGCATACATATTTCACAGGATATGACATTTTAGTACCCATGTCATATTCTTTTTAACTTAACCCCAACACAATGAAGGAAATATATGCATACTCAAAATAAACACATATATATATATATATAACTACATTTGTTTATCAGTTGGCCCTAAAAGGTTATGATTAATGGAAGGACACAATTAATCTGAAGTCTATTTGGGGTATGAACTCATGATAGGTTCAGGGCATGGAAACCTTATGTTGATCCTGTTTAATTCCCACACAAATGATTTTCCTGAATGAAACAATCCAACAGTCTCCTTGTCTGAGGTTGGCAGAAATTAAAGAAACACCCCGACTATTCTTTCAATGCCCTTTTTGATAATTGGCAGAGTTTAGCAAATTATACCGAAGAACAATTGAATAGCATTGTTCAGAATGGTACCTTTAATTCCTCAGTTCCGAGTACGGACGTGTGGTTGTAAAGGGCAATGGATACGAGTGGGTGTCATGCTTGTTTTCTAAATTCCACACCTGGGTTTAAATCCAGCAGACCTGATCCCCGATATCCCCAGTCAGAACATTGTAGTATTGTTACCACCTAATCGGTGGGTAAATTGTGTCAGCAAAGGTTGGAACATTCCACACTGTCTGCAGTGAAACATCTTTCTCTCCTGTCTGAGGACATGAATTGTTCAGCTTATGTTAGTTCCTAAATCCCCATGTTCTAAAAGATTTATTTATGCTACTTATAATTAAATATGGAAACCATCATAAATGGAAGCTGCTGAATGTTTAGGACAAATTGACCAGGATAATTTGGAAAACTTCATCTAGTTTTTACAGTTTGAACAACATTGTGTCATCCGTTATTGATGTTGGCAGAGTGACATGTCAACCTTTTATCATGTGCAAAGTCAGCTTTGATCTATTATGCAGTTTAGGTAGACGCTTCAAACACTTAAGAATGGGCGAGTTCCATGGCATTACTTGATTGTACCGATTTGTTTTCACCTTTTAACTTAACACACAAAAAACTGATGGACATGAAAGACGTGACATACACAATGCTGCATTTAGAAAAATTTAAACAACTCTAATTTACTATATCCGAGATGCCTCCGGCGGTGTGGGTATTACACAGTGGTATTTCACTGCACATCTGGACATTTTAATTCACCACTTCCATGAAACATTTCGCCATAGGTAGAGATGAACCCCTTGGGAGCAGCTTCTCACATGAATTATGATCATTACTCTTTACTTATCATTGTGAACATTCCAACAATGAAGCTTTTTTATAAATAGAGAAGACTGACTCTACTTTAGGACATTATTCACTTGTTTGTAAATGAGTAAAAATCCAATATCACCTGCAACACTTTGGTGCCTAATTCGGCTTATTTGAAGGCAATCCCAGTTCCTGTAATTCTACTTTACTTAACAGTACTTTTGAATGGTAGTTACCTAATACTGAGCGATCAAGACTGTTGTGGTATGGAGGCTGGAGTCCCGTATATTTTGTCCGTTTTCCAATTATTCACTTCTTGCAATAACGTCTTGTTTCCCTTCCACATGGAATATTAAACAGCTCATTGTGACCTTTGATTAAATCTTCAAAGGCAGATTTCAACATGCTGAGCAGACTCAAAGCATTATTTTTCCAACAAGAAGTAGCTCTCACATCTGCCCACGAGACCTGCAAATTGCAGGTGGTAGAACTTCTAGTGAAATGCAGCCATTTTTAAATTCAAACCTTCCCTTGCATGTCGGCGAATTAGTGCATCAAATCGTTAGTGTGTCTAGTACGACCAATTTGCAAACCTTTTTAAAGTTTAGGCTCTGGCCTCGTTACTTTTTTTCCAGAGCATTTTTGGAGTAATTCTGGCTTTTATCCACTCCATTTTATCTAGTGTATTCGGAGGATTCTTGTTGCTGTTA
Source organism: Triturus cristatus (assembly GCF_964204655.1). Lineage (NCBI taxonomy): Eukaryota > Metazoa > Chordata > Amphibia > Caudata > Salamandridae > Triturus > Triturus cristatus. The sequence continues at coordinate 1,473,526,455 of NC_140590.1, forward strand.
TTCCTCATTTGTGGCATCCTCATCCTGTTTCCGCGCAAAGGATGTTCCTTTTGCAAGCACTTGGGAACTGGCACCGGTCCAACACTACAGTGAATGCATGCTACAGATCTTTGGAATGTTACTACTACAAGAATTGGATATTGATTGGTCCCGAACGTTTCGACCAGCCTGGTTAACCTGTGGGCAACCCATGTTGTATCTGGTGCCCTTTCGAATGGACACTAGACATTTGCCTGGCTTCGCAAATTCCGGGTACCAAGAATTTGGGCTGTTGATGAGTCCCTTAGTGACCCATTTTCAGAACTGTTACCTGGGCTTGCAACTTCTTTATAATCCAAGGTTGGAGCCATCAACCTATGGAGAAACATTTGCATTAGCACATGGACAACAGGAATTAGGCTCCACTAACACAGATGCAGTTTTCCTGGCAAGTGTATAAGCATCGGCTGAGACCGGTGATCATATCTGTTCCTTAGAGCTCATGGCTTGAGCAATAGACCAATCCTGGCATGCAGAGTCAGACTCCTTTATTGATTCCTTGGACTTCGAATTGGCAAGTACCACAATGTATTCATTCAAAACACCATAATTTTGCTATTCTTCCAAATTGACACTTTCTTCAAATAACTATATATATATACACATTATCTACTGGCGGTCGCCAGTAGATAGTTATAGTTAGGACCGAGTTTCCATAGGAAATCCGCAACATTCTATTTGGAATAACTTTGGCGCCGGTTGACGAATCGTCGCGAAATTTTCAAAATAGGTGGGGCGCTCCGCTCCGCTCCTACCCTGAGAGTCTCGGGGGGATTCGTCAAGCGGGGGCTGAGAAAAAAGGGGGTCCCAAAACGCGTTTTCCCCATGCAATTTTCCATAGGGACCTTTAGTCCAAGGTACAGCCCGAACGGCTGAACAGAATTACTTGAAATTTGGCAGAGAGGTAGTCCTCAGCTCAGGGATGTGCCTTTTGTATATATTGAGTCAATCTGTTCAGTAGTTCCTGAGAAAATCAAAAGTAAAATCATATATATATGTGGTCGGAGCCTAACCACACATCTCATCCTGAGATCTGATTGGCTGTCAGCACTTCATCCAAGAAGTGTTGGCAGCCATCTTGGGACCAATATACATGATAGCACCTCATTAAAAAGCATTGCAGTTAATAGAAGGTTTTAAGACTTTAGTTACATTATAAATCATTTGTTGATGGTACCATACTCATTTTAGGAATTGTGGTATGTTCTAAGGAGATTTCACCATGTGAAAAAGCCTTCTGCTGGGATATCATGATTGAGAGAAAACTATTTTCTCATGCTTTTCCCACAGAGCTTTGGAAGGTGATCTATAAGCTAAACTGAGAGCTTATTTTCTGTAAATTCACATTATCTTTCTCAGTCATGTGAGAATGAAGTCTGACATTCTCAGTAAAACATGTACATCCAATAAGGGCAAGGGCAGAGACTGTCAGTTGATTTCTTTGTGTTCTACTGCAGCTTCCCAGAGTGTTCCAAAGAACAACTAGAGCGCTAACAGTCCTACTTATGATAAACGTATGGCACACCTGAAGCCATCTTGCTTGGATTAAAGTGGTAACTCTTAAAACATTTAATTTAAAAAGGAACAAAATGAGGGGGTTCATTTTTCCATAAAAAGTATGATTAGTGCTGCAGAAAGAAAAATTAGGGCACATTTTGAGTGACTTCTCAAATCCTCTTCTATTTCATTAAAAAATTCTGACATGCAGACTGAAACATGCACTTTCAATACCAGCAGCAGTTTTCCCTGGTGAGCAGTAGCTTTACTACAGTGATCTAATGAGCAAAAAGAGTGCTAACATTCTAAATTTATGGCAAATACGTGACACATCTGAATGCCTTCTTGATGGAATCAAAGTAAAAAACTGAAAGTATTTCCTACTGAGGAGACAGCAGTAAATGAGGAAATTAGGAAACTTCATAACAAATAAGTCTCCCAAGATGGCCACCAGAGTCAAAAGAGCCCAAATGTAGCCCAAATATCACCCAGATGTAGCCCAAGTATAGCCCAATGACAGAATGTCCCAGAGTGTTCTTAAAAACAACTAGAGCGCTTACTGTCTTCATTATGACAAAAGTATGGCACACCTGAAGCCATCTCGATTGGAATAAACTGGTAAAACTTAAAACATTTAATTTAAAAAGGAACACAATGAGGGGGTTCATTTTGCCATAGAAATTATGATTAATGCTGAAGAAAGAAAATGAGGGCACATTTTGAGTGACTTCTCAAATCCTCTTCTATTTCATTAAAAAATTCTGACATGCACACTGAAACATGCACTTTTAATACCAGGAGCAGACTTCCATGGTGAACAGTAGTTTTACTACAGTGATCTAATGAGCAACTAGAGTGCTAACATTCAGAATTTATGGCAAATGTGTGACATATCTGAATACCTTCATGATGGAATCAAAGTAAAAAACAAAGCATTTCCTACTGAGGAGACTGCAGTACATGAGGAAATTAGGAAACTTCATAACAAATAAATCTCCCAAGATGGCCACCGGAGACAAAAGAGCCCAAATGTAGCCCAAAATCACCCAGATGTAGCCCAAATATAGCCCAATGACAGAAGTGTGCAAAACACTTATTATTTTGTGTTTTTGCAGTGTTATATAGTGCAGACTTGTCAGGTATTGGAGTGCTTTACATGAGCATTGGTTACATCACACAAGAACAAATTCATTTTGGTTGTAGACATGGGGAGATTAAGTGATTTGACCAGAATCACAGAATGTCGAGCTGAAGCAGAAACTCCAACCTGGTTCCCCAGTTGCAAAGTCTGCAGTTCTGGAAGTAACACCACATCCTCTCCCCTAAGTGCAACATTTAATCAAGTGGTCAACTGGATAAAAAAACATAAAGATAACAAATAATTTAAAAGTGCTTTGTCGCTATTTGAAAACTCAGAAAATATGTCCTTATTTTAGTCTTTTAGAGCACTAACCATAATTTTCATGCCAATAAGGCCCTCTCATATATGTAATTTCTAAAGGAAATGCTCTAGGTATTACAGTTTTGATTACATCAAGATGACGTCAGACGTTCCACACTTTTGTAATAAATATAGAATGTTAGCAATCTAGTTATTCATTAGGATACTGTTGAGAGGCAGAGGCCAGGGACACGGACTCTGAAAATTGAAGGCAGGTACGAGGGTGCAAAGGCAACAATTTAACCACACTGAGCAGGCAGAAAGGGCCGTGGCAGCACAACAGACTATGGAGGGCAGTGGAAAGGGGGGCAAGGGCAACAAACCAACAATACAGGACTTGCAAGAGAGGCTGTGGCAATGTAATAGACCATTGTGGGCAGAAGGAAGAGGCAATGGTAGTACAACCATACATGCCAACAGACCCGATTCAGCCAGGTAACGTCTAATGTTTTTAAGCTCAAATGGGCTTTATTTGATCTGTCTCCTGTCTACAATCTCCTCTTTTTCATTGTAACTCAAAGGGGAAAATAAATACCCCAGTTTTTTTTCAAAATCTCCCTCTTACCAAGTTCAAAATGTTCGCAAGTATGGTACATTGGATCATGGAAGGAAATGGGGTAGGGACATGGACTTGGATAACAGAGGACAGGAGGGACATGGAGAGGTGCTCCAAACTGACCCTGCAGGGCAGGCATCAGGGTTTGCAGCAGCACAATACACCACACAGGGCACGCGGGACGGGAGTGCAGCACAACAATCCATAGAAAGCAAGAGGGAGGGGACAGGACCATGCACATGGACAACAGAGAACAGAGGGGCAAGAGGCAATGGTAGCTAGTTGACCATAATGGACAGACAGGAGAGAAAGCTGCAGCATAACAGACCATAAAGGGCAGGAGGGACGGATCCGGAGCATTACAATGGAACAGACAAGCCAGGAGGGAGGGAGTAGGGGTCTGCACATGTAAACAGAGGGCTGGGGCCAAGGGGGCAGGGCAGGAGCAGCAAGATAGCCATGGAGGTCAGGCAGGATGGGCACTAGAAGCAAGACACACCATGAAGAGAAACAGTGAGACTGTGATGGCATACACACAGACCATGGAGGGAAGGTGGGAGGGGGTCAGGGGCAGCTAACTGACCACACAGGAAAGGTGAGAGGGGCCATGGCAGCACAGAAGACCATGCATGGCAAGTGGGAGGGTTAGTGGCAGCACAATGGCTATGATGGGCAAGAAGGAGGGTGCAGGGGCATGCACAAAGGACGATGGAGGATAGAAGGGAGGGTCAGGACCTGTGCACAGACAAGAAAGTTCAGGGGAAGGGGCCTCACAACAGACCGCATGGGGCAGGCAGGAGGAGCCGTTGCAGCACAACAGACCTGGGAGGGCAGAAGGGTGTGGCAGTACAATGGACCATGTAGGACAGGAGGAAGAGGATAGGGGCATGGCATGTGGACAGGCAGGGTGGAGGTGGCAGGGACAGGTTACAGTCATCTGACAATGCTAGGCAGGTGGGAGGGGAGTGGCAGCTCAACAGAACACTCAGAGTAGATAGGAGTGGCAGGTCCATGGAACATGGTGGGCAAAAAGGATGGAGCAGAGACATGCACAAAGACATCGGAGGGCAGGGGGGAGGAGAATAGGGGCAGCAAGCTAAGCACCGAGTTTAAGCAGGAGGTCAATGATGGGGCATAGAATTGGGCAATGGAGGGCAGGAGGAGTGGACTGGTACATAATACTAAATTGAGGGCAGTGGCAGCACATCAGACCATGCATGGCAGGAGGGAGGAGGCTAGTCCATGGATTCACACAACAGAGGATAGGGAGGAGGGGGATGGGGCAGCAAGCTAACTGTTCAGAGAAGGCGGGTATTAGGAACTTTATTGTTTTTAAAACGTGTGTCTGTGCGAACTACTTAAAATATGAACAAGTATGCAGCATAATCTCACTTTTATTCAGGAAGAAGAGGACGTTTGTGACTGTGACTCCGGGCTCACTTGGCAGAAACACCCCCTGACCCTCCACCCCCTATCGCAAAATGTAATGCCCGTGAAAAGGGTAGGTGGACGCAGTGTTATATAGAACATAGTCCTGAGAGCACGATTGAAAATGAAAACTAGATATAGTGTATGGTATAAACTATGCACCAAAAAGTGTGATATAAGATGAACCGGGCGTGAAATATAATATGCAATACATTATGCGCAATGACAGATTCATTGGAGAGCGCGAGATAGCACAGGCACTAGCGCGTGCTATGCGATATGCGCCTTGGAGTGTAATATGCACAGGGCAGTGTTGTGTTACCTAACTAGTCTCTAAAGTTGTAATATAAAATATGTGCTGGGGAGTGTAACGTTGCATATGCACTGTGACAAAGATATGGATCCCAGATTGTAATATGTATGGCATAGCACTGTGCGTTATAACATAGGCATCGAGGAAGGCACGTTAGATGGGGCAATATAACCCGTGCGAAGACAAGTGTGGCATGACATATTCACGGGGTGGTGTTACAGTGCACATGGGCTAGAGAGTGTCATAGCATATGCACTAGCTAGTGGAATACAACACAGAGGTGTGTGGCACTCAGCAGGCAATGGTGGGTGTAACACAGCATTGGGCTTTGCCAGGAGCGCACTGTGACTCTCAAGTGATGTTCGTCCCCTTTCCAGAGAGTAAAATAAAAAGTATTACACATCCGGCAGTGGATGTGTGTTTTATTAACCGTGAGGGGGGTTTCTTGCATAGTTTTGGTCGAATTTTTGTCGAATCCCCTTTGAATGGCTTGGTGTGCATGTGTATTAAATGTGCCCGTCAATAGCTACCCATGTTTGTATAAATAAACGACAAGGGTGTCTACCGGGATTAGGCACGGTAGGGCATCAGACATGTCAGAGCTTCACTAGTGGTGTAAATACATTCCACGTGGATTCATTGTATGCATAGTCACCTTTTAATGAATATCACGCAAATCGTCATGGTGATAGGTACGTACGGTTTGTCCAGCATGTCCTAGGTGTGTCTATAAATATATATTTTTAAAAAATAATAAAAAACAGTGGCCGGCCCTGGGGATTGGGGTCAAAAAATATAATTAGGAGACAGGCACTGGGGGATGGGGTCATCAGGGCCAATAAATTAGAATAAGAAGGGGAACCACACAGCTCCCCTTCTTAAAAAATTAAAATAAATAAAAGACTGGAATCGCACCGGAGGCCACGCCCCCTTCTTGCAGCACTCTGCAAACGCGCCCCCCTGGCGAGTTGTAAGTTGGGGAATTAATTCCTCTTCAATACTGAGGGTCCCTGAGGGCCAACTTGCCCAACAGGCATCTCCAGTATGCGCCAGGGAGCTGCGCTGCAAACAGGTGTTCTGAGGCCAAGCCCCTTTTTACACCTCTCTGCAACGCAGCTCTGTGGCGCTTACTGGAGGTACCTAGTGGTCTAGTTTGACCCTAGGGACCCTTAGGATTCAAGGGGACTTAATCTCTCAACTTAGAACAGCCACAGGGCGTGTTTACACAGTGGTGAAGGGAGGGGACGGGGCCTGAGGTGACGTGTGCAAACACACACTATGGCACGTTTTAAATTGGGGATATAATTTCCCTTCAATACTGAGGGCCCCTGGGGGCTAACTAGCCCACCAAGTGCTTCCAGTAAGCGCCACTGAGCTGCATTGCCGAGAGGTGGTCCAGGCCGTGCCACTTTTTACACCTCTCTGCAACGCAGCTCTGTGGCACTTACTGGAGGTACCTAGTGGGCTAGTTGGACCCTAGGGACCCTCAGGATTCAAATGAACTTAATCTCCCAACTAAAAACGGACACAGGGCGTGTTTACACAGTGGTGAAGGGAGGGGACGGGGCTTGAGTTAACGTGTGCAAAAACGCCTGTTTTAAGAGGTAGTTTTAATCCCCCTGCCCTATTATATACTAGGGGCTTACAGAGGAGGTCATGCTAATCACAGGGGGACCCCAAAGCATAATGTTCCCTAGTGTATGTAGGTGTTTTCACTGTATTCTAAGTGTCTTTTAACATAGCACTGGCTCTAGGACTGGTTAGTCAGACTCAGTTACCACCAGTATCCGTCTGAAAAACTTGAGTTTTGCAACAAGGCTTCTTTCTGCTCTTCTTTTTGTTCTTTCTGCACGTTATCCTTCTTCCTGCACTTTTCTTCGTCTATGAGGACTTCTGTTGCTTCTTTCTGCACTTCTTTTTTTTCTTTCTGTGCATTTTGTCTTCTTTCTTCACATGTCCTATCTCTGTAGGCATAGTTAGAAATTAGCATTTAAAAAACCTTTGAAATTCACAGAAAAAACCATAGGTTTCAGGCACGTTATAGTTAGGAATTAGCATTTAAAAAACCTCAGAAATTCACTGAAAAAACCATAGGTTTCAGGGGTGTTATAGTTAGCTTGACTTTTCACTTGTACAAAACCATTGAAATTCCCCCGTTAAACTTAGTTCAGCTAACTATAACTCGCGCGCCCGCAATGCACTGCTGATGACGTCACATATTACATCACTCATGACAGGGTCAGTGACATCACTCATGACATCACTGATGACATCTCTGATTACATCACTGATGACATCATCCTTGTGATAGAGTGGCAGACCTCCTCTCACCCTAATATAACCTTTGATACACACTCAAAAATAGAGACTACAATTTTCAAAACAATGGACATACCAATACCAGTTACAACAACCTCTTCAGTAATTCTAAGATCCACATACACATCCACTCATTCAGCAACAGTCCTATACAGTCACTCATACATGTACTCACTCATCATATGTACTCATACACCTATACATCCTGTTACACAATGCCACTCATCCTTAGAGTTACTCACACACATAGTCACTCATGCTAATAAAGAATCAAACATACATTTACTTGCATATACAGTTATACACACACCACCACACTTACTTCTACGGAAACTTACACATACTTAGTCTTTTAAACAATCACTTATAGAAACATATACTTATTCATACAGGAACTCTTTCAATCTCTCACTCTCACATATACTCCCTTATATACACCAATAGTCACATATACTAGTTTAAAACATATGTAGTTACTCATAAAGACACTATTGAGACAGTCATTCACTCACTAACACACCCTTACACACACTCATCCACCCATACAGTCCTGCACACATGCTGTCTTCAACACATACAAACAGCGAGTCACTCATTCATGCACCTATGCACTACGTAATACCCCCCACCGAACCATGCAGACACTCAGACTGATACTCAAAAAACCAACTAATAACCTATATAGACACCCATGTAGCTACTCACCAACCCATGCAGCCACTTATACACACAGTGAGAGACTGATACAGATATTTACATATTTACCATTACTCACTAAGCCATGTATTCACTATGATACACTTAATCAGTCAGTTACACAATCAATTTTTCAAAAACAAATCATCAATTTAGACACTTATATACCCATTTATTCTTCCATCGACCTTGAGATATACATATATAAAACATTTAATTTTCAGAAAAACACACATTCACTGGATGATGTCATCAGGGATGTCATTTGAGATGTCATCAGTGATGTCATGAGTGATGTCACTGACCATGTCATGAGTGATGTAATATGTGACGTCATCAGCAGTGCATTGCGGGCGGGCGCGCGAGTTATAGTTAGCTGAACTAACTATAACGGGGGAATTTCAATGGTTTGTACAAGTGAAAAGTCAAGCTAACTATACCACCCCTGAAACCTATGGTTTTTTCAGTGATATATATATATATATATATATATATATTCACTGAAAAAACCATAGGTTTATAGTTAGCTGTACTTTTCACTCGTACAAAACCATAGAAATTCCCCCGTTATAGTTAGTTCAGCTAACTATAACTCGCGCGCCCGCAATGCACTGCTAATGACGTCACATATTACATCACTCATGACATGGTCAGTGACATCACTCATTATTGAAGGGGAATTAATTCCTGAACTTACAACTGGCCAGGGGGCGCGTTTGCAGAGTGCTGCAAGGAGGGGGCGTGGCCTCCGGCGCGATGCCGGTCTTTTATTTATTTTTAAGAAGGAGGGCTGTGTGGCCCCTTTCTTTTTCTAATTTATTAGCCCTGGGGACCCCATCCCCCAAGGCCAGCACCCTAATTTTTTTTGTTGAAAAAAATTAATTTGGCCCTCCCAAGGCCTTAATCGGCCCGGGGACCCACACCCCCAGGTCATGGCCTTTTATTTTTTTTTTTATTCTTTAGGAGGGGGGCTGTGTTGCCCCCCTCCTCAGGCCACTTTTGGCCCGGGGACCACATCCCCCCGGGACGGCCTTTGTTTTTTATTTAAAAAAAATATATATATATATTTATAGAAACACCTAGGACATGCTGGACAAACCGTATGTACCTATCACCATGACGATTTGCGTGATATTCATTAAAAGGCGACTATGCATACAATGAATCCACGTAGAATGTATTCACACCGCTAGTGAAGCTCTGACATGTCTGACACCCTACCGTGCCTAATCCCGGCGCCCCCGCTGGTGGGTAATCTCCAAGTAGACACCCTTGTCGTTTATTTATACAAACATGGGTAGCTATTGACGGGCACATTTAATACACATGCACACCAAGCCATTTAAAGGGGATTCGACAAAAATTCGACCAAACTATGCAAGAAACCCCCCCACGGTTAATAAAACACACATCCACCGCCGGATGTGTAATACTTTTTATTTTACTCTCTGGAAAGGAGACAAACCTCACTTGAGAGTCACAGCGTGCTCCTGGCTGAGCCCAATGCTGTGTTACACCCACCAGTGCCCGCCGAGTGTCACACACCTCTGTGTTGTATTCCACCAGCTAGTGCGTATGCTATGACACTCTCTAGCCCATGTGCACTGTAACACCACCCCGTGAATATGTCATGCCACACTTGCCTTCGCACGGGTTATATTGCCCCATCTAACGTGCCTTCCTCGATGCCTATGTTATAAAGCACAGCGCTATGCCATACATATTACAATCTGGGATCCATATCTTTGTCACAGTGCATATGCAACGTTACACTACCCAGCACATATTTTATATTACAACTTTAGAGACTACTTAGGTTACACAACACTGCCCTGTGCATATTACACTCCAAGGCGCATATCACATAGCAAGCGCTAGTGCCTGTGCTATCTCGCGCTCTCCAATGAATCTGTCATTGCGCACAATGTATTGCATATTATATTTCACGCCCGTTCATTTTAAATCACACTTTTTGGTGCATAGTTTATACCAAATACTGTGTCTAGTTTTCATTTTCAATCGTGCTCTCAGGACTATGTTCTATTTAACACTGCGTCCATCTACCCTTTTCACGGGCATTACATTTTGCGATGGGGGGTGGAGGGTCAGGGGATGTTTCTGCCAAGTGAGCCCGGAGTCACAGTCCTAAACGTCCTCTTCTTCCTGAATAAAAGTGAGATTATGCTGCATACTTATTCATATTTTAAGTAGTTCGCACAGACACACATTTTAAAAACAATAAAGTTCCTAATACCCACCTTCTATGAACAGTTAGCTTGCTGCCCCATCCGCCTCCTTCCTATCCTCTGTTGTCTGAATCCATGGACTAGCCTCCTCCCTCCTACCATGCATGGTCTGATGTGCTGCCACTGCCCTGCATTTAGCATGATGTACCAGTCCACTCATCCTGCCCTCCATTGCCCAATTCCATGGCCCATCATTGACCTCCTGCTTAGCCTCTGTGCTTTGCTTGCTGCCCCTATTCTCCTTCCCCCTGCCCTCCGATGTCTTTGTGCATGCCCCTGCTCCATCCTTTTTGACCACCATGTTCCATGGACCTGCCACTCCTATCTGATTATGCTTGCTACGACATCAACACTTTGGTAACAAAAGAGTAACGACACTGTGAGCGTACAGCAGGAACAACGCTGGGATACGCGGAGGAATACAACAAAAGGAGTTTGAAGCCTCCCTGCCGCTTGCAGTACCCAGCGGATCGGAGTCGGAGGACCCCGCTACAACGGTGAAACATCCAGGTAGGCGGCTTCACTTTTTCCTTGTTACCAAAGTGTTGATGTCGTAGCAAGCATAATCAGGCCAGCATAGCCTGAGTAGATGCAAAGGAAGTTGGAGGGAAAGTGCACACCAACCAAACCAGTAAATCACCAAGTGTGAGTCTCAACGGACACTATTATCATTTGCAGACATGGAAGCCAGAGCTACAAAACGTATGCAACAAGCAGAAACCATGTTCGTGAAAGCAGGAACAGTAACACAAAGAGAAATGGCTAGTGACCAAGACACAAGTCAGGTTAAAAATCTTAAACAACTCTTCATACAACTTGAGAGACTATTAAAAAAAGAAATTACTAAAAGTTGGGAAGTAATCACATTAGAAAAATACATTGAATACAAACGCATAACCAGAGGATTAAGGATTTTCACGCTACCTAATCATCCAGACACAAAACCCGAGATGCTGGAAGAATGGGGTAAAAACAGCATGGAGTGCTCCAAAAATATGGTACTCATTGTCATTAAATATGCCAAAAAGGACATAGAGGAATTACATGAGAATATCAATAAAATTGAATCACAGATCACTAGCCTAAACAAAGAGGAAGAAAGCAAACAATTAAGGAAAGAAATGGAAAAGAATCTAGACAGACATGAGAATGAAGTGGAACAACAGAAACAGAGAAAGTTCAGAAGAGATGAACTAGATTACGAAACAGGAGCCATTCTAACATTTGCTCGAAGATTTGAAGTATTAAAAGAACAAATGGGTAAGAATGTAAGAGCGACCCTAGGTACACCAATAAGCAGCGAAACAGAGTCAGATCTGAGCGAAGAAGAAAGATCAACAAGAACAGGACATCTGTCTTTTTTAGAGGAGATGAAGTTGATGTATATCGATCAGAAAAATCCAAGAGGCCAAAGAAGAGGACGAGGTCGAGGGAGAGGAAGAGCCTATCATCAATCCTCAAGAGAAGGAGAAAAACGAGAAGAGGGGGCAGAACAAACAAAAAGCTACCCTCTGCGCAATCGTCTAAAGAAATAAATACACTGAGTAAATTGAAAAAGGAGAAGGTGAATATAATTATTAATCTATCTGACTACGAACTGAACTCTCATGAACAGAATGTACTTAACAAAGGACTCAGTTTCTGTCCGGAACAACACTATAATCACGTAGATACTAGGATTGACATCTACAAATTCATCAGAAAGTTGAAACTTGCCACATTTTTCAGCAAATTCACGAACTCAAAAACTCCAATCAAAAGAAAGACAACATCAGAGTCAAGTGGCCTTACAATTGAGGACATACCTGCTCTAGTTACCTCACATGAACTGATGACTAACAACGATGACACAACGGAATGTCAAGTTCTGGAAAATCTACAGATTCGCACCAATGAAAGAGGACCTACTGCTTTCAAACCAAAATCGAAATTCTGTCCTGTCCTGAGTCCGGGCAACAGAATAGACACGTTCCACGATCTAGTGGTCAGTGACCTAGAAACAATGACCAAAGTTAACAACAACCATAGAAAAAAAAACCTGAATAAGATGGAAAGACAAGCAATTGACACTCTCATGAACAATGACAGGATCATAATCAAACCTGCGGACAAGGGGGGCAATGTGGTAATTCAAAATAAAATCGACTACATCAAAGAGGCAACAAGACAACTGGATGACGACAGGAAGTATGTCAAACTAACCCACAATCCACTAAATGAACTAACTCTGAATCTAGAAAGAATGATTAAGAAGTGGCAAGACGAGGGGCTACTGACATCAGAAGAATCTCTTTTCCTAAGGAATGAAAGCCCAGTGATGCCCACGATGAACTTCTTACCGAAGATACATAAGACTCAAATCAATCCCCCAGCAAGACCAATAATGTCAAGTTGCAATGCACTATATGAGAATGTATCAGACTACGTGGATTTCTTCCTGACGCCGCTAGTCACAGATTTAACATCATACATAAAAGACACAGGGGACTTTTTAAGAATTCTGTCAAATCTGGGATGGCATGAGGGCTATTATCTAGCCACAATCGACTTAGTATCATTGTATACTTCCATTGAACACAACATTGGACTACAAGCTGTTGGATACTTCTTGAAACAACGCAGCATACAACAATTTAAACATACAAGGATGCTCTTAGAAATGATTGAGCTCTGCCTTCGCAACAACATCTTTATATTTGATGGCCAAATATACTCCCAGCAGTGCGGTACTGCCATGGGAGTTTCATATTCTCCAAGCTACGCCAACCTCACCATGGGTTGGTGGGAAAAACTAATAGCTTGGAGAGAAGAAAATGAAACATATACCACCAAAACAGAATTGTGGCTGCGTTATATTGACAACTTATTCCTTATCTGGAGTGGCAGCCAGAAGGAATTTGAAGATTACATGACCATCCTGAACAACAATGAAATAGGTCTACAGTTCACCCATAACACCAGCAACAAAGAAATTCAATTCTTAGATGTAACTGTATACATAGAGAGTGAAATAATCAAAACAAAACTATACAGAAAACCAACGGCGACCAACAGCATCTTACATGGGAAAAGTTTCCATCCCCCTCAATTGAAAAAAAGCATCCCTTATGGGGAATTTTTGCGTATGAGACGCAACTGCTCCGATGATCTAGAAATGGAAAAAACCTTCAAAGAAACAGCTACTAGATTTCAACAAAGAGGATACTGTGATAAAGATATAAAACAGGGTCTAGGAAGAGCAAGAGCGACACCACGAGCACAGACTCTGAAATATCAAAAAGAACAAACAGAAGAGGATGCCATTATTCGAGTAATTTTAACATACAGCAAGGAAAACTATCAAATCATAGATATCCTAAAAAAACATTGGGATATCCTGAAAAAGGACCCGGATATTGGACATAAAATTGGCAACCAACCCAACATCTCATATCGCAAAGCACCTTCTCTAAAGGACAAACTAGTGAAAAGCCACATGTCAACCATCAAGAAATCAAAAAATTGGCTGGAGACCAAACAAACAGGTTTTGTCCGCTGCAACACATGCAAAGCATGCAAACATGGCATGAACATGAAACAAAAACGGTGGATTTCATGGGCAACACATTCAACATCACAGAAAAGATCAATTGCGAATCCACGTATGTTGTGTATGTTATTGTTTGCGGATGTGGACTCTGGTACATAGGCAGCACCATCTGCCCGCTGAAAAAGCGAATTCTGGAACATTTACGAGCGGTACAGAATGAAGACACCAACTACGCAATTGCGAAACATCTCAAAACTCACAAGGAAAATATGAAACAGAACATAAGATACTTTGGTCTGACAACTGTGCCGAAGAATGAGCGGGGAGGAAACAGAACACTGAAACTACGAAGACTAGAATCCAAAATGATTATACGATTTAAAACAAAGGCCCCTCATGGTCTCAATGGGGATGAGGAGTTATACAGCCATCTGTGAACCTGCTACACGACTTGAATCTATAAGGGACTAATAATCAAGGGCAATTTCATCAAAAATCTGCATCCGTGTTAAATATCATGCACTGAGCAAACAATTATGAGGAATTATGCACTGAGCATATACCTGATCAATTCATGATTGTGATAGAGAAGAATTCAGTTACATCATACACTAAGTATTAATTACTGGATATATTACAATCGTGTCTAATATTACTGTATGCAAAGAACTGAACAACACGGATGGAATAATTTCCCTCATTGTTAAAATGATAACCTATCCACTAAGGAATACAATTTAACCATGCCTAAAATGGTATAATGATCCAAACTACATCTCCCATAATTCCTCCTAATGGATAATATGGGTCTAACTATAAATAGTGAACATTGAAAATGGACTCACACACCGTGAGCAAGACCGATTGTGGTTGAAACGCGTTGGTGGTGGTGGAGGCTGGTGACTATTTGCACGGAAAATAAATCCTAAATCAAACAACTTCCTTGGCGTGCAGTGCTTCCTTTCTGAGGAAATTGGTGAATAATTGATTACGAGAACTGGCCCGTTCTCGCCACTAGCACCCGCTATGAAATTGCGCGCTCTCCTTTTGGGCCGTTTGACGATTATATATATATATACATATATACATACATATATACATACATACATATATACATACATACATATATACATACATGTATAAACACTTCTGAGAACAAAAGTAATCAATATTTTCAATAATCCACAGACGATAAGTCTTCTTTGTTCATTGATTTCTTGATGTTATTATTCTTATTTCTTAAAAGAGTTCGCACAGTAAATGCCAACACGTGTTTCGCGCCAGCTGCGCTTCTTCAGGGCTGTCATATAAACAAAAATTGTTAAAATTAGAATATACTAATACAATCATATTCTAATGTACATGTACAAACAGTTCTTAAATACTGTTTTTTAAACTGTGATATATAAAAAAGAATATACAGATAACGTGGAAAGTAAAGAACATAAAATTGTGAGATGAAGGAAATAGGCCTAACATTCTCTTAGGCTATCTTGTAGTCTCCAATATAAATTCCTTAATTAGTAATACAGTTCAATTATGAAAACACATTAATTTCAACATAGGAGCAGAGTTTTACCTCATCTTCCATTATTGGTGTCTTTTTAAATAAGCTGACAATAATCTTCCCAGTTGATAGGGTCTCCCTTTATTTGGAAACAGTTCCTACAGATAAAGTTGGGTCATTATTAATTAATTTATATTTTAGAATTTCTAATAGCTTCACTCTTTA
The DNA here is from genome assembly GCF_964204655.1 of Triturus cristatus. Classification (NCBI taxonomy): domain Eukaryota; kingdom Metazoa; phylum Chordata; class Amphibia; order Caudata; family Salamandridae; genus Triturus; species Triturus cristatus. The sequence goes on from NC_140590.1 coordinate 1,473,542,251, forward strand.
GTTTGTATTCGCACCAATAGAAGAGAGTTGTTTTGTCAAAGAGCACAATCTCACCTTAACCTCGATTCTATTCCGCCAAAACCTTGTATTTGAAGTTTAAAATCTGTTAAGTAGCTCTCTTAGCGTTCCATAATACGACCTATAAAGATACATTACACGATCTATTAGGTCCTACTGCGGTTTCTCTCTAGAAATTTATAACTACAGTCAGTATCTACAATTTATAAATAATTCTGTAAGCCATCAATAGTATAGTAGCGTGGGTGTGTAGTATTTTGTTTATTGACACTCTAACTAACTAAATTTGTGTAAATTTCTGTCAAGCAGCCCAGTTTTAATAAAGTCATTTCAACTTAAAAGTTCAAAACAGACGAAAAATATGAGTTCTGAGTTGACTACCTTCAATATTCTCAAAAAAACCTTACTTCTAATCAGGCTATCAGTGCACCAGAAATCTTCTTACCGCTAAGTTGTTACAACTTCAGAAATTCAGAACCGAGATATTAGAGTTCAAAATCCGCTACCTTCCTATATTCTACATAAGAGCTTCAACTCTAATCAAGCTTACAACGCGCCAGAATCCTTCTTACCGCTAAAAATAAAGAGTGTTCCAGGTTCAGAACATCCGTCGGTTAGCACAGGTGAGACGCCTTTGGTGCCCTAGCCGTTATATATGTTCTGTATTCAATTAACTAATTGAAAAATGGCGGGAAAAATAATTTTAAACGTACGAACCTTTTCAATGAAGCGAACAGCACTTCAAATTTCTAGCAGTCGTTAAATCCAGTGGAGGTAATTGGAAATCATTATTTAGTTGCTAATTAATATATGCAAAATTATAGTTATTTAGGGCAAACAATAGAATAAAATAAAAAAAATAATAAAAAAATAAAAATTTCATTAGGGTTGGAATCGAACCCCTGTCTCTATCTACATGAAGAGGTACTGTTTTGAACCGGTGAGCTAATCTACACGATTCAAATGTTAACAGTATTTGACTAGTTATTTCAGAACCCATCTAACATAGTTAATTACTGGTTCGGGTAATCATATCAAAAGTAAAATCCTAAATATTACCTGATCTCCTAATTTTGAAAATATAAAATTATAAAAAACAATTTGATTGATATTTCAGGTTTATCTATACCAAGTTAGAATCAAACCCGTACATGCTCGGCATGAGATTGTCAGTTATTATCAGAGTAAGCTATCTCGTGAGTCCTATGTTAATCATAAATTTCTGACATAGATAAGACTAAGATTGAATCTCCCAAAAAGTTTTTTATTATTTTGAATATATATTGTTTTTCGATGAATCACAATATTGGAAACAGATATAAAGAAATGTTATTTAAGTCCAATTATTTTGTAGAGAACAAAGTAGTATTGTATGGTATCCTAAATTCTCCTTTGCCATTGACCCCGGGTTCGGGATCGCCTGTGCATGTCAACCTTATATTTATCTATCATTAGCCAATTACGCTGACGGGTTGATCCCTTAAATTAGTGTTTATTGTCAAGATTTATCACACATTCAGTCCAAGCTTTGGACTCTATTGACCACTTATATTGCTGAATCCAAAATTCAAAATTCGCCTCCTTCTGGATAGTACGAATTACTAGTGAATGAAATTATAGTTATTACCCCACTTAACACAGAAAGGAAGGGGATCTATGTACAATTTCCATAGATATTATCTCATTTAAATAACTGACATCTACAGTGAAGGTCTAGGAACATTGATAATTGATTTTAACTTAACAGGGTATAGATCTCACGATCTACATTCAATCCAAATTGTACCGCTTTTAGTTTATTAATCCAGAATGTTTCTCTATCTCAATTTGGCTTCTAAGTCACCCCCTCTTCTGTCCAGGGTGACTTGTTCGATACCCATAAACTGGATATTTCCAAGTTCATTACGTTTATGTTGTTCTTTAAAATGGACTGCCATTGGATATTTCGGATCACATTTTTTTATAGCTCTAAGATGTTCCATCCATCTGATTTTAAGCTTTCTTATTGAAGAGCCAACATATATCTTTTTACATGCACATGTTATTATGTATATACAATGACTAGTATTACAATTTATAAATGATTTAATTTTGAAGTAGTTTCTATTGGTATGATCGCAAAAAATTATTGTTTTGTCTATAACATGTTTGCAACAGATACATTGACTACATCTGTATTGTCAGCATTCCGTCCATCATTTGTTTGTTGTAAGGCTTTTCGCCCCAAGTGGGATGGGTATTCCCAGATGTGGGACCCGTGCTCACTACGCCACTGGAGTCAAGCTATCCTGGCTGATGACGGCTGATAGCCAGAAACCGGTCCTAGGATGCTTGATTCCGGTCCAGGGAAGACATGGCGTGGCAGTTCGGGCTGGACTGTTCCCATGAGGCACAGGGTCAAGAATGATTTGCATATGGCCATGTCTAAACTGGGGTGGTGTAGTGGGCAAAAGAACGATGGATTTAACCCAGATCTCTTGACTGGGGGAGAATGTATGCATTGTCAGCATTCCGTCCATCATTTGTTTGTTGTAAGGCTTTTCGCCCCAAGTGGGATGGGTATTCCCAGACGTGGGACCCGTGCTCACTACGCCACTGGAGTCAAGCTATCCTGGCTGATGACGGCTGATAGCCAGAAACCGGTCCTAGGATGCTTGATTCCGGCCCAGGGAAGTCATGGCTTGGCAGTTCGGGATGGACTGTTCCCATGAGGCACAGGGTCAAGACTGATTTGCATATGGCCATGTCTAAACTGGGGTGGTGTAGTGGGCAAAAGAACGATGGATTTAACCCAGATCTCTTGACTGGGGAGAATGTATGCATTGTCAGCATTCCGTCCATCATTTGTTTGTTGTAAGGCTTTTCGCCCCAAGTGGGATGGGTATTCCCAGACGTGGGACCCGTGCTCACTACGCCACTGGAGTCAAGCTATCCTGGCTGATGACGGCTGATAGCCAGAAACCGGTCCTAGGATGCTTGATTCCGGTCCAGGGAAGACATGGCTTGGCAGTTCGGGCTGGACTGTTCCCATGAGGCACAGGGTCAAGACTGATTTGCATATGGCCATGTCTAAACTGGGGTGGTGTAGTGGGCAAAAGAACGATGGATTTAACCCAGATCTCTTGACTGGGGGAGAATGTATGCATTGTCAGCATTCCGTCCATCATTTGTTTGTTGTAAGGCTTTTCGCCCCAAGTGGGATGGGTATTCCCAGACGTGGGACCCGTGCTCACTACGCCACTGGAGTCAAGCTATCCTTGCTGATGACGGCTGATAGCCAGAAACCGGTCCTAGGATGCTTGATTCCGGTCCAGGGAAGACATGGCTTGGCAGTTCGGGCTGGACTGTTCCCATGAGGCACAGGGTCAAGACTGATTTGCATATGGCCATGTCTAAACTGGGGTGGTGTAGTGGGCAAAAAAACGATGGATTTAACCCAGATCTCTTGACTGGGGGAGAATGTATGCATTGTCAGCATTCCGTCCATCATTTGTTTGTTGTAAGGCTTTTCGCCCCAAGTGGGATGGGTATTCCCAGACGTGGGACCCGTGCTCACTACGCCACTGGAGTCAAGCTATCCTGGCTGATGACGGCTGATAGCCAGAAACCGGTCCTAGGATGCTTGATTCCGGTCCAGGGAAGACATGGCTTGGCAGTTCGGGCTGGACTGTTCAAATGAGGCACAGGGTCAAGACTGATTTGCATATGGCCATGTCTAAACTGGGGTGGTGTAGTGGGCAAAAGAACGATGGATTTAACCCAGATCTCTTGACTGGGGGAGAATGTATGCATTGTCAGCATTCCGTCCATCATTTGTTTGTTGTAAGGCTTTTTGCCCCAAGTGGGATGGGTATTCCCAGACGTGGGACCCGTGCTCACTACGCCACTGGAGTCAAGCTATCCTGGCTGATGACGGCTGATAGCCAGAAACCGGTCCTAGGATGCTTGATTCCGGTCCAGGGAAGACATGGCTTGGCAGTTCGGGCTGGACTGTTCCAATGAGGCACAGGGTCAAGACTGATTTGCATATGGCCATGTCTAAACTGGGGTGGTGTTGTGGGCAAAAGAACGATGGATTTAACCCAGATCTCTTGACTGGGGGAGAATGTATGCATTGTCAGCATTCCGTCCATCATTTGTTTGTTGTAAGGCTTTTCGCTCCAAGTGGGATGGGTATTCCCAGACGTGGGACCCGTGCTCACTACGCCACTGGAGTCAAGCTATCCTGGCTGATGACGGCTGATAGCCAGAAACCGGTCCTAGGATGCTTGATTCCGGTCCAGGGAAGACATGGCTTGGCAGTTCGGGCTGGACTGTTCCCATGAGGCACAGGGTCAAGACTGATTTGCATATGGCCATGTCTAAACTGGGGTGGTGTAGTGGGCAAAAGAACGATGGATTTAACCCAGATCTCTTGACTGGGGGAGAATGTATGCATTGTCAGCATTCCGTCCATCATTTGTTTGTTGTAAGGCTTTTCGCCCCAAGTGGGATGGGTATTCCCAGACGTGGGACCCGTGCTCACTACGCCACTGGAGTCAAGCTATCCTGGCTGATGACGGCTGATAGCCAGAAACCGGTCCTAGGATGCTTGATTCCGGTCCAGGGAAGACATGGCTTGGCAGTTCGGGCTGGACTGTTCCCATGAGGCACAGGGTCAAGACTGATTTGCATATGGCCATGTCTAAACTGGGGTGGTGTTGTGGGCAAAAGAACGATGGATTTAACCCAGATCTCTTGACTGGGGGAGAATGTATGCATTGTCAGCATTCCGTCCATCATTTGTTTGTTGTAAGGCTTTTCGCCCCAAGTGGGATGGGTATTCCCAGACGTGGGACCCGTGCTCACTACGCCACTGGAGTCAAGCTATCCTGGCTGATGACGGCTGATAGCCAGAAACCGGTCCTAGGATGCTTGATTCCGGTCCACGGAAGACATGGCTTGGCAGTTCGGGCTGGACTGTTCCCATGAGGCACAGGGTCAAGACTGATTTGCATATGGCCATGTCTAAACTGGGGTGGTGTAGTGGGCAAAAGAACGATGGATTTAACCCAGATCTCTTGACTGGGGGAGAATGTATGCATTGTCAGCATTCCGTCCATCATTTGTTTGTTGTAAGGCTTTTCGCCCCAAGTGGGATGGGTATTCCCAGACGTGGGACCCGTGCTCACTACGCCACTGGAGTCAAGCTATCCTGGCTGATGACGGCTGATAGCCAGAAACCGGTCCTAGGATGCTTGATTCCGGTCCAGGGAAGACATGGCTTGGCAGTTCGGGCTGGACTGTTCCCATGAGGCACAGGGTCAAGACTGATTTGCATATGGCCATGTCTAAACTGGGGTGGTGTAGTGGGCAAAAGAACGATGGATTTAACCCAGATCTCTTGACTGGGGGAGAATGTATGCATTGTCAGCATTCCGTCCATCATTTGTTTGTTGTAAGGCTTTTCGCCCCAAGTGGGATGGGTATTCCCAGACGTGGGACCCGTGCTCACTATGCCACTGGAGTCAAGCTATCCTGGCTGATGACGGCTGATAGCCAGAAACCGGTCCTAGGATGCTTGATTCCGGTCCAGGGAAGACATGGCTTGGCAGTTCGGGCTGGACTGTTCCCATGAGGCACAGGGTCAAGACTGATTTGCATATGGCCATGTCTAAACTGGGGTGGTGTAGTGGGCAAAAGAACGATGGATTTAACCCAGATCTCTTGACTGGGGGAGAATGTATGCATTGTCAGCATTCCGTCCATCATTTGTTTGTTGTAAGGCTTTTCGCCCCAAGTGGGATGGGTATTCCCAGACGTGGGACCCGTGCTCACTACGCCACTGGAGTCAAGCTATCCTGGCTGATGACGGCTGATAGCCAGAAACCGGTCCTAGGATGCTTGATTCCGGTCCAGGGAAGACATGGCTTGGCAGTTCGGGCTGGACTGTTCCCATGAGGCACAGGGTCAAGACTGATTTGCATATGGCCATGTCTAAACTGGGGTGGTGTTGTGGGCAAAAGAACGATGGATTTAACCCAGATCTCTTGACTGGGGGAGAATGTATGCATTGTCAGCATTCCGTCCATCATTTGTTTGTTGTAAGGCTTTTCGCCCCAAGTGGGATGGGTATTCCCAGACGTGGGACCCGTGCTCACTACGCCACTGGAGTCAAGCTATCCTGGCTGATGACGGCTGATAGCCAGAAACCGGTCCTAGGATGCTTGATTCCGGTCCAGGGAAGACATGGCTTGGCAGTTCGGGCTGGACTGTTCCCATGAGGCACAGGGTCAAGACTGATTTGCATATGGCCATGTCTAAACTGGGGTGGTGTAGTGGGCAAAAGAACGATGGATTTAACCCAGATCTCTTGACTGGGGGAGAATGTATGCATTGTCAGCATTCCGTCCATCATTTGTTTGTTGTAAGGCTTTTCGCCCCAAGTGGGATGGGTATTCCCAGACGTGGGACCCGTGCTCACTACGCCACTGGAGTCAAGCTATCCTGGCTGATGACGGCTGATAGCCAGAAACCGGTCCTAGGATGCTTGGTTCCGGTCCAGGGAAGACATGGCTTGGCAGTTCGGGCTGGACTGTTCCCATGAGGCACAGGGTCAAGACTGATTTGCATATGGCCATGTCTAAACTGGGGTGGTGTAGTGGGCAAAAGAAAGATGGATTTAACCCAGATCTCTTGACTGGGGGAGAATGTATGCATTGTCAGCATTCCGTCCATCATTTGTTTGTTGTAAGGCTTTTCGCCCCAAGTGGGATGGGTATTCCCAGACGTGGGACCCGTGCTCACTACGCCACTGGAGTCAAGCTATCCTGGCTGATGACGGCTGATAGCCAGAAACCGGTCCTAGGATGCTTGATTCCGGTCCAGGGAAGACATGGCTTGGCAGTTCGGGCTGGACTGTTCTCATGAGGCACAGGGTCAAGACTGATTTGCATATGGCCATGTCTAAACTGGGGTGGTGTAGTGGGCAAAAGAACGATGGATTTAACCCAGATCTCTTGACTGGGGGAGAATGTATGCATTGTCAGCATTCCGTCCATCATTTGTTTGTTTTAAGGCTTTTCGCCCCAAGTGGGATGGGTATTCCCAGACGTGGGACCCGTGCTCACTACGCCACTGGAGTCAAGCTATCCTGGCTGATGACGGCTGATAGCCAGAAACCGGTCCTAGGATGCTTGATTCCGGTCCAGGGAAGACATGGCTTGGCAGTTCGGGCTGGACTGTTCCCATGAGGCACAGGGTCAAGACTGATTTGCATATGGCCATGTCTAAACTGGGGTGGTGTAGTGGGCAAAAGAACGATGGATTTAACCCAGATCTCTTGACTGGGGGAGAATGTATGCATTGTCAGCATTCCGTCCATCATTTGTTTGTTGTAAGGCTTTTCGCCCCAAGTGGGATGGGTATTCCCAGACGTGGGACCCGTGCTCACTACGCCACTGGAGTCAAGCTATCCTGGCTGATGACGGCTGATAGCCAGAAACCGGTCCTAGGATGCTTGATTCCGGTCCAGGGAAGACATGGCTTGGCAGTTCGGGCTGGACTGTTCCCATAAGGCACAGGGTCAAGACTGATTTGCATATGGCCATGTCTAAACTGGGGTGGTGTAGTGGGCAAAAGAACGATGGATTTAACCCAGATCTCTTGACTGGGGGAGAATGTATGCATTGTCAGCATTCCGTCAATCATTTGTTTGTTGTAAGGCTTTTCGCCCCAAGTGGGATGGGTATTCCCAGACGTGGGACCCGTGCTCACTACGCCACTGGAGTCAAGCTATCCTGGCTGATGACGGCTGATAGCCAGAAACCGGTCCTAGGATGCTTGATTCCGGTCCAGGGAAGACATGGCTTGGCAGTTCGGGCTGGACTGTTCCCATGAGGCACAGGGTCAAGACTGATTTGCATATGGCCATGTCTAAACTGGGGTGGTGTAGTGGGCAAAAGAACGATGGATTTAACCCAGATCTCTTGACTGGGGGAGAATGTATGCATTGTCAGCATTCCGTCCATCATTTGTTTGTTGTAAGGCTTTTCGCCCCAAGTGGGATGGGTATTCCCAGACGTGGGACCCGTGCTCACTACGCCACTGGAGTCAAACTATCCTGGCTGATGACGGCTGATAGCCAGAAACCGGTCCTAGGATGCTTGATTCCGGTCCAGGGAAGACATGGCTTGGCAGTTCGGGCTGGACTGTTCCCATGAGGCACAGGGTCAAGACTGATTTGCATATGGCCATGTCTAAACTGGGGTGGTGTAGTGGGCAAAAGAACGATGGATTTAACCCAGATCTCTTGACTGGGGGAGAATGTATGCATTGTCAGCATTCCGTCCATCATTTGTTTGTTGTAAGGCTTTTCGCCCCAAGTGGGATGGGTATTCCCAGACGTGGGACCCGTGCTCACTACGCCACTGGAGTCAAGCTATCCTGGCTGATGACGGCTGATAGCCAGAAACCGGTCCTAGGATGCTTGATTCCGGTCCAGGGAAGACATGGCTTGGCAGTTCGGGCTGGACTGTTCCCATGAGGCACAGGGTCAAGACTGATTTGCATATGGCCATGTCTAAACTGGGGTGGTGTAGTGGGCAAAAGAACGATGGATTTAACCCAGATCTCTTGACTGGGGGAGAATGTATGCATTGTCAGCATTCCGTCCATCATTTGTTTGTTGTAAGGCTTTTCGCCCCAAGTGGGATGGGTATTCCCAGACGTGGGACCCGTGCTCACTACGCCACTGGAGTCAAGCTATCCTGGCTGATGACGGCTGATAGCCAGAAACCGGTCCTAGGATGCTTGATTCCGGTCCAGGGAAGACATGGCTTGGCAGTTCGGGCTGGACTGTTCCCATGAGGCACAGGGTCAAGACTGATTTGCATATGGCCATGTCTAAACTGGGGTGGTGTTGTGGGCAAAAGAACGATGGATTTAACCCAGATCTCTTGACTGGGGGAGAATGTATGCATTGTCAGCATTCCGTCCATCATTTGTTTGTTGTAAGGCTTTTCGCCCCAAGTGGGATGGGTATTCCCAGACGTGGGACCCGTGCTCACTACGCCACTGGAGTCAAGCTATCCTGGCTGATGACGGCTGATAGCCAGAAACCGGTCCTAGGATGCTTGATTCCGGTCCAGGGAAGACATGGCTTGGCAGTTCGGGCTGGACTGTTCCCATGAGGCACAGGGTCAAGACTGATTTGCATATGGCCATGTCTAAACTGGGGTGGTGTAGTGGGCAAAAGAACGATGGATTTAACCCAGATCTCTTGACTGGGGGAGAATGTATGCATTGTCAGCATTCCGTCCATCATTTGTTTGTTGTAAGGCTTTTCGCCCCAAGTGGGATGGGTATTCCCAGACGTGGGACCCGTGCTCACTACGCCACTGGAGTCAAGCTATCCTGGCTGATGACGGCTGATAGCCAGAAACCGGTCCTAGGATGCTTGGTTCCGGTCCAGGGAAGACATGGCTTGGCAGTTCGGGCTGGACTGTTCCCATGAGGCACAGGGTCAAGACTGATTTGCATATGGCCATGTCTAAACTGGGGTGGTGTAGTGGGCAAAAGAAAGATGGATTTAACCCAGATCTCTTGACTGGGGGAGAATGTATGCATTGTCAGCATTCCGTCCATCATTTGTTTGTTGTAAGGCTTTTCGCCCCAAGTGGGATGGGTATTCCCAGACGTGGGACCCGTGCTCACTACGCCACTGGAGTCAAGCTATCCTGGCTGATGACGGCTGATAGCCAGAAACCGGTCCTAGGATGCTTGATTCCGGTCCAGGGAAGACATGGCTTGGCAGTTCGGGCTGGACTGTTCTCATGAGGCACAGGGTCAAGACTGATTTGCATATGGCCATGTCTAAACTGGGGTGGTGTAGTGGGCAAAAGAACGATGGATTTAACCCAGATCTCTTGACTGGGGGAGAATGTATGCATTGTCAGCATTCCGTCCATCATTTGTTTGTTGTAAGGCTTTTCGCCCCAAGTGGGATGGGTATTCCCAGACGTGGGACCCGTGCTCACTACGCCACTGGAGTCAAGCTATCCTGGCTGATGACGGCTGATAGCCAGAAACCGGTCCTAGGATGCTTGATTCCGGTCCAGGGAAGACATGGCTTGGCAGTTCGGGCTGGACTGTTCCCATGAGGCACAGGGTCAAGACTGATTTGCATATGGCCATGTCTAAACTGGGGTGGTGTAGTGGGCAAAAGAACGATGGATTTAACCCAGATCTCTTGACTGGGGGAGAATGTATGCATTGTCAGCATTCCGTCCATCATTTGTTTGTTGTAAGGCTTTTCGCCCCAAGTGGGATGGGTATTCCCAGACGTGGGACCCGTGCTCACTACGCCACTGGAGTCAAGCTATCCTGGCTGATGACGGCTGATAGCCAGAAACCGGTCCTAGGATGCTTGATTCCGGTCCAGGGAAGACATGGCTTGGCAGTTCGGGCTGGACTGTTCCCATAAGGCACAGGGTCAAGACTGATTTGCATATGGCCATGTCTAAACTGGGGTGGTGTAGTGGGCAAAAGAACGATGGATTTAACCCAGATCTCTTGACTGGGGGAGAATGTATGCATTGTCAGCATTCCGTCAATCATTTGTTTGTTGTAAGGCTTTTCGCCCCAAGTGGGATGGGTATTCCCAGACGTGGGACCCGTGCTCACTACGCCACTGGAGTCAAGCTATCCTGGCTGATGACGGCTGATAGCCAGAAACCGGTCCTAGGATGCTTGATTCCGGTCCAGGGAAGACATGGCTTGGCAGTTCGGGCTGGACTGTTCCCATGAGGCACAGGGTCAAGACTGATTTGCATATGGCCATGTCTAAACTGGGGTGGTGTAGTGGGCAAAAGAACGATGGATTTAACCCAGATCTCTTGACTGGGGGAGAATGTATGCATTGTCAGCATTCCGTCCATCATTTGTTTGTTGTAAGGCTTTTCGCCCCAAGTGGGATGGGTATTCCCAGACGTGGGACCCGTGCTCACTACGCCACTGGAGTCAAACTATCCTGGCTGATGACGGCTGATAGCCAGAAACCGGTCCTAGGATGCTTGATTCCGGTCCAGGGAAGACATGGCTTGGCAGTTCGGGCTGGACTGTTCCCATGAGGCACAGGGTCAAGACTGATTTGCATATGGCCATGTCTAAACTGGGGTGGTGTAGTGGGCAAAAGAACGATGGATTTAACCCAGATCTCTTGACTGGGGGAGAATGTATGCATTGTCAGCATTCCGTCCATCATTTGTTTGTTGTAAGGCTTTTCGCCCCAAGTGGGATGGGTATTCCCAGACGTGGGACCCGTGCTCACTACGCCACTGGAGTCAAGCTATCCTGGCTGATGACGGCTGATAGCCAGAAACCGGTCCTAGGATGCTTGATTCCGGTCCAGGGAAGACATGGCTTGGCAGTTCGGGCTGGACTGTTCCCATGAGGCACAGGGTCAAGACTGATTTGCATATGGCCATGTCTAAACTGGGGTGGTGTAGTGGGCAAAAGAACGATGGATTTAACCCAGATCTCTTGACTGGGGGAGAATGTATGCATTGTCAGCATTCCGTCCATCATTTGTTTGTTGTATGAACGGAACCGCAGCAGTAAATCAAAGTGACGGAACGCATCAAAGAAACCTGGTTGAGCGCTGGCCTTTGGGGTCGGAGGACGCCATAACGGCGGAAGTCTCCCGGGTAAGAACATTTTCTTTTCTTGCGAGTCACATACGCTGCAGCGAGAATATAGCGCAGTCAAGTAGTTACTGAAACATGCGCTGGGAAACAAATGCATAGTGTTTCCTTTCTCTCTTGATGTGAATCGTTTAAAGTTCGTGACTCGGGGTTAAATCAAGCTAATCCCCGCTCACTGAAGAACCATTACGAGTGTCCTTTTAAGTCCTGACTAATAAAGTGCAAACTCAGGCAAACGGTCTTAAACCGCGCTATACACAGTGCCTGCGTCAACACAACTGGGGATAGAACCTACAGCGTCTCGCTCATCGGGGCCAATATGGAGGAGAGGGCTGCCAAGAGAACATCTAAAGCGCAGAATATGTTTCAAAGGAGTGCAGGGGCATCAAAAAATGCCAATCCAACGGATAAAAGATTGCAACCCCAAATCACTACTATCAAACAACTGTTTATGCAGCTTGAAAAATTATTACGTAAGGAAACCTCACGCAGTTGGGAGATTATAACTTTAGAAAAATACATTGAATGTGACATGGTACCCAGAGGGCTTCGCATCTTTACTCTCCCAAACCATCCAGACACAAAATCTGAAATGCTTGAAGAGTGGGGCAGGAACAACATGGAGTGTTCCAAAAACATGATGCATATAATCATCAAATATGCTAAAAAAGACGTAGATGAATTACAACAGAAAATATCAGAACTTGAGACCCAGATCACAGCATCAAGTGAAAACAGTGAGGTAATTAAGAAACTACGAGCTGACATGGATCGCAATCTTGATAAACATGAAGAAGAAGTACAGGAGAGGAAACAACGCAAGTTTCGTAGAGATGAGGACGACTACGAATTTGGAACCATCTTTACATTTGCAAAAAAATTCGAAATCTATAAACAACAATGGGAAACACAGACCAATGTAGATGTAGGTGCTGGCTATACAACGAGCGGATCTGAATCAGACCCAGGCGAAGGAGAACAAAGACAAACAGGCCTGCGCAAATTCTCTTTTTTAGAGGAAATGAAATTGCTCTACCAAGAGCAACAGACGCCCAGAGACAAACCAAGAGGACGCGGATCAGGGAGGACCAGGTCAAGGGGAAGGGGATCCTTTCACTCAAGAGACCAAGGAAAACAAGAAGCAGCAAGCAGCTCAAGCGGAAGATACAATCTAAGGAACCGCACGGTGGTGAGGAAATAAAATGTAAAAATCATGAAATCCCAAACCTGGTCATCAATTTATCCAGATATACTTTATCTCAATCTGAAACAACCCTTCTCAACAAAGGACTATCATTTTGCCCAGAGAAACATCAGGACCCCCTGGAAACCAAAATAGACTTATACAAATATGTAAGAAAATTAAAACTAAAAAAATACTTTGCCAGACACTCTCCCAAAGCAAATACAGATCAAAACCAACTGCTCGATCCTGAAAATTCAGGAATCTACAAAATCTCTGATGCACCACATCTTAGGATTGCTTACGAACTAGCAAATGAGACAGATGCTTCTCAATTAACAGATACCCAGCATTCCGTCCATCATTTGTTTGTTGTAAGGCTTTTCGCCCCAAGTGGGATGGGTATTCCCAGACGTGGGACCCGTGCTCACTACGCCACTGGAGTCAAACTATCCTGGCTGATGACGGCTGATAGCCAGAAACCGGTCCTAGGATGCTTGATTCCGGTCCAGGGAAGACATGGCTTGGCAGTTCGGGCTGGACTGTTCCCATGAGGCACAGGGTCAAGACTGATTTGCATATGGCCATGTCTAAACTGGGGTGGTGTAGTGGGCAAAAGAACGATGGATTTAACCCAGATCTCTTGACTGGGGGAGAATGTATGCATTGTCAGCATTCCGTCCATCATTTGTTTGTTGTAAGGCTTTTCGCCCCAAGTGGGATGGGTATTCCCAGACGTGGGACCCGTGCTCACTACGCCACTGGAGTCAAGCTATCATGGCTGATGACGGCTGATAGCCAGAAACCGGTCCTAGGATGCTTGATTCCGGTCCAAGGAAGACATGGCTTGGCAGTTCGGGCTGGACTGTTCCCATGAGGCACAGGGTCAAGACTGATTTGCATATGGCCATGTCTAAACTGGGGTGGTGTAGTGGGCAAAAGAACGATGGATTTAACCCAGATCTCTTGACTGGGGGAGAATGTATGCATTGTCAGCATTCCGTCCATCATTTGTTTGTTGTATGAACGGAACCGCAGCAGTAAATCAAAGTGACGGAACGCATCAAAGAAACCTGGTTGAGCGCTGGCCTTTGGGGTCGGAGGACGCCATAACGGCGGAAGTCTCCCGGGTAAGAACATTTTCTTTTCTTGCGAGTCACATACGCTGCAGCGAGAATATAGCGCAGTCAAGTAGTTACTGAAACATGCGCTGGGAAACAAATGCATAGTGTTTCCTTTCTCTCTTGATGTGAATCGTTTAAAGTTCGTGACTCGGGGTTAAATCAAGCTAATCCCCGCTCACTAAAGAACCATTACGAGTGTCCTTTTAAGTCCTGACTAATAAAGTGCAAACTCAGGCAAACGGTCTTAAACCGCGCTATACACAGTGCCTGCGTCAACACAACTGGGGATAGAACCTACAGCGTCTCGTTTATCGGGGCCAATATGGAGGAGAGGGCTGCCAAGAGAACATCTAAAGCGCAGAATATGTTTCAAAGGAGTGCAGGGGCATCAAAAAATGCCAATCCAACGGATAAAAGATTGCAACCCCAAATCACTACTATCAAACAACTGTTTATGCAGCTTGAAAAATTATTACGTAAGGAAACCTCACGCAGTTGGGAGATTATAACTTTAGAAAAATACATTGAATGTGACATGGTACCCAGAGGGCTTCGCATCTTTACTCTCCCAAACCATCCAGACACAAAATCTGAAATGCTTGAAGAGTGGGGCAGGAACAACATGGAGTGTTCCAAAAACATGATGCATATAATCATCAAATATGCTAAAAAAGACGTAGATGAATTACAACAGAAAATATCAGAACTTGAGACCCAGATCACAGCATCAAGTGAAAACAGTGAGGTAATTAAGAAACTACGAGCTGACATGGATCGCAATCTTGATAAACATGAAGAAGAAGTACAGGAGAGGAAACAACGCAAGTTTCGTAGAGATGAGGACGACAACGAATTTGGAACCATCTTTACATTTGCAAAAAAATTCGAAATCTATAAACAACAATGGGAAACACAGACCAATGTAGATGTAGGTGCTGGCTATACAACGAGCGGATCTGAATCAGACCCAGGCGAAGGAGAACAAAGACAAACAGGCCTGCGCAAATTCTCTTTTTTAGAGGAAATGAAATTGCTCTACCAAGAGCAACAGACGCCCAGAGACAAACCAAGAGGACGCGGATCAGGGAGGATCAGGTCAAGGGGAAGGGGATCCTTTCACTCAAGAGACCAAGGAAAACAAGAAGAAGCAAGCAGCTCAAGCGGAAGATACAATCTAAGGAACCGCACGGTGGTGAGGAAATAAAATGTAAAAATCATGAAATCCCAAACCTGGTCATCAATTTATCCAGATATACTTTATCTCAATCTGAAACAACCCTTCTCAACAAAGGACTATCATTTTGCCCAGAGAAACATCAGGACCCCCTGGAAACCAAAATAGACTTATACAAATATGTAAGAAAATTAAAACTAAAAAAATACTTTGCCAGACACTCTCCCAAAGCAAATACAGATCAAAACCAACTGCTCGATCCTGAAAATTCAGGAATCTACAAAATCTCTGATGCACCACATCTTAGGATTGCTTACGAACTAGCAAATGAGACAGATGCTTCTCAATTAACAGAGGAGAAATGGGGCTACAACTGGACAAACGCATGCCAACCACATTTAAGAAAAAATCCAAGTTTTGCCCAGCGCTGCATCCAGGGAACAAAATTGATATCTTTTATGATCTGGTATTGGGAGAAATAGATACCCTGCGGAATGTCACCTCAAAGGAAAAACGGGAAAATCTAACCAAAAAAGAACGAGAGGCCATACAATCATTAAAGAACACCAATGAAATCGAAATCAAACCGGCCGACAAAGGCGGAAATATTGTAGTGCTTGACAAACAGCACTACATAGAAGAAGCAATGCGCCAGCTAAATGTAACTAAAAACTACAAAAATCTGTTAAAAGATCCAACAGATATGTTAATATCAGACCTACACAGTAAATTAAACATGTGGCAAGAGAAAGGTCTGCTCACAGAAAATGAAAAAGGATTTTTAATGGTCGAATACCCAATTATGCCAACCATCTACTTTCTCCCAAAGGTGCACAAAACACTCAACAAACCACCAGGTCGTCCAATCATTTCGAGCTGTGGAAGCCTGTACGAAAACATATCAACTTATGTAGACTACTATCTAGCACCCCTTGTAACAACTTTGAGCTCCTATATAAAGGACACTAGGGATTTTCTGCGAATACTGAATGGCAACCAACCTACCTACTGGTAACCATTGATGTGGTGTCACTATACACCTCAATTGATCATCAAAAGGGACTGAACGCGATCCATTACTTCCTCAAACAGAGGCCTATGAATGAATTAGAGCACTCCAAGATGTTGATTGAAATGATTACCATGTGCCTGTACAACAATATCTTCTTATTTAACAAAAAAATGTCTGCCCAATGCTGCGGTACCGCAATGGGAGTTTCTTTCTCTCCAAGCTATGCGAATCTCATGATGGGGTGGTGGGAGAGGAACATAGCTTGGAGAGAGGAAAACGACCATCACATGTCAAACGTAGCCCTTTGGCTATGATTTATAGACGATTTATTTGTACTATGGAGAGGAACTGAGAAACAATTCCAAGATTTCTTTGCGGAGCTCAATAAGAATGATGTTGGTTTGAAATTCACTTACAACATAAGCCCGAAAGAAATTGAATTCCTAGATACAAAGGTATACGTCAAAGACAATCAACTGCATACCACAGTTTATCGCAAAAAAACAGCAACAAATAGTCTGCTCCATGGACTAAGCTTCCATCCCCAGGCACTGAAAAGAAGCATACCTTATGGTGAACTTCCGCGGATGAAAAGAAACTGCTCGGAGGAGCAGGAAATGGAAGAGAAATTTGAAGAAACAAAAGAACGCTTCAAACAACGTGGATATAAATATGCAGACATAAGACGAGGCGAAATGAAAGCAAGACAAAAAACAAGAGCGGATACACTACTGACCAAAAAAGAGCAAAGTAGAAGCCAAGAGAACAGCACAGACACAGATGATAACTCAGAGAGCCAAAAGAGCATTACAAAATCCAATGACAATCAACCACGACTAATACTCACCTACAGCAAAGAAAGCTATGAAATTCAAAAAAGAATAACCAAATACTGGAATGTACTCAAAAAAGACCCAGACATAGGAAACTCTATTGGAGATCAGCCTTTGGTCTCATTCAGGAGAGCGCCTAACCTCACTGACCACTTGATCAGATGCCACTTCGAAAACAAAAAACCGGAAACTTGGCTACAGATGAGATCTAAGGGGTTCACAAAATGTACATCCTGCAAGGCATGCAAAATTGGTAAAAATCTGAAAAACTTGATTGACCCAACGGGCAAAGCTTTTGAAATAAAGGAAACCGTCACATGTGAATCTACACATGTAGTATACATTCTCCAATGCTATTGTGGAAAACAATATATAGGGAGTACGATCTGTCCCCTTAAGAAACGGATATTGGAACATATCCGAGCGATACAAAATATGGACAATGCATATGCAATCGCGAAACACATGACTATGCACAAGGACAAAACATGGCTAGATATTAAATACTCAGGATTAATAACAGTTCCAACAAATGAACGTGGAGGAAACCGAGTACAAAAACTACGCCGCTTAGAGTCCCGTATGATCATGAGGTTCAGAACAAAACATCCACTGGGACTTAATGGGGATGAGGAGATGTATGTCCATCTTTGAAAAGAGAAGGAGAGAGAAGAAACAAAAAATATCAAAAAGCCTAAATTGCACTTCGCTGCTTGAAACCAAAAGTGCTCTGTTGACGAACTTTTAAGTCATGCTTGCAGTGAAATTTCTTGTACACATCTTGACTGTGTTGATGAAGTGGGAAATACTCACACAGCAGTTGCATGAACAACAATGATGCTCGCACATTCTCTGTCTGACTGGTGACATGAGTAATCGAAAGCAGAGGAAGGGGCACTCAGCCCACCAACATTTGAACACTCAGTCTCACCCCATGTGTAATCATATAAAATATATTGGACAAATCACCAATATCGGCACGTCCACTACTACAAGTGGATTCAGCCCATCACAACATGGAGGTTGATCGATAAAAACTAGATCTAATCTACTCTGCTTTCTGATGCTCAAACTCGCCATTTAAGTAAGAGAATCACTAGCGCGACAAACAATAAAGTTTTGTGAATAATGTGTAAAAACTACTTAACCCAGAATGCACTAGTAAGAGCCTAAGTGTATTTAAGAGGAAATTGAAAAAGGACTAAAATAACACTCTACCATGATCAGGAACTATGGTTCGAAACGCGTAGGAGACAGTCACGAACTGAATAAACAACTCTAAATCATCAAG
This sequence comes from Triturus cristatus, assembly GCF_964204655.1. Lineage (NCBI taxonomy): Eukaryota > Metazoa > Chordata > Amphibia > Caudata > Salamandridae > Triturus > Triturus cristatus. The sequence goes on from NC_140590.1 coordinate 1,473,560,567, forward strand.
AGGTGTTCCGTGTATTTCATCTTTGAGCAAGATTTCTTACGAGACCCTGTCCTGGTCTCGACGCGGGCACCAGCTGGCTAAGGTGCTCCCACTGTCAATTGGACACTTTGCTAAGGGATATATATATATATATATATATATATATATATATATATATATATATATATATATATAATCATCTACTGGCAGTCGCCAGTAGATAGTTATAGTTAGGACCGTGTTTCCATAGGAAATCTGAAAATTCTATTTTGAATAACTTTGGCGCCGGTTGACGAATCCTCGCAAATTTTTCAAAACTAATGGGGCACTCCGCTCAGCTCCTACACTGAAAGTCTCGGGGTGATTCGTCAAGCGGGGGCTGAGAAAAAAGGGGGGTCCCAAAACACGTTTTCCCCATGCATTTTCCCATAGGACCTTTAGTCGAAGGTACAGCCCGAACGGCTGAACAGAATTACTTGAAATTTGGCAAAGAGGTAGTCCTCAGGTCAGGGATGTGCCTTTTGCATATATGGAGTAAATCTGTTCAGTAGTTCCTGAGAAAATTGCAGTTAAAAGCACATAAATATCTATAGGCACGCACCGTGCGCGCACCCTAACGTGCGCGAGCGTAATTCTGATTGGTGGATTCATGTCAGTCAACATTCGAATCGGTCGAAATCAGGAAGTGTCGACCGCCATTTTGTGTGTTGTGTGTGTGACAGGGACAAAGAAAGGTGGAGAACGTGAAAAGGGGGCAGGGTAGAGAGTTCCTGACCCCCTAGCCTTTGTCAGGGGGCCCCTGAAGGACCCCGAAGGGGGAAAAAAACATTTTATTATTTTTCAAAAAATGGCGGAGTGCGCGCACCCCCAGCCGCCATTTTGAGTTTTAGAGGCAGAAGAGAGCTAAAAACACAAGTGGAGAACGTGAAAAGGGGGCAGGGTAGAGAGTCCCTGACCCCCTAGGCCTTCTCAGGGGGAACATAAAAGACCTCTTAGGTCTCAATAAAAATAAAAAAATTACAAAAAATATCGCGGGGTGCGCGCACGGTGCACGCACGGTGGCAAAAAAAACATAGAAAAATAGAATTAAAAATCAAGTTCAAGAGTTTAGATGTTGGTTGGTTCTAAAAAGAGCCGTTGTGTTCATTGAGTGTTTTTTTGTACCTACAAGTAAGTACCGATGCAGAGTCTAAAGTTCAAGAGGAAGACTCTGTTGCCTTCATCTGTGAAATGACCACAGTCTCCTCTATAAATGCCTTGCATGTTGTAACGCAAGTTGTTGTGGTATATAGAACCCATACCATAGTCTCTGAGGAAAGCAGAAACAGACTTATTGACATGCTTTCGTGCTTTGTCAATCTGCGGACAAAATTGTTTGGACCAGTTCCACTTTTGCCTTTGGCATATATTAGAATATACAAAGGTAGTTTGTGGAAAAAGTGACATCAATTGCACAAAGGTGTCCTTAACAAGCATTTCCAGACCTACCCCAGTTAAAGTGCCTAGGTCATTTCCACCACGGTGCACAATTATAAGGTTAGGCTGTGGGAGATGTAGAAAAGATTTCACCAAAGGCATTAATTGGTGCCGCTTTAATCCTCTCTGACCAATCCATTTAATGTCTACATTTGGCAAAGCAAGGTCTTTCAAAATACCTCTTTTTTCTGCATACTTTTCACTCCAGAAGACATAGCTATGACCTACAATCCACACTGTGAACATCTTTCAAGGAGATCTGGATGCACTCAGGTGTATTTCAGTAGAATGGCAATATGAAAAGAAAGATAGTTGTAAAATGGAGGCTTACATACTTTTTTTAAAATAAAAAGAGCTCACTGGCTGTTTCAGACCATTCTACACTAAAAACTAGGCCGTATGTTTAAATTTTTAAAAGCATGTTTTGTATTGGTTCAGAAAAATGTGTTCCCACAGAAGATTACTTTGGATATGCTGTTAGGTTTGAAAAGTCAAGCACTCTTGCTCTTTGGATTAGAAACATTGTGTGCTGAACCTCTGACCTCTCTGCTCACACCAGTGTTCCATGACCTGTTGCTATGGTAGGAGGCAGAAGTCATGTTGGGGGTAGGGATCATTTGGAAAGGGTTGGAATTTGCAACCAATAGAAGGAATATGCTACTTAACAGTATGCATCTGTTCATGGCATGTAGAGCTGCAGATCTATACATGGTGCATAGCTCGCCACCTGGTGTTGGGCCCGGATGTTTGCAGTTTGTTTTTCCTGTTGGAAAGCCTTTGGAAGTCACGAGTTCGGTGACTCCTCCTCTGGTTCGTATTGCGCATGGGCATCGGCTCCATCCTTAGATTGTTTTTCGCCAGCAGGGTAAGATGGAGCGTAGTAGTAACAGTAAAGAAACCCATGTGTATTGTATCTAAATAAGATAAGACTGGAACGGATACAGGTAGCCGGGGAGGCGGGTGGGCGTGTATAGATCTGCAGCTCTACATGCCAAGAACAGATGCATACTGGTAAGTAGCATATTCCGTTCGAGGCATATGAGCTGCAGATTATACACTGTGCATAGATTATATAGCAGTACCCAACCCTAGCGGCGACCACCGGCATCCGTTGCAGTTGTTTGAAACAGTGTTTTTAGTACAGCTTGGCACACACTAGCTTGTTGCTTGGTTTGCACATCTACACAGTAATGTTTTGTGAAGGTGTGCGGGGTTGAACACGTCGCTGCTTTGCAGATGTTCTCTAGTGGTATGTTCCCTAGGAAAGCCATAGAAGCCCCTATCTTCCTTGTACAGTGGGCTTTAGGGGGAACAGATAGCGTTCCTTTTGCTTTGTGGTAGCAAATCTGTATGCATTTTACAATCCACCTAGCTATCCCTGATTTAGAAATAGGGTTGCCTTTGTGTGGTGGGGAGAAGGAGACAAATAGCTGTTTGGTTTTCCTGAAAGGTTGTGTCCTTTGGATGTAGTAAAGTAAAGCCCTTTTAACATCCAGTGTGTGTAAGGCCCTTTCCGCAACTGTTTGGGGTTGCGAGAAAAAGACTGGGAATTCTACCGACTGGTTTAGATGGAATGGAGAAATGACTTTGGGTAGAAATTTGGGGTTGGTGCGGAGTACAACCTTGTTCTGATGCATCTGGAGAAAAGGTTCCTGTATAGTGAGTGCTTGTATTTCACTAACCCTTCTGAGGGAAGTGATGGCCACTAGAAAAGCTGTTTTCCATGTGAGAAATTGCAGCTCACATTTATGTAATGGTTCGAAAGGGGGTCCCATTATCCGCGTGAGGACTATATTCAAGTTCCAGACAGGTGAGGGTGGTACTCTGGGTGGAATTACTCTTTTGAGGCCTCCCATAAAGGCTTTGATGGCAGGCACTTTGAAAAGTGGGAGGTGCTGCCTGTTCTGTAAATAAGCAGCAATTGCAGCGAGGTGTAACCGAATGGAAGTATATGCTAGGTTACACCTTTGTAAATGGAGTAAATAACATATAATGTGCTATATGGATACATTTAAAGGATTGATTGTGTTGGTGTGGCAGTAAACAACAAATCTTTTCCACTTTGATGCATAGCATGCTCTAGTAGTAGGGCGTCTAGCTTCCCTGATAATGTTCATGCAATCAGGGGGAAGGTTAAGGTATCCGAATTCTAGGACCTCAGGAGCCAGATCGCAAGGTTGAACTGAGCTGGGTCCGGGTGCCTGATCTCTCCATGGTTCTGGGTTAGGAGGCATGGTGAGAGGTGTAGCTTTTGGTGTGGTACTACTGAGAGTTCCAGCAGTGTGGTGTACCACGGTTGTCTGGCCCATGTTGGAGCTAATAGGATCAGAGTTAGGGAATGCTGTTGTAGCTTTCGCACCACTAATGGAATTAGTGGGAGAGGTGGAAAAGCGTATGCAAATTTGTTTGACCAGCTCATCCATAATCGCACTGCCTTTGGACAATGGGTGTGGATATCTGGCGGCGAAACTTGGGCATTTTTTGTTTTCGTGGGTGGCGAATAGGTCTATGTGTGCATGCCCCCACTTCTGAAAGAACGGGTGAAGAACTTGTGGGTGAAGCTCCCACTCGTGGATCTGCTGTGTCTGCCTGCTGAGCAGATCTGCCACGGTGTTTTGGACTCCTGGGACGTGTTGGGCTAGGAGAAAAATCTTTTGTGGAATTGCCCATCTCCATATGCTCTGTGCTAACTGAGTGAGCTGTAGAGAGTGTGTGCCCCCCTGTTTTTGAATGTAGTACATGGCAGTCATGTTGTCTGTGCGAATGAGGACTGCCTTGCCTGAAATCTGCGTCTGGAAGGATTTTAGGGCGAGGAAGATCGCCAGTAACTCCAGATGGTTGATGTGGAGTAGCTTCTGTTGCGGCGTCCATGTGCCTTGTGCTGTGAGATGTAACAGATGAGCTCCCCAGCCAGAGAGCGATGCATCTGTTGTTAGGATTATTTGTGGGACCGGGTCCAGGAACGGTCGACCTCTGGAAAGGTTTGTGGTGTTCCACCACTGCAGAGAGCGATGGGTGCGACCGTCTACCAACACCAGATCTGTCAGTTGTCCCTGGGCCTGGTTCCACTGGCGCGCTAAGCACTCATGGAGTGGACGCATTTGGAGTCTTGCATGGGGCACTATAAAGATGCAAGAGGCCATCATCCCTATGAGCTGCATAAACACTCTTGCTGGGAGAGAGTGTTGACATAGGAATTTTTGACGCAGAGCCTGTATTTTTGCAATCCTGGCAGGATTGGGAGAGGCTATGGCTTTTGAGGTGTCTATGGTGGCTCCGAGATATTGTTTTGTGTGTGATGGTACCAGGTGGGATTTTTGACGGTTCACCGTGAAACCTAGCTGGTGAAGTAGTTGGACCGTAGCGGCGGTATGTTGCACACATTGTTGGTAGGACGTGGCTTTTATCAGCCAATCGTCCAGATACGGGAAGACGTGAATGTGCTGTATTCTGAGGTGTGCAGCCACTACTGCCAGGCACTTGGTGAAAACCCTTGGTGCTGTTGTTATTCCGAACGGGAGCACCTTGAACTGGTAGTGTTGTCCGTCCACCACAAATCTGAGGTACTTTCTGTGAGACTGGTGTACTGGGATGTGAAAGTATGCGTCTTTCAAATCCAGAGTGGTGAGAAAATCGTTCTGGGAGAGGAGTGGAAGAACCTGTTGAAGGGTTACCATGTGAAAATGGTCTGAAGGTGTTTAGAGGTCTGAGATCTAGGATAAGTCGTAGAGTCTCGTCTGTCTTTGGAATCAGAAAGTACAGGGAGTAGACCCCTAAATTTTGTTGATTTATGGGGACCTGCTCTATTGCTCCTTTTTGCAGGAAGGAGATCACCTCTTGTGTTAGTAGCGCAGTATGTTATTGAGACATAGGGCGGTGCCTGGGTGGATTGTTTGGGGGGGTAGGTGTTAATTCTAGGCAATACCCTGACTGAATAATTTGTGTCACCCATCTGTCTGAGGTGATTGTCTCCCAGACGTGAAGGAAATGTTGTATTCTGCCTCCGACCGGAGTGGAATGGTCTGGAGGGAGCGGGGTAAAGTCATTGGGCAGGAGGTGTGGCAGAGCGGGCGGTATTTGTTTTGCCTCTGCCCTTATTTTTATTGCCTCTGTATCCGCCTCTTTGATAACCCTTTGTGAAGGTAGATTGAGGAGGGGATTTGTAGGACGTGGATGCACTATCCGAGGAGTAGCCTCTGCCCGTGCCCCGAAAGGAAGAGCGGCGAAAGGAGCGCCTGGGAGTATGTGACTGCAGGGCTCCCATGGATTTCGCCTTGTCTGTATCTTTTTTCATCTTTTCGAGGGCTTCGTCTACTTTGGGGCCAAATAGATGATCTTGGTCGAATGGGTGGTTTAATATAGAGGCTTGTCCCTCCGGTTTAAACCCTGAAACTCTGAGCCAGGGATGGCGACGGAGAAGGACACTGGTGTTTATGGCCCTGGAGGCTGTATCTGCTGCATCTAGGGCACAGCGTATCGAGGTATTAGCTATTGTTTTTCCCTCTGAATCAGTTCATTAGCCCTAGTCTTGTACTTTTCCGGGAGATGGTGCATGATGGTCTCTAGCTCATCATAATGCGCCCTGTCGTATCGGACCAACAGTTGCTTGCGTATTGGCGATACGCCATATATTGGCAGCTTGTGACGCAGTGCGCTTCCCTGACGCGTCTAGGAGCTTGGACTCTTTGTCAGGTGGGGGTGCTATGCCTGACGCCTGAGAATTTGAGCGCTTCCTAGCTGTAGATACCACTAGGGAATCCAATAGTGCAGGGCCTTTAATGTAAAAAGGGTCTGTGGGGGCGGCTTTGTATTTCTTCTCTATACGAGGGTTCAGGACCCTGGCCCTGACTGGGTCTTTAAAAACCTCAGGGGCATGTTTAATTACGCCCTTTAAGATAGGTAGAATGGCAGTAGACCTATGTGCATTGTCAAAGGTGTCTAGGAGAAAATCCTCCTCCACTGGGTCAATATGTAACTCCACCCCGTGGTAGTGTGCCGCCCGTTGTAACAAATGGTGAAAACCCAAGGAATCTTCAGGTGGGGATGGCCTAGATGGGTAAAGGTCATCCTGTGGGACATCTGGGATGTCCGGATTGTTATAATCATCCCATGGGTCTGGAGATCCGCTAGGGGTGGGGTCTTGTGGCACATCTGCTGGATCATAATAAGGGTCTCCCAAATCGTCTGGGACAGGAGACAAGGTGGGGGAACGATGAGGTGGAGGGGGTGGAGGTGGAGAGGGTTGAGGAGGTGGGGAAGGCACCCTAAAAGGAGAGGTAGCAATGTCCTTTCACTTTGGAGGTGGAGGTGGAGCTGGTTTGTCCAAGTGTCTCTTTTTTGAAGACAGTGTCAAGTGTCCAGTCTTTGGATCCTTGGTGAGGGTTTTTTGCAGAGGATCCGGTATGAAAAGTTCCTGCGACACTGGTTGTTCGGTCGGCGCCGAAGGTTTCGGGGCCGACGGCTTTTTAGGCTTATCAAAGCCGTGCTTCTTTGGAACCTCCGATTTTTTGGTCGGTGCTGAAGGCGGCCTCGGCCGAGGGCCTTGTGTTGTTTGGTCAGCGCCGGAGGAGCAGGTTTCGACACCGAAGACTTTGGTGCCGGGTTCGGTGTGGAGGTGGAGGCTGATTTTTTCTACGGTGCCGAAGGGTGTTTCTCGGCACCGGTCGTCGGCTGGCTCGAGCCCGAGCTACCGGAAGGCTTAATAGGCTTCTTTACCGGGCCCGAAGGTGGGGTGTGAGAAGCAGTGTCCTTGGTCTTGCCTAGGCCTGGAGGCGAAGGTGTGACCGAAACCTTTTTCGGTATCGGCGTGGGAGGGGGTATTGTACTCACGACCGGCTGCGCCGGGGGGGATGTCCTCCACATCTGAGTCATCGGCCTCGGAAGCGCTGACGTCCTGCTGTCCAGGAGCTTCGACGTCGTCCCCGAAGATGTCGACTGGAGCGGAGGTCGAGGAGTGCGCCATGTTGCGTCTAGCCCGTCGATCTCGAATGGTCTTTTTTGAGCGAAAAGACTTGCAGGCGGGACAGTCTCGGGCCTCGTGTTCTGGGGAGAGGCAGAGGTTGCACACCTCATGAAGATCGGTGTGGGGAAACTTGGACCCACATCGAGGGCACTTCTTGAAGGGAGTTCTTTCCATCAGCCGAGACCGGAGCCGGAATAGGCCGAAGGCCGCCGTCGACGACCAGAATCGAAGAAGTGCCGAAGAGAAGATGAGTAAGATGATTTATTATCTGAAGAAGCTCGATGAGCGAGGATTTTTGCGTCGATCGTTGAACTGGGAAGTTCGGAACCGGAGAACGAAGTACTACATCCGAGCCAGATGGCGGAAAAAAACAATCTGAGGATGGAGCCGAAGCCCATGCGCAATACGAACCAGAGGAGGAGTCACCGAACTCGTGACTTCCAAAGACTTTCCAAGAGGAAAAACAAACTGCAAACATCCGGGCTCAACACCAGATGGCGAGCTACGCACAGTGTATAATCTGCAGCTCATATGCCTCGAACATGTGTGTTTCCATTTGAAAAAATGTGGGAAGCACAGTGATTTGAAGTTAACATGTATATGTGTGAAAAAAGAGAGGGACACATTGCCATTTACTGGTTCTGCTGAGAGGTGTACAGTTCAGAGATTCTGGCTCTGATAATCTGCTGTGTGAGTGCCACATTTATTTCTCAACTAACTACTTTTAAAGGTGAGTTATGAATTTGAGAGGGGATGTATGTGGTGCATTTTGATATAAAAAATAGAAATGAGATTCTTGTTTTAAAGTTGTGTTTTACATTTTATGTTTTGGAAGATATTTAACTGCCTTGAACTTGTCAGATATTATGGAGTATGTCTTCACCATAAATAAAGGTGTACTGGTATCACCCAGGAATATTGTTTTCTACCTAGAATCACACCGTGAGTCTGTGTGCACAAAGGAATTGTTGTCAGAGATTTAATTAGTGGTGGTCTGGTTCTGTAAGACTTGCATTTGTAGGAAAGGGGCAGCTTGTTTTGTTGAAGTGTGATGGCTAGCATTCAGCACAAATCAATATTTCACAAATGAGAGGGAAATGCTAACACATTTGCAAACAACAGGGTAGATTTTCCTTCCACTCCTGCAATGGGTGAGGTAGTTCCTATGTGTTACAAACTGCAATTAAAACTTATCACACATGTACTCTTACATACATCTGTGGTGTCTTCATGCAGTTGTGCAAGCGTCCATGCAGATCTCACTTGCACCTGACAATACACAGTCTCCAGAAACACACTCTTAGCACACAGGCAGTAGCTTCTCCTGCACTCCCATGCTAAGTATTCAGCACTGTGTGGTATTTCAGATAGTAGTGTGTAACGCTACCACATTCAACATCATCAAGGCTCATTTCCTTTGATCTAGTCTAATCACTCACCCAGGTTCCACATGCTCATGCTCTAAAGTAGCTGTTAGGACATGTGCTATTTTCTGCCTCTCTAAACTATAAGGAAAATGTGTCAGGCTGTTACAGTAATTATCACTTGCAAAACCACAGTGGTAAATGTGCTTTGAAATTGCCAATCAAAAATAGTTTTCTGCCTAGAATCACACCATGAGTTTGTGTGCACACAGGAATTGTTGTCAGAGATTTAGTTTGTGTTGGTCAGGTTCTGTAAGACTTGCATTCATAGGAAAGGGGCAGCTTGTTTTCTTGAACTGTGATGGCTAGCATTCAGCACAAATCAATATCTCACAAAAGAGAGGCAAATGCTAACACATTTGAAAACAACAGGGTAGATTTTCCTTACACACCTGCAATGGGTGAGGTAGATCCTACATGTTCAAAACTCAAATTACCCTTACCCCACAAGTACTCTTACATATATCTCTGCAGTCTTCATGCAGTTCTGCAAGCGTCCATGCTGATCTCTGTTGCACCTGACAATTCACAGTCTCCAGAAACATACTTTTAGCACACAGGCAGTAGCTTCTCCTGCACTCCCATGCTAAGTATACAGCACTGTGTGCTAATCACTCACCCAGGTTCCACATGCTCATGCTCTCAAGTAGCTGTTAGGACATGTGCTATTTTCTGCCTCTCTAAACTATAAGGAAAATGTGTCAGGCTGTTACAATAATGATCACTTGCAAAACCACAGTAGTAAATGTGCTTTGAAATTGCCAATCAAATATTGTTTTGTGCCTAGAATCACACCATGAGTCTGTGTGCACACAGGAATTGTTGTCAGAGATTTCATTTGTGTAGCTTTTATTGTGTAAGACTTGCAGTCGTAGGAAAGAGATAGCTCATATGATAGGTTTTGAAAAGCTCATAAAAAATATAGCAATATATATAAATTACATAAAGGTATTTTTTATTTTAGTTTCTTTCAGGTATTGCTGAACAAGACTGAAATAAATTAAAGATGCCTATAAAATCAAGAAAGAGAAAAGAACAGCAACAACATCTATATTTGAAGACAACTGGACAACAAAAATTAGTTGAAGAACCTCATGTTGGAAAAAAGAAAAAGCCTTCTGGTAAACAGACTAAGGATTTTTTTAAAAATATCCTCAAGCAAAGAAAAAATGTAAAAAATATATCCTCTGGAAATAGTGTTTCAAGTAGAAAGCAACAAGACAATCAACAGAATATACTAAATGCTAATGTACAATCAGAAGTAAGAAAGAATGACTTAAAAAGAAAAATAGATTTTAAAAACATTCGTAGAAAAATGTTTCAGAGAAGAGTGATGTTCAATTTGCTAAAGGATGTGAAAAAATATAGGAAGAAAGCCAAATTTTATAAGAAAAAGAAACATATTGAATCAATTGTTGCAAAGGCTTTGGAATTAAAAAGGAAACTATTCATTTTAATTTTGAACAGGATCCGATTAGTGAATGTAATAAAGTCAAAAATCAAAAGAAAAAGAGAAGTGAAAAAAAAAAACTTTTGTAAAGTGTTCTTAGGAGAATGGAAGCATAGTTCAAGTACTGAACCATTTTTTAATGAAGAGAGTTATCTTCAAAGTAATAGTTTGCTGCATGCAGTTGACACCAGTGGTCGAGCATATGAAGTTAAGGATGGTTGTGTAATGGAAAAGGAGAAAATGGTTCCAAGAAATGAGGAAGAAGTGTTAGCTGATGAGGTTATGTTAGCTGATGAGGTTATGGGGAGACGTCCTAAAGCCCCAGTGTACACTTGGAATTGTAGTAGTATTTGTACTGTACGACAGGGATCTATTGATAAATTTCGTGACTTTCTACGAGAATATAGTAAAAAAAAGTGTTAAACAGAAGATTAAGGTGCTTCAAAGACTAGATCCATGCCGAGTGAGAGAGAATACTGGTTTGCAAGGACATTCTCTGGCTTGTCTTTCTAGGAAAGTTTGCAAAGTGTTTTTCACCATTTTAGGATGCTGGAAGTTCATCATACTGAAATGAGAAAGTTTGTGAGAAGATTGTATTTTGCTAAAAGTCCAGCACTAAAGTTACATGAGTTGAATAGTGCTCTGTTCCGTGGATCTGTAACAGATGTGAAGAAGGTTTGTGAGGATATTGAGTTTTGTTACTTTGGTCCAGAGCAAGAAAGTGCAGGAAATGACACAGTTATTGAAGAAAATGTGGAAGAGAATGTAGAACCCACTGTTAGTAAAACATTTGAAGATCAAATGACAAAATTTACTATCATCTCTAATGAAAGACCAAATATTACTTGTATTTGTTGCCGGAGAAGCCATTATAAAACTCAAACAAGGAATGTTGATCTCTATAAAAAAAAGTGAAAAAGAAAATAATTCTAAGTGGAAGGATTTTGCTACATATTTATTTCTGGAAAATTGATTTGATTTGGGTGAAGATCAGCGTATTTGTAAATACTGTTATAACAAGTTAGAAGAAAATAAAATGCCTGCTAGAGTTGTACATAATAATTTAGAATTGGTTGATATTCCTGCACAACTTAGTGATTTAAATACGTATGAGTCTATACTCATTCAATGTGTCCATCCGTTTCAGACTATAGTTCGCATGGAGCCCAAAACAGGCAAATTACCTCCTTCAGGAAGAGGTTTAAAAGGAAGAGTTGTCTATTTGCCATTAGATTTGAAAAAAAATATTGAAACAATTGATGCAGATAGTTTGGAAACTGAACCATTAGTTATTCTGGTTAATGGTGTACCTACAAAGAATAAGAAAATTTGGCAGGAGCTGGTGGATGTACGAAAAGTACAAAGGGCAAATTTATATTTGAAAAAAAAATAATAAATGGTATGAATCAATTTATATGGATGAAGATGAAGAAGATTTACTAGCAGACACAGGAATACCAACTGGGCAAATTGAAAAAGTGGATAAGTCAAAAGAAGAAGAAATTTATGAATATTTCATCATACATCCTCTTCATTCTAAAGAAGTTATGGGAAACACTATTGATCTCTTTCAGATGAAAAAAGCAAAAGGAACTCCCGTGAGTGTATGGGAGGAAAGCTTGGAAGCTCGTTGTTTTCCCCAGCTGTTTCCTACAGGAAAAGGTGGACGATATGATGAACGTCCAGTACAGATTCCTGCTTCTGAGTATCGGACTACAAGATTATATGCAGAAGATCCAAGATTTCGTCAAAGTATTCCTTATTTGTTCCATCTTTTATTTGAAAGTGACTTATCAGCACTATCTTATGCAGTAAATCACATTTTGAAAACTGGAGTACATCTACATAATTTGTCTGCAAAGGATTTTCTGAACAAAGTGCAACAGCGAGATGATCATTTGGAATCTCAATTGATTAATCTAATGGCTTGTCAGCGTGGGACTAATGAATATTGGTACCGACGCCATGGAGAATTGAAATGTATGTTACAGAATTTAGGAACTCCTACATGGTTCCTTACCCTAAGCTGTGCAGAGTACGCTTGGGATGATTTACTGGATTTTCTTCGAGAGGCAAATTCAAATATTGAAAACATCCAATACAAGACAGCAGGAGAATTGTGCTCATTGGATCCGGTTAATGTTTGCAGATATTTCAATCATAGATTTGAGGCTATGATGTCCTTCATCTGCAATAAAAAAAAATCCACCTCTTGGAGAAGTTGTGGATTTCTTTTGGAGAAAAGAGTACCAAGCAAGAGGTGCTCCTCATATTCATATGCTGTTGTGGATCAAGGATGCCCCAAAATTTGGAACAGATTCTGATGACGCAGTTTTATCTTTCAATGAAGGATATGCAACATTTGCTATACCTAAAAGCACAGAAGAAAAAAACTTAAAAGAGCAAGTATTACGTTTCCAAAGTCATCGGTGTGGAAAATACTGTCGACGAAAGTACAAGAGTAAAGATAAATTCTACACAAAATGTCGATTTGGATTTCCACGACCTGTTCAAAAGGAAGAGTAAACAGTTTTATGTCAGCTGTGCGACATACTATTACAAGAAAATCGCCTAAGAATACCTACAACCTAAGAAGAAAAGAAGAGTCAAAATATATAAATGACTACAACCCAGTCATTTTATCCAAGTGGAATGCTAACATGGATATTCAGTATGTAGCTGACAATTCTATTGCTGTTGCTCGGTATGTCACATCTTACATCACTAAATCTGAGAAAACGGAATTGAAAAAAATGTGGGAAGAGATTTCTCATGAGAAGACTGTCAGTAAAAAGCTATACAGTTTCAGTTTAAAGATGTTATCGCATCGAGAAATTGGGTCATACGAATGCTCTGATAGGTTATCATCTGCAAGTCTGTACTCCAAATCCAGAAGAATAATTTGGGTAAGTTTAGGCCTTGCAGGAATGCGGCATCGGGTATTGAAATCTATTCGAGAAATTTAATATTTAGCAGAGTACGAACCTGAAAGTACAGACATTTTAAGAACAAACATGTTGGACACATATTACCCAAAGAGAAGTCATCATCTTGAGAACATGTGTCTCTATGAAGTGCTGCAGAACTACATTTATAAACAGAATGCCACAGAAGACATCAACAATGGAAAATATAAAGTCATTGGTGAGGAAGGATGTTTGGTAAAACAAACAAAAGGAAGTTTGATTAATCACAGAAAGCTGAGTTGTGACACTACTGACAAGAAGGAATTTTACCACTTAGCACTTTTACAGTTGTTTAAACCATGGCGCTCAGAGGATGAATTACTTGGACATTTTCAAAGCTATGAAGATTCCTTTAATGCATGCAAAGATACCATAGAATGCAGTACTTTCACAACTTATGTACAAATGTTAAATGAAGAAATTGAACAAGAAGCAACAATTGCAGCTGAAGTAGCTAGAGACAGTTCTCAAGACAGTCAAAGTTCTGGGACGATCAGTCAAGATCCCCTAGGACAACCAATCGTAGAAAATGAAGCTGCAATAGCCATGACTGAAGTGGGAACAGCTATGAATCGAGCTCAGGAAGATTTAATAAACTTACCAAATTTGGAACAGCAACTGAATGATGAACAACAACAAATTTATGAGGAAGTCACAAAACAAATTGATCATGGATTACTACATGAAAATAAAGAGTGCTCATGCACATCATTTGAACCAATCAGAATGTATGTGAGTGGACAAGCTGGAACTGGAAAAAGTTTCTTGATTAAAGTAATTAGAAGCTACCTACAGAAAAAAACTGATTCAACTTTGTCTTGTGTTGTTACTGCTCCAACTGGGTTAGCAGCATATAACATAAAAGGAATTACCCTCCATCGTTTGCTAATGTTACCAGTAAAGCATGAGAACAAAATACTATACCACAAGCTAACAGGAGAAGCATGTTTTGAAGTTTCAAGAGTATTGAAAAAAATGAAAGTTCTCATTATTGATGAACTAAGCATGGTATCAAACTTAATGCTTGCCTTTGTGCATTTAAGAATGCAGCAAATTCTAAAGACAAACTATGACGTGCTATTTGGAGGAAAACATGTTATAGTTTTTGGGGATCTACTGCAGCTCACACCAGTTAAAGGACAACCAGTATTTCATACTCTTACACATGAAGACACGAAAAAGTTGTTAGGAAGTATAGGTAATGTGAATATTTGGACATACTTTGAGTACAAAGAACTCATTACCAATATGCGGCAAGCAAATGATGATGATTATGCAAGTATTTTCAAAGATATCAGAATTGGACTACTCACAGAACATGGAAGAAAAGCTTTACAGAGTCGATTGCTTTGTAATTTGTTTCCAACAGAACAAATAGTTCCAGAGAAAATATACAAGAAAATTGCAGGACAAAATACTGCAATCTGCTTAATGCCAACACTACATGAATGCTCTATATTCAATCAAGAACTTTTGAAATTGGAAAATGAAGAGATTGTAAAACTGGAAGCTGTAGATAAAATACAACATGAAGGAATAACTATTATATTGACAAGCAAATTGACAACTTAATTGGATTCTCTAGAGAAAAACATATCGAAAACAGCTGGTTTAGAAAAGAATCTTTATGTATGTATGAACTGTCGAGTAATTTTAAGACGTAATTTGGATGTAGAAAAAGGTTTAGTGAATGGAGCTATGGGTAAAGTTGTGGGTTTTGTTAATTACCAGAAAAAAGATGGAATGGAATTGAATTTTTAAAAATAAAATTTGATCAGATTGAAGAGGTTAAAGACATTAGTCGTTGTTCAGTTCGTTTCTCGCTTGTGAAAGACTTATATGTACGTAGGAAGCAGTTTCAGTTTTCTCTAGCATATGCTGTAACTTTTCACAAATCTCAAGGATTAACTGTAGATAGTGCTTTTGTAAACATTGGTTCTACTGTGTTCAAAGAAGGTATGGCATATGTTGCTTTGTCACGAGTGAAAACATTATCTGGTCTATTCATGATAGACTTTGATGACTCAAAAGTTAGTGCTGATGCAAACTGTGTAAAGGAATATAATAAATTAAGAAGAAGCTATGCTCCCCATTTAGGTCAGTATGCTGTGTTTGAAAAACGTGTTGTTTGTCGGAAAAGGAGAATTGAGAATATCTGTAATGAGGATGTACAGAAGAGAAAACAAAAGGAGAGTGATGTGATTGCAAGCAAAAAGAAAAAGGACAATGTTGAAGAGGTTGTTGGTTGTCATTTTGAAAATAGCTCTGGTGTCAACTGCTATGCTAATGTAGTGCTGAATGTTGTATTTTATCTTGAAAGTTTGCAAGAGCAGATAATACTAAATCATGAAAAAAGATTCTGTTCTCAGCTGAGTTTTCTTTATAAGAAGCTTAGTAATGATAAAACTAAAATATAAAGTGCTTCGGATGTTAGAAATCTTTTAGATGTATGTTCAGGATGTACACAGTTTACTCAAAATGTCCAGCAAGATGCAGAGGAATTCTTAATGTATATGCTTATGGTACTGGAAGATGAAGGGGTAGAAATAGAAAATATGTTTGGTCTCTCTTATAAATGGGAACATAGTTGTGAAAACTGAACACATGCAGCTCTAATGTTGATTCTGAAAGGTTCGTATATTTAACATTACCAGAGAGTAAATCAGTGACTTTTAGTAAATTAGTTAAAGATGCAAATCACAACATGGAATGTTCTCAATGTAATCAGAAATGTTATCAACGTTATTTTTAAAGAAATATGGACAGTATGTAATTTTAATGATGCAACGTTGTAGACCTGATGGAACAAAATTGGACACTTTAATAAAGAAGTTTACAGGACATCAATTATCAATATCTGGAAAAACTTTTGTTGCAGTTGCAATAATTTTCCATGATGGACCTTCTATAACTTCTGGTCATTACACAGTTTATCTAAAATGTGAAAAAGGTTGGACACTGTGTAATGATTCACAATTGATTTTCAAGCAACGTTTGCCTGCAGAATTACCAAATTCCTACTTAATTTTTCTAAAACCCGAATTTTAGATACAAATTGCAGAATCTGAAGAAACCATTATTTCGATTTTATAGGATTACCATTGGATATTTCACCAAAAAAGAATTTAAAAATTACCATTTGGCCTCATGGAAAGGTAACAGTTTCTATTGTGGACTTCTTTGACAGAAATTATTTTGGTGTATGAGCTTAAGCAACCAAATTTACATACGTTATTTATTGCAAATAGTTATTGTTCTTAGATGATATTTTTAATATATATGTTACATTTCTATCAAGGTAAGTTTTACTGAGTAGAGATTCAGGGCTTTTTTTAAACAATCTTTCAGATTGTTAATTTTTTTGCCCGCTGTTAAGTGATGAATGCAATAGATTTCACAATTTGCAGTGAAATTCAATATATTCTGAAAACAGCAAAGAAAGGGCAAAACATTACTTTGTTAGATATGAAAATATGTGTACTGTATTCTAAAATGTATTGTTAAATATTACTACTTTTTTCTTTTTTTTCAGATCGAGAAAGAAAATTTAGGAAATGTAATTCTTTTTTCAAGCAATTAAAAAAAAACATTTATTTATAATTAAGTTATTTTGTTGGTCAGGTACATTTGAAATATCTATATTTCTCACCCCTTCACTTTCATGCTCCCTTTTCTTCACTTCTCCTGACTCTGCTTTTCTCATTCCCCTTCTCTCTCTCTTCTTCCTTTACTGCTCTTTCGTAACTCCCTCACTCCTTCTATACTACTCCCCTAGGTTTACTGCCTCCATCACTACTTTTTCAACCATGTATCTCTCCCTGTCTCCATGTGTCTCAGTCATTCTAACTGCCTTACTCCTTCTCAGTTCCTTGCTCTCCGTTTCTGTCTCTCTCCCTTTGTCTGTCTTACCCTTAATTTGCTTAACATCTCTGGGGAAAATTAACAAGGCCCCTGCGCCACCACTATGTCACTTTTCATAACGTACTGGTGGCGCAGGGAGCTCCTCCATATTTACAAGGAGAGGAAAACCCACCCTGCGTGACTTTTCCTTTCCACATAAATACAGCAACTTGACACGCAGCACTGTGCGTTGAAGGAGCGTTCCATGGGTGTTGTTGTGGGTGTTCACACGCAACACTCAAAGAACTAGACACATCTCCAGGTTTACGAGAAATCGTAACTCTGGAGATGCGTGTGAATCCTACGCTGCGTGCACGGTGCGCGCACGGCGGGTAATAAAACAATAAAAATAGACTTAAAAAAAAAAAAAGTGTTTAGATGTTAGGTGGCTCTAAAAAGAGCCGTTGTGTTAATTGAGGGACAGAGGGAAAAAAAAGACATGGCAACATTTATAGGGTGTCACACGTGTGCTGCTCTATCCTCCTCTCTATAAGCGGAATGCTGGTATCCGCATAACAGATAAGAGCATTACACAAGTTACACCGCATATGCACCCTCTCAAACAGAGGGTGTATATCTAGAGGAACCGAAGAAGGTGAAGCTGCCGCCACAGATGAAGTGCTCTGCTGAGCTGCTGCGGATGTGCTCGGCTGAGCTGCTGGAGGGTTTTCTCTAGCAGCTCGAGCATAAGCCACAGGATGTACATCTCTAACGTACCTGATCATAGTGAAGATACTAAAACAGTACTTCTTTTTAGGATCTCCTCGTGGTAAGACACGATCACAAAGAGTGCAGGTGACTTTGGGAGCATTCACTTTCTTCTGCCCCTGTGGAAATGTAAAATATTGCCAGATAAAAGAATCTTTCTGTTTCCTCTGTCTCTGTCTCACAAGGGTCTCCTGCTCACTCCCAGAAGATGACTGCTGCTCTGACATTCTGAAGTACTAGAAAAGCTGCTCAGCTCCTTCTCCCAGGGAATCAGAAGTAATAATGAGGGGAATGGGTGTGGTGTTGGAAGTTTCTGGAACTGAAACTACTATGAACCAATAAAAAGTGTTGTTTCTTGATCACATGACTTACCGTGCGCGCACCGTGCGCTTACAGTGCGCACGCGATACAAGCACGCATGCGCGTATGTAGGACGCGCACATGCACGTACGGACCACGTGCGGACAAAGCACGCGCGCATGCGCGTACGGAGCACGCGCGTATGGAGCACGCGCGCATGCGTGAAAGGAGCACGTGTGCATGCGCGTATGCATCACGCACGAAGTACGCATGCGCACGTAAATCACGTACGCATGCGCACACGGAGCACGTACGCATGCAAGCCACGTGCGCACACCGTACGCGTACCATACCGTATGCGCACGGTACGCGTACGGTGCGCGCACGGTCAAAAACCCTTAAAAAAAAAAACTATGTTTAGAGGTTTCTAGAAGATATTAACTATGCTGTTCAACTATATCTAAAAAAAAATTTTAAAAAGGGGAGCCAGTTAATATTGCAGGATACAGTAAATCTATAATTATATACATAGGTAGCATATTGTAAAATAAATAAATAAAAAATATAATACATTCATAAATTAGCATTTAAAAAACCTTGCAAATTCACTGAAAAAACCATAGGTTTCACACACGTTATAGTTAGGAATTAGCATTTAAAAAACCTTGCAAATTCACTGAAAAAACCATAGGTTTCACACACGTTATAGTTAGGAATTAGCATTTAAAAAACCTTGCAAATTCACTGAAAAAACCATAGGTTTCACACACGTTATAGTTAGCTAGACATTTCACTCGTACAAAACCAATGAAATTCCCCCGTTATAGTTAGTTCAGCTAACTATAACTCGCGTGCCCGCAATCCACTGCTGATGACGTCACATATTACATCACTCATGACATGGTCAGTGACATCACTCATGACATCACTGATGACATCTCAAATGACATCACTCATGACATCACTGATATCATCCATGTGATAAATTAGTGCATCTTCTCACACCCTAATATAACCTTTGATACACCGACTCAAAATTACAGAGTTCCATTCTCAAAACCATACATACTCCAATACCAATAACTACATACCCACTCATTAACTGTTAGGTCTACATACACCTCCACTCATTCACCTGTACAGTCACTCATACTTACAGTCACTCCGTACAAGACTATCATGTGCATTTATACACCTATATAGACACTCACACACCGCCAATCATCCACTGAGGTACTGACACACCTAGTCAGTTGTACAAGTAATTAAACACAGTCCAATTTACTCACCTATACAGTTAAACACACTCAAGTTCACTTACTCATTAAAATAGTATCACATTCTTACACTCTTATAAAATCATTGATACAAGCACACAATCATCCATACAGTCACTGTCACAATCACACACTCTCACATCTACCCACTTATATACTCTTACATGCATATATACTGCCTTTGACATATGTAGTTAGTCACAAATGTACCACTGAGATATACATTCAATCCCCAACACACCCATACATACACTCACTCAAACATACAGTCCATCACAGATGCTCTCTTAAAACCATGCACCCATAGAATCACCCACTCACACATCTATGCATAGAGTCACACACACCCTACCCACACAAACACTCAGGAACCCATACAGATACTCAGACAAGCAATCAATAACTCATATAGACACTCATATAGCTATTCACAAAACCATGCAGCCACTTATACACAAACATACAGACACAAACAGACATTTACACAGTTTAGTCACTAGTCTGCAGTAAGATACATTTAATGACTCACTTAGAGTCAGTTACGCACCACAGAAAATCATCCATTTACACACTTGTACACCCACTTATTCTTCAACAGGCCTTTCCCTTTATATATTAAACATATTACAATTGTTCAGAAACACATACTCAATGGATGATGTCATCAGTGATGTCATGAGTGATGTCATTTGAGATGTCATGAGTGATGTCATGAGTGATGTCACTGACCATGTCATGAGTGATGTAATATGTGACGTCATCAGCAGTGGATTCCGGGCGCGCAAGTTATAGTTAGCTGAACTAACTATAATGGGGGAATTTCATTGGTTTTGTATGAGTGAAATGTCCAGCTAACTATAACGTGTGTGAAACCTATGGTTTTGTCAGTGAATATATATATATATATATATATATATATATATATATATATATATATATATATATATATATATATATATATATATATATATATATATATATATATATACACACACACACATACACACACACACACACACACTTACTCCATTTGGTATTCGCATTTGTGCTTTTATTGTGACCAGAGGGAGGGTGCTATGTGTTTCCTACATGGCCCATTGTAGTTTTCCCTAGTTTAGCCTAATTCTGCTTGCTTTAGTCTGCATTTTCCTTTGAACAACTTACTATAATAAACATGCTTGCTTTTGTGCCACATTTTATTTTCAGGCAGAACCTGTACATGTTTTCTTGTTCTGTTCTTTTCCTGAGATTTAGTCTGCACACCATAGACAAGGTCAATCAACAATGTCCCTTGTTATTTTCTCTTGTCAGGCACTAGCACCTAGACATAACACGAGAATGCAGCTGTTTATGAGCACACGTCTTTTCATATACATGAACACAGAGGTCCAAATAACACACACGTAATGATATTTCTGAGACCAGAGCTCTTCGTCAACCAAGATTTAGAATGTCTTTTTTTGTATACTAAGGTTCGGGGTCCACCATTTATCCCAGAGAGCTTAAACATGTAATCATTTAGCTTTGGAAGAAGGGGAGGGGGTTAGGCTACTATGTCTTATAACAGGACAAGGCTTTTTATGGTATACAGTTTATTGACCATGCTTACTGCACTTTTAGTATGTATTTGTTTTCTAATTGTGGCACAAATACTGCATTTTAGAGCACAATATTTCAAAAATATATTTTAAACTTTGTGACTCTTGTTTAACTTATTGTGGACAAGTGCGAGTTACAGAACTAAAAGGTGTGCCCTGTTACCGTGATCCCCGAGAGGGTCGAGAGTGTTGTTTTCTGGAGTGCAAAGTCTCTCTGGTAAGGATAAGAGGGCAAGTGAAGCACTATAGCTAGTCTGACTCTGGTTCAGATAACACAGTGGTATGGTGAATCAGTCCCTATATGCCATGGTTCTGTAATCACAAGCATAGTGCTGTTCCAGAGCAGAATCCCGTCAACACTCTGTCACAGACTGTGACCTCGTAGCACTAAAAATTTACACGTCACTATTTCCCACTTCACCAACCAAGATGTAATTCGTTCTCTCTCTGGTTACACACAGACCTCTGCAGTGAATTAAGTACTAGAGGTTTCATAATGCACTGTAGTGAATTTCCCAACTACAACTTTTAAAATTTATTTTTTATTTAAGCTGACAGTTATTTTACATGCGGATACCCAACAGTGAAAGACCTAAAACATTTAAAGAATATTCTGTTTTTAGCCACATCTTTGATCCCGCTCCATGTTTAGACACAAGGCCAACTACCCCACCGGCCGAAACATGACTAAAGTCAACAGCAGATGCAAGATAATATAAACAGGAGTCCGTTTTTGCTAGAAAATAAGCATCAGTTTTCATATAAAAAAAAAAAGAAAAATTAGAAAACCAGTATGAAAGAAGATTAAGGGACCACTTGCTCACCTGGAGTTAAAGAAAGCATCCTACTTGGACCTTACAGTTCATCATTGATGATTGTAAATGGTATGTTTTAATTACGATGAATGATGTTCAGCAACCTCCAGTTCTATGCAGCTGTAAAAGCCAAACAATCAGTATCTCATGAAATATTGTATGATTCTCTTTGGATACTTTGCAGTAAAGTTGCAGCCCATGGCCACTTGAAATATGTGATTGCGTGGGGATTTTGGCACCATTATAGATTTGCAGCATTTACCACATAATCCATCATCTAATGCAAAATCTGATGATTTTAACACAAAACAATTATTACTGAAAAGGTTGAACAGTTATTAAACGGCAGCGACATGTGTTGCTGCACAGTAGAAGGCCCTTTGCAAACCTGGACTGGTCACCTTTTTGTTGCTTATTGCTATTTTTGGATGTTAAAGTGGTTCAGTACCAGTTTAACACTAGGCCTGGGCAAAAATTTCGTTCCGTTCGCGGAAATTGCGATAATTTGACATTTTTGCGTTCCGCGGAGAGCGCGAAAATGTCAAAAATTCCGGTTTCCGCAGCTTGGCGATAATTTGTTTCTTGCTCGCGCTGTAAAATGATACATTCTCGCGCGCGCGCGATCGCCTTACCTGAATCCCTGCGTTCGCCGACAAGTTTTCTTGATCCGGTCGCGTTCTCCATGAGATGTTGTATTGTTTTTAGCCATTTGCGCTGTCTCGCGACATTTCGCGCCCGCAGTGACGTCATGCGTCGCGCGATCACGTCTTTCTTCTCGCGATCATGCACCGCGAGAACAACTCAAAACAAGATGGCCGCGCCCGCAAGCAACCACATGGGTAAGTTGGCGACCCGCAACCATGCAGAAAATCTCGCGAACATGCCGGAAAAAAACTTCCGCATCTTCGCGATATTTCTGCTTGTTTGCGATAATTTTAAACATTCTCGCGATAATTTGCGAAGGTTAATTCCGCAAATTCCGCCCACCCCTATTTAACACCCACGATGCAACCACAGATTGACTGTTTCGCTGGAGAAAAACAGGCACACACATCACATTAGTTTAGAAAGGTGTTATGTGAATACGTTTTATCAAATTATGTTTTGTTTGTGAAAAAGAAAGTAACATTGTGCATTTTTAGGTAATTCTTTTTCGGGACTTTAAAAAAAAATGTTAAGTGTGTGGTAAGCGTCTGACACACCACCAGTTACCCACAGACCTTTGGTTTGCTAAACATCATTTAGTATTATTTCCCCACCGTAAAACTTATTTGGCATGGAAATTGGGGGAGATTATGGTTGTTGAGGAGTTTTAGGTTCTAGACATTTTTGTAAGGAGGGAGTCTTAACACCTAAAAAAAGAAATTATGACAGGGGGTCTAGCAATCAAAAAATCTGAACACCTCTTTTCTAACAAATGCCCAACATCCCCCCAAAAAACAAGCAATCTTAGCTGGTACTGATGAAGGGGCAACACATCTGACTACCTTGTAATATAAGAATTCAAGAACTATAATAAACCCAAATAAAGAGTAGGTGGAGGCAGGGCCTACGCTTCCCAAAAGCCAACACCAGCCTCCTTGCAGTTTCTTGTCGTGTAGCTTTGAGTTTACAATACCAATGCTGACATTGCTGAAGCTTCAAGTACACTATAGGTATTAAGTGACGGGCAGTTGCTCAAGGCGTCCTACCATTTCTTAACCTCACTTTTCAGGAAACCTCTACTTCTCACTGTCACTCTATCCACTGTCATGTTATCAATTGTTTTGGAACCCTGGGCGAGAGAGTTTATTATATACAAGATGACACAAGTACACATGGATCATACCCCAGTCCTTTTTTCAGGATCCTTATGAATATATGTATTAGAGTGGCTTAAAGATGCCCAACACCTTGTCAGATGGGATCACCATTCTCTAAGCCGATTTGACAGAAAAATGTTTTTTAAATAATTTACATTTGTTCAGCACATAAACCAATGTGAAAAAGACCATATGCGCTGGTAGGCTTAGCTCAGATATGACAGCAGTATTCTGTAAACAAAATAGAGGTATGGTTAGTGCCAATAACAGCATCAACATTCCCATCAAAAGAAATGTACAAAAAAGTCGCCAAAAACAAGGCAAGCATAAAGCTGAGCCACCAAAAACAAGGCAAGCTAAAAACTGAGCCCCCAAAAAGTAGGCAAGACGAAAACTGAGCCGCCAAAAGCAAGCTAAGCCAAAAACGGAGCCGCCAAAAGCAAGGCAAGCCAAAAACTGAGACGCTAATAGCGAGGCAAGCCAAAAACCTGAGCCGCCAAAAACAAGGCATTCCAAAAACAGAGCCAGCAAAAACAAAGCAAGCCAAAAACCAGGCAGGCCAAAAACGGAGCCGCCAATAGCAAGGCAAGCCAAAAACGGAGCCGCCAAAAACAATGCAAGCCAAAAACGGAGCCGCCAGAAACAAGGCAAGCCAAAAACTGAGCCGCCAAAACCAAGGCAAGCCTCAAACTGGGCCGCCAAAAACAAGGCAAGCCAAAAACTGAGCCACCAAATGCAAGGCAACCCAAAAACAGAGCCACTAATAGCGAGGCAAGCCAAAAACGGACCCGCCAAAAACAAGGCAAGCCAAAAACTGAGCAGCCAAAAACAAAGCGAGCCAAAAACTGAGCTGCCAAAAACAAGGCAAGCCAAAAACTGAGCTGCCAAAAACTGAACCGCCCAAAACAAGGCAAGCCAAAAACTAAGTGGCCAAAAGCAAGGCAAGCCAAAAATGGAGCCGCCAAAGGCAAGGCAAGCCAAAAACTGAGCAGCAAATAGCAAGACAAGCTAAAAAAGGAGCCGCCCAAAACAAGGCAAGCAAAAAACAGAGCCGCCCAAAACAAGGCAAGCAAAAAACAGAGCCAACAAAAACATGGCAAGCCAAAAACTGGGCAGCCAATAGCAAGGCAAGCCAAAAATTGGGCCGCCAAAAACAAGGCAAGCCAAGAAGTGAGCCACCAAAAGCAAGGCTAGCCAAAAACGGAGCCGTCAAAAGCAAGGCAAGCCAAAAACGGAGAAGTCAAAAACAAGGCAAGCCAAAAACAGAGCCACCCAAAACACGTCAAGCCAAAAACTGAGCCGCCAAAAGCAAGGCAATCCAAAAACAAGGCAAGCCAAAAACTGAGCCGCCAAGCACTGGGCTGCCAAGCACTGGGCCACCAAGCACTGGTCGCCAAGGACTACTCGCCAACACACCGAGCTGCCAATACACAGAGCCACCAATACACAGAGCCGCCGATAAAACAGAGCCATCAATAAAACAGAGCCGCTAATACACAGAGCCGCCAATACACAGAGCCGCCAATACACAGAGCCGCCAATACACAGAGCCGCCAATACACAGAGCCGCCAATACACAGAGCCGCCGCAGGGGCTTGCTGTGTAGCTTTTAAAATTTCAGTTCCAATTCTGACATTGCTGAAGCTTCAAGTGCCCCAGAGGTATTAAGGCATGGGCAGTTGCTCAAGGCGTCCTACCATTTCTTAACCTCTCTATTCAGGATAACACTACCTCTCACTGTCGCTCTATCCACTGTCATCTTATCAATTTTTTGGGAATCCTGGGCAAGAGAGTTTATTATCCATTAGATGACACAAGTACACATGAATCATACCCAACTCCTTACCTAGGATCCTTATGAATATATGTATTAAGAGTGGCTTAAAGATGCCCAACACCTTGTCAGAAGGGATCACCATTCTCTAAGCCAATTTGACTGAATAATGTGTTTTAAATAAATATTTTTACAATATTTGTTCAGCACATAAACCAATGTGAAAAGACCATATGCGCTGGTAGGCTTAACAGCAGTATTCTGT
The DNA here is from genome assembly GCF_964204655.1 of Triturus cristatus. Classification (NCBI taxonomy): domain Eukaryota; kingdom Metazoa; phylum Chordata; class Amphibia; order Caudata; family Salamandridae; genus Triturus; species Triturus cristatus. The sequence goes on from NC_140590.1 coordinate 1,473,586,263, forward strand.
AAACAAAATAGAGGTATGGTTAGTGGCAATAACAGCATCAACATTTCCATCAAAAGAAATGCACAAAAAAGCCGTTCAAAAAAAGGGAAGAAAAAAACTGAACCGTCAAAAACAATGCATGCCAAAAACTGAGCAACGAAAAGCAAGGCTAGCCAAAAACTGAGCGGCCAAAAGCAAGGCAGGCCAAAAACTGAGCCGCCAAAAACAAGGCAAGCCAAAAACTGAGCCGCCAAAAACAAGGCAAGCCAAAAACTGAGCCGCCAAAAACAAGGCAAGCCAAAAACTGTGCCACCAATAGCAAGGCAAGCCAAAAACTGGGCCGCCAAAAACAAGGCAAGCCAAAAACTGAGCGTCCAAAAACAAGGCAAGCCAAAAACTGAACGTCCAAAAACAAGGCAAGCCAAAAACTTTGCCGCCAAAAGGAAGGCAAGCCAAAAACTGAGCCGCTAATAGCAAAGGCAAGCCAAATACTGAGCTGCCAAAAGCAAGACAAGTCAAAAACTGAGCCGCCAAAAACAAGGCAAGCCAAAAACTGAGCCAGTAATAGCAAGGCAAGCCAAAAAATGAGCCGCCAAAAACAAAGCAAGCCAAAAACTGAGCGGCCAAAAACAAGGCAAGCCAAAAACTGTGCCACCAATAGCAAGGCAAGCCAAAAACTGGGCCGCCAAAAACTGAGCCGCTAATAGCAAAGGCAAGCCGAATACTGAGCCGCCAAAAGCAAGACAAGCCAAAAACTGAGCTGCCAAAAACAAGGCAAGCAAAAAACTGAGCCAGTAATAGCAAGGCAAGCCAAAAAATGAGCCGCCAAAAACAAAGCAAGCCAAAAACTGAGCGGCCAAAAACAAGGCAAGCCAAAAACTGTGCCACCAATAGCAAGGCAAGCCAAAAACTGGGCCGCCAAAAACAAGGCAAGCCAAAAACTGAGCCGCCAAAAGCAAGGCTAGCCAAAAACTGAGCCGCCAAAAGCAAGGCAAGCCAAAAACTGAGCAGCCAAAAACAAGGCAAGCCAAAAACTGAGCGACCAAAAACAAGGCAAGCCAAAAACTGTGCCGCCAAAAGCAAGGCAAGCCAAAAACTGAGCCAGTAATAGCAAGGCAAGCCAAAAAATTTGTCGTCAAAAACAAGGCAAGCCAAAAACTAAGCGGCCAAAAACAAGGCAAGGCAAAAACTGAGCGGCCAAAAACAAGGCAAGCCAAAAACTGTGCCGCCAATAGCAAGGCAAGCCAAAAATGGAGCCGCCAATAGCAAGGCAAGCAAAAAAATGAGCCGCCAAAAACAAGGCAAGCCAAAAACTGAGCCGCCAAAAGCAAGGCAAGCCAAAAACTTGGCCGCCAAAAACAAGGCAAGCCAAAAACTGAGCCGCCAAAAGCAAGGCTAGCCAAAAACTGAGCCGTCAAAAGCAAGGCAAGCCAAAAACTGAGCCGTCAAAAGCAAGGCAAGCCAAAAACTGAGCAGCCAAAAACAAGGCAAGCCAAAAACTAAGCGGCCAAAAACAAGGCAAGGCAAAAACTGTGCCGCCAATAGCAAGGCAAGCCAAAAATGGAGCCGCCAATAGCAAGGCAAGCAAAAAAATGAGCCGACAAAAACAAGGCAAGCCAAAAACTGAGCCGCCAAAAGCAAGGCAAGCCCAACACGGAGCAGCCAATAGCAAGGCAAGCCAAAAACGGAGCTGCCAAAATCAAGGCAAGCCAAAAACAGAGCCGTCAAAAACAAGGCAAGCCAAAAACTGAGCCGCCAAAACCAAGGCAACCCAAAAACTGAGCCACTAATAGTGAGGCAAACCAAAAACGGACCCGCCAAAAACAAGGCAAGCCAGAAAACTTAGCAGCAAAAAACAAAGCGAGCCAAAAACTGAGCTGCCAAAAACTGAACCGCCCAAAACAAGGCAAGCCAAAAACTAAGTGGCCAAAAGCAAGGCAAGCCAAAAACGGAGCCGCCAAACACAAGGCAAGCCAAAAACTGAGCAGCGAATAGCAAGACAAGCCAAAAACTGAGCAGCGAATAGCAAGACAAGCCAAAAAAGGAGCCACCCAAAACAAGGCAAGCAAACAACGGAGCCACCAAAAACAAGGCAAGCCAAAAACTGGCCCGCCAATAGCAAGGCAAGCCAAAAATTGGGCCGCCAAAAACAAGGCAAGCCAAGAACTGAGCCACCAAAAGCAAGGCTAGCCAAAAACGGAGCCGTCAAAAGCAAGGACTGCCAAAAATGGAGTAGCCAAAAACAAGGCAAGCCAAAAACTGAGCCACCCAAAACACGTCAAGCCAAAAACTAAGCCGCCAAAAGCAAGGCAAGCCAAAAACTGAGCCGCCAAGCACTGGCCGCCAAGCACTACCTGCCAACACACCGAGCTGCCAATACACAGAGCCACCAATACACAGAGCCGCCAATACACAGAGCCGCCAATACACAAAGCCGTCAATAAAACAGAGCCGCAAATACATAGAGCCGCAATTACACAGAGCCGCAAATACACAGAGCCGCAAATACACAGAGCCGCAAATACACAGAGCTGCAAATACACAGAGCCGCCAATACACAGAGCCGCCAATACACAGAGCCGCAGCAGGGGCTTGCTGTGTAGCTTTTAAATTTTCAGTTCCAATTCTGACATTGCTGAAGCTTCAAGTGCCCCAGAGGTATTAAGGCATGGGCATTTGCTCAAGGCGTCCTACCAGTTCTTAACCTCTCTATTCAGGATAACACTACCTCTCACTGTCGCTCTATCCACTGTCATCTTAAAATTTTGGGGGGAATCCTGGCCAAGAGAGTTTATTATCCATTAGATGACACAAGAACACATGAATCATACCCAACTCCTTTCATAGGATCCTTATGAATATATGTATTAGAGTGGCTTAAAGATGCCCAACACATTGTCAGAAGGGATCACCATTCTCTAAGCCAATGTGGCTGAACAATGTGTTTTAAATAAATATTTTTACAACATTTGTTCAGCACATAAACCAATGTGAAAAGACCATATGCGCTGGTAGGCTTAACAGCAGTATTCTGTAAGCAAAATAGAGGTATGGTTAGTGGCAATAACAGCATCAACATTCCCATCAAAAGAAATGCACAAAAAAGCCGCCCAAAAAAAGAGAAGAAAAACACTGAACCGTCAAAAACAAGGCAAGAAAAAACAGCCGCCAAAAACAATGCATGCCAAAAACTGAGCCACCAAAAGCAAGGCTAGCCAAAAACTGAGTGGCCAAAAGCAAGGCAGGCCAAAAACTGAGCCGCCAAAAACAAGGCAAGCTAAAAACGAAGCCGTCAAAAGCAAGCCAAGCCAAAAACTGAGCGGCCAAAAACAAGGCAAGCCAAAAACTGAGCGTCCAAAAACAAGGCAAGCCAAAAACTGTGCCGCCAAAAGGAAGGCAATTCAAAAACTGAGCGGCCAAAAACAAGGCAAGCCAAAAACTGGGCCGCCAAAAACAAGGCAAGCCAAAAACTGTGCCGCCAAAAGGAAGGCAAGCCAAAAACTGAGCCGCTAATAGCAAGGCAAGCCAAAAATTGAGCCGCCAAAAGCAAGACAAGCCAAAAACTGAGCCGCCAAAAACAAGGCAAGCCAAAAACTGAGCTGCCAAAACCTGAGCCGCTCAAAACAAGGCAAGCCAAAAACTGAGCCGCTAATAGCAAGGCAAGCCAAAAACTAAGCAGCCAAAAAAAAGGCAAGCCAAAAACTGAGCAGCCAAAACAAGGCAAGCCAAAAACTGAGCCGTCAATAGCAAGGTAAGCCAAAAACTGAGCCACCAATTGAAAGGCAAGCCAAAAACGGAGCCGCCAAAAACAAGGCAAGCCAAAAACGGAGCCACCAAAAACAAGGCAAGCCAAAAACTGAGGCACCAAAACCAAGGCAAGCCAAAAACTGAGGCACCAAAAACAAGGCAAGCCAAAAACAGAGTTGCCAAAAATGTGAGCCGCCAAGCACTGGGCCGCCAAGCATTGGGTCGCCATGCACTGGGTCGACATACATTGGGCCGCCAAGCACTGGCCCGCCAATACACCGAGCTGCCAATACACAGAACTACCAATACACAGAGCCGCCAATACAAAGAGCCACCAATTCACAGAGGGGCCAATACACAGAGCCGCCGCAGTGGCTTGCTGTATAGCTTTTACATTTTCAGTTCCAATTCTGACATTGCTGAAGCTTCAGAGGTATTAACACATTAGCAGTTGCTCAAGGTGTCCTACCTATCCACTGTCACCGTATCAATTTTTTGAAAACCTGGGCAAGACATTGCAGTGAATTTTGAGGGGAACATGTACAAAAAAGCCGCAAAAAACAAGGCAAGCCAAAAACTGACTCAACAGCCAAAAACAAGGCATGCCAAAAACTGAGCCGCCAAAAGCAAGGCAAGCCAAAAAGTGAGCCGCCAAAAGCAAGCCAAGCCAAAAGCTGAGCCGCCAAAAGCAAGCCAAGCCAAAAACTGAGCCGTCGAAAGCAAGGCAAGCCAAAAAGTGAGCCTCCAATAACAACGTAAGCCAAAAACTGAGCTGCCGAAAGCAAGGCAAGCCAAAAACTGAGCTGCCAAAAACAAGGCAAGACAAAAACTGAGCAGACAATAGCATGGCAAGCCAAAAACTGAGCTGCCAAAAACTAGGCACGCCAAAAACGGAGCCGCCAAAAACAAGGCACGCCAAAAACTGAGCCACCAAAAACAAGGCAAGCCAAAAACGGAGCTGCCAAAAACAAAGCAAGCCAAAAATTGAGCCGCCAAGCATTGCGTCGCCAAGCACTGGGTCTCCAAGCACTGGCCCGCCAAGCACTAGGCCACCAATACACCGAACTGCCGATACACCGAGCTACCAATACACAGAGCCACCAATACACAGAGCCGCCAATATATGCTTCTTTCCAGTCCAGGAAGGACCTGGCTTGGCAGTTCGGGCTGGACTGTTCCCATGAGGCACAGGGTCAAGACTGATTTGCATATGGCTGGGTTCAAACTGGAATGGCATGGTGAGCAAAAAAACTATGGATTTAGGCCCAGATCTCTGTACTGGGGTGAATGTATGACATTGTTCTACATTCTGTCCATCAACTGTTGTTTTTGCATTTGTCACCCCGAGAGGGACGGGTATGCCCAGATGTGGCTGCCGTGCTCGCCATGCCACTGGAATCAAGCTATCCTGGCTGAAGAGGGGAGACCCCTGAAACCGGTCCTAGGATGCTTGTTTCCAGGCCAGGGAGGACCGGGCTTGGCAGTTCGGGCTGGACTGTTCCCATGAAGCACAGGGTCAAGACTGATTTGAATATGGCTGGGTTCAAACTGGAATGGCATGGTGAGCAAAAAAACAATGGATTTAGGCCCAGATTTCTGTACTGGGGTGAATGTATGACATTGTTCTGCATTCTGTCCATCAACTGTTGTTTTTGCAGGAAACAAGGTAGCACTGCAGGCAGTGCTAATTCAGATACAAGGAATAGCTATAGCTCAGGAACTCAGGAAACTAGGTAGCACTGCAGGCCGTGCTAATTCAAGTGCAAGGAATAGTTATAGCTCAGGAATCAAGGAACACGGATTAACTATAGCTCAGGAATCAAGGAATAGCAAAAGCTCAGGAACAAGGACTGGTCTAACCGGAAAACAACTACAATGATCAACACTGGGCTGAAGGGAGCTGGGTGTAGGAATAAAAGAAGTCTCATAGACATGCTCTTCAAGTTGTAGTTTATTCCTTAGTTGTATCATACAGGTTCCTTTGTAAGTCTTTATGTAAGCCCCACCAGGAGCAGCCTCCTGGCTACTCAGCCCATCATCTTCAACTGCCACCCTTCAAGTCCCAACATTCCCAACATTCTACGTGACATCACATAGCTAGGCAGAGAACCAGGGCAAGGGAAATGCACAACATTAGAAGCAAATCACTACATATCTCCCCCCTTTAAATATTAACAAAATGAAATAGCATACAATTCTATAAACGTAGGAAAAGAAGATAAACATCTTAGAATAAACACCATATAACAACAGTATTGAATTGAGAAAAAAACTCTTCTTTTGTCATAATAATAATAATAATAATACTGTAAAATGTAATGCAGTAAATACAATCATAATAAAGCAAGAAATATACTGTAAATATAAATAAATACATAAATATAATCAAATAACAAGGAATATCTCATGCCTTCTACCGCATGCACAGTAATATACCACTTACATTCCAGTTACAACCAATTAATGTAAAGGGGGAATCCACCTTCCTAAACATCCCAACCACTTCCGAACAAAATGTAAAGGGGGATTCAACCTCCCTAAACATCCCAACCACTTCCGAACAAAATGTAAAGGGGGAATCCACCTCCCTAAACATCCCAACCACTTCCAAACAAAATGTAAAGGGGGAATCCACCTCCCTAAACATGCCAACCACTTCCGAACAAAATGTAAAGGGGGAATCCACCTCCCTAAACAAATAACAGGACCAGGGAATATTACATCCCCTCTACTGCATATAGGGGGAATCTTCCTCGCTATACTTTTCAGTTACTTTCGAAATCCATGTAAAGGGGAAAACCTCCTCCCTATACAAATAACAGGACCAGGGAATATTACATCCCCTCTACTGCATACACACTTACACCTACTGCACAGGGGGAATCCTCCTCCCTATAATTCTCCGTTACCTACAAAATCTATGTAAAGGGAAATCCACCTCCCTAACAAATAAGTTACCTAAAAAAAAAACAATGTAAATTAAACTACCACGCATCACATATTAAAAATAATGACCATACATTGCAATCACTGTGGACATGTTAAGTTAGCATCAGATCCCGAAACACATTTAAATTAAACAAGATACAAAGTGTTGCTCTAGTGAGCACGCTTGACAAGTTTTCTTGAATATGTGTACTCCTTTTACCATTTTTCCAATTACGTTACTTTTCCAATTACGTTTCAAATTCTAGGCTTCCCTGGCGCTAGACTCTCTGTGTTTCAACTATTACCCTAAATGCTATAGTTTCATACATCATGTTTGCAAAAGAGATTATGAGCCACAGATAAATACTTGAAAAGTCCACCAGGTGGCACTGTTGTCATAGTTTTAACATTGTTTCCCACAAAACGTCTCACGTTGTAAATGAAGAAAAAGAAAAAAAAAAAGTTGCTAGGAAACATCTATAAACAACATGCCAGTTCAATGACGATTTGCAAACTATATCGTAGATCAGAGCGCAAAACTCAGCTTCTCCGACGATCAAGTGTAATCATTTTCTCATGAAGTAATTTCATTTTGTAGGAAACATCCATAAACATGCCAGTTCAATGACGATTTGCAAACTATATCGTAGATCAGAGCGCAAAACTCAGCTTCTCCGACGATCAAGTGTAATCATTTTCTCATGAAGTAATTTCATTTTGTGCATACCTTGACAACAAAATCATGAATGCATCGCATTTTCACTTACAGGGACGGCCGTAGATCACAAAGATAGCAGATGTGTACACAGGCAGGCTTTTTTTTTTTCCTCTTAGACTCTCCAACGTTGACAGTTCCTTTTATTTACCCGGCGCTAATCAGTGAAAAACTTCAAACTTCAAAATATGGGCGCTTTGCGTAGTGCGCGAAGACGTGCTGAAAGTTCCTCTTCGGCCACTCGCTGGTAACCAGGCAACAAGAGAAACACTGGAAGGCGTGTGACGCACTACGTGCTGCCTCTCCACCAGTACCCCCGAAGGTTCCACGACGTCACCAGAAGGAGAGGTGCTCCAGCGAAGAACAGATCAAGACAGAGACACTGGGAACCTCATCGAGCAGGCAGGCAGCAATCAAAAGTGGCAGTAAGCAAGGAGGGGCTTAAAAGAGCTCACAGTATTCATGCGCATCAGGTGTGAGCAGGCTAGCCGCAGCCAGCCCCAGGTGAGCTGAATTCCTCCACCCATCCTTGGCCTGCAGGGGTGGAGACAAAGCAGTGAGCAGGGGATTATAGGTAATAGAGTTTCCAGCATGAGCAGACTGGATTCCACAAAACCTGGCATGGATTGGGAATGGATGTCAATTACCAAATAGTGTCCAAATGGCTGGAAGTCAGTATATACATGAAGGGGAGGGTCTGAAAGCTTATTAGAACACTGGAGAGTCCCACAGTTCATCCCCCTGGTGGTGGACATGAGAACGCAGAGAGCAAGTCATGACAATCACTGGGCCGACAAATACTGAGCCGCAAAATACTGAGCTCCTGTTGGACCTGGCCCTTTTTGCAGGGTCATCCCTAAACTTTTTGCCTTTCTCCTGTATTTTTTCTGACCTGGTGTTGGCTGTTTTATGACTCTGGGCACCTTACCACTGCTGATCAGTGCTAAGGTGCATATGCTCTCCCTATGGTAAAATGTATTATATGAATTGACTTCCATGTTGGCTATTTGGTTTACTATCAATCCCTAGTAGAGTGCACCAGGGGTGCCAATGGCTTGTATATCCAAATGCTGCTAGTGGGCTTGCAGCACTGGTTGTGCCACCCACAGAAGCAGCCTGGTAAAATGTGTCTAAGGTCTGCCACTGCAGAACCTGCAGGCAGTCTGGTACTGTCATGCTGACTGGGCAAGTGTCCCCACTTGCCAGTCCCTAAACCTTCCCTTACCTTCATATTAGTCACCCCTATGGTAGGCCCTAGGGCAGGGTGCATTGTAAGGATAAGGTAGGACATGCCCTGAGGTGTGTGGCATGTCCTGATAGTGAATTACAGCCATTTTCGTTTTTCACTATTGTAAGGCTACCTGCTCTCCATAGGCCAGAATGGGCTGCTAGATTATAACACTCTATAATCCTAGCAGGCTTAGGAAGCATGGTAGAAATTCGTGTTTAGTATGCCTGAACTCAGAATAATAAAACACATCTTTTAGTAAAGTTTATTTTAATATCCTGTGTTTGGAAATGCTACTTTTAGAAAGCTAGCATTTGCTTGCTTAACCATTTCAGTCCACCTCTGGAGGGGAGGGCTATCTTCTTTGTGTGTAGCTTGAATGACAGGGCTGGGAAGTCCCAGGAGACAGGCTGGGGCTGCCAGGTGGTGAATAGAAAGATTACACCAGGATGGGTGGGAGGAGTGCACCTTGACTCTGAATAGAACAGTGCTCTGCCTCCACAATGCTGGCTCCACCCCCTGGGGAGCGTCTGATGTCTCTGCCCTGCCTGCTGAAAGAAGAAGCCAGAGTCTCAACAACAAAGTGCTCCTCACTGAAAAGAACTGGATTGGGATTATGCAAAGGCCCCCCTGGCCTGTAAAGACAAAAGAAACTGAGTATAAATGTAGGAGCCCTGCTCCTAAGAAATCAGATCCTGATTGAACCACGAAGAAACTCTGCCTGACCAGAAGGACCTGGAAGAAGCTGAAGGAGGAGTAACTTTCCCTGACCTGTGGGATTGGCCTGCAGTTGGTGCCTTGCTGAGAAAGGAGAGGAAAAGACTAGAGAGACTTTGCACTTTGTTTCAACTATCTCCAAGGGCTTGGAAGAAGAGCTTGCCCCCTGAACTGAGTCCCAGGACCATTGGACTCATCTGCCTTCAAAAACTGAGTTGCCTGGACAATTCTTGCTTGTTTCCCGCTGGATTTGGCCCCAGTACGCCTCGTACTACATCCGCCGCGAAGCCGTGTCTTTGCCGCTCGGCACCGTGCGTCTACGCTGATCCAAAAGCGTTAGTTCGCACCGTATCCCTCCCGGCTGCATAGCACCCAACCTTCCCCGCCGATTCGAGACGTACACCCCTGGCTGCCGAACCCTGTACGCCGGACTCAAGCTTCGCTGTCCCGCAGGTACGGTCCGTACACTGCCAACGTACTGCACCGTGCCGTACTCAGAGCCGAGAAGCCGCAGTACGCTGATCCTCCCCGTACGCTGTACGGCGCCGAGAAGTGTCGCCGCCGATCCGCACCGAAGGTACGGCCCGAACGCCGACGCCACGGACTCTGCAAGCTGATCCAGCTCATCCGCCCGTAACCCTGAAGGTCCCGTACCAATGCCGCGTCCCGACGCCGCGACCGGACCAGACCGAGTACGCTGCCGAACTACGACCTGGACCCATCAACTTGTCCCGCACTGTCCGTCGCGGACCCCACGAACTTAAGGTACTTTGTCCCGTTCGCACCGCAGTGTGCACGTCCCGGATCCCGGAGTCCGCACCGATTGTTTGACTCGTACTTTCTTTGTTTTTAACGCGGACGAGTCGTACACCCAGGTACGAACCGTACAAAGCCTGAAAAGAAGCAGAATTGAGTAAAAGAAGCCTATTTTTGCATTTTAAGCCTTTTTGCAAGAACATTGAACTTTGAAATAATACTGTGGTCATTTCTAAACGTTATTCTGGTCTTGTGCTAAGCCTTACATAAAGAAACCTGTTTTTGATATAACCTTGACTGGTGTCCATTTGTGGTGTGTCCTTGTATTACTGTAAGTGTTCACAAATGCTTAACCTATGACGCCCTGAGAATAGTCTTGACTGCTTGCGCCACACTACCTAAAGGGTGAGCAGGGGTTATTTGAAAGGGTGATCCCCTTATCCTGACTTGGAATTGAGAGTCCCTGCTTGTCGCAAGTGCATACCTGTGCCAACCAGAGACCCCCATTTCTAACAGCTCCCAAAAACAGAGCTGCCAAAAACAGGGAGCATTGAAGGCAAAAAGTTAAGGGAGAACCTTGCCAATGATGCCACGACTAGAACAAACCCATAAAAAAAAACAAGCCATTACAGCTGGTAGTAGTAATTAAAGGGCAACATATCTGAATAGCTTGGAATATAATTAGTCAAGAACAATAATAATATACCCAAATAAAGAATAGGTGCCGGGAGGTGCCTCACAAAAAATAACTACAACCTTCTTGAAATGGCTTTTTATGTAGCTTTTGAATTTACAGTTCCAATTCTGACATTGCTGAAGCTTCAATGTCCCTTTGGGAAGGTAGGGCACCTCTGCAAACCTTGAAGCTTCAAGTACACCAGAGGTATAAAGGCATAGGCAGCTGATCAACGTGTCCTACCTTTTCGTCTGAACTCCAGTGAAAGTAATCTTCCATCAGTTACTTAACCTCTTTTCAGGCTACCTAGAGCTCTCACTGTTCCTCTCCCCACTTCATCTTAACAATTGTTTGGTACTCTGGGGAAGACATTACATTGATTTTTGTGCCACATTTTAAGACTTTAAGGTACAATTCAATATGTGGACTTGAATTTGCAGATATTGAGTAATAAAATTCAGATTTCTAATGGGGTCAAAATTCCATAGGATGACACGTACAAATGAATCATACAATAGTCCTTAATCAGGATCCTTATGAATATATGTCTTTAAGTGGCATAAAAACAGCCACACCCTTTTCAGACAGAATCGCCATTCTCTAAGCTTATTTGACTACACAAAGCTTTTTAAATCACAATCTTTATTACATTTTTTCAACACATACAAACCAATGTGTACGAGACCATAAGCGCCGGCAGCCTTAGCTCAGAGACAGGACAGCAGTATTCAGTTAATATTATTGAGGTACAGTTACTGGTAATGACAGCATTAAGATGTCTGAGCTAGTTACAGTGGTATATTAGTAGGTATATGGGCGCCACTAACAAGAAATTCACTAATAAGTAATAAAGATATCTATATCTGGGTGACGGTGCTCGCAGGGTAGGGAGAACCACTGACCTCCCCAAAATTAAATCTTCATGACCAAGGTCAACAAAAACTTCCAAAATTTATATGCAAATACCTAGCACTCGTCCAAACAGTAACTTCACAAATGATGGATCAAGGTACAACAATAAGTACAAATATCAACAATGCAGGTGATGTTTCTTGTTCTTTATTCCTGTATGTCTCCAGGCTGAAAGATCTCTTAAAACAAAGGCAGCCGACACGTGTTTCGTCGCAACATGGGTAGTATCCCACGACTTTTTCAAAGCTCTGTCTCTAGAGTAAAATGCTTATATCTCGTGGTTCTAATTCCGTCCCACGGGGGAAAAATCATCAAAAAATTGCCAAAAGCTGTCCAAAAGGGTCAGGATACCGTGCAGTATCTCATAAGACGTATCGAGTTTTCGAAAGCCGGAGTGTCGACGGAACCACATAAATCAAATCCTCCTAGCCGAGTGCGGTACATTAAGATGTCTATCAAAAGAAAGGCACCATAATAGAAAGACAATGCAATAGAAAGACACCCAAGAAACACAGCCATTCAGGAAACACAGCTTATACTGAGCCGCCAAATATACTGAGCCTCCAAAAATAAGAGTGTTGAAGCCCAAAAGTTAGGCGGGAACCATGCCAAGGGGCCAGGTCTAACAAGCAAATAACCACCCCACTTCCCCAAACAAAACAAGACATCACAGCTGGTAGTAATGAAGGGACAATACATCTGACTACTTTGGAATATAAAAAGCCGAGAACTATCATAATAGACTCAAATGAAGAGCAGGTGGCAGCAGGTGTCTATGCCTCCAAAAAGTTAACACCAGCCTCCTTGCAATGGCTCATCATGTAGTTTTATTAAATGTTCAGTACCAATTCTGACACTGCTGAAGCTTTGAGTACACTAGAGGTATTTAGGCATGGGCAGTTGCTCAAGTAATCCTACCTTTTTGGCTACCCACAGGGAATGTGATCTTTCATTAGTTTCTAAACCTCGCAATCAGGTTACCTCAACCTCTCAATATCGCTCTATCCACTGTCATCTTATACATTTTTTGGAACCCTGGGCAAGGCAATATAGTGATTTTTGAGAGGCATTTTCTGAAATATTAATATCCAGATTAATATGAGGTCATACATTTGCAGCTATTGAGTAACAAAATTAATATTTTGAATAAGGGGTAAAATGCCACAAGTACACATGAATCATCCCAGTCATTACCCAGGATACTTATGTTTACATGTCTTAAAGTTGCATACAGACACCCAACAGCTTGTCAAATGGTAACACCATTCTTTAAGCCTGTTTGACTAAACAAAGATTTTAAATAAATATTTCCTTAATATTTTCAGAACATAACAGTGGTTCAGTTAGTAGCTATAACAGCATTAAGATGTACATAAAAAATACACAATAATAGAAAGAAGCGCCAACAACTGAGCCGCCACAGACTGAACTACTACATATTGAGCTGACAAAAAGTCAGCCGACAAATATTGAGTCACCAAATACTGAGCTGGAAAAAACAGAATCCAAAAATAGAACCATCAAAAATTGGAGGGTGACAAGTCTCTGACCGTGGTGGGACCGGGCGAGGTAAGAGCGGTGATAGCCGCACACCACCGGGGTCGCAATCCCACGACTAACTGGAGCGGGCAGTGGCGGTGAACAGCCAGGCCTTCTAGCAGCGGACCCCGCCCTGACGTCTGGACATTCACGGAGAAAGCAGGGGTCACAAGTCGAAGGCAATGGCCAAATACGGACTTAATGGTGAACTCCAAGAGGCGGCGAACCGGACAACTATGTAGTAAGTGAACACTTGGTCAGCATAGTCCGAACCTAGTTGACACTGCCTGAAGTCGAGCCTCGCTCGGCGAGACAAAAATAGAGAATCAATGACACTCTCCGGCTACCTATGATCTCTTCATACCAGGCATTATGGATCATCAATCCTGTGCTCAGGCCCATAAACAGGGACATCTGGTGGACGCTCTTCTCCCCCTACAGATGAGTTGGGTAACGGGATTTAGGCCCTCTGCAAAGTTGGGGTGGCGGGAAGTTTCTATACCGTCTTGCAGGGAAGCAGGGAGGGGGAGAGACCCAGGGTTAATAAGGGGCGTTTTATTTTGGTTCATTAGTTTGTTTTGTCAGGTTTTCAGGCGCACTATCAGTTTGTGTAGACAACTTCACCGGAATTCCACAGTCATCTAGACCGTTCCTTCCACACCGGCACCACACCACATGATCACTACTCCAGACACAAACCAGCAAGACCAAAGGCGCATGCAAGTCCTGCCTATAATTTCCTGGAATGTGAATGGCCTCCGCGACAAGCTAAAGCGCGGATTAGTCCTCCAATATCTAAAGTGTAAGGCGCCAGCGATAACACTGTTGCAAGAGACCCATCTGACGGACGAGGGCTACATGTAAAGCACTTGACAGATGGGGTTTCAAACTAGCGGTCCACTCTGAGTTTACGACCGGCTCTCGCGGGGTGGGGATTCTCATCAGAAAACAGTGCCCAATCGTAGTCAAAAAGACATATACAAATGACCAGGGCCGGTTCGCGGCACTGACATGTCATTGGGAGGGCCGTCTACTTAACATAGTCTCAGTCTATCTCCCCCCAAGCACTCCACTCTATGACATACCCGGCGCTGGGAGCGTTCCTACTACAGCTCCCCCAGGGCAATTTAATTATCGATGGCGATCTCAACGCTACGTTGGATGACACCATCGACCGCACACCTCCACGACATCAGCATAGGGCACACTAAGCACTCACAGACTTCATGGAGACACTGGGCCTCGCGGATGTCTGGAGGCACCGTCACCCGCAAAAGCGACAATACACATACCACTCGGGCGCCCATAACAGCTTCTCACAAATAGATCACATATTGGCACCGGCGGGTGAGATAGCACACTTCTCGGAGGTTTCCCACCTGGTGAGAGGTATCTCCGACCATTCCCCACTTAGCACCATTTACACTTGGCACACACTAAATACACGTAGGACATACCCGATCTATCCTGGATATTTGAAAAATCCAGCAATAGCGAAGGGTCTATTAGAAGCTACCAAGTATTATTTTACCGAAAACAAAACCTCAGTCCCCTCACCGCTTACCCTATGGGAGGCATACAAAACCGTATTCCGGGGGCAGGCAATCTCCCTCATAACACGACATAAGAGAGAAAAATCCAAGCAAATGGAGACACTTGAGGGAGAGATCACCAATCTGGAGAGGGATCTGGGCTCAGAGCCCTCTGACGATCTCGCACATAGGCTATTGGTCAAACAGCAAGAATACAAAGGCCATCTGTGGGAAGATACCAAGTCACGGCTATCGGCAACACAACATACGATATACGAAATGGGAGAAAAAGCTGGCAAACTGCTAGTCTGGCTTGATAAGCGCGAGACCACGGACAGATGGGTTGCAGAACTCAGCCTGCCCACGGGAGATACCACGCAGAGCCCACAGGAGGTGGTAGATCTCCTAGCACAACATTACGAACAAGTCTATGCCTCCACACATTCACACACGCAGGAGGAGCTAGATGACTTCCTCCGTGACATCAGACACCCTAAACTAGCGGAGGCGCAGTCTCAACTTCTAGAAGCAAAGCTTACGGCAGACGAACTGGCCTTAGCAATTCATAAATTTCAGTCTGGGAAGGCCCTCGGCCCCAAAGGAATCCCCGTGGAATGGTTTAAGCGTAACGCTGCGACCTTGGCACTCCATCTCTTAACGATGTTTGAGGCGGGCCTGGAGGTGGTCGAATTACCACGAGATCAGCGCTTGGCGACTATAGTGGCCATCTGCAAACCTGGGAAGCCCCGGACAGACTGCACCTCCTACAGGCCTATATCCCTGATAAATGCGGAAGCAAAAATTACCGACTCACGCCTTATCTACCCAAATTAATACACCCCGACCAATCGAGCTTCATGACAGGGAGAAATACGGCTCTAAACCTACGACGCTTACATGGTGTTATGGGACGCAGGCACACGATTCAAGAGGATGCCATTATACTCTCATTAGATGCAAGAATGGCCTTCGACACGGTCGAGTGGCCTTTCCTATTTGCTGTCCTCAAAATGCTAGGATTTGGCCCCAGGTTCTGCTCGTGGATACAACTCCTCTACACTAATCCCCTGGCGCACGTGGTGGCGAATGGCCACATCTCCAGGGAAGTTGCACTACATCGCAGCACACGACTTGGTTGCCCACTATCGCCACTGCTCCTCGCCCTCATACTGGAGCCCCTGGCGGGATGGGTACGGCAGGACCCGCTCATACGTGGGCTCCGATGGACTGCCGATTATGAAGACCATATATCGCTGTACGCAGACGATATTCTCCTATACCTGGCCTCTCCGAGCAGATCCTTGTCCTGCCTCTGTGAGTCCTATGGGAGATTCTCAGGATACACTATCAATTGGGCGAAGTCAGTGCTCTATGTTTTACACGGCCCCCCACCTCGACTACCAGTTGGCTGTAACGTTAAAATAGTGACAGACCACTTCAAACACCTAGAGATACATATAACGCACAGCCCCGAGATATTCACAGCCCTCAATCTCCACGCCCCACTGCAAAGGTTGCAGCGAGACACTAAGTACTGGCAATCGCTACCGTTAACACTCCTAGGTAGGGCAGCGCTCTTTAAAATGATGGCTCTGCCACGTTTTCTGTACGCCCTCCAAAATACCCCTTTCCTGCTTCCCCAATCATACTTCCGGGCTATAGAAGCAGAGGTCACTAAGCTCCTCTGGGACAAGCCTGCTCGAATAGCAATGGTTAAGCTGTGTCGAACATGGTACGATGGTGGAATCGCACTCCCTAATATCCAGACCTATTATTGGGCTTCCCAACTAACCGTAATAAATAATTGGCTCCATGTCCCTCACATGGACCCGGCTTATGGGCTGGACAGGGTAGGAATGGGAGACAAAGGTCTGTATCGCACAATCTACGGTACACCGCAGGCCCTGCTAGATCCGATGAAGCACACCCTCCAAATATGGCAAACAGTACATAGAAAACTGGGCTGGCAGTAGAAAATCACACAGGCCACTCCACTTTGGGTCACGAACAGACTGGGCAGACTGAGTAAGAGCAAGGGATTCCACAAATGGGATGCTATCGGCATCTCCAGGGTCGGGGACCTCTGGATACGGGGGAAGATGATTACATTCGAGCAACTCCAATCCAAATATGGGATGGCACCAACGGAGCTTTTCCGATATTATCAAATAAAGCACGCCTTAGAGGCAGCAATCCCGCCCACCACCAACTTACCCGACAGGCTACTCACAGAGCATATGGGCAAAAGGGCAATTTCCATGACGTACCGGAAAATCATTTATAACGCACCTGACCCCATGCAAAAGCTCCGTGATAAATGGGTCGCTGACCTGGGAGAGCTGGACGACTCAGACTGGCAGGACGCATTAGCCTCACCCAGGGAAGTGGCAATCCCATCCCGACTTCGTCTGATACAACTTAAGATCCTCCACAGAGTGTACTACACACGACTGACACTTCACCACATGGGGAGAGCAGACACTCCACTTTGCTTGAGGGGGTGTGGGGCATCTGGCACTTTTTTCCACACTATCTGGGAATGCCCTGTGATAGTGAAATATTGGAGATTGGTAATGGGGAAAATCACACGATTCAGCGGTAACCCAGTCCCGCCCGAACCCAAGCGTTGCCTTTTAAATATATGGGAACCCACAGACCTTAATATCACACGACAAACATGGGCAACCTTGGGAATGATGGCAAAAAAGAATATCGCAAGACACTGGGGTACAGCGGCCGCCCCCACACTCGCAGAATGGTGTAAAGACATGGAAATAGCTATGGTAGCTGAAAAAACGGTATACGTACGCAGGGGGTGCCCGAAAAAATGGATACGGCTATGGAAAGGATGGAACATATACAGGGGGGAGCTATGTACATTACCGATTATAACACAAGACCCTGCCGAAATGATGTGAAGTGGACATTTGTAACAGAATACTGTGATTTGCTTATGGGGTGTTACGTGCATGGGTGGGACGACACAATGATGACTGTAGTTCACAACCCACTCGATAGATGTCTTAAAAAAACAAGCTGAATATAAGATGGAATACCTGGATTTCTATATGCTTTGACCGTGTGCCTCCTGATTATTGTTATTTTCTTGAAAATAAAAATATTATTATTTTTTTTTTAATTGAAGGGTGAAAGGCAAAACTTTAGGGTGGAACCAAATCGTGAGTCGACACAAAGACGGAGCGACACAAACACAGAGCCGACACAAACACAGAGCCGACACAAAGACGGAGCCGACACAAAGACGGAGCCGACACAAAGACGGAGCCGACACAAAGACGGAGCCGACACAAAGACGGAGCCGACACAAAGACGGAGCCGACACAAAGACGGAGCCGACACAAAGACGGAGCCGACACAAAGACAGAGCCGACACAAAGACAGAGCCGACACAAAGACAGAGCCGACACAAAGACAGAGCCGACACAAAGACAGAGCCGACACAAAGACAGAGCCGACACAAAGACAGAACCGACACAAAGACAGAGCCAACACAGACGGAGATAACAAAAAGATCTTCCAAAAACAGAACCACCAAAAATAGGAGAGTTGAAGCCCAAAAGTTAGGGGAGAACCAAACTAAAGATGCCAGGTCTAACAGGCAAAGAACCAACCCTTCCACACCCAAAAATAAAACAAGCCATCACAGCTGGTAGTAGCAATGAAGGGACAACACATCTAACTTCCTCGGAATATAAGTTTAGAACTATCATAATAAACCCAAATAAAGAGTAGGTGGGGCAAGTGTCTATGCCTCCAAAAAGGTAACATTGAGTGGATTATTGTGTAGCTTTGAATTTATAGTACAAGTTCTGACATTGCTGAAGCTTCAAGTACACTATTAGGGCTGCCATTAGGAGGCGCAGGTTGAGCTTCTTCCAACCGAGCATCTGCAGAACATCAACTACAGCACAAATTGCAAAACTTGCTAAAGCCAGGCATTTTCAAAAGAAAAACACAGTCGATATTTTTACCTGGCAAACTATTTGCAAATACTTTCTATCAAGACAGTCCTTAGACCGTACCAAACTCAAACCCAAACGGTACCATATTCACAAAGAACCAAAACAAACTCACCTGATATCAGTAGTACAAATTAACCAGTTCTCCACTGCCGACTCTTCAGACCAAACAGTCAGAGCCAAGGGTTTCACTGTTTAGGACTCCAGACTTAGGTGTCTCTGGGCACTGATTGACGGCTTATGGTGCAGTACAGGGAGAGGATGGCCCCACCGTGCACGTTCCTTCTGTGTCTACGTTCCCCACGGCGCAGACCAGCGCATTGCAGGCGCACAGTGTCTCCTCGTGTTCGGGCTTCGCGGGGCAAATGCTCCTCTTGGATTCTTAGGAAGACAGCCTAGGCCGGATCCGACCTCCGGGCAAATCTGCATCTGGGCAGGTTCCGCGCCTCTGCTCTCCTCGCCCTGTCCACACAGAGGAGGCCAAGGACAGCCCCACGACTCAGTCCAGGAGGTGGCTGGCAGCCCCCACTATATCCTGTCTAGTCGTCGCGGAGCAATTCAAGGTGTGTGGGTGAGTTGGGTACCCCAGCGCAGCACCAGTCCAGGCGAGGGGAGGGAGTAAGTCAGGGACAAGCTGTCCATTTCAAAACTCGTGGAACAGCCTCTCCCTGTGGCTCCGCAGTTCAGGCCCAAAGCAGTGGCTGTGTTCCTCAGAGGTCGCTTGGTCATCCGCACCGCCTCCCCTTCACACCGCCAAAGCGGCACATGGGACGTCCAAACGCACAGTCGCAGGGGGGACCCACCTCCCCCCCACAGCAATACAGGGGGCACGTCAGAGCTGGAGGGGAATAATGACACAGCTACGCATCGCTTCTCATCCAGTAATTTAGGGGGCGATGCGCCACCCGCACTGCGCGGGCCGCTTCTGTAGGCCTTCGTTCCTTCTTAGCGCTACGCGAGCCCCCGCGAGGCCTCTGCAGGGCTCATATGTCCTATGATGTACTGCATCAACACGTGGTCTTAATGCGGATTAGGGCATGTTAGTGGTTTCCCTCAGCACTTCGCTTGCGGCAGCTGTTCTGGCGGGTAGGGGCAAGTCAGGGGAGCAGGCCGCTTACCTCCATGGACTCTCAGCTGGCCTGTCCCGCAGCTCAGCTACCCAGCCACCACACGCTCATTGTCGGACGCGGGGGATCGCCAGGCTGTTTCAGCGGTTGTCTTCTTTCGTCCGAGCAGCGGCTCACGCAGGCATCCGCTGTTTCACTGCAGCAGGCAGGCAGTCAGGTTCCCAGGGCGGGGAGGCCCCAGCAGCTTGCCGCCTCCCAGGCCGTCGCTCCTCGTTAGCGCTATACGCTTCCCCGCAAGGCCTCCGCAGGGCTTATATGCCCGATGTCTCACCGCCTCAGCAAGCGGTCCCAGTGCGGTGTAGGGCATCCTTATAGTCTTCCCCTGCCCATCGCTAGTGGCAGGTGTTCTGGCGGGTGGGTGGCGAGTCAGGGGAGCAGGCCGCTTACCTTCCTGTACTCGCAGCAGGCCTGTCCCGCAGCTCAGCAATCCAGCCACCGTGTGCTAGTCGTCGGCTGCAGGGATCACCAGGCTGTTCTCACTGCTGTCTTCTTTCGCCTGAGCGGCGGCTTGCACCTACACCCACCAGTTCACTCCAGTAGGGTGGCAATCCCCAGGGAGGGGGGGCCCCAGCAGCTTGCCTCCTCCCCTCAGCTATGTCGACAGCTCCACGTGTGCAGGCCGACGCCTCGTGGGCCGTTACTGCAGGCAGTGGCGCTTCACCACTTCACGTGCGCCTCACTGCTGGGCCTCCACAGGGCACATCGTCGCATCAGTCCGTGAACAGTGCTCTCATTACTAAAACAGAACAGTAGGTAGTTATCGTTTGGACCATAGTTTCCATAGGAAAAGCTATTTTTGTTTCGCCAATAACTTTGTGGCGCTTGATGAATCTTCACAAATTATTCCCAAAACTTCCACTTTTTGGTTCAGCTGCTGTGTTTGGAAGTTTCGGGCGATCTGTCAAGCAGGGATAGAGGAAAAAAGAGGGGATCCCAAAACTAGTTTTCCCCATGTTATGTCTATGGGGATTTTTCATTTTTTTAACACAACTGGAGCCCGAACCACTGAACGGAATTACACCAAATTTGGCAGAAAGCTAGATGTTGGTCTACAAAGCGTGCTTTTTGTTATTTGGTGTAAATCCGTTCAGTTGTTTGAGATATTTAACTTTAAAAAAAAATAGATATCTGGAAACGCGAGTCCTTGCAGTGGACTCTCGGATCCTACTAAAATTTGATTGGCTGCCAACACTAACCAGGTTAAGTTGGCAGCCATCTTGAGACTCTGCTTGAAGCAGAGTCCCACAAACAAAAGTAAAAACCAAAGAAAAGTGGGCAGGGTAGGAATATCATGACGCCCCCCCTCCCACACCCTCCTGGATATGGTGTCACCATCTGTGCTTCAGAGGAGATCAGATGGCTCCTACAAAGCAAATAGGAGCCTGCGTCTTGGAGGGGGGGGAAGGGATGGTCAGCAAGTGAGTACTACTTAAGGTAAACTGGCACAATTTGGGTGAAACCTATGGTGCTCACTGAAATTCGCTGAGATCAATAGCTGTTAGTTACCATGGGTGGAGTGCTCAGGCCTTTCCTAGAGTTCAGGAAAAATAAAAAGTAAGTAGTCCATGCAAAGCCTAGGATACTTCAAGAGATTTGAATTACCAGACGAGTTTGCTTCAGGGGAGACTGGTGTTCATGGGCAAAAGGGGCGTTGCCCTGCCACCCTCTGGGAAGAGGCAAGAACAGGAAAAAAAACAGCAATTGAAAATAAATTACTGCTTTGAGGCAGTGTCCTGAATCTCCTGGGTGAACACTGAAGATGTCCTTCTACACAAGCACCAGGCGTGTGAGGTTTTATTCAATCTGCAGGCACAAGCTCCAGCAGTGACATTACACGAGGGCGTGCTGGATTAGAATGCCATTGCTCTACTTGGTCTTGGGGCGCATGACTAGTGGACCTGGGAGGAGTTTCAAAACTCCATGCACTTCAATGGCTAGGGGTGGAACAGGCGTTTGAGGACAAGGAGGGAGTGGGTGACAACAATGTTGATTATCACAGGAGCTGCTCTCCAGGCGTCAACGCATGGTTAGCACTGCATTTGGTTTTACTTTGAAAACATTATGCAGCTGAGCACGCAATGTTCCAATCTCGACAATGGAGGCCCAAGAAAAGGAAGGAACCAATTGCTGACAACAATTAAACTAGCAGACTAAGAGTTAAGTGTGCAGTTAAGCCACTGCATCAGGATCATCACCCTGCCCCCCACAAACTTTCCTGCTTTAGCGGCTACAGAGGGAGTGGGGTTCTTGATGGGCCTCGTCTGTCTGCAGCTTGGCAGACAGACTCCTAATGAACTAGGGTGAAGAGGGAAATGGTGAAAATATGGATGAGTGGATGACTGGATGAATGGAAAATATGGATAAGTAAAACAATGGATGAGTGAAAGGCAGGGTAGATGGATGTCAGGATGGAAGAGTGAATAGATGGTGAGTGAAAGGGTACAGAGAGGCATGAATGAGTGGATGGAACGATGGTTGAGAGAGAGGATGAGAGATTAGTGAAAGGATGGATAGATTGAGCAAAAGGGTGAATGGATAAGCGAAAGGAAGGATGGGTGGATAAGTAGAAGGATTGGTTTGATGGATGGTGTCCCTGGACCAGTGGTGCCTCTCCTTAATGGGCTCCACAGCTACACTCTCCATTTATTTTGTTTGGAGAGTGAATATTCATTCACTCCTGGCACAATCAAAATAAAATACAGACCCGCTTTGGGTCCAGCAACAAACAGAGGCAGCTATTGACATGGATTGCTGACACATGTGCATGAAGGTGCCTGCGCCATTCAAGCACTGAGAATGTCAGTGTGACTAGGTGTGAGTTAAAGTGAGAAAGTCAGTGAAGGAGTTAGTGAGTGAGAATAAGTGACAGTAAGAAGAGTATGTGTGAGAATCAATGTCAGTGAGGGAGACTGAGAGAAAGTAACTGAGTATCACTGTGTGTGAGGCACAATAAGACAGAGTAATTCAGAATGGGTCAGAGTAGAATGAGTGAGATGCATGAATTAGAAAGACTGAGTGAGTCTGTAAACTTAGGATATTATTTACAAAAGGCCTGCACCGCCAAAGCATCCCTTTAGACACTCCGGTGATGCAGGCCTCTCAATCACATCCATGAGACACAAAGCCACCCTGCATGGCCTCAGAAAGGGTAAGACAAGGCAGCGCAAAGTGCTGCATGCCTTACTGTGTCAAGGAGGCGTGCCGTGAGCATTGCAGTGGGTGTTTCCACGCAACACCCATGGATTTTGACACTGCCCCAGATTTACAAAGTGACATAAACCTGGGTCAGCACCAGAACCTTACACTTTCCCAGAGCAGGCTTAACAAGGAGAAATATTTGTTTCTTCTAGTTGTTTCTTCTTTCCCTGTGCTGCAGAATGCATTACACAGAACAAGGACAATGCCTCCATGGATTTTTTTTGTGCAGCCAGATGTCCCTTCCTGTACAAAAACAATCCTGCCAACAAAGCAGAACAGGGTGCTGTGTCTGTCAAGTCAAGTCAAGTTTATTATGATATGGAACTCCTACGGAGGTCCACAAAATTACACACTACAGGTTAAACGAGAAATACTTCACATTCAATAAGTAATTCTTCCTTTGTACAAGGCTGCCTCCCAAACATCTATTATCATACATACTGTGCGGAGTGCAAGGGACAATGAAACAGTCATATAAAATAGCAAAGTGCAAAATGCCGCATACAAGAGAAAAAATAGGGCAAAGCATTCCTATGAAGCAAGAGGAAAAATATTAGGACAAAAATACTATAGAATTTAAATTACCTAATAAACAGCCAAGAAAGTAAAAAAAAATGATCAATCATATGACAGACCATTTCATTTGGTGGAGACAAGACAAATAAACGGGTCTCATGGGTAAAATGAACGTTACATTTGATTAATGATAGTCTTAAAAAATGTGCCTAGCCTTTTGTAGCTCCGGACACACGGTTAAAATCTTGAAGTTGTAAACAGCACATTTCACAAATTCTCTCCTCTTTTGGGATTTTATCCCAAATGCCAGTAACTTCTCATAGGGGCAACAAGTGGCGTCTCAATAAGAGTGTCAACCTTCTAATCCAATGAGGTAGGTTCCAAGTTAAATAGGGCTGTGGTTTGTTCCCCAGTGGCTCCCACAAACCACCTCATTACGCGGCGTTGGCTGACTTAAAGCAGTATCTCTGGCCAGACTAATAGCCGTTACAGACTTCTTTATAAACAGCATCAATACAGACTTTGGCATGGAAGAGTCAGTGTTCCAGCTAAGAAAAATAAATCATTTGCTTGCTCAAAGGACCTAAAGAATGTTGATTGTTCTTTCAGCTTAGCAAGGATTTCTACTCCTGTGTTTGTGCTAGGCACCAAATTGTGCGCTGGCTGAAAGGATAGGAATGCACTGTATCTCATAGAAATACATTCCTCCCTTCGAGACAAAAGACTTGCGGCGCTGCACTACACCAAATCTTTGTAAATGAGGCCCTTAGTGCAAGAACGTGTGAGGGAAACCTTCAAGAAGCTCATTGGAATATGAACAAAGGATTACACCCCCCACTTTTAAAAGTCACCAGCCACCACAGGTTTGCTTCCATTGTGAAAGGAGCCGGACGCTGCAAGACAGTCCACCAACTTCCTAGCTAAAGACTCATGTTAGTATTTCTACTGGCATACCCACTCTCAATGTGTTAATCATGCACCTACCTATAACCAGTAGAATCCTAGTTCAACAGACTGCTTTTGTGCATGGTGTAAATATCAACAATTCATGGGGCACTATGCAATTGCGTAGCCCACATGCTTGAGAAAAGCAATTAGGCAAAGGCCTCAGAACTATCAAATACACAGCCTTTAAAAACCACAAAAAGTTAATACAAGATAGAACTAGTTAGAAATATTCACTGTTATTTCTGATGGCAGAAGGGGCTCATGATGGACTCCTTTAAGAGCAAGCAGCATAACCATCATGCTTTACACCACCACTGCCCTTTAATCCTAAACCTACCTTGGCGCGGTGCAGTGCTCCTTCCTGTGCTCAGCTGATCAGCCTTCTGAAAAATGTGATTGGCTCAACGCGAACTCAGAACCCTTTACAACTATCAACATTTTACTTCCAACACATTCCTCACAGGCTCTAGAGTGGATCACAGTGGACACCAATGCCCCAAACAGGGATAGTTACTTGCAACAACTGGCAGAAGAACAAGCTTTACCAGTTCACCTACCCACAAGCTGTGATTAGATGCAAAGCAGACGGATTTGGTGTACCAGTTGACTGGAACAGCTACAGCAGTATCTGAACTAAGCACCTTCTCATTTGGCAGCAGATCTTTTACCCTCCACTTGCAGTGCTTCTCACCAGGATGCACTTTTGCAGGAGCAGGCTCCTTCATGTGCTGCACACAGTATGCAACTTATCGGAGACTGTGGACCTTGACAGTACTGCTCCTGGACAGCACGGATGAAATCAGGTCCCTTTTGTTACTTCAGGAAAGCACACCTGGGGAGTGGACAGAAACAGGTTGAGAAAAGAATCCGTATACAGTGAAGCTGCACAATTGATGAGATAGGTTCCCAATAGCAAGGACAAATAGCAGTTGATCAGTGTAGCAATTCACCACTTAAGGTTTAAAAGGGGAATAATGGTCAAGTAGTGTTTTGGTGGGAGCAGAGTTACAATGAACACCAATATAATTTTCATGCAAGCTTGAAGTTCTACAAGAATCAACGACTGGTGTCTAGCAAACCACATAGTCTATTACCCTTTTAGCCTAGAAGGGAAACAGCGTGTACAACACTGTCAGTACAACGCGGTACCATTACAACGCAGTCAGTACAATGACCGTGTTGTTACCACGCATACCATTACAACGCAAGTTATTACAACGACTTGCTGTAGGGGGCATTAGGGTGTTGGATTTGCAATTCAACACCTTCCCTACTGTTGCACAGACTGGAGTTGGAATAGTAAATTATACTATTCCAAACTCCAGCGCCCCCTACAGCAAGTCGTTGTAATGACTTGTGTTGTAATGGTATGTGTGGTAACAACGCAGTCGTTGTACTGACCACGTTGTAAAGGCATGTGTTGTGAACGCATGCGTTGCAACGTCATATATTCAGCCTAGAATGTTTCGACCCGACTGAAACCTAGCCAATCCATTAAGTTCAGATTCTCCTCACCTGCAGCATTTCTGAACCATTCCACAGCTCTAAAGGAATCATACCCTCAGCCATTCTCTGCATTTAGTCATGCTCATCTTCACTTTGGCATTTCTTTAATGATGTAAAAAAGTACCGTAACAGCCCCCTTTCCAGTCCACAGCTGACCAGCCAATGTCCCCTGGCTGCTCCTCCAGCCATCCCCTTATAAGCTGCAGACCAATTAGCCGGAGATACGTTAGGCAGTCAAAGGCCCATTGAAAACTGCATATAATGCACAATAGTAACTTCTGGGGGTCCAAGAAGGGGACTTGCTGAAACCAGACTCCATGACTTCCATCTCAACTTGTATCACACATTTTCGTTTCTAAAACTAGAAAACTAGTAAATCTGCTCAGTATCTGGAATGGGATTGGGGGTATATGGGGCATGAATAGGGAGACCACCTGAACCATCACCAGCATTTTCACATAAAAGCATGCAATATTGGGAAAAATTGCATTTAATCCTTTGAACAGCAAACTAGAGGAAATAGGTTTGAGCCATCCAAACAATTCCCAAATTAGGCAATGTGGGCCAATTTGTCCTGTTAAATAACAAGATAGGATTTTATAGAAGATTTAATCCAAGTAGGAACCTTGAGCCACTCTTGAATCTGCAAACATGAACAAATTATTCCTCCCCAACCAAGAACGGGGGCAAATCCAGACAGTAAACATGCCACCCCCGGGCATCTCAAGTCTCACTTCTACCCAGTAATACATCCCTGAGAACCATGAGCTGTACTCACCAAGCATGACTCACCACAAAATAGCTATATAAGCAGAGGTGTGGCCAACAATAATGTAGCACATGCAATGGCACCGTGGTACAAGAGTGAAGGAACGCTGTGCACTTCCATTATGGTGGAATTTTGGTAGCTCACCCGGGGCAGTGGTATGGTCATTTGCTTGCATGATGCCCTCATGTTCCCTTGCTAGGACATGAAAATGGCTACACACATACAGCCACAGACCCTG
This sequence comes from Triturus cristatus, assembly GCF_964204655.1. NCBI lineage: Eukaryota > Metazoa > Chordata > Amphibia > Caudata > Salamandridae > Triturus > Triturus cristatus. The sequence goes on from NC_140590.1 coordinate 1,473,613,274, forward strand.
GCCTACAGGGCGTAGCATGCTGCCCATGTAGGCAAGTACTTCATTGCCACAGAAGTAGTGAGTCCTATATAAAGGTTGCAATGCAAGCGTCTGCAGAACTGCTGATAAGTCTAGATGCAGCCTTAAAGAAAGGAGTCAAATGATGGGGTGTGAGGCGGCACTGGTAATGTTAACCAAGAGAAACGGGATAATGAAGCAAATGGAATTATAACTACAGATAAGAAATCAAAATGTGAGGACAGTTAAAAGCAAGGAGCAAAATAGAAAGGGAGAATGTTTAAGAAGAGGAAAGAGTAAAATACATAATATGAAGCGCAGTGAGGCTTAAGCATAGAGTAATTGTGGGGGGGGGGGGGGAGTGAGGAATGGAAGCACAGCAATAAGAAAGCCAAAGGAATGCAGTTAGAGGGAATAGAGGCAATGAACTTTACAGCAAGAAAAAGTGGGGAGGAGAGAAAAAACAAACAGATTCATGAAACAAAAGCACCAATAGGCTAGGGCAGAGTTAAGAGGTCTCGGGTTATGCAGTTATTTTCTTGCAGCAGCAAATGCATGGACTGCATTATCCCAGCAGCCTACTCCCAGCAGTCCACTCATTGTGACTTGATGAACCCACGTGCAGCATCTGAGTACCACCAAGTGTGTGAACTCTGCTCCCAGAGCCTCTGATGCTTAAAGGAACAAGGAATCTGAGATCCCTCAATTGAGGCTGAAATGTTGGGCAGGGCAGTGAAAAAAACTGCAGAACTGCATAGAGGAGAATAAACCTACCAGTCAACACCCGCATCTCACAGACCTAGTTTGGAACCTGGGCATCTTGGAATACTAGGTCACCTGGTAGGTCACTACCAAGGTGATGGAAAGTATTTGGATTTGAGTGTCCAGTGTCAGTTGCACTGAAGGACTTCTGCAGGGATGGATGGAACTCCTTTTGAATAAAGCAATCTGCTTTTGGCAGTACTGCAGCTCTTGTGTTTCATTTGCTAAGCTGCCTTTTTGAATTTACACATCTAGAAACTGCAAGTCCTGAGTAGTACCATTTTAATGATTTCAGGTGTCGCTGGGGAAAACATTTTTGTGGGTCCCTGTATGGATCACATTTTAAAGTTTGGTCATTTCGCGATATTCAATGGTACCTTTTAACTAGGTCACAAATACAATTGAGATTCCTTGCCTGGAACTTCAAATATTCTTAGGACACTGTTTTAGAGAGGGTAAGGATGTGGCAGTTGGCAGAGAGGTTTTGATAGAGTGAAAACTAGACTGAAAGCTCGCGTTTCCCAGGGGGCCCCGGACAATTGCCGACTTTGAGCTGTAACTCCTCATGACCAGAGAAGTGCCAGAGAGTACGTGTGGATAAGGGGTGTGAGCAGGGCAGATGCTGCAGAGGCCTGGCGAAGACTGAAGCAGTATAATTAAGTTGCTTGAAAATGTTAGGGTCTCCCTTGTCAAAGTCACCATCAACCTGATAACATTCATCCGCACCCTGCCCACCCTCCTCCTACCCCACTAAGTATTGAACATGCGATATAGTAAGTCTGGTTTAAAATGACTTCTTGGCGATATACAAGGGCCATAAAGCAGCTCAATGATCGTATAAACACTGAACAATTTGCAGAACAATGTTCTATTTGCCACGCCTCCCTTCCATCTGATGCTTTAAAGGATCCAATATGGTCGCGCTCAGATTACCAGACATTCATTTGATAGGTAGTGCTCCAGCACATCGCAGCAGCGGTACATTACTACCAATCCAAGTCTACAAGTGCTTCCCCATGGGAAGTAGGTACTTAAGATACCCAATGTACCTCCATTTCAATTATCTTGGACCCTGCTGCCCTCGTTTGCTCCCCTCAGAGGAGCCAAGTTGCACCTTGACCACAGGCAGGAGTTCAGTTTGTCAGTATATTTCTGTCCTTTGAACTAGGGGTGAAGTATCAGGAGCTGAAGATCAGCCATTCCACTGTCAGAACTGTGCTCACTTACCTGGGGAAATGTTGGGCATGTCACTTCCAGGGGTCATGGTGCCTCTTCCAGTTACTAATCCCCGTACTGCAGTAGAAACACCTTACACGGTCATCATAACCTGCAGAAGACAAAGCTGGTGAAAAAGGGAACTGCTCAGCCATAAACCACCCCACGGTCCCAGGCCACAAAATCCCAACCACCTATGTTTTCCATAGTGACAGTGTCTTAAAGCAGAATAATCCCACTCTAAGTTCTTAAAAGAATTTGGAGTATTGGCTGACAAATGACCAGAAACCCTATTTATGATTGGGCCTTTGATACTTGTCAAAAATAGAAGTAGTCTCTAAATTTTAAAGTAGATACTTTTGACTAAATCAGCAAAACAGAAACAAATGTACATAGGACCAATTCTGGGTCCCATCGATACAGCAGCTGTCAGACGTACGGCTGCAATTGATTATCATTGCATACAGGAGTAAGAATTTCATAGGAATTTTATTCTCTTCCCAAATGACTTGCATCAAAAAAGTTGTACACATTTAATGAAATGCACCCGTGGAAAGAACTTTAAAGAAGGATTGTACATTCGTCCAAAGGTGTACGGTGATGAAGGATTAGCTTTGACAACTCTCATATTTGTTTTGTTATTGTTGCTTTTTTTAAATTATTTTTTATTAACCAGTTGCTTGATACATATCCATATACATCATCAATACAGGATGGAATAGGGCTTCATTAGTTTAAGGAGTAATACAATTACAATCAATAAAATCTCACAATTCCGTAGCCAATCATCTTGACAATTAATCACATTGGTTTTTAATATTCCCCGGGTACGATGTTCATTAACTTCTATACTTTTCCCATTGGGTCCAAACTTTTCCCCATTTTTGGGGGGCATCCTCTACTCACGTAGACCACTTTTACGGCTTGCTGACACCAGTCTATGTCTTATTTCCAGGCCCCCTCCCTTGGTGGATCAGCTGCACCCCATGCGCTTGCTATATTCCTCTTTGCTACTCCAGAGGCCAGTGTAAGCCATGTTTTAATATGCTTGGCCCGGGTTAATTCCCCTGTCACTCCCAGTAAGTGCCATCGTGCCTCGACTGGAACCTGTTTATCCACCACTGCTGCCATTACCCAGGATACCCCTTCCCAGTACTGTCAAATCTTGGGACAGGCCTAGAGGATGTGGAAAAAGGTGCCCACCTCCCGACAACTCCTAGCACATTGACTGGAGTCGCAGCGGCCCAACCTTTGTTTCAGAGTTCGGGTAATGTATGACCTGGGCAAAATCCTAAGCTGGACTAGTCTAAATCTTGCACGTATCGCAATTTCCCTAGGGCTCTGAATGGCCTCTGCCCAGTTGTCATCTTCCAACAGTACCAAGTCTGTCTCCCATGCGTCCCACAACGGAACCCAAAGGAGCTGTAAATAACGGAACCTCTCTCGTCTGCCAGATTGTATTCTATCGTTGCCCACACACGTAGTTAGTTCTATATAAATGTTGCAATGCAAGTGTCTGCAGAACTGCTGATAAGTCTAGAAGCAGCCTTAAAGAAAGGCAAATGATGAGGTCCTCGAATGTAATCATTGTTCCATTCCGCCAGACGGCCCCGAGCTTGTCGATCCAGATGAGGCTCCACCTACAGAAGCCCATCAAGCCACCCACCTCAGCCAATTGATCGAGTGTCCCTTAGTGGGGTATGGTCCGTGAGTTTGGATTCCCACCCCAGTAATTTTGTGGCCACCCGCCATACCTGAATAACCGTTCTCGTGTGTGCCGGGAGATGCGACTTACGTCCTCCTCTATACAATACCACAGGGTAGCCCCCAGGCCCCATTACATGATGGTCCACCATTTAGGCAGGTTTGGTGTATGGCGCAAAGACCCAGTCATTCACGTTTACAAGCTGGGACGCCAAGTAATAGCTCCTGACGTCTGGTACCACCAGTCCGCCCTCATGAACTCCCTATTGCAGCTTATGCAGTGCAATTCGGGGGCAGCCCCCATCCCACAATAGGGTGTGTATTTGTCCACCATTTGTACGGAAAAACTGCGCTCGAGACCTGATGCAGGGTATTCTGGAGTACATATAACAACCTTGGGAGGGCCTTCATTTTGAACAGGACAGCCCTTCCCATAAGCTTTCGCCAGTTCACCACATCTCTGTGCAATCGCTCCAACTGAGGATACAAGTTCAGTTCTAGAAACCTCTCTGCCGACCTGGTGACCCAAATCCCCAAATATTTAAATTCCTCTTGTTGCACCAGAGCCACACAAACAGACGTAAGGTGCAGAGTTTCGCACCCTAAGGGAAAGACTAATGATTTATCCCAATTTATTGGATAGCCGGAAAAATTACAGAAGGTTCTAAAGAAATGGATAAGTCTGTGGATTGTGTGGCGTGGCCAAAGCAGGATGTCGTCCGCATATAGAGAGATACGTTCCTCCCAACCACCCCCAACATCTATCCCATGCACCAAAGGATCCCTACGCACCCATGCCGCTATCGGTTCCAAAGCAATTGCGAAGACCATCGGGGAGAGCTGACATCCCTGGCGTGTACCTCTGTGGACAGCGAATGGTCTAGATATCGCCCGTTGACCCGAACTCTCTGCAACGGGTCGGAGTATAGAAGACGGACCCAAGCACAAAACTTTGGTCCAAAGCCGAGCTTAGACAGAACTATAAATAAGAATGCCCACTCGATGCGGTCAAATGCCATACAAGTATCTAGCGACAGCACTGCTGCAGCCTCTGTCGGGCACGATGCCAACTTGTGCATTACCCTGTATAGGCGACGGAGGTTCAGTCTACTGCTTCTCTGTGGCATAAACCCTGATTGGTCTGGGTGAATTATTGTGGAACTGATGGGACGGAGTCTATTGGCCAACACCTTTGCCAGCACTTTGGCTTCAAAGTTGAGCATGGAGATGGGCCTATATGAGCCACATAGCTCCTGTGGTTTGCCAGGTTTAGGAATGACCACTATTGTGGCTAGCCTAAAGTCCTCTGGTAGACGTCCCTCCTCCCGCGCCACGCAAAATCTGTTAAACATCTTCTGCTGTGAGTGTCAGCAGGGATATATCTTTAAGGAATTCAGTGCATTCCTCTTCCGTTGTGGCTGAGGCCGAATGATATAACATATCTCTGCCTGGACATAGCCTCTTGAAAACACTTTATATGCCTCCCACAACACACACTAAATTAACCAAATCTGTGTTCTCTATGAAGTATTATTCTGTGCGTTCTCTAAACTTGTCCTGAAATTCATAATCCCGAAAGAGCCAGGGATCCATACGTGGTGGAAGAACTTTGTTTCGGGCCGGGCCTCGCAGGGACACCTCCACCAGGGAATGGTCCAATATTCCCCTAGCTTTATGCTGCGCGTCTCTGAACTGTACGACGTGCACACATTGTGTGAAAATGTGATCTAATCTTGACCCACTAACATGTACTACTGATATATGTGTGTATTGCCTAGTGGATGGGTTATGCTCTCTCCACAGATCTATAAGCGCCATTTTTACTCGAATTTTCCGCAATGGCTGGGGCCCCCCACCTTGGAAGATGGCTTGGCTCTATCCAGGTCCCAGGACATCGTACCATTCATATCTCTCCCCAGCAGGAGGATCCCGTGGGTAGGTCCAGTATTAGTTTGTTTAGCAGCGGAAGCGTATTCGTGTCAAGCTTCGGGGGTACATAGGTGGAGCACAGGTTAAGAGTGCGTCCTTTCCAAGTCTCTGTCAGTGCCACATAACTGCCCAGAAAATCATGCCATATATGTCCCAGTATAAAGGGTACAGCTTTACTGACTAGTATTGCTACCCCTCTAGAGCCAGAGGTAAATCCTGCGTGTGCCAGGAGGTCTTATACAAACCTGGCGAGTGCCAAGTAGCACTTGCCCTTCACATGTGTCTCCTGCAGTAAGACCAGTTCAGGAGAATGTCTACGTAGGTATTGCAGTACCAAAGTCTGTTTATTTCTATCATTTAGCCCATTAACATTCCACGACAGGACCCTAATGGTGTTGTGTGTCGATTTAGATACTGTATATAGGTTTCCGAATTTATGTCCTTAAATAGGAACAATTCGCATTGCCCATATTTAGGCATAGAAATCCTACCCTTATTTAGGCATTATCCATGCTAACCAAATACAGGCATGGCCACCTACATCCGTTCATCTACGTCACAACGAGTTCTTGGAAAACCAGACTCTTGAGGCTTTAGGACTTCCCCTTGGATATTGATTTCTCCAAGAACTCACTTATTATGCATGAACATCTATTCCTTAGGGGTTCATTCATGACGTTCTTCTGCCCGACTTTTACGTCAATACTGGCATTCCTAAACAACTTCAAGGTATAAATATACCTTCACTTACCATGGCAAACCACGGTTCGGCTGCCTACTTGCACGACGCGGCTCACCACGGCAAGTTCGGAAGGAAGTCAAGTCCCCACCTGATGCACTGACCAGACGCTGTCATCCTCCTCGCAGAGAATCCAGCTCCAGTGTTTCTGACCCCCCTTGCGGGGTGTTAGAGATCGACACTCAGAAAGAGATTCCAACCTCACTCATTCTAAGGTATGGAGCGGACTAGAACCTAGAGGGACTTTTGGCAAATCTTGGCAACTATAGCGAAACTAAACTATAGACAGACAGCACCTACTTCTTACCTCGTACTACACTTAGGTTAGGTACACTGGGGTAGAACTAGCTAGAAGCATCAGATGAGTATTAACATTTTAGCCTGTGTTATTTATGTATGTATTTTTATGAATAGCTGTCATAGCTACAAACCATGCTGTTGCAGTGTTATTTTATCTTACTGCTAATGCTGTACGTATTATACTTCGCATTCTGTCTTACGATTGTTGCAGTTCATATCTCTTGCCCGAGAAATAAGACTGTAAAATAAACCCTTTTTATTGAAACGACCGTCTAGCTATTTCTGAGTAACTCTGTAGAAACTAAGCATGCACAATTGACTGAGTGAAACTGTTATCTAATGTACGGTGTCAAATTACTTTACCACAGACAAACATACTATACATACACAATGAATCGTACAAGTGTGTAAATCAATGTACATGAGGTTTCTACATAAAGTAATCAGTGTTACAAGGTGTAGGAGTCACATATCATCAACACTGTTACGCATTATATGTTAAGAGTACGTGCTCAGGAGAAAACCAAAGTCTGGTTTTAAAACATAATGCAGTAGTTGCATGTAAAAAGACTTTATTATTACCCAAATAAACTCTTTTTAGCAACCTTGAAATAATCATAGCTTGAGGGGAAAAAAGGGCCAAGCTATGCCTTACAGTTTACATACAGCTCCTTGATGCCCGTTCATTGCTCACTGGGCTATATTAGAAGAATATTAACTTAATAACTGCCAGTAACTAAAGGATCTTCGTAACAAACGAAGTAACCCACTGAGTGCTCTATATACAATACAAATCCGTAATTTGCATGTTGAAAGCAAGGTTGTTGCCTGGTAGAATTTGTACCGGCATGACCAGTGTTTTAGGGTCCCACAGTACTGCCTAGTGCCACACACAACAGGTTAATGCAACTCAGTATAGTGTCACCCTGTATTACCACAGGGTCACCAATTTGTCACGCTTATTAATCGATCTGAGATGATAGCACATTCATTAACAGTCTGCCTTTCCTGCTTCTGGAGCTAAGAGGACTTTGTCCTGTCCTAGGCCACAGTTAGATTAGTTGAACGTGAGTATAAACCACCCAGTTGTGATCCTATATCTGCAGTGGGTATTTGAAGTGCCTCATCCACACGGATGGAACCACACCTTAGGACTAGCATGTGTTATTTGCAGTCCCAACTCTGGTCTGACAGATAATAGTGCACTTTGCAGCTTATTTTACCAGGATAAGTGGCAGCTGCAGCATTACATGTTCAAGCAGGTCAGACACGGGTGAACAGACTTTGTCACAGCATGCGGTTTGCCCAGGAGTGTAGCTACAAATGATGCAGTAGGTGCAGTGGCACCAGAGCCCAGGGCTGCGAGGTGCTCACTTCACCCTAATTGTGTTGGGCTGAGGTACTGTGTCTTGGGAATCTTGTCAGGCTGCACCGGACTAACCGAATAATCTCTGCCTTCAGCTAGATTAGCTCTTAGAAATGGCATAAGCTAGTGAACCCTGGAGAAGAGAGCCGAGGTGGTCATCATAGGTTAGATACAACAGCTTACAAATGTGTCATGCTACGTGTGTGTAGAAAGAATGAGTGTCTCAGACTAAGAGAAAGCGTGGCAGTACGGGAAGTAAGTGCAACTTAAGTTCATCCTGTCATCGTGTTCAGTTACAGTGCTGTTTGATTCACTGAGTTACTAAAGCACCAAGAGCTACAAAGGCATCTCACCCACATTTCAAGGGTGGCAGTTACGTTCAGCAATAGCCTGGAGGGAAAAAGTGCACTCATTCAGAACACATGAGAGCCAGAAGGATGGCTGTGCTCAAAGAGCTCCCCACAGTCGTTAGCTGACTATTGGTGGAGGGAATACTAGAGGAAGCCAGCCGGGTGTGTTGCTGCATCCTGAGAAAAAAAGAAGCGTGGCGTAGACTGATAAGAGTGGGGGTACTGCAGAAGCACAGAGGAACATGGGGGCAGTGAGTTCAGGTTGTAGGAGCCTGAAAGGAGGTACTGCTACAAGATCATGGAGAAGGGAGAGAACACTCCTGTAGTGGCATGTTTTAGAGGGAATAACCCTGTAGGGTCCTATTGTCACTCGAGAGAGTCCCTGTCCTGGAGCAGAAAGGGAGGGAGGTCTGCAGTACGACAAGTGAATACTGAATGAACCGAGATTAAAGCAGTCAGTACTGCAGTTGCCTGGAGGGATAGTGGATTTTGGGTGCCTGGGGAGACAGGGTGCTGCGGGGATCTGAAGGATGGGTGAGAGACTGCTACATCAGCTGTTCAAAAGCAGCGTTGGCATCAGGTCAGTCATGATAGCACCAAATTTCTGGTGCCGATACAAACTGCATTGTACTCAATTAATGCGGGACGGAGTTCTAAAGTGTTCTTAGTGTCAACATTGGCAACACACCCCACCCACACAAACACATAGCATGCATGCTACATAAATAAATGCACAACACAACTTTTTTGGGGGTAAATATTGTTGCAGGTTTATTACATACAACGGTATGCAATATGGTGGGTTATCTTACGGGCCATCAAAGGGCAGACAGCCATCTGGGCCGCCTGATGAGCCAAGCAGCACTGGGGCAAACACCATCTGTGCTGCCCCTTCTGGTGATCCTCTTCCCAAATCATGTGACACATTTGGTCCCTTATAACTCACGCCCCTTTCAGGACGGAGCGTAGCAAGGTAAGCCCCCGGTTGTTCAGGCCCACAACCGCCCGAAGGACTAACGGGGCGCAAACACGGTTTTCCAGGAACCTCCCATGGGGCTCCTGGGATTTGGATCTGGCACCCCTATTGTGCCGCGCAGAGGTAACCTTCTGTACCCATTTGCTTCCAGACACGCCAGAAGGCGTGTCCAGCGCAAAAGAGGATACCCGGATGACGAGGGAAGGTCTACATACCTTACCCCAATCCTCCGCGCGCCGGAAGTGACGCTCCTAGCGCACCACAGGCCAGGATGGGGTGACTCCTCCCTGAGTCCCAGCAATAGAGAAGGGGGTGGGTTGGTACCCAGATGGCACTAGAGGGCCGCCCTCTTGAGTGGCCCCCTGCTTGGGCCACGGGAAGCCGCAGATTTTATGTGAGTGCTAAGGCCTGTCCAGGATTTTAAATTTTATTTTGTTGTCAGTAGTGTTTTTTATTTTATTATTAATGCAAGGTACGAGAGAGCAAAGAAAAGTTCTTTCCTGGATGAGATTTTCACAAATAGAAACAGTAAAGGACAGCTTTTGAGCAATCTACCATGTCCATGTTATTGACTCATGGGCATGCTGCTAGTACTGCATAGAGTAATTAAATGCCGAGGGCACTATGTTGCACTGCTTTGGTAGTTTACCTGATTTGAGTTAATAATTAAACTTTCAGTGAAGTGTCACTCGCGCTGTCACACATTAGACATACAAATGTCACACATAGGTATTCTGCAAACATGTACATTTTACACAAAAGCAGGATGAAAATTTGGCAGCCTTGGTCCCAGTTGGTAGAAAAAAATTGCAAAATCGCCAAAAGCCAGACATTTTCCCCATGTCAAAAAATAAATGCATTGGAATTTATGCAGGGCTTTAAGTAGGATGAAAAAATTGGGGGAGGGCGGGGGGGGGGGGGTTCTCTCAAAATGGCGTGGCTGATGTAATTGGGGAATGGCTTAAAACACGCAAGCTGAACATCCGTGCTTAGCGTAGTGTGCTGCCTAAATGGTAATTTGCTGCTTCTGTCATTGCATCCAGATGTATAATACAAGCAACATGGGTGTTAGTTCCATAAGCTAAAGAAGGAACAACTATGGCTTCGTTGTATATACTATTGAAAATGTTTCAGTTCTGTAAAGTGTGAACGAACTATAACGAGTGTCTTTAAAGTTACATCAACGCCAGTGAAGGGTGGCACTGCTGCAGTTAAGATTTTTTTTTCTGCTCTTGAGGGAGAGAGCAAAAACAGAGAGCCCGATAGCGACCCGTCTCAGCACCTGCATAAAAAGCGGCTGCGCCACTGAAAGACCAGATTTTATGTAATCACAAATTATTTTACCTGACTTTAATCCTGGGTAAATTTGATGTGCACAGTGACGGTTAAGAACTGCCGGCTGCCGCGTCCACTAACGCGGAAATCCATACAAACAAGGCCTGCCCCTAGAGAGCACATTGGTCCAGCCACCCCGGGGGCAGGCCAGAAGCATTTTGCAGGGCCGTCATAGGCAGCGCTTTCGCGCTACGAAAGATGACGGCCCTGCGCTGCTCCGTGAGCTCTGCAGGATTTTGATTGGCTGCGCTGCTCCCCTCCGAGATTTTGTGCATTCGGCCAAGTAAATCCCAAGGGGCTTATTTATGAGCCCTTGCGTCACGTTTGCGCCGCCGGTGTGTCACTTTTTGTGACGCACCAGCAGCGTAAAAGATACACAATGTTGCATCATATTTACAAAGTGACGCATCTAGGTAGATGCGTCACTTTTTAAACCCCTGCCCCACATTATACCTGCGCCAGGTATAATAGAGCAGATTTACAAGCCCCTTGCGCCTTCCTGAGCTGCAATTGCGTCACTTTTTTTGATGCAACGGCGGCGCAAAAAATGCGGCCTATTTACAACGTGACGCATCTAGGGAGATGCGTCACGTTGTAAAGCTCTGCGTCACATTATACCTGTGTCAGGTATAATGGGGCAGATTTACATCCGACTTGCGCCACTTTTACGCCGCCGTTGCGTCACTTTTGTGACGCAGCGGCGGCGTAAACCCTGCGCCATGTTGCGCCCCATTTACATCGTGACGCATCTATGGAGATGCGTCACGGTGTAAAGCCCTGCGCCACATTAAACCTGCGTCAGGTTTAATGTATGCAGGGTGGGCGTTCCGTCGGAAAAAGCCTTGGAAAAGTGACGCAGTGAAATCTACAAGATTTCACTCAGACACTTTTCCGACGCTGCTGCGTCAAAACCTTGCGCCTGCTTGAAGCAGGCGTAAGGCATGACGCAGCATGTAAGATATGGGCAGCCTCTAAACATTGCTGGAGTTGCGCCGTGCTTGCGACACGACTCCAGTAATGCGCCGCCCTTACACCATCAGATGTGTCACGCATCTGTTTATCCTTGCGCCACGATGCGCTGCATTGTAAATGCGGCGCATCTGTGGTGGCGCAAGGGTAAACTTGCGTGACGCATCTTTCCTGGCTCATCCCAGCTGATTTGCAGGGATGCGCCAGGAAACATAAATCTGCCCCAATGTATGCAGGGTGGGTGTTCCCACTCAGGAAGGCCTCGTAAAAGTGACGCAGTGAAATCTACAAGATTTCACTGCGCCACTTTTAGGACGCCACTGCGTCAAAACCTTACGCCTGCTTGAAGCAGGCGTAAGTAGTGACGCAGTGTAGTGGAAATAGGCCTCAACACACATTGCTGGAGTTGCGTCGTGCTTGCGACACGACTCCAGCAATGCATGACTTTCCCAACAACAGATGCGTCAGAATATCTGACGCATCTGTCAGTCCTTGCGCCATAGTGCACCGTATTGTAAATACGGCGCATCTATGGTGGCGCAAGGGTTTCTAAGGGTGGCGCAGGGAAAGTGGCGCATCTATACAGATGCGTCACTTTCTTGTAAATCTGCTCCAATGTATGGGGGGGGCGTTCCGATGCAGTAAGCCTCGTAGAAGTGACGCAGTGAAATCAACGAGATTTCACTACGCCACTTCTAGGGTGCATATGCGTCAATATCTTAAGCCTGCCTCACAGCAGGCATAAGACTGACGCAGGCCCTTTCACATGGGGCTTGCCCCATGTGAAAGGACACATTGCTGGAGTTGCGTCACTTTTATGACACACCCCAGCAATGCGTCACTTTTGCGCCAACAGATACGTCAGAAATACTGACGCATCTGCCACTCCTTGCGACATGATGCGTCATATTGTAAATATGACGCATCAATGGTGTCGCAAGGAGGGCGCAATGAAAAGTGACGCATCACTGTTTTCACGCAGCGATGCGTCACTTTTCATAAATGAGGTGCCAAGTTTCTGCCTCGCGCGGGGAGGGTTACTTCCCGCAAAAATGGGAAAAAATATCTCCCATTTGTAAGGGGAATAGGACCCAATCTGGCAACACTGTCCCAAGCTGCTCGAGCACAGAGAGGAAACCATCAGATTCGAGAGAAAACCCCATCAGGTCAATTGAGCGGCAGGAGTGACGCCTGGCACCTCGAGGGGCATCTGGTGGATAGTGGACGTGGTTACTCATACCGCTTATTCACTCTACGAGAAAGTAGGAGCGCCTCAAGTTTTAGGGTGCCAGACAGGATTCCTTCCCACCAATGGCGAGGTTGCTGAAGTGATATGTAAATTATCCAAGGAGGCCGATTTAGTCTTCTCTAGAAAGCAGTAAAGACTAAGGAGCAGATTTACAAGAAAGTGACGCATCTGTATAGATGCGTCACTTTCCCTGCGCCACCCTTAGAAACCCTTGCGCCACCATAGATGCGCCGTATTTACAATACGGCGCACTATGGCGCAAGGATTAACAGATGCGTCAGAAATTCTGACGCATCTGTTGTTGGAAGAGTCACGCATTGCTGGAGTCGTGTCGCAAGCACGATGCAACTCCAGCAATGTGTGTTGAGGCCTATTTCCACTACACTGCGTAACTACTTACGCCTGCTTCAAGCAGGCGTAAGTTTTTGACGCAGTCGCATCCTAAAAGTGGCGCAGTGAAATCTTGTAGATTTCACTGCGTCACTTTTACGAGGCCTTCCTGAGTGGGAACGCCCACCCTGCATACATTATACCTGACGCAGGTATAATGTGACGCAGGACTTTACAACGTGACGCATCTCCCTAGATGTGTCACGTTGTAAATAGGCCGCATTTTTTGCGCCGCCGTTGCGTCCAAAAAAGTGACGCAATTGCAGCGCAGGAAGGCGCAAGGGGCTTGTAAATCTGCCCCTAAATATGATTTAAAAGACACGGGACTGGAGAAGGGACAATTCCAATCCACCGTGAATCCTGCCCTGACATTTGCTTTTGCAAAACTGTTGTGAAATGAAGGACTAGCACAATTGGCTCAACCGAAGCGACCCGAAACTACAACTCCCACAATGCGTCATTAAGTTTAAAGAACTCTCAGTTCGGTAAACACCGCGTACTTGGGACAAGGTGGGATGCGTTCTCCCGAGACTGACAGTTTCTCAGCTGTGGGCGCTTAGAAAGTCTTCGATGCAGTCCACCAAGCCACACAGAAACACCAACACGTAGCTCACGTTATCACCTAGTCTAGGCTGTCCCTGCTGTGACCACCTGCTCCGCCCCATATTTTACCCGCAGCGCCTGGGTGCCGTGGATATGACGCTATCTCTTTAAAGCTCGATATTAGACGTCTGGGTCCTTTAAGGAACAATGAATAGGCTTCACCTGGGATTAATGGGGGTTCTGTGGAACTGTTAGTTATCAGTTGGAACTGGCAATTCGTGTAAAAGAAAGTGGATCTGGGCTTGTGAGAGCATTCCTTTGGCGAGTTCTTGTTTGCGGATTAAATAACTAGTTTTGTTTCCGTGCTGCGGAGGATTTTTTTTCTTTCTGTAACGTAGTAAGGTCATTCGTGCGTTTTATCTGCCTGCTCGATTTTGTGGAGTTGTTTTTCCACTCTTTTGTGCCTAATGTTTGCTTAACTCTGTTCTCTCTTTTGTGGCATGGCACATAGTTTCTGGTTTAGTTTGCTGGTCACTCGTTACGTTGGTGATTAATTTCCAATGCCTGGTAAAATCAGTTTTATTAACGTCCCATGTTAATAGTACTAAAGATGACTTTGTTAAAGCGAGGTGGTTAGGGCCCTTGTGTAAGCAGATACATATAAATACTTCCCAACCATCCGCCGACCACTCGGCTGTAGTGAAATATAGCCATACATTGGGTTCATTGGGCTGGGTACCTCTGGGATCTGCTGCACCATAGATGGGGTCGCCCCTGAACAGGTAAATGCATTTGTTGGTTTGTCCTTGTTTTGTGGGGTTTGGCTTCTGTTTCTGAGGGATGCCAAACACACCACTACCCATGCTCCATCTGCTCTACATTACTCGATTACCTGGCCTAGTCTAACGCAGTACCGCTGCAGGACTGTCATATGTCCCAAGGCAAACCAGGAAATGTGCCGGCCCCCTCTTTCGTCCCACACCAAAATCTAGGTAGTAAAATCCAGCAACTCTTACTGGGCTGCACAGGACATGTATGTGCCTGCACCTCCTGCATTACTGTGCGCCTCTCCATTACTGTAACATGGGTGTTTCTCCTCCACAGGGTGCACGATTAAGGTAATGCATTCTCGGAGGTGTAGTCCTGATATTTGGAGTCGGATGTTTTATTAAATTACTTTGGTATCTCTCTCCCGACCCCACCTCTTGTTCTTTGCGGTCCTGATGATTTTCGGGCCTATTGCTCTATTAACACTTGTCAACCTCCTTCTAGAATTTAATATAACCCATATATATATATATATATATATAATTTTAGGACCTTTTTATATTCTCACTGTGGGAAACCGATATAGAGAATAAATCGGCCTCCTTGGATAACTCACTGGGCACTGCAGCCCACCGCCCCCCCCCCCCCCCAACTGGTGTGAAGGAGATAACGCACAACACTGGGTGATAAAGTAAATTTCAGTCAGAAATACTCCGTGTACAAAAGATCAAAACCCTTTATACTAACAAAATACCATATTCTACATAGCAATATAGAGTATGAAATTACGCACTCCTACAAAATAGCAGGATGACCACTTTTAGAAAAAATACAAGAATGGGAAGTGATACATTCTTACTCTACTTTTTTTATTTCTCACGTTATTTGCACGCAACAGCACCAACGTCCTCTGGACCTCTAAAGAGTCGAGGGATATTTATTTTTCTTCTGCACTCACTGCCCTCTCTCCACTGGAGAATCTTGAACCAGGCATCCTTCCCAGCCAATCTTAAAAAGCAAACTTGCCGGCAGCCGCATTAGGAGCTGTATGGTGAGTCCACCTGAACTTGTAAAGCGGGCGTCACTTTCCTTTCCTTCTTTTGCCTACTACCTGTGATCACGAGATTCATCCTGTCCCCAGACCAGTACCCTGCGGAGTATACCCATGCTCCCCAATGTGTTACTAATTTCAAAAAAACAATTGCAATCCATCGGTGCTAATGGCATTAGGCATACCTTTCCTATTTTCTTCCTTGATAAAAACACCTATGTTACCATAGTGACGGTCCCAAGATTCTTAACTACTACCCGCACCCATTTGGAATGGAAACCACTCAACACAACAACCACCGTTCCTTAACTGGAAACAAATGAAAATGCTCCTTGACAACCCAATTAATTCCAAAGGAATACCGTGAACTGGCTGGTGACAAAGGTGCCACGCGCATTCTTTTAGATCTGTCAGCAGTGGCTCCATCACAATCTGAAATTCATTCTTCTAACGGGGTGTTCACTCTGGACCTCTAAAACATGTATGATCTGTATTGGTGATATTCCTTTGTACCATGGGAAAGAATGTCTCTCAAATACCGCACTTATTCTAAGTCCAAAACACGCTTGAAGCATTCA